>NC_136926.1:6341622-8741622 GCF_949752795.1 Hyperoodon ampullatus | reverse complement strand
TTTAAAGTGTACAATTCAACGGTTTTTAGCATATTCACATCACCACTGTCTAATTTCAGAACATTTACATCACCCCGAAAAGAAACCCAGTACCCATTAGCAGTCAGTCCCCATCCCTCCTCCCCTCCAGCCCCTGGCAACCACCAATCCACTTTCTGTCTCTATGGGTTTGTCTATTCTCATTTCGTATAAATGGAATCATTCAGTACATGACCTTTGGGGTCTGGCTTCTTTCACTCGGAGTAATGTTTTCAAGGTCCATCCATGCTGCAGCACGAATCATTGCTTTATTCCTTTTTATGGCCTGGTAATAATGCTTTGTGTGTATATGCCACATTTTGTTTATTCATTCATCCTTTGGACTGTTTCCACTTCGGGGCTATTGTGACTAATGCTGCTATGAACAATTTGTGTACAAGTTTTTGTGTGGACACTTTCCACACAAAATGTTTTCGTTTCTCTTGGGTGTACACCTAGGAGTGGAATTCTTGGATCATTTGGTAACTCTATGTTTAACATTTTTAGGGGCTGCCAGACTGTTTTCTACAGTGGCTACACAGTTTTTAACAGTCCCACTAGCAATACAAAATGGTACCGGTTTCTCAGGGGGCTGCATTTTAGCTGCCAATGAGAAATATCTGTCCCAGTCTAAGGAACTGAGGAAACATCCCAGGACACTGAGGGTGGCCAGTCCACGGGCTGGTGTAGTGTGAGGGCAAGAGAGGTCAGAGGTCCCGAAAGTCCTTTTAAGTCTGAGAGGCACTGGGAGCTGGCATGTCCACTGTCGTGAGGGGGAACACTTTGGTGTCCCCCACCCCATCCACCCTAAGACAGACTGGGTCCGCAGCTTGGCTGGGGAACACCTGCCAGAGGAGGGGATCTTTGGGGAAAAGGTAATATCCCTCCATCACGTCCCTCAGCCACTGCTCAGCTTCCCTCCTTTGCCTTCCAGTCTTCCCTTCAGCCCATCCTTTCTGAAACCCAGATCTGATTCCCTTACTCCCTGACTTGGTATCTCTCACCCATACGAGTTTGGAACTTATCCTGTTACCAGCCAGGGAGTCATGGAAGGTTCATAGTGTTGCTTTTGGCTGCTGTATTTCATGAAGGAATTTTCAAGGAAGTGGCCTCAACACCCTGTAAGGGTCTGGCCTCCTTCCAAGCAGAGCATGATGCCTCAAGCTGTTTCATGTATTGACTGAGCCTGTGGATTTTATTTTTAAAGGGTTTGCTGCTAAAAGGGGAAAAAAAAGTGTTTAAAAAAACACTAAAAGGTGGAAACACCCAAATGTCCATCAGCTGATGAACGGATAAACAAAATGTGCTCTAGCCATACAATGGAATACTTTTCAGCCCTAAAAGGGAATGACTGGCTACAATGTGGATGAACCTTGAAAACATTATGCTGAGTGAAAGAAACCAAACACAAAAAATCACATACTGTATGACTCCATTTATATGAAATGTCCAGAACAGGCAAATCTATAGAGACAGAAAACAGACTAATGGATGCCAGGGGCTGGGGGGAGGGGAGAACAGAGAGTGAGTGCTAACAGGTACGGGGTTTCTTTCGGGATGATGAAAATGTTTCAGAACTACAGAGGTGATGGTTGCACAATATTGTAAATGTACTACATGCCACTGTATTGTTCACCTTAAGTGGTTAATTTTATGTTACATGAATTCTACCTCAATTTAAAAAAAAAAGAAAGAAAGAAAAGAGAAACGCTGAGCTAGAGAATGAAGGCTGTGCCCCTTGGCAAGCACTCAAGGTCCCTCCCTTGCCAAGGCCCGAGCTCTGTGGTTCCTGGAACACACGGGCCTGTTTCCTCTGAGCCTTTGCAGGCACCATCCCCCCGGTGAGACTGGCCTTCCCAGTCCTCAGGACCCAGCAAAATGGGCTCCTGCCCTGTGGCGCCTCCCACTCCTGCTCCTCTCCCCGCTGGCCTGTCACCGTGTGATGGCACAGGAGGGTGATTCTTTCTTTCCAGACCCATCTTCCTTATGAGGCCGGAAGCCCCATGAGAGCTGGCACTGTCCCTTGTTCACCTCTGTAACCCCGTGCCCAGCACACCCTGGGTGCCAGGAGGGGGCCTGGGCCTCCCCGCTCCAGCCCCTCCTTCTCAGACAGCTGCTGAAGCCCTCACTTCCTCCCTGCCCCCCACAGTCCATTCTCCACGTGGCACCTTCCCAAGGCCAAAGCTGATCGTGCGGCTCCCCTGAATCAAACCTCTTGGGACCAAGACTTAAACCTCTGCTGTGGCCTCAGGACTTGTGTGGTCTGGCCCCACCTCCCGTCCAGCTTCACGCCACCCTCCCTTCTTTGCCCCGCTTCAGCCACCCTGGCTTTCTTGAGGTTTCTCATGGACATGGTCCCACCAGAGGCTCACTGCGTTTGCTGTTCCCTGTTCCAGGAATGCCCTTGCCCTTCACCCTCTCTGGGCCTGATTAACACCCCGCCATCCTCTCAGCATGCATCTTCCAAGAGGCCTCCTCCAACCCATCACCTGGGCTGCATTCCCCTCTTAGGCGTCTCCCTCGCAGCCCCTCTGTTACTTGCATAATTTATTTGTTGGTTCTTTGCCCAGCGTCTGCAGGCGCCATGTTTGTTGTATTCATCTCTGTACCCCTGCTCCCAACACAGGCCTGGGGAAACCACTCAGTGTTCAAGAAGTGTTTCCTGAATAATCAATGCCTATTTCAGACCTCTAGGGTCAGACGCCTTCTCCCAAGAATACCCACAACCAGGAACAGAATAACCCAGGGCGGACGCTGGGAGCCCGACATCCGCTGCCTTCCCCACGGCAGGCTCGAGATGTGGGTGCAGCGAGTGGGTGGATGAGAAGGAGGGGGTGTGTGTGGGTGAGTGTTCAACAGCGAAGACCACGCAGAGGCCCCTGGCTGGGGAGGAGGAGGAAGATGTGAATGGATGCCCCACCCGGGGGCTCAGGTTTTGGAGGCAGAGAGAAAGTGTGTGGGGAAGCAGAGGGTGAGGTGCAAAGCTGGGAGCGAAGGAGCCGGCACTGGGGGCTCCTAAAGGGGTGGTCACTCGAGGCTGGACACGGCAGAGCCCCCGCTCCCAGAGCCCAGGGTCCTGCCTGCCTGCTGGGGCTGGCGCTGGCCAAACACACCCGGGACTCCCGAGGTGGCCACGGCGGGGCAGCCCACCGGACTCTGCCCCTAGGACTGCGGCCTGGGCCCCAGGGCCCTGAGGGTCCTGGTCTCCCTCCTGGAGCCACACACCCTCTGGGCAGAGGCTTAGCAAGTGGGTGATTCCCTGAGTCTTCGAGGTTAGGCCTGAGGACTCCAATTCTAGCTCCTTCTTCCTGGGTCAGGACCCTAACGTAAGGCCATAAACGGGGTCCCAGGCGTCGGGAAGAGCTTTCTGAGGCACGGGAAGTGGGGGCCCTGCCTCTAGCCCCGGCAGCTGCCCACAGGGCAGAGATGAGACGAGCTCAGTCGTCTGCTCTGGGGACTGAAGACCCAGCCAGTGGGGAGCCCGTCTTGGAGACCTCGGCTCCAGCTGCCACCCTGGGCACCTGCCCTGGTCCTTCCCCACCTGCTCCCCTGACACGCTCTGAAAGCAGGAGTTCCAGAGGGGGCAGTACAATCCTTAGAGAGGGGCTATGCCTGTCTACAGGGGCCACCTGGCCTGACGTGTGACCAAGGCCCAGAGGCTGGTCGCTGTAGGTGAGGGGCAGACCCAGCCGTCCCCTGACGTTCAGGCCCAACGTCTCCTTCTCAGTCGCCCGCCCACGTCCCAGCTCATCCTCGCCGGCCTGCCGCGGGCTCTCTGTCCCTGCTCTCAGGCAGTGGTTTGCCCCACCTTACCACGGTTGCCAGGCTGGGTATGTGTTTGACCGAATTCTCCACCTCCTCTTCTGTCACCTCGACCAGCGTGCAGTTCTCATCCTCCGACGGCAGCGGCTCCGCCCCGTGCCTCGTGACCCAGGGGTGCAGCTTCAACGAATGACAGGAGGGGTGAGGGGCGGGCACAACTGGCTCCCAGGAACCCTGCCTACGAGCGGAGCCGGGGAGGGGACGCGGGAGCGGAGAGGCAGTGGCCTGAGGTCAGGCATGCAAGAGAGCAGGCAAGCCAGGCAGAGGCTGGGCGGTGAGCGAGGTGGGAGGAAATGTGAAGCAGACAAAGGACAGAGAATGGGAGGAAGCTACGAGGCCAGAACGCGAGCCGGGCTGGATTCTCCATCTGGCCCCAGGCCTCGGCAGAAGTGCCTGCAATTCGCCGTCTGCGTCGCACGGCTGTCTGAGGAGCAGCCATCACTCCTCAGCAACTCTCCCTGATGCCTGGAAGGCTCAGCTCAGAGCAGGCAGAGTCCTCCCCATTTCACAGAAAGGGAAACAGAGGCATGGGGTGGCACAGGGAGGAGGATACAATCAGGAGAGGACCCAGGCAGAGGTCTGCCCCCCAACCACCTGCCCCTGGGGTCCAAGCCCTTATCTGTAACCTTCTGGGCTGCCCCCACTTCAACTGCTAGTTAGCTGAGGTGCCTAGGAGCTCCTGAAGCAAATCTCTAGATTTCTTAAAGATCCATGTGTGTGCACGTGGCATTGGCAGGGTTGTAGGGGGTGGATAGGGATCTCTTCTAACAGTGCTTTCTGCAACAGAGTGGAATTCAGCAGGCCGGGGTCAGAGGTGGGGGGTCAAATTGCTCACTAACTTCCTCCCACCCCAACTGTACTTTCTCAAAGGGACAGGCAGGGTCTAAGAAAAGACCCCAGGATTTCAGCAGCAGCCACACACTGGAGCACACAGAAACCTGGTCTGGTCCGGTCTAGGGAGGGTGGATGCCATCAGCCCAAGCCAGTTGGAGCCAGCGTCAGCTCCTCAGCTGGCAGCGGATCCCACTTCCACAAACACAGTGAACACGAGTCCCATATCCTCCCCCACAAGCCCCCAGCACCCTAGAGGCCCCAGGACATGGGAGGGCAGTGGTGCCAAGAAGGACGCAGTGCTGTAAACAGAGGCGCGTGGGGCCTGACTGAGGCAGGGTTGAGCCAGACAATTCGAAGCAGAGGACACAGACTGAGCCTCCAGCACACGCCCCAAGGGGCAGCAGCGGCCCCCAGGTACCTTGATCTCAGGTACCATGATCCTCGACTCAGGGTTCTTGTCCAACATGCGGGTGATCAGGTCCTTCAAGTCCTCGGCTATGTCAGGCCTGGGGATGGGAGATACATCAGGGGTGGAGGACGTCACCAAAGGCTCGGAGAGAAAGGCAACTTGGGGTAGACGGACAATACTCACTGATCTGGAAATTCCAGGGCCTGACTCTTGATCTTACTGTGTAAACACATGATCCGCTCATCCATGAATGGGCACTGCGAAGAAAGGTCAGGGACAGGGTGGCCATCAGTGGCTGGCACATCTGTCCTGCAAGGGCAGGCAGCATTCCACATGGGTTGCAGCAGAGAAAGAAACAGCCCAGTGGCCCAATCCAGGGACAAATCAGATCCCATTCCCCAAAGATCTAAAAGGACCGGGACTGTCTTTCCAGAAGGGCTGGAGCCTTCCTAACCACACTGGCTTTCCTCTGTAGCTGTGCTTTAACTTACCAACTTATACAAAAGCAAACACTCTTTTCACCCACCTGCCAGTTGAACAATAATAATAATACAAAGAACAATACAAAAGACAAAGCAGCAGCAGCTGTGATTTGTGAGGGCTTAGCCTGGACCAGGCCCTGTACTGAGGTTTCTCAGCACCAGCATTTCATTTGGCTGTTACCTCTGCCCGGAATGTTCTTCCCACCAACATCTGCGTGGCTTGTTTTCTCCCATCCTTCAGGTGTCTGATCAAAGCTCACCCGCTCAGGGGGGCCTTCCGGAGCTCCTGTCTAAAACAGACACCCCTTCCACCTCCATGTGATTTCTCATCATAGCACCTCCCCCTGACATTATATTACATATGTATTTGGGGACTTCCCTGGCGGTCCAGTGGTTAGGATTCTGCGCTTCCACTGCAGGGGACACAGGTTCAATCCCTGGTTGGGGAACTAAGATCCGCATATCACATGGTGCGGCCAAAAAAAAAGAAAGAGAGGGTGGGAGGGAGGGAGACGCAAGAAGAAAGAGATATGGGGATATAAGTATATGTATAGCTGACTCACTTTGTTATAAAGCAGAAACTAACACACCATTGTAAAGCAATTATACTCCAACAAAGATGTTAAAAAAAAAAAAAAAAGAAAAAGTATTTGTTCACTGTTTAACTCCTGCACTGGAACATCAGCTCCAGGAGAACAGAGATTTTTGTCTGTCTTGCTCACTGCAGACACCCAGTGCCCAGGAACATCCCTGGCACAAACTAGGGGCTTGATAAATACCTGCTGAATTAATGAATGCTTGTATTATTTCTGTTGATCCTCTCAGAAGCCATAAAAAATAGTAAATATTATTCTCATTTTACAGAAGAGAAAAAAACAGAAGCTCAGAGAGGTGCCGTGTCCTGGGAAGCACAAAGCCTAGACCGGGCTGACTTTGAAGCCTGTTCATGCACCACCCCGGGGTGACAAGTTGATGCTTTCACCTGGTGGAGGGCCTGACCCAGGAGGAGCTCAGGGATTGTGCTGGAAAAAGAAAGCTTTATGTGGGGTGCTCAGAAGGTTGGAAGAGGTCACAGAAAGTGACCCGGTCCACTCCTGTCCGAGGAAAATGATTTCATTAAGAGCAGTAACGAGATAAGGGTTTGGATTGCACAGGTGTATCAATTTGACAGAACATTAAATAGTACACTTAAGATCTGTATGTTCCATGATATGTAAATTTTACCCCCAAAGAAAAAAATGAAAACCACCAATAGTGAGCTCTAGCTAATGACTGCACTCTGAAGCATATGTAAGGAGGTACAATTCTTAACAACTTGGCTATATGATTGAAAATTTTCTCATCAAATGTTGGGTGGGGGGAGGAGATTATAAACTCCTTTACTTCCTCATGGGACTAGTGTCTTAAGCTTTCCTCAATAGGAGTACAAGCTCATGAAAAGGAATAATCCTCACTTTTATTGCTCACATAATCAATCTGAACTTCAGAGTTTAAAATAGAAGCCCCTAAATGTCAGTTATATAAAAACAACAAAAGAAAAACAACAGAAAGAAGACAAAACAGCACTCCCTAAATCAATAATGCCAAACGGGTTTTAACTTCCATTCCAATTCTATTCCTCCAACAACAGCTTCTAGGAACACTGTTGAGAACATCAAAGCAGTACCAGGCTCAGGAAGAAAGAGTGCAGTTATTGATTAGTGATGCCTATCTGCAGTTTAGGAGAGGGTAGAGGTGGCACATTTGCTGTCCTTGCCCTAAATTCATCAACTACTGTATTTACAACCTCTAGAGCCTCTGCCGATCCTTCTGTCTTAACAGCCCGTTTTTTTCACACATATCACTATCATATACAGCTATGTATATATGGGAAGGCATCTTTTTTCATATTCAGATCTAATTGTGCAAATAAAATGAAATAACATTTTAAGTGAATAAGTTCTATCTCCCTGCAAGGAGAGATAACTATTAATCCAAGGGGGCAACCCACAACACCCAGGATACAGGACACCCCACCCTGTTACCTGGCCAAACACAAAGCAGTACAGCGTCACACCCATGGCCCAAACATCCAGTGCCTGCAAGACAAAGAGCTCCATGTGAGGGGCCAAGGGGCAGTAAAGGGCGTCTAATGCTTTCACCTGTCCAGCATCCAATCCTTCAGCTTTTCTTTGGGGAACCACCTCTTCTTGACTGCTCAGTCCATGGGAGTTTGGGTGGGGCTATTCCTGCTCCCCAAACCCCATGCCTCTGGGTGGGCACATGACTCAGGCCTGGCCAATGAAAGCAACACTTCCCCCAGGCACAGTGATTGGTTCAAGGATGGGCACATGATCCATACTGGGCCAATCAGAGCCAATCCCAGGATTTTCACTGGAGCTCTTCATAAAAAAAAAAAAAAATGCTCTTTCTATTGAGGCTGGTAAACTGGTAGAAAGTAGTCTGGAGCTGCTGATGACCATCCACCCGGGGAGGAAACCAATTCAGGAAAACAGAGCTGAGGGGACTTCCCTGGTGGTCCAGTGGTTAAGACGCCACACTTCCACTGCAGGGGACACAGGTTCATCCCTGGCCGGGGAAGTAAGATCCCGTGTGCCACGTGGTGCAGACAAAATTTTTTTTAAAAAAAGGAAAACAGAGCTAGGAGATGGAGAGATGGATTCCTCTTTGAATCCCTGTATCTAGCCGAGCCTGAAAACAAACGCACCCCGCTCCTCATTCACATGGTCCAATGGATTCCCTGTTTAAGCCAGTGAGTTGGGTTTTTGTCACTTAACAGCTGAAAGGACCGTAACACAGGCAGAACTCCTCACTGCCGGCAGGGCCAAACCTACCTTCCCAGAGAAGATCTTCCGGGTCTCCGAGAGCGACTCGGGCGCCATGAAGGCGGGAGTGCCCACGGTGTTAGAGAGGAGGGCGTCGCTGCCCTTGAACTCGTTGCTCACGCCAAAGTCCGCAATCTTGACGTGCCCATCTTCTCCAACCAGCAGGTTGGAAGGTTTGATGTCCCGGTGGATGATCTTCTGGTAGTGTACTGGGGGCGGGATGGGAGAGAGGGACAGGAAAACCACGTGAGGAGCTCCATGTGGCCCACACAGCCCAGAGACACAGGCGGGAACCTCTCTGTTCTCCCAGGGTCCCAGGCCCTTCCCAGCCTTCCCCTCTCAAACCTGCTGAATACCCACAGCTCTGAAAGATAAGGGGAGGATCTCTAAGGAAGTTGTCCCATCCTCCAAAGTGAGGAGTGAAACACTGACTGCCGACAGCAATTGGTAACTGCCTGCTGCAGTCTAAGTCATGGGTGCATGGAGAGTTTTTGTTGAGCTTGGCTCCCAGCTAGAAGCCTCAAGACTCGTGGCGAACATCTTTTCATTTACTAATGCCACCACTCAACCTGAACACCAAACCAACAATGACTGGAGCGGGTCAATTTGAAGTGTGAAGCACAACAGGACTGAGGACTTGGCTAACTGTTCCTGCCTGGATGTCAGCTCACGGGAGAGGACAGTCCTATGGTTTGGAAGACCCAACTGCATTTCTGGGGTGATGATGATGAAGATGATGATGAATGCCCAGTCTGAGGCCTTGCCCTGTGTTAAGTGCTTCCCATTCACCCCATTTCAATCTCACAACAATCCTATGTAATAGGCAAAGGGTATGAGTCAACATGTTTAACAACCGGAAGCAGAAAGGACACCCTGCCAGTAAGAACTACTGATGTCCTGGCTGACTGCAGACCTGGCAAGAGATATTTTATTCCCATTTTACAGATGAGGAGCTAAGGTTCCAGGAGATTAACAGGATCCCAGGGTTGTTGGGAATAAGGGAAGACGCAAGGCACTTAACAGTGCCTGGGACGCATAGAAAGTGCTGGATGAACAGTCACTGACACTACTGCTCTTAATTTTTCTGTGTGGCAGGAAGAAGGGTTTCTGCTCGCAGGGGGCATGGCCCCAGCAGGTCTCTCTGCAGCTCAGACAGTTCTTTTTCCCACACACCTCCCTGTGCTCCGGGAGGGAAATAAGAAACCCTCCACCTTCCATCCACTACCTGGGAATGCTAAGCACCCCCTGGGTGAGAGTCCTCCCACAGGCCCCACTTACAGTACTCGATGCCTTTGATTAGATCCTGGAAATAGAAACGGGCCTGGTCTTCAGAGAGCGGTTTGAGGGTGGGCACTTCCATCACAGGCCTGAAAAGTCGATACATGCATGAAAAGCAAACCAGACACGCTGGCCTTTGCCCTCTCTCACCACCTCACTCAGCTCTGCAGCTCAAGAAGCTTCAAGCATCACACCTGCTGGGAATGGGGACACTCACCCTTGGTTGACCAGTTCAAACACTGTAGGATAGAGAAGGGGGTGAATGGTTACACTGGGAATTTAGAAATCCATCTTCCTCCCCCTCCTCCCCAACTCCCAACCACCCCTAGAAACACCAAGAAGCACTGAAACTAACATTGGGGCTGGGGCGAGGAACAGTCCACTGAACCAAAACCATGGAAGGTTCTGCTTTTCTAAGTTCCCATGAGGAGGCTAGGGGTCAGAGATTTCTGGTATCCCTGGGACCCCAGCCTGGCTGTACTTCTAGTCCTCAAACAGCTGAGGACCCTCTACCAGAGAAAACAAAGCAGGAAGACCCGAAACAGGTGGGGGCGGCTCCTGGACTCCTTTCATCTTCCTCTCATACCGGGGGGGTGGGGGCGACTCCCAGGGATCTAACTGATGCTAAACTATGTCCTCTCACTCACACCCAGGTCCTGGGCTACCTTATGTCACAGAAGAGGTCTAAGGAGACACAACCCAAACATCCATTTACTTAGGCACAAAGAAGTAGCCCTAGGGGACTTCTCAACCCTAGCAAAGTTTCAATTCAAGAAACAGCAAGAACAGGTTTCGATGACCCCTCTCACATTTTCCAAGCTGCCAGGCTACATCAAGAATTGTTGGGTAGGACTTCCCTGGTGGCACAGCGGTTAAGAATCCGCCTGCCAATGCAGGGGACACGGGTTCGATCCCTGGTCCGGGAAGATCTCATATGCCACGGAGCAACTAAGCCCGTGTGCCACAACTACTGAGCCCACATGTTGCAACTACTGATGTCCGCGTGCCTAGAGCTCATGCTCTGCAACAAGAGAAGCCACCACAATGAGAAGCCCGCGCACGACAACAAAGACCCAATGTAGCCATAAATAAATAAATAAATAAAAAGGAGAACATTGTTCCAACTCTTCAGCACTCTGTGGTCAGCTGGCCCTCAAACCCTTTCCTGTGACTCTCAATCTAAACCAAGACTGGGAGCTAGAGGTGGGGGATGGAGATCTCCCCACCACCTCAAAGGCCAACTCATCCTATTCCTCCTAAACGGGCCCTTCTTGACTCACAGTCATGTGCGACATACAAATGCCTCATTCCCTGCCAGCTTCCTCCCAGCCCTGTGTATGTGGGGACCGCCCCCCCAACCATCAAGTATTACATAAATCATATTCAGGGAATGCACAGTTTTTTTGTTGTTGGGGGTGGGTGGGTTATTTTTTGCATTTCTAAAAGTTGAGGTGAAATTTTCAGAACATTAAACTATTTTAAAATGCATGATTCAGGGCTTCCCTGGTGGCGCAGTGGTTGAGAGTCCTCCTGCCGATGCAGGGGACATGGGTTCATGCCCCGGTCCGGGAAGATCCCACATGCCACAGAGCAGCTGGGCCCGTGAGCCATGGCCGCTGAGCCTGCATGTCTAGAGCCTGTGCTCCGCAACGGGAGAGGCCACAACAGTGAGAGGCCCGCGTACCACAAAAAAAAAAAAAAAAAAGCATGATTCAGTGGCATTTAGTATTCCACTGCCTCCAATGAAAGCATCACCTCTATCTACTTCCAGAACATTTTCAGCCCCTAAAAAGAAACTCTGTGCCTCCCCCTAGCCCCCTGGCAACCACTAATCCGCTTTCTGTTTCCATAGATTTGCCTATTCTGTACATTTCATATACGTGGACTCATACAATATGCAACCTTTGGTAACTGGCTTTTTCACTTAGCTTGTTTTCAAGGTTCATCCATGTTGTAGCATGTATCAGTACTTTGTTCCTTTTATGGCTGTATAATATTCCATGGTGTGGATATGCCACATTTTGTTTATCCATTCATCAACTGATGGACATTTAGGTTATTTCCACATTTTGGCTATTATGAATAATGCTGCTATGAACTTTCATGTTAAGTATTTGTGTGGCTATCTGTTTTCAATTCTTTGGGGTATATATTTAGGAGTGGAATTGCTGGGTCACATGGTGTAGTTATTTTAATTTTGTTCTGCTTGTACAAATATAACTGGGAATATGAAGCTGTACCTTAGGAAATGAAAAAAACAGCACAGTGGATTTCAAAATCCAGTGGAGAATGACTTTGGAATTGTCTGTTTTCTAGAAACATCTACCCACACTGGAGCTTCTTATGGAAGAAGGGTTGTTTCAAAGGTTGTCCAAGGGCTGAGGTGGCCAAGGGGAAAGAGCCGGCTCCTCAGACAAAAAGAGGGCTTAAAGATTCTGACCTGAAAAGGAACTTCACTCCCCCAGGGCCCCACCCTGTTTTCACGTTCATCAACCAGTGTTGGCCAAACCCGTAGTTAGGGGAAATCTGTTGTGGCTTCAGGCTGTGGTTAGAAGCAAAAGTAATGGCGCTGAAGGTAAGGCTTCCACCAACAGGAGCGCTGGTCCCCTCAGCTCTCTCTTTCCCACCTTGGTTATGCAAACTTAACTTTCAAGAGCTGCTTCATGAATTTCTGTGCTTCCTCCCAAGCACTATAGCTCGGTTGGCATGAGGGAAGCTGGCCTGTTGAAACAGGTCTATTTTCAGGCACTTACAGTTTAACCGCTCCTGGAGCCGAGCAGTGGTGGCAAGTTTTTAACCCCAAGAAATACCAGTCGTATTCTCTACCCTTTGAGGGTCAGGCCTGCAGGTGCAGAACCCTTGCTGATACCTGCAGTCTGGCTTCACAGACTGCCCTGTCTGTCCTCACCACACACAGCTGTGGCTGGAAACTAAAAAATAACAGTGTTGGGATTTTTTTCAAAACCGCTGGAATCACATACCAAAATCGCATGGCTCCTTCCCACACTGCCACCTCAAGAAGTGAGAAACTCTGTCCATGAAGCTGCCTGGTCCAAATGGCTTAGGAGACTCTTCTTTGAGGCTTGGGTCACGTTCTTTACACGCTCATTCAACTCCTCGGCTCAAAACCCTCAAGGGGCTCCCTTCTCGCTCAGAGTAAAAGGCAAAGTTTTACAATGGTGTGAAATGTCCTCTGCCATCTGGTTTCCACTGTCCTGCACAAATGTCACCTCAGTGAGGCATCTCGAGGAGCCATTCTGTTTCTCAATTCCCCAACCTGGAACTCCTGACTCCCGTGTCCCTGCTCAGGTTAGCTTTTTCCCATGATATTGTCACCTTGGAAGCCTATGCCTAATACTTAGGTCTGAGTGTGTCTGTCCATCCTCACCAGAGCAATGAAGTGCCCTGAGGGAGTGAGGGGGGCAGTTAAGTTTCGTTCCTTGAAGAGCCTAGAACAGGGCCTGACAAACTGTAATGTTCGTTGAAAGAACAACCCATCTCCTCAGAAACAGCCCAAAGCCATTCGGTGTCAGGTCTGGGGCCCCAAGCGAGCAAATTATGCTGGCGATGCCATTCTGGGCCAAAAATTATCTTTTACATTTTATGATTTCTTCTATATTTCCCCAAACTTCACTCGTTTGCCTACCATTTTTATAATCTGGCCCTATCTATATACCATGTAAACTACTGTTTATTTCATACTTTTCTTTCAGTTGACTTAGTGTTAAAACTTTTAGCCTTATCCCGGGTAATAATATCCAGGAAATCATGAGTTTAGTGTGCTGGTTATAGCTTTTCCTATGCAATGATAAATTAAATCAAAAAAATTTTTTTAATGTTGGTCCATATACCACCTAAAATCGTCTCATATATTTAAAGTGGTGTTGGTACCACATTTTGAGAAACTATGATTCTGTGATGTTCATATTTTTATTATATGAATGTTTCACAATTTTTTAAAGTTATCAGATCTGATGTTGTTTATGCGTACCTTCTAAAATGTTTCTAAAGGAAGGTTTTTAAAGTTCTAAAATTGGAATCTGGCTGCACACTAGATGCTCTTAAGGAACTGGCATTAACTTTTCCAGGTGCAATAACGGTAGGATTATTGTGATCATGAAGGAGATGCAGGCCAAAATGTTTAGGGGCTGAAGGGTCAAGATGTCTGCTACTTTTACTCTTGGGTGGTTCAGCAAAAAAAATACAGAGAGGGCTTCCCTGATGGCGTGGTTGAGAATCCGCCTGCCAATGCAGGGGACACGGGTTCGAGCCCTGGTCTGGGAAGATCCCACATGCCACAGAGCAACTAGGCCTGTGAGCCACAACTACTGAACCTGCGCGTCTGGAGCTTGTGCTCTGCAACAAGGGAGGCCGCGACAGTGAGAGGCCCGTGCACCGCAATGAAGAGTGGCCCCTGCTCGCTGCAACTAGAGAAAGCCCACGCACAGAAACGAAGACCCAACACAGCCAAAACTAAATAAACAAATAAAATTTAAAAAAAAAAACAACAGAGAAATGGATGGGTGGGTGGCTAGACTGATAAAGCAAATATGACAAAAATTACTAACTGTTGAATCTGGGCGGTAGGCATACAAGTACTCATTGTACTCTTCTTTCAACTTTAACATTTTTCATAATAAAAACCTGGGTTGCAGGGGGTGATGAAAAATAAAATGTCCTAAGCAACAAGAGCATCCTTGGAATTGAACCATGGCAACTACTGTAGGGGAAATTGAGCTCTAGTTCCAGACCAGACCCATTATTTATGATTAACCACTCCCTGTGCAACAAAGGATCACCCTGTGCTCATCCAGGATACAGACTGGGCTTGGCCCTGCCCATACCACTCATCTCCTTAACACCCCTCCCGGCTGTCATCTGTACCCACGCGAAATGCATACGCTAGTCTGAACGCCTACCCAAGCCAGACAACAGCGGGACACGTGACCTGCTGATCACGCCTTCCTGGGCCTGAGAGTCTGCTGTCCAGCTTTGAATTAGTCCTGCACTTCCTTCCCTCATCAGCGCTTATGCTGGGAACTGACTGAGAATTGCCCCATGTCCTCATCATTTTTTAAAACCGAGGTCTCTGAGGACATACCTGAGTCCTTCCCTTTCAGTGTGCAGGGCCCAGACCCTTCAATGGCCCCTCAAGCCTCCAAATGCCCCATCATGGCCTCCCAGGCCCTCCATCTTCATCCCCACCCCCTCTCCCTGGTTTTCTCTGCTGCAGCCACATTTTTCTCAAACACGCTAAGCTCTCACCAGCCTTGGGGCCTTTGTACCTGCTGTTTCCTCTGCCTGGAATGCTCTTCCTCAGATGCAACAGGGCTGTGTCCTTGATACTCAGGTGCTAAATGGTCACCTCTTTTCTGCCGTGGCCCCTCCATCTCTCTCTCACATCACCCTGTTTAATCTTCTTCAGAGTATCTATCTGAAGTTGATTATCTGCTTTATTTACAGTCATCCCTCGGGATCCATGGGGAATTGGTTCCAGGAACCCCCGTGGATACCAAAATCCATGGATGCTCAAGTTCCTTATTTAAAATGGCACAGTATTTGCATATAACCTATGCACATCCTCCCCTATACTTTAAATCATCTCTAGATTACTTATAATATCTAATACAATATCAATGCTATGTAAATAGTTGCCAGTGCATTTTTACTCTTTGCAAATTCAAGTTTTACTTTTTGGAACACTCTGAAATTTTTTCTTTTTAATATTTTCGATCCACATTTGGTTGAATCTGCAGATGCAGAACCTGTGGACACGGAGGGCCGACTGTAGTTGTTGACTATCTGTTGTCTTCCCTGACTAGAATACCAGCTTCATGAGAGCAAGGGCCTCATCTTTCATACTCATCACTGCATCCTTAGTGCCTACAACGGTGTCCAACACACAGTAGGAACTCAATAAATAGCTGCAAATGGATGAACAGGACACCCAGCTAAAGTCCCAGCAAGAACTCCTTTCCACCTCCTGCTTTGAACCAGGGGTGCAGCCTTCTGTGTGGGGCCCAGTTGGAGCAGGAAAGGGGGGCAGACGCCAGGGGCAGAGGATGCCTGGAGAGCACCCCTGGGCTTTGGCAGGAGCAGCTGCCTGAGCAAGGGTGGCAGGAAGCAAGGGCTCTCTTACCCATGTACAGATGGTCCTCATTGGGGTCGTCCAGGACCTGTTGGCATAGCCACATGGAACAGGCCGGAGATGAGGAGCAGGAGAGAGGAAGAGGGAGAAAAGGTATGAGCAGGGAGGAAGCATCGTCCACATGACTGCATTTGCCAGTGGGAGGGCTGCGCTTTCCACTGTTTTTCCTAGTTAAGATGAAGGGCACAGGAAAAAACCCAGAGTGTGTGATCCAAATGGCCATCTGGAAAATAAGCGCGTTCTAGCCCAATCCTCAAGGGTCCTAAATACCCAGAAAGGAGGTTACGAAAAGGAGGGGGCAGATTCCTCCCCTGGAAAATGTCTCAGCTTGAATAAGAATCCCACCTGTCTCCTAGGAGACGACGGACTGGTCATCAGGGTGAAAATTCAAATCCTGTCCCCATTCCCCCTGCCCTGGCAGGAAATGATGTCTCCCTGCCTGGAACTGCCACAGCACTTTCTTTCTCTCTTTTACGGCCTTCCTGCTTTCATTTTATCACTATTTCTATCTTCCTCTCTCCAAAGGGCAGGCACCATGTTGTATCCACCTTGGTTGCCTCCTTGGTGCCCTCTAACAGGACTAGGCACCTAGTAGGTGCTCAGGAAATGTCTGATGAATGAATGAACAGGCAAGCTGGCAAAGAGTCTTGTTGGATGGGGAGCCCACACACCACAGGGCACAAGGGAGAAGGGAGATCCTGCCAGGACCCAGACACATGCGCTAACCAAGTGCCCTTGGGCTTCCTCTAAGATGGCCGACTCAAGCATCAGTGAGTTGAAATTGTGAAACTCAGTGTGACAGGTGGAGATAGCCTGCAGCCACCATCTCTCTTCTTTTGGGAAGAAACAAAGAGACTCCTTGGCTAGACTGGTCCTCCCACCTCTTCCCATACCACACTCGCCTTCCCTAGTCATCTAAGAGTCACAGGACAAGAGCCCTGAGAAAGGGATGCATCCTAGGCAGAGGCCTGGGACAGCCAACCTGGAACTCTAAGCCCTGCCCTTCGAGGAAAAGTCAGACCCAGGCACTTGCCTACCTAGAGTTCTGTTATTTTTCTTTGAAAAAATCACTTACGTTAATGTGTAGGATTATTGTTGTTTTTAAATGAATTAAAAATTTGTTTAGTTTCTCAGTTTTAAATTCTAATGTGATAAATATTAATAAACATAATCCCCATAAGCAAAAGTTTTCTGCATTCTTCAATTATTTTTAAGAGCATAAAAGGGTCTTGAGACCACAAAGTGTGAGATCTAGAGCAGGGGTCGGCAAATTACAGCATACAGGCCAAATCTGGCCCTCCCCTGTTTCTGAAAGTAAAGTTTTATCGAAACACAGCCAGGCCCATTTGTTTACATGCAAATGGCTGCTTTTGTGCTACAACTACACATATGTATAGTAGAAGGAGAACCAGCTCCAAAAAGAGAAACAGGTGAAGGGCAAGCCTCAGTATCCCTCTGAGCCTCAATTCCTTCATCTATAAAATGGAAGTAGTAGTCCGAGCGAGGGATGAGGATTACACAAAATAACAGGGTGAAGGAGCCTGGAGAAATAACTACCACTCAGCCCTGCAACAGGCTGTTTGATGTGATGTGGCTCTCCCTGGAAACCAGTGGTATGGCATTTTGATAATAACAGAGACAGGGCTGGACCATCACCATTCCTCCCTCTCTCCTCCATGTCTCCCCACCTCACCTCCACCAGCTTCACCACGTTGGGGTGGTCCAGCTTCTTGAGGATGGCAATTTCCTGGTACACCTGCTCAATGGGGCCCCTGGGCTGGATGCAGCCCCTGGGGGCTGGCCGGGTCCCTCGGGGAGGGGGGCGACCTGGAGGAGACATGAACCATCCAGAGTCAGGGCAAAGAGACTTTCCTTTGCAGAGGGGGACTGTAGGCAGGACAAATGAAGTGGGGGGGGCTCTCAGAAGGGCTGGAATGGCTGATGCCATACAGGGGGCTTTATTTACTTATTTATTTATTTTGGCTGTGTTGGGTCTTCGATGCTGCACGTGGGCTTTCTCTAGTTGCAGCGAGCGGGAGCTACTCTTCTTCGCGGTGTACAGGCTTCTCGCTGCAGTGACTTCTCTTGTTGCGGAGCATGGGCTCTAGGCGCACAGGTTTCAGCAGTTGCAGCACGTGGGCTCAGTAGTTGCGGCACGCAGGTCCTAGAGCACATGGGCTTCAGTAGGTGTGGCGCACTGGCTCAGTAGTTGTGGCTCACAGGCTCTAGAGCGCAGGCTCAGTAGTTGTAGGATCTTCCCGGAGCAGAGATCGAACCTGTGTCCCCTGTACTGGCAGGCAGATTCTTAATCACTGCACCACCAGGGAAGTCCCCCACCAGGGGGCTTTAAACAGCCTTCTCTTCATCTGACTCCTCTGCTTCTGGAAACGCTGGAGACCCAGTCCCCTTGCCCAGCCTTCTGTTAATTCTCTCCTTCCTGTCCCATTCCCCAGGCCACAGTGAGAATCAAGAGTCCACTGAGGTACAAGGAAAAGAAGTCTGAGGTCTAGTTCAGCGATCTCAATATTCCCCTCTCTGGGGCTCGGTTTTCCCACTCCATAAGATGGACAAAAACATTATCCTTCACCTCCATAACTCATGGAAGTAGCAGAGATATAAAATAAAGTCCAGGATAGGAAAAGAAGTAAGAGCTGATGAGAGAAAAAACCAAGGACTTGCTTGGCCCTGCAGTGACTGATAGTCAAAAGGTCACAGTGATGGAAAGGTCCACAGTCAAAACACTTACACTGCAAGTTATATGTAAGTAAGGATCTAAGTGTGACTAACAGAACAGAATGTGGATGTGTCAGCCTTGGAAAAGTAAAAGCAGAGGTGCAGGTGTCAGAGTGGGATGTGAACAGAAGCAAGGCAAGTTCAAAGGAAAGATACTTGCTGCATCTGCTGTAACAAGGAAGAAAGTGACAAGGGCAGTAACAACAAAGGAGCTGAACATCGTGGTATCACCTCATTGCCTGGTTAGGGAAAGGGAGGAAAGGAGTGGTTTAAGTCATCCTCAGAGGAAGTCAGAAGTAAATGTCAAAAATTAATAAATCAAGAAATAATGGCACAAGGATATTATCTGGCTCAGAGTTCAGATAAGCAGGATAAACCAGGGTCCTGGTGATAGGACAGGGTTTTGCGATTTATGTTTCCTCTTATCTACTTTCTCTTTTCAGCTCAAGCCAACATTTTGCTCAGCACTGCTGGCAGGGAGCTTATGCTGGAGCAGCATATGCTCACCTACACCTGATCACATGCAGTAACTACCAGCTCCTAAAAGAGCTAAAAGTGGGGGCTGCCTATAGGGAGAAGGAGGAGTACAGCAAGAAACTGTTGATCTCCATTATACACTCTTCTGTTCTTTTGCATTTTTGTAGATATAATTGAAATACCTTATGGTATTTCAATTTTTTTCATTCATCATTTTAAAATATATAATTTAATGGTTTTTAGTACATTCACAAGGTTGTGAAACCATCACCACTAGGTCTTTTTTTTTTTTTTTTTTTGGCTGCATTGGGTCTTGCTGCACGCAGGCTTTCTCTCTAGTTGTGGCGAGCAGGGGCTACCCTTCGTTGCAGTGCACGGGCTTCTCACTGCAGTGGCTTCTCTTGTGGAGCACGGACTCTAGGTGCACAGGCTTCAGTAGTTGCAGCACGTAGGCTCAGCAGTTGTGGCACACAGGCTCTAGGGTGCACGGGCTTCAGTATTTGTGGCGAGTGGGCTCCATACTTGTGGCAAGCGGGCTCTAGAGCACAGGCTCCGTAGTTGTGGCGCACGGGCTTAGTTGCTCTGTGGTATGTGGGATCTTCCCGGGCAAGGGATCAAACCCATGTCCCCTGCGTTGGCAGGCAGATTCTTAACCACTGCAGCACCAGGGAAGTCCCTCACCACTAAGTCTTGAACATTTTCAACTCCCCCACAAAAAAACTCATACCTATTAGCAGTCAGTCCTCACTCCCTTTTAACCCTAGCCCCTGGAAATCACTAATCTGCTGTCTCTGTGGATTTACCTATTCCGGACATTTCATATAAGTGGAATCATACAATATGTGGCCTTTTTTGTCTGGCTTTTCATTTAGCATCATGTTTTCAAGGTCATCTGCGTTGCAGCACGTATCAGAATTTCATTTCTTTTTATGGCTGAATAATATTCCATTGACTAGACAGACCACCTTTTGTTTATTCATTCATCCGTTGACAGACATTTAGGATTGTTTCTACATTTTGGCTATTATGAATAGTGCTACTATAAGCCTTCATGTACGAGCTTGTGTGAACATGTATTTTCAATTCTCTTGGGTATATATGCCTAGGAGTAGAATTGCTGGGTCATATGGTCACAGCATGTTTAACTTTTTGAGGAACAGTCAAACTGTTTTCCTCTGAGGGATTCTTTTTACTTGATACCTATATTACTTCAATAAATATTTTTAAAAGAAAATGAATTTTAAAACGTCAGCAGGAGGCCCAATGTTGTCTTAGGGGAATCCACCCAGGACACCTCTGCAGGGGACACCATTCAGTGGGTCTTCTCTGTATTGCCCCAGCCCCTGCACCTAAGAACAAAGGCCCTGGCCCAACAAACTCACGTGGAAAGCCCGCCTGTCGGATCAGTTTCTTTTTGGACAGCACCTTCATTGCCTGTGGGAGGAAAGACCCCACGTCCTGGTTAAAATGGGGAGGAGGGTGGAGGGAGAGTTCCTTCCACTCCTAGGCCTGCCCAAGCTGTCAGTGTCCCAGCAGCCACAGGACAATGTAGTGAGCACCTTGTCACTGGAATGGATCAACTCCACAGGTTGTGTGGAAGCTGGAGTCCTGGGGTCCCTCCAGGCCGGAGGGTACTTCCAAGGTTCCAGGTCAGCTCTCCCAGCTGGGAGGCCACAAACCTTGGGATTCGCTACCACTGAATCAAGACACAAGTGAGCTGGAGTGATGGGCAAGGGACATTTTACACGTGGGGAAACTGAGTTTCAGCATTTATGTCACTTGTCCAAGGACACATAATTGGCACACGGGAGAGCAAGGATTTGAACCCACATTGGACTGATTTCAAAGTCTCAGCCACAGGACAGTTTGTCTCACTACCACCCAGTTCTTACTGCTACGGAGGATGTAGAAAGGGTAGCCCAGAGTAAGGATATGAGACGTTTGCTGAATTTATTCACTCAATCTTCCTGAGCCAATCACTTCACCTCCCCATTTCCCCACTTCCTTCCTAATGCACAGAATAAACATGACGTAAGAATAAAATGAGTCAACAGCTAAGAAAACCTTCCAGGAAGGCAAGTGCTAGAAAGGAGTCTTTTTCTTTGGACAAGGATGGGGGCAGGGAGGGGGATGTGGATACTTACATAGTAGGTATTGTCATTTTCATTGTAGGCCAGCTTGACCACGCCATAGGAGCCCTGGATAAAGGGAAATGCCTGTGACATACTATCCAGAAGTTATGATCTGTAAAATGAGGACCCTAATACAGAGCTTGCAAACTGGCAGCCCATTGGCAAAATCCACCCTGTATGTTGTTGGATCTGCAGTTTTTAGAAAGTTTGAATTGGTGGCCAACATTTTAAAACAGGTCAGATATAAAAATCCAGATTCTGATATGGATATGGAGCCACAATCATTTCCATATGTTAACAGTTTGCCACAGTCCTCACCACTCCCTACTGTCTTATACCTAGCATGTTTTCCTCATTTATATTATTCACTTGCTCTCTGTTGGCATTTGAGTTTTTGACCCTTGCAATGATACTGCCCATTGGCTGATATAAAAGCAAAAACAGATGTGAGAGTACCTTAAGGAGAAAAAAAGCCAACACCAATGTTGGTGATATGGAATTTCCCTGGAAGCTTTGTGAGCTTTTGTAGAAACACAGTACGTTGTAAAAACAAAACAAAACAGATGGACCATAAGTGACAAAACCCTCCCCCTCCCAGCCTCATCTCCAAGGACTCCTCTCCCACTCCCAAATCTAGTGGAGTTCCCTCCACAGTATCTGAGACATCCTTGGTAGGTATGGAAAACCAGCCTGGCTCCTGGGATATTTACCTTTCCAATTTCGTCCTTCAGTGTGTACTGATTCAGCTGTACACAATCCTGGAAAATAAGTAGGAACACATAGAATATGACTTGTAAGTTTGCAGCTAGATACATTTTTCACAAACTTAACAAACACCTTAACCAGGACCCAAATCAAGAAAGGGAACATTCCCAGCTCCCCAGAAGCATCTCCTGTACACTGGCCCCTGTCCAGGGTGACCACTATCCTGACTTCTACCAGCACAGCTGTTGTTGGGTTTTTTTTTTTTTTTTTGGCTGTGCCACGCAGCATGTAGGCGCTTAGTTCCCAGACCAGGGATTGAACCCATGCCCCCTGCAGTGGAAGCCTGGAGTCTTAACCACTGGATCACCAGGGAAGCCCCGACCAGCACAGCTTTTGTACATTGTAAGAGCGTAATTATATAGTATGTATTCTTTTAATACCCATTTTAAAGGTTCTTCCCACTTTTAAAAAGTTCATTTATTTACTTTTTAAAAGTTAAT
This sequence comes from Hyperoodon ampullatus, assembly GCF_949752795.1. Taxonomy (NCBI): domain Eukaryota; kingdom Metazoa; phylum Chordata; class Mammalia; order Artiodactyla; family Ziphiidae; genus Hyperoodon; species Hyperoodon ampullatus. Next base: position 8,719,259 of record NC_136926.1, on the reverse strand, counting down.
TTAAAATTAAACAATAATCCATGACTGTGTTATCCTGTAAAAAATGTAAAGTGATGCAAGAGGAGAAAATCTGAGTGTCCTTAGCACAAACAAAAGTTTCTTAACAGTTTCTCAAAAGTTCTTTTTTGTATTAAAAAAGTGCAAAATATAAAAGGAAACAAATGATAAATTGGATTTCAATCAAAATTAAAATTTTTTCTCTTTGAAACACTACTGAGAAAAAAAAGGTAAGACACAGACTGAGAGAAACTATTTGTAACACTTACAGTGGACAAAAGACTGGTATCGAGAACATACAAAGAACTCTGGGCTTCGCTGGTGGCGTGGTGGTTAAGAATCCGCCTGCCAGTGCAGGGGACACAGGTTCGAGCCCTGGTCGGGGAAGATCCCACATGCCGCGGAGCAACTAAGCCCATGTGCCACAACTACTGAGCCTGCGCTCTAGAGCCCACAAGACACAACTACTGAGCCTGCGCACCTAGAGCCCGTGCTTCACAACAAGAGAAGCCACCGCAATGAGAAGCCTGCACACCACAACGAAGAGTAGCCCCCCTTCGCGACAACGAGAGAAAAGCCCAAGCATAGCAATGAAGATCCAACGCAACCAAAAAAAGGAAAAAAACTTTAAAAATAAAAAAGAACCCCTACAACTCATTAATAAAAAGAAAACACAATTAAAAATGGGCTAAAGATTTGATAAGCTATTTCTCCAAAGAAGGTACACAAATGATCAATAAGCACATGAAAAGATGCTCAACATCATTACTCATCAGGGAAATGCAAATTAAAGCCACACCCACTAAATTGGCTAAAATCAAAAAGACAGACCAAACCAAGTATTGTCAGAATGTAGGGCAAATGAAACTTTCATATGCTATTGGTAGGAATGTAAAATGGTGCAGCCTCTTTGGAAAACAGTTTGGCAGTTTCTTAACAAGCACTTCCCATATGACCCAGCCATTCTACACCTAGGTGTTCACTCAAAAGAAATGAAAACTTGTGTCCATGCAAAGACTTGTATACAAATGTTCCCAACAGCTTTATTAGTAATAGTCAAAAACTGGAAACAATCCAAATGTCCATCAATAGGTAAATGGATAAACAAACTATGGTATATAGCTGTACAATGGAATACTATTTAGCAATTAAAAGGAATGAACTACTAGTATGTGAAAAAATACGGATAAATCACAAAATCATTATGCTATGAAAGAAGCTAAGCTAAAAAAGAGTACATACTAAATGATTCCACTTATATAAAATTCCAGAACTTGTCAGCTAATCTATAATGAAAAAAGGCAGGTCAGCCGCTACCTGGGAAAGGAGAGGTGGGGGAGGGATGCACTGCTGGGTGTGCTGGAAATGTCTGCGGTCTTGATGGGGGTGACGGCTTTATGGACATACAGCACAACTGATCATACTGCACATCTGAAATATGTGCAGTTTATTTCACTTCAATTATACCTCAGTATAGTTAGGCTGAACACGTTAAGTGATACAAGAAGTCAAACTGGGAAAAGAAACACGATAGAAAGCAAAACTTCACGTGTTACAGAGAAGCCCAACATTTCCCTTGAAACCCCTCCCAGGCCCCAATTCTATCCCTCTCCCCGAACCTTGATATCAGTTTGGTGTATAAAGTTCTAGGCCTTTCTCTATGTAAATGCACACATACGTGCATCTGTAGAAAATAGAGTACTGTTTTGGGATGGGGTTGGGGAGGCATAGACGGTGTCACACTAAATCAGTTCTCAACCTCCTTTGACTGGAGTTAGTTCCACGTCAGACCTGCATCTTTGACTTGCTGTGTAACGGGCCCACAGGGCTCTCACCTCACTGGTGGACTTTTTAGTTTGTTTTGTGTTTCTCTCCAGTATTGTTTTCATTCCCCTGAGTCCTGAAGGGATGTGACAGGCAGAGGTGGGGCCCTGCAGAGCTGTCCTAAGGGGTCTCATTGCCTCATAATCTAGCCCCCACGGGCTGCTGAGTTCATGGTCCAAGAATCCACTCTGACCACATCAGCCCCATCTTGCTGCTGCTTTGAGTCAAGTCCTGACTTCACAGCCTGACCTTCAAACCCTCTAAAGCTCTGACCTTGGCAGAGTTGTCTAGTTGCCCACCAAACACCAGTCTCTCCTTTCTTCCTTATAAGTGGAACTCTGCGTGGCAACATTCCAGGCTAGAAAACTTCATTTCCCAGCTTCTCTTACAGCTAAGGTGGCCATGTGCTCTGGCTAGTGGGAGATAAGCAGAAGTTGCTGGGTAGAGCTTGCAGGAAAGAGGACTGACTTAGGAGGCAGACATCTTTTGCCTTTCTTCCCTGCTCCTTCTTCCTGCCTGGAATGGAGCTGTGAAGGCTAGAGCCACAGCAGCCATCTTGAGATCATGAGGTTTTAAGGGCAAAAGCAACAACACAACTACCACACCAATCCCCAATGCCTAGCTCTAGATTTATTTTACATGGTTAAGAAAACCCTATTGTGTTAAAGCCACTGTTGTTGGGAGATGTCTGTTTCTCTAAGCTGACTCATTTCTAACTGATACAAACTTGAACTTGCTCTCCAGCCCTGTTTCCACGGTGCCCCCCATTTGGGGCCCCACACTCCAGTTAACTGAATCCCTGACCTATCCTGAATTCTATGGAAAGGAATATGTTGGTATACATAGCTGGTACTTAGTTGGGTTATGGTAATCATACTTTTAAAACTAAAATACTAGAGGAATGAGACTACCTCTGTCACCTAGGTGGCCTGTGGCTAGTTAATAAAGTAGGAGATGAAACAACAATAACAATTTTTTTTTTAATGGGCTCATGCCTTCTACCTCGGGGCCCTTGCTCATGCCATGCTCACCCCCTGCAGTGAACTCTCAGTGTGTAGTTAAATATCAGCCCCTTTAGAAAGCCATTCCTGATTTCCAGGCGTCCCCCAATAAAATGTACTCCTTCCTTCAACAAATATTTTTGAGCGACTATGCGCCAGGCAGCGTGCTCAGTGCTGGGGACCTTGTGGTGGACAGGACTGTTCCTAACATCCTAGCTGAGGCGGGGGCAGTGGCGGGGAACAGGCAATAAACAACTTAACAAACACACAGATAATCAGATGGTGACAAGTGCTGTGAAGGAAAGTCAACAGGGCAACAGGACAGACAGGGACGGAAGGCTGCTTAGAGGGGTGGAATGCGAGGCCTTTCAGAGGAGGTGATATTTGAGTTGAGACTTGGAAGCCAGATGGAGATGTCCTTGCAAAGATGGTGGGGGGGCGGTGTGGTTCCAAGCAGAGGGAACGGCAAGGGTAAAGGCCTAACGGAGGGAATGAGGAAGACAAAGAAGTGGGTAAGGTTGGAGCTCTGTGAGTTGGCAGCACAAAGGTAGGAGATGGGGCAGGAGGTGGGGCAGGGGCGGACCAGGCCCTGTGAACCCTGCTGGGGATCTGAGTTCCAACCCACCTTCCAGAAGCTTATGGTAAAGATCAAGTGAGAAGTGCAGGTACAGTGCTGAGGGCAGTGCCTGGGAAGGCAAACAGTCAGCAACTGGGGCCGTGCTGTTTGTCAGGGTGTGAGGCCTCTCACTGACCCACCATCCCCATTTCAGAGTCCCCAGCACAACTTCCAACTGCCAGCACGTGCATCTCTTTGTGAGAGGCTCTGTCTGTCCCAGAGATGCTCTGCCCACACTCAGGGACTGCCAGCAGTTGGTGTAACAGGCCCAGCCCTGTTAACACCAGGTGGAATAACTGGCCCTCAGGTGGAATAACTCTGGGGCTCATGTCCTACACTGTCTCCCAGGGCTGCCCAGAGATGGAGGCCCGGTTGCCCACAGTGGTAACTGGCTCCAACATGCACCCTTTACTGGGGTCACCTCCCCAATCAACTGGCTGCGCTGGAATCCTTCTGGGGGAGCCCAACCTAACGCGGAGACATTCCAAGCGCGGGGCAGGGCACCAGGGGCCGCTGCTCACATACCTGCATCCCGGTGATGGAGACGTGGTGCGACTCCACCGTGGGCCTCCGGGGCAGCCGCGGCGAGGACTGCGGAGAGCCCAGGGGCGAAAGGGTCAGGGCCGGGTAGACGCAGCGCCCATTCGCATCCAGCAGGGACCGCTCCTGCAGAGAGAGCTTGCGACTGGAGAGGTGGGGCCGGGCCTGGGACCCGGAGACGTCGAGGGGGACCTCTCCGCCAGGGGCCTCCAGGGGCCGGTCCCGGGCCAGGCCGACGTCCGCAGCACAGGCCGGCTCGCACTCAGTGACCACGATGAAGGACTCCATGCCCAGATGGATGCTCAGGGACGAGAGGCCCCGCAGGGCTTCACAGGGCTTCTGGCCTTCGCTGCTGTTGCTGCTGCTGCCGCTCCCGCCCCCCAGCTCATCCTGGGGGGCGGCCCGGTCGCTACTGGGCTGGCTAGAGACGCATGATGACATGGTGCATGTGCCGACCTCATGCGACACACACGTGCCCGGGCACTCCCATCCGGCAGCGGCACCACCTGCAGAGAGAGGAAGGGTCACCTGCCCCCATCCTGTGCGGCAGGGAAGGGGGTCTCTCCTGCTGGGCCAGACTGGTGCCTCATTCCTGCTTTGAGTCGCCGTCCTTGAAAAAAATATCTTGCAAAACACATTGTGGGGCTTCCCTGGTGGCGCAGTGGTTGAGAGTCCGCCTGCCGATGCAGGGGAGGCGGGTTCGTGCCCCGGTCTGGGAGGATCCCACGTGCCGCGGAGCGGCTGGGCCCGTGGGCCGTGGCCGCTGGGCCTGTGCGTCCGGAGCCTGTGCTCCGCAACGGGAGAGGCCACAACAGTGAGAGGCCCACATACCACAAAAAAAAAAAAAAAAAAAAAAAAAAAACCACATTGTGATCTGAAATCTTTTGCGTCTATATAGAAGAGCTTACTCCACATTTCCTCACTGTATCCTATTTTTTTAATTGATGTATAGTTGATTTACAACGCTGTGTTAGTTTCTGCTGTATAGCAAAGTGATTCAGTTATACATATGTATACATTGTTTTATATTCTTTTCCATTATGATTTATCACAGGATATTGAATATAGTTCCCTGTGCTATACAGTAGGACCCTGTTGTTTCACATTTCCTCATCTTAAAAGCCCCTCCTCACATAAACAAGAATCCCAAATTCAATTCCTGTAGAAACCAAGTATGAGAAAACCCCAAAATAGAGCACCCATGCCTCCTACAAAGGTGGCAGCTGGGGCTGCCCTGGTGGCGCAGTGGTTGGGAGTCCGCCTGCCGATGCAGGGGACACGGGTTCGTGCCCCGGTCCGGGAGGATCCCACATGCCGCGGAGCGGCTGGGCCCATGAGCCATGGCCGCTGAGCCTGTGCGTCTGGAGCCTGTGCTCCACAATGGGAGAGGCCACAACAGTGAGAGGCCTGCGTACCACAAAAAAAAAAAAAAAAAAAAAAAAAGGTGGCAGCTACTTCCAGCTCAAGCCAATTATTGTTAAACAGGGATTGGGGCATAGAATTGTCTGGTTATCTCCCCCAACCCCCCCTTTTTTTTTTTTTTTTCAAGAGAAGCCCTAAAGCCAGGATGTTAAGTGAGATCTCTTGATTTTTTTTTTAATTAGCAATTATTTTAAATATTTTTAAATGCTGGGCAGGCCAAATGAAACACTTCCACATGGTGACCTCTAGGCTGCATCCCTTCACAATAGCAATGATTCAGACAGCTCTTTACAGTTTATAAAATATCTTCCACACCTCAGAATAATTTCACAAGCACCCTAGCTTGTTGGTTTGCCATTATACCCTCATTTTTAAATAGTTAATTTTATGTTATGTGAATTAAAAGAAAAAAAGATTGACACACTCCCTTAGACTGTCAATTCCTTCTGTCTCTGGGACAGAATATTAACCTTCGGTTTGTATGTTTGACAAATTCTGCTGGACAAATGTCACAGGTACCCCTGGAATTCAGGGAGTATATCCACAGATGCAGACAGTGGCAGCTCTGTGCTGATCACTCATGTCACAAAGGTGCCAGGAAAACAGTGAGGGCTGGGTAGAGAGGTTTTATGAATGAATAAAATGATATCTCTTTAAGACACTGGGTGGCAGTGGGGGGATACAGAGGAAAGTAAAGATGGGAGCAGAAAGCCAGTGCTTCCTGGAGGGCTTGGTTGAGGGGCAGAGAAATGCTACCCGCCTGCTTGGGACAGTCCTGCAATAAGTATTTATGGAATAGCTTCTATGTATGCAATCTGGACCATGACGTGGGCAGATGGGGTCCCTTGTGGAGCAGGGAAAGATCAATGGGAAAGGCACTAAGGAACTAACAACAGCATGCCAGCCCAGACATGGCACAATTTTTGAACACAGAGTACAGTGTAAAGGAATAACAAAGTACCCAGTCATGTGACAAGATGCTCAGCCTCAGTTATAGTAAGAGAAGTGCAACTTCAAACTACAACGAGGGCTTCCCTGGTGGCGCAGTGGTTGAGAGTCCACCTGCCGATGCAGGGGACACGGGTTCGTGCCCCAGTCCGGGAAGATCCCACATGCCGTGGAGCGGCTGGGCCCGTGAGCCATGGCCGCTGAGCCTGCGCATCCGGAGCCTGTGCTCTGCAACGGGAGAGGCCACAACAGTGAGAGGCCCGCGTACCGCAAAAAAAAAAAAACCAAAAACAAACTACAACGAAATGGTTTGGTGGATCCTCAAAAGGTTAAATGTAGAATTATCATTTGACTCAGCAATTCCTCTTCTAGGTATATATATCCCCAAAAGAATTGAAAGCAGGGATTCAAACAGATACTTATACACCCATGTTCACAGCAGCATTATTCACAATAGCCAAAAGGTAGAAATGTCCCAAGTTTCCATCAATGGAAGAATAGATAAACAGAATGTGGTCTATTTATACAACAGAACACTATTCAGCTATAGAAAGGAATAAAGTTCTGACACATGCTACAACATGGATGAGCCTTGAAAACATGCTAAGTGAAACACGCCAAATATTAAAGGACAAATACTGTATGACTTCACTTATAGAATAGGCAAATTCATAGAGACAGAAATTTTAGAATAGAGGTTACCAGAGACCGGGGGAGAGGGAAGCAGGGAGTCATTGCTTAAGAGTTTCTATTTGGGGTGACGAAAAAGTTCTGGAAATGGATAGTGGTGATGGCTGCACAACATTCTGAATGGAAACAGTGCCATTGAATTGTACATCTAAAAGTGGTTAAAATGGTAAATTTTATGTGATATATATTTTACCAAAATTAAAATAATAATAATAAAGCTACAATGAAATATCTTTTTTCCAACTATCGGATTGGCAAAGACAAAAAATATAATAACGGCACTATTTTGATGAGGCTATGGGCAGTATGAATTAGTATCACCTTTATGAAGGGAAATTCACCAATATCTAACAAAATTCCAAATGCACATACCTTTGACTTAACAATTCTGCACCTGGGAGTAATTTACCTTAAAGACAATCTCACAGATAAAAAAAAATGATACACGTACAAAATTATTTTGGTAGTGTGGTTTGAAATGACTATCCACAGGGGACTGAGTAAATAAAATGAGGTACATGTAGCCCAGGAGAAAATCATGCATTTATTTTAAAAGAGGTGACTCTGTACATCCTAATGTGAATTATCTCCAAGACACACTGTTACATGGAAAAAACCAAGGCATTCGGATGCTGATGTTGGCATAGGGGGAAAAGGGCCATACGTGCATACATAATCATATGCAGAGCATATTTCTGGAAAGATACACAAGAAAATGATAAGAGTGGCCTCAAGAGAAGATAACCGGTTTGCAGAAGTGGGGGGGGCAGGGTGGGAGGGACCTTTCACTGATTTACTTTTACTTTTGTAAAAGTAAGTGTGCAAAGAGTAACTATTCAGAAATGAATTTTTAAAAGAAAGCAACTGTAACCACAATAGGAGTTAGGATGATCAGGCCCGAGTGCTACCTCTGGGGCACGAGGCAGAGGGAGAGAGCAGTTGGCTCTATCTCCTAACCCTTTATCCCACTCTGACTGTATCTGAGAAAGAAATCATTAAATGTGTCCCTGTCTTGGCTTCCTCATCCGTGAAAGAATATAACCCAAGTTCAATGTTCTCCATGGTCTCAGCTGCTGTTCCTTTACATATCCTTTTTATAATCCTTATTTCCCAGGAGAGGAAAAGCAGGGTCCCTGAAGTTCGACTGCCTGGGGCCACAGCCTCAGTTTTCTCTTCTATAAAAGGGGCACTCACCCGAGAGTCATGAGGACTAACTGAACTAAGAACTCAGTATTCATGTCTGGTGCATGGTTAAGTGCTCAAAAAGCTCTTCTTTCAACAAATACTTCCTGAATGCCTACTACCTGCCAGGCTATGCTCCAGAATGATCCTCCTCCTGGGTGTGCTCTGTAGCCCTGGCAGCGTGGGCCTGCCTCCTCTCCACTGGCCCGTTCTCCCTCCCAGAGCCACCTCTGACATGGCTGCAGAGTTCCTGAAAAGAAAACTAGTCTGGCAGCACCTGAGACAGTTAATGGAGAATTTTTCTTCTTGCCAGCAGAAAAACAATTGCTTATCGATCGCCACTCCAGGCCAAGGACACCAAGCCATCCACCCCCGGCAAAGCTGCATTTAATCAGTCTCCTTGACGAGTTGGCATCTGGCTCCGTGCCTTGGCCCTTGAGGCCTGGAGGAGAAAGGAGAGAAAAAATGCACTGGCTGGCTCTGAGGCAGAGGTGCGGGCCCCTGTGCTGGAGGGATAGGTGTGTTCAGGTCTCAGGAAAGAGCCTCAAGGGACACAGACCTCAGTGCCTCGAGGCCACCTGGAGGCCCCTCACTGGTCTGCAGCAGGCTTGGCAGACTTAGCCATTCAGCACCACTGACCCCACAGACTCCAAGCCAGAATCTGACCGTTTTTGAGGGCACAGATCCTATGAGGTCACACACCTTTTAAGGATCTGTTGAAAGCTACCAACACTCCCAGGAGAAGAAAAATCATACAAAAAGACAATGGTTTGCATTATAACAGCTACCATCCAACTGAGCATTTCTTCACCAAACATTGAAACAGCTCGGCCTGGGTCATTTAATCCTCACAGGCCCTCTGCGAGGGAGGGACAGCTAAGCATTCAGTTTTGGGGGGACCGAGGTTTGACGAAATTCCAAAAGCTCCCTCCCCGAGCCTCCTGCCCCAACCCATGGGTCCTTCCCCAGGCCCTGAAGCCTCCCCACCGCCCTTGGCTGGCAGCCCCGAGCTCCCCTCCCTCCCCTCTCACAGGCAGCTCCGTGGAGGACCAGACCCTTCCTGGAGCAGAAAAACCCGGCTCCAGGCCAGAACGAAGGGAGCGCTCATTCCTCTGCCAGGAAGCCAAGTGCGAGAGCGGCCTCCAGGAAACACAGTCCCGTATCCTGGGGGCATTTTCCAACTTGTGCCTGCTTACCAAATGCCGAGCCACCACCACGGGAGCTGCAGCACAGCAAGTAGCCAGTGAGTGGGCCCGTGACATGCCCTGACCCATGATACACCCTTTGCATGGTCCCCTGAGGTACCGGGCAACACAGGACAACAAAGAGGCCCAAAATAGCTGTGAGGATCCTGCCAAGGCCAGGGACAATGTCCTCCCTGGGATAACAAGCTTGGCCAGCCACATCTTCTCTCACCTGGGGAAACTGAGGCCCGGGGAGGCCCTAAAGGAAACTCACTCACCCATTTGTTCCTTCCACGAGTAATTACTGGGGACCTACTATGTGCCAGATAAACAAAACTGATGTGATTTCTGAAAAGTAGGGGCACAAGTGACTCTATAAGCACAAACGGGAGGAGAAAACCAGGATGAGATAAAAAAGAACAACGCAGGGACCCAGGGGAGATCTGAATGGGAGGGGGTGAGTCAAGGAAGGCCTCACTTGGGGAAATTATATTTAGGCTGAGACCTACAGGGTGAGTAGGTGCTAAGGGGGCGGGAACTTGCTCCAGGAGGAGGAAACACATTCTGAGAAGGCCTCGCAGCAGGAAAGAGGTGGGAGAGCGGAGAGAACAGAAAGAAGACTCCTGGGATCGAACGAGGCTGGGAAGCGGGTGAGGGTGGGTGGGCATGCTGGAGGGGCCAGAGCACAAGAGCTTTGCAGGAAGCTGATGAGAGCAGGAGGGGGGTCCCAGGCAAAGCCATAGGGACCCCACTCGGTACCTGTTATGGGTTGTGGAATTGTGACCCCAAAAAAGATATGCTGGAGTCCTAATGCAATATGACTGGTGTCCTTATAAAAAGAGGGAAATCTGGGCTTCCCTGGTGGCGCAGTGGTTGAGAGCCCGCCTGCCGATGCAGGGGACACGGGTTCGTGCCCCGGTCTGGGAAGGTCCCACATGCCGCGGAGCGGCTGGGCCCGTGAGCCATGGCCGCTGAGCCTGCGCGTCCGGAGCCTGTGCTCCGCAACGGGAGAGGCCACAACAGTGAGAGGCCCGCATACCACAAAAAAAAAAAAAAAAAAAAAAAGAGGGAAATCTGGACAGATCCGCACACAGGGAGAACACCATGAGAACGTGAAGGCAGAGGTTGGGGTCCTGCACCTACAAGCCAAGGAACGCCAGATTGCCAGCAGCCATCAGACGCCAGGAGACAGACATGGACCAGATTCTCCTTCATGACCCTTGGAAGGAACCAACCCTACCAACACCTTGGTCTCGGACTTCTGGCCTCCAGAACTGTGAGATAATACATTTCTGTGGTTTAAGCTGCCCAGTTAGCGGTACTTTGTCAAGGCAATCCCAGCAAACTAACACAGCTCCCCTCCCAACCACAGAAGCCTGCCGCCCCAGGGGCCACGGATTCAGAGGGTGTTTCCCAATACTTAAGTGGGAGACCTGGGAGGCTCAGTTGTACAGCCGATGCAGCGCTGAGGCTTGACACCAGCTGGAATATTCCAGATTTGGGGCCTTGGCCCAAACAAGCAGTCGTATCAGATTCAGGGACACAGACTCTTACAACTGTCTTGCCTTGCATATTCTTTAGTTTAGAGGCACTGAAACTGATTGTCTCCCCAGAGACAAGGGCCCTTCCTTGGCAGAGGGCACGAGGGATAGTGCTTGCTTTATTTTATCTATCTATCTATCTATCTATCTATCTGTCTATGCCACACCACAAGGCTTGCAGGATCTTAGTTCCCTAACCAGGGATTGAACCCAGGCCCTCGGCAGTGAAAGCACCAAGTCCTAACCACTGGACAACCAGGGAACTCTGATAGTGCTGGCTTTAGTGGGCACAGACCCCATCCCATCACAGTCCCTGGAGCAAACAGTCCCTATCGTGTGACATCTGGCCACTGATGTATTTTGCTTGGCCTACACTGTATTTAAAACTATTTGAATGAGATGCCAACATTTTAGAGCCAGGAAGAGTTCAGATAAAAATCAAAATTTCTAGAGTCTCTTGAAGAACTGGACACTGATAGCACTGGACCTGTATTCACTCCTGGCAACAACTCCCTGAAGCTTTGGACAGGAGATATGCTCGCCGGCATGCCACAGTCCTCACTGCTTCCCCTCATCTCCCCAGCGCCAAGGACAGGCTGAGTGCCCTATTACATGTCCTTCCCTTTTCTACCTCTCATGACCTATCTCACCCCTACAGGCCCTACTTTGAGATGCACTGGATATTAGTGCTATAATATCAGTGGTCACCTGTTCCAACAATTTCATTTCACCAATAAGAAAATGAAGGCTCAGAAAGGTTTACTAATTTGTCCAAAGTTATGCAGTGGTTCCAGGTAGAGCTACAATTGGTCTGAGTTTTTCAGAAAGGGGCTAAAAATTAACAGGTACAGCCTTGCAATGTCCACATGTTGTATCCGGAATGAAGTCCAGGCTGAGCCAAAATCTCTAACAAAGGGAAATATCTAGCCCATTCCTCTGGCTCCAACCTGTGTGAGAGGGGAGAGTGTGAAGGCTCAGTGTCTTACAGCATTCAGGAGAGACGTGCATGGGCACAGAGACATCGATTTGACTTAACTTGTGAGAGCCGTGCCTTTGCCTTTTTGTTTGCTGCTGGACTCCAGGACCTAGAACTTTCTAGAACACTGCCGGCACTCAATAGATATTGGCTAGAGGTCATTATTTATTTCATTCATCCCAAGGCCACTCACAAGGTCAGACGCTTTCTTTAGCTGGCCTAGAGTCTATGTTCCTTTCGTCTGATAACAGCAGCCTGATTTATGTCCGGAACCCATCCTTCTGTGTGAAAGGTGACTCCACGGAGCTGTCCGTGCCATCAGCTTCAGGGGTTCCACTACGACTCAAGTCTGGTTAACTGGGCATTGATTGCTCTGGTCAAGTGATTGTTTCAAGAGTAGATGTGTGGGGCTTCCCTGGTGGCGCAGTGGTTAAGAATCTGCCTGCCAGTGCAGGGGACACGGGCTCGAGCCCTGGTCTGGGAAGATCCTACATGCCGCGGAGCAACTAAGCCTGTGCACCACAACTACTGAGTCTACACTCTAGAGCCCGCGAGCCACAACTACTGAGCCCGTGTGCCACAACTACTGAAGCCCACACGCCGAGAGCCGGTGCTCTGCAACAAGAGAAGCCACCGCAACGAGAAGCTTGCGCATGGCAACGAAGAGTAACCCTCCCTCGCCACAACCAGAGAAAAGCCCGCATGCAGCAACAAAGACCCAACGCAGCCAAAAATAAAATAAATACATTTACTTAAAAAAAGAAGAGTAAATGTGTGACCCAAGTCAGTCTACTAAGTTTTATTCTAGGATTCTGTGGAAGTATTAAGGATGCCTCTTTCTGTGGAACATAGAGCAATGAAGTTGTACTTCTAGAGTTACCAGGGGCTTGGGAGAACCCTGCCTTAGAATGAAGTTGACAGAGAGAGAAGAGAGCCAACAGATAGAAAAGAACTAAAACTGGAGACATTGCATGGGCACCTGGATCCAGCCATGCCTGAAGCCTACCTACCTCAGGAGTTTTTAAACTACATGAGCCAATAAACTACCATTTTTGCTTAAGTTAGTTTGCAGTTGGTTTTCTGTCATTTACAATCAAAGGTCCTAACGGACAGATGACACAGAGCTGATTGACAGAAAAGCTTTTCCACTAAGCTCCCTGCCAGATGATAAGTTCCCTACACCTTAAGGCTCCCAACTAGGCCAAACTGGTGGGCAGCTGCAACTCCCCTGACAGCCTTCACCTTGATGGTCTGGCAGAAACAGGAACTTCCAAACTCCTTTTTAATTTCTTTCTTTTTTTTAAATTTTAAAGGAAAAAAAATCAAAAACAGGGAAGGAAAGAGCTTAAGAATAGGATGAAATGAAGGGAAGAAACTGACTAGTACTTTTCACACAAGAATCACATCACTACAGTGGCAGCCATAGTAGTTGTAGATACAGTAACAGTGATGACTAGTCTTCTTTATTGCTGGCCAAGTGCCAGGTGCTATTCTAAGCACCTTGCATGTATCACCTCATTTAACCATCACAATAAACTTATGAGTTAGTTACTATTATCATGATCTCACCAATGAGGAAACTGAGGCACAGAGAGTCTGAGTGACTTGCCCCAAATCACATAGCAGTTTGGGAGGGCATAGGTGTGAAATCAAAGGCTCCTAGAAAGGGGGGCACATCGTGATCAGGGGTACAGCCCTTCTCCTTAGCTGGTGACCTTGAGGATAACAATACCTACCTCACCTACCACACAGGCCCCTGCACACAGCAAATGCTCCCTAAACAGAAGCTGTTGCCAAGAAAGCACTTCAACGGCTATCAAGTTCAAGCCCCTCAATTGGCTTTAATTTATATTAAAATAAAATTTTTGTTTCTAATCACAACCTGCCAACTTAACTCTTTTCATCTTCCCTTCTAATTCGTATCCATATGCATCACTTTCTACAAAATTAAAAGCAAAGTGTGGGGGCTTCCCTGGTGGCGCAGTGGTTGAGAGTCCGCCTGCCGATGCAGGGGACACGGGTTCGTGCCCCGGTCCGGGAGGATCCCACATGGCGCGGAGCGGCTGGGCCCGTGAGCCATGGCCGCTGAGCCTGTGCGTCCGGAGCCTGTGCTCCACAGCGGGAGAGGCCACAACAGTGAGAGGCCCGCGTACCGCAAAAAAAAAAAAAAAAAAAAAAAAAAAAACCCAAAAGCAAAGTGTGCATATAATTTCGCATCCTTGCTTATTTGTGTCACAAGAATTTTGCACGCACTCTCACAGCTTTCATAATCAACACACTAGGGCTCCAGAAGGAGTGGCTGAGACCCAGGGAGGTGAGATGACCTCTCCCAGGCAGCCCAGCAGGTTCTAGGCTAGGCCAGGGCATGACCTCTGACCCCTGCAGTGTCCCCTTCAGCCCTGGATGCTGGCGGAGGAGCAAGAAGCTCCACTGCCTTAAGAGTTCCTAGGCAGCTACTGTTGGGTCAATAATGAAGTATCACGAAGAAGCGGCCCCCATCACACACCCGGTACCTAAAGCCAGGTGTGCACAGGAGGCCCCTGACTTGAAGAGCCAGTAAGTGTGAATGGGTGAGTGTGGATGTGGATGTTGGGGGTATTTAGAAAAGGGAGGTGGGGACCATGATACTTCCTTCCTCTTCTCCTACTGAATCCTTCCCAGTCTTTCACTGAACCTAAGGAAGAGGCTGGGAAACAACTGAAATTTCAATTTTTAATGAAAAGAAAAAGACTTTGACTCCAACATTCTGTAGCTTGACAAATCAGAGAGGGAGGGGGCTGGCTGGGAATCCACAGGCATCCGGGCCTCGCCTACTCACAGCCCTTCTCCTCCGTCTTCCCTGCTGTTCGGAGGTGATGCTAAATCTAGCTGCTCCCTCCCCGGCCTCCAGCACAAAGCAACCCCAGGCAGGGCCAAAGAGGGGCCGGGAGCTGGCTCTCGGGGTCCAACCCTGTCCCCGACACCTGTACCCAGAGGGCAGGAGAACTGTCTGGGAAGAATCTAAATAAAATCTCTTTCTGCCAGAGGCCTTAACGGCAAAATCCCAAAGTAGCTTTAGAAACCCATAAGGGAGGTGTCCTTTCCTCCACACCCTGCCCACCACCCAAACCACTGGTTCCCCATTTAAACTTCTCCAGCAGAGGCTTATCTCAGCCACCTCCCACAACGTCCCTTCCCCACCCACTCCCACGCACTTCCTACCTCATGCCCAAGCAGAGGGGCAAGACCTTGGCCTCTCCCCCCATTTCCTTGGGGGACCATCAGTCACTCCTCTCCAGGTTGGAATTAGCATTTTTATCTCTGCAACCGCCATCTCTCAACTATTTACAGAAGCCAACGGGATAAAAAGGGACAACATAAAAATAGTTGCTCAGCAGCTTTCTGGATGGGGTGAGGGTAAGGGCACAACAGACTCTTCCAATTTTCTTTCTCTCCTTTTCAAAAGGGAAAAATGCTAGAATTGTTCATCTTTTCCAAAGCGATCCCCAACAGCTCCAGACCCCTCACCCGGGAGCTCCTTAGGGACAAGGACCAAGTCCCAGTGTTCCTCGGTTCCCAGGGCAGGGCTTGTCACCAGCCCCTCCCAAAAGTGTGGGTTCAGTGAAAGATCATCAGGGTTCCAGAGCCAGCGGCCTGCTGTGTCCCATTTCCATCACCTCCTGGTTCTCCTTCCAGCTGTCCAAACCCATGAGCCAGTCAAAAACAAAACAAGGGGCTTCCCTGGTGGCGCAGTGGTTGGGAGTCCGCCTGCCGATGCAGGCGACGCGGGTTCGTGCCCCGGTCCGGGAGGATCCCACATGCCACGGAGCGGCTGGGCCCGTGAGCCATGGCCTCTGAGCCTGCGCGTCCAGAGCCTGTGCTCCGCAACGGGAGAGGCCACAACAGTGAGAGGCCCGCGTACCGCAAAACAAAACAAAACTTTGGGTTTTTTCTCTATCCTTAAAATGGTTCATAACTGAGGGGGAAAATTCAGCAGCAACAGTACGCACATGACTGAAACTGAAAATACTGGCAGCTAAAATAATTCCTTCACCATTTTGGTCACTAGCATGCCCCAGCAGGGAATGCCAGAGCCAGAAGTCTTCCCTATGAAGTCTAACAGCGCTCACCTCCTTTTAAATATGCCCCTCTTTTTGGTTTTATCAGGGAAGGGATCCAATCAGGGAAGAAAGAAAAAATAATCATTCAAAATCTTATTTTCCTGAGAGCACAAGCATTTGGAAATTATTTCCACACCATAACCTCCTGGAGAATGCGGATTCCACCCCATGAGAGAATGGGCTTCATTTGGCATCATAAGGAGGCCGAGGGAGACCTGAGAGCTCAGGATTAGAAGGTAAGTCAGGAAACTATACAGATCTCAGCGGACTTGGGCCTTGATTTTCTCAGCTGTAAAATGAAGCTGCAGCAACCTACCTAAAGGGCAGCTGTAGAGTCAATCTTCTATAACAGTGCCCAGCACACAACATGGCTCATAGGCGACGCTCTCTCTAAAAAGACCATGTTCTCCCTTCCTCTCTGCCCTCCACTTTTCCCAGCCGTCAAATGGGAGGGGTTGAGGGGCTGGAATTTTCTAGACTTCCTCCTAGTTCAGTTTTCACGCTGCTCCATTTCCACGTCCTTGGTGGGCATTCCTGGCAAAGCTATCAGGAGACTGAGTTTTGACTCCATGCCTGGCCACAGGGTTCAAGCACCAACTGTCTGGTGAGGGCTTCTCTACTTTATGCATTTACTTCCCTGGAAAAAGGTCTCACAAAACATATACCAATAAAATCACATGGGACCTATATTTAACAAATCATGACCGAAAAGAATGAAACTGAATGAAATCCAGGCTCTCCCTGAAAATCACACTTGTAATACCTGTGAGGTGATCTGGGAGGCGATGGGCTAAGACGGAAGCTAGGATTCTCGTGGAGGAGCAGGTGCGAGCGGCGTTAAGGGAGTCTCGAAAACCTTGTTCCAGGAAGCTCGTCTCCAACTGATGTTGGAGAACCCTCCTTCCATCACCCTCTCCCTGCAAATTCAGTGACAACACAGTGTTTTGTGCCAGGAGGTTTATTAGTTGGGGGCTGTGGAGACAAAGGAACGGTCAAAGTGGCCTTAAGAAGCTCTTATGGCAGAAACAACCCAATGTCCATCAAAAGATGAATGGATAAGCAAAATGTGGTATATCCATACATGGGAATATTATTCGGTCATAGAAAGGAAGCACTGATATATTTTACAACATGGGTGAACCTTGAAATTATGCTCAATGAAAGCCAGACACAAAAGGTCACATATTGCTAACAGGTCAGTAAAGTTGTAACAAGCACAGCCTGAAAGAAGAAAAGTCAATTCCAAAAGGGAAATGCAATGTCCTCAATCTTCCAGGTAAGAAGGCACAGAAGTGAGGCTGAAGGCCACTGCAGCACCGTGGAGCCAGTGAACCCCACATCTGGGCTCTCTAACCCAGTCCAAAGAGGAGGAGCTACTGGGAAAGCAAAACACCTGCGAAAAATAGCAAAACAAGGCCCTCTGACCAGAAGGAAAATCTGAAATAGCATTTGCCCGAAATCCCCGGGATCAGGAAAGGAAATGGGAACCACATGCTTCCCACAACCACCAGAAGAAGGCACGTTGTGGAGGTCACAAGTGATCCTGAACGAGCTATTTAGCTTCTCCAAGCCCTTCCATAAAATGGGTTCATGATGGGGTAAGGGTGATTCTGAGGCCCACGTTAAAATCTGAGCCCCAAAGCCTTGAAAACAGGCTTGGCCTGGCCCTCCCGCCCATCCCTTCCTCCTGAGAGAGGTGCTTTCCCACCCACCAGCCCATCTTGGATGCAGTTCTCGAGGAGGGCATTCCGGGTCACTCCAGAAAGTTCCCTCTGCTAGGTCATCCCGTCCTAGTCCCTTCCCCTCCTACTCCCATCCAATCTCCACTTTTCAGCCCATCCTTCAGAATTCAGTACAAACGACACCTCCTTCAGGAAGCCTCCTGGATTCACACCTGCCAGAAGGGATTTCTCCAGAACCCTCACTGCCCTTTGCTTCCTTACTCCCACAGCACTTATTCCTCCTGGTATTTCTCAACAGGAGCACTGCTGGCATTTAGGGCAGGGCAATTCTTCACACCTGTTGTGAATCTGGCCTGCTTGCAGGATATGTGGCATCCCCGGCTCCTGCCTACCAAAAGTCAGGCGTGCTCAGCATCATTTTGACAACCGAAATTCGCCCCACACTTCTCCAAACGCTCACCAGGAAGGTGGAACCACCCCTGATGAGAACTACTGCATAGTTATTAGTGAATATATTTGTCTACCAGCCCACTAACAACCTGGAAACAAACACAAGCCCAAGTCGATCAGCCGCACCACCATGGCTCCTTAGGTTGTCTTAGCAAACATTTGTGGGCTCCCCAAGAACCTGAGGGCAGCCTTGCAAAGGCCTCTGCTCTAAAACAGGTGGTAAAGTGCAAAGGCTTTAAGACCTGACATGCCTGGTTTGGCTGTGTGACCCTGGACAAGTAACTTAACCTCTCTGAGTCTTTCTATAAAATGGGCTAACTCCTAGCAATACGGCAGGATTGTTTTTAGCCTCCATTTCCTCATTTCTCCGATGGAGATAAAAATCTCTGTGTCACAGGACTTTGGTAGGCAGTAAGTGGGATAATGCCTGCAACACAGCACAATATCTAACACACAATTAGAACTCAATAAATGTTAGTTATGAACATTGTTATTATTATCCAAGTTAGGGGCCCATCAAATGATGGCTATTACTTTTTATTACAAAAACACATTGTGTGCTTTCCCCACAAATGGCTGCTTTCTATAGAGTCTTTCCGGACAGAGCTCTCTTACTCTCTCTCCTGGGGGCAGAGCCAGGGGAGGGGGAGTGGTAAATGACAGCAAAGCTCTAAGGCACAAGAAGTTTCTATCTCTAGGACTGTGGGACTTCCAGACTGAGGAAGGTAAAAGTTGCCCCACCCCAGGCCAGCGCGCCCCTCTTACTGGTGGCACTGAGATCCCCGCCCCCCAAGCACCATCCCTCCGCCCTAACCTTCGCGGGGAGATAGGAGGGGCTTCGGTGCAACCTCTTCAGCGCCAAGTGAGAGCGGCAGGGCCGCTGGCAGAGCCGTGAAAACACCCCGCTTCCCAAACTGGTCAGTGCAGGGGGTGGGGAAGCCAGGAAAAGCTCAAGGCTGGAACGGGTGGCACCCCAGGCACCAAGACCCAACGCTGAGCGGGGCCGGGCCCAGCCTCCCCGCGAGCCCAAGAGTCAGGCGGAGGGTGCCGGTGAAGGCAGCTCTCCGCGTTCACAGTAGGCAGCGGCCCCGAGGTGGATTTAGGTCAAAAGGACCAAGCCTGTGAGGTTCCGGCTGAGAGAAGGGGGCGGGGGCAGAGGGCCGACCGAGGCGAGGCTAAGGGACCCCGGTCCCACAGCTGCTGGTCTAGGGTCCTGCCGCCAGGTGTCCAACCCCCACGGCCCAGGTGTGCCCCCAAGACAAGAGGGGAGCGGGGGCGGGGGTGCGCAAAGTCCGTTGGCCCTCTCCTCGCCTGCGCGCCCTAGCTTTCCCCACCTGTCAAACGCGAGGGGGTGGGCCTAGGCCGCCTCCAAGATCCTTGACTGCCCCGGCCCCCGGTGACAATGGTTCCAAACTCCGGGACCGCCCCTGCCACCCCGGGCCGGGCGCGGCCCGGCCGAGGGGGCCACCCCCAGCTCCCCGGTGCCCCGAGGACGCGGGGGAAGGGGCGCCGGGGGCCGCGTCCCCACGTGGCAGGGCGTGGGGCGGCGCACGTGGGGTCCCCTAGGTGTTGGGAACCTGGAGCCGGCCTCAGGGCTTTGTCTGAAATCCTGGCCGTGGTTCCGCACCCTGAGAAGGCGAGGGCGCCGGGGCTGCAGCGGCTGCGTCCCCCGCCCGCGGCCCAGCTCCCGCCAGCTCACCTGGGCTCCACGCCGCCGCCGCCGCCTCCCGCGCTCTGCGCCCCCGGCTCGGCTCCGCTGGGCTCGGCGCGGCCGCGCGCTCCTCTCCGCGGCCCCGGCGGGCGCGCGGGGGGCGGGGGCGGGAGGAGCCGCGGGGTCCGGACTCGGGTGCGACGCTGCCGCGGGCTGCGCAAAGATTGGCTGCTGCCGCTGGGAACCCCGGCACTGAGCCGCCCGCGCCCGCCGCGCGCCCCCGAGGGCTCGGCCCCGCGCCGGGGAGGGGAGGGAGGCGGGAGCGGCGGAGACGAAAGTAGTGGCTCAGCGGAGGGAAGGGAGAAGAAAGGGGAGGAGGCGGAGGGGAGGGAAGTGAGGCCGGAACGGGAGCGGGGTCGGAAGAGGTCGCCGACCCGCGAGGAGGACAGAGACCTTGCCAGGGCGCAGGAGCGCGGGAGGCTGCGCTGTAACTTTGCCCCCGCCCGCGGCGTCACCTGCCCCGGTTCTCCCCGCAGCGGCCGGGGCACCCTCGGGCAGGCCGGACGCACCGGCTGCGCTCGCTTTGTTTAGTCAAATACAGGGACTGCAGGGCGGCGTCTGAGCTGCGGGAAGTTCCCCAAGCCTGCGAGTCACCCGTAGCCCCGCCTCGAGGCCCGGCTCCCGGCTCCCGGCTGCTGCCCCTCCCAAGCCTGCGAGTCACCCGGGGCCCCGCCTCGAGGCTCAGCTCCCGTCTCCCGGCTGCTGCCCCTGCACCAGGCGCCCGGAGGTGGATGCGGCCTGGATTTTTGGGTCACCACCCATTCGCGGAAACCCCCTTCCGCACCTGCCTCCCCATAGACCGCTGTTCGGGGCTCGCCCTAAAGGCTGGGAACTGTGTTCCTTTCCCACCCCCCCTCCACCCGGATGTACCAAACTACAGGAAACCCAGTGAAGTTCTGGCTTTCCTGAAGACTACTTAGATGCTTTTTGTGACATACATCATATTCTTCCCAAACATTCTACCCCTTTGCCGCCCTACTTTGCTGGGGCCCTTAGAGTGTGTTTAGTGTCCCAGCTGGGTAACAGCACTCGGAGGAGGGGCGAAAGAAGACCTCACAAGGGCTGCCCGACGCCGCAGTCCTTGGGTGGTTGCAAAGCTCAGTCCCGAGTCAAGGGCCAAATTAATTAAAGGTTCAAAGTCCCTTTCATGCTGCAGGGGCGCTCACAAGCAATTCAGAGTGTTCCGCTAAGATGACCGCCCCTTCTGATGTTTTTCAACGTGCAAGCATGTGTTGGTAATAGTAAAAACCTGGGAACAACTGTCTTCAATGTTCATCAGGAGAATGGATCAATGAAACGTGTTATAGCCATTTGATGGGATATGATGCAATAGTTTAAGTGAATGCATCGTATCTGTTTGTACAGACATGGGGAGAGCCCAAAACAAAATACTGAGTAAAAGAGTAAGTTGCAGAATACAGTCTATACTGTTCACAGACCAAAGCTAACGTACAAGGGTTTTAAAAGTCAAAGGGGATGAGTGCAAATGACAGTCTGCCACAAAGAGAAGGAAGAATAGAGATGGGGAGCAGAAGGAATGTTGTAAAGTTTTATGCCTTTTACTGGTAAATGGATTTGAAGCAAATGGCACAAGGTTAATTAACAACAGTCAATTCTGACTAGCAGATGCATAGTTCTGTGTTTTTCTATATTTTTCTATTTTCTCCAAAAAATATATTTATTGGGGCTGATGGGGAGCATTTTGAACAGGTCTGACTCTGTGACAGGGGTCGGCTAACTTTTTCTGTAAAGGGCCACATAGTAAAAATTTTAGGCTTTGCAAGCCATACTGTCTCTGTTGCAACTACTCAACTCTGCCATTCTAGCAGCCATGGACAAAAATAAGTGAATGGGGCTTCCCTGGTGGCGCAGTGGTTAAGAATCCGCCTGCCAATGCAGGGGACACGGGTTCAAGCCCTGGTCTGGGAAGATCCCACATACCGCAGAGCAACTAAGCCCATGCACCACAACTACTGAGCCTGCGCTCTAAAGCCCGTGAGCCACAACTACTGAGCCCACGTGCCACAACTAGTGAAGCCCACGTGCCTAGAGCCTGTGCTCTGCAACAAGAGAAGCCACCACAATGAGAAGCCTGCACACCGCAACGAAGAGTAGCCCCCGTTCGCCACAACTAGAGAAAGCCCGTGTGCAGCAACGAAGACCCAATGCAGCCAAAAATAAATAAAATAAATTAAAAAAAAATAAGTGAATGGGCATGGCTGTGTTCCAATAAATATTTACAGACACTGAAAGTTGAATTTCATGTAATTCTCACATGTCACAAAATATTATTATTTTGATTTTTCTTCAACCATTTAAAAATGTATAAACCATTCTTAGCTAGTGGGCCATATAAAAATAGGTGGCATGCCAGACTCAGCCCCTGGGCAAATGTCTGGCAACCCCTGCTTTAAAGAAACCAAAATAGATACTGATCTTTTCCTGTTGCTTATTAAAATGTGCAATTCTATATGTTTACATTGTTACTAAATTGCCTGTTTTATTAGAACACTGTAGCTAACACAGGCAAACACTTAGATATATTGATACATACAGCTATGTAAAGAAGCCAGTTATGTGAGAAAGGTAAAAAAGTGTCCATTCAAATCCAAACTCAAGCCCAAGACCCACTTCTGTCTGGAAGAATTTCCTAGAATGCTGTGACTAGGCCCTCCTTGACCTCTCCCCTCTCTGAGCTCCTACAGCAAGGACTCTTCCACTTATTTGATGCTCAGCCAGTGTCTTCTTTAGTCTTTACTTTTCACTCCTGCATTGACTTGCCAATAGAGTTATTCATTCCTGGAATACAGATAGATACCACACTGAAACATTTGTTTACCTTCAACACTGCGGTAGAAAGCAGTGACTTTGGAGTCAGACCTAACTGAAATCCCAGCTTCGCTAGTTACCAGGTCTGTAAGCCTTGGATGAGTGACTTTGGGTTTATCAGCTGTCAAATGGGGATAAAAACCTAGCTCATAGGCTCGGCTTGAGGTTAAATACAATATTGTGTGTAGGGTCCATTGATGGATAAATGGATAAAGAAGATGTACTTATACACAATGGAATACTAGTTGGCCATAAAAAGAATGAAATCTTGCATTTGCAAAATGTGGTTGGAAGGTATTATGTTAAGTGAAATAAATCAGAGGGTGAAAGACAGAAACTATATGATTTCACTCGTATATAACTAAAAAACAGAAAAACAAAACAAAACTCATAGACACAGAGAACACACTGGTGGTTACCAGAGGGGAAGGGGACTGGCAGTGGAGGAAATGAGTAAAGGGGACCAAGTGTATGGTGATGTACGGTGACTAGACTTTTGGTGACGATTACCATGGGATGCACACAGACGTCAAAACATAATGCTGTACACCCGAAACATATAATGTTACATAACAATTTTACTTCAAAAAAAAAAGATAATACTTCAGTGCTGGCACTTAAACACTCAAAGGTGCTAACTATTAATATACTTAGCACAGAGCTAAAAGCCCCATCAATTATGTGCCTTTCTTATTAAAGTGAATTGGAACAAAGCAGAGAAACCACAATTGCCTTTCACTGACATTCAGCCCCTCTTCAGATAGGAGTCGTCCCACTCAAGGGAACCGTTTTCTTCTTAGAGACATGAAAATAAAAATTGGCTTTGCTTTTTCTCCTCCAAGAACACCAGAAAAACCTATTCTAGGCTAACAGCTCTTGTTCTCTTGACAACACAGATTGCCAAGAAAATAAGTAAACAAAGCATCTGAATCTTCTTTTTAAGAAAAGTTGGATAGCACGGGGGTGGGGGGATGTGAAAAGCAAGACTTTCAAATTATCTCGCCCACTAGCACGGCATCATAAACTCCTGCCAAGACTTTGTCTTTTCCTTTCTGAACTGTTCTGTGTTCTACTCACGTTGTCCACTGGAATGTTCCACCTCCCAAATCTTGAACACCCGGATAGAGACACCAGGATTAGTCACACCAATGTAACTTATTCGTTGAATGCTTTCCCACTCAACAGGACAGTAGAAAAATGCTGGGATAAAAAAAGAGAAAGAGAGAAAAGAAGAAAGAAAGAAGAAAGAAAGAAAGAGAAAGGAAGAAAGAAAGAAAGAAAAGAAAGAGAGAGGGAGGGAGGAAGGAAGGAAAGAAAGAAAGGGGGGAGGGAGGGAAGGAAAGGAAGGAAGGAAGGAAGGAAGGAAGAAAGAAGACCCTGAGAATTTTCTTGTTTCTCCTCAACAGGCAGTGAGATTAATGTTTGTTAGTCCCAAACATAAACAGCAGCATAAAAGAAGTCAGCAGGAGCACAGATGAAGTTCTTCATTTGCCTTCGCTGTATTATGAGGAAGAAAAAAATCAGTGTGGCCACCCCAAAACAACAAAATTTAAAACACTCTAAACAAGTAGAAGTGTTCAAGATACATAGGTGAACACAAAGGCAGCCTGGTGATGAGAGAAAGAATGTAGGTTGAGGAAGTGGTCACACCTGCACTGAATCCTGACTGGTCCTCCCTGCTGAGGGGGCTGGGTCAAGCCATGTCTCTGGGCCTAAGTTTCCTCAACTGTAAAATGGTATTTGGCTTACAAGCATTAGAAATAGTATTGATATGTGTGAAAGTACCTGGCACAGTGTTTGGCCTATCCTGGGCACTAGATAAATGACAACTGATTTCATCAATTATATATTCAACAAACGAAAAGAATGTTCCCCCAAACAGTAAAGTACTTTTGAAAACTCTGGGAGCAGACAGCTCTAGGGTAATGCACCAGCAAGGTTGGATTTCCAGCCCTGCAACCTACTAACAGTGTGAGCTTGGGTTGTGAGTGACTTAACCTCCTTATGCCTCAGTTTCTCTCTGTTAAATGGGATTATTGCTATTGCCTACCTCTTAGGACTGTTATGAAGATTAAATGTGTTAATATTTAATGAAAATAATTTAACACTCTGTAAGTGTTAAGCTGTTTGTTCCCACCTGCCCCAGGACTGGAAACACTCAACACCAAACCTGCTGGGGAGAGTTTCCATCATGCCAAGACACTGGCGTGGGTCATGACCCCACTCCTCTCTTCCCCTTTGAGGATCTATCCTCAGGTCTCTGGTATAGACCCAAATGCCCATTGGTTATTTACTTTTACTTCCCTCCTCACCAAACCCCTTCTCCATTTAACCAAATCATTGACTCTTATACCCCTACATTAAACCACCCATAATTACACTGTTCTGATTCTTCCTTCTCCCACCAAATGCTCCATCAGGAAAAAAGCTAATTAGCTGTAATCCAGACAGTTATGAGTTTCTGGGTCACTCTGATGTTTCCAACTTTCCATTTAACCCACTATTCCTTCCTGAAGAAGCCAGGCTCCAGCCAAGAAATCTAAGTCACAGATGGCAGGGAGCCTCAGACTCTTTATATTAGCTTTGGATGCAGGCCTGGCAGGGTGAATGTGCAGCAAGCTGAGAGCAGGGTCGGGCAGGAGACTTCACGGGCATGCCAACTGTGCAGTCAAACAGGGCTGTGTGTTTAGAAGGGCCCCGTACCTGGTTTAACGCTCCACTTAATATAGGCCTCGGGACTTCCCTGGTGGAGCAGCGGTTAAGAATCTGCCTGCCAATGCAGGGGACACAGGTTCGATCCCTGGTCTGGGAAGATCCCCCACATGCCGGGGAGCACCTAAGCCCGTGTGCCACAACTATTGAGCCTGCACTTTACAGTCCATGAGCCACAACTACTGAGCCCACATGCCACAACTACTGAAGCCCGTGTGCCTAGAGCCTGTGCTCTGCCACAAAAGAAACCACAGTAATGAGAAGCCCGTGCACCGCAACGAAGAGCAGCCCCCGCTACTCCACTCACCCACAGCTAGAGGAAGCCCGCATGCAGCAACAAAGACCTGACACAGCCAAAAATAAATAAATTAAATTTAAAGAATTTATATATATATATATATATATATATATATATATATATATATATATATATATGGGCCTTGTAATTTTACTTTGCACTGGGCCCCACAAATTATGTAGCTGGTCCTGGTCAGGTGTGATGATGTCTAGTTTTTATGTCGCCCCATCTCTTGAACTTTCTTACACTGAGGCAGAGTAAGATCACTTCTTAGATTGGAAGGAGCTTAAGTACATTGACCAAAAATGACATCAGATTAGAGAATATATGGGAAGAATCAAAAGAAACTGATTAATAATGGTTACTTCCCGGGAGGAAGAATTACATCTTACTATACAGCCTTTAACAATATTCAATTTTTACCATCTACATATATAACCTTTCAAATAAATTTAAGGAAAGATTTTCAAACATCAACATACTAATTAGTGTCTCTATCACCACACTGAGTCTCTTATTTTCAGAGCAGCTGTCTTTGGCCAGCAAACGCACCCTAATGAGTGGGAGTTGTTTTACACTGTTTCGAAGAGCTCTGGGGATAAATTATTTCCCATCCGAAGGCTTAAATTTAACAGAGAAAGAGCCACTGATAGAAGCTGAAAAATTTGGTTGGTTCCTGGTTGCTGTTTTGGATTTGAAACACGGGGATTTTTCTGTGAACACTGAAGGGTAAGATAAATACACAAACAGAGCAATAACTGGCTTCTGCTTAATTGCAGGGTTGAGATATGTAAATTAAGTGTATATTTGAGTGATAGCATCCACACACCTCTGAGCTTCAGACCCTTTCTCAACTTACAATCACCTTATTCATGATGAATTCCTTATCATCATCCCTGATTTATTAAGTATAGAAAAAATATACCCATGCAGAAGATATGAGAAAGCCAACACCCAGAAAGTGACTGAAACATGCTTCTTGTCATTGGTCCAAAAAGCATAAAAAGATCTTTCCCATCTTAATCTCCAGTCAGGGAGTGACATGTGCTTGCAAGTACACACAGACCCAACCCAAGCACCAGTCCAGCAGAACAAAACAGGGGAGCTTCCGAAGGAAAATCCAAGCCTCCGAAAAACCTGCACCAACCCCCTCAAGAGATCTACCAATACCTGAAAGAGCTCTTGTCTGAGCATAGGTGCAAAATGAATTTATACACTGGTGGAGAGTGTGCACAATTGCTAATAAGATATTGGCAACTTTGCCCAGAGGGAACATAATCTTTAACACTTGCACTAAGTTATTAATAAACCAGCCACTTATTAACAAAATGTTGGTATCCTTTGCTATCAAAAGAAAGAAAAGGGAAAACAAAAAACAAATATGTATATTTTGGCAACAAAATAAGACAAGCTAATCAGAATGCAGTTTATTGATAAGACAGATATCAAATACATCATTTATATGGAGGGAGGGAGTATGAACAAGTCCAAGATCATCTACTCTGCACAGTGGTCCAGTGGGGATGTTCTCACTAGAGAAGATTTATCAAGGGCACCCCATGAAAGGGCAGGTCCTGATGCAGCTGCCGGAAGAGCATCGCACACCGGTTCCTCTCCTGGGTCTTCCCCAGGGTGTGGTAGAGTCTGGCCTGGAAGTAAACGACGTCTCTGATCTGCTCTTTGCAGTCGACCTTTGCAAAATAGTTCTTGGCTTCATTGAGGTTCTCAATGGCGGCCTCAAGAACTGATGGAAAATGGGGAAAATACCACACATATTTAACTCAGTGCTTCACATATAGTTTTCAAAGCTTAATATCTATTTTTATTGATTTAACATGTACCAGAAACTTTTACATTCTACTCTTTGAGAAGAAACAAACAAACAAACAAAAAAACACCACTAAGTCTTTAGTACTGATTTCCAGCCTCACACCTAGTTCTGTAGGGTTGAAATAACAATTCACTTGCCCTCAACCTTCATGCAAGTACGCAAGTGAAAGCACTTTAAATGCTGCATGAAATTATAACATATATTTGTGAACACTCAAAACTTAAATACTGTCCCAAATTTAATGTCTTTTCTTCTTCTGGGTCCTAAATTTTACAAGTTTTCTGTAACAGTATTACCTAACAATCTTTGTATGGTTTCCTACCTGCTGCTTTCTTCAGTGGCTCATAGGAAGCTGCTGAAGCCACCTGGCACTTGGCCACCAAGAACATGGCACGGCCTTTGTCCAGGACAGCCCCGTCAGCCAAGATGGGCTCAATGGCCATGTGGAGAAGACTTAAGGCCTGTTCTGGGATTCCAAGGATGAGCTGAAAAAGAAACATCATGGCGCTATACACACCCACATCCACTACCCACTACAGGAAGGGCTTCATTTCTGGCTTTTCTCTTCTGAATGGCAATGTCTGGCTTACTTTCTCCTTGACGTGTACTATCTTTAATGTGCACCACACTCTTAGAAAACATAATGTGTGACAATCGATTTCAGGCTACAATAGATAAAGGAGGGAGTAGTTATTTACATTATAGAAAGGTTTCTGTCTTTACAAAAATCTTTTACATTGATGATTCAAAAAGGTTGAACTAGCTGTATAAGAATCACTAGGAGAAAAGGAACCACTTTTTAAAAATTCAAAAATATATAGTAAAATAAACAAGGGTACACTAGAAACATCCATTTAACAGAAAATAAACAGTAATGGAGGAACAAGAAAAGATGTAAGACATATAGAAAAATATAGCAAAATAGAAGTAAATCCTTTCAAATCCATAATTAAATTAAATATAAATGGCTTAAACTCTTCAATTAAAAGGAAGAGATTGGCAGAACAGATTTTTGCAAACATGATACAACTATATGTTATCTATAAGAGACTCACTTTAGATTAAAAGACACAAATAGGCTGAAAGTAAAAGGATAGTAAAAAAAGATATTCCATGCAAACAGTAACCAAAAGAGAGCTGGACTGATTATACTAATATCAGACAAAATAGACTTTAAGTCAAAAACTGTAACAAGAGACAAAGAAGGACATATATACTGATAAAGGGCCAATTCATCAAGAAGATACAACAATTATAAACATATATACACCAAACAACAGAACCCCAAAATATATGAAGCAAAAACTGATAGAACTGAAGGGAGAAATAGTTCAACAATAATAGTTTCAGAGTTCAATACTCTACTTTCAATAATCGATAGAAAACTAAACAGAAGTTCAGCAAGGAAATAGAAGACTTGAGCAAGACTATAAACCAACTAGCCCAACAACAGAAGAATACATATTCTTCTCAACTGTACATGGAACACCTCCCAGGAGAGACCACGTTATGCCACAAAATAACACTCATATTTTAAAAGGTTGAAATCATACAAAATATCTTCTCTGACCATGTGAAGTTAAATTAGAAATCAGTAATAGAAGGGAATCTGAAAAATTCACAAATATGTGGAAATTAAACAACACACTCGTAAATAATCAAAGCATCAAAGAAGAAATCACAAGGGAAATTAGAAAATACTTTGAGATGAACAAAAACACAACATACCAAAACTTATGGGATGCAGTGAAAACCTATAGGATACGGTACTCAGAAGAAAATTTATAGCTGTAAAAGCAAACATTAAAAAATAAAAGAATCGGGCTTCCCTGGTGGCGCAGTGGTTGAGAGTCCGCCTGCCGATGCAGGGGACACGGGTTCGTGCCCCGGTCTGGGAAGATCCCATATGCTGTGGAGCGGCTAGGCCCGTGAGCCATGGCCGCTGAGCCTGCGCGTCCGGAGCCTGTGCTCCGCAATGGGAGAGGCCACAACAGTGAGAGGCCCACGTACCACAAAAAATAAATAAATAAATAAATAAAAAAAATAATAAAAGAATCTCAAATCAATAAACTAAACTTCCACTTTAAGAAACTAGAAAAAGAAGAGCAAACTAAACCCAAAGCTAACAGCGGTAAGGAAATAATAAAGGTTAGAGTAAAGATAAGCAAAATAGAGAACAGACAAACAAGTCATTGAAACTAAAAGGTAGTTCTTTGAAAAGATCAAGAAAATTAACAAACTGTTAGACTGACCAAGAGAAAAAAAAGAAAAAGACTCAAAAGACGAAAGTCAGAAGTCAAGGTGGGGACTTAACTATCAACCTTACAGAAATAAAGAGGATTACATGAGAATACTGTAAACAACTGTATGCCAACAAATCAGATAAATTAGATGAATGAACAAATTTCTAGGAAGACCCAAACTATCAAGACTGATTCAAGAAGAAACAGGAAATTTGAATAGACCAAGTAAAGAGAATGAATCAGTAACCAAAAACACTTCCAACACAGAAAAGCCCAGGACCAAATGGCTTCACTGGTGAATTCTACCAAACATTTAAACAAGAATTAGCACCAATCCCTCTCAAATTCTTCCAAAAATAGAAGAGAATAATTAATAAAATTTCCTAACTTACTCTGTGAGACCACATTATTATCCTAATACCAAAGCAAAGAATATCACAAGAAAACTATAGACCAATATCCCTTATGAATATAGATGCAAAAATTCCCAACAAATACTGGCAAACCAAACCCAGCAGCATATTAAAAGGATCATAGGCTATAACCAAGTAGGATTTATCCCAGGAATGCAACAGTACTTCAACATACAAAAATCAATCAATGTAATATACCATATTAACAGAAAGAAGGAAAAAACCCATATGATCATCTCAACTGATACAGAAAAAGCCTTTGACAAAAATTCAGCATCCTGTCATAATAAAAACACTCAACAGACTATGAGTAGAAGGGAACTTCCTCGAAGTAATGATACATCTATGAAAAACCCACAGCTAAGACCATATTTAATGATGAAAGACTAAAAAACTTCCCCCTAAGAAAAGGAGCAAAAACAAAGACGTTAACTCTTGTCACTTCTATTCAACACTGTACTGGAAATTCTGCACAGGGTAGTTAGGCAAGAAACAGAAATAAAGCGCATTCAAATTGGAATGAAAGTAGTAAATAAAACTCTATTTGCAGATGACATGAACTTATGTATAGAAAACTCTAAAGAATCCTCAAAAACCTCTAACAGGTAATAAGTTCAGCAAAGTTGCAGGACATAGATCAATATACACTAGCGATGAACAATCCAAAAAATGAAATCAATTTTTAAGATTCCATTTACAATAGCATCAAAAATACTAAACTACTTAGGAATAAATTTAACTAAAAAACTGCAGGAACTGTACACTGAAATCTAGAACACATGGTTGAAAGAAATTAAAGAAGACCTAAATAAAAGACATCCTGTGTTAATGGATTGGAATAATGTTAATAATAATGTTAAGATGGTAATATTCTCCAAATTGGTCTACAGATTCAACGTAATCCCTATCAAAATTCCAAATACCATGTCTGCTGAAAAGGACAAGCTGATTCTAAAATTCATATGGAATTGCAAGAGAACACTGATAGGTAAAACAAGCTCGAAAAAGAAGAACATAGTTGGAGGACTCTTACTTCCTGATTTCAAACTTACTACAAAGCTACAATAATCAAAATAGTGTGGTACTAGCATAAGGACAGATATATAGATCAATGGAATAGAACTGAGAGTCCAGAAATAAACCTATACATCCATGATAAACTGATTTTCAACAAGGGAGCCAAGACCATTCAATGGGAAAAGAATAGTCTTTTCAATAAATGATGCTAGGACAACTGAATATCCATATGGGAAAGAGTAAAGTTGGACTCCTACCTCACACCATATACAAAAATTAACTCAAAATGGATCAAAGACCTAAATGTAAGGGCTAAAACTGAGAAGGAAACATAAGTGTAAATCTTCATGATCTTGGATTAGGCAATGGTTTCTTAAGTAGGATACCAAAAGCACAAACAATAAGATTTAAAAAAGGTAAACTTGACTTCATCAAAATAAAAAACTTTCATGCATCAAAGGACACTATCAAGAAAGTGAAAAGACAACCCAGAGAATGGGACGAAATATTTGCAAATCATATATCTGATAAGTGTCTAGCAACCAGAATATATAAAAACTCTTACAACTGAACACTAAAAAGACAACCCAATTTAAAAATGGGTAAAGGACTTGGACATTTCTCCAGGAACATTCACAAATGGCCAGTACTCACATGAAAAGATGCTCCATATTATTACTTATTAGGGAAATGCAAATCAAAACCACAATGAGATATAACTTCACACTAATAAAATGGAAAATAACAAGTGCTGACAAAGATACAGAGAAAGTGGAACATTCATACATTGCTGGTGAGAATATGAGATGGTATAGCCACAGTGGAAAACAGTTTGGTGGTTCCACAAAAAGTTAAACAAAGAACTATATGACCCAGCAATCCCACTGTTAAGTATACCCAAGAGAAATGAAAACATATATCCAGAAAAAAAACTCGTACATCAATATTAAGAGCTATTTGTAATAGTCAAAAGGTGGAAACAACCCAAATGTCCATCAACTTATGAATGGATAAACAAAATGTAGTGTATCCATCCGATGGAACAGTATTCCATTAAACAGAATCTAGAACTGACTGACACATGCCACAACATGAATGAATCCTGAAAACATTATGCTAAGCGAAGAAGCCAGACACAAAGGTCACATACTGTATGATCCCATTTATATGAAATATCCAGAATAGGCAAACCCATAGAGACAGAAAATAGATTAGAGGTTGCCAGGGGCTGGAGGGAAGAGGAAATGGGAAGTGATTGCTTTAAAAAAAATGGGTCTGGGGTTTCTATTTGGTGTGATGAAAATATTCTGGAATTAGACAGTGGTGATGTTTGCAAAATAATGTAAATATTCTAAAAACCACTGAACTGTATACTTTTAAATGGTAAATTTTATGTTATGTGAATTTTATCTTAATTAAGAAAAAAAATCACTGGGGAAGCTGGTAAGAAAATAGACTCCTAGGCTCCTCCCCTAGAGATTCTGACTCTGTAGGTTTGAGGTAAGGCCAGATACGCAGATATTTTTTAAATCTCCCCAATAATGCTGATGCATGGTTTGGGGAACCTCTGCTTTAGTTAGTAAATTCCTCAAGTAAGTTCAAAATTCATTCATTCAATAAATATTTATTAAAAACCTACTATGTGTGGATCCTATTAGGTACCACAGGATATAGCAGGGAAAAAACAGTCCCTTCTCTCATGGTCTTTACATTCTACAGGGGGAGACAGAAAACAAACATAAAATACAATTTAACTTCCAAAACCTTTCAATGAACACATGACTTCCTCATTTCCTTTTTCATTCTCTTGTTAAATCAAGCACAGCTCTGGGCCAGCTAAGTCATTAATATGATGCAAGTGTCCTCAATGAAGAGGCACATCCTCCTTAATAAATACACAGCTCGGTAAAGCCAGCACCACTGGGAGGTGTCAGCTTGTCACCAAGTTCACAACTCCAGACTTCCATGAAAGGCTTGCACAATAAGACTACCTTCCCAGATTTCAATAGTAAGAAGCAAAAGCTCATTATTACCCTTTTCAAAACCAAAGAGTAGTAACAGACTCACCAGTTCTTGAGCACAAATATGTGCTATAAAAACAGAGATCAGCTTACCTGGGCAAAAGCCAAGTTCAGCACTGTTTCAGAGGCCAAATGCTGCAACCGGTACTCCTTGGAGAGAGCCAGAGCCTGCAGGAGCACAGGCAGCGCGATGGTAGGGGAGGAAGATCGCCAGTACAGCTCTGCCACAGACAGCAGGACACTGCCCACAAAGAGGAAGACATGGCATGAGAATAACCAGCACAAAGTACCCCCTAGGTGAGATGCACAAAAGCCCTCCCTTACCTGATCACCATTTCTGTATTCCTGATTTTCTGACAGTGAGTCAACAATTTTTGTAAAAGCTTGTGCGCCTCTGACATTTGGTTCTGAGCTTGTAGTACAATTGCTTTTCTGACACAGAAACAAAATAAACACAAATGGTTATGTTGCTGTTTTGCAAGGGTTGTAAGTAGAGTCACTTTCAGGTTTAGAATCTCTATTTCCTCAATTAGACTGTAATTGTAACCTCCCAAGGGGAATAACTGTGTCTGATATAATTTTTCTTAAAAGAGAAAAAAAAATTGTGTGTATGTGTGTGTGTGTGAGCACATGTGTGTACACACACACACACATACATGCACACAAGAAAAAAGTCTGGAATTATAGGTAGCATGTTAGTGATTATCTCTGGGTGCTACTTAACTTTCTCCATTTTGTTTATTTGTATTTTCTAATGGTCTGTAATAAATAGGTAATAAATAGAAAAAAAAGGTTTTTTTCCTAAGCTAATCAATTAAGTCACACACAAAACAAATAAGAATAAAGCCATCTGAGAACTACTTCATTCTGGGGTTGGAGTTTCCAAAATTTCTTACCTGTATACACCCTCTATGCTATTCAGAGCTGTGATTCCTGTAACAACTGAATCAGCCAAATGATATTTGCCATCATTCATTGCTCTGTCAAACTGTATTTTTTGATCACACAACATCCATAACTAGTAAGAAAAAAAACACAATTAAGAACAGAATGGCAGGGGCTTCCCTGGTGGCGCAGTGGTTAAGAATCTGCCTGCCAATGCAGGGGACACGGGGTCGAGCCCTGGTCCGGGAAGATCCCACATGCCACAGAGCAACTAAGCCCATGTGCCACAACTACTGAGTCTGTGCTCTAGAGCCCACGAGCCACAACTACTGAAGCCCACGCACCTAGAGCCCGTGCTCCACAACAAGAGAAGCCACCCACCGCAAGGAGAAGCCCGCGCACCGCAACGAAGAGTAGTCCCCACTCCCCTCAACTAGAGAAAGTCCGCACGCAGCTAAAAAATAAAAAAATAAAAATAAATAAAAAGAACAGAATGGCAGATGTTCACCTCATTATTCAACAGAAATATAAAAGTATTTTCGCTTGCTTAACAAATATCCTTACAATTCACACACTTTTTTTTTAGATTAAAAAAATTTTTTTTAATATTTCAAGTCTGTGAAAAAGCACTAAGAATAAAATAACAAAACATGTATAGCAACCATCAACTTTGTCAAATCACAACATTTTGCTTTACTTGCTTTGGATACTATTGTACATTATTGAGGTACTTTGCAAATTCCATTCTCCACTTTCTGTTTTCAAAGGAAGCATTTGATTTGTTGTTTATCATTCCCATTTTTTTAAAGAATTTTTTTAATGAGTGATCTATGATGATTGATT
This sequence comes from Hyperoodon ampullatus, assembly GCF_949752795.1. NCBI lineage: Eukaryota > Metazoa > Chordata > Mammalia > Artiodactyla > Ziphiidae > Hyperoodon > Hyperoodon ampullatus. Next base: position 8,684,303 of record NC_136926.1, on the reverse strand, counting down.
ATTCATTCATTCATTCATTTATTTACCACACAGCATGTGGGATCTTAGTTCCCCGACCAGGGATTGAACCCACACCCCTTGCATTGGAAGCAAGGAGTCTTAACCACTGGACCGTCAGGGAAGTCCCCCCAGTCATGTTTTTATACTTTTACAAAATATTTACTTATCCTTAAACAATATATAGTATGAAAAAAAAACAATATATAGTATGATCTTACATGTTTTTAAACTTTGTATAAATAAATAGTATCATACTGTATGTATCCTTTGACAACTTGCTTTTAAGCTCAACATTATTTTGGGGAGGCTTACACATGTTAATACAAGTAGTTCTAGTTCACTCCTTTTCACTGATGAATAGTTTTCCATTGTATGAATATGCAACAACTTATCTATTCTCGTGTTGATGGGTATTTAGGTACTTCCAATTTCTCACTCTTCTGAACAATGCTGCAGCAAACACTCCCCTACATCACCCCCTGTGCAACAGTTACCTTGGGTATACAGCAAGCCGTGGGAAAGCTGGGCTAGGACATATGCACCTTCTCCTTAACACAGTGCCCATTTGTTCTCCAGATGGGTCACACCAGTTTACACTCCCCCCCGGCAGTGTATGACATGACTCATTGCTCCACACCTTCACCAACAATTGGTGGTGTCAGATATTTTACTTTTGGCCAGTCTGATGGGTATGAAATACCTCATTATTTTTTCATTTGTATTTCCCTTGATCAATAGTCAGGCTGAGCATCTTTTCATCTCTTTATCAGCCATACATGTTTTTTCTAGAATGTGAGTTAAATTGTGTCTTTTTTTTTACTGTGCACCTTCTTAAAAAATGCCTAGAACCATAACCAAAACCACTCCATCACATTAGCACTACCACAGAACCAAGCTTAATTCTTTTGCCCCACAGCATCCTTGGGTGCTAGCTTCTATTTTGTTTGCTTACCACCTTTCCGTCTGGGTACTCTGAATTCAGATCACAGCCAGCAGCAGTGAGATCCCAGCACAGCTCATAAGCAGACGGGCATTCACACCATATCTAATGAGGTGGGGCCAGCAACCCATGTGAACGGAAGCCCCCCGACCCCCGGCTCAGGGACCAACAGTAGGAGATTCCCAGGCCATGGTCTCTCATGATTTCAAATTCCCTAATTTAGTTAATACTAAACTTGGTAAGGGGAGGAAGAGAAAGAGGCCGCTCGTAATAGTTTTCTTGGCCCCATCAGAGATGGAAATTGGTGCAACAAGGAACAGAGTGCCTAGGACTGCTTTATAAAGTTCATTCCCTCTGCATACAACATCTTCACAAAATGTTATTCAATTCTGGGAGGAAAAGGTTAGAGCTGCCAAGTAGGAGAAAACAGAGTAACAAAACGGAGACCTAATTCTTGATCTATCGAAGGACACTGACGATTTCTTTGCTTATTCCCATACAGTTAGAGATATAAGGAATACTAATTTAAAACCACAAGGACAGGAATGAAAAAAGTACCCTACTTTAATCTTTTCTCAGAGTTTATTCCTCAGCCTTCTGGAACGCATTTTACAGTCTCCTATGTTGACCTCAAAGCACAGATGTCACAGAAAGGAATCAAGACACAAGAGGCTGAGGGGAGACTCTAAAATACCCTATTTTGACAATAATACAGTAAAAATGGTTATTTTCAAAAATAAATCGATGACACACAAAAGGCAGGTTACCTGGGCATGCTGACTGTTAGGTGGGAATCGCTCCTTCAAGTGCTTTAACACTTCCGAAGCTGCAGCGAAACAGCCCTAAAATAGAAAGCCACAATTTGTTTAGCACACCTGTGCTGACACCACACCTGCTATCCCACTCACAGGACATCGGTATGACTCACCTGTTCCTGGTGCAGCAGCCTGACGACCCTAGGCAGAGACTGTCAAATATCAAGGGGCCATTTATTTTAGGCTCTAATGTATTTCACTTGTACATTAAAAAAAATTTTTTTTAATTACACCTGTAATACATGTTCACTCTAGGAAAAAAACTTACGAAATACATGTGAACAACGAGAAAAAGGCAAATTACTTTTAATCCCACCAAAGATAATCACAGTAATTTCTCGGCACGTATCCTTCTGAACTTCTCATATTCACATGAATATAAAACATATAAGTATTCCAAAAATAGGTATACATACCATTTTTGTAAATTGCCTATTTACCACGTGGTAGGTACTCAATAAACATCTTTTGAATGAATGAATCTTTCCAGTGTCAACAAATACAAATCTATACATCACAGTATTTTATTAGGTAAATAAATTATAGTCCAATCAAAATAATCTCCTAGTTTGGGATATTCTGATTGTTTCCAATTTTTTCCATTTTAAAAATGCTAGAATGATTATCTTGGTGGATACATCTTTGCATACTTGTCCAATTATTTCCTAAGGGTAATAACTTAGAATTAAAATTGCTGGGCTAAATGGTAGGCACTTTTAAGCTTTTTGATAGGTATATTACTAAATTACCATACAGAAATGTACCAAGTACTCTTATACCAGCATTCTACACCTTTCTCCTCACCTGATATTTAAGCTTCCTTGTCTATTTGTTTGATGAAACTGGTTATTTCACTGTGTTAATTTGAATTTCTTTAATGACTAGATTGAAATTTTTTCATGTTCTATAATCATTTATGTTTTTTCTGTGAATACATGTTCATGTCTTTTTTACACTCTTATATTGCTAGAATGTCTATCTTATTAAGCCCCCAAAAGCTTTTCAATTTGTCCCTATCCTTTGATCAGGTAGTATATCTTCAGTCTATATAGAAGCTCAGTTAGACCACAGGTGAACTTCTATTTGAAGTGAATAAAGTAGAAAGCATACTGAATTATAATAAAAGATCATTAATCTTTTTTATTCTTGTGATTTTAACTGGCCAGTCTTGCCAATTATTTTCATGACTACCATACGGAGTTGGGCATGTGGATTTAGATGGCTGTCAAACCTTCAGGCCAAGTAGAGAGAACAGTGCACACGGCAGTACTCCCCCAAAACATTCCTATTGTGACCTGCCATTTCCTGAGGCTGGGAGAGGAATGTGACACGATGAACCAGAGTTACACAGAAAGAGTAAAGGGGGCCGGACCTCTTAGCACTTCCTCTGAGCTGCAGGAGGAAGCTCACAAACAGCAATTCAGACCCCATAACTTCTTTATAGTTTCACCCAAGCCCCAGTCACTACCATAGCAAAGTGCAGCATCCAGTTTATCTAGAGATCAGTTTCAGGACACAACTGGAAGCACAACACAAAGGGAATAAAAGAGTAAATAGAAATTCATGATAAAACTGCCTTCTCCGCAGTTGGCCAAGCTTAATTTCATAGGTGTTAAGTCTAACCTGTGTAATTGAAAACATGACATCATCAGCTCAGTGGGTTTATCTACATGGTCAATGTTCTGACACTAGAAAAGTCTTTCTAAGGCAGGTTGAGAAGAGGTGGGGAAAGAGACTGAATTGAAATAAAGTGGCCACTGTCTTCCAGCTGTACAATTAGAGGTCTCCTAGCACATCCATTGGAGCCAGGCAACAATGGAGTCAGCAGGTCTTTCACATAAGCCCAGAGATGGAAAGATTAATACTGATCCGAAGAGCGCGGTTTTACCCCCAGAAAAAATCACAGAGCTATTAACAACTGACCTTGGAGAAAGCTAAGGCTAAAGAATTGAGCCAAGACCAGATCTCTGTAAAGCGGTTCTCCATTCCAGGAGGTGAAGAAATAATTTCTACCCTACATCACTCAAAGACAACCAAAGGGAAGTTATTCCACTGTTTAAGCTTGGGGTCAGTGGGGAGAATCCTACTTGAAAAAGTCACAAGGGGATACTTTAAATGGGTGGATTGTATGGCATGTGAATTATATCTCGATAAAGTTGTTGGGGAAAAAAAGTCAACGTGAGGCTCATACCAAATACCTAACTGAATGTTCACTGACTCATTTATTACAAATGCTCCACTTAACCAAGGCACCAGCAGAGGAAAAGAATCCACATTAAAGAGGTTCCAGAACCATTACGGGGGGGGGGGCGGGGGGAAGACCAAGAAAGTGATTAATGTGCAACATTCCTGGAGGAAAGCAAACAGCAAGAGCAGCTGGTCTGCTGTTTTAATGTCAGAGAGCTCGGGGCGCTGCTTCCCAGATACAGGAAGATAGCAGCTGATGGAGGTGCAGGCAGCCGCCATCAGTCAGAGCCCATCCATGCCCTTTGTTTACACAACCACTTAGAGGATTGTAAAATGCTAAAAGTATGTCTAGCAGAGAGAAGTATTTATAGACTTCTGAAAGGGGTGGAAACTACTCAAAGATCTTTAGGATGCAGATTAAGGAATATGGAGTGTTATGATGCAACCTAAGGATCATTATTATACCACAAAGAGGTGGAGAAAATAATATGATCAAGGAAATGTGCTTATAGCAAGGCAGCAGTTAGTTAGTTAGAGGGCTTTAGATAAGAGCTTTCCCTGACCTTTTCCCATGGAAGAAGATACTTTTGAGCAAAGGGGAAAGGAAGCCTAAAGCATCATGAGAGACCCTTTAATCAATCCCCTATAAAGAGAATCGTGTGAAATTACTTGGGCTGTAAGTAAAGGTTATGCCCTATTCCAACTGTCTTTCTTTGGAGTCAATCAGACTTGGGTTGAAGATCTGACACTGACATTTACTGGCTGTGGGTATGGGACTTAGCTCCCTGGAGCTCAGTTTCTTTTCTGTGAAATAGGGATGATGATAAAGCTGACCTTATGAGGCTACTGTAAGGAATCAGGAAGATGATACATGTAAATCGCTAAGCATAGGGCCCGGCACAGGATAAATGTACAACAAACCTTAGCTATTGTCATTTTAGCTGTACTCTTATTATGTTCTTCCCTTTCCCACAAACACACACAGCTCTACTACCCTAAATTTCAAAGACTCCTTTTTATTCCATTTGGTACACAGAAACAGCTGACCTCTTATTCTCTTCCCTGATGCCGAAAGAGATGCCAAGTTCAACAAACCTTGCAGACTCCACACCCAGGCCATTTCTACTGGTGGGGTTTCACCCTTCCAACCACCTGCATCCAACCAGACCTGTCCAGTGCTTTTCTCAAGCACTAGAGGACAGAAATGGCGGGGCCTACATGGCTCCAGAAGCACAGGGCCCGGCCACCTGCCCACCTGCTCCGCGTGCAGCTCGGCGAGGTGGCCCAGCGCCACGGCAAACGACTCTGTGTTGTTCTGCTGCACGCCTGCGTTCACCGACTCCAGGCTGTTCATGCTCAGCAACAGCTGGGCTTGCTGCAGGGCCATGGTGCTGGGGAGGAGACACAGGAAGCCCCGTCAGTCACGAGACACAGGCTGCCCTCAGCCACACTCTACAGTTACCTTGGGTGGAGACAGGAGGAGGTTAAGCCCCTCCGTAGGCTCTGGCTTCCGGGGAGCAGCTGCCTCCCAAAGCCAGTTCTCCTGTCCTCGGGACGAGGAGAGCAGAAAAGCATCCTGGACGTGCAGCCCCAAAGAAAACATGTAGTGGTTACGGCACCACTGGGAGCTCCAGACCGCCCCACTGCCTCTAATTTTCCCTGTGGCCACAGTATGTTAATTAGTTTTCACGGGTAAATTCAGACCTGATGCCATCCTGGCACTGGCTGCTCTGACAGTGGAAGCAGTGGCTAGTGTCTGCAGCTGTTTCAGACCGCATGGTGCCAAAAATTATTTCAAGTACAAAAACAAGACTGATAAAATAGGCACTTCCTTTCATGACTGAATTCCTAGAAACAGCATATTGTCTAGGTGAGGTAGCTCCAGGATTAAAAATCTGGTTCAGAAGTTTACTTCCAAGCTACAGGAGGCTAAATGGGAATTACACACGAAGCTGCAGACAGTCCAGAGAATACATCCTGGATAACAGGGAAGCAACTTTCTTTACATAACAGCTTTGGGGTTAAGGGGGTGCTTGGCTTGAGTGACCGTGGCCCATGCCTCCTGCGAACAGGAAGAGAGGTTCCCATCTCAGAGTGCAGGGGCATGGTGCTTGGAGTCAGAGGACCTGGGCTTGAGTCTGGGCTCTGTCACTTGTTAATTCATTTGTGATCTGGGGCAGATCAGATTTGTGAACCTTGTCCTATGCATCCTGGGATGGAGATCACCCCCCAGTTACCTCCCAGAGCACTTGGGAGGAGTAAATAAAAATGCGCATAGGAAAAATCTTTGCAAAGTCTGTGCAAAGTAGAAAATGTTTTAAAATTCTAAAGCATTTTCTTTAATCCCCTGTACAAACAACCTCCATCCATTTGGCCTTCACAGAACCAGTCTGCTGGCTTCTGCTCATCTATAAAAGGATTCGTGCCCTCATAGCCTTGAAGACCCACCTGCGGCCGTAGAGTCTCCAGATGGCTGTTTTCTGTGCGATGCTGATGTCAATGAGCTCTGACAGGCTGTGTTTCCAGTGCAGGAGGTCAGAGTCCTTTAGGGCATCCATAAGTTTGTTTGCAGTCTTCCCAGCAAAAGCTCTCTGCTGAACTAGGGACTGTATTCCCAGAGAGGCGAGGTACTAAGGGGACAGACATATGCACGACTCATGATAGAGATTACGTGACAAAATTTTGTTTTGCTCTTCAGAAATTTGGCATATTTCATTTCAGCACATGCACAATGACAGTACTATTTAAAAAGAAAGTACCTGTAAGCCTGACCCTGACCCATATGAGATATGTTCCTGAAAAACTGGGGATGGAAGAGAGGGTAATAGTACAATGTGAAGAGCCAGGGCTTTGAAATTAAATGGACCTGGACTTAAGCACTGCCTCTGCCATTTACTGTGTGACCTGGGGCCAGTCACTTAGCTCCTTAGACAAGCCCATCTGTAAAATGGGCATCACACCCATCATAAAGAATTATTTTAAGGATTAAAATTAAATAGTATATATCAAACAGTGCTGGGCACATTATGTGGTAGGAGATTAAGAAAGGCTGCCTATTATGAGCATAATTATCTTTTCATTAACTTCTGGTATAATTTTCAAGGATGAAACTCAACTAAAAAAAGTCCACTTAAATCCGTAACAAAAATTGTGCTTAAGAAGTCTATCATTGGGGCTTCCCTGGTGGCACAGTGGTTGGGAGTCCGCCTGCCGATGCAGGGGATGCGGGTTTGTGCCCCGGTCCGGGAGGATCCCACATGCCGCTGAGTGGCTAGGCCCGTGAGCCATGGCCACTGAGCCTGCGCGTCCGGAGCCTGTGCTCCGCAACGGGAGAGGCCACAACAGTGAGAGGCCCGCGTACCACAAAAAAAAAAAAAAAAAAAAAAAAAGTCTATCATTTATTTTTTAATTTTTTTTAGACAGAATAAGGTTCTTTGAGCAATAGTAATCTAGATTCTAACAGTCATTACTATTTAATGTGTAGAGACTATGCCCTTTCAATGCCCCTCAGTATTTGTCATTGAGGAATATAATTCAGGTCCTTCCCTGTTACTCAAAATGAGAAAGGACAAATCTGCTGGTCAGGTTTACTGGTTCCTGGCTTTGTTTATTATTTCAAATAAGGATCAGCAAACTTGTTCTGTAAGGGGCCAGATAGTAAATAATTCAGGTTTTGCAGGCCACAGTTGGTCTATGTCGCATATTCTTCTTTGTCTTTTTTCCCCCAACTATTTAAAAATGTAAAACCCGTTCTTAGCTTGATGGCCATACATAAGCAGGCAGTGAGCCAGCTCGGGCCCATGGGCTGTAGTTTGCCAATCCCTGGTTTAAAAATAAGCCTTCCCTAAAAATTTTCTAAATAAATGTGTTAGTGTTGATAATAAACTAAACAAAGATCTCATCAAGTTGATAAATGGAACTTTCACAGATGTTATTAGGATAAAGGGAGCACAGAGAAACCTATCAAGAGAATTTAGTGGTTTAATAATTAAGGTCACATGAAACTACCAAGAATAAAACCATACCATTTGTTTAAACAATCTCACAGAAAGATGAGCCTTACCGGTAACCCAAAATGTACAGCTTTCTTCACAGAATGTTCTAGAAGAACATAGCTATCAGATCTCTTCTGTCCCAGCACATAAAGCCAGCTCTGGCAAGAGAAGTCATCAAAATGTATCATAACAATAATAAATGGCTAATGTTCTGTTGAAAGCATCAGCATGGTTGTAAGAACAAATTAACAACAGACAAGATAAATCCTCTAAAATACACTTTCACAAATTATAAACCTAAGTGAAACCCATCAAATACATTAAAACCATCAGACTGAAGTAATCAAGCCATTTATCTTCTTCACCTCTGAGAGCAGTGAGTGGCAAGTGTTCCAGAAAAAAAGCATGAAGCCCCCCCATGGCCTGTAACTGAGAAAGTGGAATTCTCAGGTGGTTGCTGAAGTCTGTGTTCTACTTGTGCTTGGTGATGATGCTTTGACAGGACAAGGTCTTATCCAGTTACCAGTATTGCAAACACCTTTGTTAATGCCAATGCTTGATGTGGCAGTTTTGCATGGCAAGCTGCATTAAAACTTGTAGACAAGAAATGCCTCCAAAGTAAAATGGACATCAAGAATTAAGAAAGATACATAAACATGGGTTGCCTTTCCTGAATTTCCCTGACCATCTAACTAGTTTCCCATCACTGCTGAGGACCTCCCAACTGCAAAACAACCCAATTCAAACGGGGCCTTTCGAAGGCCGACTCAACCCAGGGGCAGAACTTCCAAGACAGGAAGGTGGCCTCACCAAGCAATGCTGGAGACACACGTGATCGTTGGACTCCTGGGCAATCCTAATCGCCTCCTGCAGGGCAAGCTCTGCCTGTTGACTAATGACAGACTGAACATTAATAACTCATTAACAACCACAAACATGTACAGGCAACAGTAACAGGAAGTCATCTGTACGGTAATTCACCAGCGTGCAGGCCTCTGGGTTGCAAGTTGAAACCATGGGCTTATTCCCTCAGAGGCACTCCCCTCCCCCAGCGGCAAGAAACAGTAACGGTGGAGATACAGAACATGTCCCTTCTAAGGTGGACTTCTACTAAAAGGGACATGAAGGAATGGCTTTTCTTCATCCCAGCTCCTAAGTTTTTTTTTTAGTTGTCTACTGCTGAGGGGAGGGACAAGGAGAGGATGTAAGATTTTACTTTTCATTGCCTTCGCTTCTGCATCATTTGAAAAATTTTTTTAACTATGGGATTTGATACTTTTATAATTTTTTCAATACTAGTTTTTAAAAGTATTTTGAGGATTTTCCCTTCTGAGATGTCTTCTTTCTGCTCATGTGGTTCCCCTCCCTCTGGGATGTGTCCCCCAACCTCGCAACTTCTGTAAAAACTCAGCCAACTGTTCTTGGCCCCACTGGGCCTTCGCTTCTGAAAAAGCCCACAGAAACGCTACCTGCTTGCGGTGCTTAATTAAATACTACTGTGCACCACCCTCTATTTATTTAATCTGTGTTAGTTTTATTTCTTCAACCTGCAGAGGGCACAGAAGTTCTATAAATACTGGATCACTGAGGATCTCAAAAAAGAATCAGAAATTCTATGGGTAGCACTTACATAGGGAAAAATTTTTGTCAAATTTTCTATCAACACGAGCAATAGCCTCACACAATCAATTAAGAGCTTAATTCTTCCTCAATAACTAACTGTTTGAATAAAGAAACCAGATACATTTTTACCTATTTTACATTTCTTTTAAATCCCTTTTAATGCTGAGAGGCACCAGAATATAAGCTATTTGAAGGCAGGAAGCATATCTTTACACACAGGCCCTCAATAAATATCAGTTGATTTAATTTTGTTGAACATCTGATGACCAAATAAATAATGTTACATTTAGAAAAAAGGCTTTTGCGAGAACTGTATAGATAGTATGCTAAAACAGGACTAAAGAAAGACTATTTTTCTCAGGTAGGAAGAAAAGGTAGATTACCAACACAGAAACTTCAAAGTTTTTGAACCTATGGTTTTCCATTGCTGCTAATCAGAAAAGCCTCTGATAAAAATTTTCAGTAAAAGAGCAAGAGGCAAACTGGTTGTAATGTCTGAAATGCATTGGCTGTCTACAGTTTGCAAAATGGCAGAGCAGAAAGATCTGTAGCCTCTAAACAGCTTCCTATGTCATTCAGTGTAAAAGCCAAAGTCCTTACTTGGGCCTACAGGACCCTAAACTCTCTGACCCCTGCCACCTCTACAGCCTCGTCCTCCTCTATTCCCCCCTTACTACAGCACTCTAACCACACTACTTGCTCCTCTTCAAACATGCCAAGTAAATCCTGCCTCAGGGCCTTTGCACTTGCTGTTCTAGCTAATAAGGACACTCTTTCTTCAGATAATGCACAGATTACTCACTCCCTCAATTCCTTTAAATCTCTATTCAAATATTAAGTTAACAGAGGTAAGGGAGGGCCGAGTTGCTACCTTACTATTTAAACAGAAATTTACAAATTGACGAATAAGTGATTTGTGTGTATATCTGGAAGAAGAGTGCTACTTATGAAAACAATAGTACTCCCCATCATCACTCTCTAATCCCTTATCCTGACCTATCACTACCTGATACATTATAATTATGTTTAGTGCTATTTATTATTTATTTCCCCCACTGTAAGCTCCATGAGAACAGGGGTATTTTTTTTCCTCTTTTTTCACTCCTGATCCCCAGCACCTAGAACAGTGCCTAGTACATAGTAGATGCTCAATAAGCAACTATAAAGATTTTCAAGGAATCTCCACAATACTATTAGCTAAGTGAGAAAGATTTATACAAGCCCATAGCTCCAGGACTAAAAATAAAGAAGCCTGGAGTTAAGTAAATCAGATATTAATTAGTAATTAATTCCATATAGTTAGCTGCCTATCCACTGATAATATTGTAAATATAGAGAAATTCATCAACAGATTAATTACTTGTATCTAGCAGACTGCATACAAATTTCCAAACCCTAGGGCAAGCTGTGTGTAACACAGAGATAGGTTACTGGCAAATATTACAAATGGCACTGCTATTTATTATGAGTACATAAAACATGAAAGGTCCTGGTCAAAGAGGTTATTAAAGCTGGGCAGAAAAAAAGAAGTTGACTCTTAAAAGATAAAATGGAATCTCACAAAATCATGAAGTTCAGAGTAGCCTTAAACATTTTTTGGTTCAAGTATCAATCTGCCACTTGGATTCCCTTAATGTCACCCCTGCTGCACAAATGAGCACTCTGCTGACACCTTTCTCAGAGGGTTCCATACAAGGAAACCTCCTCCTTATAAGGAGCAAAAATGTTTTGCCCTTTAACTTGCACTTACCAGCTCCCAATCTTCTCTAGTAGTCACACTCTCAATCAATCTAAGCCCTTTTCACATGACCTTCACTACAGGAAGATGTCAAACACATGCTTGGCTAAATCATTTCTTTTCCAGGCTAAACATTCTCACATCCTTCCCACACTATTTATATGACATGGCTTTGAATGCCTCCAGTGAGATTGTCACCCCCACAAGCTCCAGCTTGTCTATGTCCCTTTTAAAATGTGACAACCAGAAGTTAATAGAATTTCCTGGTTGTTGCCTGGGCCATACAGCAAGGGGTGGAAGTCTCAATTCTTGAACTTGGGACACTATACTTCCATTAACACACTCTAGTCTCTATTCAAAGATGCCTGTGGCAGAAACCATATTTTTCTTAAATGGGAAAAAGCCACAGGGGAGGCAGAGAGACTCTTTCAATTAGTAATTTCCTACCTTTTCACCATTATTCACATTATTTCATTATTTCCAAAATAGCCTCCATATTTTGAAAGTTTTCATCCTCTTAACTCTTTACTAAATAATAACTGATCAATTTCCTATTTTTATTTATTAAAATCACAGGCATATCTTAGCAATGGCATAAGTCAGTGTCACGCACTGAGCTGCCTGAATTCCAACCAAAAGCACAAACGTGACGTTCGGTAAGCCACGCAGTCTTTTATGCAGTAAAGACACAACTTCCTTTTGGCTTTTTGAAATACTGAAAATAACTTTTACATCCCCATTATTACCTCTGAAAAATCCTGTTGGGAATCTCTGGCCTAATGACCTAATTTCCTTTTAATTCAGTGGCCGTTATTCTTAGAAGTAAAGAAAGAAAGAGGCCGTGTACTTGGGTGGTAATGCTAAATAGTGACACCAGGGGGCAGACTCTTTAGGCGGAAGGTTTTCATTAACTTCTGTTCACTGCAAAAAGCTTCCTTTTTTAGAAGTTATTGACAATTCCAGGTTGAACAGGCTCTTTCTTTTCTCCTTTTCCTTCTTCTTTTTTTTAAATACAGAATATTAAAAAGAAAATACATCTCAATTAACATTTGAGAGATAATTTCTTCAATTTCCGCATGAACAAAAGTCTATAAACTTACTAGTGACCAAAGCGGCAGTGCAGGGCAGCCAGGTTCAGAGCAGCGTATCTCAAGCTCCGGCCATAGCCCTCTTCCCCATTGCTTTTGCTTTCGGCTCCAGTAAGAATCAGGCGGTCAAAATAATGAAGGAGGCTGTGTGTTGAACTGAAAACATCTTGGACCCGGAGGTTGTTTAAGTAGCTGAGGTAGTGCTAAAACAAGAAACAATCAACATATTGTAAATACTCTGCTTCCTCTTGTGTAATATTAATTCAGAGAGGTTCACTGGCTGCAAACACCTGTGTATCCCCTACCATTTTAACAAGATGGTCATAGTTTAGTTTAATCTTTTCCCCACAGGCAGATTAAATAGGCTTAAGGTACATTAGCTGGTTTGGGTACACTTTCCCCCCAGAAGGTGTACCCAAACGAAAAAAGGGAATTCCATTAGAATTTGTGTCAGAGTTTTATCCTAAATATTCATCCACTATGCCACTGGTTATATTAGGATCCATGGGTGATACGTGACGATGGAGGGGGAATCACCTAGCTCAGGCATTAAGGAATAGTGTGAGTACAAAACTAAAGATCTTAAAACTTGAATTCAGGGCTTCCCTGGTGGCACAGTGGTTAAGAATCCACCTCCCAATGCAGGGGACACGGGTTCGAGCCCTGGTCCGGGAAGATCCCCCATGCCGCAGAGCAACTAAGCCCATGTGCCACAACTACTGAGCCTGCACTCTAGAGCCCACAGCCACAACTACTGAGCCTGCATGCCGCAACTAATGAAGCCTGCGCATCTAGAGCCCATGCTCTGCAACAAGAGAAGCCACCGCAATGAGAAGCCCACACACCACAACAAAGAGTAGCCCCCGCTCACCACAACTAGAGAAAGAAATCCCCCTGGCCCAGTAGGGGTGGAGGTGGGAGGGAAAGCATTGCAACCTAGGTTGAGTCCTTTAAGTGCCAACAGCATGATTTCTTTCCAAGAACCTGGGTCATTCGGCCAATCCTCGTTTGCACGACTAAGTAGGAAGAACAGTCTTGTCCCTGCTTTCCAACTTAGCAACAAATTCTGAAAAGACTCACCGCTTCAGCAAAATCAGGATTAAATTTCAACAAGTTGTTCAACTCTTTCTGCAAAGAAGCTGGAGTGAGGGCTTTAGTCTCATCATTCTTTAACAAAGAAGCCTGAAATTTTAAAATAACAACTCAGTAGAAAGAAATGGCCAATAAACATATGGACATGTATACTGAATAGCATCATCTGATTACTTTTTTTTCTGCACTTACACTCTCCTCTTGACCATGCAGAACACTGTTTCCTCTTCCTGGAATTCTAAGCTTCCCAACGACCCATCCACATAGTCTTCCATGAAAACTCCTGCTCAGTCTTCAGGGCCCAGTTTAGATTTCAGCCACCTGCTTCTATCACCTTCTAAACTAGATAAGGTCCTGTAAGTACCTACATGTTCCCACAAGCTCCCTGCACTAACCCTTCCTGCAGTACTTATCAAATTATATTAAAAGTACCAGCTGACCCCACCCCCAGACTGTAAGTGCCTTCAAGGCAGGAAGCATGTATCTCCAGCCTGGCAAAGGGAGATACACACTTGCCCTACTCCGGGTTATTTGTTTCATATGGATGGTACCAGCAATTATTATATAAAATATGTAGAAAATGACTTCTAAATTAATGATTAGTACTTAACTGGGTTATGGACTCTTCAATTTTACCTAGACAAATTTTTCTTTATGAATAATAATAATTCCTAATTATATTTGAATTCATTATATCATTATAGAAGATTCCAAAAATATGGAAAAGCATACAGAAGACAACAAAAATCATCTGTAATCCTTCCACCCAGAAATAACACTATTTTTATATCAGTGTATCTCATTCCACTCTTTTTTCTGTGTGTGTGTGTGTACGTATGTGTTTATACATATATATATGCATACTTTTTAAACAAAGTTAGAATATATCATTTTATTACCTGCTTTTTTCATGTAATAATATATTATAAATTTGTCTCATCATCAAATGGTTTTTGAAACTACAATTTTTTAAGCAGAAGTATTAACCCTTTGTCATACATATTGCAACTATTTTTCCCATTTTGTTGTTTGAGTTTTAATTCTGTTAGAACATGTACTGACATGTAGATGTTTTTCATTTTTATGCTGAAAAGTCAAATGATCTCCTATGTGTTTTCTTCCACAGCTTTTCTGTTTAGAAAGTCTTTCCCCACCCAGAGATCAGTTAAAAGTTAATATGTAACATTCACAGAGGGATGGACAGGATGAAAAAGCTGAGAGCTATGTATCAGATGAAGGAACAAGGTAAAACCCCAGAAAAACAACTAAATGAAGTGGAGATAGGCAACCTTCCAGAAAAAGAATTCAGAATAATGATAGTGAAGATGATCCAGGATCTCGGAAAAAGAATGGAGGCAAAGATCGAGAAGATGCAAGAAATGTTTAACAAAGACCTAGAAGAATTAAAGAACAAACAAACAGAGATGAACAATACAATAACCAAAATGAAAACTACACTAGAAGGAATCAATAGCAGAATAACTGAGGCAGAAGAACAGATAAGTGACCTGGAAGACAGAATGGTGGAATTCACTGCTGTGGAACAGAATAAAGAGAAAAGAATGAAAAGAAATGAAGACAGCCTAAGAGACCTCTGGGACAACATCAAACGCAACAACATTCGCATTATAGGGGTCCCAGAAGGAGAAGAAAGAGAGGAAGGACCAGAGAAAATATTTGAAGAGATTAGAATCGAAAACTTCCCTAACATGGGAAACGAAATAGCCACCCAAGTCCAGGAAGCACAGAGAGTCCCACACAGGATAAACCCAAGGAGAAACACGCTGAGACACATAGTAATCAAATTGGCAAATATTAAAGACAAAGAAAAATTATTGAAAGCAGCAAGGGAAAAATGACAAATAACATACAAGGGAACTCCCATAAGGTTAACAGCTGATTTCTCAGCAGAAACTCTACAAGCCAGAAGGGAGTGGCATGATATACTTAAAGTGATGAAAGGGAAGAACCTACAACCAAGATTACTCTACCCAGCAAGGATCTCATTCAGATTCCATGGAGAAATCAAAAGCTTTACAGATAAGGAAAAGCTAAGAGAATTCAGCACCACCAAACCAGCTCTACAGCAAATGCTAAAGGAACTTCTCTAAGTGGGAAACACAAGAGAAGAAAAGGACCTACAAAAACAAACCCAAAACAATTAAGAAAATGGTAATAGGAACATACATATCAATAACTACCTTAAATGTGAATGGATTAAATGCTCCAACCAAAAGACACAGGCTTGCTGAATAGATACAAAAATAAGACCCATATATATGCTGTCTACAAGAGACCCATTTCAGACCTAGGGACACATACAGACTGAAAGTGAGGGAATGGAAAAAGATATTCCATGCAAATGGAAATCAAAAGAAAGATGGAGTAGCAATCCTCATATCAGATAAAATAGACTTTCAAATAAAGAATGTTATAAGAGACAAGGAAGGAGACACTACATAATGATCAAGGGATCAATCCAAGAAGAAGATATAACAATTATAAATATATACGCACCTAATGTAGGAGCACCTCAATACATAAGGCAACTGCTAACAGCTATAAAAAAGGAAATCGACAGTAGCACAGTAATAGTGGGGGACTTTAACACCTCACTTACACCAATGGACAGATCATCCAAACAGAAAATTAATAAGGAAACACAAGCTTTAAATGACACAATAGACCAGATAGATTTAATTGATATTTATAGGACATTCCATCCAAAAACAGCAGATTACACTTTCTTCTCAAGTGCACATGGAACATTCTCCAGAATAGATCACATCTTGGGTCACAAATCAAGCCTCAGTAAACGTAAGAAAATTGAAATCATATCAAGCATCTTTTCTGATTACAACGCTATGAGATTAGAAATCAATTACAGGGAAAAAATGTAAAAAACACAAACACATGGAGGCTAAACAATATATTACTAAATAACCAAGAGATCACTGAAGAAATCAAAAAACACCTAGAGACAAATGATAATGAACACACGACAATCCAAAACCTATGGGATGCAGCAAAAGCAGTTCTAAGAGGGAAGTTTATATTAACACAAGCCAACCTCAAGAAACAAGAAAAATCTCAAATAAGCAACATAACCTTACACCTACATGAACTAGAGAAAGAAGAAACAAAACCCAAAGTTAGCAGAAGGAAAGAAATCATAAAGATCAGAGCAGAAATAAATGAAATAGAAACAAAGAAAACAATAGCAAAGATCAATAAAACTAAAAGCTGGTTCTTTGAGAAGATAAACAAAATTGAGAAACCATTAGCCAGACTCATCAAGAAAAAGAGGGAGAGGACTCAAATCAATAAAATTAGAAATGAAAAAGGAGAAGTTACAACAGACACCACAGGAATACAAAGCATCCTAAGAGACTACTACAAGCAACTCTATGCCAATAAAATGGACAACCTGGAAGAAATGGGCAAATCCTTAGAAAGGGATAACCTTCCAAGACTGAACCAGGAAGAAACAGAAAATATGAACAGACCAATCACAAGTAATGAAATTGAAACTGTGATTAAAAATCTTCCAACAAACAAAAGTCCAGGACCAGATGGCTTCACAGGTGAATTCTATCAAACATTTAGAGAAGAGCTAACACCCATCCTTCTCAAACTCTTCCAAAAAATTGCGGAGGAAGGAACACTCACAAACACATTCTATGAGGCCACCATCACCCTGATACCAAAACTAGACAAAGATACTACAAAAAAAGAAAATTACACACCAATATCACTGATGAATATAGATGCAAAAATCCTCAACAAAATACTAGCAAACAGAATCCAACAACACACTAAAAAGATCATACACCATGATCAAGTGGGATTTATCCCAGAGATGCAAGGATTCTTCAATATATGCAAATCAATCAATGTGATACACCATATTAACAAATTGAAGAATAAAAACCATATGATCATCTCAGTAGATGCAGAAAAAGCTTTTGATAAAATTCAACACCCATTTATGATAAAAACTCTCCAGAAAGTGGGCATAGAGGGAACCTACCTCAACATAATAAAGGCCATATACGACAAACCCACAGCAAACATCATTCTCAATGGTGAAAAACTGAAAGCATTTCCTCTAAGATCAGGAACAAGACAAGGATGTCCACTCTCACCACTATTATTCAACATAGTCTTGGAAGTACTAGCCATGGCAATCAGAGAAGAAAAAGAAATAAAAGAAATACAAATTTGAAAAGAAGAAGTAAAACTGTCACTGTTTGCAGATGACATGATACTATACACAGAGACTCCTAAAGATGCCACTGGAAAACTACTAGAGCTAATCAATGAATTTGGTAAAGTTGCAGGATACAAAATTAATGCACAGAAATCTCTTGCATTCCTATACACTAATGCTGAAAAATCTGAAAGAGAAATTAAGTAAACACTCCCATTTACCACTGCAACAAAAAGAATAAAATACCTAGGAATAAACCCACCTAGGGAGACAAAAGGCCTGTATGCAGAAAACTATAAGACAGTGATGAAAGAAATGAAAGATGATACCAACAGATGGAGAGCTATACCATGTTCTTGGATTAGAAGAATCGATATTGTGAAAATGACTATACTACCCAAAGCAATCTACAGATTCAATGCAATCCCTATCAAATTACCAATGGAATTTTTTACAGAACTAGAACAAAAAATCTTAAAATTTGTATGGAGACACAAAAGACCCCGAATAGCCAAAGCAGTCTTGAGGGAAAAAAACGGAGCTGGAGGAATCAGACTCCCTGACTTCAGACTATAGTACAAAGCTACAGTAATCAAGACAATATGGTACTAGCACAAAAACAGAAATACAGATCAATGGAACAGGATAGAAAGCACAGAGATAAACCCACACACCTGTGGTCAACTAATCTAAGACAAAGGAGGCAAGGATATACAATGCAGAAAAGACAGTCTCTTCAGTAAGTGGTGCTGGGAAAACTGGACAGCTACATGTACAAGAATGAAATTAGAACAGTTCCTAACACCATACACAAAAATAAACTCAAAATGGATTCGAGACCTAAATGTAAGACTGGACACTATAAAACTCTTAGAGGAAAACATAGGAAGAACACTCTTTGACATTAATCACAGCAAGATCTTTTTTGATCCACATCCTAGAGTAATGGAAATAAAAACAAAAATAAACAAATGGGACCTAATGAAACTTAAAAGCTTTTGCAAAGCAAAGGAAACTACAAACAAGACGAAAAGACAACCCTCAGAATGGGAGAAAATATTTCCAAATGAATCAACTGACAAAGGATTAATCTCCAAGATATATAAACAGCTCATGCAGCTCAACATTAAAAAAACAAACAACTCAATCCAAAAATGGGCAGAAGACCTAAATAGACATTTCTCCAAAGAGGACATACAGATGGCCAAGAAGCACATCAAAAGCTGCTCAACATCATTAATTATGAGAGAAATGCAAATCAAAACTACAATGAGGTATCACCTCACACCAGTTAGAATGGGCATCATCAGAAAATCTACAAACAATAAATGCTGGAGAGGGTGTGGAGAAAAGGGAACCCTCTTGCACTGCTGGTGGGAATGTAAATTGATAACAGCCACTATGGAGAACAGTATGGAGGTTCCTTAAAAAACTAAAAATAGAATTACCATACGACCCAGCAATCCCACTACTGGGCATATACCCAGAGAAAACCATAATTCAAAAAGACACATGCACCCCAATGTTCATTGCAGCACTATTTACAATAGCCAGGTCATGGAAGCAACCTAAATGGCCATGGACAGACGAGTGGATAAAGAAGATGTGGTACATATATACAATGGAATATTACTCAGCCATAAAAAGGAACGAAATTGGGTCATTTGTAGAGACATGGATGAATCTAGAGACTTTCATACAGAGTGAAATAAGTCAGAAAGAGAAAAACAAATATTGCATATTAATGCATATATGTGGAAGCTAGAAAAATGGTACAGATGAACTGGTTTGCAGGGCAGAAATTGAGACACAGATGTAGAGAACAAACGTATGGACACCAAGGGGGGAAAGCGGTGGGGTTGGGGTGGGGTGTGATGAATTGGGAGATTGGGATTGACATGTATACATTGATGTGTATAAAACGGATGACTTGGGCTTCCCTGGTGGCACAGTGGTTGAGAGTCCGCCTGCTGATGCAGGGGACACGGGTTCATGCCCCAGTCCGGGAAGATCCCACATGCCGCAGAGCGGCTGGGCCCGTGAGCCATGGCCGCTGAGCCTGCGCGTCCAGATCCTGTGCTCCGCAACGGGAGAGGCCACAGCAGTGAGAGGCCAGCATACCGCAAAAAAAAAAAAAGGATGACTAATAAGAACCTGCTATATAAAAAAATAAATAAAATTCAAAAAAAAAGTTAATATGTAGTTCCTCCTGGTCTAATTATAACCTTAAATGTTTATAGTTAAGCCTTTAATCCACCTGTAAAGTACTGAGGTGCAAAGATGAGGTGAAGATCCAGGTCTATTTTCTCCTCTACAGTTAACCAATTGTCTAGATGAGTTTTTCTAATCTGTTTAAAATTCATCTGTAGGGGTGATTCTATCACCTGCAACTACATCTAAACATTACGTCTTTCTGCAGAAAGAAAATTAATAACAAAAATAGGGAAAACTAGAAAAGTAGAGCAAAAATCAAAATTCTATGCTGAAAATAACATGGGAGAAAAGCATCCAGCTTATATTACCAAAAAAAAGGAAAAAGTATGGCTCAAAAACACCAGTAAGAAATGTCTGGGGTAAAAGTGTACTGATGCTTGCAACTTGAAATGTATCAAAAAATAAGATGAAATGGTGGCTATATGGGTAGATATATGATAAACAGAGCAAATACTAATTGTAGGATCTAGATGATGGGTATATGGGTATTCACTATATAATGCTTTTCAATTTGTATTTCTGTTTGAAAATGTCCATGATAAAGTGTTGGGGAAAAGGGAAATAGGTCTTCTAAATCACATTTTTGGGCTGTGTTTGTCACACACCATTACTAAATGAACATGCATTATGACCCTAACAGAGTCAAAAAAATAAAATCACATAGCTACAACTGCATTGTTAGTAAAGAAAAAATGACTAAGAATAAGAATAATGCTGCTTCACTAATAAACCTACTCACATAACAAACATATGTCATGACATATAATGTCACAGGATTAAAAAAAAAAATTCACGACCAATTACAGAACATACCTGTTGAGAAAGAAAAAATTCTGCTTGTTTTTGGGACAGCGGCCCACTGCAAGATACCTCCTCTTCTCTGGAAAAAAAACAAAACAAAAATAATAAAGAATTACACAATAGTGAAAATGATAATGCTTTACAAAGTAAAACACATTCTTCATCAGAAAAGTTTAAAAATTTTTTTAATTAATTCTCTCTTCTCAGGAATAGAAAAGACATGCTTGAAAAGTGATGTTGAATGACCTGCTGAAGTTCACATGATATAATTATGGACAGATGTAGATCTCAACTGTACATAGCCTCCAGCATGATCTTTCTAAAATGCAAGTCTATTGTCCCTGATTTAAAGCGCTCCTGTGGTATCTCATCACCTTCCAGAATAAAGTCTGCACTGCTAAGCAGGGCAGGTGCAATGCTTCCTGAGTGCTCCTACCTCTCTCCTCTGCCTTCTCTTTCTCACCCACACCCCAGCCCTGACGAACTCCTTACAATCTCCTATCATGCCAAGATGCCCCCCTGCTTCCTCAACCTGCAGGGCCCATTTTCCATCCACTGTTGCACTGTTGTACCATCCGTCATTCAAGAATACCTCAAGTGTCATATCCTCCAAGAATCTCTCCTGACATCTCTCATTTGAGCTCCCACTGTCTCCCAGAGATTGGGATCACTGCATCTAGCACTGCCACACTGGCTGTTCTTACTTATATTTGTATATGAACACCCAGTCTGTGCCCAGGCACACAATGGGCACTCAGAGTTTGAGAAATGAATGAATAAAAAGTCTCTAACTCCTCGCTACACATACAAGATGGTGCTGTATTCAAGAACAAGAAAAAGAGGTGTTATCTAAGAAATAACCTTTTGCCTGGAAGTTTAGATCACACAGAACCAACGAACAAGAAATATACTGATATAAATCTAGACTTGAGAAATCTATACATGCACAGTCTTATTTTTGAGAGCAAAGTATGAATAATACCCTTTTGCCACATGACTGAATAAATCTCTATACAGGATTACAATAAGTAGAAAAATCAGTATTTACTCATCAATAATATTTTTATAAGCATTCTGCATCTAATACAGCAGTTCTCAAACTGTTTCATGCAAACAATATGTAAACAGGTATTCCAAAAGAAAAGAAAATGCTGCTGAGGTTAAATCACTTGGGGGAAGCTGTACACCCTCTCTTCCTTGGGAGATTCATGATACACATTAGAGAAATCCAACAGAGAGACACTTTATTCACTTTTGTTTAATGTACCATTTACCAAACTCATTTGAATGAAGAATCCCTTCCTCACATCTCTCAAGAAGCACTAGTGTTCCACAGAAAACACTTTGGGAAGAGCTGCTCTGATATTCTCTTGGTTACGTTTCTGATACAAAGCAGCAAGCATATCAGATTCTACAGGTATCGGAGCTGCCAAGGACCAGCCCTGACCAGCATAACAAAGATCAGCGAAACGACAGTGACCTAGAGGGAAATGGAAAGAAAATTCACAGGCCAAGTTCTCAAATGGAAAACAGCTAAGTGTCTGGGCAATAAGAAGCCCTTTTCTCTTAACATACGCTTCAAAGAAAGTAAGCCCAAGGCTTGAAATAAATATGACTGTACACAAAAAGGCTAGAGACAGACAAGGATCTGAATGAAATGGGACACACCACTCCCGGTCCCACCCTCCTCTAAGGTCCATGATGCTCACTGTTACCAAATGCTTTATTTACTTAAACCCTTCCCCCCAAAAAGATTTGAGGTAGCTTATAACACAGGACACGAGAACAATAAGGTTAATAAAACAGAAAGAGAAAACCAGAATCACATAAAACGAAATTGCTACAAATGAAGGCAAACACACTTGCTATAAATGAAGATCAAGTTTGGCTCTGGCTTCCATGGTGGCAACAGTGGCTGACGTGAACAAGCTTGGAAAGAGCAAGTAAGAACACCACGGCCCAAACCATCCTTTTACTGACTCCTTCTTTGCCTCCTCAGGGCCTCAAACACATGCCAGAGAAAGTAACTCTTAAAAAGCCACAAAGGGGGACTTCCCTGGTGGTGCAGTGGCTAAGATTCCATGCTCCCAACGCAGGGGGCCCAGGTTCGATCCCTGGTCAGGGAACTAAACCCGCATGCAGCAACTAAAAGCCTCACATGCTGCAACTAAAGGTCCTGCACGTGGCAACAAAGATCCCAAGGGCCACAACTAAGACCCAACGCAGCCAAATAAATAAATTTTAAAAAAAAGCCACAAATGTATTCAATTTAGGAAGGGGGTTACTCCTTTAGGAAAAGGACTCAAGTATACCTTGTTTATGAATCCCATTACCAGTTGAGACAGAATTTTAGACTTACAAGTGCTATAAATCAAAGCCCATCCACGGATGGGCTTTAGGAGCCCATGAACCTTGTAAAACTGCATGCAAAATATGCATTTTTAATGTGGGGATAGTACATGGCATTCATCAGATTCTCAAAAGGACTCTGGAAACTCCTCTAAAGGGCTCAAATCACCCACTATAACTGAAATTTTTTAAATATAACATAGGATTAAACAATCAACAAACTGGGGTGTTTATGTACTTGCAATGCATAAAACACAAGTCTAGGTCCCCCAAGAAAATGTCTTAATGGGCTTACAGTCTTGGTGAAGGTTAAGACCAGCCCATGTGAAAAGATGGCAATAAACAATAAATACCAAGAATTAATATGATCTCGCACTTAGAAAAGGGAGAAATCACTCCAGCTGAAGTGGTGAGGACCCTGAAAGTTGGCAAGGAGTGAAGAAATGACAAGGAAGGAAGAAGGCATTCCAGGAAAGGAAACCAAAAGATGCAGAATGGGAAAATGCCTGGTCTGTTAGAGGGATACAAGCACACCTGGCTGGCTGGGGTAAAGGATCCAAGTTGAGGAACAGAAATTAAGGTCAGAAAGGTCAACTGTGGAAGGCCTCAAATACCAGGCTGGGAGACTTTGTGAATCTCTGGAAACTTCTGAGCAGGGTGATGACAAGACAAAAGCAGGGGAGGGGAAGGACTGAGATTGGGAACAGTTACTAAACAGCCAGGAGGCCATGAGGACCTGAACCCTTCTGAGGTGTGTGACCGGAGCGGTGATCCAACCCCTCCTCCCGACTTGTGTGCTCAGGCCACACTGTCCTCTGTCTGTCCCTCCAATATGTCAGCTTGTCCTGTCTTGGGAGCTGTGAGTCTGCATGTGCTCTGGCAACTCTTCTCGGGGCTGGCTCCTTCGTCATCTAGCTCCCAGTCTTAAAGGGCCCTTCCCTGACAGCACCCCACAGTTATTCTGTATCCCTGTGTCCCAGTCATTCCTTTCCTGCACTGACACTCTCTGAAATTACATTACTTATTAATTTAGTTACCTCTCGATTACCTGACCCTCCCCACATAACTCCATGAGGACAGTGACTTTCTCCTCTGCGCTGACAGCATAGCAGCTAGCATAGTGCTTGGCACACCAGAAGCACTGAATAAGTATTTGCTGAATCAATTAGTGAATTTGGGAGATTTATATTAAATCACTGGCAAGTGAAGAAATGCCAGAGAACTTCTACTTTTGTTAGGTCTTTTTAGAAGCACAGAGAAGATGTAGTTCCAGCAGCTTGCAGACTAGTAGCCTCCGCTGCAAACTCACAAGGTGTAACCCCGTAAGCCCCCTTCTCTTATTGCAGGAAACAAATGCTGCCCTGTAGCAACAACGAGCAAATGAAAAGCTGAAGCTAAATGTCAGTCTGTACTTTCTTCTGTAATTGGATTTCTAAAAAACACCTGATAAACTTTTGTTCACTAAATATTTATTCCATCCCTTCTAAATTAACAGGTGGGCCCCCCTTTTTCAAACAGTAGTAATTTCATTGTAGGATGGGAGATTTGCGAGCTAGTCAATGTTACTCTGGCCTTTCTAATTTTAATACAAATTTCTAGGGCAAGAAAAATAATTTCCCTGAAGAAAGCAAGACCTAAAAACATTCCAATAACTAAGAAAGGAAGGGAGGGAGGGAGGGAGGGAAGAAAGAAAGAAAGAAAATGAAAGGGCTAAAGTGAGAAGCCTCTCATAATGCAATAAAACACTAGAAAAGAGCACAAAAAGAAAAAGAAATGAAATTTTCCTTTTTAAAAGAATCAAGAAATGTATGTAAATATACATTATGAAATTTTAAAAATCCTATAACAAGTCAAAATCATTTCTTTTTGGACAAAGAATTATAATACTTAAGTAGAATAATATTTAAATAATACATTTCTTCTATTTCAGTGATGAAATTCAGTTTACTAAATGCACACTATTTTCTGAAACCATACACCTTAACAGTATACACACTATTATTACACACAAATGAATTCTTAGATTAGAATAAAAACAAAATGATGCAGTTAGACCTAATTAAATCAGATTAATTTAGGAGAAAGTCAAACCTAAATAAGAAAAGCTTGAATTTTAACATTTCTGAAGAACTGACATTCTGCTACTTTAAGCATATAAAGTAGCTAGGACAAAGATTACATTGTTTCCTGGAACCCTTCCTCAGGGGAATTAAACAAAAGAGAAATTAGAGAAGAAGAATAGTGAATATTTGTCAAATGTTTAAAGGCACAGTTCTAAACACTTCATATAGATTTATCATTTAATTCTCAAAATAACCTTCTGAGGAGGTGACATGAGCCCCATTTTGCAGATGAGAAAACTGAGGTACAGAGAGGGTGACTTGCCCAAGGTCTTAAGGGAATAAGTGGAGGAGCCAGAATTCAAATCCAGGGGTCTGACTCCAGGGCCAGACTCAATCCTACAAGGTACTGCCTTTCCACTAGATGAGAAGCCTCTTTGAGCAACTCTGAGTTTTTGGAAGTACTTACTGGTACTACAATCTTCTTGCTCCCAGAGTGTGCTGAACAAATCACATAACTGTACAAAGGCCACTCATAGGAACTGCAGGGAAATATTCTCTGGCTACACACACAGACCTCCCCCAGCCCCCAAGGGGGTTAGCCAGTCTACATAGGGCAGGTAGGGCTTACTTCTCTCAGAGCTCTGAACACATTGTTACTTGTAGTGATCTCTTTGGGTGCCAGTCTTCCTCACCAGACTGGGCTCCCTGAGATCAGGAAATACAAAACACACACACACACACACACACACACACTCTTTACACGCTTTTCCCTCCAAATATAAGTAGTCTATCTGGGAGGTGATCCCAGGTAACAGCTGGGGAGAGGGGACGTGGGACAGTGAAGGGAAGTCAATACAAAGTGTTTTATGGGGCCAGTTACCAGTGTGGGCGATGAATGATGTGTTCTGATTCTCTGCATTCATTCATCCAACACATATTCACAGACATTACAAGCCAAGCACTGAGGAAAATGAGGTGAAATACGACAGAGAAGGGTCTTAGCTCTTGAAGGGGTGCAAAGACAAATACAAATGAGTCTAAGTAAATAAATGCAAAAAGTTACTTAGTGAGGAGAGCTATGGAAGAAATAAAGAAGTTGGAAGTATTTAGGATGAAGGTTACTTCAGACATGTGGTCAGGGAAGGCCTGTGTGAGGACACGGGAGCTGAGATCTGAACGGTGAAAGGGAGTGAACGGTGAAAGGGAGCGAGCGAGGTGAGAAGCCAGGGAGAGCCTGCCAGGCGCCCTAAGGCAGACCTCGGCTTGGTATTGAAGAAACTGAAAGCAAGCCAGAGCAGTCAGAGTCTGACAGTGAAGGGAAAGTAAGGAGAAAGAGGTAGGGAAGACGACAGGGGCCAGATCATGCAAGTAATGAGGCCACAGTAGCTCAGATTTCTGTCTAAATTCCATGTATAGTAAAGGAGGGCTTAGGGCATAAGAACACGTGGTGTGATTTACATCATAATGGTTCCCTTGGATGCTGCAGGAAAAACTGATAGTAAGAAGACAAGAGTGGAGGCAAGGAAAGCAGTGGGGAGGCTAGAGCAGTCATTCAGGAAAGAGATTCGGTGCTTAGACCACAGGGGAAGCAGTGGCGATGGACAGAAGTGAACTAATTCCAAACATATTGAGGAGGAAGGACTAGCTGCAGGGGTGAAGGAGGGGGAGAACGCAGGGACATGCCTAGGCTTTGAGCTTAAACAACTAGGTGAGCAGTGGCACTACATCCCCAGGCTTAAACTTCAGAAGGCATTCAATAAATTTTCACTGCATTAATCAATTGTTAATTCACTGTGATATAATGAACACTACCGCTCAGGGTCCCAGCAGAAAACAAATGGCATATTCCAATGGGGTAATTTGAGAAGAGTTTAATAAAGGGCCAGTTACAAAAATAGGGGCAGGGGATGGATAAACCATAGCGGGTAATATAGTCCCCAGGGCTGGTAATAGTGAGGCACCTTCTGCACCGGGCCTGGGAAACCCTCCCAGTTACTAGACCCCTGAGGTATGCAGAGCAGGCCACCTGACAGAGGCTGTGACCCTACAGCCAGCCCACCGTGACCCCGAAGGAAGGGAGCCAGTGAATCAACACCTTGACCTCACTCTCCTTGACCCGCTGGATTTCCCACCAGTGCCTCTCAATCAGAAGTTAGAGGGCAAGGAGCTTACTGATGCAGCCCGTAAGGGTGAACTTCCTGGATCTGGAGGGACAAAAAGATGGCAGCCAGCACATGAACTCTGGATGAATGAGTTCATCCAGAACGAGGATGAATGAGGATTTGCTGCGCCCGTAATGACGCTATTTCACAGGAAAGGGATTCCCACCAGAAAAACCCAACTTACCTTATAGATACATCAAGTTCTTCTTTTTCCATTTTTCTTTCACTCTCCTCTCTGCTGGCCAGTTCCATATCAGCATCCTCCACCGGCTTTTTCTCACCATTCTGGAAGTACTGCTGAAGGGCAGTGTACAGTTTAAACACTTGACTGAAAGAAAGCTTACTGTAGGCCAAGATCATGTGACGCAGAAACAAACCTATGAAACAAGGCAGAGAGGAGGTGAAGGCATTAACTTGAAATCCAGGCTACAAAAAGTTGATGACTATTTGCTGCAGTTCTCCCTCCAAAATAATCAAAAAAAAAAAAAAAAGACACTTGCAGTTGCTGTTCCCCTCCAGATAGAATCTTCTTTCACCACCTTTTACGAAGCTGATTTTCTCTTTATGTTAAAGGCTCAGTCCTCCCACCCGCACTCCACTCTTTATCCAGCCAATGTATCCTTCCGTGACTGTTACAACATCTGAGGTGATCCTATTTGTTTACTTTCTACTGTCTGTCTGCTCCTCTGCCCACAACCACAAGAAAGCAATCTCCATAAGAGGAAGTTTCCAGTCTCTCTTAAAGTCCAGAGCCTGGCACATGGAAGATCAATAAATAACTGATGGTAAATAACATAAAAACTACCAGGAAAAAAACGCCAGATGGATGGAGTATGACTATACTGCTAACAGAAAAGCGTCAAGAAACTTCATATATACCCTTGCCTTATAAACTATATCAGCAATCTACTCTTACTTACCTCTCTTCATAAAAGTTTAGTTGGTGACCCTGACTCAGTCATACAATGTGGACAAGTGAGCAGGGGACTGTGAGAAAGAGGTGACGAGCCCTAAAAGGCTCCGCGACCAGGCTAATACTCTGACGACAGTAGACAAAACAGAAGATGCTTTTCCACAAGACAGTTATTTAAACACAGGTCAAAATGGCAAGGCGATGAATACAAACTATAACATGTCCGACATCCCCACTGTGTGTGCTGAGATACAGCAGAGTAACAACAGATGTGATTTACAGAGCAGTTCACTTCAGTGAAAATATTCTCTGCTCTCCTTAGAAGAACTTCATACCTACTACACTCGTTTTGTGAACCTCTGGTTCAGTTCCAGAAAAAGAATCTGAAAGGTCATCAAAAAATTGTTCCATATCCTTCAATTCGCCTTCAGCCATCAGTTTGATTCTGAACAAGAAAAATGAGGTGTGTATTTTAGGAAGGCCCTTTGAACATCTTCCCACATTTCATATTACACAATCACCTAAAATAAATCTATTTTAAAAACAATTCAGAGATTCATATAAAATGGTGGCACACAAATCTGATAATCCAAAATGTCACTCCCATATTCTGAAAAGTATCATTGCTGATGTTTTCTTGATTATAAAGTTTCTCAAGGTTACATATCAGCCAGTAAAAATAAAATTCTCTGCAACAGCTAAAAGGAGCAATGTAGATCTGTACAGAATAATAAATTTTTAAGCAGTATGTTTAATGCTATCCATTTTTCAAAAAAAAATAAATACATGTACTTAAGAAACAACCTAGAATAATAAAGTTTTTTTTTTAAGGAATTAATCACCATGTGCCCTCTTCTAATTTTTATCTACTTCGACATCTTTTCATATATACAGAAGAAAATGAAGCTTACCTGATCTGTACTGAATTTGCCAGCTGAGGACAAGATTCTTCAATTAACTTGTAAAGTTTAGACAGTGTAATATCTGGGCCCTGGGTAAAGGAGAGAAGAAAGGTTACAGAAAAATTTTAAAGAGCTGGAGATTGATAAACATCTGCAAACATGAATTCATTTATCAACCTCTCTGCTTTACAATCATTCCAAATATGAAATCTCAAATCAGGAAGAGAAAAAAACCTAGCTGCATAAAACACTAAAGTAATACCTCATATTTGCATAGCATTCTCTTTTAGTTGGAGGAATGACTTAAATGTAAAAAAAGCGTAGAATCTGTAGTCTGAGGTTCCTTCCTTCTCAGTGTTGCAATCATGGCAAAGTTGTAGCCTCCCTGAGCCCTAGTTTCCTTCATCAGTGAGATGGAGATAATAATAACCTCCCTTGTTTGTGGCAAAGATTAAGTAAAATAATTCAAATTGTTTCGTAACCTGGAGAACATTATACAAACACAGGGGTCCTATTTTCCATAAACATAACCTCATTTGATCCTCCCCAAAACACTGTAAGGTAGGCAGTCATACTATGTGCCCAAGTCCATAAAAGGTACCATTAGAGACAGAGAGTATGCAACCTCAGCTATCAAGAAGGTTACAACCTAGCTGAGGTTTAAAACTAAACACTGAATATTTGGGGAACAGTTAGTTCAGCAGGTCAATTTTAGATGTGGATAACCCAGCAATCCCACTTCTGGGGCAAGTATGTTCCATGTGCATTGTTTGAAATGAAGAAAAACTAAAAAGAACCTATAAGTCCATGAATAAAGAGTTCATTTTTAATTTACAAATTTTAATATTAATTAAAAGCATGAGTTAAATTATGTTTCTTTTCTTACTGTGGAAAACAATGCAGTCGTTAAAAAGAATGAAGTAGATCTACTCAAATAGGCTGACAAGAAAAGACCTCCAAGACTTGTTAAGTGAAAGGAATAAGCTGTAGAATAGAAGTAGCATTCATGTAAAAAAAAAGGGGGGGGAAATTAAATTAAAAGGATATATGTATATATACTTATAATCATATGCATTTACCTATCTATACACAGATACACAAAGCAAAAGGCCTAGAAAGATCCATTCTGAACTGTTACTCAATAAATAGTTGAATGGGGCTTCCCTGGTGGAGCAGTGGTTAAGAATCCGCCTGCCAATGCGGGAGACACGGGTTCGAGCCCTGGTCCGGGAAGATACAACATGCCACAGAGCAACTAAGCCCGTGTGCCACAACTACTGAGCCCGCACGCCACAATTACTGAAGCCCGTGCTCCTAGAGCCCGTGCTTGGCAACAAGAGAAGCCACCGCAATGAGAAGCCCGCGCACTGCAACAAAGAGTAGCCCCCGCTCGCCACAACTAGAGAAAGCCCGCGTGCAGCAATGAAGACCCAATGCAGCCAAAAATAAATTAATTAATAAATAAATAAATTTTATAAATAAATAAATAGTTGAATGAAGGCACATTAACCGTGATAATCTCTGAGAGGGAACAGGATTAGAGGGCCTGCAGAAGAACCATAACCTTTCACTCCATCAATTTTAGCATCATTTAAAGTTTTTACAATGAATCTTCATGTATTCGTTGAGTAGTTAAAAATTAGCTAATTTTTAAAGCCAAACAATAAGCAAATAAGTAAAGACTGGAATTTTGCTAGACGAATTCTATATACACATTGATTAAAACTACACAGTAGTGGGAGTTCCCTGGTGGCCTAGTGGTTAGGATTCCGGGTGTTCACTGCTGTGGCCGGCTTCAATCCCTGGTCAGGGAGCTGAGATGCTACAAGCCCTGCAGCGCAGCTCCGCCTCCCGCCCCCCGCTGCCAAAACAAAACAAAATGAAACAAAATAAACTACACGATAGTTAGCCAGGCAAAAAACAGGAGAATCCAAGACACAAAAGACAGCAAGAACAAAGGCAGAAAAACACATGAGCTGAGACACCAGAATTATTTTGTTTCTTTTCTCTATCAAATTTTTTGGTATTATGACTTTTATTTGAATAATGGGGAAATGCACTTATAATAGTAATGTAGATAGGACTGGGAGCTGCAAGTTATGAGGACCCCACTACTTTTATTTAACTAACTGGGCAAGCCACTTACCCTGTGTCCTCAATACCCCTTCTCCCCCTGCCCCCAAAAAGGTGATGGATTAAAAAAAGCCCTTTATAAACTATACAGTACTAGGCTTTGGGGATACAAGGGTGAACAAAAATAGGACAAAGTAATGCCCTCATGTAGGTTATAGTCTAGTAGGGGAGAGAGACATCACTCATATAATCACACAAATAAATGGAAAAACCACAACTGATATAAGGGAAAGTGCATGCCCTATCCCTATGAGATTAAAATGAAAATAGCTAAAATTGACTGAGCATTTACTATGCGCCATACACTGTAAAGTGTTCCCATGGATCTTCTAACTTAAAACGGCCATCACATGACAGTTTCTATTATTGCTTTCATTTTACAGAGAGAAAGCAAAGACGCAAATAAGTTATGGAACTTGCCCAAGTCGCACAGCGGGTAAGTGGTGGAGCTACAACCTCAGTCTGCAAAATGAAATAAAACATGTAACGTGCTTAGTACACAGTAAGTGTTCAATCAATGTTGGCTGTTACTTTTATGTCATTGTTACCACTTATTACGGTCTTCTGGGGTACAGAGCCTGTAACTGTGTCTCCAACGATCAGGCCTACATGTAGCCTCATTCTACAGAAGACGGAGGATCTGAGAAAATAACTCTTGTCCCAGTCACTCAGTTAATAAATGCTGGAGCCAGATATAAACCTGCTCCCCAAAAATGAATGTAAAGTGCCTGGTCCATCGTTAAGTACTCACTAAGTGTTAGTTGGTGGTATTAACTATATTTTTCGCGATCCTTCACGGCAGAGAGTGTCTGATGAACCCCCGTGCCCCCAGCCAAGGAGCTGTCCGGCGCAGAGCAGGTGCTTAGTAAGGGTTTGCTGAATGAGCAGGAGCCTCTCACCTGCAGCAGCGGCAGGAGCAGCTGGTTGAGCCTCCGCCGCTCCATGAGGCTAACGGCGCCCTCGCCAGTGCGGCCCATCTCGTTCAGCAGCACCAACACCGCGATTTTATACGGCGTCACCCAGTCCTTGATACCGAACACGTTGGCGTGCACCACCCCATTGGTCATCATGGGGTTGAAGTACAGGCTCTCGTGGACGCTGGCCATGGCGCCCCAGGACTAAGTCCAGGAGCCTTAGTGCGCACCGCTGCCAGGTTCCCGCTCCGCGCACGCCACCACCCGCCCTAGGCCTCCGCCCGCCGGCGCCGTATCCCAGGAAAACTGGCATCCTCCCGACGGCACGCCATCGGCCAATCAGAGCAAACAGACCAGAGCACGAGGGAGCGCTACAGCCAATCAAAATGCCTAGAAGTACTGTGAAGGGTGGGGCAAAGGCGGTGCACCTAAAGACTGAGTCCCTACAGAAACTCTTGCGGAAGGAGAGCAGGTTCCCGGTCCACGTGGACTGGCACCGAGTGAAAGTGAGTCGAAGCTTGTGGGCAAGGTCTGAACGGCCAGCAGGGCTGCCCAGTTTGTTCATTTAATTTGAAAATAATTAAAATTAAATTCAAAAATGATTGCGTTTAAAAGCAAAGAAGTTAGGGAATTCTTTGGTGGTTCAATGGTTAGGACTCAGCGCTTCCACTGCAGAGGCTCGGGTTCCATTCCTGGTCGGGGAACTAAGATCCCTCATGTCGCGTGGCACGGCCGTAAGTAAATAAATAAATGTAATGGCAAGTCTGCCACTGAGAACAACAACAAAAAAAGCAACGAAGTTAAACTTGCACCTTTAAAATTTGTATTTTATTCATTATGCTAATTTTTTAATTCAAAGTTTGGAAGTTTCATTTAGCTCTTTTTTTAATGCGTGAATAAACATTTTTTTCCTCGGTATTTCACAAACACCATGTGCAGACAGCCAGGTCAGGTTGCAAGTGGCCATGTATCCTTGCGTGTAAAGGAGATAATTGTCACCTCCGTGTGGGGAATCTCAGTTTCCTACCTAATATTATATTCTGGCATTCATGGCCCTCAAAATCAATCCCTAGGGCTTCCCTGGTGGCGCAGTGGTTGAGAATCTGCCTGCTAATGCAGGGGACACGGGTTCGAGCTCTGGTCTGGGAGGATCCCACATGCCGCGGAGCAACTAGGCCCGTGAGCCACAACTACTGAGGCTGCGCGTCTGGAGCCTGTGCTCCGCAACAAGAGAGGCCGCGACAGTGAGAGGCCCGCGTACCGCGGTGAAGAGTGGCCCCCGCTTGCCACAACTAGAGAAAGCCCTCGCACAGAAACGAAGACCCAACACAGACAAAAATAAATAAAACCCCAAGATCACTAAAAAAAAAAAAAAAAAAAAAAAAAAAAAAAATCAATCCCTAGACAATAGTTTTAATCCAAGTTTTCACAACTTCGCTTCCATTCTTCTGTACCGTTCCCAGGACACTTACTTCTGTACAGTCTAAATTACTACTAATAATGATTTGCCTTCTGTACTAGTCTACATGTCCCTTAAAAGAAAAACCACCTGCTCAGGGGAGTTCCCTGGCTGTCCAGTGGGTAGGACTCTGCGCTTTCACTGCCATTGGCCCTGGTACAATCCCTGGTGGGGGAACTAAGATACTGCAAGCTGCGTGGTGCGACCAAAAACTAAAACAAACAAACAAAACACCTGCTCTTCAACTCTGGTTACACACACTATGCCTAGGGCCTAGTTTTTGTTGTCTCAATTGCTCTTTGTTTAATGAATCATGAATAAATATGTGGTTTTAGTTCACACAAAAAAACACAGAAGGAGGCAGACACATATAGGCTAAATAACTGGGCCACAAGTCATTGATAGCTTGAACAAGACCTAACTTCCATACCTTGAGAACGAGAACTCTGAACATTTTAGACATACGATTACATGTATTTTAGACCTACAACTCTGTACATTTCACCACATTCAATTCTTATGTAACTGTCTTTTTTTTATTTTATTTAGTTTTGGCTGTGTTGGGTCTTCGTTGCTGCACGCAGGCTTTCTCTAGTTGCGGAAGCGGGGTCTGCCCTTCGTTGCGGTGCGCGGTCTTCTCATTGCGGTGGCTTCTCTTGTTGCGGAGCACGGGCTCTAGGCGCGCGGGCTTCAGTAGTTGTAGCTCGCAGGCTCAGTAGTTGTGGTGCACGGGCTTAGTTGCCCCGCGGCATGTGGGATCTTCCCAGAGCAGGGCTCGAACCCGTGTCCCCTGCATTGGCAGGCAGATTTTTTTTTAACATCTTTATTGGTGTATAATTGCTTTACAATGGTGTGTTAGTTTCTGCTTTATAACAAAGTGAATCAGTTATACATATACGTATGTTCCCATATCTCTTCCCTCTTGCGTCTCCCTCCCTCCCACCCTCCCTATCCCACCGCTCTAGGTGGTCACAAAGCACCGAGCTGATCTCCCTGTGCTATGCGGCTGCTTCCCACTACCTATCTATTTTATGTTTGGTAGTGTATGTCCATGCCACTCTCTCACTTTGTCACAGCTTACCCTTCCCCCTCCCTATATCCTCAAGTGCCAGTAAGCAAAAGATAATATACATTATGTAATTTTCACAAGTATATGAGTACATTTTACACTCACCATTTTCATTTCTTTGCAAATACCCTGACTCACTCCCAATACTCGAGTTAACGGTAGTTTCCGGTAGAAGTGGCTGCTTTCAGTTACAGAAGCAGAAACTACATTGACTCATTGATTTTCTTTCTTTACAAGATGATTAATTCCTTAGTTTGTAAAAACATTTTTATATATTTCAGTTTACAGGAATTTCTGGATCCGTAATGTCTGATGATCATCTAATGCCAAATAGTGGCAATGTGTAGCTGTCTACTGTAGCAATAATGCTGTGTAACAACTACAAAACCTTGAAGGTATAACAAGAAGCATGTTTGCTTGCACATCTGGATGGTAGGCTAGGGAGCTCTGCTGATCTTGCTGGCGCTTGATTTCAGATGGCTGATTGGGTGATCTAGAATGGATATGACTGGGGACAACTGGAGTGGCTCTCTCTATGGGTCCCTCCTCTTCTCGCAGGCTACCCCAGAGAAATGTTCTCATGGTGGAGGCAGAGGTGCAAGAGAGAAAGTGGAAAGAAGTATGCCCTAGAGTCCTAAGCTAAGTGATGGCTCACATCAGTTCTTCTGCTGCATTCTATTAGCTAAAGCAGAAGGCCAGCCCGGATCCAAGTGTCAGGAAATAGTGTCTCTTTGGCAAGAGGAGCTACGTAGCATCAAGTGGGAATAGAAGGAAAGGTAAAGAATTGGAGCCAAAAGTGCAATTCACTAGAGGCTGTCCGTTCTCATCCCCTTAAACCTCAGCTAATTTAGGTAGAGTTGGGTCCAAGAGGAATAGATGTGACTGATTTTTGTGTGTTTAATCTCACCAAACATTTATATAAATAGATGCATGGGCTGTCTTAGTTTGCTCAAGCTGCCATAACAAAATACCATAGATTGACTGGCTTCCACAGCAGGAATTTATTTTCCCACAGTTCTGGAGGCTGGGAAGTCCAAGATCAAGGTGCAGGCCAATTCAGTTTCTGGTGCTAACTCTCTTCTTGGCTTACAGATGTCCTCATAATGGCAGAAAAAGAGAGCTCTCTGGTGTCTCTTCTTATAAGGACACTTATACCATCATGAGGGCTCCACCCTCATGACCTCATCTAAACCTAATTACCTCCCAAAGGCCCATCTCCAAATACCATCACATTGGGGTTTCAACATGTGAATTTGAAGGGGACCACAATTTAGTTCATAACATGAGCTAAACTTAATTTAAATTTGGTATCTTCATTCCTTTTTAATTCTTTCCCCCAAATGTATCTCTCACTTCAGCTGTGAATGAAACTTCCTAATATTAGAAATCAAAGTCAGAACTTAACTCTGGAGTCTCAGAGATTGATCAGAATATCATGGAATTTCTTAGTTAGTCTTTAAAAACATGTCTATCTCTACTGGAATTAAGGATAAAATATGCACTTGATCTAAAGTTTCACTTGATCTGAAACTTGAGGGAATGATTAATCAGTCCTTGCCATGCCGGATTTATTGGAAAATTCAAAGTGATTTCATGCTTCCCAGCCAAAGCATTGGAGGTCATCCTTCCCATAAGCTTCTGGAACTTCTGAGCATTATTCATTCAATCTTAAAAACTGCATGAATCTTTCATTCTTTATTTTCAGGCTCTTAAAGGCCTTGAGCAATTAAGTTGCCAGAGAACTTCTCTGATAGCCTGTTCATTTTAAGTTCTTTGGACAGGTATTTTATTCATTGTGTGTGCAGGAGAGAAAGGAAGGAAGCTCTTCTTCAGGATCTCAGTTTGTGCCTATCGATGAATTAAAGAATGGACATCTTGCTTTATTTATTTATTTATTTATTTATTTATTTATTTGGCTGTGTCAGGTCTTAGTTGCAGCGCACGGGCTCTTCATTTCAGCGCGTGGGCTCAACGCAGGCACACAGGCTCAACGCAGGCACACAGGCTGTAGAGCGCACGGCCAGAGGTCCCCCGCGGCATGTGGGATCTTAGTTTCCCCCACCAGGGATCGAACCCGTGTCCCCTGCATTGGAAGGCGGATTCCTAACCACTGGACCACCAGGGAAGTCCCAAGAATGAACATCTTTAAGAAGAGATAAAGGTTCAGAGAAGAAACCCATTATCCCAGAGAAAAGATGAGATTAATTTGTTCACAGAATGTCTTAAAGATAGATATATTTGTGATGTGTTGCTGGCCTGGCTACCCACCCTCCACACCTGGACAGGTATAGCCCTTAGAACAGGAATTCAAGAAAGCTTTTGTTCAACCTAATGAATATCTCATGACAAGAGCATTATTGATAAATCATCAGTCAGCAAAAGAAATTTTAGAATTCTTCTAAAACCAGTATTAATATCCCTGTATGAGGAATTTATGAAATAAAAACTAGATTTGGGGAGTTTAACACCAAAATTCATTCCTTTTATCAACTGCTTTATGTTTAAAGGTGTTTCTGACCAGCCCTGACAAAACTTATATATGCCAGAGGAAATAGGTAGGAGGATAACACAAAAATAACAGTGGTTATCAATTCTTTTGTTCACCAGATATTTTGTTATCATCTAGTACATTCTAGGTACTTAACTAGACACTGGTAAAATAGTGATGAATGAGACACTAGTTCAGACATAGACAAGCCATAAACAGGGACAACCACAATGAGACTCCACACCCACTAGGATATCTGTAATAAAAAAGATGGACAATAACAAATGTTGGAAAGGATGTGGAGAAATTGAAACACCCATGCATTACTGATGGGAATGGAAAAGTTAGACGGTGCCTCAAAAAGCTAAACTTAGGGGCTTCCCTGGTGGCGCAGTGGTTGAGAGTCCGCCTGCCTATGCAGGGGACACGGGTTCCTGCCCCGGTCCGGGAGGATCCCACGTGCCGCGGAGCGGCTGGGCCCGTGAGCCATGGCCGCTGAGCCTGCGCGTCCGGAGCCTGTGCTCCTCAACGGGAGAGGCCACAACAGTGAGAGGCCCGCGTACCGCAAAAAAAAAAAAAAAAAAAAAAAAAAAGCTAAACTTAGATTTGCCATACGACACAGCAGTTCCACTCCTATGTACATACCCCAGAGAATACAAATATATATCCATGCAAAATCTCTACACAAATGTTCACAGTAGCAGCATTCACAATAGTCAAAAGATGGATGCAGCCCAAATGTACATCAACTGATGAATGGATGAACAAAATGTGGCATATCCATATAATAGAATATTTTTCATCCATAAAAAGGAATAAAGCACTGATACATGTTATAACATGTATGAACCTGGAAAACATTTTGCTAAGTGAAAGAAGGCAATGCAAAAGACCACACATTGTATGATTCCATTTATATGAAATGTCCAGAATAGGCAAATCCACAGAGATGAAAGCAGAGTAGTGGTTTCAGGGGTTAGGGGGTGGGGGAGAAAAGGCA
The DNA here is from genome assembly GCF_949752795.1 of Hyperoodon ampullatus. Taxonomy (NCBI): domain Eukaryota; kingdom Metazoa; phylum Chordata; class Mammalia; order Artiodactyla; family Ziphiidae; genus Hyperoodon; species Hyperoodon ampullatus. Next base: position 8,646,148 of record NC_136926.1, on the reverse strand, counting down.
GTACTGCTTAATGGGTATGGGGCCTCTTTTTAGGGTGATGAAATTGTTTTGGAAGTTAGATAGAGGTGATAGTTGCACAACATTGTGACTGTGCTAAATGCCACTGAATTGTACATTTTATTTTATTTATTTATTTGTTTGTTTCTGGCTGTGCCGTGTGGCTTGTGAGATCTTAGTTCCCCGACCAGGGATTGAACCCAGGTCCCAGCAGTGAAAACGCTGAGTCCTGATCACTGGACTGCAGGGAATTCCTGAATTGCACATTTTAAAATGATGAATTTTGTGGGGCTTCCCTGGTGGTGCAGTGGTTGAGAATCTGCCTGCTAATGCAGAGGACACGGGTTCGAGCCCTGGTCTGGGAAGATCCCACATGCCGCGGAGCAACTAGGCCCGTGAGCCATAACTACAGAGCCTGCGCGTCTGGAGCCTGTGCTCCGCAACAAGAGAGGCCGCGATAGTGAGAGGCCCGCGCACCGCGATGAAGAGTGGCCCCCACTTGCCACAACTAGAGAAAGCCCTCGCACAGAAACGAAGACCCAACACAGCCATAAATAAATAAATAAATAAATTAATTAATTAATTAATTAATTAATTTTAAAAATAAAATAAAATAAAATGATGAATTTTGTTATTTGTATTTCACCTCAATTTAAAAAATTAATTGAGTTGATTTATCTCATTTTGCAATCATTATGACTGCATATCTATGTATTTATACGTGTAGAGTGTTATTGCAAATGAACCCGGCTGGGTTAAGGCACACATGGAAAAATCTGTCTCTTTAGTTCCTTCTTGCACGTACAAGATAGAGCCATACAGTCAATTTCCACTTTTTAATTGGTTTATCAGGTACATATTAATACTTACCCTTGTTATCCTGATCAGGATATGTAGAACGTAAGTAGTTTTTCCATAGAATAACTGTAATAAAAGCATAATAGTTTAACAGCTTTAAAAATCACTATACCTTGGGCCTCCCTGGTGGCGCAGTGGTTGAGAGTCCGCCTGCCGATGCAGGGGATACGGGTTCATGCCCCGGTCTGGGAGGATCCCATATGCCGCGGAGCGGCTGGGCCCGTGAGCCATGGCTGCTGAGCCTGCGCATCCGGAGCCTGTGCTCCGCAACGGGAGAGGCCACAACAGTGAGAGGCCCGCGTACCACAAAAAAAAAAAAAAAAAAAAAAAATCACTATACCAGGGCTTCCCTGGTGGCGCAGTGGTTGAGAGTCCACCTGCCGATGCAGGGGACACGGGTTCGTGCCCCGGTCCGGGAAGATCCCACATGACGCGGAGCAGATAGACCCGTGAGCTATGGCCGCTGAGCCTGCGCGTCCGGAGCCTGTGCTCCGCAACGGGAGAGGCCACAACAAGTGAGAGGCCCGCGTACCGCAAAAAAAAAAAAAAAAAAAGAATGTTAAATTACTCCCCAAACTTAAACCTTGGGGTTAGAGAGCACTTTCATCAGCTGTGATATACAAGTTAGGAACGGTGCCAGTTTGAAGGATAAGGTGATGAATTTCTTTGGTTTTACCTAAAGTGTCATTTGGTCTCAGTGTCTGCAGGAGAAGCCACGAGGACAACTGTATAAACAAGCCTGGAGACACCAGATGGGTCAGTTTGTATTAGGATGTCCCCCAGAAACCTAGACATACTGTAATAGAAAACTTGCCTGGGGACTTCCCTGGTGGTCCAGTGGTTAAGGGTCTGTGCTTCCAACACAGGGGACCGAGGTTCGATCCCTGGTCAGGGAACTAGATCCCACACGCTGAAACTAAAGATCCCAAGTGCCACAACTAAGACCCAGTGCAGCCAAATAAATAAATAAATATCAAAAAAAAAAAAAGAAAACTTGCCTGACCACCCCAGCTGAAATGATTTCTTGGAGCAAGTCTTCCACACTCATTTGACACATGTGTGTTCATTTATTTATTCATTCCAAAATATTTTATGAACACCCTTTGTTCAGTCTCACTCAGAGTGAGGTGGGAGTGAACCATATCTGAGGAATGGGCAGGGAGTAGAGAGGATGTGCAGATGAGGAGGGAGTGGAGACTCACATGAAACCGAGGGACTTATCCCCAAAGATTTTGGGATACCTTCAAAACTATACACCTGATTCCTGATATCTCTTGCACAAATGATAAGTATTCCTGCTTCACGCTACACACACACACACACACAATCTCAGTATAATATTTTTTTTTTTTTTTTTTTTTTGCTGTGCGTGGGCCTCTCACTGCCGTGGCCTCTCCCGTTGCGGAGCACAGGCTCCGGACACACAGGCTCCGCGGCCATGGCTCGCGGGCCCAGCCGCTCCGCGGCATGTGGGATCCTCCGGGATCGGGGCACGAACCCGCGTCCCCTGCATCGGCAGGCGGACTCTCAACCACTGCGCCACCAGGGAAGCCCTCAGTATAATATTAAAACAGAAAAAATACATTTGGCAAACAGGTGCCAAGCGCAAGTTTTGGAGAGATGATTGAATATTTCGTTTTTTCCCGTTGATAATGAACCCATTTTGGAATGTAAATTTCAACTAATCTCTTAACTCCTCTACAGCCACTCTAGAGTAATAGGGAGGAAAATGCTAAGTTTCAGATTTGATTCTTCCTTTCCAGGTACAAATTATCCTGAGGACATAAATTACATGATTTACTATTTTTTTTCCAGAGAAAGCCTTTAAGGAGGAAATTAAGAGGGAAAACATCATGCTAGTAATTTTCTACACATAAATATTAGTTATTAAATTAGCATTGAGAGTAGAAATATGTTAGGGGAAAGAAATAGTTTGAAAATTATTTATGCCCCCAGTATATTAAAGTGCTTATAAAACCTGTGACAAGGCCAAAATGAAAGGAAAAACTAATTTTTTGCTAAAAAAAATTGAGATGAAGTTAACCACCTTAAAGTGAACAATTCAGTGGCAGTTAGTACATTTATAATGTTGTGCAATCCCCTGCTCTACCTAGTTCCAAAACATCTTCATCATCCCTAAAGGAAATCTCATACCCATTAAGCAATTTCTGCCCAATCCTCCCTCCTCTCAGTCCCTGGAAACCACAAATCTGTGGTTCTACCTCTGTAGATTTATCTATTCTGGACACTTCATGTAAATGGACTCATGTAATAAGTGATCTTTTGTGTCTGGCTTCTTTCAGGTAGCATGCTTTTGACGTTCAGCTGCGTTATAACATGCATTAGTACTTCATTTCTTTTTATGCCTGAATTAAAATATATATATGTATATACACATACATCTCACTATTTATCCAATCATCAATTGATGGATATTTGGGTTATACATAACTTTTGGCTATTATGAATAGTGCTGTTATGAATGCTCATGTATAAATATTTATTTGAGTACCTTTTCAATTCTTTTGGGTATATCCCTAGGAGTGAAATTGCTAATTCTTTAAACTTTTCCCCCTGCTCATAGAATCCAGCGTAGCCCAACCCTGAGGTGCTTACTGAGGGTGCCTGTTTTGGGGGAGAAACAAAGCCATTAGCAGGGTAGAGAAACTCTACTTATTAGGAACTGGAGTCTGATATATTCATCACACAGTAAAAACAAAAAGATCTTAATGGGGAATTCCCTGGTGGCCCAGTGGTTGGGATCGGCACTTTCACTGCTGGGCCGGGTTTGATACCTGGTCAGGGAACTAGGATCCTGCAAGCCACATGGTGCAGCCAAAAATAAATAATAAATAAAAGCAGCTTTTAAAACATCTTAAGAGATGTATATACAATATGTTTTAGAAAGTATTTGAAAATATGGCTATCTAAGATTTGACAGTTATAGGATCTACCTTTTCATAGTTAAGAGTCAGTTCCAAGCCAGTTAAGGCTGAAGGCCTATTTATCTGTTACAAGATTCATCTGTCCCTAAAGCATATAGACGCTGCAATATTTGGCTTGATGAAAAAATGTTAAACTCCACCAAAAGTAACAGAAATGCAGTCAAAACAAGAAAGATGCCATTATTTAGATACAATATTAGCCAAGATTTAAACAAATTGATAAGTAAGTGCTAATTAAGGTGCAGGGAATCAGGGCCTTTCTTTACAAGACTGGTAAGAATGCAAATTGATACAGTATGTCAGTGGACACATTTAGGAATGCATATCAATGCCTTAAAAAATGTTTATATTCTTTATTTTACTTTTCTCTTTCTGGGTATTTAACCTTAGAGAATAACCATGAATACACATGATGATTTATTAATGTACTGTTCATTGTAGTGTTATTATAGTGAAAAATTGAGAGCTACCTAAAGTTCATCAATAGAAATTAGACATAAGTTATGGTTCACACATAGGAAGAATACACATGCAACCAAATTATTTTGTAGAAAATATTTAATGACTTGGAATAATGCCCATGATATACTTTTAAATAGAAAATAATACGTGTATACAATACCAAATTTCTAAAAATGGATATACATGCATAGAAAAAAGTCAGTTTCCCTCCTCTATAAAATGAGGATACTAATTAAGCATGCACCTCCTGGAATGGTTATAAAGATGAAATTTAATGAGAACATTCATATTCCAATGCTCAGCATAGTGTCTAGCATATTTAAAGGATTCAGTAAATGTTAATTATTGCTATTGTAGTTGTCAAAGGCTATACATCAAAATGCTAGTCTTAGTTATCTTTGGGTAGTAGAATTATGAGTGATTTTAATTTCGTTAAATATGCTTTTCCATATTTTCCACAATTAATGTGTTTTTTTTGTGTATGCAGGGGAAAAAAAGAAGGAAAGAAAACATTAAAAGAAAAAACATTGACTCTCTCCAAGCAAGATAAGTCTGCTCAAGATAATTCTTACTTCCCTGCCAGAGTGATTTGATAGCGGATAAAGATTTTGATATTTTTGGAAAGGTATCCTAATCTTTGCTGCCTTCTCTTTTGATAAGAGTAGAGATGAACAGTGGTATCAGACAACTAAAAATAAATAAATAAAAAGCCTTCTATTAGGCTAGCTCTTCAGGATATTTCTATTCTTAGATATGAAATAAAATTTGGAGAGCAGTGCTTTAGAGGTTGGGCAAGAATTTTAAAAAGCCAGGGATTACAGCAGAGGTCACTCGTTTAAAATCAAACAATCAAACTTGGATTATGTCATTCACCTGCTACCATTTTTTATAGCAACCCTTTGCCTAACTTAGAAACTACACATTGCTCATCCAGGCATTTGAAGCCATTTCAAAGATAATTTTCAGAGTGAATTAAAACTTTTTTTTTTTCTTAATCTAAGTTTTGGAGTTTCCAGCTTTCTACTTCGGGACTTTAAGTTCACCCAGAGATAAAAGTGTCAAGATAAAATTCCAAGAACTGTTCTTTGGGCATCACTACCACATATATAGTTAAAAAGAAAACTTGAGAAGCTTTCAGAGAAGGATTCTTCTATGTAACAATCCTTAGATATGGTGGGAAATTCCCTGCCATGGGGTTGGGTGGGATTGGTCCCACTCTCAGCCAATGGATGTCTCCTACTCCTCAGCCATAGTGATTGGTTTAGTGATGGGCACATGACCCAAGTTAGACCAATCAGATTCAGTTCCTGGATATTTGTTTAAATTGTTTCCCACTAAGCAGAAAAGAGAAAAGGGTGAGGTCTGGGAGCTGGAGGATGCCATCTAGAGATTTAAGTGGGAAAACCAGCTTGAAAATGAAGCCCACATGAAGAATGTGGAGGTGAGAAATGATGAGAAATAAATCATGCTCTGGTGCCAGTGTGAGAGCACTAGATTAAGCTCAGCCTAAAGGAGTCTTGCTATATTAACCTGTTTAGTCGAGTTACTATCTTACAGCATTTTTGAGGTGGCATATTGGGGTCAGTTACCTGAAACTAAACAATCCTGATTCAGGAGGAAAGAATATAAAAGTCAAACAAGATCTTAAAAAGATCAAAAAGTCAAAGCCAAGGTCTTAATCATAATTAAAAATACAGTAGATTATAAGTAATTTAATATCAAATGCGACTCTTTAGTACTTTAGTCATGCACATATGTCTTCAATTGTGGCTCGTTAGACAAGATGCTGTATCTCAAATAATATAATATTCCTTTCTTAAATCTACCCTTTTGCCTTGTTTCTAACTTAACCTATGATTCATCCTGCTTCACAGGAAAGTATTTTTTTCAAGTGTCAAATGATGAAATAACTATTTAAATAAAAGAGGCCATTCTAAATCAAGAGTTACCTGGAATTAGAAGAGATAAGAATCAAGTAGAATTTTTGAGTTAGTTGAAACAAAAAAATCTTCAATTCAAGGTCAAAAGAGCTGTTTGGGAAATCTTTCCAATAGTGCTCAAAAGAAAAGGCTGTTTAAAGACAGATGTGGGGGGCAGTGGTTAAGAATCTGTCTGCCAATGCAGGGGACACGGGTTGGAGCCCTGGTCCGGGAAAGATGCCACATGCTGCAGAGCAACTAAGCCCATGAGTCACAACTACTGAGCCTGCGCTCTAGAGGCCATGAGCCACAACTACTGAGCCCGTGTGCCACAACTACTGAAGCCCACACGCCTAGAGCGGGCGCTCCGCAACAAGAGAAGACACTGCAATAAGAAGCCCGTGCACTGCAACAAAGAGTAGCCCCCGCTCGCCGCAACTGGAGAAAGCCCGCGCAGCAACGAAGACCAAACGCAGCCAAAAAAATTTAAATAAATAAAAAATTTTAAAAATAAAATAAAATAGAGACAGATGTGGGGACTTCCCTGGTGGCACAGTGGATAAGACTCTGCACTCCCAATGCAGGGGGCCTGGGTTTGATCCCTGGTTGGGGAACTAGATCCCACATGCATGCCACAACTAAGAGTTCGCATGCCACAACTAAGACTTGGTGCAACCAGATAAATAAATAAATAAATATTTTTAAAAAAGCTTTAAAAAAAATACAGATGTGTGTTAGGGACTATTATTCGAAATCATGATCTATACAAAATTACGACAAGCATCATGACCCTAGAAAGTGTAAGGGTGGACAAAAACTGACATTTCAGGGAACAATTATGAGGCACTTATATATTCTTATATGATTATCAATGAAGGTAGTGGTGAAGAGAAAAAAGTGCTAAGCCTGAACTTGGAATTTTTCAAGACGACTCTCCTTATCTCAGCATCTGAGTATCTCGGTCTCTGAATGTTGATCTTGTTCATTTATGAGTTGATAATGTTTGTATTCCATTGTGGATGTCCAGTTTGTCTGTAATGTGGATGAGCGTCAGCCTGTCTGCCTGGGAGAAGAGGCAAGGCTTAGCTAATTCTGTGAATCATTTAGCACAGCTGAGCACCACACGCAATTAGAGATTTAATAACTGTGTTTCTTAAGGCCTTTGGAAGGAGGTTTAGTCCCATTTATTGCTTTCTTGAACCTGCTGGCACTTTTTCTTTCTTTTTTTTTTTTTTTTGCGGCACGCGGGCCTCTCACTGCTGCGGCCTCTCCCGTTGCGGAGCACAGGCTCCGGACGCGCAGGCTCCGGGCGCGCAGGCTCAGCGGCCATGGCTCACGGGCCCAGCCGCTCCGCGGCATGTGGGATCTTCCCGGACCGGGGCACGAACCCGCGTCCCCTGCATCGGCAGGCGGACTCTCAACCACTGCGCCACCAGGGAAGCCCCTGCTGGCACTTCTTAAGACTGTGGGGAAAGTCGACTTGATTTACATTGTCAACCTGGAAGCTTCTGCTGAATGTGATGACTGAGACCTATCGGTGATATCTGTGGGTGAATGTCTGTGTGGTGTAATAAATATATTTTGTCTTTATCCCCAAGTTCCTGGCACAGAGCCCTTAAAACCCTTGGGATTTCATGATTGATAGGGGTGTCTTTTGTATTCATAGGAGCCCCTTTTGAGCACACCTGAGTTTATGCTAATGAGAGGACTTGGGGTGGGGGTCCCTAGGTGGGGCTGGTCACCAGAGAGATCAACTGATTAGAGGGGATTTTCAGCCCCATCCACCAACTTTTGGGAAGGTTGGGAAGGTACCCCTGCTTCCATGGGGACAGAAGCTCCTGTGCTCAGGACCCTTCTAGACCTTGCTCTCTGTACCTCTACATCTAGCTGTACATCTGCATTCCTTTACAATATTCTTTATAATAAACTGGTAAATGTAAATAAATGTTTCCTTTAGTTTTATGAGCCATTCTAGCAAATTATCTGTCCAGAGGAGGGGATCATGGGAACCCCAATTTATAACCAGTACAGAAGTACAAGTGACCACCTGGGCTTGCAATCTGAAGTGGAGGCATCTGAAGTGGAGGCAGTCTTGTGGGACTGAGCCCTTACCCTGTGGCATCTGATGTTATTTCCAGGTAGACAGTGTCAGAATTATGTTAAATCTGTGGGACCTCCAGTCAGGGTCTACTGAAAATTGGAGTGTTGCTTGACGGTGTTAGAAAACACTCCAGTCTGAAATGTTATGTTTTCACATTTTTGTAGTTGTTTGATGTGATACTATTATACATATTTGGCAAGTTGACTGAAATATGTTTTAAATTTTGATTCAAAAAAAATTTGATTCACTTTAGTGTGAAATTCAAATCTTGTGGAATTCAAAGTTCTCTCAAATAAGTGGAGAATTACAAAGCTTTATTTTGACTTTAGCAACTGTTATTGGGGATGGAATGCTTAACCCTTGAATTTTAACTTAAACAAGAGAAGGCTCTCCTTACCAGCACAGGTGTAAAACCTGCACAAAGACCCAGGAAGACAAGGCACTTCTATTTTCTCCATTTGTTACTGACTCGGTACAATAACATTTAGTTTTCCTTTATTTCACCTCATCCTATATGCTAATAAGTACTGTATGAGGTTTAACAAACATCTACAAAAGCATTTAATAATAAAAAAGTTTTTCTTTTTTAGATTTTTTTTTGATGTGGACCATTTTTAAAGTCTTTATTGAATTTGTTACGATATTGCTTCTGTTTTATATTTTGGTTTTTTGGCCACGAGGCCTATGGGATCTTAGCTCCCCAACCAGAGATGGAACCCACACCCCCTGCACTGGAAGGCGAAGTTGTAACCACTGGACTGCCAGGGAAGTCCCAATAAAAAAGTTTTTTAAAAAAATCTAAGAAAGCAGGGGTCAGGAGCACGAAAAAAAAATCTAAGAAAACAATCAGAGACTCTTGATTTTGAGTCCCTCTAAATCGGAATTCATGTTCTCACTAAGCGTGGGGGTGTAGCAGGAGTGAGAAGTAGATGGTCAGATCAAGAGAACAGCTGAAGTTAGCTATGGAACAGAAAGGAAATATTGTTCCAAAAAATTTGTAAACATTGTCGCAGGTACTGTTGTTATTAAAGTTAGCAATGTTAACCCTCAAAATATCCAAATCAATCAACAATCACTCCTGTTTTCTATCCATTCCATCAATGTTCCATTTGTGGACACTTATTTAAGGAGGGCTTATTATGTGCTAGATTTTGAAATGTTTAAAGAAGGTAGACACAGTCATGGCCCTCATGGAGCTTACAGTCTATCCAGACAAGAAAGTTACACAGTGGGTTGCCTTGCTGTGTAAGGCAACCTTGAGAGGGTGTTGACTAGAGAGGAACACAGGGGAACTTTCTGGGGTGATGGAAATGTTCTATATATTGTGGTTGGTGATTACATGGGTGTATGCAGTCACCAACACACTGGATGAAACACTTAAGATCCATGCATTTTACTATATCTTAATTGTACCTCAATTTTGAAGCAGAAACAGCCACCCCTACCCCCCAAAAAAGCAGTTACAATACAATGTGACAAATGCTTTGACAGAGTGAATGTAGAGTGTTATGTGTACACACATTAGGGTACCTGGCCTGGTGTTAGGGGTTCAGAGAAAGCTTTCCTGAAAAACTATGCAGAGCTGGTATCTAAAAGTTGATTAAAGATAGCCAGGTGAGGAGTTCCTTCCAATAGAGAAATTGCATGTGCAAAGCCCCAGAGGCAGGAGAGAACATGACCCATACTGAACTGTGCAAGCAGTTCATTATGGTTAGAGTGGAGGTTGTGAGGTGAGGTTGGTGGGAGGTGAGGCTGGAGAGATGAGCAGAGCACAGAACAGGAAAGGCCCTGTAAAGCTATTTTAACAAGTTTGGATGCTATCATGAAGCCATGGGGAAGCCCCAAAGGATTTTCAACAGGAAGAGACAAGGTCCAGCTTACAGTATAGAAAGACAGTTTATCTTCGGGGCAGAGAATGGATTGGAAGTAGGCAAGACTAAGAGCAGGGAGGCAGCTGCGATAAAGGAAGAGCAGTGGCCTGAGCATGGGTCACGGCTGAGGGGTGAGAGAAGTGGATGGAGCTGAGTGGAAGGTAGGGCACAGGATCGGCTGGATATGGGATTCAGGGAGAAGTCAAAGTCAAGGGTGACTCCCAGGTCTCTGCTGTGGTGCCATATGCCAAGACAGGGACCCAGGAAAAGGAGCAGTGGTGGGGGGGAAGTGGGCAGTGAGTAGGCAGATTTGAGGGACATGGTGCAGATGTGCACGGTCTCAGGAGAGTGGTATGCAGGTCTATATGTGGAGTTCCTTAGAATGACCGTGGTGTCTGGAGTCACAGGGCTGGTTGCGGCCGTTCAGGGAGAATCTGTAGAGTGAGAAGCGAAGAGACAAGACTTTTAGGAACGCCGGAGTTTGAGGGTGGGCAAAGGAGACTGAGAATAAACAGCTCAGAGAGATGGAAGGGAAACCACAGGAGTGGGGGACAAAATATCCAAGGGAAGAGAGTGGAGGTTCACATCTGTGACTTTTACATCGGTGCTTCTCAATGATTTTTGATTGTCACAGCCTGGGGGAGGTGTTGCCACTGGCATTAGACGTTAAAGGCCAGGGATGCTGCTAAATATACTACAATGAGCAGGAAATTACCCCCAACAAAGAGCTTTCAAGTCCAAAATGTCACTGGTGCTGAAGTTGAAAAACCCTTGTTAAGACGTTCACCTTATTCTCTATTTATTACAATGCTATCCATAGCATTAACTCAGAACCATATTTCCATTGTAGCTACCAATGTATATTGTGCTAGGTACTGTTTAAAGCATTTTAAAAAACAAACACACATATAATTTAGTATTTACGATCATGTGAAGCACTGTTCTAAGCATGTTAATTAACCTTCACAACCTTATGAGATGAGTACTATTATTATGGCTATTTTTCAGATGAGAAAACAGAGTTTGAGTGATTTACCAAAGGTCACACACCTCAGAAGTGGGAAATCTATAATTCAAATCTGAGCTTTCTGTTTTCAGATTCTGGACTCTTAACCATGACACTGTATTTTCTCTCATTTATGCAGTCTGTATTTCCTTCTGTATTAACTATCAGTTCATCTCTTTTAATCAATTATTGAGTGATATATGAGTATCCACCTTATGTATTTATACTTGGGGATTTTCCAATTATCTTTCTCTTACTGATTTCTAGTTTAATTCCACTGTTTTCTGAGAATGGACATTGTATGATTTCTATTGTTCACATTTGTTAAGGTGTGTTTTATGGCCCAGAATGTGGTCTGTCTCGGTGAATATTCTATGTGAACTTGAGAAAAATGTGTATTCTGCTGTTGTTGGCTGAAGTAGTATATAGATGTCAATCATATCCAGTTGATTTATGGTGTCATTGAGCTCAACTATGTCCTTACTGATTTTCTGCCTGCTGGATATGTCCATTTCTTTCTTTTTTTAAAAAAATAAATTTATTTATTTATTTTTGGCTGCGTCCGGTCTTCGTTGCTGCACGCAGGCTTTCTCTAGTTGCTGCGAGCGGGAGCTACTCTTCGTTGCGGTGCACGGGCTCTAGGCACATGGGCTTCATTAGTTGTGGCACGCAGGCTCAGTAGTTGTGGCTCGCAGGCTCTAGAGCGCAGGCTCAGTAGTTGTGGCACAGGGGCTTCAGTAGTTGTGGCACACGGACTCAGTAGTTGTGGCTCGCAGGCTCAGTAGTTAGGGTGCACGGTCTTAACTGCTCCGTGGCATGTGGGATCTTCCCAGACCAGGGCTCAAACCCATGTCCCCTGCATTGGCAGGTGGATTCTCAACCACTACACCACCAGGGAAGCCCTGGATATGTCCATTTCTTAAAGAGGAATGTTGAAAGCTCCAACCATGATAGTGGATTAGTCTCTTTCTCCTTGCAGTTCTATCAGTTTTTGCTTCGTGTAGTTTGTCAATGTTTTGTTAGGCACATGCATGTTAATAATTGTTATGTCTTCTAGGAGAATCGGCCCTCTTATCATTATGTAATGCCCTTCTTTATCCCAGATAACTTTCCTTACTTTGAAGTCTGCTCTGTCTGAAATTAATAGAGCTTCTCCTGCTTTCTTCTAATTAGTATTAGCATGGTATATTTTCTCCATCCATTTACTTTTTCTTTTTTTCAAAATTTATTTATTTATTTTTGGCTGTGTTGGGTCTTCGTTGCTGTGCGCAGGCTTTCTCTAGTTGCAGCAAGCGAGGGCTACTCTTCATTGTGGTGCACGGGCTTCTCATTGCGGTGGCTTCTCTTGTTGCGGAGCAAGGGCTCTAGGTGCGCGGGCTTCAGTAGTTGTGGCTCGCAGGCTCTAGAGCACAGTCTCACTAGTTGTGGTGCACGGGCTTAGTTGCTCCACGGCATGTGAGATCTTCCCAGACCAGGGCTTGAACCCGTGTCCCCTGCATTGGCAGGCGGATTCTTAACCACTGCGTCACCAGGGAAGTCCCAAGATTTTTTTTTTTTGTGGACCACCTTTAAAGTGGTTATTGAATTTGCCACAATATTGCTTCTGCTCCATGCCTTGGCCTTTTGGCCGCGAGACATAAGGGATCCTAGCTCCCTGACCAGGGATTGAACCCTCACCCTCTGTAGAAGGCAAAGTCTCAACCACTGGACCGCCAGGGAAGTCCCTGTTATAGTGTTCTTTATCTCTAGCATTTTGGGAGTTTTTTCTTAGGCTTTCTGTTTCTCTGCTTACACTGCCCATCTGTTCCTGCATGCTGTCTACTTTATTCATTAGAGCCCTTACCATGTTAATCATAGTTGTTTTAAACTCCCAGTCTGATAATTCCAACATCCCTGTCGTGCCTGGTTCTGATGCTTGTTTCGTGTCTTCAAATTGTGTTTTTTGCCTTTTGGTATGCCTTGCAATTTTCTCTTGATAGCCAGTCAGGATGTAGCTGGTAAAAGGAACTACTGTAAATAGGCCTTTAGTGAAGTGGTGGTGAGGTGTGGGGAGAGGCGAAGCCGTCTATAGCCCTGTGATCGGGTCTCAGTCTTTTAAGGAGCCTGTGCCTCTGGGCTGTGAACTTCACAAGTGTTTCTCAGTTTTTTTCTCCCACCTCCCGCAGGATGTCTAGAGTGGGTTGGAGTTGTGTGTTTCCCTGCCCCAAGTCAGTTAGGCTCTGATGATACACCAGTGGGTTAGGCTCTGGTTAACTAGTTTGTCCTGAGGACAGGCCTTGTTAAAAACAGAGTGCTCCGGCTATTTCGAAGTGGTTCCTTTTCCTTGCCAGAAGCCTGAGGAGATTTTTCTTTGATACTTACTGTGGGAACCTTGTCTAACTCCTGGAGGTGAATCTCACGATATTACAGGGCCCCCCCATGACTGGGTTTCCCTGGAGTCTTAAACTCTCAGAATCAATTATAGTTCAGGTTTCCCTGCTCAGGCAGTGTTGCCCACTGGCCCCCTCATCTCCTGAGTCTCTGCTCTGGGAAGCCTCCTTGTATTCCCTTGTCTGTCAAACTTGGGGGCAGTGGTTTGCTTTGTGCCCTCTCCTCTCTTGTGGATTCAGAAAGAATTGTTGATCTGTCAGTCTGTTCTGCTTTTTACTTGTTAGGTAGGACAGAGTGGCAACTTCTAAACTCCTTACGTGCAGAACTGGAAACCGGAAGCTCTGTTTATAATATTTTGATAGCTGTCGTAGTACTCATCTTATATATTTCTCTATGCTCTCACTTCATTTTTTGATTACTTTATTAACATATTTTGGTTTAAAAGTCTTAAGTGTTTATATTTTCATAGATCCATAGATATATAAATATCCATAGATCTTGCCTCTGATAGCTTCCACATTGCTTATAATCCTAAACCTATTTCATGTTACATCTGGGGTAAATAAAATAATGCTTTCTCTTAGTTTAAAAAATATATATGTTTAGGGGCCTCCCTGGTGGCGCAGTGGTTGAGAGTCCGCCTGCCGATGCAGGGGATACGGGTTCGTGCCCCGATCCGGGAGGATCCCATATGCCGCGGAGCGGCTGGGCCCGTGAGCCATGGCCGCTGAGCCTGCGCGTCCGGAGCCTGTGCTCCGCAACGGGAGAGGCCACAACAGTGAGAGGCCCGCGTACCGCAAAAAAAAAAAAAAAAAAAAAAAAAAAATATATATATATATATATATATGTTTAGTTCTTTGTCTGATGTAGACTTTATTGTAGATTGGAGTATAAGATTTGTTCAGGCACAATTCCCAAAATCCATATCAAGCAAAGTCATCAGACAGCTCCAGATTCTGAGGCCTGGATTGTCTGCAAACTTAGAGCATAGATTGATCAGGTTTTTCCTAAGTTGCCAGTAAAAAGCATGAACTTGGAAACTAGAGACTTGGCTTCTGGTCCCAGCTTTGCCTGCAGGTAGATGAGCACATTTGACTCTCTGAGATACAGCTTCTTCAACTATAAAAAGAGAAGGGGGTATAAGGTCACCTTGAAGGGTCCTTGCGGCTCAAAAATTCTGTAGCAAACCTTGAAGTTCTCATTATTAAGTCCTGAATCTCTAGGCCATAGTAAGACTCTGTTCAAGCTATACCATTCCATGAGATAACTGTTAAATAAATGGGATGGCTAAGGGTGGTGATAAAGTTAATTCATATATTGAGACCCACAAAATGGAGGCCACCCCAGGGCCCAGCCCAAGTCACAAATCTAAACCTAAGTCAGCCAGCATTTATGAGAAATACCTGTCAAAAAAACCTACAATACACCAATCACAATCCTCTAACTCAGCTTTAGCTACTTTACCTCACCCTAGAAAATAGGACCTGCTAGCCTTATAAGGAAATTCCCACCTCCTAGCCAGTCATGCCCTGTTTCCATGTTGCTGCTTGTAACAGCTCTATAAAATTCACTCTCACTCAAAATCCTTTGGGAAGGGTGCTCCACTGCTTGTGGGGTCCTGTACTCCCCCAATCCATAGATTGTTTTCTCTTGAATTAGGGACATTGAACTTGTTACTAAATTGTTTCAGTTTTGTCATTTGACAGTAGTCAAAAGGTACACACTTCCAGTTATAAGTTCTGGTGGGGACTTCCATGGCAGTCCAGTGGTTAAGAATCAACCTTCCAATGCAGGGGACACAGGTTCAATCCCTGATTGGGGAAATAAGATTCCCACATGCCTCGGAGCAACTACTGAGCCCGAGCACCACAACTAGAGAGAAGCTTGCGCACTATAACGAAAAATTCTGCTTGACGCAGCTAAGACACGATGCAGCCAAAAGTAAAATAAATAAATAAATATTTTTTTAAAAAGATAAGTTCTAGGGATGTAATGTACAGCATGGTGACTATAGTTAACAATACTGTATTGTATATTTGAAAGTTGCTAAGAGAGTAGATCTTAAAATTTATCACAAGAAAAAAATGTAACTATGTGAGTGATAACTAAACTTATTGTGATAATCATTTCACAATATATATATGTATCAAATCATTATGTTGTACACCTTAAACTAATACAATATTACATGCCAATATCTCAAAACTGGAAAGCATAAAATTAGAAATGGGAGGGAATTCTCTGGCAGTCCAGTGGTTAGGACTCCGAGCTTCTACTGCAGGGGGCGCAGGTGCGATCCGTGGTTGGGGAACTAAGATCCTGCAAGCCCCCAGGCATGGCCAAAAAAAAAAAAAAAGAAAGAAAGAAAGAAAAAGAAATGGGAAAATGGCTAACTTAAAAATAATTTTTTTAAACTCTGCTTAGCATGTTACTTTCTCTTGGTGGGTGTTCCTATTTCGGGCACTTAGTACAGAGCTTGCTACAAGTAAGCAAACCCAAAGAGTTCTCTTAAAACTTAGAAAGGCCAAGAAGTAGACAACCAGAAAGAGCACACGGAATGAGACAAGTTTCACAGTGTGTGGGAAAGTCGTGCCCTTACCCTCTGATCTGGATATGGCTCATCTTCATCTGGTGAGTGACTGTACTTGTTTTCATGCTCAGTGCTACCATTTCACATACCTTCATTGCTGAAGGCCTTAAAAGTAACTGTCATCACCTGATGACATGACCATATTTAGCTGAATCACCACCAAGCATTGTTTCTATCCAAATCCAATCTGTTTACCCCTCTCTGTTCCCCTTCTGCAAGTGTTCTTGGGCCCTTTGTCCACTGAGTCTCAGCTGAAAGCATTGGTTCTGATTTCCAAAGAACAAAAACAGAGAGATCTTTTCTGTTCTAAAGAGTAACTTTTGTACTCTATCAGTCACACCTGGTGGGGGAGGAAATTGCTTTGAAATTGCTTTCAAAGAAACCTTGTTCTCTAGGGCACCATGATGGTAAGGAGAATTACAGGATGTTTGAGGTGGCTAATTTCAAAGTACAGAGATGGAGAGACTTCTGGGTTTTTTTAACTAGGAAAGATATTTGCAACAACATGGCTGGACCTTGAGGATACTATGCTAAGTGAGATAAATCAGACAGAGAAAGACAAATACTGTACGATATCGCTTATATGTGGAATCTAAACAAACAAAAATCATGGGAACTTCCCTGGTGCTCCAGTGGTTAAGACTCAGTACTTCCAATGCGGGGGGCACAGGTTTGGTCCCTGGTTGGGGAACTAAGATCCCACATGCTACGTGGCGTGGCCAAAAAATGAAAAAAAAACCCAACAAAACCAGAACCATGAAAGCAGAAAGTAAAATGGTGGTTACCAGGGATTGGGGGTGGGAATATGGGAGAGATGTTTAAGGGTACATACCCGCAAAGAGTAGATTAGTAAACCCTGGAGACCTAATACACAACTCAGTGACTGTAGACAACGATTGTATTATAGACATTAAACTTGCTGAGAGACTGTAGTCTTTTAATTGTTCCCAACACTAGCGAAAAGAGAATTATTTGACAGAAGTGTTAGCAAAGGCTACAATGGCAACCAGATTGCAATATAAATGCATCTAACCAATATGTTGTACACCATAAACTTCTACAACGTTGTATGTCAAATATATCTCAATAAAAAGACAAATACACTAGAGTATTTTAACACAGACATGATGAATAAAATTACTTCAGTTGTGTAGAATTTTGTCTTAAAACTGGAGAATGAATATTCAGTAGAATACTGAATATATATTTTTCTTTCTTTAGCAGGCTTGCCTTTCATAGTGGGTTGAACGGTGGCCCTCCAAAAGGTATGTCCACCCAGAACCTGTGCATGTGACCTTATTTGGAAAAGGATCTTCAGTTGGGTCTTAAATCCAATGACCAGTGTCCATCTTTATTTATTTGTTTGTTTGTTTGTTTAGGCTGTGTTGGGTCTTTGCTGCTGCGCGTGGGCTTTCTCTAGTTGCAGCGAGTGGGGGCTACTCTTCGTGGCGGTGCACAGGCTTCTCATTGCGGGGCTTCTCTTATTGTGTGGGCTTCAGTAGTTGTGGCTCACGGACTCTAGAGCGCAGGCTCAGTCGTTGTGGCGCACGAGCTTAGTTGCTTCACGGCATGTGGGATCTTCCTGGACCAGGGCTCGAACCTGTGCCCCTGCATTGGCAGACAGATTCTTAGCCACTGTGCCACCAGGGAAGTCCTGACCTATTTATTTTATAACTGGAAGTTGGTACCTTTTGACTCCTTTCACCCATTTCACCCACCCCCCACCCCAATGACCAGTGTCCTTATAAGAGGAGAAGATGTTGTACACCTGAAACCAATACAATGTTATATGTCAACTACATCTCAAACTGAGAAAAAAGTAAAGAAAAAGAAGAGAAAATACAGAGAAGGCCATGTGAAGACAGAGGCAGAGACTGGCGATGCACCCACCACCAAGGAATGCCTGGGGCCACCAGAAGCTGGAAGAGGCAAGGAAGGGTCCAACCCAGAACCTTTGGAGTGAAGCATGGCCCTGCCATCACCTTAATTTAGGACTTCAGGCCTCCAAACTGTGAGAGAATACATTTCTGTTGTTTTAAGCTACCAAGCTTGTGGGGTTTGTTATGGCAACCCCGGGAAACATAGATGCCACTTGAGACATTTTTCTCTCATCATGGCCATTTAAACTCTATGAGGAGAGGGGCTGAGTCCCTCTTTTCAATGCTTGGCACATAGGGGGTGCTTAATATATATCGAATGATATGAGATATCAATACCAGTGGGAAATTGTATCGACTCCACATTTCAGTGATAGGTGAATTGTTTCCCCAATACTGTATGATGTTTATAAAGAGGTTCTATGTGAACGCAAATCTAATGTACAAGAATTAATAAAGAATTAACTTGCTTTGCCAGGTCTGTCTCTTTACTAGAAGAACAGCAATAAAGGTGAGCGTAGTTCTGGGCTGGGAATAGGAGACTTGGCAACTATTCTAACTTTCATCACTGCCTCATGAGCCTCAGGCAAGAGGGTTCATTCACTTCTGTGACTCAGTTTCCCAAGCCATGAAAAGAAAATCCTGTCTCCTTTCTGCCTACTAAGGAGGATCATGGGGGGCCAGGCTGAGCGGGGGTGGGGAGCCTGTAACGTGCTCTAGGTTAGTTAAGAGAAATATGAAATGGCCCTGCGTTATTTTACTCTCTGGAAACCAGTTTAAAGTTCTGTTCCTGTCTCACTTTCTATATCAGGATTCTTCAACCATTCAGCAGAGTGGGAGACAAAAGCTGCCCAGTTAGTAATCATTAGCTCCTTTTTTACAGGTGGAGAAATTTAAGGCAGAAGAGGGTTACATGTTGAAGTCAGCAAAGTAATTCACCAAGAGAATTCCAAAAAGATTCTGAGTCCACAACAAAATGATTTTGTGGATCCATCCGTTATCCAGCTGCAGAGGTGGTTTGCTAAAGTGCAGTATTGTTGAAACCATTGTTACTGTAGCAGAAGTCGATCAGGCAATCAGGATTCAGATAAGACCCGGATTAAGCATCCCAGTGAAGAGATGCTTTTTCATTCTAAAGGTGAGCAGATTTTATGACCTATCTACAACTTTGGCATTTGCAAACTCAGATTAAAAGAGGATGGAGAGTCCCTTTGGTCTTTTAAGTCGTGAAATTTAAGCAGTGGCCACAAAGAAGGTGGATTATCTTGACTGGGTGAAATAGTTATACTGTATTTGTGAAGGTGACCAAAAATAAACAACATAGCAAACCAGATACAAGGCTCAGTTACTTTTGTTTGGCTCATATCTAGGCAACCAGAGGCAGGCACTCATCTAATTATGCAGCTAACTTAGATGAGGGGTGGGGGTGGGGAGGTGGTGGAGAGATGCAAGTGCTGGAAGTGAGACAAGAATGGCAGAATGCAGAAAATTGTTAAAACTGGGTGATGGATATATGGGAGTTCATTACACTATTCTGTTTACTTCATATATGTTTGAAATTTTCCAAAATAAGAAATGGCTTAGTACAGCAAGTTGCTAACCAGCTCTGCAAAAGGCTCATACGGTCCTTCATGATTTACTATCTTTGAGACAATCCTTTGCTAGAATAAAAATTGCTATTCTTCTACCCTATTGTCTAAAGAGTACACGTGATGTTGAAAGAAATCATTTATTCAGTAACTTTAAAATTTTTTAATAAACCTTTTGCTGCTTCTTGAATTTGAGAAAGGTTTTTGAAATTATTTGACTTAAGAGTGCATTATGGGACTTCCATGGTGGACCAGTGGTTAAGAATCTGCCTGCCAATGCAGGGGACACGGGTTCAAGCCCTGGTCCGGGAAGATCCCACATGCCGTGGAGCAACTAAGCCCGTTCACCACAACTACTGAGCCTGCGCTCTAGAGCCCGTGAACCACAACTACTAAGCCTGTACTCCTAGAGCCCGTGCTCCGCCACAAGAGAAGCCACTACAGTGAGAAGCACGTGCACCACAACAGAGTAGCTCCCGCTCGCCGCAACTAGGGAAAGCCTGCACGCAGCAACGAAGACCCAATGCAGCCAAAAAAAAAAAAAATCCTTTCAGCCTCTTATTCCAACCACTACTGCAGTGACCTTAAAAAAAATAAATAAATAAAAGAGTGCATTGTGAATTCAATAAAAGAATTTTTTTGAGGGATTAAAAAAACACAAACTCAGAGATCAGCCCCATTACATATTAAGCAAGTAGTTTAGCTGCAATAAATTATCCCACATGTCTTGGGAATACTTTTACTCTGAAATACAAAGTATTAGGCTGTTGATGATTATGTTAGCAACAGACCCCATTTTCTTGAACCCCAATTGGTACAGTTAGTACACAGTTGAAAGAAAGGTGTCATTATATAAAGTTTGAAACAAAGAAAAATTTTGATCACATAATGTGTCTCTTTTACTGAAAAACTATGGTGTTTAAGCACAAAAATGCCTCTCAAGCTTCAGGATGTTCCAATTTCAAGTATTTAGCAATTGTGAACTCATGTGTACCCTATTTACTTCCTTATTTGAAAATTTTTTTCTCCCTTATTTTTTTCAGTATTATATTCCTTCTCAGTCTTCCAGAAGAAAGAATTCACTCAAACATTTACTGGGAGCTTTGCTTTAAGTTAGGCACAGAATAAGACAAGTCTTCCTCAAGAATTGCAGTTTTAAAATGGTCTTCAATACAATCTCTCCCTACTCCTGGGGTTTTTTTGTTTTGTTTTTATTGCTTTTCTCTGGTCACTCTCCAGCTGCATTAACTTTTTTTTTTTGGTGCTGATTTTCAATATCTTTATTATGATTACAGCTTTATTGAGATATAATTCACATACAGTTCACTCATTTAAATTGTACAATTCAATCGTTTTTAGTGTATTTACAGAGTTGGGCAACCATCACCCCCAATAAGTTTTAGAACATTTTCATTGCCCCCCAGAAGAAACCCCTGGGCCCATTAGCATTTCCCCCTAACCCCCTCAACCCTAAGCAACTACTACTCTACTTTCTGTCTCTCTGGATTTGCCTCTTCTGGACATTTCATATGCATGGAATCATACAATATGTGGTCTTTGTAACTGGCTTCTTTCACTTAGCATCATGCTTTCAAGGTTCATTCACATTATAACAGATATCAGTACTTCATTCCTATTTTGGCTAAATAATTTTCCATTATATGGATAGACCCTATTTTATTTATCTATTCATCAAATAATGGACACTTGGGTTGTTTCCACTTTTTGACTATTGTGATTATGCCACTATGAACGTTTATGTATAAGGCTTTTTGATGGACATACGTCTTCATTTCTCTTAGGTGTTTACACCTAGGAGTAGAATTGTGGGGTCATATGGTAATTCTATGTTTAATATTTTGAGGAACTGCCAGACTGCTTTCCAAAGCAGATCCACCGTTTTAGCGTTCCACCAGAAATGTAATTAAGGTTCCAATTTCTCCACATCCTTAACAGCATTTATTATTTTTTTTTTATTTTAGCCATCCTAGTGGGTGTTAAGTGGTATCTCATGGTTTTAATTTGCATTTCCCTGATGACTAATGATGTTGAGCATCTTTTCATGTGCTTAATCATTAACTCTTCAGGTAGACCTGCCAGCTTCCTTTCTAATGAGGGAGAAATATGACTTTGTACCACCACCAAGTTTTTATTGAGTTTCTTTGTGCCTCGATCATTAGAAGAATTAGTACTTTTTCTTCCATTGAGGCTCGGCTGCTGCTCCCACATGGTGAATGAAATGCTTTCTTTGCATTTTTCCAAAGAAGAAAATCCAGGACTATAGATGTTAAATTATATTATCTGAGCAATGCTTGAAGCAAGAAAAATAAGTAAGCTAAAAAACAAGTATTGGGCTTACCTGGTGGCGCAGTGGGTAAGAATCTGCCTGCCAGTGCAGGGGACACAGGTTCGAGCCCTGGTCCAGGAAGATCCCACATGCTCTGGAGCAACTAAGCCAGCACACTGCAACCACCAAGCCCGCGTGCTGCAACTACTGAAGGTCGTGCACCTAGAGCCCGTGCTCCGAAACAAGAGAAGCCACCGCAATGAGAAGCCCACGCACCGCGAGGAAGAGTAGCCCCCGCTCACAGCAACTAGAGAAAGCCCGTGCAAGCAACAAAGACCCAACGCAGCAGAAAAAATAAAGAAATAAAAATAAACAACAACAAAAAAAAACCCCAAGTATTATTGCAGCCTAAGGAAGTGGGGTGGCTTTGTTTTAAACTGACATAGTACATATAAGCAAATCTATGCAAAAGGAATAGAACAGTCAGGTCCTCATGAGACGTGAATTGACATCTTCATATCTCTTTCTCTACTTAAATATTTAAGTACTGGTTGAGTCAGAGAGGAGAGGAAGAAGTATCGGAAAACCAACGGAGTGTCATCAAGTCAGGCTGAAGAAATCGATACTTTAATTTACAAACTAATTTTCTCTGTCCAAATAAAGTCAACTCCAAGGGCTCACCCTAATTCTCTCACCGTGCTAGGATTTGGTTATTTTGTTATGTCGCTCTAAAAGAGCAGCTGGGATTTGAGAACCGTTGATTCTTCAAGTGTTTTCAATAAAACGTTTTTTAAAGCCGCGTCCTTGCGTGCGCAGCTGCCACTGCTTACTGGACCCTCCAGAGAGGAGACCTGAGGTCATTACCGACTGTGAGAGGCGTGAAGGTCTGGGGAGGAAATCCGAGGCCCTGCTTTGACCGTTATAACAAAAAAGTTCCAACCAACCGGCGTTTTCAAATTTACCACGCCCCTTCCCGCCCTCATCTCCAGGGGAACTTGACCACCCAGCCCTAAACCCAGATCTCTGCTGCAGTTTCCTCAGGGGACGCTGACTCCGAGTTCAGCGATCCAGGGGAGAAAACCGCGGAGAAAACCGCCCGGAGACTCCCGCCACGCCCAGACCCGCCCATCTCTGCTTGGGGCGGAATGGATTCTTTCTCGGCCTTCCAGGCTGCGACGGAGACCCCGCCCCGTTCACGCCACTTCATTGGCTTTGGTGACCGGCCCCCTGAGTGTCATCTCCGGATTGGCCGACTCGGCCGCCGCTCGGCGCTCTTCTAGGGGGCGCGCGGCGGGCGTAACCACGCCTCTTACGTCTGGACGCTGGGTCGCCTCGGGAGGCTCAGTATCGCCGCCCAGAAGGAAGGAGGGCAGTTGTGCTAGGAGCTGCTATGGTGCTGAATTCCCCGGCAGAGTCGACCCAGACGCAGCGGTCGCGGCCATGAAGGTGAGGGGCCGGTGGGGCCGGGCAGTCCCTCCTCTCCTCTCCTATCCGGCCAGTGCGCCCGAAGTGCCTTCCTTTCGCCTCAGCGGTTACCCTGCCGGCACCTCGGAGAGCTCCGCGGAGGGGGGTCCCCCGCCGGCTTCTGGGGCCCTGACCCTCAGGGCGGATGTCGTGGGCTCCCGGACGTTTCCAACTCCCACAGCGCCTCCGTCAGCGAGACCGAGGCCGGGGGAGAGGCCGGGCCCGCCCTGCACTCACGCCTGGTGGGCCCCTCTCCGCGCTGGGCCCTGTCCGCGTCCTCGGGGGCCGGAGGCAGACCCCCTGGTGCTCGCCTCACCCTCCGTGCCTTTGCCCACAGCGTGCCCTCTCCCGCCCCGAGTCCTTGAACTAACCCAAATGTCGGGAGCACCACGGGACCGTCGCCGGACGGAAACTGCAGGACGAAGGGAAAAGGAGTTGTGCGGGGAGTCGTGAGGCTGGGGCCCGGCTAATTGGTTAGAAATGTCTTGGGGCGGGGATCCCACCCTGAAGGATCTGTTTGCAGGCTTAACACTGGGGCCGTGACCTAGAGCTCTTAGCAAACCCGTTGTGTCTCCATCGCCGCTAGGTACGCAGCAAGCAATTTAACAGCTTGAGTCTTCAAGGTGGGTGTGAGAGCGTGGGAGCATCACTGAGTGAGAAGTTTAAGGAAGAGGGGGGAGGTTCTGGCCTACTTTTGGGAGCTGATTCTCTCAACTTGATCGCTGAGAGTTCTAAAGAGCTCTGGGTACAACAATCAATTCACGTATTGATTCAAACCAAGTGGGATGAGTCATAAGGTGATACTCTTTCAGACACAGATGATTTCATTAATCTCAGTGAAGAGGTGTGATTGGCGTGGGTAAGAAAAATAACAGAGTGAACTGCTAGCTTAAAACTGTACCTTCACAAAGCCCCAAGAAGATATTTTGTTGAGCGTTTCCTATGTGTTAGCTAAGAGGGATATATCATGCGTAGAAGTAATTCAAAATACAATCCCATCCTTGAGGAGTTTGCCAACCAAAAGAGAAGAGACATTCTCAAGAAACCACGTTATGAGGCAGAATTTGATGTAAGGTATCAAAAAAATGCAAAACCCTCAGGAGCAAGAAAGGATTTTTTTCTGGCTCTGGGAAGCAGGGAAGATTTTTGGAATAGGTAACTTCCGAACTGGTTGTTCAAGTATGAGGGTATTCAAAGAGCTTATTTTTTAACTTCCCAGTTCAGCTATAAAATATTTCAACTTAGAGTACCTATTAATATCTAAAACTAGCTTTCTTTCCGGAAAACCGTCATCCCGCTGTGTGTTAAGATCCAAAAACAAATAAGGGATCTTTATACATAATGCCTCAAAGAATGTCAGTACCTTTATTAGTAAATATTAAATTTGTGACCTATCAAGAAATAAGGTGTAGAAGGAGAGAATTAGGGGCCAGTACAGTGTCGAAATCTTTTCAGAAGTGTTTTTGAATTTAGGTGGAGGATACTGCTTTCTGAGTTGAAATTTTAGAAACCAAGTTGGATGGGATTTGAAAATATGAAAAGGTATATTTTATGAAACAAAATGCAGACCTAAATAGTCTGAACAAGATGACAATTATGAAGATACTGCTTTTCATTTAAGTTTTCGTGAAAACTGGATTCACAAAATTTAGGATTGGGGCTATTTATTAACTTTGTTTCCTATTGAAATTGTCTCATTTTGTGGTATCATCTGTAGATTTCTGGGCGGGGCATTAATTCCTGATGTCATGGAATTCTAACATGTGAATGTTCATCTAAGCAAGTATTAAATTAAATTAAAATTTCAGTGGAACTAAAATTAATTTAAAACCAAGCAATCAGGTAAGTACATCTTCACACAAACCCAGGACCAGGAGCTGATTTTAGTATATGTGTAGAATGGGTATTTACTTTCTTCCTTTAATTTTTTTGTCTTTTTTTGTTATTGTTTAGAAACTGTTGTTTTGAAATAGGTTTGTCTCAAAGATTCAAGTAACCATTTTACCTTAGAGTAGCATCTAATTAACTTCCTATAAGAGATTAAAAAAAAATCCAAATTAGTGTTTTATGTTAATTTGATTAATCTCCTTCCTGTTTTCCCATATTTATATTGATCTCACCCTTAATTTTACTAATCATGTTCATTCTTCCAAGCTCAAAATGAGACATCAAGAAGAAAGTAATCTGTTTAACGTAATTTCCTTTTCCTTTTTTTTTTTTTTCTCTTTTCTCTGAAAGGTGGGGGAGTGGTGCTAAGGGTCAAGTATATTGTTTTGTTTTTTAATTTCATTTATTTGTTTTTGGCTGTGTTGGGTCTTTGTTGCTGTGCACAGGCTTTCTCTAGTTGCGGCGAGCCGGGGCTCTTCTTCGTTGCAGCGCCTGGGCTTCAGTAGTTGTAGCACATGGGCTCAGTAGTTGTGACTCGTGGGCTTAGTTGTTCCGCGGCATGTGGGATCTTCCCAGACCATGGATCGAACCCGTGTCCCTTGCATTGGCAAGCAGATTCTTAACCATTGCGCCACCAGGGAAGTCCCAAGTATACTGTTTTAAGAAAAGAAAACAAAACTCAAACATGAAGAAGATAACATTTATGATCTCCAGAACACGTTATTTGTAAAAATCAATCAATTTGGCCAAATATCTTACCTAAAAATATTACATTTTTAAGATCAGCATTTGTTTTTGCATCCTGCTTAATGTCCAAATGGTATGAGAGAAAGAACTTAGGATGTAGAATTTCCTCCTTTGTGGTATATAGCCTGATATTTAGTCATTAAGATCACAGAGTTCCTGGTGTATTGTATTTCAGTTGAAGCAGCAGTTTCAGTAAGAAATTCTTTCCCTTTTTAAGGAACTGTTGCTCCAGTGGCTCTATATAGGGTAAAGATTTTTGCTTATTATCTTAATGGTTTCTTCTGGTTTGCTTTAATTTCTGTAGGGAAGTTTAACCTAATTGAAATTTAAACTGTAAAACTCTCTTATATCAGTGGTACTGAGATTTGAAACATCTTTTCATATTTAACACAAGGACATTGAGTTTTAGCAAACTGAAGGTTGTTCAGAGTTTAAAGACAAAGCTTGTGGTGATTGAGTTCTCTGAAGAAGCTTCTACTGGTGGAAGAACTGAATCCCTGCCTGGTCCTTGTAGCTTCTTACAGCATCCAAGAAAATAATGTTCTTGAAATTGAAACTTCTAGGTTTATCCTTAAAATAACTGTGTAAAATATTACCATATTTAATTTAGAGTTGAGGCAAGCAACTCTTAGGAGGTGGCATTATGATTACTGCTGTTTACCTAGTTTAATCAAAAGCAAATGATTTAGACTATGATCATTTAGTTTTTTGCTGTTTTCAAACCCATCCACTTCCCCACTACCCCTCCTCCCTCCCTCCCTCCCTCCCTCCCTCCCTCCCTCTCTCTCTCTCTCTCTCTCTCTCTCTCTCTCTCTCTCTCTGTCATTTAATCTTCATGGAAATCACTATAGCTTTTCTTGGTCTTCATTCTAGTTTGCCCGGCTACTATTACGTTTGGTGGAATAATTAAAAGGGATCACATCCTGATGTAGTTTAGAATAGGATTCAAAGTTTGTAGTAAACTTTTTGTTAATTCTGTAAGTTGAGCATTTTGGACGTCTCCCCGCCCCAACCCCCAGATATTCTAGAAAGCACATTAGATCTCACACAGACACGCACACGCACAATCAAAGACAGCTGAACCTTGAGCCATTTGAAAACTGGCACTCTGCCAAAAAGAAGGCTGGGCTCCTGCTCTTGCAGAGAAAGAATACATTTCGTCTTGCTTTTCTTGACTGAAATGATGATTCAGAGTGGGCCTCTATTGTGTGAATCTGAGGAACCCAAGAGAGTGCTTAAAAAATTGGTGTCACAGCACTGGAAACTGTCGGTCCCACTCTCCTGCAAAGTGTTTACAGTTGTGGATCCCAGTCCCCTCCCCTCCTCTGTACTCCTACAGAGGGGAGGGAATTTGTGATTCATTCTTTAGGAAGGAACAATACAGGAGGAACAAGTGCAGCCTCTCTGCTACTAGAGAATGAAGAGGAACTTTTATGTTGGTAATTTTAGCAAAGGAGCTGAACATGCTTTTGCCTCAGTACTTTTCTGAGACCTTCTCAGATTTATCTTCCTGTGGGTAGGGAAGGGACTCTGGTCAACTAGATGGTAAGCTGCTGTTGGTCATCTGTGCTGGTGGCTGGGTGGCATGTTATCAAGACCAGTTGGCTGCAGAGCTAAAGTCATGTTCTCCAATTGGTGTTACCAGTAAAAAAAAAGCAAATACTTAAAATTCTGTTTGTCTTATTTCTTTACTCGGTTTTAAAATGGGAGTGAGAAAAAAAGGTAGTGTTATTGGCTCCCTAAAATCTTGGTGCACTGTCTTTGAAAAAAAACATGAGAACTGGCATTGGACACCAGAATAACATGAAGAGATCTAGGTGTCTGGGGCAGTCCAAACAGGAGGCTCTAGAATTTAATTTCTTACTGTGGGCCATATAAGTTTTTAATATGAGATCTGGTTCTTAATTGATGCCAGGCAGGCCATGGTTCCATGGCTAATCTACTCAGGAGCAACTTTAGTCTAACAGGATGTGTAGGAAAGGGATTAGGTTTATCAAGAAAAAGTCATTTATTTTCAGTAGTCATTGATGGCTAGAAAGTCAGCTAGAAACACAGCTAAATTCTCTGAACTAGGAGTATTGTATCAGACGTAAGTAGATGGTTGCCTTATTCGGTTATCCTCTATGTGGTTTTTGAACTATATTCATGGTCAAGAGAGGAAATGTAGCCACCTTTACATCCTTCTCACCTCTTGGATTCATGTGGTTTAGTCTGTAGAGTCCTGCTGTCAACCATGGTCCCAAGTAAGGTTTAGAATTGTTAGTCACATAAGCCCAGATCATAGCAGAGATCCAGACTTCGGCTTTATTCGTGGAAAGGTAGTAGTTTGGAAAATATGCTTCAATCTTACTGTCAAAAGGTGAGCAGAGGGTGAATAAAAGAAACATAACGGAATGCAGGCTGATTAAACTGGCAGAAGATCTTAGAGGATAGGGACAACGGAAGTAGAGAGAACATGAACTTGGGTCTCTAAAGCTTTTAAGGGGAGGGTGCAAAAAGGGGAAGCTTTTTGGTTATGACGCCACCAGGTGCGGTGACTGGGCTCTAAGGAAGTACAACAAAGGCAGAGAGTCAAGAGCTCAGAGAATAAATTCACGTTCGCCTCTCCGCCCCTTTCCCAAGAGCACACATTCCATAAACTGTTGGGAAAACGCTCTCTTAAATTGTTCCCTAATTGCTTTTGTAGATTATGTCACTTGAAAAATGGGACTGTTATATCAAGTATTAACAGAAATTTGGACAGATTTGAGAGGAGAAAGGTCAGTATAGGACACTTCAGGCTTTATTAGGTGAAGGGCAAGGTAATAGTCCTTAGATAGGGATCCCTGTGCCCTGAGGGGACACGCAGAAGAAATTCAGGCAATTAGGACTTTAAGGGAAAGTACAAGAAGATGAAGCATACTAACAGGAGGCAGGGAGATGGACCCTAAGTTTGGAAGATTCATCTTCTGGGTGGATTCTTCAACTTGGAGGTGAAGAAGGACAAAATTAGTTTGCCAAATGGCTTTTTGACAGACCCAGAAATCACTGTCTTTCTCCCAGTATTGGAGAGTTCACCCAAGAAAATATGTAGAGGAATAAGTTAGGAAGTAAGAAATCTGGGCCAAAAAGCAAAGAGCAAATAAAATGAAGGAGGGCACTAAATTTCAGCGTAACTTCCAGGCTAATACGTGGTAAAGGAAAGGAACTGATTGGGGACTTCCCTGGCGGTCTAGTGCTTAAGACTCTGAGCTTCCACTGCAGGAAGGTTCGATCCCTGGTCGGGGAACTAAAAAACATGGCGCGTGTGGTGCGGCCAAAAACATTAAAAAAAAAAAAAAGTTTTTTTTAAAAAAGGAAAGGAACTGATTTAAGAATCAGATTAAATTGTTAAAAACTCAGCTGAGGCTTTCTGAGCTAATCCTTTCTGAAAGGATTAGGGAAACCAGAGGGGGAAAGGAAACACTAGAGGCAAATCCCACTAGTTGGGGATGGGTGTGTGAAGGGGCGGTACCTACACAGGTGGTGAGGAGCACGCAGCGGAGATGTTGGTCCTGTAACTCTAGAGGCACAGGCTCCAGAAGTAACCACAGCCCCTTCCATTCGGGAATCTGAGTGACTCTCCAGCTGTAATGATATAGGCAGAAAGGAGAAATCCCCCAGACCGAGCAGGCGTTAACCTTTTAACCTCGACTGTACATTCACATCACATGGGGAATTAAAAATTCTGAGGCCCAGGTTGTACCCCAGACCTGTTAAATCAGAGTCTTGGGGCTGGGACTCAGGCACCAGTATTTTTTTTTTTTTTTTTTCGGTACGCGGGCCTCTCACTGTTGTGGCCTCTCCCGTTGCGGAGCACAGGCTCCGGACGCGCAGGCTCAGCGGCCATGGCTCACGGGCCCAGCCGCTCCACGGCATGTGGGATCTTCCCGGACCGGGGCATGAACCCGTGTCCCCTGCATCGGCAGGCGGACTCTCAACCACTGAGCCACCAGAGAAGCCCCACCAGTATTTTTTAAGGCTCTCCTGGTGAGTCCAACCACTGTCTTTCTTTTTTTTTTTTCCCCCCACCCCGGCTGCGTTGGGTCTCCGTTGCTGCGCGTGGGCTTTCTCTAGTTGTGGTGAGCAGGGGCTACTCATCGTTGAGGTGCGCAGGCTTCTCATTGTGGTGGCTTCTCTTGTTGCAGAGCACGGGCTCTAGGTGCACGGGCTTCAGTAGTTGTGGCTCGCGGGCTCTAGAGCACAGGCTCCGTAGTTGTGGCGCACGGGCTTAATTGCTCCGCGGCATGTGAGATCTTCCCGGACCAGGGCTCAAACCCGTGTCCCCTGCATTGGCAGGCAGATTCTTAGCCACGGCGCCACGAGGGAAGTCCCATTATTACTATTTTTTGATGTGGACCATCTCCAAAGTCTTTACTGAATTTGCTACAACATTGCCCCTGCTTCATGCCTTGGTCCCTTGGCCACAAAGCATGTGGGATCCCAGCTCCCCAGCCAGGAATCTGACCCGCACCCCCCGCACTGGAAGGCGAAGTCTCAACCACTGGGCCGCCAGGGAAGACCCTCCAAATAGCCTTTTAAGGTTGTTTAAAAAACAATTTATTTAAGAGCTCATTGGACAAGCAGTAAATGTTTGACAGAATTAGATAATAAAATAAATGGAACAGTGCCTTTGTTATGCCCTTTTAACTAATAAGGCCTCACCTACCTGGACTTCCATTACTTATCACATTATCTAGAGTCTAGAATATGCTTAAGTATTAGGACAAGGGGCAAAAGCTCATTGGTTCCAAACAGTGTGGCTTTATATTTTAAGCATGGGAAAATGCCTTGAGCCCTCACTGAAAATGTATTTTTATATACACTTCTAACAAGCTTGGTTATCAGGTTTCTGAATACAGTAAAAAAGGAGAGACAGGTTGCTAGAGGTAGATACAGTGATAGCAGTGGTGATTCACAGAAAGGGAAGAGATGAGAGGAAAAAACATAAAAGGCAGCATATTAGTTTCAAGCCACTTAGTGGAGTGGCAAATAGCCCTTACACCTCAAAACGTCATTATGATTATCAAGTCATCAAAAATTGTGCTCAGTATTCTCAGTTTGCTTTTTAAAAATATTTTCCTTAATGTTAAATTAATATAGTCCTTATAAAGGTTTGGAAAGCAGGGGAAAACAAATTATACGAGATATACATGAAAACCTAGAGAGCACTTCAGTTGGCATTTTGATGTTTTCCCAGTCATTTTTAAAAAATCAAAAAAAGTTTTCACATGCCATAGTTTATTATGCCCAGATACAAATGAGAGGACAGAGTTTAATGAAATTAAGTAATTTGAATTTATATTCTTTCTGCTAAATGATAGCTGGGGAAATCTGCCTCAGCCTATAGAACGGTGCTGTAGTCACCAGTCTAAGGTTGCCAGATAGAATACTAGACACTCAGTTAAATTTGAATTTCAGATAAACAATGAACAGCTTTTTTTGGTGTAAGCGTATCCCAAATATTGCACAGCACTTACTTCCATCTAAGTCATTTTTCTTCTGTGTGCATGCACGTGTATCTCTAAGCGTATGTGTGTGTGTTTTTTTTTTTTTTTTTTTTTGGGTGGGGGTTTTTTTTTTGCTGTACGCGGGCCTCTCGCTGTTGTGGCCTCTCCCGTTGCGGAGCACAGGCTCCGGACGCGCAGGCTCAGCGGCCATGGCTCACGGGCCCAGCCGCTCCGTGGCATGTGGGATCTTCCCGGACTGGGGCACGAACCCGTGTCCCCCGCATCGGCAGGTGGACTCTCAACCACTGCGCCACCAGGGAAGCCCCGTATGTGTGTTTTTTGTTTTTTTTTTTTTACGAAATTGGGTTCATATTGTATCTTCTCCTTTGTTAACAATATATCATGAGTATCCCCAAAGCCAAATATTCTTTGTAAATACCAGAAAAGTATCCACTTCCAAATAGCTTAAAATTTTGATGCTTAAAAGAATAATCTCGAAATTATTTAGGGCAAACGTGCCTCTCCAGAATGGCATTCCCCGAGAATCCCAGAGACCCCAGGTTCCAATCAGCTTTAAACTGGTGCCTATTTTCGTTCCTTTCCAGGCGGGTGCCACGTCTATGTGGGCTTCGTGCTGTGGGCTGCTGAATGAAGTCATGGGGACTGGAGCTGTCAGGGGCCAGCAGTCAGGATTTGCAGGAGGCACTGGTCCATTCAGATTTACAGCGAGCTCTGATTTTTCCACTTATCCACCAGCACCTACAGAAGGGCCTAATATAGTTTGCAAAGCCTG
Source organism: Hyperoodon ampullatus (assembly GCF_949752795.1). Lineage (NCBI taxonomy): Eukaryota > Metazoa > Chordata > Mammalia > Artiodactyla > Ziphiidae > Hyperoodon > Hyperoodon ampullatus. The sequence continues at coordinate 8,613,917 of NC_136926.1, read as the reverse complement.
TGGACTTTCATTTTCAGTCTTTAGAAAGAAGGTGAGTTGGATGAAATATTACATACAAAAAAACACATGTATCAGAATTCTTGATTGTATGTTATTTTGAATACTAATGAATATTCATTTCTTCTTATACAAATATCAAAAAGTTAGTCCTAATAACCATTTCCCATTTAGAAAAGTACTGAGTTGCAGAGACTGTATCACTGCTCAGGTTTTCTGACTAGACATTGTTACTTCTCATGTTGCTCAGCCATCCTTTCTCCTGGATTCTGACCTGTTCATACACTTTGACTCTTATGTTCTGAAGCAAGAGATTTAATTAGTCTGCAATTTTGTTCTGAGAAGATTTACTATAACTTTGATCTCAAGTTTCAAAAGATGTATCCCCACCCACATTAACTCAAGTGAAGAAATGAGTATATTAACATTAGCTACTGTTTAAAGATTCAACATGCAAAATAACGGCTAAAACCGTTATTTTCTTTAGGACAGAAAGTTGTTCTTTCTGAGAACCATCATATTGCTGGGCCATCTCCCAGGCTTGTCAGTTCAGTCCTTTGAAATACTTAACAAACAAGGTGTTAGCTTGTGGGAACAATGACCCAAGCAGAAATGACCACATCTTCATGTCTTCTTTTAAGCTTTGCTTGTGGAATGGCTTTGTGATTAAGGCTCTATAGGGTACAGATTACTGTATAAGTGGGGTCCTCTGTTTGCTTGGAGTGACCTTGAGAGATCAGTTGCCTTTCTCTTTCCCTCTCTGTGTTAGGCTTTTCCCCCTTGTCTCTCTTTTTTTTTTTTAAATTTTTGGTGGCATTGGGTCTTCATTGCTGCGTGCGGGCTTTCTCTACTTGCGGCGAGTGGGGGCCACTCTGTTGCGGTGCGCGGGCTTCTCATTGCAGTGGCTTCTCTTGTTGCAGAGCACAGGTTCTAGGCGTGCAGGCTTCAGTAGTTGTGGCGCATGGGCTCAGTAGCTGTGGCTCGTGGGCTCTAGAGCGCAGGCTCAGTAGTTGTGGCACACAGGCTTAGTTGCTTGTCATGTGGGATCCTCCCGGACCAGGGCTCGAACCCATGTCCCCTGCACTGGCAGGCTGATTCTTTTTTTTTTTTTTTTTTAAACTAGGATTTTTTTTAAAGTAGTTATGTATTCAGTATTTTATTTATTTATTTATTTTGCTGTGTTGGGTCTTCGTTTCTGTGCGGGGGCTTTCTCTAGTCATGGCAAGCGGGGGCCACTCTTCATCGCGGCGCGCGGGCCTCTCACTATCGCAGCCTCTCCTGTTGCGGAGCACAGGCTCCAGACGCGCAGGCTCAGTAGTTGTGGCTCACGGGCTTAGCTGCTCCGCGGCATGTGGGATCCTCCCAGACCAGGGCTCGAACCCGTGTCCCCTGCATTGGCAGGCAGACTCTCAACCACTGCGCCACCAGGGAAGCCCAAGCAGGCTGATTCTTAACCACTGCGCCACCAGGGAAGCCCGCAGTCCCCCCTTCTCATTAAATGGGGAAATTTTCACACAGGCAAAGAGCAGGAAGAGAGTTTGTGGTCGTGCTTTCTGCTCCATGTGGTTCAAGTCAGCTGTTGCTAATTACGTTTGCCCGAAGGGGTGGAAAGGTTTTAATTCATTAACACAAGAGTATGTTTTTCTTAAAGATCTGTAATTTGAACTTCTGTGAATCCAAACTGCCTCAGCAGTGACTGTTTTGATTTTCACCGCTTTTAGAACACGAAAACGCCCATCGGTCTGGTGCCATGGGGGACTTCATAAGAGCTAAAATTTAATTTTAACAGAAGGCAAAAGGAAAACAAGTGCTTTCACAATGGCTTGTATCTGGCTCTCATTAAATGCTTCTTTCCTATCTGTTTCTTCAGCATGTATGTTGTGACTGCAAGAAAGATTTTTGCTCCGTTTGTTCGATCTTACAAGAAAATCTCCGTAGATGTTCCACTTGTCACTTATTACAAGAGACAGCCTTTCAGCGCCCTCAGTTAATGCGACTGAAAGTGAAGGATCTACGGCAGTATCTCATTCTTAGAAACATACCGATCGATACCTGTCGAGAGAAAGAAGACTTGGTAGATCTGGTACTGTGTCACCGTGGGCTGGGCTCTGAGGACAACCTGGACACGAGCAGTCTGAATTCCTCAAGGTCCCAGACTTCTAGCTTTTTTACACATTCATTTTTTTCAAACTATACAGCCCCATCTGCTACCGTGTCTTCCTTTCAGGGAGAGCTTATGGGTGGAGACCGGACCTTAGGATCTGGAGTACTGGCACAGGTACGAGGGTGTAATTACACTGAGGGCCTGGCATGTCGTCTGCTTTCGGCCAATATGGAGGGGGCTTTAGGGCTGAAGACTCCTTGCTGAGCCGGGGTTCCACGTGCTGCTGAACTCTGCACTTGCAGGTGCTCCTGATGTGAGGCTCCAAGCTCAGATGCTGCCTGAAGGGCCCAAAAAGAGCTCATCAGTCTCTTGACCTTAGTTACCTCAGTTTTCCTATCTTATATAGTTAAATACTAGCTGTCGAAATAATGACTGTCAAATGTAGCATATAAACATTTGCAGGACTATTTATGTGTCAGTGACCATGGAAACTATAAGTTAACCTAATGCCCAGTTGCCTTGCTACCGTAAAATTGTTCTAATTTAAATATTGGGAAACAGCCATCTGAATTAGTGACAGGATATGGTTATTTACTCATTTCAAAGAAACGCCAGTGCAGAATGTTGTCCCAGTGAGGTCCTTGGGCATACTAATTGAATAACATGCAAAGTTTTGTAATTAATACTCAATTTGTATATATGAATGGTTCTAAAATGCTGAAAGAATTGTTTTGAACATTTATTTCCACATTTAATTTTCTCCTCTGAGGAAAGAGGTCAGAAGCAGAGGGAAATGTGGTCTAGTTGCTTTCTAAATAGTCATCAATTAGATAAGCCCAAGCTAGGAGTTGTATTATTTTCCCAAATGGCAGCTGGCATAATTATGATGCAAAGGTAAGACACATCTGACTTTTGTGTCACTTTTGGGTATATGACACCACTTGGGAGATGTGGGTCTTTGGATGATACAGTATGGTGTTTGTGAACTAGTGGGGTAGAATACTTGAAATTGGGCATTGTCCTGGGCTTTCTGTTCTCCTTAAAGAAAAGAGTATCTGATTGTTGAGGCATTTCTGAAAACTAGAAATAGCATCAACCATCAGTGAATTAGTCTAGAAAGTATTGTTTGGAATTAGAATGTCTAAGCATGAGGCAGTAGGATTGAGATCTTTGAAATCGAATACGCTTGACACTAGGGCTGATCTTAGAGCTTTAGTTTCTACCTGTATCTTAGAGGCTCCAGTTAAACCAGCCAGCTGCAGGTCCTTTGCTAAGGACACAGTGCAATTCCATACACTTTTGGCTTTGACCTTCTGTGATGGGACCTTCTTAACTTCTGGGGAGTTAATACTATGGCTAGATTTTACAAATTCACACACACATAGGAATCTGACTTTTGAGATAACTATGGAAGGTAAATTGTTTATGGAATCATGTGGTGCCCAAGTCTTTGGGAGTGGCAGCAGCACTCAGGATCCTAGGAAGGTGTGGAGTGTGCCAGGGATTAGAGTCATTCTTGGGGAGGATCTGTCGGAAGGGTTTCCTCCAGTGATAAATACGGGTTGGTACCGTTAGGAAAAGAATTCCGGACCTAATATGTATTATGTGTGTAGGTGCGAAGTGAAATAGCTTCAGCAAACACAGAAGATGATGAAGAAGATGATGATGACGACGACGACGATGACGAGGATGAAGAAAACTTGGAGGAGCGGGTGAGACTGCCTATAAGATTTGGTTTCCCTGACACGTCACCTTGGTAGGCAAGGAAAATGCCCATGTGGACTGTCGCTAGATTAGCACAGGATGTTTCTTCTGGTTTGAATGCAGCACAATACATAAAACACTTCAAGAACTGGTGAGAAGTCTGGGGAGAATATCCAGGGCTAGTGATGACTGTAGGGTGAAGGCAGCATGCTATTTTCCTTGCTGGATTTGCAGGAACAGAGGTAATGGACACACTCTGTGATTTCAGACATCTGGCCTCGCTAAGAAGAGAGTGAGAGCTTCTCTGTCTGACCTGTCAAGCCTTGAAGACGTGGAAGGGATGAGCGTGCGCCAGCTCAAGGAAATCCTGGCTCGGAATTTTGTCAACTATTCTGGCTGTTGTGAAAAATGGGAGCTAGTAGAGAAAGTAAACCGGTTATACAAAGAGAATGAAGAAAATCAAAAGTCACGTAGGTTTATTTTTCCTTTGTTTCCCTGTAGTAGCTTTCTTTAGGCCTTTAAAAACTGGCCTGTTTCTGTCAGTTAAGTCCACTTTATTTTTGAGAAACCTATGTATCCTTTTACTGAGTGTGAATTAGTTATATAAACCTGTTTATAGATCTGTTAAGCAGTAAGTTCATTATATGATGTTGGCTTTGAGATCACCATTGCCAATGAGTTAGATAATCTTTTGTTCAGTCTGGTTTTTCTGGTCATAATTTGTTAGAACTCTAATGAAATTCCCTGTATCTAAAAAAGGCTTGTTTTCTCACTAACCTGTCTGGCAGGCCAGTACTTAGGATTTAAAAGCTACAATTGAGATAATCAAACAGTGGGGAGAAAAAATTCCCTAGAGCCAAGATGCTAAGTAGTTCTCTTAACATCAAGTATCAGTAGGTTTCTTTCTAAGTCACGAAAAGCTAAGGTTAAGAACTTCTGAACTATTTATTGATGGAGCATGGAGCAGAAATCCTCAGCTGGTAACAGGGCCAAGCCACAGAGCATTGATAGGCAAGAAAAAAGAATTCAGTGGTGTTCAGGCTGACAAATATTATGTTCTTATCTAGAAAACAGTCCTCCCATCATTAACGTGTATCATCTTGAGTTTTTTTCTTTAAAACCTGGTTATAATACAGCATTCGTTGATAAACAGGTTTATGCCCAGAATATGCAGATAGTATTTTGGCACACCTATTTCCTTTTCTTTTTTTTTTTTTTTTAAATATATCTATTTATTTTTGGCCACGTTGGGTCTTTGTTGCTCTGCACGGGCTTTCTCTAGTTGTGGAGAGCGGGGGCTACTCTTCGTTGCGGTGCACGGGCTTCTCACCGTGGTGGCTTCTCTTGTTGCGGAGCACGGGCTCTAGGTACGTGGGCTTCAGTAGTTGTGGCTCGTGGGCTCTAGAGCACAGGCTCAGTAGTTGTGGCACATGGGCTTAGTTGCTCCGAGGCATGTGGGATCTTCGTGGACCAGGGCTCAAACCCGTGTCCCCTGCATTGGCAGGCAGATTCTTAACCACTGTGCCACCAGGGAAGTCCCACAGCTACTTCAAAGATGATGCAACAGTAGCAGATACAGGCATCTTAATCATTGGAGCCTACAGAGGCTCATCTGTTACCTTATTCATGGATCCTTTCTCCCCACTTTCCAGTAATGGTATGGGCCATGAACTAGGACCCCAGATGACAGGATTCTCTCGACACAACAGTGTTTATTTCCTTAAATCCAGGGACTATTGGCTTTTCAAGCTTGAATTCCTGTTTGGTTCTTTCTAACCTTCTTCATGATTCCCATTAATCCCTTCTGTGACCTGTAGAAAGGGAAGCCTCACTGTCCATAGCTCTGTGGCCAAATCTCAGGCTTCAGTGAACTTTTTAAACTCATTCTGAGCCTTTCTTATTCAGAACCAGAATGTCCCATGCCTTTTAAGTTAGACAGACTCCCAACAGTACCATCATAGCCAGAAACACAGATGAATTTTGAGATGCTTCCAAGGCTCAGGGGGTGCCATTCCTCAACTACAGGCTACTTGATGTATGACTATAGCTTTCCCGTCGGTGTAGAAATAAAGCTCCTCCTCCTACTAAGATGAGGCTCTGGAGCCTGTGACTTTCCCAAGGCCACACAGTTGGGCTGGAAATTCGAATCGTGTTCTGACTCTGAGGCCCGTGTGTAGGACAGCCTAGGGCTTCTTCATTTTTATTTATAGAAGCAAGCTATCACAAAAACCTTGTATTATATGCAGATATAAAATAGAATTAAATAGGGGCGGGGTCAGGAAAAAAAGAATTAAATAGCTAACATGTGTTAGGCACTTCATCCCTGGTCCTAAGCTAAGTATTTCTCATTTATTCTTCACAAAACCCTATGAGGTGTAATTATTGCCATTTCTAGTGGAAGGAACCGATGTGCAGAGAAGCGGGGACTATTATTTCTCTTACAGTGGGGTCACTCTGGGTCACTCAGAGGCCACGCCCGCAGCCCCAGCTCTCTGTTGCCTTTCAGATGGCGAGCGGCTGCAGCTGCAGGACGAGGAGGACGACAGCCTGTGCCGGATCTGCATGGATGCCATCATCGACTGCGTCCTGCTCGAGTGCGGGCACATGGTCACCTGCACCAAGTGCGGCAAGCGCATGAGCGAGTGTCCTATCTGCCGGCAGTACGTGGTACGCGCCGTGCACGTGTTCAAGTCCTGAAGCCGAGGACCCCCCCAAGCTCGATCCCAGACGTTTCAGTGCACAGAAGGGACTGGAAACTTCCTGTTCAAAATTTGAAGCTATTTTTAAAAATTATTTTCACAACTAACTGGGGATGGGAAAGATTCATTCTAAGTTGCAGCAGCACTGGTCCATGCTGTATGCCTGTCAGCTGGGAGGACTGGCTCAGTTTCCCAGTTTCTGCTGGGCTTCTTCACACATCTCTCATTACTAATCACAGAAGTCAGACTGCTTATGGCATCAGCTACTGTTCTCTTTGGAGGACATTTATCCTGTTCTCTTATTTCTCCTTCATCCTATTTTTAACTTAAACTACTCAGATGTTTGAAACTTCTGCTCTCTTTGGATGAGGTCACTGTCTGCAAATGGCCAACATGGTACACGCTGAACAGGGGCACCTCTGAATGTTCATTTTATTAGTCATGTATATTTTAAATGCTACTGTTTGATGAATGTAATTTTCCACATTGTTGCTATTTCTGCGTTTAAACATAATTGGGAACAACTGACATTCTGTAGTCAACTGCCAGGGCCTGAGACTAAACATGTCCATTTTTGTTCAGGTACAGCTTTTTATAGCGAGGGCTGCATCTAGCTTCCTTCATTAGAGAAGTGTGTGTGTTAAATTCTTTATTAACGTGTAATCAGTTTACACTGTTTTATATATTGAAAGTGTATTTTCAGTGCTACCCACTAGCTAGTTTGAACTTTAAGAATAAAATTAGGTTTTAAAAAATGCTTTTGTTTACATTTGTCCTGGCCAGTTCCTAATTCACTTTGGTACAGCATGAATGGGTGTCCAGGCCTGGTCTAGCACATTCTTCATGAGAGAAAGGAGCACCTTCAAAGATGTTGTATCTGGGCTTCTCTGGTGGCGCAGTGGTTGAGAGTCCGCCTGCCGATGCAGGGGACACGGTCTCGTGCCCCGGTCCAGGAAGATCCCACATGCCGCGGAGCGGCTAGGCCCGTGAGCCATGGCCGCTGAGCCTGCGCGTCCGGAGCCTGTGCTCCGCAACGGGAGAGGCCACAACAGTGAGAGGCCCACGTACCGCAAAAAAAAAAAAAAAAAAAAAAAAAAGATGTTGTATCTGTCTACCTTGGCTGCTAATTTACCAGTAAATTTAACTACATATTTGCCACATACTGTGACCAGGTATTGTGCCAGGTGCTTTATGGTTACCTCCAGCATTCTGAAATAGATATTGCCTCATGTCACAGACGGGGAACTTGATCTCTGAGAAGTTAAAGAACTTGTCGAAAATCTCACAGTTAAAAAGTCACCATAGGGAATTCCCTGGCGGTCCAGTGGTTAGGACTCTGCGCTCTCACTGCTGAGGGCACCGGTTCAATCCCTGGTCAGGGAACTAAGATCCCATAAGCCGTGTGGAGCAGCCAAAAAAAAGTCACCACATCAGAATTTGAACCTAGCTCTGATGACAATGTTTTTTCTTAACTCTTCTAATACCACAACTGAGAAACCTGAGACATTAGCTTATGCTAAAAGGTTCTTGGGACATTAATGATCTGAAATCTCTTTTCTTTTAGGTCCAGCTCTAATCAGGGTGGTTTTTTGGTTTAGTTGAGACCAACTGTGGATTCATTCCCACAGCTTGTGGGCAGGTATGTTTTTAGGAAACTACATAATAACTTCTTGGCTGAGTCCTGTGGGTTTTTTTATCTTTTGACTCTGCAGCGGATAACACATGCCTTCAGGTGCTCAGGATCCAGAAGTCAATCAACAAGACCTGAAACTTACAGCAAAGGAGGTAAGCGGTCTTGCCCCGTGGTGCTTAAGGCAGAAAGTTTGGCTAGCTGTGAAGAAAAAGTTGCCTTTCTACGTTTTCTGGTTTTGAGTGTCAGAGCATGTAAATCAAAGTCTTGTGGATATTCTCAAATACCCTTCTCCTGTGCTTGCCTGAAGAGCCCAGGGTGGGTATTGGCTACAATTCACATGGACAGTAAAAGCTCAGCCCCTGCTGAAGCTTTAGGAGCACTTAGTCTGTACTTCTCCTGAGACAGTGAACTCCAGAAGTTCAACGTTCCCCACAAATCCCTAATTTGGTGGAGAGAAGTCTTCAAATCCAGGCCAGTGGGTGATGGTAAACACACTGAAATAGAAGCTGGGCAGCAGGTGTTGGTGTATCTTAAATTAGAAAATTGAGATTTATTTGCTCATAGTCTCAGAACAGCTTGTTTACTGTTTCTTTTGGACTTATCTGTAGTTTCAGGTGCTTGTTTCAGCAATGAACAAAAACTCTCAATGGTGGATCTTCTTAGGTAGCATTTTGAAATAACCTTGGCTCAGTGAGAAGCCAACAAATTTTTAGCCTAATAGGCTCGACACTTGGAATAACTGAATTGCAAGGGACTAACTTATCTGGCAGAGGACAAACATTCCTCCCTGGAATCTGCATTTTCTAGCTGCATGCCATGCCTCTTTAATTTTCTGAATAGGTCATCTATCATATGGATAAAATTCTGGAAGTTCACAATGGAATGCAATGACGTCTCTTTGTCCTTGTCCTCACAGGATGGAAGGATGTCATTCCATGTTTTGGATGGGCCGTGGTGCCTGCCTTTGTAAAGGCCAGGATGCCTAGAGGAAGGAGGGTTACGGCCTCTCCTCTTTCCTGGGTTAAGAGGTTATGATCTCACACAAGAAGTGGTCCCTCTGGTTTATGGTCCTTCCATTACTTCATCAGATACAGTGTATGGGCTCAGGGCAGCTGTTTGCAGGCACCTAGCTTGGCCTGGCCTCATCTAAAGCTCATTTTTGAAGGAATGAGTCTGTTCGAGACTGTACTGGGGTATAATCTTAACTGGATTGTTCAGTACACTTGGGGGAAGGTCATCTGTGACCAGTGCACTGCCTTGGCCGTCTCAAGCCTAGAGAGATGCTGTCCTTACTCTGTGGTGTGTCCGTATGGTAACTCCGGCTGCTCAGCCCTGGCAGCCCTTCCTTCACCTCCTCTCTTGGCTGACCTGTGTGCTCCTGAAAACGTTACAGGGGAAAGGGCCCTCTAATGCTGAGATTCCACTTGAAAACCACTGTCCTCCTTCAACGGTTCCCAAGGGAGAAGACGCCTTGACTGGACAGCAGGGTAACTCTTACTCGGAGGCTCACAGCACTCAGGCTGCCAAGAAAACTGCAACTTGACCTCTTGTGTGGGTGCTCCACGATGAACGACCAGGCTTGCAAAGGTAAGCCACATTTTTATAAATAAACCACAGTGTTAAACTAATCTTAACCTCTGTTAAATGCATCTCCTGAGTTAAATTCTGGGATGCAACAGCTTCAGATGTCTCCAATTTGAGTCAGAAAGTATCTCTGGATTTAAATTAATAGGCGGCGGCACAAACTAGATGGGATGTAAAACCATTTCACCGTGGCCAAAAAAAAGGATGGGGGGCAGGGGCAGTATGAAACTACCACAGCAGGAAAGGCTAGTCCCATGAGTCCCAAGTCTGATGTTGCTGTTGATGGCTGAGGAAGGAAGCTGGGTTATCTTCATTTTCAGATGATTAGAGCAGTTGTTCCAGTATAAAAATCCTGTGATCTAAAGTCTACTTCTCACTGGTTTCTATGTCTGCCATCTGGGGAAGTTACTGCCTAACCAGGTGCCTCCACCACCCCAGCCCCAGGTTACCAGTGCAGGATGTGGCCTCCTTGAGTTGCGTCCAGTGGAGGCTGAGGAAGTGAACCCTGGTCCCCCTTTGGCAGTGGAAATGCCAACTGGCTGTGGAAGTTATTTTATACGGGTGTGGTCAGCAGCACGTAAACAGGTGAGCCACGCTGCCCCTTAAGGCAGTTCGTACCTAAGTCTCACACATGGACACTGGTGTAGCACAGTTCCTTCCCGTTACCTTTATTAGCTACAAACAGCAAGATCTCTTTCTGAAGACGGACAAAACATGTACCAAGGGGCTGCCGCATTTCTCAGATGAATAAGAAATTAGAAATTATACCTTGTTTGGCTTCAAAACAGTATACACTGGCGTCGAGACTACTGCCTCTGGACTTCCTAGTCAAATTTCTAGTCCACCCCTAGAACAGAAACCCTCCAAGTCCAAGAGTGGTTTTTTTTGTACAATTGTTTATACAAATTCAACAAAGGTAAAACCGCGTCAGGGAAGGTCTAGGAAAACACCACCTTACAACAATGGCACTTATGAATGCATAACTTTACAACTAGGAAACAGCCATGTTATAAACCTTAAACGAGAACTCAACTCACACTTCAAAGGGAGAAAAAAGGAAAAGAAAGGCTATGTTGGATCATTTATTCAACTTCTTGACTCACTGTATAAATTAGATCTATGTAGAGTACAAGAGCTCATATGCAGGAGCAAAACCCTCCTGAGTTCAAAGGCTGAAGTCTGAATTTAAAATTTTGAGAAAAAGGTGAATTCTATACAGAGGAAATTTAGCAAAGTGTCTCACTTTGACTATAATTTACACATATCCACAACATGCTTATGTAACTTCTTGACATACAAAGCAGGCTCTCAACTTCCAGTTAGACATGCTTTTAACTGGAAGGTCTTAGCCTGTTTTGCCAGATCTGGGCACGTGTGTAGATGGATTCATATGAAGAACAGGTTAAGTTCTCTCCTACCTTAAGGAAACTAGGAAAGTTGGCAATCTCAAAACAATAAAAACACTGGTATGCATTCAAACCTTGCATAAATAACTTTTAAACAATTTGTACAAAAATAGTTCTGCATAATGTAAGATGTAACAAAACCAACCAAACAAACATGTCAAGACGGCAGCTGTGGTGTGTGGTCCATTTTATGTTGACACCAAAAACCCCAAAGTTGCCAGGAATAAGGTGTCCAAAACAAAAAACACCACCACCAAAACAAAAATTCCTAAGCTCATGCTTCCAGTAAGAGAATTTCTCCCAGGTCCATCCTCCTCTCCAACAGGAATGTCTTCTTGGTAAAGGCTGCCTTAGAAATGGTCCAGAAAGCAGTGCAGTTTTGATTCAGAAAGACCAAAGCAAAGCGCCGGACTCACTCATCCCCAAAACGGTGGCGGACTGGCTTCTTCCTCAGCGAGACTTGCAAACTGGAATCGTTCTGTGGTCTGTTGTTCCAAGTTCCCAATTGAAAATAAAAGCCCTAGTTTTTGTGAAGTCTTTTACCCTCCCCCCACCCACCCCATATTTACATACTTGTCCTTGGACTAACTCAGTTTTTGCAGGAGTTTTTCTTCCACTTGCCCGAACTGGACACTAACAGACATTTCGGCTATGAACTGCTCACAGCCTTCCTTGGTAACTTGCTTGCAGTACCTCAGGTCAATATGACAGATATTCCCACACCGTTTGAAGAAGGACAGGCACTGGTCAGTGACCTTATTGCAGTCTGCAGGGAAGAGGACACAAGGTGAGGTGGAGGAAGCGTGGAGCCAAGGGCCCTCCCCAAGCCCCAGGCACTCAGCAACAGAGCAGCAACTGTCCTTGCTGGAAAGCTCTCTTCAAATGCAGAATGGTTTCATCTACCACTTATATTTCATATATGCTTGAAAAGCATCCACACATTCCAAGTGAAATTGCTTAGACTCTTACCCCATGGCCGCCTCTTATATGTATATATTCTCACATCAGTAGGTCCTCTCTATGTTGTTTTATAAAGATAGGATCACACAATATATGAAAATAGCTTGCTTTTCACTTCTACTCTACTGCTGAGGAACACCTCTCTCTGCAGGTTCTTGTGCGCTGTCTGCTTATTCCCAGGGGAGAAGTGCTGGGGGAGTGAGGACACCTGTAAGGTCATCCTGGGATCCTCCCACTCCCCCGGGCACCAGTGTGCTTGCCCGCCCTCCGTGGGACGTTTACCTCAAACCTATGCAGGAGACCAGTGTGCTAGAAGGGGCTGGAAAGATTCCGTCCACAGGGAGCAAAACCAGAATTCAGAACCCTCCGCGTGCCCTCACCGGTAGGTGTGCTCTTCAACCGAGTGTTTCTATCAATTTGGACTTTGCTTCTGTAGCACTGTTTTCTTTTAGAACTGAATCCTCAGTCAACGGGCTGCAACGCCACCTCGCATCCAACTGAGGCCGAGTCCCCACCCTGAGCCCAATGATTCCTTCATCTCAGTGGTATATTAAGCTGGAGACCTTTCCTCATCATCACTAAAATTGGTTGTGTGGGGAATATTATGGATAGGCCCATGATGGGTTAAACAAAGTCTGTTTAAGAGTGAAAAATAGATGTCCGATGAAAGGACAATCTGGGTTAAGAATTACAAACCTCAAACAATGTGGCCTATACCTCACAACAAAATAAATTCTAGACAGATCAAAAGCATTAAATTTTTAAAAATGATACTTATGGAAAAGAAGTAAAAATATCTCTGCTTGCAGATGACATGACCTTAATGCGGTAACTCTAAGGAGTCCACACACACACACACACACACACACACACACACACACACACACACACACACCCTATTCAGCAAAGCTGCAGGATATAAAATCAACACACAAAAATTAGTAGCATTTCTACACACTAGCAATGAACAATCTGAAAGAAAATTACGAAAATTTCATTTACAATAGCATCAAAAAGAAAACATTTAGTAATTTAACAAAGAAAGTGAAAGACTTGTACACTGAAAACTAAAAAACAACACTGAAAGAAATTAAAAGATATAAATGGAAAGACAGCCGATGTTGACGGATTAGAAAACTTAATATTATTAAAATGCCAGTATTACCCAAAGCAGTCTACAGACTCAATGAAATTGCTATAAAATACCAAAAGCAGTTTTTTTGCGAAAAAGAAAAATGCATCTTAAGAATCATGTAGAAATTTAAGGGACCCTGAATTGCCAAAGCAACCTTGAAAAAGAAAAATAAAGTCAGAGGACTCGCACTTCCTGATTTCAATACTACAAAGCCACAGCATATGTTACTGGCATAAGGACAAACATATACACCAGTGGAACAGAACTGAGAGCCCCCGAAATAAACCCTCAAATGGTCAAATGATTTTTGACGAGATGCTAAAACAATTCAGTGGGGGAAAAGACAGACTTTTCAACAAATGGTGCTGGGAAAACTGGATATCCACATGCAACAGGATGAAGCTAGACCACCCCCCATCACACCACACACAAAAATTAAGATTATTCAAAGACTGAACATAAGAGCTAAAACTATGAAACTCTTAGAAGAAAACATGGGAAATCTTCATGACCTTGGATTTGTCAATGGTTTCTTAAACACGACACCAAAAGCACAGGCCACAAAAGGGAAAAGACTGAACTTCATCAAAATTAAAAACTTTTGTACAAAGGACACTCGAGAGTGAAAAAACAACACAGAATGGGAGAAAATATTGGCAAGTCATGTTATCTGTTAAGGAATTAATATCCAAAACATATAAAGAAATCCTACAATTCAACAACACAAACAACCTGATTAAAAAATGGGCAAAAGACGGAAACAGACATTTGTTCAAAGAAGATACACAAATGGTAAATAAGCAAATGAAAAGATGCTCAGTATCACGAATCATTAAGGAAATGCAAGTCAAGACCCCATTGAGATCTTCATATGCATTAGCATGGTTTTCACTTAAACAAACAAAACCCCCAAACCCCAGAAAATGTTAGTAAGGATGTGGAGAAGTTGGAACCCTTTGCACTGTTAGTAGGAATATAAAACAGTGCAGCTGCTCTGCAAAACAATATGGTAGTTTCTCAAAAAAAAGTAAACACAGAATTACCATGTGATTCAGCCAGTCCATTTCTGGTTATATACCCGAAGAACAATGAATTTATACACCCATGTTCACAGCAACATTACTGACAATAGCCAAAAGACAGAAGCAACCCAAGTGTCCATTAGCAGATGATAAATAAAAATGTGGTGTATATATAATAAGCCAGTCCCGAAAGAAACAACTACTGTATGGTTCCACTTATGTGGGGTACCTAGAAGAGTCAAATTCAGGGACAGACAGTAGAATGGTGGTTGCCGAGGGCAGGAGAGGAAAGGGACTGAGGAGTTAGTATTTAGTGGGTACAGAGTTTCTGACAGGGTGAAGAAGAGGTTCTGAAGACGGATGGTGGCGGCTGCACAACTACGTGTCCGTACTTAATGCCAGTGAACCGGACACTTAAGAATTGTTAAAATGGTAAATTTTATGTGTATCTTAACCACAATAAAAAAAATTTTGTTAATTTAGAAAGCTGGAGAAAAGGTAACAATTCACTAGACTTGAGAAAGCTTAACCCCAAACTGGCTAAAGGAAAAACAGAGAAGCAGATTTCTTCTACAGAAGACCTCAAAGGTACAGGTACTGGAAGCAACAAGTACAACGAAAGTGGGGCTGAAGCTGGGGTTAGAGACAGAAGGACTGGTTGAAAATCTACTTAAGGAGCGGTAAGAGGCTGAAGCGCCCTTCCCCAGCCAAAGAGGGAGTTTGTCTGATGGGCAAGAGAAAGTCTCTAGACCAGGCACCACCAGGCACTGTGGAAGGGAGGGGCACCCCCTGAAAAACTGGGGTTACAGGGAAATTTACCTGCTGACTGTCAAGACCTCCAGACTCCTTCCCTGCCAAGCCCTAGAACCCTGGCAGCCCGGCCTGAGCCCTTCGGTTGGGAGGTCAAGGAAAAGAGTGTCCTCTGGCAACCTTGACCAGCTTAAGAGGAAAGACTGACAGATGTCACGTCTGGGTTTCCCCAAAGAAAACAACCCATGCTGACCACCCAATGATACCCACAGCGGACCAGCTCCCACCGCGTCCCCAGAGCCTCCGATCACCTGAGCCGACAACCTCCTGTTGACACTAAATCTGAGAAGGGCCCCTTAGGCAGGCCCACTGACTGCATCTGAAGGAATGTATGGTCTATGTGGAGAAGAAAATAAAACCATCATATCCTCAGGATGGACAATATCTGGATCCAAGAAACAAGAACATGCCACTCTCCAAAAGTTCAGAGAACAAACTATAGCTGTAAAATTAAAAATATAGGCTAAACCATATGAAAACTACCAATATTTGACTGTTTTCTGACCTACATAAAAAGCAGCTTCATATGTTTGAACCTAAAAAAAAGCAGAAATGAAAAACTCACTATAGTTGACCCTTGAACAACATGGGTTTGAATTGTGCAGGTCCACTTATACGCTGATTTTTTTCAATAGTAAATATTACAGGCTACAAATTAGTGATTGAATCTGAGTTTATGGAGGAAGTGTGGATACCAAGGGCCAACTCTAAGTTATATTTGGATTTTCTACTGCAAGGAGGGCTGCACCCCTAGCCCCTAACTAGTTCAAGGGTCAGCTGTATATGAATTCTGTGATAAGTGGAGGAAAACCAGATACAGAGGTAGGAAAAAGGAAAAAAAATTAAAGGTATCAGAGGACTACTAAAGAAAGAAAATAGAAGGGAAGGAAATTAAATAATTCAAGGAAATTTTCCAGAACCAAATTGAGAGACTGAAAGTGCTCATGAATGCTCAGTACAATCCCTGAAAATGGACTCAAACCAAGGCTCATCATCCAAAACTGCAAAAAACTTTGAGATAAAGATCATGTCTTACACGGGACTTCCCTGGTGGTCCAGTGGCTAAGACTCGCGCTCCCAACGCAGGGGGCCCAGGTTCGATCCCTGGTCAGGGAACTGGAGCCCACATGCCGCAGCTGAAGATCCTGCATCCCGCAACTAAGACCCGGTGCAGCCAAATTAATTAATTAATTAAAATTTTAATAAATAAAAAGATCATGTTCTACAAACTTTCAATGAGAGAAAATATTCACTGAAGGATGGAGAATCAAATCGTTTTGGACATCAACTCTGGAAGGCAGAAGCCAAAGGAGCAGTGCCTCCCACTTTGTGAAACAATATGGTTCCCAAACTAGGACTATATAACCAGCTAAGCTATCAATTCAACATGAAGGTATAATACAGCCATTTTCAGACATATAAGGTCTGCAAGATGTCCTCTACCAAATGAACAGATAAACCAAGAAAGAAGATAGAGGACCAAGGAAAGAAGGGTCCCTGCACAAGACAGAAACCAAGGACGTCCCAGGATGGGAGCTGTGCAGCAGGCAGAGACAGCCAAGTTCAAGTGGGGGCAGGAGGAAAAGAAGTCCAGGAGGGTGGTTTCCTACACAGACTGGTTGAGGGCCTGATGAGTTCACGTGGGAAAAGAATAGTACTCAAGTCTGTTTTAGAGTCTGTTTAGAAACTAACCAAGCAAAAATGAGGCAATTATTAAGGAAAACAAACCAAAAAAATGTGCAAGAAAGGAAACATACCCATAATACACACTTTGGCTCAACAGTGGACAATACTTACATGGCCATAATAAGGTAAATAATAGTGACTTAACCACAAATTAGGAAGATGAAGGGAGAAAAGAGAGCAGGGTAAGAGAATTTAAGAATAGTAATCCTTGTTCTCTGCACAGCAAGTTAACACACAGAGCATCTGAATAGGAAAAACAAAAACAAAAAACAACAAGAAACAGCAATGTAGCCTTGCTGTTTGGAAAAAATGGAGGTAAACAGAAACAAAGAGCTCAGGAGTTGAAGGTGGTTTTGCCTCAAGGTGAGAATCAGGGGCAGGGAAGGGGAAGCCGAAGGGCCACCTCGAGCACCCAACTAGCACTTCTACGTGAAATGCAGCCTGAATGTCAAAAACTAGACAACCACGGCTCCACTCTGCCACTAGACCTGATCCTCCAACCACACTGAAGGATCTGGAAACACGTCAAGTGCCATCCATTTTGTGGAAGAGACTTATTTTATCATTAACTAGTTATACTGACAGGAGGAGAAAACATTTTAAAAAGAACCAAATCTAGAAGAGACTGGGTATGAGAGAGATTGGCCTTCATATACAT
The DNA here is from genome assembly GCF_949752795.1 of Hyperoodon ampullatus. Lineage (NCBI taxonomy): Eukaryota > Metazoa > Chordata > Mammalia > Artiodactyla > Ziphiidae > Hyperoodon > Hyperoodon ampullatus. The sequence goes on along the minus strand of NC_136926.1, from coordinate 8,596,519 downwards.
CACAGCTCTTAACGCAAACGCAGAGACCTGTGTGTAGGTCCTGAGACAAAAAGATGACCTGAAAAGATTGTGGTGGAAAACAAAATGCAAAAAGATGATTTATACAAACACACATCATGGACTGTGCTGCAGGGGAGGGGGATTTATACTGGGATCTCTGCTACACATGCATAGTAATTAAATTAGAATAAGTGAAAAGAGTTCATTACTACCAAGCGCTTTAGAACAAGATGCTCCCCAGACCCTCCTCCACGGGGCGGCCCCAGCATCAATGCAAGACCCCGTGCTGAGCCTGGAGCTGGGGTCTTGGTGAAAGCTCACCTCAGTGTGGCTCTCTGTTCTCTGCCTCCATGGAATGCAACACCCCCCTGCCCTCCCACCTCGCCACCAATACTCCCCAAGGAGGAGGGTGGGCTCCCTAGGCACTAAGGTACAGCATCGGCTCCCACTCGGATGTCGCACTGGTAACAGGAAGGCATTTCTCAGGCATGAATGTGGGATGGAGAGAGGGAAACAGCTAAACAGTATGTGAATCCTGACCAAGCCAGACATCAGATTGGATTGTGTCAAAATGTAATTTAAATGAGGTTGAGGGTATCATTTATTACTTGGTAATTTCTGGAGGAAAAAAGTTTCTTTTCTCCTTCTTATTTTTTTGGTCTCGTCCAAATCTTACATGCCCAATCTGACCATCCTGAGCGATCAGACAAGAACTGGGTTAGCTGGGCTGAGGACGGGCAGCGTTGCCTCTGTCCACCTCCCCGTTGGTTGTGCCCCAAGTCCTTAGGAACCAACTCCAGCCCCATCAGTAAGTGGGGGTAGTGAGGACTCCACTGTGGGGTTTTCTTCTTGTCAACAACAGGCCTGTTGATAGCAGGGTCAGGAGGGGGACACGTAAGTGACAACCACCATGGCAGAAATCAAGCTGCTTTCTCCACTGGCCCAGCCTGGCCTCACTGCCGGCTACTCTCCCACACCCCCTGCTGCCAGGCACCAGGTTGTCCACAGCACCCAAGGGAAGCTTTTCTAGCCCATATTTTGGGTCAAGGTCCACTGCTATGTGCTCATGTGCTCTGCTACTAGCACTATTTTTTGGAGCAATTATTTAAAATCTAATAACGCTTATTTGTTTAATGTGTTTCCCCTCTAGACTAGGCTGTGGGTCTGTCTTGTTCACTGGTGTGTCGTAGCATCTAACACTGTGACCCTATAGCAACAGGCACACGAGTATTTCCTTTCGAATGGAGAATGCCCAGCCTGTCCCTCGGGGTCCTGGGCAGACCCTGATGGGTGCCCCAGACTGACCTGACAGGTTGATTTCGGTTAAGGAGTCTCGGGTGGTGGTGCCCACAGCGGTGAGCAGGTTGATGGACTGGTCAGTCACGTGGTTACAGTAACTAAGGTGGAGCTTGGAGAGCAGGGGCATGTGGCGAATGATAAGCCGCAGGGAGGCGTCTGTGATGTCCAGGCCGGCCAGACGCAGCTCCACAATGTTCCGGAGCTTACTCCGATTGTCCATCTGACCTGAGGGGGCAGGACAGAGAGGCAACATGTCACCCTGACATGACACTTTACAAGGCCTACCAGCCAGGTGGAACACCTGGGTTTCATTTAGCCGTTGAGCGTCTCCCCCAAAAGATCAAAACTGGTTCCAACATTTAAAAATCAGAATATTCCACATTAAGTTTTACACTTGTAGATTCTTTAAAAGTCAGAAGACCTAGAAACACAGAGCCTGCATTCCACCCAGCAGTGCTCAGCCAATTGGAGTACAGACAGCACAGCATCTCTGGGTCACCAGATTCCTCATTTAAGGTACTGGTGGGGAGCAGTGAGCCCTGCAACCCGACCGAGGAGGGCTTCATCCCGTGAGGCCCTGTCCGGCCACAATGACCCCGATGCTTGAGGCTTAAAGCCAACGAAGGACAAATTAACATAGAAGCAGTGAGATGCATACAGAGTTCCCAAAGTGGCATCCTGGGAGCCTCTGCCCTCTCACGGGTCCCCTCTTGTACCCAAAGCTGACTGAGAACAGCAGCTGGGACTCAGCTCTGCATGAGAAGGGCTGAAGCCAGAGAAGGCTTGAAGACATGAGTACCAGATGGGGTCTGTGGTGAAAAACAAATCCAATGGCACAGCTTGGTCATACCACCTTCTTGTGACCCCCCCCTTGGGTACACCCCTGTCCCGGACACTCACCTGGCCTGTTGTCTGTAGGCGGGGACAGGAGATCCCGCATCTGGGCATCCTTTAGTCCTTCTACCCACTGGACATCCAGGGTCCGGAGCAGCGGACAACTGGAGCTACAGAGGGCTGAGACTGCGATCCATGAGCAGCCTGACAGCACCAAGTCTCGGAGCCCTGGCGGGGGACAGAGAGGGGGTGGCAGGTCAGGTGATACCCCCAGCCCCTGCTGTTGCACACTGAGGGTCCCTGGCCCAGTGCTCACCAGGCAAGCGGTTGATGAGCCAGCTCAGCTGTTTCTTGGAGATATTGGTCCAGCTGAGGTCCAGGGAGACAGGCTGTCGCCGGATGATGCCGCTCAGCATCAGGGGTGTGATGGACTTGCAGTGGTTCAGGTCGATGCGGGTCCATAACCGCTTATCACAGCACCTGGGGGCCAGGCCCAGCAGAGGGGGCAATGTCAGAGTTGGGAGCTCTCTTGGGGAGCCCCCTGCATGGCTGTGGTCAGTCCCCCACCTACCAAGCCCAGGGGGAGGCTCCTTAACTTTGTCCCCTGGACCCTGTTGTTTAGTTTCCGTCTCGTTGGCACCTGAGAGCCTCTGCTCTGACTGTCACGGCCCTTCCCCCCAACCCCCATGGAAAGTACCAGAAGCTGTAAAGTATTTACTGGGGGCTTAATTACACCCTCCACAGGCCATATTTCAAAACAACCCTGCATCATGCCTGTTCACAGATGAAGGTAAGTAACTTGGCCAAGGTCAGAGACCGTTCCAGCTGGGAACTATCAAAGCGGGATTAAGATCAGGAACTGGCACGGCGCTCGTAACCTGGGCCAGCTCTTTTAAGGACAAGGACTCCCCCTGGTCCTCAGTTCATCTTCCAAGAAGCTAAATCAGGAAAGCAAATAGGGTTCACCTCTTTTGACAAGACCACACTGACTGTTAGCTGCTAGACCTCTTTGAGGATACTTAAGCTGGACGGGGCTTAGAAAGAGCATCATGAGCGACTCCAGTGGGGACGCATGTGCCATCCCTGGTCTAGCCCAAGCCTTAGCCTGACCCCCTGGTGCCCCCATGTGAACTCAGCCGGCGCCCCTCACCAGCGGTTCCAGGTCCTGCAGACCCGCATGCAGACACACAGGTCTTGGTGGCTGAGGTAGCTGAAGACGGCCATCCACACCTCCCTGTGCATAACGTGGGCCGCCCCATCATCCAGGGGCAGCGAGTCGGGCGGGGGGCTGATGGGGGGCGGCCGGATCACATGTCGCTCCATCTGGATGCACTTGGGCGGGGACACGGAGGGAGGGGGCCGGGAGATGACTCGGGGCGGGCTGCGCAGGCCGGGCCCCAGCTGGTGCCGCAGCTCCCGGGGGGTGCCGTTGGGCCCCTTGCTGAAGCGGTGAGGGCGCTCACAGAGGCCCAGGGGCCGCTTGGGCTCCTCGTTCTCGCTCTCAGGCTCCGACTTGATGGGCTGGTGGTTCTCGTGGGCCAGGCTGCTCTCCGTCTTCTGGATCTCCTGGTTGAGCTCCTTGCTCAGCTCCTTGCTCAGCTCCTTGTTCGGGAGTCGCCGCTTCCGGCGCATCTTCACCTTCCTCTTCTCCTCGGGGCCCTCCGCCCCCTCCGTGCTGGGGCCGGCGGTGGGGGAGCTGGAGCGGGAGTGGTCGCTCTCCCTCGTCTTGGGGGGCGCCTCGGGCAGGTCGTCCTCCGGCTCCTGCTTAAAGCGCCTGAGAGGCTTGTTGGCCAGAGCCATTCGGTCCTCAGCGTTCTTCCAGGACCGCCGCTGAGGGAGGAGGGGGAGCGTGGGGGGGTGAGCCCCTAGACCGGGGGCTGCGCCCACCCAGGCCTCCCACCCTCCACCCCAGGACCCATTGCCCCAGGAGCGGGCCTGGGGTGAGGGCGGAAGATGGTACCTTTTTCCTGAAAAGCTTATCTTCTTTGCCGGGTTTTAGCTGTCACAGGAAAGAAAGGATGCAGAGCTTGCTCCCAGGGTTCGTAGAATTTGGTCCCCTCTACACCCAGCCCCACCAACAGAGGCTGGAGGGTCACCTTCCCAACAAATCCCATCTTCTCTGCTCTGACAGATGGGTGGGCCCTGCCTGGTGGTTTTAAGGAAGAAGCTGGAACTGGTGGACGGTGATAGAGCTGTCCCCACCCGACTGACCTCCCACCCCTGGACAGACCCAGAGATATGCAGTCGCCCATTCAGGTCGGACTTGGCTCGTGGAGCCTGTCCCAGAGACGGGGTCTGCAGGATTCCCGGCCGAGCCTTAATGGCTAGAGCGAGGAGGAGACAACCAGGCGCCACCTCGTGGCTGATGCTGGAAGGGCCGGTGGGCGAAGAGGGGCCGCCAGGATCCTCCGAGGTTCCCCAGATCCACAGGGCTTCCCTGCGGCAGCTTCAGCTTCCCAGGCCCCACGCCGGAACCACGAGCCAGAGCCTCCAGGCTGAGGCCTGGGAAGCTACGGTGAACAGGTGCCTCGGAGCGTCTGCGGCAATGGGTTCGAGGACCACTGGGGCGGGGCGGGGCGGGGCGGGGGCGGCCGGGGACTCGCGAGTCCCCGCAGCCTGGGGAGGGCGGGGCGACGTGGGAGCACCTGCTGCTGGAAGTAAGTGAGACTGGATCTCCACCAGGGGCTGAGGCTGCTGCCTAGAGGGGGCCTCGGCGAGAGGTGAGAAGAGGAACCGGGGGACGTTTGAAGCGTCGAGGCCTAAAGGGGTGGGAAGAGGAGTGACTCGCTGGTTTTCCCCTCCTTTCTCTCGGGCAGGGCTCTCAGGACTTCCGTGACTTCGGCTCTCCCCGCTGCCCATCCCCGCCCCCGCCCGCGCGCCCCTGCACCCGGGACCAGCCAGGCCGCCCCTCGCTGCCCGCCCCTCCCGGTCGTACTCGCTTGCGTCCACTCAGCTCCTGGGGCTTCTCGTATTTCCGCTTCCTCCTCAGGTGCACATCGTCCGACTTTCGGCGCAGGATGCCGTCTGGGGGCACCTTCTTGGGGTGCTCATCTGGCCTGCGCCGGGGCGCCTCCTCACACTCACTCCTCCGCTTGGCAGGCTCCTGCGCCTCCTTGCTGTCCCGGTTCATCTTCTGCTCCTTGAGCAGGGAGCCGGGCAGGTTTGAGGCGTACTTAAAGCCAGGGCCACGCTTTTGCTTGTAGGCCAAAAACAGAGAAGGAACACACGAACTGTATATCTTTGGACGTGCCCTTGCCCCCGAGTCCGCGGTACCCCTCAAGCCGACATCGCTGTGGGCGGGGAGACAGGCTGGGTCTGGCAAGGCCAAGGTCTACCCCCTCCCGGGCTGACCCCTGGGACTTGGAGCCCGGCACTCACTTTCCCGGTCTTGCCGGCGTGGTTACACTTTGGACACTCCCAGCAGTTTGGAAGCTCATCATTGACCACGCCCTCTGACTCCTTAATCTGGGAGGGACACACACCAGTCAGCAAGCAGGGAGGGGTTGGACAGGGCCAGCTCCGCCAAGAGCATCAACACCCCCTCCCAAAAGCCATTTCCATACCACCTCTGGCCAAGAGAAAACAAGAGTGGTTAAGACGGGTGGCTCTGGATTCAGGTCAGGGTTCCTCTTCTTAGCTCAATGACCCTGGGCAAATCACTCCATCTCTGTGGGCCAGTGCCCTCAGCCATAAAATGGAGTGTGCCTATCTCACTGGAGTTATGTGAGAATTCAATGAGGTAACCTAGTGAAAGCAATTAGCTCAGGGCCTGGCACCCAGCAAGGACCCACAAACCATTCAGTCATTTAACAGCACCGAACTAGGTGCGTGGTATCAGCAACTGAGATGTGCTTTCCCTGGAGCTTCTGATCCGGGAGAGAGAGAAGTGAACAGGGGCCAGGGGAAAAGCACCCCTTTTCAGAAGGGGCGGTGTGTGTGCTGGGGAGAAGGGAGTGTCACGACAAACCCCACCACCAGCACCGAGGGAAAGGGGACTGACACCTCAGAGCTGAAGCGCCCTTGGGGGCAGGCCCACTCCCATCTCTCTGAACACAGATACAGCTGGGCTGATGGGAGGTGCCAAGTAGGCTGACATTCTCTTGAGGCAGAGGTATGAGGTATGTGCCAGCCCAGAGCAGTCTCTTCCTTTCAAAGGTGGAACCTGCTGCCCAAGACAGGCAGGCACAGCACGATGGTCCCCAGGAGGCAGTCCTGCCCTGGGCACACCAAGGGAACAGGTTCCTGGCACATGGGACAGGAATGCAACCACCTGTTGTTACAGGACCCGCCCTCCCCTGGCCCAGCCTTTTTTCCCAGAAGCCCTGAGAGCAGCCCAACTACCCACTCTCCCTCTGGGCCAGGTGCAAGACTCTGGGAACTCTCTGTGGTTCTGAGGTCCTGGTAGGTGGAATGTGTGTGTCTGTGTGTGTCTTCACTCCCGCAAAGACATGGGTGCAAGGTCTGAGCGACTCCAGAAACTTCTCGCCCTCAGCTCATCATCGAACACAGAGAATCCCCCAGACTCAGAGTCCTCCAGGGAGGGAAACTAGTCTCACTTCCCCTCCACCCCCCAAACCCCCGCAGCATCAGCACCACCAGAGGCCCAGGGTGAGGCGCCAAGCGGCACAGCCAGATGCCCCCGAGGCTGCTCACCTTAAGGCATCCAGGGTGGATGATTTCGTTGCAGATGGAGCACTCCATGAGCATGAGGTTAAACTTGCCTTCTTCCTCTTCCACTGTGTCCTCTTTTCCTGCCTCGCCACACACTAGACACACGGCGGTGTGGGGCAGCACTGGCTGAAGAGCGGGGAGAACACACAGGAGTCAGCATGGCCGGGACCCCGTGGGAAACACCTCAAAGGCAATGAGGTACTCCCCTCGGGCCTTCCAGGAGCTGGGGGAGAACCAGCCCAGGCACTGCCCATCATTCATTCGTGCATTCAAATACTTATCTGGCTACTACCTCCACGTGCCAGGTACCACTCCAAGTGCTGGCTATAGCACTGAACCAGACAGATAAAAGTCTCTGCCACCCTGAGCTTACATTTTAGTGGAGGGAGGCGAGCAAAATGAAGAAGAGTCTGTTAGATGGTGACAAGGGAAATGGAGAAAAATAAAGCAAGGAGGGCCAGGTCAGCAGTGAGGTGGGGGAAAGGAGGGCTAACCTGAAAGGCAGAGGTCAGGGACAGCCTCACATATGAGAAAAGACCTGCAGGAGGAGCTGGGGCATGAACCGAGCCCAGATCTGTAGGGGCTGAGGCCACATCTCTCCAGCGGCTATCAAAGCACAGTCTAAGAACTCCGGGTCCTCAAGACCTTACAGGGAGGTCAAACTATCTTCAGAATACCACTAAGACCTCATCTGCCTTTTTCACTGTGTTGACACTTGCACTGGTGGGTGAAACTGCTGGCACCTGTCAGGGCAGAGGCTCCAATGTGCCCAGGCAGTCACTGGGCCGTTCCTGGCCACATGCTCCTTAAAAAGATCACCAGTTTCATTTAAGGATATCTTTGATAAAGCAGTAAGAATTATTAATTTTATTAAAACTCTGACCTCCGAGTACACATTCTTTTAATATTCTGCATGACAAAATAGGAAGTATGCATCAACTACTTCAGCTGAATACCAAAGGATGATGGGTATCTAAAGGAAAAGCTCTTGTGACCAAGCCGTGAACTGAACTGATCACTTTCTCCACAGAACACCATTTTACTTGAAAGAATGACTGATTATTTAAAAAAAAATAAAGGGGGGGTATTGGCACATCTTCTCAAAGATGAAATAAGTAAGCCTGTCACTTTCAGAAAAATAACTTAAAACATTTGTTGCAGATGATGAAATTTGAATTTTCAAACAAAAATCAGAATTTTGGAAAACTTACATCAGCCACCGTGAACTAGACAGCTTCCCGATACTTAAAGACTTTTCTGAGGACACTGGTGCTGGTGTTAACAAATGTGTGTTTTTTTTTTTTTTAAACACTGTATAACACTATGTACCCCTATTTGGAAAATCTGTAAAACTCAGTGAGCCAGTGTTTTCCAAATGACCAATATCTGATGTTATAACATTAGGCATGAGCAAATGAGGGGCAAGAACGGCTAATGAATTTTAATGTAACAGCAGGAAAAGTTCACTGATAGTTTCAGATTCCACATTGCAACTAACCTTTAAGCACTTGCCACCTGTTGAGCTCTGGTCGTGGATGAGAAGTATATCCACGATTATCTGAAAAGGCTATTAAAAGACTCCCAGGAGGGCTTCCCTGGTGGCGCAGTGGTTGAGAGTCCACCTGCTGATGCGGGGGACACAGGTTCGTGCCCCAGTCCGGGAAGATCCCACATGCCGCGGAGCGGCTGGGCCCGTGAGCCATGGCCGCTGAGCTTGCGCGTCCAGAGCCTGAGCGTCCGGAGCCTGTGCTCCACAACGGGAGAGGCCACAACAGTGAGAGGCCCGCATAACGCAAAAAAAAAAAAAAAAAAAAAGACTCCCAGGAATTCCCTGGCAGTCCAGCGGTTTGTTTTCCAGCGGTTCGGACTCTGTGCTTCCACAGTCACAACCTGAGCAGCGCAGACCCACCCACCAAAAAAGACTCCTCCCTTTTTCAACCACATATTTATGAGGCCAGGTTTCCCTCATATAGTGCCTCCAAAACAACATCACAGAATGAATATAGAAGCATATATGAAAACCTAGGTCTTTTCTACTGAACCAAGCATAAGAAAGATTTACAAAAACATATAACAATGCTATTTTTCCTACTAATCATTTCTGTTTCAGAAGTTGTTATTTCTCCTAAAAATGTTATTTATGTTAACATGTAGTGGGTTTCTTGTAATTTTTAAATGAATTCAAAATATTAAAATTTTTTTATTACAGTGATATTAATAAATAACCCACATAAATGAAAGCTCTTTGGGGTTTTCATAATTTTTAAGAGAGCAAATGGGTCCCAAGACCACGAAGTTTGAGAGCTGATGTACTAGACTATAAACCCTGGTGGACAGGCTCTCACTCTCTCCTCCTTATAAACGTCCACCTCCCAGTACTTGGGATCCAGAGGAAACACACAACCAATTTTTATTAAACTGAGTTAGAATAGCTTCAAATAAGCTGGGATATACACTCCACCAATAACTGGAAAAGTCTGTAAAATGGATAGAACACTGAAGGCAAGAGTCATCATTTGTTCAGACTCTGAAGTGGGCGAGGAGAGACAGAACCAGTCTCTGCAAAGTTACAGCAGGAGGGGAAACCCCAGCCAGGGCTACAGGGAGAGGGTGCTGGGCAGTGAGAAGGGATAAAGTCTGCGGAGGAAGCCTCCCCCATGGGAAGAGAGAGACTCACTCATCAGGAAAAGGGGCCTGGAAGAGGAGTAGAGGGGGGCTGCCTGGGTCAGAGGGGGGTAAAACGTGGCAGGAAGTGCTCCCAACAGAGTGCGAAGCCTGGAAGAGAGCAAGGACCTCGAGTGAGGGTCGGGCTAAGGTTGCATTTGCCATCAGTCCCAGGCTGGAGAGGAAGACACACACAAAAGTGAGGTTTCCTTCAACCGACAATCCCTGTGTCAGGCACTGGGCCAGACACCAGGGCTGCAAAGAACAGGGGACAGCAGAGACGGCTTCCTATAACTGGACCTGGGTCACTGGAGGGAAGATGAGGGTGAAAGAGAAAGTATGGCTGAAGAGGAAGAGACGGGGACTTCCCTGGTGGCGCAGTGGTTAAGAATCCGCCTGCCAATGCAGGGGACATGGGTTCAAGCCCTGGTCCAGGAAGATCCCACATGCGGTGGAGCAACTAAGCTCGGGCGCCACAACTACTGAGCCTGTGCTCTAGAGCCCGTGCTCCGCAACAAGAGAAGCCACCGCAATGAGAAGCCCACCCACCGCAACAGAGTAGCCCCTGCTCGCTGGAACTAGAGAAAGCCCACACGCAGCAACGAAGACCCAACACAGCCAAAAAAATTAATCAATTAAAAAAAAAATTACGAGGAAGAGACAGTCCTGGGGCACTGCTAACATGCCAAGTTTTAGGTGACACTGTTCTCAAAACCCAGAGTCCCTATGGACAACTTCTCTTAAACCATAACAGAATGCAATAAGTCATGGACCCTCACTCCAGAAAAATGCACATACACACAGGCACACATATAAAAATCTGTATTTAATTTCAAGGGAGCACTCAAACTCCCTGAAACCCATTCAAATGACCTGGTACAGGTGACAAAAACACAAGCAACGAAACTTCGAAACCTCTACACAGCAAAGGTAACAATCAACAGAGTGAAAAGGCAACGTACATAATGAGAGAAAATATTTACAAACCATGTTATCTGATAAGGGGTTAATATCCAGAATATATGAAGAACTCCTATAACTCAACGACAAAATACAAACAATCCAATTTTAAAATAGGCAAAGGACTTCAACAGACATTTGTACAAAGAAGGCCTACAAATGACCAACAATCACATGAAAAGATGCTCAACATCACTAATCATCAGAGAAATGTAAATCAAAACCACAGTGAGGTATCACCTCACACCCATTAGGATGGCCACTATCAAAAAAGAAAAAAATAGGGGCTTCCCTGGTGGCACAGTGGTTGAGAATCTGCCTGCTAATGCAGGGGACACGGGTTCGAGCCCTGGTCTGGGAGGATCCCACATGCCGCGGAGCAACTAGGCCCGTGAGCCACAACTACTGAGCCTGTGCGTCTGGAGCCTGTGCTCCACAACAAGAGAGGCCTGCACACCGCGATGAAGAGTGGCCCCACTTGCCACAACTAGAGAAAGCCCTCGCACAGAAACGAAGACCCAACACAGCAAAAATAAATAAATTAATTAATAAACTCCTACCCCCAACATCTTCTTTAAAAAAAAAAAAAGAAAAAGAAGAAAAAAATAACAAGTGTTGGCAAGGATATGGAAAAACTGAAACCTTGTGCACTATTTATTGGTGGGAATGTGAAATCGAGCAACCACTGTGGGAAACAGTATGGAGATTACTCAATTAAAAACAAAATGACCATATGATCCAACAATCCTACTTCTGGATTGAGATATATATATATAGCAATATGCTTTTGGATATAGCAATATACCCAAAAGAATCCAAAGCAGGATCTCAAAGAGATACTGGCACACCCATGTTCATTGCAGCGTTATTCACAATAGCCAAGAGATGGAAGCAACTTAAATGTCCATGAGCAGATAAACAGATAAAGAAAATGCAGCACGTCCATACAACGGAACATTATTCAGCCTTTAAAAAGAAGGAAATCCTGACATATGCTACAATGTGGATGAACCCTGAAAACATTAAAGCTAAGTGAAAGAAGCTCACAGAGGGAGACATCCTGCCTGAATCCACTTTCATGAGGTGTCCAAAGTAGTCACAATTAGAAACAGAAAGTAGAAAGGTGGTTGCCAGGGGCTGGGGGAGGGGGGATGAGGAGCTGCTGTTCAGTGGATATAGAGTTTCCATTTGGCGAGATGAGAAAGTTCTAGAGATCAGTGTGCACAACAATGAGCATATAGGTAATATCACCGAACTATACACTTAAAAATGGTCAAGATGGTAAATTGCATAAGTTTTGGACCACAATTTAAAAAAGAGAGACAGACATAAAGAAAACACAAAAACATAAGCAGTATGTGTTGGAGGGAGAAGGGGAAGGTGCCCCAGGCTTGGAGGGGCATCAGCAGCCAGGGAGGAAGCCTCGCCTGATGCCAGGCTGGGCCTGTGAGGGTCTTGCTCAGGGCCAAGGATACTGTCCCTCCTGCTGAGCCTGCTTTCCTGTGGGAGCACGGAGATCACTGCTCCCTCAGGGAGGACCCCGGGGCCCGGAGCAGTGCCCTAAGGAAGGCAGAATGCCTGAGTGTGTGCAGGGGGGATACACAAGCACAGCCAGGACCTTGCTGAGTTGCCAGAGCCTGAGCCCACTGCCCTGTCCTGGGGCAAGGCCAGAGGCCAGGCGAGATGGCCTGGAGGGGCTGGCCAGGCTTTCCAGCGGCCCAGCTCCTCCTGGACACCATAAATCAGTCCTCCTTCTCTGGGACGGCCCCCTCAGGAGGAGCACTGACCTTCCACCCAGACCTCTGACTTCGAAAGCAGGACAGGAAGGAAGGGAGGGCCCAGAACCATCATGAACTGGACCATAAATGTTGGCAACAGGGTCACAGACAGGACAGGCTGCCCTGACATCTTTAATGGCAGAGACTTCAAAGTACTCGGTCATCTAGGGAAGGAAGGAGTTGTAAGACCAGCAGACTATGAAGCAAAGGGAGCCTAAGCACATGGCAGGACCCCAGAGTCCTGCACTGTGGAATCTGAGAACAGCATTAGTCTCCCCTTTCTTCCCAGGAGGGAGCACCCCTCCGGGGTTTCTGCTGCGGCCACATTCTCTTCAAGCGGAGGGACTGGACAGACCAATGGGCAGGGGAACAGACCGGCCTGAGGCACAGGTGGGGCCTGCATTCAGGAGCCCCGTGGCCTGGAGCAAGGAAGGGCTGCCACCTCCACTTCCGGGGGGAGAAACACCACAGCCACTGGGAGGGGCGCCCCTGGGGGCACTCACCGCGATGCACTGCCGCATGATGCAGCTCTGCTTCATCCGCCCGGGGCCCCCAAACTTCTTCATGTCCTTGCAGAAGTGGCACTCTCCGCACTCCGTCCGCAGGCAGGCCTCGCACTTGCGGCATCGCGTCCGGCGCCGGCGAGCTCCCGCCGTGGTCCGGTTGGCGGCCAACTTCACCGCGGAGGCGGGGCCCAGCTTCCCCTTGGGCCGACCTACGGCCCGGTTCTGTGGGAGCACACACAGGACTGGTGAGATGGGGGCCCGCAGGGCCGGCCAGGCCCCGAGTCCGGGGGGTTATGGGTTGAAGTGTGTTCACCCAAAAGATATGTTCAAGTACTAACCCCACAACCTCAGAACGTGACCTTACTTGGAAATTGGGTCTTTACAGGCGAAACTTTTAAAATATGGTCACTAGGGTGGCCCTAATCCAACAGGACTGGTGTCCCTGTGAAAGGGGTAGATTTGGACACAAGCAGAGAGAAGTCTTATATGAAGACACAGAGAGAAGACGGCCATGTGCCTGGAGGGATGCCGCCATCTACAAGCCAAGAAATGTCAAGGAAGCCAGCAAATGCCAGAAGCTGGAAGAGGCAAGGAAGGGTCCTTGCCTTGAGCCGTCATAGAAAGCACCACCCTGCAACACCTTGACTTCTGACTTCTAGGCTCCAGAACTGTGAGAGAATACGTTTGTTTAAGCCACCCAGTTTTTCTGGGTTTTTTTTTTTTAATTTTTATTGGAGTATAGTTGCCTTACAATCTTGTGTTAGTTTCTGCTGTACAGCAAAATAAATCAGCTTTATGTACAAATATATCCCCTCTTTTTTAGATTTCCTTCCCATTTAGGTCACCTTGAGTAGAGTTCCCTGTGCTATACGGTAGGTTCTCATTGATTACCTATTTTATACATAGTATCAATAGTGTATATATGTCAATCCCAATCTCCCAAGTCATCCCACCAGCACCCCTTCACTTCTTCCCTTGGCATCCGTACGTTAAGCCACCCCGTTTGTGGTGCTCCACTATGGCAGCCCCGGGAAGCTGACAGGGACATCCTGCTTTGGAGGGCAGCACGCCTGGCTCTAGAGCCTTCTGCGCACCGCCCCCCACGTCAGGCCAGGCTCCTCGGGCTACCTGTGCTTCCGCAGGGAGGCCACACAATCCGCCTCTGTTCCCTCTGCCAGGGACCCCCACCCCTCCCCGCCCCACTCGACTAATGCCTGCTCAGGCTGCAGGACCCAGTTCAAACACTGCCTTCTCCTGGCAGCCCTTCCTGACCGCCCTGCACTGGGCCCGTCACAGCGTAACTGTCTGTTCTCTCATGGGTCTTCCCTTTGAGACAGGGAGCTCAGAAAGGCAGTTATGGAGGGTGTCTTGTCACCACTGTCCCTCGACAAGACGGCTGGCACCTAGCATGTGCTCAATAAACCAGACCCCAAGAGAATGAGACAGTAAACCGTAAGGAGCTGATTTCTGAGAACTTCTCCCTGTGACTCAGGGAAACAGAGACAGGCAGATGAACAGAAAGTGGTACTACATGCTGAACAGGGCACAAGTCAGCCACATGTCCTGCTCTGAGGTCCTTACAACCTGGCCACCAGCCCCAGAGCCTCTTGCAAACCAGGATCAGAGAACCAGCCGCTGGGACACTGTCCACCCAGGATCAGAAGTAGGAAGGACCAGGATGGTAGGGAGAGCGTCTCATCTGAAGCACCTTTCTGAGTTTGCTGAAAAATGGTTCATCCCTCCGTCAGAGAGACACACTCTCACCCCAAAACTATCTGATCTAATTGGCATCGAATGCTTAAAGCCCATCTCAGCCAATTAAACAGCTTCAGTCCATCTCAGGCTTTTCAGTTTAATTGCCTGTCATACGTGGATCCCTAAACAAAATCCCATCGCCCGCTAGCTCCTGGGCCCAGAAGTGTGGTTACGATGTACCGCAGTGCAGAGGATCTTCCTTCCAGGGGCCCCTCTCCTACAATGCACCCAGCTCCCCACCCCCAAACTACTGGGGCTGCTTAGAAACTTACAACCACATCAGCAAGGGAAACAGCCCATGGTTCTCCGAGAATCAAGCCTTGACCCCCATCATTTTATCCTGCAGAGCCGTGGTCCCTGCGCAGACCCCAAGGTCCCACACACACCTTTTGGTATTGACACCTAAGTGGATCCCTTCCCTCAGATTTATTTTCCCAAAAGCCTGCAGCATTCAAGGAAACTGCGAAGCCTCTGGTGGTGAGGCACCCACATCAGGAAGCGCTGCGGCTCTGGATCTTTATCCCTCTTAACTTGCTCTGAACTCCAAAGAGGAAAGGAGACCCAGCTCCACTGGCCCACGTGTCCTCACCTCCCTGTGCCCTGACCCTGCCTCTCCCACAAGCCACACCACCCGGTGGGGTAAGGGGCTGCCCCAATGCAAGTTACTCCTCCTGCAAGCAGTGGAGGGCCTCCCCACGCACCGCAGCCCAGGGAGGTCTGGGGCCCCTAGTCATGGACATGGGCAGTTCTACAGCCGTGGCACCGGCTGTCAATTCGGGTCAGGTCTTGCTGCCAGGTGAGTAGTGGGGGAAAAAAAAAATCAGTTTTCAGAGACTTTAGATTTGAGAACAGCACATAAGGGACTGTAGACCTGAAAACTAAGCAGCAAGGAGTGCTGAGTGGAAGCAGGGATGACAGGGACGGTGACAGCGGTGCAGGTGGGTACTTGCCAAGTGCCTGTCATCCTGCTCTTCATTTTACGTATGATATTACCTAATTTCCCAATATAACCCTATGAGAGATGCCATTTTTCAGATGAGGAAACTGGAGCTAGAGGTTAAGTGACCGGCTCAAGGTCACGGAGCCAGCAGAAGATGTGCATCTAAACACTAAAACCACATCTAAACACTATAAACCACAGCGATGCACAGGCCAAATAGGACAAGAGACCCCAGAGTCCACGGGAACTGACCACATGCCCTGGAAGGGGCCCACAGCTAGTGCCTTGATGCCCTTAGTAGGACAGGTGCCAACAGGAGGTGCAGAGAAGCACATCAATTTCCAGAGAAATGGAGACCAGGAAGGTTTCTCCCTCTCTTCACAGCCTGGAAGACTGACTCTCTGGTAAAGAGCACACATCCTGTTAGCAACCCACTCCTCAAATCCCTGAAACATGGGCCAAGGGGTGGGCGATTCAAAGCCTCGAGTCAGGTACAGAGAAGGCAGCCCATGGTTCAGCCTCCAAGGATAAAACCAGAGGTGAAGGGCTCACACTCTGACCCTGGAGTAGGAAAGTCTAAGGACTAGTTTCTTTGGTGAAGGACTGAGAAAAAGAAAAAATTTCAGGAGTCCAAACATGGCTCTTGCCTCCCACTCAGGAGCGTCAGGTATACATAGCAGCTGAGCACCTCTGGCCTCTCTGGCCACTCAAAAGTAAGAGAGTTGGGTCGATCCGGCCACAGCCACAAAGCTCGTACTTGACTGTGAAACAAGCCCACCTTCCTGTGCTTTCCAAAGTTCATTCTCATCTGAAGAGGCACTTTTCCAAACGATGGAAAAAAACAAATCTGCCCGGATCTCGATGGCAGCTGAGACATCCTGGAAAATGACAAAGCCAACGGCAGACAACGCCTCGAAGGAAGAGGTATAAACGTGGCTGTTTCCAAAGACCTTGTTTCAGGCCCTCTCTGCCAGGTTGCCAAACAAGCTAGAAAAGTTGCTGCTGCCTGCAGCTTCGTGGGCCAGCTTGCTGGTCAGGAGTCAACTGAGCAACACTTGTAATGCAGGATCCTCCTAAAGACCACTGAGAAAATCAACAGGTAAGAAAGACATCGAAGGGTCTCTATTAGGGAAGGTGAACAAGCCTTGTTTTGGCTTCTGTCCTAACCTCTTTTCGGTGACATCTAAAGGTTCACAAACTAATACTCAATTCTGCTCTATCCTACCTGTGCCTCTATTCATTCAAGTAACCCAGAATGCCCCTTTGTTAATTTCAGCCTGTAATGTTCTTCTCAGCAAAAGGGAATGATGGCATCCACTGACGTCCACATACAAACCAGCCGCCCAAACCCCAAAACCGTTTGTTGATTTTATCAGTCCAGAACTCATATCCTCAGCTCCATCTGGTCAGGAAAATTGAGTCCACACACCCATACACACAAATCTTAGTATTCCAACACTTTTTCTCCATCAACATCTCACAAGTATCGTCCTTAAAAGGAGTATTATTGATAAACATTTTTAAAAATAAAATTTAAAAAGGAATACTATTGGGCTTCCCTGGTGGCGCAGTAGTTAAGAATCCGCCTGCCAACGCAGGGGATACGGGTTCAAGCCCTGATCCGGGAAGATCCCACATGCCGCGGAGCAACTAAGCCCGTGCACCACCTACTACTGAGCCTGCACTCTAGAGCCTGCGAGCCACAACTACTGAGCCCGAGTGCCACAGCTACTGAAGCCCGTGCACCTACAGCCCGTGCTCCACAAGAGAAGCCACCCAGGGCTTCCCTGGTGGCGCAGTGGTTGGGAGTCTGCCTGCCAATGCGGGGGACACGGGTTCGAGCCCTGGTCTGGGAGGATCCCACATGCCGCGGAGCGGCTGGGCCCGTGAGCCACAGCTGCTGGGCCTGCGCGTCTGGAGCTTGTGCTCCACAACAAGAGAGGCCGTGACGGTGAGAGGCCCGTGCACCGCGATGAAGAGTGGCCCCCACTCTCCGCAACTAGAGAAAGCCCTCGCACAGAAACGAAGACCCAACACGGCCAAAAATAAATACATAAATAAATAATGTAAACTGACATGTCATTTAAAAAAAAAAAAAAAAAAAGAGAAGCCACCCAATGAGAAGCCCGTGCACCGCAACGAAGAGTAGCCCCTGCTTGCTGCAACTAGAGATAGAAAAAAGCCCGTGTGTGGAAACGAAGACCCAGTGCAGCCAAAAATAAAAATTTAAAAAAAAAAGGAATACTATTGAGGTAGTTCATTTCATTCCACAAATATTAACTAAGTGCCTCCTATCAGATCCTATTCTCCAGAATATTCATGGGCAGAACCTTCAATCCCTCATTCCTAAAATACTGGAATTAACATTACTTGGATGAACCTGAATTAGTGAAAAGATATCCCATGTTCATGGACTGAAAGATAATATTGTTAAAGGAAACAACAGGGAAGATCCCAACTAAAGTGGAAACAAAGTGGTCCGCAAATTCAATGCAACCCTGACGAAAATCACGGCTGGCTCATCTGCAGAAATTGAAAGGCTGATCCTAAAATTCATGTGGAGGGAATTCCCTAGTGGTCCAGTGGTTAGGACTCCACACTTCTATTGCAGGGGGCCTGGGTTCAATCCCTGGTCAGGGAACTAAGATCCTGCAAGCCGTGTGGCATGGCCAAAAATAAAATAAAAATTAAGATGAGGGCTTCCCTGGTGGCGCAGTGGTTGAGAGTCCGCCTGCCGATGCAAGGGACATGGGTTCGTGTCCCGGTCCGGGAAGACCCCACATGCCGTGGAGCGGCTAGACCCGTGAGCCATGGCTGCTGAGCCTGCACGTCCGGAGCCTGTGGCCCGCAGCGGGAGAGGCCACAACAGTGAGAGGCCCGCGTACCACAAAAAAACAAACAAACAAACAAAAAAGATGAAATTCATGTGGAAATGCAAGGGACCTGAAATAGCCAAAACAATCTTGCAAATGAAGAACAAAGTTGGAAGACTTACACTTCCTGATTTCAAAACTTACTATGAAACTACAGTAAACAAAACAGTGTGGTAGTGGCATAAGGATGGATATACAGATCAATGAACTAGAATTGAGAGTTCAGAAATAAAGCCTCACAATATTTATGACCAACTGATTTTTGACAGGGGTGTCAAGACAATTCAGTGGGGAAAGAACAGACTTTTCAACAAATGGTGTGGGGATAAATGGATATCCACATACAAAAGGATGAAGTTGGACCCTTACATCACACAATATACAAAAATTAACCCCTGGGCTTCCCTGGTGGCGCAGTGGTTGAGAGTCCGCCTGCCAATGCAGGGGACACGGGTTTGAGCCCTGGTCCGGGAAGATCCCACATGCCGCAGAGCAACTGGGCCCGTGAGCCACACCTACTGAGCCTGCGCGTCTGGAGCCTGTGCTCCGCAACAAGACAGGCCACGACAGTGAGAGGCCCGGGCACCGCGATGAAGAGTGGCCCCTGCTTGCCACAACTAGAGAAAGCCCTCGCACAGAAACGAAGACCCAACACAGCCATAAATAAATAAATAAATAAAGCAAAACTGTCAAAAAAAAAAAAAAAAAAAAAAATTAACCCCAAAATGGATAGAAGACCTAAATGTAACGGCTAAAACATAAAACTCTAAGAAGAAAGCATAAGGGTAACTCTTCATGACCTTGGATGAGGCAATGATTTTTTGGATATGACACCAAAAGCACAGGTGACAAAAGAAGATAAACTGGACTTCAAAATTTAAAACTTTTGTGCTTAAAAGAGCACTATCAAGTAAGAAGAAGAATGGGAGAAATTATTTGCAAATTATACACCTGGTTAAGGGTTGTATCCTTAAGGTATAAAACAACTCAACAATAGAAAGACAAATATCCCAATTTTAAAATGAGCAAAGGAGGACTTCCTTGGTGGTGCAGTGGTTAAGAATCCACTTGCCAATGCAGGGGACATGAGTTTGAGCCCTGGTCCGGGAAGATCCCACATGCCGCAGAGCAACTAAGACTGTGCGCCACAACTACTGAGCCTGCGCTCTAGAGCCCGCGAGCCACAACTACTGAGCCCTCGTGCTACAATGACTGAAGCCCGTGCGCCTAGATCCCGTGCTCTGCAGCAAGAGAAGCCACCACCGCAGTGAGCAGCCCGCACACCACGATGAAGAGTAGCCCTCACCTGCTGCAACTAGAGAGACCCTGCGTGCAGCAAGAAAGACCCCATGCAACCAAAAATAAATAAAATAAAATGAGCAAAGGATTTAAGCAGATAATTCCCCCCCCCAAAAAAAGATATAAAAATGGGCAATAAGCACATGGAACAATGTTCGACATCACTAGCCAACAGAGCATGTGATCCGTGCTACAGACTCATTCATTCACCCCCTCACTCACACTGTCACCCACCTACCCACCCAACTGTTTTCTGGCTGTGAATTCTGTACAGACTCAATGCTAGGTGCTGGGACTACAAAGATGAGTAAGATGTGTTTGTTCCATACTCTCAAAGGCACTACAGTCTGGGGGAAGAAAGACACGTTACCACATAAACACACTGCAACACAGTGATGATAATATCAAAAGCTAACATGTGCTGAAGCAACACTCTTCAATATTTGTATCGATAACCTATGAGGTAGGAGGAATTATTATCATCTCCATTAAGAAATAAGGAAACTGAGGCACAGTGCAGTTAAGTAGTCTCCCCAGTGTCATACTGCCAATAAATGAGAAGCCGAGATACCCAGGAGATGGCTCTGAAGCCTGGGCTCTGGCATGCTGACCCAGAAGGAATGCCTCATTTCACTGGGAAGGGAGGCTGGGAAAAGTGTCAGACACAGGGGGTGGTGACTAAAACGAGTCTTAGAGGGAGGATAGGACACTGCAGGCCAGGAGTAGGGGTGGGGTTAGGGAGTGAATATTCTAGGCAGAAGGAAGAGTAAGATAGAGATGTGAGACTAGATAACACATTCAAGGAACAGCTTGATATGGCTGCTGGAAAACTGCCCTGAAGCGGCAGGAGCCTAAACCTGCAGGCCCCGTGCACCACATTACAGAAATAGTGGCCCCTGTAAGAGCAGTTAAAGGACTTTATATGCAGGAGCAACATGATCGTATTTTGGCAACACTGGGGGAGTGACTTTTTTTGGTGGTGGGCAAGATGAAAGACAGGGAGATGAGCTGAGGATGCTACAGTAGTCCAGGATGAGGGTTATGAAGGCTTGAGTAGAAGCCATAGAAGGAATGATGAGGAGGGGATGATTCAGGGATGTTTTAGAAGCAGAGCGGTTTAGAAGACCCAGGAGGCTGACTGCACAGGGAGCATGCAAGCAGGAGAAGTCCTGGAAGACTGAGGTTTCAGGCTTGAGCAACAGAAGAACAAGGGGCTCAGGAGAGAGAACTAGAAACCACCATGCACACGTGGAATCTGAGGGACCCACGGGACGTCCAAGGAAGGTGGCCAGCAGCAGCCAGGAGGGACTGGTGCTGAGATACACAGCTGGGAATCAGCATCGCGTAGTGCTGAACTACGTAAGTCCACGAGGTTGTTCAGGGAGAACGGGCAGAGTGAAAAGAGGGTCCTGGGCAGTACCTTCAAGACTGAAGACATCCAAGGGCTGGGGGAAAAAGAGCAACCTGCTAAGGAATGGCCAGGAAGGCAGGAAAAGCAGCAGGAGCCTGTGGCATCACTGGAGCCAGGGAAGAGTTTCAAGTAGGCAGCGGGCTAGAGTTTCAACTGTCAAGAGGAGTCAGTGAGAAGAACAGTAAACGTGGCTGTCTGTTTTTACAATTCAGACAGTTCTTTGTTCCTCACCAAACTGCCGCCGACAGGAGCACACTGACGCTTAGCCCCATGAAGGGGAGCCAGAGACCCCAAACAGCGTGGAATTCCTTGTCATGCTAACGTTGCCTTCAACTGTAAAACAAATTTGTGTCAACATCATGTCTGTTCCCAAATCTTCAAGTATAATGGATATCCCAGGAAAAGCTGGATTTTAGCTGCACTGCAGGGCCCTTAACACACACCTGCAGACTCCAGGGAGGGCTTCGGTTTGTTTACATCCTGAGAGTAAGGAGCAAGAGAATGAAAACACAGGAGCTACCAGAAACCCAGGGGATGGGCAGACCTCTGGAGAATCTGAGGAAAGCTAAGGACCTTTTCCCTAGAAAAATGCCCCTATGCACAAAGTCACAAAACTTTCGTATGTAATTTTGGGAAGGTTCAGGGACCCACATGAAAATTTCACTCTTTAAGCAATTATAATGAGTAACACAGTGGTTAGAGCCATATAAATTTCTGAGATCTTCTTCAGCATAATTTCCTAATTTTATTTTTTATTTTGGCCACACCACACGGCATGCAGGATCTTAGCTCCCTGATCAGGGATAGAACCCATGTCCCCTGCAGTGGAAGCATGGAGTCATAATCACTGGACTGCCAGGGAATTCCCTCTAATTATTATTTTTAACAAACAGGCAATAATCATTTTTAGTAAAAAAAAAAAAAAAAAAAAAAGGAATAATTCTATTTTCATTACAGGGGTTAAAAAAAAAAACACGATATAATTCTCCTTACTAAGAGTCCTTCTTTCAGCGGCATCTCCTCAAACTAAAAAGCAGAGCTGAAAAATTTTCCAGCACGTTCTGCAATGGAGAAGCAAAGGAAGTCCACAGGAGAAGGCCCAGCCAAGGGTCTCTCCCGCCCCGGGCCCAACATCGGGAGCAGTGGAAACCCAAGCTGCTATGGGAAGGCATGGCGCAGACAGGCTAGCCCAGCAGGACAGGCATAAGGGAGCCCGATACCGCCGAGGACTGAACACCAGCCTCGAGTGGGGATGAGGGAAGGACACAGACTTTTAAGACAGAGCAGGCAAAATTCTGATGAAGGGTGAGGGGCTAGGCTCAGCTGCAGGGACAGACAGGGCAATAGAAATGTCCCAACAGGGTCTCCGCTGGGACCTTTCACACAGTAGGTGGCCGAGCATACCTGCATGCCTACACTCCAAGACTTCCACCCCTCCTTGAAGGAGACTTCTTTTTTTTTTTTAATTTTTATTTATTTATTTATTTTTATTTATTTATTTTTGGCTGCGTTGGGTCTTTGTTGTGCGCGGGCTTTCTCTAGTTGCACCAAGCGGGGGCTACTCTTCATTGCGGTGTGCGGGTTTCTCATTGTGGTGGCTTCTCTTGTTGCGGAGCACGGGCTCTAGGCGTGCAGGCTCAGTAGTTGTGGCATGTGGACTCAGTCGTTGTGGCTCATGGGCTCTAGAGCACAGGCTCAGTAGTTATGGCACAGGGGCTTAGTTGCTCTGCAGCACGTGGAATCTTCCCGGACCAGGGCTCGAACCTGTGTCCCCTGCATTGGCAGGCAGATTCCTAACCACTGTACCACCAGGGAAGCCCAAAGGAGGTTCTTTAGAGAAGAGTGGGGTCTACAGCCTGCGAGCTACAGACTCCAGAGACTCTGGCTCCAATTTGAAAGATACAGATGCCTTAGAGGTCCTTAGAGGAAGCCACTCTTCTCAGGCCCAAGAAATTGTGGAGCTAATAAAAGTTGAGGAAAGGTTAGGGGAGACAAGCAGCAGTGAGCCACCGCCTGCAGGGTCGGCAAATGCAGGGTCCGTGGCTGACAGCCAACTTCTTTATTGGGACTATGGGGAAAACCTGCTGCCCAGTGGCCTGGATTAGAGGTCGTCTCCTTCAATGTACCTACGTGGTAGCATGATCTTAAAGTGAACAAGGCGGGCTTCCCTGGTGGCGCAGTGGTTAAGAATCCAGCTGCCAATGCAGGGGACACGAGTTCGAGCCCTGGTCCGGGAAGATCCCACATGCCGCGGAGCAACTAAACCCGTGCGCCACAACTACGGAGTCTGCGCTCTAGAGCCCGTGAGCCACAACTACTGAAGCCCGTGCGCCTAGAGCCTGTGCTCTGCAACGAGACGCCACCACAATGAGAAGCCCAAACACCTCAACAAAGAGGAGCCCCCGCTCACCGCAACCAGAGAAAGCCAGTGCACAGCAATGAAGACCCAACGCAGCCAAAAATATAAATTAAATAAACAAACAAACAAATAAATAAATAAATAAAGTGAACAAGGCAACCAGGAGAACTTAAGTTGCTAACAACTCCAGAAGTGTCGCGATCCGGCTGACTGATGCGAGGAGGAGGGAACAAATCCAGCTACAGGACGTACGGGTCCTCACGTGATGGAAGTCTCTCTCAGGAGTGGCAGTAAGTGAAAAAGAGACATAAGGAGTCCTATGTGATGTAGTGTCAAAGATGATATATATCATAGGCCATAGGGTGTGGTCGAATTAAAAAACCAAAACAAGGGCTTCCCTGGTGGCGCAGTGGTTGAGAGTCCGCCTGCCGATGCAGGGGACACGGGTTCGTGCCCCGGTCCGGGAAGATCCCACATGCCACGGAGCGGCCAGGCCCATGAGCCATGGCCGCTGAGCCTGCGCATCCGGAGCCTGTGCTCCGCAACGGAAGAGGCCAAGATCCCACATGCCGCGGAGCGGCTGGGCCCGTGAGCCATGGCCGCTGAGCCTGCGCGTCCGGTGCCTGGGCTCCGCAACGGGAGAGGCCACAACAGTGAGAGGCCCGCGTACCGGGAAAAAAAACAAAAACAAAAACAAAACAGGTAAGAGGAACCTCACCCATGGAACCTCACCCATGAAACACCAAAGCGCAGTCAACACTGAATACAAGGGTCTTACGAATGACCAGATGCAGAAAGCGTACACTGTTGGCAGGGATTAGGCAGATTCAAACTGAACTGAAAATTTTCAGACCAAGAGTGGAGGTATGAACTAAGCAGCAAGAACTGAGAACCGTTCACATGCTGTCCTACTGACTTGATGAAAGTTCCAAAGCCAAAACCGCTTGGGCTGTCTCTGGGTTCCCCTGATCCATAAGACAAGTGAGATTTAGGATCACCTCATAATATACCTAAGCCTGAAAAACGTCCAACAAAACTGAGAAAATACACTTTAACTTTGTCTCTGTCATGTAAAACCACTTAATAATATGTGTGCTACGATTTAAATGCAGCATATATAGTACTTCCTCAACGACGCCTGATGGAAGGAAAAAACGTTCTACATCTCGGCCTCAACATTCCAAAACATCTTCATTCCACTGAGGAAATGCACCCGGGCTTATAAGTAAGCATCTTATTCACCTAGTCATGCCCACACGATAACTCAACCCGTCTAATGCTTTATTCCTCAGACAAGTCTACCTAGCCCGTACTCTGTTTCAAATATCGTGCAGATTCTACTTCGTAAATCCTCAACTTTCTTCCCCTGCTTCCTAAACACAAATCTTCCCGGAGTAAATTCACGCTGTAAACACACCCAGGGCTTTGTTTTATACAGATTTCTCCCCCCTGGTCCCAAGAGAGGTTGCTTTCCCTTCTAGATCCAACCGAGGCCAAATACTGCCATCTGGGGTCACGGCTTCCTCTCGCCGCTGCCGCCGTGGAGCGGACTCGCTGGGTTCCGGATTCCCCGCGCCGGCCCGAGCCTCGCACCCCTTCCTGTCTCCTCTGCCCACGGTGGGCGGCGGGCGCGCGGCGCCCAGACAAAAGCTCGGGCCGTCGGGCCCACCGGCCCCGGGCCGCCCACCCTCCGGGCCGCGGGCGTCCTCCAGCCCAGAGGCCGAGGGTCCCGGTGCAACTTTGGAAACAGAAAGGAAGGAGGCGCCGGCGCCCGCAGGTCCGGGTGCGCCCAAGGCGGCCGGCACGCGCGTGGGCCGCAGGCGAGGGCGCGAGGGGAGGGCGAGGCGCGCCCGGCCGCCCGCGCCGGCGCCCGCAACTTGCCCACGGCCCGTGGCCCGCGCCCCGCGCCCCGCAGGGCCCGCCCGACGGCGAGGCCCACATTGTCCCCGCGGCACGGCCGGCCACCCTCGCGCACAGACGCTCGCACACGCCCCCTGCCCCGGCCGGCTGCGGGGCCCGCGGCGCTCGGGCGACCGCCGGCCTGCCGCGCTCCTCCACGCCCCGCTCGGGCCCGGCCCTGGCAGCCCCGCCGGCGGCGGCTGCAAAACTTTCTCCTCATCGTGGCGGCGGCGGAGGCGCCGCGGCCGCCCGGGGCGCGTCAGTCAGTCGGTCGGGAGGTCGGGCGGGCGGGCGGCGGGTCCCTCCCTCAGCCCCACCCCGGGCCACCGACCTGGTCCGGCTCCGATTCATAGTCGTCGTCCTCGGCGCTTACGGACATGGCCATGGCTCATGGTGGGCCCAGGCTCGCGCGCGCTGACATGGCTGGAGCGGCGCCGCCGCCGCCGCCGCCGCCCGCCCGGAGCAGGCTCGGCTCGCCCTGGCTCGGGCTCGGGCTCGGGCTCGGGCTCGGGCTCCCGCTGCCGTGAGGAGGGAGCCGCGCCGCGCGCCTCACACGCCCGCGCGGGAGGGGGCGGAGAGGGGCCGGCGCAGGGAGGGCCGGGGCGCTCATGCATATGCATGAGGCGATCCAGGAAGGGGCTGGCCCCCCGGACCGGCGGGCCAATGGCGCGGCCGCGGCGCTCGGGCCGCACACAAAGGGAGCCCGGCCTGCGGTGACACGGGGGCGGGCCCGCCGAGGGCGGCCCCTCGCGGCCGGAGCTCCGGGACTGGGGCTGCGTGGGGGCGTGCCCCGCGCCCCGCCCGGCCCGCGCGCCCCGCCCGGCCCGCGCGCCGCAGGGTGCACATGGGTGGCTGCACGCCGCCGCTGCTCTAACAGGAAATGCACGCCCGACCTGGGGTGGGGTCTTTTGTGTGGCCCTGCGGGGCGTCTCGCAGGAGCCCCGGGGTGCACGGTCACGGGGAGCGGCCCTGCACGAGACACCAGGCACTGGTCCCTGTGTCCCCAGCAGCGGGCACACGGGCTCTCGG
Organism: Hyperoodon ampullatus; assembly: GCF_949752795.1. Classification (NCBI taxonomy): domain Eukaryota; kingdom Metazoa; phylum Chordata; class Mammalia; order Artiodactyla; family Ziphiidae; genus Hyperoodon; species Hyperoodon ampullatus. Next base: position 8,570,242 of record NC_136926.1, on the reverse strand, counting down.
GTTTGCACAAGCTCTGGGACCAGGACCTGGTATGCCTGCGAACCCGGGAGTCCCGTAGCCCCTGCAGGCCCGCTGGCCCGGGTACAGTCTGGGCAGCCAGTTCCCCAGGACGCCGGCAGTTGTGTTGGGCTGGTCCCCTAACGTTGCCCTCTTCTACCCTCAGGTTTGCCTTTCCAGGTCGCGAGGGAATCAGCGTGAAACGTGAGGCGGTACAGACAGGAGTTCCAATCGAGCTGCCTGCCTTGGAGGCTGCCAGACAGAGCACCATGAATGCACTCTTCCCTGAGGTGGGCGCCCCACTCTCTTGGAAGGAACCCCCACTTCCTGAGGTGCCCAGGGGTCGATCTCGGAAGGGGTGAGGGCAGGCCAGAACCCAGTCTCCTAAAAGACTGGCAAGTGCCTGCAGCTGGCCCAGAAGGTGTGGGTTTCTAAATTCTTAAACTGGAAACATTCCTAATACTTACCCCTAAAGCAGCCCACCCTTGCAGAAAACTCTTAACTGGAAAAAAAAAAAAAAAGTCTAGGGAGCACTTAGGCCAGCAGCCCTTACTCTGAAGGAGGAGCTTAGCTAGAGTGATCAATGCTGTTATAAGCATCAAAACCACAGGGAAACTCAAGCTAAGGAGCAGAGTGACTTAGCTAGGTAGCTGGCATACTCATCATCTAACTAGGAATGTCCAAGGTGACACTAAACATGCATACGTGCACCAGTTTCTTCATCTGTAAAATGGGAAGGTTTGCCCAACCAAAGGATCTGAGGCTTTCCCAAGAAAAAGCTCATTAGCTGTGAAATCTGGTGACCAATTGTGCAGTGTCGTCCAACTGTTAGTCATGCCCAGGCCACTGGCCATGAAATCCACTCTGAGAACAGAAGGGACCCACAGGCAGGTCATGGCCTGGGCTTTCAAGGAAGGCAGAATGTGTAGTGGACGTAAAACTCAGAAGGCTTCTAGCAGGGAGTCTACAGGAGTGAATAAACAGGGATGTCAGTTTTACCGAGTGGATTTAAAGTCCCTCTGAAATTTATACACCCACTGACACTATGGGGAAAAAATCCCAGCAGACCTGCTCTTTACCTGTTCTGAGTTTCCTTTCTCCCTTCTTAACATTCTTCACGATTCACTCAAGGTTAACAAAAACTTGTGGTTTTGAAAAGAATACTCCCCCCTCCATCTCAGTCCACCCCCCAAAGTCTCAGCCTTTATAAAACTACCTTGTCTGGACAGAAGTCTGTATCTGATGTATCCCATGACCTCTTAGGGGCCACTCCACCCAGAAGGAAGTCCCTTAAAGAAAGAGAGGCTGAAAAAAAGTGCTAATCATGCTTTCGCTTCACTGTAATTGGTCAAAACTGCAAAGGTACAGAGATACACAAATATCATAATACCTCAAGAGAGGTATGGAAACAGGACTTTTTCTCTAAGGTCTCTCTCATTCCGTATCAGGAGTGCAAGAATATTTAGACTTGTCTTTGGGCTGATTTCTTCTGAGAATTCTCAAAGGCTCACTTCTGTATTTAAGGAAGTAAAAAGTTCTCATTTATCATAGCTCAAAGAAGAGAAAGGGAAAGTGCTGATAAACAGAAGCTGCAGCTAACATAAAACTTCCTTCCGTAACATCATTTCTGAGCTAGAAGGGGCCTCACCAGACTCTCTCACTTTCCAGGTAAGGAAACTGAGGCTCAAAGAAAATTAGGAGGTAGCTCTGAAGCCCAGGGTTCCTTACATAATACCATCCAGAGACCCCCTCCAGGGGTCCGGACAATAACAGCAGCTAATGTTTACTAAGCATGATTGAAGGGCTAGACCCCATGTGAAGTGTGGTGCAGATATATCTCATTTATTCTTTTACACAGCCCCGTGAGGAGTGTTCCATTGTTCACCCATTTAACATATGAGGAAACTGAGGCACATCACTGCTAGGAAGTGAAAGGACATGGATCTGAACCCATAAGCAGCTGGAGCCTGCAGCCTGGGCTGTTAATCACATCGCACCAATGCCTCGTGCCAGAGACTAGAGGAGGATGCCAAGTGAAATCAGTGTAATCATCCAAGTGAAATACTCAGACTTATGCAGAAAATTAACTGTCCCTTACTAAATTTTGCAAAGTCTGTGTTCTTAGTTCAGATATTTCAGGATGGGTAGGTATCGTTTTGGTAACCAGTCTGCTGTCTGATGGATCTGTGGGGGTTGATGTGGAAGGAGGTGGGTCCTCTCCAGACTCTAACAAGGCTCCTGCCGGCAGTCACCACCCTAACATCTTTTAAAAATTCCTTTTCTGACACTTGCAAAGGGCCTCTTAACACCTCTACTTCCTCGATCAAGCTTCCTTTAGCTAACTGGTACACACAACTATCCAACATTTGTTTTGTATTAATAGTGTGCTGGACTGTATATAAAATACATTATGCCAGCATTTTCCCAGTAGAACTGCTACCTTAAAATTTAGCATTTATATTGTGCCTTAGGCTCATCCTTTCTCCCTTTTGACCTACTTTTCAAGTGACCCTAAGAACTGAATGGTCTCCCAGCTCCACTTAGCCAAGGCTTACATTCTTCGAAAGAGTTCCCCAAAGCTGATGCCACCAGGGCACTGGTGCTTGTCCTGAACCAGGAGGATCCAGAACTCTCACCAAGTGGTGAGGAAATAAAACAAAAACAGATGGAAGCCAAGTCAGCCTCGGTCACAGCCGTCACCCATTTCCCTGCTTTCTCTCTGAGTGTCATTTAATGTTCTGGTCTGCCTATCAGATCATGACACCAGGAGTGATCCCAGTCTGCCCAGAGATTTTGCCCAGACTTAGCCATCAAAGGGCACTGCAGGCTGTCCCAGGGCAGGGACAGGCAGTGACCTAAGGTAAAAGGAAGAGGGCAGCCATCCCCTCCAGTCCTCTCCATCCCCACATCCAGGTAGGAAAAGGGACAGACTGGATAAGTGCCCCCTGGAAATCTGGGATCCATAGGGGAGGGTTTCCCTGGCACGTGGCCCTTTTCCTTGTGCCCATGTCACAAAGGGCATGGCTAAAGCTTGGGAACGTTATTTTCCAGAGGATCGGGTCAGGGAAAGAGAATGAATTCTCTGTGTCCAGACCAGTAACTGGTTGGCACGCTCCTGAACCAAGGGACACCATTTGTAAACGTGTCCCTAAGGAAGGAACAGAAATGATACAAAGGGTTGCTTCCTAATACACGTAATAATGTATGTTTAACAAGCAATAGAGAATGCATGCTTCAGCTATTTTACTATTATTTTACCATTTGTCTCTGTTCTTCAGTAGGTTTTTTCCCATTAACAGCACAAGGACAAGGTCTTTTGCAGAGTTATTTTTCTAATAAAACATAAATAAGAGGGCTTCCCTGGTGGCGCAGTGGTTGAGAGTCCGCCTGCCGATGCAGGGGACACGGGTTCGTGCCCCGGTCCGGGAAGATTCCACATGCCACGGAGCGGCTGGGCCCAGGAGCCATGGCTGCTGAGACTACGCGTCCGGAGCCTGTGCTCCGCAACGGGAGAGGCCACAACAGTGAGAGGCCCGTGTACCGCAAATAAATAAATAAGAGAAATTTTTGCATCGTGTCACACAGCAATTTAGAACTAATTCCAGGGTTGCCTGGATAAAACTATGGTTCAAAGAGTGACCGTATGACAGACCAAGGGCTACAGTGATTTCTCTTAAGGAAATTACTAATGTTATTTAATTGCTTTTTATTTTCCCCCTGAAGAATCATTCCACAAGCATTTAAAAACCACATATATCTGTCATATGGGTCCTTTAAAGAGACCAAGCTTTCCATTAAATAGGGTTCCTCTCCTAATACTGTCTCCTTAAATTACCAAGATCAACCAATGAATATTTACGTTCCCTGGAAGATTTGTGACTGTGCACAGGATTTTTTTTAATTAGCTAATTTAACAGGTGACTGGCATTGATCTGAGAAATGCTTCCCGCCATCCACCCCATTTCCAACCCAATCACTGACCTTAGAAAGTCACTTCCCTTCTCCACTAATTTCCCTACAAAAATCCAGGCTAAGGCTGAGCCCTCAGACAATTCAGACAAGATTAATGGATGCACTTTACAATCCCACCCCCCACCCCCAGAAAATAGGGGCTAAAAATACATAAAATGCCAGTATAATTCAGGCCTACAACCAGGACTTTTGTAATTTAAAAATATTTCTCTTAACAAGACCAAATCTCCCCCTTGGTTTCCTTCCTTACCAGAGCACCCAAAAGACCAAATCCAAAGCTTACTCAAAATGGGATGATAAAGCATACGGTAAAGAGGCGAAAGAAGATTAAAGTTAGCAGCTCTGTTCACAATGATCAAATGGTGGAAACAAATCAAATTCTGTGCATTGATGAATAGGTAAACAAAATGTGGTTTCTATCCATACAATGGAATATTATTCAGCCATAAAAAGGAATGAAGTGCTGACACAAGCTACAATGTGATGAATCTTGAAAACATGATGCGAAGTGGAACAAGCCAGACACAAAAGGCCATATACTGTATAATTACCTTTATATAAACTATCCAGAATAGACAAATCCATAGGGACAGAAAGCTGATTAGTGGTTGCCAGGGGCTGGGTGGGGGGAGGGGGAATGGGGAGTGACCCCTAATGGGAATGGGGTTTCCCTGGGGAGCGATAAAAATATCTTGGAATTTAGCAAGAGGTGATGCTTGCACAACATTCTGAATATACTAAATATCACTGAATTCGTACTGTAAAATGGTTAGTTTTATGCTAGGTGAATTTTACTTCAATTTTTAAAATGTGTGTATGTGTGTGGGTATATATATACATATATATACTTTTTTTTTTTTCTTTTCATCAGTCATCATTTAAGAGTGATCTTAGTTCCTATTCCTAAAAGGTAACCTGGTTAGGAAATGTAGCCCCTAAGTCCTGGAGCAGGTTGAAATTAACCAAACCAAAGTGATAGTTGAATCACCTCTTAAATGAGCTGCTAACAGTCACTGTGGGGATCTGATGGGCTCTGACTGCACTTGAAAGCCTTTCACTTAGGGACGCCTGACAAATGCAAATACACACAGGTCGGTATGGTCGGGAGTAGGGATGGGGAACAGACACACACCCACTCATACACTTTGGCTGTTCCCAAGGGACTCTCTTCATTTACATTCTTGCTTTCCTTTAAAAATGGCTCATCTCCAGCAGGCCAATTTGCCTCTAAAAGCCCCCTGGATCTATGAAAATTCACGAGTTTACCATGACACTCAAAATAGAAAAAGTCTGACAAAACTCATCTGTCACCATTTTAAGCAGCCATTATACCAACTCCTTAGTTTGAAAATTGGTATTTAAAGGGAAAGAATTAAGCCTATGTGCTGCCTTATCAGGAGGAACTGTATTTAAGGGTAGCTCCAATTGATGAGGGAAAGCTCTACAGAAAAAACTTCAAAGCTTCGTTTACTTCTTCTTCTTCTTCTTCTTCTTTTTTTTTTTTTTTTTTGCCTGTGGGATCTTAGTTCCTCCACCAGGGATCGAACCCACGCACCCTGCAATGGAAGTGGGGAGTCTTAACCAATGGACCACCAGGGAAGTCCCAAAGCTTCATTTTCATCTCCTGATAAAATTATTCATACAGGAAAGAATGATAACTGGTATTGAAACTATCAGTGAATGGTAGAGGGAAGCATGGGCCCCACATATTCCCTTCCAGATTATGCTCTGGAAGAAAAGAGGGATGAACATAACTGAATAATAATCAGACCACCATCACCTTCATCCATGATATTTAACTTCAATCTAACCAAGCCTTTAGACCTAGTTTCCAATTTACAGAAATTACAAGAGACAGCGAAAAAGCTAAATGACACCACAAGAAAGCAATCAGACAAATGCATAAAGTGAGATATTCTTCAGGACATGGTTCCATCTTCTCTACCAATCAATATCCTGAGAAAGGTCAAGATTAAAAGAGAGAATTAAGAACCTGGATTGGATCCTGGTTGGGACAAAGTACCTGTAAAAGATAATTTATATGACCCAGCATTAGGAGGAATTGTCAGTTTTGCTAGGTGTAATAATGTTATTTCAGGTATGGAGAAAAATATTCTTCTTTTTCAGAATGCAAACCTAAGTATTTAGGGGTGGAATTGTCATGATGTCTGTAATTCTCTAAAGAATACTTCAGCATAAAAAATTAAGTTAGTTAAAAAGAAATAACATACCCATTAGGATGGCTATTATCTTAAAACAAACAAAAAAACAGAAAATAACAATAGCAAGGATGTGGAGAAATTGGAACCCTTGTGTATTGTTGATGGGAATATAAATTGATACAGCCGCTGTGGAAAACAGTATGGCAGCTCCTCAAATAATTAAACATATAATTATTCTATGATTCCAGCAATTTCATTTCTGGGTATGTACCCAAAAGAATTGAAAATGAGGACTTGAAAAGAGTTTTATACACCCATGTTCACAGCAGCATTATTTATAATAGCCAGAGGTGGAAGCAACTCAAGTGTCCACTGACAGATGAATGGTTAAATAAAATGTGGTGTATACATACAATGGAATACCATTCAGCTTTAAAAAGGAAGGAGATTCTGGCGCAAGCTACAATATGGATGAACCTTGAGGACATTATATTAAGTGAAATGAGCCAGTCACAAAAAGACAAATACTGTATGATCCCACTTGTATGAGGTACCTAGAAGAGTCAAATTCACAGAGACAAAAAGAATAGAAGTTACCAGGGGCTGGAAAAAGGGGGAATGGGGAGTTAGCATTTAAGGGATTAAGAGTTCCGGTTTCAGGGCTTCCCTGGTGGCGCACTGGTTGAGAGTCCGCCTGCCGATGCAGGGGACACGGGTTCATGCCCCGGTCCGGGAAGATCCCACATGCCGCGGAGCGGCTGGGCCCGAGAGCCATGGCCGCTGAGCCTGCACATCCGGAGCCTGTGCTCCGCAACGGGAGAGGCCACAACAGTGAGAGGCCCGCGTACCGCAGAAAAAAAAAAAAAAGGCAGTGTTCAGCTGAAATAACCTGTAATTAAAGTCTGCAGCCCAGGATTTCTTTCTTAGTCTGATAACCTGCTCAGTTGTCTGTGTTAATAATGCCAAAGACAAATTTTTGGAAAGCAATTGAGATATTGAGGGCTCCTGCCTTTGGTGCAGTAATTAGAAAGCCAAGCAGGCACTGTAAGTGATTGCTTGCCATTATCATAGTTATATTTCTGGAACAATGGTCTATCCTTCAAACTTTTCTTTTTGTTAAATGCCATTGTATATTTCCTATTTTAAAGGAGAATACTTGATCACTGACATTGGGAATAAGTTGTCATGTTCTCCCCGCCACACTCACTACTCTAATTTGGCTTTGTTAGGACAGTGGATATGTGTGCAACCAAATGATGTTGTGAGATAATCTGCTTCCCAAATTTCGGTGATCTAGAGAAAAAAGGGGCACAATTATGTGAACACAGGTGAAACATTTGCATTATTTAAGTTTGATTCTTATTACAAAGGTGGGAAGGGGAAGTATATTTATTGGGACAAGGGGAACTTTATATGCAAAGAAAGTAGGTGGGAAGTGAAAGCTAGAGTAAAACCTGCTCTAAGCCACTGAACTTCTCCACCAATGAATGTAAAGGACTAAACAGCAAAGCACTTTGCAGGAGTGAAGAGATCATCTCACTTATAAGATTGATTTTGTTGTTGTTGTTGTTATTTAGATTCATTTCTCTCTTAGTTAATGTTTATGGTACAAGATGGCAGGAGGGGCTGGGTTGGGGACTGCCCCGAGGAAGCTTGTTGATTTGAATGTTCCCAATTGATTGATTCCTCTGCGGGAGGGTGTTGTTTCTTTTATTTCTTTTCATTTATTTATTTATTATTTGTTATTTATTTATTTATTTAAATGGAAGTATAGTTGATTTACAGTGTTGTGTTAGTTTCTGTTGTACAGCAAAGGGATTTCGTTTTATATATATAAATATTATATAATTTTCAGATTCTTTCCCATTATAGGTTATTATAGGTTATTATAAGATATTGAATATAGTTCTCTGTGCTATACAGTAGGTCCTTGTTTTTTGTTTATATATAGTAGTTTGTATCTGCTTATCCCAAACTCCTAATTTATCTCTCCCCGCTCCTTTCCCCTTTGGTCACCATAAGTTTGTTTTCTATGTCTGTGAGTCTGTTTCTGTTTTGTAAATAAGTTCATTTATATCATTTTTTTAGATTCCACATATAAGTGATATCATATGATATTTGTCTTTCTGTTTGACTTACTTCACTTAGTATGGTAATCTTTAGGTCCATCTTTTTATTTTATCTTTTATCACATCTTTTTAAATTGTGGGAAAAGGTACATAACATAAAATTGACTATTTTAACCATTCATTGGCATTGAGTACATTCACATTGTTGTACAACCATCACCACCATCAGTCTCCAGAACTTTTTCATCATCTGAAACCGAAGATGTGAGATCTTCCCGGACCAGGGCACGAACCCGTGTCCCCTGCATCGGCAGGCGGACTCTCAACCGCTGCGCCACCAGGGAAGCCCTGAACGCTGTCTTAAAGTTCCAATAAAGTGATTCTAAAATGATACAGATGATGGTTGAAAAATTCCAGGTGAGAGATAAGATCTTTTTAAGTCCAGGAGGATAAAGGGAGATGCCTAAATGTGAGGGACAAAAGGGTCCAGGGAATACCAAGAGCCCTTCTTAGTTCTCTTCTATTTACCGTTCTTTTAACAGTGGCTGGGACTGGGACACACAAATTAAAGTAAGGAGGGAAACTTATTCTCACCAACGAGATGACTCAGAGGCATTTGCAGAGCAGGTGAAAGAGGACAAACAGAATGAACTGATTGAATACAACTTCATCTTTTAGAAGCTCTGGGGAAACTTTGCTATCAAGTTCATTCATCCAATAAACATTTTCTGGGAGCAATCTTAGATGACAGGATACAAAAATGGATAAAGAAAAAATTAATAAGACGAGCTCCAGTCTCAAGAAGATAACGGAAGCTTAAGACAGATATGCAACAAAATGCAGTGTAGAATGTGGATGTCCAGCAGAGGGAGAAATGGGGGAAGTCCATCTACCAGTCAGGATCTTGACAGGAAATGGATGGCATCCTGGCACCCTCACACCAGGTCATGGAGGGGAGTTTAACAGAGGCTCAATTTGCAGAGTACAAATGGGGTTAACAGAAGCCAGCAAGGCATGGTGATGCATCCCAAGCCTAAGGACAGTGATGAGCCATTACCTCCCTCTGTTACCAGAAATTCAGAAAGAAAAGCTGGAGAAGGCCAAGAAATAGGAGCCGTGGTCTCCAGTGGAAGGAGACAGCCAACCTGCAATGATCCCATAGGGAGAAAGCTGGGGGAATAAATACCCCAGCCTCTCTCTCCTCCTGTCTTCCCTTCTCCTGCCAGTACCATCCTCCCTAGGCTGAGCCCAACCAGAAGCCAGAGATGCAAGGAACCTCTTTGATGCAGCCTACACAACAGGCTTGAGGAGGCTGGAGAGGATCTGGAGGCACAGCTAGAAGCCATCCAGCTCAGGAGGCTTCCTGGCAAAGAAGGAATTAGGTTGGGCCTCGAGACAGAGAGAATTCGGATGTGGGAAAATAAGATGGGCATTCCCAGAAGGAGAACAGTATGAGCTAAGGCCAAGACTGTCAAGAAGATGGAAAATATGGAGTAATTCAGTTCCCCTGCAATGTAGAGAAGAGAGGCCAGCACGAGATTCTAAGGCAGAGCGACAACTGGGGTCATGGGACCTCAAGGCCAGGGTAAGTATTTGGGAGATGACTTTAAAGAAGATGGAGGGGCTTCCCTGGTGGCGCAGTGGTTTAGAATCCGCCTGACAATGCAGGGTACAAGCGTTCAAGCCCTGGTCCAGGAAGATCCCACATGCCGCAGAGCAACTAAGCCCGTGCACCACAACTACTAAGCCCGCGTGCTGCAACTACTGAAGTCCGCGCATCTAGAGCCCATGATCCGCAACGAGAAGCCACCACAATGAGATGCCCACGCACCACAACAAAGAGTAACCCCCGCTCGACACAACTAGAGAATTCCCGCGCACAGCAATGAAGACCCAACCCAGCCAAAAATAAAAATAAATAAATTTTTTAAAAAATAAAGAAGATGGAGAGTCACTGAAGGTGTGACAAGTTTACAGGCTCAATTGTGTCTGCCCCAAAATTCACATGGTGAAGCCCCACCCTCCCAACACCTCGGAACGTGAACATATTTAGACACAGGGTCTTTTTTTTTTTTTTTTTTTGGTTGCATTGGGTCTTCGTTGCTGCGTGCAGGCTTTCGCTAGTTGCAGCGAGCGGGAGCTACTCTTCGTTGCGTTGCATGGGCTTCTCATTGCAGTGGCTTCTCTGGTTGCGGAGTATGGGCTCCAGGCACCCGGGCTTCAGTAGTTGTGGCTTGCAGGCTCTAGAGCGCAGGCTCAGTAGTTGTGGCACACAGGCTTAGTTGCTCCACAGCATGTGGGATCTTCCTGGACCAGGGCTCGAACCCATGTCTTCTGCATTGGCAGGTGGATTTCTAACCACTGCACCACCAGGGAAGCCCCTACACACAGGTCTTTACAGAGGTGATCAAGTTAAAACGAGGTCATTAGGGCCCTAATCCAATATGACTGGTGCCCTTATAAAAAGAGGAAATTTGGACACAGGCACATACAGAAGGAAGACAATGCAAAGACGCAGGGAGAAGACGGTTAAGACTCTATCTACAAAAAGCCATCAGGGGACTTCCCTGGTGGTGCAGTGGTTAAGAATCTGCCTGCCAACACAGGGGACATGGATTCGAGCCCTGGTCTGGGAAGATCCCATATGCCACGGAGCAACTAAGCCCATGTGCCACAACTACTGAGGCCACGTGTCACAACTACTGAAGCCCACACACTTAGAGTCCACGCTCCGCAACAAGAGAAGCCACCGCAATGAGAAGCCCTCGCACCACAACAAAGAGTAGCCCCAGCTCACCACAACTAGAGAAATCCTGCACACAGCAACAAAGACCCAATGCAGCCAAAAATAAATAAATAAATTTATTTAAAAAAAAAATCCATCAGGAAAGGTCACTGTTCTCTCCTGCCTGGATATCATGTGTGGTGACTCTACAAACTTCCACTTTCTGGCTTCAGTTCACACCACTAAAAAAAGGGGGGCCCTGATGGGATCCTTGTCATATGGTTCAGACACTAACGATTTTGGAATCTGAGCGCAAATAACTGGTCAGACCTGGGTCTCAGCCTGGAAGAAACTGTGGCATCCCTTGACCGCCAACAATCTTTCAATGGGATTTTTCTGTTGCTGATGTTGGAGAGAACATTACCCAGAATAAGCAGACCATCTTTTGTGGATATTCTTTGATCAGGGGTTTCTGCTGCCTGCACTCCTGGGAACCTGCCGGCTTCCAAACTCCACAAATGACTTAGCTGTCACTTCAGGAAGCCCTGGGGATTCCAGACTAGGGTCCCAGACTGTTGTCTGCTCCCCTCACTACACCCTCCCGCCATCCACTCTCTGCTCTCCTGGCCCTGTGGTCCCTGCTGTCGGCCTCCCCCAACCTGTCGAGCATCTCCTGTTCCCGTTCTCCCACCAGGCTCTCACGAGGCCTCTTTCAGCACATTCTAAGACAACAGTTACCCTCCCGCTCACAGGCCTAGGACTTCTCCCTCGGGTGGAGTGCGGAGGGACTAAAGGAGAAGCACTTTCTTAAACCAGCCCCATCGCAGGAAACGCCAGCTGTGACTACTTCCGCGAAGTTAAGCCATTCAGGCCCTTACTTGAGATTCAGTGTTTGTCCCACAGCCAGTAATAATTTAGGGATGGGAAATGTCTCTAAACCAATCACCCCCTTCTGATCCATCTCCTCCTTCAGTGTCTTCTATTTCTGCCTTCTGGGTGAGCAGATTCAGGATTAGTGTTTACTTATAAACCATAATTCTGAAAAAGTATAATTGCTATCACTGACTGACAGGCTACTACAGAGGTATTTTACAGACGGCCTCTCACAGCGAACTTGAAAGAAAGGCACTATCGGCCCTTTTTACAGATGAATAAACTAAGCCTCAGACTTGCCCATGACCACACAACTAGTAAGCGGCCGAGCCAGGAGTCAATCTCCAGGTGCATCTGACCCCAGAGTTCACCCTAGTTGTGCATGAGAATTACCTGTGAAGCATTTAGAAAGTGCAAATTCCCAGGTCCCACCCACCCCTACTGAATCAGAGTGTCTCAGTGGGGCCCAGGAAACTGTATTAAAAAAATAAACAGGGGCTTCCCTGGTGGCGCAGTGGTTGAGAGTCCGCCTGCCGATGCAGGGGACACGGGTTCGTGCCCCGGTCTGGGAGGATCCCACATGCCGCGGAGCAGCTGGGCCCGTGAGCCATGGCCGCTGAGCCTGCGTGTCCGGAGCCTGTGCTCCGCAACAGGAGAGGCCACAGCACTGAGGCCCGTGTACCGCAAAAAAACAAACCAAAACAAAACAGAAACGTTCCCCAGGTAAAGCAGATGCCACCAGCCTGAGGACTGGTCCTCATTAGGCCACACTGCCTTTCTAGAAAATTATCTGGCCCTGAGTAGGCAACAATAAATGGCAGTCATCCTCCCCCTCCTCCTCCTCAACTGTACATCCTCAGCTTAATTACTCGGGGGAGACAGGAGCTGGGAGCAGGCCAGAGTGGGAACAGGAAGTACACGGGGGCCTCGTCTACAGACTCACGTGCCTGTCGCCTGTCCTTCAGGGAAAGGCTGCATGTCACTCCCGGGGGACCCCAGACTTCTCAGGCCTCCCAGATCTGAATGACCAAGTATGGAGGCAGGGGAAGAGAAACAAAGCAGAACTGAGGGTGACACAGACATCAGGTGTGTGTGTGTGACTTCCTCCCGTGGTTCCTGTGACGTCCCCGTGAGGGAGCTGATCCACTAACTGCTGAAGAGGGCTGTCCCCACGTCCCCGTCAGGGCTCTTACTGGTATACTCGCCAGGCTCTCTGCTCCTCCACTCAGGAAAAATTGCCCATAATTGAAATTCAAGAGGCAGCCTGGTTTGGCCACTAGAGATTAAGAAGCAAATGCATCAACATGCTCGCTTTCCAGGAAAGCTTCATCTCACCTCCTTCCTCGGTTTCCTTCTCTGGGAACCAACCCACAAGCTGGCTGAGCACAAGCGTCTGGCTGGTGGGCAGAAGGTCAACTTGCTAATAAGGCTGAGGTCAGAAGTCGGGCCTCAAAGAAGTTCAGTTCCCTCAGCTTGGTTCTAAGGTCACAGACAGGCCCCCAAATCCTACCACTTGGTCATAAAAGGAAGTGGCCAGAGTACAGACGGATCAAAACAAATCCATCACCACTGGGGAAAACGGCCAATCAGGGGAATTGTGACAGAGGGTGATTCAGTAGCATCTTTGATTTGAAAGACACCACATCAGAAACGACCTCACGGCACCTAATCAGTTCCAGAAAGGGACTTTCTTCTCCGGGAGGCAAGGTGGGAGATCAAAGCATTTCTTGCTAATCATCATTTAGCATTAATTACTTAAGTAACCTGAGCCAGACCCAGTACGGATCCCGACTTTGCATCCTGACAGCCTCAATGAGCACCCTTGATCTTTCAACCCAACCTGCATCAAATTGGGAGGAAGCCGACTGCAAACCTGGGAATCAAGAGACCCCGGGCGGCCCAGGCAGTCAGTCGTTTACTTACTTCTTCCCTTCCTGTTAACTTTTTAACCCCACCAGCCAGGAAATGCATAAATACAGCAGCCAGCCTCCCCTCCCCCTGCCCTCCACCACGTTTCATTGAGTTCCTCAGGCCCAGGGACAAATCTGGGGACGAACACCTTAGATTCACAAGCTGTGGGGCCCCAGGCTTACCAGCCTACCTCTCTGAGTCCTCAGTTTCAGCTGCATCATGAAGACAATCCTAACCCCCTCCCAGCCTCGATATAAGAATTAAATTAAATAAAATCTAAAAACTGTTGCATACATTTAGAAGGAATACCCAGGGGGGTTTTGGTTATACTGGCAATAATTTATTTCTAGAGCGGAGTCGGGGCAGGGGGGGTCATAGTATTCATTATTATGTTATTTATTCCTTTTTGTATAATTTATAATACATGTTATGGGCTTAAATTGTGTCCTCCCAAAATCCACATGTTAAAGTCTGAACCCCCAGCACCTCAGAATGTGACTGTATTTGGAGATAGGTCTTTAATGAGGTAACTAAGTTAAAATGGGGTCATTAGGGTGAGCCCAAATTCAGTATGACTGGTGTCCTTATAAGAAGAGGAGATTAGACACACACAAAGTGAAGACCGTGTGAAGACACAGAGACAACAGCCATCTACAAGCCAAGGAGAGAGTCCTCAGAAGAAATACATCTTCCGGGCTTCCCTGGTGGCGCAGTGGTTAAGAATCTGCCTGCCAATTCAGGGGACATGGGTTCGAGCTCTGGTCCGGGAAGATCCCACATGCCGCAGAGCAACTAAGCCCGTGCGCCACAACTACGGAGCCTGAGCTCTAGAGCCTGCAAGCCACAACTACTGAGCCCACGTGCCACAACTACTGAGCCCACGTGCCACAACTACTGAAGCCCGTGTGCCTAGGGCCCGTGCTCCTCAACAAGAGAAGCCACCACAATGAGAAGCCTGCACACCGCAAGGAAGAGCAGCCCCCGCTCGCCACAACTAGAGAAAGCCCGCGCACAGCAACGAAGACCCAACACAGCCATAAATAAATTAAAAAAAAAAAAAAAAAAAAAAAGACTCTTCAGCTCTACTAAAAAAAGAAAGAAAGAAATACATCCTGCCAACTAACACCGTGATCTCTGGCCTCCAGACCGGTAAGAAAATTAATTTTCTGTCATTTAAGCCACTCAGTCTGAGGTACTTTGTCACAGCGGCCCTTGCAAACTCATACAATAAACTTCAAATAATTTATAGAAAACTAAATTAAAAAGAAAACGATTGTGCTTGCATGGCTCTAATCAAAAAGACAGATAATAGGTGTTGGCAAAGATGTGGAGAAATCTGGAACTCTTATAATTGCTGGGAGGAATAGAAAATGCTGCAGCCACTTTGAGAAACAGGCAGTTCCTCAAAAACTTCAATGTAGAGTTACCATCTGACTAGTCAATTCTATGCCTAGGTTTCTACCCAAGAGAAATGAAAACATATGTTCACATTAAAAACCTGTACATGAATGTTCATAGCATCATCAATCACAATAGCCAAAAGGTAGAAACAGCCCAAATGCCCATCGACAGATGAATGATTAAACAGACTGTGGTCCATCCATACAGTGGAATATTATTCAACCCTATAAAGGCATGAAATACTGACAGATATATAACTTGGATGAACCTTGAAAACGTTCTTCTAAGTGAAAGAAGTCAGTCACAAAAGGCCACATACTGTACAATTCTATTTATATGAAATGTCCAGAATAGGCAAATCCATGGAGACAAAGTTTCCAGCAGCTGGGGGAGGGGCGGCTTGGGGGAGTGGGAACTGACCGCTGATGGGACTTCTTTTAAGAGGGGTATGAAAATGTTCCAAAATTAGATTGTGGTGTTGGTTGCACAACTCTAAATATTTTCAACATACTAAAAACATTTCATTGTACACTTTAAGTGGGAGAACTCTAAGGTATGTGAGTTCTATTTGTTTCATTATAAGGTGTTTAAAAAAAAAGCCTGGCACCCCACAAGCACTGTTAAACGTCAAAGGCTCTTACTTCTCCCTCCCCCACTCTTTCCCAACCAGCCTAAGGGCTCCAATTTCTCCCACCAGTGTTGATACCAGCCACGCCCAACTTACGTACAGACCAGTGCTTATAAACCAGTCCTCCAAGGGAATCTTAAATAAGGGCTACTCCCGCCAGAAGCCAGCTTCCTGTTTCCAGGCCTTGGGAGAAGAAGGGGCACAGCTTTCTTTTTTTAAAGAAAAAAAATGCCCAGAAGCCCCTCAGGAGTGGGCTAAGGGTCTCCAGACAGGGCACATTTGTGGTCCTGAAGTGATTTCCCCCAGAGGCTGGTTTGGACCCCTCCATTAATTCTGAGATTACAGTGAGTAGTGGCAAGTGTGTTTCTTTAAAAGCCCATGCTCTCGGGGGCTTCCCTGGTGGCGCAGTGGTTGAGAGTCCGCCTGCTGATGCAGGGGACACGAGTTCGTGCCCCGGTCCGGGAAGATCCCACATGCTGCGGAGCTGCTGGGCGCGTGAGCCATGGCCGCTGAGCCGGTGCGTCCGGAGCCTGTGCTCCGCAACGGGAGAGGCCACAACAGTGAGAGGCCCGCGTACCGCAAAAAAAAAAAAAGCCCATGCTCTCAGATGTAGAGAACAAATGTATGGACACCAAGGGGGGGAAGTGGCGGGAGGAAGGGTGGGGGGTTGAACTGGGACACTGGGATTGACATGTATACACTAATATGTACAAAATGGATAACTAAGAAGAACCTGCTGTATAAAAAAATAAATAAAATTCAAAAAAGAAAAAAAAAAAAAAAGCCAAGCCCATGCCCTCTACAAACCCTAATCCGTCCTGTGGAGCAATTCCTCAGCTAGGAGGGAAGCAGGCAGCAGCAAGGCAAAGCCACGGTTTCCTCTGCAGGTTCAAAGCAGCCATGGGACCTGGCTGGGCTATTTCAAGTTGCTGTGTCTGCAAGCACGGTTTGTGGTCTGATAAATGACATTTATATTTATGGCCCATGTAGGGGAAAGTCAACTCTAAAACCCCACTCACATCCACAGATTGGGGAGCTAAAGGCAGATGTGCAGGCAACTCCTTTTCATTCCTATGGCCACCTCAGTTCCCACTAAGCTTCAAAGAGAATTAGAATTCAATACCCACAAGTACTTTCCCGATTAACAATCCCACATTTAGGAATATACCCTAATGGGAGTTCCCTGGCGGTCCAGTGATTAGGACTCGGTGCTGTCACTGCCGTGGCCCCGGGTTCGATCCCTTGTCAGAGAACTAAGATCCCACAAGCCGCACAGCGTGGCCAAGAAAAAGAAAAGAAAGAATATACCCTAAGAAGATAATCAAACAAAAGTGAAATGAATAACCCAGAACAGCACTGTCCAATAGAAATATAATGTGAGCCACATATGTACTTTAAAATTTTTTTGAAGCCACATTTTACAAGGTAAAAAGAAACAGGTGAAGTGAATATTAATAATCCATTTTGTTTAATATATCCAAAATTTTATCATTTCAACTAGGGTTGCCAGATTTAGCAAATAAAAAAATACAGTATGCCCCATTACATTTCAGATAAAGAACAAAAACTCTTTTTAGCATAAGTATATCTCATGCACTATATGGGATATACTTATAGTAAAAAATGTATCTGCTGTTTATCTGAAATTCAAATGTATTTATTTATTTATTTATTATTTATTTATTTTATGCCTGTGTTGGGTCTTTGTTGCTGCGTGGGGGCTTTCTCTAGTTGCAGCGACTGGGGGCTACTCTTCATTGCAGTGTGCAGACTTCTCACTGTCGCGGCTTCTCTTGTTGTGGAGCACGGGCTCTAAGCGAATGGGCTTCAGTAGTTGTGGCATGCGGGTTCAGTAGCTGTGGCTCGCGGGCTCTAGAGCGCAGGCTCAGTAGTTGTGGTGCACGGGCTTAGTTGCTCCGCAGCATGTGGGATCTTCCCGGACCAGGGCTCAAACCCGTGTCCCCTGCATCGGCAGGCGGATTCTTAACCACTGCGCCACCAGGGAAGCCCTGAAATTCAAATTTAAATGGGCTTCCTTTTCAAAATCTGGCAACCCTAATTCCAACAGGCAATCAATATAAAAAATAAATTAAATTGGTATTGTACACTGTTCTTTTTTGTACTAAGTCTTTGAAATCTATTGTGTATATTATACTGACAGCACCTCTCAATTTGGGCTTGCCTTATTTCAAGTGCTCAACAGCCACATATGACTAGTGGCTACCCTTTTGGACAGGAGAGATCTAGAGAGTTCCTCTCAGTGTTTTTTATAACAGTAAAAAAAAAATCAGAAATTAGCAAAATACCCATCAACAGGAAGGCTGCTTAGGTTACAACTGACATTTAGAGCTCTTACCATGAATCAGCCCTTGTCCTATGGACTCTGCATTATCTTGTTTAGTCCTCACAATGACCATTTGAAGTAGGTACTGGTCTAACCCCTTTCTACAAATGAGGAAAGTAAGGTTCTGGGAGCTTATATAACTTGCTCAAGAAAGTGGTGCAGCCAAGGTAGGGCACTGGTTGAAAGTTTGGTCTCTGCTGTCAGACTTGGCTCTGCCAAGTAACCTAACAAGTAACTTCGTCTTTTTAAGCCTCCGTTTCCTCATCTGTCAAACAAATCACAAGTGTCTATCCCACAGGATTGCTGGAGTCTAAATAAGACGGGATGCAGAGGACTAGGCAAGGCAAACTGCCCCTGGTAAGTTCTCAGTGACGTCACTACTATTCTTCCCAGCGTCTTTGTCCTTTCCTGTTTGATCAAATTTTTCATGGTGAGCACCAACTCTTTTTTTTTTTTTTTGGCCACACTGCAAGGCATGTGGGATCTTAGTTCCCCTACCAGGGATCGAACCCGTGCCCCCTGCAGTGGAAGCACGGAGTCCTAACCACTGGACCACCAGGGAACTCCCCAGCATCAACCCATTTAGAAAGAGAAAAAAACTACTTTCAAAAGAAGAGAAAACAGCCCACAAAGCAGCTAGAGGTCAAGGGAAGGAAGGAGATATAGAAGAAAGGAGAGGGGAGGAAAGGAAGAAAGGTGAGGCATCACTTCCCCAGTTTTCTGAGTGACCACCAGGGGACAGTGCCTGCAGTTTCCACAGCTAGGGAAAATGATCCCTTTAAAAAAAAAAAAGTTGCAATGAACAACTCACCAACACCATTCATCTTAAACGGGGTGCCCTCTCCCAGGAACTCCCCGTGAAAGGCTGCCAACATTCATCTTACAGGAGGTGTGAAAAAGCAGTGGATTTATGGTCTCCCAGCTGTGGGCGATCTGTGTCTTACCTTTGGAGTCTTCTTTGGCCAAGTGACTACGGGGACCCCAGTGATGGCCAGACTGGGGTCGTCATCCGTGTGCTCCTTCAGGACATTCTGTGGTGAAACAAAGCAGCCATATTAGCCCAGGGCAGAGGGGATGTCTCTGAAGGGGGGCTGGAGGCTGCACCTTACCCAGCAGAAGTCTCTGCAGAGTCACTGCCTGTCTTCCCAACTCCACCAATATCCACACACTCAATAGAAACCAAGCAGCCAGGCTTCCCCAGGATCCACAAAACACAGAACATCCCCTTCTCCAAAAAAATTTTTAAAAGCAAATCACATACCTCCCTACGACTTGCATGAATCATACTTTTGACACCAAACATTTGTCCAGAGCTCCAGGGACTCTCATGGACCCAACCTCATTTAATCCTTACCAAGTCCTCTGGGAGGGGGCTGGGCAGTGACCCAACTGATCCTCTAATGTACACAATTCAGCTAGGTACTCAGAGAAACAAAAGCAACCACGAGGTCTCACCCACGAGCCCTGCCTCTGGTCTTCCATCAGTCGGCAAGCCATGTGTATTCTCATCCTGGTGTGTAAAGACATGTCATTGTTTTTTGCATCAAGGGCCCTAAACACAAGTAGATACTCAATCTGGTCTGACCAAGCTTGGAGTCTGCTGGCCATGTGCTGGCAGAAAAATGGGCTGTGATGGACATACTGTCAGACCGTGTGAGGGTCTCCCACACAGGCACTTTGCGTTCGCTCCTTTGTCATTTTGTGTTCACTCCTTTGTGGGTGGTTTCAAGGTTTTTCAGGGTAATCCTGACTCTACCAGATTTTGGTCTTGTGTGCTGCTAACTTTAGAATCTCATCAAGGTGTAAGATGTCACTCCACTGAATCATCCCTAACTTATTGGTGAGGCAACCAAGGTTCAGAAATGCTCGAAGGACTTGGATGCCGCCCCAGACCAGGAGGACAGAGCCCCTGAACCCTGCTCTCTGGCACCAGACTACCTGCCCCATGACCGTGTCACATGGGTTTTTTGGCTGCATCCACAGCATGCCATAAAAAAGTGTTTAGGGATGGACACAGATGTGTTACTGGCCTATTCGTGACTGGCCTACCTCGACCATTAATTTTTGGATTGTACAAAACATTCCTGCAGAGACATTTAAGAACAGAGTAAGTTGCACAGTAGCACTTAACAGCAAGAGCAGAAGAGGTCAGAAGATAAATGTAGGTGAAGATGATTTTAACTCACTTTCCCAAATCTTCACCAGAAAGAATCTAACTCACTTCTAACTTATCTACTTATTTTCCTACTTTTATGATCATCATTTGGTTGCCCGATTTTTCAAAATGTTGGGACTTCCCTGGCGGTCCAGTGGTTAAGACTCCACACTTCCATTGCAGGTGGCACAGGTTCGATCCCTGGTCAGGGAACTAAGATCCCACAAGCTGTGTGGCAGCAAAAAATAAATAAATAAGTAAAAATAAAAAGTAAAATAAATCATTTTTTTAAATGAATAAATAAAAAGTTTTAAAATGTGCCTATTACCCCAAACCCACCTGAACAACTCCTTCCTCTCCCCACAGAAGGGGGCCAACAACACCGTGGTCAAGGGTTTGGCCTCTGGGGGTGCCTGGGTTCAATTCTCAGCACGTACACAACCTTCTCCAAGTCCCAGAGTCAATGTCAATGATTTATAAATGCTATCTATAAAATGTCTTGGTTCACGGCTATATCCCCAGCCTCCCACAATGACTAATCTACAGTAAGTCTCCAGTAAATAACTTAAATAAATAAAGCCACAAATCCCCGAAGAGGGACTCTCTACAAAATGCCTAACCCGTACACCTTAAATCTGTCAAGGGAGACAAAAACAAGCAAACTCTGAGAAACTATCGCAGACAAAAGGAGGGAGAAAGGACATTAGGTAAAAATTGAGGAAATGTGAATAAACGATAGCCTTTAGTTAACAATAATGTATCAGTATTGGTTCATTAGAAGTAACAAATGCAGGGCCTTCCCTGATGGTACAGTGGTTAAGAATCCGCCTGCCAATGCAGGGGACTCGGGTTCAAGCCCTGGTCTGGGAACATCCCACATGCCGCAGAGCAACTAAGCCCGTGCGCCACAACTACTGAGCCTGTGCTCTAGAGCCCATGCTCTGCAGTATGAGAAGCCACTGCAATGAGAAGCCCGTGCACCACAACTAGATAAAGCCCGTGCAGAGCAACGAAGACCCAATGCAGCGAAAAATAAATATATATATATATATATACACACACATATATATATATAAAGTAATAAATGCACGCTATTAACGTAGGATGTTAATAACAGGGGAAACTGAGTGTGGGGGTTATGTGGAAACTCTGTACTATCTGCAGAATCTTTCTGAAAATATAAAACTGTTTTAAAACATAAAGTCTATTAATAAAAAATAATTTTTATAATGCCAATCAGACAGTAGAAACAGCTACAATAAAGGAAAACAGGATTCTTAGGCTGCCAATTTTTCTAACACCTATGCAGTATATTTTAAAAGAAATACAACAGAAAGGAAACAAGTATACAGACACGATGCAACTCAGGTGTGGAATTCACATGGAGTGTATGAGGCAACCAAAGGCTGGGAGCAGTGGCAACGATCGCTCCCTGGATCGTGCCTGGAGGAAGGAGTATTTCATCACTGACGTTGTTTAGAATTGCCAGTTCCTGATGATGACAAAAAGCAAACCAACTTTTTATCAGCTTTGTTCTTTCATTATTGTTTTCACATGCACTGTGGACATTGTACCTCTTACAAGTTGCACTTGAGTGGGTCATTCCCACTGCCCTCTACCCACCTGGTCACCACTCGGGGTAGGTGAGACTAGCCAGGTGAGGGGTAACTGTCAACGTCAGGAGGAGAGCAGGCACCACATGTTCTGTTGAATGAACGTATGAGAGTAAGAAGTACTGAGTGCTTGCTTTGTGGCCGGTGCCGTACTAAATATTTCATATCTACGCTCACCCAATCCTCCTGACCACCCTGTGGGATGAACTATCTTCATTTCCACAGTGCAGATGAGAAAAGCAGGGCTTAGGGGATGAAGGGAATTGTCCAAGACCACTCAGCCAGTAAGGGGTGGAGACTCTTTAACAACTGCATCATTCAGCCCATCTCTGAAAAAGGGAAGGGAGCCGTGTTCATATCAACACTGTTCACAGCAGCAAAACAGGGCACTTCCGTGGCAGTCCAGCGGTTAAGACTTCACATTCCAGCACAGGGGGTGTGGGTTCGATCCCTGGTCAAGGAGATCCCACATGCCTCATGGCCAAAAGACCAAAACATATAACAGAAGCAATATTGTAACAAACTCAATAAAGACGTTAAAAATGGTCCACATCAAAAAAATTTAAAAGAAAAACAAAAACCAGCCAAACAGTAGAAACAACTCAAGTGTCCACCGATGGATGAATGGATAAATAATATGTATAATATACATACCATGGAATATTATTTAGCCTGAAAAAGGAAGGAAATTCTGTCACATGCTATAACGTGGATAAACCTGGAGGACATTACGCTCAGTGAAACAAGCCTGACACAAAAGGACAAGTACCATATGATTCCACTTATATGAGGTCCCTAAAGCAGTATATTCATACAAGCGGAAAGTAGAAGGGTGCCTGCTGGGCTGGAGGAGGGGAGAAATGGGGAGTTATTATTTAATGGATATAGAGGAGCTTTTCTTGTTTGTTTTTTTTAATTTTTTTATTTTATTTTTTTCTGGATACAGAGTTTTAGTTTGGGAAGATGACAAAGTTCTGGAGATGGATGGTGATGGTTGCACAACAGTGTAAATGTACTTAATGTCACTGAACTGAACACTTAAAAGTGGTTAAAATGATAATTTTTATGTTATGTATATCTTACTACAATTTTTAAAAAGGGGAGAAAGGAGTGGGGCAAGGCAGTCCCTCCCTAAGGAATGGATTCAGAGGTTCCAGAAAGTACAGATTGGGGACATACTATCTCACTAGTTAAACTTCTGCTGTTATGCCTGGGACAACACTAGCTCTAGACTCAGAAGATCTGGGTTCAGGTTCTACAACTTATAACCTGTGTCACCTCGGGTAAGCCACAGCTTCCTATTGTGTGTCCTCGGAGTAGAACAGTGACGTCTACACCTTGATTGTAGGCTATGAAGCTGGATGTGATTTTACTACCATTCTTAGGAACATTTGTTGAGTGCTTGCTCTAGACATTAAAATAATCCTATCTGTGGGGTAGGGCTGATTCTCCCCATTTCACAAAAGCAGAAACTAAAATTCAGAGAGGTTCAGTGATATAGTTCAAGGTCACACAGCTGAGAGGTGGGTGAAAACTGGCATTGACCGGGTCCATCTGACAACAAACCTAACGAGTAACACTGGGTGATAAAGCCTCAGGAAACCATGCTAGCAACGTCTCCGACTGATCCCTACACCATTATTAAAAAGACACCTAAGAGACTTCCCAGGTGGTCCAGTGGTAAAGAATCCGCCTTCCTTGAGCTCCCCTGGTGGCGCAGTGGTTAAGAATCCATCTGCCAGTGCAGGGGACACAGTCCAAGCCCTGTTCCAGGAAGATCCCACATGCCGCAGAGCAACTAAGCCCATGCGCCACCACTACTGAGCCTGTGCTCTAGAGCCCGTGTGCCACAACTACTGAGCCCGTGTGCCACAAGTACTGAAACCTGAGTGCCTAGAGCCCGTGCTCTGCAACAAGAGAAGCCACCGCAATGAGAAGCCCGCGCACTGCAACAAAGAATAGCCCCCGCTCGCCACAACTAAAGAAAGCCCCCACGCCCAGCAAAGACCCAACACAACCAAAAATAAATAAATAAAATAAATTTATTAAAAAAAAAGAATCCGCCTTCCAGTGCAGGGGACGCAGGTTCGATCCCTGGTCAGTGAACTAAGATCCCACATGCCGCGGGGCGACTAAGCCCGCGCGCCTCAACTAGAGAGCCTGCGTGCCTAACTACAGAGCCCACGTGCTCTGGAACCTGCGCGCCTCAACTAGAGAGAAGCCCGTGCGCTGCAACGAAGAGCCCACGCCACAACAAAGAGCCCACTTGCCAAAACTAAGACCCGATGCAGCCAAAAATAATACATAAATAAATAAATAATTTTTTTAAAAAAAGAAAAGACACCCAAGAGACAATCTGGGCTCATATTTACCGTTCGATTCACCAATACAGAAGTGAATCATCCCCACCTATTCCTTGCAAAACAGACAGAGGGACTAACTAACACCATTCAGCCACTAACACCTTTATAAAGCCTTTCTGAAACATTCCCCCCCATCACGGAAGAGGCTCGTGTGACCAAAGTGGGCCTGCACAGGAATGAAATTTTGTTGACATTTCATAGTTCTTAATAACCCATATGAATTTCACACCCTCCTCCACAATACATCAGGGTTTGTTTTCTTCTAAAAATAATGTTTCCTGCCCCACCCACACCAATCATTAAGAAAAAAACTTTTCAGGAAGATGCTCCATGTCTAGCCAAAGCTATATACATACATCTTACCCTATGGTTGGGGGTCAGAGGACTTCCACAGGATTTTCTGCCCCCTTATCCCAATCTCAAACTCTGTGCTGGGGGCTGACAAACTCAAATGCCTCCAGGAACCAAGCAGGGAAAGTTAAAAATATAAATGGACTCTTAGAGCGATAGACAGTAGTGCAGCGTATGGCAAACTAGAGACCACATGCCCAGTTTAAAGATGGCAAATGCTTCTCAATTTCAACTTATTAACCTCCTGTGGAAACGAACCCTACCAGATCTCTGGTTTTTCAGAAGAAATCAAAGATCCAGAGTTTTATTTAAAATCTCTCCAATTTCAGGACTTCCCTGGTGGTCCAGTGGTTAAGACTTCACCTTCCAATGCAGGGGGTGCGAGTTCGATCCCTGGTTGGAGAGCTAAGATCCCACATGCCACACAGCCAAAACACCAAAACATTAAAAAAAAAAAAAAAAAAAAAATATTGCAACAAATTCAATAAAGACTTGAAAAACGGTCCACATCAAAAAAAAAATCTTAAAAATAAAATAAAATAAAATCTCTCCAATTTCAAATGTTGGTAACTGACTGAAAATTTCAAAAAAACATTGTGAGCCAAATATATCTGTGGGCTGGCCTGGGCCATGGGTGACCAGTTTATAAACACTGCTCTGCATGTGACTGAAAATAATGCCCACTTGCCTTGGTTTGCTTTGAGTTTCCTTCTGAATTGTCTCAAGATTTCCTGTCATTTCAGTATCAGAGCTGGTGTCAGTAACTCACAAGCATTGAAGTAAGGCCTCTTTAGAGGAATGGCTGGTTAAAAAAGCTATAACTGAAGGCATAAGTATTATTAATAATTAATACATAATGATAAATAATAATTAAAATTAATAAAGAGACCTCGCCAAGTATCCTTGAGTCTCGGAGCTCATACACACACTTCCTGAAAGAAGCAGAGTTCCTCTCCATGTGTGGCTGTCAGTGGCCACCAGGGGGCACTCTGGCCTCTGTCCCACAGGGAAGTATTTTTCGTCAGTATGTGACAGGCTGCAGGAAGAGGAGATTATTCTAATTGGAGATTTTCTCTCTGAGAAGTAAATTGTGCTGAAGGGAGGGAATCTAGTCACTGTCTTCCCTGGGCTCTGCTAGCATTTATACACTCCCTGGGGCTCTTGGAAGCAGAGACTAGGAAGCCTGGGTGCCTGTAACAGCCCAGCACTCTTTGGGTTTTACCATACAACCCTTCTGAGCAGGAAAGAACAGGCAGGCTTTCTGTAAGAGAAGGACAGGGGCCACCAGACCCTTTCTGATGCAAACTGCCCTGCTTTGGACTTAACAAGAGAACCACAGACAATGGATGTTCTGGGCCTCGGCTCCTCCTATGCCAACTTTTCTCAAAGAGCTTCATCAGTGAACACCGGATTCAGGCCCCACTGCTCCCCAGAATGGGGCATTAATAATTAGAAACTCCATCTATAACTGTGACTAAAAATACCAACACTGTGACGATAAAGCAGAAGCAGGCATCAGGAAGGAATCACCAACCACAGGCCAGTAGAGGGAGAGTAACATGGCATGGAGCAGCTCGGGCTGCTGTTGTAGGGAACCCAGCAGTCTCAGGGGTCCCTCCTGGCCATAGGTAAGGACCCCTGCAACCAGGCGTCAATGCACCTTAGGTCTCCCAAGATCCCTGCCTCCACCCCAGCCCAATCATCTTGTGCCTGCCTGTAAAAACCCATCTGTACTGGGTTGAACTGTGTCTCGCAAAAAGCTATGTTCAGGGAATTCCCTGGCGGTCCAGTGGTTAGGACTCTGTGTTTTCCCTGCGGGTTCAATCCCTGGTCGGGGAACTAAGAACCCACAAGCCTCATGGTGCGGCCAAGAAAAAAAAAAGGGGGGGCTTCCCTGGTGGTGCCGTGGTAGGGAGTCCGCCTGCCGATGCAGGGGACACGGATTCGTGCCCCGGTCCGGGAAGATCCCACATGCCGTGGAGCGGCTGGGCCCATGAGCCATGGCCACTGAGCCTGTGCGTCCGGAGCCTGTGCTCCGCAATGGAAGAGGCCACAACAGTGAGAGGCCCGCGTACCGCAAAAAAAAAAAAAAAGCTATGTTCAAGTCCTAATCCCTGGTACCTGTGAATGTGACCTTACTCGGGGTGGGGGAGGCTTTGCAGATATAATTAGTTAAGAATCACGAGATGATGGATTTAGGGTGGACCCTAAATCCAACGACTGGTGTCTTTATAAGAGAACGGAGAGGGAGATTCAAACAGACATAAGGAAGAAGGCCATGAGAAGACAGAGGCAGAGACTGGAGTGACACAGCCACAAGCTAAGGAACACCAGGAACCACCAGAAGCTGGAAGAGCAAGGAAGGATCCTCCCCAGAGCCTCCCAAGGGAGGAGAGCCCTGCCAACACCTTGACTTCTGACTTCTGACTTCTGGCCTCTGGAACTGTTAGAGAATAAATTTCTGTTGTTTCAATCCGCCAAGTTTGTGGTCATTTGTTATGGCAGTCACAGGAAACTAACAGACCACACTTGCCATAGTGCCTCATGATTAAAAGCTTATTAGTGGGATTCCCCTGGTGGGCCAGTGGGTAAGACTCCACACTCCCAATGCAGGGGGCCTGGGTTTGATCCCTGGTCAGGGAACTAGATCTCGCATGCATGCTGCAACTAAGAGTTTGCATGCTGCAACTAAAGATCCCGCATGCCACAACTAAGACCCAGTGCAGCCAAAAGAAATAATAAAATAAATAAATTTTTTTTAAAAAAAAGCTTATTAGCTACATGATTTGGGTGAGTCACCACATCTCTCTGAGTCTCAGTTTCCCAACTAAGAAATGGAATAATACCAGTCCCCACCTTGCCAGCATCATAATACATGGAAGGTGTTTGGCATGTGGAAAATGCTCAACAAATGTTAGCTGATCCCTTTTGGCTTATGCCATATTTCCTGTTGGGATACACAGTCCCCATCCTCTGTTTGCAGAATTCATCCATTTAACAGTTCTAAGCATAGGGAAAAAATTTTAAGTTTATTTAATTTTGAAGAGCAGTTTAAAAGCTGATTTAGCTGCATAACTAGTGGGGATAAAAATGTGATTCAGGGACCCAGAAGTCAGTTTTAGGCTAAAAGGAACCCCAAGTGGCATGGATCAACCCACCCATTTTTCAAGTCTAGGGTTTGCACAGGTGTCTGGAACTCAGATCTCTGGCCCCTCACTGCTCTCCTTCGTTCTCCTGAGGTGGTACCAGCAGCAGACTCAGAATAACACGTACCTTGTTTGGCTCCTTAGGTGACAGGATTCACCCCTGTATCAACCCTCTATCCACTCACAGACCAGCAAAAATACCAAACACAGGGCTCAATATTACATGCAGCCCCCAGTAGAAGAGCCTTGGTGACTTCTGGAGGCCTGACCCCCTGGCCAGGCTGAATCTGGTTGTTCCCTGTTTTCTATGCTCTGGGTCATCCTCAGGGTGTGAGAAAGCCAGGCTGCAGCCCTCCCACTGGCTTCCTGCCTTTTGGCTCCTCTGAAGCAGGAGGGGTGTGACGGTTTTTAAAAAAGCTGACAGTGCTGGAGGTCTGGGCTCTAAGCCTCACTGTTTTGTAAAAGAGCAAGACCCAGAAAAGGCAACTCAGACAAGCAGGTGTGTTCTGGGGTCCAGACCTGATGACCCCAAGGGATAAAATCTGTACACACCTTCCTTTCACAGTCATGGGTTTCATAGACTCTCACACTTGACCCTAAATGGGCCTGTTCTCACTCCATGGTGTCTGAAATAATAATATCAGCTCTAGCTCACTGAGCACTTAAAGGCCCAGTGCTAAGGCTTTCTTTCTTTACCCATGTCACCTCACTAATTCGATGAGGCATGATTCTGACTATTCCCATTTTACTGCATTCCCCCAGAGCAGTCAGCTGGTTAATGGATAGTACAGGGGAGTCAGCCTGGCTCCACAACTTTTGGTCTTAAAAGATAACACCTGTTTGGGCGATGTACTCTTTTTTTTTTTTATTTTTTTATTTTTTTATTTTTTTATTTTTTGCAGTACGCGGGCCTCTCACTGTTGTGGCCACTCCCGTTGCAGAGCACAGGCTCCGGACGCGCAGGCTCAGCGGCCATGGCTCACGGGCCCAGCCGCTCCGCGGCATGTGGGATCTTCCCAGACCGGGGCACGAACCCGTATCCCCTGCATCGGCAGGCGGACTCTCAACCACTGCGCCACCAGGGAAGCCCCGATGTACTCTTAATTTAGCATTATTTTCTTTCCTATTTGGGTTTTGATGAAAGAACAATACAATTGATCTCTTTTTTAGTAGGTTTTGTTTTTTTTTTAAGTAACATCTGAAAACAGTGGCCCCTCACTGTCTCTTCCAGCCCCTTAATTCCATTCTGCCCCACAATTCTATGTGGCTCATAATTCTATGCAGTCCCATAATTCCATGCAGACCCACAATTCCATGTGGCCTCACAATTCCATCAGTCCCATAATTCTGTGAGGCCCCATAATTCCATGCAATAAGAAAGGTGGCTGTCTATAGTGAGCTGGCATTTCCACCCCTAGCTGACACTCTGGCAGCCAGAAGAGCATGGAATGATAGGAAAGAGAGCCTGGCATTATCTTAATCAACAAGGACAGCTGCAGAATCACCTTGCAAACGCATATCTGACAAAGACCCTCTCACTTCCTATCTTGGTGGTCACTGGGCACTTAGGCCCAAGCCTTTACAACCTTGTAATGCATCTGGTAATTTTCAAGTCATTTACAAATGATTAGAGGAATGGCCTCATGCCCTCCTTCCCTCCCATCAGGAGCCTCAGCTCTCTGGAGTTCTAGCTGAAAGTATAGACTCCTCTAGGAGGGACAGCTTGCAGGGCAACTCCCATCTCACTAGGAATTACTTTGTCCACCGATTAATGATTGCCAATCCAAGAGATAAAAGGGGGAAAAAACAATGCAATGAACTGAATAGTGAGCCCCTCAAAATTCAAGTGCATCTAAAACCTCATAACGTGACCTTATTGGGAAATGGGTCATACTGGATTAGAGTGGGCCCTAATCCACAGACATCACCCTTATGAGAAGAGAAGACACACAGAAACACACAGAGAACACAGACTGCCAATGTAAAGACTGTGGCTGAGACTGGAGGGATGTAGCTACAAGCCAAGGAGCTCCAAGGATTGCCAGCAACCAAGAAAAACTGGAAGAGACAAGGAAAGATCCTCCCCCAGAGCCTTCAGAGTGAGCATGGCCTTGATTTCAGACTTCTGACTTCCAAAATGTGACACAATAAACTTCTGTTGTTTTAAGCCAGCTTGTGGTACTTTGTTACAGCAGCTTTAGGAAACTAATACAGACGGTAATCGTTAACCTAAAACAGGGATGGGGGAAGCTGAAAGGTGGTGAAAGAGCATGGGAAGGGTGGGGAGCTGGTCAAAGCCAGTCTGACTCTCCTTTGCCTGTTACCTAAGCATACCTAATTTTTCTCCAAGGACTTACTAGGAGAGCTAAGTGTTCATTACCTCATTGTCCCACAAAATAATTCAGTGACCTAGGTCCCTGTTATTATCCTCATTTTACAGTGAGAATACTCAGATTTCAATCAGTTATACACTTAAGAATGGCCAAGGAACCAACAGAATCTGATCCCTGAAAGGACAAAGCACATTTAGTCTAATATCTTAGATTTACATACAGGTAAACAGAAAGGTGGTGTGACTTGCCCAAGGCCACACAGCAAATAGCTAAGAACAGAAACTGAAATTGAATTCAAGCATCTCTCGTGTCCTGATTTCTTGTTTTTCCCATTACGCACAAGCCAGTATCCTGCACTCTCCACAGAATAATTGTCTTAAAAGAAGGGAGTCGCTTAAGGCACCTTAATGCCAAATCCCAAAGAGTTTCACAAAGATGGGGAAGGAAATGGCTTTCTTAGATTTTTACAGGATGCTGGCATCTCCCTTCCTGTCAAAAAGCAAAAAGGTAGATGGTCATTTTGACTTGAATCTAAATCAAGACCCCCCAACTCCCAGTCAAGTTTTGAAGGTCCGAATGAGCTCCCTTGGTCTTGCTTAAACCATAGGGTCACTGAGGTACTCTCATTAGCATGGCTGCAAGGAAAAACTCAACTTTCAAAACTCCTGCCCACAAAAAAGAGTAAACTAGACCTATAGGAACAGACACAAAAAAGGAAGCTTTAAGGGACAAAAGCAAGTATGAACTAATTAAAAACAAATTTATATATGTTTGTATACATGGGAGTGAGGGGAAAGCTCCAGAAGTACATTCAGTAAGTGATTAACAAAGGTTATTTTCCAGGATGTGAGAATTGAGGAAGGGGACATTTTCTATCCTCTAGCCTATAATGTTAAATTTTTTTTTTTTTTACACTGATCATTTAACAACATTACACTTAAAACTCTTTTTTTTTCTTTTGGCCACGTCACGCAGCTTGCAGGATCTCAGTTCCCCAGCAGGGACTGAACGCAGGCCACAGCAGTGAAAGCCCTGAATCCTAACCACTGGACCACCAGGTAACTCCCTACACTTAAAACTCTTAAATAGATGAAATATCCAGAATCAGTAAATCCATAAAGACAGAAAGCAGACTGTGGGGGAGGGGGAAATGGAGACTGCTGATGGGTACAAGGTTCTGCCTCAGGTGATGAAAAAGTTCTGAACTAGATAGAGGTGGTGGTTGCACAGTATTGTGAATGTACTTAATACCACTAAACTGTACACTTTAAAACGGTTAAAATGGTAAATGTCTCTTCCTTCAAGATTCTAAACTGGTGATCTGGTAATTATAATTAATTCATTAATGAATATGATAAATGTTGTATATAATTTACCACAATTAAAAAACATAGGGACTTCCCTGGTGGTACAGTGGTTAAGAATCCGCCTGACAATGCAGGGGACACAGGTTCGAGGCCTGGTCCGGGAAGATCCCACATGCCGCAGAGCAACTAAGCCTGTGCGCCACGACTACTGAGCCTGCGTTCTAGAGCCCGCGAGCCACAACTACTGAGCCCGCATGTCTAGAACCCATGCTCTGCAACAAAGAGAAGCCTCCACAACGAGATGCCTGCGCACCACAACGAAAAGTAGCCTCCGCTCGCCACAACTAGAGAAAGCCCACAGAGCAATGAAGACACAACACAACCAAAAATTAATTAATTAATTTTTTAAAAAACCGTCTATTACAAATGAAAGGAAAAAATAGGTTTTTGATAAAAGCTAAAACCTAGCCATATGGAGACTGACTTACTTTGGGGACTGTCTCTAATCCCAGGGGCTCTGGTTACCATAAGCCACCACTAGCAGCAGTCTCTAAGTTCCCAGAGAAAGAGAGAGAAGGAAAGAAGACATCATCTTTTTGCAACACAAGCCAAAGATCATAACTGATCAACCGTCAAGGGTGAACCACCACTGGTGAGAAACACAAATCACTCAATGGTAGTGGAGGCAGTGGGCATCGGCTAAGAATTCTGTCTTGGACCCACATTTCTGAGTTGACTTTTAGTTCTCAGCCAGTGTACAAGAAACCCCAACATCTGAGAAGAGTAAACAAAGGGACCTAAGCGTGCAGCCAGGAAGAAGCTGCTCGCCTTCTGTGACAACACTCACTCTAGAGGCCAGTCTTGGGTTCAAAATCTCCTCTGGGTCTCCAGGGACTGGGAGGGACTGGGGCTAATGGCCTGGCTAAAGAGCAAGGAGGTAGCTCTATCTACCTTCTCTGGAAGAGACGAGTGGTCCACTTCCCCCATACAGGCCACACAGCACTCAGAGATGCTAGCAGAGGCTCCAATTTTCATGGGGCTCTAAGGAGACCTGTCCACCCAGCTTATAAGCTCTTTAGCCTGCTAAAGGCCCTCCTCAGACAAGGCTCAAGACCATAAATATCTCTGAAGACAGGTAAGTTCAATAAGTAAGCTAAATGGTTAGATTGTACTAAAAAGAGATGTGTGAGCCAAATGGTAAGTAGACATTAGGGAGACAGCAGGGAGTGGTGGGGACTGGGGTGTATGAGATCACCTGCTACTCACTTCCTGCTGCTTGTAGCCAGTCAGGAACATGAGCCAGGATAGCCAGGATATTTTATATAACTTTTTTGACTTTTCTTTAATTTATTCTCCTGATTTTTTAAT
Source organism: Hyperoodon ampullatus (assembly GCF_949752795.1). NCBI lineage: Eukaryota > Metazoa > Chordata > Mammalia > Artiodactyla > Ziphiidae > Hyperoodon > Hyperoodon ampullatus. Next base: position 8,537,524 of record NC_136926.1, on the reverse strand, counting down.
GTTAGCAAGTAATTACAAAAATATGTTCAATACTATACAGGCCAAATGCAATGCCTAGAGGCTGGATTTGGCCCTGGGACTGCCAATTTACAACTTTTGTCCCAGGACCAAACAAATCTGTTGCTTGTTCTGTAAAGGAAGTCCAAACAGTCACCTTATTACCTTCCCCCTAAATTCAGAGTCGCCTCTGAGAAGAGAGAAAATCACTTTCTCTACAGTGGCCAAAAAAGCAGTCTAGTGTGTGAGCACATGGACTCCCCCATCAAGCAGTATGTGTGGCCTTGGGCAAGTTACTTAACCTATCTGTACCTCAATTTTCTCATCTGTAAAATGGGGGTAACAAAAGTACCACAGAGGCTTGCTCGGAGGTTTAAATGAGTTTATATATGAAAAAGATCTATAACAACAGACAGTAATTGAGATTCATTACCACATATTATCATGAGCTGCCACTGAACCCCATGGTGGCGGTTGGGGAGGATGGAGACTGGGATCCTTGATATTTGTCTAAGCCCCTAGCCCAGGCCTCCTTCACACCATCACGGGGCCTAGGCTGAATCCAGTCTCAGAGGTCGATCAGGTGGGTACAGGTGAGGGATACAAGGGTCTGAGTCCTATCCCTAGAAAGAAATCTGACCAACCAGGAACACCGCACATAAACATAACAAAGTAAAAAAGGCTCTTCACAAGCACAGAACAACATTTCCTCTTCAGATGAATTTTTTTTTAACTCATTTACAACATTTTGGAACCTTAATGCTATTAGTGATTTTATTATTGATGAAAATAGCTTGCTTTCACTTTATAGGATCTTAGAAGAAAAAAGTAGCCACATGACAGAAGTCTAAGGTTTCCTTTAGGAAACCCAATATTTCCTTTAGGAAACCCAAAAACTCCATTCCACAAGATTAGAAGTTCTTATTCTGAGGTCCAGGAATAGGCTCAGGAGTCCAAGACCCCCTGATATTGCACACAAAATTTTGTGTGTATAAGCGTATTTTCACAAAACTCTCAAGAGAGGTCAGCAACCTCCAAAACAGTCAATGAAAAAGACCTATTTGAAAGTAAAGATTTGTTTTGTCGGGACATTCACCACAGAGTTCTTTTACCTGGCAATTTCCCAGTTATAAGATTTTAATTTTGTGGCACCTATAGGGGGTACACCTGCTATATAAAGTAAGACATAACCTGGATTAAAGATCCTGTACACCAGTTCCCTCTGCTGGTGGTACCTGTTAAGCTACCTGATTGGGCCCCAGGTCACCCCTCCACTAGACCCCAAGAGTTCAGCGCCTGATCACTGAGCACCTCAAGGGCAGCAGAACAGTCTTAATATTTCTAGATTCCAGGGCCTGATACAATGTTTTCTAAACAAACAAATATACAAATGAACTAATTAAGTCCTCGGTTGAGTCTGCAGCCATCAAAGAAGAGACAAATTCAGTTTCCAACCGCGGCGGGCAGCTGGATTCACTTGAGAATCAGACATTGGAGAAGGAAGCCCAAATGTCTCTGAGGCCTCACATCAAAAAGCCTTACCAATGCTGAGACAGGAGGCAGTTCCAAGTAGTGATATCCACACAGGCACTCTGGAGGCTTCATCCCAGCCCTACTATCTACCTGCTCTGTCACCTCAGGCATGTCCCTTAACCTCCCTGAGTCTACTTCATCATCGGTTAAGTGCAGATAATATGAGTACCTATCACTTCCCTAGCACTGGTACCTGGCAGGTGGTAAGCTTTCAACAAATGTTATGATTACCACAAGACAAGGCCTCCCAATGTATTTCCTGTTTCTTAAATACATTGCACATTTGCACTCTGCCTAGAACAGCCTTGCCCATCTGGAGGACTCCTACGCAGTCTCTAAGGCCCAACTCAAATTCTCACTGCGTAACTGTCCCAGAGCCCTGGCCCCTGGTGTGGCCAATAAGTATCCCCTCACACCACTCCCATGCCCTGGGTACACACTGTGCCACTCAATTCCCTGTCTCCTAATTTCTTTTTTGTTTGTTTTTGGCCACACTGCACGGCGTGCAGGATCTTAGTTCTCAACCAGGAATTGAACCCAGGCCACAGCAGTGAAAGCACCGATTCCTAACCACTGGACCACCAGGGAATTCCCTCTTCATTTCTTTATCTGCCTGCTTCCCGTTCCCCCATGGCCAACACAGCTGGTGCTCAATGAGTTTGCTCAATAATTAGGCTCTACTTGGAGACCTCTGAATCCTGGGTGGCCAAGGTGGCCCTTAACTGGCTACCTAGAAGACAATCAGGATGTACAACCTGCTCACATGAAACAGAAGCATGCTCCGGGGGAAGCCAGCCCAGAGCAGCAAGTCTTCCTGACCAGGATGGAGGAGTCTGTCCCCAGGCCCAACAACAGCATCACCAGTGCACTGTAGGCAGTAACGCCTACTTCCCTTGAAGCCTCAGATTTTCAACAAGTCCTGAGAGAAAGTTCATTGTCAACTACAGAGCCAGCTTCCACCATGAGATCCCCCTGTAAGTCTCAACAGTGGCCTCTGCTGGGACACCCTAGATGGGCTTGCTTAGACCAAAGGACCCTCTCCGCACATGGACGTACCCCCAGGACAGTCTGCACCAAGCCCCCCAGAGCTGAGCTGCCATCAGGAACCTGCTTATTAAACAGAACCTGCCCGGCCCTCCTCAGCTGCCCAGCCCGAGGTGACCCCCTGCCCACCTTCACACCCTCCAGGAGTGCCTGGGGGTCCTCGATGCCCTCAGGAACACACTTCTTGTTCTCCGGGAGGGATTCAAGTTTCTCCACCAGAGCTTTCAGGCCCTTCAGTTCAAACTCGGTGAGGTGGGTCCACTTGGCAGAGACCTCAGTGGCGGGAGAGCCGGTGGGCGTCTTGGGGTAGTCTATGGGCACCGTGGCAGACTTCACACTGTCTTCTGACTCATTCGACAAAGTCCTTTTGAGGAACCGCATGGCAGGGGCTTTGGGCTTCTTCCCGGGGACCTCCGGGTCCTCGGAGGGGGTGCTGGTGGGCGAGGCAGGGCCATCGGTGGGAGCTTTGGGTGTCTTATCTGCACCCTCATCCTCTTCGTCCCCCTCCTCCTCCTTCTCCTCCTCCTGGGGCTGCTGCTCACAGGACTCCTCCTCCATCTCCAGCCAGGAATCAGATGAGAAGCCGTCTATGCTGGGCTTTCTTGGGGCATCTATGGGGTGGGGTGGGGAAGAATGTCACAAGAAAGACTGAGATGAGCACCCCAAACTCCCTGTTGGAAGTAACCAGGACCCCCACGCACTAACCCTCCCCTTTACCCTGCAGATCGAGCTCTTTTGACAATTCTCATGGCCTCTGCCTCCCTCAGGCTCTAGAAAGGCTAGTGTCAGTCAGACCTCTGCTTTTCCCCAGCCACGTGTACCCTGACAGGTTGCCTCACCTCTCTGAACACACCTGGCATTGTACCTTTCAGTGTGTAAAAATAAGGCAAAAAGAGCACATATTATATGATTCCATTCATATGAAATGTCCAGAACAGGAGGAAATCTATAGAGAATGAAAGAAGATGAGTGGTTGCTTAGGGCTGAGGGCATGGGCGTGGGGTGAGAGGAGGAGGTGGTAGCTCAAGGGTACAGAGTTCCTTCTGGGATGATGAAAATGTTCTAAAAATTGACTGTGCTGATGTTTGCACAACCCTGGGAATAGACTAAAAACCACTGAATGGTACACATTAAATGGGTGAATTGTATGATATATAAACTATATCCCAAGAATGCTGTTTCAAAATATAGGCAAAGAATACTTCCCCTGAAGGCTTGTAGTGAGGATTAAATAAGGCATCACAGAGCACAGTTCCTGGCACACAACTAGCACTCAAAAAAGTGAGGTGTCTCCCAAACGTCCCCCCTTCTCTTCGGCAGATGGGACTGGAGAGGCAGGGGGAAACAGTGGCAAGAAAATTTAAGAAAAAAGTGGGCACCAATGACCCAAACATTGCCTCAACATTTCCTCTCAAGCCTGGAATGAAATCGGGAACTGTCTTCTATGGCCCTAAATTTCCAAATGAGAGAAGTGACCCTCAGTTGCCTGGTCCTGGGGACTGCCACAGATCAAGCCTCTGGTCCTCACGGGAACGTGTAGCTACTGCAACAACAGAGGTTATCACACTACTTCACAGTCATTTCCCATCTCCTATCGGCTGGAAACTTCAGAAGAGCAGGTTGTAGGATTTTGGTATTTTTCAACGCCTGAATCATCTAACAGGAATGAAACTCAAAAGAGAACCACCCCCACCCCACCCCACCCCCAGCCGACAGAACTGAATTTCCAGGAGGCACTCCCCAGTGAAGACCCCGGAAGAAACATTTCCCCATCACATGTCTGCCCTGAAACCCCTAAAGTCAGAGGGGAGTCAAGGGAAGGAAGGAAGAGGCTTACAGTGAGAGAGAAAAAAAAAAAAAGAATCTAAAACTCTTGGAGATTGCAGGAGAAATCGTGCAGACCCTAACAGAGACAGACCAGTCACGTTTTTCTATCCTATGATGAGAAAGATGCAGTGAATGAGGCACAGTGACTCTAGCATCCAGGAAAACCCCTCAGCAGTAACAGCGCAGAGGCAGAGGGGAAGAAGCATGTTCTTCCTACAGATCGCTCTTCGGGGCTGTCACAGCTAGATGCAACTTTAGGGCGGGTGCCTGTGAGTCAAGACTCAAGGACTGAGCCATTTTGGGGGGATGATGTCCCTTTAAGTAATGGCAGCAGGGCAGGGCGTTGCAGCTGTGGCTTATAAACGCTCTCTCCCTGCCTCTGTCAAAACCACCCACTGCTCTGCCAAGCTTGCATCCCCAGCCCTGGTCACCCCTCCCTCTGGCTTATAGCTGGCCTGGGTTTTGAGGGACTGGCTGCATCTCTTAGGCCTGCTTCTATATAGACAAAAACCTAACCCCCAACACAGGGAGAAAAAAGAATCAGCTGGTGGCCAGGACGGGATTCAACAAAAGAACCAGGATTCTTTGTTCTGTAGGGAACCTGTCTCAGCAACCTTGTCCAGGACTGGCCCCCCCGCTACATCTGCACAGTCAACCAGCAAGACCTGGGGGCTCCCAAGATGACTCTGTTGGGGTCACAATTTCCCTCTCTTGGACTCTGTATTCCAAGTGGGAAACTGACAAGGATGGCTTCCCCTCCTCTCCTCAAGGGTCTCTAGGAATCTGCTGACACTCAGGCTCAAAAGAATTCCCAGAACCCAGGACTCCCAAAGCCCCACTGAAAAAAATTATTCTTGCCCCAGCTGAGCCGTCGAGGCGGCCGGACTGCAAGGCTCACTCACCAATAAGCATTGATTCTCTCTGGTATTCCTGAGTGAGGTAGGACCGCTGGGTCACACAGTACACGTATCTCTCCAAGACATACCAGCACATCTCATAGTAGAAGGGGTAACGGAATTTGGGCTGCACCTGAAAGCAAAGATCCAGGTGCAGAGGTCAGTTTCTGGACGGCAGAGGGGAAAGGAGGGAGAGAACGGCACTGGGGTCTGGGGAGGGGAAAGTTCCTGGGGGTGGGAGTTATTTTCATCATCTTAGCAAGAGCACAAATGATGGGAAGGAAAAATGGGGGGTGGGCTGGAGGGAAGTGCTGGAAGGGGCAAGATACCAGCATGCACAAATGAGGAGGAAGAGCGGGTGAAGAGGCCTATGTAAGAGCATCATTTCAAAGGTCTCTGAGCTTTGCACAGGGAAGGCTGTACGGGGTCCACTTTGTGTTTCTGTGAGATGCAGAGAAACAGAGTTGTCCCCTGACCTGCTGACGGAGGGTGCGGGTACCTGCGGATGCAAGCCCCTGCCTGATTCTAGCTACAACAGGCACAGGCTCCTTGCTGGTTCTCCAAAATTCTTGCATAGACTCTACTACCCTTCCCTCCCACCTTGAAAAGCAGAAATCAAACCCCAAACCTTACCCATTTGCAGAGACAGGCAGTCAAGCATATCCAGTACCCAGAGGGAGGCCACAGGAGGTGGACCAATGAGGATGGAGGGGGCGTGGCCTCTCCTACCATAGGGGTGGGGCCTCAGAGGGGTCCACCTCCTGCTCCTCCCCCACAACATCTGGCACTTCCAGCCTGTATCTCCACAGATGACTCCCTCTGACACAAGTTCCTGGTGTGACCCTGGACCATCCTAACACTGGGGAACACAGCCCCGGGTCTGGAGCAGCAGTCCAGCTGGAGATCCCCTTTTGGCTGTTTCTGACAGGGGAGGAAGTATAGGTGCAGAGAGCTTTGTGCATCAGAGCTGTGAAAAGACCCAGCCCCAGGGGGATTCTGATGGGTGGCAGCATGGGGTCTACACCAATGAGATGGCAGCAAGACATGGGGAGGAAGAAATACCACTGATGGCCCTGGCACAGAAGAGTCTTTCAGAAACTACATCCCGAGCAGGCAAGGGTGGTGGGAAGTGGTCCCCGTCTCCCATGTCTGGGCCCTCTTCTGCGAGGCTACACATGCATCCCACATGTCCACACTCACTCCTGGACCCTCTCACCAAGGGTGGGTCTGCCTTGAGGGACCTGTGCAGGAGCCAGAGACCCCTCCTCACCTCTCCTGTCCTCCAGGAACTCAGGGAGTTGGATGTCAAGGAAGCACACTCTCCCACCTTGCTTTGCTCACAACCAACAGGCGACATTCTACATCTGGGAGGAAGGCGAATTGAATACAAGCTGACCTAGGTGCTCCATCTGCCCTAAAATACTATTTTCCTGTGTCTCTCAGTGCCCACCTGGAAAAGGCCCCCACCCTGCCCTCTGAGAGTCTCAGCTCCAGTTCCCCATCCACCCCAGGCCCCACTGACTCAGTTTCCAGCTGCGAGGCCTTTTTCTCACACTGGGGGCGCCTCGCTTCTCCCATCTGTGTCCTGGGTCCATTTGACCTCCCTGCCTCTGGTGGATGGTGTGCTTTGGAATGAGATCCTGGCTGCCACATGCTTTTGAGCTCCTCGGGGGGATGCATGGAGTTGGGAACATCATCTAGCGGTTTCCTTGGCTCCAGCTACTTTCCCGAGAACCCCAGTTTTATTGCTGGGAGAGCATTAATCTTTTTTCAGTCATTGGATCAGTGTCCTCCAGAGTTTGAAAAGGAGAAAAAGGCTCTTTGGCCTGAGGCAGACCCTGTCCTCCTGTGAAGAGAGTTTGGGGAGGGGGCAGTTCTCAGCCCCACCCCCACTCCAGAACAAGGGCCAAGCAATTTTGAAACAAATCATCAAAACCTACAGAGCAGGCTGAGGACAGGCAGGCCTGCCTCTTCTCAGACCCTCACTCACATCTCCTGACTCGATTGGTAAAACACTCAAGTTGCTTTTGACTTTTCAAATTTGGGAAACCGTCTGAGCCAATCTGCCCTGATGGGCACCATGGCGCCTGAGAATCTTTCTAGGTTAGGAAAAAAAAAAATTTTTTTTTTTGGCTGTAGTTCAGGAGAGGAAGATAAGTCTCCCCTCATTGTTGCTGAACCCAAGGGAAACCAGCTGGGTGAAAACAAATGCTGATGAAGGAATTCAAATTCTTTTTCGTTTTATTTTTCTTATTTTTTTTTTTTTTTCCAAGAGAGCACCACAGGGAACAAAACTTGCAAAGAATTGACTTACAAACAGGTTGTCGCCTTCCACCCTTCGCCTTCAAAAGGTTTCAGCCACATGCCTGGGAACATTAAACACACGATTGCTCAACATTATTTGTTGACAGCTTCGGAGCCTCATCAAATTGAGTTGTTCACCGAAAGGCAAGGCAGTCAGAAAGCAGGCCATGCTCCCAGCTTGGGGGTGGGTAATCAATCTATCAGTGGGTCTCAAGGGGTCAGTTTGAGGTCCCCAAGGTCCATTTGAGTGGCACCTGGCCTAAGCCCTTCCTCTTGGAGCTGAGTGACCTCAGGAGATCAGAACCAAAGATGTTTTGGTGCATCTACAACTCCCAGGTCTCAAGGACTTGAAAAACTAAAATATCAGGGTGGGTGGGAAGTGTCTTAAAATTTGTTTTTCTCCTGGAAAAAAAAAAAAAAAAGTCAATGGAAGAAAAAAAAAATCCAATGGTAGGGGAAAGGTGAGAGGAAGGGTAAATTATTTGCAATTTCCAAATAGATTCACTGGCTGAGAGGGAATAGGACATGTTGGCATTACCTTTCCTGAGAAGGCTGCTTTCACTAGAGCCATTAGGGGGAAAAAAAAAAAAAAAAAGATAAATATAAGAGAGATGGCAGTTTAATGATCAATTGGACCATTCCTATCCATTATCAAGCTAACTGGAGTTAAAAATATGTAGTGAGAGTTGTCAAGATGTTATCTTCAAATAATAAACATGCAACACAACCATTCTTTGGTGTAGCTCTTCACCCCTCTGCTTATCTTTAGAATGAGAGGGGAAAGATTTAATCTACAAAAGGGGGTCAGGAAATGAAAAGCCCCCCAGTCCCAGAATGCCTGCACCTGTGCGTGCTTGCCTTATGGACAGCAGGGTAAAGTCACCTATCATGCAGCCCAGAAAAATTCAACTCATGAGAACAAGACATGCTTCCTACACATAGGAGAACACTGGGGTTCCCCTGGTCTCTATGGGGAGGTTCCCCACCTTGGGCCACAAAAGCAAATTATCTTTCTAAAACAAACCCACACCATGGGGCTTAGAGACTGACAGTTTCCTCTGTCCCACCCTCAGCATTTGGTTTCCAAGCAAAGCCGTGTTTCAGGACTCTTGAAAAACTATTTTTAAATGGCCATAACCTTCTTAAGAAAGCTCGCAGGGATATAAAGAATTAAATTGTAGCAAGCTGACAAGGAGCCCTGGCATTTTATCTGGCTTCCAGTGCTCTCTCTCCCCAGCATCTTTTGTCTGCCTTGGCTCCTAAGACATAAACAATTGGGCCTTGTAGCCAAGCCCTCTCCAAAGACCAGAAATCAAAGCAGATTAAACAGCCTGCCGCTGGTTCCCGCCCAGCCTGCCCGCCTGGCCCCCTGCCCCCCACCCGTCCACCTGCTTCAGGAAACCAGATGGGGTGCCCACTGAGACAACAGGGACAGTGGGCCTTGGGGGAGGGGGCGCTGCCATACTCATCTCCACGTGGGTGAGATATTCCATGGCAGCTCAGCATGGTGCTCGGGGTTCTACTCCATTACCCTCCCTCCCACCTCCCGCAGACAGGGGAGGGGATCTGGGCTCCTAACGGAATGATGGGGCCCAAATCCACTGAGATGTATGATCCAGATTCCCTGGGGGAGGGGGACGGCTGCCAAGTGAGTTGCTGAAGCCTTTAGAAATCCCAGCCTGACTCTGGCTTTCAGGAATTGCCTGGAAAGTTGTGGGCTTAACGTTTTTTTCCCTTTTCTATCCCACACCTACTTGTCTGCTCACAAACAAACTGGCCCATTCTTCAGGGCTGGCCAAAGAACAGTTGGCCAGAGTCCCAGAAAACACTTGACCCAGAGGATAAGATGACCACTCATACCCAAATGGTGCCTTTCTCTAGAACGCCACAGGGCAGCATCCCCCAGACCAGGGCTGGGATTGGCCTCCCCGCCAGAGCAGGAAAGGGACGGTAGGCAGGCAACAGAAAAGAGGCACAAAAATCCACAAAGCAAGACCCAGTCTCTGCAGATACGGGCATCCCAGCAGCAAACTAGCCTATCTGAAGAATGTGCATTTGACCTTGTTAACACACCTACCTGCCCACTGAATATGGTTCAAAGTGGTCCCCAGGAAACCCTTGGACGAGGTCCCTCAACACTGGGGCTATTAAAAAGGTCAGATGCATACACAGTTCCATGCAGACCAAGGCCTGGAAATAAGACCAAGAAAGGCACGAACCCTGGGCACAGGGCATCTGCTTCTATGAGATGCTTCTTTAGGGTCCGGGCATGACAACCCTCTCTGGGAAAAAAGTCAACTCCAAGGCAAAGCCCAAGAAGACCAGGTGTGGTCTATCCATACAATGGAATATGATTAAGCCATAAAAAGGAACAAAGCACTGACAAATACCACAACGTAGATGAACTTTGAAGACACAATGTTAAGTGAAAGAAGCCAGACCAAAAGGACATTTTATATGATTCCATTTACATAAAATATCCAGAACAGGCAAATCCATAGAGATAGAAAACAGACCAGTGACTGCCAGAGGCTAGGGAGGGGGGAATGGGGAGTGACTGCTACTGAGTATGAGGTTTCTTTTTGGGGTGATGAGAATGTCGAATTAGAAGTGATGGCTGCACAACTCTGCGAATGTGCTCAATGCCACTGAATTGTGCACTTGGTGTATGTGGATTATATCTCAATTAAAAAAAGAGAGAGAGAAAAATATTTGAAGAACTATAAGAGAAAAGAAGAAGTAGGCCCTTTTTGCCCCAGTTTCCCGCTCTCAGACCTGTCTCAAATGCCTGGGGACGCTGGGTCAAGTTCCAGCAAGGAAGAGCCAGTGCTTTTCAGAGGAACCTCATGGAATGGAACAGAGCACGGCAGAGGGCCCACTGTCAGGTGTCTGAGCCTTGGTCCCTGCTCCTAGGGCATGGGGCTGGGGGTGGGATGCAGTGTCTGAGAAACCATCAAAGAGAAAAGCACCCCCCCCGACAACCCAGCCACAAGCAGACACTGAGGCAGAACTCAGACAGTCCCTGGGGGACTCACAGACACTGGCTTCCTCGGGGTCCTACATCACATCTGGGGCCCCCACATGGTCAAGACCTGACCTACCTTCCAAGGTCCAGCCCCGCCCGCCCCGCTCCAAACCACCACAACAACCATGAAATCCCCCCACTCCCTCGCATCCCTTCATACACGTGGTTAGAAGGAAGAGGCACGGTTCCTGACATCTCACGGTGCTTTCTCAAGAGATACTTCCTCTTCAACAGGGGGTTTCGGCTGTCACCAGCCTGGAGGTGAACAGAAACTCCCGGGGCTCTGGGTGGGGCTCTCGCGGGCACCCCCTGCCCTGAAGAACCAGGACCAAGACCTGGCTTGAGGCAGGGAACAGGAGGGACAAGGGACCAGGAAGGACTTCGGAATGACCGTCCTGTGCACCCCAAGCACCAGGCAGAGCTGGGGGGCCGGTGTGGCCATGAGAAGAAAAGGAAGCCGCCTCACCCGCGTTCTGTCCTCGATCTCGTAGATCCGCAGCTGCATGGGCACGTTGAAGCTGTGCAGAATGTTTCCGCCAAACACCAGAGAGTCTACAGGGGTGTAGACTGCATGGATCCAGCCTGGGGTGGGGAGGGCACAGAGAGGGTCAGCCACTGGCCCTTTGGGGGCCCTCACTATGCCCACATGCAGGAGGGCACAGGAGGCCCAGGTGAGCACTCAGGGCCAGAGGGAGGATGCTCGGGCTGCCTGATGCAGAGGGCTGAGCTCCTGGCTGGCCTAGAGGACCCAGACCCGCAGCCCCACTGACTGCTGCTGGCAGTGACCCCTGGCTAGCTCACGTCGGTCCTGGGCAGCTGCAGACCAACCCCCTTGTCCTGAAGACCTTGGTGAGGAAGTGTTACAATGGACCTGGCTGCAGCAGCCAACAGAGAGGCAGGCCCTGTCCCTCTCCCCTGCAGGCCAGGGAGCTGAAAACCCCTCACTCAGGCTACTCATATGTCCTTAAGCCTTTTCCTCATCATCCCAGCAACCGTCCATCTCAGGAGGTGTCAAGGATTGCTCGGGGCCACAACTAAGGGTCGTGACATCCCGCCAGAACCCAGATGCCTCCTCTGCCCGAAGCCACCCCCTGCCATCAAAATCCTCCAAGGCCCATTTCCAGGTGGTCTCCTCAGCCACATGACACCTGCATCCCCATATGAGTTCTGCTTCTGCTCTGCCCTATAACTGCTGACAAGTCTCTCTCCTGCCGACTGCAGCTTATTAACACCTTGGGGCACGGCTTTTTCATCTCCCTGAGCTCCTGGCCCAAAGGCTGGCACTGCAATCATGAGAAGGATAACTGAGGACTACCTTTGTGCCAGGCACTGGCCTGAGGACTTGACAGGGCTCCCCTCATTTAATCTTCACAAGATCTCTACAAGGTACATGCGACATTCACCCCCAAATTACGGACGAGAAGACTGAGGCACAGAAAAGTGAAGTCACATATAAGGATTGGAACCCAGGGAGTTGGCCTCCACTTGGTCCATGAAGGCTAGAGACAAAGCAAGCCGCCTAATTCCTTCAATGATGGACTGAACGTGTGTCCAGTGCTCAACAGTCCTCCATGCAGCTCCTGGCTACCATACTGGACAGTGTAGAGCAAGGGGAGGGGTGGCATTATAACCCACTCCCATTTACAGATGCTGAAACCGAGGCTCCGAGAAGGAAGTCACTTGCTGAATGACGTCAAAGCAGGTGAGTGACAGCGGCTCCATTTTTAACCGCCATGCTGCACTGCCGCTGCATCAGAGGCTTATTAGCACAGGCCTGGGAGTCCCGGGAGACAGGCCTGCAAACACGGAGGGGAGGCAAAAAGGGAACCAAGAAAGACAGAGGCGAAGACAAGGACGGACAGAGGCCAAGGGGCTCATGGTGAAAGACAGAGGGACAGCAGAGGGGAAAGGGGACAGACGGGCAACCTGAGATCCCAAGCGTTCTCCACAACGCTGAGCCTAATTCATCCGCTCGGAAGCAAAGTATAGAGGCCTCCCCGCCCACGCCGAGCGGGAGCAGTTCCAGTCTCTTTCCTCGGGGAGCTGAACACGCCAGCCCTGAGTCACGGGCAGCCACGGGTGGCCACGGCTGCCGGGAGCTGGGCTGCCACCTGGGAAGAGAGCTCGGAGGCTGCGAGGCCACTGCTGGCATCTGTGTCAACACTCTGGGCGGCGGGCCCTCCCCTACTGGGGATGATCGGTGGGACAGGGCTGGTGGTGCTCAGGGGAGGGCAGGGGAAACCCGCCAGCCAGGAGCACAGGAGCAAAGGCTTTATGTAACTCGCTTCTGCAGTTACCCGCCCACAGCTCTGGCCGCCGCTCTGGCCGCCGCTCTGCCCGTTAGGTGTGCCCTTGCCTGCCAGGTGTGCCCTTGCGGAGCTACCTGGGCTCCTTCCCCACCACCTCCCTGCCCCCCGCCCCGCCCCGTGCAGCAGAGCGGCTGCGCCTCTAAAGTCCCGGTTTCCGGGACTTCCCTGGCGATCCGGTGGTTAAGACGCCACGCCTCCACTGCAGGCGGCACAAGTTCTATCCCTGGTCCAGGAACCAAGATCCTGCAGGCCCCGCGGTGAGGCCAAAAAAAAAACCAAAAAAAACAAGTCCCGTTTTCCACATCTGCTTCAGCCTCTCTGCCTCAGCTGTGTACCAGCTGATATTCTCAACTGTACATTTTTTTTTGTTTCTACCAAGCGAAGCCACACTGTCTGTTACTATTGTTGTTACCACCACCAGCATTATTTAAGCAACATTTCCTAAGACTGGGACCTAGGACAGCCGGGTTCAAGCACACGCTCGTGGTGGGGTGAAGCCTGAATGGGACAAAGATTCCTGGGTCCCTTTCCTATGCTCCTCGCATGCCCACCTAATGCTTATGAAAGCCCACGTCCAGGGGCCTGGGGTGGAGACTGTCCCCAGTGCTGACTCACCACGTGGCCTGGGGCACTCGACTGTCCCCTCTCCTGGCCTCCACGTGCCCGTGTGAAATGAAGAAGACCACTGCTTCCCTTGTCAGAACTCAAACCGTGTAAGCAGCTGCCGCTGATATGCGTGGTAGTCCCGTCCATCACGAGGGCTTTGAAAGGAACGGCACCCTCGTGAATCTGCATTCATCAGCCCCGGACTCTCCCTTCTGGAAACGCAGACTCGCTCGACTTACATCTATTCCCCTGATGTGAGAGGTGCTGTTGCGAGGAGAGGGGCAGGGAATCTGTACTGACATTCCAGGGGTTCTAGGAGCTTCTCTCCACTCTCCTCTCCTCCCCAGGCCGGTGCCTCGCAGGTAGGTCAGGCAGCCTGGCCTGGATTAGAGTCACTGCCCAGCCCCCTGCCCGCAGCCCTCCTCACATCTGCTCCGTTACTTAAACGCTTGCTTCTAGGACTTCCCTAGTGGTGCAGTGGTTAAGACTCGGTGCTTCCACCGCAGGGGGCGCTGGTTCCATTCCTGGTCAGGGAACTAAGATCCCACATGCCGTGCAGTGCAGCCAAAAAATTTTAAAAATTTAAAAAAAAAAAAAATTTTTTTTAAATAAACACTTGCCTCCGGAAGAACCACTGAGTGGAAATAACAGCATTCAGAAGCCCCATCTGAACCCACCCTCCCAATACTCGTTCATTGCATCCCAGGAAGCACGAGAGAGCAATTGTTCCCAGACTGGTGACTGTACCGAGGATGCTGGCATCTGCCTCCTGCTTCCAGGCCAGAGACTCCAACAACATGAAGGCGATAACAGAGGCTACCAGGCCAAGCAACAAGGGACAGATCCAGTCACGGAAGGAAAGCAGGCGACCCACAAAACCAACTGACGGGTATTCTCTGGGACGTGAAGGGTCGAGAAGGCTGCGGGGGCACATGGTGTCTGACCCACAGCCCAAACGCTCAGGGTTCAGAATGAAAAGGCCCCTGACCCACATTTGTGTGGCTGTTGCAGGGATAAACCCAAAGGTCCCAGAACTCAGGGGTGCCTCACAGAGGCCCACGGCCTGCTTCCTTCAGGAGCATCCACGAACTCCCTGTGCTGGCCCAGGCCCGGGGCTGGGCACGGTGGCTGCCAGGATGAAGCCAGGATGGCCTCTCCTCTCTGGGAGCTCATAGCTGGTACCAGGGGCCCAAACTGCCAGGCCACGGGCTGCATCAGACCCAGGGGCATGTACAGTTTGACCCACCCATGTTGTCAAAATGGGGAAATTTCGGGCTTCCCTGGTGGCGCAGTGGATAAGAATCCGCCTGCCAATGCAGGGGACACGGGTTCGATCCCTGGTCCGGGAAAATCCCACATGCCGCGGGGCAACTAAGCCTGTGCGCCACAACTACTGAGCCAGCGAGCCACAACTACTGAGCCCATGAGAAGCCCGCGCACCACAACAAACTGTAGCCCCCGCTCTCCGCAACTAGAGAAAGCCTGCGCACAGCAACAAAGACCCAACGCGGCCAAAAACAAAAACAAAAAAAATAATAAATTTTTTAAAAAATGAGGAAATTTCACAAGGCTATCTGAACTGCTTTCCTCTCCAGAAAAATGAGAAGTTGGGCCCATCAGGCCCTCCAGCCCTAACTGGCTGGAGCCAAGCAGCAATTCCCCAGTTTCCCAGAGCGCCTCCACCCCAGCCTGCTTCACTGCCAGCCCTTCTCAGCTCTGCACCCATTTTACAGATAGATCATCTCAGGTCCAAGCCATTATACTGTTAAATAGCTAGGAGTTACTGTTTCTCAGACTTGCCCAAGTCTAAGAAATTCCTGGGGCTACTGTGAATTTTACTACAAGGCAAGGATGGGAAATACTTTCAGGCCAGCCCAAGCCACAGACCCCAGGGTCCTTCCCAAGCCCCTGTACTGGGCTCCACCATCCTGATGCTACCTGGCTGGACATACACTCATGATGGAGTGTACATCTCACGTCCTCCCCAGCACATTCCACACTGCCAAGTGGACCCTTAAGAAAGTTTATTAAATGAGCACAAAATTCTCCCAAACTCACACAGCCGAGAAGGGGGACCAGATCCCAAGCCTGCTGATTCCCAGGCTGACAGGGAACCAGGTGGGTTCTGAAACTAGACACACTTGGGTTCTCATCCTGCCCTGTCACTTATTAACTGTGTGACCTTGGACTAGTTTGTTCACCTCTCTGGGCCTCAGGAACCTTCACTTTTAAAAAGGGGGTGGATCGCTTCTCGGCCTTTTGGCTAAGATCAAGTGTAAAAAGGGGGTGGGAGGGCTTCCCTGGTGGCGCAGTGGTTGAGAGTCCACCTGCCGATGCAGGGGACACGGGTTCGTGCCCCAGTCCGGGAAGATCCCACATGCCGCGGAGCGGCTGGGCCCATGAGCCACGGCCACTGAGCCTGCGCGTCCGGAGCCTATGCTCCGCAACGGGAGAGGCCAGAACAGTGAGAGGCCCGCATACCGCCAAAAAAAAAAAAAAAAAAAAAAAAAAGGGGGGTGGGAGTGGGGGTTGGGGGGATGTTTCCTTACATTCTTACGGAGGAGTGATGTACATAAAATGATTGTTGCTCAGTAATGCAAGTTATTACTATTAACTACAGTTCACCTGGGCAGGTGAAGCCAGAGGGGGAATTGGCCATAGGTCAGGTCAAGGGAAGGAAAAAGATGTCACCAGTTCCACTGCTGAGTTCCAACTCCAGCTTTCCTTACTCCTAATGATCAGGCTGAATCTTGGTGACTCCCGGGCCACTCCTGACTCTAACTCTGACTCTGTGGCCTGGCGAGGCTACTGTATTCCCACCTCCTCCACCTTCGAGAGCTGCCAGCTCAACGGGACAAACCCAAGCCCCTTTCTCCAGGTCATCTTACTCCTGAGTCACCTTCAACAGTCTTCCTCTTCCAGGCAGCTTTCCTGGACTAACCAAGAATGAGGCCTGAAGAACCACCACCTCTGAAGCATAGCTAGCACCCAACCCCTTCACCCTCAGACAAAAGAAGAAAAAGATAAACCAAGTCTACAAAGATACTGTGACATTTAAAATCTTCCTAACCCAATGGCATCCACGAGCTTTCACAGAGCTGATGGGGAGGCTTGAGGCCAGCGTGAGGTAGGGCACATCTAAGGTCACACTGTGGAGGTGAAAACCCAGGTCAGAGGTGGGAAATGCCAGAATTAGATTCTCCACTTTCCACACCCAAAAGCTCACATGCAGTGGTGGGATTCCCCAAGGCTCTCTCCCCAAAGCCACATCCCAGCTACCACAAGTCTCAGATGTGTGTCTGGTTCAGAGGGTGTGAGGACCCAAGATGCTCAGCTAGTTCAGTGACTCCACAACTCTGGTCCTTTAGTTTTCACTGGTTGACAACAAAATAAGAAAAATGAAGATGGTATAGATTCTCATAAACTCAAACCCATCAAATTTCAAGTAGTGACTGTCCTTTATTCTGGTATTACGTACTCCCATCTTTTTTAGTGTCAGAATAGACTTCCTTTCACGAAACATCAGCAAAAGTAGCTGACAGGTTGTTTTTTTTTAATTAGTGCCCATATTTAGCAAAACTATAAGATAATAACGTTGATATCAGTTCCCAACTTTTTTTTTTTTAACTTCATGAAATCAATGTCGGGGAACCACATGTACACCCTGCCCTTGAGAAGGTGACAAATTCCAACTATCCCTTTTTTGTTTCCCAAAATCCAGGAAAAAAATCCTGGTGTCTCACTCAAGACTGTTAGGGGCAAAAGTCTTTGCTGAATTCTAAATAGACTCCTACCAGCTGCAGTTCAAATCCACGTCCCCTCTTCCTGCCTTCAACAGTCACACCCCTGCTGGGGCTTAGATGCTGCTTCTTGAGACCTTTTCCAACTTGCTTAAGGCACCAAAATTAACCCCCTTCCCATCCCAGATCGGGGGAAAGCAATGGGCCACCTCCCAGTTCTGAAAAAGGCCCTGTGAGAAAAACGCCTGTCCTCCCAGGGAGGCTAAGGAGGCCTGCACTCAGGGGACAGAGTTGGGAGGGACCTTGAGGATCCCAGAGTTCAGCCTCACCCTGCCCCCACTGTAGAGATGGGACAGTTGAGGCACAGAGAGGGGAAGAGATCAGCCCAAAGTCACAAAGACAGCAGCAAGGCCAAGAGCACGCCAGCCTCCCTTTGAATCTACCAGGGCCGATCTTCCAACACCTGCAGAGTGGCCTTGAACACGCTGCAGGATACCACCTCCTTCCAGGGTGTGCTCCATAAATGCTGTCCACCAACTACAATTCCCTCCTGTCCCAAGCAGCAGTCCCTCCCCTCCCGGAGTCAAGCAGCTCCAAGGATGGACCTGGGGCCCTGACAATAAAGTCACCCCCACTAAACCCCGCCACCTCCAAATCCCAAACTTCCCTAATAGTGAAATCTCTGCGCAACTTTCTAGAAGAGCCCGCGTGTGCAGGTCCCATCCCCTCGGTGGGAACTGCCACCACAACCGCTCCCCCTTGAGTTGACACTGACTTGATGTCCAGACCCAAGGCCAACTCCAGTCCAACTCTCAGAAACTTAAGTGTGACCAGCTTCTCCATCCAATGGATCTTAGTGGCCTCAAAGGAGGCCTTGGACCCTAAGATCCAAGCTTCCACTCAGTGGCAATTTCCCTGCAGGCTCCTTGGCATATGGCCTCTACTTGTGTACCTCCAGTGACGGGGAGCTCAGTGCCTAGCAGACCAACTCATTCCAGTACCACTTGGCTATACCTCGTCTTCCAAGATATGATCCTTCAACTGGCTGATGGCCATTACCATACACCTTCCCTTCCTGGGTAAAACAACCCAATCCCTCCTTCAAATTCACCGCACCTGATGTGGTATCCAGACTCTTCTCTCTCTCGAGGTTGACTTACCCATGAGGGTAAGTCATTACAACCCACGAGGAACACAACCTCCTACATGTGGCCTGACCCTCTCACTCTATACAGTGGGACTGTCACCTCCCTCATGCTGAGTAAAACACTTCCACTAAAATGCAGCCTAAGATTCCCAGGTCATCTGCCACATCCACTAGTGACTCGGCCTGTAACTGGTCAAAAGCCCTCAGCCCATCTCCCAGGAGCTGTAGGCAAATGGGTCTCGGTTCACTCAGTCCTCACTACCACCCTGGGAAGTCTTCCATTTTACAGATGAGAACACTGAGGCACTGAGATTAAGTCATTTCCAGGAAGTCAGGCTTGTAAGCAGCAGAGCAGGAATTTGAATTAGGGCGGGGTTTTCTGGCCCCAGGGCCCATGCTCTTAATTATTGCCCTCTGCTATAGTTGTAGTTAATTTTTTTTTTTTTTTTTTTTGAAAGGGGAGAGTCCAAGTACAGAAACTGACCTTGATCCCAATTACATTTCATCTTGTTCTGCAGGAAGGAAGCTGCCACTCTGGGCGCATTCCCCTCTACCCTCTTCCCCTGGGCCAACTCTCCCTTCTCCCCTTCCCAGCCATCAGGATGAAGTTGCCCCTCCCCTCCCCACAGGACCACCCTCATCCTCACCCTCAGAAATCTCAGCAGGACATCTTGGAGGAAGGCATTCAAACTTCCAGAGGGAGGGCCCTCAGGAGGCTTTCTCCCCAAGAGAGAATTCTAGCTCACAGGCAGGAAAAAACAGGTAAGATGTGAGAGGCTATTTTTCCCTGCAGCCTGAGGCCTGCTTCTCTCCTTCTCTCAGGGACTGCCAAGGGCAAGGAGGCCCAGAGAAACCCCATCACTTGGCCTAAACGCCTGGCTGAGGCCACCGGGCCAACAGGAGGCTACTAAGAGTCAGTGGCCGAGCAAAGAGCCCAGTGCCAGCCTCGCGGGAACCTACCGGAAGGGATGAAAAATGTGTAGCCCTGTTTCAGCTCAATTCTTTGGCATCGCTCCACACGGTCTCCCAGGAAGATGTCGCTCTGTTTGCCTGACAGCACCCACTCCTCGTACAGTGCCAAATTGTGCAAGGTTGGAGGAATCAGCCAAAAGATCTTAGGAGGAAAAGGACGCAATCAGTTAAAGATCCAGGCCAAAGTCTCTGATTTCTTCCAGGCTCTGCCACAACCCAGAAGACAGCCCCACCTGCCTGGGAGCAGGGAGGGTGGGGGAGGACACATCCCCGGGGACCCTTCCAGGACCAGGCCCAAAGGGTCTCTGGGGTGCCAGGGAAGGCTGTGCCGCCCTTCTGGGACACCCCTTGCCCGCCTTTAGAGAATCTCCATTCCAGCTGAAACACCAGGGTGGGAAGACTTCCTGGACTGAGTGGAACATTCTTTCTCCTGAGCCGTGGGCTTGTCAGGGAGGTGGGGGAAGGAGAAGAAGGGGAATTTCCTAAGTTGTAGGATAAAATGGCCCAATAAATAAAACCAGCTTGTGCTGGCTCTGGAGAAGGAGGAAAAACATCTGGAACCAAGAGGGATGACTTCCTACCCGGAATTTCTTCCAACACATTCGGTTAAGACAAATGCACACGCAGACCCAGAGGAGCAAGGCAGCACACACGTATTCTCGAGGAGCACCCACATCCATGCAGGGACCCCTACGTCCCCACGTGGACATGCACACAGGAGCAGACACAGCAGGAGCACCCTGAACCCATGACTCACGTCCTTTCTCTGGGTGATGTCTGTCGCTAATGTAAACTGTTCTTGCAGGCAACTAGACTTTTAAGTTAAAAGGTCCCAGTGCTGGAGCTGAAATTACAGCTGGGGGACATGAATGCTGGAGGTTCTTGGGAGCCAAATCTGGAGTTCTAATCTGGCCCAAGATGCGTAGGACACGGGATTGGGTAAGCAGGTGTGAAAGGGTGACCAGATGTGATGCAAAAGAGTTGACCTTGGGCTTCCCTGGTGGCGCAGTGGTTGAGAGTCCGCCTGCCGATGCAGGGGACGCAGGTTCGTGCCCCAGTCCGGGAAGATCCCACATGCCACGGAGCGGCTGGGCCTGTGAGCCATGGCCGCTGAGCCTGCGTGTCCGGAGCCTGTGCTCCGCAACGGGAGAGGCCACAACAGTGAGAGGCCCGTGTACCGCAAAAAAAAAAAAAAAAAAAAAGAGTTGACCTTGACCTTTCCCTCCAGAAGAAGACAGAGGGTGAGGAGTTGACCTTGACCTTTCCCTCCAGAAGAAGACAGAGGGTGAGAAAGTCCTCACAGGGTGGGGTCTGGCTGGAGGCGGGGGCAGAAGCAGAAAGGTGAGCGAGCCCCTCCCTGCACAAACAGCCAGGCATGTACAGAGGTTTGAAGAGACTCAACTCACCTTCCCACCCCGGAAAACATGGTACCAAACGGAAGTGCCTCCAAAGTCGATGTGGAAGTCAGTGAAACAACCTTTCACGCTCATCAGACAGTACCTGCAGCACAGAAGCGGGGAAGCAGAAAAACAATTCAATGCCTGAATCACAGGAGGTGAGCAAACAGCTTCAGAGATGCTTGACCTGCTGCCCTTTTATAAACGCTGACACTGGGGAATTTTCCTTTTTTTTTAGACCCAAATCTAATCGGAGTTCCCCACCGGGGAAGCCCCTGTGATCAGGTGGCGAATCTCAAGCATTGGCTACCTGCCCCCAAGGCTGGGAGAGGCATTTTTGTTTTCAGGTTCCCGCGCGAGAGAGCTGGCAACCCACAGGCCACTTGGTTCCTTCCTCGCAGACGGTTTTTACTCTTGCCCCACCCCTGCCTTCTACCCAAGCAAGAGGCTTCATTTCTGCTCCTTCCAGCTCCTATACCTGCAGTTCTCCCAAGCTGCCAGGCCCCTTTGCAGCAGCTGGGCCCTCTGCAATTCAGCTGTAAACCACCTGCATAGCTTGCCAATTACTAGTCCCCATTCATCTCCTCATTCATTCAACAATCACGTACTGAGAGGCAACCAGTGGTCCAGCCCAGAGCTAGGCATGGCACTTAGAGAAACGCACAAGACCCCTGCCATTAAGGATGAAACACTCTTAAGGGAGCACTACCCTGGGAGAGTTAAATGACAAGACGAACTGCAAATGATTGCAAAGTAAGCAATGCAGCTGAAAGTACAAGGGTACCGGCCGTAAAAGACCACGGTGTATGATTCCACGTATGAAATGTCCAGAGTAGGTAGATCTACAGAGACAGAGAGTGGGTTAGTGGTGGCCAGAGGCTGGGGGTGTTGGGAGGAAATGGGGAGTGACTGCTAATGGGTACAGGTCTTCATGGTGGGGTGACAAAAACGTACCAAAATTGATGGTGGTTGCACACCTCTGTAAACATACTAAAAAACATTGAATGGTACACTTGAAGTGGATGAATGGTATGTGAACTGTACCTCAATAAAGCTGCTAAAAAAAAAGTAAAGCGATAAAGACCCTCGGGGTGGGGGGGCGGAGTGGCAGAGAGGGAGGAAGGGAGTCAGAGAGGGAGAGCCCGGCCCTAAGCGGCTTGGACAGAGGGAAGGCGTTCGGGAGAAGAAACCTGCCAGCAGCCCCGCTTCTAAGCTCTAGCAACTGCCAGACAACCCACCCTTCCTTACAGGAACTCACCCGTCCCCTCCCTCCTCCCTCCACTTGCTGCCCTCCTAGGGGTGGGCAGAGCTTAGGAGGAGGGGGGACAGACAGGCTTCCAGGTCCGGGCCTGGCAGACGGCAGTGCCAGGGCCCCCTCCCTCTCCCCGACCCCTTCCCCCAAGAGCCACAAGAGCACGGCTGGGGCAGTCCCCCACGGCTCATGCTCTCACACCTTGGCACCTCCGGAGGCCCGCATACACATGCTTACCCCACTGACCTCTTTTCCCCGCTGCACTTTGCTTTTCCATGGTTTGGGAAGAGGAGAGGAATGGGGCGGGGCCGGGCAGGGAGGAGCCAGCAGCCTGAGAGGAGATAATGGTGGGGGCCAGGGGGGACGTGGGCTGAGCTGGTTAGGAGGCTGGAGGGTTCCAGGCGCCCCCTCCCTCTGGTTGCCTTTTGCACCTCACATTCAGGTGGACCCGGGGCTCGGCAGTATGCAGGCGGCGTGCCCCGCGTCCCTCCTCCGGATAGGCTGGAAGGAGCCTTAACCATGTGTCTGCAGGAGGCTGACAAATCAGAAGGCCTTCCTGCACATCAGAGCCCCGCTGCCTAGCAACCCCATCGGAGGGGTGTAGTTGACAGCACAGGACGCAGCCCTGTCACGAAGACAGGCGCGGGCTGTGCTGCTGGCGCTGGGGTTGTTAAAGTCCCAGCTCCGGCTCTGGCTCCGGCTCTGGCTCCACACCCTGCTGCCTCCTCCCAGCCCACCCAAGCCAGGTCCCCACTCTGAAGGCCTGGGTGATTCTCTTCTCTCCAAGGAACTGGAGGGGTAGGGGGCCTGCTAAGCCCCAGTCCACCCCACCCCCATGGACCACGCCGGCCTCTTCTCTCCAAGCACCACTTCAAAATATTAGTCCTCATTTTCCTAAAACCACTCTTCCTCTCGGTTTTCTTCTTCTCTTTCTTTAATCTAACCTTGGTTTCCACCTCCTCCAGGCCTGAGCAGAACACAGTCTGGGGAAAACAATTTAAGTGTTTGTGGGGTGGAGAAAGGCGAGGTGCTTCCTTCGGTCTGCAGCTGGATACCCACCCAGGGGCCCAAAGCAGGAAGGAGAGGAGCTTGGCTCTTGGGCTCCAGGACCCAAGTCTCCCCGGCCAAACAGGTCGTCCACCTCCAACCTGCCAATCTCCTGCCGCAGTTCCAGCCTCCCCAGCACACGCGGAAACGGAATCCCTGCGAGCTGCGGCTGCTGCGTACAAGGGAAAGTTCTCCAAGTTGAGCCTGCGTCTGCTCTGCCCTCCCAGTCACCCTCCAGCACCCTCCGAGGCCCCTCGGAGCTTGGGGGCGCCAGTTCCAGCCCCGCCTCTCCATGAAAGGCCCCTCCTCCCATGTCCCTCATTTCCTGGCTGCCAGGCGTGGGCCGCCCCTCCTGCGGGGCAAGTGCACGCTTTAGGGTGGCCAGGGGAGCTCGGACGGGGCGGCTTTTGTCCCGGGCCCCTGCAGCCGTCACCCCGCCTGCATCCTCGGCTGCCCCGCACTCATTCCCCGTTTCCCCCCTCACTCCTGCTTCTCGCTCGCTCTGGCGTGACGCCTTTGCACTGACCTCTAACAGCTTCCTCTTCCAAAGCACACCGCAGTCACATGGGCACCCCGGCTCGGTGCCACGGCCGCTAAGCTCTCGCCGCGGCCGGCCAGCCGGCCTGGTTTCCGCCTCGGCCGCCCCCTGCCCGGAAAGCCGCGCCCCTCGACACCCCCACTCACGGCGCGGGCGGCTTCTGTGTAGGACACCCTCCAAGTTGGCGGATGAAAATCCCGCGCCCCCGACCTAAGCTTTTGGGGGCTTCCCGCCTCCCAAGGCCGGGGCTGGCTGCGGAGGAGCGTGGTAGGAGGGGGCGCTGCACCTGCAGCACCAACTTTGGGGCG
Source organism: Hyperoodon ampullatus (assembly GCF_949752795.1). Lineage (NCBI taxonomy): Eukaryota > Metazoa > Chordata > Mammalia > Artiodactyla > Ziphiidae > Hyperoodon > Hyperoodon ampullatus. The sequence continues at coordinate 8,513,582 of NC_136926.1, read as the reverse complement.
CTGCCTCTGGTCTGGGGAGGCGGGGCAGCCCCACCCCGCCGTTTTCCCTCCAACTTAGCGAAACTCCCCCGGCAGCCCAGGCGGCGTCCCCTCGGGCAAAGGTCTGGCGGGGGGACCTGGAAAGCTGGCACCGGGTGACGGGGCTGGAGGCGCCGAGCGCGCGTGCACACACGCTACACACTTACACGCAGCCCCGGGAGACACAAAGAGCGGCTCCGTGACGCCGGCCGTGCAGCCCGGGGGAGGGAGGCGACCCACACCCCGCCCCGGTGTGCCCCGAAGGAGTGAGGGGCTCCCGGGCAGCCCCGGGCCCGCGGGGTGCAGCGCAGGAACGCCCGCCCGGCCCCGCCCGCGGTTACCCTCGACTGCAGCGCGGCTCCCGGGCGTCCCCTTTGGCGGCTGAGGCTCGACGCTCGTCCGGCCCCGGCGACCAGAGTCGAGCCCCCTCCACGGTGCTGCCAGGCCCCTGTCGAGGGCCGCGGAGCCCTCGCTCGCTTCGTTCTTTTCTCGGGGAGCCGGGCGCAGCCTGCGCTCATCCCCGCGCAGAAACTGAACACCCGCGCGGCACGGCGGCTGCCAGGGAGGCGGAGGGAGGCCGCGGCGGCGACAGGGAAGCGCGCCCGACCAGCGCCAGGGGACGCCGCCGCCCACGGCCGCCCCCCTCGCCCGGGCTGGGTGGGGGCGCGAGGGTAGCTCTCCCCACCTCCGTTCTACTTGCAGGCGCTCGGGGACTCCCGCACGCCCGTTTTCAGGGAGTGTGGACGCCGTCCTGCTGCTGAAGGCGACGACCCAGCAAAACCACCTTCCTGAAACGCACCCCTCGGGGCAAAGCTATAGAAAGGACCAGTGCCAGGGGGTGGAGGGCTTGTCTGATTCCGGGTATGGCAGCCCAGAGATCAGGGATGCGGCTCTGGCCCTAAAACAGACTAGCTGTGACCTCGGACAACCACTTCCCCTCTCTCAGCAGCTTCCTTGCCCTGGGGGCAGGGAGGTGACCTGACGTTCATCTGCCATCTAAGATGCTCATTTGCTGCGCCTGCCCCCACCTGCCCCCTTAGTGGCTGTGTAACCCCACGTCATAGAACTATTGTGGGAATTCATTGAGATAAACACTTTGATTACTTAATCCAATCTTCACAACAGCCCTGTAAGGTCATTTGCAGGACTGTACCCATTTTACAGATGAGAAAGCAAGACAGGCTCAGAGGTGGTGACTCACCCTGATCACTACCCTCGTAGTGGGGTGCTTACCCAAGCAGCCTGTCTCAGAGTTTCTCAGCCCTTCTCCCCAGGTCTCCCTGGTAAATCCCAAGATCTCAAGAAGCAGAGTCTGCAGGTTACAGCCAAACCTCAACCACTAACTGAAGAAGTCAGTCCAGCTCAAATCAGAAATCCCCCCTCCAGGCCACACTCATCAGGACCACAGCCCTCTTCCCATCCCACCCTTCCCCCATAAACCACAAGGGGGGGCCAGGAGATGGTGGTATGGTGTCTGCAGGGGCAGAAATCAAACTTCTGGATTCTTTGGCCAAATCCCATTCCCTGGGCTACCCAGCATTATTAATTAATAGGTTCCAATTATCAAGTGCTCATAATAATAGCTGCTTACATGCATGATACCATTTTATCCTTAAAACAACCTAATAATCCCCATTTTAGGGAACTGAACATTAAGCCATTTAAAGGTGGTCAACGCCCTGGCCCAGGGTGTTGCTTCCTTGCGTCATTTACTGGATGGCTCACCCATTAGTACCTCCCTGATGGCCTGCTGTGAGGTTAAACTGTAAACTCCCTGGAACTGGTTGAATTTTTTACCTTATGTATGCTTTGCCTATTTAAAAGAAAAGATAGTAATGACAAAGACTATCCCCGACCTTAGATTTGAGCACCAGTCACTGAATTAAATGAACTCAGAGAGGAGAAGGCCCTGACAACAGGATCAGGCTGTCCACATGGGAGACATATTACTTTTCTCTTTTTTTTTTATCTTGTAGTTTGGCTGCACCACGCAGCATGCAGGATGGTTCCCCGGGCCTCCGCAGTGAAAGCACCGAATCCTAACCACTAGACCACCAGGGAACTCCCCCATATTACTTTTTAAGTCACAAATGCCCAGATCCTTGTGAGTAGGGACCACACCAGATTCATCTGTGTAAGTGCAGTACCCAGCAACAGCCCTATAATTATTCTAATCAGCTATGTGACACTGGACCAAACCTTTCCCCCTTCTGGATCTCAGCATTCCATTTTTTAAAACTAGTCAGGGCCCTCTAACTGGTGGCCCTTACAGATCAAACCAGGCCCTAGATATGCTTGGTTTCGCCAGCACTCTTTAAAAAAAAAAATTTTTTTTAAAAGGCTGCTTCTCCAGTTATCCAGAAGCCACACCAGCCCCTACTGTCTTACACTCAGCTGCTACCTCCATTACTGCATTGAAACACTATGATTTCCAGCTTCTTTGTCTGTTAAATGGGGATAGTAACCTGCTTCCAGTATCATTGAGATCTGTGTGCTAAGTGTCTAACACAGCACCTGGGGCCATACATGGCACCACAGGAAAGGCTGGCTCTCTTTGTTCTTCTTTTCAAGGTAGAAGGGAAAAGCCAGGAATCCAGAGACCTGGGTCCGGGGCGTGGCCCACATGTGACATGAGCAGCCTCTCTAGGTCAGTTTCTCTATGTGATATATTACACAGGGACGATCATTTATGATGCCAGCAAACACGGTTGATGAGAGCGAGAAGGTAAATGTCGGCTGTAGAGATGCCCTATGCAAATGTGAGGGAAGGTAGATTAAAAAGCAGAGGATGCCAGGATTCCAATGGCAGCTGCAGCCCCTGTGTGTCTACAGGAGGCCACGTAGGCAAACATCTTATCCCAACCACATTTCACATCCACTGCAGGCTCCATCTTCCCCACATCATGGAGGGAGGCACGGCAGGGATGACAGGATCACCACTTTGTAAACTGAGTCTCTAAGAGGAGATAAAAGATTTGCCATAGCTCAGGGAGTGACAGAGGCAGCCCCGAAACTTGGTCATCCCAGCGCCTGTCTTCATCCTGTTTCAGCTGCATACCCCCAGAAAGTACATGGGAAGAAAATGCAGTCAATTTTCAATGTTGGGGGGCCAAATGTAGCTTTACACGGGATCCCCCTTTGGCTGGGCTTTTGAGCTCTTTCAGTCCACTGTATATCTCTAATACACCAGCAAACCTCATTTCTGCAAGCCCAGTGGGCTACAGGAGCAGGTGAGAACAGAAAAGACTCACTAATTTCTTTCTGGAATACCCAACGGTCCTAAGTGAAAAAGGTGTGCCCATGTCATAGACCCAGGAGATTGCAGAGGTTTTAAAACCTGTCCACAAAGTCTTTGAGAGCTCCCCACCCCTTCCAGAGGCAGGGCCAAATTCCCCTCCCTTGAGTGTGGGCTAGACTTAGTGACTTGCTTTTAACTACTATAATATGGCAGAAGTAAACAGTATGTGACTTCCAAAATTAGGTTATAAAAGGCACTGTGGCTTCCTCCTTGCTCTCTCTCAAACCATTTCTGGCGGAGGGCAGGAAGCTGCCATGTCATGAGGACACTCAAGCAGCCCAATGGAGAGGCCTACATAGTGAAGAACTGAGGCCCAGGCCTGAGGCCCAGGCCTAAGTTTTCGGTTTTGTTTTGTTTTGTCGTGCCGCACAGCTTGTGAGATCTTAGCTTCCTGACCGGGGATTGAACCTGGGCCCTCGGCAGTGAAAGCACAGTCTTAACCACTGGACAGCCAGGGAACTCCCCAGGTCTAAGTTTTGACACAAGCTCATTCAAGACTCTGAGCCAGAATCACCCAGCTAAGCCACACCCAGATTCCTGCCCTACAGAAGCTGTGAGCTGATGCTGCTAAGACATAAATTTTTTTTTTTAAGTTGTGAAGTTTTAGGGTAATCTGTTATGCAGCAATAAACAATACAGGGGTACTTCCAAATCATTGTCACTGTTTGTACGATTATGGAATTTTCCAAGACAAATAATTCTGTACAGCCAAAACATTTCTGTGGGGCGGCAATTAGGGGCAGTAGGGGAGGCCATGGCAGAAATGCATTGGCGCAGCTGATATTCAGCCTACCCTGTCATCATCTTTTTCCTTTAACCTGCTTCTTTTTTTTTTTCCGGTATGAGGGCCTCTCACTGTTGTGGCCTCTCCCGTTGCGGAGCACAGGCTCCGGACGCGCAGGCCCAGCAGCCATGGCTCACGGGCCCAGCCGCTCCGCGGCATATGGGATCCTCCCAGACCGGGGCACGAACCCGTATCCCCTGCATCGGCAGGCGGACTCTCAACCACTGCGCCACCAGGGAGGCCCTATCCTGCTTCTTCATGAAGCTTATCACCTCCTAAATTATATTATTCACTTGTTTGCTGGCCTGTCTCTTCTCCCAGCCAGAATACAAGCTCCATGAGAAGAACTTTGTTTATTCACTGTATTCTACCAACTACTTAGAAGAGTGTCTTGCACAAAATACAAAGTAAATGCAGCAAGAGGTAACTAATATACTAGTATACTCTTTTTCTTTTTTTTTTTTTTTTTGGCCATGCCATGCAGCTTGTGGGATCTCAGTTCCCCAACCAGGGATCGAACCTGGGCCACAGCAGTGAAAGCACCAAGCCCTAACCACTGGACAGACCGGGAATTCCCACACTAGCATACTCTTTAGAAATCTTTGTCTCCCACAAAGTTGCAACTACCCCTTTGACAACTGTCTCCACCCCTTGTCTTAAATAACTGAACCAAAACCCATTAAAATTCCTAACCCCCTCACCATGATCAAACGACATAAATCCTGGAACCAGGGAGAAGTCAGTCATGGGTTTGTAACCCTCCTCTCGTCCCCCCTGCAAACCCTCAGTTCAGGTGGCCCTTCAGCTGTCTCCACTCTCCAGGCACTTCCAGCATGGAGGCTTTGTGATTTCTAGAAAGTGTCGTTTTAATTAAATTCCAAAGAACCATTCTATGATCCCAGAGGACTTCATCATCATGGGATTTTTACCTTGCTTATTAACTGAAATCAGCATTCTTTTCAGCCGAACAAGTGGACTACTTCCAAGGTGACAATTTCCTTCCTAACAAGGTTCAAATCCTATAACAAGTTCCCACGGCCACTGACAGGGTTTGTAAGTCTATTTGCCACATAGGCCAACCAATAGGTCCAAGACATGTGGTTCTAGAAAATTGTGTGTGAGCCTTTTTCTGGTAATTAGATAGAATTCTCAATGTATTAATAGAGCTTACTATTTAAAGGAATCTTTCAATAAAGTGTAGAATATACTGAATATCTCAGAGAGGCAAAGTAGATATTAATTGAAATCTGTTACCCAAGGCTGTCTATTTTACCTTCCTAAATACACGTCCTGTTTGTCCTGTGTTCTCCTCTAACTATCATCTAGATGATGCAGTGGTTCCTCATACCAGTCTGCCCCCACCTCCTTCAATCCACTCGGCAGCTGCAGAATTTGCAGAATACAAATCTGAACACATACCTCTCTGCTTAAAATCTCAGAGGTTTCCGACTGCTCTTAGGAGAAATACAGACCCCTCGCTATGACACTGTCAGGCCCTGTCAGCCTGACCCACCCCGCATCCTGCACCATTGACCTTCCCTTGATCTGCTCCAGCCCCACTGGCCTTTCTTTGGCAAGTCCTTCAGCCCCGCCCTGTCCCCAGCCCTCCCCACCATCCCAGGCTCTCTGCACACAGCCAGAAAAGCTCTTCCCAGGCCTCTTCACTTAAGTAACTCCTCTCCCCTTTAGACTGCAGCTCAGGGTGGCCTGCCCTGCCCTCCCTATCCCAGTGAATCCCCCAGTACACGCTCCCATAGCACCGTGGGTCTCTGCCTTGTGGCCTCATCACAGCTGCAAATTTCCATTTGTTTCTCTGACTGTTGGACTAACATCTGTCTCCTGAATAGACTGTAAGCTCCGTGAGGGCAGGGAGCTCATCTGGTTTTCTCCCTGCTGTATTCCCGGTGCCCGACACCAATCAGATGTTCAGTTTATAGGCTGAATCAATCAGTCACTCAGTCAACGAGGGTCAGGATCTTCCTCTCACTAATCTGAATCTCACACTCTTTCCTCAAGCTCTGCCTCCGTGATTCCATCAAGGACCTTGGCACTTGCCTACTGCCATCCCTCCCCCACTTCCATCCCATCTCCTCTGTCCTTTAAAGCCCAGGTCAATATCCCCTCCAAGATGATTTCCTGATGCCAGCAGCCCAAAAGGATTCCTTCTCTCCCCATTTGCCTTCTGGGAACCTGTTTCCCTCTGCCGAGGATGAGAGCTGCACATTACCCTCATGTTAATGGCACATTCTCCAGAAGATAGGGGCTTTTTCTCCTGTTCATCTTTTACTTCCCTGTTCCAAGGGCTCCATACATTTTAATGTGATCGGATCGGAACAAAACAGAATTGAAAACCCTCCTACCAACCCCTCCTTGAGCCCAATCTTTCCCTTTGAGGCAGCCCAGATCCAAGGGGTGTAAAGAGCTTCAGCTTTGAGGGTAAAAAAAAAATGTCTGAGAGGTAATTAAAGAGAGAGAGAGCTTGAAAGCAAAACCTTGAGAAGCCCAGGGCCAGCGTGCTGGCCTCCCTTACAAAGCCTGGCACAGAGTTTGCATTCAATATGCACTGAATGAAGGGCTGAGTGAATGAAAAGTTCACAGCCTTTAAGCTCCTGGGGTCACTCCTGGCAGCGGGGCTGAGCAGAGAGATGCTAATGGATTTGGAGTCACCAGAGCCAACTCTTCTAGGAAGCCCAAAGCAATAGCTCTGCCTGGGCCACCAGCACCTCCTTCTCATTTTGAAGATGGAAACACAGAGGGCCTGAGATGGTACAGGCCCCAAGGCGACTTCCTCATCCCAAGGGTCCACCACTCAAGTCCTAGAACATGGAAGGTGCTCGTAGCTACCTCTGCCCATGTTAAATAATCAGTCTCAGGACTTACTGGTCACACCACATGTAGTGATGTCCCTGCAATTAGATGTGGCCACCTTCCCAGCCCACCACCAACCTCCCGCTTAGAGGGCACCGTGTCTCTAAGGAATGTCTGGTGAGGAAGTGGCTCCTGGCTTTTTTCAGGTAAGGTTCTTCTCAATCAGAGGTCCCAGGTCTCAACAGCAGGAAGCAAAAAATACCAGACCCCTACCCAGCCCTTGGCAAAAATAAAGTGTCCATGGCAGACTCCTAAAAATCCACTCCCAGGACATGCTGTCACTTGGAGGGAGAAGATGAATGTTTGACAAGTACACATACACACACGCACGTGCACACACACACACACACACGTGCACACACACACACACAGATGCACACAGAGATGGTTCCCATTACTCTTCCTCCTCTTCAGATCACATCCCTCCAGGGAGAGCTGGCAGGGAGGCCAAAGAACTATCTGGATGGAGAATCCAGACCCGGAGCAGAACGCAGAGCCCCTGCATTCCAGGGAAGCAAGATGCCAACCTGCCCACACTAAGGACCCCCAGCCCTCATGTCCCAGCAGCGACCCCGCAGGGCCCTGGCCTCAGCCCAGGCTCACTTCCAGCCCCCGCCCCCCACAAGGCTGAAAGCCACCCCCTCCCAGGCCCCGCCGCCAGCCACGCAGTCTTACTTCTTCACTTTCGGGTACTTCATCTCTGCAATGGCATTCGTGGCTTCCGTCTGCTTCTCCTTCAAGTGCTGGGGCCACATGTTATCCACCCAGTCCACCAGGTCTACCTGAAATCCAGCCAGACCACTGTCAGCGCCTCCTGGCTTCGAGTGCCCTTAAGCTGGACCCCATCACCACACCTCAACCCTCCTCCCGCTTCCAGACGCCTCCCGCCCTCTCCCTGGGCCAGCGCAGGCTGGCTTCGCGCAAGACAAGGAGGCGGAAGGTGGCCGGGGAGGGGACCGCAGCCGCGGGGGCGCCTACCACGGTGGGACGCTTGACCAAGTGCTCCAGCTTGGTGTGGCTGAACTCAAGGCTGATGACGTTGTACAGCTTGTCCCGCTGGGCCTCGGGCGTCTCATAGTATCGCACAAACTGGGACATGCTCATCTCCGTGCCTTTCTGGGTGTTCACGTCCATCACATCCACCAGCCGCCGGCTACCTGGGGGCAGAATCCACAGGCTGGTGGCTCCAGCCAGCTTGGGGTGCAGATCCTACTTGGGAGGCCCCGTAAAACAAAACCTGCCCCTGCCCTAGCATCCCCCATATGCCTCACCCTACGCCCTGTCTGCTCAATTACCTGGTCCTATCAGTTTTCCTCACCAAGTCACTCTCCGATCTTAAAACGAATCGCTCCCCAGTCCATCTGCTTCCCTCCACCACAACTAACTTGCCCCAAAATGCTCAGTTATCGAGCTGCAGAGCTGGGATTTGAAGCCAATTCCATCTTATGCTAGAACCCAGGTTCTTAATTCTTTTCTTTTTTTTTTTTTTTTTTGCCGTACGCGGGCCTCTCACTATTGGGGCCTCTCACTATTGTGGCCTCTCCCGCTGCGGAGCACAGGCTCAGGACGCACAGGCTCAGCGGCCATGGCTCACGGGCCCAGCCGCTCCGCGGCACGTGGGATCTTCCTGGACCGGGGCACGAACCCGTGTCCCCTGCATCACCAGGAGGACTCTCAACCACTGCGCCACCAGGGAAGCCCCAAGGTTCTTAATTCTTAACCCCCGAGCCCCACGTCTGCCCTATGCAATACTGAATCTTGATCACATGCTAAGGGTGAAAAATGATCCCCGCCTTCAGTGGCTGGCTTGTGGCCCCACAGATCCAGGGAAGCCTTGGAGAACCGCTTTGTTTTTGAGTCAGGAGTGCAAATCCACCAGGGGGCATCCCTGAACTTTGCTGGAAATGCTGGCCATGCTCTGGGCAATGCTGGCTCCTTCCTTACCAGGGCTCCTGGAACAGGTGGGCTCTGCTCAGCTGTTCTGGAAAGCCCACCTGTCAGAGAACCTGCTATGTTAGAGTGGGGGAGGGGAAGAGAACAGGCCCCCAAGCTCTCTCCGCTTCCTGGCTGGCCTCCAGCCTTCCACCTCCCCTGCCTCTCCTCCCTCACCTTGCTCAGGGTCCCATCTGCAAAGCCCCCTGAGGAAGGGGATTTGCTGGGCAGGTAGGTGATGGGAATCACAGCCCTAGAGGCTGGTGCAAGTCGGCATTAAAGGCCTGGAGCTCAGCTGCCCCATCAGTACAATACAGTGGTTAAGCTAAGACTCTGTGGGTTTGAACCCCAACTGGACCTCGGACCTCTTAGCGTCTCTCAGTTTCCCCATCTGTAACATGGGACAAAAATGGCAGCCAACCTATGGGGTTGTCCTGTGACTTAAATGAGATAATGTACGTGAAACATTCCTGAGAAGTGCCTGCAAGTAGGAAGTGTTACCTAACTGGCCAATTTCATTTATAATTACAGGTGGAGAAAGTGACGTGGTGGGAAATCAGAGCCAGTTAAATCCCTGCCAGCCAGTCCAAAAGGACAGACCACTTACCATTCTAAAACATAACCAGGACGGCTAATGGGGGGGGATGGGGGTGGTTATGAGGGGTGATGAAAATGTTCTAAAATTGACTATGGCAATGACTGCACAAACTCTGTGAACAAATGAAAAACCATTGAATTGTACACTTTAAATGGGTGAATTGTATGGTATGTGGATCATAACTCAGTAAAGCTGTTATTAAACAAAAACACTAGGCACTAAATGACCAACAAAGTTGGCTTTTCTAAAAAATATTTTTTTTCTTTCAAACGTCTCCTACCCACTTAAAACATACCTAATAAAAAATATAAATTATTCAGCCATAAAAAGGAGAGTACAGGGCTTCCCTGGTGGCGCAGTGGTTGAGAGTCCGCCTGTCGATGCAGGGGACACGGGTTCGTGCCCCAGTCCGGGAAGATCCCACATGCCACGGAGCGGCTGGGCCCATGAGCCATGGCCGCTGAGCCTGCGCGTCCGGAGCCTGTGCTCCGCAATGGGAGAGGCCACAACAGTAAGAGGCCCGCGTATCACAACAAAGAAAAAAAAAAAAAAAAAAAAAAAAGGAGAGTACAGACGGTCCCCGACTTACCATGGTTCAACCTAGATTTTCTGACTTTAAGATGGTGCAAAAACGATACACATGCAATAGAACTGTACTTGGAATACTGAATTTCGATCTTTTCCCGGGCTAGTGATACGATCCTCTCTTGTGACGCTGGGCAGCAGCAAGGAGCCACAGCTCCCAGTCAACCACAATCAAAAACAACCGAAACACTTACAGCCATTTTGTTTTTTCACTTTCAGTACAGTATTCAATACATTGCATGAGCTTTTCAACACTTTATTATAAAATAGGCTTTGTGTTAGATCATTTTGTCCAACTGTAGGCTAATGTAAGTGCTCTGAGCACATTTAGGGTAGGTGAGGTGAGGCTATGAAGTTTGGTAGCTTAGGTGTATTATGTGCATTTTCAACTTACAATTTACAATGGGTTTATTGGGATGTAATCCCATCATAAGTCGAGGCAGATCTGTCCTAGCGATACATGCTACCACATGGATAAACCTAAAAACATGATGCTAAGGGAAAGAAGCCAGACACAAATGGTCACGTGTTGCATGATGTCATTCATATGAAATGTCCAGAATAGGCAAATCCACAGAGACAGAAAGTAAGTGAGTGGTTGCCAGGGGCTGGGAGTGAGGGAATGGGAGTGACCGCTAAGGGGTATGAATCTCCTTTCGGGGTGTTGAAAATGTTTTAGAACCAGCAGACGGTATGGTTGCATAACACTGTGAATGTACTAAATGCCACTGAATTGTACATTTTAAAATGATTCATTTTGGGACTTCCTTGGTGGTCCAGTGGGTAAGACTCTGCGCTCCCAATGTAGGGGGTCCGGGTTTGATCAGGGAACTAGATCCTGCATGCCGTAACTAAGAGTCTGCATGCTGCAACTAAAAGATCCCACGTGCTGCAACCAAGAGTCCGCATGCCGCAACTAAAAGATCCCACATGCCCACATCTAAAGATCCTGCATGCCGCAACAAAGATCCCACATGCTGCAACTAAGACCTGGCGCAGCCAAAATAAATAAATAGTTTAAAAAAAGAAGAAAACTGGAAAATGATGAATTTTATGTTATGTAAATTTCACCTCAATAAATTTTTTTTTAAACACAATTCTTCTCCTGAACAGAAGAAGGATGTGGGTAGAAAAGGCCTGTTTTTTACTTTTTTGAGCACTAACAAGGCTTCCAGACCCCTTCTCCCCAACACAATCCCCAGGGCTCCCTGTGCACCCTCGCCCCACTCTGCTCCTAGCCAGGTGCAGGTCCCCACCCTCAGCCAAAAAGGGAAGTCAGGACTTGGAGTGGTTAGAGCCTTGAGGAGCAGCTGGGGCTGAGCGGGGCAGGAGGGAAGAGGCCTGGGGGTGGGAGAGGCCGAGGGGCTGTATCTGGAGCGCTTCTAAGAATAGCTTCCTCCGGCTCCCCAGGTGTCCTGGAAGCCTCAGCTGGTGGGAGGAGTTGGAGTGGGAATAGAGGGAGGAGGAAGGAAAGTCGGTTCTTCTGGGTGCCTGGGCTCCATAAACCTCCAGGGAAACACAAGTGCACCAGTAACCGGATTCAACCCCGCTGGGTTCCACCCCACAGGTGAGGATGAGAAATGCAGGAACATTAGCACACTTCCTAGGGAAGCAGAACAATACGAAGTGACCGTTGGCTTAGGAGTCTGACGAATCTGAGATAAAGGCCAGCTCTGAAGCAAACAGCAGTTGAGGAAAAGTTTCTCTCCATAAATATATGCCAGCCAATAAATGGCAAAGGAGGGACTTCCCTGGTGGTCCAGTGGTTAAGACTCCATGTTCCCAATACAGGGGCCCCAGGTTCGATCCCTGGTCAGGGAACTAGATCCTGCATGCAGCAACTAAGAGCCTGCATGCGGCAACTAAGAGCCTGCATGCCGCAACTAAATATCCCGCGTGCCGCAATTGAGACCCTGAGTAGCCAAATAAATAAATAAATAATTAAAAAAAAAAATTACTCTGTGCTTCCACTGCAGGAAGCACAAGTTCAATCAGATCCCTGACTGGGGAACTAAGATTCCTGCATGCAGTGTGGCATGGCCCAAAAAAAAACGGGGTGGGGGGAGGAATGACAGAATTAATTAGACCATCACCACTTTGCAGCCCCTGATAAAATAATGGAGATAGACATCAATGACTGCTAACAACAGAGAGAGAGAGAGAGAGAGAGAGAACCTAACATGTGCCTCCTGATGGATCTATGAGGCAGTCAGAATAAAATGAATGAACTAATGAATGAATTAGTGAGAGAGACAGACTCTGAATCTGATCAAGCATCTATATCCAACTACCAATTTACAGAAATGACAGAGAATGGAAGAGCATGTTAAGCTATTCCAAGGCAAAATCCAGGCAATGAAAAATTCTACAGGTCAAACAATCCAAAGGGAGATGGAGGGAGAACCCAGAGATGATTAATAAGAGACTGAAAAGGCACCTCAACCAATCACAATGCAAGACCATTATTTACATCCTGACTCATACAACTGTTAAAAAAAAAAAAAAAGTAGGGGGACATCCCTGGAGGCAGAGTGGTTAAGAATCCGCCTGCCAATGCAGGGGACATGGGTTGGATCCCTGGTCCAGGAATATCCCACATACCACGGAGCAACTAAGCCCGTGTGCCACAACTACTGAGCCTGCGCTCTAGAGCCCACGAGCCACAACTACTGAAGCCTACGCGCCTAGAGCCCGAGCTCCGCAACGAGAGAAGCCACCGCAATGAGAAGCCCGCGCACCACAACCAAGAGTAGCCCCCGCTCACCGCAAATAGAGAAAGCCCGCGCGCAGCAACGAAGACCGAATGCAGCCATAAATAAATAAAGACCACTTTAAAAACAAAGTAGGGGGCTTCCCTGGTGGCGCAGTGGTTCAGAGTCCGCCTGCCGATGCAGGGGACACGGGTCTGTGCCCCGGTCCAGGAAGATCCCACATGCCGCGGAGCGGCTGGGCCCGTGAGCCATGGCCGCTGGGCCTGCACGTCCGGAGCCTGTGCTCCACAACGGGAGAGGCCACAACAGTGAGAGGCCCCCGCACCGCAAAAAAAAAAAAAAAAAAAAAAAGTAGGGACTTCCCTGGTGGTCCAGTGAGTAAGACTCCGCACTCCCAATGCAAGGGGCCCAGGCTGGATCCCTGGTCGGGGAACTAGACCGCATGCATGCAACTAAGAAGTCCGCATGCCACAACTAAAAACCTGGTGCAGCCTAAATAAATAAATAAATATTTTTTAAAAAGAAAGTAACATTTATGCTATATATGAAACAACTGGAAATTTGAACAATGGATATGGATATTTACTCATTTTAAGGAATTTTTAAAATTCCTTAGTTTTTAAGGTTCCTAGTTTTTAAAAGACCAGGTGTGGGAGTGCACTCCATGGTCCTGAGGATCTGTCTCTTGCTTCAACAATGTTTGGAAGGAACAGACTCAGGGACGCCCCTTCCCCCAGCCTCCAACCACCCTCCAGCCATTTTTCCAGTGGTAACCTTCAGAACGAGCCACTCAGGCATCCGGGGCCTCCAGGACCAGCCAACGCCATTTTTTGCGCTTAGCTCCTTATTACCGATCAACTGTGAGCTCCCAGATGCGTCAGAAATATTCCATTGCAGTGGAGGCTGCCATCAACCGCCTGGTAAACATGCATCTGCGGGCCTCCTACACCTACCTCTCTCTGGGTTTCTATTTCAACGGTGACGATGTGCCAGGGGGTGGCTCTGGAGTGCGTGGGCCACTTTTTCCACGAATTGGCAGAGGAAAAGCACGAGGGCACCAAGCATCTCTTGAAAACGCAAAACCAGCGTGCAGAAGCCATCCCAAGATGAGTGGGGTAAAACCCAGGATGCTACGGAAGCCACCATTCTCATGGAGAAGAACCTGAACCAGGCCTCTCTGGATTTGTATGCCCTGGGTTCTGCCCAGGCAGCCCCTCACCTCTGTGACTCCCTGGAGCCACTCCCTAAGTGAGGAGGTGAAACTCATCAAGAAGATGGGTGACCACCTGACTGACCTCCGCAGGCTGGCTGGTCCCCAGGCTGGGCTGAGCCAGGATCTCTTTTAAACACTCACCTTCAAGCAAGACCAGGAGGCTTTGAAGCAGCCTTTGAAGAGCCCCTCTGGTGTCAGGGCTTCTGCCTGAAGCCTCTCAATGCAGCCACTAGGCAGCTTTTTAACCACCTTGGAGCCCTCTCCCAAGCCTTGGACCAAATGGAAACAATTAAGCTTTTTGAGGAAAAAAAAAAAAGGCTAGGTATGATAATGCTATTGTGATTACGTTTTTAAAAACCCCTGCTCTTGTAAATCAACTATACTATACACATTTAGAACTATATACTGAAAACTTTTGGGATGAAATGGCATGATATCTCAATATGCTTCAAATATTGCACAAAAAGAGGCAGTGGATGGGGGGGATGGAAGGGGCAAGACCACAGATTAATGGGTATTGGGGCTGAATGATGGGTACACGGGAGTTCATTATACTTTGTCTATTTTTTTTTTTAAGATTTTGTGATCTAATAGAATTTTTTTTCTTAGTTATCTACTTTATACATATGAGTGTATACATGTCAATCCCAATCTCCCAATTCATCCCCCCACCCCCCCCACCCCGTCTGTCTACTCTTGTTACTTTTCAAAATTCTCTCCAATCAGAAGTATTTTTATAAATTCCAGCTGTTACTAGCTCTATGGCTTCAGGGACTCACTTACCCTTTCTAGACTTGGACGGTCTTTATTCGTAAAACGGGCCCTTCAATGTAAGAGAGTCTAACACCAGGGCTTCCCTGGTGGCGCAGTGGTTGGGAGTCTGCCTGCCGACGCAGGGGACACGGGTTCGTGCCCCGGTGCGGGAGGATCCCACATGCCGCGGAGCGGCTGGGCCCGTGAGCCGTGGCCGCTGAGCCTGCGTGTCCGGAGCCTGTGCTCCGCAGCGGGAGTGGCCACAGCGGTGAGAGGCCCGCGTACCGCAAAAAAAAAAAAAAAAAAAAAGAGAGTCTAACACCACGTCTGGCACATGGTAGGGTCTGCAACACATTTACACACCAGCTACTAAGCAGGTATGGAAAGGTCCATGTGGCTCTGAATACAAAGTGAAGAGGGTCCCAATCAGACAGAAAGGGAAAGGGAGCTCTTTCTCCCCCATATGTGGACTTCTCAGAGAGACCAATTTTAGCTCTGAAGCTACAACCCCATCCAGGTTCTTTATGCTCACTTGAAGAGCCAGGCTGGAGGCATAGGTGCCTGACTTGTTTCTCCAACAGTGATGGCTCACAGGAGACCCCAGAATGAGCAGTGGGAGCCTCAAGGGCCCCTGGGACAGTGCCTAGAGCCCTGGACTGAGCCCTAGTCCCAGCCACCTTGACTGCCCCTGCTCTAGGCCTCAGCTGCCTCACATGAAAAGGCAGGAAGAAGTTGGCCTTTATAATTTTTTTTTCGTTGCCGCAGATCTCTTCCTTCAAACAGAAGCTTTGATGAGAGCCAAATACATAAATAAAAACAAGCAGCTCAGGCTGAAGCGGGAAGAGGGTAGGCATTCAGAATTCAGAGCTGGATTCCTGGGATTTCCCTTTGAAAACCACTGGGTTAGGTCATTTTTAGGTCCTCTTCCAGGGCCAACACACTGATTTTTAGCCTAGTTTTTTTTCTAGTGACTTTTTATTGGAGGATAGTTGCTTTACAATGTTGTGTAGCCTAGTTCTTAAATACTCAGATCATATCCCTTAAATATGAACTGGGCAGAGTAGAAGGAAGGAAGAGGAAAGAGATGGAGAGGCTTGCCCAAGGGGTCACTGGGGACACTTGAGGCCTGCCAGTCCCTTCCAGTCTGAGCTGGGAGATTAAGCACCAGGCCTCCATCTTCTCAGGTTCCAGTCCGGTCTGCCACTGGCGGCAAAGGGGAGCTGGGCATAAGTGCTGGGTCTCCGAGCAGGAAGCTCAGCCCCGGGCAGGAGGCAAGTGGCCCAAAAGGACAGAAGGGACACATGAGTGCTAAGAATGGAATGTGGTACTCCAAGCTCTGGGGAGCAGCCACCCCTGGGGCAGGTGACAGGGACAAGGTGCCTTTTGGAGCCTGCAAGGGATCCACAGCGCTGAAACTCAGGTTCCTGAAGTCGAGGGGTTACAGGAGAAATTTTCCACGTCAGAGCGGTGGCTGGGGTTCCTAAGTAGGCCACCTGCTCAGCAGCAGCCCCTCCCCTCCTCATTGGTTCTCTGAGCTCACAGGCTACACACACATCCACCAAATTCCAGCTGCAGAAATTAATCCATGGCCCCATGGCCCTTGCTTTGAAGGCTCCCTCAGTCAGTTCCAAGAGCCACGGGCTCAGAGCCGGAAGGAGGCTGTGGAAAGTCACCTTGAAGGCTAACAGAAAGCCTGCACGGGCACTGACCCCAAACCCCCACTGAGCCCGCTCTTCAGAGACTGCACACAAGTGTCCCACATCATAGTTCTGGAACGTTCTCTATCATCCTCAAGTTTCTGGACTGTTTTGTTTCTGCTCCTTGGGAATATCTCCTCATCCACCTCGTAGAGCCAGAGTTTATTATCAAGAGCACCGGCCAAGGGTCAAACACTGCTCCACTGCTTCCCAGCAGTGAGGCCTTAGGTATATCCCTGAACCTCTCTGGGCCTCAGTTTCCTCACCTGCAAAGTGGAGATAATAGGATCCACCCTAGTGGCTTCACACAATTATTGGAAGCACTTTGTAAACTTAAAAGTGGGGATCCTAGTGAAAACGCTGTCCCAAACTGAAGGTGCAAGGGAACAGGACAGAGAGGACACAGGGCTGAGTCACTGCACAACTTGAGACAAATCACTTCCCAGATCTAGGCCTCAGTTTCCTCTTTGTGAAATAAGAGGATGCTTGCAAAGGCCCGCAGGTTTTCCCTAAGCACTAATATCTTCTGACCCCCTCACCTTTTAAAATTATCCCCAAGACAGGGACTTCCCTGGTGGCACAGTGGTTAAGAATCCGCCTGCCTAATGCAGGGGGCACCGGTTCGATCCCTGGTCCGGGAAGATCCCACATGCTGCGGAGCAACTAAGCCCATGTGCCACAACTACTGAAGCCCGTGTGCCTAGAGCCCGTGCTCCGCAGCAAGAGAAGCCACCGCAACGAGAAGCCCTCACACTGTAACGAAGAATAGCCCCTGCTCGCCGCAACTAGAGAAAAGTCCGTGAGCAGCAACGAAGACTCAACATGGCCAAAAGTAAATAAATAAATAAATAAATTTTTAAAAAATGGGGCTAGTGATAAATAGGGTTTTATGTGATTGGACAAAAAAAATATAAGAAAGATCTTCAGCTTATAACAAGATCTTAGTAAACAGTAGTTAACACTATTATTTACACTCTGAGGACCTACCCCACAGGGGAGTGATTCCTATTAGGCAAATAATGGGGAGAAGCAAATACAGTTTCCCTAGGCCCCTAGCACAATCAAAATCAAGATTTTGGTTATAGAGCATTAGATTTCTAGGAAAAGGGAAACAGAACAAATCAGTGAGGCGGGTGTTTCTCTTAGAGAGAATACATACCTGAGAACATAACTGAACCCCTCTGAAACCCTCCTCCCTTGGGATTCTCAGCTCTCCTGACCTCATGTACCTTCCCCTCCTAGCATTTCTATCTGCCCTGTCAGGTGGATGCCTCCCCCACATAGCTGTCCAACCTTAACATCACTGCTGAGCTCAAATTCAAAGTGTCTAGACTGAACTCATCTATAACCCCACCCAAGTCTACTTTTCCTCTTGGGTTCTGTTACAAGCATCACTTCCCAACTGCTGACATTCAAACCTATGTTTGAATCTGATGTGCCATCTACTCTCTGGGCAACTTACAAGTAACTTCTCTCCAGGCCTCAGTTTTTCTCACGTGTGAAGTGGGAAAGCAAGACTAGGAGAGTTCTAAAAACTCTTCCAGAGTTTAAATTTTTTTATTTTATTATTATTATTGGCAGCACCACATGCCTTGCGGGATCTTAGTTCCCCAACCAGGGATTGAACCTGCATCCTCGGCAGTGAAAGCGCAGAGTCCTAACCACTGGACCTCCAGGGAATTCCCTAAAATTTTTTGAAGTCTATGATTTTAAACCAACTTTAAAAGGTCTAGGAAGGAGGGAGGGATAAATTAAGAGTATGGGATTAACAGATATAAACTACTATACATAAAATAGTAAGCCAAAAGGACTTACTGTATAACAAAGGGAGCTATATCCAATATCTTGCTTTTTTTGTTTTCTTATTTTTTTATTTTGTTTTAATCTTCATTGGAGTGTAATTGCTTTACAATGTTGTATTAGTGTCTGCTGTACAACAAAGTGAATCAGCTATAAGTATACATATATCCCCATATCCCCTCCCTCTTGAGCCTCGCTCACACCCTCCCTATCCCACCCCTCTAGGTCATCGCAAAGCATGGAGCTGATCTCCCTGTGATATGCAGCAGCTTCCCGCTAGCCATCCATTTTACATTTGGTAGTGTATGTATCCAATATCTTGTAATAACCTATAATGGAAAATGTATATATATATATATATATGAATCACTTTGCTATATACATGAAACTAATACAATATTGTTAAGTCAACTATACTTCAATTTTTAAAAAAAGATTAGGAACTTCCCTGGTGGCACAGTGGTTAAGACTCTGAGCTCCCCATGCAGGGGGCCCTGGTTTGATCCCTGGTCAGGGAACTAGATCCCACATGCATGCCACAACTAAGAGTTTGAATGCCACAACTAACGAGCCTGCCTGCTGCAACTAAGACCCAGAGCAACCTAAATAAATAAATACTAAAAATAAATATTAGTAAAAATAAAAATAAGGTCGGGGGGGCGGCAAGGATAAATTGGGAGACTGGGATTGGCATATACACACTACTCTATATAAAACAGATAACTAATAAGGACCTACTGTATAGCACAGGGAAACTCTACTCAATACTCTGTAATGGCCTATATGAGAAAAAGAATCTAAAACAGAGTGGATATATGTATACATAAAACTGATTCTCTTTGCTGTACACCTGAAATTAACACAACCTTGTAAATCAACTATACTCCAATAAAAATTAAAAAAAAAAAAAAACAAGGTCCAAAAAATAAAATAAAAATAAGGTCTGGGGACAAATCAGCTACCTTTGATTTCTAAGGAGTGAGAATTTAGTCTTCTCCCTAAACACAGCCAGTCAAGGGCAGAGCCCATGTCTGACAAGTCTCAGCACCTCCCACAGGGCCAGACACAACACAGACACCTGGTAAATTTGTGAGTGAAGAATGAATGGAGGGGGCTTCCCTGGTGGCGCAGTGGTTAAGAATCTGCCTGCCAGTGCAGGGGACACGTGTTCAAGCCCTGGTCCGGGAAGATCCCACATGCCATGGAGCAACTAAGCCCGTGCGTCACAACTACTGAAGCCCGCATGCCTAAAGCCCGTGCTCCACAACAAGGGAAGCCACCGCAATGAGAAGCCCGCGCACCGCGACGAAGAGTAGCCCCCGCTTGCCACAACTAGAGAAAGCCCGCGCACAGCAACAAAGACCCAATGTCAAAAATAAATAAATAAATAAATAAATCATTTATAAAAAAAAAGAATGGAGGAGGGTTAGGATTAGAGTAGGAAGTCATAAAGCAAAAGCATGAGCTTTGGAAGCACCCGGGGCTGGGTTTGGATCCTGTCTCCACCGCCCACTAGCTGTGTGAGCAGCTCCCTCTGAGCTTCAGATCCCCCATCTGGAAAACAGAACATAACACTTACTTTATGATTACTGGTGAGGACAAAATGAGGTCATATGGTAAACATACAGTAAAAGATAGGTGATTACTATTCTAATGGGATGAATAAATGAATACTGAATGAGGTGATTTGTCATGAAGATTTTTTAAGAAAAGGGGCCAAAGAAAGCATCAGTTGGCTTGGGTACCCTCATTAGACAGAAATACCATAAAGAGGTAGTATGCAAGTCTCCCCATAGCCATGGGCCCTCCCAACCCTCAGTGACATAAGTACAGACAATGAGTGGGGACACTGTACTTTATGGATACGTTTTCTCAGAGGGTTTAAAGCATCTTCAGAGACAACAAGAATTATCTCTTCCCCAATCTCCCTATCCCCCCAACTCCCAACCCATAGATGTGAAAATATCCCAGTCTTTTTACGTGAACTCTCCAGAATAGCGATCCTGGGGGTGGGGGGCACAGATTACAGCATCAAACAGACCCACACAAATGCAGTCACCTGATTCACAACAAAGTCACCTGATTCGGTGCCATGGGGAGGGGATGTTTTTTCAATAATGGTACTAATCAACTGGATATTCATATAGGAAAAAAAAAGGTTCTTGACCCCTATCTCATACCAAACACAAAAATCAATTCCAGATGAACTACATATGTACATGTGAGAGTTCAAACACTAAAGCTTTTCAAGAAAAACATATGAGTATCTTTGTGATCTCAGAGTATGCAAAATTTTCTTAATTTGATGAGACACAAAACAAACTAATGGACCAGAAAGAGCTAAATGTTCTATGTTAAAATTAAGACTGTCTGTTAGTTCAAAGACATCTTTAAGAGTGTGAAAAGTAGGAGATGATTTTGGAATATGTACTAACATCCAGAATACAGAATACAGAAAGAACCTTTATGTTATGGGCTGAATTGTGTCCCCCAAAATTTATATGTTGAAGTTCTAACCCCCAGTAACTCAGTAAGTAACCATATTTGGAGATAAATTCTTTAAAGAGGTAATTAAAATGAGGTCTTTAGGGTGGCCCCTAATCCAGTAAGACTGGTGTTCTCATAAGAAGAGGAGATTAGACACAGATACAAACAGAGGGAACACCATGGGAAGACACAGGGAGAAGACAGCCATCTATAAGCCAAGGAGAGAGACCTTCAAAGAAACTTAACCCTGCTGACACCTTGATCTTGGACTTCCAGCTCCAGAATTATGAGAAAAAAAATTTCTGTTGTTTAAGTCATCCATTCTGTGGTACTTTGTTATGTTTGGCCCTAGCAAACTGATACACCTTACAACCAATAAGAGACAATCTTTATCATAAACAAAACAAAAAGACAACCTGCAGACTGGGAGAAAATATTCACAAATGATGAGACCAGCAAGGGCTTAATTTCCAAAATATACAAACAATTCATACAACTCAATATCAAAAACAACAAACAAACCAAAAAAAAAAAAACAATCAAAAAATGGGCAGAAGGGCTTCCCTGGTGGCGCAGTGGTTGAGAGTCCGCCTGCCGATGCAGGGGACACGGGTTCGTGTCCCGGTCTGGGAAGATCCCACATGCCGCGGAGCGGCTAGGCCTGTGAGCCATGGCCGCTGAGCCTGCGTGTCCCGAGCCTGTGCTCTGCAATGGGAGAGGCCACAACAGTGAGAGGCCCGAAGACCTAAACAGACCTTTCCCCAAAGACATAAACAGACCTTTCCCCAAAGACATACAGATGGCACGTGAAAAGATGCTCAATATCACTAATTATTAGAGAAATGCAAATCCAAACTACATTGAGGTATCACCTTACACAAGTCAGAATGGCCAGCATCGAAAAGTCTACAAATAATAAATGCTGGAGAGGGTGTGGAGAAAAGGGAACCCTCCTACAACATTGGTAGGAATGTAAATTGGTGTAGTCACTATGGAGAACAATATGGAGGTTCCTTAAAAAACTAAAAAATAGGGGCTTCCCTGCTGGCGCAGTGGTTAAGAATCCACCTGCCAATGCAGGGGACATGGGTTCAATCCCTGGTCCGGGAAGACCGCACATGCCGCAGAGCAACTAAGCCCATGTGCCACAACTACTGAGCCTGTGCTCTAGAGCCCAGGAGCCACAACTACTCAGCCCACATGCCACAGCTACTGAAGCCTGTATACCTATAGCCCATGCTCCGCAACAAAAGAAGCCACCACAATGAGAAGCCTGTGCACCACAACGAAGAGTAGCCCCCACTCCCTGCAACTATTGAGAAAGTCCGCGCGCAACAAAGACCCAATGCAGCCAATTAATTTATTTATTTATTATTTTAAAAAAGAAAAAATCTTAAAAAAGAAAAAAAGGGACTTCCCTGGTGGCACAGTGGTTAAGAATCCGCCTGCTAATGCAGGGAACATGGGTTCGAGCCCTGATCCAGGAAGATCCCACATGTCGTGGAGCAACTAAGCCTGTGCGCCACAACTACTGAGCCTGCGCTCTAGAGCCTACGAGCCACAAGTACTGAGTCCATGTGCCGCAACTACTGAAGCCCATGTGCTCTAGAGCCCGTGCTCCGCAACAAGAGAAGTCACCGCAATGAGAAGCCCGTGCACCGCAACGAAGAGTAGCCCCCGCTTGCCGCAACTAGAGAAAGCCCACACGCATCAATGAAGACCTAACACAGCCAAAAAATTAATTAATTTTAAAAAAACACTAAAAATAGAGTTACCATATGATCCAGCAATCCCACTTTTCTGGTATATATCCAGAAAAGACAGAAAGCTCTATTTAGAAAAGATACGTGTACCCCAATGTTCACAGGAGCACTATTTACAATAGCCAAGACATGGAAATAACCTCAGGGTCCATCAGCTAATGAATGGATAAAAATGTGGTGTGTGTGTGTGTGTGTGTGTGTGTGTGTGTGTGCGTGTATAAAAAATATATATACACGCACACACACAATGGAATATTACACAGCCATTAAAAAGAATGAAATAGGGCTTCCCTGGTGGCGCAGTGGTTGAGAGTCCACCTGCCGATGCAGGGGACGTGGGTTCGTGCCCTGGTCCGGGAGGATCCCACATGCCGCGGAGCGGCTGGACCCGTGAGGCTGGACCCGTGAGGCTGGGCCCGTGAGCCATGGTCGCTAAGCCTGCACGTCCGGAGCCTGTGCTCCACAACGGGAGAGGCCACAACAGTGAGAGGCCCGCGTATCGCAAAAAAAAAAAAAAAAAAAAAAAAAGAATGAAATAATGCCATGTGCAGCAACATGGATGGACCTAGAAATTATCATAGTAAGTGAAGTAAGTCAAAGACAAATATTATATTATATCAATCATACATGGAATCTTAAAAAATGATACAAATGAACTTATTTACAAAACAGAAACAGACTCACAGACATAGAAAACAATCTTATGCTTATCAAAGGGTAATGTGGGGGAAGGGATAAATTAAGAATTTGGGATTAATAGATACACAGTACTATATATAAAATAAATAACAAGAACCTACTGTATAGCACAGGGAACTATACTCAATATCTTGTAATAGCCTGTAATGGAAAAGAATCTGATATACACACACACACACACACACACACACACACACACATATATAGGTATAACTGAATCACTTTGCTGTACACATGAAACTAACACAACGTAAATCAACTATACTTCAATAAAAAAATTTTTTTAAATAAGAAACAATCTTTAAAATAATGAAGAAAAGTCTTGATCAAACATTTCATAAAAGAAGATATCCAAATAGTAAATAAACATATGAAATGGAGCTCAATTTCATCAATCATTAGAAAAATGCCAAGTGCAACACAGTGAAATAGAACTATACTCCCATCAGCATGGAGGCATGACTACAATGAACATGATGAACACACCAACTCTGGGTAAGAACATGGCGCAATCAGAACCAGAACAATCCGCTGGACAACTACTTGACAGGATCTACTAAAACTGAACATATATGTAAATTCTGACCCAAGCAATTCTGCTCTTAAGTATATGCCCAACAGAAATGCATCCATTTGTTCACCAATCATGCCTAGAATGTTCATAGCAGCACTATGCATACAACCTTAAACTGGCAGTTACCCAAGTGCCCACTAATAGAATGAATAAATCAATTGTGAAATAATCACATAATGGAAAACTATATAGCAATGAAAATAAATCATCTACAACTGCACACAACAATATGGATGAATCTCGTAAACACAAGGTTGAGTGATAAAACGCCAAAACCAAAAGAGGACAGACACCCTGTATGATTCCACTAACACAAAGTATGAAAACAGGCAAAATTCATCCACACCATTAGAAGAAGTCAGGACAACAGTGGAGGGAGTGACTGGATGGAAATTCAAGGGGGGGTTTGATCCTGGGCTTCCAAATACCCTGGTGTGTTCAATTTGTTAAAATTATACAAATTTTAACTACAGGATTACTATATGTGCACTTTTCTATATGTATATTAGACTTCAATAAAAAGCTTTCATTTTAAGCGTACAGTGCCAAAGAAATGGAAAGTGCCACTTTTTGTTTTGGTTCTTTAGAGGTGAGGAGATAAAAACAGAGGCTAGATGCCTGTCTTCCAGTGGGCAGATAAACAGGGCTGAGAGAAAAAAGCCCAATTTTAGGAGATTAAAGAGGAGTCTGTAGCCCCAGGTTGTGGCCTAATAGCTGGCTGTGCACCACCCACTTCTCAGACAGTTGCCTCCCAAGATACAGGGCCTGGGGAGGGGACAAGAGGCTGGAAGACAGGCTGAGATCCTCCACTAACTTCAAGGGATGGTCCAGCCTCCCCCATACTCTGCCATCCACAGCAGAACTTTCATTTGTGGGAATTCCCTGGTGGTCTAGTGGTTAGGACTCCACGCTCTCACTGTCGAGGGCGTGGGTTCAATCCCCGGTCGGGGAACTAAGATTCCGCAAGACATGCGGCATGGCCAAAAAAAAAAAAAGAAATCCCATTTGTGTTAGGGACATGGTTACGTCACCCAGCAACCCTGAGGAGTCACTCCTTCCCCATTCTCAGTCCACATGGTTCAGCTGGGCCGGGTGTGGGGTTTTGCTCCCCATTTTTGCTGCCATGTGGGGAGAAACTTGCCGGAGAATGAAGCAGAAAGAGGAAGCAAAATAAAAGGGAAGCAAAAATGCAAAGTAAGAGCCAAGACCTTGAGATCTTCTTGGAGCACCTAGATCTAGAAACGCCTAAGGTCACATCCTGAACTTATTACGTAAACCGCTGAATTCTGTTTTGCTTAGGGCAGATAGAGTTACATTTGTCACTTATGTCACTATGACAAATCTTCCCCTTCGCCACTCTCCAGAAGCCTGTGTGCACTCTCAGTGGGAATAATCCTACCTGCTGCTAACTGCCATTACAGGCATCCCTCATGGTGCTATACCTTTACAAAGCACTTTCATATTCACCAATCCGTTCGATCATTACAGAAATGCCAAGAGACATAGGCTGCAGGTATTACTATTCCCACTTTTTTGGGGGGTTTTTTGGCCGCATTGTGCGATATGCGGGATCTTAGTTAGTTCCCCGACCAGGGATTGAACCCGTGCCCCCTGCACTGGGAGCAAGAAGTCTTAACCACTGGACACCAGGGAAGTCTCACTATTCCCGCTTTCTTTGCCATCCTAGACTTTTTTGAGAGCTGGCAAGGACGTCAGGACCATCTAATTGAATCCTCTTGCTCTCACAATGAGAAGAATGAGGCTCAAGGAAAGAGGCAGCCTGGATACAACCAGGGAATAACAAAACTACAAAGGGCTTGAAAATTCTTCAAAAGCACGAGGGCAACATTACTGAGACTGTGATGTTCCCTGATCCCCAGATTTGAGAATCTGGCTTTAATCCTTGTCCATAAAGAGAACTTCATCGGATCCACATCCTGCCATTAGAATAATAATGGGGACCATTTCGTCATCCGCCATAATGCTAAGCATTCATTCATTCTCTTACAGGATCCTTCTTTGAGGCAGGTTCTGCTCTCAGCTCCATTTTGCAGCTGAGGAGTAGCTTGCGCCAAATCACTCAGCCGAGTAGCAGAGCTGAGTCCCAACAACAAAGGCTGGGGGTGGGTTGAGGCACCAGAGAGAGTCACCTGTGCCAAGATTTGATTTACGGGGTCCATCGCCCCATCTTTTGCTCACTGCTGGAAGCCTGCCTCCTTCTGTTCTGATGTCCACTTCCTTCAGCATTTCTAGAATCCAGCTTTTAAAAAAAAATCTATCTCCTGAGCAAGCCCTCACCAGTTAACTGAGATCCTTCTGTCAACAGCAGCACCTCCTTATAGCCAACTGGTCCTCCTTCTTCTTTTTCTTTTTTTCCGCCACATGTCATGCGGGATCTTAGTTCCCCAAACCAGGGATGGAACCCGCACCCGCTGCAGTGAAAGTGCTGAGTCTTAACCACTGGACTGCCAAGGAAGTCCCTGGTTCTCCCTTCTGAGTTAACACATCTCTGGGTCAATAATTCAGGCTGGGGACTTCCCTGGCAGTGCAGTGGTTAAGAATCCGCCTGCCAATGCAGGGGACATAGGTTCGAGCCCTGTCCGGGAAGATCCCACATGCCACGGAGCAACTGAGCCCGTGCGCCACAACTACTGAAGCCTGCACGTCTAGAGCCCATGCTCCGCAACAAGAGAAGCCACTGCAATGAGAAGCCCATGCACCGCAACGAAGAGTAGCCCCCACTCGCGGCAACAAGAGAAAGCCACGGGCAGCAACAAAGACCCAACACAGCCAAAAATCAATTAATTAATTTTAAAAATAATAATAATAATTCAGGCTGGATCTCTGCACACCTACTGGTCAGCTGCCCTCATTCTCCATACAACCACAAGAGTCAGCTTTTATAGAACTTAAATCAGATCACATTACTTCACACCCACCAGGATGGCTAGCATCAAAAAGACAGACAAACACACACACAGACACACACAGACACACACACACACAAGACAGACAATAACAAGTGTGGGTAAAGATGTAGAGAAATGAGAACCCTCGTATGTTGCTAATAGGAATTTAAAATGGCGCAGCTACTTTGGAAAACAGTCTGGCAATTCCTGAGGAGATTAAATGTAGTTACCCTATGACCCAACAATTCCCTTCCTACATATATACCCCAAAGAAGTGAATATGTATGTTCACACTAAAACTTGTACATGAATAGTCATAGCAGCATTATTCATAATACCCAAGAAGTAGAAACAACTAAAATGTTCATCAACAGACGAATGCGTAAACAAAACGTGGTCTATCCATTTAATGGGATACTGATCGGCCTTAAAAAGTAATAAAGTACTGAGACATGTTACAACATAGATGAACCTCGAAAACATGAGGCCAAGTGAAAGAAGCCACACACAAAGGACCACATATTATGATTCCACTTATATGGAATATCCAGAAGAGACAAACCCACAGAGGCAAAAAGCAGACTGGCCGTCAGGGGATGGAAGGAGAGGGGAACTGGGAGGTTCAGGGCTTACTTTGGGGGCGAAGAAAATGCTCTGGAATTAGTTAGTGGTAATGGTTGCACAACATTGTGAATATATTAGGAACCACTGGGGAATTCCCTGGCGGTCCAGTGGTTAGGACTCGGCACTTTCACTGCTGTGGCCCCGGTTCAATCCCTGGTCAGGGAACTAAGGTCCTGCAAGCCAGGCAACGTGGCCAAAAAGAAAAAAAGAACCACTGAATTGCACACTTTAAAATGGTTAGATGGTGAATTTTATGGTATATGAATTCTATCTCAATTTAAAACATATTTTTAATTCCCCCCCCCCCAGGAAATAATCAGATCACAAAGCTACCGCCTCACCACACTTTAAAACTCCCCAGTGGCCTCCCATCACCCCAGCAGTTAAACCCAAATTCCCCACCAGGGCCTAGAAGGTCCTACGTGGGCCTGGCCCTGCAACTTCTCCCACCTCTCCTACTACTTCGTCCCCTCACTCCTTCCATTCCTCCCCCACCCTTTGCCCTCGTTCATTCCTCCATCTGGAATGTTCTTTCCCACAGCTGGCTTCTCATCAGTCAGGTCTCTGTCCAAACGTCCTCATCACCTCCACCCAGAGGCCCTCCCTGACCACCCCCCACCTAAAACAAAACACAGCTCCAGCAAGCTCCATCCCATTACCTTGCTTTACTTCTTCATATCCCTTATCACCCTCTGAAAAGACATAAATTTTTTAAAACTATTTATTTCTTTGTTGCCTGTCACTCCAACCAAGAGGGCAGGGATCTTGTCTGTCCTGCTCACAGCTCTGAATTAGCCTACCACGTAGGAGCGACTTGAGAAACACTTCTGGAAAGAATGGATGTATTGACCAACTTCCTGTAAAATCTGAAAGGCAGCCCACTACCTGGTCAGGAGTCCGGGGCACTCAGTGAGTCCAGCCAAGCTCTGTAGGTGCTCAGTGCCAAGCCCTGCCCTAGACGTGTCTGGAACCCTGAGGAAGCAGGAAGAATGATCCCTCCCCTTGAAAGTGCTGAAAGTCTTTCAGGGGTCACACAGCACCCAGTGTTTACCCAGCAACCCACAAACAAACGCAAAGGAGAGATCTAAGATTGCCTTGATGACACCCAAGCTGGAGGCTAGGGTCCAAATCAGCCTCCTAAAACTGCACTGGCAAACACCCTCTAATACAGCTTCTTACGGCTTTGCAATCTGACCTGCTCTCCAGAATGAGACGGTTGCAGCTCACACCTGCTCCTGCCTCCTCTCATGGGGACTTTCTTTTCAGAGGCAGTTAAATATCCAAAGAGGCAGGTGGTACAGGCCTCGTCCCCCGCCACTACCACGCCCCCCCAATTCAGCATCTCTGGGCCACGCACACACAGCAACTTACCCACTAGGAGTTTGACATCTCGGACTGTGAAATCAGGGTCAGGCATCCTCGAAAAAGAGGAACACAGACATTTGATGAGAAGAAATAACAGGGTTAGACCCAACAATGGGGGCAGAGGGAGGCCATTTTTCCAAGAGAGTTGCCTGGTTCTCATGCTGGGAATCCAACATGGGATAACTCAGCGGGAGGGTCACCCCCCAAACCGGTCAGCAGCTTCCTCACCTCAACAGCAGACCAAACCCCTCACTCTCCCTGACACCTGACCTCAGCGTAGCTACAGAGAAGAGGATGGACATCCACTGTCCCCCTGCCACTTATCCGGGGAAGACTGAAGTGTACTGTCAAGGTAAGCGCCAGAGTTGGGCGTTCAAACACTTGCTTTCTTTTAGGGTGGGTAGCCCTCTCTGTGGCTCCTCTTCTAGAAAATACTCTCCGTAAGGAGTTGTATGGAGGGTGGGAGGGACCCCTTTTAAGTTTAGAGGAAAAAAAAATATATCGCACCGATTCCAGGGATTTGGTGACACTGGCTATGATGACTGTGATGAGGTGCACTATTAATTAATAGTGATGCCAAAGGTTTAATTTCTGTTGGTAGGAATGACTGGCAGTAGATGCTGTGGAGGGAGGGAGGCTGTGATGAAGCCCTCGGCTTCCTCCCCCACCCCTGCCCAAGGGGCGGAAACCTGTTCTTCCAGCCAGCCTCCGGATGGATCTCTCCCCCAGCGGAAGCTCTGAAGAGAATGTAAACCAGACAAGACACCATGGGAGGCAGGTGCTGGGGAGAAGAGGGCCTAGCATCCTAGGAAACACACCCTCCACAGAAAAGGGCCAGTTTCCCACATAGTGCAAGTCTGAGTAGAAAATATACATGTAGGAGTCCTGCCTCTGGGCCCAGAAGCTGGCCAATCCCTTTGCAGCTCAGGCCCTGCCTCAGTTTCCTGATTCAGGGGGAGGACACAGTTCTCTTCAGGAAGTCACTGCGTGTGACTGGGGTGGGTCAGGGGAAAAAGTCCACGCTGTTTAAGTACTCTCCATCCAAATTCTCTGAAAATCCAGACTCATCTTTAAAGAGTTTTCCCCCTCTGTCAGGCCTTGAACAAGGAGATACAGTCCCCAAATAATGAAGAAAAATCCTTCTCAGTGATGAGAGGTAAGGAAAAGGGTGGAAGAAATCCATCCCAAGCAACAAACTGTGTTAGGCAAGCAGACAGGGGAAGAAGCAATTGGTTTCAGCAACTTACTTAATTCCCAGGCCATCCTTTTCTCGAAATATCAGGGGAACTCTGAGAGCTTCTCTCTGCACGTACTCATAGTTGAAATCTGTTTGGAGATTGGAATTAAAACGGGTTGGTTAAGTCATGAAGGAGCAAATAAACCATGATCCATTGGTTAGGGGAAGAAAAACGATGGAGCAAGCGGCAGGGGTTATACTAGATGCAGGCACCAGCTCACAGGGCAAGAGCTCCCTAGAAAATGACAAGGAAATGGATAAGGCAAAGCCCAAGAGAAGCCAGGCCAACTCTCAGCTCCTCTGCCTGCTCAGTCATTGCCTGCATGCCCCACGGGGCAGAACTTGTCAATGAACAGCCCAAGGCTGGAGAGGACTGGGGAGGGGAGCCTCATGAAAGAGCCCCACACAGCCCAGTTATCACTGCTCGAGAGGGACGGATGGAGAAACACATCCCAAGCTGAGCTCAGAAAGTAAAGGAACTGCAAAATTGAAGAATGCCACCTGGGAGGATCTGAAGCCCCAGAGAGGAGGCTGGGAGGAGGGTTCTCATTGAAGCTAAGCATCAGGGAAGATCGTATTGTAATATCCTGCATGGTGAAGGGGAGGGGGGGAAAGCCGGTTTCCCTGGAAACTGTGTATCTGGTGCCAAAATAACTAGGGAACTGGGCACAGCTTTGCTGTCTCAATAGTGAAATTCTGCTGCAGCCATCAGAACACTTGCTTCAGCTGGATAACCAAGAGGGATGCTCCCCAGGTGAAGGCTGTGTGAAGGGGGACATAGTGAGGCCTGAAGAAAATTCCCCGCGTAGTTTTTCTGTCTGACTGACGCTTGTCTAGTGTAGACCCCCAACATCCTTATGGAAAGCCCTAGAGCACGAAGGAAGCCTTAGCTTCCATCCTCCTGAGTTCTAAAAGTAGGGGATCTGACCCAACCATATCCCTAAATATGGAGGTGAGGGAGACGGAGATAAATCCTCATATCCCCAAATCCTCAGGTAACTGAAGCAATTCACAAAGGCACAAGCCCTCCCTGGCCAGTCAGAAGGGAGATAGAGGAGATCCCAGGCCACTGAAGCCCCTGCCCCAGGGAACAGTTCACTAGGGCAGCTTGGGGGAGTGGGGGTAGGGAGAGGCCAAGGCAACTCTGCTCAGAGGAGAGAGAACAAAACCAGAGCTGGGGAAAGTCCTGACCTTAGCAGCTCAGATCCCCAGGAGCTCCCAATGAATGGGGATTCCTAAGGATTTAAAGGCAGAGAAGTTTAAGAAGCTTCTATTTTGAATCCAGGCTAAGGGCTCCTTCTGCTTCTCAGCTCCTCCCTCGAGTTTTGGGGCAAGATCTGAATTAACAACCAAAAACCCTAGAGCCCTCTCCCTTGAAAGGAGCCTGGACAGCAGATTTAAGGGCTCTCCCTCGCTGGAAACCCCCAGCCCACCCCATACACACACACCCAGAGTCCACCCCCAGGGTCAGCTTCAACTTCCTCAAATGAGCCTGAGAAAAACTGAGATCCTGGGCAGAGAATTCCTCACCAATGACCAGGAAGAGCTGCATACTGCTTTCTCCTACGATCCGCCAAACGACTCAAGAAAAATGGGGAAGGAGAGGAATTAAAATCCCATTTGTGCTAAGGAAATTTAAATGTAGTTGAGACTAGACCCCTGAACTGTCTGGCCTCTGGGTGCAATGCTCTTAAGACCTGGCAGGCTAGAAGAAGTTTCTTCTTCCCTCCTCTCACAACTACCCCCTACCACCGAAGCCCGGCACTCCAGGAAGCAATGGGCACAAAAGAGAAACTTCAAAAATGCAAAGCTAGGCGGTCTCTCCTAGGGGCTAACCCCATAGCCCTAGCCACTCAACCGGAACCTGGAGGCGGGAGGCGCTTCCCAGTTATCAGCTCACTGAGGGTTGGGAGGGTTTTCCAAGGGGGAAGGGGATAAACAAAATGGGAACAGAGTAATATAAAGGAAACCCAAATGTCTGAGGGGCAAAAATGAACTTACAAACCCCAGAAGGGCATAGGGAGATGCCTAAGTAGGCAGGGCAAATCCAAAACCCCAATCCCACAGGCCAAACCGGGGGCCTTGCAGGCCTTAGACCCAAGCCAGACAGAGCATCACCTCAAAGTCTGGACGACACTCCCAGACACTTTGCTAGTACCAGGGTCAGGGAGATAGGCCCTGAAGGTCTCAGGCTAGGGTGACATTCCCAAACCCCAGAGGCTTCTCCAACTTCTGCTCTAAGCTGGCAGGGCCCACAAGAGGGACAGAGGTCTCAAGGCCTCAGCCCTGGGAAGAGACCCTGTTTCCCAGGGGGGGTGCCCCAAGTCTTCACCTCAAACTGCCAGGGGGCAGCCTGAAGCCTGACGGGGGGATAACCCCCTTACCCACAGTCCCCACTTCAAGCATCAGGGCTGCAGGGCTAGAGACCTCAGGCTTAAGCGGGGGCCAGCCAACAACTCCGGGTCACCCACCCTGCTCCCATCTAGCACGGCTCACGAGGTGATGGAGCTCAGCAGACCCCAGGCCTGAGGAGGTGTCACTAAGTGACCGGGGGCGTCCCCAGCGCCAGGTCCTAACTGGCAGGGCCCGAAATGGCACGGGGTTTGGGAGGCTACAGGCCTGGGGGTCCCCCACCCCAATGCCCCTGGGGTGCCCCAGCCCCGCTCCAGCCCATCGGCTGCACCTTGTGCAGCGCAAGGAGCTGGGCCGGCTCCGGGAGGGGTAGAACGCGGCGCACCCGCCCTCCATCTGTCCGCCCGTCGGTCCCCAGGTCCCTCAGTCCGCCGGGCCCCTGGCTCTCCCCACCCTGGGGCTGGTGGTGGGCGCGGGCCGGGCCTAGGCCCACGCCCGGCCCCGGTTCCCGCCTGCCCTCCTCCCTCGCCACCCAGCCCACCCCACCCCCCCAGTGCTCGGCCTCGTTTCGTCACCGGATCCCCTGGAATGGGGGACGCGGGCGCGAAATACGAACCCAGCCACCGGCAGCTCCCTCCCCACGTGCGCTCGGGCCGCGCCGCGGAGGACTGCCCGAGGAGGGGGCGCCTCACCTTTGCCCTCCATGGCGTGCACGAAGTCCCCCTGGTACAGCTGGCTGCGCAGCTTCTCCTCCAGGCTGAAGCCGCGGACGCTGACGATCTCCTCCACGTCCGACAAGTCCTCGTTCTCGTCGTATCTCTGGCGGTCAATCGGGCGCTGCAGGGACCCAAACCAGAGAGCCCGGGACATTACTGGGGGAAGTGGGGGTCGCCTCTCACCCTGGGCCCAGCTCGAACAGGTGCAGGAGCCGCGCACCCCCTGCACCCCACCACTGCGACCGGAGCAACTTTGCGCAAAAGCCAAAGATGCTGAAAATGGGGATAATGAGAGGGGCCCGCGCCCCCAGGGTCAAGCTGCGCCCTAAACAGGGCACTCCCCTCCTGCATCTTTGGAGGCCATGGAAGGGATATCTGGGGGAGCCTCCCTTGCCCCCCACCCCCGAGAGGTGTTAGGTTTTGCCCACTCGGCCGGGAGCCTGGTTATGTAACCCGCGAGGGGGGCTCGGCGCACGGGCTGGCGGGGCATTTGTAGGCCCCGGGAGGAGCCGCCGCAGCGCCCGGCTCGGCGCTAACAGCAGCCCTGGCGGCCGCAGCGGCAGAGCCGGGAAGCCGGAACCGGGGGCCGGCGGCATTTCTAAGACTGGAGCCGCCCCCGAGCTACGGGGGAAGCTGGAAAGCTGAAATGGAAGGGCTGAGACCCCAGCCGCCCCCGCCGACCGACCGCCAGTGCAAAAAGAAGAGATGGGAGGGGGGGGTTCGGGGCTTGGGAGGGGGAGAGGCAGACGGCCCGCCACAAAGCTCCTATCGGAGACCCCAAAACGCACCAGCAGCTGTCTCATCTCCCCACAAGCGCGCGCGCACACTCACTTCCTAAGGAGAATCCCCCGCCACTCCCCGCATCCCCTGCCTCCTCCCTCCACCGCCGAGCGCCCAGCCCCGCAGCCCCCCAGATTCCGGGCGAACCCCGAGCCCGCTGAGCACCCCCCCTCCACGCCTTTCCCCGCTACCACCTCCCCACTTAAGTGTCTGAGACTCTGAGCCTCACAAGGGACTGGAGGAGTAAGCTGCTTGCTTCCTTTTGCATGCAATTTATTATATTTTTTTCCGGTCCTCTTGCAAAATACAGAAAAGGAAAGAAAAGGCAGCAAGAAACAACAACCAAAAAAATAGATCTATCATATACCAGATACAGATTTGGAAAAAAAAAAAAAAAAGCTACACACCAATCTTCTTCCAGAGTCTTTCTCTGCCTCCATTTTTTTAGGAGAGTTCACCAATTAATTGTCAACACTCCTGCCCCCTGCATTTTGGCGGAGGGGGGAAGGAGGGAAGACCAAAGAAAACAAATCAAAAAATAAATAAATAAAGCTAGCCAGAGCCGAGATCTACAAAGTTTTGCACCAACACTTAAGCAGATCCGTTTGCAAAGTCCTAGGAAACCATTTTCAGCAGTTGTGGGGGGAGGCGTCGACGTCATAATCCCCGGAACGTAAACATTGTTGCCGATCGCGCTCCGAGCCCGCGGCCCGGCTTGGGGGGGGCACTCGGCCCGGGATGGGGGTGGGCGGGGGCGGTGGCCTGAGGAGGTGTGGGGCGGGGAGGGCGCCCGGGAGGCACCGGGCGCCGTTAGCGCCCTGGCATCGCTGTTTTGTTGTTGGGTCACGAGTGCGCCTCTGCACGCAGGCGCCGCCGCCGCCCGGGAGTTGTGTGCAGAGCTGACTTTTGGAAGGGCTGAGTTGCAGGCGGCGGGCGCATCCCGGAGATGGCGGGGCAGGGAGGAAGGGAAGGAGGGAGGGGGTGGGGAGGGAGGTGCAGATTTGCACGGCTGGCCTCAGCGGGAGGCGCGGAAATGCAAGCCGAGCATGCTGGAGTGAAAGCCCCCGGGGCCTGGCACCCCCCAAAAACGACCTCCCACCTCAATCCCTGCCCCCATTACCCACGGCCCCCATGGGCTACCCCTCTTCCTCTTCCTTCACTCACCCCACCTCGTTACCTACGTGGCCGACCCAAATTCAAAACATTTTGTGTATATATAATTTTTTTTTCTTTTCTACTACGTCTTTTTTGGGGGGGGGATCCTCTCTAGATCCCCATAAGCGGACCTGCCATACGGAGGAGGCATTTGGGGGCTCAGGAAGAAATTAGCGCAGCTCCATACCTGTACGGACTGCATAGCTTTTAAACTCCTGGACTCAAAGATAAGGATCCACATACACACAGGTACAGGAAATACAGCCAGACCAAAGCCTTTTCAGACCCGAGCTGACCGGAAGACGTTGCCTTTCATTCATTCACTCTGCCCGCGTCCGTGGAGTCCTTTACTAGGCGACAAGCCCTGGAAGAGAAGTTGGACATTTTTTAAAGGTCCCTGCGCTCGCCAAGCGGAGGAAATAGATGCTCAGGAGTGAACTACCGAGAGAATCGGATCTGGCGCCTCCTAACGCAGCTGGCAAACATGCGAAGGGTAAGCCCTTATTGGCGGTTTACAGGAGAAATGTCGGTGGAAAGGTGCAAGGCGCTGGGATGGGG
The DNA here is from genome assembly GCF_949752795.1 of Hyperoodon ampullatus. Taxonomy (NCBI): domain Eukaryota; kingdom Metazoa; phylum Chordata; class Mammalia; order Artiodactyla; family Ziphiidae; genus Hyperoodon; species Hyperoodon ampullatus. Next base: position 8,478,106 of record NC_136926.1, on the reverse strand, counting down.
CGCGGGGAACTTTGGGCACCCCTTGATTAAGCCTACAGCGCTTCTTGGCGGAGGTATGGGCACCCTCTGTACAAATATGGAGTATCATTAGATCTCGGTATGCTGTCCACATACCTCGTTCACTGTGACCACCCCCAAAACTGGAATCCGAAACGTGTTATCCTGTAAGTCCATGATGAACAACAGTCAGGTCGACTTTGGTTGTGAGAAAAGCTGGCCCTAAACATTCTTCCAGCCCAACTAGGCCTGATCTTGGAGGTAAAGATCACGATGAGATGACATGGCACCAGGGCTACCGTAAAAGAGCCTTATACCTGCTCATAGCAGGCTTTGCAAGCAAACTTCCCATACTTTTCATTTTACTTCTCTCATGAACCCTGTGGGATAGTTGGAGCAAATCATTTTGCAGATGGGAAACTGAGGCTCAGAGAAGTTTTGAATCTGGGTGATTGCTTTACCCCCATATCCTCCCCGTGTCAACACAGTGATCAGACAGATAAGTGGAGAGGAAGTGGCTTCCCCATCAGAGATCATATGTGAGCCGTCTGCGTAAGAGACAGCTTCCCCCTCACTCACCTTGAAGTTTCCTGTCCTATCTTTCTGTATTTTTTTCCACCCACCCTCCAAAGACTACTCTTTGAAGTCTGTTTTAATCCAAGTCCACTAGCTGGTGAACATCAAAATATTTTCCAAACTGAAATCGCCCACCTTGGCTTAATGGGCGTGAGGGGTTTTGCCTTCAGCCTCTGTCAAGAACCAGGGACCGTTTTATTTGCTTCTCTCTTTCTCGCAAGAACCCTTTAAGGGAAATAGTTTTGTTATTCCTCATTTTGCAGATAAGGAAACCGTAACTCAGAAAGGGAAAGCCAATCACCCAAGATCACACAGCTTATATAAGTGGGGTTGCTGGGGCTCAGACTGGAGCCTGGCTCTGCCATCACATCCTTTTTTTGGATATTGACCATCTTCACTGCTCCCAATAATGAGATAAACATGTTCAAAGGAGGGTGCAGTGGGCTGGAAGGTCATGAGTTAAGTGCAGTAAAGCAAAACTGTGAAATAAAACACTTGGTCTTAATTCTCCTTTCCTCCCAAAGACCCTACTGCCTCCCCATGTGGTCTCATGGTGTCCCCAAAAGCTGGTATCAGGAAAAGACCCAATGGCAGACACCTTAGTGTAAAAACAGTTAAGTCCATATATCACCCCGATGGGGAGTTCCTGGCCTGTCAGAGTGGGAAGGGGTTGAGTAGTCACCTAATTTAATCCCCTCCCTCTACAAACCACCAGGAAACCACAGACCAGAGAGAAGAATGGGCCAGCCAGGGGTTTGTTCCCCTTTGACGCCCCCAGAATGCCTACCCTGCCGCCCGCTACTAAGTGGTCACTCAATAAATGTTGGGCCCTTGATGGATCACCTTCCCAGCAATATTTGCATTTTCTCTTTATCAGTAATTGGCAGATGAAAGGCTTTGTCCTCCTGTTGAAAGAATTCCAGGCATTTGCTCAAAGTGGGGGGAGGAGGTTATGTTGGGCCGAAGGGGGAAGGGCCAAGACCCTTGAGCTCCTTCCTTGGCTAATTGTCCCCGAGGAGTGGACTGTAGGTGAGAGAGCGGAGGGAAGCTTAAGGTGATTCCCCAGGAGAGGGTTGTTTGTTTGTTTGTTTTTTCTTGCAGGAAAAAAAAAGACCAGGCCAGTTGTATTTGAAGCATAATAATAATGACTTCCTGGAGCCTCTTGCTCATTCTTACAAAAGGCCCAGTCAGATCCTGGCTGTATTGGCCCCATTCATTCATTTCTTCATTCATCAAAGGTTGATTGAGCAGCTCTGTGCTCTAAAGACAGAAGATAGAAAAACCAGCTCCGATTGTAGACTTACTCCAGGCTGGGCAGGGGGTGGGCCGCCAGCTTCCCAGGCAAGTTAGGAAGGGCTGATGCTCTATGGAACTCTCAGAATCCAGCATTTTCACACTGTTAGAAACTGAAGCTGTCATATTCATGTATAATTATAATAGCTGCTGATTTTTGAGAGCTAACTATGTCTTTGAGCAAAGCCTCTCACATTTGCTATCTCTGAATACTCATCAAAGTTCTATGAGGGAGGGTCTGTAATTGCCCACTTTTACAGCTGAGGCTCACAGAGAGGTCAAGTAACCTGCCCACATTTTAGGGCTGTGAAATAGCAAAGACAGGATTTGAACCCAGGGCTTGTAGCAATCCAGAGCCCACAGGCTTCTCACTATAACTCCCTGCAGGGCTGTCCCATAGAACATAAAGATGGAAATGTTCTATGTCTGTGCTGTCTAATATAGGAGCTTCTAGACACATGTGACTGTTGAGCACTTGAAATGTGGGTAGTGGGATAAAGGAACTGAATGTTGAATTTTATTTAATTTCAATTAAATTTAAATAACTATATGTAGCTAGTGTCTGTCTTACTGGACAGTGCAACGTCAGAGTGTTTTCCAGAGTTCATCTCGGGGGAAGGAGGCCAGGAATATCTGCAAAGGTTTTCTAGAAGGAGCCATCTTGTACAGTGTGAATGTTTGGAGTGTTAGCCCTTAAACCACCCATTCTGAGTGCCTGCCAAGAGCATGGCACTGTAGGCACCTGGGGATGCCAGTCGGATATAAAATTGTCCCACCTACCCAGATCTGACAAATAAACTTCTCAAGGACAGATAATTGGTAATGGGGCAGGAAGCCTTAGAAATGGATAACTACTTCCTGATATATATCCTATTGTCAGACTCAAACCCAAAGATGCAATTCACTGTAGCCCTGTTTCCAACAGGAAAAGATTGAAAACGACCTAAAAGTTGGGGAACTGATTAAATAATTCTTGGACCATTTATCTGCCCAATGAAATGCTACCAAATCATTAAAAAGAATAAGGTAGCTCTATAGATACTGATGTAAAATGATCTCATGATATCCTTAAATTAAAACAAGGTGCAGAATAATACTAAATTGTGATGACCACTTATGTAAACCAAAGCGGATATATCTATATATTTTTTTTAAATGCACAGAAAATTTTCTTTGGAAAGAAATAAAATTTTTGAATGGGGAAAAGAACTGGGAAAAGAGAAGAAAACTTTTTCTTTGGTACAGTGTGAAATTTTTACCATGTATATGCATTAGTGTTGCCTGATTTTGAACCTTATAGATTTAATTTCATTTTATATGTTGCAGTACCTTTTGAATTTTATACTATGTAGATGTATTACCTACTCAAAATTGAATTTCATTTTATTTGTGCTTTTTGAGCCTATGAGTTTCAAAATCAGGCCAATCTAAACCAAATAAATATTATTTAGTTATAAATATATAAGTGGTAAAGCATAAATAAAAGCAAAGGAGTGATTAACACAAAATGCAGGAAAAAACTCAACTCTGGGGCAGGGAATATGAACAGTGAAAGGTACTGGTGATTTCCTGTTTCTTAATCTAGATGGTGGACAGCTGAGTGTAATTCTTTAAGAGTACATAAATATTTTATAAATTCGATTGTATTTATGAAATGTTCCAGTATTTAAAAATTGTTTTAAAATTTCTTTCTTTCTCTCCCACCCCCAGTTTCTCCTCTCCACACTCCCATCCCCAGAAAACTTAGCAAGTCTCTTGGGTATCCTCCTAGAAATGGTTTATACTCTTACGAACATCTACATGTATCTTCTTTCATAATTGTGTCACACAAATATACACTGTCCTTCCCCTTCCTTTTTCACTTAATGTGATCTGTAGAACTGCCTCATTCTAAAATATTTAAGGATGAGGTAAAATCTGAATGTTGTGATACAGAAAAATTCAAGATTGGTTAAGAATCAAAATAAGTCACAGAATAACATGTATGTAATGATCCCATTTATATTAAAACAAACTATATATAGGTAACTTATAGATATGCAAAAGAGAAAAAGAAAGAAAGAAAGGAAGAGAGAAAGAGAAAGAAAGGCTTGAATAGAATTACAAACCATTGTTTGATCACTTCTGAGGAGAGGAGAAAATTTTGAGAGGGTTATATAGTCTACGCTTATATATTACTTGCATTTTTAACAACGATTATGCCCTTTTAAATTGATCAAATATTTCAAACATAAAGAAATGCACAGAAAATAAATATATATATAGCAAGGATTTGTGTATCCAGCACCTACCTTTTCCAAACCTTAGAGTTTTGCCATATTTTGTGTTATTTTTGCAATTCAATAAGTACTCTGGGACAACAGACCACACATTACTACAGTTAAAGTGGTTGTAGTTCCCAGAGACTTTCGTTTGTTTTGGTTTTTGTTTTGCTCCTCAGTCCTTGTGGATTGAAGTATCTGAGTAAGAAAGAGCAGAATTACACATGGCCTTAGTGTCGGGCTTTGGTCATTTGGGGAAGACAGGTTCATGTCTAGAGTTGTGCATATTCTAATCTCTCTCTTCCTGCGTGAGAATTGGAAGAAATCTTGGAAATAACAGGTGAGTTAATCAAGGGGTTAACGCCAGGAAGAGAGTCATAAAAGTTCAAAGATACTTTCAAAACTTGCATCTTTGGATTGATGGACAAGTGTATTAACCAATGGAACTCAAAATGCAAGCATTACTTCATCATGCTAAGTTATCATTGGTTGGCAATCCCAGAGGGCTGGACGGCCGGGCTGGCAGTTAACCCTTTCAGGGACGATCATGCCCTTTGCATTCACTTCATTTTGAAAGATGAAGCAGGGACAGATGAAAAGCCTAGAAAGGTCCCCAAACCTTCAAGTGCCACCTTTGGTTCTCACCCCAGAAGAAAGAGTTTCGCCCTGCAAAGAAAAACCCGGGGACAAATTTCCTGGAGAAAAGTTTTGAACTTTTAAAATGCAGAATCAGCTGACCTTGCTTAGTAAGAGGAGAGGGGAGGAGAGAGAAGTTTGATTCACTTTTTGTGCTGTCACAACAGAGACCAATGTTGGAGATGATTCCATTAATCTTACAGAGCGATCAGTCATTGAGAGGATTGAATTGCATTTCCTGCCCAAAGATGTAGAGACAGATGACCTTTGCAGCAGCCCTCAGACCCCCCAGTTCACAGCTGGAGAGAGGATGTGTCAGCATTAACTTTCCGTCTCACCCTGCCCTTTGTTCAAAATTCAAACCCTTTGTGTTCAGGCTGCTGGAAGGGTTTTTATAGTTGTTGATGCTGCTGGTTTTGTTTTTTTGTTTTTTAACCTCCCACGTCTTGTAACTTCTGAGAAACAAACTCTATTTGGCAGAAGGTAACATCTGGAGGTGCCCCAGAGAGGGAACCAGAATAGACGTGGGGGAATATTAAGAGAGGCCATTGGGGCTTTTGGTTTTCATTATTGCCCCTTCCTGGGCTCCCTGAATGTTGCAGGCTGAACTGCATGGAGCCAGAAATCCAGCAAAACTAATAATAATGCTTCATGTTTACATGGTTCTATTACAAAAAAGCTTTTACATGTGTTACCTCATGTAAAAAAACTGTTAGAACAGAAATATTTACATAAAGGAACATTCTGAATTCCCAAATGTGGGACTTCCCCGGTGGTCCAGTGGCCAAGACTCCATGCTCCCAGGGCAGGGGGCCTGGGTTCAGTCCCTGGTCAGGGAACTAGATCCCGCATGCTGCAACTAAGAGTTTGCATGTAGCAACTAAGATCCCCCCACGCAGCAGCAAAGATCCCATGTGCCGCAACCAAGGCCCGGCGCAGCCAAATAAATAAATAAATAAATAAAATAAGTTCCCAGATGTAATGAGCTACATGACCTTGGACCAAGGGCCCAAAGTGAGCCTCAGTTATCCCACCTGTAAAATGGGGGTCATGACATCAAATGTATAAGAGATAACATGACAATTGAATGAGCCAAAGTTCTGCAACAGGGTGGTCAGTAAATGGTGTGTCTTCATTAAAATGAAGGCGACCACCTGGACTTCATAACCCTAACTAGTTGGGGAATCAAAATTTGGTTTTCAGGATTTCCCTGGTGGTCCAGTAGTTAAGACTCCACGCTGCCTATGCAGGAGGCGCGGGTTTGATCCCTGGTCAGGGAACTAAGATCCCACCTGCTGCAACTAAGACCTGGCGCAGCCAAATAAATAAATAAATAATATTTTTTAAAAAAGAGTGGACTTCCCTGGTGGCGCAATGGTTAAGAATCCACCTGCCAATGCAGGGGACACGGGTTCAAGCCGTGGTCCAGGAAGATCCCCCATCCCGTGGAGCAACTAAGCCCGTGTGCCACAACTACTGAAGCCCGCGTGCCTAGAGCCTGGGCTCTGCAACAAGAGAAGCCACCGCAATGAGAAGCCTGCGTGCACACCGCAACGAAGAGTAGCCCCCGCTCGCCGCAAATAGAGAAAGCCCACGCACAGCAACGGAGACCCAACACAGCCAAAAAATCAATCAATTAATTAATTAATTAATTTTTAAAATAAAAGAAAGAAATTTAGTTTTCAGGAATTCCCTGGCATTCCAGTGGTTAGGACTCTGCCCTTCCACTGCAGGGGTCACAGGTTCGATCCCTGGTCCGGGAACTAAGATCCCACAAGCCGCGTGGCAAGGCCAAAAAAAAAAAAGAAGAAATTTAGTTTTCCCCCAAGAGGAAGGCTGCCTGAGATGAGTGCAACAGCCCTACTTTTCTCTCCAGCATTCTTCCTCTTCCCAACAGGTCTCCTTCAAAGTCTGAACACGCCGAACTATTTTGAGTTCTTTGAATAAACCTGCTTTCTCTCCTCCAGACCTTTGCCTATGCTCTCTCCGCTCAGAGCACTCTCTCCTGCCAGCCCTCCTCCTCTTATTTATAATAGAATAATATAATAGCTCTTATTTATCCTCCTGGCATCATCCGAGATGGCTTCTCTTTGCTGGCCCCTCATAATGCTGATCACATTGTTTTATTGTTGCTTATACTCTCACCAGACAGTGAGCCCTAGGAGGGCAAGGACCCTGTCTCTCTCATTCATTGATGTATCTTCAAGGTAGCACAGTGCCAGCACCTACTCTAAAAGTGTCTAATGGAAGTCCAGCACTCCTAATTTTCCTACCCTAGTCCCCAAATTCCTCCCCTTCAAAAGCTAGGAATAAAAGTACTAAGATTTTCTCTTTTCCTAGCGATCCATTGTATAACACCCTTTGCAGATGGAGTCAGTGGCTTTTTAACCCTCCTCGAAATGACAGTCAGTAATTCACCAATTATTTATTAAGTGCCTCCTAGATTCATACACAGAGCGGACTTTCTAGGAAACCCTCTTCTTCACCCCGCAACACCTATCTATGGCTGAGAGCAGCCCTTTTATCCCGGTGAGGCTAGGATGTTCTGAAATGAGATGGACCGTTGGCTCTTATCCCCAGCCTGAAGAGAGAAATCTTGCCCATTGCAAATTGAGAGCAGGTAAGTTTGCCCAGTTTACCTTAGCACAAAACCCTTTCTCATCCAGAGCACTTCTCACAATTATAATAAAATGCTCATGTATTAATAGTCTACTGTCTGTCTGTCTCACTGAAAGGTGAAGTCTCTGAGACTTGGTCTTGCTCACTGCTTATCCTCAACCCCTAGGGATGGGCTCATAAAATATACTCAACAAACATCTGTTGAATGAATGAGTCCTACAAACTCCAAAATATGTCTGTTTTCAGCTTGATAAACTAAACCTTAAAGTGTACCTCTTTGAAGAAGATGCAAGGGTTCTAAGAGGCCCTCTTCAAGTGCAACAGACAAGGTGGTGGCCTGGGGGAGGCAATGCTCTATGCTTTTCTAGCTCCAAAGCCCAGGCTCTCCACTCTATTCCAGACTGCCTCCCGGGTTCAGGGTTCATGAGATCTGCTGGGCAGAAACCGAGCCTTTGGGCCACCAGGGGGCAGGGGACCAGCTGTCAACGCTGGCAGCTGAGGCCTGCAAACACGCATCCCACCCCAGACCCCAGACCCTCGGAGTGTGGGAGGCCCCTCAAGCTGGTAATGCTGGATGGGGTTGGGGAGGCCCTATTTGCATGTGAGTGTGGCTTTCGGTGGGGTCGGGTAGCACTCTGTCACTAGCCACTTTCTAAATCTCCCAGCTTGATGGCCTGGAGGCTGGAGACCTAGGGCAGAAGGGGGTGGGGTGCAGAGCCAGCTCTGGGGGCAGGGCAAGGACTGGTGGGCCTCTGGGTCACCAACAGCCCCAAAATGAACTAGGGGGACTTCATCTTCTGCTCCTAATCTCTAAAATCGATTCGTCAGCCTGAGCCTCGACTCCATTCTCAACGTCAGCATCTCCCACAAGCGATCGCGCGCTTAATGTCTGCCCCCGGCAAAGCATAGGCACCTGAATACAGCTCTGTGAGTCCTCCACTCACCTGGGTTAACTTACCAGCCTTCCAGATCTTCAACTCTTGGAACTGGAACAAAGTTTGATGCTCCTTTTGTTTCCAACGCGAGGCACTCGGTAGGTGCACAGCAAAAAGTGCATGATGGGTTCCTGTGTTTTTCCAGAGTTCAGGCTTAGCCTGTGAGCTGTGTGCCTTTGGGGAAAGTGACTTCACCTCTCTGAATCTCATTTTTATGATGGGAAAAATAATAGATTGTGGGGCTTCCCTGGTAGCGCAGTGGTTGAGAGTCCGCCTGCCGATGCAGGGGACGCGGGTTCGTGCCGCGGCCGGGAAGATCCCACATGCCGCAGAGCGGCTGGGCGCGTGAGCCATGGCCGCTGAGCCTGCGCGTCCGGAGCCTGTGCTCCGCAACGGAAGAGGCCATAACAGTGAGAGGCCCGCGTACCACACAAAAAAAAGGGGGGGGAGGAGGGGGCTGCTCTGGTGGCGCCGTGGTTGGGAGTCCGCCTGCCGATGCAGGGGACGTGGGTTCGTGCCCCGGTCCGGGAGGATTCCACATGCCGCGGAGCGGCTGGGCCCGTGAGCCGTGGCCGCTGAGCCTGCGCGTCCGGAGCCTGTGCTCCGCAGCGGGAGAGGCCACAGCGGTGAGAGGCCCGCGTACCGCAAAAAAAAAAAAAAAAAAGGTAAGGGTCCAGCAAGCTCAATTAATGTTTGTTAAACTTTATCCGTGAGTTCCTCAAGCAACAGGATTTTGTTTACATTGTCATGATCTTGGCCCCAGTAGATGCTAATTAACGTTAAAACATGTTGGAAAAATTACACACTGAGCTCGATGAGTGAGAACATAGAATAGCTATTAGAATAATAATATCAATTGCCTACTATGTGCCAGGCATGGTGTTGGGTGCTATAGATATGGCAACGAGCTGAAACAACATGGTGGTCACGACTTTCAGGCTATTAAAACTTAGCAGAGGGGAGACTTTGTACCAACAGTTGCACAGATAGAACATTGCAACGGATCAGTGAATCACAGCAATATAAAATGGGCGGGGCAAGGAGAGGGTTGACCCAGGCTGGGATTGAGTAGGAAGTCAAGGAGCTGTTCCAAGGAAGTGAGGCACAGAGCTGAGCTCTGAGGAGTTAGGCTGAGTGTGGGGGAAGTGTTCTCAGAAGAAAAAATAGCAGATGCAAAGGCCTCATGATGGGGGAGCACATACAGTAAAGGAACTGAAAAAAGGCCCATATGACCCAAATGTAGTGAGCTGCTGGTGGGGGTTAGGGATGAAATAAACTGGAAAAATAAGTAGGAACTCTAGGGGCTTCGCTTCCCTGGTGGTGCAGTGGTTGAGAATCTGCCTGCCAGTGCAGGGGACACAGGTTCGAGCCCTGGTCTGGGAAGATCCCACATGCCGCGGAGCAACTGGGCCCGTGAGCCACAACTACTGAGCCTGTGTGTCTGGAGCCTGTGCTCCACAACAAGAGAGGCCGCGATAGTGAGAGGCCCGCGCACCGCGATGAAGAACGGCCCCCGCTTGCCACAACTGGAGAAAGCCTTTGCACAAAACAAAGACCCAACACAGCCAAAAAAATGAATAAATTAATTAATTTTTTTTAAAAGTAGGAACTTTAAGAACTAATTGGGCAGTATCTGATAAAGCTGAAGGAACATGCAATCTATGATCCTGCAGTTCTGTGCTAGGAACCTTCTAGAGAAACAGACACAAGTGCACCAGGAAGCATGAACAAGGATGGTAGCCCCCGCTGCATTGCATGCAATCTCAGAAAACTTGGAACAACTCAAATGTTCATCGACGGGAGTGGACACATTACAGATATGTCTTTCTTGGGTTCCTCAGAAAGCGGAGTCTGAATCAAAAGTTTGCAGTACTACTTTATTGGGAAGTGCAGTCCAAGGAAACAAGAGTGCAGAAAAGGGCGAGTGAGGCAGGGAAAGAGGGTGAGTCAATGAGAGTACCAAGAAGAGGCCATATTTACTATGGCAACTTAGGACAGTTCTGGGGAGAGGAAGAAGGGAGAAGAATTATCTACTGGCTCCTGATCAAAGGTTTGCCCCATGGGGTGTAAACTTCCTTCTTCAGCATTACCCACATGTGAGCACCTAGGCAGTCACTCAGTGTCACACAGGGAAGCCCAGATGGAGGCCATTTGGTCAGAGCCCACGCAGAATAGGTCAACATAGTAATTAATGGTTAGGATGAAACAAGTGGCCAAAGGAAATCACCTGAGAGGGGAGGCGGAGAGGCTCTGAAGAAGCCTGTGACAGGTACCTTGTAAGGTGGAATACTGTGCAGTAGTGAAAAAGAATGACCTAGAGCTCCTTGTGTCTACAAGATGACTCTGACCAAAAAACGTTGAACTGGAAGGCAAGTTGCAGAAGTAGGCACACAGTAAAGTTTATATAAAGTTGAAAAACAGGCCAAAGTAAACAGTGTATATAGAAAAGCAACGTTACAGTAAAGGATAAATCCAAAACTGAGGATAGTAGTTACTTCTGGGGAGTGAGGAGGAGGAGATTGGGATGGGGCGATGGAGAATTTCTATGAGAAATGCTGGTAATGTTAGGGTTTTTCTTGTTACTATTGTTCTTTTTTCTTTTTCTTTTTCTTCTTTATTTTTTTTAGTGGATCACTTCACAAATATGCATGTCATCCTTGTGTAGTGGCCATGCCAACCTTTGTATTGTTCCAACTTTAATAGACTGAGGTGAGCACTTTTTTTTTAATTGTGGCAAAATACGTATAACATAGGATTTATCATTTAACCATTTTTAAGTGTACAGTTCAGTAGCATTAAGTACATTCACATTGTTGTGCAACTGTCACCACTATCCAACTCTAGAACTTTTTCATTATCCTTGTCTTAGTTATCTTGGGCCAGTATAACAAAATTCCATAGACTGAGTGGCATAAACAACAGACATTTATTTCTCACAGTTCTGGAGGCTGGGAAGTCCAAGGTCAAGGTGCCAGCAGATTCATTTCCCAGTGAGGACTCACTTCTAGGTTTGTAAGCAGCTGCTTTCTCCCTGTGTGCTTGTGGAGCCTTTCCTCGGTATGTGTGTGGAAAGGGACCTTTCTCTCCCCCTCTTAAAAGGGCACTAATCCCATCATAAGGATCCTGCTCTCACGACCTAATCTAAACCTAATCAGCTTCCAAAGATTCTATCACACTGGGGGTTAGGGCTTCAACATAAGAGTTTTGGGAGGGGCTTCCGGGGCTTCCCTGGTGGCACAGTGATTAGGAATCCACCTGCCAATGCAGGGGACATGGGTTCGAGCCCTGGTCCGGGAGGATCCCACATGCCGCAGAGCAACTAAGCCCGTGTGCCACAACTACTGAGCCTGTGCTCTAGAGCCCACAAGCTACAACTACTGAGCCCGCATGCCTAGAGCCTGTGCTCCACAACAAGAGAGGCCACCACAATGAGAAGCCCGTGCACTGCAACGAGGAGTAGCCCCACTCGCCGCAACTAGAGAAAGCCCACGTGCAGCAACGAAAACCCAATGCAGCCATAAATCAATAAATTTTTTTTAAGTGTTTCAGGAGGGGCTTCCCTGATGGCGCAGTGGTTGGGAGTCCGCCTGCCGATGCAGGGGACACGGGTTCGTGCCCCGGTCCGGGAGGATCCCACATGCCACGGAGCGGCTGGGCGCGTGAGCCATGGCCACTGAGCCTGCGCGTCCGGAGCCTGTGCTCCACAACAGGAGAGGCCACAACAGTGAGAGGCCCGCGTACCGCAAAAAAAAAAAAAAAAAGTGTTTCAGGAGGAAACAAACATTCAGCCCAAACGATCCCAAACAGAAACTCTACACCTAATGAGTAAATAACTCTCCCCAAATCCCCGTCCACCCAGCCTCTGGAAGCTACCATTCTGTTTTCCATTTCTATGAACTTGACTACTCTGGGTACCTCACATAAGTGGAATCACACCACATTTGTCCTTTTGTGACTGGCTTATTTCACTGAGCACAATGTCTTCAAGTTTCATCCACATTGTAGCATGTGTCAGAATTTCCTTCTTTTTTAAGACTGAATAATATTCCATGGTATGTATATAGCACATTGTTTTTCCATTCATCCACTGATGGACATTTGAATTGTTTCTGCCTTTTGGCTATTGTGAATAATGCTGCTGTGAAAGTGGTAAAGTTTTGTTTCTTAAATTGATAACAATAATATTATTTTAAACCATATATATGTTTATTTCCTATTTTTTTAAGCTTAGAACTGCATAGTATTCTTCTTCATTTTTATACTTGCTCACAGTGGCACAATCTTTATTACTTTGCATGCCAGTAACTCCAAAAAGTATTTTCACAACTTCATTTTACTATGCCAAACTCCATATTAGCCATTTCTTATCAAAACAATTGGTACATTATTAAAGTTATCTTTGTAAATATTCAAACGAACTGATCATTAACTGTAAGACCCCAATAAAAGACAATGAGCAAATAGTGAATTTTTAAATTATTGTTAAAAAAGAAGGGAAGGGGCTTCCCTGGTGGCGCAGTGGTTGAGAGTCCGCCTGCCGATGCAGGGGACACGGGTTCGTGCCCCGATCTGGGAGGATCCCGCGTGCCGCGGGGCGGCTGGGCCCGTGAGCCATGGCCACTGAGCCTGTGCTCTGGAGCCTGTGCTCCGCAAGGGGAGAGGCCACAACAGTGAGAGGCCCGCCTTCCGCAAAAAAAAAAAAAAAAAAAAAAAAGAAGGGAAGGATGCTGGTGATGGTGGCATAACAGTGGGAATGTACTTAATGACACAGAACTGTACACTTTAAAATGGTAAATTTTATGTTATGTATATTTTACCACTATTTTTAAAAAGAAGAAGAACGGAAGGAGGGAAGGAAAGTGTCAGATCAGGCAAAGTCTTGTGACTATGGTGAGGGTTTGTTTTGTTCTGGTTTTTGGCCGTGCTGCATGTCTTGCGGGATCTTCCCCGACCAGGGGTTGAACCCAGGCCACTGCAGTGAGAGCCTGGAATCCTAACTACTAGGTCACCAGGGAAATCCCTTATGGTGAGTATTTGAATCTTGAACAATTTCTATTCATTGCCTGACTTTTTATAAGAATAGATTATACAGAAGTCCAGGCAAGGTGTTACACCAAGGAAGGAGACCAAATCCTTCACTGATGGCTGGAAAAGTCAGGCCAAATGGGAGGGTGGGTAGCCTGTCAGAGGCTCCCAGCTCACTGCCAGCAGCACCAGGGTGAGGACTGAGCTGCTGCCCTCTTGCCCGAGGTATGAATGAAGGAACCACTGCCAGTAGGGGATCAACAGGCATTGACTGAGCACGTGCTACAGGCAAGATCCTTCCTGGGTGCCCAGGGGCTGGACAGGCAGGTGAATGAGGGGTGAGTCTACCTGACCTTCAAAAAGCTAGTTCCCAGGTGAGAAGATAAGACTGGGAAAGGTACCTGCCAGCCCCAGGTGATAAGGGGCCCCTCTGCACTCTGAACACACCCATGTTATAGGCTTATCTTTGTGTGTTAGAGTTATTTATTTACAGGCCATTTTAGCAGGAAGACTGGGGACTCCTTGAGGGCATTCATTGATTCAGACATTTATTTAACTACTGTGTACTCAGGCACTAGTTGGGGGCAGGTGGTATACAATAGAGGCTTATTAAATGTACATTGCCTAGCATTCAGTAGGCACTCAAATGCTCCTAGAATTGAATAAATAATGCATGAATAAGTAACTTGCACTAGCCCTGGCACACAGTAGGTGTTCAATCAATGTTGAATTGCATAAAGGAAAGACTAGCACAGGGCCTGGCACACAGGAAGTACCCTCCTGCCCTTCTCACCTACCTCCATCCTGAGCCTGAATCCTGGACACTGAAGCCCTGAGACCACATTGGACGTCCAGACCATCATCATCCATCCATCCATCCATTCAAAACACATTTATCAAGGATACTGTGTACCAGTCACTGGGGGTACAGCAGTGACTAAGGCAAAGAAGGGTTTTTCTCTCTCATTTGCTCACATTCTAATGGAAGAGAAAGACAATAAATAAGTAAACAAATTAAAAACAACAACAACAAAACAGTAGCATTAAGTGCTTATGTTGACATTAAGTATACCTAGGTGACATGAGAGACAGCAGGGAGTGGTGGCTGCGATGGATTAATCAGGGAAAGACCTCTCTGAGAAGTCTCTTTAGACTTGAGCTAAAGTCTGAAAGGGAGGAAGTGGCCAGCCATGTGAAGATCTGGGGGGAACGCAATCAGGCAGAGGGAACAGCATGTGCAGAGACACCTTGAGACAAGAGTCGACTTGGCTGTGGGAAGAACTGTGAGAAGCAAGTAAGCTAAAAGGGGTGGAACAGGGCAGAGCATGGTGCTGGAGCAATAGGAAGGCACTAGGTCAGATGAAGCTTTCTCGTACCTTTTCTCAAGGGTAAGGAGCTTGGGTTTTATTCTAACTCCGATGCAAGGCCATTGGAGGGCTTTAAGCAGGCGTGGTAGGCTGAATAATGACCCATGAAGACATCCACGTCCTAAGCCCTGGAACCTGTGAATACATGACTGCGTATGGCAGAAGGGGCTTTGCAGATGTGATCAAGTCAAGAATCTTGAGGGACTTCCCGTGGTGGTACAGTGGTTAAGAATCCACGCTTCCACTGCAGAGGGCACAGGTTCAGTCCCTCATTGGGCAGCTAAGATCCTGCATGCTGTGTAGCAAAGTGGGGGAGCTTGAGATGGAGAGATTATCCTGAAGTGTCCTGATGAGCCTAATGTAAACACGAGGGTCCTTATAAGAAGTAGACAGGAGGGCTCAAGAGAGGAGATATGACAACAAGAGCAGAGAGTGGACTAATATGCTTTGAAGAAGGAGGAAGGGGTCACAAGGCAGGGAGTACAGAAGCTGAAAAAGGCAAGGAAATGGACTTCCCCTCAGAGCTTCCAGAAGGAACCAGCCCTGTCATCACCTTAATCTTAGCTCCTTATGATTCATTTTGGACTTCGGACTTCCAGAAGTGTAGGAGAATACATTTGTACTGTTTTTAAGTCACCAAAGTTGTGTAGTTTGTCACAGCAGCCGTGGGAAAATAATACAACCAGAGAAGGGACAGGGTCAGATTTGTTTTAGAAAGATTTTTGGGGGGTTGCTGTTACAGAATGGCTTTAGAAGCAGAGACGTCAGGGAGCAGGTTACTGCAGACCTCTAGGCGAGCGATGATGGTGGCCTGGATAAGATGGAAGAGGTGATGCTGACAAGAAGAGCTCAGATTTTAAGAACATGTGTAGGGCTGCAGTCGACTGGGCTTTCTGATGGATTAGATGTGGTGGAGAAAGGGCACAGTGAAAGGAAGCAAAGCCTCAGGGGTGACTCCTAGGGTGATCAGAGCCCCAATTTCCTCACCTTCCCCAGGGCCTCTGGAGAGAACCACAGAACCGCATTGCACTTGACAAGCCGTTCCTGGGATGCTGGGCATTTTTATGTGATTAGGCTGGAATAGTTCTTTGGGAAATAAATGCCCTCGGTCTAAAAGGCTTTTACAAGTCAGGGCAGGAGATTAAAGGCGGCCAGGCTGAGGAGAAATTCCAAGGTCAGGAGACAGCTGGGCATGGAGACTTTTCATCTAAACCTTAAATGTTTTTATTTTTCACTCCCTGAACCCAGGGCGTCACTTTAAATACGTATTTGGCAACATCTGCTGTTCTATTTTTCTTTTTAATTATACAAAGAGAGATCCTGGAAACAGCTCAGCCCCAGGCCGGGGGAGGTAAAAAAAATTTGGCAGCAGTTGGATGCAGAGACACCAACTAAAAATCTAGTGGACTGAAGTCCTTTTGAAGGAGTGTAGAGGCTACCCTGAACTTGGTGTGGTGAGCCCTGACTCAGGGTTTCTAAAAGGAGAATGACAGTCACCAGCTTAGAACAGAAAGAGGACAGATGGGCACGTCTGCAAGATAAAAATATCACTAGCACCAGCATTGCTCCAGTCCCTTGAGTTTATTCCCAGGCCCCTGTCCTCTTCTTTCCTTTCATCCTCTGAGCAGAAAACAGCTAATTAGATGATTCATTCACATTTACAGGGTACTGCCTACTATATGCCAGGCACCAGGTTCAACTGTTTCTCCATGTTACCTTGTTTTATGCAGTCAGCTATTCTGTGAGTAGATATTCATAGATATCATTATCCCCATTTTCTAGATGGGGGATCTGAGGCTTAGAGAGATTAAATATAACTCCAGCTCCCCAGTGTTGGGCCTGGGCTTGTTTGCCCTCAAATCCATTCCTTGCCCTTCCTCTGTTTAGCTCTGTATCACAGGGAGGCCAACCTCTGCAGGCTGCCACATCAACTGACTTCCTGTATAGATTGACCAATGGGAGTCAGTGATAGGAGCCTGGTGGGCGGGAGGAAGGGAGAAGCCTGGGTATTTCTCCTTCTCTCTGCCTCAGGTAATATTTCCAGTAGCAGCTACATTTCCTATGTCTCCACCACCCACCAGACAGGCCCACTGTGGGTCTACCTTCTGTGAGGTGACCTCAATCCTTCCTGGGTACGAGAAACACCACCTCCTCCCTTGGTCCCTCCAATCCCAGGGGTGGTACTGGCCTTCCTGCTGTTGCTAATCTGTAGGTTCTTTACCCTCCCTCCCCTGTTTGCGTGCTTCCATGGTTCTTCCATTACCTAGGAAGCAATTCTTTGCATAAATTCCCCTATTCTAGTAGTATGTTTTTCCTGGTTGGATTCTCACTGATTTTCTGCCTTTCGTGAATACTCACAGATTAGCCAATTCATCAGGTTCGGAATGAAACAATTCCCTTTCCTTGAGCACAGCACATCCCACAAAAGGGAAAATAGTAACCACCATTTATTGAGCATTGTGCTCATTGCCAGACAAATGTTCTTTTGTGGAACACTCATAGCAGCCCTTTCTGCCAAACCCCATTAATTACTATTCCCATTTGACAGGTGGGGCTCACAGAGGTTGGGTTGCTTGCCCAAAGTGGTACAGTTATAAACTGACAAAGCTGGGATTCTCATCGAGGAGCTCCTAGCTCCAAAATCTGCTTGTCTTTTTCTAATCTCTGCTGACATCTTGAACACACTTGCAGCTCCCTGATAAACCAAGTCCCTTGGCTGACTGAAGATCCCACCTCAACTTACTCTAAGGTAAGTATATGAGCTTCCCAGGGCTGCTGTAACAAAGTACCACAAACTGGGTGGCCAAGAACACCAGAAATTTATTGTCTCATGCTTTGGGAGGCCAGAAGTCTGAAATCAAGGGATCAGCAGGGCCATGGCCCCTCTGAAGGCTCCATGGAAAGATCTGACCCAGGCCTCTCTCCCAGCTTCTGGAAGCCTCAGGAACTCCTTGGTTTGTGGATGGCCATCTTCTCCCTGTGTCTCTTCATATCGTCTTCTCTCTGGGCCTGCCTGTGTGTCCAAATCTCCCCTTTTTATAAGCACACTAGTCGTATTGGATTAGGGCTCACTGTAATGAACTAATTTTAACTTGGTTACCTCTCTAAAGACCCTGTTTCCAAATAAGATGGCACTCCGAGGTACTGGCGGGGGACACAATTTAACTAATAACAGTCCTTCTTGACCCAGGTGCTCAGTCTCTACAGTCTGACCTAGTTGGTCCTATTTTTCTTCTTTTTTTTTCTTGGCGGCTCTGCGCAGCTTGTGGGATCTTAGTTCCCTGACCAGGGATTGAACCAGGCCCACGGCAGTGAAAGCGCCGAGTCCTAACCACTGGACTGCCAGGGAATTCCCGAACATGTTTTTCTAATGGAGGATGCTAGATTTCCAGGAAGACCCCACCCCTTTAAGAGATGCAATGATTCCCAAGTCATGTATGTATTCCAAAATTTATCCCAACATTTTACCCCAAAATATAGAGAGAGATGTAAAGTACCTAGTATAGCCAAACCAACTTTGAAAAAGGAGGACAAAGTTGAAAGACTTAACCTACTTGACTTCAACACATTTTAAAGCTAGAGTAATCAAGAAAGTATATATTGGCATATTAGCAAATTGAGCAATGGAATAGAATAGAGAATCCAGAAACAGACCCTCACGTATTGTCACTTGATTTTTGACAGAATGATCCATTCATTTCAATGGGGAAATTTTACTCCACTCACCTGGTGGCGCAGTGGTTGAGAGTCCGCCTGCCGATGCAGGGGACACGGGTTCGTGTCCCGGTCCGGGAAGATCCCACATGCCGCAGAGCGGCTGGGCCCGTGAGCCATGGCCGCTGAGCCTGCGCGTCCAGAGCCTGTGCTCCGCAACGGGAGAGGCCACAACAGTGAGAGGCCCGTGTACCACACACACACAAAAAAAAAATCAGTTTGAGATGGATCATAGACATAAACATACAAGCAAAAACTCTAAAGCTTTTTACTTTTTAAAACGTTTTTAGAATTATTAATTTATTTATTTGGCTGTGCTGGGTCTTAGTTGCAGCATGCATGC
The DNA here is from genome assembly GCF_949752795.1 of Hyperoodon ampullatus. NCBI lineage: Eukaryota > Metazoa > Chordata > Mammalia > Artiodactyla > Ziphiidae > Hyperoodon > Hyperoodon ampullatus. The sequence goes on along the minus strand of NC_136926.1, from coordinate 8,459,340 downwards.
ATGTGGGATCTAGAGCATGCGGGATCTAGTTCCCTGACTAGGGATTGATCCCGGGCCCCCTGCATTGGGAGCACAGAGTCTTAACTGCTGGACCACCAGGGAGGTCCCTCTAAAGCTTTTTAAAAATCTACATTTAAAAATTTTAAAACATAGGTGAATATCTCCCTGACCTTGGGGTTGGCAAAGATTTCTTAGCCAGGACAGAAAAAGCACTAACCGTAAAAGGCATGAGCACAAACGCACAGTCCCAGCAATGGCTTCTGACCAGGGAGAAGAGCGAGCCCTAAAAGCCCAGGGCCTGGGGAGCAGGGAGGCAGGGCAGGGGTTCCCCTGGACATGGTCTCTGAGCTTCAGGCACAGAGAATCATTCTGAAATCAACACAAACCCTAATTCTGAATCTTGTAACCAGTCCCCTGCTTCCATCACCCAATTCTTTGACTCTGAAAGCCCTTGGATCACTCACTAATGCTGCCTTCCAGATGTCCTGTGGAGGTGGCACCAGGGCTGGGCAGCAGAGGGATTTCACACATTCTGTGTGACACATAGAAGGAGTCACAGGGAGGCCTATACCAGCTCCATAGAAATTGAACTTTTGAACTCTTAGAAATAACTGGTACAGAAGGAGGGCACTTCCCATCATCAGAGGTATACAAGCACTGGTCTATAAAGGCACGAGCTCAAGAAATGATGGCTCTGGACTTCCATGGTGACGCAGTGGTTAAGAATCCGCCTGCCAATGCAGGGGACACGGGTTCGAGCCCTGATCCGGGAAGATCCCACATGCCGCAGAGCAACTAAGCCCGTGCACCACAACTACTGAGCCTGCGCTCTAGAGCCCGCGAGCCACAACTACTTGAGCCCATGCACCACATCTACTGAAGCTCCTGTGCTCCACAACAAGAGAAGCCACCACAGTGAGAAGCCCGCGCACTGCAACGAAGAGTAGCCCCCGCTCGCCACAACTAGAGAAAGCCCACGTGTAGCAACGAAGACCCAACACAGCCAAAAATAATAAATAAAAATAAATAAATAAATAAGAGACGATGGCTCTTTTATTATTATTAATTTAGGGGTTTCAAACCTAGAGCAATCAGAGTGTAAGGCAGAGATGGGGGAAGGAAATAGAGGCAAGCAACCATGATGAGCTCTGACAGAATGCTCTCTTTTCAAACTGAAAGTGGGGAATTCTTTGAGGCCATTTTGGGCAGGAACGGGCAAGGGATTTCCTCTTCAGCTGGGCATCAGATTTACCCCTCCTAAAAATCTGCCTCGGGAAGGTGACTGGGTGTCCAGACTCAGGGTCCATGAATAGGTATTTGTAATATCTTTATTTTTGCTAAGGGTATTGGTTGCTCAGAGAGGTTAAGTAGTTTGCCCAAGGTCACACTGCAACTGAGTGGCCAAGGGTACAGCCAACCTTAACCACTGCAGAAGACTAAAAGTACTTAAAAACTAAAGCTCATCTAGTTTGGTGTTTCTCAAACTTTACCCAAAAAACTTGCTAAAACTAAACTGTTTGGGTGGGGTTTAGTAACTTGCATTTAAAAAAATACCTCTGGAGATTCTGATGCAGGGGTAGGGGTGACTTTGGTGGTAGTTGAGCCCCAGACTCTGGAGACCCACCAACTGGGTTTAATGTCCTGTACTACTACTTACTGGCTCTCTGTGCATTTTTCTCATCTGCAAAATGGTGATATACACCTGAAGCTAACACAGTATTGTAAATCGACTACACTTCAATTTTTTCAAATGGTGATATTAATATGACAGGTTGTTGTAAGGAATTCTCGAGTTCTATATAATATATTCAATACAATAAAATAATAATAAACAACAAAATAATTTAACATATTTAATACAAGATAATATAGATATATTAACTTAACAATGTATTTAATAAATATATCAATTATTCTATTGTATTAATATATTTTATATTATACATTTATTTATAATAAGTATATAAATTATTTACTAATAAAGGACTGGGAATAGTGCCTGTCATTCGTAAGTACTACTTAAGTGCTCAGTATTTTTTTTACCCCATGTGATGGGGAGCTTGCTACCTCCCAAGGCAGCTCCTGCCGTCTTTGGTCAGCCCCAGGCTGTGCCCACTGGCCACAGTGGTGAAGGAGTTTGCAGCAGTCCCTTCAGCTGGATCTCTATACCCTCATACACAGAGTTGATTGAAAAATTCTATTTGGCTTTTTCAAATACAAACCCCAAAAGGCTCAGAGCACACACCCTCTAGCCACTAGGGGGACCCATACATGGTGCTTGGAGGCACTGCTGGGATGGGCAGCTGGGGTTCCAAGGCTCATTCTCCACTGGCTTGTTTGGTGTTCTCTGGGAAGGTGCTTTCTCTCTGGGGCCTCAGTTTCTGTTAAGTAGGGGCTAGGAATGGGGTAGGTGTATCTCACGGCCCCAACTAGCTCTAACAATAGTGGGGAAAAGTTATTAACCACTGGCCCTTTAGGGCTCTAGGACCCTAGAGCAGGAAACAGGAATTGCCCAGATGCTCACCCCTCTCCCAAGCCACCAACCCAAGTCTTGATAGTATTTTTGTTTTTCTTTTCTTTTGCTCTGTGCACGTGGTAGGACTCAAACCGCACAGAATTAGGAGAGTGGGAGGGGCAAGATGTAGGATCTGGAGAAAGGAAACCTGGCCCCATCCCCACCCCAAAGCCCCCTGCTGAGCTGCCACTCCCACCTCTTTTGTTCCTCCTTAATCAGCAAATCTTTCCTCCCAGCTTCCAGGCTCTTCCCTTCCAGACCTGCTAGCCTCCCTCAGGCCCCATGGGCCCTCAAAACGTCGTGTGTACCCAATTCTGAGCTGGGGGGCTCTTAGAACCAAGGCCATTTCATTATCTTTTTCATTGAACCTGTTCCTATTGGGAATCTCCGGTGCGCCATATCCTGTGAGAGGCCCTGGGTGATAAGGAAGTAATTTAAACAGAGGGGAACTTTGCTCTCATCTCCTGGGGGAGCCGGGGCAGGGGCGTGGGGAGGGGAGTACAGACAAACAGGTCAGTACATAAATTAAGTGATTTCAGATACAGTAGTGATCAGAACTCTAAGGGAAATAAAACAGGGCGAAGGGACAGAACATGAAACGGAGGCAACTTTAAACAGAGAAGGAAGGTCTCTCTTTGGAGGTGATATTTGAGCTGAGACACAGATGGTAAGTGAAAGAGGTAACAAGTACAAAGGCCACCAAAGAAACAAGCCCAATGGGGTGAGATTTAAAATTCCAAGTTTCCCGGTCTCATAAAAACGGAAAGGTCTCCTTTTGGGAGGAGGGGGCCTTCAGTTTTATCCCATCATGTGGGTGAGTGGAGGGGCGCCCTCTAGTGGTGACAAGAGTTAAATTTCACATAGCTGACCTGGAATGCCGCATGCTTGTGACTTGACTCTGGGCTCATTACGAGTTTCACTCATTCCTTTCTCTCCTGCACTTATTCATTCAACAGATATTTACTGAGCAGTGTGCCAAGCAATAACTCTAGATGCTGGGGTAGAGTTGTGAAACCGACAGGGAAGGTCCTTGTCCTCCTGGAGTCGATACCCTAGGGAACAGTTCTTAGCTCACTACTCTACCCCCACTTCCGCTCTGCCCTCCACTATTCTGCAGCTTAACTGGCCTCCTAATGATCCAACGGGCAGATATCCTTGCTTCAGCGTCTTTGCATCTGCTGTTCCCTTCCGCCCCTGGAAAGCAGGTCCCTGCTTCTTTGCATTGCTGGTTCGGGGCTCAGCTCAAAAGTGCCCAAGTCAGAAAGATGTGAACTTATTTTGTTTGTTGTTTGCCTGTTCTCTTCACTAAAATACAAGATTCCATGAAAGTTACCATTCTCTTGGAATCCCTCAGCCTAGCGTCTGATAGGTGCGCAGTAAACTTACTGAATGGGTTTATGATCCTGCACCCCGGCTTGTTTCAGAAGATAGTGAACTGTAAGTGAACGAGTTGGACAAAACAGACAAAAAAAAATCCCTGTCCTAAAACAACAACAACAACAAAACGCCTTGTCCAGAGCATTTTCAATTAAAATTGCAGCCCCCGCACTACCAGTGCTCCCTTTCCCTGCTTTATTTTTTTCTATACATATATCACCTTCTAAACTATTATAATTTACTCCCTCGGTGTTTGCGTGTCTCCGCCACTAGAATGTAAGCTCCACGAAGGCAGGGGATTTTGTCCATTTTGTTCACCACCCTACCCTCAGTGCCCAGAACAGTGTTGGCACCCAGCAGGTGCTCAATAAATAGAGAATGAATGAACTCCAGATCACAGTCTGCTCTTTTTTTCTGCAGACCTTGAGTCACCTTGTTCCAAGGGGGAAACGGGCTTCAGGAGGCGACCAGAGGTAACTTCAGGTGGCGCGACCCAGGAGTCCGAGCTCTGGGAGAAGGGCCACTGGAGCAGCTGCGGAGATGGGAGGCGCCGGCAGCAGGAGAGCGGTGAGGCCCGGGTGCCGGGGCACTTCCAGGGAGAGGCGCGGGCGCTAACAGCGCGGGGCCAGGGACTGTGGGCGGTATCGTCCGAGGGGACGAGTCACCTGACTCGCGCAGGCCACGCCCACCGCCTCGTGGGCGGGGCGCATGCAAATCAGCCCGCGGCGGCGGCCAATCGTGGCGCGCGCCGGGGGTCCGGGGCCCGGGGATCCGGGACGCTGGCTCGCGCGCAGGCTCTCGTCTCTGCAGCCCCGGGCTTTTGCAAGCGGCGTGGCGGGCCTGCGAGTTTGTGCTGTAGTCGCTTCCTCGACCTCCTCGTCTTCACCGGCCGGCCGGGTCAGGCCGGACCCGCGCAGGGGGCCAGGCGGCGGCTGCCTCAGGCGGAGGCGGAGGCGGAGGTGCGGGGCGGGTGGGGGCCGCTGCTTTCGCAGGCGCCTGGGCCGGCCCGCGCCTTTTCAGCGTGCTCCATGCATCCGGAGCCCGCCCCGCCCCCGAGCAGCAACTGCCCCGAGCTTCCCCTCAGCTGCGGCAACACCACCAGCGGCAGCCGCCGGAGCCGCCGCCGCAGCGGGGACGGGGAGCCCCCGGGGTCGCCGTCGCCCCCGCCGCCCGCCGTGACCTACCCGGACTGGATCGGCCAGAGTTACTCGGAGGTGATGAGCCTAAACGAGCACTCGATGCAGGCGCTGTCCTGGCGCAAGCTCTACTTGAGCCGCGCCAAGCTCAAAGCCTCCAGCCGGACTTCGGCTCTGCTCTCCGGCTTCGCCATGGTGAGTTCGGGCCGCCGTGCCCTGCCCCCTTTCAGGTCTGGCCACTGTCACCCGCAGCCCTGACGGTGCCCACAGGGGAGCTGGCTGGGCGGGCCAGGCGGGCTGGAGGTGAAGGGAAGAGCTGGGAGAAAGCTGTCGTGGACGCTGGAGGGGTCCAGAGGTGCTGGACATGAGAGGTGGGCGACACGTGACACCCGATGTGGGAGACTGGGTATCATACCCATGTCCAGAGTTGGAGGGCTCAGATACCTTCAGATGGGCAAGCTTGATGCAGCAAGGAGGGAGAAACAGCAGGATCCTCGACGTAGATCTGTAAGAAGACATTCCCACAGATGTGCAGGGGGAAAGGAAAGACATAACGTGGTCTGATCTCTTTGGAAGGGTATCAGGAGGTTGGGAGGTAAAGGACCCCTGAGGCGTCTCCCTAGTTCCCCCACACTTGAGGCCAGTTTCGTTTATTACCTAGAGGGGATTTCCCGACACCCTGTCTCCTATGGCATTTTCCGAGGCCTCAGCCTGGGGGGTTGACAACCGCTCCCCACCTCAGTTTCTTCCCCAGAAACTTGCCACTGAGTCACTGGGTGTGGGGGAGCAGCATGGGACATGTTCCCGTTGAATGGGCTCTTTCTTGATGTAGCCGGTGGGCTTAGTTTCCGCTCCACATTCGGGCTGGATCGGAGTGAGAACCAGCCTCTGGGGAGTGGGGTAGGTGAGGCTGCAAGTTGGGCTGAGAAGTGGCCCCGAGGATGCCTTCGTGCTGGGGATCTTGGAGTCTCCCGGGGCCGGGAGCTAGGGAACAAGTTCTGATTATCACTTGCAGTGACGTCACACTGAGTGGGGTCTGCTCCCCCTCCCCCAAGGATTTTAGCCCAGGGCACTCTTGCCTCACCAGTGAGTGAGGTAAGGTCCTGGCCTTGAGGGAGGGAGTGGCTGCACCCTTCGCGTTTTCTTGGGAAAAGAGCGTGTCTGGCACTCTCCCTGTGCTCCTCAAAGTAGTGGGAGATGCACGGGAGCAAGAACTTTTTAGAAGCCCTTAGCAGTCCCAGAGCACCCTGGGGCCGCGGTGGAAAGGCCAGGTGATTGAGGTTGGGGAAGAGCTCTCCCGGCTCTGCCACTTGCTGCCTGTGCGCCCTCAGACTAATCCCTGTGTGGGCCTCGGTTTCTGAATCGGTGAATGAAGGCTGCTACTCGAGTTTCTTTGACTTTAAGAATTTAATCGAGGAAGCCTTTGAGAGGGGAGGAGAGAATGTGTGTGTTTGTAAGAAGTGTCACTCTAGCTTTTAATTTAGGTCTGTGTGAAGGGGTGCTGTTCTATCAGCCCCAAATCCTAGGATTAGCTGACACTTACCAAGCACCCACTAGGTGCTTGGCACTGTGTAGGTTCCCTAACTTATGCACTAAGTCCTCAACCACCCTTTGAGGTAGTTTTTTTTTTTTTTTTTTTTGCGGTACGCAGGCCTCTCACTGTTGTGGCCTCTCCCGTTGCGGAGCAAAGGCTCTGGACGTGCAGGCTCAGCAGCCATGGCTCACGGTCCCAGCCGCTCTGCGGCATGTGGGATCTTCCCGGACCGGGGCACGAACCCGTGTCCCCCGCATCGGCAGGCGGACTCTCAACCACTGCGCCACAAGGGAAGCCCTGAGGTAGTTTTGTCATGGAACTTTCCCGAGGCCACACAGCTCACCTGCTGGAGCGGGATTTGAACCCAGGATGGCTGACATCCAGAACTCTCTTGGACACTTGTGCCATTTGTGGTGTATGGAGCTTTGAGCCATGTCCTGCCAGGGACCTGTTAGGACCAGGCCTTGTAGGGAACGAGAAATAGAGCAGAAAAACTTCTCTTAAGCAAAATAAAATGTTACAGTTAGGGGGAAGGGAGTGACGTCAGTGGGTGTCGGCTCTTCACAGCAGCTCTCTGGGTTTCAGATGGTGGGATGCCTATTCCTCTTTTTCTTGGGGTCATAAATTCACAGCTGCCCAGGCCCCTTCCCACTCCAGGAGAAGTAAGGAGCTGATGGGTGAAGCTTTCCTGCCTTCTTGAATCGTCTCTTAGAAGCCAGGCCTTCTAATCAGATGTCATCTCCCTCTTCCTCTTGCTAAAAACAGTGTGGGGAAGTCAGGCAGCAGGGGCGGCCAGCGGCACTTGGTGGGCCTTGACTCACCCAGGCTGTCTCTTGGGGACCTTTATTTTACCCAGTCAGGGTGGTGAAGGCTTCCTGGCTCCACTGATGAAATCCCCAAAATTCTGCCAGCAGGGAAGGCTAAACCCCATGACAGCCTCTGTTCTGGGGAAGCAGTTACAAGAGAGTGACTGCGTTTGCCATGAGTCTGGAAATGAGTGGGAGAGATGGCATTAGGGTGGAGAGTGGGTGCTCAGCAGGGCGGGTCTGCCCGCATCCCACTCTCACCAAAGGCACCCAGCCTCGTGAAGGATACTTGGAGAGGAAGGGGTGCGACGCAGCCAAGCGCCATGGAAACTAGAGTAAGCAGGTTTCCTGGACTACCCTCCCGTGGCCTGTGAGTCAGCACAACCAACTTCCTGCCCCCAGAGGGCTTCCTTCCTAGAGACGTGGAACACCAGAAGAAGTGACATAACGTGACCTTTGATTTCCAAGGGTGGGAGAGTTGGTGAGGATGCCAGACTCACCTGCGCACAAGGTGAGATTGAGGGAGGGTCTCCCAAGAGCCTGGAGGGGATGGAGAGACTCCCCTTTCATGGGTGGAAGGGCCTGACCAGGTGCCCTGATGTACTGGGGAGATAGGCCATGGGACCTCAGACAGCAGCTTTACTCTTTGGGGCCAGTTTTCTCATGTGTGCAAAGGAGGCACATATCCTGTTCTCCCATGGACTTGTGTGCGGAGTCATTACAAGGTCCGACTGGGCCCACGAAGGATTGAGGAATCATCAGGATCTGATGACGTACACCTTAGCTGGACCCTCTCTAGTCTGCAGACAAGATTCTCATTCATGATGGCATTTCCGGAAACAGCAGGCCTTGTGTGGGCTCAGCATCCAGACTCTTAAAACCAGGGGCCCTGGATGTAGCACATGATCAGCAGCCTACAAGTGCTCCTTGAGCTAAGGGTGCCATGACTCGGGCCATCCGTACCTCGGTTTACCTCTCAGCAAGAGGCAGCCAGCCTCGGCCTGACCCTGTCCCCTTGGAGCCGTGGGGAGCACACGCAGCAGTTGTGGTGTGCTGGGGAGGGCAGCCTGTAACGTTAGCCTAAGCAGTAGATAATTGGGAAGGGTAAACAGAATGCTTTCTGTGACCTGGGATCAATTATTTTTGGATTATCTGCCTCCTCAAGTTCTCCACCTGCCAGCACCCTTTTGTTCCCAGGTTCCAGAGTGGGTTCAGAAGCTGCTTGGAATTTCTCTGAAAATGAGTTGGAAGGAAGGACTCAAATCATAAGGCATTATTGAGCCTCTGTGACACGTTCCGAGTTCAGGGGGCGTGGAGATGAGGAACAAATTACTCATGGTGCTCATTACTTTTTTTTTTTTAACATACATTTATTTATTTATTTTTGCTGCATCGGGTCTTAGTTGCGGTTCGTGGGATCCTCCACTGCGGCGCGCAGGCTTCTCTCTAGTTGTGGCCCGCGTGCTCAGTAGTTTCGGTGTGCGGGCTTAGTTGCCCCACGGCATGTGGGATCTTAGTTCCCCAACCAGGGATTGAACCCGCGTCCCCTGCTTTGGAAGGCATATTCTTTATTTTATTTTTTTATTTTTGGCTGCATTGGGTCTTCGTTGCTGCCGGCGGGCTTTTCTCCAGTTGCAGAGAGCAGGGGCTACTCTTCATTGCGGTGCGCGGGCTTCTCATTGCGGTGGCTTCTCTTGTTGCGGAGCGTGGGCTCTAGGCACGCGGGCTTCAGTAGTTGCAGCACGTGGGCTCAGTAGTTGTGGCTCTTGGGCTCTAGAGTGCAGGCTCAGTAGTTGTGGCGCACGGGCTTAGTTGTTTTGCGGCATGTGGGATCTTCCCGGACCAGGGCTCGAACCCCTGTCCTCTACATTGGCAGGCGGATTCTTAACCATTGCCCCACCAGGGAAGTCCCGGTGCTTGTTACTCATGGTAATCATTGCCATTGTTGATTGGACTCATGGAATAGGCTAGACGTTGTACTAAGTATGCTCCTTGTACTATATCTTGTGCTCTTCACAGCCTGGGGATTGAGGGTAGGTGTGGTTCCCCAGTGAATGACTTGTCCCAGGTTACCTGGCTGGTAAGCTGCGGGGCCCTGTGACCGTGGTGTGGCCCCACTGCTACGGGAGAGGAAGCACCAGAGAGAGTGGTGGGAGGACAGAGCTGGGAGGCTCACGTATTGTAGAACTGAGTAAGAACAGGGACTCTGGAGCCAGACAGCTTGGGTTCAAATCCCGGCCCTACCACTTATAACTGTGAGATCCTGGGGAAGTTGCTTAATGTCTCTGGGCCTCAGCTTCCTCTTCTGTAAAATGGGGGTAATAGTAATACCAACCTCACAGGCTTGGTGTGAGGATTCATTTGTATTTGCAAAGCACTTAGAATGTACCTGGCCCAGGTACGACGGAAACTCTCTCACCCTTGTTCCCATGATGTTGGGACTGCTTTTTTTTTTTTTTTTTTTTTTTTGGCCATGCTGCAGCATGTGGGATCCTAGTTCCCCCACCAGGAATTGCATCCGGGCCCACGACAGTGAAGGCACTGAACCTTAACCACTGGACCACCAGGGAATTCCCAGGGCTTCTTTTTTTTTTTTTTTTTTTTTTTGCGGTACACAGGCCTCTCACTGTTGTGGCCTCTCCTGTTGCAGAGCACAGGCTCCGGACACACAGGCTCAGCAGCCATGGCTCACGGGCCTAGCCGCTCTGCAGCATGTGGGATCTTCCCGGACCGGGGCACGAACCCATGTCCCCTGCGTCGGCAGGCGGACTCTCAACCGCTGCGCCACCAGGGAAGCCCCCAGGGCTTCTTTTATAAGGGTTAACTGGTTTCGAAGAATGTGATTCCAGCTAAACCTTGAGGGTGGTAGAGTTCGGGCTTGGGGAAGAACCCTCTGTCAGAGGAAGTATTAGGAGCACAGTTACTAAGGCGAGGAATTATAGGGTCTCCAGGAAAAGGCGGAGAGTGTGGTGTGGCTGGAGTTGAGGGTGTGTTGGGGATAGTAGAGGAAGATGAATCTAGCCAGACTAGATAGTGCAGGGCCTTGACTTGCTGTTTAGGACGTTTGAACTCTGGAATTGGCAATGGGGAGCCATGGAAGGTTTTGGCGCAGCGGAGTTCCATGATGAATTCTTGAATAATGTTGAAGTTGTTACTATTTACTGAACACCAGGCAAGAGCCTGGACCCTTCTCTTTCATTCTTACTTAATCCTCAGAACAGCTCTTAAACATACGTACTGTCGCCTCCGCAGAGGCTTACAGAGGTTCTGATCACCCAGCTAGTAGATTTCAAGCCCCAGTCCGTCTGACTTGGAGTCTTTTCTACTCATCCACCCTCTCACCGTGTCCCTTGTTTGTTGAAAACTGGGCCTTTGAAGGCTTCCAGATGTGCAGTTCTGCACTCTGGGCAGTGTACAAATGGAATTTTGCTGAATGCCCCAAGGGGAAGGCACTCCCTGCCTAGCTGAGAAGCCTTTTGGAAAACTTCACAAGTGCCTGTGGCACGTGTCTGGAATTTTCAGTCAGCGTCTGTGTTGAGCTCTGCTGACTTCTGCTGGGTCCAGGGCTGATGAAGGAGAGAGCTCTAGGGCTTCCCAAGGTGGCACTGTGGTAATCAATGTTGGGAAGGCGATTCCCTGGAGAAATGAAACTGAGAAAGTTTAAACAAGAGCAAGTTTCTCTCTGGTGGAACTTCTGGGAGGCCTTGAATATGCTCCCCAGAAGGGATGCCTTAAGCTGATAGAAACACGGGAATTCCCTGGCAATCCAGTGGTTAGGACTCCATGCTTTCACTGCCAAAAGCGTGGGTTCAATCCCTGGTCGGGGAACTAAGATCCCGCAAGCTGTGCGGTGTGGCCAAAAAAAACCAAAAAGAAAATGGATGGAACCATAAACTCTTCAGAGGAGAATCTTCTGGGGCTGTGGTTTGACAGCCCTCTTTGGGAGCATTGGTCTAACCCAGGAACGGACCAACTTTTTCTATAAAGTAAATATTTTCAGCTTTGCAGGCCACACAGTCTCAGTGATAACTACAGGTGTCGAAAGTTCGCTTTACGCCACCTCGCTTTTACGAAAGACCTACGTTAGTACCTGTTTTCACTAACCTGAAAGAAACCCAAAGAGGATTTCTCCTTTTACCAAAAAAAGGTAAAAAGCGAAAATAGCATGTAGCATTTTTGCATGTTTGCAGTGAGCCATTATAGAGGCAGCATGCACCCCGAGGGGTGAGACTGGCACCACCAAACTCCTTTTCCGGGAACCGCACTCAGCATCTCGGCATCAAGTCGCCAGAGCTTTGAGCTGTGTCTTTGAGCGTCTGTGCTTTAATCTCGGTTTATTTGTGCATGTTAGCAAGATGTCTCCTAAGGTAATTGCTCCATCCCTTTAGGCCATTTCACCTTACAGAAGGTTTCAGAGGTACATTATAGGGGGAAACCTGTACTCAGTTCTGCTATTTTAGCTCGAAAGCAGCCACAGACCTTAGATCTATATAGATGAGTGGGCATGGCTGTGTGCCAGTAAAACTTTATTTGCAAAGAAGTACACTGAAGGCCAGTTTGGCGAACCCTGATTTAAGTGGTCTCCAAACTTTTTGAGTGCACACCCCGCTCAAAAATATTGTCAACACTAGGCTCAGTATTTGTATACATGTGTATGCACACTATGTGTATATGTATACATATGTGTGCACACTATGTGTATATGTATACATATATGTATGGTAATGAATGATATGTGTGCTAATAAAACATAAGTATTAAAAGGTACATAGGGGACTTCCCTGGTGGTCCAGTGGTTAAGACTCCACACTTCCACTGCAGGGATGCGGGTTCAGTCCTTGGTTGGGGAACTAAGATCCCACAAGCTGTGCGGCCAGAAAAGAAAAAAAAAAATACATAAAGACAAATCAAAACAACAACAAAAAAAGTACATAAAAATACAACATTGAGGGCTTCCCTGGTGGCGCAGTGGTTGAGAGTCCGCCTGCCGATGCAGGGGACACGGGTTCGTGCCCCGGTCTGGGAAGATCCCACATGCCGCGGAGCGGCTGGGCCCGTGAGCCATGGCCGCTGAGCCTGTGCGTCCGGAGCCTGTGCTCCGCAACGGGAGAGGCCACAGCAGTGAGAGGCCCACGTACCGCAAAAAAAAAAAAAAAAAAAAAAACAGCAACATTGAAAAATTGAAAGGATGAGCTGAAAAAGGAATGTCATGAGAGTTCTTAGGGTTTCCAATGGATCACATAGGATTGTCTTCGGACACTTTAGAAACCCTGGGCTGAAATACCCGAAGGTCAAGTCTTGCCTTTAATATTCGTTTACTGAGGCCCCTAGAGGGACAAGGCCCAGTGCTGGAAGCTGGAGAAACAGGGAAGTAGAGTGGAGGAAACCAGACGTGTCGTTACATCTTCAAAACGTGCTTGGCAAGTGCAGGGGTGGAGGAGAGTTGGTGGAGGGACGCTTATCACCGTCTGAAAATACTTGCCTGAACGTTTAGTACCCGTCATCCTCCCTGGGGCAGGGATTCTGCTGTCTTCCTGCTTTTTCTCCAGCGGAGCCACAAGATCCTTAAGGCACATATTAAGTTCTCAATGAAAGTTGTCCGTCAGGGGAATTCTCTGGCGGTCCAGTGGTTAGGAATCCGCACTTTCACTCCTGAGGGCACGGGTTCAATCCCTGGTTGAGGAACTAAGATCCCTTAAGCTGCTCAGCACAGCCAAAAAAAAAAAAAAAAAAAAAAGTCCATGAACGAATGAATGGCCCCGTCGTCACCTGGGAGGCCATGGAACAGGGGTAACTTGGAAGGTAAAAACCTGAGGATGTCAGAATTAGCCAGATGAAGAGAAAGGCTAGGCCTCTTCTCTACCCCCTCCCCCCAACCTGCAGGTTCAGCCTGTTAGTGGCTTGTGACATTGATTGAGTCGCAACCAGCAGGTTTTTTTGTGTGTTCTTTTTTTTTTTTTTCTTTTTTTGGAATAAGAGTGGAATGAAATAGAAAGCAGCAGCATGCATCACGTGTAAGAGGAGCCTGGATTAGCATGCTTTAAGGGTAATTATTGTTTGGGGAAACTTGTTTCTGTTATAAATGGGTATGTGTCTATTTATGGAAACCTTTGGAAGACTGGTCTATGGTGGTCAAAAGAGTTTGTAAATTACTGGATGAGCCCTCAGTCCTCTCTTTTTTTTTTTTTTTTTTTTTTTTTTTTGCGTGGTACGCGGGCCTCTCACCGTTGTGTCCTCTCCCGTTGCGGAGCACAGGCTCCGGACACGCAGGCCCAGCGGCCATGGCTCACGGGCCCAGCCGCTCTGCGGCATGTGGGATCTTTCCGGACCAGGGCACGAACCCGTGTCCCCTGCATTGGCAGGCGGACTCTCAACCACTGCGCCACCAGGGAAGCCCTCAGTCCTCTCTTAATAGATAGTTTGCATCGGAGGGGAGGCCGGCAGGCTCAGGCAGCGCCCGGTGACCCAGGGTGACTGTGGCTTGGCGGCCCCAGTGAACAGGCGAAGCCCAGGCTTGGGAAAGGAGAGTTGTGTCTTCCAGCTGTTGGGCGCCCGGGTCAGGCCAGGCATGGGAAGGCTGCCTTGGAAGGGCCTGGCCTCGGCACCAGGTGGCAGGGGTCTCCATGGAGCCCAACAGGAGTGAGAAGAGTGGTTGGCATCCGGGTGTGGTGGGCAGACACCCAGCAAGGCCAGCCAGGCCCTACCCTTCTCAGGAGCCTCTTCTTGGCTCGAGCTAGAGGTTTGGTGTCCCCGTGGCGGGGTGGTGGTTTCAGAGGTCCGCGGACCAGAGTGAGGTGGGGCTGGCCATCCCTCGCCCTTATGGACCCATATGGCCAGGTTTAAGCAGGCCTGTGGCTGGCTGGGAGCTGTTTATTTTAGGTTAACGGCCCTGCACTCTGGCTATATTTACCTTGCGAAGCTGCTTGCAATCTGATCTGATCTCTCTGGGACTCAGCTGGGGCCCTGGGAGTCGCCTGCCAGATTCCAAGAGGCCCCCCCTGGCTTTACCCTCCCCGCCCTTGGGGAGATTTCCAAAGTGGGACACATTCTGAAAAAAGCAGTAGTTTTTTATTCCTGTGAACAGTTTTCATCAGGAGCCATGATTTGTGCCAGCCATTCGTTCACGCAGCCCCAGGACACTGAGCTTGGTCCCCAATGTGGGAACGGTACACACAGCCTGCCAGCGTGCTCCAAGTTCCAGGAACTGTCGGGTCCGGCGAGGATGGTGGGGTTTCTTCCGGAGCGCGGCGAGGCCCCTTCCTCCTCCTCAGAAGGCCCAGCGTCACAGGCTGAGCTGCCCAGGCTCCCCACCAGCCCAAGACCTCGGGGGAAATTCTGGTGTCCCCAGGCCAGGTGTGTCCCAACAGCTGTGTGTACGGCTCTGGAGCCTGGGGGTCCGGCAAGGTGGTCTCTGTCCTGCCACGGTGGCCATCTGGCCAGCTGTGCCGTGGGGCACACATTCTCCTTGTACCCAGGGTTTGGAGCTGGAGCAGGCCAGGCCCAGAGTGGGGGGTCTGAGCCCCTCACCCTCCCCAGGGAACAGAACACGGGCACACGGGGTCAGCTGCGACCAGCCTCAGCTGAGGGCGTGCAGGGGCTGTTTGTCTTTAATCCCCGCGTTTTTCTTTTTCACTAAGATTTATTGAGTACCTTCTGGGGGCTGGCCCTTTGTTAAACCCCTGTCAAGACCTCATTTAATCCCCTCAGCGATTGTCTTAGTCTGTCTGGGCTGCTAGAACAGAATACCACAAACTGGGTGGCTTATAAACAACAGATGTTTATTTTTCACAGTTCTGGAGACTAGAAGTCCAAGATCAAGGTGCCAGCAGATTCAGTGTCTGGTGAGGGGCTGGCTTCCGGGTTCATAGACACTGACTACTGTCCTCACCTGGCAGGAGTGGTGAGGGGGTCTCTGCTGGGGGCGACTCTCCTGTAGGGGCACTAGGGCACCACCCCCAAGACATGGTCACCCCCAAAGGCCCTACCTCCTCACACCATCACCTTGGGGGTTAGGATTTAAAATATGAATTTAGGGGGTTTACAGACATTCGGTCTGTAGTAGCAGATGTGAGGAAAATGCTGTTACCCCCTTTGCACAGAGCCTCAGTTTCCTCATTTGTAAAACAGTAATAATAGTGTTGCTAGTAATCACTGACTCTTTATTAAACACTTTGTATTCATTAATCTGTTGAATCCTCATAACAGCCCCTATTTTATAGATGTAGAACCTGTGGCATAGAGAGGTTACCAGCTTTGTAAGTGGAGGAGCCAGTTCACTCTTTTTTTTTTTTTTTTTTTTTGCGATACGCGGGCCTCTCACTGTCGCGGCCTCTCCCGTTGCAGAGCACAGGCTCCGGATGCGCAGGCTCAGCGGCCATGGCTCACGGGCCCAGCCGCTCCGCGGCATGTGGGATCTTCCCAGACCGGGGCACGAACCCGTGTCCCCTGCATCGGCAGGCGGACTCTCAACCACTGCGCCACCAGGGAAGCCCCAGTTCACTCTTAATGGCTCTGTAGAGGTAGAGATACCAGGCTTAAGGGAACAGATTGGTTACCTGTATATGTGTGTGCCGTTCCCCCTGCCCCTGCTGCCGTATAGACCCCCAGCACCCAGCTCAGGGCCTGGTGCACCTAATGGGTCCGGACATTTCAGGTGAGTGAATCAGTAGCCAGTGGACCTGAGGCAGCCAAGCGACAGACTCTCCTGCTGGTCCCTTCTCCGGTTTCAGGTTCCGGGGCAGCAGGCCAAAACAGGAAGAGGAAGTGCTGCGGGGGGAACGTGGCAGGAGGTACGCCCTGCCGGAGGTGCCCCCCTTTTCCAGTGTGGTCAGGCCTGAGGACAGAACCCAGGGAGCCCAGGGTGCAGCCCTTAACCTGCCATGCCCTGGTGGCCTGCCCTGATGCCCTGCAGCCCTCACCCGCATGTGCTAAGCAATCTCAGCATTGGCCTTAGGCTACCAGCGAGTGATCCTAAAAATGGTCAAAATCCTCATGGCACTGCCCCAGATTTATATGGGCTTGAAGCATGTTACAAACTCCTTCGATGAAAAGTTTATACAATCATCAATTGTGGGAATTCTAAGACAAAAGTCTGTGACTCCTGTTGAAATTGTCTGCAAAGTCATATGATTATATATACCTGGCTGTCTTAAGGAGTATCCAATATTTTCACCAAATTCTCAAAGTGTCCAACCCCAAATTAGCTCTAGACGGTGACCTTAATTTTGCCACATACCCTCCTTTTTCAGAGACAACAGGGAAGGTCTTGACCAAGGTTCCCAGGGAAGCAGGGGTGTTTCTGGAGCCAAAACCCAGGGCTGCCAATTTGGCTTTGGTTTTCTCAGGCCGGACAGGATAGAAACCCAGAGGGTTTCATATAGAGACACTGGGATTGACGGTGAGGTTTTTAAACTGAATAACGATAATAATAGTAAAGCCTCTTTTATTGAGGGTTTACTCTGTGCCAGGTACTAAGTATTTAATGTGGGATTAACTCAGTCCTCACAACTCTCCGAGTTATGTACCAGTCTTTTTTTTTTTGGCCACACCGTGCAACTTGTGGGATCTTAGTTTCCCGACTAGGGATTGAACCTGGGCCCTGGCAGTGAAAGCACCTAGTCCTAACCACTGGACTGCCAGGGAATTCCCTCAATTTTCTATTTTTAAATTATTAATTAATTAATTGATTAATTTTGGCTGCTCCAGGTCTTAGTTGCGGCATGCGGGATCTAGTTCCCTGACGAGGGATCAAACCTGGGCCCCCTGCATTGGGAGTGTGGAGTCTTACCCACTGGACCCCCAGGGAAGTCTCCCAATATTCTGTTTTTTACAGATAAGGAAACTTAGGCCCAGAAATTTAAAGGAACTTGCCAGAGCCTCACGGCCTACTAAAGGGCAGAGCAGTCAGGGCTCCAAGCAGGCAGCCTGGCTCCAGAGCCCCTGCTCCTAACCACTGTCCTACACTGCCTTTCCAGGCCTAGGAAGGCTGTGGAGGTACAAGAAATGAAAGCAAACAGGGCCAGGCATTACAAACAAGAAAGCTGGGAAGGAAGGAGCCCACCCCCTCCCCCGGAGTAAGGAGGGGTCGGGGCGGGTGTGGGGCTCGTGGGCACATTTCAGCATCAGGCCTCCCCCTTCTGAGCCTGGCACACACGGCGAACCCTTTATGAAGGGTCATTCTCCTTAATGGTGTTGTCATTGGCACTTGCCTCCCCACTCCCTCCAGCCTCGGCAGGCAGACCCTGGCAGTGTGCCCACTGCCTGCTTCTCCCGGCCCATATCTGATGAGCTGGCTCCTTCACATGGGGCTGATTTGCAAGGCCCAGGTGAGAGGAGGTGGGTGGCGGGCCTGGAGCATGCCCCTGGTGACCCCGGATCCCCACGTCTCCAGGAACTGGGGAGCAGCTAGTGCATCAGCCCTGGGGCCCTGAGCCCAGCACTGGGGCTGGAGGAGGAGATGGCCCTGGGGCTTGCCGACTGCACCGCAGCACCCAGCCAGAGCCCATCTCTTCTGGGAAGCCTCTTAATTCCTTCTTGGTTGGTGCACTGTGTTCTCAGAAAGGGCCTGGGCATGACCTGGGAGGGCCTTCATCCCTTCACCCCACCCCTCTCCTTGTCCCCAGACCAGGGCGTGAGGAAACCTCTGCTTGGGACTTCCGTGGTGGTGCAGTGGTTAAGAATCTGCCTGCCTATGCAGGGGACACGTGTTCGAGCCCTGGTCCAGGAAGATCCCACATGCCGCGGAGCAACTAAGCCCATGCACCACAACTACTGAGCCCGCGTGCTGCAACTACTGAAGCCCGCGTGCCTAGAGCCCGTGCTCGGCCACAAGAGAAGCCACTGCAATGAGAAGCCTACGCACCACAATGAAGAGTAGCCCCTGCTCGCTACAACTAGAGAAAGCCTGTGCACAGCAACGAAGACCCAACACAGCCAAAAATAAATAAAATAAATAAATTTATTTTAAAAAATAGAATAATTTTTAAAAAGAAACCTCTGCTTGGGAATTGGGAGTGTGGTGCCAACAGGGAGGGAGCCTTTTTTCATTCATGTAAACTTTTTTGTCATAGTGAAATTTACATAAAACTTACCATTTTAACCATTTGTGATGATTGCTATTTGGGAGGTGTTTGCCATCTACCAGGAGCTCTCGTTTAATTGTTAAAATAATCCTATGAACTGATACGATATCCCTACTTTACAAATAAGAGAGTTGAGGCACAGAGAGTTTCAGTGACTTTCCCAAGGACACGCAGCTCGTGAGTGGCAGAACTGGGATTCAAATCCAGGCAGCCCGGGCTCTGAGCCTGCGCCCTCTACCAGTACTTTCTGCCACTTCTCAACCCTAAGTGGGTGGGTCTTATTATCCCCATTATACAGATACGGAACACTGAGGCTCAGAGAGGCTAAGGGACTTACCCAGGGTCCCAGAGCCTGATGGGAGGAGAGCTTCTGAGCCATGACTATCCTGTCACTTAGCCCACCTCTTCCTCCCCCCCCACCCCAGGTGGCGATGGTGGAGGTGCAGCTGGACGCTGACCACGACTACCCGCCGGGGCTGCTCATCGCCTTCAGTGCCTGCACCACGGTGCTGGTGGCCGTGCACCTGTTTGCGCTCATGATCAGCACCTGCATCCTGCCCAATATCGAGGCTGTGAGCAACGTGCACAACCTCAACTCGGTCAAAGAGTCGCCCCACGAGCGCATGCACCGCCACATCGAGCTGGCCTGGGCCTTCTCCACTGTCATCGGCACGCTGCTCTTCCTGGCTGAGGTCGTGCTGCTCTGCTGGGTCAAGTTCTTGCCTCTCAAGAAACAGCCGGGTCAGGCGCGGCCCACCAGCAAGCCCCCGGCCAGTGGTGCGGCCGCCAACGCCAGCGTCAGCACCAGTGGCATCACCCCAGGCCAGGCCGCCGCCATCGCCTCCACCACCATCATGGTCCCCTTCGGCCTGATCTTTATCGTCTTTGCTGTCCACTTTTACCGCTCACTGGTCAGCCATAAGACGGACCGACAGTTCCAGGAGCTCAATGAGCTGGCCGAGTTTGCCCGCCTGCAGGACCAGCTGGACCACAGAGGGGACCACCCCCTGACCCCCGGCAGCCACTATGCCTAAGCCCTCCTGGGCTGGGCACTTCGGAGCTTTGGCCTTAATGCCCTTCCCCACGACCTTGTCCTGGCCCAGCCTCAAGGACAGCCTGTGTAGGGGGCTGGGCTTTTGTCAGGGGGCAGAGAGTGGAGGGAAGAGGCTTTTTTTAAAGAGAAATTACTGCACTTTGAAACTTTCCTCTAAGAGAATAAGCACTTCCTGTTCTTCCAGCTCCAGGTTCACCTCCTGTTCGGAAGCCACCGGGGGGAGCCAGAGAGGGGACAAACGCTCCCTTTGTCCCTCCTCCTCCCCTGTGCCAGTGCCACCTGGATGCCTCCTGTCCTTTCCGTCTTGACCCCCCTCCCCGTTCAGTGTCGATTGTGTGCGTGTGTGTGCGTGTGCGAACACAGAAATATACTCATAAGGGACACCTCCTCTTGTGTCTGTATTTGTTGGATCTGGACTGCCTGGTGTTTCTCCTGGTGCCCCAATAGGTGAGCCTCTAAACAAAAAAAATTTTTTCAACATTTTGGGAAATTTCAAACCTACCCCCAAAAGTTCCATGAAGAGTAACTGAAATATATATACAGTCAATTCTTATTCGCAGTGGTTCTGTTCTATAGTCACAGAACACTGAATTAGTGAGTATTTCTCCTAAGAGGAATATGGGGTTATGTTCCTGTGAGCCTGTGGTCACAACATTTTTGTCAACCAATCAATACACAGCCTTATTTTTTGTGTGTTTCTTTTTAAAAACGCCTTAATATATGTTATATATAACATTGAACTTATACGCTATTGCTATCGCAACAGCACTATCACTCATTTGTGACTGAAACGTACATAACACATACTTTCTCCGTAAGGCACATCACAGCCTTCCTGTGCTCTGAACACTAGACAGCACTTCATTGTTACCCTTGGGGACCATTTTAAATAGTGAAATCACCAACAAAAAGCACCAAAATGTGAAAAACGTAGCACTAAATGGACTGTGAAAAGGATACTTGTTTACAGCATGAGCTGAAAGAAGGCAGAGGGTCACCTTGTTTGACCTCAGCAAGTAGGCAAATTTGCAAATACTGAAACCGTGAATAATGAGAATGAGAGTGTGTTTTCCCCCTGAGCCATATGCCTTAGTTACAGATTTCTTCCTTAAACCAAGGACATTCCTCTGCATAACCACAATTCGATGATCAGATTCAGGAAATTTGACATCGATGCGATACTATTATCTAATACAACATTGGTTTTCAGTTTCCCTCTTGTCCCAATCATGTCCTTTCTTGTAGTGATTTTTCCATCCAGGATCATGCACCGCATTGAGTTGTCATGTCTCTTTAGTCATCTTTTATTTGGGACAGCCTTTCTTTGTCCTTTGTAATATCAACATTTTTGAAGAGTCTGAACCAGTGGTTTTGTAGAATGCTGCCTCTGTCTTGTTTCTCTGATATTTCCTCATCTGTATGATCAGGTTGTGCAGTTTGGGAGGAATTTTTTCTCCATTTTGCAGATGACAAAAATGGATGTCCAAAGAGGATACGTTTTTGAGCCTGGAAATCTGGCTCAGAGCCTAGACACTCAGAAAGTCTTATGTAGACTGATTCTGGCTTTGCTTAAGAAATCGGAAGATCCAGCAGCAGCATTACTGGGCCCGCCTTCTTGCAGAGCAACAATGAACAGGAGCTGAGTTGCAGCTACCTCTTACCCAGGAGACGTGTTTGCCACAGTCCCCACAACTCCCTATTGTCTGACACCAGCCCAGCTTCAGATGTTACTCACCTGGCCCCAGAGGGCCTTTGTGTTTGACAGCTTGTTCTGTCCCATAAACCTGATACAGAAAGTGGTTTTATAAAAGCACAAGTGCTCTGGCTGAAGTGAAAGCTGGTTGTAGGAAAGTGTGGCCTTAAGCTTTTGTCCTTCTGTGCAGACTTGGACATGGCCACAGCAGCTTGGTGGGCTGAATGGGGGGGGGGGCCCCCCTTTATCCTATTGCAGCTTCTTGCCTCCGTCCTGCATCACATACACCAGGACCCACCCCTCCCTTGTCCCCAGAAGGCCCTCTGACTGGGACCGAGTAGGGTGGGGCAGGTGCCCCTGTGTGAAAATCTCCACTGCTCCCCAGAGAAAACCTAGGCATCTTCCATCCTTCCCCTAAGATACCCACCTCCCTGCTTCTGCAGAGACCTGGCATCCTGCTGGAATAATTTCTGGGCTAAACTTGCCTGAACTCAAGAATCATCAGATTGGCTTGAAAGAAGTGGATTTCCAAGCTCTCCTGCAGATTCCAGTTCACGTTGGTCTGGGTGTCTTTGGAATCTCTTTTTCACAAGCACTTCAGGTACTCAGACTCAGGCAACTTAGGGAAACACGGACAGTTAAGAACACAGTCCTCGGGCTTCCCTGGTGGCGCAGTGGTTGAGAGTCCGCCTGCCGATGCAGGGGACGCGGGTTCGTGGTCCGGGAGGATCCCACATGCCGCGGAGCAGCTGGGCCTGTGAGCCATGGCCGCTGAGCCTGCGCGTCCGGAGCCTGTGCTCCGCGGCGGGAGAGGCCACAACAGTGAGAGGCCCGTGTACCACAAAACAACAACAACAACAACAACACAGTCCTTAATTTCAATTTTATGTTTTGAATAGATAATACATTCATAGGTTCCAAACACAGCAGTGAAAAATGGCTGTCCCTCCCGTTCCCAGGTTCCCAATTCTCCCCAGAGACAACCATTGTTGCCAGCTTATTTTGTTCCCATCTAGAGATTTTATACATAAACAAGTACACATCCTACCTTTTCTGACAAAATGGTAGTTTTCTATATGCACTGCCACTGTTCTCACCTTAACAGCAGACAGGCCTAAGTTTAAGCACAGTCCCTTTCTAGTTTGGTGACTTGTGAGCCTCCCTGAACCTCAGTTTCCTCCTCTAAAAGGACACGAATAATAGCAGGACACCTCATAGGTTGTTGAGGGGTCATGGGAGAGCACCCGTGTAAAGCTGTCAGTGCTGGGCCTAGCACTGAGTGGCTCTGTGTCTGGTTAGTTAACGTGTCCAGAGGCAGCCAGGCTCAGCTTCCCGGCTTCAGAGGTACCGATTGAGAACCATGCCGTGGGTCGGGCCGCCTGCTTGGGGTTTAGATGGCAGAGAGAACTTCAGTATCAGTGAACGCTTTACTACATGCCAGGTACTTGCTGAGGGCTTTAGGAACATCGTGGTATTTCAGGGTTATTTCATGGTATTACACCGTTGAAGTTGGGTTGAATAATTCTTCTGTAGAGTGTTTACATCATAACCTGTTTAGCAGGATCACAACCTCTACCCACTGGGTGCCAGTAGAATTCTTCCCTGCCAGTTGTGACAACCAAAAATGTCTCCAGACTTTGCCAGATGTTCCCGGGGAAGGAAGGGGGACAAAACCCCCCTCCCTTGGGTTAGAACCACACCTTATTTCATTCTTTAGTAACCACAGTAACCCCTGGTGGTAAGTACTGTTATTGTCCCATATTAGAGGAGAGGAAACTTGAAGAACAGAGAGGTTGGGTGATGTACACAAGAACACACAGCTAATGAGTCAGTGCTGGGATTCACACTCAAGGAGTCACTGCAGAAGTCCTGTTCCTACTCATTATGTAAGAGTTCCTCTTGCAGGAATGTTGTCTAGAATTATGCAAAGCCCTTCCTAGAAGTCTGCTTTACAACTAACCTTAATACATGTTATTTGTTATTTTTACATCTGCCAGCAAATCCTCAAAACACCTCTGTGAGGTCTCTGAAGTCCCATTTTACAGATGGGGCAACTGAGGCCACTTAGGATCACAAAGCCAGTAATTCAGAGGTTCTCTGCCCCAGCTGCACATTAGAGTCAGCTGGGGAGCTTTTTGAAGGCCCAGGCCTCACCCCAGACAGACGAGAATCTCTGGGCATGGGATCCGGACATTCCTAGCTTTTAAATCTCCCACAGGATTCCAAGGTTGGGATCCCCTGTGTTAGGCTGAGAAGCCAGGTCACATTTTAATGCCAAATCTTAGTGACCAATGTAACCAGATGCAGGCTCTGTCTTCTCCTCGGAATATCTCAGAGATCAGAGACCTGGAGGCACCGCCCCTTTCTGCCCCAAGGTAAATTCATGCAACCCATGGGGACCCCTCTTCTCTACCTGAAACCCCTCCTGAGGCTCCCTCGCACCCCGGCCACCCACCACAGGCCCCAGGCTCACGCTGCCAGGCTCTCCTTTATTCTGGGGTCCTCAGGGATGGGGTCCAAGAATAAAGGTATCCCCAAGGCCAGCAGGGGAGAGCAGCACTGGCCTCCTACTGGTAAGGAATGATCCAGTGCTGGGAGGACTAAGGTGCCTTCTGAGGGTGCCGAGTGTGTGCCCAAGTCCCACCTTGCTCCACCAGTGGGAGCCGCACCGGTCCGAGCAGTTGGGTGACTCCGGTTTGAGTCCCTCCTGAAGCGCTGGCGTTCTTTCTGCAGGGGCAAGGGCGGGGTGGTGGGCGGGGCTGGCGTCTCCAAGATGCTGTATCAGTGCTCTCTCCTCGACCCCACTTATACCAACACCAGGAGGGGTAGCACTGAACAAGGCCCCACAAGACAGATAGGCAAGTGGAGGCCCGGGGCCCTCCAGGGCGAGCAGACCACCTGACTCCAACCCGATTAAGCCCAGGGTGCAAATGGGAGGATTTGGCAGGACTTCTTCAGGGAAAAGAGTCTTGAAGGGGAGGAAGCGAAAACGACCAGCAGGACTGCGGGAGGCAAGAAACCCACCCTCTCTAGTCAAGCCCCTGAGCCCCTAGGCCAGAGGAGACCCCAGGAGCTGCCCGGACCACATCAGAGGGTGGCAGGTGTGCCCGCCTCTCACCTGGCATCAATCTCCTTCTTCCTGTGTCTTCTTGAACGTGGCCAAAGCTTCCGCCAACACGCCGTCAGGATCTAGAATTTTGATCTGGAGGGAAGCAGTAGGGGTTGGTTTGAGGAGCATGGAAGGCCCAGGCTGCCAGCCTTCGGGGCGCTGCCTGCCTTGGGGGGTACTGCCAGCCTCCCTGGGGTCGCCCTGACTGAAAACAAAACCTTGTCTGTTTCCTGGCTGGGCTGGGCTCGGCCAGGCTGGGTGTGGCTGTGGGTGCTGTTTTGTCTCTCCCTGGACTGTGTGTGGCCCCAGGATCCGGGAGAGCTTCCCACCTCAGGAATGGGGAACTGGGTGGGCTTGGGGGCCTCATCACGGCCACAGTCAATCATTGTGCCACACTTGGCTATGTTGTCGACCCAGAGGCCTTCAAACAGCTGACCATGGTCCAGGTGGAAGAAGCGTCCCGACCCATTCTTCATGCCTCTCTGCCAGTTGCCTTCGTAGCGGTTGCCGTTCTCTGGGGGAAAGAACAGGGAGTCAGGGGTCTTGGCCCACAAAACCAGGCCAGACTACATACACCCGGGCTGGACCCTTGCCACTGCCAGGCTAGATAGACATCATGCCCACCAGAAAGCCATAGAGCCCTGGGGTGTGAGCGACTTCCGGTTTCAGACCTGGTTCACATCTCACCTCCACTACCTCCCCGAACTTAGATGAGCACCATAGTTTCCTAGCTGTAAAAAATATAGCTAATAATACTGACAGGCAGTGGTTTTCCTGCACTTACTCTGTGCCTGGTTCCATGCTGTTTCTGACCTCACTTCTCACAAAAACAGTTCTGTGAAGGATGAAGGATTCCATTTTATACATGGAACTTGAAAAGCTCCAGGAATTTGACTGATTTGCATAAGGTCACAGAACTAGGAAGTGGCAGAGTCAGGGTTTCACACCAAATCCTGCTCATATCAGGAGCCCCGGCTCTTAATCGGGAATCAATTCCACTTCCCATTGGATCACGGTGGTGGTGGTGCAAAAATAATAATAATAAAGCCAACATGTCTCAGCTCAGACACTTACCAGCCGTGTGACCTTGAGCAAGTCACTGAACCATGTTGTCTCATTTCTTCATTTGTAAAACGGGGACAAGAGTAGCTGCTCATAAAATTATTCTGAAGATCAAA
Source organism: Hyperoodon ampullatus (assembly GCF_949752795.1). Taxonomy (NCBI): domain Eukaryota; kingdom Metazoa; phylum Chordata; class Mammalia; order Artiodactyla; family Ziphiidae; genus Hyperoodon; species Hyperoodon ampullatus. The sequence continues at coordinate 8,433,857 of NC_136926.1, read as the reverse complement.
TGAGTCCATACACAGACAGGACTTAGAAGAGTATTGGATAAACTCTAGGTCAGAGGCCAGCAAACTTTTTCTGCAAAGGGGCAGATAGTGTTTTCGGCATCGCGGGCCATAGGGTCTCTGCTGCCCATGGTCAACTCTGCCATTGCAGCACAAAAGCAGCCCGTGGGGACTTCCCTCGTGGCACAGTGGTTGGGAATCCGCCTGCCAGTGCACGGGTTGGAGCCCTGGTCCGGGAGGATCCCACATGCTGCGGAGCGACTAAGCCCGTGCGCCACAACTACTGAGCCTGCGCTCTAGAGCCCGCGTGCCCGCGTGCCTAGAGCCTGTGCTCCACAACAGAGGCCACCGCAATGAGAAGCCCGCGCACTGCAACGGGGAGTAGCCCGCGCTCGCCGCAGCTGGAGAAAGCCCGCGTGCAGCAACGAGGACCCAACGCAGCCAAAAATAAATAAAATAAAATAAATTTATATTTAAAAAGATCCAACGCAGCCAAAAATAAGTTAATAAATTAATTTTAAAAAAAAACCGCAGCCCGTGGACAATACGTAACTGAACGAGCACATCTGTGTGCCAATAAAACTTTATTTACAAAACACGTGTTGGGCTGGATTTGGCCAATAGTTTGCTGAGCTCATACAAGGATGGACTGATGCTGAGCACTTACTATTCCGTGTCATGCTAAGCATTTTACAAACATAAACCTCACTTAACCTTCACAATAACTCTAGTTAAGCTTTATTTTTTCCTTACTTTACAGTTGAGAAAAATGAAGCCGAGAGAGTGTAAAGAAATTAATTGCCCAGGGTCCCACAACTAGTAAGAGCTTGAGCTAGAATTTGAACCCAGGCTGGCCGGCTCCAGAGTCCAAGCCTTAGAAACGGTGCACTCAGAGCCCCTTCACTGTGCGGGCCACAGAAGGTGCTCACTGAAAGCAGGCTATTACTGCTAGGAGATGCACACTGAAATCAGGCACGGAGGCGGATGCACGGGGGATTGAGAATGACAGAGTGGCTGCCCTTAACCCTCCCCAGCTGCCCAATGCCTTGGTTTAGTCAAATCTCTTTGGAGGGACTTCCCTGGTGGCGCGGTGGTTAAGAATCCGCCTGCCAGTGCAGGGGGCACGGGTTCGAGCCCTGGTCTGGGAAGATCCCACATGCCACAGAGCAACTAAGCCCATGTGCCACAACTACTGAAGCCTGCGTGCTTAGAGCCTGTGCTCCGCAACAAGAGAAGCCACCGCAACAAGAGAAGCCACCACAATGAGAAGCCCATGCACTGCAAGTAGCCCCTGCTCGCTGCAATCAGAGAAAGCCTGCTCGCAGCAACGAAAACCCAACGCAGCCAAAAAAAAAAAAATCTCTTTGGAAGTTGGAATCTTGAGTTTTCAGGAGACTGGGCTCTGGTTTGTGTCCTCACCAAGACTATCTACTTACTACATGGCAGGCACTGGGGAAACAGTGGGGAACAAAACAGACACATTCCCAGTCCTTCTGCAGGCTCACAGTCTGGAGGGGCAATGATACTAGCTTTATCGACAGCCTACTACGTGCCAGGCCCTGTTCTAAGCACTTTACACAGACTCCCTCATCTAATCCTCCCCATAGCCCTATGAAGTGGGTACTGCCATTATTCCCATTTTACAGGAGAGGAAACTGAGGCACAGAGATGCAAAGCAGTTCGCCCAAGATTATACACCTAGTTCTAAGAAGGAAAGGAATCAAGTGCTGAGAATAATTAGAAGAATGTGCTTTAGGTGGAATGTACGAATGCAAAGATCTGGGGGAATCTTCTTTTTTTTTTTTTAATATTTATTTATTTGGCTGCACCAGGTCTTAGTTGCGGCACATGGGATCTTTGTTGCTGCCTGCGGGATCTTCCCTACAGCATGCAGGATCTTTTAGTTGCAGCATTAGGGAATTATTTTGTTTTGTTTTTTTTTAGTCATGGCATGCGAACTCTTACTTGCAGCATGTGGGATCTAGTTCCCTGACCAGGGATCAAACCCAGGCCCCCTGCATTGGGAGCGTGGAGTCTTAGCTACTGGACCACCAGGGAAATCCCTGTGGGAATCTTCTTTCTATTCCAGGAAGAGGGAACAGCAGTGCAAGGGCCCTGAGGCAGAAAGTGGGAGGAATTGAAAGAAAGTTAGTATGGCCAAAAAGAAGGGAGTCCAGGGGAAGAGGGGAGGTGAAACTGGAGTGGTGAGCAGGGCCAGATCATGCTGGGCCCCACAGACCACAGTCAGGCCTCTGAACTTAGTCTGAGGGCAACAGGGAGCTATGGAAAGGTTGAAAGCAAGGCAGTGACAAGGTCCAATTTATGAAAAGCTCGCTCTGTTTGCTTTGTAGAGAATGGATTAAGTCCTGATACAAATGCGAGCTTCTCAGAACTCTTTCCTCTGCCTGGGAATGTTCTTCCCCAGCGCAATACATATCCCGCTTCCTTCTCCTTCCATTCTCCATTCAAACAACACCTCTTCAGGGAGGCCGTCAGAGACCATAAGCCAATCTAAACAGCCCTGACCCCAACTCCTTTGTCATCCTCCAACACGTCTTCCTGTTTTCAAGGGGAATTCCTTAGCACTTTTGACCTCAGAACAGACTGCGTAACCTTGAGCAAATGACTTAACCTCTCTGTGCCTTTGTTCATTTGTAAAGTGCAGGTGATGAGAGCACCTATCTTATAGGATTGCATTGTGGATTAAATGAGTTTAGGGCTGTATAAGTGTAGGTTATGATTATTACGACCATAAGACAATGTCTTAATTGTTTATATTTATTGTTAGGCTCCCCTTTTAGAGTATAAACTTCCTGAGGGCAAGGACCGGCTCCTGTCATTCAGCTTAACCCAGACGGGACAGGGCTTTGCCGGGGACTTGGCCTGATGGGGCGTGGCCATTCGGGGCCCAGAGGAGTGTGACTTGAGGGCGTGGCCGGGTGGGCGTGGTCAACAGGCCATTTGGGGCGGGGCTAAGCACTCACTTAGGCGTAACATGCCCTCCCCTTCCGGCTTGTCATTGCACCACTGGCCCTCGTAGATGTCTCCGTTGCTGTAGTACATGCGGCCCCATCCGCTGCGCTGGTTGCCACACCAGTCACCCTCGTAATACTCCTTGGGTCCGAAAAACTGGATCCCATAGCCCTGAAAGCACGAAGGTGTCCTTGTTCACGACGTCCCACACCACTAGGAACTCCCACCATCCTCCCTGGCACCCAAGCCACACACCTGGGCTTCTCCCCTGCTTCCTCCCCCAGCCCTACATCCAAGCTGACGATCGGTCGTGTATCGAAAAATCTCCCAGGCCGTCCATTCTCCTCTATCCTTGTGCTACTGCCTTCCTGCAGCCCACCATCATTTCATCCCTCTCACTGGTCTTCCTCCTCCACTCTCCCGTTCTCCCCTGACCCCATGCATCTGCCATACAGCTCCTAGGAGGATCTTTACCTTGTCTATCCGATCACATTTGCCCTGTCTCCCCAGCTCTGATTTGACCCTATTAAAAGTCGCAGATGCCTAACAATCAGATCAAAGCTACGGACTTTCTCCCCAGAAAAATGGACATAAGCACTTATCACGCAGCCGCAGAGAATCACCACAAACTCCCCGCAGATCACACCTGAAGAGGTTGGGTTATGCAGCCCAAGTCTACTCTTCAACATCCTCATCCCCTACATAACCTTCAAGGCCTCACTCCCAACCCTGTGGGCAGACACACCTTGCTGTTTATTATATCCTTCCTTTTGGTATTTCCTCTTCTCCTTTTTTTTTTTTTTTTTTTAGGTACGCGGGCCTCTCACTGTTGTGGCCTCTCCCGTTGCAGAGCACAGGCTCCGGACACGCAGGCTCAGCGGCCATGGCTCACGGGCCAGCCACTCCACGGCATGTGGGATCTTCCCGGACCGGGGCACGAACCCGCGTCCCCTGCATCGGCAGGCGGACTCCCAACCACTGCGCCACCAGGGAAGCCCCTCTTCTCCTTTTTTACTCCCTAACTCCTTGCATCTTATGGTGTCACCTTCTACAGGAAGCCTGCCCTGAATTCTCAATGAACTGCCTCTGGACTTTCTGTAAAAACCTCTATCCTAGCACCATATTATATGTAAAATATTTATTTTGGGAGCTTTATCCCCACTGGCCAATAAACATTTTGAGAGTAGAGATCATGAAATGCTGGGCTCTACAACTTGCCAGTGGTGTGACCCCAAGCAAGGCACTTCACCTTCTGCGCCTTTCTGAGCTGGTTTCCTCATCAGTAAAACGGGAATAATAATAACGATGATGCTGCTGATGTCGTTGTTGATGTGAGAGTTTACACTATATCATGTTCCAGGGTTACAGCAGCTGTTGTTCGATAGCAGTACTGTATTATTACCTGTCTCCACGACCTGTGGGAGGATTCAGGTGTTTATGGGTTGGGGGCATGCCTCTGGCTGGTTTCTATCCCTCAAGACCTTCCTCTCTTGGCCAAGGGTGTGGCCTCTGCTTTCTTTCTTGCTCCCACTCTTCCAAACCCCCGCTGCCACCTCTTATCCAGCCCCAACAGAAGGGGGGTTCTCAGAAAGGGATGCCAGGGGAAAAGAAAGCCAGGAAATGAGTGGGGAGGTTGGGAGGAGACTTTGGCCCCTCACAGCCTGGCTGGCTTCTTGCAACCACAGGGTTTCATGGGCTCCTCCCTGGGCCCCCTCCTCTTGCTTCCTGCTTCCTGGGTTTTGTTCTGAGAAGCCTTGATGTTCCCCCACCCCTTCCTTCTCCCACCCACACAGCAACCCTGTTCTCCTCCCCTAGATCCCCCCACCCTTTTCTCCCAGGCCTCTCTGACTGTTCCCCCCACCACCACACACACATACAGCCTGCTTTCAGCCTGGCCCACACCCCAGGGCATGATGGGAACCACTCACACATTTCTTATCGCCTTTCCACCAGCCTGAGTAGACTCTCCTGTACCTTCCGGGCTCTTGGTCAGAAAGGCTGAGGGTGCCATAGCCATCTCTCTTCCCAAATTTCCAGTCCCCCTCATAGATGGCTCCGTTCTTCCTCCAGACCTGTGTTCCTTTCCCTAGGGACACAAAGATGAGCCAACATGGTAGACATGGCCTTTATGGGGCTGGGGGTGCCGGGAGGCAGGTGCTGTGTCTGCCTGGGCCTCAGGGGCTCCTAGACTGGACAATTCTCAAGAACTGGATCAGGGTCTGTGCCCGGTCTCTAGACCCCCAGCACCCAGGAAAACCCAAAGAAAGTTCTATTTCTACAGCCCTTTGCCCTGAAGCCAAACGGACACAGCAGACCCCAAGCAGAAATCTGCCCCTTCAGTGTTTCAGCTTCATCTTTTTTTAAATTTAAATTTTTATTTATTTATTTTTGGTTGCATTGGGTCTTCGTTGCTGCGCGTGGGCTTTCTCTAGTTGCGGTGAGCGGGGGCTAACCTTCGTTGTGGTGCGTGGGCTTCTCATTGCAGGGGCTTCTCTTGTTGCGGAGCACGGGCTCTAGGCGCGCAGGCTTCAGTACTTGTAGCACACGGGCTCAGTAGTTGTGGCTCGCGGGCTCTAGAGCACAGGCTCAGTAGTTGTGGCGCGTGGGCTTAGTTGCTCTGCGGCATGTGGGATCTTCCCGGACCAGGGCTTGAACCCTTGTCCCCTGCATTGGCAGGTGGATTCTTAACCATTGCGCCACCAGGGAAGTCCCAAGCTTCATCTTTTAATAATACTGAATGGATACACCAGATGGTCAGGAGTTTTAGAAAATGTTCTGCATATTTCCTCAGCTCTCCTGAACACACATGGAGACCCATCTCCTACTACTCCAACCTCTCTGTGTCCTCCACTCCTGTTTTCCATTCTGCCCTCCAACCACTGTGGTTTCCATGCTGTTCTTGGAACCCACCTGTTATGCTTTCGCCTCAGGGCTTTCGTACCTGCTTCTCCTTTAGCCTGGAAAAGTCTTCCCTCTATATTTGCTCACTCCCTACCTCCTGCAAGTCTTTGCTGAAATCTCATTTTCTCAATGAGGCCTACCCTGACCATCCCGTTTAAAATTATTCCATATAAGCTTCTTTTAATCCCTTACCCTGTTCTGTTTCTTTCCATATCACTTGTCAGCTCTTACCGTAACAGATAATTCACTTATTTATCATTTATTGTCTATTGTCTCTCTCTTCCAGGAGAATGTACACTTCACAAGAGCACAGACTGGTCTGTTCTGTTCACTGCTCTATATCCAGCACGGAAGAACAGTGTCTGGCATGTTGTAGGTGACCAATATTTGTTGAACAAAGAGATGAATACAATATTTGCGGAGTACCTATGCACGCCAACTCATGTCTTGGTCCTTGGTAGCTCAGGAACAAATCCAACATTGTCCCTGTGAGCTTTTTGATCTAGTGCAAGTAACTTAACTCTCTGGGCCTCAGGTTCCTCATCTGTAAAATGGGGATAAGAGTATCTCATGGGGTTGTTCTGTTCACTAAATTCATTAATATATGTAGAACACTTAGGACAATGCCTGCAAATAGAAAAGATGATATCAATGATTTTTGCCCTTGAGGGTTTACATCTGTCCTCCTTCTAGTTTATTTCCTTTGGGGACGCAGCCCTCCCTCTCAGTCCCTGAGGTGTGCATGGGGCTGACTTCTCCTCCTGGCAAGCCTAGCCAATCAGTGTATTCTATCCACCCAGGCCTCTGTGACTGGTTCAGTGAAGGGCATGTGACCAAGTTGGTCCAATGAGACTGTTTGTCTCCCAGATGAAGGCAGAACTTACCAAGGCCTAAGAGGCCCTATATGATTGGCCCTCTTAACCTGCCCCTTTCTCCCCTCCTTCTCTGTGTTCCAGCCCACTGGCTTCCAGTCCGTTCCTTGAACAAGAGGTAGTAGTGAAAAACATCCCCCCATCTCTGATTCCACCATCTAGAAGACATGTTCCCCCCTGCCTGGCTAATCATTTTCATCCTCTGGGCTCGGCTCAAACATGTTCTCATGGCTCCTTTCATGGCTTCTCTCCGGTCCCCTTTACATCCCGATGATACCACTTTTAGCTGTGTGGCCTTGAGTAAGTCACTTCCTCTCTCTGAGCCCCCAGTTTCCTCATCTGTAAAATGGGACATTACCTACTGTGCAGGTTGTCAGTGAGACTGGAAGGACCCTGAGTGTTGGGATTATTCCAGATGCCCAGTATAGGGCCTGGCACAGACTAGGCGCACAATGAGTATTAGTGGAGTGAGTGGTCTGGGTAACCACTGGGGCCACCCTATCCTTGCCCTGAATGATGGCTCTCTTGACTGCTTCCAGCCTGCTTATACTACAGCAACCCACTTCAGCTTGGTCGAAAGGTGAGTCAAGAGAGGGGATATTGGACCTGGGTTCTCTGACAGATCTGCTTTCTGCAGCCCCAGCCCCATCAGCTCTATGCCTCCAGGGTCTGAGGGGAGGCAGGACCCACACAGGAGGGCTCAGAGGGCCACACCAGCCCACAAGGTCATATCACAGGTAGGGCAGCCAAGTCCAGAGAATGGGAAATGACTTACCCAAAGTCACACAGCTACTCAGTAATAGAGCCAGGCTCAGAACTTCAGGGTCCTGACTCCTAGTACAGGGCTCTGTCCACACTACAGGCTGCCCACAAGGATTGAAACATGCAGGCAGACATCTTTAACCGCACATAGAGCTCCAAGCAGCTGCTTAAACCCTGGCCTTTAAGTCAGTGCTGAGGGTGGGTGTTGTGTTACACACTGGGTGAGGTCAACTTTGGGGGCCTTCTTGGACAAGGAAGCTCTAAGTAGTGATCCCTGCCGTGGTCAGCCCTCCGAGAACACTCCAGAAGTTCCCTTCCGCACAGACCCTTGGCTAAATACTTGATAGATAGGTATTATTCCCATTTTACAGATGGGGAGACTGGGGCTCAGAGTAGTGTAGTAGATCTCTCAAGGTCATAGTTACTGGAGCTGAGATCCTGACCCAGCTTTATGGACTCAAGCACTTAATGCAGGAAGGCAGGAGAGAAGAATGGTTAAGAGCAGAGAATCTGGAATTGCAAGACTGGACTGAGAAGCCATAACACCTTTTTTGAATAAAAACTATTTTTTTTCTTCAGGGCTTAGTTTGTATCACAAAGAGCCCCATACTCCCTGATAGTTAAACTGAGCCCAGCCCAGTTAAAGTCAGAGCCCCAGCCACTTGGGGTGGTGGGTGGAAGTATAGGGGGTGGGGGATAGTGGGTGTCCTCCCTTGCCCCCTACTGGTTTGAAGGGCTGAGTTTGAAGACCAGAATCCCAGTTGCAAGCTGCTTTCTGGGGGCCACCTTTTCCTCCTGCTAGCCAGCCCCATGCTTAGCCCAGGTGTCAGAGGTAGAGAATGAGCTGGTGTCCTGAGAGTCCCGGCTGAGGCTGCGGCTGGAGCCTAAAGACTGCTCTGTCCCCTGCCGGTCCCTTTGCTCAGCTGAAGCCAGGGCCGAGTTGGGTTCCAGAACCCCAGCAGGAGGAGGCCCCTGGTTGGTCCAAGTCAGCATTCACTCCTCAGAGATACATGTTATATCCCCAGCGAGCTACGCAAGCTGCTTCCTTGGCCCTGGTTGCCCACCATGGCCCAGACCCCATACTCACCGCCTGAGCCCCTGAAGGTCCCCCACTTACCGTGTTTCATGTTGTCCTTCCACTTGCCCACATAGTGATCGCCATTGACAGCAAACACCTGGTGCCTCAGTCCGTTCTTCTGGGCCTTCTGGTCCCACGCTTTCCACAGGGGCTCCGACTTTGGCGGGCACTTGGAGATAGGCATGTTGGCTGCTTCTGTGGGCCAGAGGGTGCTGGCAAAGGGTTAGGGACATCAGGGGCTCCGTTTGCCGTAAGTAATGCCAGGATCCTGGGGCTTCCCAGGGAGACGCTAGTCTGAGGTCAAGTGGGATGAGTCATGTGTGTTCTGAGTCCCCAGGGCAGATGAGCAGCCCTTGCCGGGTATTCTTTTGTGCTGGACTGACCCCCCTCGGAGGCTCTCTCTTCCCTTGCCTCCCCAGGGGCCCCTTGGGGCGGGGGTTCTGATGGCACAATTGCTTGGGATGGGAACCCAGGGAAACCAACAGAGCAGAGGGGTTTGTGATGACATCAGGAAGAAGCTGCCCCCGGGGGAGAGGATGAAAGTCACATATTTAATAACCAGTATGACCAACCGGAGTGGATGCTGGCCTGGAGCCCTCAGTCGTGAGCACTACAACCCACTCTGGGGAGTTGGGGCCTAGCCAGGCCACTCTGTCTGGGCTGGCAGACAGCCGTGATGGCACAGCCCACAGGGGCACCCCCGCTACCACCACCGGCTCAACACCCAACACTTTAGCCCCCGGGGTCCTGCCCCCTATGCCTGGTGGACAGGATGGTAGAAAAGCCTAGGGGCTGGCTTTGCAGGGGTTTGTGAGCTGTCAGGAGAGCCCATCAACTAAAGAGACTGCCTCTTGGGAGAACCCCTGTACCGGTTTGCCCGGGACTGAGGGGCTTCCTAGGACATTGGACTTTCAGTGCTAAAGCTGGGACAGTCACAGGCACACCAGGATGGTTGATCACCCTCTGCCTCTGACCTCTGCCCTCTGCCTAGGTACTCTTCCTGTCTGTCTGGTTAGGTTTTTTTCATCAGACCAGGGCTCTCCTCCCCACCCTGCCTGGTGGGGTTGCAGAGAGACTTTGGGTCTCTCCCCAGACTGGGAGCCCCCCATCTATGCTCTTCATGTCCCCAGGATCTCCAGTGCAGACATTCATGTCTATCTGTCTGTCTCCAGGGGACTTGTGCAAGGTGATAAAGATGGTCTCCAAATCTGGGGATCCCTGTTTCCCCTCAGCAGGTACCATCTATCCTGCTCCATAGATGGGAAATACACACACACACTCAAGCAGTGCCAGCAGCCAAGGATGGGGGGTGGGGGAGTGGAGGGATGGGGGAATGAGGGGATGGGGGTGGGGGACTAGAGTGAACTATTTAACCATCAGCAGGCAGAAGTCTTTTTTGTTTTTGTTTTTGTTTGCCGCACCGTGTGGCCTGCGGAATCTTAGTTCCCCCACCAGGGATAGAACCCAGGCCCCCTGCAGTGGAAGCACGAAGCCCGAACCACTGGACTGCCAGGGAATTCCCAGGCAGAGTTATTGACCAATGAGAATGACCTCAGGGCTGAGCAGGTTTCAGGAGATCTTGGTGTCCCAGGCATCCACCCACCCAGGACCAGCATCACAGGTGTGCAACCTGAACAGTTGCACAGGGCCTGGTCCTTAGAGGGGCATGTACTTGGTCTCGGCATTGTCGCTGTTTTGAAGTTCTTAATACTTTATGAGCTACTGCCTCACATTTTCATTTTGCACTGGGCCCTGCTTATCAAGGAGTTCCCTGTAGGGCCACAGCAGGGACCTCAGTGATTCTGACTAAGCTGGCCAACTGTACCGGCTAGTACGCATTTTGACAATCATGCCTAGGAATTGGGAACGTCACTCCAGGCAAGGAAAACAGCCAGGGTGAAAACTGGGCAGAGGGAAACAGTCTCAGGTCCTAAATTTAATGTTTTTCTTTTTTCTCCCATTTGCATGTACCATGTGTATAATCTTTATATTGAAGTTAATTCACTTAAAAAATCAGTACATTTATCCAAGGAAGATTTTGCAAACATTACTTAAGTCTTAGCTAGACACTGGAGCTTACAGTTGAGATTAGCAAATGTTCAGAAAGGTGTTAATGCCATATTAGCCCCAAACTGACACTTTCTCCTTGGCTTATTCAGAACCGTAAGAGAACCCAGAATCTAATACTTTCTTACGATGTCATTGGGTGATACTTAATGCTTCATCAGTGTCACTCATCCTCTGTCCCACACTTTCAGGAACGTAGATTCTACCCTAGAGGAGGTTGTGGTCTTAATACATAGAGCTCCTGATAGGAAAAGAAAGCTTTGGGGAATTCCCTGGCGGTCCAGTGGTTAGGACTAGGCGTTTTCACTGCCAAGGCGCGAGTTAGATCGTGGCCGCAAGCCACGCTGCGTGGCCAGAAAAAAAAAAAAGGGAAAGAAGGCTTTGCCACTCGGTGCGCGTACTCTACTCGTGTTGTTTTGATACTGAATAACAGTAATTACCACCATGGAAGGTAGAAGGATCAGGGCCCAGACGGCTGGGGGTCAGTCGCTAGCCCGCGCCTCGTCACACCTACGCCGGCTCACCTGCGCTCTCCCCCGGGGCGGATCCTGCATCTGGAATCCTGGGCTGAGAGCGGTGGAGTTGCCGTCCGCAGCCTCCAGCCTCAATCTTCGTCCGCAGCGCGCGTTCGGGCGTCCCAAGCCCTGCCAGGGTCCCTATGGCAACGCGGGGCCCCAGCAAAGCCAGCCGGCAGGGCCCGCCCCTTCCTGCGGAGACTGTGAGCTCGGGGCCGCGTGTGGGGAAGGCTGTAGATCCTCCCGCGACGAGGAAGGACGTCTTCGGGCCTGCGGAGGTCGAGTACTGGCTGGTGCACCGGCCCGGTGGCCAAAGGCTGGTGGGCGAGCCCGGGAGACCTGATATCCGCGGAGCTTGGGCCACGGTGTGCCCCGGGAGGTTACTGCCCTCCCCACCCCCGCTTCCCTCCCGTCCCGGTTTCCCCAGAGCAAATACCACGCCCGATGCTGGCAGGAAAGTGTCAAAGGCTTTTCTGCCTTGTTGCAAAGACAAAGGGGCAAAATTAAAGGGAAAGCCAACATTACACGTGTTCTTTGTTTTGTGATGGTTTATTAGACTCCTCTGAGAATCGGAGGGAAGCTATATTGCCCCTCCACCCCGGAAGATGCGTACGATTTACACAGACACAAGTCGGCCCAAGTCATTCCGCAGCTCACTTCCCTACAGTGGCTCCCCTGACCACTCAGAGTAAAAGCCACAGGGCCTACAGTGTCTTCAAAGCCCTGCGTCATTTGCCCACCTCCCTCCCCTTTCCTCTCTGAGCTTGTCCCCTACTCTGTGCGCCCAGTCCCACTCTGCTCTAGCCTCACACTTGCTTCCTTGTGGTTCCTGGAAAATGCTAGGCGTGTTCCTGCCTCAGGGCCTTTGCCTCTTCTGTGCCCTCTGCCAGGCCATTTCTTCCTCCAAATAGCGGCCTGGATCACGCCCTGCCCTCCAGGGCTTTATTCAAATCACCTCAGTACGGAGTTTCTGGACCACCCTCTTTAAAATTGGAATCTCCATATATACTTTCTGAAATGTTTTCCTCTTTCCCAACCTCATTCCTGTTTCATGTTCTCTGTAGCACTACACGCGCGCGCACACACACACACACACACACCCCTTATTTATTGCCTGTCTCTTTGAAGCCAAAAAAAAAATTTTTTTTTTTTCTGTGCCAGGCCGTTTGCAGGGATCTTACCCGACCGAGGATCATTGAACCCGTGCCCGTGCAGTGAAGGCGTGGAGCCCTAACCACTGGACCGCCAGGGAATTCCCAGAATATTTGTTGAGGTATGATTTTTGCTCTAGAGTTCCCCTCAGGATCAGGCTGCACTCACTTGGCTTCTTCACTTACTCCCTCCCCCAGGCCGCCCCCCACCGTCTATTAGCCAGTTTCTACTGGAAGCAGTTCCTTAACAAATCATATAAATATTATATATACATGTTTTCTTTTTTACAAAAGTGGAGCCAACCTGTGACCATAGAAGAAACACAACGGACCCAGAGAATGGCACAGCTTTTCCATGATGAAATACATTCAGGAACATCATTTTAACACCTGAATAGTTGCTTCACCAGTCTCTTGGTGATGGGCATCAGATTTATTGCCAATGTTCCCCATTTTAAATGTTGATCTGATGCATGTCCTTCCGTTTAAATGTGGTTATGCATCGCAGCTGATTTCCTTAAGAAAGATTCCTAGAGACAGAATTGTGGGTCAAAGGGTGTGAGCATTTTTGAACCCTTGATATATGTCACAAAATTGCCCTCCTGAAAGATTGTATCAGTTCCATACACAGAATAGAAGAGTGTCTGTTTTTTCCCCCATCTTTACCCTTTGCCCACATTGAGTATTATTTTTAAAGCTCTTTACCCATCTCATAGGAAAAAGCCTTGTCCTGATGGCTTTTCTTTGATTACCAGTGGGGTCCCCTTCACTGCTTTGCTCTTCACTCCCACTGGAATGGGACTTTTGCTCTAATTTCCACACGTATCCCATCATTTGTAGTTAATTTGTTGGGTGTCTCTCTGTCTCATTAGAAGGTAATTGACACAGAACTTATACAGTGTATCTTAATGCCTTATCCAAGGTTCCTTTGGTTGCAGGTAGAGAACCATCTCACACTATCTAATTGAGGAAATTCATTAAGGATACAAGAGTGTTGGAAAGCTGTCAACAGCAAAGCCATTCTCTCTCTCTCTCTACACGTCTCCTTCCTCTTTCTCATTCTGCCCATCACCTTTCTCATGCTCATGGTTTCACCTCGGTTTGGTTCCAAACACTCACAGAAATTAATTGGCTCTTTCCAAATTCCAATCCCAAATTCATGACTGGCTCACCTAGCGTCCGGAGTCTGCCCAGGGCCAGTCATGCCGCAGATGCTGTGGTTCTCCTCAAGGCATTCTCCTCTCCTACTCACGTACCTGGCCAGCTAGCTGTTCCAGCAGGTTCTATCCTGGTGCAAACTATCCCTGTGCTGTGGCTTTGTCCAGAGCTGCCCTGCCACCCGCTGAGTCGCGCCTCAATGGTCTAGTTTTCTCTCTCCCAAGGCCAGGCTAAGACACAGCCTCAAGCCTCAGTCCTACCCCTCCAAGAAGCCCTTTTACAACCACTAATCAAACCCTGGCTCAGGGAGAGCAAGGACTGTCCCCTAGAGAAGAATCTGGGGCAGGTTAACGTTTATCTGCCTTGGCAGGCAATCTGGATGGGCAGGTTACAAATCTATGAGATTATTCCCCTTATGGAGTCAGAATTTGGTAGCATAACTCACAAGCTCCTGAGTAGGTGCTATGGACTGGCTACTCCTTAATACCGAAGTGCCAGGAACATCAAGCTTGAGGTCTTCTGTCCCATACACCCTTCTGATAATTACTTGCCAGATTTGAATGGCTAGAACTGGGACTTCCCTGGAGGCCCAGTTGTTAAGACTCCATGTTTCCACTGCAGGGGGCGTGGCTTCGATCCCTGGTCGGGGAATTAAGATCCCGCATGCTGCGCTTGAGATGGCCAAAAACAAACCAGAAAAAAAGGCAGTCAGTTTTGAGTGGCTAGAATTTAGCTGGGCTCCTCTCAAGGACCTTGTTAACAGCTTGGGATGAAGGGAGTTCTCCTGTGTAGTCTGGGGTGAGAGGGACTCCTCCACACACCCACAGATAAACATTCCCTTGGGGAGGCATATACTTTCCTGGGCACAGAGCTTTGGCTAGAAGCCTGGATGCTCCACCCCGGCAAGAAATCCTAAGGTTCTGTCCAATGCTTACTGAGTTGTCAACTCCAGGGGCCGACGTTCACACTGTAGTCTGTTCCTGAGAGCACTGTCTAAATAAAACGAGAATGGGGCCTTCTGGAGCTGAGCTATCTGGGTCTCAGCCTTCCCAGAAGTGGCAGGAAGGACCCACCTGGAGACCACCCAAATGTCCATCAAAAGATGAATGGAGGGCTTCCCTGGTGGCGCAGTGGTTGAGAGTCCGCCTGCCGATGCAGGGGACACGGGTTCGTGCCCCGGTCTGGGAGGATCCCACGTGCCGCGGAGCGGCTTGGCCCATGAGCCATGGCCATTGAGCCTGCGTGTCCGGAGCCTGTGCTCCGCAACGGGAGAGGCCACAACAGTGAGAGGCCCACATACCGAAAAAAAAAAAAAAAAGATGAATGGATAGGGGAATCTCCTGGCAGTCCAGTGGTTAGGACTCGGTGCTTCTGCTGCACGGGGCCCGGGTTCGATCCCTGGTTAGGGAACTAAGATCCCACAAGCCGAATGGCATGGCCAAAAAAAAAAAAAAAAAAGAATGGAATGGATAAAAAATGTCATCTATGCATACAGTGGAATATTATTCAGCCATAAAAAGGAATGAAATACTGACACAGGCTACAACATGGATGAACCTCGAAAACATTATGCTAAGTGAGAGAAGCCAGACGCCAGACACAAAAGGTCATACATTGTTTGTTTCCATTCATATGAAATGTCCAGGATAGGCAAATCTATAGAGACAGAAAGTAGATTAGTGGTTACTTTGGGAAGGGGGAGATGGGGAGATGGGAAGGTGATAGTTAAAGGGCAGGTTTGTTTGTTTGTTTTTTGCAGTGATGAAAATATTCTAAAATTGACTGTGATGAAGGATGCATAACTCTGTGAATATACTAAGAACCATCGGGTTGTACATTTTAAACGGGTGAATTGTATGGTGAATTCTCTCAATAAAGCTGTTTTAAAAAGTCTCCGGTGCAGAATGAGCGCCCTCTAGGGGCTCTCAGATGTCCAGAGAGAGTCACAGGCCACTTTTTTTTTTTTTTTTTGAGACTTCTGCTGAATTAAAAATCAGAGAAATGCCTAAAGAGGGTAACACAAAGTGCAGAAAATGTTATTTAAATTTTTACTGAAGTATAAAATACATAAAGTGGAAATATCCTCAGTGTATATAGCTTGATAGATTTTTGCAAACTGAGCGCACCATTCTTGTCATGACTGACTCTGGGACTCTCTCTTGGGAACAATGCCAAAAGTCTAAATTTGAGTCCCATCGTATATATGAGGCCACTTTCTTTTTCTTTTTAGAGTTTATTGCAACTTTGGGAAATTAGTGGTAAACCATATGGTTTTAAAAAACAATATGTGGCTGCACTTAAATTCACATAAAAATAACATTTTAAAAACCATAATGAAATTTAATCCTTTTACACAGGTTAACAAAATGTATTACAAGAAAAACTAAACATTGGGTTTAACAAAAGCAATATTTTTGAAAGTGGAACAACGGAAATATTTTTTCAAATTTTTTACAAATGGTGACCTCTGGGTTCATTTGCCACACTAGGGGATCAAAGTTGTTCAAATACGGCTATGCTCAACTGAGCCACTTACCTGCAGCACAGTAGTACTAGAAATCAATCCTAAGGTCAAGATGTAAGACCATAAGAGACTAGATCCTAAATGTTTTACAGCCTCCTTAGTAAGAGGTGCTTTTCCTTCCCCAAACAGAATGAGGTCACTTCTGAGTGACTCTATGGGACCCCTCTTTTCCTCTCCTTTCTCTCCTTCTTTCTTAATCTCTAGGGTTATGCCGTCAAAGGATTTTATAAAAGTAAAAATTCAATTCCTCAGTTGTACTAGCCACGTTCCAAGTATCCAGTAGGCACTTGTGGCAACTGGCTCTCCTAGGGGACAGCGCAGATACAGAACATTTCCTTTACCATAGAAAGTTCTATTGGACAGTGCTGCTTTCAGGGATGAGCTCTGATCTCTTGTTTTATCCCTTCCTTGCCAGGTTTCCTTTCACTGCCCACAGCTCCCCATCCTTTTTTTTTTTAAGTTGGTCAAGGAAATGCTCTGTCAGAACCTAACATAATGTCTACCGGGATAAGCCAGTGGAAATTATGGTGTTTGAAAATAGTTGTTAGGCAAAGAAATACAGCTAATCAATCATCCCAAGGAAATATGCACAACCTCACCAGCAATTAAAGAAATGAAAGTTAAAATAACCCTGCCATGCATTACATACTGTCTAGACTAGAAAAATATGTAAAAATGATGGACTGTGATATTGCCAACACTGTGGGGAAAAATTCACCATTACCTACCACTAGCCATCCTGGCAATTAGTTAAATCCTCCTGAAGAACCATCTGGAACCATGTTACAGAAACTATAAAGCTATTTTCTGACGAATTCTACTTAACGACTACGGACTACTATATATTTAGTAGATAGCTGGTATGAGGCACAGTACTTGGTACTTTACAGAGTTTAAAAAAAAATGTACGTGTGTTTTCACAACAATTCTATGAGGTAGGTAGGTAGGTAGCCTTACCTTCATTTTGAAAATCTGCAAACTCTTAGGTTCACAAAAGTTAAGGAAGATACCCAGAGTAAAAGAGCAAACTAAGTGGCTGAGCCAGGATCTAATCTTAGACTTTTTGACCTAGGAAGACCTGCTCAGAACACCACATTGCCTCCCATTTCAGGGAATTGCCTCCAAGGGAATGGTACAATTAGGGCGGGGAAAGAAATTTACACAAAAATATACATATTAAAGCAATTATGACACGTATTACAAAGGAAAAATTGGAAAATGCACACAGAAGACAATGTAAGCTGGGCCCGGCACACAGAAGGCTCTCAAAAAAAAAATTTTTTTTAAGCAATTCGGTGAAAAAGATCTCTGGCCCTTTAAAAGTCAGAGGCGGGTAAAACAGAGAGAAAGGAGGCGGGTTAAGAGCTGACGCGAGAAGCTGCTTGCCTTATTTAAATGAGCGTGCGTAAAGGCTTGCCCTCGTTCCTCGCCACGTTCCTCACTCAGTGCGCGTGCGCTGCCTTAACCCTGAGGCGGCTCTCGGCTGCTCCTGCCTATTTAGGTGGGCGGAGACAGTCGCGTGAGTTCCGTGGACCTGCCTTCTCCCTCCCAATTAACCAGCCCCGCCCCCCTCCTGCACATGCGCGTACTTCGGCACTAGACCAGGAGGTCGGTGAATGGCTCCAGGGGTTGCGCCTGCGCTGTGGACGCCTCTGTCGGAAGTGGGCGGGATCGTGTTCCAAAGCCGAAAGGGCGGAGGGAGAAAGCGCGGCAAGAGTGGCTGAATGGAAAGCTGAATTTCGGGGCCGCGCAAATGCCCTGCTGCACAATTACGGAAACTAGAAATGTAAGGCCAGAATGTGATCACTGGAACTTAATTTTCGATTTTAGAAACGTTTTACAAGACTATTCTTTTTTACATGTGTGTTAAATAAAGGTTTTAGGGAGAAAGAATTTTCCCTGTTTTCTTTTTCCCCATGACTTTTTTTTTTTTTCCCCTCTCTCCGCCGCACCGCGGGGCTTGTGGGATCTTAGTTCCTCCACTAGGGATGGAACCTGGGCCCCTGCGGTGGAAGCGCAGAGTCCTAACCACTGGACCGCCAGGGAAGTCCCCCCATGAATTCTTATATTCTAAAAGGCTTCAGGACTCAATAAGGACACATTTGGGTGACTGTGTGCCAGGTTGAAAAGAAGTATTATTTAAAATATATATATATATAGGGCACACCTTCTCGCCCACATAAAAGTAGGTCCTAGTCAGGAATCCCAGTCAGGAAATCATTAGGAAGAGATGTTGAATAAGAGCCGGAAAAGAAACAAGTCTGCATAGAGGTAAGTGTGATTTTGTGACGTAAAAGTTAGAAATGTTTTGGAAGTCCCCTGTGTCAGTTCATCAACTTGATTCCTTGTAGAAAACGTGTTATCTTTTTTATATGTACGTTGTGCTGGATACTGGAGATTCAAAGATGAATGTAATTCAGCCCCTGCCCTTGACGAGTTCACACTCAGAAAGGAAGGACGGCAGGGTTCAGGGATACGAATACCCTGGGCAAGGTCCTGGAGGTACGCATGATAGTGTAGTGACTCCGGACGCTGTCTTGACCAAAGTGGAAGGATGGCCTCACACAACATGGGAGATCGCGTTGAACGCCCTATGAACAGAGTGGGGGTAGACTGGGAGTGAGGAGGTCCAGATGCCAGGCTGAGGAAGGTTGGCTCCAAATCCAGTGGCCAGGAACCACCGTGTTTTCTTGAACTTGCTCTGCTGGCAGGGAATGAGGCAGAAGGTGACTTTTTGACACAGTGATTGGTTGAACAGGGAGAAGTTGGGAAAACTGTCTAAAAAGTCTCAACCTGGCAGGCAGTAAAACCTCCCAAACTGCCAAGTTATGAATTCTAATTAAGGATGCAAACCATGAAAAGGAAAGGAAAGGTGATTCTTGGGTATCCTTAGGAAGTTGCTCAGAGACTTACTGGGCTTTTCTCATTTGGGTAGCCACCTTCTCTTTAAACTGTTTTCTCCTTGAGACATAGCATCTTAGAAGGGTCCCAAGCCAAGAATGGACCTGCCCTGAAAGGAATGAACTATTTCATAGGTACCTCATAAAGAACAGAAAAATAATGAAAATGCAAACAAGGAAACCCTTAAATGGACTCAAAATACACCAGTTAGTACAACCCTCCTCACAGGGGAGTCACACAGGGCCTCATGCTCAGAAGTGCCTTGTGCTTGGCTTAATATTCTGCTGTCACTGTTTTGAAATTCTTAATAATTTTTTATTTTATTTATTTATTTATTTTGGCTGCATTGGATCTTCGCTTTTGCATGCGGGCTCTCTCTAGTTGCAGCGAGCGGGGGCTACTCCTCGTTGCGGTGCGCGGGCTTCCCACTGCGGTGGCTTCTCTTGTTGCAGAGCACGGGCTCTAGGCGCGCAGGCTTCAGTAGTTGTGGCATGTGGGCTCAGTAGTTGTGGCTTGCGGGCTCTAGAACTCAGGCTCAGTAGTTGTGGCGCACGGGCTTAGTTGCTCTGTGGCATGTGGGATCTTCCCGGACCAGGGCTCGAACCCGTGTCCCCTGCACTGGCAGGTGGATTCTTAACCACTGCACCACCAGAGAAGCCCTACATTATTTTTTTAAACTTAATACTTTAATTGTTTTCTGCTTAAAAGTAATTCATGCTCAAATGATTATCCCCCAAATCAGGATAGTGGTTACCTTAGGGGAAGGGAGGGAGAAGGTTAGGGTCAGGGAAGAGGGGTCTGGGGTTATCTAAGGTGATGGCAATGTCTTCTTTTTGTTGTTGTTGTTGGCAATGTCTTATTCTTGACCTGGGTCTTAGTCACACAGATTCCCTTTATGATTACTATTTAAACTGTACATATACAATTTATGCATTTTTCTGTATACATTATATGTCACCATAAAAAGGTAATATAGTCTCATTGTTGAAAACGTGGAAAGCAAATTTTTTTTTTTTTTTTACTAAAGATGAAGAATGTTGACATATTTCCACCACCCTAGCTCTGTGAGTAGTAGTTTTTCAGGTGAAAGAAAAAAGACTTATTTGTGATAAATCTGTTGATTTTTGCCTTTTGTTGGAAGAAAAAGAAATTCTGTGAAGTTGCCAGCAGGTGGCGCAATTAAATAAGATTTAGTCTTGCAGGCTCAAAAGCAAACCAAACCAAAACCAAAAAGCAGCCAACACTTCCCCTGGTGATTGGAAAACATTTTGGTGAATTTCCCACTACCTACAATCTTCCTCCAATATCCACCATTATACAAAAGAACCTGGTAAATGTGGCTTCATTAGGGAACTGTCAGACCTAATTCTTCAAATGCATCGAAGACACTGGATGTTTTCTCCCTGTTGCTAGACAGAGGGCCTCCAAAATAACAGGGTTGGCTGGGACCCAGGATATAGGGCTTTCTGTGTCTACAACAGATGAGGACAGCAAAGATCTCTAATAATAAATACATTCCTCAAACATTCTTAGATGGCTTTTGAGACGAATTAGGAAGTGTTCGGTTTCTAAATCTTTATCAAGCACTTCCTTCCACTCACATTTCTTTGATAATGGCCACTGGAGGTTGGGTAAGTTTTCACATAAGAAAAAAGGACGTTTTAATCTGGACACCAAGCCAAAGAGATCAACGTGCTCATCATCCTTCTCATTAAGATACACTTATTTGGGGGACTTCCCTGGTGGTCTAGTGGTTAAGATGCCACGCTCCCAATGCAGGGGGCCGGGGTTCAATCCCTGGTCAGGGAACTAGATCCCGCACGCTGCAATTAAGACCCAGTGCAGCCAAATAAATAAATAAATATTTTTAAAAATAAAAGATTTATTTGGGGCAAGGTTGGCCTCAGGACTGGGGACAGGATGGTGGTGGCCATGGGAAATTGGTTACATATGAGGAGGAATGATCAGATAAGTAAATATATTAAGGATGACAGGAGCCAGGTTTCCCACTGCTGGAGAGGGGAATAGTGAATCTGGAAAGGGACAAACTAGAATGCACTCTGTGGATTGGAATTGGATATTGGTGTGAAGTCATGGTTTTCAATATTTATAAATAGAGTTATAAATAAAGGTGTAAATGTGTACATATATACATGCATAATATATAAATATAGTCCCTAGATCTGTCCTCAGAGAGAAGAGAATAGTGACATCCCATAGTGATGAACACACACATCTAGTACCCAGAACTTGGTTTCTAGGGAATCTCCTGGTGGTCCAGTGGTTAGGACTCCACACTTTCACTGCCAAGGGCCTGGGTTCAATCCCTGGTCAGGGAACTAAGATCCTGAATGGCGCAGCCAAAAACAAAAAACAGAACAAAACAAACTTGGTGGAACTTCCCCTGGTGGTCCAGTGGTTAAGACTCTGCGCTCCCATTGCAGGGGGCCTAGGTTTGATCCCTGGTCAGGGACCTGGATCCTGCATGCCACAACTAAGACCTGGAGCAGCCAAATAAATAAATATATTAATTTTAAAAACCAACTTGGTTTCTAAATGCCATTCTCCACTGGAAAGAGCCAGGAATGCTTGGAGAAATGGCTGATTTCAGAGTTGGAGCCGGGAAAGTATAAGATGTGCTTGGAACATCATTTTGTGTCAAAAAATAAGGAAATGTGGGCTTCCCTGGTGGCGCAGTGGTTAAGAATCCTCCTGCCAATACAGGGGACACGGGTTCGAGCCCTGGTCTGGGAAGATCCCACAAGCCACGGAACAACTAAGCCTGTGCACCACAACTACTGAGCCTGCGCTCTAGAGCCCGCGAGCCACAACTACTGAGCCCACGTGCTGCAACTACTGAAGCCCACGCGCCTAGAGCCCATGCTCCGCAACAAGAGAAGCCACTGCAATGAGAAGCCCACACACCACGATAAAGAGTAGCCCCCTGCTCACCGCAACTAGAGAAAGCCTCTGCGTGGCAACGAAGACCCAACGAAGCCCAAAATAAAATAAATAGAAATTAGAAAAAAAAAGTAAGGAAATGCTTGAAGAATGATGGGGATCTATCAAAAGGACACAGAAGTCAGCTAAAAGTGAATCTCAGTGGCCAAGTCTGTGAGAACTTGAGCATCAAAATAGTTATAGTAATGGATTATAACTCGTTGACTAAAATAAAACACATGAGTTCATGCTGATATAAATAAATGGAAAGTTTGATGAAGAACAGGATATTTACATAGTTGAGTATCTCCCATAACATACTTGCAAAGGGAATAAGAGTAACTTGACAGGGGAGAAACCGGGAAGACACTACCTTAAGCAAAGTGAACATCGTCAGTAGTGGGACACATTGGAATTCTGTGCCACCTGTTGAGCTGCACTGAGGAGAAAATAGCATCACTTCTGCGGTTGTCCCAGCAAAGATACCTAACCTCAGTCTAATCAGAGGACCTGTTAGGCAAACCCTAAGTGAGGAAAATTCTACAAAGTAACTGTCCTGTCCTGTTCAGAAATGTCAAGAGCAGGAAGATGAAGGAAGATTGAGGAACTGTTCCATATGAAAGGAGGCTAAAGAGACATGACAGCTACACACGGCAGGTGAGCCTGGATTGGATCCATTTACTATGAAGGACGCTTTTGGCACAATTGGGAAATTTGAATGGGGTCTGAGGATTAGGAGGAGTAATGTATCAGTGTTAATTTCTTGATTTTGATGCTTGTACTTTGGTTGATTAGGAGAATGTTCTCGATTGTGGGAAATGCCCACTAAAGTATTCAGGAGTGATGGGGTGAACTGGATGAGCAACCTATGCTGAATGGGTTTGAAAAATACGTTATTTGTACTGTACTTGTACTTTTCTTTAAGTTTGAGATTTTTTGGATAAGTTAAAAAGTATATGTATATAAATCAACACACAGAATGGGAAAAATAGGGACTTCCCTGGTGGCGCAGTGGTTAAGAATCCGCCTGCCAATGCAGGGGACACGGGTTCGATCCCTGGTCTGGGAAGATCCCACATGCTGCAGAGCAACTAAGCCCGTGCGCCACAACTACTGAAGCCTGCGTGCCTAAAGCCTGTGCTCTGCAACAGGAGAAGCCATCGCAGTGAGAAGCCCGTTCACCACGAGGAGGAGCCCCTGCTCACCGGAACTAGAGAAAGTCCACACGCAGCAATGAAGACCCAGTGCAGCCAAAAATAAATAAATAAATACATTTATTTAAAAAAAAAAAAAAACCCCACAGTGAGATACACTTCACACAAAATCACAAGGTTGGCTAAAATGTAAAACAGAGACAATAACAAGTGTTGACCAGGATGTGGAGAAATTGGAACCCTAATACTTTGCTGGTGAGGATGTAAAATGCAGCCACTTTGGAAAACAGTTTATTGCTTCCTCAAAATGTTAAAGTTACCATCTGATTAGGCAATTCCACTCCTAAGTGTAATACAAAGTGAAAAGAAAACATGTGTCCACACAAAAACTTGTGCACAAATGTTTATAGTAGCATTATTCATAATAATCAAAAAGTGGGAAAAAAATTTTTCATTTACAGATGAATGGATAAACAAAATGTGTAACTCCAGTCTGAGCCTGAAGGCTTTAGAACCAAGAGAACTGATGTGTAAATCCCAGTCCCAGGGCAGGAGACTGATGTCCCAGCTTAATGGGTCAGGCAGAGAGAGAGAATTCTCTCTTCCTCTACCTTTTTGTTCTATTCAGACCCTCAGCTGATTGGACAAGGCCTTCTTATATTGGGGAAGAGAAGCTGCTTTACTCAGTTTACTGATGCAAACAATCTCTTCTGGAAAAACCTTTGCAGACACATCCAGAATAACGTTTAACCAGATACCTGAGCATTCGTGGCTCAGTCAGTTGAGACATAAAGTTAATCATCTTGATAGCTCAATAAAGCTATTATTAAATATATATACATTTTACTGTTCAAAACTGTCAAGGTCATGAAAAAAACAAGGAAGACTGAGATACTATCACAGACCAGGAGAATATGGAGACATGATATTTAAATGTGGTGTCAGATTGAATCGTGGAACAGAAAAAGGACATCAGTAGAAAGACTGGTAAAACCTGAATAAATTCTGGAGTTTAGTTCATAGTAATATGCCTTTGTTAATTTCTTAGTTTTGATAAAGATGTCATGGTTATGTAAATTGTCAACATTAGGGGAAAATGAGTGAAGGAGAGTAAATGGGAACTCTCTGCACTATTTTTGCCATTATGTTTGTAAATCTAAAAGTACCCCAGGACTTCCCTGCTGGTCCAGTGGTTAAGACTCTGCGCTCCCAATGCAGGGGGCTCGGGTCCAATCCCTGGTCAGGAAACTAGATCCCACATGCCGCAACTAAGACTCAGCGTAGCCAAATAAGTAAATATTTAAAAAGGAAAAAAAAAAAAAGACTCTGTGCTTTCACTGCAGGGGGCGTGGGTTTGATCCCTGGTCAGGGAACTAAAATCCCACATGCTGTGCGGCACAGCCAAAAAAAAAAGTATCCCAAAATAAAATGTTTGTTTTTTTAAAACCCAAATATATAAAGTTAGTGCTTTCTGGTGCTTACGTATCAGGCACTTTACCTACATCATCTCATTTAGTCCTCATAACAATCCTACCGAGCAACCCCCAACTTACAGAGAAGGCGAATTATGTACTCAGGGTCATGCATCTGGCAAGTGGCAGGGCTGGGATTTGAACTCAGGTCTGTCTGACTAGTAAATCACACAGCCCCAGCCAGCCAGGACTTTACAGTCCCAGGTAGGCCCAGTGATGCAAATAACTGAATAAGGACATAAAGGACATTTTGATACCTGGAGGGTAAATATTAAACAAATAAATTTTAATAGATGATACTGTTTACATTATAAACCTGTGAACAGAAAGATAGGGGTTTAAAATTTCTATCAAACACCTGAACAACATTTCAGGAAAAAAACATTATTGGGGGAGGGTGTGATGAATTGGGAGATTGGGATTGACATATATACACTAATATGTATAAAATGGATAACTAATAAGAACCTGCTGTATAAAAAATAAAATAAAATTCAAAAATTTAGGGCTTTCCTGGTGGCGCAGTGGTTGAGAGTCCGCCTGCCGATGCAGGGGACACGGGTTCGTGCCTCGGTCCCAGAGGATCCCGCGTGCCGCAGAGCGGCTGGGCCCCTGAGCTGTGGCCGCTGAACCTGCGTGTCCGGAGCCTGTGCTCCGCAATGGGAGAGGCCACAGCAGTGAGGGGCCCGCGTACCACAAAAAAAAAAAAAAAAAATTTCAAAAAAACCCTGGGTTTAATCTACTGTGTTCAGACTACTTTTTTTTTTTTTTTTTTTTTTTTTTTTTTTTTTTTTTTTTTTGCGGTATGTGGGCCTCTCATTGTTGTGGCCTCTCCCGTTGCGAAGCACAGGCTCCGGACGCGCAGGCTCAGCAGCCATGGCTCACGGGCCCAGCCGCTCCGCGGCATGTGGGATCTTCCCAGACCGGGGCACAAACCCGTGTCCCCTGCATCGGCAGGCGGACTCTCAACCACTGCGCCACCAGGGAAGCCCCAGACTACTTTTAAAACCATTTTGCCTCTACGTTTTCCATCAAAACTGCTCTATTTAGTGCCACCAATAAATTTTTGTTGGTTTGTTTTCTTCTTTTAAAAATTATTTTAAATTTTAACAGAAGAAAATTCCATCAGTTTATAGGGTGGACTATTTCTTTTTTTTTTTCCACTTGCCCCAATATTATTTATTGGAAGAGAAATTCTTTCAATTCCCTTCTTTCCTTCTTCCCTCCCACCATATGCTGGACTATTTCTGTTATACTAAATTCACCCAATCTCTTTCGGGGTACACGAATGATCATATAACTTTAATCAGTATATATACATTATTTGGAGATCTACTTTTTTACTTAACATGCTTTAATGTACCTGTTTAAAGGTATCCATTTAGTTCCCATAATGATTTTTAACAGCCATATAGTATTACATGAAATAGACAGGTTATAGCTTTTTTTTTTTTTTTCTGTTTTTTAATTTTTTGGCTGCACCTCGTACCGTGCAGGATCTTAGTTCCCCAACCAGGGATTGAACCCGGGCCACCACAGTGAAAGCGCTCAGTCCTAACCACTGGACCGCCAGGGAATTCCCAAGACAGACTACAGCTTACTTAACTGTTTCCCTCTTGTGGGGCACTTGGGATGCTTCCAGTGTGGCTGATCTGACAAATGCTGCTATAACCATCTTTGCACAAATTGCTTGTTACAGTCTTGGGGACTATTTTTTTTTTGTGGGGGGAACTATTTTGAGCAAGGGCGTTTGTGGGAAGCAGACGAAGGAAAAGTCCCTGGAATTTTCACTTCTCCCTGGGCAGCTGCTCTTATTTTAGAATAGGCTCTTGGCATCCTGCAGTGCATAAGTAACACAGCTACCAGTAGCTGGATGAGCTGGGGAAAGTTCTTTCACCTCTCTGTACCTTGGACTCTTGCTATTTCAAGTGTGGTCTTTGAACCAGTAGTATTGGCTGCGAGCTTGTAGAATTACAGAATCTCGGGTCCTTCCTAGAACCTACTGAATCACTATCTGCATTTTAACAAGATCTCCAGGAGGTGGTTTAAAGCACACTGAAAGCTGGAGAAACCATGCCTCAGAGTACTTACCTGTCGAATAGGGATAATAAAGGTCCTTACTCATAAGGTCGTCGTGCATTATACATATACGTAATGCATTAATACATGTACATAAAGTGCATAGAAGAACGCCAAGCACATAGTAGGTGCTATGTGTTCCTCTTTTTTTTTGGCCACGCCACGAGGCTCGTGGGATCTTAGTTCCCAGACCAGGGATTGAACCCTAGCCCTGGGGAGTGAAAGCACCAAGTCCTAACTACTGGACCACCAGGGAATTCCCGTTTGCTACTTTTGTGACTCTCCCCAGCTGACTGAGCAAATTCTACAGCTGGTAGGTCCCCAAGTAGAGTGCCTTAAAATAAGCAAATAGGAGAGATTTCCCCTGGTGATGTGTGTGTGGGGGGGAGGAATCTTGCAACGCACATTCTCACGTATCGTGGTCAAAATCCCTAAGAAGAGGGCTTCCCTGGTGGCGCAGTGGTTGAGAGTTCACCTGCCGATGCAGGGGACACGGGTTCGTACCCCGGTCCGGGAAGATCCCACATGCCGCGGAGCGGCTGGGCCCGTGAGCCATGGCCGCTGAGCCTGCGCGTCCGGAGCCTGTGCTCCACAACGGGAGAGGCCACGACAGTGAGAGGCCCGCGTACCATAAAAAAAAAAAAAAAAAAAAACAAACAAAAAAAAAAAACCTAAGAAGAGGCACATCCAGCCCCAGGAAGCTGATGAGTGAGTCTGAAAGCTCTTTGGGCAGAAACCGGGACAGGGTGGCAGCCAGGTAAGATCTGATACTTCTGGCACCTAAGCAGCTACACTGATGGGGGTGGCCAGCCTGTGCCATCTACAGAAAGGCTTGTGAATAATGCACGTAAAGTCCTGACCCCACAGAGAACAGTCCCTAAGATTTGCAACCTGACCGCTGGCCAGCTTGCAGAGAAGGTACATCTGCCTAGCTCTTCCTGGGGGGCAAGGCCAGCCTCTTCAGCCCAGGATTGAGCAGCTGCAAGCACAGGTAAAGGGGGATCGTCATCCCAAATCCTCTGCTTGGTGACATTTAATTCATCCTTCAAGGCCCTGGATTTCCTTTTTGATTCTACTAACCCCAATTAAATAAACGATTTTCTGTTTTTTCACCAAGTGAGTGATTTATCTGGTTTTGCAAGCTTCATGACACATTGTATCAGGAGTCTCAAGCTCAGCTGTCTCCAGCCTACATGAAGTAGGCTGGGGCAGTACAACTGAGCCTGCAGGGGACTGTGGCAGCTGGCGAGCCTCCTGTGAAGGGGACATGTGTTCCTCTGGTCCAGCCCACTGCCGAGCACGAACATGAGCCTGGTGTGGCCAGATCTTTCCACTTTTCAAGAAAGTCTGGATTTTTATATGAAACTGTCATCTTTTTCTTAATTAAAAAAAATTTACATTTAAAAACTTACATTTAAAACTTCTATATTTAAAAACTTAATTTAAAAACTTTTGTTTATAATCCAGCCAAACTGGAAACATCCCAAAGTTACCTCAACTGGTGAACGGATAAACAAATGGATCCATCCATACAATGAAATACACTCAGCAAAGGAAAAAGGAATGCATTACGGAAACATACAATAATCATCTGAATCTCAACTGCATCATGCTGACTTCTGCTGGCCAAGATGCAGTCATATGGACCAGATTTACTTTCTCACCTGAAACAACAAAAAAATGGAGAAAATATATATGAAATGATGTGTTTTTTCAAGACACTGGACATCAGTCAATGGAGGACAGTGATCCCTGAGACACAGGAAACAAGTGGGGTTAGCCCTGTGACTGTCCAGCTTATTGTCTTTTTTTTTTGGCTGCGCCATGCATTATGTGGGATCTTAGTTCCCCAGCCAGGAATCGAACCCGCGCCCCCTGCATTGGAAGCATGGAGCCTTAACCACTGGACTGCCAGGTAAGTCCCCCAGCTTATTGTCTTGAGAGAGTTTCCAGGCCATGGTACAGGGCAGGGGGGCCCCAGGTGGAGCCTGGAAGACCCCCTGAGTTGAGAGGACAGAGCTGAGGGTCCAGGGAAACCAAGGAGGTTAGAATTCTAGAGAGGAGACAGCTGCACATGGAGAATCCAAAGGTCTGCAAAGAGTCCCCTCTAGGATCAGCTGAGCCCTGGTCGACCCATGCTTGCAAGTACAACTACCGGAGGCCAGGGAAAGAGCTACCTGAAATGATCAGGTAAGAGTGTGTGGCACCGACACAGGCCCAGGAATACAGCCTGCTCCTGCACCAGCCAGACTGGAAAACTTCATGATTCGTGGGCACTGGTCTTGCCTCAGTAGTGGAGAAGAATTAGCTCCAGACTGAGCACTCTTTTGGTCCCAGGTAAGTGTTAAAAGCAAGATTCAGGGCTTCCCTGGTGGCGCAATGGTTAAGAATCCGCCTGCCAATGCAGGGGACACAGGTTCGAGCCCTGGTCCGGGAAGTTCCCACATGCCGTGGAGCAACGAAGCCCGTGCGCCACAACTACTGAGCCTGCGCTCTAGAGCCCATGCTCCGCAGCAAGAAAAGCCACCGCAGTGAGAAGCCCATGCACCGCAACGAAGAGTAGCCCCCACTCGCCACAACTAGAGAAAACCCGCGCGCAGCAACGAAGACCCAACGCAGCCAAAAAAAAAAAAAAAAAAAAGCAAGATTCAAAAGGATCAAATGGTTTCCAAATAACCACATCCAATATAAAGCTCAAGAATCTTTTTTAGAACTACTAAAATACAAAAGAAGGAGGAGGAGAGGGAGGAGGAGAAAAAGGGAGGTGGACGGCAACAAGGTAGACTTCACAACATCTGACATCCAGTCAACAATAAACAGGCTTGCAAAAAAAAATCCTGTTTCACCCTTTTTGAGAGGTGTTGTTATGGGTTAAATTGTCTCCCAAAAAGATATGTTGAAGTCCCAACCCCCAGAGACGAGAATCATAAATCAAAGTTGGTCATTAATTAGCTGGGAATCTTGAGTAAGTCACGCTCTTTTTCACGCCTCAGATAAGAACTGCAAATGTTTCTCTGTGTGCTCTTGTGCATTTTCCCCATTCAGAGTTCTCAGAGGGGTCTATGAACCCCAAAAGTTGAGAACCTCTGCAGTAGATGATCTTTAATGTTTATTCCTTCAACAAATATTTATTGAGGGCCTACTGTGTGCTTTAGGGATCCAATGAGGACCAAAACAGAGACAAGATCCCTAAGATCTCATGGAGATTATATTATATACCCATGGAGGGAAACATGCAACCAACATGGAGATGAACACTTTCATATAATGGTAAGTTGTATGAAGGAAATAAAGCAGGTGAAATGTGACTGGGAGGAGGCATGACCCGTTGGGTGTTCAGGAGCAGTTGTTTTTTTTTTTAGAGGTGTTGTTACAGGTTGAATTTTGTCCCACAGAAAGATATGTTGAAGTTCTAATACTCCCTCAGAATGTGACCTTATTTGGAACTAGGTTTTTGCAGATGTAATTAGTTAAACTGAGATGAGTTCATGCTGGAGTAGGGTGGGCCCTTAATCCAAGGAGACTGGTGTCCTTATAAGAGGAGAGGACACACAGAGACAAGCATGTAGGGAAAGAGGCCATGTAAAACAGAGGCAGAGATTGGAGGGGTGAAGCTGCAAGCCAAAGAATGCTGAGGGTTGACCACCACCACCATAAGCTATGAAGAAGCAAGAGAAGATTGTATTCAGAGTCTCAGAGGGAGTATGATCTTGCTGACTCCTTGATTTCTCACTTCTAGCCTCCAGAACTGTGAGAGGATACATTTCTGTTGTTCACACCACCCAGTTTGTGGTACTTAACCCAGTTTGTAATTAGAGCAGCCCTAGGAAACTAATACAGGTGTCATTTGAATTAAGGCTAGAATGATGAGAAAAAGGCAACCATATGAAGATTTAGAGGGAAGAATATTCCATGCAAGGGCAGGAAGAAAAAACAAACAAAAACCGTGGCTGGAGAGTACTTATCGAGAGGGATGAGATAAGAGATGTGACTCGAAAACTAGGCAGGGATAGATCTTGCAGGACCACGCCCGGGAGGTGAGGGAATTTGGATTCAATTAGCATTGAGGTGGTTATGTCATTTGAGCGACAGAAACAGCTGTCAAGAGAGTCACCTAGAGTCTTAGAGGGCAGGATCAAGGATGTATTGGTTGAAGTAAATAATGACAATGTGAGATGACAGGGCCCCCTCTGCGCTTCCCCGCCCTGCCCGGCGACCTTGCTGGATGGTGAACGTCAGTTCTGGCATTCCAGGCCGTCGTTGGCTTTGGCTCAGTTAAGGCAATGCTCCCCGCTCCGCAATCTCCCTTCTACCTCCCGACCGCAGACACCCCCAATACACACAATTTAAGTAAAATAAGCTCTACAAATGCGGTTTGCGGACAAGTTCCCCACCCAAACTAGGCGAGGGAGATTCTGGAGGCGCAGAAGCGTTCCCAAGGGGGGGGGCAGCAGTAGACCCTTTCCAAGTTCTGCAAAGCTACGGCAATCCCCCGGCAGCCGCCCTTCGCGCGGGGGCGGAGCCGGGGCGGAGCGTGCGCATGCGCAGGGCCTGACTCCCGGCGAGGGGTGGGGCGGGCACCAGGGCCGGAGCTGTGACGTCAGTTGCGCGCGTGGCTCCCGCTGCGCAGGAACAGCTGGTGCCTCGGAAGGCGGCCGGCAAGCGGACAGGCGTGGGGTGCCGGTGGCCGGCCGCGCCAAGCTGCAGGAGCAACCCCCGCCGCCTCGCACCACTGCACCATGGCCGGCCAGCTGGAGCGTTGCGAGCGCGAGTGGCACGAGCTGGAGGGAGAATTTCAGGAACTGCAGGTAGGACCGGGCCACCTAGTCCTGAAACTCTGCTACCTGATGTGCAGGGTATTCCCCTTCCTGCTTGCCCAGCCCGGGCGGTGGGAACCATTAGGGCCCAGAGGTTGCCCCTGGCTAGGCCCTGGGGGCTGGTGGTCCGCGTGAGCCAGCCCCCTCCCATCTCCCAGTATTTCAGTTCTTCATCCCCTTAGGGCGCCGAGTCGAAGCTCCCCATTTCCCCCGCCCTCGCGCCGGTTCTTTGCTCCGCGCACCTCCTTCGCTGCAGAAAGTTGGTCTGTGGCGTCTGAGGGGAAGTTCCAGGCATGTCCATGTGGGGGAGGCCGGAGGGGACAGGTATGTTTGGGGACTCAAAGAGAAAGCCCAGGGCCCACCTTCTCAGGGGTCTGCCTTGACCCCACCGCCGCCCTCCAGCTTTCGGCAGCTCCACTCCTCCTGTACTCTGGCGGGCCAGCCCTCTCCTCTGCAGCTCCATTTTGAGAGATGTGCTTGGGAGCCATTCACCTTGAACCCGTAGACTTTGCTTAGGGGTTAGAGACCCCTGTTCTCAGTCTTTGGGGCTCCTGTGTCTGTGCCCGCCTCTCCGACGCTGCTGCAGGCTGAGTTGGGCGTTGTGGATGACATCTGTCACTTGTGACAGCTGGGTTGCCTCCTTTAGTGATAGAGGCTGCTCCCAGCCCTCACCCATTTGGCCCAGAGCCTTACACTGGGTGGGGTGAGGGCGGGTGTAAGAGGCCCCTTGAGAGAACGGCATTGCCGCTGCGCAGGCCTGGCAGGAGGAGTTGTTTCTGATAGGAGGTTCGCAGAGGCCTCAGCTACCTACCTTGGTGACTAAAGACGCCTCAGGAAACCTTAGGGTTGGCCAAGAGGGATGCCTGGACCATTTGTGGAGATGAGGCTGTTCCCTCCGCGGCTACCGGATTGTGTCTCTTTTCTCCAGAGTTGGGCTCTGTTTGCCTTAAGTCACATGGAACACCCCGGCCCGCTCCTTCCTGGCCTCAGCTGGAGCAGTGACATTTTCTCTGTCCATGTAGCTCTTGTCTGCAGTTCGGTTGGCCTCTAACTGTGTCCAGAGGAGGGGAGGGGAGATTGTCAAGGGTGTCTGTGATGGGTCTTTCTAGAAATGATGTCGTAGGTCCAGATGAATAGAGAGAGGGCTGCTGGAGAGACTGAGCAGGAAGGCGGGTGCTTTTTCAGGCATGAGCACAGGGTAAGGTACCAGAACCAGAAGGGTGCTTTTTCTTGGCCTGTCCAGCATGTGTGGGTTTGTGCCCTTTCCTTCAGGCCCAGGGCTTAGGGCCCACTCAGTTCCCAGGGGACCCTTCAGGCTCCACTGCCATCGAGAAGACTCAGCTATTTCTTAACGCTTTGTCCTGCTAGGCTCTCAGGTCATGTCCAGCTGTGGAGCCATGGAGGGTATTAGGGTGGGGAGTGCTTCAGAGCTATGCAATTAATGCAATTAACAGCAATTAGATGAAGGAGACGTTTGATTTGTTGTTATGTTCTTACTTGGTGTCTCTGGGGCTCAGGTGTGTGAGGGACAGAGAGGAATTGGGAATTAACCCTGGATTTTGTCCCCTGGTGCACAGCAAGGGCTGTAGAAGGGCTGACTGGGTGGAAACCGTGATGTCCCCTGCTTACGTCTTCGGCAGTGGGGGGACTGGACTGGACTAGGTCTGACTTCTCACTGCTCCCCCCAACCCCCATAATAAATGTGAGAGCTCTGAACTCCTGAGATGAAAGTCTCTGGAAATACGCATATAATAAGTAGGGTATATGTTGTCATTATGTATGTGTTGGGTGGACTTTCAGATATGAGACATTTGTTGGGGAACAGGGAGGTCACAACAGGTAGGCAGGTGGGCAAGATTAACAATAGGAAGGGTCTTTTTTTCTTCACCAGAAAATACCGGCCTATCTTAATTTGCCTATATCTGCATCAGAATCTGGGATTTGTGGGTTTCGTGTTCCTATCTCTCTGATTCTGTCTTTCTTGGGATGATGTATAATATCTCTGTGTTGTACCTCTCCTTCCCTTTTTCCAGTGAA
This sequence comes from Hyperoodon ampullatus, assembly GCF_949752795.1. NCBI lineage: Eukaryota > Metazoa > Chordata > Mammalia > Artiodactyla > Ziphiidae > Hyperoodon > Hyperoodon ampullatus. Next base: position 8,400,459 of record NC_136926.1, on the reverse strand, counting down.
GGGAGGAAAGAGGAAATCTAATTTCAGATCCTAGAGGATTTGAAAGTTCTTTGGAATTCCTCCCCACCCCTAAAAAAGTCATAATCTCTGGGACTTTCTAGAGGAAAGGATCTGTTTTCTTTTGCCTGTGATTTGCATCTGCCAGGGCCTCTCTGGACTCAGGGGCAAGGTCGAGTCACCGTGAGGACTTTGGTTTTGCCTGGTTGCGGTTTCGGGCATGCCGGTGAATTGAGCATCAGTCTGAGACCAGTGTGTGTTTGGCCCTGTGGCCTGTGCTGTGACCACAGAAGGTCACTTACAGATGTGGTGGCAGGTGATTTAATGAGCATTTCCTGTCTTGCATCTCTGGAAACCTGACCTTGTCCCTCTGCACCCAGGAAGGAGGTGGCCCGAAGAGGCCTTTCCCTAACCCTGACCTCACAGAAATGCAGGGGCCTGGTAGGCCATTGTAAGATTTTTGGCTTTTGTTACCAATGAAACGGGCATCCCTCTGGCTGCTGTGTATAGAATAGACGTGAGGCGGACAGGGTGGAAGCAGGAAGATAAGTATTATTTTATTAAAACCCTTTAAAAAAAAAAAAACCTGTGGGCTTCCCTGGTGGCGCGGTAGTTGAGAGTCCGCCTGCCGGTGCAGGGGACACGGGTTCATGCCCCGGTCCGGGAGGATCCCGCATGCCGCCGAGCGGCTGGGCCCGTGAGCCATGGCCGCTGAGCCTGCGCGTCCGGAGCCTGTGCTCCGCAAAGGGAGAGGCCACAACAGTGAGAAGCCTGCGTATCGCGGGAAAAAAAAAAAAACAACCCTGTGAAATAGATCCTGTTATACCCATCTTACAGAGTGAAAAATATACCCCAAATCACCCAGCTTATGAGTACTGGATTCAGGATTCAAACCCAGGCATTGAACATCAGAGTCTATACTCTTATTTTTTTAAATTTTTATTAGAGTACAGCTGATTTACAATGTTGTGTTAGTTTCAGGTGTATAGCAAAGTGAATCAGTTGTACATACACATATATCCACTCTTTTTTTTTTTTAGATTCCTTTCCCATATAGGCTGTTACAGAGTATTGAGTACAGTTCGCTGTGCTATACAGCAGGTTCTTATTAGTGATCTGTTTTATATATAGTCGTGTGTATATGTCAGTCCCAGTCTTCCAATTTATCCCTCCCCCCCCATCCCCTGGTAACCATAAGTTTGTTTTCTGTATCCGTGACAGAGTCTGTATACTCTTTTTTTTTTTTTTTTTTTTGTGCATTACGTGGGCCTCTCACTGCTGTGGCCTCTCCCGTTGCAGAGCGCAGGCTCCGGACGCGCAGGCCTAGCGGCCATGGCTCACAGGCCCAGCCGCTCCGCGGCATGTGGGATCTTCCCGGACCGGGGCGTGAACCCGTGTCCCCTGCATCGGCAGGCGGACTCTCAACCACTGTGCCACCAGGGAAGCCCCACACATCTTTTTTTTTTTTTTAAATAAATTTATTTATTTTATTTGATTTATTTTTGGCTCTGTTGGGTCTTTGCTGCTGCGCCCGGGCTTTGTCTAGTTGTGGCGAGCGGGGCCACTCTTTGTTGTGGTGCACGGGCCTCTCATTGCAGTGGCCTCTCTTGTTGTGGAGCACGGCTCCAGGCACGCAAGCTTCAGTAGTTGGGGCACACAGGCTCAGTAGTTGTGGCTCACGGGCTTAGTTGCTCCCCGGCATGTGGGATCCTCCCGGACCAGGGCTCGAACCCACGTCCCCTGCATTGGCAGGTGGACTCTCAACCACTGCGCCAACAGGGAAGCCCCTCCCACACATCTTTTTAATGATGTCATATCTTTGTGAAGTTGGGTTTTGGGGGCTGATTAAAACCAAATACTATGTGAAAAGCAATTTAGAACAAGAAATGAGGATGACGGTGTCCAATCTATTCCCAAGGTTTGGGATTTTGTGCAGAGCCCGACAGGCACACACATCCGTAAATAATTTTGGTTACTTCTGAATGAAATAAAAACACTTTTGTCAATTTCTGTATATTCTTTTTTTCCCAAGAGGCTACTAAGTTGGTAGGACATAAATACTTTTCAATTATTTGGCTTAAGGACTCTGTGAAAAGTTTACTGAGACACTAAGGGTGTGGTGAACCAACAAAGTTTGAGAACCTTTGTTTTATGTCCTGATTGTGGTGGTGGTTACACAACTATATGTATTTGCCCAAATTCATTATGTACACCTGAAAATTGGTGAATTCATATGTAAATTCTACCTGTAAAGCTGATTTTTAAAAACCAGTACATGCCTGTTACATATATCTCATCCCCTAGCTCTTCCACAACTGAGGAAACTAAGAAGTGGCAGACTCTGGACATGAAGGCAGTCTGACTCTCAAGCCTAATCACTTAACCATTATGTTATCCTGTCTTCCAAATGCCTGACATGCATGCTGATGCCCTCACTTGCTGCTCCTATAACAGACGTTACTAATCGATCCTGGCACATGACTCAGAATCTTTCCCAGTATAGAATTGATACAGTTTAGGTGAAGTCAACTTGCCATCTTTGGTAGTGTTTCCATAGCATACTGAGTCTTAGTTCAGTATATTCAGCATTCAGAAATCTTTATTTGATGTTGATTCCTTGGAAGGAGAACTATATAAATGCAGTCTCTTGAAAACTTAGCACCAGCCACACCTGTAAGTGACCACATTTTAGTGGTGGCCATGGCTCTGTTGCAGTCTGCTGGGTTGCCTACCAACTTGCAATGCTCCTAGACCAGGGCCCTGTCTGAAAATGGCATATGATTCCATTGCCGGCAATTCTTTCTTTCTTTCTTTTAAATTTTTGGCCGCACCACGTGGCTTGCAGGATCTTAGTTCCCCGACCAGGGATAGAACCCTTGCCCCCTGCAGGGTTCGGACTCCTAAGTGTGGATTCTTAAGTGCGGACTGCTAACCACTGGACCGCCAGGGAATTCTTGATTGCTGGCAGTTCTTGCAATAAACGTTGGCTCAGGAGTTGTGACTCAGCCAAGTTGTGTTAAAAGGGCATCTCTAGATGTTTCACAGCTGTGCTGGCACCTGGACTCATTAACCTCATCTTCCCACTGGGGCAGAGTTTGGGGCCTCAGAGGACAGGAGAGGTGGCAGATCTCCAAATCCTCCAGCAGAAATTCAATTGTTTGTGTCTCCCATACATGGTATAAAAGGATGGTAATCAGACCTGTAGGAAAGGAGCTATGGGTATCTCAGCTTACAGAGCCAGTGTTAGTGTCTGTCTGTCTCTCTCTGATCTATTCTACATTTTTATAAGTAATACATATCCACATAGTTAAAAGCTCAAATAGGAGATATGTATAAGAATTCTGTAACAGCTGAAAACTGGAAACCTAACTGTCCATCAAAATGGATAATTCCACTGAACATCCATAGAGTGTGGCATGAAGATCAGAATGAATAAACTAGAGCTATAAGTATCAACATGGATAAATATTTTAAAAAGAAAAGCAACATTGGGAGGAGATATGGGGATATATGTATATGTATATGTATAGCTGACTCACTTTGTTATAAAGCAGAAACTAACACACCCTTGTAAAGCAATTATACTCCAATAAAGATGTTAAAAAAAAAAAACACCAAAACCTCAAAAAAAAAACAGCAACATTGAGTGAAAAGTTGCCAAGGGGTATGTATAGCATGACACGTATAATAAAGTTAAAAGCATTCAAAACAGCACTATGTTTTGCTTACTGATACATGTCTATGTAGTACAAATATAAAGACTTGCAAGGGAGTGATATGGGCCAGATTCAGTATAGCGGAGATTTGGGCAGGGCCCTGGCAGGAAGCAAATGACTCTTCCGAATGGGTGTCACTGAAAAGAGTCTAAGGAAGGGACTATTTACAGAGGTGTGGCAGTTTAAAGACGAGGTCCCTGGAGTCCTCATCCTAAAGGGGGAGAGGGAAGGGGCTGTCACCAGAGCTTGTTGCAGGGAAAGGGGAGCTGCAGGACAGGAGCTGCAGTGGTCCAAAGCTGTAGCAAAGCAGGGAGGAGGCAAGAGGAACCAATACCCCAGCCTCTCTCCCCTCCCGCCCTCCAGTCTTCTGTCCTGGCATCCCATTGGCTAGGTAGGAGGCAGGGCAAGGGAGCCTGGGAGATGCAGTCCATAGCGGTCAACCTCCCAGGGCACAGAGAAAGACAGAAGTGATCTGGGGTGGGCGTGGGGGTGGACATAACCAGCCCAGAGGTTCCCCCCTTTGCGGGCAGCAGATGGGAATACCGCGTAGAAAGAGTACATAGGGCCTCTCAACTCCTTGTGCCCTATTATTTCTTAAACTGAGGGTGAGAATATGGGTGTTAATGTTATATTTGTTTTCTATTATATGATTTTCTGTCTTTTTCAATATGCCTGAAATATTTCATAATAAAATGAGCAGGAAACCAAAAAGTAACCTAACAGTACCAAAAGGCTTATTAAAAAAAATAGTCTCGGGCTTCCCTGGTGGCTCAGTGGTTAAGAATCCGCCTGCCAATGCAGGGGACACGGGTTCCAGCCCTGGTCCGGGAAGATCCCACATGCCGCAGAACAACTAAGCCCGTGCGCCACAACTACTGAGCCTGCGTTCTAGAGCCCATGTGCCACGACTACTGAAGCCCACGCGCCTAGAGCCCGTGCTCTGCAACAAGAGAAGCCACTGCCTGCGCACTGCAACAAAGAGTAGCCCCTGCTCGCTACAACTAGAGAAAGCCCGCGCACAGCAACAAAGACCCAACGCAGCCATAAATAAACAAACAAATAAATAAATAAAGTCAGTCTCAGTCATTTATGTGGTTATGACCATGCAAATATCATTTACTGAAGAATTGAGTAGTGTATGATGCTTGCATTTTCTCTTGGAGATTTTTTTTTAATTAATTTATTTTTGGCTGCATTGGGTCTTTGCTGCTGTGCGCAGGCTTTCTCTAGTTGCGGTGAGTGGGGGCTATTCTTTATTGCGGTGCATGGGCTTCCCTTTGTTGCAGAGCAGGGGCTCTAGGCGCGTGGACTTCAGTAGTTGTGGCACATAGGCTCAGTAGTTGTGCCTCTAGGGCTCTAGAGCTCAGGCTTAGTAGTTGTGGTGCACGGGCTTAGTTGCTCTGCAGCATGTGGCATCTTCCCAGGCCAGGGCTCGAATCCATGTCCCCTGCATTGGCAGGAAGATTCTTAACCACTGCGCCACCAGGGAAGTCCAGCATTTGATTCTTTGCTGACAATATTTACCTTATAACTATACTCTTTCCCCCTGCCTCCAAAGCTCTATCTTTAGATATTTTATCAAGTGTGTCTCTTTTTTTTAAAATAGATCTTCATTCGAGTATAATTGCTTCACAATACTGTGTTAGTTTCTGTTGTATGACAAAGTGAATCAGCCATATGCACACACATGTCCCCATGTCCCCTCCTTCTTGAACCTCCCTCCCACCCTCCCTATCCCACCCCTCTAGGTGGTCACAAAGCACTGAGCTGATCTCCCTGTGCTATGCGGCTGCTTCCCACTAGCTATCTATTTTTACATTTGGTAGCGTATATATGTCCATGCTACTCTCTCACTTCATCCCAGCTTACCCTTCCCCCTCCCCGTGTCCTCAAGCCCATTCTCTACGTCTGCGTCTTTATTCCTGTCCTGCCTCTAGGTTCTTCAGCACCTTTTTTTTTTTTAGATTCCATATATATGTGTTAGCATATGGTATTTGTTTTTCTCTTTCTGACTTACTTCACTAGTATGACAGACTTTATATCCAGCCACCTCACTACAAATAACTCAATTTCGTTTCTTTTTATGGCTAGTAATATTCCATTGTATATATATGCCACATTTTCTTTATCCATTCATCTGTCGATAGACACTTAGGTTGCTTCCATGTCCTGGCTATTGTAAACAGAGCTGCAATGAACATTTTGGCACATGACTCTTTTTGAATTATGGTTTTCTCAGGGTATATGCCCAATAATGGGATTGCTGGGTCATATGATAGTTCTATTTTTAGTTTTTTAAGGAGAAATGCAAATCAAAACTACAATGAGGTATCACCTCACGCCGGTCAGAATGGCCATTATCAAAAAATATAGAAACAATAAATGCTGGAGAGGGTGTGCTGGAAAGGGAACCCTCCTGCACTGTTGGTGGGAAGGTAAATTGATACAGCCACTATGGAGAACAGTATGTATGGAGGTTCTGTAAGTGTGTCTCTTTGCTTGGTCTTGAACTAGATAGTTGGGGAGTTGGGACTTGCTTCGGGCAGCAGAATAGAGTCCTTTCTTCCATAGCTGCTTGTCTGCTTTGGTGCCCCCAGCACTCTGGGTTATTTTTGGAGGTAGCAGCTTGAAGTGGGAGTCAATCACGTTTAATAAGCTGGTACTCCTTGCACTGTGTGCAGAGACCTGACTCCCAGTGTTCAGTGAGTGTCTCCCTTGCTCCAATACACTGCTGCCTAGTTTAGAAATAAAAATAGTGGTTTGGCATTCTGGCATTTTCTTTGGAAGTTAAACATATACTTACCATATGACCCAACAATTCCATTCCTAGGTATCTATCAAAGAGAAAGGAAAATATGTATCTACACAAAGACTTGTACATGAATGTTCATGGCAGCATTATTCATAGTACCCAAAAAGTGGAAGTAACCCAAACGTCTAACAGCTGGTGGATGAATAAACAAAATGTGATAAAAATGCTGAGTAGTAATAAAAATTGATACATACTACAACATAAATACACCTCAAAAACAGTACACTACGTGAAAGAAGCCAGACGCAAAGCCACATATTGTATGATTCCATTAATATGAAGTATCCAGAAAAGACAAATCTATAGGGACAGAAGGTGGATTAGTGGTTGCCAGGAGCTGGGAGGAGGGAAGAGTGGGGAGTGAGTGCTCATAGGCACTGAGGATCTTACTGGATAATGGAATGTTTTAAAACTGGATGTGGTGATAGTTGCATAACTTGGTAAATATATAAAAATCACTGAATTGTACACTTAAAATGAGAATTTTATGACATGTAAATTATACTTCAGTAAAGTTGTTAAAAAATGATGGTTTAGGGGCTTCTCTGGTGGCGCAGCGGTCGGGAGTCCGCCTGCAGATGCAGGGGACACGGGTTCGTGCCCCGGTCCGGGAAGATCCCACATGCCGCGGAGCGGCTGGGCCCGTGAGCTATGGCTGCTGAGCCTGTGCGTCCGGAGCCTGTGCTCTGCAACGGGAGAGGCCACAGCAGTGGGAGGCCTGCGTACTGCAAAAAAAAAAAAATGATGGTTTAGGTTTGGTAGAAAAACACCCAGTATGGTTGTTCAGAGATCTACATTTTTACGTGCCTATTTAGTTTTTGGCTTGATGAAGGATTTTTTCAGCCAGGCTCCAAGTCCTTGTTTTTGGCATCTTTAAAATGACAGTACCCAGGGCAAGAGCTTGATAATAAAGACTCCAAGATTTATGGCTTCTCTTCTTACCTGGTGTGGTTAACTTTGCCCAGATGGAAAGTTCTGTTCTTTGGCATGTTAATCTAGATTCTGACACTTGCCTCTTAAATGAAGACACTCAACCCAAACTGGCAAAGCCAAACAGAATAAAATGGCAGTTGTTTGCTTACATTAATAAGGAAGTCAAAGGTGTACCGCCTTCAGATATAAGCCGATCCAGGGGCTTAAATGAAACCATCAGGGCTCAGCCTTTGTTTGCCTCTCCATCCTGTTTTCCTCTCAGTTGGGTTCATTCCCAGGCAAGGCAGCCCCATTAGCTCTGGGCTTATATCCTGCTACCTTGAGAACGAGGGGAAAAAGAGTTTCTTTTTTTTTTTCAACAGTTCTGATGAAAGCCCCACCACTGAGGTTCATTGGTTTTGAATGCTCGTCCCTGAGTCGGCCAGCCTGGTCAGGAGGCTGATATTCTGATTGGCCAAGCCTGGGTCATTTGCCCTGGAACCTGGGGTAAACCTGCTCCTAGCCAGATCTCATGGACTGAGTGTTGGGGAGGGATGGATCTCCAAAGAAACCATAGGGACATTAACCAGAAAGGGAACAGCTGCTGAGCTGGCAAAAACAACAGAAAGCTTCCATCTGGCGAGTAGTTGCATTCAAGGCCACAGGGCTGACTGCATGAAAGGCAGGATTGGATTGCCTCAGTGTGGCTCATCCTTCTGCTCCTGGAAAAAACATCTGAAAGCACAAGTCCAACTGAGGGTGTGTGGGGACTTCCCTGGTGGCGCAGCGATTGAGAATCCACCTGCCAATGCAGGGGACACGGGTTCCAGCCCTGGTCCGGAAAGATCCCACATGCCGCGGAGCAACTGAGCCCGTGCGCCACGACTAGTGAGCCTGTGCTCTAGAGCCTGCGAGCCACAACTGCAGAGCCCAAGTGCCACAAGTACTGAAGCCCGTGTGCCTAGAGCCCATGCTCCACAATGAGAAGCCCACGCACCGCAGCGAAGAGTAGCCCCTGCTCGCCACAAGTAGAGGAAGCCTGTGCACAGCAATGAAGACACAATGCAGCCAAAAAAAAAAGAGAGACAGCTGTTGTCAAATGGTACAGCCTCTCTGGAAAACGGTATGGCAGTTCCTTGAAAAAGTTAAACATGGATTACCTTATGATCCAGAAATTCTACTTCTGGTTATACACCCAAAAGAATTAAAAGGAGGGGCTCGAACAAATATTTATCCACCCGTGTTCATAGTAACATTATTCACAATATCCAAAAGATGGAAGCAACCCAGGTGTTCATCAACAGATGAGTGGATAAAATGTGGTATATACATACTGCAGGATATTGTTCAGCCTTAAAAAGGAAGGAAATTCTGCTACATGCTACAATTTGGATGGACCTTGAAGCCATTATGATAAGCCTAAATAAGTCAGGCACAAAAAGTATAAATACTGTATGATTCAACTTATACCTAGAGGAGTCAAATTCATAGAACTAGGAAGTAGAGTGGTGGTTGCCAGGGGCTGGGGGGGGACAGGAAATTGAATTATTGTGTGACAGGTTTGGAGTTTCAGTTGGAATGATGAAAAAGTTCTGGAGATGGATGGTGGTAATGGTTACTCAGTGATGTGAACATATTCGATGACACTGAGTTGTACACATAAAATGGTTAAGATGGTAAATTTTATGTGTATTTTATTACAAGTAGAAAATTTTTTAAAAATTTAATGATTAACATGGTAAATTTTATGTTTTTTATATATATATATATATATTTTTTTTTTCTTTGCGGTACACAGGCCTCTCACTGTTGTGGCCTCTCCCGTTGCAGAGCACAGGCTCCGGACACGCAGGCTCAGCGGCCATGGCTCACGGGCCCAGCCACTCCACGGCATGTGGGATCTTCCCGGACCGGGGCACGAACCCGTGTCCCCTGCATCGGCAGGTGGACTCTCAACCACTGCACCACCAGGGAAGCCCCTGTGTTATATATTTTTACCACAGTTGAAAAAAGATTGAGAGACCGCAGTCTGGAAAAAAGTTAGAATCCAAGAAATGAGTTGATAATCTTTCCTGCTGCTTGTGGGACTGGCATGAGGTAGAATCAGCAGAGACTGGGCGTGGGCAAGGAGTGCCCTGGGAATGGAGAGCGTGTCACACTAAGGGCCTTGTTTCCAGCCCCCCCAGACCCCACGTTGTCCTCAAGACTGGCAAATCCTGAGCCTGGAGCCGAGGACAGGGTGGACTGGAGGTGTGGTCTCCAGTATCAGATCTCCCTTGGGAAGTGGTTCTAGCCAATGGCAGAGAGAGAGACGGAGAACTCTTAGGGATCAGGAATGATTGTATTGGCCAAGGGACAAAATTATGGGGAGGGCCATGGACTTCCTATCCCTACTCAGTCTGATGCCTTAGGATTGGGCAGAAAATATCACCAGTGAAGCATCAGAAAAGTGCCCTTAAGAAAGTCAGTGGGGGCTTCCCTGGTGGCGCAGTGGTTGAGAGTCCGCCTGCCGATGCAGGGGACACAGGTTCATTCCCCGCTCCGGGAAGATCCCACATGCCACGGAGCAGCTGGGCCCGTGAGCCATGGCCGCTGAGCCTGCGCGTCCGGAGCCTGTGCTCCGCAACGGGAGAGGCCACAACAGTGAGAGGCCCGCATACCGCAAAAAAAAAAAAAAAAGAAGAAGAAGAAAGTCAGTGGGGGGACTTCCCTTCCCTGGCGGTGCAGTGGTTGGGACTCCGTGCTCTCACTGCACAGGGCACAGGTTCGGTCCCTTTTCAGGGAACTAGGATCCCGCAGGCTGTGCAGGGTGGCCAAAAAAAAAAAAAAAAAGTCAGTGGGGATAGCAGTGAGTGTTGCTTGGTGAGGTGTGGAGGACAGCTGTCATATGCTGTGGGTGGGAGTGTAAATTGTCACAGTCACTCTGCAGGCAATTTGCCAAGATCTGTTAAAACTAAAATCAAGCCTGTACCCTGTGACCCAGCAATTCCACTTCTCTTCCCCAGAGACACTTGCACATTTCCCCAGAGAGACAGTGCAAGGATATTATTCAGTGCTGCATTGTTGGTTATAGTCAGAGACTGGAAACAACCTAAATACCCAGTGATAGGAAAAGGGCTAAATAAACCGTTGTATGTCCACAGCATGAAGTACTGCACGGGTCTAAAAAAAATGAAATACATCTATATATTCTTATGTGGGTAGATCAATAAGATATATTGTTGAGTGAGAAAAGAAAGTTGTGAAATCATATCTATATTCTGATACTGTTAATATATTTTAAAAAATCCGAAGTATGTGCTTTAGGGTATAAGCTATGCTGCTGTAGCAAAGAGATATCCTAACAAAAGGTTTTAAATGAGGTAGCTTCTTTCTTTCTCACATAACAGTTCAGAGCGGGGTGTGGTCCAGGGTGAGTGGTGTTCCAGTTATCTGTTGCTGCCTAAAGCAACAGTTATTGCATTTTGCTTACAGAGTCTGTGGGTCAGGAGTTTAGGCAGGGCATGGTGGGGATGGCTTGACGGTGCTCCGTGAGGTCAGCGGCCTTAGCTGGGATGACGTGAATGACTGGGAGTAACTCACATGGCTGGGGCTGGAATCATCTGGAGGTTTCTTGACCCTCATGTCTGGGACCTGAGCTGGAATAACAAGGTTTGTCTTAGTTGGGGCTATTGATCAGACTGCCTCCATGTGACTTCTCTATGTGGTTAGGGTTTCCGTGCAGCATGGTGGCCCCAGGGTAGTTGAACATTTTGTTCCAAGAGCTTGTGTTCCAGCAAATAAGGTGGAAGCTACGTGGCCTTCCGTGACTTTTTCTCAGAAATTGTATAGTGTCACTTCTGCCATTTAAAAAACATTGAGGTATAGTTGACTTAACAGTACTATATGTTTCAGGTGTACAATATAGTGGTTCACAACTTTCTTTAAAATAAATTTATTTATTTATTTATTTGGTTACATTGGGTCTTCATTGCTGTGCACAGGCTTTCTCTAGTTGCAGTGAGCAGTGGCTACTCTTTGTTGTGGTGCGTGGGCTTCTCATTGCGGTGGCTTCTCTTGTGGTGGAGCACGGGCTCCAGATGCATGGGCTTCAGTAGTTGTGGCTCGCGGGCTCTAACGCTCAGGCTCAGTAGTTGTGGTGCACAGGCTTAGTTGTTCACAGCATGTGGGATCTTCCCGGACCAGGGCTCGAACTTGTGTCCCCTGCATTGGCAGGTGGATTCCTTTTTTTTTTTTTTAACATCTTTATTGGAGGATAATTGCTTTACATTGTTGTCTTAGTTTCTGCTGTAAAACAACGTGAATCAGTGATATGCATACATATATTCCCATATCCCCTCCCCCCTCCCTCTTGCGTCTCCCTCCCACCCTCCTTATCCCACCCCTCTAGGTAGTCACAAAGCACCGAGCTGATCTCCCTGTGCTAGGCAGCTGCTTCCCACTAGCCATCTATTTTACATTTGGTAGTGTATATATGTCAATGCCACTCTCTCACTTCTTCCCAGCTTACCCTTCCCCCTCCCCGTGTCCTCAAGTCCATTCTCTACGTCTGCGTCTTTATTCCTGTCCGGCCCCTAGGTTATTCAGAATCTTTTTTTTTTTTTTAGATTCCATATATATGTGTGAGCGTATAGTATTTATTTTTCTCTTTCTGACTTACTTCACTCTGTATGACAGACTCTAGATCCATCCACCTCACTACAAATAACTCAATTTCGTTTCTTTCTATGGCTGAGTAATATTCCATTGTATATATGTGCCACATCTTCTTTCTCCATTCATCTGTTGATGGACACTTAGGTTGCTTCCATGTCCTGGCTATTGTAAATAGAGCTGCAATGAACATTGTGGTACATGACTCTTTTTGAATTATGGTTTTCTCAGGGTATATGCCCAGTAGTGGGATTGCTGGGTCATATGGTAGTTCTGTTTTTAGTTTTTTAAGGCACCTCCATACTGTTCTCCATAGTGGCTGTATCAGTTTACATTCCCACCAGCAGTGCAAGAGGGTTCCCTTTTCTCCACACCCTCTCCAGCATTTGTTGTTTGTAGATTTTTTGATGATGGCCATTCTGACTGGTGTGAGATGATACCTCATTGTAGTTTTGATTTGCATTTCTCTAATGATTAGTGATGTTGAGCATCCTTTCATGTGTTTGTTGGCAATCTGTATATCTTCTTTGGAGAAATGTCTATTTAGGTCTTCTGCCCATTTTTGGATTGGGTTGTTCGTGTTTTTGATATTGAGCTGCATGAGCTGCTTGTATATTTTGGAGATTAATCCTTTGTCAGTTGCTTCATTTACAAATATTTTCTCCCGTTCTGAGGGTTGTCTTTTCGTCTTGTTTATGGTTTCCTTTGCTGTGCAAAAGCTTTTAAGTTTCATTAGGTCCCATTTGTTTATTTTTGTTTTATTTCCATTTCTCTAGGAGATGGGTCAAAAAGGATCTTGCTGTGATTTATGTCATAGAATGTTCTGCCTATGTTTTCCTCTATGAGTTTTATAGTGTCTGGCCTTGCATTTAGGTCTTTAATCCATTTTGAGTTTATTTTTGTGTGTGGTGTTAGGGAGTGTTCTAATTTCATTCTTTTACATGTAGCTGTCCAGTTTTCCCAGCACCACTTATTGAAGAGGCTGTCTTTTCTCCATTGTATATTCTTGCCTCCTTTATCAAAGATAAGGTAACCATATGTGCGTGGGTTTATATCTGGGCTTTCTTTCCTGTTCCATTGATGTATATTTCTGTTTTTCTGGCAGACGGATTCTTAACCACTGAGCCACCAGGGAAGTGCCTAGTGGTTCACAATTTTTAAAGGTTATATTTCACTTATACTTATGATAAAATGTTGGCTGTATTCCCTGTGTTGTACAGTATATCTTTTTTTTAACATCTTTATTGGAGTATAATTGCTTTACAGTGGTGTGTCAGTTTCTGCCTTATAACAAAGTGAATCAGGTATACATATACATATATCCCCATATCTCCTCCCTCTTGCATCTCCCTCCCACCGTCCCTATCCCACCGTCTAGGTGGTCACAAAGCACCAAGCTGATCTCCCTGTGCTATGCGGCTGCTTCCCACTAGCTATCTCTTTTACATTTGGTAGTGTATATATGTCCATGCCACTCTCTCACTTCGTCCCAGCTTGCCCTTCCCCCTCCCCGTGTCCTCAAGTCCATTCTCTACTAGAATATATCCTTGTAGCTTATGTATTTTATGCATAGCAGTTTGTACCTCTTAATCCCCTACTCCTATCATGCCCGTCTCCCCCTTCTCTCTTCCCACTGGTAACCGCTAGTGTGTTCTCTGTATCTGTGAGTCTGTTTTTGTTATATTCACTAGTTTGTTTTATTTTTTTAAGATTCCACATAAAAGTGATATCATACCGTGTTTGTCTTTCTCTGTCTCACTTATTTTACTAAGCATAATACCCTTCAAGTCCATCCATGTTGTTGCAAATGGCAAAATTGCATTCTTTGTTATGGCTGAGTAGTATTCCACTGTATATATACACCACATCTTTATCCAGTTATCTGTTGATGGACACTTAGGTTGCCTCCATATCTTGGCTATTGTAAATAATGCTGCTGTGCCTATATCTTTTTAAATTAGTGTTTTCATTTTCTTCAGATATATACCCAGGAGTGGAATTGCTGGATCATGTGGTAGTTCTATTTTTAGTTTTTTGAGGAACCTCCATACTGTTTCCACAGTTGCTGTACCAATTTACATTCCCACCAACAGTGTACAGGGGTTCTCTTTTCTCCACATCCTCGCCAACATTTGTTAATTGTGGTCTTTTTGATGACAGCCATTCTGACAGGTGTGAGCTGATATCTTCCTGTGGTTTTGATTTGCATTTATTTGATGATTAGCAGTGTTGAGCATCTTTTCATGTGCCTGTTGGCTATCTGTATGGCTTCTTTGGAAAAATGTCTATTCAGATCTTCTGCCCATTTTTTAATCAGATTGTTTGCTTTTTGGGTAATTTTGACATATTTTATTGGTCAAATCAGCCACAAGCCTACTTGTATTTAAGGAGAGGGAACAGAGAACCCACTTCTCTATGTGAGGAGTGCTAAAGGCTTGGTGGTCTTGTTGTAAAATAATCACAGGTGGGAAGCCCTGTCACATGAGGTCACCCGGGATCCAGGTTCATTTGGCTGAGGAGGGCACAGTGGGCTTTGTCATTTGTATTATGTGGCTTCCATCTCTGGTTTCAAGGTAACTGGATCCATTGTTGCCATATGCCAGCCAGGGAAAGAGAGAGTGGAGGGCAAGCCATTCCTTATAAAAATGTGGTTCAACTATTCTTGGCAGAAAATGTTGGCTTGACATGTGAAAACTGAATAGCTAGAAATGGCAGGTGTAGTGGTTAAAAAAAAATGTGGTTCAGAACTTACATCACTTCTGCTTGCAACCCAGTGGCTAACTCTTGGTCATATTGCTACACCTAGCTGCAAGGGAGGCTGGGAAATGTCTGTAGCTGGACAGCCACATGCCTAGCTACCACTCAGTAGGGTCCTGTTATTAAAAGGAAGCAAAGGAGAATAAGTATTAGGGACAATTAGTTTTTGCAACAGTGTGTATTTTTCATATATATGTATATATAGTTAAGTGTGTGTATATAGAAATAGGTCTATGTGGAATATAGAAATACATAGATACATACAGTCTGGAAGAATACATAGATCTAGAAGAAACTGGTAACAGTGGTTACTTCTGGAGAAGTGGGAGAAGACAGGATAGGGGTATATTCAAAGCCGACTCTAGCCGTAGCTGCAGTGTTTTAATTTTTAACGAGGATAATGTCTTCATGTTTACTTGTAGAATTAAATATTAATTTAAGCTGAAGGCCTGGTAAGCATCTGGCTGCCAGTGTTTCAGTCTTGGTCTTCTCATGCTGTGGTGGGACCCAACACCAAAGAGTGCCAGGAGGTGGCATGGCCCAGCTGGCATTGCTGGGGACTCTCAGTCCAAAGACCCCACATTCTCAAAGGCTGCTTAGTTGGGGGTCTCTCTGCCCCCATCCTCCTCGTCCAGTTCTGGAGGGTTTCCTTTATTACCAGCAGATATTGGTTGAACATTGAGGACTGTTTTGGCACTGAAGCCTCTCTCTGTACAGATTACTTATTAATTACAGGTAGAAAGCTGGTCACTGTACAGTGGAGAAGACAGGTGGACACCACCTCTCCCAAGCAATCAAAGTTAACATCACAGACACCACGTCCCTCCTGATGGGAGACACTGAGGGCCCAGCATCACTTTACTGGCATTTCTGTCCCAGGTGCATAACTAAAATTCAATCATGAGGAAATATCAGACAAACCAAGGTGGAGGGACATTCTCCAAAACAACTGGACCGAACTCTTTAAAAATGCCGATGTCACAAAAGACAGAAGTTGAGAAGCTGGTCTAGACTAAAGGAGACCAAAGTGATGTGAATAGTAATATAGGGCATCAAACTGAATTGGGTCCAGGTCTGGGGGGAAATTGCCATCAAGAGATAGTTAGCATCCAAATTTGAATTTGGATGGTATTTGAGGTGATAGTATTGTATTGTAACAAAGTTATATTTTCTGTATTTGATAATTGAATGTATAAGAGAATGTCATGTCCTTAGGAAGTATGCACTAAAGTATTTAGGAGTAAAGAAGCCTATTGTCTACAACTAACTCCCAAATGGTTTAGAACAGGAGTAGACAAACTCTTTTGGCAAAAAAGGTCAAGTAGTGAGGATTCTGGGCTTTGCGGGCCATGTGGTCTCTGTCACACTACTCTTGCTCTGCTGTTGTGATGTCACAGACAATATATAAATGAATGGGCATGACCGTGCTCCAGTGAAGTTTATTTATGGATACCGAAGTTTCAATTTCATATACTTTTCACGTGTCACGAAGTGTTCTTCTTTTGATCTTTTCCAACCAGGCAAAAATTATTTCTAGCTTACTGCCCATACAAAATCAGGTGGCCAGATTTGGCCGGTGGGCTGTAGTTTACCGATGCCTGATATAGAAAAAGAATACACCCAACACACATAAACGCGCGCGCACACACACACACACACACACACACACACGGGAATAAAGCAAATATGTCCTAATGCTAACAGTTGGTGAATCTGGGCGAAAGGTATAGGGGAGTTCTTTGTACTCTTACAATTTTTTTGGAAGTTTGAGATTATTTATTTTATTTTAAATTTTTTGGCCACGTCGCATGGCCTGTGGAATCTTGGTTCTCTGACCAGGGATTGAACCCAGGCCCCCTGAAGTGGAAGCACCGTGTCCTAACCACTGGACTGCCAGGGAATTTCCTGGAAGTTTGAGATTATTTAAAAATTAAAATTTAAATTAAAAAAGAGACACAATTTTCCTCTCTTGGGGCCTGGGAAGGAGTGAGGAAACTGTATAAATTCAGGGGACTGAGCCCTCTCTTCTGGGGGCCAAGGGAGTCTCGCTTACAGCATTCTTCCATGTGGCTCCTAATTGCTATCTTTTCACTTCTGGGCCTTCACTTTTTCCATATTTTTTGGCTTAACCTTCATATCTAGGAACCTGTTTGACAGACTTGAGAGTTTAGGCTCTGGCCTCCCTGTCTGACCATCCTCTTTTTCTCTCTCTCTCTGCTATTACAATTCTCCACCACCCAAGCAAAGAGCCACTTTAAATATGTTCAGCAAAGAGCCACTTTAAATATGTTCATTGGGGCTTCCCTGGTGGCGCAGTGGTTGAGAGTCCGCCTGCCGATGCAGGGGACACGGGTTCGTGCCCCGGTCCGGGAGGATCCCACATGCCGCGGAGTGGCTGGGCCCGTGAGCCATGGCCACTGAGCCTGCGTGTCCGGAGCCTGTGCTCTGCAACGGGAGAGGCCACAACAGTGAGAGGCCCGCGAACCGCAAAAAAATATATATATATATGTTCATTGGATTATTGTTTTTAATTTTATGGTCCCTGTCCCCCATATTGTTTTCTCCAAATTGTTGGTATTTGTCTTAGATTATCAAACTCTAGAAGAAACTGGTTGTTTCCCTGCATATGGCATTATTTTGGGGGAGGTGTGCTGTGGCAGCAATGTCGAGAAATTACTGTGTTCCATTCTCCCTGCATTGGGGTGAAGTCTCTAGTATTTCCTCTGGCCTTATGGCCCTGAATGGTTATTTCCAGGAATGAGATGTTGAATGTATTGGAGTGACTGTGCCTGGGGTAGGGAGGGTTGGCTTTAAGGGAAGAGGCGTGTCCTTTTCTTAGTTGACTTAGCAAGAACTCTCTTCATTGCCGGGATCAAAAACCCAGCTCAAACTGGACTAACTGGAAAGAAATTTATTAATTCATGTAACTAAGAGTATTAGATAGCATTACATTCAGACTTGGTTAGATCCAAGGGCTGAAATGGTGCTATGAGAATGCTGTCTCTTACCATGTCTCAATTCTGTTTTCCGCTTGGCTTCATTCTTAGGCAGGCTTTCTCCACTCAGCAGCCCCAGGTGTACCTTCTACCAGATTAGCAAACCCAGGAGAAAGAAGGCATCACTAAACCAATACTTCTAGGTAAAAGTCCCAGGGCTGACTCTCATTGGCTCAGTTTGAGTCATGTATCCACCTCTGAACCAATCAGTTGCCAGGGGATTGGAGGATACTGATTGGCCAGGCCTGGATCACATGACCACTCTTGGCATGGGAACTGTTAGCTCTACTCAAACCATCTGGATTAAAACTTGACAAGAGGTGGCTGACCTCTCAAAGGCATATTTGGTTGCTGTTCCCATCAGGAAGGATGGAACCTGCGCAGGAAAAAACAGTAGTTCCTTATTACAGAAATGCTGTGCTGTGCTGCCTTCCCCAAATCCAGTCCCAATTTTATAAGCCACATCTTTGATACGTGTAGTTGTATCATCTTTTCTTTCCTCTCTCTTTTTTAAAAATTAATTTTATTGGAGTATGGTGGCTTTACAATGTTGCATTAGCCTGCACTGCACAACAAAATGAATCAGCCATACACATACAGATATTCCCTCCCTTTTGGACTTCCCTCCCATTTAAGTTACCACAGTGTATTAGGTAGAGTTCCCTGTGCTCTACAGTATGTTCCCATCAGTTGTCTATTTTATACGTAGTATCAATCATGTATTAGTGTCTATCCCAGTCTCCCAGTTCCTCCCACCCCACCCCTTTCTCCCTTGTTATCCATAGTTGTATCATCTTAACTGTGAAACTGTGATTTCTGTAGTCACATCCCCAGACACAAGCAAACTGAAAAATGACCCCATTATGTCCTCCTGCACATGCTACCTGGGCTACTCCATCCCTTAGGATACTCACAGGATCTACAGGCAGAAGCTGGAGGAGCTGACCGCACTCCAGACTTCGTGCAGCAGCTCCATCAACAAGCAGAAGACACGACTGAAGGACCTGAAGCGCACACTCCAGAGGTAGGCTGGCTGAAACTCAAAGGCTCCCCTGGTTTTAAGGGATAGAATCCCAACTCAAAACTGGCCTGGCTTGAGCAGAGAATGGAAATTTTAATGGAAAAAACCAGGAGTGGCTTCAGACATCACTGGATCCAGGGGTCAAAGGGTGTTTTTAGGAATCTGTTTTTTTCCTCTAAATTCTGCCTTCCTCTAGGTTGGCTTTACTCTCTGGCTGAGATAGTCACTGAGATGGCCACCAACTGTGCCAGGCTTTTATCCTCCAGCCTTTCTTCCTACTGGCTTGGCCATACCAGCAGAAGTTCTGGGTGTGATCCTCATTGGCTGGAATTGGTCTTGTACCCATCTGCAAACCAATCATTGAGACTCTGGTTGGACAAGGCTCAGTCATATGTTCACTTTATGGACCTGGGGCATGGGACAGCCCTACTTGAACCATACGGGAGGGGGAAGAGGATGAGGCGTAGTTCCCCAGAGGAAAGTTCTAATAAGTCCTACTGGGTAGGTAAATAGCAAGTATCCTTCTCACGGGTGTGGGAGCTCACTCCTCACCAGGCTCTCTGGTGTAGGGGGTCCGGCATCCCTGGTGGGGATATGCTTGAGCTCCTGACTTAGTTCAGTCCCTGAGGCCAGGATCACCTGTTCACTTCCTAATCCCGTGTCTTCATGGCTTGAGAAGTGCTCTCATCCCCTGCAGGTGAAGGCGTCTGCTGGATACTGTGACCCCCTAGGGAGGCAGGAAAACAGGCTCTGAATGGCTTGTCCCAGGTCACTTAGCTGGGCCTCCATTCCAGAGTTTGTGACAATTCTGGAATCCTGGTCAATTCTTCCTTTCCCTGGTGGACAATTCTGGGGATGGTTACTGATTATACCCCTATCCTTGGCTGACCATTTTGGAAATGGAGGCCCATTAGTCATGGTGTAGAGTGTGGATGGTTCCATGTAATGACATCACCACCCTTGGAAAAACACATCTTACTGATGACGGGACTCAAGAGTCTTTCATCTGTCTAGGGTTTTTCAGTCGTGGCACTCTTGATAATTCTTTGCTGCTGGGGGCTGTCCTGTGCGTTGTCAGATGTTGAGCAGCATCCCTGGCTTCTACCCACTAGATGCCAGTAGAACCCTCTACCCCTGTCTCCACAACCAAAATGTTCCCAGACAGTATCTTCATGGTTTGGGAAGTGCTCTCATCCCAAGTTTCCCCAGTTGAGAACCACTGAGTTAGAAGGTTGACCCATGAGTTATGTTCTCACACCAAGGACCCCTGCTATTCTGAGAGTGTCTATGACTTGTTTTCCTGGTTTTGAGATTCAGTGTCACCAAAGAATAACAGTCAGACCTTGGTCGGTTGACTGCTTATACTTTCAAAGCATCCTTCATGTCTGTACTCTTAGTAATCTTCAGGTTGTTCCTATAGAATAGCCTGGAAAGTAGCACTGCCAGTAGATATCCATTGAACTTGTACTTTGTGTCCGGTATTCTAAATGCTTAACATTGCATTTATTCACTTTATTCTCACATTGATATTGTCTCTAAGGTAAGGCTGATGGTATCCCTGTGTGTGAGGTATGGAAAATAAGGCAGAGAGGTTGAAGGACATTCCCAAGGTCACAAGACTAGCAGGGAATCAGCCTCAGACACAGAGAATACAAATGGAGGACGGAGGTTGTGAGACGCCTCGCGATGGCACGATGGGAGGGCGGTACCCAGAGTTTCCAGATTGTTCCTGCAGTCTGTGTAACACCCCCGCTTCTCTTACGCCCACACCTCTGACCACAGGTACAAGCGCCACGCCAGTCGGGAGGAGGCAGAGCTCGTTCAGCAGTTGGGCGCCAACGTCAAGGAGCGGCAGAACGTCTTCTTTGACATGGAGGCCTACCTGCCCAAGAAGAACGGGTAGGAGCTGGGGACCTGCTCCCCAAGCCCCAGCGCTGTGGGCAGATGCCCCGGCCTGGAGCGCCTGGGCTGTGTGACTCCTGCCTCCCTGTTGGGGCTTGAGTTGGAGGTGAAAAGGAGGGAACAAGGGCAGGAAAGAGAAGGAAGCCTCCTTACACGTCTCTCCGTGGACCCAGGCGGGGACCTCAGCCCCTCCCGTGTGGTAGTGACATTCCTGGAAGGGCTTTTTCAAGGAACAAGATGAAAGATCTGGTTCCCGGGATCTGCCACATGCCTGATGCCACCTGGGGTCCAGAGGAAAGGTGTTCTCTCTCAAGAGAACAGACATCGATGGAGAGCCTGCTGTATGCCTGGCATCGTGCCGGGGGCTCTCCTGATGTCACTCACTTCACCCTCAGCCACCTGGTGAGTCAGGTCCAGGAATCTCCATTCTGCAAGGGTCAGAGAAGAGACATCAGGCAGTATCTTGCCCAGGCGGCTCAGACCGGGTTTGGCTGAGCCAGGACGTGAGCACTAGACATTCTGACTCTAGAGCTTGTGTTCTCTCCATCTTCCTCCTTCAGAGAAGTCCCATCTCCTTCCTCAAGTGACATCACCGCCACCCTGTTCCAGAGAGAGATCCTTACAATATTGTATCATGACTTGACGTGGGCAGCTAAAAGTACGTCCTGGGAAGCACCCTGACTTTTTTCCTGGTTTGGCCTAGCCCTAAGTCAGAGCCTTCTACCAGAGCCCTTGCTCTTGTCTTCTTTTTTTGCTGTATTTGGTTAAAAACTCTAGGCTTTGGGTGGCGATAGCTTTCTACAGAATGAAACAGCATAACCTTCTTTTCGAGCGTGGCTCAGATCCACTTTCCCAGCTCCGATCTCCCTAGTCCTCTGTGCATGTTACATTAGTCAGGGGTCCTTGGACTGTAAATGACAGGAAACCCGACTCAAAGTTGCTTAATTAAAAATAGGGGATTTATCGGCTCTTGTAACTGTAAAGTCCAGGTGTATCTATAGGTATGGCTGGATCCTGCTGCTCAAATGATACTGTTAGGCTGTGTCCCTCATTTAGCTTTCTTTTTACTCTCTTTTCCAGCATATGAGTTTTATTCTTAGGCAGGCTTTCTCTACAAGCTGGCCCCAGCAGCTCTGGGTTTGCATCCTACCCGCTTAGCAAATCCAGTAGAGAATGCCTCTTTGTTCTTTAGTAGTTCTGGGGAAAGTCCTGTTACTGATTCTCATTGGCCTAGATTGTGTCACATGATCATTATTGACCCAGTCAGGAAGTTGCACCACCTTGGCTGAACCTGGGTCATGTGCCTTACCCTAGAGCCTAGGGGAAAAGTGATTCTCTGAAGGGAAATTGTACTGCCCTTCTAGGAAGTGGGGACTATATGCTAGGTGGGAAAAGTGGATGATCTTTTCACACCTCTGCTCCAGGTACAGCGGGCTGGAAATGCCCCTAGAATTTACTCATAGCCAGAAAGAAGGTTCTCCTGTTCCCTTTTCTCCTCTCAAACTTCTACTCATCCTTCAAAGCCCAGTTCACATGTTACCACCTCAGTGAAGCCTTTCCAAACCCCTCTCTCTCCCTCTGTGAAATTAACCCTTCTTCCCCTGAGAGCCCATAACCCTTTATTTGCACCTTTATTAGTGTGTTAGAGTACAGGGTATTGTCACAGAAGCCTAATGGCACAATGGCTCAAACATGCGTGGTTTTAGTCTCTTACACACAACAGTCCAGGGGTGAGTGGACTCCTGAGGGCCAAGAGTGGTGGGCTCCCAAGGTCACCTGGGGACTCAGGGTCCTTTTCCAACTTACTGCTTCACCCCTGCTTGGGGAGTTGTCCTCAGCTACATGGCCAAAGCTGGCTCACACCATCTCATTTTCAGGAAACAGGGAAGAGTCAGGCAGCAGAGGGCAAGCAGATCCCTTTTTACAAAAATGTTTGCCATTTCTTGCTGAAGCCAAACACATACATACCATACGACCCAGAAATTCCACTCCTGGTGTGTGTGGGGGGGTGGAAATGAGTGCTGAATGTTCACAGCAAGGAAGCTAGACACAAAAGGCCACATACTGCATGAGTCCATTTATACGAAATGTCCAGTTTAGACAAATCCATACAGATGGAATGTAGATTAGTGGTTGCCAGGGGCTGGGGGGAGTGGGGAATGTGCTGATAGTGGGTATGGGCTTTCTTTTGGGGGTGATGAAAATGTTCTGGGATTAGGTGATGCTGATGGTTGCACAACATTGTAAATATATCAGAAACCATTAAACTGTATAATTTATTTTTAATTAAGAAAATTTTTATGAGCTCACTTTATTATTCTTTTTTTTTTTTAGTTCCAGGTACACATAGTGAGTTGATATTTCTGTACATTACAAAATGATTACCACTAAGTTGTATACTTTATTTTTTTAAATTTTTTTAAGATTTATTGCTTTATTCAACAAGTTTCATGAGCATCTACTTTGAGCCCAGCACCATTCTATGTACAGTGGATAAAACTCCAAATAAGTCAAAGTTTCTGCGCTTTCAAAGCTTACATTCTAGAAGGGAGTGGGGGATGAAAATATATATGTACATACACACATATGTACATAATATAATCATAATTTTTTTGAAGTATAGTTGATTTACCATGTCATGTTAGTTTCTGGTGTACAGCAAAGTAATTCATTTATATACACACACGTATGTATATTCTTTCTCATATTCTTTTCCATTATAGGTTATTACAAGATATTGAATATAGTTCCCTGTGCTATACAGTAGGACCTTATTGTTTATCTATTTTATATACAGTAGTTTGTATCTGCTAATCCCAAACTCCTAATTTATTCCTCTTCCACCCCTTCCCCTTTGGTAACCATAAGTTTGTTTTCTATGTCTATGAGTCTGTTTCTGTTTTGTAAATAAGTTCATTTGTATCATATTTTAGTTTCCACATATAAGTGATATCATATGATATTTGTGTTTCTCTGTCTGACTTACTTCACTTAGTATGATAATCTCTAGGTCCTTCCATGTTGCTGCCAATGACATTTCATTTTTATGACCGAGTAGTATTCCATTGTTATATATATATATATATATATATATATATATATATCACATCTTTTTTTATCTATTCATCTTAAATTGTATGCTTTAAAAGTATTTAAAAGTGTGAATGATATGGCATGTGAATTATATCTCAAGGTAAAAAAAAAAAAAAAGAACATTCACAGCAGCTCTATTCATAATAGCCGAAAACTGAAAACAGGTCAAATGTTCATCAACAGTAGAATGAATAATTACATTGTGGTACCTCCACTCCATAGAATAAATACACAATGGGAAAGAAGGAACCACTGACGCAGACAATGTGGATGAAGCTCAGACTTATTATTGAGGGAAAGAATCCAGACATAAAAGAGAATACATTGTATACATTTATGTGAAGTTCAAAAACAGGGAAAACTAACACAGCAGTGGGCATCCTTGGGGCGAGGCAGTTTACTGACTGGGAGGGGGCACGAGGGCACCTCCTGGGGCTAGAAGCATTTTATTCTTTGATCTGGGTGTTGGTTACATGGATATGTAAATATATAAAAATTCATCATGTTGTATACTTAAGATTTGTACGCTTAGGAAGAGCCCTTTTTAAATTGACCTAGAAACTGTACACATGCCTTCACCTCATTGGCTGGAGCTTAGTCACGTGCTCACATTAGCTGCAAGGGAGGCTAGGAAATATGGTCTCTAAGCCAGCTGAAATGGGGAGAAATGGGTTAATCGTGAAGGTCATGTCACAGCTGTCATGTTCTCTACTTAATCGTTTTCATTCTCGCTCCATGTGAGGCTTTTACTGCTGAGCTTAGCACTCTATTTTCTAATATCCAGTGCTCAGTGCTATGCTTATTAAGCTCGGATATTTTTGGTTGGGGACCACTCCTGGGGCTGTTAACACGGTGGCCTTCACAGGTCTTTCCTTCCAGGCTCTACTTAAATCTGGTTCTCGGCAATGTGAATGTGACCCTTCTCAGCAACCAGGCCAAGTAAGTATCCCAGACAACCCTCCACTTGGCTTTACAGAATCCAGGCATCTTGCTCTTGCAACTCAGGAGAAATGGGACCAAGCTAGTATTTTTGCATAAATAAAAAAACGTTCACAGTTGGGACTCTGGCTTTTGGTCTTTTGGAAGAGACTCTGAGGTCTCTTCCTCAGTGGGTAGACCACCTGGGGGAGGTTTACTTCCTTCCTTCCTTTCACAGAGTCAATACCTGGGGTGGACAGGACTGCCACTTTCCCATGAGAAATGGCCCCTGCTCCGTTCCACGCCTTATCACACACATTCCTCCTGGGAGGTAGGCAGTCCAGTCCTGTCCACCCAAAATCCATCAGTTACCAGGGGAAATGGAGCCGTGGCTTTTCCACTGAAGTAGCTGGTTGGGGGAGGAGCCCCTGTCTCTGCTTCCTGCCCTTCACAGGCTTGGAACCTTAAACCAGGAGTCCAGGGACATGGAAGCTTTGCACACTGGCCCTCTTTCCCTAATTAATTATCACCGTTAATTGAAAGGCTCTCCCTTAGTGTGATCAGCAGGTCAAGGATCTGATGGGGTCAGGGTCCTTCCCCGAGGTGGGCTATAGTTATGTGACCTTTCCTGGGGGTGTCTGTCACTGCAGATTTGCCTACAAGGATGAGTATGAGAAGTTCAAGCTCTACCTGACCATCATCCTGCTCCTGGGTGCTGTGGCGTGTAGATTTGTCCTTCACTACAGGTGATGGGGGGTGTGGTGGTGTGTGGGGGTGGGCATACGGGGGTGAGGAGGGCCATGAGAGAGGGATCCAAGGTCTCTCTTGCATCTACAGCATTTGGTGTGATAAGGTGTAGGGTAAAGAGGGACTGTTTCTTTTTTTTTCTTTCATTTAAAAAAATTTTAAATTTATTTATTTATTTTTGGCTGCGTTGGGTCTTCGTTGCTGCCCGCGGGCTTTCTCTAGTTGCGGTGAGCGGGGGCTACTCTTTGTTGCGCTGCGCGGGCTTCTCGTTGCGGTGGCTTCTCTTGTTGTGGCGCACGGGCTCTAGGCGCATAGGCTTCAGTAGTTGCGGTTCACAGGCTGTAGAGCGCAGGCTCAGTAGTTGGGGTGCATGGGCTTAGTTGCTCCGCAGCATGTGGGATCTTCCTGGCCCAGGGCTCAAACCTGTGTCCCCTGCATTGGCAGACGGGTTCTTAACCACTGCGCCACCAGGGAAGCCCAGGAAGGACCATTTCTTATGGGAAATAGCAGTCCTGTCCGCCCTACATCTGTCCAACAAGTATCTACTAAACGGCTGCTGAAGCGACCTTTTAACGTAGTAGTTAAGAAAGCCCAAGTGGGCCACCCATACAATGTAATACTGTTTGGCCACAAAAAGGAGTGAAGTACTGACACGTGCTATAACATGGATGAATCTTGGAAACATGATGCTGAGTGAAAGAAGCCAGATGCAAAAGGTCACTTACGATATGAACCCATTCATATGAAATGTCCAGAATAGGCAAATACCATAGAGACAGAAAACAGATTAGTGGTTGTCAGAGGCTGGGGGGAAGGGAAACGGGGAGTGACTGCTAAGGGCAACAGGGGGTTTTATTTTGGAGTGGTGAGAATGTTCTGGAATTAGATAGTGGTGATGGGTGCACAAGTCTGTTGGTATACTGAAAACCACTGAGTTGTATACTTTAAAAGGGTGAATTTTATGGTATGTGAATTATATCTCAATTACAAAGAGAAAGGCAGTGGGGGGTAGGGTGGGGAGAAAGGAAGAGGAGGGAAGGAAGGAAGAAAATTAAAAGAAAGGAAGAAAAGAAAGAAAGAAATAGATGGACCACAGACTGCCTGTGTTTGAATCCTGGCTTTGAAACTTACTGGCTGTTGCCATGGGCAGCTTCCTCTGGATGCCTCAGTCTCCCCATCTGTAAAACGAGGGTGACACGAGGCCCTGCCTCCCTGGGTTGTCATGACAATTCAGTGTGTTAACACTGTGCGTGGCTCTGCCCAGCGCCTGGCATCCAGCGTTGTGGTTGAGAGTGCCGGCTGCTCTGTTCGTGTAGGACAAGGCCAGTGAGCTGAGGCTGCGCTGCCCCGGGGGTTTCGTTCCTCTCTCTGGCCCTGGCTTTTCTCCCCAAGTGTGGCCTGGGCATTTGGCCCACGTGTCAAGGGTTTATTTCCTGACAGGCGCTTGGCTGGGAGTCCAGTTGCTGGTCTGCCCACTTGAGTGTCCAAACAAAGGCTCTTTCAGGCCCTGGGCCCGTGCCTGCCTGCTGCCTCAGGCCTGGCCCATTTCCCTGGAGGGCAAAGGCTGCTCACACCAGTAATGCCTGCTCACATGCCCCATGGAAGGGGTAGAAATTCTTGATGTGCAACCAGATTTCCTTGCCCTGGGGCCTCTAGGGCCCTCAAAGGACAAACCTGTGGTGTGTTGTCGAATCTAAGGCTCACTGAGGGCCTGGCATTTCCATGTCTCCCATCCCTTTCTGTATTCATTTCCTGGGGCTGTCGTAACAAGGCACCACAAGCTTCGTGGCTTAGAACAATAGAAATACATTTTCTCACAGTTCTGGAGGCCAGAAGGCTGAAATCAAGGTTGAAATCACGGTTGGCAGGGCTGTGCTCGCCCTGAAGGCTCTAGGGGAGGATCCTCCTTTGCCTCTCCCGGCTTCTGATGGTGACCGGCAGTCCTTGGCGTTCCCTTGGTTTAAGACTGTTTCGCTTCAGCCTCTGCCTCCGTCGTCACATGGCTATCTTCCCTGTGTCTCTCTCATGGTCTTCTAATGAGGACACAGTCATTGGATTTAGGGCTCACCCTAACCCGGTATGACCTCGGGAATTTCCTGGCGGTCCAGTGGTTAAGACAACACGCTTTCACTGCTGAGGGCCCGGGTTCAATCTCTGGTCAGGGAACTAAGATCCTGCAAGCCGTGCGGCATGGCCAAAAAAAAAAAAGAAAAAGTAACCCAGTATGACCTCATCTTAACTAAATTACATTTACAAAGATCCTATTTCAAAATAAGGTCATATTCTGAGGTTCTGGGTGGATATGAACTTGGCAGGGGGAACACTGTTTAGCCCACTACACCTTCTGTGGGTTAAAAATAGGGCAGGCGTGGGGGCCTGGATGGGCAGCTCATCTCTGAACCTCAGTTTCCTCATCTGTAAAATGGGAAGTAGTTTGGGTTCCCCCAGAAGAAACCACCCCCCCAAGACAAGCATTTGAGTGCCAATAGTTTATTTGGGAGGTGATCCTAGGAAACACTGGTAGGAGAATGGAAGTGAGACAAGGAAGGGTTATCCTGTGGGCACCTGGAGTTCAGTGCTCCTGGGGAACTGTGGGAGAGCAAAGGATGTGTCTCAGTTAACCCACCCGAGGGGCGAGGGAGCAGGTGGTATTTATCCTCCGACTGCTGTCAGTCTAGGAAGGATTGACTCCGAGAGAGTGTTAATCCCCCTGCCCTCCTGATCTGCCTCTGGCACCAGCAGGGTGAGCTCTGGTGGCCTGAGAAAGCCCCTAGGCACACCAGGAGTTGCACGTTCTGGCTGTTGGAAGCCATGCAGATGGGAATGGGTGGGGTACACGCACCTGCCATGAGAGCCAGCCCTGTGGGGTTGTTCAAGGGTCCAGAGAGATCATCCACGTAAAATGCCTGCAACGTTGCAAGTTCCCAGTAGTTAGTGCTCGCCTAGTGTGTCAGTCTGAATAATAGTCCCCAAAGATGTGCGTGTTCCAGTCCTCAGAACCTGCGAACACGTGACCTTACATGGCAGAAGATCTTTGCAGATGATTCAGTTAAGAATCTTGAGATGGGGAGATTATCCTGGATTATCCGGGCGACCCAGTGTAATCACAAGGGTCCTAATAAGTGGGAGGTAGGAGGGTCAGGGTCAGAGTGATGTGAGGCCATGAGACAGGGAAACGCGGGCGGCCTCTGGAAGCTGGAAAAGGCAAGGAAATGGATTCTCTCCTAGAACCTCCAGGAGGAACACAGCTCTGATCTGATGACCTATTTCAGACTCTGACCTCCAGGACTGTAATAGAATAAATGTGTTCCTTTAAGCCACTAAGTATGTGCTCATTTGTTACAGCAGCAACAGGAAACTCAAACACTTTGGCAGAGCAGACCGAGACCAGCACCTCAAGCAAGTCCCTAACGTGCCGGGGCCATAAAACTATTTTCACTCCTCTCTTTACCGATATAGGAAGGGACCAGCGGAAAATACGCTGGTCACCACCGCTCGCTTCTGGGGCTGCCTCCTGTCTGGAGATATCTAAGTGACCCTCTGCAGTGGGAGGCCGTCTTCGCTCCCCCGTTTCCTGTTCAAGTCAAGTAGGCCTTTGATTTCCTCAGAATTAGGCATATGAGACTCATTGCTTGGACTCTGGACGCTCTGTGGTGCTTCCAAAATTATTATGACAGGGGACATCCATAGCTCTTCCTAGGCTGCAGGCACTGTTCTAAATTCAGCTGATGCTCACAGCAGCTTACCCGGGAGGTGCTGTGACTCTCCCCACTTTACAGATGGGGAAGTGATGGCACGGGAGAATCACTGACTTGTCCTTGGTCCCACAGCTGGGACGAGGCAGAGTCTGGATTGGAACTCAGGCCCCGTGTCTCCAGAATCTGTTCCTGACCCTCCCGAGACTGCCTCTGCAGGCAGTGGTTCAGCGGGGCTGAGAGTCTGTCATCTGGCTGTGACCATGAAACAGGGTCACATAGCTTAAAAGACACCTTCCAATGCCTTTTTAAAAGATAGCATTAGGTATATCAAATTGATTATTTGGTCTAAGATTTAAACAGATATTTGAATATACACATTCATGCAATATGTAGCATTTATGCTATAATTGTCTACAAAATAAAAAGCAGAACATGGGACTTCCCTGGCGGTCCAGTGGTTAGGACTCCACACTTCCAATGCAGGGCACGCAGGTTCGATCCCTGGTCGGGGAATTAAGATCCCACATGCCTCACGCGGCGTGGCCAAAAGATAAAAAATAAATAAGTAAATAATAAATAAACAGTGGAACAATATAAGGGAGCATAATAGGTACAAGTGTCCATTTCAACAGGTCAAATTTGGTTATTATCAACACTAATGAAAGCACATTTCCATATATTTAACCTTCAAGGCCCTACTCAAATGTCATCTCTTCTTTGGGGACTTTACACATTTAAGTAATCAGGAGAATCTCATCTTCAAGAGTTTGGGAGAGTTTTGTTTTTTTTTTTGCGGTATGAGGGCCTCTCACTGTTGTGGCCTCTCCCGTTGCGGAGCACAGGCTCCGAACACGCAGGCTCAGTGGCCATGGCTCACGGGCCCAGCCGCTCCGCGGCATGTGGGATCCTCCCGGACCGGGGCACGAACCCGTGTCCCCTGCATCGGCAGGTGGACTCTCAACCACTGTGCCACCAGGGAAGCCTGGGAGAGTTTTTTATTATTGTTAAAGTTGTATCCTCCCATTTCCCTCCCAGGGCCTTTGTAGTTGGGGAAAAGGATCTCCCAGTTCAGGGATAGAATGGAGGAGATCGGGGGTGTTCTCCCTCCCCATGCAGTCATTTCTGTTCCCACGACAAATGGATCTGTGTGACACCAGGAGGTACAGAGCTGCTTCCTGTTGGGGTCAAAGATAGAGTCTTTATCGAGGGCCCGTCAGAGAGAGCCAGTGGCGGGGGAGCCCTCTGAGGGGCTGTCTGTTGCTGGCTCTGTCCCAGGATCCTTCACTCAGGAATGCTCATGGAGGGGTCAGCCTTCCCATTGTACAGATGGCAAAGTTGAGGCCAGTCAAGGTCATGCACAGCGTGTGTAAGGCTCTCCCCTCTGAGCAGGGCACAGCACGACTCTAGCTGCCATGTTCTGCCTGCCTTTAAGGCCTGTTCTGCCCACCGTAGAGGAGGCAGGTTTTTTTTTTAATTTTTATTTATTTATTTTATTTTTGGCTGTGTTGGGTCTTCACTGCTGCACGCGGGCTTTCCTTAGTTGTGGCGAGCGGGGGTTACTCTTCGTTGCGGTGCACGGGCTTCTCATTGCGGTCAGTGGCTTCTCTTGTTGCGGAGCACGGGCTCTAGGCACACGGGCTTCAGTAGTTGCAGCACGCGGGCTCAGTAGTTGTGGCGCACAGGCTTAGTTGCTCCGCGGCATGTAGGATCTTCCTGCACCAGGGCTCGAACCTGTGTCCCCTGCATTGGCAGAAGGATTCTTTTTTTTTTTTTTGCGATACGCAGGCCTCTCACTGCCATGGCCTCTCCCGTTGCGGAGCACAGGCTCCGGATGCGCAGGCTCAGCGGCCATGGCTCACGGGCCCAGCCGCTCCGCGGCATGTGGGATCTTCCCGGACCGGGGCACGAACCCGCGCCCCCCGCGTCGGCAGGCGGACTCTCAACCACTGTGCCACCAGGGAAACCCCTGGCAGAAGGATTCTTAACCGCTGTTCCACAAGGGAAGCCCAGGGAGTTCTTAAGTTCATCTTTTTGTATGTGCAGCAAAGTTTACAGACGGTTTAAGGGGATGGAAGGAGTTTACACTGAAGTTAACACTGCAGATAGTTTAAAATTACAAATTAGGTTTCCGGCTTAAAGTCCTTCTCTTGTCATCCCACCAGAAATTTCATATCAGACAGATGTCAAATTTAGAAGGGAAACAGGCTGTCGTGGGCTGAGCGGTCAAGGAAGGAGGGAAAACCTCAGCTAGAACCTTAAGGGCGGGTAGGATTCATGTAGAAAGGTGAGCGGGGGGATGGGCATTCTAGGTGGAGAGAAGACACGCTGCAGCCTTCCCGGGGTCACTGGGGGTTTCTGGAGGCATGCCTCTGTGGGCAGTTCTCATCCTGGTTTGCTGTCCAGCTGTGGTGGCGGGGATAGCCGTCCCTGGTTCTCATGCCTGCCTCCCCTCCCGGGTGCTGTTTCTCTATGCCAGGGTGACAGACGAAGTCTTTAACTTCCTGCTGGTATGGTATTACTGCACCCTGACGATTCGGGAGAGTATTCTCATCAGCAACGGCTCGAGGTAATTGGGGGCCCGGCTTTGTGGGGGGTATGGGGGAGCCAAAGGGAAATCTGTCATGGAGGTGAGGGCTGTCACCCTCGCCTTGCATTCCCTTCCTCCTTGTGGGGGTGGGGTATTCATAACCATTCAGACCCAGGGAGGAGGAAAACGGTATCGGCTGCTGCACCTCATTTGCTGTGCTCAGTCTCTTGCTTACAAGAAACCCTAACTCAAATGTACTTCTTAACGCAGTAGGAAATTTATACTCTCATATCAAGGAATGGGTCCATTGGCACTGACTTCAGGTAAGACTTAATCCAGGTGTTCAGACAATGTCATCAGGACCCAGTTTCTCTCTGTCTCTCACCTATGCCTTCTACTGTGCTGTTTTTATTCTCAGATTCCAGGTAGGAGCCCCCAGCAGCTCCAGGCTCACATCTTTATTTCTAGCATTCCCAGCAAAATAGGGCACGTTCCTCTCTTCCAAGAGTCTCACTGGGTCCTACTGGCACTCACTGATCACGTGCCCATCTCTGAACCAATCGCTGTGGCCAGAGAATGTGCTGCTGTGATTGGCTGGTTGTGAGCCTTGTGCCCACCCCCAGGGCTCTCAATGAAAGCCTAGAAGCTGAGTGTCAGGAGAGGAATGGTTTCCCAGAGGAAAATCAGGGTACTGTCACCAGAAGGTTGAATGGATTCTGCTGAGGAAAGTGGATGGTCCTCTCACAGGGCAATGAGAGTCTCGGGACTGAGTTAAGATCCACGACTTGCCACTTGCAGGACCCATTTTCCACAGGTCTGATGCCTTTTGGGGTTGTCCATTTGAACTTCTGCACACCATTCTTGTCCCTGTTTTTTTTGTTTGTTTGTTTGTTTGTTTGTTTTGCTGTACACGGGCCTCTCACTGTTGTGGCCTCTCCCGTTGCGGAGCACAGGCTCCGGACGCGCAGGCTCAGCGGCCATGGCTCATGGGTGTAGCCGCTCTGTGGCATGTGGGATCTTCCCGGACCGGGGCACGAACCCGTGTCCCCTGCATCGGCAGGCGGACTCTCAACCACTGTGCCACCAGGGAAGCCCGTCCCTGTTTTTCCTGAAACATAAAGTAACAACCTCCCACCCCTCCCCACTTCCTCCTTCCTTGGGGCTGGTAAGGAACGGCCAGGAGCTGTGTGTTTAAGATTGGGGTGTTTGCCAACCCCCCAAATAATTTGCCACCATCTTACTTCTCTGCCCAGTGGTCTCTTATGGCATATCCCTGCCCTGCCGGGCCTTACCCCGAACGTAGAGCCAAGAGGTAAGGACCAGGGGAACAGCAGTTCTTAGGTATGCAGCCCTGTAGCATGTAGCCCTTTAGAAAAGATCAGTGTTTCTCAAACTGCATTCATTCTTGTCCCATGCACACCATTTTTACCATGTCCAATATCACCTGGATGATAATTTTCTCACATTTTAAATCCATCCTTCCTTTTTTTTTTCTACTTAAATAAACATTAATTTATTTTAAAAGGAAACTATTTCACCACCATACGTGGAAAACCAGCATCAATTGCAGGAAAGAGGAAATAGTGTAAAAAGAGATTTTCGTTTTCATTGTCTAACTTATTGAAGCCAATAATCTTGCTTCCTGAAGGCTCTGAACCTGAGGCCTGCTATTTCTCTTAAGCGTGTGTATGTGTGTAAAAAGGGAGATTAGCAGATCTCGAGAGGCATTAAAGGTGTCCTAGCATTTAACTGAGACTCTCTCCTTGACTTAATCAGGAGAATGGAAAGAACAGAAAACATGACTTCTCACCACGTGATTCAGTATCATCTAGTGTTACACACAGGTACCATCCAAAACTTGGTGGTACATGCCCCATGCTTTGGGAAACACTGAAGTGGAAAATCTTACCAAATAAATAACATTTGTAGTTTTCCTTAATTTTAGTGAATAGCGTCTTCCAGCTTTTGGGTGGGGTCGGAGGGGACTCAGAGTAGTACATAGTGGGGAAATGGGCCCAGGACAATGGGCCAGGCTTTCTTGTTACTAATTCTCTTTGTGCATCCCTGGGCTTGCTGTTGGCCTTAGAGTTTCCTCCTTCTGCTGGACTCATATTAAGAGTGTTCAGGGACATGCTACATCTCTAACAGTCACTAACACTTTAGTAAGAGTTACCCTGGTCACTTTTTTCTGTGGATGTGGATGGGGGGTGGTTCCCCGAGAGGAGGAAGCAGGACTGAGTGGAGGTGCCTGCAAGTGTGGGGCACACCCGGAAAACAGGGAGGAGGGCTGAAGGGGGAAAGGGGGATTCCAAAGCCACCTCACTTTCCTGACACTTTAATGGGGCCTTTTCTGGGGCCTCCCTAGGGCTTGTGCTCTGATGGGACGACAGATGTGTTGGTGGTGGGGAGTGTGGAATGAGTGGGGTGGGCCTGTAAAGGTGTCTCGTTTTCTGGAATGACTATGGGAGTTGTGGCCAGTTTGTGGGGGAGGGAGGCATGGCAGGTGGATGGAATCTGGGTGATTAAAAACCTGTGACTCATCCTCAACATCTGTTGGGTATTTAGCTTCCATCCTCCCCCAGCTCCTTCTCAGAGCTGATTTCTCTCCTGGGGGCGGGCAAGGGAGATGCCTGTGAGGTTTCCCCTCACACTTGGCCCTTATTAGGGAATAGCTAAGAAACCCTTTCAAGAAAGCACAGTGAGGAAGAGGGAGTGGGTCCGGATTGGTATGAATACTACCTTTCTCATTTCTGAAGCGTCTCAGGGCTAGCTCTGGAGCTCACAGTTGGTACCCAGTAAACACCCCAGGGTCTATGTAGAAATGAATTGAACCCAAGCTCTGCGATGAGGGAAGGTCATTGGGGCCATACCCGTGTTCGAAAGACACCTGGAACTGAGCCATATGGGTTTCCTGGAGGCTTGCTGCCCAAGTTTTGGCCTGACGGGGCCTTTTTCGTCCTGTTCCCAGTTGCATCTGAGACCTGAATTAGGGGTGTATTGGGGGAAGAAGGCCTGGAGAGGTGGGGTGTGGGGAGGATGCCCCCCATCATGGGCTGGAGCCACCCTTGGTTTGTGTCTGATGCTTCCCATGTGAGATGTAGCTCATTAGCTCAGTTAGTGTGATAAAGCAAGTCACCCTCCCTTGCAAATTTTGTAAATGACAGAAAACCACCTGATAGGAGTCAACATGGGGGGTATTTATGGGAGCATATACATAGTTCAGGGAGGTCAGAAGGGCTCAACAATGTAACAGCCGCCCCTCCTTCTCCTCATTCCGTCATCTCCTTCACTGGCTCCCAGCAGCCCAGGCCAGCATCCTACCAGATCAGCAGTCCGAGCGGAAAGAGCATCTTTCCTCTACGGGCCTAGGGGCGATCTTGAGACAGACTTCCAACTGGCTAGGTGCAGGTCACATGCTCATCCCTGCCCCAATCACTGTGGCTGGAGGGATGCGGAGCCCTGATTGGCTGGCTCTGGGCGATGTGCCCAGTTATCTTAACTCCACTGAGCCACCCAGACTGAGTGTGGGGGTGAGGTGATTCCCCGAAGGACCGATAAGGGGGAGAACCAGAATAGGGAGTGATTGACAGGCAGGCAAAACAGATGTCCTCTGCCGTAGTTCTGGGCCAGAATGCATAAGGAATCAGGAATCATGTTGGCTTTTCTGGCAAGCCAACCCACCAATGCCTAGATCTGATGGGTTTTTATAAGGGCCTTGCCTAGGATACAGAGGTGTAGGGGTGGCAGGGGCAAGAGGGCGCCTCCGTGTGGAAGCCATTCCCCCAGCCGCCCAGATTGACCCGAAGCTCAAAGCCAGAAACAGCCAGGGGTTGAATAGTGACTGGTGCCCATGTCTTATGCACACATGCAAACATGGCTGAAGTGTCCTGAAGGGAGCTCTCCAGGCAGTCCCTGGATACCAGGACATGCTGTCCCTAACTTCTGGCCACGCAGTGTGCCACCCTTCCTGGGGCATCTACTGTCTGCTCATTTAAAAAGCCCACAAGCTCCTGCAGGCTTCATTTCTGTGGCAGAACGGGCCCAGAGGGTGACTGCTAACGGGTGCAGCTCTCTTTCTGGGGTGAAACAAAATGTCCTAAAACTGACTGTGGTCATGTTTGCACAACTCTGAATATACTGAAAACCACTGAGTTGTATACTTTAAATGGGTGAATTGTACAGTGTCTGAATGACATCACAGTAAAACTGTTATATAAACATACACATGTGAACGAAACCAGCCCAGAGCCCTGGGGTGTGCAGATGGATGATGGGGCTGGTGAATGCACGCTGGGGAAGAGGCCATTTTTAGCCTCTCCCAGTGCTGCTGAGCTGTGTTTATTGGTGGCATCTGTCAGCGCTGGGCTTTGGGCACAGTGAGCTGTGAAATTAAAAGCTGCTGCTCAGCCAAGCTTGTTGCCCAGAGCCTGTGTCTGGCTCCAGCCGTTCCTGTACAGAGAGAGGGCATTTCTCAAGGGACCTTTGCGGGGTAGGACAAAGGACAGTGGGGCTTGCCAGGCCTCCAGGGCTTGCAGAGCCTTCTTGGTAGCTCTTCAAGCTGAAAGTCTAAGGATGGGGCCAACTGTGTTTTCAGTCAGAAAATTAGAGCCAGGGGTCATTGTAGACTCTTAACGGGCAAGACAGGGACACGGGGAAGGGGAGACTGGGAACAAAGAAGTGGACGGATGTCTCATCCTGTCCCGTGAACTCACGTGGCACCTGCATCAGTCTCCTATCACCTCTGTGCTGGTGGCATTTAGACCAGCTGCACCTCCTGGACGCCACTTTTTTCATTTCAGCATTTCTGTTTACCTGATGCTGTTAGCGCTGGGAATAAAGACCCACCTAAAACCTTGTTCCTCACCACAACCCCTCAAGCATCCACAGGCCGTTGCCTTAACACCCAATTTATGGCCAAAACTTCTTTTTTGGCCACACCCTGCAGCATGTGGGATCTTAGTTCCTTGACTAGGGGTCGAACCCAGGCCCCCTGCATTGGAAGCACAGAGTCTTAACCACTGGACCACCAGGGAGGTCCCTTTCATTTCTTTCTTTCTTTTTATTTTAATGGCCAGAACTGTTGAAGGGCTGCAAAGAGAAGAGAGGGGTAAGATGCTGTTCCTGCTTTTATGATGTCTGTGTTCGGGTTGGAAGGTTTTTAAGAGCAGTCAAATCCACTTATTAGGACAAAGCAGATTAAAACCTCCACGACACACCCATTGTCACATAATAAGACTGGGAGAAATTTTAAAATTGGGTGTCCAGCTCTGGTGAGGGTTTGGGGAACTCGATAGGCTCTACTGAGGATGGGAGTGTAAATGGGGATAGCTGTTTTGGAGGGTAATTTGAGAAGTAACCATGCACGTGCCCACTGACCCGGCCATCCTGCGTACTTCCTGGTAGCTGCCTTGGAGAAAGAGCGTCATCACACGGGGGGCTTCCACAGGATGTCGTGGCAGCGTGGAGGACGATAGCAACATTTCAGGAACGGCAGAGCCACATCCTGAAATGTCGTGTCGCATTTAAGAAGTCAGTGACAGGTCCACAGATAGCTGCCTGGGAGTCGAGACAAGAAAGCAAGTTGCAGGATGATTTCAGTTCCAAAGAAAGTCTAATCCAGCAGCTCGTCCCCCAAACCAGCAGATCCTCAGGTGCCACCATTTGGTGAGCAGGAGCGCCCTGGACCGCATCTCCCCAGTTGGCTCCACTCCAGTTCTCTCCCGAGAGAGTTCTGGAAAGATGAGGGTTGAGTGCTACTCCCACGTGGATGCCTTGGGGGTCCCAATTGCTGGCATCCCAGGGTGCATTTGACAGAGCAGATTGCTGCCACACCATGTTCCGATAACTGAGCTCCTGGAGAGGGGCCGGGGAGCCCAGCAGAGGCCTGAAACACACTCGGGGACTTCGAAGAATAAGGGCTGCCTGTGACACTGCGGAGGGGGGTGACAGCCAGGCTCCCTGTCCTGCTGTGGAGTGAGAGCCCTGAGCCGGGGGAGCGCTGGGCTCTGACAGCACGATTCCCGCAGCTTCTGGACTGACTGGGGCGAGGGCCTGCTGTAGACGGAGGAGAGATGAGCCTAGGGCATGGGGCTCCCAGGGAGAAGCTGCGTCTGGGATGGTGCGAGATGCGGCGTGTACAGTCTGCTGTCTCTCTGCATCTGTGTGGGGTAACGTAGGTAGCTACAGCTCTGCATAAATGTGTGCGAGTGTTCTGTGTTTATTCAACACGCTTATTGAGCACCTGCTCTGAGCCAGGTGTCAGAGATGAACAGACAAAATCCCTGCTCTTTTGAGCAGGGAACAGGGTTCAGGAAACAAGTGAGAAGAAAATAATTTCAGATAGCGCAAGCACCATGAAGAAAATGAAGCAGGGTAATGTGTTCCAGAGCGGGGCTGTCTAGCTGTTTTATTTATTTATTTTTAACATCTTTATTGGAGTATAACTGCTTTACAATGGTGTGTTAGTTTCTGCTTTATAACATAGTGAATCAATTATACGTATACATATATCCCCATATCTCCTCCCTCTTGCATCTCCCTCCCACCCTCCCTGTCCCACCCCTCTAGGTGGTCACAAAGCACCGAGCTGATCTCCCTGTGCTGCTTCCCACTAGCTATCGATTTTACATTTGGTAGTGTATATATATGTCAATGCTACTCTCTCACTTCGTCCCAGCTTAACCTTCCCCCTCCCCGTGTCCTCAAGTCCATTCTCTACGTCTGCATCTTTATTCCTGTCCTGCCCCTGTCTAGCTGTTTTAGATAAGGTGGTCAGGGAAGGCCTCTTGGAGGAGGTGACAGTTG
Organism: Hyperoodon ampullatus; assembly: GCF_949752795.1. Lineage (NCBI taxonomy): Eukaryota > Metazoa > Chordata > Mammalia > Artiodactyla > Ziphiidae > Hyperoodon > Hyperoodon ampullatus. The sequence continues at coordinate 8,361,906 of NC_136926.1, read as the reverse complement.
GTCTGAAATTTGAACTTGGACCAGGAGCCAGGCAGGCCAAGGTCTTGGAGCAGAGAGGACAACAAGTTCGAAGACCTTGTTAGTCTGCTCGGGCTGCGATGAAAAGATACCATAGACTAAGGGACTTGGAACAACAAAAATTTATTTTCTCACAACTCTGGAGGCTAGAAGTCAAGATCAAGGTGCCAGCAGGGTTGGTGTCTCCTGAGGCCGCTCCTTGGCTTGCAGATGGCCACTGCGTCTTCACATGGCCTTTGCTCTGTGAGCAGGCACACCCGTGGTGTCTCTTCCTCTGCTTCTAAGGACACCAGCCCTGTTGGATTAGGGCCCCATCCTTATGACCTCATTTAACCTTAATTACCTCTTTAAAGGCCCTGTCTCCAAATATAGTCACATTTTAAGGTACTGGGGTTAGGACTTCAACGTAGGAATTGTGGGGGGGCGGACAATTCAGCCCATAATAGGCCCCAAGGTAGCAATGGGCCTGGCAGATTCAAAGAAAAGGATGCTTGGAGCCTCTTAGGGTGGGGGGAGAGGGGACGGGGAGGCAGGGCTTGGGGTCATGAGGAGGTTAGGGATGTGTTCTGAGGGTAGTGGGAAGCTGCTGGAGGCCCGAATGCCTCTCTGGGTCTCTGTGTGATTGTGCATCTCGTTGGACAGAAAGAGAGGAGAAGTCCTGGCTTGGGTACGTTTCTTCCTCCAAGGAGCTGTCTCTGGGTCACAGGGCACACCCCGCAGACACAGGCTGGGAAGCAGGGAGACACTTGCGTTTCTCTCCCGGCCTGAGCTCCTTTTCCTTCTCTTCTTTTAAGAATCAAAGGCTGGTGGGTGTCTCACCACTACGTGTCTACGTTCCTGTCTGGAGTGATGCTGACCTGGTGAGTGTCCCCCGCTGTGCCCCAGGGCCTCTGCTCACTCTCCCCAGGGAGCCAGTGAATTAAGGACTGGTGGTGGCTGAGGGGTCCAGATGCAGGGGCCTTATGGCCTGACTTCTGGGCCATGAAGTAAAGCGTGAGCTTACAACGGGGCTGCAGGGACACCCCAAGTCGGCTGGGGACTTCTCCGAGGAACGTCCTGTCTGCCTCCTGGCCGGGGTGACAGCAGGCAAATCTGGACAAAACAAGCACAGGGACAAGGCTGTGACTGATGGAGGGTTAGGGGGACTCGGTGGGAGTTGAGGCTTCCAGATGCCTACCTGCACTCCCCTGGCTGTAGAATGGATTAAAGCAGTGATGGAAATTACCTGGTCCAGCCCCAGGGACATGGCGAGAAAGAAGGTAGAACTGGGTTTTAAATCTTCTTTCTCTTCTGGTTGGAACAGAGATGGGGTGGGGATGATCAAATGATTTCAGAGCGGGGGCTCATCTTTGCTTTTCCCCCACTTCTCTGCAGGCCTAACGGACTAATTTATCAGAAGTTTCGCGATCAGTTTTTAGCGTTCTCCATTTTTCAGAGTGAGTGTCTCTTGCTCGGATTCAGGGGAGGAGGCTTGGTGTGGCTTTCACCGATGGAGGCTGTTTTGTGAAGGGTGTGTCTTGTGTGGAAGGGAGGTGAGACTGGGGGAAGTCCCTGGTCGGCCGGGGACAGGGGAGGGTCCCAGAAATCCAGAAGGAGCCATCCACCCCCCATCAACTCCATCCTACCGCCCAGCCCCTGGCCTTAAGAGAGCAATGTCTGACCCACACCCACGCCCTGGATCTCCAGCCACTGCCTTTTTCTTTTCTTTTCTTTTCTTTTTTTTTTTTTTTTGGCCACACTGCGCAGCATGTGGGATCTTAGTTCCCCAACCAGGGATCAAACCCGTGCCCTCTGCATTGGGAGCACAGAGTCTTAACCACTGGATGGCCAGGGAAGTCCAAGTCACTGCCTTTTTCTTCCCTGGATCAGAACTGAGCCAGTTGTACCCTTCAGGAACTGAGGGGTGTTGGGGGCACTAACTCTGTTTTCCTCAAAATGGAAATTTTTGTTCTTTTTCTCATTTAAGAATAGCTCCGGATTTATATACAGTGAGGGGTTACCTCTGAGAAGCAGAAATTGGATGGTTGGGGGACAGGGAGAGAGTTTTACTTTTCACCAAGTACCTGTTTGTTCCCCTTAAATATTATGCCAAGTACATATTACCTATTCAAAAAATACAATTTAGGGCTTCCCTGGTGGCGCAGCGGTTGAGAGTCCGCCTGCCGATTCAGGGGACACGGGTTCGTGCCCCGGTCCGGGAAGATCCCACATGCCGCGGAGCGGCTGGGCCCGTGAGCCATGGCCGCTGAGCCTGCGTGTCTGGAGCCTGTGCTCCGCAACGGGAGAGGCCACAACAGTGAGGCCCGCGTACCGCAAAAAAAAAAAAAATACAATTTAATTTTTAAATAAAACCCTGCTTACAGGCAAATACAAACATAAGCCAAGAAGGAAAATTACATATAATTCCACCCTTAGGGTGTTAATCGATCTATGTCCTTTCAAACTTTTTTATTCATAAATATATATATACACATATACTGCGTTATGTATAGTCTCCAAACATGGGAGCCCTCTACTTAGCTTTGTTTATAAACAAGTTTATATTCTATTAACAATTATCATGGGTATTTTTCCACGTCAACACGGAATTCTGCCTCCTTAATTCTTAGTGACTACAAAGTACCCCATTGTATGGAACTGTCTCTTTCATGTCTTGGTGCTGGGAGCACACAGCTCCCAGCATGGTGCCACCATGCCAGCAAGCATCTGATGAGTGCCAACTGCATGCCTAGGAAAGCTCCAGAAGTTTCTAGCCTAGTTGGGGCTTAGTTGCAGTCTCAGATAACCTGAGCTCTCTTGGAAGGAATAAAAGCAGGTTCAGACACGTACGTGTGTGTGTGTGTGTGTGTGTGTGTGTGTGTGTGTGTGTGTGTGTGTGCGCGCGCGCCCGTGTGTTGGGGGTGAGAGGAGGTTGTACCCTCTGGGCAGTGGAGACCTGCCAGCCTGCAGTGGAGGTGTCACTGGGTCTTCCAGTCCCTGAGCTGGGCGCTGTGCTCCCCCTGCAGGCTGTGTCCAGTTCCTGCAATATTATTACCAGAGGGGCTGCCTCTACCGGCTGCGGGCCCTAGGGGAGAGGAATCACCTGGACCTCACAGTGGGTGAGTAGCCTAGCCTGGGGGGTGGAGGGACAAGCACCGGCCCTCCCTGCTCCCCCAGACCTCGCCCTGCACTCCTCACTGGGGACAGGTGCCAGTAAGAACCTGACAAGACCTGCCACACGCAAAGCCAGTCTGCCAACCTCACCCCGGTTGCTTTTCTTCTTTTTTCTTTGGTTTGACATATATACACTAATACAGTTGCTTTTCATAATTCGTCGTGGGATTCCATTTCAGTTGACAAGTGCGAGACCAGCTGTGGGCCAGGCCCTGGATGCTGGCCTCTAGCTTCTTTTTAAATGGATATTTTTTGTCTGTGTTTTATGATGTACATAATCTTAGTCTAGTGTTTTTACCCTTACGCAATTTATGTGTGCTTAACTTTCACTCAGCAAGGTGGGTGCCCCGTTAGGAAAACTCGGAGACTCCTCATCTAAACTTTCAGGGAAAAGTGTGGCTGATAAAAATCTTCTGTCTTTTAAGATGGTCATTTCCATCGAATTACTCTGCACAGCAGGCTCTATTTCATCAAGACTCGATTGAAGTGATGCATGCAAAAGCCAATTATAAAATGCAAAATCTCGTGCAAATTAAAGAAATTATTAGAAACCTCGTGCCGGCACATCAGTGTTCTGTAAGAGGTGTCAGCCCACTTGGTTCATGGTGACTTGAGGCGTGAGGGCAGTCAGGCCTGGTGGCAGGTGTTCTGCGTGTTTTTTCCTGGGTTACTTTCCTGTTGAGCGCTCACCCACCTGGAGGAGGTGAGGGCTGCGCCCCTCCCCCACCCGTGCGTTTGAACCTGGCTAAGCTCAGAGCGACTGGCATGCCTGGGCCACCTCACACGGGCGCTTCGCTCCCTCCTTCCTCTCCACAGAAGGATTTCAGTCCTGGATGTGGCGAGGCCTCACCTTCCTTCTGCCCTTCCTGTTCTGTGGCCACGTGAGTCCCCCTGGCGTTTGTGGGTGTCCCCTACACTGGGCAGACCTCCCGGGAACAGAAGGTCTTCAGGGCTCTCCCTCTCTCACCAGCCATCCCCGAGCTGGCCCCCACGGGGTCCTGGGGCTGGGACGGCCCCAGTGTCCAGGGATGCCAAAGGCAAGAGCCGGCATTGGCCCTCGGCACCAGCACGCCCAGCCCCAGGCAGGGTGCCCCAGTTTCATTTTGGGGGGTTGTCAGTGTCTCAGGGGCAGTTGACAGCAGAAGCTGGGGGGCTTGGCGCTCTCCCTGGGCTTTCCCACGTGGGTCTCCGGGGGACTCCGGTGGGCTGAGCAGTGCCTGTCTCCCCTCTCTCCAGTTCTGGCAGCTCTACAATGCCATCACGTTATTTGAGCTCTCCAGCCATGAGGAATGCAGAGAATGGCAGGTATGGTGTGTGTGTGTGTGTGTGCGTTTTGTGGTGTGTGTGTGGAGCGTGTGTGCGCATTGGTTGGGGGTTTCCTGGGGAAGGTTGGGGCCGCTTGGGGAGAATTCCTTCCTCAGTCCCCCCTGTCCCCTGCCTGCCCTGTAGGGCCCTGCAGTCCAGAGCTCGCTGCAACTGGGGCCTGGGAGACCGTGGGAGGGAATTCGGGAGACCAGGGAGCCCCTCAGTGGTCTGAGAAACCCAGGGAGGTTCGTGCTAGGAGGGGGGCCGAGGGAGGAGCCCCCCAGGACTCTGCCTGACCCCCTAGGACTCACACCCTTCACCCAGTTAGCCCAGATCTCTGCCTTCTGCTGGCAAACGCTGCAGTTCGCAGGTAGCTCGTGCCAAGGGGGTTCTGAGGTCCCGGGGGGGCGCGGGGGGCATTTCAGCAGGAGAGCTGACCCAAGCCGGCGCGGCCTTTGCCTTCTTTCCCTTGTGCTCTCTGCCTCGCCTTCCCCGCCCTGGGCACCCCCCTTCTCTGCATGCCCCCCGCCCAGGTGTTCGTGTTGGCGCTTACGTTCCTTGTCCTCTTCCTCGGCAATTTCCTGACCACACTCAAAGTCGTGCACACCAAACTCCAGAAGAACAGGAGCGAGGCCAAGAAGCCATGAGCCACGGGGCCGGCGCCCCTCGACCCCCGGACTTTGAGACCGCAGGGGATCCCAGGCGACACCCTCGCTGCCTGGTTCCTCCCAACCAGTGGCCACTGGCAGCAGTGACCTCAGGGGCCAGCGGCATCGCTGGGAGCGGAGCCGAGGCCCCGGTCCCGGCCGGACAAGAGGAATGTGACCCCAGCCTGTCCGCGCAGTGTTAGCCCGCCCCAGCCTCCCTATTTATGATATTTAATATCGGCCCACCCCCTTCCCTAGAACCTGCCGCCCTCTTCCCCCGCTGCTCTCCGCGAGACTGCGTCAGTCTTCCTGGGGGGTGGGGGAGGCTTAGCCTCAGGGTCCCCCTCTGTCCCCCATCCTGTCGTTTGAGCCCCTCAGGTTGGGCTTCGGACGTGCGTCGCTGGGGTTGGGTTTCCGCTAACCTGCTACTTACTGAGTCCCAGGCGGGTGGAAGGAAGCCCTTCCGTGTCCCCGGGAGCCTCCCTCCCCGGGGCGCCGCTTTTGCTGTAAGCTCCCGGCCTCCGCGCCTCCGCCGCGCGGGTGTCCAGGTTCTCGGAGAACCGCTGTCCGTCTCTTTGTGCCTCGTGCCCTTTGTGCTTCCTGAGTCTGCAGCCTGCTGGCCGCCAGGTGGCCCTGCCTCCCACAGGCCCAGGGCTTGGCCTGAGGCGGGAGGGTTTTCTGAGCGTCACCACCAGAGGGCGCCCCTGCACCGTCTGGCTGGTGTGAGGGCTTTTTTTTTTTTTCCCCCCTCTCAAAGTTTGGGTCCACTTTGGGGGGCTTCATGTCTCCCACCCCTCAGCCCACCTTCCCAGATTCTCTCCGTGAGTACTCAGGGCGTGGGGTCAAGCCCCTCGGCGCTGGTTGAGACGTAAGCCAGCGTGGAGGTCACCCACGCTCGGGCTTCCTCCCTTCAGAGGTTCTGGAATGGGGGGTGTGTGTGAGCAGGCTCACTTCGAGGTGGCGGCCACACTCTATAGAGGCCAGGGCAGGTCTGCTGGTCACCTCACGTTAGGTTCTGTATCTGTGGGGAGGGTGAAGAGGCCAACAGGTTTGGTTGCATTTTCTGCGTCGTCTCCTCATATGGGCCTCAGCCGTCCTTAACGACTTACTTAGAAATCGCTGTCGACCAGAGTACATAGATGGTGTCCATAATCATGCTCTGGGCGTCAGAGGGGTTTAAACTTTTAAAGTATGAAATTTCCCCTCCCCTCCCCCCAGTAAGATTCCACATAAAAATCCAGATTTCCACCTTCCCTAGAGAAATGGAAAGATCTAGAAACATTCCCACAGAGCAGCATCTGGCTGGGCTGAGCTGCCGTGTCTAGGGTGGGGTGCTTGCTTTCTCATTTGCCATAGGCCCCACCACTCCCTGTTATCCCTGCCCTACTTCACGCATTTGGGTCTCCCATCTGGCCCTTTAGGCACTTGGGTTTGCCCTAGACTAGGCGTTGGCGAACTTTTTCTGTGAAGAGCCAGATGGCAAATATTTTAGGCTTTGAGGGCCAGATGGTCTCTCACACTACTCTAGTCTGCAACTGGAGGGCAAAAGTAGCCAATGCATAAACGCATGGGCGTGGCTGTTTTTCAGTAAAACTTTATTTACAAAAATAAAGATTTGGCCCACAGACTGTGGTTTGTGGACCTCTGTCCTAGACCACGAAGCCTTGGACCGAACGCTCTCTTGATTCCCCAGGGCGTGGCAGGGCCTTGGGGAACCTAGGTGGGGTGGTCTCTTTCTCAGGCCTAGTGGGGGCTGAAGCACTGGGCAAGGGAGGGGCTGAGGCAGGAGATACCCGGGATGGCAGGAGCCACCTGAAGCCATTATCTCATCTTAGGTAACGCTGATTCCTGGGCTTACTCAGGAGCCACCAGCTCTCAATCTCTGGGGCATCAGAATCACCTGGGGCACTTGTTTAAAAACTCTTGGGCCCCTGACCCCAGACCTTCTAGGAGGTTCAGTGAATCTGCACTGGGGGTTAATCAAGTCTGTTCTCGCAGGAGGCCATCTTGGTTCCAGATCTCCACATCTTGGCAGAATTGGAGGCTGTGAGAGACGGGAGCTCGATGACTATTTAAATGAGCCAGTGCTGTCCTTCTGCAGACAGTCTGTAGAGAGACCTGACTTGCCCAAGATCACTCGGAGCTGATGTCACTTTTCATCTCGGGTTTCTGGCAAGTAGTGGCGAGCGGAGGGGTTGCAGGTGAGGAGACGCTGAGCGAGGGTCACATGGATCGGCCAGAGAATACTTTTTGCTTTTTGAGAGAGGTTCTTCTCTGCCTCATGTGCGTCCAGCTCTGGAAAGATGGCGGCCAAGCCGAGGGCTGAGACTTAAGTCCTCTGTTTGGAAGGGAGGAGGGAGGGGGCTGGGGCCTGTGTTCTCCTGATAGGCCTCGGTCCCATCCCCGTGCCTGAGTCCCTGCGGGGAGGAAGCAAGAAGCTGGAGGATGCAGCCAGGCCTATCTCAGGAAAGCAGGGAGGCGGGTGACTTGGGAGACCAGGCTTGGGGGCTGTGTGGAACGCTGCCAAGTCCACATTTATCCTCATAGAAGACGTCATTTCTCATCTCAAGCACAGGCTTTGAGGACCTATTGGGTGTGCAGAGGGGGACACACAGCTGGGGGTTGGTAGTGATGAGGGCACTCCTGAGTCCTGGTGACAAATGCTAGTTCCAGGGTACAGAGGGACTGAGTCCAGCACCCTCGCTCACCACCACCATGCAGGCTGGAGGGGAGTTCGTGGTCACAGCCCCAGCTGGGAAAGAGAGTTCCAGAATGTTCCAAGCCACAGGCTCCAGACACCAGGCCCCGGAGACGCCCGACTCCAAGTGCCCTTCGAGAGCTGGGGAGGGGGCAGGATCCGGGGAGTAGTCTGGAGCTGGGGACCTGGGTCCTGTCAGTTCTATCGTGAGGGCCGTGAGCCCCGCCGGGAGGTGTCAAAGCAGCAGGCACAGGCGGTGTTGTTTCCGCCGCTGTGCTTTCTTCAGAGCACTGAGGGCAACCTTGGCGGCCTCTCGGAAGACGTCCTCCACGTTCTCCCGAAACTTGGCAGAACATTCCAGGTAGAGGGCAGCTTGGATCTGCTCGCAGGCGCTCTGGCCCTGGTCGGGGGAGGGGCCGCGATTAGACGAGGGGTCTGGAGCATGGGGTCTCCTGTGAGACCCCTCACAGATTTGGGGGCTTTCTGGGGGCGGAGGCCTTGGGGTGGGGACCCTTCTCCACCCCAGGGCCAGCACTCCCCAGTGTGTGCAGATGGACCATGAGGGCCAGTGTGGTGTGGCCTATGGGCTGTAGCTGCTGGGAGCCCTGTCCTGGCCTCCAGCCCACGCTTCCCCCAAACTCAGGCAGTGATGGGGGCTGACTTCAGCCGAGAACTGGGGTGGTGTGTTGTGTCTGCCAGGCCTGTGAGGAGAGTTGAAGGCCTCAAGACAAAAGGGCTTCCTACGTGCTTCTCTCCCCTGCTCTTCCCGAAAGCACAATTCGGGCAACTGAGCTGGCTATTAGAGTAAAAACAGTATTTCTAACACAAATTTATTAATGCCTGTTCCTTTTTATTAAACTTTATTAGTTTTCCTTTGTGTTCCTTTTATTCTGCCATGCCTTACCCAGAAGGCCGCAGGGTTTGGTCAGGCTCATGAAAGGAACCCTGCTTTCCAACACGGGCCTGCCCTTCCAGGCCTCTGGGGAGATGGGACAGGGTGGTGGTTAAGGGCTCAGGCTCTGGGGCCAGAGTGACTGGGATGGGATCTTGGCTCCACTTCAGGTTAGCTGTGTGACCCTGGGCAAGCTACATAACCTCTCTGAGTCTCCATCTCTCCTCTGTAATATGGGGGGCGCTAATAGTACCTGTCTCAAGGTTATAAGGATTAAATGAGGTAAGTAATGTAAAGTGCTCAGGCAAGTGGCCTATCATTATTAATATCTAAAAATTATTATTCTTAACCCCCGGCAGTCCAGTGGTTAGGACTCGGTGATTTCACTGCCGTGGCCCTGGGTTCAACCCCTGGTCAGGGAACTAAGATCCTGCAAGCTGCTCGGGGCGGCAAAACAAAGAAAATTATTATTTTTAGAATGCTGCTGGCTTCAGCTCCCGAAAGGCCACTAAGGCACACCAAATGCAGAGGCCAGAGACCTGGGAGGCTTTCTGGCCATGGCTGTGTCCTGGGCTCCTGGCGATGGGGTGGAGTGGAGCGGGGCGGGGGAGGGGGCCCTGGCCCACCTGTGTGTAGGTGATGGGCTCCAGCTGGGCCGCCCGGAGCTTGCGCAGCTGCTCCTTGTCCTTCCTCAGGTCTGTCTTGCAGCCGATGAGCACCATAGGGATCCCACGGCAGAAGTGGGTGACCTCAGGGAACCACTGTGGAAGGAGAGGGCGGGCATCAGGGCTGGGGCCCCGTCCGTGGCCCCTCCTCCAGAGGCAGGCGGGCCGGGAGAGGGGCCTTACCTTGATGAGAACGTTGTCATAGCTGGTGGGGTTCATGACATCATAGCAGATGAGCACGAGTTGGGTGTTCTGGTAGGACAGGGGCCGCAGCCGGTCATAATCTTCCTGCCCTGAAACCAGACAGCAGGTGGAGGTCAGGGAGGTACCACTTACTTCCCTACCTGAGTCCCCTGTCTGGGCTCCAATGGGTGAGGGGTTGGGGGTCTCCTGGGCAAGAGACTCTAGGCCTCAGTTTCCTCGTCTGTAAAACAGAGGTGGCAGCCCGCAGTCCTACACCAGATAAAAGCCATGCAGGGACTTCCCTGGTGGCGCACTGGCTAAGACTCCACGCTCCCAATGCACGGGGCCCAGGTTCGATGCCTGGTCAGGGAACTAGATCCCACATGTATGCCGCAACTAAGAGTTCACGTGCCACAACGAAGGAGCCCACGTTCTGCAACTGAGCCTGCCTGCTGCAACTAAGACCCATCACAACCAAATAAATAAATATTAAAAAAAAAAAAAGCCACGCAGTGATCAGAGATAGGCCTGATTGCAGGGTAAGTGCTGGAAAAACTGCTAGTAATCATGTCAGCGATGATCGCCCCTCCCTCCCATCCTTATCCCTGGTGCTCAGGTTAAAAGTGCAGACTCTGAAGCCAAATCCGAAGTGAAGCCTCCCCTCCCTGAAGTTTCAGACCAGTGGGGTTGGGTAGGCCCAGGACACTGCAGTTAACCGTGGAGTGCGCCCCCCGGGCTGAGAGGTGCGTGGCCTCTGCTTGAGCTCCTCCTGCCACTCCTGCCAACACTAGGAGGAGGGTGGGGGGTGCTAGAGGTGACAGACGTGCGCCCATCCAGGTCCACTCAGCACAGTGGCTGTGAACCCTGCTGCATACCAGACTCACCAGGAAGAACTGACAACTTCTGACACTCAGTCCCTCCCAGCACCACCTGGATCAGAACCCAAGGCTGGGCTTGGGTAACGGTGGGTTTGGGTTTTTAAAAAAAAACTTTTTTAGTAATTTTTTATATTGACAATTTCAAACCTACAGAAAAATTACAACAGGGAGCACAGAACTCCCTTGCTCGGGTTCACCGAGGCCTTACGTTTTGCCCACTTGCTTTATCTGTGTATATACACTCTGAACCACGTGAGAAGGAACTGCAGACCTTTGGCTGCCCGCCCCCCCCCCCCCCCCCCCCCCGGGGAGAGTTCCTCTGCGGTTTTTCTAAGAACAAGGACGTCCTCTCACCTACTCAGGACAAGTATGAAACTCAGAAACCAACACTGACATTGTACTCTTCTAATCCAATCCATAGGCTGTATTTAGATTTCCCCAATAATGTCCTGTAGTATTTTTTTCCCTGGTTCAGAAGCAGGCCTGGGGTCCCACCCTGCGCGTGGTTGTCATGCCCTATTTTTGTTTAAAACTACCACAGTGAGAACTGAGAGTCTTTCAGGCCCTATGGCGACCCCTGGCCACCTCTGCACAAAGGTGACTACCTTCCAGGGAACACAGAACTCGGAGCCCAGGGATTCCTGCCCCTCCCTCTAGCCTGTGGGTGCCAGGGAGGTGCCGCCCGCCCTCTGATCCCTCCCTGCCAAAGGCCTCTCAGGACAAGCAGCCTCTCCCAAGAGCACAAACAGGCCACATCCTGCTCCCAGACCCCTGCTGATGACAGGGCATGGCCGTCATCTCCTTTCCCACTGGCCCCCCTCAGCCCAGGGATCCCTGATGGTGTGCAGTGACTGGGAACCCAGATCTAATGATGGCTGGGCCGGGAGGACTGTCTGTGCTGTCATTCAGCCAAAGTTCCCTCAACACTGGAGAAGGGGTGAGGGGTCGTCAGGGCCCGGCAGACTCGGGCCCTCCTGCCCTCATTACCAGAAAGCTGGAGGAATCCTTGTAAGATGGTGGGAAACCGGCCCAACATGCTATTCCAGCCCCTCTCCCCTTCCCACACATGTCCCCTCTCCTGACCTTTGTCCACCTCTTTCTGATAGGGTAGCCACTAGCCCCATGTGGCTATTTGAGTTAATTAACATTAAAAATTCAGGTTCTCCATTGCATTGGCTACATTTCAAGTAATTAACGGCCCCACGGGGCTAGTGGCTACCGTACTGGGCAGTGCGGGTGCGGAACGTCTCCATCATTGCAGAAAGTTCTACTGGACGGCATGGCGCCATCCTCATCCAAGCCACCGTCAGTCTTCCGTGCCACCTCCTCCCTGGTCGCCTGCTGCCCCTCAATCCGTTATCCACCTGGCAGCTGGATGGATGGTAACACAAGTGAAGTCACACCCCTCTCCCCTCAACTGAAACACCTGCAGTGGCTCCCCACTGCCCTTTGCAGAAAGTCCAAGCCTCTCCCAGTGGCCCACGTGACCCTGGTGCCCACCAACCTCGACTTCATCCGCCTTCCTCCTGCCCCACTCACTCGCTGCAGTACAACCAAGGCAGCCTCCTTGCTGTTTCTCAAACCTGTCAAGCTCTTGTGCCACACCTGGAATGCTTTTCCCGCATTTTTTTCCCCCATTTCCTTCCTAGCATTTTACTTTTAAACATTCAGACTGACCACCCACAGTATTTCCTTTTTCCAGATAATTGCCTTCTCTCTACTACTTACTGGTAACGCCACCTTATACGTCACACTTTTTTTGGGGGCAGCCGCGCGGCTTTGGGATCTTGGTTCCCCAACCAGGAATTGAACCTGGGCCCTTGGCAGAGAAAGCCCAGAATCCTAGCCATTAGGCCACTGGGGAACTCCCATCACACTTTTTAGAGTGTCTTTGCCTATAAATGATTAAGAAACCTTTACAGGGACTTCCCTGGTGGCGCAGTGGTTAAGAGTCCGCCTGCCAATGCAGGGGACACGGGTTCGAGCCCTGGTCCAGGAAGATCCCACGTGCCGCGGAGCAGCTAAGCCTGTGCACCATAACTGCTGAGCCTGCGCTCTAGAGCCCGCAAGCCACAACTACTGAGCCCGTGAGCCACAGCTACTGAAGCCCACGTGCCTAGAGCCTGTGCTCCGCAACAAGAGAAGCCACCGCAATGAGAAGCCTGCGAACCGCAATGAAGGGTAGCCCCTGCTCGCCGCAACTAGAGGAAGCCCGCGCGCAGCAACGAAGACCCATGAAAAGAAAAAGAACAGCAAAGACCCAATGCAGCCAGAAAAAGGAAACCTTGACAACAACCACCTGCCTGATGTGCTAGTCAGGGATCTTATGAATACTCCCATTTACATATAAAGAAACGTGAGACGTGAAGTGACCCCTCTGAGGTCACCGAATCAGAGCCAGGCCTGACTCCACATTCATTCAATTCCAAGGCCAGTGTTCCTTCTGCTGATACACAGCCATGCTCTATTCTGCTCTGTAGTGTGCAAAAACAGGTTCTGGGCCTCTACGATGGAATGATGCGGCTCAGAATTCTGGCCTCACATACACTCTGATTCCCTTTTAGAAACACGGCAGGAGAAAACAAGCAGTTGTAAAATGGGGCTATGGTGTTCTGACGTCTCCTCCCATCTTGCCCGGCTGATTCCTCAGAGAGGCCCTCCCTCACCACGCAAAGTCCATCCACAGCCTGTACTCACACATTTATTTGTTTACCGCCTGTCCCCCCGGAGACTGTAAGCACCCTGAGGGCAGGGTCCATGTCTGTACTTAAAAATCATTCCTGGCACCCGGGAGGTGTCCAGTCACTATTGGCTGGTGGGTGGTTGAGAAGTTGTTCATCTCTTGTCAGATGCAGCAGAGACGAGGGCTGAGACATGCCACTGGGCTTCGCAATTAGGGCCTGTGCTGACTGCAGCAGGCTTGATGAGGGCGGAGTCAGACTGCAGTGGGTTGAAGGATGAAGTCAGACCAAGCCTGCTCCTGGCTCAGGGCCTCTCCCTTGCTGTTCCCTCTTCTAGAAGGCTCTTCCCAGGTAACAGCATGGCTCACTCCCTCATTTCCTTCAGGTCTCTGCAGAAATGTCACCTCTTCCAAGAGAACTTTCCAGACTGCTCTGAAACAAGAGCCTCCTCTGCAGTCTGTCCCATGACCAACTATGGCTTTATTTTTCTTCCTAGCAAGTATCACTACCTGACATCACAGTTGTTTTTGTTTTGGGGGGAGATGTCCCTCATGAGCACGTAAGACCCTGAGGACAGGCCATCTCTGTACTGCTGTTACATCACCTGGCGCACAGACAGGCTCTATAAACATTTGGGGAATGAACGAACAAACAAATGAGCCGGTGAATAAAGTGGAATAATAATCTCTATGGCTTTCAGGTTTGCATTTCACTTCCATCACCTGTGTTAATTTTCTTTTTTTTTTGGCCGCACCTCGCCGCGCGCAGAATCTTAGTTCCCCGACCAGGGATCGTACCAGTGGCCCCTGCAGTGGAAGCGTGGATTCCTAACCACTGGACCGCCAGGGAAGTCCCACCCGTGTTAATTTAAGCAGTCACCCCCCCACCCCCAAGGGAAGCTGGGTGGGCAAGTTCTTCCTGTTAGGAGCCCACGTGGCTGGGGGTGGGGCTGTGGGTTTCAAGGTCACTGACAGGCTCCCTGTGAGCTGAAGCACCAACTCAGTTCCCAGCTCCAAGGCCAGTTTCCTGCCGGGTCGCTGTAAAAGCTCCAATCCTCCTGGGAAGCCTTCCTAATTGGAAATTCATCTCTGGACCTCAGTTTCCTCATCTGTGAAATGCATATGTGAGGAACAGGTGAGCCTCGATCATAAGAGTCAAAATGATTAGAACCAACAATATTTGTCGGCGGTGCGCTCACTCATCACGTGCCGGGCCCCACGCAAAGCCCTTTACCTGCACAGACTCCTCACTCCTCACTACGATTCCTCACTACTGGCTATTGTTTTTGTTTTGTTTTGTTTTGTTTTTGCCGAGTCACGCAGCTGGTGGGATCTTAGTTCCCCGACCCAGGATTGAACCCAGGCCCTTGCCCGTGAAAGCGCGGAGTCCTAACCACTGGACCGCCAGGGAACTCCCACTACTGCTATTGTTATCACCAATTTACAGATGCGGAAACTGAAGCACAGAGAGGTGAAGTGACTTGCCCAACGTCACACAGCCAAAGGGAAGCTTCATAAAGGACAGGAGACCATAGGTAGGACTACTGGGGTGCTTCTCTCTCAATCCACCCCGGAGGATAGGGAGCTGTCCTCACCCTACAAGCCCCAACCCTGACCCAGTGAGGAAAGGTTGCCAACAAGGGGATCTTGAGAGGGAGGGACTCTGGGAGAGGATGGGTAACCAGCCCAGATCCCACCGCCTCTTCCCAGTTGTCTTCTTGACTTGACTGTGCCTGGCTCAGCTTTCCCCAGGAGTTCAGTGTGAACCTCCACACAGGGACCAGGCCTGCAGACCATGGACTTCTGGGTGCTGTTGACCTCATGTCTCCTTGGGAGGAGTGGAGTGTCCAGGACACCCCACCCCTGTGAGTCAGGAAAGCCAAGCTCCACTCAGACTCATTTTCCATGACCTTGGCACCCTCCCTCTCTGGGCCTCAGTTTCCG
Organism: Hyperoodon ampullatus; assembly: GCF_949752795.1. NCBI lineage: Eukaryota > Metazoa > Chordata > Mammalia > Artiodactyla > Ziphiidae > Hyperoodon > Hyperoodon ampullatus. The sequence continues at coordinate 8,346,843 of NC_136926.1, read as the reverse complement.
TATCTGAAAAAGGGGGTGATAACCCTGCCCTTGATATTGGAAGTAAAGGACTTGTAGGCTGAGCAATGCTGGGCAAAGGTGTGGGCCTGCGGTTACTATTGAAATAGAAACTGAATGGGGACCTGGGTGGGGGATTCTAACCCCAGATCTTTGGACCCACGAGCTCTAGGAGGCCTCCCATCCACTAGGACCCTCCCCATTTACCCACAGTGATGCCGAGGCTTAAAGGGGGCAAAGTCATCTGCCCAGAGGCAAACAGGGGTCCCACTCTGGCCTCTGTAGATGGGCTTGAGAGGTTAAAAAAGCCCCCCGAGTTATGTGCAAAAGGACACATTTGCTTCTGGAGAGGAAAGGTCTTCTGAGGCACAGCTCCCCCGGAAGCTGCCCATCTTCCTGAAGCTGGCGGTGCCGCAGGGCCTGAGGAAGTGAGGCTCACGCGAGCGTTATTTCCTTTGTGGGAAGCTCTGCCATGACGGTCATCTTTCCGGGGGCATGGTCCCTAAGACCTGCCAGGGTGTCATCGGGCCACAGTGGTCCCCAAATCTGCCAAAGGACATCTACAGGGCACGTGGTTCCCATCTCTGGCCGGGGTGTTGGTCAGGGGAGGGAGGGGTGCGGGCAGAGTGAGACGGGGAAGCTGCCAGAAGAGGAACCCGCTTTTACTAGTGCTACTGGGGCCCGCCCACCTGCGTCTCCTAACCGCGGCCTGGAGCTGAGACCACGCATGGCCACAGACCCACAGCGTCAGCTCCCCCACCTCCAGGGCTCCTGGCTCCTAGGCACCCCTCTTGTCCGTGATTCCTGTCTTAGCGACTTCTTGGCGCCCCACTTTTCCCACTGTTCCCATCTCAGGCTGGGAAGGGGACCATAGCTCCCCGCCTCCCGGGGCAACTCCAGCCAGTCCTGTGATGCCCCACCCCGAAGCCCAGACAGCTCTGTCTCTGGTTGGTGTCTTAACATCCCACCTCGCCCCCACCTCGCCCCCACCTCCCCTCTCTCTGCCCAGGAAACTGCAGACTTCACCGCAGCTTCCTGCCTCTGAGGGTGTCAGGGCCGGCAGATGAGGTGCTAGGGCAACGGGTGCTCACAGCACCGGCCCCCTTCACCGTTGCACACTGAGAGCTCCGTCACTCCTCCATCCACCCTCCCGCCGCAGTGGTGTCTGGAACTGCTTCCGCAGGACGGAAACAAGTAGGCAGACTGTCCTCCCACACGGACCCCCGTGGCTGAGGTCCTGGGTGTGGAGAACTTCAGCCTCTTGGGGGGCCACCCCATCCCACAGCTCTGGGCACCACTGGTTGGCTGGAAAGATGCTTCCCTGCCCCCCACCTCCCACCACAGGGTCTAGCCCATCAGGTTCTAGAACCTTCTACGACAACCTTTACTAGACTTGGGGCTTCCCTGGTGGTGCAGTGGTGAAGAATCCGCCTGTCAGTGCAGGGGACACGGGTTCGAGCCCTGGTCCTAGCCCGTGCACCATAACTACTGAGCCTGCACTCTAGAGCCCGCGAGCCACAACTACTGGGCCCACGAGCCACAAGTACTGAAGCCTGCACGCCTAGAGCCCGTGCTCAACAATAGGAGAAGCCACCGCAGTGAGAAGCCCCTGCTCGCCACAACTAGAGAAAGTCCACGCGCAGGAATGAAGACCCAACGCGGCCAAAAATAAATAAATAAATAAGTAAACAGATAGATAAATAAATAAAACCACCGTTACTCACCTCTACCTGGGCCACTCCCTTCACCCTGTCTCTATCTTTTTCTAGTTGATCACCTGGCCATTCTTTCTGCCACTTTCTTCGGATATCTGTCCACCCCAGAGAGAGAGAGACGAACCTCATCACCTTTATCACAACGGACCTTCTCCAGGGGTGTCTCTGCAGCCAGGTTTCTTTTTCATTCATTCATTCCACAAGCCTCGCTCTGGGACAAGCACCACGCTGGTGACTGGTGTGTGGAAGAGGAATGACCCAGGCTTTCCTTCATGCTCCTCCTGACAGTGGGGCTTCCCAAGTCACAGCGGGACACCCTTGAGGGAGCAGCCTCGTCTCTTCCCCCCAGAATATCCCTCCTGGGCCGTCCTGCTGACTGTGAGGCCAGTCTCCTCCCGCCAGGGATGCCACTGAGAGGTTCAAACCCCCAGCTCTGCTTTTCTGCCACCTGGAACAGTCTTGCTGGGAAGGCAGGGGGTGGGGGCCGGCACAGAGCTCTGCATGCAGCGGGTTCAAAAGAATAGGCTTGGGCTGGGGCCTGGGCCTGAATGGCAGGAGGTTAAAAAATCACAGTGACAAACACTTAGTGAGCCCTTCGCAAAAGCCAGGCCCTGCACTAAGTGCTGCATGTCACATGAATTTGATGTAATTCTCACAACTATTTTAGCCTTGATTACAGAGAAGGAAACTGAGGCCTAGGTGTCCCCACTGACACGCAGCCAGGGGAGCCGGCATCAAAGCCCAGGTCTGACTCCAAAGCGTGTGGCAGGAAGTTGTGGACAGGTAATCATTGCCCCGAGTGGTCACTGCTTCTGATGATTTGGGAAGGAGCTCTCCCCATCCCTCCCACAGTAGCTCTTAGTGAAAATCATTCCTTATACCAAGTAGAAGCTTTCCAGAACCTCTACAGGGCAATCTACGCTGATAAGTTCTTTGAGCATCTTTCTCTGGGTGAGGCCGGGAAGACCATAAGTGATCCCTACTCTGGGTCTGATGAGGGAGGCTGCGGTGAAGCCCTGAGGGCAGAGGAAGGAAGAGAGAGTGAAATCTTCCCTCTGACTCCCCCTGCCCCGCCAGCACTCCACCCACAAAGTGGGGTTAATGAACCGGCCCCTACCTGGGTCCCGGACAGGAAACGTGAAACCAAGTGTCCCAGACACACCACGATTTTTACTGCTCTTGTGGCCACGCCCTTGGGAATTCCTCAGACGCCTTTGGCTTTCCCGGTTCAAGGGGCTGGAGGCCTGGCCCTGTTCTGGGGGCAGCCCTGCAGGGCCCTCATCCAACAAGAGAGGGTCCTTAGAGGCCACTATAGGGGGGACACACCCATATGGCAAGGTCAGGAATGAAGAAGGGGCCTGGGGCTGGGAGAGCCCCTCTCCTGAACCTCTCCAGGGTGTAATGAGAGATGTTACTGACAGCCTTTCGGAGTGGTGGGGAGGACGGGGGGGTCCTGGATCTTGGCCCTGTCCAAGGCCAGCTGGAAGACTTCACCTCATACACACAAGGCTTGGCCGACAGGGGAAGGGACACCTGATGACATAGTTCCCTGCAAATCACTAAACACTGAGTCACAGAGGCTGGGTGAGGCCCCAGCTGGGATCCTGACCTTTGCTCCCCAAAGTTGATTCAGCCCAGAGGGGAGTCAGGGCAGGATGGAAGCTCCCCAAGGGTACCAGTACCAGCAGTGCTACCCAAATCCTCCCGCTGGCGGTGCGCCTCCACCCATCCCCCAACAATAGGAACGCTGATGACTGTGATGCAATTAGCATAAATACACTTGCCTTAGGAGCTGCAGGTGGCAGAGAGAACCTTATTTTGGACCTACACTCCCTAGAGCTCTGTTCCTTCTTCAGTGCCAGGAAGAAACAGAACTGTAGCCACAGAATCCTAAAACCACAGGCTCAAAATTATAGACCATAGAATTCAGAGTCATGCACCATAGTCCATGGAATTCCAGAAACATGGGACTCAGAATGTGTAGCTCCAGGGCCCTAGAGCCTCAGGACTGTTGGCCACAGAATCCTGGAGTCACAGGCTCTGATCTGTAGCCCAAAGTATTCTAGAACATAGGACCCAGAAACGCAGCCCACTGAACCCTAGCACCAGGGGACTCAAATCTGCAGCCCACAGAATCCTAAGAGACCACAGCATGTAACACACGAAATCCTGGAACCATGATAAGCAGAAGCAAAGCCCACGGTTTTCTAGAACCACAGGAGAGGAAGGAACCCGTGAGCCCTCAGAACATCAGCGCTAGGAGGGTGGCTCAGGAACTCACCTCTTCCAAATACCCTCCTTTTACAAATGGGGCGACTCTGTCGGCCTCCAGCACCACCTAGTCAGGCGGTGGTCAACCGGTTCCCAGCCAGCGCCCCTCCGCGGCCTCCAGGAGTGACGGGATGTCAGGGCCCGGGAGAGGCAGAAGGGCGGGCGGGGATGCCCGGCGGGGGATGCCCCTCAGGGGAAACGCTCCTGGCGGACCCTAGGACCCTCGCCGCGCAGACGCACTCACCGGCGGTGTCGTATAAGTTCAGGGTCACCTCCTTGCTGCCCACGGTCACGCTGGCCGTGTACTTCTCGAACACGGATGGGGCGTAGTGCTGTCGGAGAACGGGCAGGGTTGGTTCTTAAGGGGTGCGGCGGGGACCCAGGGTCCGACTGGATCCCCACCCCCACCTTCACCCCATCCGGCTCAGCCCCCCTCACTCTGCTGGGCTCTGGAATTCCCGAGGGGGCGCCCCGGGGTGACGGCCGCCTCTCCGTGCGCAGGACGCCAGGGACCTGGGGTCCGGGATCGGGGCGCAGGCTGAGGTCCGTCCCTCACCCCCAGTGGTCCGTCCCTCACCCCCAGTGGTCCCAAGCCCGACTCCCCCGCCCCCAGCCTGCCTCCAGCCCCCCGGCGGGCCTCACCTCGGGGAAGGACCCCTGGCTGTACACCATGAGCAGCGAAGTCTTGCCGCAGCCGCCGTCGCCCACAACCACGATTTTCAGCTCCTTCTTGCCCGAGCCCGGGGCGGCAGTCGGGGCTGGGGCCCCAGGGTTGTCCATAGCCGGGAGCAGGCAGCACTGGCGGCGGCGCCCTGAGGCGAGCGCTACGGTTGAGCGACCCGGGGCGGGGGCGGGCCCCAGGGCGGGGCTAAGAGAAGCCCCGCCCTCGAACCGGCACCTCCTCCGCCAGGCAGCCAGCCGAGTCGACCTCCCAGCCTATTTCCTTCCTGCTAGGCTCTCGGCCCAGAGTCTTCACCTCTCATTCCCAGGGAAACAGGCAACTGAGAAACGGAGTGCTCAGCGGCAAGCGCAGCTCCCATCTCCTCTCCTGCGAGTCACGGCGCCCCCCACACCCCAACCTGCAAGATCTGAGTTTCCGCCCCTTCCCGCCTGGCACCCTTGATTGGCAGTCTCTGTCTTCGGGCAGGGACCCTCTGATTGGCCGACTCGGCCTCCTCCATCGGGCAGGGTCTCTTTGATTGGCGGACTGCCCCCCAGCCCTCGGGTTCGAGGAGCCTTGGTCTCAAGCTCTGGGAAAAGCCCCCAGCTTCGCCCCGCCCCAACTATGTGGCCTCGGGGAAGTCCACTCTGACCTCAGTTTCCCCCCAGAAGGTAGCGTCGTCGATGGTGCCAAGAAAGATCCTGGCATAGGGGTCCTGTCTGCCCACGTGGTCTGGCCCTGTGGGAGTGAGCCTGTGTGTCGGTTGCGGAAGAGCGGTTCTGCTTACCTATCACCCCACCTCCCAAAGGTGGAGGTCTGGCGCCCTCTGCCGGGCGATGGCCTCGGCGCGGTGACTTTGGGAACAGGTGAGTGGCCCCAGAACCCTTTCGAGGGTTGGCCCCAAACCAAGCGGGCGGGAACCTCTTTCTAGCAAGGCCCAGAGGCGTGTGAACCAAGCAAGACGCCGTCGAGAAGGGGAAGGGGAAGGTCAGGGTAAATCTAGTTGAGATCAGCTGGGCCCCTTCCGTCCACTTTGGAGACTGATAACCCTGCTCCCACCAAGAAATCTGTGTTCTCCAACCAGCAGCCACATATCCTTCATCCCAAGCTTTCTCAACCCCCGCACCCAAACCGCTATTTACTGAGCGCTCACTCTGGCCAGGTACTATCAGAGCGTCTGGGGGAAACCACCCCTGCCTCCCACCCCTTCCCTCCCTTGGGACTGTCTTTTGCACAAACCAGGCCAGTGGTCAGGAGTGGCAGAGGGACCCCCAGGAGCAGGCATGTACCAGGCAGGCACTGGGATATGGCTAGGTGAGAGAGCAGAATCTTTCCCAGCTGGGGTAGGACATCTGAAAGTTTCCTCAGAGAAGGGCTGGCAGGATTCAGGATCTTCTTGCCCTCACCCCACCCAGAAGATTCCCCATTTTCAGGTTCTCAGCAAGGATCAGGTAAACGTTACTTCGGAAAGGAAATCGCCAACCCGGCAATACCATAAATGCCAGGTCAACGTATTCAGAGGATGCAAGGCATAATCTGACCACCAGACGGCAGCAGAGACTGCCCCGGGAAGCCCCCAAAGAGTCCAGAGCCGGAAGAGAAGACCCAGCTCCAGGTTCTTAAGTGGAAAGCCCTACTCTGTCACCCGGCCACAGGGCATCTGCTGGGTCAAGCACCCCTAGACAAATTTACAGCAATTCATTCATTCCTTCTTTGCAGCACACGTTTATTGAGAGGCAATTGTGTTCCTGCCTTTGAGGAACTCAGTCCTGGGGGAAGCAAAGGAGTCTGCGAGACGAGAACAATTCAGACACCGGAGCCCCTGTGGGGTTCAGAGAAAGTTGAGAGCTGGGCAACAGATGAACTAAGCTTGGCAGTGCTGGCAGGAAGGGCCAGTGGAAGTCGGATGAGTACCCAGCCTGAGTAAATGCATGGTGGCTGGAAACCCCATCAGGTTTGGCAGTGGCTGGGGCGTGAGGAGGGAGGCCAGACATGGTTGTCAAGGTGATGAGGGTTCGATCACAGGGGCCTGGCTACTGAGCTCAAGATGGGTGTCAGACAAAAGCTCTGAACAGGAGAGGAGCCCAGCCAAAGCTCTTTCCGGTGACCAGGGGGGAGCTGTGACTGGCTGGTGAGGACAGGGCTGGGGCCATCTCTACACAGTGGCAGCCTGGGGCTGGCAAGAGAGGAGGGGGAGGAAGCCATCACTCAGGGAGAGGGAGGATGGAAGAGGGCTTTGAGGGAGGGGAGGACCACTTACCTTTGAGCCAGGCACAGGCCTGACCTCACATCAGATACCCTGAAGCTCAGGGAGTGACTGGGAGAGTAAGACTACCTCATCTGGGAAGGGCCTTGAGAGAGTTCACTTAGAAGGGTCAGCCCACTCTGAGCAAACTGTGGGAACTGCTCCAGCCTGTAGGAAGAGGGCATTTGACTTTTCCTCAAAATCCTCAGACCTCGGTTTCCACCTTTTCTAACTAATGGATCTCAACTTATAACAGAAAAAATGACTTACATGAAAACAGGTCCTCCCAGGCCGGCCCAGGTCCAGGCAGGACAGCTGACACTGGCCTCAGCCTGCCCACCCACCCCTGCTTGGCTGAGAGGCTGGCACAGAGCCCCAGCCCCACCCGGCCTGGAGCGTGTTTGATTTGGACCTGGCTCCAGTGGTGGTGTAGGGGCTGGATCTGTAGCTAAAAATACCCAGCAGCCAGGCCAGCTGCTCGGAGCTTCCTTGGAGGTGCTGGGCCAGGGCAGGCCAGCTGAGGCACTGGGAACACCCACAGGCCCGGGGAGCCCGACTCCCTTACCTGCAAAATGTTCCGAGGACCCACGCCATTCTTCTATTCACCAGGAATTCCTGGAGAGATTTAGGAGGGTAAGAAAAAATTCTTTAAACTGGTTCTTGCCACAAAGCTGTTGAGACACAGAAGCCTAGGGGAGCTGGCAGGTGGCATCTGCGGGGGTGAACTGATCTGTGTTCACATCTAGGCCTGGGATCTAGTGAGGCCAACTGACCACAAGAGAGAGGTAGGGCCAGATCCACTTCTGTCTTGTCAGGGCAAGGTCTGGCCAGCACAGGGCAGGACGGGGACGTTAACGACAATGCTAATGGCTTCCACTTCCCTGGTGCCTCAGCATACTCTGAGAGGTCACTACACACCTGAGGGGTCATCCACCCAACGTGAGACAGAAGTAACTGACCATCCTCTGAGGTCCCAGGGATGGGAGGTGGCCCAGCACAGCCTGGGGGATCAAGGCTGTCTATCCCTGTCCCAGAACTCTCTCCAGGCTCAACATCTGGTGGTGGGCTCACAGGAGTCACCACCAGAGTACAAAGAGCTACCTCCACAAAGCCAGACTCAGAGACAGGTCAAAGGTTATCTGCCAACCTCCTCCTCCTGGTTCACAGGGGAGACCACGACTCCTGGAGGGGTAGGAACTCTTCGAGGTCACTGGCCAGATGGAGCCGGCACTGGACCCAGGCGGCCTCTGAGATGGCGGGGTGCCCATCTCCACAGTCCAGGCAGACGTTCAGTTTCCACCCAGGGGGTCCAAAAGGTCGTACTCCACGCCTCGGCTCTCGGCCAACGGGCCGGAAGGGGCGGGGCCCTGGCGTCCAGTAGGAAGGCAGGTCTGGCCACCTCCGGCCGCCCTTCCGCTGGCGTGGCCCTCTCCAGGCAGGCTCCACCGGCTGGGCGCCAGGAGCAGCCCCGCCCCAAGCTTGCTGGGTGACCGGTGGGTGGAGCCACGCTCTCGGCAGAGGAACCAGTCTGAGGACTGATAGGCTGCCCCGCCCCTCCCTTCACCTAGGAGGTACTGTCTGCCAGACAAAGAAATTAGAAAGAGGGGGTGAAAAAAGGAAGCGGGGGGGAGTACGATCCTTCCAGGTCGTCGGGACCCCGCTCCCTTCCAAGAATCACACCCGGGCCACAGTGGAGCGCCTCACTGTTGCCTAATTGGTCCGAGGGCGGGAGTGGAGGAACTGGCTGTAACCCTCCAAGCTGCTGCTGGCAGGGAAAGGTTTAAGTCAATTATTTAACTATCCAACGCCCACGGGAGGTAAAGACCCCAGCCCCGTGGAGCCCCAAGGACTCTATCAGAAGGGATGCAGCACACCCTCAGGAGGCAGAAAGGTCACCTGAGAATCCAGGGAGTTGAATGAACTCATCAATGGCAGAGCCGAATTTAAACCTCCGGACTGGGGCAGACTGGAAGGAGGGAAAGGCTCATGTAATACTACGAAGTGCTCACCCTGGGTAGCGGGAAGGGAGTCTGGTGCCAGGTGTGGTCGGCTGCACCCCTTGCCCCCCAGCAAGACAGCATGGACCAAAGCCAGCTTATCTGGAGACCCTCGTGGCGCCAAGGCATGGCAGCCAGAAGGACCTAAGAGCACCACGCTGGTTACTTTCAACCAAATAGCTTTCCCAGCTCCCAGGCAGTGACGCCAGCAGACAGCTAGCACGGGCAGGAGCCCAGAATAACCCAGCAGCTGGGGCGACGGGGTGCCACGGACACAGGCGCTGGGCTGGAAGACACCTGGAACCTCATCCTGACTGCCGGTGGTGACCTCCTGACCTTGGGTGAGTCACGTTACTCTCCGGGTGGGGGGAACCCCCCAAACCATGACCCATCATGGAACAACAGCCTGTGGACTTGAGGAAAGGCCACCGTCCCAACTCACACACTGGAGTAAAAATGGAGCTGGCTCCCAACCTGCAGAATGTCAACCTTCCCCTTTGCCCTGAGGCTGTGCCACGTGCTACGAGGTGGGCTGGTGGGGGAGGAGCTCTCAGACAGCCCAGCCCCACTCCCCGCAGCCACCTCCGAAGGGGGGCCAGCTGGTGTGAAGCCTGTGAGGCCGGCCCCCTTAATCGCACTTAATCCGCCCTCCACCCTTTACGGCAGGCTTCATTATCATCACTTTACACAGGAGACTCGCCCAAGGTCAACCAGCACAGGGGAGAGTCAAACCCACAGCTGCCTGCCTTAGAGCCTCCCTCGATTAAGCACCAATACGCCCCCAACAAAACCTCTGGGTCAAGCCCTACGGCTCCCCCAGTCCTCACTCCAGCCCCCAAGCTGAGGGATGGGATAAAAGTGAGCAGAGCCTATCAGACCCGGAAGTCAAGCCTGGGCCCGAACGGGGGAGGCGGCGCAATCAGCCGCACCTGGACCCAAATGGCTCATCAAAGTAATCACAAACTAAAGATCACATGGGGGAGGGGTCAGAGATCAAGGGCCGCACTGTCTCCAGCTGCGGAGCTTCCTGGAGATAAAGAGAATGGGAAACTGCATGCTGTCAGCTTGCGCGAGGAGAATAAGCAGAGCTGCCATCACTACGAAGCGACACCTCCGCACCAAGAAATAGTTCGGGGTTCCAAGCGCACATGCTTGGGTCCTCACAACACCCCAGGTGTTACCTGGCCCAAAGGTTCTCAAAATGTCTCCACACGGCAGCATCAGCATCACCTGGGAACTTGTCAGGCCCCACCTACTGAATCAGAAACTCAAGGACCGGGCCTCGGAGTCGATTCTAATGAGCCACCCGTGTGATTCGGCTGCACGTTCAACTTTGACAATCACTGACCCATCTGCGCAGCTGGTGAAACTGGGGCTGAGGGTCTGTGCTGCTTACGCAAGGTCACAGCAGGTGAAATGGCTCGCCAGGTTTCAAATCCGGGTTTGTCCCGTTCTACAAACAGGGCTTTTTCTTTTTTTTGGTTGTGGGTGGGGGGGCCTGGGTGAGGTGGAATCGTGGGAATTCCCTGGAAGGGCAAGAGTCGAGAAACCTCTTTCTTAAAGAAAGCCGGCCCAGATCTCAGGTCTTTCTGTTCTTCACCTCCCTAGCAGCCAGACATCGGAGGGGAAGAGGCCAGCTCACACAGTCACCCCACACGCCCCCAGCGGGGGCCGGAAGGGAGGGCCAGGGCCGGGCCCGGTTTCCTGGCAGCTGCCTGTGTCTTTCAGAAGAGGCATCCAGGGCACTCCACCCACCAAACAACACACAATTGGGAAATATTGGGTTGGCCCAAAAGTTCGTTCGGGCTTTTGTAAGATGTTATGGAAAGACCCGAACGAACTTTTGGGCCAACCTAATATATGCAAGTGCAGTCTCTCCTATGCTGCTAAATATGGCAAAGAATTGCACGCCCCAAACTCCTGACAAGACGACGGAAGCTGACAGGCGGGGATGGATGGACCAAGCAGGCCCAGCAGGCAGCCGATTTCAGTCCCACACATCTGTGGGGGGGAAGGGCTGCAGAACCAGACTAGCAGGTTTGGGGTGCCCGCCCTCCCTGGGCTCCAGGCCAAAGCCCCCCAAATCTCTCTCGCAGGCTGGGAAAGGGCTCACACCTACCTTAGTGGGAGGACTGTCAAACTAGGCCTGCTTCTGTCCAAAGGAGAACGGTCCACTCTGGGGGTACCGGGCCCCTTCTCCGGTCATGATCCTGGGGGGAAAAATAGGAGGGTGTTTTAGGGCGTCGATGGCCACAAACCGGACACGGTCTCCATGAGGGAAGGGGAGCCTTACAAATGCCGCTCCCCCCTTCCCAGCTGCCAAGGCAGCCCTCACTCCAGAATGAATAGGAGGGGGGTGTGGATGAATCACTAAGGTTCAGCCGGGGCGCCGAGCAGCAGGCGGCGGCTCATCTGCATTTCCAAAGGCCCGCCCCGTCCGCATCCCCTCCCCCAGGAAGGGCCGGAGATGCGAGGGTTTACCCCAGAGCCCTCCGCCTCTGGGGATCCCGGGGAAGGCCCGCTCGGCTTTCCCAGGCCCCAAACCCCACCCCACCCCACCCTCCAGAGCGCCGGCTGGCCGGCTGTGCTTGGACGGCCACCTAGGGACGTCGGTGGCCTGCGTGAGGGCCTCAGGCCCCAAGTGGGGACAAAAGGGGCCCACCCGCCCCTCGGGCTCGGCTATCAAAGGGCGGTTGGAAGCCGGACGTGGGCGCCGAGGCTCGGGGTGGGCAGCAGGGACGGCCTGGGATCAGGGCCGGGCCGCGGGGAAGAAGTCCGCGGCCTCTGGAGGAGCCGGTCGGGGTCAGGGGGCGGATTCGAGGCCCCGACTGGCCCCGTGGCCCTTTGTTACTGGCTCCCGCGCAGGAGGGAAGAGAAAAGACCCCGCGGCCGCGCCGGCCTCCTCGTGCCCGCGGGGGCCCCCAGGTCGGGAGCGGGGGCCGAGGAGGCTGCGGAACCTGCGCTCTTCGTCGAGGCTTCCCCGGGCCAGGGGCGTCCCCGCAGGCGGAGGCCTGGAACGCGGGCGGCGCCGCGGCGGCCTCCCCTCCCCCCACCCCCGGCCCCGCCGCCTCCTTCCCTCCTCCCGCCTGGCGCGCGGCGGCCGCCACCGCCCGAGCCGCGGGCGGCGCGCGAAATGGCGCCCGTCTGACCGCCTCGCCCGGCGGAGGCGAGCGCGAAAGCCGCGGCGCGCGACGCCCCCAGGCCCGCGGCCCCCCAAACGGCCTCCGTGACCACCCCTCGACCCGGGGCGCTGTGTCCTGCGGGCTCTCGGGGCCCGGGCCGGCCGAGGGGCCGCCGCCTGCTCCGGGCTCCCAACGACAACCGAGAAAGGAGGGAGGAAGGAAGAGAGCGGCCGCCATTAGCCACCCGCAGTCCCGCCCTGGCTCCTGCCTCGGCCTCGGCCCCGGCCCAGCCGGCGGCTCTGCTCTGAACCTGAAAATAAAACTCGTGTTTGGGAGGGAGGAGCGAGCGCGGCCGGGAGCACAGGCAGCGCTCGGGCTGCAGGCGGGAGAGATGCTGCGTCATGGTGCCAACATGGACGCCGGCCTTTTGTCCTTTTTCGCTCAGGAAGCGCAGGCGCACCCCGGAGCCCCGAAAAGCCGGCTTCGGAGGGCGAGACCCCCACAATCAAAAGGGGAAGAGACCCCAGGCCCGGAAGGGGAGGTTTCCTCGGCTTTTGTGCCCCCCTTCCCCAAAGCACTTCAATTTCTTCTCCCCCCAAGGCTCAGACCTAGAAAAGCAAGGAGGACGAGCGCAGGCGGCTCCGTGGATACCCCAGGTCGCTGGGGAGACCTTCCTCTCGCCTCCGGGGCAGAAGGGGCAAAAGGGTCTGAAGATCCCTCCTCGTCCCCACCCCCGCCACCCCTCCCCGGTCCGGCTGCCAAACATGAAGCTCCAGAAACCTTCTCCCCTCAGCTCCCAAACATTTGCAGCCCTTGGCCTGCTCGAAAAAACATTTCCTCGAAGGGGTAAAAGGCACGTTTTTGTTGTTGTTGTTGTTTGTTTTTTTTTTTTTACTTACCCGCTCACCCCGGTGCCAGGGAGTCTGGAAGATCAAGCTGGGCGGAGGTTTTGGAGGTGTTATTGTAAAAAATATCTTTTAGGGGGATTGTTTAGTTGGGAATATTTGGGGGTAGTGGTGGTGTCTTTTTTGTTGTTACCTTTTTAAAGTTACACTCTCATGGCATTTTCTGCTCCTTCCACTTCTGCAAATTTTCCAGGGTTGGGTTGGCAAAAGGCGGCTTCGCTGAGGACTGTTTACTGCTCTGGATATAGCAATGGTGTGACCGTCATTAAGAGACAAAAGGCGAAAATACACAGTCAAATCAAACAAAAGGCAAAAGACGCACCGGCCATCCCAACCACCATAGAAAATACCCCCGAGTTAACGATGGTGTTTGGCTCGAACCAGCTAGGACTTGTTTTCCAGTTTTAATCTAGTTTCCTGTGACGGGCTTTAGTCCCTTTACACAAAGAGGTCTTCCTTTCCCTCACCCACCCCCCTACCAAGACGAGAAAAACAGAGATGTTTTTCTTCAAATAGATCGATTTTCAAAGAAAGTGTACATGTTACTGGGAAGAAAGCTGACTAGCATTTATTGCTATAAACATTTTCAAAAGCTTAAAGCTAAAACCCTAGCTGTATAAAAGCAAAATCGTCTAAAAGCATTTTAACTTTTATGTTAGACAAGAGCGACAAAGACATACATGCAGATGAAGGTTCAGAAAATTAAGGACATCTCAGCAACATTAACATGAAAACTGCACTGCGTAAGGACAGAATGGACTGGGTACTTACAATGTAAAAGGTTTTTAAAAACTTAAGAGTAACGACTGCTTACAATTTTTTGTTGCTGCCATTTCGCTAGTCCTAAAACTATACATTTAAAACATTACCTTGTTAAAAAGAGAGCAGAAGGAGTTAATAAGATGGCCAGTTTTAAGTGTTTAATAGAGGAAACTATATATATATAAAAATTTATTGTTCAGTCAAGAGAATACAGATTAAGACAGCTCCAAGCTCCCCCCACCCACCCAAGAAAAAAAAAAGAGGAAAAAAATTAAATATGTCGTTTACTTAGGTTTTTTGGAATTCAAAATTGTTAACTGCTGACATTAATGGTGTGCTATGACCTAGTTATACAAGACAAAGATGGATTCCAAGTCATAAGGAAAAATCCAGATCTTTTTAAAAAGTCTTCTTCATTCTTCCAATTGTGAGTCCTTTAGCCTGTTGACAAATGTTAAACACAACACTGAGGCGTCCTGAACTGGATGGTGGAGTCAAAGGAAAAACATTCCCCATTTGCAACAAAGGAAAAACCCACTTGGCCATTTAATTCCATTGCAGAAAAATGGCTCCCCTCATCTGTTGGCCTCTCCTTGGTGTCTGATGAAGGATGTTTTGAGAGCAGCGTCTAATAACTCAAGCCCTATAGAAGCCGCGCGCTGATTGGCTGCCGCACCCTGCCGCCCTGCTCCAGCCAATTACCTACCCACGGCCAAATTACAAACCCCGAAAAGAGCCCCAATGTGAAATACACCACCACGAAGCCCCAGCGAGGCGACTTCCTCGCCTCGGCCGCCCGACAGGAGAGGCAGAGGGGGCTACAAACGCGTCCTCGCGAAGCCCGGGAGCCTTGGAGTTGAACTCACAAAATGGAAGCCGCACGCTGATTGGCCGCCGCCACTCCCGGACCTTTAATAAAGAAAGGGGAAGGAAAGATAAATGCAAAAAAAGGGGGACACTCTCCTCCGTCGGTGACTGGACGAAGGGGGGGGGGTGCGGGGAGAGAAGCATGTGTTCACAATTACAGGGCGCTCCTCTCCAAAAATAAAAACAGAAAGAAGCTTCTATCACCCAGGTCCAGGCAAGGGCTGCATCCTCCCAGGAATGTGAATGCTAATTTGGTTAAAATCCTGGTTTCCCTTCCCCAGCTCCGCTCCGGGGGGAGGGGGTCGCGGGGCAGAAGAGGAAGCCGGAGCCGAGATACCTCGATTGCAACTCGTCTTGGAGCCTCCTTGCCGCCCCTCACGGCTCCCAGCGTCCAAACACACAATCACACACACACCCCAAAACCCAGCCCTTTCCCCTGAGCCCCCACGCGCCCACCTCCGGTTTTGGCAGTTTGGAAACAGTTTTGGAGGCCCCAGGCGCACGCCGCGGCGGCCGCGGCTCGGAGGGTAACCCCAGCCGCGGGAGGTAGAGCTCGGGGAGACCCCCTCCCCCGCCAGCCAAGCCCCCCACCTAAGTCCCAGCAGAATAAATAAATTAAAAGGCCTTCCCCCCGGGAGGGGGGAGGCAGTGTGGGAGCGCGAGAGTGAGGGGTGGGGGGCCGCTGGGGCCCGGGGCTTTGGCGGCGCAGCTGCCGCCGCCGGGAGAGTGCCTGGGGAAGCGGCGAGGAAGGAGAGGGGAGGAGGAAGAGGAGGAGGAGGAGGAAGAGGAGGAGGGTGAGCGCTCGGGTCGGGCTCCTTAGCGGTGTATTGTGGGATGTGCGGCTACTGGGAGCCGAGCCTCCGCCGCCAGCCGCCTCCCGGGCAGCAGCAGCAGCAGCAGCAGAGGCGGCGGCAGCAGCTCCGGGCCCGGCAGCCGCGGCGGCGGCGCTCCCCCCTCCCGGCCCCCCGTCCGGCCGCCCCGGCCTCGGTTCCCGCGGGGGACACCATGTACTGGCTGGCGGCGCAGGGAGGCCGGCGCCCGGCGGGGATGTAAGCGCGGCTCGGGGAGGGAGAGGCCGCTGCCGGCAGCTGGGCGGCCCGAGCCCCCAGCCCCCAGCCCCGGCCCCGGCCCCCGCTCCGGCCGAGCGGTCGGGCGGGCGGGCGGCGCCAGGCCTGCCGCGAGCCCCGCGCCCGAGCCGGGCGGAGCGAGCGAGCTAGCGCCACGCCGGGCGGCCGGGCGGCCGGGCGGGTACCATGGGCCGGAGCCCGGGTCCTCCGGGTGCCCCGGGCCCCGCCAGTCTGCACCTGGGGCCCCCGGGAGCCCCTCGCAGCCGCCCCGAGATGGTGGCCGAGCGGGCGGGCGCCTAATTCTCCGGAAGGGTTATTCTCTCGCTCCATTCTTATTTTGGGGGGAGCCAGCGAGACAGCTCCTTTTGGGGCGCGCTGGTAAGGTGGGAGGGGGTGGGGGCTGGACGATTTGATTCCTTCGCGTGTGTGTAGAAGCGGCCGCCGCTGCCACCGCGGCGGAGACGACAACAACTTGCTCGTTTTCAGGTTGGGTTAACGGCATGGAGAACAGTCACCCCCCCCACCACCACCACCAGCAGCCCCCGCCGCAGCCCGGCCCTTCGGGCGAGAGGAGGAACCACCATTGGAGAAGTTACAAGTTGATGATTGACCCGGCTTTGAAAAAGGGGCATCATAAACTGTACCGCTACGATGGGCAGCATTTCAGCCTGGCGGTGAGTAGCCGGCGCGCCTCCCCGCCGCCCGCACCCACCCTCCGAGCCGTAGCGAGGAGGGTGGGGGCGGAAGGGTCCGATCGGCCCGGTGACCCCCCTCCTGACCACCCGGCCAACTGTCAGCCGGGTCCGCAGTCCTGGAGTTTGACAAGTGCCTGGAGAAGGGGCGGGGGGTGGGTCTTGCCCCTGTCCCTGGGGAGTTGGACCAGTCCACCCATTCCGCCCCCCCACCACCACCGCTTCCTCCCCACAGATGTCCAGCAACCGCCCGGTGGAAATTGTCGAAGATCCCCGGGTCGTCGGGATCTGGACCAAAAACAAGGAGCTGGAGCTGTCGGTGCCCAAATTCAAAGTAGGGCCCCTCCCCCCTGCCCCGCGCCCCTTCCCCCCCTCCCCAAGCCCCGAATTCGAAAATAACGCCAGTTTTAACCGAGCCCAGTCGGATTCTGAGTTCCCGCCGTCCGGGGCCTGGGAAGTTTTGGCGGGGAGGGGGAGATGGCAAAAAGAGGTGTCCCCTTTTGGCTACTGTAAACAGAATAACACTCGGTGAAACTGTAATCAAGGCGCTGATACTGTATCCTGCCTGCCCAGCTGGGGGCTCCGGGTCCCCACCTGGCTCCTGCCAGCCCAAGGGCTCGGCCCTGGGACCCGCCCCCCTTCCCAGCCTTGTGGCTTTAGGGGGACAACTTCCTAGCCCAAGGGGTCGCCCCTGCCCTGGCAGCAGGGAGAGGAGGCTAGAGTAGGGGGTGGGGAAAGAGAAACTGTTTCTTTTTCCCCTTTCCTTTCGAACCCAGAGGACTTCCACGTTCCAAACGATTTAATCCTCCGCTTCCCGGGCCCGCCCGCGTGCATTTTTTTTTTCCAAAAAAAAATTTTTATTTTTTACCTTTCATTGTTTTCAAAGGGCGGGTGAGTGGGGAATTTTGTGTTTTCCATTCGGTTTCAGTGTTCTCAACCTCCCTTCCCCCTCGTCCCCTGCCAGATCGATGAGTTCTATGTGGGCCCGGTGCCTCCGAAGCAGGTGACATTTGCCAAGCTGAATGATAACATCCGTGAAAACTTCCTGAGGGACATGTGCAAGAAGTATGGGGAGGTGGAGGAGGTGGAGATTTTGTACAATCCCAAGACCAAGAAGCACTTGGGCATCGCCAAAGTGGTCTTTGCCACGGTCAGGGGAGCCAAGGAGGCGGTTCAGCACTTGCACAGCACTTCGGTCATGGGCAATATCATCCACGTGGAGCTGGACACCAAAGGTGAGTGGAGGCCCGCTCAGGACAGCCACCGCGGAGGAGCCACAAGACCTGTCAGTGTGACTCCCTCCTCTCCCAGAGCCCCTCTTGCAGTGTTGGGGAGCCCCTCACTCTTCCTTAGGTGCCCCCCTACAACCTTTTCTTTTGCTCCCTCCTGAGGGTAGAGTCACGTGGAGCTAAATGTGTTGTCTGTTGCTAGGAGACAAGCTATAATTTACCAAATGTGCCGGTCCTTGGCCACTGAACCCCAAGGGACCACCCGGAGGCTTCCCACCGCTGACACCCCCTCGGGCCCCGCGCGGAGCCCTGGTGGCCTGGGTTTAGGCAGTCCCCAGTGTTGCCGTCTGTGTTAGGAGAGAAGGCAGGGTTCGTTTATTTGTGGGGGGGGGGCGCTGAGGGAGAGCCACTAGGACGCTTTTAAATACCCAAAGAGTATGTCCCTCCACTAAAAAGAGAGTGCTCCAGGGATCTGGAGTGCCCCTCCCCCACAGGCCGCCCCTTCCCCTTGGAAGTGGGAACCAATCTGGGCCCAGAGTGTGGTTTCATTGATAATGCTCCCGTTGGAGCTGGGCGGGCTGCTCCCGGTGCTCTAGGGTTGACACTGTCTTCCCTCCTCTCTCTTAAAGAGACAGCACCACCTCCCAAGCAGCGGAATCCCGCTCTGTGCTCACTGAGCCTCTGAGCGGCTGCTGGGAGAGCCGGGCTGGGGAAGCCATACCTTCCACCCTCAGGGTCCTGGGAGGCTTCTTCTCTGTGCTGGCTGGGGGGCTGGCAGGACTCTAGGGCATCCCCTAAAGTTTGCCTGTGGCCTCTCTAGAGAAGTTTGTATCAATACAGAAGAAAGTGCCGGGTGCTCTGAGGCCCAGCCAGCCCTGTGACTGGACAGAGACTGTTGGGTCCAGAGCCCCTGGGACGTCCCCTGGGAGACCCTGCATGGGAGGGTTTAGGTGAGTGGCTTCCAAGGGTTTCGTGAGCACGGGGTTTAGGGGCAACCCGGGCACACCAAACCCAAGACTGGAAAATGTAAACCTTTCTTTTTCGCCTTTAATAATGAGCACATATTGACTGAGACTCTAAGACCTTGCTTGGGGATGCAGAGGGACACTGCTTCCGGGTGGGCACAGTTATCCTATAAACTCTTGCCAAACCTGTCCCTAATTCTGAGGTTCCTCAGGACACAAGCCAGGTTCCTGTTCCAGCCACAGCGCCCTTCACCCCCCTTCTCTAGTTTCTCAAGTCTCTGTTGGGGAGACCCCTTGGGTGGTTGCAGGCTGATCTCTCCCTGAGAATCAAATGTAGAGCCCCTCCCCCATCACATGCCCATTTTAAGGAGCAGTCAGCCCTCACCAAAATTTCATGTCTGCAAAAAAAAAAAAAAAAGAAAAAAGAAACAAAGAAAAGGCCCTTAGAGACTGTCACCAAGTTTGTATTTCAAGAAAGAGACCGGTAAAGAGTAGCTCAAGGAATGTGTCTCCTTTGCATATGTAAGCAGCTGCCTCAGAGGGCTCTATAAATATCAGATAATCTGGCCCCCTGGTCTATAGAGGCCTCTCTCTGCCAGGGGGTGGGGCTGGGGTGGAGGGTTACCAGACGTGGCTCAGTGGGACGGGGGAGGACCTTGTGGAGTTCACAGTAACGCAGTACTAGAGTGCATTTTACAAACTCTGACAGTCACCTGAGAGAGTTAACAACAAAACTGTCACTCCTGTGTCACTGGGTTTCCTCTTCACTTGCTACAAGGCCCTGGATGTTAAGTGGGAAGGTGAGAGGATGGGGATTACCTCTTTCTTTGGGTGGCATGGCCCAGGTGGCAGGAAGGGGCTTTGTGTTGGGGCTGGCATTTCTGTATTTGGGTGAGTCCCAGCGCCACGAGGCATTAAATTCTGAATCTCAGGATCAGAAAAATCATACAGTTCAGCAGCTTCATTGAACAGATCGGACTCCTGAGTGAGGTGATAGGACTCCTGAGTGAGGTACAAAGAGAGAGAAGTGGGAACTTGGTCAGGGTCACTTAGCTTCCCTAGGCTTGGGGTCCCAGGCACAGGGGCCCCACAAGGATGCCCACCTGTGCGGGCTGCCCCATCCTGGAGCCTCACTGAGTCCTCCCTCCCTTGCCTTTTCCACAGGGGAAACCCGCATGCGGTTCTACGAACTGTTGGTCACGGGCCGATACACACCCCAAACCCTCCCAGTGGGCGAGCTGGACGCTGTCTCTCCAATCGTGAATGAGACCCTGCAGGTGGGTTTATGGCTGTCAGTCCTTCCCCCGCCTCCCCACCCCATCACCAGCTCCCTGATGTGGCCCCCACCCCACTTCACCACCTCCGGTGTCAGACACCAGGAAAGGAGCCTGGCTGTGCCCACCAAGGCTTCCAGCAGGGGGTCTGAAAGCCCTGTTTGCCAAAGCTCTCCTCTGGCACGGCCCCCAGCCCTCTCCTGCACACGCTGGGATTCCCATCCCAGAGATCCAGAGTCCACGTGCTTTCCACGTTAATGCTGAAACACTGCTGTGTCCAGGGTCCTAGTGTCTGGTGTCCCGTGCACCCCTCTACCCCCGCCCCCAGAAAGCCGAGTTCAAGTCCCTCCTTCCAGAGCAAGATGGATTCCTTCCCCAACCACCGCCTCCCAGGACCTCACCTGGACCACCATCTCATGGGGAGGTTCTCATCCCAGCTCCTACCCCAGCATCAACCCAGCCACCCTCTGGAATAGCTTCTCCAGAGTGAAAAGTCTTTGCTTACTTGCTGGGCAGCTGTTTATCAGGCACTTTACGTGTTACACTATTTAAACCCTAAAATATCAAGAGGTTGGAGGGACAAGGCCCTTGGCCACCCCCTCACTTCCAAGACCATCCTCTGCTACCTCTACCTGGAAGGTCTTTGATATCTGACAGCCTGGAGCAGGAAGGAAATCCCAGTTCACACCAAGATGTCAGGGTCTTATCTTTACTCTGCTTTAGGGATTAGGAAAAACCCTCAAGGTTCTCTGAGGATAATTGGCTACCCCAAGATTAGAGAAGGTGAGGACCATCCAGACACTCCTCTTTAATCTACCCCCTTCCCCCCACCGCCGCTTCCGTTCACTGTGCTGCAGTTCTAGAGTGACCAGTTTGGCTCCGAGCGCCCCGCCCCGGTAGCTGGAGTGAGAGGGGAAAACAGTCCCATTCTATTGCACGTTTTCCCCCCAGTGATCTCAGACCTATCTCTCTCTCTCTCTCTCTCAAGCTGTCAGATGCCCTGAAGCGCCTCAAAGATGGTGGCTTGTCTGCAGGCTGTGGCTCTGGCTCATCCTCTGTCACCCCCAATAGTGGTGGGACACCCTTCTCCCAGGACACTGCTTATTCCAGCTGCCGCTTGGACACGCCCAACTCCTACGGACAGGGCACACCGCTCACGCCGCGCCTGGGCACCCCCTTCTCGCAGGACTCCAGCTACTCCAGCCGCCAGCCCACACCCTCCTACCTCTTCAGCCAGGACCCCACAGCGACCTTCAAGGCTCGGCGCCACGAGAGCAAGTTCACGGACGCCTACAACCGCCGCCACGAGCATCATTATGTCCACAACTCTTCTGCAGTCACCGCAGTGGCAGGGGCCACAGCCACCTTCAGGGGCTCCGTGGACCTCCCATTCGGGGCAGTCAGCAGCAGTGGGGGCGGCAGTGGCCCTCCATTCAAGGCCCAGCCACAGGATTCAGCCACGTTTGCCCACACTCCACCGCCTACCCAAGCAGCCTCCGCTCCTGGAGTCACCTTCAAGCCGGCTTTCTCTCCATATCAGACTCCTGTGCCCCCTTTCCCCCCGCCCCCCGAGGAGCCCGCTGCCGCAACCCCCTTTGGGGCCCGTGACGGTGGGGAGTTCCGGAGAGTACCTGTGCCCCCGCCCTTGCCGCCCACGGAGCCCCTGACGAAGGAGAAGCCAGGCACGCCGCCTGGACCCCCGCCCCCGGATGCCAACAGCATGGAGCTGGGCGGCCGGCCGACCTTCGGTTGGAGTCCTGAGCCCTGTGACAGTCCTGGTACGCCCACGCTGGAGTCGTCGCCTGCAGGGCCGGAGAAGCCGCACGACAGCCTGGACTCCCGGATCGAGATGCTGCTGAAGGAACAGCGCACCAAGCTGCCCTTCCTGCGGGAGCAGGACTCAGACACCGAGCTGCAGATGGAGGGCAGCCCTATCTCCTCCTCCTCCTCCCAGCTCTCCCCACTGGCCCCCTTTGGCGCTAACTCTCAGCCTGGCTTTCGAGGCCCCACACCACCCTCCTCACGCCCATCCAGCATCGGCCTGGAGGACATCAGTCCCACACCACTGCCCGACTCGGATGAGGATGATGAGCTTGACCTGGGCCTGGGGCCCCGGCCCCCACCCGAGCCAGGCCCCCCAGACCCTACCGGTCTTCTGGGTCAGACAACTGAGGTGGCCTTGGACCTGGCTGGAGACAGGACCCCAACCTCAGAGAAGATGGATGAGGTACCATGATGTCTGTCCATCTCTGTCTGGGATTGGTTTTGTCTGTCTTGTGGCTCCCTCTTTCCTCCTTGAAACATTCTCCCCTTAGGATAACTAGCTAAGACACAGAAGCAGCAGGGCTAGGGCAGCCAAAATAACAGATCAAAAATAAAAAGAGAATGAAAAGAGGATACAAAAAGCACCAGGGGCTATGACTGAGCTGCTGGTTTGCTCTGAGCTCCCTAGCAGCTTTGGGGAAAAGGGAAACATGACCCAGATCTGTTGCTCTCCTTGCTAGGTATGGGAAGTCAAGACCTTTTTCTGGGGATAAATTCTGACTTGAGCTTCTTTGGTTGGAGTTTGCCGAGATCCCAGAGAGTTGGACTGTGGTGATGGTTTTGGGCCTCCTTCTCTGTTGGGTGGCTGGGACCTGATCAGGACTGGTCCTGACACTCAGGCAGATTTGGGAAGAGGGATCAGCCAGAGTGTTCTGCTGAACTAGGGGAGGTGGCAGCTCTGGAGCACTGTCTCCTAGAACCTGGTGCCCTCTGAAGAGATGGGAAACCGTGGTGGGCAGGGAGGACATTGAAATGTCCCTCCTCCCTCTCCCCCTGCGTCCAGGACTGAAGGAGTTAAGGGCTAGCCCAGGGGAGGGCCACAGCCAGAAGCAGGCCAAGTTGACCACCCCCCCACCCTCTGCCCACCCAGAGATCCTCCTCTGGGGTCTCACTGCAGCCTGAGGGTTGGGGTGGGTGCTGCTGCACATGCCACATTCCCTTGGGGGAGGATTCCGTCATCTTCCTTGGCACTGCTCCTCCACCCTCCTGGTCCAGGCACCTGCCCTGGCCCTCCTGGCCTGGCAGGCATGAACAGCAGGAGCTCAGACACAGCTCTTCGCCCCCGTGGGCGGTAGGGAGGAGGGTCCCTCCTCCCCAAGTCCTTTGATTAGGCCGATGTGGCCGCCTCAGGGAGGAACAGAGAGGAACTTGGCTTGCCTGGGAGGGGACTGCAGGTGGCTGGGGCTCCTGGGCGCCTCCAGGCTGTTCTGGGGAAGTGGTTTCTGGCGCTAAGGGGTTCAGGCAGGGAGAGCTGACAGGTGTGCAGAGGTGGGGGGGCGGCTGCTGGCCCTGCTGCCATCCTCCCTTCTTCCCTCCCTCTCCTGCCTGAGGTTAGGGGATGTTTGTTTAACCATGCTCACTGGCTGATCCAGAGCCGGGAAGCCCAGAGTAGCCAGAGGGAATGGGCTTTCCCACGGTGTCACTGTAGGAAAGGGGAGACTGAGGCCCAGAGAGCTGGGGTCGGGGATGACCCGGGACATCAGCCCAGGGAAGCCCGGGAGTACTGATAACCTCCAAGATGGCCCTCGGGAGCCCCCTGCTGACAGTCGGGAGAGCAGCTCCCGGGTTCCTCCGGCCCGAACCCGAGGGAATCCCAGCCTAGGCTGACCACATGGGAGGGCAGCACAGGGGGACACTCCCTTTCTTCACAGAGGCTGATAGTTAAAAGTTCCGGCTCCAGTCCTTAAGTCTTGAGCCCCACCTCTGTCACTTACTGGTCATGCGGCCTTAGGGAAGATACTTTCCCTGCCTGAGTCTCAGTTTCGTCATCTGTGAAATGGGATAGTGAGAGTAGCTGCCTCACACTAATCTCGGCTTAAGTGAGGTGCCACCTGGGAAGCTCCAGGCACGGCTCGAGCTGAAGCCAAACATTCAGCCGCCAGTTCCCGCGGTTCTCGCCCCCGGACACGGGAGGGGCGGAGGGAGGGGCAGGGCCGCGGGCTGGGCTGGATCAGGGTCTCCTTGTGATTGGCTGGCGGCGGTGCCGGCGTTAACCCTGTGCGTGCTGCGCCTGCCTTGCTGGGCGCTGTCCAGGACTGATCTGGCGCTGTCCCTGAGTATCAGGCGGAGCCTGCCAGTGCCTCCCTCAGCATGTGTGGGACCCTGAGAGGCAGAGTGTATGTGTCTGTAGAGGGGACAGAGCAAAAGCAAGGGCTTTCTTCTGCTGCCTTAGGTTTGGTTTTCCTCTTCCCTCCCCCGCCCCCCCATTTCCCTTTGAAGCCTCCCTCACCTGTACGTCTGACCTCTGACCTTACAGCCTGCACAGACCCTGCCCCCTCAGCCTTCAGGTGCACTCCCTGGCAACCTACAAAGGCTCTGTCTTCCCAGCCACGTTCATCCAGGGCAGGGCCTGAGCCCCCTTCCCGCCTCGGGTCCTGACACAAGAGCCTGGGGGTAGCCCATCCCTCCTCTCCCTACCCCTGCTTTGCCTTCTTGCTCCACCTCCACCTTGTGGACTCCATGCCCCCCTCCAGTTCCAGGCCTGTGCATCCAGCTCCCCAAAGCCCCATGTCTGAATGAAAAGAGGCCCTTTCCCGTTTCACAGCCAGGTCATGCTCGACTCCTCCCATTCACGTGGTGCCACCGTCCTGGATTCCCACAACAGACCCCCGACGCCTCACTCAGCAGGCACCCTGGGCTTGCATCCCAGCCCTCTTTCTGACTGGCTGTGCCTCTTGGGCCAGTGATTTATGTATAGCTCTCTGAGTGTGTTTCCTCGCCTGTCAAAAGGGATTGGACTAGAGCCCTACCTTGTGAGGTTAGGGTGCAAATGAGAAATACGAGATATTATGTGCTGACAACACTCAGCCCCACCGCGGCCCGTAGTAAGACTATATGAAAAGAGTAGGGCTTCCCTGGTGGCGCAGTGGTTGGGAGTCCGCCTGCCGATGCAGGGGACGCGAGTTCGTGCCCCGGTCCGGGAGGATCCCACATGCCACGGAGCGGCTGGGCCCATGAGCCATGGCTGCTGGACCTGCGCATCTGGAGCCTGTGCTCCACAACGGGAGAGACCACAACAGTGAGAGGCCTGCGTACCACAAAAAAAAAAAAAAAAAAATTAGGAAAAGAGTAACTAAGGAAAAATGTAAAGACACACCTATTCGTGCACCCTTACTACTGCTAAGCGCCCCCGCTGCTCGTGTCACCTTCTCTGCCAGGCCCTCTCTGCCACAGTGAAGACTACAGGCCAACTGGGAGCAAAGGCTGGTGAGCCACTTCCTGGTTCAAATCCGGGCTCCATCTCTTAGTGGTTGTGCGGCCCGGGCAAGTTACTTAAGCTCTCAGTATTCCAACTTCCTCATCACTAAAACTGGTGATAACAGACCTACTTTACAGGGTTGTTCTGAGGATTAACTGAGTTAACGTCCGCAAAGTGCTTAAAAGGTGCCTGGCCTGCAGAAAAGGCTACAGAAGTTGGAACTATTAGTAGTATCTTCTCTGAATGCAAATTGAAACAGAGTCTCTCAAATTGAAACAATCTTTTTCCCTCTTCACGCCTCACTCCCCTTCCCGGCTTTCTTTTTCTCCATGAAGGACTATATATTTCACATTCCTCCTAGTTATCCTTTACCTTGTCCCTCCAGAAGTTCAGCTCCAAGACAGCAATAATTTCGTCTGTCTTGTTCACCGCTGTGTTCCCAGCCCCTGGAACAGTGCCTGCTACACAGCAGGTGCCGAGCAAATGTTTGTTGAATGAATGAATGAGTGAATCTGCATGATAACCCCGTGAGGCAGGTGCTGTGGTGCTCATCATGCAGATGGGGAGACTGAGGCTTAGAGAGATTAAACGACTTGCTTGAGGCCGCGTGGCTGGGAAGGGAGGGGACCAGGATCAGAACTGCGGAAGCCACGTTGCTCGCTAGTCTTGCAGAAGGCTTCTTCTCTGACCTTCCGGTGTTCAGCAGGGGGACCTGGGAGCCTGCTGGGCCGCCCGGGCTCACCCTCACCTCTCTCTCCTTGTCTCCCTGCAGGGGCAGCAGTCCTCGGGGGAGGATATGGAGATCTCAGATGACGAGATGCCCTCGGCCCCCATCACCAGCGCTGACTGCCCCAAGCCCATGGTGGTGACCCCCGGGACGGGGGCTGTGGCAGCTCCCTCCGTGCTGGCCCCGACCTTGCCGTTGCCCCCGCCCCCTGGCTTCCCACCACTGCCCCCGCCCCCGCCGCCCCCCCCGCCCCAGCCCGGCTTCCCCATGCCCCCTCCCCTGCCCCCGCCCCCGCCCCCGCCGCCCCCAGCCCACCCCGCCGTGACAGTGCCCCCGCCGCCGCTGCCAGCACCGCCGCCCGGTGTGCCGCCCCCGCCCATTCTGCCGCCGCTGCCGCCCTTCCCGCCGGGGCTGTTTCCCGTGATGCAGGTGGACATGAGCCATGTGCTGGGCGGCCAGTGGGGCGGCATGCCCATGTCCTTCCAGATGCAGACGCAAATGCTGAGCCGTCTGATGACGGGCCAGGGCGCTTGCCCCTACCCGCCCTTCATGGCCGCCGCAGCCGCCGCCGCCTCCGCTGGGCTGCAGTTCGTCAACCTGCCGCCCTACCGGGGCCCCTTCTCCCTGAGCAACACGGGCCCCGGCCGCGGGCAGCCCTGGCCACCGCTGCCCAAGTTTGACCCGTCAGTGCCGCCACCAGGCTACGTGCCACGCCAGGAGGACCCGCACAAGGCCACGGTGGACGGCGTCCTGCTGGTGGTGCTCAAGGAGCTCAAGGCCATCATGAAGCGGGACCTGAACCGCAAGATGGTGGAGGTGGTGGCCTTCCGGGCCTTCGACGAGTGGTGGGACAAGAAGGAGCGGATGGCCAAGGTGGGTGGGCTGCGCGGCCCTGCAGGGGGGCCGGCGGGCGGGCGGGAGGCGGAGACCCGGCCAGGCAGCCTCTCTCCTCCCCAGGCACGGTACTGGAAACACCGCCACCCAGGCCCCCAAAGCAGGATAGTGTGAGTGTTATTTTGTGAAACCGGTGTGTCGGTGACACAGGTGTGTACTTACAATGCGTTCCTTTTGGATTCCAACCTCCAAAGTGCGAGAGCCCCTGCTCCGATGCGGGCAGCCGTAGTAGCCGCTTTGCAGGTGAGGAAGCCGAGGGTCAGGGGGCAGAGCGGGGGCCTGGGGGTGTCCTGAGCAGTCGGCACAAAATGAGGTAGGTTCCAGGAAAGGAAGTGCCCAGGTACCACGTGGCCGTCACTGTTGAGAGGACGGCAGGCTGCTCAGGGGACAGGGCTGGCGGCAGCGCCGTAACCGTGGTGACCTCCCCCTCCTCTCTTGCACCCCAGGCCTCGCTGACCCCGGTGAAGTCCGGTGAGCACAAGGACGAGGACAGGCCGAAGCCCAAGGACCGCATCGCCTCCTGCCTGCTGGAGTCGTGGGGCAAGGGCGAGGGCCTGGGCTACGAGGGCCTGGGCCTGAGCATTGGGCTGCGCGGGGCCATCCGCCTGCCCTCCTTCAAGGTCAAGAGGAAAGAGCCGCCAGACACTGCCTCGTCTGGCGACCAGAAGCGGTTGCGACCCTCAGCCTCCGTGGACGAGGAGGATGAAGGTTTGCGCGCCTCCCCTCGCCGGGTGCTGGGACCTTCTCCTCCCCCCGCGCCCCTGGCCCGGCTCTGACAGCCCTCCCTTCCCCACAGAGTCTGAGCGGGAACGGGACCGCGACATGGCGGATGCCCCCTGTGAGCTCGCCAAGCGGGACCCCAAGGGCGTGGGTGTGCGGCGGCGGCCAGCCCGGCCCCTGGAGCTGGACAGTGGCGGGGAGGAGGATGAGAAGGAGTCGCTGTCGGTGTCCTCATCGTCGTCGGCGTCCTCGTCCTCGGGGTCCTCGACAACCTCACCCTCATCCTCAGCCTCCGACAAGGAGGAGCGAGAAAGCGCGGAGGGGGAGGGGGAGGGGGAGGAAGGCCCCAGGAGCCAGGTCTCCTCCTCCTCCTCGACCTCATCCCTGTCGGACAAGGTACCGTTCGGGCTGGGGAGGCCTGGGGTGCTGGGCCAGGGGAGGGGACCCTTCGGCTCACCTTTCCTCCGTCCCTGTCCCCCAGGATGACGATGATGAAGACAGTGATGACAGGGATGAGTCTGAGAACGACGATGAGCACGCAGCCCTGTCGGAGATGAGTGACAAGGAAGAAGGGGACTCAGATGGAGGTGAGCGGGGCTCCCGGCCCAGCCCGGGGTCCCTGTGCAGAGCGCAGAGCCCGTGCAATAGTCAGCAATACTCTGGGGGCACATTTCTTGGCTTTGAAGTGTGAACTCAGTAAAGCACAGACAGGGCATGCCCTATGATTCCTTTTTCATGAAGTGTCCAGAACGGGTCAATCCACAGAGACAGAAAGCAGACTAGTGGTCGCTGGGGTTAGGGAACGGTGGATAGATGGGTGATAGCTCCAGGGAACAGGCTTCTTCCAGACAAGTGCTAGTTGTCTACATCGTGAATGTACTAAATACCACTGTATCGTTTACTTTAAGATGGTTAGTTTTATGTTATGTGGATTTCACCTCAGTTTTAAAAAACGTGATGATTAGTTAGTACACACACACACACACACACACACCACACACACACACCTGAGGGCTCTGTTCAGCCCAGCGCCGCCAGTTGTGAGACCTTTGGTGAAGCAACTGGCTGGAGCACAGCAGATAATGACAGCGCCCCTGCCTGTGTCCCCCACCCAGAGGAGACAGTGAGCATCGCCACCTCTAAGGCTGGAGCTGAGTCCTCCAGTGAGAGTTCTGAGTCTTCTGACTTCGAATC
This sequence comes from Hyperoodon ampullatus, assembly GCF_949752795.1. Taxonomy (NCBI): domain Eukaryota; kingdom Metazoa; phylum Chordata; class Mammalia; order Artiodactyla; family Ziphiidae; genus Hyperoodon; species Hyperoodon ampullatus. The sequence goes on along the minus strand of NC_136926.1, from coordinate 8,318,297 downwards.
AAGCTCCGGGTCCTCCTCATCACCCTCAGAAGATGAAGAAGAACTGGCAGCAGGGGAGGAGGAGGAGGAGGAAGATGAGGAGGAAGGGGAGGAGGCAGCCGCAGAAGAAAGCATGGCTCCCGCTGCTCCTGACGAGGACTTTGAGGATGTGGCCACAGGAGCATCCGCGACGGAGTCACTGGTCCCAGAAGAGGAGGTGGACGTCGAGGCTGAGGACGAAGCCTCCGAGGCTCGGACCCCAATGCTGGAAGAGCCCCCCTTGCCTGTGGGTGTCGAGGAGCTGGCTGGCTGCAAGGAGCCCCCCGACGAGCCAGGCCTGAACCAGGAAGGGGCCAGGTTGCTGTCTCCAGAGCCCCCTGCTGGAGAGATGGAGGCCCGGCCCCTGCCATCCCCGGAGCCCACCCCAGGTAACACTTGCAGCCCCTGGGAGGGCGGTGGGCATGGAAGCAGGATGTCCTCACCACGAGAATGAGCCCAGGCTCCTTTATACTAATCACTTAACCTTAATGAGTCAGGTTCCTCATCTGTAAAATGGGATCCGTGAATTGTGCTTCCCCTATGAGATCATATGGGAGGATAGAGTGAGATGACTTATGATGTGCCAGCATGGAGCCTGGCACCTGTTAGATCCCAGAGAGGTCTGCTGCTGTCACCATTCCTCTGTCAGTATTTCCCTGGGGTTTAGTCCTTGGACCATTAATTAGTCCCATGAGATGCTCCCAAAAGAGGGGGTGTGGGTGCGGGTGTGTATGGTCATTTCAGTGACAGAAAGCAGCAGAGAAGGCCTCGGGGTGCTGGGCCAGTTGAGAGGGGCCACGGATGCTGCCCCCTCCACCATCTTGGTGGAGCTGCACAAAGCGTGTTAAAGGCTCTAACAACGCTGTCCAGTGGAACTTTCTGCAGGGATAGAAACGTGCTGTCCAATAGAACTTTCTGCGATGATAGAAACGTTCTCTCTCTGTCCTGTCCAATACTGTAGCCACTAGATACAGTGTTGCTAAGAGCACTTGAAAGGTGGAGAGTGCCACTGTGGGACAGAATTTGTGATGTTGTCTCATTTTCATGAGTATAAACCTACATAGCTACATGTGGTTAGTTTGTACCTGTAATAGTCCTTGAGGAAAGAAACCCATTGTGTTTTGTTTAATTCTGTGTTATTTGGCTATAGAACCACAGGTCTTGGAATATGTTAAATGTATTAATTGAGCCTCTATTGTCGTCCCCAGTACTGTTTTAAGAACTGATAATACAACAGTGGACCAAACAGACAAAAATACCTGGGGCTTACACTCTGGGGCAGGTTGATGGATGACAGCAGATAAGTTAGAAAATGTATTCTATGACAGTAGAGATAAATGCTAGGAGAAAACCTTAAAGGCTCTGACAAGTCCTGCAGCAAAGAGACTTGTTGGATTTTATTTGATAGAGCTCATTTTCTTGGTCCATGGGATGTTCCCTGTTCACAGGAACACCATTCTAAAGACAGTGTCAAGGGCTACAACCATGTCTCCTGCATCTTTGATTTACTCCCACCAACATTTATCAGACACCTACTGTGTGCCTGACACTGGGCCGGGTGCTGAGCAGTCCTTGAGCGGCTTAGCTGGAGAAGGACAGTCCGTCTACTCACAGAACCCCTAGGGACCCAGAGGGTATGAGTGCATACCCAGAGACGTGTCAAGTGCATAGTAGGGCAGCATAAGTGGGGCGCTGAGGGATATCTGAATCAAATAATAAAGGTCTGGTTTTTGCCCACCTCCCTGCAGAGAACAACCTGGAAGCGGAGCCTGCGCCCCCCACGCTGCTCTCCTTACCCCTGCAGCCACCGTTGCCGCCCGCTCGACCACCCCGGCCACCCAGCCCACCACCAGAGCCCGAGACCCCAGACCTCCCACTCCCACCAGTCCCTCTGGAGCCTCCCCATGAGGACCAGCCCCCGCGTACTCCAGGCCTCTGTGGCAGCTTGGCCAAGTCGCAGAGCGCAGAGGCCGTGCCGGCCACACCGAGCGGGGAGCCCCTGCCATCGGGGGGCAGCAGCGGCCTGCCCCTGAGCTCCCCGCAGCTGCCAGGCAGCCCCTTCTCCTACCCATCTCCATCCCCCAGCTTGAGCAGCGGGGGCCTCCCGAGGACACCTGGCCGGGACTTCAGCTTCACACCCACCTTCCCCGAGCCTGGTGGGCCCCTGCTCCTGCCTGTCTGTCCCCTCCCAGCTGGCCGGCGTGATGACCGGTCTGGCCCCCTGGCCTCCCCTGTGCTCCTGGAGACAGGCCTGCCACTCCCTCTGCCCTTGCCCTTGCCCCTGCCCTTGGCATTGCCCGTACCCGTCCTGCGGGCCCAGACTCGGGCCCCCACCCAGCTGCCACCCCTGCTGCCTGCTCCGCTGGCCCCCTGCCCAGCCCCCATCAAGAGGAAGCCGGGCCGGCCCCGGCGATCCCCGCCGGCTGTGCTCTCCTTGGATGGGCCCTTGGTCCGGCCGCCAGGAGGGGCCCCCCTGGGCAGGGACCTCCTGCTTCTGTCAGGCCAGCCACAGACCCCTGTCTTCCCCAGCACCCACGACCCCCGGACCGTGACCCTGGACTTCCGGAACGCGGGGATCCCGGCTCCCCCCCCACCCTTGCCCCCCCAGCCTCCTCCGCCCCCACCTCCGCCACCTGTTGAGTCCACCAAGCTGCCCTTTAAGGAGCTAGAGAACCAGTGGCCCTCCGAGGCCATCCCTCCGGGTCCCCGTGGGCGCGACGAGGTCACCGAGGAGTTTATGGACCTGGCCAAGGTGCGGGGGCCCTGGCGCCGGCCCCCGAAGAAGCGCCACGAGGACCTAGTGGCCTCAGCCTCCCCCGAGCTCTCGCCGCCGCAGCCCCTCTTTCGGCCCCGCTCGGAGTTTGAGGAGATGACCATCCTGTATGACATCTGGAATGGCGGCATCGACGAGGAGGACATCCGCTTCCTGTGTGTCACCTATGAGCGTCTTCTGCAGCAGGACAACGGCATGGACTGGCTCAATGACACGCTCTGGGTCTACCATCCCTATATCCTGCCAGGCAGTGTGGGGGGCCTCAGCTCCCAGGATAGCGCACGTCACTGTCACATACGGAGCAGTGTCTATGCCGGCACCGCGCCAGGCTCTGTACAGAGTCATCACTGGCACTTTTAAACACTGCCCCCTGTGCCAGAATTGGCAAGTCTCGGGGCTAAATGTAACAATTGGCAGGTCTCGGGGCTAAATGTAACAATTGGCAGGTCTCGGGGCTAAATGTAACAATTGGCAGGTCTCGGGGTTAAATGTAACAATTGGCAGGTCTGGGGTTAAATGTAACAATTGGCAGGTCTCGGGGTTAAATGTAACAATTGGCAGGTCTCGGGGTTAAATGTAACAATTGGCAGGTCTCGTCGGGGTTAAATGTAACAATTGGCAGGTCTCGGGGTTAAATGTAACAATGTGATTGTACAACGTGACAGGAGCAGGGCTGACAGAAGGCTCGCTCTCCCTGGCGCCCCCTCCTCACCTAATTTAATCTTCCCAACAGCCGAGTGAGGTAGCAGCTGCTATTATTCCCATTTTACATACGAAGAAACCGAGGCTCAGAGAGATTAAGTTACCTGCCCAAAGTCACACAGCTATGAAGTAGCAGAGTAGCGATTTGAACCCAGGCAAATCTGGCTCCAGAATCTGCGTTCTCAGCCACGATGCCACACCACAGTCGGTTGTTACCACAACCGTATGAAGTTGGCGCTGCCTTTACCCCTGTTGTACCAAATGAGTTTATTGAGCATTTACTCTGTGTCAGGAACTCTGCTAAGCAGCCTAAGCACCTGTGGTCATTCCACGGGGCATGGTAATTACCCCAATTTGCATATGGGGAAACTGAGGCAGAAGGTGGAAAAAGAAACACACCCAAGGCCATGCAGCTGGGTACCTGTCAGAGTTCTGACCACGGTGGAGTTGGCCTGTGGGCAGGTGCAGGGAAGTGGTGTAGGTGTGGGCCGTGGAGCTGGGCATCCTCGGCCTCCTGCAGATGGGTCTGAGAGTGGAGAGACCAGGCCTGGGAGGGTGGGTCTCCAGCAGGACTGGGAGGGGCTCTCCGAGAATGTCCATGTGGCCCTTGACCCACACCCACCCACCAGCCTCTCTTCAGCTAAGAAGAAGAAACGGGACGACGGCATCCGGGAGCACGTGACAGGCTGTGCCCGCAGCGAGGGCTTCTACACCATCGACAAGAAGGACAAGCTCAGATACCTCAACAGCAGCCGCGCCAGCACCGATGAGCCCCCCACGGACACCCAGGTACGGCCGTCAGGTGCCTGGACATCCCGGAGCCTCCCGGGCTGGGCAGAGGGTAGGGGCCCTCCTGGAGGGGGTGCCAGGCACCGGGAGCAGTTGTGGAGCCAGAGGGGCTGGTGCACGGAGCACGAAGGGTGCTACTCCCCTGGGTGCTCAAGTGTGCGAGGTGAGGTGAGGGGCGGGCAGGGGAGAGCCTCCGAAGGGTTTTAATCGGGGATACGAACAGAGTTGAGTTGCATTTCCAGAAGTTTCCTTCATTCTTCTTTAAATTAAGGAAATAAATTGGGTAGGTTGGACATGGGGGGCCGTGTGGGAAAAAGTGGATGCATTTGAAAGACTCTCAGGAATATTCGAACATTAGAAGGTCAAATGGATGGGACTGGGGGCCTGACTGGTTACAGGAGGCAGAATGGGGTGGGACGCTGCTGGGTCCGGCCTTGGGGACTGCGTAGCTGGATGCCAAGCACTGAGGTGAGAAGGAAGGTGGGACCCCCACTTTGGGATGGTTTGAGTTTTGGGGTTTGTGGAACTTCCAGGTCGTGAGGTCTGGCAGACAGTTAGATATATGGGTACAGTAGAGAGCTTGGGAGAGGGACGTCTGGTCCCGGGACCTAAATTTAGGCTTCATGAGGATGGAAATGTTAACCAAAGGCCACAGCAGGGGTGAGCCGACCCGGGAGAACATCTGGAGGGGAGTGAAGCTCCAGGTGTCAATGGTGGGGACAGAGGAAGAGGGAGGCCAAGAGAGGGAAGGGATGCGAGGGTGTTGGGAAGAGCCGTGGTTTTGAATGAAGCCACGGGGTGTTAGGTAGACAGACACCCACTGTCTCTGTCCAAAAAGCGGAGATGCTTTCAAATCTAGCTGAGAAGGGAAAAGATGGCAAAAGTGAAGAGAACGCTGCGTCGCCTTGTTTAAGATTAGAGGAGCTTGAGCACGTTCAGATTCTGACGGGAAGGACCCTGTAGAGGAGAGGGGGCTATCAGGACGCTCAGAGCAAGGAAGCTGGGAAGCTAGGGCCACAGAGCTTCCGGTGGGGTTGCCAAGGATGAGACGGGGACGCAGGTTCCCTGCGGCCAGCTCCCCCAGGCGGCCGCACCCCTCTCTGATCTGTCACCCACCGTCCCCATCCCTGTACCCGTCCTCACAGGGCATGAGCATCCCAGCGCAGCCTCACGCCTCCACGCGGGCCGGCTCAGAGCGGCGTTCCGAGCAGCGCCGCCTGTTGTCCTCCTTCACTGGCAGCTGTGACAGTGACCTGCTCAAGTTCAACCAGCTCAAGGTGAGGCTGGGCCCCTCCTGGGGCGGCCACAGAATCCGGGACCAGGGCTCTCACCCCCACCCCCTTCCCTCCCCCAGTTCCGGAAGAAAAAGCTCAAATTCTGTAAGAGTCACATTCACGACTGGGGCCTGTTCGCCATGGAGCCCATCGCGGCCGACGAGATGGTCATCGAGTACGTGGGCCAGAACATCCGCCAGGTAAGTGCTGCCGGCCAGGACAGGTGTCGGGGTGGGGCCGTGGCCAGCCCCGCCCAGACTGAGGCCTCTTCCTGGCCAGGTGATTGCGGACATGCGGGAGAAACGTTACGAGGACGAGGGCATCGGTAGCAGCTACATGTTCCGGGTGGACCACGACACCATCATCGACGCCACCAAGTGCGGCAACTTCGCGCGTTTCATCAACCACAGCTGCAACGTGAGTGCCCGGCTCGGGGCCGCCGCCCCTGCTGCTGTGCCAGGAGGACCCGCAACCGGAGGGCACAGGAACTGGCGCGGCCTCCTTCCCGAGCTCGGGGCCCACGAGGATAGCGGGGAGGGAGGTGGAGGTGTGAGGCCTTATCCGAGGAGCCGATCTCCTCTGAGCTTCAGTTTTCTCATCTGTAAGATGCGCGTAATGAGACCAGAGGTGCTCATGACTGGTCCATACAGCTGGTAATTACAGAGTGCCTTCTCCATGCTGGGCGTTTTCTGTGCCTCTGGGGCAGTGCTGGCCAGTCGAGCTTTCTACAGTGACGGAAGTACTCTGCATCTGTGCTGTCCACTGATACACACGTGTGGTGTTGAGCGCTTGAAACGTGGCTAGTGTGGCTAAAAAACTGAGTGTTTTTTTTGCGGTACACGGGCCTCTCACTGTTGTGGCCTCTCCCGTTGCGGAGCACAGGCTCCGGACGCGCAGGCTCCGCGGCCGTGGCTCACAGGCCCAGCCGCCCCGCGGCACGTGTGATCTTCCCGGACCGGGGCACGAACCCGCGTCCCCTGCATCGGCAGGCGGACTCTCAACCACTGCGCCACCAGGGAAGCCCCCGAAACTGAGTGTTTAATTTAAATTAACTTAAAGAGTCACACTCGGCTACTGACGGCTGACATGGCACAGGTCTGGGCGTGGAGGTGGGCGTTGCTAACAAGGGTGGTCCTCTCGTGAAGATAAGCACAGGGAGCTTCAAACGGAGGACAGGTGCCCCTGGCTGTAGTTCAAGTCTTGGCATTGCTACTTAGTGAGCGACCGTAGGCAGGTTACTTCGTGTCTTGGTGCTTCAGTTTCCTCATCTGTAAAACGGGGATGATAACGATCCCTCCTCGCAGGGTGTCGGGAGGACCAAGCGGGTTACTGAGGGCAGGCCTTCCGTGCAGATACAGCGGGGGGCTCAGTGCGTGCCAGCTCGCACGACTGTGACTTGATCGTACCCGGGGGCCCGTAGGGACTTCGCTGTGCATCTCCTGTGAGAGCTGAGGGATAAGAGGGAGTCACCCGGGTGCGGTAGTGAGTGAGGTGAGGCCTGGGGCAGGGAGGGAGGGCACCTGTGTGAGGGGCAGTGGGATGAGGTAGGGGGCAGAGGGCAGGGTGAGAGGATGAGGTTGGCGGGGTTGGTGGTGGCTGGGTCACTCAGCCTCGTAAGCAGAGCTGAGAACTTTCTCTAAAAGCCGAGGCCGGCTATTGCCCTGGGGTGACAGGATTTGCTGTCCCTTTGGAAAGATTTCCCTGGCAGCTGGGTCAGGAGTTATTCCGAGTTCAGAGAGGCAGCGGGAGCCGCTGCAGTCCAGGCAAGCGATGACAGAATCGAGAGGCCCTTTGAGGCAGAAGCCGCTGGGCGTGGTGGGCTGGATCCAGCACTGCTGGAGGGGAGGCGGGGGGCAGGTGCTGGGGGACTGGGTGCATGGAATGGCCACTCCCTAGGTTTGAGTTTACTGACTCACAGTTGTCTCCTTGAGCTGCCAGAGGCGGATATCGAGCGGCTAGTTGGATCTGGGGGCCTGGAATGCAGGCAGGCAAACCTTTTCTGTAAAGGGCCAGGTAGTTAGTATTTTTGGCTGTGTGGCCCAGACCATCTCATAGCAACTACTTAACTGCCATTGTAACAAAGGTAGCCATAGGCAATATGTAATGAATGAGCGTGTGCCAATAAAACTTTATTTTCAAGAACAGGCAGCTGGGGGCCGGAGTTTGCTGACCCCTTCTCTAGAGCTCAGAAGTAGGGCCTGGGCTAGAAACATAAATTTGGGGATCACCTGCGGTATAAAAGTAAATTGAATATTTCCCTGTGAAATTTGTTATTATTACAATCACGATTCTTATTTAATATCAGAAACAGGGGGCCCTGGTGCGCCAGATGGGGGAGCCAAGGCCTAGGGCAGGTGGCCAGTGGGCAGTGGGGTCTTGGGGCCAGTACATCAGGCCTTGAGCACGGGGCTCAGTTGGGTTTGGGGGACTGCGGTCAGGGAGGGCCCGGGTGGGGTCCCAGGTGGGTCGGCTCACCCTCCCCCGCACATCCCACCCACAGCCCAACTGCTACGCCAAGGTCATCACCGTGGAGTCGCAGAAGAAGATCGTCATCTACTCGAAGCAGCACATCAATGTCAACGAGGAGATCACCTACGACTACAAGTTCCCCATCGAGGACGTCAAGATCCCCTGCCTCTGCGGCTCCGAGAACTGCCGGGGGACCCTCAACTAGGCCTGGTGCCTGGGGACGTCAGCCGCCCCCGGCGCCCGGGCGTGGACCCCACCTCCCACCCCCATTTCAGGTGCTGTCCCTCTACCCAGCAGCCGTGCCAGGGCCTGGCGCCCCCAACACTACCCCCAGGACCCACCGCAGCTCCGGCCCCTCCGTGGGAAAGGGCTTCTCCGTCTCTCAGCCCATGTCTCTTTCGTTTTTTTTAAAGAAATGCCCCTTTCGGGACTTTGGTTTCCGGTGTAAATGTCTCCCCCCACCCCCCTACCTCCCCGGCCTCTCCCCTTCCTCCACCTCTTTCTCCCTGTCTTCTCTGTCCCGCCTTCCCTTCCCCGACAGCCTCTTCCCATGAATGCTGCTACGTTGTTTTCGTCTGCTCATTCTCTTCTTCCTCTTCGTGAGAAAAGACGCTTTAACTATTGAAATGTGAAGGCAGAATCAGAGAGCGGGGACCCCCGGCAGGGGCTGCTGGTTTGATGGTGTGTCGGCCCACGTTCTGGAACCCTCCGGGCCCGGGCGCCGGGCCAGGTGCTGCAGAGGAGGGGGGTCGGGCCAGGCGGCTTTGACCTCAGAACACTACGGAAGGCCCCCTCTCTGCCGGCGGACTCAGTGAGAAGCTCCCCCCTCTTTCCGACCCCCCTCCAGTCTGTTCCTTCCCCAGCAGCCTGGGGGTGCCTTTCCCCCTCCCCGCAGCAGACCCTGGTGGAGCCAAGCTGGTCCCAGGCAGGAATTTTCCCTGGGGCTCTCCCTGCCACCCCACACCCCTCCACCCCCCCAAATCTTGGGTTCAGTGTTTACTTTCTCATTCGAATGCCAGCGGGGGGCAGGGGGGCTGGTGGGGGGGCGCGCTGGAAGGGTTGTGTTTACTTACCCTCTCCTGCCCTCACCTTCACCCCCAGGGGAGAGAAGCACCTCCCACCAGGGCAGGCGGGTCCCGACCCGCCACTACGGGTGTCTGACCCGAATGCCTGACCGAATGCGTGTGGCGTATTTCTGTTTGCTTATAAGCTTCACCCGTTCGCCCCCAGCCCATAGCCTGACCCACCCTGCCAGCAAGCCCCTCGTCCCAAGAAGTCAAGAGCATATTTATTTTCAGAGTGAGAAGACTTATTTCTCCCAGAGAAAGGAAAATCTTGGAAAAGATTTAAAAACTCAGATCTACGTCTGACAGCTTTTTGGTTGTTTTTTTTTTAACCCTTGGCATCATCTTCTTTAGAGTTCCTTTCCATGGATTTTTTTTTTTTCTTGTGCGTGTATGAAATCAAAACGAAGGGGAAAAAAATAGGTTTTTGAAGTTCAGAACAGATTTCTGTACATAGGCTGCCATAAAGGACTTTTTTTCGGGAACATTGTTTCTTGTAGAAACATGTGGGAAGACTTTTTTGCTTATTCCTTTGTACTTCCAAAAAACCACACACACACACACACACAAGCAAGTCCCCCGCACCCTAGAAAGCAAAGCAGGCATGTAAATAATTTATGGAAAGTGACTGTTGTGACCAGGAGTCATCCTCACCAAGACAGGAGCTCCCGGCGGGGCTGCCCTGACCCTGCGGATGCAGGCCCCGGAGCCTCTGGTATCTCAGCTTGTGTCAAGCTTGTTATCATGTAAATTCTGTACAAAGAATTGTTATTTTTCTCTCTTTTTTTTTTTTTTTTTTTTGTCGTTGGTGGTTTTGTTGTGTTTTTCTTTTCTTTTTTTTTTTTTTTTTTTTCCAATTTCTTTACCCCATGCCCTCTCTGTTTGAGACTATGCCCACCGGTTTCAAGCTCCGTGAAATCGGTGGCATTAAGACACGGAGGGGGACCTGGGCACAGCGGCAACCTTCTCTTCCTTTTGCGGTTTTCTGCCTCACTGTGCAACTGAGGAAATATTTATTTTTCACACGAGGAAATGTGTAGTTTGTAGAGACGGCCGATTTCAGTTACTTCTGGAGCCCCCAAGGGGCTGTCTTCAGTCTGTTCCCCTCCTCCCAGAAAAGAAGTGGGGCGGGGGGGAACGTGAGGAAACCAGGGTCCAGGGTCCTGCCTCACCCCTCACTCTGGCCTCACCTTGCCCAACCAGCCTTCCCTAAGGGCGAGCAAGGGCCTGGACCCTCCCTGTGCCCAGGAACCCCCGTCCCACCCCTGAAATGGCTTGCAATAGCCAGAAATGTGTCAACTCATTTTTCTTTCAATGCCTTCATTTACATTGAACAAACCTCTGCTTTTGAAGAATTGGGGGTTTCTGCTTTTTCTTTTTCTTGTCCCTGCCCACCCCCCGCCTCCCTCCTCCAGCAAAGAAGAGAACCCATAAGTTTTAGGGATGTTTGTGCATATAGACTCTCATCGTACGTAACTTGTTTTGAAGAGAAGTGTTTCCGTTGTGGGTGTGTCTTGCTGTAAATATTTGTTCATATTTTTGTGAATTCAATACTATGTACCATTGTATTATAGTAACTTTTATAAAGCAAACCATAAATATACTGACTTTTCTTACAGATACGCCATCTCCCTTGCTCTCCTCTCTCTTTCTTCTCCTCCTTCTTTCTTTCTCTTGGGGGCGCACCCTGCTCGCTAAGGAGCGGGTGCTCCGGTAGTCAGGGGTCGGGGTGGAAGGAGCTAGGTGGGGTGTGGTCCATTCAGACCATCTGCTCTTTTAAAAACATATGTATTTTTTTTTCTTCCACTTTTATTGAGCTATAATTGACATAGAGCACTGTAAGACCAGCTGTTCTTAAACTCTAAGCCTGTAGGTGAACTGGGACAAGTTATAGTCAGACTAGACCGTCCACGGCTTTCAAGTTTTCCTTCTAGAACTCTTCTTAAAACCTTAGGTATCTAACACTGCTAATGGTCTACAATTAAAGGAAACAAGATCAAATATCCTATTTCTATTACTAGAAGATCTTGGAAAGGTGGTACCTCAGAAACGATTAACACTAAGGGGACATCCCTCTGGTCTGTGAGGCAGGAGGGGGCTGATAAAACAGTCACCAGTTGAGAAGAATTAAATGTATGCAGTGTTGTGGGTATTCCACAGGTTCTGCGCCCCATAGGTCTCAACTCTGCCTGGTCCAGTGGTGGGGTAACTGAGGGACCCACAGAGAGTTTGTTAGAAGATGTCCACTTATCTTTGAGAAGGACAGGCTCAGAACCTCAGCAAAAAGCAGCGTGACTGAAAAGAAGCTCACTTCTTACTAAGGAAGCGCAAATGATACCATGGTACCACTTCCCCTGTCAAGTGGCAGATACCAGTGTTGGTGAGCGCGGGGTGAGGGGCACTCACACACCGTTAGTGGAAGCATTAGTTGCTGCAACCTTTAGGAGGAAAAATTAGATATTAACGACCAATATTTAAAATGCACATAGGGCTTCCCTGGTGGCGCAGTGGTTGAAAGTCCGCCTGCCGATGCAGGGGACACGGGTTCGTGCCCTGGTCCGGGAAGATCCCACATGCCGCGGAGCCTGCGCGTCTGGAGCCTGTGCCCCTCGACGGGAGAGGCCACAACAGTGAGAGGCCCGCGTACAGCAAAAAAATAATAATAAAATAAAATGCACATAAACTCTTGGCCCAAATGTTCCACTGTCAGGAATTGAACCTGAGAGCCACGAGCAGGCAAGGATACTGTACAAGGATGTTCTTGGCAGCCTTACTTGCGAGCAAAGAAATGAAGGCAAGGGAGGTGTCTCTCATTGGTGGGCTGTTTTCTTGGAATTGTCCATCTAGACAGGTGGACACCACTAGAGGCGAATTCGTGGGAACAGAAAAAGAGTTGACAGGCAGGGCCAGAAAAGAGAAGGTAGGGGCAGCTGCTGGCCATTCGCTTATTCATTCAACCAATATTTATTGAGCACCTACTATGTGCCAGGTACTCCTCTAGGCACTGGGGCTACAGGAGTGGAGAAAACACACTTCCTGTCTTCAAGGTGATCGTGTCCTTGTGGGTGAGTCAGGCAAACATGAAGAATAAATGCTATGATAAGGAGAAAAATAGCTATGAGAAGCGGGTGTCGGTGGGAGAAGGGCGAAATTTTAAACAGGGTGGTCAGGGAAGCCCACCTACCTGACATGTGAACAAAACTCAAAGGAGAAAAGGGAGTCAGCCCTGTGGAGACCCGGGTCAGAGGAGATAGGGAGTTAGCCTCTGGAGACCTGGGGGAAAGGTATTCCAGGCAGAAGGAGCAGTGAGTGCAAAGGTCCTGTGGCAGAAGACTGCCTGGTGTATTTGAGGACCAGCAAGGAGGCCTGTGTAGCTGCAGCCGAGTGACGGGGAAGGGTGAGTAAAGGAAATGAGCTCTGAGAGGTAGACCTGGTGGGGGAGTCGGGGAGGCAGATGCTGCAGAGCCTTGCAGGGCAGCACAGGGACAACCCAGGGCATCCAGCCCAAGGCTCACAAAAGAAACACACGTGCAAATCTGAGTTTCCTTCAGCTTTCCTCTCCAACCTGCTGCCATATTTTCCACCTCGATCAATGGCATTTCTATCCCACGCCTCCACCCACCACAGCTGCCGCTGGTTCCCTAAGCTCAAAGGCTGGAAATCCTGGGCTTCTCCTTTCCCTCAGCTACCAAGGCTGATGGTTCCCCTTCCACGGTATTCAAATGCATCCGCCTCTCCCTCTGTCCCTCAGTCCCACAGAGAAAGTCCTCTCTTCACTGCTTCTGCTGTGGGGGCCAAAGCGAAGCCTCAACTCAAGACGTCTGCGTGCACAGAGCAGATGGGGCTGTGCTGGAGAGGGGCAGGTGCCAGGTAGACCTGGGCGAGAGCCCCTCATCCAGGCCCCTCTCCAGAAAAAACAAGAGCAAACACGTAGCGCTGACGCTGTGCCAGCAACAGTTTTAAACATCTTTGATATCAAACTCACCGTAGTGCAGGACTCCCCTGGCGGTCCAATGGTTAAGACCCCGTGCTTCCACTGCAGGGAGCCCGGGGTTTGATACCTGGTCGGGGAGCTAAGATCCTGCATACCGCTCAGCCACAAACAAACAAACAAAACAAACAAAAAAACAACAACCAAAAAACAGTAGCGCTAGGAGGTATTATCCCTATTTAACAGAGAAGGGAAACCGAGGCACTGAGAGATCAAGTAGCTTGCCCAAGACCACACACAGCTAGCAAGTGGCTGACCAGGTAGTGGGGCTCCCTAGCCTGTGCTCAGCTAATGAGGGTCGGCCCCGCCCACACGCCATCTGAAGAGGCACCTACCGCCCTGTGCCAGCTGGTTGTCACTGCACAGGAAGGCAAGGCCAGAACTGCCTGGTTGTCCCAGGTGGAACCAGAACCGTAGAGTTTGTATGTGAAATATCCTGACCTTCTGAAAGGTTGACTCGAATTTGTTAAAACCAGGCAGACGAAATAACATACATCTGTGAGCCAGATCTGGCCCGTGAGCCACCAGTTTGCAAGCCCCTGTGTTACAGAATTTCCCTTCTTTGCATGAACCATGGGAAAATAGAGGGAGGGTATCTTTGACCAGCAGCACCGGCCTGGGACCTGCCGTTGTTCCTCTGGTTTCTCACTGCTGTTCTTTTCATTTCTGAATTCATGATCCTAGAAGCCCTGATTTCTATAACTTGAGGGGGGTGGAAAAATTCCTCCCAATTCCTCCATTACACCAACTCCGATTTTTTTTTTCTGACACTGAGATCCACCTGCTTCTAGTTCTGAGTTGACTCCTCCTCAGGGAGGGTTGTCAAGCATCAGAAGTAGGGAATTCCCTGGCCGGCCGGTGGTTAGGGCTCCGCACTCTCACTGCCCAGGGCCAGGGTTCGATCCCTGATTGGAACTAAGATCCCACAAGCTGTGCGGTGCAGCCAAAAAAAAAAAAAGAAAAAAGAAAACGAAGAAAAAAAAAGAAAAAAGAAAGAACAAATCAGAAGCAGAAGAGATCCTATTTGCCCCCACCTCCTCTTCTCCGTTTGTTTTTTTTTTTTTTTTTTTTTTTTTTTTTTTTTTTTTTTTTTTGCGGTACGCGGGCCTCTCACCGTTGTGGCCTCTCCCGTTGCGGAGCACAGGCTCCGGACGCGCAGGCTCAGCGGCCATGGCTCACGGGCCCAGCCGCTCCACGGCATGTGGGATCTTCCCGGACCGGGGCACGAACCCCCGTCCCCTGCATCGGCAGGCGGACTCTCCACCAGTGCGCCACCAGGGAAGCCCCTCTTCTCCGGTTTTGAAGAAAATTTTCCTTCTAAGTGTTTAAGGACCAGTAGTTCCTTTCCCAACTGTGTCACTCTTTTTTGCAAGGGCCATTCACACTTGAGTATGAACTAGCCTCTCTTCAAATGGAGTCCACGCCTGGAGCAGGGTTGGGGGGAGTGGAGCTGCAAGGGGGTGTGGGGGAGTAGGCACTGCTGTCTGCCGTGCTGCGGGTAGAGGGCAGAAGCTGAGGGGCGCAGATCCCTTCTACCAGCTCTCACACCAGGAACCATGTGCCGTGGGTGCTGAGCGAGGATGATGCCCCAAAGTCCCTGGGCTAACACTCTCCTAAGTCCAGAAGTTTGGGTTCAGGGCAGCCAAGTTGGGTACAGCTCATCCTTGGAGATCGTAACGCCATCGGACAGGATGCTGCCAAGCTCTGTCCCACCTTAGGGCCTTTACCCTTGCTGTACCCTCCTCCTGGGATGCTCTTTCCCCAGATTTTCCCATGGCTGGCTCCCAAACGTCACCTCCCAGAGGGGTCTTCCCTCGATCGACATTAGTCCTTCCTCCCACCTTCACCTCTACACAAGCTCATCACCTGCTTTATTTTCTTAATAGCATTTACCACTCTACAAAACGCTGTTGTCTGTCTTTCCCTTTAGCGTGTAGGCCCTCTGCACCACTTGGTTCCAGAACTCCCCGCGACCTGCGCGGTCCTACTCAGCCCAGCGCTTGCCCCCCCGGCGCCTCCTCGGCTCCCGCAGCCTCTGAACCCCTAACGCGGATGTCTCTTACAGTGCGGCCGCCCTGAGCTCCCCCTGGCGGCCAAAGAACCTCACTGCTCCAGCCTGGCACAAACACGTGGACACCGCCTTGGACCCCAATCCGCTTTATTCCGGAGGGCGGGAGACTGAACAGCCCAACCTAGGGGGCGAGTTAGGAGGTAGGCGGAGTCTTGTGGGGGCGGGGGAGGTCCCGGAGCCGGCTAGTGGGCGGGGTCTAAAGGGAGTGGCCAGTAAGGAGGGCTCGCTGTTCAGGGCCTGTGGAGTGGGCGCGTTCCAGGACGAGGGGGCGTGGCCCACCGTGCGCCCGCAGGTGGGCGGGGCTTCGCTGGGTCAGGCGGCACCAGAGCCGCCTACCTGCCGGGCGCAACCCCGTTGGTCTCCATGTCGGTGAGGTTGCCCCGCAGGTCCTGCTCCTCCTCGAAGGCCTTGAACAGTGAGTTGAAGTTGCCGGCTCCAAAACCCTGGAGCGGGAGAAAGGAGGTGAGCTGCGGGCCCAGGAAGCCAACCGCTGGGGACAGGCGGTCCTTAGTGGTACCTGGTGGTTGTAGCGCTGAATGACTTCCAGGAAGAGCGTGGGCCGGTCCTGCATGGGCTTGGTGAAAATCTGCAGGAGGTAGCCTTTCTCGTCGTAGTCCACCAGGATTTTCAGCTCCTAGGTGGGAGACAGGGGACTGGGTAAGGGGGAGACTGGCTGGCCCCTCCAGCCTGGAATGGTGGGATATTTAGGAAGGCCATGGCGGCTTCTGCACCCCCAAAGCCAAGAAAAGACCCTTTTCTGCAGCAGTTCCAGACACCTCCAGATAGATTCTCCAGTTGTCCTATTACCACCTCCCCGCCTCAGCCCCTGTGTTAGCCACCCAAGGCTGGCCTGGACCACCCAAGTAGCACCCACACAGCTCTCCCTGCTTCTTCTCTTGCCTCCTTACAATCCATCTTCCCCACATTCAGGGGTCTTTCAAAAATCAGATCATCTCACTCCCCTGTTTAAAACTCTCCAGTGGAAACCAGAACCCTCATATGTGGCTGGTGGGAATGTAAAACGATGCAGCCGCTGTGGAAAACAGTCTGGCAGTTCCTCAAAAAAGTAGAAGTAGAGTTACCATATGACCGACCCAGGAATTTGACTCCTAGGTATCTACCCAAGAGAATTAAAACGTATGTCCACACAGATACTTGTTACCCAGATGATCATAGCATTATTCATGGTAGCCAAAAAGTGGAAACAAATGTCCATGAGCTGATGAGTGGGGTAAGCAAAACGTGGTCTATTCATCCAATGGAATATTATTCAGCTATAAAAAGGAACAAAGTACTGACACGTGCTACAATATGGATGAACCTTGAAAACATGGTGCTGAGTGAAAGAAACCAGTCACAAAAGATTATATGATTCCATTTATATGACATGTTCAGAAAAAGCAGCTCTATAGAGACAGGAGATCAGTGGTTGCCTAGGGCTGAGGGTGAGGAGGTGGAATGGGGAGATTGGGAGGTGGTGACTAAGAGGTTTGAGGTCTCCTTTTAGAGTGATGAAAATGTGCCAAAATTGATTCCAATGATGGCTGCATAATATAGTGAAGAGCCAAAACCCACTGAATTGTGTATTTTTAAAAATGATGTATGTTATGTACCTTAAATATCAATAAAGCTGTCAAAAACAAAACCAGAAAAACCTCCAATGGTTTCTGGCTACAGAAGAACAAAATCCGAACTCCTAAATAGCCTACCAGAGGAATCGGCTCCTGCCTACCTCTTTGACCTGGGCCACTCCTCAAACACTTCCTTTCATTCACTCTGGCCCTCTTTCTGTTTCTCAGATACTCAGAGCTTGCTCTTACCTCAGGACCTTTGCACTTGCTGTTCCCTCTGCCAGGACTGCTCTTTCTCTAGGTCTTCACACAGCCAACTCCCTTTCATCATCTCGATTTCACGGAAATGTCACCTCCTCAGAGAGGCCTTCCCCGACTGCCTCCTATATAGCAACCCCAGATCACTCTCTGTCATAGCCTGTTTTAAGTTTCTGCACAACACCAACTCTCTCTCTCTCTCTGATGGTGTTTGTGTTATTTATTTGTCATCTGTCTTCTCACTAGAATGCAAGTTCCATGACGGCAGGGACCTGGTCTGCTTTCCCGGCTGCATCCCACTGCCTGATGCAAGGTTGAGACAACATTTGTGAGGCAAGATGGAACTCAGGGCTTGTTCTCCTCGGCTGACCGAGGATCCTGGCCTAGGCCTTACCTCCAGAACATCAATATTCTCCTTCACCCGGATCTTGGCCGACTTGAGCTTCTCCCGCAGTTGTTTGTAGTATGTGGACGGAACAGCCAAAAACTCCATGCCTCTCTTTCTCAAGTGGCGAATCTGTCTCAGAGCAGGGTCAAGGTCGGTCCTTCTCTCTCCATGCTCAACACTCCCAGCCAGGGGGAAGTGCTAGGCCAGGAGGAGGCAGGGTCCCTACTCCAGCTTCCCCAAACTGCCAGGATGCAGTGTGACCTCATCCCCTTCCTCCTCTGGGCCTTGTGGGTCCCGAGGGAAGAACAGCAATCACTAACATTTATGGGACCTCATTACGTGCCTCTCTCGAGCGCTTTCTATGTACTGTCTTATTATGTCGATGCAGTAATCTTTTGAGACATTTGGATGATTATTCTCCCCATTTCATAGCTGGGAAAACTGAGGCATTGAGAGATTAAGTATTAATATCTATTCTCAACATAGGAGCCAGAGGGATTTTATTAAAATACAAGTCAAATCATGTCACTCCTCTGCTTACCCAACGGGGGTGTCTCAGAGTCACATTCAAAGTCCTCACCATCTGCCCCCACTCCTACCTTCTGGCCGCATCTCCTACCCTTCTCTTCCTTGTGCATTCTGTTCCAGCTGTTCCTTTAACCTTCCTCTACCCTGGCTGTCCCTTCTTCCTGGGGCGCTTTCCCCACATTTCCACTGCTTCCTCTCTGTCTTCTGCATTCTTAAATGTCCCCTTCTTAGCGCCAGGACTTTGGTGACCACCTAATTTAAATATACAAAGTCCCGGGACTTCCCTGGTGGTCCAGTGGGTAAGACTCTGCCCTCCCAGTGCAGGGGCCTGGGTTCGATCCCTGGTCAGGGAACTAGATCCCACATGCCACAACTAAGAAGCCCGCGTGCCACAACGAAGATCCCGTGTGCCGCAACTAAGACCTGGCGCAGCCAAAATAAATAAATTAAATAAACTAAAAAAAAAGAAAAGAGAAGGAAAAACTTGAAATTAAAAAAAAAAAAAGTCCTTCGCCCTCCCTCACCCATGGCCCTGCTTTATTTTCCTCTAGAGCACTCACTGCCATCTAACAGATATTTTACTAATTTTGTTCTGTGCCTCCATAAGGGTGGAAACTATTGTCTTGTTGGCTAATGTATCCCAAGTACCTGAAACAGTGCCTGGCACGTAGTAGGTGCTCAATAAACATCTATTGCGTGAATGAATGAATGAATGAATGAAGTTGCCATGGTCATGGTGAATTCTTGGTTGGGCTGGGACTGAATGGGACAGGCCAGGCTCTTGTCCACTTGGTCGTACTGCCACATTAAGAACAGGTGGGACCCAGCCTCCCCGAGGGCTGGAGCCATAGACTCAGGACATTTAATTTGGATGAAAAGGACCTAGTGGATCTTGTAGCTTAATATCCTCAATTTCAAGTTGATGCAACTGAAGCCCAGAGAGGGGGTTGAATCCCCCAAAGACTCACAGTAAGCTACTGGCAGAACCAGGTCTAGAGCCCAGGCTTCTTGTTACTCTGGCACTTGCTACCTCTATAGCAGAGAGACCAAACTCTCTAGGGTGGGAATCTGCCTGCACATGAGTGGCACGAGCCAGTAAGGGAGCCCTGTCAGCCGTCTGGGCTGACGAAGGGGACCCAGGACTGCCACTCGTCACCCCCATCCCCAGCCTCTGACTCCGTTTTGCAGAGTTTGGCTCTGGAGCTGAATGGGAGGTGAATTAGGACCAGGAATGGGCTTCTAACCGCTGTGATGATGTCTTCAGTCTTGAGAGCAATGTGCTGGACCCCGGCGCCCCCGTTATAGTCCACATATTCCTGTGGGAGGGAAGCAAGGAAAGCATTGTCAGTGGCCCCGTCACCCACACCCCTGCCCCCACGAGAGCCCTCAAACCTCTTCCCTGCTTCCTTCTTCCTCAGCCAAGGCCCCCGGGGCCCGAGGGAGGCCCCACCTGGATCTGGGACTTCTTCCTGCCCGGCGCTGGCTCGTTAATGGGCATTTTGATGGACTCCTCGTAATTGGCCACCACGATGGACCGCAGAGAGCTGTACTCCGTGTGTACCTGCGTGTCATCCACGGACCAGAAACGGTGGAACTGCAGGTTCTTCAGGTACCTGTTGGGGGTGGCCGGAGGGGCACAATGGCTCTGATGTTGGCCTGGGACCTGCCCCCCACCCCACTCCACCTTCCAGAGTTTTTTCCCTGAGCAGGCTCCAAAAAGGGTACCACCTTTCACATCACGCACATCATGGGTTTGTACCTTTATTATGACAATTTTCCTTTGGGTGGAAGTAAAGCATCTGATAACAAGGTCCGTATCCATGGCACCACTCTAACAGATTGAGGTGCTTTTGAGAAAGGCTACTTGCTTCTAATTTGCACACACGTGCTCTTTGGGTAGTGACAGCCTTCCTCCAAGCCTCCCTGGACTGTGACACCCCCTGTGCTGATTCCCCAAGGTTCCTCAGAGGGAGGACCGGTGGGTCACTTCGGGCCTTAAATCCTCTGGTCTCCATGGTGACAGTTTTTCAGGGAACAGATGAATCAGTGACCTCAGACTAACCTGCCCCCACCTCGTGCTCTATTTCCCGACAAGACCTGGCAGTGGGCCTGTCACACATGTGGGAAGGGCTTGGGCCAGGGACTCACCATTCTGAGGCAGACACCATCTCCTGATCAGGCTGGTTTCCCACAATGTGATCAATTATCTTGAGACTGCAGTTGGGCCTGGGAGAGGAAGGCAGTTAGGGGGTGAGGAGAAGGCTACTCCCTGAATCTCTTCCTTCCCCCAGCCCCTCAATAACAGTAACTGCTCATTATTCCATAGCACTTACTGTAGACACTTTATCTGCATCAACTCACGCACTATTACTAGCCCCATTTTACAGATGAAGAAACTGAGGCTTAGAAAAATAACTTGCCAAGGTTAAATAGCTAGTAAGTGACAGAGCTGGGATTTGAACCAAGGCAGTTGGGTTCCAGACCCTAGGCTCTTGGCCTCTATGCTGCCTCTTCATGCCATCCTGGGGGATGCTCAGGGGCTCCCCAGCAGGGACCAAGATGATCTGTCCCCTCTGCATGGAAGAGAGGGCACCCCACCCTTGCCCCAAGGGGCACTCACAGCTTAGAAAGTAGGGGGTCGACGAATGCTGGGGCCTCAAATCCAGGCAGGAACCAGCCGGTGTAGTTCATCTTCTCCACCAGGGTGTGTGTAGTGTCCCCATACTGTGGGTGGCGAACAGCCTGAGGTCCCATCCCTGCTGAGGCCAGGCTGCATTTCATGGTGCCAACACAGCCCTGGGTTCCAACCCAGACCTGGCCCTAACTCCAAGTGTGATTTTGGGCAAGTCACTTCCCCTTTCCAAAATGAATTGCGGTCTGACATTTGGGAATTTGACAGTCTGTCTGCCCCACAGGACCAGAAGCTCTGTGGAGGCGGGGATGCCGTTTTGCTCATGGTGCTGTCCTGGCACATAGTAGGTGCTCAATTAAAATGTGTTGCCTGAATGAAGAATGATGAGGATGTTGGATCTAATTATGTGGAAGGGCCTTTTCAATCATTCTAACAATCTTTAAGTTGTATTAAATCTTGAGGAGGAAGGACCTATGATTGTATCAGGTGCTAAACAGACTTGGTAATCTTTGCTGCGTGTCTCTGATATGCCAAGCGCTGTTGTTCTAAGTGCTATACACGAATCATCTCATTTGATCCTTTAAATGACCATGGGAGGAGTTATAGCTGAAGAAACAGGCACAGAACGGTTAATTAGCGTGTGGCAGATCACACAGGTGGACCACGCAGGTGGTAACTTACTCATTTAAACGGAGTCACAGAGAGGTGAAGTGATTTGCCCAAAGTCACACAGCCTGAGTGGGGCGGGGCTTCCCTCCCACCTCCTTCCCCAGACCCACCCATCTCCTTCCTTGCTATCAGCCCCCACTGGGGAGGAAGGGAAGCCCAGAGGTGTGACTGGTAGCCCTCCTCAGTCTCTGCACACGAGCCAAGAATACAGGAGATCAGAGTCCAGGGAGAATGTCTGCACTTCGAGGCACAAGTGTGGGATGGTATAATGGAGTCAGGGGTTGGGGAGGGGAGTCCGGGCATCTAAGTGGGTGTGGACAGCAGGAGAGGTGGGGCACTGAGGTTAACTCACCGTCTGCAGCACAGCAAACTTCACCTTCCCAAACTTATCTTGCTCTACCCAGGGTTCCCGCACGATCTTGGCGCCTCGTTCCCGGGCTTTCTGCAGAGGAGATGGGGTGGGAAGGTGGTCAGTGCTGGACCCGCAGTGCTGGACCCTTTGTCTGCCCTGCTGGATCCCGTCTGCGTGGTCCTGCCGCAGCCTCCTCCAGTTTTTCCAGCCCCAGGCAGGAACTCCGGTGAACTTTAGCTGTTGCCCTTGACACCCATGGCTCATGCCCATTTGGCAGATAGGGAAACTGAGGTCCAGGCCCAGAGCTGGGGCTATTTAAGACAAACCAGGTGGGGGTGGGGGTCTGTCCTGCCTGTCCTGTGCTAACTCACTCTGTGGCCCTCCGCCCTCTCTAGTCCTCAGTTTCTTCATCTGTAAAAAGGGTGGTTGGATAAGACAAATACAAGCTGACATTTATTGAGCACCTACTATGTGTCACACCTTCCGCCACGTGCCTTACATGCATGAGTCATGTATTTGATATTTAGCAAAACCTTATTACTGCATGTCTATGCTTATCATATGTCAGGTACTGTTGTAAGTACTAGTCTCTTTAATCTGCCCAGCAACATTACATGAAAGGCACTATTATTGTCTCTATTTTATAGATGAGAACATTGAGGCACAGAGAATTTAAGTCACTCACCTGAAGTCACACAGCTAATAAGATTGAGACCCAGCAGTCTGCCTCTGGAATCTACACTCTGAACGTCTAAACTGCCTCTTGAATACAGCGTTTGGTACAGTCATGCTCAAGAAATGATAATTGTGATCTCCGTTTCCTCTTTGTAACAACTCAGTGAGGTAGGTGGTTATCCCCATTTTACAGATGCCGAAACTGAGGCTCAGACAGAGGTTGCATGGCTACTAAGGGGCAGAGTGTCACTGGAACTCAGGTGTGTGTCAACCAACATCTGGGCGCATCACTCCAGCGTGGCAGTGTCTTCCAGCCCTGACTGATGGGAGTCCCTGTCGCAGACAGAGGGCAGGCCGAGCCTCACTGGTTCGTCTCCGCGCCAGCCCAGGTGTGGCCTCACCTGCACGATGTAGTCACAATCCTCCACCTCGAAGGCAATGTCCTTCACTCCGTCGCCATGTTTCACCAGGTGATCGCCCATCTCTGCGGCCGGCAGGGGAGGCAGGTGGCGCTGGAGTCACGGCCCCTCCCCTGTACTCTCAGCCTTCTGGGCTTCATCTCCTTCTAGGCTGAGGCCCCCTCCCTGAACCTGATCCACCCCTGGGTCCCTAAGCCCCACCCACAATACCACGTCTCCACCCCCTGGCACCCCAAACCCTCTGGGGCCCCCTCACCTTTGTTCCAGGGGTTGAGGGCAGAGGAGAAGATGAACACAATCTGAGACGTAGAGGAGAAGGGAGGCGTGGCTGGTGGCTCAGGTGAGCTTCTGGAGGTGCACCCCCAGCCCCCCTCCCTGCCCACCAGCGAGATACCCCTGGTGGGACATGAGGACAAAACCCCTCTTCCCAGCCAGGCAGGACTGTTGACCCTGGGTTCCTGTCCTTTCTCAGCCTTAGCTTCCCCTCTGGTCCTGAGGGATGGGGGCTTCTCCCGTGCCAGACCCTCCTGGGGCCTTGGGATGAGCTGCTGGTCAAGCCTCCCAGTGGGGAGAGCCCCAGGGATCCATGGACCAGGGCACTGCTCAGATTTCCAGTCTGACGTCTGAGGCCTTTGCCAACCTTCCCTGAACATCTGTGAGACCAGCGTTGGGCCAGGCCGAGACGTAGACCAAACCAAGAAGGTCCCTGTTGCATGTCGTACAGAGGTGCCGGTCGAGGGCCCAGTGGGGGCTGACCTCAGTGCACGCTCCGCTAACCACACCGGGCAGCCTGGAAGAGCACTGGGCCGCCTGGAGGAAGGGCTTCCTGGCCTCCTGCACCCAGAGGTGCCAGACCTGTCAGGGAGCTCAGAGACCAGCAGGGAGAGAGTTGGCCCTCCTGGATGGGTGGGGTCCTGGGTGGACACTCACCTTCCCTTGCTTGATCACGTGGCTGACCACCTCCCGGGAACCCGTCTCCAGGCCCTTGTAGGCTAGGGGTTCAAAGCCCATCTTGCTGCAGTAGTACGACGCGGCCTGAATCACAGAGTTGCAGACGGGCCCGTGAGGGTCGAGGGCCCGGCCCCCAGTCCCCCCAGCCTGTCTGCCCTGTTGCCCCAGGTGCCGAGACCCTCCTGGGAAGAAAGCCCGCTCCCTGGCCCACGCTGATCTCAGGTAAGTTTCCCACTGGGGTCCGTGGCCCTGATTGTGTAATTAGGATCCAAAGAGTGACTGTCCGTCCTGGGACTCTCCCAACATTGGCCCTGATCCTCCCCTCCCGGGGCCCAATCACAGACCCAGCTGGAGAACTGCCCTTGTCCTGGAGGCCCCCTTGCCTGCCCTCTATCCACTCTCAACACCTTGCCCAGCTTTTACCTGCTTCGCGTTGCCAACCCAGAAGGTCACGGAGTGAAAGTGGAGGAATCGGCCTCTCTCAGGCTGCAGAAGCAGAGAAGGGGCAAGGCTGAGTCCCTAGAAGTGGGTCTAGAAAAGTGCAAGTGGAGAGGTGTCCCCTAGCCACCTCCCTTGTCCCACCCTCAATCCCAGAACTGAGGAGAAGCCAACCCGCCCCACCCTGCTGCTCTGAAGGCTTGCCAAGCCTTGAAAGAGGTTTCTCATGTAGAAATTGAGCTCCTGTGGGCTCGGGATTGGTGAGCACCCCTCTCCCCCAGGAGGCCTGCCCAAGTTTCACAGGGGGAAACAGCCTTATGCTACAGCGACACAGATTTAAGTTAGACCTTAGAAAGAACTTCCAGACAGGATTAAGAGATTGGCAGGAATTTAAGAAGAGGTAAAAGTTTTTCTTAGGCGGGCAAGGTTGAGTCCAGCTCAGTCTAGACATGGCGGGGGAGGGCAGAGGTGAACTTGAGTGTGCATCCAGAACGTCACATAACCATTGTAGCTATTATTCCTCTTCTGCTCTGCGCTAACATCCCAGTCTCCTGGGGCCCTGACCCCACATTTCCCCTCCTGCTTACCTTCTCTCCTTTGTTGCTGTAAGTCGTCTAAGGAGAAAGAAAAGGACAGTAAGACATGGAAATTTGGACACAAGGTGCTTCTGGAAATCTCACTCCAGATCCGTGCCGTTGGCAAAAGCTGCCATGGCTCCAGGCAGGCTCTTACCATGACTGAGCTTGGTCACACTTCCTGCTGGGAGGACTGGGATGAGAGGCCAGCAGAGTGCTGGACAGAAATATTTAACACCCAGCAAGTCCCGCCCCTGGCCTCCTGGCCTCCTGGCCTTCCTGGGGGTGGGAGCTGATCCTGGAAGCTCCCAGGCCTGGAAGCCTCTGATCCAGCCACGGCCTCATTGGACAGGGTGATGCTGTCAGGCCTAGAAAGGGGGAGTGACTCGCCCAAGGCCACCAGCCAGTTGGGGGCAGAGCCGGGGCCAGAAGCCAAGGGCACATTCTTTCCAGGACCCTGGGCTGGGACTACGATCTTTGCCCTCCAGAATCCAAAGCTGAGAAGCCAAGGCCAGCTTGGGTGCAGAGGTGGCTCCAGAATTCTTATTCAGGGAGAATTTGAGGGGGATTAGGGACTGGTCTTGAAGCCAGCCACTTGTTTGCATAGCAAGTGTATGGTTTATATTTAGGTAAAAAGGTTGTATTCAATAGTGGTTAGAGGCATGGGCATGGGGGTTTGAATCCTGGAGGTCTACATACTATGTGACTGGGGAAACTCCTCTAAGCCTCAGTCTCCCATCTGTAATATGGGAACAATAGTAGTGTGGCAGGGCATTAAATGAGATAAACGTAAGTTTTTGGAATAGAATCTGGCACACAGTAAGATCTCTGTTAATGCTGGTTATGATTAGTTATGTTTCTTTGGGGCTTTGCGGGGGCTGATGGAGAATAGGGGGGCCTTGGCGTTGCCACAGCCTGGGTGTTGGGAAAGAGGTTGTGGCCCTACCCCTGGCCCAGAGTGGTGGGAAGGAGGAGCTTACGGCTCTGGGAGGAGGAAGGCCTGGGTTCCTCCCCAGCATCCCCCATACCCCGAATCCTCAAGGCTCACTTTCCTGGAAGATGGAGTGGTGACTGCTGGCCAGCTGTGGCATTTACCTGAGGGCTCCAGGACAGCCCCCTGCTTCTAGCTCCACGTCAGTCCCCAGAAACTCTGTTGCTGAGACATTTTCCTGGGGAACTGACTTCATCAACTATCCTCATTGCCTGGAAACTCTTCCCAGACCCTGATGCTGGCAGTCGCAGCCAGGGACTGTGCCAACCCCACCCCAACCTCTTGCATTTTGGCTCCCTAAATGTCCTGCATTAGCCATTTTTGTTGTTGTTCTTTTGAGAGTAATATTTATTTTGTCCTAATTATAAATAATTCATAGGTTTTCTTTCCAATTTATTTAAACTAAAAAAAAAAAGTTTATGGGACTTCCCTGGCAGTCTATTGGTTAAAACTCTGTGCTTCCACTGCAGGGGCCGTGGGTTCGATCCCTGGTCGGGGAACTAGATGCCACATGCATACCACACCTGAGTCCATGTACTGCAGCTAAGAAGCCCACATGCCACAACTAAAGATCCGAGGTGCTGCAACTAAAGATACTGCACGCCGCACCTAAGACCTGGCACAGCCAAAATAAATAAATAAATATTGAAAAAATATTACACTGTGTGTATATATACACACCACATTTTCTTTATCCATTCAGCCATTGATGGGCACTTAGGTTGCTTCTATATCTTGGATATTGTAAATAATGCTGCAGTGAACATAGGGATGCAGATATCTTTTCGAGTTAGTATTTTTGTTTTCTTTGATATATACCCAGAAGTAGAATTGCTGGATCATAGTTCTACTTTTAATTTTTTGAGGAATCTCCATATTGTTTTCCATAGTGGCTGCACCAATTTACATTCCCACCAGCAGTGCACAAGGGTTTCCTTTTCTCCACATCCTTACCAATGCTTATGTCTTGTCTTTTTTTTTTTTTTTTTTGCGGTACGCGGGCCTCTCACTGTTGTGGCCTCTCCCTCTGCGGAGCACAGGCTCCGGACGCACAGGCTCAGCGGCCACGGCTCACGGGCCCAGCCACTCCGCGGCATGTGGGATCTTCCCGGACCGGGGCACGAACCCGTGTCCCCTGCATCAGCAGGCGGACTCTCAACCACTGTGCCACCAGGGAAGCCCACGTCTTGTCTTTTTGATGATAGCCATTCTAACAGGTGTGAGGTGATAGCTTATTGTGGTCTTGATTTGCATTTTCCTGACGATTAGTGATGTTCTGCATCTTTTCATGTACCTGTTTCCCATCTGTACGTATGTCTTCTTTAGAAGAATGTCTAGATCTTCTGCTCATTTTTCAATCCGATTTATTTGTTTTTTTGCTAGTGAGCTATGAATTCTTTATATTCAATATATTTTAGATGTTATCCCCTTATCAAATATATGATTTGCAAATATTTCTTCCCACTCAGTAGGTTGCCTTTTCATTTTGTTGATGGTTTCCTTTGCTGTGCAGAAACTTTTTAGTTTGATGCTAGTCCCACTTGTTTATTTTTGCTTTTGCTTGTGGTGTGAGAAGCCTTTTTTTTTTTAATACAGAAAAACAGATAATCTTGGCAAGTTATGACCTCTAGGATCATTCAATCCAACATTCTCATTTCTCAGATGAGAAAAACTGACAAACAGCAAGAAGGTGCCTGACATTACTCCCCTCTTTTCTTCCTCCTCCTCCTCCCTCCCTGCCTCCCATGTCTTTCCCTACCAACCAGGGAGCAGAGAGGGGCTTGTAGCAGGGAGGAGCCCCCCTCCCCACCCTCCTCAGCAAAACCTGCTAGGTCCCCTGGGCCACTCTCAAGTTTCCACCTCCTCCAGGAAGCCCTCTCAGAACTCCCCAGCCCCAGGTCAGAGGTTCAGCTGCTTGGTTGCCATGGGTCAGCTTTAGTCAGCAACCCCCGAGGTGGGGCCCAGGACAATCAGAGAACTTTCCTAAGCCACCCAGTTAGCAAGTGGCAGAGTAGAAATGGAATGGGAATCAGGCTATTCTAACTCCAGAGCCCACACTTTTCATCTCTGTCTTGCCTTCTAGACAAATGGGAGATATTGATCCCCCAACTAGACAGATGGGGAAACCAAGGCTCGGAGAGGGAACATATGTCCCTGGGGTTGTGGAGCTGGTAAGAACAGAGATCCAAGCTCTGGCCTATTTGCTTCTGAAGCTGGATCCCCTTCCACCAGTCCAGACACCTTTTTCCTCTTCTCCGTTTTCTGGGCAAATCTGGAGGCAGGCGAGGTGGCCCCACCTCTTTATCCTGCCCCTGTTGGGCCAGCCTGCCCTCAGTGTCCACCTTGGTCTCCTGGGTCTAGGTTTCCAACTAGAGAAAATGGGGGTGGAGGTGGCCCAGAGTGGCGCTCACAGGCCAGAAGTTTCCACGGTGGGGAGGTGTCTCAGCGCAGCCCTCCCGTCCCGGGTGAGGAGGAGGACCTCGTCCCCTTGCTCTCGGCAGCTGACTCAAACCCCCGCTCGTGGAACCTGGCCTGGCCTGTGTCCTCGGCACAGTCAGTGTTTACTGAATCAAGGAAGCATGTCGGCAGCAGCAGCAGCCTTGGATGCCAAAGTCAAGTGTCCAGCTCAGCTGGCCAGAGCTGTTGTCTTCGTCCCTCCTACCCTCTGGACTTTGCTCCCAGAAACACTGTGGGTCTCAGTCACACTCGGGATACACCCCTAGGTGCCTCCCCCATCTGTGGGCAGGGGTGGGAGCGGGGGACCTGCAGGACCCAGTTTTTGGAGCCCCCGTGTCCCCTCCCAGATGCTCCCTCTCAGGCTGGGCCCAGTTGGAGAAGAGGTCAGCAGCGGATGGCTATGGCTGTCTTGGTTCTTTGTTCCCGAGTGGCCAGTTTATGCCCCTCCTGAGCTAGGAGCTGGGTCCCAGAGGCCTTGCTCAAGGAGCCCACTATTCAGATGGGCTCACTGACTCACCCTCCACTGGGCCCTGGTGTGTAGAAAAGGGTGAACACAGCAGGCTTGAGGCTGCTATTTGTAGAAAGACCTGCTTGCAAGGTTGAGCCTTGGTTGGCATCGAGGAACTTGGGTTTCAGGAAGGTTCCCACCATCCCCAGAAATGATAAGAGGCCTAAACTGTACAATGTGGCTTATGCCGAACACCTGCTTGTCTCCTGGGAGCCTGGGGTTTTGGTATGTGCTGTGCAGTGGGTGCCTTCGTGACCAGCCTCCAATGAAAACCCTGGAGCTTTAGGCTCAGGCACACTTCCCTGGTAAACACTTCATAACCTCTTGATGGGGGAAATAAGTGTATCCTGTGTGACCCCGCTGGGAGAAGACCCTTAGCATCTTGCCCCTGGTTTCCTCTGGACCTTACCCACACTTCTTTTCCCTGGGCTGAGTTTGCTCCTTTTCCTGTAATACGACTTAGCCGTGAGTCTGACCATATGCTGGGTCCTGTGACCCCTCCTCAAACATCATCAAACTTGGGGGTGGTATTGGGAACCCTTGACACAGTGGTGGCAGCAGTGGGATTTGCCTGACAGACCCTCGACTCACTGAAAGATGGCAGAAATACTGTTTTGGGAAAGGAAGGATGGATTTGCAAGGGATGTCCTTCCTAAGATGTGAATGTGAGATTCCTAGCTGTGTAAATACTGTCTCTCTTCTTCCTCATGACCATGACTAAGGTGGCCTTGGCCCTGAGCTCCTTTCTGAAGACCTTGCTGAGCACTCATTACCTGCCAGGGGCCTTTGGGTGGCCTGCGTGGCCTCCTGGGATGGTTGACCAGCCTTTGATGCCTGGGTGGCTGTGGAGTTGCCGGCAGTGTGAGATAGCAGCTTAACTACAGCGGAACCTGTTGTGAGAGGTAAAAATTACCTCTGGGTTTTTTTTTGTTTTGTTTTTGTTTTTTGCGGTACGTGGGCCTCTCACCGTTGTGGCCTCTCCCGTTGCGGAGCTCAGGCTCCGGACGCGCAGGCTCAGCGGCCATGGCTCACGGGCCCAGCTGCCCCGCGGCATGTGGGATCCTCCCAGACCGGGGCACGAACCCGTGTCCCCTGCATCGGCAGGCGGACTCTCAATCACTGCACCACCAGGGAAGCCCACCTCTGGGTTTGTTTTTTTGTTTTTTTGTTTTTAAAGTCTAAAGTGCATTTTGTCAGGGAGCAGGCCTGGGGGTTTTTAAATTTAAAAAAAATTTTTTAAAATTTTTATTTATTTATTTATTTTTGGCTGTGTTGGGTCTTCATTTCTGTGCGTGGGCTTTCTCTAGTTGCGGGGAGCGGGGGTCACTCTTCATCGCGGTGTGCGGGCCTCTCACTGTCGCGGCCTCTCTTGTTGTGGAGCACAAGCTCCAGACGCGCAGGCTCAGTAGTTGTGGCTCACAGGCCTAGTTGCTCCGTGGCATGTGGGATCTTCCCAGACCAGGGCTCGAACCCGTGTCCCCTGCATTGGCAGGCGGATTCTCAGCCACTGTGCCACCAGGGAAGCCCTACCTCTGGAGTTTGACAGCAACAGATGGAGCCCCAAGAGAGCCGACTAGCTGCATCCCCTTGGTTTCTTCAGGCTGCACAGGCTAAAACGAGGGGGAAATGCCCAGTGTGGGTGTTGCCTTTGGTTTTTTGTTCTCTCCTCTAGACAGAAGGAAGAACAGCCCAAACATTCCCAAAGGTGAGCTTTAGGTGGCCCCCCAGATGTTGAAAGTTTGCATTAGTTTTTCCTCTAAGTGGGAAGAAAAAAGTTAAATCTGTTCCCAGAGCTGCAGAAAAGCTTTAGATAAACCAGAGGGGAAGAAAGGGCAGGGGAGGATGCTCTAGCTGCTGCTGCCATAACTTCGCCCACCCGACCCCCTGCCCCCCTCCCACCCCTGCCGTGAATGTTGAATTTATTGCTAGGGGTTTAAATAGATTTGCAATGAAAATAAAGGGGGAGGAATTTTTTTAATGGCTTTGCGTTTTATAGCTATTACATATGGATGTACGTTTAAAGCAGATATAAAATGTTACATAATTATAATTTCATAAGTATGAGAGGGATCATCACTAGGGAGAGCTGCAAGAAAAAAGAAAGCATCACTGGGACAAAACTTTCTTGCATTTTGCCACATGGGCAGCTTGGAATTTGAGTTCTTTGAGTATCGGAAACAGAACAATTACTACTATGATTTTTGCCTATTGGATCCTTCTGAGAATAAAAAGGAGACAATGAAAAAGAGAGGCAATCTCTAAATGGAGATACACTTTTGAGGTTTGGAAACGGTCTTTAGTTGCTAATGAGCTCCTGTGAAATCACGTCTGACTTTAGAGACAGTTTGCCATGACTTGCATATTTTTGAGGGACCCAGCTTGTGTTCTAAGACCAACACGACAAAAAAGGGCATGAGAAGGCCTCGGTTGTCTCTTGAACTTGGGACACAGCTCTCTGGTTTGGCTGCAGCAGAAGAGAAGCTGCTGTTCCCCCCACCACCCCAGCTTTATTGAGGAGTAATTGACAAACTACTGATAAGAG
Organism: Hyperoodon ampullatus; assembly: GCF_949752795.1. Taxonomy (NCBI): domain Eukaryota; kingdom Metazoa; phylum Chordata; class Mammalia; order Artiodactyla; family Ziphiidae; genus Hyperoodon; species Hyperoodon ampullatus. The sequence goes on along the minus strand of NC_136926.1, from coordinate 8,287,192 downwards.
AAGCTCATCAGGTCTAAACTCGACAATGTGGCTTATGCAGATCACCTGCTTGCCTCTGGGAGTCTGGAATTTTGGTACATTGTACCAGGCAGAGGCTTCGCAGGATTTCCAAAGATGTCCATGGCAAAAAAAAAAAAAAAGAAAAAGGCATAATATCTCGTGCTATAGCTACTACCCACATGAATCCCCACCCTCATTTACAAGGCTGTTCATTTGTCTTGGTTCATCTACCATCATCGAAAATACTGTAAACAACTTAAATGTTCATCAACAGGGGGTTGGTTAAATACAAGGAAACCTTAAGTAACTATAAAACGAATGAAGAAACTTTCTATCTAGTGGTGGGGAAATACCTTCAAGATACATTGTTAAAAAAAAAAAAAAAACAAGGTACAGAACAGTGTTTTTAACTTACCATTTGTAGAAAAAAAACACTGTTTATGGATCTTTTAAAATTTTGTTCTTTCAGTTTATTTGAATTTTCCACAGTGTAAAACATGTCATTGATTGTCAGCCATTGAATGGAATTTATTTATTTTTAAGTTGTATAACTTTAGGTATTTGTTGATTTTAAGTGTAGTTGGAGTATAGTTGATTTTTACAATGTTGTGTTAGTTTCAGATGTACAGCAAAGTGAATCAGTCCCAAATGGAATTTAAATAAAGAGAACCAGTTCAGCCTTGCCGTTTGGAATCCTCTTCTTTTGGGAGCACCCCAGGCTACAGTTTATTTCCTTCTCTTCATGTCTAATTTCCCTTCTGGTTCTGGTTATTTAAATTTATTATTATTTATTTACATTCCCACCAGCAATGCACGAGAGTTCCAACTTCCCCACATCCTCTGCCAACAGTTGTTGTCATCTACCTTTTTTATTCTAGCTGTTGCATCTCTTAGTGAAGTGGTCTCCCCCACCCCTTACCTCCGACACTGCATGTCTTGTGAGATCTTAGTTCCCTGAGCAGGGATCAAATCCATGCCCCCTGCAGTGGAAGCACGGAGTCCTAACCACTGGACCGCCAGGGAAGTCCCCTCATTGTGGCTTTGATTTGCATTTACCTAATGGCTAACGATGTTGATTTTTATCTGCTTATTGTTAATTTGCATACCTGCTTTAGAGGAATATCTACTCATATCCTTTGCCTACATTTTAATTGTATTATTTGTCTTTTTATTATTGAATTGTGATGGTGCCTTATGTATTCCCTTTTCAGGAATCAAGTCCCTTGTCAAATATATGATTTGCAAATATTTTTTCCCATTCTGTGGGTTGTCTTTTCACTTTCTTGCTGGAATCATGGGCAGCACAAACTTTTTTAATTTTGGTGAAGTCTGACTTATCTATTTTTTCTTTTGTCACTTGTGCTTTTGGTGTTGTATCTAAGGAGGGGGGCTGATTTTTTAACTTAAAAGATCTTCAGCTGAAGGAATGTGATCTGTCTCAAGTTGTCACCTCTAGAAGCAGAACACTTTAAAAAAGATAATAATAAGAACAACAAAAACTCAGATTTTCTGGTTGCTTTGTTTTATGTGCCAGGCACTAGACTAAGCATACTAAGCGCTATGTCCTTTATTTTTATTTTATTTATTTATTTATTTTTAATTTTTTTTTTTTTTTTTTTTTGCGGTACGCGGGCCTCTCACTGCTGTGGCCTCTCCCGTCGCGGAGCACAGGCTCCGGATGCGCAGGCTCAGCGGCCATGGCTCACGGGCCCAGCCGCTCCGCGGCATGTGGGATCTTCCCGGACCGGGGCACAAACCCACCTCCCCCGCATCGGCAGGCGGACTCTCAACTACTGCGCCACCAGGGAAGCCCTATTTATTTATTTATTTTTTTTATTTTTTTTTATTTTTATTTTTTTTGTGGTACGCGGGCCTCTCACTGTTGTGGCCTCTCCCGTTGCGGAGCACAGGCTCTGGACGCACAGGCTCAGCAGCCACGGCTCACGGGCCCAGCCGCTCCGCGGCATATGGGATCCTCCCAGACCGGGGCACGAACCCGTATCCCCCGCATCGGCAGGCGGACTCTCAACCACTGCGCCACCAGGGAGGCCCTATTTATTTATTTTTTATAAATAAATTTATTTATTTTTGGCTGCGTTGGGTCTTCGTTGCTGGGCGTGGGCTTTCTTTAGTTGTGGCGAGCGGGGGCTACTCTTTGTTGTGGTGCGTTGGCTCAGTAGTTGTGGTGCACGGGCTTAGTTGCTCCACAGCATGTGGGATCTTCCTGGACCAGGGCTCAAACCTGTGTCCCCTGCATTGGCAGGCAGATTCTTCTTATTTTTAAAAATAAATTTATTTATTTATATTTGCCTGCATTGGGTCTTCGTTGCTGTGCGCGAACTTTCTCTAGTTGTGGCGAGCGGGGGCTACTCTTCGTTGCAGTGTGTGGGCTTCTCATTGCGGTGGCTCCTCTTGTTGCGGAGCACAGGCTCTAGGTGCGCAGGCTTCAGAGTTGTGGCACGTGGGCTCGGTAGTTGTGGCTTGCGGGCTCTAGAGCGCAGGCTTAGTAGTTGTGGCACACGGGCTTAGTTGCTCTGTGGCATGTGGGGTCTTCCCGGACCAGGGCTCAAACCTGTGTCTCCTGCATTGGCAGGCAGATCCTTAACCACTGCGCCACCAGGGAAGTCCCTATGCCCTTTAATTATTAAATCCTCTAACAACCCTGTGAGGTAGGGGCTATCATCCCCATTTTGCAGATTGGAAAATGGAGGTTTACAGGCGTGTCCTTTAGAACACAGCTAAAAAGTGACAGAACTGAGAATTGAACCCAAGCCTGACTCTCTGCAAAGTCTATACGCTAGTCACTTCCCACCATGCTGTCGTCGTTTTTGGAAAATGCTTTGGGAATGACCCCTGATCCCATTTTCAAGCAGCAGGAGCAAACCAGCCTCCTGGACCCTGGAGAAACTTCCTCTTCCTTTGGCGTGTGGCTGACTGGGAAGGGTTGGCTTGGCGGGGGTGCAGGGAGGGGATATGAGGGAGGTAGGAGCACTGCAGGCCGGCAGGGGAGCTCTGTGCACAGGCTAGCGGGGAGCAAAGCCCTGATGTAGGCAGAGGTGGGGACTCCTGCTGAGCAATCTTGGGCAAGTCACTTCACCTCTCTGAGCCTCAGTTTCCTCATCTGTAAAATGGGAATTATAGTAGTACCTCCCTCATAGGGTTGTTACGAGGATCATCTGAGCTAGTGTACGTAAAGTGCTTTGCTTGATGCCTGGCACACGATAGACTCAATTAACAGTTACCAATTATGCTTATTATTATAAGGAATATGGAAGGGTCTCAAATATCAGGTTAGGGGGCTTGGGCTTTATCTTTGAGGGAATGAAGAGCTTTTGAAGATTTTATAGCAGAGTTGCAACATCATCAGGACTTTAAAGGCTTCTGCTCAAGGTCAGCACAGGGGAAAGCTGTGGATAGCTGCTGTGCTTGGACTGGAGTGGCCCAGTGGCCTATTTGTGATTCTTTATTATATTTGAGGAACATAAATAAACCAAAAGGCTTTTTTTACATTTGAAAATTGGACCCCCAAACAGTTAAACAGCCCTGTGCCCTGTTTCCTGGAATCTACAACTCCAGATCCCCAAACAGACAGAACTAATGAGGATTCAGAGGCACAAGCCCATGGATAGAACCTCCCCATCCTCTGTCAGGCTCCACAGACTCCCCAACAAGGGCTGAAATAACAGTTGGGAACAGAGGGTGTGAGGGCTGGCCAGGGTGCCCAGCTGTTATCAGGACTAGTGCAGCGGGGCAGGGCCAGCTGGGTGGGGCTGGTCCTTATCTCTTGGGGCACAGAGCCCACATGCCTGAGCTTTGGGGTGACAGGCAGCTGTATCACCAGGCATCAGTGGTGGCCTGGAGGGTCCAGAGAGTTGATGGCATGGGATACGGGATCCCTGGGCTCTGGAGACGATGTGATCTTGGGCCACTTCCAGCTCCTCTCTGAGTCTTAGTGTCCCAAACTGTGTAAGCAATGGGTGCCCAGGGTCTGATGTGCCCAGGACAGAAGGCTGTCTTCTGTGCTTGACTTTGGGGCGTTGAGCAGTGTCCTGGATTTCGTTGGTTTTGCCTCTCCAGCATCCATTCCTCCTTTAACCACAGCATCTCACTTTTCCTTTGAGGAACCATCCCTTCCCCTTCTCTGTCCATGTGGTTTGGGGGCATGTGAGCCAAGACTGGCCAATGAAAATCTCTGTGATTGGTTCAGGTTTGGGTGCCTGACCACAGCCAGCTAATGTGGGTTTGCCCTGGGACTTTTGCTTGAGAAAGGGCCTCTCTCTGAGCTCTGGGTTTGTTGAGCTAATTGAATGGTGCTGTGGTGCCGTGTCTGACTCCATGGAGGGCAAATGTGCCTGTGTATAGAGCCAGCGCAGCAAAACAACAATGAGAGAAGGAGACAGATTCCTGATATCTGAGTGACCTGTTCCAGGCATGCTTCTGGGTGAGCCAAAATTTCCCCTCCTTGGGACTTCCCTGATGGTCCAGTGGTTAAGACTCCGTGCTTTCACTGCAGGGGGCCATGGGTTCAATCCCTGGTCGGGGAGCTAAGGTCCTACATGTTGCGTGGCATGGCCAAAAAAAAAAAAAATTCCCCTCCTTTGTTTAAGCTACTTTGAGTTGGATTTCTGGTATTTACAACCACTAATCCTGAGTAACACAAAGAGACTAAGACTAAGAATAATAGTAACAACAGCAACACTGTCTGTGAGCACTTATTCAATATCAGGAACCAAGGTGGGGGGCAGTGGCAGTTGTCTGTTCAGCCACTGGCATTGATATTGTTTAGATCTGCTGGCACAAAATGATAAAGTCAACAGACTTTTAGCAGTTTTTATTATTATTTTAAAATTCTCTATGGACAGTGCAGCCCTGGGGTAGGCATGGAGATAGATATTCTGTTCCACCTCCCTTCAAGGAAGGACTTGCTGCCCAGGTGCAGGGGTGGGCATTGGGGGAGTGGCTGGCTATCAGCTCCTGTGGGATCTCCCACAGCTGCACGGACTTTGCCCGAGGTCGCCTCTTCCCAGGGCAGCCCACACCTGGTGGCTGAACAAGGCAGGGGTGGAAAGGCGGCCCTTTCAGCCCAGTGGGGGACAACTCTGACCCACAAGTCTGTTTCCAGAGCCCCTGGTTGGGGTTGGCCAAGGCCTGTTGGGCCTCCCCCACTGACTACTCCTTCTCCCCAGTCTGGCTTCCCCCCTTCATTTCACCGGTGTTGACACCTAAAAACATCTGGTACCCCAAGCTCCATCTCAGCCTCTGCTTCTGGAGAACCCATGCCATGACCAGCCTTGCTACCTGCACCTGGGGTGGGCAGAACCCCCTGCCTCTCCCCACTGGCTGTGCCACTCCCAAGCACTGTGCCTATTTTATCTTCTCAACTCACTATTATTTCTCCCATTTTACAGATGAGGAAACTGAGACTCAGGAAGATGAAGGCTTGCCCAAATAATAAATTGTCAGGACTTGCCTGCTAGCTCAGTGGTTAAGAATCTGCCTCCCAATGCAGGTGACATGGGTTCGAGCCCTGGTCCAGGAACATCCCACATGCCACGGAGCAACTAAGCCTGTGCACCACAGCTACTGAGCCTGCGCTCTAGAGCCCTCGAGCCACAACTACTGAGCCCGCGTTCTGCAACTACTGAAGTCCTCATGCCTAGAACCTGTGCTCTGCAACAAGAGAGGCCACCGCAACGAAAAGCCTGCGCACTGCAACAAAGAGTAGCCCCTGCTCGCCGCAACCAGAGAAAGCCCACGGGCAGCAGTGAAGACCCAACACAGCCAAAAATAAATTAAAAATTAATTAATTAATTAAACAGAAAACAGGCTGTGAGCAAAAAACCAAAAAAACAGACAAGCATCCATATTTGGACAGAGAGCCAATAGTTTGCTCACCCTGCCCTAGACAATCAATAAAACAATTAAGCATTAGTTTGTAGCAGTTGCTGAATTCTGTGGTGTAAGTGCCCCTGTGGCCAGGTTCAAACTACCAACGTAAGGTAGTTTGAACTTGGAGTTGAGAACAGTATAAGTAGTAACGTATCACAGAAAAATAGGCAAAAGCCTAGGTAGTACTAAAATGTAGTGAAATAATTAGGAAATGATGAGATTTGAGCATTTATTACCTTTGTTTTCATGATAGTTTATTTAGTTGTAATTTTATATTAAATTTTGTTCTGCTTTTTAATGTAATTTTTTTTTTTTTTTTTTTTTTTTTTTTTTGCGTTATGTGGGCCTCTCACTGTTGTGGCCTCTCCCGTTGCGGAGCACAGGCTCCGGACGCACAGGCCCAGCGGCCATGGCTCACGGGCCCAGCCGCTCCGCGGCACGTGGGATCCTCCCAGACCGGGGCACGAACCCGTGTCCCCTGCATCGGCAGGCGGACTCTCAACCACTGCGCCACCAGGGAAGCCCTTAATGTAATTTTTAATACACATTATTTAATTTTAAGTAATCTGGTATTTAAAAAATTTTTTTACAAACTTCCTGAAGACTTCACAGTGGGCTCTCCTGAGCCTGTAGGAACTGCTCTGCTTGCCTGAGGTTTAGGGGACGGGAGGCCCCCATGATTGGGGAAAGGGCAGAGGACATCAGTGGCCCTGGAGGACCAGCAACTGCTATGACATCAGGGCCCAGGGCACATCAAAGGGTTTTCTCTTTCCTCTCTGGCCAAACAACTATCTCGTCAGTTGCTCCATTATTTGCATAAGGCCAGGGTGAAGTTACTCAAGATCAGCCATTGATCCCTTTCGAACTGAACCTGCGTCCCCACCATCCAAAGTCCCTAAACTTTTGAACATCTGACACCTTTCAGTTCGGAACACTGACTTTCATTCTTCACAAGGGCAATAGGGGAGTTAGCTTTGGCCTCCAATTTGCTGTGTTGCCTTCAACATATTGCTTAACCTCTCTGAACTCCCTTTTTCCATTTCTGAATATTAGGGAGTGCTCTTATGAGTCTTCGGTACCTACAGGAATAGGACTGACTATGTGTCCAATGCTTTGCATTTAATATAACAGCCCTACGAAGTAGGTGTTATTATTATACCCGTTTTACAGTTAAGGAAATTGAGGCTTGGAGAAGCTAAGTGGCTCATACTATAAGTGGTAGAGTTGAGATTCATTCCCTCTACACCCAGCCCAAGTTTCTCATTTTTTTCTGGTGTGTCTCCCCGCGTCTGGAGATCTTCAAGATTTTTACAGATGAAAGGGGTCTGAGGGCTTCCCTGGTGGCACGGTGGTTAAGAATCTGCCTCCCAATGCAGGGGACACGGGTTTAAGCCCTGGTCTGGGAAGATCCCACATGCTGCGGAGCAACTAAGCCCATGCGCCACAACTACTGAGCCTGCGCTCTAGAGCCTGCCTGCCACAACTACTGAAGCCCCCATGCTCCGGAACAAGAGAAGCCACTGCAATGAGAAGCCCACACACCGCAACAAAGAGTAGCCCCTGCTCACCACAACTAAAGGAAGTTCACAAACAACCTAAATGCCCATCGACAGACGAATGGATAAAGAAGATATGGCACATATATACAATGGAATATTACTCAGCCATAAAAAGGAACGAAATTGGGTCATTTGTAGAAACGTGGATGGACCTAGAGACTGTCATACAGGGTGAAGTAAGTCAGAAAGAGAAAAACAAATATCGTATATTAACGCATATATGTGGAACCTAGAAAAATGGTACAGGTGAACCGGTTTGCAGGGTAGAAATAGAGACACAGGTGTAGAGAACAAACGTATGGACACCAAGGGGGGAAAGCGGTGGTGGTGGTGGTGGGATGAATTGGGAGATTGGGATTGACATATATACACGAATATGTATAAAATAGATAACTGATAAGAACCTGCTCTATAAAAAATAAAATAAAATTCAAAAAAAAGCCCACACGCAGCAACGAAGAACCAATGCAGCCAAAAATAAATAAATTTATTTATTTTTTTAAAAAGGCGGGGGGGGTCTGAGTAGTCATTAGTCCTGGGTCTTGGAACCCAAATGCCCCAGAAGCCAGGAGGGTGATGTAGAAGAGAGAAGAGCTGGGTGGAATTGTGGAGTCCTAGGCTCACGCCTTGTCAACAAGGGTGATGATTACTCAGCTTCAGCCAGTTATCCCCTGTGGGCTAGTTTGGCCAGATTTTGTTCAAGAGAAGCTGGAAATTTGAATTTTTATGTGAAATCCATTGATTTAAAAATTGTTCTGTTTTTGGGAATTCCCTGGCCGTCCAGTGGTTAGGACACCGCACTCTCACTACCAAGGGCCTGGGTTCAGTCCTTGGTTGGGGAATTAAGATCCCACAAGCCTCGTGGTGTGGCCCCCCCAAAAAATTTATTTTAATTCCATTAATAGGAAATAACCAGAATAGGTAAATCCATAGAGACAGAATGCAGATTGGTGGGTGCCAGGGGCTGGGAAGAGGGAGGACTGGGGAGTCACTTCTAATGGGTATGGGGTTTTCCTTTTGGGGTGATGAGAATGTTTTGGAACTAGATAGAGGTGGTGGTTACACGACGTTGTGAATGTACGAAATGAATTGTTCACTTAAAATGGTTAATTTTATGTCATGTGGCTTTCATCTCAATAAAATATTGTATTCTAACTTTTTTATGAGTGTGTTTTTTGATATTGATAGAAAGTATTTTTTTCAAAGGTTAATAATACACATAGAAAAATGCAAAAAGTATATGGCTTTCTGAATTTTCACAAGCTGACCACACCTGTTTAACCAGCTCAGATATATATTTTATTTTATTTTTTCTAACAGAATTAATGCAAGTTGATATAGAAAAAAATACACATAATGAAAAGTGAAAAAAAAGAGAAAAAAGGGAAAAAAAGTAAAGAAAACTAACCCATTCATAATCCTTCAACCACAGAAAACCACCATGGACAATTCGGGCATATCTACCCAGACCACTTTCTAAAAATGTATAAACATATGATACTTTTCTGTGACATTTTGTGTATACTTTGTAAACACTGTTCACGGTAATAAATGCCTGTGTTGATCATAAGTGTGCGTGTGTTTCTTTGAAAGGCTGTGTCGTGATTATTTTAATCAACTCTGGAACCAAATGTTTAAGTTGTTGCCAAAATCTTGCCATTAGAAACAGCATCTACCATGATCTATCTCACTTGAAGTTACAGTTTTGTGCTCTTAAACAATTATTCCTGTGTTAAATTACTCTGAATTCATATTAGCCAATATCCTATTTTCTAAATTGCTTTCTCTCCTGCCCCTTCTACTCTGCCCAGCTACTAAATATTAACGATCTCACATGTATAATCCCCTACCTTGCTTCATGCTTAGGCAATCATATCCAAGCATATTACAGGCACATATAAGGGGGAAATGACTTTGTTGTATGAAAACAGTGTCATGTACTCTGTGGCTCTCTGCATCTTACTTTCCCAAATGTTTAAGCATTGGCATCTGTGCTGGATACTCTGTGCGCCCCTCCAAGGCTCGTCGCTCTATGTCTTACTCTATGCCCTAAGCCCCCTTTGCTCTCTGGCAACCAGAGACTCCAGCAGATGAGAGGAGACTGGCAGTGGGGAGATGGGGGGTGGGGGAGCCCCCTCTGCCAGACGTTTTTTTAAAAATATTTATTTATTTATTTATTTGGCTGCTCCGGGTCTTAGATGCAGCATGTGGGATCTTTAGTCACAGCATTTGGAATACAGTTCCCTGACCGGGGATTGAACGCGGGCCCCCTGTACGTACTGGGAGCGTGGAGTCTTAGCCACTGGACCACCAGGGAAGTCCCCAGATTTTTTTTTAACATTAGCTGTGTTCCTCTACTGAAGACCACACTCCTATGGGTGGCTACGACCCTCTCTGGGATCCCAAACTGCTCCCTCCCCTTGCTCCTTCAGATCTGGGGGTGATAGCCCACCCCATTGTTGCCAGTCCTAGCTGGTTTCATTATCCCTTATTTGCTCCCTTAAACTTGCCCGGTGACTCTCTAAATAACCTTTTCATTAAACATACCTTAAATACCCTTCTGAGTATGCCCGCTATTTCATGATGGGGCCCTGAACTGACTGAGCAACTAAAATTCTTAAAACTCTCAGTGAGCCAACTCACACAAACCTGCCACCAGTTAAGACCTTGGAGGGAATTCCCTGGTGGTCCAGTGGTTAGGACTCCACGCTTTCACTGCCTTGGGCCCGGGTTCGATCCCTGGTCAGGGAACTAAGATCAAGCTTCGGGGTGTGCTCCCCCCCCCAAAAAAAGACCTTGGAGTCCAGCCTCTTGATTTATAGATGCAGGTACTGAGGGTAATTGACTTCCCAGTTTGCCTGGCTCCCAGTAGGCCAGGGCAGAGGGAAAATATGGAAGATCTGCAGGGTCCTGGAGGCAGGGAGTGTGACTGTGACTGCCCAGGTCTTGTGGGTAGCTCTTGAGTCTACTTCCCAATTCCCTTTCTCCTGGCCTCCTTCTTGTTCTGAAATGAGAATGAGAAAGGTATGGATGTTTGGAAGAGGCAAACAATTTAAGTTCTCCTACATCTTGGTAGCTTTGTAAAACGAAAGCTATGTTGCCTGCCTGTGGCCACTGCAGGTAAGATGAACCAGAACACATGCACTGCAATGTTCATTGCAGCACTCTTTACAATAGCCAGGACATGGAAGCCACCTAAGTGTGCATCGACAGAGGAATGGATAAAGAAGATGTGGCACATATATACAACGGAATACTACTCAGCCATAAAAAAGAACAAAAGATTACCATGCAGCAACATGGATGGACCTAGAGATTGCCATACTGAGTGAAGTACACTGAAGACACAGAAAGACAAATATCACATGATATTGCTTACATGTGGAATCTAAAAAAAAAGGGTACAAATGAACTTATTTATAAAACAGAAGTAGAGTCACAGATGTAGAAAACAAATTTATGGTTACCAGGGGATAAGGTGGGGAGGGATAAATTGGGAGATTGGGATTGACATATACACCCTACTATACATAAAATAGATAACTAATAAGGACCTACTGTATAGCACAGGGAACTGTACCCAATACTCTGTAATGGCCTGTATGGGAAAAGAATCTAAAAAATAAAAAGGAGTGGATATATGTATATGTATAACTGATTCACTTTGCTGCACACCTGAAACTAACACAACATTGTAAATCATCTATACTCCAATAAAAATTTAAAAAAAAGATGAACCAGAACAATTGGAATAAGGAAGGAGCAGATTATTCTCTCCGTGTGTTCCCTTAGAATCCTTGATTAAACACTCAGTCAAACATCTGAAGGCAAGCCTCAGTTCACAGCCTCTGAGTCCTCAGTGTGTGGGACACACAGGTAAACATGCATTTATGATACCAAATGGAAAGTGCAGTAAACAGTCCAGCTTTGGAGCAGGTTAGGGGATGATTCCCAGGAGAGGTGATGTTTGAGCTGGATGGATCTTATTATTTTATTTTTATTTATTTATTTATGGCTGTGTTGGGTCTTAGTTGCTGTGCGCAGGCTTTCTCTAGTTGCGGCGAGCGGGGGCTACTCTTCGTTGCGGTGTGCAGGCTTCTCATTGTGGTGGCTTCTCTTGTTGTGGAGCACGGGCTCTAGGTGCTCGGGCTTCAGTAGTTGTAGCACACGGGCTTCTGTAGTTGTGATGCGCAGGCTCTAGAGCGCAGGCTCAGTACCTGTGGCTCGCTGGCTTAGTTGCTCCACGGCATGTGGGATCTTCCTGGACCAGGGCTAGAACCTGTGTTCCCTGCATTGTCAGGCGGATTCTTAACCACTGCGCCACTAGGGAAGTCCAGAGCTGGATGGATCTTAAAGGAGGAGCTGAAACCAACCTGGCCTGAGATGATGTCCTAGAGAAGGGATGAGCAGGTGCTAAGACCCAGTGCTGAGAGAGACTGACCAATAAATGTGCCAGAAACTGCTGGCAATTTAGTGTGGCTGGATATAAGTTTGTGTGTGTGTGTGTGTGTGTGTGTGTGTGTGTGTGTGTGTGTGTGTGTGTTGGGGGCGGGCGTAGGGGTCAAAAGTCAAGCAGGGATCAGAAATGTCTTGAAGGATAAGAAAAGGTGCTGGAAAGCCACTGAAAGCTTTTAAGCAGCGGAGTGACAATGTTATTCCTTGGGTAGGTTATTCTGGCTGCCGTGTGGAGAATGGATGGAAGCAGCAGCTAGAAGCTGAGACAAGTTGAGAGGCCTCGGAAATCTGGGGTGGTGGGATGAGAGCAGAGGTGGAGGTGATGGAAAGGCTTTGAGAGCTATGAAAGCATATAAAGGGACAGGATCTAGGTCCATTATAATAATAACAACTTTATATAGTGACTTAAACAATAGCTCTGGTTTCCGACCGTATAGGAAAACAATTTTTTTTGGAAAAATAAATTTCAAACCCTCACTGAGATTTACCTATTGTTACATTTTGCCTCTTTTTCTCACTCTCTCATTTTATACATACATACATACATACATATGTGTGTATAGTTTTTTTTCCTGAACAACTTGAAAATTTGTTTCAGAAATCATGACACTGAACCTCTAAACACTTCAGCATTCATTTCCTTTGAATAAGATTTTCTAATATAATCACAATACCATTATCTTACTAAGGAAATTTAATATCCATACACTATAATATGAAGTCCATATTCAAATTCAACTTCACCAATTGTCTTTTTAAAAAAAATTTATTTGGCTGCACCAGGTCTTAGTTACGGCACGCGGGGTTTCTTAGTTGTGGCATGCATGTGGGATCTAGTTCCCCGACCAGGGATGGAACCTGGGCTCCCTGAACTGGGAGCATGGAGTCTTAGCCACTGGACCACCAGGGAAGTCCCCTAATAATGTCTTTTAAAGCCGCTGGTTTTTATTTTTATTTATTTATTTTTTGCGGTACGCGGGCCTCTCACTGTTGTGGCCTCTCCCGTTGCGGAGCACAGGCTCCGGACGTGCAGGCTCAGCGGCCATGGCTCACGGGCCCAACCGCTCCGCGGCATGTGGGATCTTCCCGGACCAGGGCACGAACCCGTGTCCCCTGCATCGGCAGGCGGACTCTCAACCACTGCGCCACCAGGGAAGCCCTGTTTTTTATTTTTAAAATTCAAAGATTGTGTGTTGCAGCTAGTTATTGTGCCTCTCTCTTTTTTCTTTTCTTGCATCAATGTTAGAAATGTTTACTTAAGAGGTAATTGAGGGCTTCCCTGGTGGCACAGTGGTTGAGAGTCCGCCTGCCGATGCAGGGGACACGGGTTCGTGCCCCGGTCCATGAAGGTCCCACATGCCGCGGAGCAACTAGTTCCGTGAGCCATGGCCGCTGAGCCTGCGCGTCCGGAGCCTGTGCTCCGCAACGGGAGAGGCCACAACAGTGAGAGGCCCGCGTACCGCAAAAAAAAAAAAAAAAAAAAAAAAAAAATGAAAGAGATAATTGAGGCAGGAGTTCCCTGGTGTTCTGGCGGTCCAGTGTTTAGGACTTGGTGCTTTCACTGCAGTGGCTGGGCTTCAGTCCCTGGCTGGGGAGCTGAGATCCCGCAAGCCATGGTGCAGCTGAAAAAAAAAAAAAGGGAGATAATTGCACAAAATGTAGGAGGCCTAATGTAATCAGTTCTACTTTTTTCTGTGTAAAGGTTATTTTAGCAACTTTTTATTTTGAAATAATTTCAAAGTTACATAAAAGTTGCAGTGATAGTACAAAGAATGTTCCTATATGTTTCACCCAGAGTCACCAATGATTTATACTTTGTCACATTTACCTTTTCATTTTCTTGTCTACAAATCTATCTACGTATATAGAGAGATTTTTTTCTGAACCATTTGAAAGTAAGTTGCTTCTCTTGCCTCTAAATACTACAGGGTGCATTTTCTAAGGACATTGTCTTAAATAACCCAATACGAGTATCAAAATCAGGGAATTTAACATTGGTACTATATTCAAATTTCCCCAATTGTCCCAAGGATGTTCTTTATAGTTTTTTTTTTGTTTCTTTTCTTTTTTAAGGGAACCAGGATCTAATCAAGGATCACATACTGCATTTAATTGTTGTGTCTTTAGTCCTTAATCTAGGTGACTGCCTAGCTTCTGTGTGGATATTTCACAATAATGACCTTTTTGAAGGGTTCAGGACAGTTGTTTTGAAGAATGTCCCTCAATTTGGGTTTGTCTGCTTGTTTTTCAGGACTGGATTCAGGGCAAACATGTTTGACTACTACATAGGTGATGGGGTATCCTTTTCAGTGCAAAATATTAGGGGGGACATGTTAAAATGTTAAGTGTCATCATTTGGTTAAGCTGGGTTCAAATTTGGGCTGTTTATTTTGCTAGTTGGGCAAGTGGATTATCGAGATGGTTTTCTCAGCTGTCAAATGAGGGTAATAATAGTCCTCGTTTATGAGGTTGTTGAATTCATACACAGGGCCCTTAGAACAGTGTGATGCATTGTAAGTATTTGATAAATTATTAGTATTACTATTATTGTCATCATCAATACTATTTTTACTAAAATTTATAGAGAACTTAATATGAGACAGGCACTGAGTCCAGTGCTCAATACTTCACCCCTCCAGTACCTAGGACAGTGTATGGTACAAAGGAGGCATTCAATAAATATTTGTTGGCAAAATGTCAGCACTATGACACAGATTGCTATCAATACCCAACCAACTCACAGATGAGGAAACTGAGGCTCAGAGGAGTGAAGTAGTTTACCTAGGTCACTACTGGCAGTAAGAGGCAAAAGCCCAGATTTGAACCCAAGCTTGTAGGGTTTGGGAAACAGAGCAGGAGGAATCTGACTATTTTGTAAACTCTCAAGCGCTGTGTAGATGCAGAGCTGAAATGGAGCACCATGCACAGTGCGCTGGTACATACATGCAGTAGGCGCTCAATACATAGCTGAATGAATGAGGAAAGAAAATGAATTAACTAGATAGAGTTCATCATGTCCTGGTCGCGGCCAGCGCTTGGGTGGGACCGGGAAGCCTTCCGTCTTTATACCTCCCCTCCCACCACGGGACCGCGTGTTCCCGCAGTGTGGGGCTTCCGGTGACCACGCCCCGCCGACAAACCACGCCCCTCGTTTTTCCAGGCTTCCGCGAAAGGCCGCGGTGTTTTGGCCCGCGGGCGGAGCCGTAGGTGCAGTCTCCTCGGGCGTCCGCGGTCGGGAAGCCGGCCGTCCGGGCTCCCGGGCAGAGGTTCACGATGTCGGAGAAGGAAACGAGGCAGAGCGGAGGCTCCCCGGAGGCCAGCGGGGTGACTGTCAGCGACATACAGGAACTAATACGGCGCAAGGAGGAGATCGAGGCTCAAATCAAAGCCAATTATGACTTGCTGGAGAGCGTGAGTGTGGGCACGGGGCTCCCGGGCGGGCGTTGGAGGCGCCCGGAGGCCTTCCCGACCCGGCCCCCAGACCCGGGGCGGGAACTGAGAGACTGGGGCGGCCTCCGCTTGAGCTCTCAGCTGTGGCTCTCTCCCTCCCTGGGAGGCCCAAGGCGCCGCAATTGCGGCCTCTGTGGGCAGCAGGCAGTGAGGCAAATAACGTGAATAACTAAGAACAGTTAGAATTGATGTTCTAGCAGGTATTTGTGGAATTCTTGTTGGGTGCTGGGCGCAGTTGTTAAGCGCTTGACATTGGTTAACTCGTTTAATCCTTCCAACAACACTTTGAGGTGAGTTCTGTCATTTCCCCCATTTTAGGGATGGGGCAACAGAGGCATTACTTAAACCTGCCTCAAGTCAGAGGGCCAGTAAGTTTTCAGAGGCAGGTGATAATCACCTCTATCATCAGTCCTTGTGGAACGGTTACCAGATGTCCTGTGCTTTACTAACCACTTTACCTCAGAGCTTCTTAAGCTTTAGTGTGTGTGCGAATCACCTGGAGAGCTTGTTAAAATTCAGATTCTGTTGGCGGACAGGTGTGTGGGAGCAGCTACTGCATTTCTAGCAAATTCCCAGCGATGCTGATGGCACTGGTCTAAGAACCCAGCTTTGAGTGACAGGAAAGGCTCGTTATCCTTATTGTATAAGGAGGAAACTGAGGTCCAGAGTGGGTCAGATCCTTGCCTAGGGTCAGGTAGGTTGGAAGTGGCAGTGGTGGGACTAGTTCTTAGGTCTCTCTGGCTCCAAAACGGATACAGTTTTTCTTAAGCCACCTAGTGTAAAACCACAAATCAATTTGCCGGGGAAGAGTAAATGAATTACATTCTATGTAGGGCGGATGGAATGCATTTTAGGTGATGGGAGTAAGATGAAGTATCATATGGAGGTCAGAGTACCATTTTACTGGGTGCTGACTATGTGCCTGAAGGGGGCCGGTTTATGTATGTGTTATATCGTGGAATCCTCTCAACTACTCTGTGAAGTTGGTTTGTTACCCTGAGGTTCAGAAAGGGGAAGTCACTTGTTCAGAGTCACAAAGTGGGATTCAGATCTTATGCCTGTTGAACCCAGAATCTGTGCTTTCAAGTGTTGTGCCAACAATTTCTCACACCTTAGTTACTTTGCTACTGCAGGCAGGATATGCTCTATCTGTATACCTCCTGTACTGTTACTCCCTTGATATTTTTCAAGTTGCCTCACTTTTTTACTTAGATAGTTTTATTTATTTATTTATTTATTTATTTATTTTTCGGTACGCGGGCCTCTCACCGCTGTGGCCTCTCCCGTTACGGAGCACAGGCTCCGGACGCGCAGGCCCAGCGGCCATGGCTCACGGGCCCAGCCGCTCCGCGGCATGTGGGATCCTCCCGGACCGGGGCACGAACCCGCCTCCCCCGCATCGGCAGGCGGACTCTCAACCACTGCGCCACCAGGGAAGCCCGAGAGTTTTATTTTTAAAGGAAATCTTATAACTTCACAGCATATGAAAAAATGAGACTCTCTTTCCTTAAATATAAGATAAAAGTGTATATCAAGGTGATCCATCCAACTCTCTGTCACCTGATAAATGGATAACTGAAATGTGGTCTATCCATACAATGGGATATTAGCCAATAAAAAGGAATGAAGTGCTGGCACATGGCTACAAAAGTGCATGAATCTTGAAAACATTATGCTAAGTGAAAGAAGTGCATCACAAAAACCACACATTTTATAATTCAGTTTATATAAAATATCCAGAATAGGTAAATCCATAGACAGAAGGTAGATTAGTAGTTGCCAGGGGCTGAGGGGAGGTGGGAATGGGAGTGACTGCTAGTGGGTCTTGGGTTTCTTTTTGGAGGGTGATGGAAATGTTCTAAAATTGATTGTGGTGATGGTTTTATAACTCTGAATATTCTAAAAACCATTGAATTGTACACTTTAAATGAGTGGATTGTATGGTGTGTGAATTGTATCTTGATAAAGCTGTTAAAAACAAAATGGAGAGGCTCAGAGATAACAGGTGATCTGGAGGTGATATAAAGACCAGCACCAAATGGAGACTTTCTCCCTGATTATTGAAGGCTTGAAAATAATTAGAAAGGGAATGGATTATTTAATGCCCTGTGTGTAAGTTGCCAGTGGTGTGGGTCCCAACTTTGGAAAGCAGTGTCTGATGTGGTATTGACTTGGAGAGGCCAGTCAACTCTTAGTCATCGTGGGCAGGCATGAGGCAGATACAGATATTTAGCCCCTGGCACATTTATACTGTATCTATAGAGAGTCCTGCGCTAAGAGAGTATACGAGACACCCTTCCCCGCGAACAGGAAACAGTAGGTGTAACCCAGAGGCTTTCAGAGAGAAAAGGACAGACATGAATGGAATCCCTTCCACTAGCACGTGTGTACACTAGGCAGCTGGTCTCCGTGCTGATAATTACAGCCATCACTTATTACTTTCTATGTATATTAATTTCCTAGGGCCATCATAACGAATTACCACAGCTTGGTGGCTTAAAACAACAGAAATTTATTTTCTCACAGTTGTGGAGTCCAGAAGTGTGACATCAAGGTGTTGGCAGGTTTGATTTTTTCTGGGTGCTCTGAGGGAGAATCTGTTCCATGCCCCTCTCCTAGAGTCCGGTGGCTGCTGACCATCCTTGGCTTGTAGCTGCATCACTCTAGTCCCTGCCTCTGTCTTCACATGGCCTTCTCTCTGTGTCTCTGTGTCCCAAATCTCCCCCTCCTTTATTTTATCAGGATACCCATCATTGGATTTAGGGCCCACCTTAAATCTAGGATGATCTCTTCTTGCTGATCCTTCACTTAATTATATCTGCAAAGATCCTTTTTCCAAGTAAGGTCACATTCACAGGTTCTGGGGTTTAGGACTTGGACGTATCTTTTGGGGGCCGCTGTTCACCACTCTGTGAATGTGCCTGGCACTGTGCTAAGCACCCTACCTAGGTCAGCTCGTTAATTCTCAGAACAGGTGGGAAGGGAGGTAAGTGCCGTTATTCCCATTTTATAATTGCAGAAGCTGAGGCCCAGAGAGGTGAACCTCTTAACCAAGGTCATCCAGATTGTATGTGGCAGAATTGAGCTTGAAATCAAAGTCTGACTGAAAATCCCTGCTGTATGTCATATAACATGTTTCATTGCTTTTGTGCACCATGCTCTGACTTATGTAGGAAAAGACTTTAAAACATTAAAACAAGGGAATTCCCTGGTGGTCCAGTGGTTAGGACTCCGCGCTTTCACTGCCAAGGGCCCAGGTTCAATCCCTGATCAGGGAACTAAGATTCCACAAGCTGTGCAGCACAGCCGAAGAAACAAACAAACAAACATTAAAACAAATGTATTGTTTTCCATAGGGAATACATTGCTGTGGTCAAGATTCAAAATCTACAAAAGGATACATAATAGAAAGTCTCTCTCCCTCTGCTGTCCCCTAGCCTCCCCGTTCCTCTCCCCAGATGGCAGCTGGGGTTCCAGTTCAGTGTTCCTTCCAGGGATGAAAAGCCCGTTTGAAGGCCCCTTTACATCTCTTTTTATTTTCAGAAGAACCAAAGTCCTGCCTCACCTGGGTGCTCTTTGAGGTTTTTACTCCCCTCCAGCTTCCAAGGCCACCAGCCAGGTGTCAGCTGCCCACAGGAAGGAGGGTTTGGAGGAGTGGAGGAAGAGGCTGGCCTTGGGGATGATGCTCAAAGGAGTCTTTAGTTTTATCTGCACTGCTCTAACTTCAAAGGAGAGTGGATTCATGCATTACTGGTGTTATTAAAAGTCAGTTAAAAAATGGTGCCCACCACAGAGAGCAGTCGTGAGAGAATGTGGGAAAGGACCTGGTCTGTGCCAAGTGATCAATATTTGGCCTCTGTCGTTACTGTCACCTGTATTATGACTGCAGAGGAAGAGAGTCTGGGGAAAGAGGCCCGAGGACTTCATACCTGTGAAATCTTTTTGACTTCATTTCTTCCCTCCAGCAAAAAGGCATCGGGATGAATGAGCCACTGGTGGACTGCGAGGGCTACCCCCGGGCAGACGTGGACCTGTACCAAGTCCGAACCGCAAGACACAACATCGTCTGTGAGTGACCCTCTCTGGGGATGTTCCCCCACCTTGCAACAGGGGATGTTTAAGGCACACAGAGGAATCACCAGTGTTCCATATTATCTGCTTCCTTTGCTTCTGCCTTGATGGGATCATCTCGTTGTCCCCATCGAGGGACTGAGAACTAAGCAAATGGGTTAGACTCTAGGGGTCTGTCTTTATGGTTTCATTTTTCATTTTGTTTTTAGGAACTTTGCTTCATTGAAGAAACTTTGATTGCAGTAACAACAGAAACCCGAGTCAGATATTGCTTATGATCCCAATCAAATCAGTTACGTCTTAGGAAATATGTTTAGCTGTTAATGATAGTGACCTAACTATGGTCACTCAAACAGAAAATAGCTCAGTTCCTCAGTAAAGACATTTGGAGGTAGGCAGCGCAGGGCTGGTCATCAGAAGCTCAGGCTCTGCCATCCTTAGGAAATTCATCCATCTTCAGGGTCACCATGTCCACGTTCCAGGCAGGAAGAAAGGGAAGGAAGAAGGTAGGAAGGGCACAAGCTCCTGTGCCAGCTGGCTCCCCTCCTGTAGAGGATCTGTCCTGCAAGTCCCACTCCCACCCCCTGAGTCAATTTCTGCTTTCCTCTCATAGGCTCCTCTGCCTGCAAGAAATGTACCCCACAATGGGCATGTTGCTATCCTAAATAAAATCTCTTATTTATGTGTGTGTATATGTATTGTATGTATGTATACACGTATGTATTTATTGTCAAGGAACAGAGAGAATAGAGGTTGGGTAGTTTATTAGTCTTCTGTTTCTGCTGTAACAAATCATCACAGACTGAGTGGTTTAAAGCGTCACGAATTTATTATAGTTCTGGAAATGAGACATCCAAATGGGTCTCACTGGACTAAAATCAAGGTGTCAGCAGGGCTGTGTTCCTTCTGGAGGCTCTAGGGAGAATCCATTTCCTTGTCTTTTCCAGCTTCTAGAAGCTGCCCACACTCCTTGACCCGCAGCCCCTTCCATCTTCAAAGCCAGCAGTCACATCTCTCCAGCTTCTGGGTTTGGCCTCACATCTCTTTCTCTCCCTCTCCTGCCTCCCTCTTTCACTTATAAAGACATTTGTGATTACGCTGGGCCCACCACCTGGATAATCCAGGACAGTCTCCCCATCTCAGGGCCCTTAATCACACCTGCAAAGCCCCCTTTGCCATGTAAAGTAGCAAATTCACAGGTTCCGGGGATTTAGATGGGAACCTCTTTGGGGCCACTTTTCACGCTGCCACAGGTAGGCAACCAGCAGTCTCTACCACAAAGTCATATTAGAAGGGAATTTATCATCCACCATTCTCCCTTAATGACTTCTGTTTTACCTGTGAATCTTGACTCTATACAGCGTGCTTTGGTCTAAGGCCAGGTTTCTCAGTGAGAGTACAGGTAGCCCTGGGGTGAGACACAGTTGAAGATGCCAAAGTTTCCTCAAAGTCACACTGTGATCATAGGACTTCTTAGAGTGTCACTTTTCCTTGAAGATGTTGGGAAAAGAAGCATGCCATTTTAATATTAAAACAAATAGGAAGATACAGAGTAGGGAAAAACCGTGTTAAGACAGTCAGACTGGAGGGAAATTTGGGGCTTTTGGCTAAACCCTTGGACTCCCCAGGGAAGTAGTCCACTTGCTCCCCAGTTAGGAGGATTCTGGGAGAAATTTGAGAAGCCCTAGCCCACAGTGTGAGGGCGGGCACTGACTTATTTTTTTCCAAATGGTTGGCCTGATGTTACAACACCATTTAGTCTGTTCTTTCTCCGTTAATTTGCAACACTAACAGTATTGCATATTAAATCTTCAGATGTGCTCATGTCTCTTTCTGGGCTTTTTGCTCTGTTCCATTGATCTCTCTTTTTGGGTGCTAATATCATGCCATCTTAATGACTTTAATATACGTAAGAGTCTGTTTGAGCGATTCCTTATTGGTCTTCTTTTGAAAAACTATTCTCACAAGTTTATTTTATTTAAAAAATAGACTTTAAAAAAATTTTTATTATTTATTTTTGGCTGCGTTGGGTCTTTGTTGCTGCGTGTGGCTTTCTCTAGTTGCAGTGAGCAGGGCCTACTCTTCGTTGTGGTGCGTGGGCTTCCCATTGCCGTGGCTTCTCTTGTTGCAGAGCTTGGGCTCTAGGCGTGCGGGCTTCAGTAGTTGTGGCTCTCGGGCTCCAGAACACAGGCTCAGTAGTTGTGGCTCATGGGCTCTAGAGCACAGGCTCAGTAGTTGTGGCACACAGGCTTAGTTGCTCCATGGCATGTGAGATCTTCCTGGACCAGGGCTCAAACCCCTGTCCCCTGCATTGGCAGGTGGATTCTTAAACACTGTGCCACCAGGGAAGCCCTAAAAAATAGACTTTATTTTTTAGAACAGTTTTAGATTTACAGAAAAATTGGGAAAATAACACAGAGAAGTCCCGTATACTCTGTACCTAGTTTTCCCCATTACTAACATCTTCCCTTAATATGTTGCATTTGTTGTAATTGCAAGTGTGTTTTTTGAAATGTACTTTGGAAACATTTTGTTCAAGGAGAAAAATTTTTTTGAACTCTGATTAGATTTGCAGTATATGGTGTATGAAGTCATTCATTCCTTTACCCAGCAGCAGTAGCTTGAGACTTCCTGTGTGCCAGGCCTCTCTGAAGGCTCTGGGGTCCTCGTGGAGCTTATCACGTGGGGGACCTTTTCCAGTCAGAGTGACCGTGTCTTATACACTGACGCCATCTGCAGTCTTCCTGCCCAGGTTCATGTCTTCATTTACTCAGGTCTGGGCTCCTTCTTGTGTCTGCACCCGTGGGTGGGGTGCTGGAGGCTCGTCATGCCTGAGGGCCTCGCCTGTCCTCCACAGTGCCAGGAGCAGAGGAGGAAGGTCAGGCAGCCTCGCGCGCCCACCGTCCACGGTGCCTGGAAAGCCTGTGGCCTGTGGATGCTAGACGCGGATTGGCAGGCAGCGTTGGTTTGTTCAGGCCTCTGGAACTCTTCACAGGGAACTGGCTTTTTTTTTTTTTTTGATGTGGACCTTTTTTTTTTTTTTTTGCGGTACGCGGGCCTCTCACCGTTGTGGCCCCTCCCGCTGCGGAGCACAGGCTCCGGACGCGCAGGCTCAGCGGCCATGGCTCACGGGCCCAGCCGCTCTGTGGCATGTGGGATCCTCCCGGACCGGGGCACGAACCCGTGTCCCCTGCATCGTCAGGCGGACTCTCAACCACTGCGCCACCACGGAAGCCCGATGTGGACCATTTTTTTAAAGTCTTTATTTAATTTGTTACAATATTGCTTCTGTTTTATGTTTTGGTTTTTTGGCCACGAGGCATGTGGGATCTTAGCTCCCTGAGCAGGGATCAGACCTGCACCCCCTGCGTTGGAAGGTGAAGTCTTAACCACTGGACCACCAGGGAAATCCTAGGGAACTGGTTTGAATGAGGTGCCGAATCCAGAGCCGTAGAGGAAGTTGTCTTTTTTTTTTTTAAATAAATTTATTTATTTTATTTATTTATTTTTGGCTGCGTTGGGTCTTCATTGCCGCGCGTGTGGGCTTTCTCTAGTTGCGGAGAGCGGGGGGCTACTCTTCGTTGAGGTGCACGCGGGCTTCAGTAGATGGGCTCGCCGGCTCTAGAGCGCAGGCGCATGGGCTTAGTTGCTCCACGGCATGTGGGATCTTCCCGGACCAGGGCTCGAACCCACGTCCCCTGCATTGGCAGGCAGATTCTTAACCACTGTGCCACCAGGGAAGCCTGAGGAAGTTGTCTTGAGGTTAAAAAAAAAGAAAAGTTAACCCAGATCCCAGCCACTCCGGTGGCCCGGCCTGCAGAGGTGACTTGCTTGGCCCACACAGTCCTTCCCAACATCCTGAGTTAACTGTCAGTACTGAAAAAAAATCTGAAGGTTTCATCCCCAAACTCGTAATTTCCAGCTTTTCTCCCTGTTGCCTCTCCCAGACTGAATATCACCAGTCACGTGTTGGTTGACTTGGCATCATTTTTTCTTCTAGAGGCATTACAAGAAAAGCGAAATCCTTCTTAGCCCCAGCCTGCTTTACTTGTGTTTGCCCCTTGTGAGTGTTTGAGTTTGTGGCCATGGATTCACCTGGTCAGTTCCCTCCTTCTGCTCACCTTTCAGGTCTCAGCTGAAACGGTGCTGCCTTTGGGGAGCCTTCCCTGATATCCTAGTCATCGACGTCATCAGGTGTCATTGTAATCACTTGTCCCACAGCTGCTTTCCTTGCAGGACTGTAAGCTTCATGAGGGCAGCCCCTCTGTCGTGTTCACAGATAGGTCCTCAGCTTCTAGCACAATGTCTGGCATATAATAAGTGCTCGTTAAATAGTCAGTGAATGAACGTGTGGGTCTTGTGTCCTCAGCTGTCTTCTCAGCCCCTGACACGGTGCTCTCCTCCAGGCTTGCAGAACGATCACAAGGCGGTGATGAAGCAGGTGGAGGAGGCCCTGCACCAGCTGCATGCTCGCGACAAGGAGAAGCAGGCCCGGGACCTGGCCGAGGCCCGCAGGGAGGCCATGAGCCATGGCCTGGGCCAGAGCCAGGACCTCAGCCCTGCTCAGGCCTTCGCCATAGTGAACAGCATCAGCCCCGGCTCCCCTGCCAGCATCGCAGTAAGCCAGGGCCTGGCCCCCTAAATCCACACCCTGAGGGTGCCTTGGGGCGGGGTTGGGGGTGGGAGGCTGTGGACAGACAGACCCACGCTCTCGCCAGTGCAGCAGACGCCGATGAAGGCCCGCTGCAGCCCAGCAGGAGTCAGCCCCTGCTGCCCACTCAACTAGCTGCAGGGAGACCCTGGGACACAGGGTGAAGGTGATAGATGTCCCCAGAGAGGGAAAGAGGCTCTCTTCTCAGGGCCGATTTTAGCTGGGCGTTGAGTAATGGACACGAGAATGACAACAATAGCTGCCACTTGCTGAGCCCTCGCTTTGCACCACATGTCCTGCCAAGTGAGTTATAGCTTACTTGGTGTCTTTAGAGAAGTTTTAACAGCTTTATTGGGATATAATTCACGTACCATAACTTTAACCCTTTTAAGGTATATATATGATTCAGTAGCTTTTAGTGTATTAACAATCAATTTTAGAATATTTTCATTATCCCAAAAAGAAAACCCAGTGTCAATTCGCCATTACGCCTCAACCCCCCCCAGACCCCCAGCCCCTGGCAACCACCGGTCTGCTTTCTGTCTCTCTGAATTTGCTTATTTTGGACATGTCATATATATGTAAATGGAATCATATAATATGTGGTCCTCTGTGACTGGCTTCTTCCTCTTAGTATCATGTTCTCAAGGTCCAGCCATGTCGGAGCACATATCTCAACTTCATTCCTTTTTAAATTTTTTTTTAAATTTTATTTTTTATTAAAAATTTTTTTTATTGGAGTATAGTTGATTTACAATGTTGTGTTAGTTTCAGGTGTACAGCAAAGTGAATCAATTATACATATACACATGTACATATATCCACTCTTTTTTCCTTTTTTTTAAGATTCTTTTCCCACGTAGGCCATCACAGAGTATTGAGTACAGTTCCCTGTGCTGTACAGAAGGTTCTTATTAGTTATCTATTTTATATATAGTGTGTCTATGTCAGCCCCAATGTCCCAATTTATCCCTCCTTCATGTTCATTCCTTTTTACTGCTGAGTTTAATGTGCTGTCTGGATAGACCACGCTTTGCTTATCCATTCCTCAGTTTCCATTTTTTGGCCATTATGAATAATGCTACCGTGAACATGATGCACAAATTTTTATGTGTACCTGCATTTTTTGTTGTTGTTGTTGTTGTTCAGCCTTAGTCTAGTCTTTTTTCTGAATTTTATTTTGTTTATTTATTATTTATACAGCAGGTTCTTCTTAGTTATCCATTTTATACTTATTAGTGGATACATGTCAATCCCAATCTCCCAATTCATCGCACCATCCCCCACCACTTTCCCCCCTTGGTGTATGTGGACCTGCATGTAATATTTAATCCCACAGCCGTTCTCTCGGGTAGGTACTAATCTACCCCATTTCACCCATGAGGAAAAGCCTCAAAGACCTGAAGTACCTCGTGCCAGGACGCACAACTTCTAGAAGGTGGACCTGGGTCCTGCCAGTCGTCTTTAGTGATCACAAGACTGCAGGTTACACACAAGCTCTGTTTTATTCACCACTGTGTGCACAGCATCTGGCACAGAGCTGTCGTCCGCCTGCGACGAGTATTTGTTGAAGGGATGGGTGAATTGTGATCTGTGCTCTTAGAGTGACAGGATCACTCTAGTCCTGGGTCAGTGTTGTGCCCGTGGCTGCTTGCCTGGGGGCTTTTAGGGCCAATGCATCTAAATTCTGACCCCTGAACAAAATAGGCCAGATGGGCCTGCCTCTACTTGCCCCCAAACCTGGGTCAGAACCCCAGAGAGCTTTTCCCCATTTTCCTCCAGGCCTATACAACTGCCAGCTTTTCTCAGACACTGGGCAGACCTGGCTACCTTTTATTAGATCTGCCCCTGGAGGAACCCCCGGAGGAGGTGGCCCAGTTATCCACCGCCCCTCCCTGCCTGAGGTATCTAAATCCCAGCCTCTTTGCATCGCACCTGCCGTTCTCCCCTGTAGGAAACACGCTTATTAAATTGGGAACGTATGGGAGGGTAAAGAACACCAGAAGAACATTGAACCTCTAGCCTGATTTTCTGCTTTCCCTTCTCTCCTTAGGGTCTGCAAGTGGATGACGAGATAGTGGAGTTTGGCTCTGTGAACACCCAAAACTTCCAGTCGCTGCAGAACATTGGCAGTGTGGTCCAGCACAGTGAGGGGGTGAGTTGGAGGTATTACGTGGCATCTGACCAGTAACCCTGGAATTGCCGGGGCCAGGAAACGTGGCCGGGGCCTTAGACAGCTGCCCTCAGAGTGCTGTTTCTCAGGCACAGTCCCCGCTCAGGGCCTTCGCGTTTGCTGTTCCCTCTGCCTAGGATGCTATCTTCTTCCCTTACCCCCTCACCTTCCTTCCTTCCCTCCCTCCTCTTGTACAAATGCCACCTTCGCAGTGAGGCCTTTCCAGCCACCCTGTCTAAAATATCCCTCTCCTGCTTCCTACCCCCGTTTTCATTTAACAAGGTTTCTTAGAGATCTCGTCATCTGGGCACACACCTCGCTCTTTTTCACTGCTGCATAGTACTCCATGGTATGAAAGGATAGAAGTTTGTCCACCCGCTGCCTTATCAGTGGACGTCTTGTTCATTTCCAGTTTTATGCCAGTGTGAATAGTCGTGCATACTTGTTCACAACTGTGCACACCTGGAAGTAGAATTACAAGCTCTCAGCAGATGCACACTTAAGATTTTAATAGGTAATTTGAAAAAGTTTTACGCATTTGTAACCTGGTCAACAGTATGTGAGTCCAGTCGTCCCTCAGTATCCACGGGATTGGTTTCAGGACCAGTGCAGATACCAGAGTCTGTAGATGCTCAAGTCCCGTGGTTGGCCCTCCGTATCCACGGATTGTGCAGTATTGTATTTATTGAAAAAAATTCACATGTAAGCGAACCTAAGCAGTTGAAACCCATGTTGTTCAAGGGTCAACTGTGTATCATATCATCAGCAGTACTCTATTATTGATCTTTTAATAACTTTGCTAAAATGCCATCTTGTTTTAATTTGTATTTTCCTGATGACCAGTGAGATTAGGTACCATTTCTATGAATTGTCTGTTAGTCTTTTTTCCCACTTATTTTCTATTGGGTTATTTGTCCTTTTTAAAAATTGATTTGTAGGAACTCTTTCTATATTCTCTATATTAAATCTTTGCCTGTTTACACATTGCATATGTCTCTCCTGATTAGCTCCTTTTCTTTTAACTTTCTTTATGGTAACTTTGATTACTTGAAAGTTTTTTTTTTAATTCACTTAGATATCCATTTTGTTAAATTTATTAATATTATAGGGCTCTTTGCTGCCAAAACCATACCTGAGAATTAAAATAAAGAAATACAGTACAGTGCATAATAGTGTAGTACTGTTCAAACAGTAGTATTTTAGAACTTGATTTGTGTGCCTTTTGATAATTTCATTCCTTAAAGATATAATAAAAGTTGAAATTCAAAATGGGCTGCAGCCTTCTAGTTTGTGGCAGAATATGCCATTAAAAAACACTTCCACGTAACCATCTCATCTTGTTTCTCAGTAACGTAACCCCAACAAAATTTTTTTGGCAAAGATCCATACTTTGCAGGAGAAATATGGGGCTCAAAGTCCAGAGAAATTACTAAAGTTTTTGGTTCCCAAATGAAATCTTCAGTTCAACTGACAATTCTTGGTTTGTCTTGCACCCACTCAGCCCCCACTTGGCCACACTGCTCATCCATGTGTAACTCATCAGAAGGCAGGCATCAGGCCAAGAAACAGTTGGCCAGTGTTGGCGCCCTGCTAGAGGTCAGGCCCTCATTTCTGCACTGACTGACACCTTCATCAAATCTGTACTTATGCGGAAGTTTAGAATTTTGATTTTGTCAAATTCATCAGTTTTTTGCTTTATGGCTTTGGCATTTTGTGTCTTCTTAAAGAAATTCTTTTAGTACTTTTGTCTTTGGCTTTTCTTTAATACATCTGGAATGTATGTTTTATTATTATTATTATTTATTTATTATTATTTTTTTGGCCACACTGTGCAGCTTGCAGGATCTTAGTTCCCTGACCAGGGATCAAACCTGGGCCCCCTACAGTGGAAGCTCGGAGTCCTAACAACTGGACTGCCAGGGAATTCCCTATTATTGTTTTTTATAACAGTTTAATTGACGTACAATTCACATACCTTATAGGTCATCCATTTAAAGTGCATAATCCAGTCGTTTTTAGTCTATTCATAGAGTTGTGCAACCATCACCACAATCAATTTTAGAACATTTTCATCACCTCAAAAAGCCTTGTACCTATTAGCAGTCACTCCCTATTCCCCCCATATATACCAGCCCCTGGCAACCACTAAACTACTTTCTGCCTCTATGGACTTGCTTATTCTGGACATTTCATATAAATGGAATCATACAATACGTGATATTTTATGACTACTTTCACTTAGCATAGTGTTTTCAGGGTTCATCCATGTTGTAGCACGTGTCAGGAACTCATTCCTTTTTTTAAAAATAAATTTATTTACTTATGTATTTATTTTTGGCTGCGTTGTGTCTTCCTTGCTGCGCGCAGGCTTTCTCTAGTTGCGGCGAGCGAGGGCTACTCTTCGTTGCGGTGTGCGGGCTTCTTATTGCGGTGGCTTCTCTTGTTGCAGACCATGGGCTCTAGGGGTGAAGGCTAAAGTAGTTGTGGCATGCGGGCTCTAGAACGCAGGCTCAGTAGTTGGGGCACACAGGCTTAGTTGCTCCGCGGCATGTGCGATCTTCCTGGACCAGGGCTCCATCCCGTGTCCCCTGCATTGGCAGGCGGATTCTTTTTTTTTTTTTTTTTTTAATGGACCGTATTATTTAATTAGGTTCTTTGTAAGTAGTTTAGAACACTACTTTGTGAGGTTAAATTCCGTTTGTAAGAGTGAACACAGAGCGGAGGTAGCCCTGGAGTTGAGGAACAGCTTTGATTCTTCGCAGAATTTGTGAGTCCACAGCTTTCTGATCAACCTTCCGCTGCTCTGTAATCTCATATTTCTCTCTCTGTCGAAGATCTCACCTTCCTGGTGCCTGGGCTTACGCAGTTTCTTCTTCTTGAAGTAAGCATCAGTGAGATGTTCTGGGATTTTCACACCACTGATAACAATTTTGGTGGAAGTGGCAATGACAAATTTCTGGTGTGTTCTCCGCAGAGGAACTCGATTGAGGGACAGAGGCCCAGTCACAAGTAGCAAAGCCACTGCTCAGCTGCTTGAGGAAAATGGCCCTCTTGCCTTTGTGGTGCCCAGTGAGGATAATCAGAATGATCCCAGGAGTGATGCTAGCGCGCAGTTTTCTCACATTGCTTACTGAAGGGTTTTTTGCCGTGACTCAACAGCTTTCGAGGCACATCTTCAGTAGGATGATACCTAGGCATTTTGCAAAGTTTAACCACCCAGGTACCACCATTCTTGTCACCACCAACTGGTTTTGTGACAGTAGCAAGAACCTTCACCTTCTTTTTCTTTTCAACCTTGGATTTAGCTGCTGAATACTTCCTCTTGTACAAGGCCTTTCTGGAATACATAGCCGATCGGGAATATCTGCCAATGCCTCTGACCAGGACAGGGTTTTGGCTGCAGTGGGGCTTCCCCTTCTTAACCTGCTTCACCCTTTTAACCTTGCCACCAGCATCAGCCTTCTTGGCTTCAGGTTTTTTCTCCTTAGTATCTGGCTTCTCAGCCTTTTCACCCACCATCTTGCAAGATGGGAAAAAAGGGCAGGCGGATTCTTAATCACTGCGCCACCAGGGAATCCCAGGACTTCATTCTTTTTTATGACCGAATAATATCCCATTGTATGGATAGACCATATTTTATTTATCTATTCATCAGTTGATGAATATTTAGGTTGTTTTCACTTTTTCGCTATTATTATAGAGTAATACTTCTGTGAACATTCTGTGTAAGTTTGTGTGTGGTCATATGTTTTCATTTCTCCTGGGTTTATAGCTCATCTGAAATTAGTTTTTCTGAATGGTGTGAGGCAGGGCACCAAACTTAATTTTTTTCCCCAAATGGACAGTAGTTGTCCCAACACCATTTACTAAAAAGTTAGTACTTTACCCACTCATTTATATTGCCACCTCTGTTATGTAATTCTTATGTGTGCGATTCTTTATTCTGTTTCTTTGATCTGTTTGTTTGGAGCCTTTCTGGGTTCCCCGGAACAAATCCATTTGTTCCTGCTCTGCTTCCAGTAAACCCCTGGCCATAAAGGGTGTATTGTTTGTCTACTGGTGAGTGAGAAATCACCCCAGAGCTTTAACAGCTTGAAGTATCAAGCATTTATTATCTCATACAGTTTGGGCGCTCAGGCAGTGTCCAGGAGCCGTGTAGCTGGGTGGTTTGGGCTCAGGGTCTCTCATGAGGTTGTGGTCAAGATATAAGTGGAGGGCTTCCCTGGTGGTGCAGTGGTTGAGAGTCCGCCTACCGATGCAGGGGACACGGGCTCGTGCCCCGATCTGGGAAGATCCCACATGCCGCGGAGCGGCTAGGCCCGTGAGCCATGGCTGCTGAGCCTGCGCGTCGGAGCCTGTGCTCCGCAACGGGAGAGACCACAACAGTGAGAGGCCCGCGTACCGCAAAAAAAAAAAAAAAGATATAAGCGGAGGCCGTAGGCATCTGAGGGCTTGACTGAGGTTAGAGAATCTGTTTCCAAGATCCCTCACTCACATGGCTGTTGGCAGGAGGCTTCAGTTCCTCATCACAAGGGCCTCTCCACAGTGCTGCTTGAGTGCCCCGCAGCGTGGTGGCTGACCTCCCCAAGAATGGGCGGTCCAAGTGAGAGCAGAGAGGAGTCAGCAGCACCTGCTCTGACTCAGTCTCTGAAGATTCACACTCTCACTTCCACTTTATTCGTTAGAAGCGACGAAGTCCAGCCTACGCTCAGAGGGGGGGGAATTAGGCTTTAGCTCTAGAAGGAAGGAATTTCAAAGAATTTCTCCTTGTGGCATGGTACCTTTGTTACCTCTTTACTGTCCCATCGTCATTTTAGTGAGATTTCTAGAGATGATGCAGATGTAGGTTCATTCTGTTATATTTACCCAAAGTCTGTTTTTCACTCCTTCCTCCCCACCCCACCCCCAGCTTGCTAGTGTGTCATAGTTTACTCACATCTCTTGGGTACCTTGCTGCACACACTTTTTTTTTTTTTTTTTTTTTTGCAGTACACGGGCCTCTCACTGTTGTGGCCTTTCCCGTTGCGGAGCACAGGCTCCAGACGCACAGGCTCAGTGGCCATGGCTTACGGGCCCAGCCGCTCCGCGGCATGTGGGATCCTCCTGGACCGGGGCACGAACCCGTGTCCCCTGCATCGGCAGGCGGACTCTCAACCACTGCACCACCAGGGAAGCCCCCTGCACACACTTCTAAACTTTGTAGTTGTCTGGGCTCATTGTTAGTGGTTTGCTTTGTAAATACGTCTTTTTTTTTTTTTTCCTGGTAGAAGTAATACATACACATGATAAAAACAGAACCAAAGAACATGGAATGAAAAACCTCCCTCTCCTCCAGGTGCATTTCCTGTCCTCCAAAGGCAGCCACTTTCCAACTGTGTGTCCTTCATACATCAGCACACAGAGCTACTGGTTGCTTTCATTAAGGTCTAATTGACCCACAGCAACATTCCCCCTTTTCAGTGTCCAGTACTGTGAATTTTTCAACTGTATGTAGTTATGTAAATGTCACCACATGAAGATACAGAGCAGTTCTACAGCCCGAAATGACCTCATGCTTTTGTAGTTAAGCCCTCCCTGCACCCCCATCCCCCGTAAATCACTGATCTGTGCTCCATCCCTGTAGCTTTACCTTTTCCAGAATGTCATATAAGTGGAACTGCAGAGTATAAAGCCCTTTAAGTCTGGCTACTTTCACCCAGTGTCATGCATCTGCCGTTCTTCCATGTTGTCACGTGCATCTGTAGTTCATCCCTTTTCACTGCTGAGTGGTGCTCCACTGTGTAATGAGCCCCAGACTCTTCATCCATTTCCCAGTGTGGGGCATTTAGGTTGTTTTCCAGTTTTTGGTGATTACTCATAATAGCTACTGGTTTTTAATTTGTCTTTTCCAGTTAAATATATTCTTAGGCTCTTTATAGGCCTATAAATCCTTTTTTTTAAAAAAACTGAGGTATAACTGACAAATAACACGATATTAGTTTCAGGTGTACAGCAAAGTAATTCAATATTTGCATATATTGGGAAACGATTGCCATAGTAAGGCTAGTTAACATCTGTCACCATACATAGTTACACATTTTTTTCTTGTGATGAAGACTGTGAAGATTTACTCTCTAGCCACTGTCAGATATGCATAGAGTATTACCGTATACCAGAATGCACAGCGTGGTGACCATAGTTAATAATACTATATAAGGCCTTCTTTACAAAAGTAGTCATTGAATGTTTTCTAACAACAGAACCTTTTCTTCAAGTGAAATTTCCTGGGGAATTCCAATATATCAAACAGATAAAAGCTGAGCTGCTGGGATAAGCTAGAGGGGGTGGGGGGACCTCACACCCTCAGGGCCCGGGGTGCTCCTGGAACCAGAGCCCAGCTTGAGAATCAGGGGTCTGGGTTTCCATGGTCTCTGCTCTGTGAATTAAAAGTTTTTTAAAACCCCACAGCATTCTATTGTTAGACTTTTAGGTACTTTCCAATTTTATGGGAACCTGTAAATTAACACTCTTGTAGACAAAGCTCTGTTTCCTTAGATAATTTTCTAAAGGTGAGTTTCTGGAATGCATATTTTCCAAGGAAAAAAACCTTAAATTAAAATAATTTTTCTTTATTATAAAAATAATGTGTATTTTATTCAGCCATAAAAAGGATTGGTGTACCGATATGCTATAACATTAACGAACCTTCAAAGGATTTCTGGTAAGTGAAAGGAGCCAAACAAAGGGCCACATATTTTATTTATTTATTTATTTAAATTTATTTATTTTATTTATTCATTTTTGGCTGCGTTGGGTCTTCATTGCTACATGTGGGCTTTCTCTAGTTGTGGCGAGCAGGGGCTACTCTTCGTTGCGGTGCACGGGCTTCTCATTGCGGTGGCTTCTCTTGTTGCAGAGCACGTGTGGGCTTCAGTAGTGTGGCATGCGGGCTCAGTAGTTGTGGCACAGGGACTTAGTTGCTCCGCAGCATGTGGGATCTTCACTGACCAGGGATTGAACCCGTGTCCCCTGCATTGGCAGGCGGATTCTTAACCACTGTGCCACCAGGGAAGTCCCAGAAAGGGCCACTTATTTTAGAATTCCGAAATGTCCAGAATAGGCAAATACACAGAAAACAGAGACAGAAAGCAGATTGGTGGTTGCCAGGGGCTGGGGGAGGAGGGAGTGGGGAGTGATTGCTAATGGGTATGGGGTTTCTTTTTGGGTGATGGAAATGCTCTGAAATTAGTTAGTGGTAATGGTTGGACAAGTCTCTAAATTATATACTTTAAAATGGTGAATTTATTGTATATGAATTACATTTCAGTAATAAAAACAATGTGTTTTTATTGTGAAAAGGAAATCACACAATGCGAACGTATTTCAAGTAAGAATAAAAGTCCTGGATTTCTCCCTCCCTTGTAGTACCTTCCCTGCTCTGAGTCCTGGGCAAGGTGCAGGCGCTACAACAGGGAACAAAACAGGTCAACCAAGGGTCCGCGGGAACATTTTGGTGGGGGAGATGAGCATTAATCACATAATCACAGATACATAATTGTACACTCCAATGAGTGCTATGAAGGGACAGTTCAAGGGGGCTAGGAGAGCCAATAGTGGGGTTCTCATGTAGTTTGGGGTTGAAGGAGAGTGTTCCTGAGGACGTGGCCTCTAAGTGCATTGAAGTTGATCAAGCCCGGCAGGGAGAGGAGCCCAGCAGCAGGGTCAGGGCCCTGAGGTGAGAGAATCAGAAAAGGCTGATTGGAACCCAGAGCAAGGATGAGGGGGAGGGGAGGAGGCTGGGCCCTTCTTCATTGTTCCCGAGCAGCAGTAGGGAGCCGTGCACTCTTCCAAGCTGGAGAATAACAGCTGTAAGCAGCTTCGTGCCTTGAAAAGATTCCTCCAGAGGCCAGGTAGAGAGCTGATTGGAGGGCTGACAGAGTTTTAGCAGCCAGGTCAAGAGATGATGGTGTCTTTGACGAATGGGCTGGAGGTGCAAGTGGGCAAATCAGAAAGACATTTAGGATGTGCCATAGGTAGAAACCCTCTGGATTTCTAGCTCTCCCTGGGCCATCATTTCCAGAACTGGAAGCACATCAGTGAAGCTCTCACACATTTTCTGGGTGTGGGTGTGTATGTCTACAGCAATTGCTTTTTGAAAAAGAAGTCACAACGAAGACCTGCTCTATGTACTGTTCTGGATGTTTCCCCCTTTGAAGGGATTTCCATGTTGGTACACATGTATCGGTACACATGTACCACATTGCCTGGCTTGGTTTCTCATCGTTCGTTTAACCAGCCCCCCAGCCTGGACATTTAAGCCGTTGCCAGTATTTGGCCACCACAAATAGTGGTGTCGTGAATATTCTTGTCTTGTGTGAGGGTTTCTGTCAGATTTCTAGAAGTGGAATTACCAGGTTAAAGGCAATGCGCATTTACCGATTGGATAGGTGTCGTCAAGGTGTCCTCCCAGAAGCTTGCGTTAGGTCATGTTCTCTCCAGGAGTGTGTGTGAGTGCTGATTTCTTGACCCCTCCCCAACTGTGTTATTGTCAGTCTTTTATTCTGTGACAATCGAGGTGAAAAATGGCGTCTTTTTTTTGTTTTTCATCATGCTTTATTTTTTCCGATTCAGAGATCCCATTGATAGATCTGCCTTAATTTTTTAAAATTATGGTAAAATATACATAACATAGAACTTACCATTTTTAAGTGGCATTAAGTACATTCACATTGTTTGGCAGCCATCTCCACCACCGTCTCTAGAACTTTTTCATCTTCCCAAACTGAAACTCTACCCATTAAGCACTAACTACTCATTCCCATCTCCCCAGGGTTCTGGCAACCACTAATCTACTTTCTGTCTCTATGAATGTGACTGCTCTATATACAGCCCTCTAAGTGGAATCATACTATATTTGTCCTTTTGTGACTCACGTGTTTCACTTAGCATAACGTCTTCATGGTCCATCCAGGTTGTTACATGTGTCAGAATTTCCTTTTTAAGGCTGAATAATAGGGACTTCCCTGGTGGCACAGTGGTTGGGCATCCACCTGCCAATGCAGGGGACATGGGTTCGAGCCCTGGTCCGGGAAGATCCCACATGCCGTGGAGCTACTGAGCCCGCGTGCTACAACTACTGAAGCTCGCACGCCTAGAGCCCCTGCTCCGCAACAAGAGAAGCCAACCCAATGAGAAGCCTGTGCACCGCAACAAGGAGTAGCCCCCGCTCACCACAACTGGAGAAAGCCCACGTGCAGCAACGAAGACCCAATGCAGCCAAAAATAAATAAATTTATATTTAAAAAAAGGCTGAATAATATTCTGCTGTGTGTATATACTACATTTTGTTTATCCTGTAATCCATTGATGGCCACTGGGTTGCTTCTACCTTTTGGCTATAATGCTATTCACCATTTTGGTGAATAATGCTACTATGAAATGGGTATACAAATATTTGTTCAAGTCCCTGCTTTCAGTTCTTTGGGTATATACCCATATGTTTAATTGCAGGTTGATATGGTTATTCTATTTTCAATTTCTTAAAATATTTATTTATTTATTTATTTTGGCTGTGCTGGGTCTTTGTTGCTGTGCGCGGGCTTTCTCTAGTTGCGGCGAGCGGGGGCTACTCTTCATTGCAGTGTGCGGCCTTCTCATTGCGGTGGCTTCTCCTGTTGCGGAGCGCAGGCTCTAGGCGCGTGGGCTTCAGTAGTTGTGGTTCACAGGCTCTAGAGCGCAGGCTCAGTAGTTGTGGCGCATGGGCTTAGTTGCTCCGTGGCGTGTGGGATCTTCCCAGACCAGGGCTCGAACCCGTGTCCCCTGCATTGGCAGGCGGATTCTTAACCACTGCGCCACTAGGGAAGCCCTATTTTCAGTTTTTTAAGGATTAGTCATGCTGTTTTCCATAGTGGCTGCACCATTTTACACTCCCACCAGCAATGTACAAGGGTTATGATTTCTCCACATCCTCACTAACTCCTGTTATTTTCTGTTTTTTGTTTTTTTTTTTTTGCAGTACGTGGGCCTCTGACTGTCATGGCCTCTCCTGTTGCGGAGCACAGGCTCTGGACTCTCAGGCTCAGAGGCCATGGCTCACAGGCCCAGCCGCTCTGCGGCATGTGGGATCTTCCCGGACCGGGGCATGAACCCGTGTCCCCTGCATCGGCAGGTGGACTCTCAACCACTGCGCCACCAGGGAAGCCCTGACAGTGTCCTTTGATTTACAGAAGTTTTTTAATTTGATGAATCTTGTTTTAATTTGTAATTTTCTTTGGTATATATTGTACCTACTTTAATTTTTTTGTTAAGGTAATACATACGCATAGTAAAGAAGAAATAATGGTACAGAAAGATATAAAAGTAAATGTCTTCTTCTGTTACTCCAAACTGCTAGTGCTTCTTTCTGGAAGTAACCACTGTTAACAGTTTATCTTCCAGAAAACTTTGTATGCACCAAGCAACACATATGTCTATTTATTTATTTAGATTAATTAATTAATTAATATTATTTTTGGCTGCGTTGGGTCTTTGTTGCTTCGCGCCGGCTTCCTCTAGTTGCAGCGAATGGGAGCTACTCTTTGTTGCAGTGCACGGGCTTCTCATTGCGTTGGCTTCTCTTGTTGCAGAGCATGCGCTCTAGGTGTGAGGGCTTCCGTAGTTGTAGCACGCGGGCTCAGTAGCTCCACGGCATGTGGGATGTTCCCGGACCAGGGCTCGAACCCATGTCCCCTGCATTGGCGGGAGGATTCTTAACCACTGTGCCACCAGGGAAGTCCTATGTCTATTTATTTATTTATTTATTGAATTTTTAGAGCTTTTATTATTTTTTTTATTATTTATTTTTAAATTACTATTATTTTTAAATTGAAGTATACTTGATTTACAACACATATGACCTTTTAGGACATATATTCTAATGGATTCATACTTTGCTGGTTTGGTTTTGTTTTTACTAAACAAACTGCTATTCACTATACTGTATTTGAACAATACCTTATTGAGGGATATTTTGGGTGTTTTCAGTTTTTGAAATTTATAAACAGTCCTGGGATAAATGCTTTGTTCATATATCATCTTGTACTTTTGCAGAATATTATCTTATATGCACCTTTTAACGATGCTTTGTTGTTGCTGGGAGCAGTTGTGTTCTTCCAGGAAGATGGTACCAAATCGGTAGCCCCACTGCCTGCCCCCAGAGTGCCACGTCCTCCACATTCTCACCAGTTGTAGGAATTATGCCTAAAATAAGCATCCTTACTACCAGTCTGGTGGGTGGGACTTCCCTGGAGGTCTAGTGGTTAAGACTCCACGCCTCCACTGCAGGAGGTGTGGGTTTGATCCCTGGTGGGGGAACTAAGATCCCACATGCTGCGTGGCCAAAAAAAAAAAAAAAAAAGGACAGTATCTCAGCATTCTAGCCTGAATCTCTTTGAGTACTAAGGAGGTTGAACATAAAATGAGCTCATTTTCCTTTCAGAAGCCCCTGAATGTGACAGTGATCCGCAGAGGGGAGAAACACCAGCTTAGACTCGTGCCAACACGCTGGGCGGGAAAAGGACTGCTGGGGTAAAGTATCAGTGTCCGTTCATTCACACTGTAGCGTGCACTGAATGTTTGCTAGACACAAAGCTGCGGGCAGGAGGTGGGGTTGTTGGGAAATGAAGGGAATTTCCAGACTGCCTGTAGCAACTCACGATAAATCCTTGTGGCGGGAATGAGATTCCAGGTATGGAGGTGGAGGGAGCCCTGGTCGCCCTGGTTCTTTTATTAACTGGACGTTTGCTTTGAAAGAATGAAAGCATGTAGGTGAAAAGCTCAGGACGGCTCACTTCTGATCTTCCTGAATGGAGCCACCAAACTTACACTGTTCCTTTTTTTTCCTTCCAGCTGCAACATTATTCCTTTGCAAAGATGATTGTCCCTGGGGAACAGAAACAGGAACGCATATTCCCTTGCCCCAGACTTGGGTCTAGTGGGCATTTCCTCCTTCTCTTCTCTTCCTGAAGCTCAAGGATCTGGAAGAGGCTGGGAGCCTGAACTTCTAGGTGATGGAAACACTGTGGCCTCCCAGTGTGATCTCTTGGGATTAACGCATTGTTAAAAACTAGATTTGTGTTTAGCATCTTTTGCAAATTTAGCCATGGCCCTAAATGGGAATCCTCTGGATTGTGAGCAAGTGGGCGGGAGTTATTCTGGTAGGTGCTGATGTGACTTTATTCTTCCAGAAATTTTGTTTTTTTTCCCCCAAATAAACAGTTTTACAGTGTTGATATGAGCATGTTATCACCCCAGCTGAATTTCCTATGAACTTCTCAAACCAAAGCTCAGATGGGAGTTAGATCAGCCTCATGAAAGTTGGGCAGAATAAACTAACAATTGTACTGAAGTCAAGATTTGACCAACAACATCTCTGGGACATCATCCTTTAGTGAATGGGGGTTCCAAACGCTCAGGCTGCACCTGCGTTTGCACTGCAGCATTGCTGCCCTGGATACAGGATAATTGAATCTCCTGGGCCTGCCCTCGGATCAGCACTTTTGTAGGCTGCTAAGGTGTGTTGACATTGCTGATGGGAACCAGCAGTGTGTGCAGAGCTGTCTTCTTTTTTTTTTTTTTTTTTTTTTTTTTTTGCAGTACGCGGGCTTCTTACTGCTGTGGCCTCTCCCGTTGCGGAGCACAGGCTCCGGACGCGCAGGCTCAGCGGCCATGGCTCACGGGCCCAGCCACTCTGCGGCATGTGGGATCTTCCCAGACCGGGGCACGAACCCGCGTCCCCTGCATCGGCAGGCGGACTCGCAACCACTGCGCCACCAGGGAAGCCCAGAGCTGTCTTCTTGCAAATGCTGATTCCTCCTTCCTTCCTTTCTTTTATTTTCTCTCTTTAACATGGCAAAGTGAGTTTCAGTGATTCCTAGTGCCTCCGTGTTTTACTTTTTTTCTCTCTTCACCGTATCACAGTGTTTTATTTCCACAGTTCTTTCAGACCACTTTCTGTTTCAGAGGGCATCTGGCACATTCTACTGAGGCATGCTTGGGTTCCTCAGGACTAGATTTGCTTGGCTTAGATACAGATATCAGCTCACCCTGACGGGAGTCAGTACTGGGTGTGCTTCCAGCCATGGGTGCTCATGCTCGACTGGAAAGCCTTCCTGTTGAGTGTCTGCCCCCAAATACCATGTACTCTAGCCAAATATCCCCGTGGATTTCCCCCCTTGTAGCCACAGACGTGCTGTGTTTACCAGGGTTTGCTGTTTAAATTGTTTTTTCTAATTCCACGTGTTTTCCAGTCTTTTATAAGCCCTAGACTATAATAAACACAGCTTGCCCCATCCAGCAATCCCTTTTATTTTTTTGAGATGTATGCAAATGCATCAACCAGCATTGGGGTATGAGGGTGGGGTGGGGATGGAGAGACTCATTCACATCCTCCTAAAATGATAGCAGCAGAGGGTCTTCTGCATCAGTGCCTTTGGCTGGTTTCCTGCAAGTCCCCCCCCTTCAGAAACCTCAGGATGGCCACGCAGGTGGGCTGTCTTTTGTGAGGTTCTAGTGGAGAGACACTTCGAGGTGGAATCATCCTAATAGATTTAACAAACTGGTTTGGCAGAAACGTTATGTGATAAGATAACGTAACCTATGAAACATTTAATCCCAGCTGGCTAAAATTTTCTGTACAACATCTAGTGCCCGGGCGAGGAGGTGGGGAGGACAGCTGTGTGCTGCACCAGTGAGACCGGGAAATTTAGTTTGCTTTTGACAAAGAGAATTTTATCAAACCGTTCGTACTTCTTCACATAACTTTGTCAAGTCTTCAGAAAGTCAGAGTTGCTAGGATTGGCCGCTGCAGCTTCTCAGGGGATGGCACCAAGGGAATACATGGGGGAGAGTGGGAGGGGGGCAGAGGAGAGGTGAGAGGAAAGCCAATTTCACTTCCCAAGGCGCGGCGGCAGGGGGCGAGCTCGACCAGCTCCCCGCTCCCGCCGCTTTCTGGTCACGTGACAGCTGTCCAGCCTTCTTGCTTTACGGCCTGTCGCCTGCCGGCAGCAGCGATTACCATGGAGACGGGGCTTGGGTGGCGACCGTAACTAGGGAGCCCTTGGAGGAGAAAGCGGCGTCAGCTGGAGGCCGGGAGGTGGACAAGGGGTTCACGCGGCGGGAAGACCCCGGCCTTTGAGGACCAGGGTGGGCGCGCTCTGTGAGTCAGGGGCGGGGGCCCCGGCAAGGAGGGGCCTGGTGCCTCTTGGGGGGGGCGCTCACCCCACCTGGGGTCGGCCTGGGGCAGCTCCAGGCAGACCTGAGCTGGAGGAAGGGGCCACGCCTGGGCTTTGTGCCCCCACGGTCGCACACACCTGCTCCCCGTACCCCCCATGAAGAATTTGGCAAAGTTTGGCAGTCGGAAGAGGCTCTGTACTAAGGGCCCTAGACTTGAAATCTTAGCAATTTTTCAGATGGCAGAACTGAGCATTGAGAGGTCTGCTTCTTACTCGCTGTATGATCTTGAATAAGTCACTTCACCTCTCAGAGCTTCAGACTCTTAAGTTTGCTGTAAGGAATAAAAGAGAGAATATGTTAGGCTTTTTAACTTTCTAGACTGCTACCATTTCTCAAGCACTCTGTGCTGCACCTCGAGCATTTTACATATGTCATTTCATCTAATCTTCACAACACCCCCAGAATTTAGGGTTATCATTTTAATTTTGCCTGTGAGCAGATTTAGACTCCGAGGGGTAAAGTGACTTGCCCAAGGTCACAGAGCAACTGAGTGGTGGAACTGGGATTCAATGCCAGGAGAGGCTGACTGGAAAGCCAACACTTTTAACCACTAAGGTACCTGCTTCTTCCCCTATTCGTATTATTAGAGTTGTTGTTAATGCCTGGGTTATCATTTTGCTGCCTGTGGGAATATGAATACATATAAACTGAGTTAGAGGGCTCTAAAATTATTCTCAGAAAGATGAGGCCTGAGATCAATATTTTTAAAGATTTGAGACAGGCTTTCCCAGGAGTATGGCATTCTTTTTATTCCCATGGAAAGGAACAGAGCTGGTATTGCACATTTCATTGATAGGTTTGTGGACCAGGAAATCAAAATGGAAAACAGAGGGCCCTGCTGATTATTATGCTCAAAATTTCTCTAGAGACATCTCCAAAGAGAAGAATGTCAGATGCAGAGGAAAACCCACTGGAAGAAACAGAAGAATATGGAGAAATAGAAATGGAAGAAGGAGAAGCTGAAGAAAAAGAAGAAAAATATCCAAATGTTGAAGGGCTAGAAAATGTGCAACAGGAATTAAAAGAAGACAACACATTAGCGTGGAGAGGGTCTCAGGAGGAGGGAGAGGAAGGGGAGGAGGAGGACGAGGGGGACGAATTTGGGAAGGAGGAGGCTGCAGGAGCACAGGAAGAAACCACAGTGAAGCCCCAGGAAATCACCAAGTCCATGATCAGTTTGGAGAGACTGACACCCACTGATTCCCAATCAGTCCTGTCAGGAACACTCCCAGTAAGTAGGAATTTTCATTCAGTCAGTCATTCGTTTGTTCATTCATTCATTCCTAATCATTAATTGAATGCTTGTTACCCACTTACCTGCCAGGCTCTGCGGATATAAAACCAAGTAAGACACAATCCATTCTCTTAAGGAGCTCTAGGGTATGTAGGGAGGCAAACATTATAACACTAAGTGCAGTGATTGAGAGGTACCTAGGAGATACGTATCTATATAAAGGCCGACTTGACCTAGCTTGGAGGATGATCAGGGAAAGCTTCCTGGAGGAGGTGTGTACCAGGGCTGACTTAAAGGACAGGGGCTAGCTGGAGTGTGCTTGTCTAAACAGCCTGTAGAAATCACCTCTGGTCCAAGGAGAAGTGACTCTCTGTGGCCCTGTGGTGGTTTTGGAGGCCACCAGTGCCACTTAGAAGAATAATTTTGCTGTTGTGGGTCTGCTAGTAGGCCAAGGATAAACCTGACACACCCACGGTTCATGTTATTTAAGTACAGAATGTCCCAGGCTCTTTTTTAAAAAGTGCTTCATAATTCCGATGTGAGGCTAACACTAAGACTGGCTGATTAGGAAGAGAAAGGAAACTAAATGAGGGCATGTAGCAGCGTGTACTGTATTTGGAATCACAATCTCCTTTTTATTTCTTTTTTAAGAAAACCTATAGTGGTAGAGAGTCAAAGCATTCATTACAATCAGAGCTTTTGGAAACACTCGAACTTCCAAGAAGCATGGTCTCACAATTAGAGTTTCATGATTTGGATCTAACTACTTCTGCGGAACAACAGCTTAGTTCCCCTGAAAAGCAGCCTTCAGGCGAGCTTGCAGAGAGAACCGACCAGAGGCCCCAAGATGAATTGGGACAAGAAAGGAGAGACTCGGAACCAGAAAGGGGAGACTTGGAGCCAGAAAAGAGAGAAGGGAGAAAAGAAAAAAGAGTATTATATGTAAATGAGAAAAAAGAAAAAGAATTCCAGCCCAAAGCAAGGATCCCTCAGATGTCACTGGTCTCCACTGCCACCGAGGACATTTTGTTCCAAAAGGATGACAGTGCCAACGTGTATCCCTTGGTAAGTGCAACATGCTTTTAAATTTCCCCCAGTGTTTTGAGAGTATTGTGAAATAGGGGAATTTTATGCATATGGAAAAAAATACCACCAGAAAGCTCCTTTTTAAGCTAATCACAGACCTGTGTCTTTGTAAAGTTCAGTTTGGAGCTGTGGCTGGACATGTGTGACAGTATGTGGACACGAACGCTGCATCTGGGTTCAGCAGCGTTGCTCTGCAGGCAGGACATTCCGCACATGGTTTGTCCGTTGTATAGGACGCTGTTTTCTTGGGGGAGACTCAGAATCGACCTCTCCCCTTTCCCCTCTCTTCTCGCTCCGTCTCTCTCTCTCCCTCCCTTTCCCTCTCTCTCTCCCACATCGTCATACTCCTCCGTACCACCAATTCCTTGCCTTTCCCTCCTCTCCTCGCCTCTTCTGCTGGCTTGATCCCTTTACCAGCTCCTAAAACCACCACAGGTTCCTAAAACTATCCATCCCAAGATAGATCAGTAAGTCAAAGGTCTGGAAAAAGTGAAAGCCACCGGGAAAAGCACCAGGCGGTCCAAAGGAGTCTGCCTTTGCTGCAGTTGACAGTGTTCCAGGGAGGCGCCATCTGCGAGGGTAAAAATATTATCATTTGCCAAGAGAAGGAAGAGGAGGGTTTTTTTTTTCCCCTTCTCCTTCTTTCTTCCTCCATCTGCTGCTTTCTGAAAATTGTTTCCTAGGATTCATCTTTTTTTCTCCCCCCACCGTAGATTCATGTCTTTGGAAGATTTGTAAGTGATGGACGGTGTGTACTTAATGCAGTTCCTAACACAGAGTGAGCACTTGACAAGTGTTAACGACTAGGTGATGGCG
Organism: Hyperoodon ampullatus; assembly: GCF_949752795.1. NCBI lineage: Eukaryota > Metazoa > Chordata > Mammalia > Artiodactyla > Ziphiidae > Hyperoodon > Hyperoodon ampullatus. Next base: position 8,243,558 of record NC_136926.1, on the reverse strand, counting down.
GTGACGGTTGTGCTGGTGGTGGTGACGGAAGGATGCTGAGGGGGGAGTGCAGAGAACTGACAGCCTCCTTTCTGTAGATTTGGCCGACTCTGAGCAATGGAGTTAAAGGTTCAAGCTTGCAATTGCTCAGTCTGAAAGAAGGAATAATTGAGTTGATTTATCTATTTGACCGCACTGAGCGGCATGTTGGATCTTAGTTCCCCAATCAGAAATTGAACCCTTACCCTCTGCAGTGGAAGCTTGGAGTCCTAATCACTGGACCGCCAGGGAAGTCCCAAGAATAATTGAGTTTTAGAGCCCATGAAGACATTTGTCTTGTTTAGCCAACTAACCAGAAATCAGGTAACGCCACTAATAAGAGCAAGCAATCTTTTTATCCAGGCCCCAGCTACCTGGACTTGACAAAAGCCACTGCACAGGTCTGGGCCCCCTGTTAGCCTTGGGCTCACTGCAGAACCAAACTTTGCTAGGCCTTCTCTCTTTGCAGGTTTGCTTAGCGCTTTGGGTGCGCTGTCTTTCTTTTTCCTTTCCTTTCGCCTTTATTGTTTCTTCTTTTTGTTAAAATGAATAAGTGCTCTTTATAAAAAAAATATACAAAGGCAAAGATTCCTTTTCTCGAACACACTCCCATCCCAATCCCATTTTCCTGAGGTGACTACTGTTGCAGTTTGGTATAACTGTATCTCTCCAGACCTTCTTTGGTACATATATAAACATGTATCTGTGCACACACGCGCACACGATTTGTGTTTTCAGTTGTTTGTTTTTGCAGTGAGATATTCTGCATTTCTGCATAAATGTTTTTGCACTTAACATGTCTTAGAGGATTTTTTGTATCAGTGCATGTATATCCACTTCCTCATTTTAAGTTTGGCTGTTTCCTTATTGATGGCCATTTATGTTGTTTCTAATTTCTTGCTCTCACCAAAGGTGCTTCAGTGAGTGTGTGCCTCTCCATCTCTGTGCTTGCAGCATCCTCCTTTTCCTTTGGGCTCCCCCGGCTTATCCCAAAGGCCTGTAATAACTCGCAGTGCTCATGGTAAATAGACCTAACCGTGAATACCATCTCCAGCCAAGTAACAAGGTATCATGGGTTTATGAGAAGGAATCATATAACTATCAAATACAGTGAAATCTGATTTTGACAATAAAGTTTTGTTTTCCAGATGACCATGTTTTAGAAGAAGATTGATGTAAGAGGTGGCTGTCTCCATCATCATTTGCCATGAGTGTTAAAACTAGTGCAAAACGCGATGAGTGTTAGTACTGTGAGATTTTGGTTAACGTGAGGGCTGCTCAAGCAAGGAAGTTTTGCTACTACTGAGTGAGGTCAGCCTAGTTTTGACCTTGAAGGAGGTTTACCTGGAGACAGGAATCTAGTTAAGAGTGTTTTCTTTTTACAAGTAATCTGTTAAATCTCAAAACAAATTTCCAGGATGACTATAAGGCCTTTTAGAATTAGCAGGTTTCCAAAAGAACCATCTCACTTGAAGAAATTGGCTCTTAAGAACCAGCCAGATATGAAATAGTTCCGTTCCTAGAAGTTGCAGCTTGAGGCAATTATGATTCCGTGATTCTACCACTCACGCCCACGCAATAAAAGACCTAAATATAAATATAAATTACAGTGAATGAGCAGATGGAATCAGGAGAGAATGGGGAATGAAGCGTGTAGGAGAGAGAAATCGGCCACGTTGCCCACTCTGTCTTGGGAGAAATATAGGGTACATCAATTTAACCTTAAGTATCATTCAAAGATCAGAAAGGAAACTCACCAGATTTCATTTCTTTATTTTTTTTTCTTTCGGCCGTGAGGCATGCAGGATCTTAGTTCCCCGACCAGGGATGGAACCCGCACCCCCTGCAGTGGCAGCTCCGAGTCTTAACCATTGGACCGCCAGGGAAATAAATCCCATCACCAGATTTCATTTCTATGCTCCAATATAACCCACTGATTTTTGGTAATTAATCACTTAGCCATCACTTTAAATACTCTACCACATCAGCCTTGGTTAATGTTTTAAATAGACTTTATTATTTGGGGGCAGTTTTAGGTTTATAGAAAAATTGAATGAAAAACACAGAGAATTCCCACATACTCCCTTGTGCCTCCTTCCCCCTTCGTCTCCTTTATTATTACCATCTTGCATTCGTGCAGTACATTTGTCGCAATTGATGAGCCAATATGGATGAGTTAGAATTACCTAAAGTCCATAGTTTACCTTAGGGTTCACTCTGCGATGTACTCTGGGCTTTGACAAATGCATAATGACATGTATCTACCATTGTTGTTTGATACAGAGTCGTTTCACTGCCCCAAAAATGTCCTGTGCCCTACCTGTTCATCTCTCCCTCCCCCTTATCCCCCCCCAAGCCCCTGACAACCATTGATTTTTATTGTCTCCATAGTTTTGCCTTTTCCACAGTGTCATGTAGTTGGAATCATACAGTTTGTAGCCTTTTCAGCCTGGCGTCTTTCACTTAGCAACATGCATTTAAGGTTCCTCCACATCTTTTCATGGCTTGCAAGCTCATTTCTTTTTATAGCTGAATAATATTCCGTTGTATGAACGTACCACAGTTTACCCGTAATTTTTCTAAGAGACGTTGAATACAAAAATATACATAAACTACTATTGAATTGGAAGCAGTAGTCAGATTTATAGTACCTATTATCTCTCATTTCATGAAATTTTTATTTTGGACTTGTTCCTGGCAGTGTGGAATTTTTAATCCTCCTAAGGGAATTTTGTCTCTTTTATACTTTATCCTTCCAGGGAAAATCGTGTATAAGGAACAAATACCCAGGCTGAATAATTGCCTTTCTTATGAAATTACTTAGTGACTTTATTTTAACTTGTCCATTCTATGTACTCTCATTCACTAAATGGAATTTCACGACATGAAGTGCTCACTGTGTGTTTGGTACTGAGCTGGGTCTAGGTCCTGGAGAGAAGATGGATAGGAAGTTGTTTCTATTTACTGTTGAAGACTTTCCTTTTTTGAAGGAAATGTCTTTATTGAAATATAACATATAAACAGAAAGAGCACACGCAAGTGTCGAACTCATTGAATTCTTACACAGTAGACACGCCTGTGTAAGCACCACGTAGCTTTTCTTTTCTTTTTAAATCGAGGTAGAATTCACATCCATAAAATCCACCCTCTTAACTTTTTCTTAAAAGATTGTGGTAAAAGGCACATAACATAAAATTTACCACCTTAACCATTTTTATGTGTAAAAGCTCAATGGTATTAAATACATTCACGTGGTTGTGCAGCCACCATCATCACCCATCCCCATAACCCTCTTCATCTTGTGAAACACACACTGTACCCACAAACACCAGCTCCCCATCCCCACCCTGGTCCCTGGCTACTACCCTTCTGCTTTCTGTCTCTATGAACTTGACTACTCTAGGGACCTCATGTAAGTGGAACCATTCAGTTCGACTGGTGTATTTTACTTATATAATGTCCTCAAGGTTCATCCATGTCGGAGCATATGTCAGAATCTCCATCCCTTTGGAGGCTGAATAATGCTCACCTTTTGTTTATCCATTCATCTGTCAATGGACACTGGCTTCTTTTCCACCTTTTGGCTACTGTGAAATATGCTGCTATGAACACGGGTGTACACAGATCTCTTTGAGACCCTGTTTCCTGTTCTTTTGGGTAGGTACCCAGAAGTGTAATTGCTGGAGTATATGGTAACTGTATTTTCAGTTTTTTGAGGAACCTCTGTACTGTTTTCCACAGCAGCTGCACCATTTCACACTCCCACCAGTAACGCTCAAGGGTCCCAGTTTCTCCACATCCTTGTAAAGTTTACCCTTTAAAATTAAAAAGTTTTTAAATTTTATTTTTGTTGAAATATAGTTGATTATATATCTAACTCTAACTATAGTTGATTATATATCTATATATTATATATAAACTAACACAACAATGTTGTGTTAGTTTCAGGGGTACAGCAAAGTGATTCATCTGTATACGTATACATATATATATTCTTTTTCAGATCCTTTTCCCTTATAGATTGTTACAAGATATTGAGTATAGTTCCCTGTGCTATACAGTAGGTCCTTGTTGGTTATCTATTTTATATATAGTAGTGTGTATCTGTTAATCCCCAACTCCTAATTTATCGCTCCCACCCCCCTTCCCCCTTTTGTAACCATAAGTTTGTTTTCTATGTCTGAAAATTTCCCTTTTAAAGTATAGGGAAATTTCCCTTTTAAAGTATACAGTCGATTGGTTTTTAGCCTGTTCCCTAGGTTATGCAACCATTGCCGGTATCTAATTTCAGAACATTTCCGTCACCCCAAAAAGAAACCCGTACGCAGTAAGCAGTCGCTCCCCATTCCCCGTCCCCTCACCCCCTGGCAACCACTGATCTGCTTTCTGTCTCTATGGATCTGCCTGTTCTGGACTTTTTATGTAGATGGGGTCACACAGTATGTGTCCTTTGCATCTGGCTCCTTTCAGGTAGCATCGCGTTTTCAGGGGTCATCCACGGTGTAGTGTGCTCTTGAGGACTTCTCAAGGTGATGTCTCTTCATTGGCTGATGATGTGCATCCTTCTCCTCCAGGACTCAGGCCGGGAGTACCCGGCGTCACAGCTCTGGGTTCGTGCACCGTAGTATCTTCCCGGTTTTACCTTTGTCTTCCAGGCCATGACCTGGTCGTTCGGGTGGAACAGTTCCCTTCCTGTTTACTACATTCAAGACGAAAACCAGAGAGTGCTTCTGTACGCCAGCGCTCACACTGCGGTCATCTACAACGTCTTCAAGAATAACCAGCACCATCTGCAGGTTTGCAGGTTTTCTTACTTCAAGTGAAAGAGGTTGTTTTTAACCTGAATACAGCATTTTGGTTGTTATTGTTGTTGCTTTTTAATTAATTAATTTATTTATTTATTTTTGGCTGCGTTGGGTCGTCGCTGCTGTGTGCGGGCTTTCTCTAGTTGTGGCGAACAGGGGCTACTTTTTGTTGTGGTGTGCAGGCTTCTCATTGCGGTGGCTTTTCTTGTTGCGGAGCACGGGCTCTAGGTGCGCGGGCTTCAGTATTTGTGGCACACGGGCTCAGTAGTTGTGGCTCGCGGGCTCTAGAGCTCAGGCTCAGTAGTTGTGGCGCACGGGCTTAGTTGTTCCGCGGCATGTGGGATCTTCCCAGACCAGGGCTCGAACCAGTGTCCCCTGCATTGGCAGGTGGATTCTTAACCACTGTGCCACCAGGGAAGTCCAGCACTTTGGTTTTTTATTTCAGGGGTCGACTTCATTCCATCTTATACACGTTTTCCTTCCTCTCTTCTGAACCATAGCAAATTCTGTTTTTAGGAACACATTTTATTGTTCGTTTTCTCTCTGATTCTAATCAGAATCAATCTACAAATAGCAGTTGACTTTAATTTTATAGTAATTAGAATCTAAAGCATCTGTATGTTTTACATTTCTGTAAAAATGTGGTCAGGAGAGACTATGTTGTCTCCACAGGACTATGGTGAGATGCAAAGGGCAGGGATTCGGACCTAATTAACACTCAGACTCCTTTCCAGGGCTCAAAGGGCTTTGATCCTCCTCCTACTCATGCTGAGAAGTGAGTGTTAATATTCCCATTTCACAGGAGAGGAAACTGAGGCTCAGAGGGATTTAGCTGACTTGCCCAAGGCTGTGCTAGCAGATGCTGAAGCCAGGTCTTACATCCAGGTGTCCTGACTTCAAAGTATTAAGTAGGTCAGTCTTTCCTCCTGTCTCCTCCCTCCAGCACTTGGCTTTATTTACACCCTGCCCTGTGCCTCCCCGAATGCCCCACATGCCTGCCTTCCCCTCACCGCTCTGCATCCTCTGTTCCGGATGTTTTTGACCCCTTTCGTTTTCATCATTTACCTGTCCAAATGTCACGTTTTCCTGGTGTCCGACTTTCCACTAGTTAACCCGGTAAACAGTTCCATGTTACCCTTTTCAGTTGACATATAAGGACCTTCCTTAGTCAATGCCTAGATCAGAAACTTCACAAAGTATTTTCCAAGAGCTCAGCCAGTATTCAGCGTCGTGCCAGGGATCCAAGACACGTGGGTGTAACTTAAGGAATTTGCTTTCTAGAAGTCCTGAAATACACACACAGTCAGCAAGCAGCCCTTCTCAGAGCTTAGTGGAATGTGGAGCACTGAGCACAGAGGTAGCAGCAGGGAGAGAAAGCACAGTGTGGTGGGCAGGCTCAGAGTCAGGGGGGTGGGCGGGGCAGAGGGGCTGAGAAGTAGGGAGCAGCCAGGCGGGCGTCCAGCCTCCGCAGAGTTGGGTGGCTGGGAGTGGCCTTGGCCATTCATTCGTTCATTCATTCATCCCACGTGTATTTGTCATAACCACTGTGTTTCATGTGACGGGTCTGTAGTCATGAGCAAAATAGATCTAGTCCCCCCTCATGGAGAGACAGCCGTTAAACAAGTGAACACATAAGCATATACCTAAAGATTTTAACAGTTGCTTGAAAGGAAACGTGAAAATGCTCTAAGAGGGAAGAATCAGGGTGAGAGGAGACTTCCTCTGGATTGGGTGGGCAGGGAATAAAAAAGTGCTGTTTGTGCTAAGACCTGAAGGCTGAGCCTGAGCCAGCCCGGGGCCATTTTGCGGGGAAGAGCATCCCAGAGAGACAGACAGACAGAGCTCTGAGTTTTCAGGCCTCATGTGTGAGGCCCAGAGAGGAGGCCAGAGTGAGCGAGGGGTGACATGGAAGGAGGGAAACAGGGGCTGTTTCCCGGCTGCCATCTTGTTCGTGTTTCCAGAAGATTCCTCTGTTGTGTGGGGAAGACCGTAGGAGGATACGAGTGAAAGCAGAGGCCCATGAGGAGGCTTTGGTTCCAGAGCTGCTCAGTGACCTGAGTGAGCAGTTTTGGGGGAGATGAGGCTGGTAGGGAGGTTCGAGGGGGCTGGAGGTGGGGGGACCTGGATGTGTATTCTCAGCGTGGGTTCAGAGTCGGGTATATGCCTCGACCCCTAGGAAACCACTGTTCTTGCAGGGAGTGCAGCTTACCCGGAGAGTGTTTTGAGGGGAAGTTTGAAAACCTCTGGCTGTAGAGAAACACCGGGGAAGGCGGGTGGGAGTAGGATTTTCAGCCAGCGGCATCTGGAAAGGGAGCTCAGGTGTGCCGCCGGGGCCCCGCCTTTCCTGCTGGTGCCAGGGCTGGGCCCCGCGCAACCTCCGTCTCAGAGCGACTTCTCTCCACGTCTGCAGGGCCACCCCAACGTCATCTCCTGCCTCTGCATCAGCGAAGACAGGCGCTGGGTCGCCACGGCCGACAAAGGGCCCGACTGCCTGATAATCATATGGGACTGCTTCACGGGGTAGGCATGTCGCAGCCACCTTCCCCCGAGTTTTTGTACAGTGTCTGCCACCGTGACCCCCCAAAAAAGGAGTCATGCCGGTCCAGGGATACAGAAGGCGGTGCTGGGAGGCAGGGCGAGGGGCGAGGTTCTCAGGGGAGGTTGTCTTATTGCCTCAAGGCCTGTTGGGGTGACATCACTTTGGTGAATTTCCCATGGGTGATTCTCGGCTCTTTAAGCCCAGAAACTTGGTTTGTCGGTGGCCCCCAGGCAGACTGGGTTGAGGGAGGCTAACTCCCACTCACCCAGCTGGGAGACCCAGAGAAATTATGTGACTTTCACCATCTGCCCCCCCAAAAAAAAGACTAATCATACTTACTGTCTTCATTTCCCTGGGCTGCTGTAAGAAATTACCCCAATCTGGGTGGCTTAAAGTCACAGAAATTTATTTTCTCATTGTTCATGAGGCCAAATGTCTGAAACTGGGGAGTCTGCAGGGAGCTCCTGGGGCCCTGAGAGGGAACCTGTCCCATGGTCCCCTCCTCCTTTGGGTGGTTGCTGGCATCCTTGGTGGTCCTTGACCTGTAGACACGTCACTCCAGCCTCTGCTTCCATCTTCATGTGGCGTTTCCCCCTCTGTGTCTCTCTGTAAGTTCTCTCTTTTTTTTTTTTTTTTTTTTTTTTGTGGTACGCGGGCCTCTCACTGCTGTGGCCTCTCCCGTTGTGGAGCACAGGCTCCGGACGTGCAGGCTCAGCGGCCATGGCTCACGGGCCTAGCTGCTCCGCGGCATGTGGGATCTTCCCGGACCGGGGCACGAACCCGTGTCCCCTGCATCGGCAGGCGGACTCCCAACCACTGCGCCACCAGGGAAGCCCGGTCTTCTCTTTTATAAGGACTCCAGTCATTGGGTTTAGGGTCCACCCTAACCAGTATGACCTCATCTTAACTAATTACATCCGCGGAGACTCTCTTTCTGTATAAGCTCGCTTCTGAGGTTCTGGGTGGAATGAATTTCGAGAGGGCGCTATTTGATCTACTCTACTTACCCTACGGGATTGTTAGGAAGATCCAGAGCACAGCACCTGGCCCAGGATAGATGCTCACAGATGTGTGTCCTTTCGTAATTCCTGGTCCTAGAGGCAGAGAGCAGTGCTAGATTCACTGACAAGATTGTAAGGCCTTGGTTGGGTGTGTAGGGGGGTGGGATGGGGTGAGGTGGGGGGTGGACGAGTCCAGGTGGAGAAGAAGTTTAGGAAGAAGTTATGTTGAATGTTCTATGACACAGGAACTGCTCTCTCCCAGGTGACCGGTGGCCTCCATAGGGCCATATTACCTAATCATTTCCCTGGGCCCCTCTGACACCATGTCCCCCTGGTCCTCATCCTGCTTGCTGTCTGTTCCCTCTCAGACTCTTTTCAGCCTCATCCTCCTCTGGCCATTCCTTAGCTGTGGCCTCAGGGCATGAGGATATGTTGGTGATGTTCTCCAGCGAGGCAGGAACAGAGCCAGGGTTTGAAACTGCGCCATCTTACTCTCAACAGCCGTCTCAGTGTTTCCTGTCTGCTGATGGGGAAGCTGCTGGAGAACAGACACCTGCATGTCCCATGGGCATCTCCTGCTAAAATGTCCGAAAGTCCTGCGCCTCCACCTCCAAATAACCTCTGAACCCACATCCACCGCCTCTGCCCACCCTCTCCTGCTTGGGCCATTGCAGTAGCCTCCTGACCGATCTCTCCCACTGCAGTTTCGCTCTTCAACCCAGCCTCTGTGACACTGAACCACTTTTAAATGTATATACAATTCACTGGCATTAATTACATCCACAGTGTTGTGCAGCCGTCACCACTATTTCCAGAACACTCGCAGCACCCAGCCAGAACGTCTGAACTAATGAACTCCTCATTCTCCCTCCCCTCAACCTCTAATCTACTTTCTGGCTGTAAAGATTTGCCTATTCTGGGGCTTCCCTGGTGGCGCAGTGGTTGAGAGTCCGCCTGCCGATGCAGGGGACACAGGTTCGTGCCCCAGTCCGGGAAGATCCCACATACCGCGGAGCGGCTGGGCCCGTGAGCCATGGCCGCTGAGCCTGCGCGTCCGGAGCCTGTGCTCCACAACGGGAGAGGCCACAACAGTGAGAGGCCCACGTACCGCCAAAAAAAAAAAAAAATTTTCCTATTCTGAACATCTCATGTCCGTGGAATCATACAATATGTGGCTTTTGTGTCTGGCTTCTTTTACTTAATATTTTCAAAATTCTTCCATGTTGTAACATGAATCAGTACTCCATTCCTTTTTATAACTGTTTAAGATTCCATTGCATGGATATACCACATTTTGTTTATCCATTCATCTGTTGATTTTTAAAAAATCACTTTAATACATTTTAATTGGAAGCTAAAGTCTCCTTTGGCCACCATCTCCAATCCTAGTCCTCTAGGTAGTCAATTTGATGTGTTTCCTTGCAGAACATTTGCTGTTGTTTTAAATGCACATGTGTAAGGGGACTTCCCTGGCGGTCCAGTAGTTAAGACTCCGTGCTTCCACTGCAGGGGCCACGGGTTCGATCCCTGGTCAGGGAACTAAGACCCTGCCTGCCTCGAGGCCAAAAAACATACACATGTCTGGCCATCATCATATATCATCGTATGGTTTTTCTCTACAACATTTTGAGCGTGATCTTTTCCCATGCGCAAAGTCCTAATGGGGTCCCCTGCTGCCCGTTGCCAGCTCAGCCCTTGTTACAGGGAGTACACACTCACATCCTAGCCATGCAGACACTTCCCCCACGAAATCAAATTCCCGTCTGCTTGCCTAGCGGTCATCTCTAGCGATTACATGCTTTTCAGCTGCAAGAAATGGCACATCCACCTGACACACACGAGGGAAAGTCATCTCCTGCATCAGGAAGTCCTGAGGCAGGAAGGATGGGCCCCTCTGGTGCCTCTCTTCTCTCAAGCCTTTGCTGACAGCTCCCCCGCCCCAGGCAGAGCTGGCTTCCATTCAAACAGTGTTTATCCTTTGCTTTTTTCTTGTTTATAGAGCTGTCTCCCCCACTAGACCGGGGGTGACTCTGGCAGTCATTTTTAAAAATTACAAAGTGAAGTGTATCTGTGGTTAACAATTAAAATGATATGTCGATATGAGTTTTATGATATTGCAGATGATGACTCTGGGAACCCAGAAAGGATGATCTGGTTTTAGAATTAATATTCACCTTATTAAAGTGATAAACGGTACTTCTTCCTTGAGATATTAGTTCAACTTAAATCTTACTCTGTAAATCTAGCATATTTTTGCAATTGCCTCGAAGGGGGCTTTGATTAATGTTTGGTCTCACAAATTTTATTAACTCCTTTTAAACATTTTAAACTGCATTTAGAAATGGAATATATTCAGTTTCATCTTTAAGTTCTTTAGTCGTCTGATTAACAAATAAATCCTTCACCAGTACTTAAGTAATTCTTGTAAATCTAATAAATTAGACATAAATATGGCAAGTCCTAAGTTCTCTTAAGTGTTCAAGTATTGTTTATAAACCTAATACAATTTGAATTTAAAATCACAAGTCTAAATCAACTACAGACTTTCAGTTAGAATCACAAATTAATCTGTTAGAGACTCTAATATGTTAAATTCTCTTAAACATGACCCATTCTTAAAAAAAGGAACAAATTCTCTTATCACAAATATGTTAAGAGTACAGGTCAAACTGACTTCATCTTCTCTGCATTTAATTCTAAATATCCCTGGGAATGAGATACACCTTCCCACGAAGAACGTCATTATGTCATTCCCAACAACTTTAGGACTCCCTTCCCAAGGGAATTTTTGGGGCCACGTCTCAGTGGGATAAAATATCTCAAGTGACAGAGAAACAGACAGGTCCTCAGCTAGGGCACAGACTTGGTTCCAGCCAATTGGGACGCTGATGTGACATACTGAGACCTGTGTGACATACTGAGGCCTGTGTATATTTGCTGTAACAAGGTCTCCATAATGAAAAACCAACGGGGGGTCTGCACAGCCCGCGTTCCGGGATTAAGTCTTCCTACCACCCACTCTTCCAGTGGAAGTCAGGGACCCCCACCACATCACAGCTTACTTCCATCATTGCTTCAGCTGTTTCTTGCATTTCTTTGGCTCTCTCAGATATTCAGATATCATCTAATTAAATTCTGCGTGTGTTAAGGCTTTGTCTCCATCTTACAGTTTTGAAGTCTTGCCAGTGACACAATACAGACGTGTAAGAAAAAAAAAAAAAGTCCCCCTTCACCCAAACCTATATCCAGAGTCACCATGTAGTTTGGAGTTCATTCCTCCAGACTTTTTTCTATACATATAAGTACACACACACACACACACACACACTCTCTCTCTCTCTCTCTCTCTCTCTCTGTCTCTCCTCTCTCTCTCTCAGGATGATGCTACGTCTACTGTTTTGCTATTTGCTTTTTTCCACAAAGTTTTGGTCACTTTCCCAAATCTACCTCATTCTTTTTGAAGGTGGCATGCTTTTTCATTATATGGTTTACCATGATATTTTTTAAACAAATCCCATATTAATGGATATTTGTGTTGTTTCCAGACTTTTGCTATTACAGCAGTGCCACAATAAACATGAACTGGCATTTATCTCTGTTTACTTTTGCTATTATTTCTCTAGGAAAAAAAAAGTTGTAGACGTGGAATTGGCGAGTCTTAGGGTCTGTGCATTGAGGATTTTGACAGATGCACGGAAGTTGCTGTCGAGAAAGCCTGTGCTTGTTTACACTCCCCCTTCTGGAGGAGGCCGCCGGCTTTCCTGAGGGCTAGGATGGTGTCCCAGACATCTTGTTTCACGTTCTCCTCCTTCACGCCTGGCACAGAATCAGCACTCGATAATGAAGGAGAGACTAGAGCTCCAGGAGAGAACAAATAGCATGTTTACATGCTGCCCTGAGTTAGTTTTTGTTTTAAATTTGAGGTAAAATTCACATAACATAAAAGTAACCATTTTAAGGTGAACAACTCAGTGGCATTTAGTATATGCACAGTGTGGTGCAACCACTGCCTCTATCTGGTTGCAGAACATTTTCTTCGCCGCAGAAGGAATCACTGAAACCATCAGCCTTCACATCCCGCTCCCCTACCCTCTGGAAAACATGCATCTGCTTTCCACCTCTATGGATTTGCCTATCTTGGAGGTTTGATATAAATGGAATCATACAATATGTAGCCTTTGGTGTCTGGCTTCTTTCACTCAGCACCATGGTTTCAAGGTTCATCCGTGTTGTCACCTGTGTCAGTGCTTCACTTCTTTTTTATGGTGGGGCAACTTTCCATCATGTGGGTGGACCACGTTTGTTTCTCGGTAGCTGTTCTGTTCCTGACCTGGGTGTCCCCCGTCCTGTTTTGCAGCATTCCTGTGCACACGATATTCAACAGCTGCCCAGAAGGTGACGGCATCAGGGCCATGGCCATCACCCGCGACGCCAAGTACCTGGCGACCATCTCAGACGCTGAGATCCAGGTACAGGGCCTGTCACGGCAGCTTCAGCGGCTGGCCCCCCCGTCACAAGTGTCCCTGCGAGCAGCTCTGCTCAGGCTGTGTGGCGTCTGTGGTTCTCTGGGTGGAGGGGGGGTGACCGGTCAGGGGCTCCCTGCCTGCGGCTTAGCTCACTGTGCCTTGCTTAGTTAGCGGAAGTCACTGGCTTACCACAAGAGGTGTAGGTTCCTCCAGTAGCCTTCAGGAACCTTCTCACTCTCCTCTGTCTGCCATCACTTACAGAAAGTTTGCATCTGGAAGTGGACTTTAGCGGTGGAAACACCGGCCTGCACTCTTAACCTTCCCAAAGAGTATGGTTTTCAGGTGAGTTCATTTTGAGCCTGTAAAGATCCACCTAAAGGTACCCTGAAGCCAGTTCAAAACTACTTTTTGTTTTACTGGAGCTTTGTTATGGTGCACTAGAGCTTTTTAAAAACTCCTGTCCATGATCTCATTTTATTTTTGATGATAATAGCTAATTTTTTGGATCACTTCTTATGTGCCAGATTCTGCTAAGTTCTTTGCATACAGTATCTCATGTAATCCATGCAAACATGCTGAGAAGATGTTACTGTGGGATTCATATTACTACTATTAACTATCAAATAATTGGTCTAAAGTCACCCAGCTAGCAGCCTTTCTTATTCTAGAAGCGTGTTCTGAACTGCTCCTCATATAGGGGAGTTACTATTCTCGATTTGCGTGAGGTGACTTGCCGAGGGCACCCAGAGCACTGACTGTGCTGCTCTGCATCGTCTCATTCATGCTCACAGCCATGATTCACCTGCATTTATTGAGTACCTACTGTGTACCAGACACTGTGGTAAGGATGTCCATGGCTTGTGTGAACCAGAACCCAAGCAGGGGGTCTGGGTGACTGGACTCAGCGAGGCTCACGTCATTGTCAGCTTTACGTCCCTTTTTCCTCCTGCTCTCCCTCCGCCAACATTCCTTCTGCTCCCTCAAAAAAATTTCCTTCCTTGTTTTTTTTTTTTTTCTTTTAGCCACACCGCATGGCTTGTGGGACCTTAGTTCCCCGACCAGGGATCAAACCTGCACCCTTGGCAGTGAAAGCGCAGAGTCCTAACCACTGGACTGCCAGGGAAGTGCCCCCCCAAATTTCCTTACTTCTCAAAGCTACCAGCCATACCTGGGTATTTAGGGTGGGTTTTTCTATTGCTACCAAAAATGCACTGGGGATTTTGATAGAGATTGCATTGAATCTATAGATTGCTTTGGGTAGTCTTGTCATCTTAACCTCATTGTCTTCCAGTCCACGAGCATGGAAGTCTTTCTGTTTATTTTTTCTTATAGATTTTATTTATTTATTTATTTATTTATTTATGGCTGCGTTGGGTCTTTGTTGCTGCATGCGGGCTTTCTCTAGTCCTGGCGAGCAGGGGCTACTCTTCGTTGTGGTGTGCAGGCTTCTCATTGTGGTGGCTTCTCTTGTTGCAGAGCACAGGCTCCAGGCACGTGGGCTTCAGTAGTTGTGGCACACGGGCTCAGTAGTTGTGGCGCACGGGCTTAGTTGCTCTGTGGCATGTGGGGTCTTCCCAGACCAGAGCTTGAACCCGTGTCCCCTGCATTGGCAGGCGGATTCTTGACAACTGTGCCACCAGGCACAGGGAAGCCCCTGTCTTTCTGGGGTTTTTTTTGTTTGTTTTGTTTTGTTTTGCGGTACGCAGGCCTCTCACTGCTGTGGCCTCTCCCGTTGCGGAGCACAGGCTCCAGACGTGCAGGCCCAGCGGCCATGGCTCATGGGCCCCGCCGCTCCGTGGCATGTGGGATCTTCCCGGACCGGGGCACGAACCCGTGTCCCCTGCATCGGCAGGCGGACTCTCAACCACTGCGCCACCAGGGAAGCCCGCCATTGTTTCTTTAAACATTATTTCTGCCACATTCTTTCTTTCCTCTCCTTCTGGGACTCCAGTTACATGTAAGTTAGACCTTTTCAGCTTGTCCCATAGGTCTTTTATTCTTTTTTCTATTCTTTTGTGTCTTTATGCTTCAGTCTGGATATTTTCTCCTATTATTTATCTTCCTTTTCTATTAACCATTTCTTTGGCTATATTTAATTTTCTGTTAAACCATATTTTGTGTTTTTTATTTTTTACTTATTTTATTTTATTTTATTTTAATTAATTAATTAATTAATTTTTATTTTTGGGCTGCCATGGGTCTTCGTTGCTGCGTGCAGGCTTTCTCTAGTTGCAGCGAGTGGGTGCTAGTCTTCATTGTGGTGCGTGGGCTTCTCATTGCAGTGGCTTCTCTTGTTGCAGAGCATGGGCTCTAGGCACGCGGGCTTCAGTAGTTGTGGCATGAGGGCTCAGTAGCTGTGGCTCGTGGGCTCTAGAGCACAGGCTCAGTAGTTGTGGCGCACGGGCTTAGTTGCTTCACGGCATGTGGGATCTTCCCGGACCAGAGCTTGAACCCATGTCCCCTGCATTGGCAGGCGGATTCTTAACCACTGTGCCACCAGGGAAGTCCCATGTTTTTTATTTTTATTTATTTTTCTCCCACTCTATGCTTTATTCACTTTTTTAATACATCTTTATTGGAGTATAATTGCTTTACAATGTTGTGTTAGTATCCTCCATCCCCTCCCTGTTGAGCCTCCCTCCTACCCTCCCTATCCCACCCTTCTAGGTCATCACAAAGCACTGAGCTGCTCTCCCTGTGCTATGCAGCAGCTTCCCACTAGCTATCTGTTTTACATTTGATAGTGTATATTTGTCAATGCTACTCTCTCACCACGTCCCAGCCTCCCCTTCCCACTCTGTGTTGTCAAGTCCGTTGTCTACATCTATGTCTTTATTCCTGCCCTGCCACTAGGTCCATCAGTACCATTTTTCTAGATTCCATATATATGCGTTAGCATACAGTATTTGTTTTTCTCTTTCTGACTTACTTCACTCTGTATGACAGACTCTAGGTCCATCCACCTCAATAAAAATAACTCAATTTCCATTTTGTGTTTTTTAAACCATTTTTTTTTCAGATCTAGAAGTTCCATTTGATTTTTTTAAAAAATAGAGTTATCTGATTGCTGATCATCAGGGAAAGGCAAATTAAAACCACAGTGAGATATCACCTCACACCTGTCAGAATGACCACAATATAACAAATATTGGAGAGGATGTGGAGAAAAGGGAACCCTCGTGCACTGTTGGTGGGAATGTAAATTGGTGCGGCCACTGTGGAAGACAATATGGAGGTTTCCCAAAAAACTAAAAATAGAACTTCCTTATGACCCAGCAATTCTACTCCTGGATGTATATCTGAAAAAAACCAAAAACACTAATTCAAAAAGATACATGCACTCCAGTGTTCGTAGCAGCATTATTTACAATTACCAAGATATGGAAGCAACCTAAGTGTCCATCAACAGATGAATGGATAAAGAAGATGTGGTACATATATATAATGGAATACTACTCGGCCGTAAAAAGTACCTGGATCTCCTGGGGATCTCTTTCTGTAGATTACTTTTCTCCCTTGTTTTTCAGTCATTTGGACATGTCTCTTGCCTATGCCTGGTTATTTTTCATTGAATGCTAGACGTTGTGCTTTAAAAGGAATAGGAATAATTTGAGGCTCAGTTGATAATAACTCACTCTAAGGAAGACTTACTTTTGCTTCTTAGAGGCCTTTGGCGAAGTGGTCACCTCGTTCTAATCAGAGATTGAGGTGATTTGAGGCTGATTTTCAGCCTTTGTGAGGCCTCATCCATGCACTTGCTTTCACCAGTTCTTCACCCCACTCAGGTCTTTGTGTTGTCCTGAAATTGATCATCTGACATTGGCATTGGTAGTTTACATTCCTGAAATGAGGCAGCAATCAACAGGCAAGGAATAGGAGATGGGGTGGGAGAGGCAGGAATGGAACTTAAAAAGCATTTCTCAGAAAGCAAGTACCGTATGCTAACACATATATATGGAATTTAAAAAAATGGTTCTGATGAACCTAGGGGCAGGACAGGAATAAAGACGCAGATGTAGAGAATGGACTTGAGGACACGGGGAGGGGGAAGGGTAAGCTGGGAAGAAGTGAGAGAGTGGCATGGACGTATATACACTACCAAATGTAAAATAGATAGCTAGTGGGAAAGCAGCCGCATAGCACAGGGAGATCACCTCGGTGCTTTGTGACCACCTAGAGGGGTGGGATAGGGAGGGTGGGAGGGAGATGCAAGAGGGAGGGGATATGGGGATATATGTATGCATATCGTTGATTCACTTTGTTATACAGCAGAAACTAACAGAACATTGTAAAGCAATTATATTCCAATAAAGATGAAAAAAAAAATCAAAGAAAAAAAAAGAAGTATTTCTTGGGACTTACCTAGCAGTCCAGTGGTTAAGACCTCACCTTCCAATGCAGGGGGTGCGGGTTTGACCCCTGGTTGGGGAGCTAAGATCCCACATGCCTCAGCGCCAACAGACCAGAAGGTAAAACAGAAGCAATATTGTAAGAAATTCAATAAGGACTTTAAAAATGGTCCACATCCAAAAAAAATCTTTAAAAAACAAACAAAGCATTTCTCCAACCCATCTCTCGTCTGTCTCCTGCAGCCCTCCATGTCAGGCTGCAGCTGCCCGCCTCCCATGCGTATATCATTTCAAGACTTATGCCTTGTCTCCCCAGGGATTTCTCACTTGTTGTTACTTAGTTTCTGCATTTCAGGTTTCCTTCACTTCTATAGTGTCTGCAGGGTTGATTTTTGGGGAGGGAGCCAGGCAACCCATGCTACACACCATCTTGGCAGGAATCAGAACCCCCTTCCAATAATTTGCATTCATTCCAAGTTACCTTGTGGCCCTGTTAAATTTAGAAATGAATACACAGCAGTCTTTGTCCAAAGGACACAGAATAAAGGTTATTGGTGAATACTAGTTTACTTTTGCTTGCTCCAATTTATAGATGATGAATTATAATAAATAAGACTAAATAAGAAAGGTAACACGTTTGAGACCATTAATTTTAACACTCAGTATTTAAAATATATTCCTATTGCTTACAAAATGCCATGTCTGGTTTTTTTCTTGTTTTTTTGTTTTGTTTGTTTGTTTTTGTTATTTTGACCATGGCACGAGGCATGTGGGATCTTAGTTCCCTGACCAGGGACTGAACACGTGCTCCCTGCAGTGGAAGCGTGGAGTCTTAACCACTGGACCACCAGGGAAATCCCCCATGTCTTTTCTGTTTTATATTCCTACTCAGTTATTTAC
This sequence comes from Hyperoodon ampullatus, assembly GCF_949752795.1. Taxonomy (NCBI): domain Eukaryota; kingdom Metazoa; phylum Chordata; class Mammalia; order Artiodactyla; family Ziphiidae; genus Hyperoodon; species Hyperoodon ampullatus. The sequence goes on along the minus strand of NC_136926.1, from coordinate 8,225,480 downwards.
TTTAATTAAAACTATTATTTAATTTTAACATTCAGCTTAACCAGAGATCAACAGAAAATGTATTATAATGTAACATATTTTCATACTTTATATTTCAGAGCTACCTTACTTTTAATCCAACAAATAATAAAGAATTGGTGAGCAATAGTAAAACACAAGCAATATATTATATGTGGGTAAGTAGAAATATATTCATTTGTCTTAAATGTATAAACAAGTATGTGTTTATTCTTTGAGTACAGATCTTTTGGTAATGTAACAATATAGTATCTACTTAGCAATAAACATATATTAAAATGTTTTGATTTAATTATAGCATTTATTTTAGTCCCATTGGAAATTAGTATATTAAATCAGAAGCAGATAATTTAAATTTCATTTAAGTTTTTAAAGTAATGTGGCAAATATTTATTTGAATATATTTTAGGTCTAAAATATATTCAAGATCAAAGGTTTTTCAAGATCTTGGACTTTATTCCCTTTTGAGTACAGATCTTTTGGTAATGTAACAATATAGTATCTACTTAGCAATAAACATATATTAAAATGTTTTGATTTAATTATAGCATTTATTTTAGTCCCATTGGAAATTAGTATATTAAATCAGAAGCAGATAATTTAAATTTCATTTAAGTTTTTAAAGTAATGTGGCAAATATTTATTTGAATATATTTTAGGTCTAAAATATATTCAAGATCAAAGGTTTTTCAAGATCTTGGACTTTATTCCCTTTCAAAAAGGAATTAGCAAACAGATTGGTTATATGTATACTGACACAGGGCAAAATCATGAGATTAAAAAAAATATCAAAAGTTAAACATAAACTTACCATATGACCCACCAATTTCGAGGTATATACCCCAAAGAATTGAAAACAGGCGTTCAAACAAATACTTATGCACAAATGTTCATAGCAGCAGCATTATTCACAATAATCAAAAGGTAGAAACAAATCATCTGCCCATCAACTAATGAATGGAGAAACCAAATGTGGTCTATCCATCTATGGAATATTATTGAGCCATTAAAAGCAATGAAGTACAGATGCCTGCCACACCGTGGATGAACCTTTAGAACATTATACTGAACGAAAGAAGCCAGACACGAAAAGCCACACACTCTATAATTCCATTAATATGAACTGTCCAGAACAGGTAAATTCATAGAGACAGAAATCAGAATGGTGGTTGTCAGGGGCTGGGGGAGATGGGAGGTGACTGCTTAATGGATAGAGGGCTTCCTTTTGGGCTGATGAAAGTCCTGGAACTAGAGGGAATGGTTGCACAGTATTGTTAATGTACTAAATGGCACTAAATTTTACACTTTAAAAGGGTTAATGGTTAATTTTATATTGAGTGAATTTTCCTCAATAAAAAAATGCTAAACAAAAACGCTTTGAATTGCTGATTTTCAGTGATATTCATTCCTTCAGGTATTAATTATAGCTTCAAAGCCTTATAAATGTAGAATTCAGATTTGCATTAACTACCACTTAGTCACAATCATTTGTGGCATTTTTATGTATTTACTTATTTTTCAGAATGTTTCTAGATGTCCCTAGAGACAGCAGGTTATCCTACCTGTAGAAATTGCAAAGCTCTGACCCTGTTCAGATGCATTTGTTTTGATTTGTGCTGTTATGTAGCTCTTCTTTTGGAAACCAAGTCTTTTTTTAGTAGTGATTTTTTTTTTTCTGTGCTTATCAGTATGAAGAGGGAGATATACTTGTTCACAGTGCCCCACTTTTAACAGAAAAAGTGAGTATGCCTGTTGTGCCTTTTATTACGTCTGACTTTGTGGAGAATAAATATGTGTGTGTCAGCTTAGTCATTTTGGGCTACTCTTTGTATGTCTTTATATTGCAAAATAATTTGAAATTTTTACTTAGGTCCTTTACCATACTGAATGGCCAGTTAAAAATAATGGAAGGCGGGCTTCCCTGGTGGCACAGTGGTTGAGAGTCCGCCTGCCGATGCAGGGGACACGGGTTCATGCCCTGGTCCGGGAAGTTCCCACATGCCGCGGAGCGGCTGGGCCCGTGAGCCATGGCCACTGAGCCTGCACATCCGGAGCCTGTGCTCCACAACGGGAGAGGCCACAACAGTGAGAGGCCTGCGTACCGCAAAAAAAAAAAAAAAAAAAAAAAAAGAAAAAAAAAGCACCAAAAAAATTTAGAACATCACATTAAACAGGCTAGGAAAAGGACACTTGTCTCTTGTTTGAGAGCTGAAACAAGAAGGCACAGAGTTGCCTTGTTTGACCTCAGCTGGGAATGTCACGTTTTTCACCACTCGGCACATGCACACATCTGCAAATGATTGTGAAAGTGCCACGAGGATTGATTTGGAGGTTACAAATAAATATCAGAAAGTAAGTAAATTCACAAATACCGAATCCACAAAGAATGAGGATCGGCTGCAGTTTCAAATGATAAAAATGCCTCGTGTTGAAACAGGGCTGTTCTTAGAACGTGATGTCCTTGCTTGACCAATTGTGCTTCTACTGACCCTCTTGTGTTCAAGTCAAAGAGGTCCACCTTAGGATCTTCTCTGCCTAAGTAGAGAGTCAGGCAGCAGACTTACTGTATCATGTGACAGATCGCCAAGTTTCCTTCATGTATTCATTCAGTAAACTTTCACTGAGGGTTCACTCACTGCTCTGGGTTCTTTCTATACTTTATCTCTAAGACACTCCCTAAGAAAGATGGCCTAGTGCCTTATCCTACGTAGCACACATTTAATAAGAAGTCTTGGGGCATTTCTATGTACAGCACTTACATTTCCACTGATGGGAAAATAATTTATGATCAAAAATAAACTGAGAGAATTGTTTTATAATGTTTTACAGCTGGAGCATGCTTTGTCCACAACAGACATTAGTTTCTTTATCAGTCTCTGAAACCTCAGTAAGAGAAGTTGAACAGATATAAATGATAATTAATCACTCCTTCATTTGCTTTAAGCAAACAGTTTAATTAAGCCAGTACAGAACCCTTCACTTCCTCTTAGCAAACCTTCAGTGGTTCAGAGCTGCCTGATCATGGCAATCCATGGGGGAGGGTTTTTTAAATGATTTTTTTTTTACTTTATTTTTTTCCTACTATATTTAGGTAAAACATTATAAAACGTCGTGTTGATAAATGTTTTGTTTTATATTTACTACCAAAAGTAACTCATAACCTGTCTCTTGAAATGCAGACGTTCAACAAGCTCGTGGGAAAATTTAGCCAGTCAGTCTTTCATTTGAATTTAACCCAAATACTGTCGGCGACAATGGAAGGGAAGCTGGTTGTCTGGGACATTTACCGCCCACCGCCATCTGCCTCCACCTCTTTGGGCTTTCCCCACATCACACCTTGTAAACTGGTTCATTTGCAGAAGGAGGGTATCACTGTGCTTACTACAGTTGACAGGTACCTAATTAATTAAAAAGTAGCTATAGATGATGATAAAATTATTTTAAAACCCTTTTGGAGGTATACACATATGTTGTATATGCATAGATTGTTTCTGGGGAGATCCAGTTAACTGGAAACATTGGCTGCCTCTGAGGAAAAGAACTGAGAACTAGGATCAAGGATGGGGGTGGATTTAGTTCTTTTTATAGTCTCATGTGTACTGATTGGTTTGCTTTTTAAAAAAAAAATCATGGGCATGTATTACTTTTTTTTAAAAGTAATTTAATATTTTATTTATTTACTTAATTTTTGGCTGCGTTGGGTCTTTGCTGCTGCGCGCAGGCTTTCTCTAGTTGCAGTGAGCGGGGGCTACTCTTCATTGTGGTGCACGGGCTTCTCATTGCGGTGGCTTCTCTTGTTGCAGAGCATGGGCTCTAGAGCACACGGCCTTCAGTAGTTGTGGCACGCGGGCTTCAGTAGTTGTGGCTCGTGAGCTGTAGAGCGCAGGCTCAGTAGTTGTGGTGCACAGGCTTAGTTGCTCTGCGGCATGTGGGATCTTCCTGGACCAGGGCTCGAACCCGTGTCCCCTGCACTGTCAGGTGGCTTCTTAACCGCTGCACCACCAGGGAAGTCCCAGGCATGTATTACATTTTTTTTTTTTTTTTTTTTTTTTGCGGTACGCGGGCTTCTCACTGTTGTGGCCTCTCCCGTTGCGGAGCACAGGCTCCAGACGTGCAGGCTCAGCAGCCATGGCTCACGGGCCTAGCCGCTCCGCGGCATGTGGGATCTTCCCAGGCCGGGGCACGAACCCGCGTCCCCTGCATCGGCAGGCGGACTCTCAACCACTGCGCCACCAGGGAAGCCCATGTATTACTTTTAACAATCCTTTTGTGTTGGTGAAACAAAAAGTAACTAATTTTTTTTCTTCTGCCCTAATTAGACTTATTTTGCCCATACTTTAAATTTAATAAAAGGACATAGATAGCTATATAGTTCTTTCTGATTACAGAATAACATTTACCCATCATGAAAAGATGAACTACAACATAACTTTATAAAGTTCCCTAACTCTTTGATTTTGAGAGGCTGCAGGAGCACATAGATGATCTAAGCCTTATGCCTTAGCCTCAGACATAAAGGGGTTCATGTTGCCAGATGCATCCCTTCCTTGCCAAGTGACCTTGGGCAAGGGACTTAAATGTGCTGAGCCTCCAGTCTTCCATCTGTAAAGTAGGCATAACAATACTGTCCCTCCAGAGTGATTTTGTGAGGATGGCTTGCAGAATCTTAGTTCCCTGACCAGGGATTGAACCCTGGCCCCGGCAGTGAAAGCTCTGAGTCCTAACCACTGGACTGCCGGGGAATTCCCAAGCCTTGTAAAACTCTTAGCATGTCATCTGGTACAGGGGAACTCTAGGTAAAACAGCCATTATCAGTGTGCTGGAGACGATTGCCTCGTGACAAGAACCCTGCCCACATGGTTGGAGTCACTGTGCCATCTGCTTCCCAGAAGCCCATTGCTTTCTTGACTCTTTCTTTTAATACAGAGGAACAGTGAGGTCCTGGTGTGGCTTTACAAAGACAAATGCAAATCGTCATCTTCACTCACTTGATGCGAAAAGACAGTAGTAGAATTGCAGTTGATGATGCAATCAACTTTTAATTGTTGGGGGTCAGAACCCAGGGAAGACCAGGCCTGGGTTTCATTTTCTCCATGTTAAATAAAACCCAGCCAGGACCCCAGAGCCCTTGCAGGAAGAGGTCTCAGAAAACACTTGGCTTGTTTTTGCCGTTTCTGTCCAGCAGAGGGCTGTGAATGACATTCTAGCCAATTACTCGGCCCACCTGCCTTGCTTATTAATCAGAAACCTCATTTAATCACTTTGCATATATAAGAGAAAATTCATCCCACACCTCCCCCCGCCCCCTGTGATTAGAATTATGTCAGAGGCTTTAAAAAAAAAAACAAGCCCATTTGGGATGGCTCTGAGGACTGGAAATAAAAGCTGTTTTGTCACGCAGCACTGCCTTTGGCTGCGGTGACTGGACAGGGTTTTACGATCGATCGCTCTCACAGCAGTGTCCTCCTGTATCCCGTTGCCAGCCTGCGTGATTTCAGAGGAATGGTTGATGGACTCTGTTGTCATCTGTAGTCATACCGCAGAGGATATAAATCACTGCCCACTGCCATTGCATGGGGCTGATCTTGGGGGACAGGGAAGAGGAGAGCAGAGAGCAGGGACTTTGCATAAGATACACCTGGATCCCTGCATAGTCTAGCCACGTGGCCCTCATAGGGTTGCCAGGTTTATGTACGTCCAAATGTTGCATGGGGCAACTGCATTTGGGACCATGCAATATATGGGACATACTTATTCTAAAAAGTTACTCATTGTTCATCTGAAATTCAAATTTAACTGGGTGTCCTGCATTTTTATTTGCTAAATCTGGCAATCCGAGGCCTTGAGCCTTAAGTTTCCTAGATGTGAACTGGGATGACAGTAAAATCAGCCACATAGGGCAATATATTTTTTTAAAATAAATTTATTTATTTATTTGTTTTTATTTTTGGCTGTGTTGGGTCTTTGCTGCTGTGTGCGGGCTTTCTCTAGCTGCGGAGAGTGGGGGCTACTCTTCATTGTGGTGTGCGGACCTCTCACTGCAGTGGCTTCTCTTGTTGTGGAGCACGGGCTCCAGGCACACGGGCTTCAGTAGTTTGTGGCTTGCGGCCTCTCTAGAGTGCAGGCTCAGTAGTTGTGGCACATGGGCTTAGTTTCTCAGCGGCATGTGGGATTTTCCCAGACCAGGGCTTGAACCCGTGTCCCCTGCATTGGCAGGCAGAGTCTTAACCACTGCACCACCAGGGAAGCCCAGGGCAGTATTAAGTGAAAGTTTTTACAATGCCTGGAGTCCAGGGGCTGACATATAATTAGGTGTTCAATAGATGGTACTCATTACCATTATTTAACAAACCGATGTTATTCTCCATTTCAGCTATATTGTCACAGGTGACGTTCGGGGTAACATCAAGTTCTACGATCACACCCTGTCCATTGTGAACTGGTACAGCCACTTCAAACTGAGCTGCATAAGAAGCCTGTCCTTCTCAAAGACCCCGGCAACTCCTCCGACCGAAAATACAAACTATCCTCCAGACTGCACTTTAAAGGGTGACCTTTTTATTGTAAGGTGAGTTGTTAATGAATCTCATCATTTGCATGATCAAAAAGTGATGTCTCCTTTTAGTTTGTGTGCAGTGGGATCTTCTTCCTACTCCTGGGATGTGAACTCGAGGGTACTGGCCTCCCTAGTCCGTCCTTTACCTGGCTTGCAGACGGATCTCCTTGGCTGATTACAATCACTAATCGATTTTTTAAGTGCAACATCATTCTCCTGTTAAGAATGTCTAGTGATGGGAAGCTGGAAAGGGCTCTAATCCCTGTTGCCTCTGGAGTCCTTCGCTGTAGGTTGGTCTCCTTTCTCGAAGCTGAGTTTGTCCTAGCACTGCAGTTAAAGGGATTTGATAGTTAATAGCCATAACATTTCAAGACAGAATTATCTGTGAGTCTGCTTAATTACCCTTGTGGTATTTGCGGGCACATCTGTATGTGTGCACCAAACTCCATATTTGCATACACAAATGAATATTTGCATGTGCAGATTAGCTAATTGTACAACTGACTGTCCATCTGCATACTTAATGACTCAATTTACATGTAGAAATGTGGGCTTTTTCACTTGCAAATGGAGGCTGTTGGGTATTGGTGGTATATTTTTGGAGATGTTGGGTTAATAGTGTCACTAAATTACAGACGACAGAGGCGTTTCATGTGCAATTAGAAGCAGAATAGCTGGCGTGCCCCATTCCCTGCAAACACTGATGCTGTTGGGTCTCTCCTTGGCAAACAGGAATTTTATCATTGGAACGTCGGATGCGTCAGTGTACCACTTAACAGCAGATGGGACCAAACTTGAGAAGTTATTTGTAGAACCCAAGGATGCCATTTGTGCCATCTCCTGCCACCCATACCAACCCCTCATTGCCATCGGGAGTTTCTGTGGGATGATCAAAGTGTGGGATTATGAACAGAAAAAATACCTCTTCAGCAGGATCTTTGAGAAGGGGCTTGGAGTCCAGAGTCTGACCTACAACCCTGAAGGTATTTTCATTTTGTCAGCCTGTCTTAGGTTCTCAACTGAAAACAGACCCAAATGGCTAATCCCTTGGCTGTCACAGCTCCAGGAAGGTTACCTTGACCCTCTCTCCGCACCAGGCCAGATGGGACGCCTTCTCCCCCTGGACCCTGCAGAGCTCCGTACCGCCTGCTCTCATCCCATGATGCCATGCTTTCCAGTTTACTTCTCCTTCTCAGGACCTTGTCTGTCGTGTTCGTTGCTGTCTCCTCGGCACCTAGAACAAGGCCTGGCGTGGAGTCTATGTTTCTCGAGTGAATAAAGTCCTTTTCGATCATTGTTCTCTGGCTTGTGATTTCAGGAGCTCTCCTCGGAGCTGGCTTCACAGAAGGGACCGTTGACATTCTTGATGCAATGTCCTTAGAAAGTGAAATCCCAGAGCCTTTCAAATATTCCAGAACCAGTGTGACTCACGTCAGCTTCTCCCATGACTCCCAGTATATGGCGACCGCTGTGAGTATTTTCACTGAGTGCCCTCCAGGGGCTCAGCAACCTTACTTAAAGCCACAAGGGGGAGGGGCTGGGAGTTAGGGAGTATGGGGAGTAGCTGCTAGAGGGTACAGGTTTCTTTTGGGGGTGATGAAAGTGTTCTAAAACTGTGATGATGGAAGCACAACTCTGTGAGTATACTAAAGCCCACTGAACTGTACACTTCCAGTGGTTGAATTGTGTGGGAGGTGAATTATATCTCAATAAAGCTGTCATAAAACGAGAAAGGGGCGGGGGAAGTGGGGAGACTTCTGCCTGAAAACAAGACCAGGGCCTCAGAACTTCCAGACTTGGATTCTGCTACTCTGACAGCTCGTTTTGGTTTGTTAGTTTTTCGGAACCCTTCCTCTGCATCCAGGCTTTTATCTTTCCCTTTGATTTTTGACGAGATGACATTCTCATTTAAGCGGAGTCTTGCACTGAGCATTTCGGATTCTGGTCCTTCCCTCTGTGAATAGGGCTCTTAATCTCAGTAAAGATTTTTCTGGGACCCCCAACCTCTCCCTTCATGCCAGTTCTCTTGGAGGATGGGGTGGGGTGCAGGGAAGCAGCCGGCTTCACTTGAACCTCTGTCCCTTACACGCTTCCCAGCAGCACACTGACTCAGGTGCCCCAGGTCCCTTCAGGCTGCTGCCGCCCATTCCCCGACCCCTGTCACTCTCAGCCATCATGTATATATTTTTTAAGCGTACCTTTTAAAATTTTGTGTAGCCGGATAAAGAGAAGGGAGGACAAAAGCAGAAAGAGCCAGGGTTTCAGTTTCCAACAGAGAAAGAGGTGGGGACCAGCAAGGAGAGTAAGACCATAGTGTCAGACAAATACCGTCTCTCCCTGCCCCCACCTACCTACTTTGAACCTTGATTTTCTCATCTGCAAAACGGGCATTATTTTACTACTTGCTCCAATAAACAAAGGTTTTCTTTTTGCATAAAATTTCTAAAAGCAAAGTTAGTATGAAAAACATAGTGATGATTCTTAAGTTAACAAAATCTAAAAAGGAGCAACTTCTACTCTTTTGCTCGTACTCAGGATGTAAGTTTCACCGTGGCCGTTTACGTGGTGACAGTCAAAAATGGACGAAGGGTCTGGGAGTATTTGGCAAGACTTCGTTCTCATCGCAAGAGCATTCGAAGTGTCCTGTTTGGGGTTCATCTGGACAGCAATGAGCCAAGACTGCTGAGCCTCGGGAGAGACAGACGCTTGGTGAGCTGTTTCATCTTCCTTTGCCTGGTCACCAGGAACATGTCTCGTTCTTGTTACCTCCCTGGCGTCTGGCACAGAACCAGACCCACAGTACGTGTGTTTGTTTGAGAAAATGAATGTACGACAAAGTAGCGAAAACCTTTCTGAGTTGGCACTTGGCCTTCACACGGCTCTGACACCACACAGGGACTTGTGTCCTGAGTGAGGAGGCTCCTGGGAAATGGCACGTTGACGGCGGGGTTGGGGTACTCCCCACAGCACGGACAGCTCAGCCACCCTCACCTCTCAGTGTATGTTTCAAAGCCAACACTTATACTTTCTGTGTGTCTAGGGGACAGGGCCAGGCTTTTACCTCAATGTGACAACTCAGACAATATCAGAGGGAAAGGTAGAGACAGTGGCAAATGCAATATTACATGATCGAGCCAAAAGATTCAAAATCAATCGATCTATCTGTGCATCCATCTTAACTTCCTTCCTTCCCTCCCCTCCTTACTTCCTTTATTCTATCCATCCTTCCTTCTGTCCATCCATGCTGGTCTGGCCACCAAAGCCTACATATGTGTGAAATTCAGCAGGCTGCTAATTTATGACTGTCAAGTGCTGAGATTTAGATATGAATTAGTTCCTACCCTCAAAAAGTTCCCACGATAATGATAAGTGAAGCAGCACAACATAACTGTAAGAGTTCAGGTTTTGGAGTTAGTTGGACCTAGATTTGAATTCTCACCCTCCCACTTCTTAGCTGTGTGACCTTGGGGAAACCACTGAACCTCTCTGAACATCTGTTTTCTCATCTGCAAAATGGGCACAACAGTACTGCTTTGCTGGGGAGTCATGAGTATTAAATGGCATCATCTTGTTCATAATGGATACTCCATATTGGTAGCTTGTTAGGTGTAGAAGTTTAGGCAAGTCTTCTCCTAGAAGACCTGATGCTGTCTCTCCCCAGAAAAGGACTGCTGACTGACTTCATTCACCTCAGTCCTCATGTGTGTTCATTTGGGCTTCTCTGTAGATCGAGTATAATCTACTCAAGAGCTACAAAGACCACCTGGAAGTCCTGGACATTCAGCGAACCGACCAGGGCAGCCACCCCACCTGTATGGTCTGGTACCCGCCACTTACCAAGGAGCTCTTCCTGCTCATTTGCAACAGTGGCTACAAAGTGAAGCTTTTTAATTCAACCACAAAAATGTGCAGGTAGGCACGGGAGCTTCCCGCTAATGGCACGTAAATCAGTTTCTCAGCGCCCGGCTTATTTCAAGTCCCATCTTAAGGACCTGCAAGCAGCTTGGCTACCATCACAACCCTCCTCCCTTTGCAGAGGAGGAAACTGAGGCACAGATAAGGGAGGTCGTTCTCACCAAGGGTCACATGGTTAGGAAGTGCCAGAGTCAGGATTCAAACCCAGAGCCCTTGTTTCTGAGCCCAGCACTGCACAGGGATATGGTACGCAGAGCTCAGTGCCTGAGGCCCAGGGAAGGAACTGGACCCCGAGGCCCCGGAGAAGTTGCTGATGTGTGATAAAATCTTCTGTTCTTCCCTCCTGGATAAAAACAGATAGTTTCAGAATGGACTTGAGGACACGGGGAGGGGGAAGGGTAAGCTGGGACGAAGTGAGAAAGTGGCATGGACATATATACACTACCAAACGTAAAATAGACAGCTAGTGGGAAGCAGCCGCATAGCACAGGGAGATCAGCTTGATGTTTTGCAACCACCTAGAGGGGTGGGGTAGGGAGGGTGGGAGGGAGGGAGACGCAAGAGGGAAGAGATATGGGGATATATGTATACGTATAGCTGATTCACTTTGTTATAAAGCAGAAATTAACACACCATCGTAAAGCAATTATACTCCAATAAAGATGTTAAAGAGAAAACAACAGATAGTTTCACCCGAATACTACCAGTTGTTTAATTTTTCTTATTCTTCATTCTTAAAGGAGTTTTAAGTTCAACAGATAGCATTCTTTCTTCTCTCAGTAACTATTTACTGGGCCCCTACCTGAGCCAGGTGCTCTTCTAGGTGCTGAAGATGGAGATGAAAACAAAACAATGTTTCTGTCACCATGAAATTTGCATTTTATTGGGAAGTGGAGTTCATGTTAGAAGCTGGGCTAGAGACCCATGTTTGAGGTCAGCACACCTGGTGGTTTAAAGCCATGAGATGAGGGAAGATTCCAGAGGGGAAGGGTAGATGGAGAAGCGGTCAAAGGACCAAGCCCAGGGCATCCAAAGCTTAGCGTCCTAGAGCAGTGGTTCCTCCATCCCGAAGTAGGTCTGCTTCTGTGGCTGGCCTCTTGTGCTGCTAGGCCTGTGGGTCCAGGCTTTGCCTCTCATGATCAGCACTGATTATGGTGTGTGATCCCTGTGTCGGGGCCCTGCATTTGTCATCCCGTTTCATCTGCAATAACCCTGCAAAGGATTGTGCCACTGGGGATCAGAGAGGTGATAAAACTTGCCCCAGGTCAAGCTGCTGGTCAGAGCAGGACTTGACCCTTGAACCAAGCTGTGACTTTGTCCTCTCCTTGGCATCACTGGACCCTGTTGCAGCCCTGGCTTTGGAATCCTAGCTAGTCAGCCCTGTCAGGCAGCCTCTTTCTGCCTGTGGTTTGGCTGCCTCGTGGGGATGGCCGGGAAGAGCAGAGTCAGGAGAAACTGGAGGTGAGAATGCTTTAGTGACCCCACCCAGGAGGCAGAAGTCAGAAAACACCAACAGCAGCTGGCCCCATGCTTGAGGAAGACCTTTTTTTGGAAATGTGTCTCAGATAAGATAGGTCCTCAAAAGGCCAGAATCACCCAGGATCTTTTTTTTTTTTCCCCAATAACCCTTTTTAGAAGGGCCCAAGGAAAAATGACTGAAAAATGCCGTTTCATGTGGCAGGGACAGGCGAGAAATCCAGCACAATTTTTGTTTTTAACTATTAAAACACTGGGGAGGAGACATTTGAAAGAAATATATGTAGAAAGGAGTTTTAGGAAGATTTCAGAGTCTTTGTACATCATCTTTAACAGACACAAACTTTTTGGACAAAGAATATCCCATAGATGTGCCCAGTCCTGAGAACCTCTGAGGTGGCTGAGCAGGCGGCTGGGGGATGCGGGATGGAGCGGCCCAGGCTTGGAGTTGCCGCTAACAGTAACAGCCACAGAGCCAAGAGGTGCAGAGCTTCTGCCATTGAAGATCAATGGGAAATTAGCATAAAGCAAATTTCTTTTTTTTTTTTAATGTTTCCATCCATTGCATTTTTTGTTGCTATTTTTTTCTTCCAGTTTTATTGAGATATAATTGACATACGGCACTATATAAGTTGAAGGTATACAGCATAACGATTTGACTTACATACATCGTGAAGTGATATCACAGTACGTTTAGTGAACATCCATCAGCTCCTATAGGTACAAAATTAAAGACATAGAAAAACTTTTTTTTGTATAACTTTTTTTTTTGTGGTACGTGGGCCTCTCACTGCCGTGGCCTCTCCCGTTGCGGAGCACAGGCTCCAGACGCGCAGGCCCAGCAGCCATGGCTCACGGGTCCAGCCGCTCCGCGGCATGTGGGATCCTCCCGGACCGGGGCATGAACCCATGTCCCCTGCATCGGCAGGCGGACCCTCAACCACTGCGCCACCAGGGAAGCCCCTGTATAACTTTTTATAACAGTTCTTTTTAAAATTTTTTATTATTTATTTATCTTATTTTTTTGGCTGTGTCGGGTCTTAGTTGCGGCACGCGGGCTCCTCTCTAGTTTGGTGCGTGGGCTTAGTTGCCCCGTGCGGCATGTCGGATGTTAGTTCCCCGATCGGGGCTCGAACCCACGTCCCTTGCCTTGCAAGACGGGTTCTCAACCACTGGACCACCGGGGAGGTCCCTAGAAAAACATTTTTTTCTGTGAGATGAGAACTCTAAGGATTTACTCTCTTAACAGTTTTCATGTGTGACACACAACAGGGTTCCCTCTATTTAACATGTGGTACATCACATCCCTAGGACTTATTTATCCTGTAACTGGAAGTTTGTGCCTTTTGCCTGCCTTCATCCGGTTCCCCCTTCCCCCAAACCCTCCCTTCTGGTAACCACAAATCTGATCTCTTTTTCTATGAGTTTCTTTGTTTCTGAAGTATAATTGACCTATGACACTATATTAGTTCTTGTTACACAACATAGTGATTCTGTACATTTATACATATTTCTATTCATTTCAACATGATCGCTACAATATGTCACTGTACAAAGATATTACATAGTTATTGACTATATTCTCCATGCTGTACATTTCATGCCTGTGACTCATTTATTTTGTAACTAAAAGTTTGTACCACTTAATCTCCCTCACCTATTTCTTTCCTCCCCCCATCCCTCCTCCCCTCAGGCAACCACCATTTTGTTCTCTGTATCTGTAATTCTGTTTCTATTTTGTTACATTTGTTCATTTGTTTTTTAGTTTCCACATATAAGTGAAATCATACAGTACTTGTCTTTCTCTGTCTGACTTATTTCACTTAGCAGAATACCCTCTAGGTCCATGCTTGCTGTCACAAATGACAAGATATTTATTCCATTGTGTATCTTCTTTATCCATTCATCTTTTGATGGACATGTAGGTTGCTTCCATATCTTAGCTATTGTAAGTAAAGCTGCAATGAACATAGGGATGTGTATATCTTTTCGAATTAGTGCTTTCATTTAGAGCCATGAAGTTAGGAGTTTCTGCCACTGAAGATCAATTGGAAATTAGTATAAAGCATCTTTCTTAAAAAATAGTTTACTGGGCTTCCCTGGTGGCACAGTGGTTGAGAGTCCGCCTGCTGATGCAGGGGACAGGGGTTCGTGTCCCAGTCCGGGAAGATCCTACATGCCGTGGAGTGGCTAGGCCCGTGAGCCATGGCTGCTGAGCCTGCGCGTCCGGAGCCTGTGCTCCGCACTGGAGAGGCCACAACAGTGAGAGGCCCGTATACCACACACAAAAAAAAAGTTTATTGAGGTGAAATTCACATAACATAAAACCAACCATTTTAAAGTGAACAGATCACTGGTATTTAGTCCATTCACAATGTTGTGCAACTATCACCTCTATCTAGTTAAAACATTCTCATCGTTCCAAAGTAAAAACACCTTGCATAAAGCATCTTTTAAGTTGTAGGAATAATAAAGCCCTGTAACCACAGCTTAATTGGGAAGGAATTGCCTTTTGATGATACATCCAAAATGATTAAAAAATGCATTTAAAAGCATTTGGAAGAACATGAAGAGGCAGTTCACAGACAAAGGCCAATAAAACCTATGAGCAGATGCTCACCAGTACATCAAAGATGCAAATGAAAACAAGACATCATTTTTCACAAATCAGATTAGCAAAGATAAAAATGATGGATAGAGCCTGGCGTTGGCAAGGGTGTACGGGAACCAACCGGCTGTTGGTGGGCAGGGGTGGGAGGTGTGGGGACAGCAGTTTGTTACCCTCTATTAAATTATAGCCTGTCTTCTGACTTCTAGGAACGTAGCCCACAGAAGTACTCATACAGGATGCCAAGACATAAGTAAAAGGATGTCTTGTTTGAAAATATTTTTAAAAATGGAAACAATCCAAATGTCCATTAATAGGGAATTAGTTAAATGATGGCTCGTCAGTACACTGAAACATGATGCTGCTTTTAGAAAAGGAAAAAAAGAAAAAAGAGACGATAGCTCTCTGCATAGTAACACGGAAATATCTCCAAGGCATAATATGAGATACAGCAAATTGCCAAATATGCATGAATATATTTTCATCTAAAATTATATTTATCTGACTTATATATTTTCATCTAAAATTATAATTCTATGGGCTACAATATATATAAAAGAAATTCTCGAGTCGTATACACCAAACTATTACCCATGATTATCTTGGGATAAAGGGTGCAGCCATGCAGAGTTACGGGTAGATTTTCTACTTTATGTCTCAATATTTGAAAATTTTCACAATGAATATGTAAAATGTTTTCAATCAGAAGAAAAAGATATTAATTTTATGAAATTGTTAGAAATTTTGGCAGTACTAGGTAGCAGTTATATAGCTCCTACTATGTGCCAGGAACTGTTCTGAGTGCTTTATATATATTAACTTATTTAGTGCTCACTGCAGTCTTACGGGGTAAATGCTGTCATTATCCCTATTTTACCAGTGAGGGACCTGAGGCCCAGAGGGGTTGACTAGCTTGACTTTTTTTTCTTTTGCTTATTTATCATTTAAATTAAGGTATAATTCATATACCATAACATTTACCATTTTCAGTGGCTTTTTACTATATTCACAACGTTGTGTAACCATCATCACTATTTAATTCAAGAACATTTTCATTACCCCCCAAAAGATACCCCAAACCCATTAGCAGTCACTCCCCATTCACGTCCTTTCCCCCCTGATTCCCCACTGCTCCACCCCTGGCAACACCAGTCTACTTTCTGTCTGTATGGATTTGTCTGTTCTGGACATTTCATGTAAATGGAATCATATAATATGTGACTTTCGGTGTCTTGCTTCTTAGCATCATGTTTTCAAGGTTCATCCGTGGTGTAGCCTGTGTCAGTTCTTCATTCCTTTTAATGGCTGAATAGTATTCCGTTGTATCCACAGACCACATTTTGTCTATTCATCCATCAGTTGTCCGTTGGGTTGTCTCTACTTTTTGGCTATTATGAACATTTGTGTATCAGTTTCTGTGTAGACATCTGTTTCATTTCTTTTGTATGTAGACCTAGAGGTAGAATCGCTGGATCATATGGTAACTATATTTAACCATTTGAGGAACCGCCAGACTGTTTTCCAAAGTAGCTGTACCACTTTACCTTCCTGCCAGCAATATATGAAGGTTCCAGTTTCTCCACAACTTGCCCCTGATTTTTAAGGGTCAGAGCTGGGATTCAAACCAGAGTCTGTGCTCTTAACCGTCCTCTTCCCTGCCCCTACCCACTCAGTGATATTTGAGGAAAGTCCTTCAACATTTCTACTCAAATGACTAGATAAGGGTGACCTACAATTAGCTGATGCATTGTCTACCAGCTGGTCATTTTAGTGTTTTTAACATTTCACCTAATTCTCTGTGCACGTAAACCTGATCCTGGGTCATCCAGCCTGATACTCTCCTGCATCCTGCAGCCCAGTGGTCACGGTCAAGTCTGCCTTCAGAGTTCGCCCCTGCTCACCTCTTCGGTTTTACCTCCCTCCACCACCAGCCTTCTTTCTCCTTTACTGTTTCTGCAGTTTTCAAGCAATAGTCCACGACCCATACCTTTGACCTCCTGCGCGCACTGCCCGTTTTTCCGTTACCTCCGTATTTTCTCTGCCTTTTCCAATTCACCTTCCCAAACTCAGCCCAGATGTCTCCTCATAGATGTCCCATCACTCCTTTCTCAGCGCAGGCTCCGTGCCGGGAATTTGCCTGTCACCTCACTTCTACCCTCGTGGTGCTTCCGTGTCTGTTGTTCCTGCAAGGCTGTGAGGTTAGCAACCAAATGTCACTCATTTCCGAGTCCCGACCTCCCGTCACGGTGCCTGGCACAGAGATGTGCTCAAGAAACACATACAAGGAGCATCTCCTGTTCCCACCAGACACGGGCTGGGTGCAGGGGACACAGGGAGAAAACACATCCAAACGATGAGGGGCTTAAAATATAATAAGATGAAATAGCTACCGTCCTTACCCTGGGGCAGACCCAAGTTTTATGGGGTGTGAAGTGTATTTGGCTTTGTGGGTCCTCTTTTTTAAAAAAAGATATATAATTAAGGATAAAAAGTGGGGACTTCCGTGGTGGTGCAGTGGTTAAGAATCCACCTGCCAATACAGGGGAAAAGGGTTTGATCCCTGGTCCGGGAAGATCCCACATGCCGTGGAGCAATTAAGCCCGTGTGCCGCAACTACTAAGCCTGCGCTCTAGAGCCTGCGAGCCACAGCTACTGAAGCCCGCAAGCCTAGAGCCTGTGCTCTGCAACAAGAGAAGCCACCGCAGTGAGAAGCCCACTCACCGCGACGAAGAGTAGCCCCTGCTCGCGGCAACTAGAGAAAGACTGCGCGCGGCAGCAAAGACCCAACACAGCCAAAGTAAATAAATAAATAAATAAATAAAGCTACAAGGATATACTGTAAAAAATATATATTAAAAAAAAAGAATAAAAAGTGGCTAGTGCCCCTCCCAGGCCTCAGGAGTTATGTGTGCAAGGAAGGGGTCCTGATGCTCAGGTCTGGCCAGCTTCAGGGAAAATCTACCTCTGGGCTTGAGGTCCTGTCCGGAAGCCTCCCCTCAGATCAGATTCCTAATTAGCGTTAAGAGTGTCTGAATTCAGAAGTCGGACTGCTGTGAGGGTGCGATTCATTACAGTTTGATGCACAGATGGATTTTTGGAAATCCGCGCGTTGCCTTTAGACCCGCTGTCAGCTGTCTGGACACCAGGCTGAGGTCTTGGCCCCGCCCTGGGGATGGGGCTGTTTCCTCGCATCCTGCTGACGTTCCTCCCGTCCCTGCAGCATTTTTTTCCATCCCTTGTTCTCGTGCACGTTCTTGAGGCACAATGTTCCCTTCACTCAGCTGTCAAGGAGGAAAGTCAGAGCCGCGGCTGTGAAGAGCATCCTTCACAAGCACAGTTTCCCCAGAGCGTTCGCCGTTTGGAGCTGTTGCCCCTTATTTACGGCCGCTGTTAGCGGTTGAGGGAGAGGTTCTTACAATGGGCTTAGCTGAGCAGCAAGACAGGAAATTCAGAATTTAAAAAGTATAGGGTAACGTGAAAGGGAGCAAGTCACAACACCTGCGTTGGGATTTGTGGAATTTAGAAAGCGTTCCTTTTTTCTCTTGCAGAAAGACGCTCCTCGGGCCAGTGTACGGATCTCCCATTGAGCAGATACAAATCCTCCCAGTGAAAACCCCTCTGGAACTTCAGAAACGCTACATGGTGTTTATTAACAGGGATAAGGTACCAGCCCTTTGCTCTCTGCCCCGTAAGGTGACCGTGTACTTGGAGCCGGAGGCAGTCTCAGGTATTTCAAGACTCAAGAAAGCCGGCTTTCACAGCCAAGCCCACGACTCCCATCCTGCTCCGCAGTGAAAATGGCCATGAATGAGCGGGAATGACTCTCAGAAGAGTCACCTCGTTTCCTCTGCTCCCAAAAGTACAAGACACGTGGTCCACCAAGGGGTTTTTCTTTTCTGATTTCTTCACAAGGAAAAATCTTATAAAGACCTACAAGTTAGTTACACTTAGTTGTATATTTGATGACTATATGGGAAGGCGTAAGATCATAAGATGCCAGAATTGTCCTGGAAAAGCCTGGACATGTGACCATGAAGATAGGAGGAAAGCTTCCTTTCTGTGTCCCTGGTGGAACCTGCGTCTCTCTCCCAAGGGACCACCGTGCAGGGCATGGTGTGTGCGAAGCCCCAGCCATGTGAAATGCAGCTCTCACACGCTGAGATGGCTGGTTCTAGACACACAGGTCTTTCCCATAAACAGATCTGGAGGTGACAGGTGACCCTGCCAGGCCCGGCCTGGGGCCCGGTTATCTGAGTCTGCATATCTAGTTACATCTTCCTTTCTAGGTTGGACTTCAGATCTTACCAGTTGATGGCAACCCACATAAGACATCTGCTCTTATATGCCACCCCAGCGGGGTGGCTGGAATGGACGTTTCCTATGACGGTCGCTACGCCTTCACAGCAGGAGGGCAGGACCGGTCGGTGGTGCAGTGGGAAATCAATTTAAGGTACGTGATGCGGCGAGAAGCTTGGCCCCATAAGAAGGGTGTCGAGTGGAGACCCCTTCTTTTCACTCAGGAACAGCAGACAGGTATTAAACCCCTACGACATGCCAGGCACTGTGCTAGGCCTGCGGGTACAAAGACGGCCAAGACTCAGGCGTTGCCTTTGGGGTGCTCCCTGCGACACCCGCTCATATTAATGTGCAGACAAAAGGTTACTGTTCTGTCCCAGGGACCCATGGTATTTGCAGGTGAGGCCGTGTGTTTCCACCTTGTTCACCTGGGCCCCATGAGATACTTCTCACCCTGTCGCCGCCTGCAAATTCACACCAGTTAGAGAGATCTAGCCTGAATCTCCGAAGAGTGTGTTACAGAAATAGTAAGAGTATCATTTGAAATGTGTATTTTCAGTCTACTCTTCTCAACCCCCTGCCCTGAGCCGAGAATCTCTGCCTAGGGCGAGGCTGGAGAATTGCATGGTTGAGCATCAGAGAGACACGGACTTTGAAGTCAAAGAGACAAGGGTTCAAATCTGAAGCCTACTCTCTGCTAGCTGTGGGACCTAGGGCAGGTTTCTTAGCAGCTCTGATCTTTGGATTCCTTGTCTGTGAAATGGGGGTACATGGGGGTAAAAATAGGGACTTTTACAGGATCCTTGTAAGGATCAGGTAGGCTGATACATGTAAAGCACACAGCACAGGGATAAGGACTCAGCAAATTAATCATTTCCTTTTGTCTCTTCTTCCTTATAAAGGCATTTGCTATGAGCTCAGGATCTTTGTTACTAAAAAAGGGGGCAACCACTGTGGTGATCCTCTCATCTCCCCAAACTCAGCGAGCAGCCCCAGGGCAGAGCCAGTTCCTTGCCTGACGACCTTCTCCAAGCCCCTGCGTCTCAGGTGGCCCCCTGCCTGGCAGAGTCCCATTGAGGAGCTGGGTAAAAGCAGCTCGGAGGCACCAAGCTTCCTAAAAGAGCAAACCTGATTCATGGCTCCCAGTAAAAGCATACCCCTTACTGTCTGCCACGTGCACATCTTTCTTCTGTGCAGACATCGAAACTTCGCCCCTTAACCTGAATAGGAGCAAGAACAGCCAGGTTAATCCGCTTTGGAACTGCGGGGGTTTCAGTTTGCAGTTGCAGCTCTGACCTTCACCTCTGCCTTCACCTAAGAGGGCAGATCTTGGGAATTTAGAAGCTGGAGGTGAACTCTCCCCTTGAAAAGAACCTCCTGATCACATCCCCAGAATGAGCTGCTTAATTCTTGGACACCTAGCCTGTTACCTGGACTGATGGGGCAAGCAACACCCTGGGGGGAGAACAGAGTCTTCCTTTTTTCGTTTTTGTCCTCTTCTCAATCATCTTGGGATCTGCACTAGTAGAGATTCAAAAAACAAACAAAAAAAAGCACCCACTTTCCAGTAGCTTTCCTGTGCATGGCCAGAGTCCAGGCTTCTGAGAATTTCAATTTAATCTCTTTCAGGGACAAAAGATCATTATAAACTAATTAGCACTTCATTGCTGCTTCTGGTGTTTTAATATGTTCAGTGCTTCACTAATGGGAAGAAATATAAAAACCCTAAACAAGTAAACAAACAAAATTCCCTACCAGATCTACTGATGGCGGGTCGTAGGGTGAAATGAAGATGATAAATCCTCTCACGTTCACGTTATTTTAACCAGCGCACTCCTAGGCCCCCAAACGATCATTGCAGCATCTCACACTTCCCCTGGGAGACCCCTTCCCTCATCTTTCCCCCTGTCTTGGCTGGCAGGCCACCCTCTTTCTCTCCTTGTCTGGCATCCGTTTTAAAATCCCCCATTTTTGTGCTCAACCTCACACCCCCCCTGTAATCCTGCTACCTTGCTCAGACAAGAGCAGAAAGACCTGGATTCAAATCCCACCTCCCCTACTACTTGCTGTATGACCTGAGGCAAGTCCCTTCCCTTCCCTGAGTCTCAATTTCTCCGTCTGTTAAATGGGGATATTATCACCGTGTTCAGAGCTGTTTTAGAGGGTGGTGATTTCTAACATTGCTATTCCCCCTCCTCCCTCCCGCCGTCCCCTCCTCTTCCCCCTCCCCTCCCCTCCCCCCCTCCCCTCCCCCCTCCCCTCCCCCCTCCCCTCCCCTCCCCCTCCCCTCCCCTCCCCTCCCCCTCCCCTCCCCTCCCCCTCCCCTCCCCTCCCCCTCCCTCCCCCTCCCTCCCCCCCTTTTTTTTTTGCGGTACGCGGGCCTCTCACTGTTGTGGCCTCTCCCGTTGCGGAGCACAGGCTCTGGATGCACAGGCTCAGCGGCCATGGCTCACGGGCCCAGCCGCTCCACGGCATGTGGGATCTTCCCGGACCGGGGCACGAACCCACGTCCCCTGCATTGGCAGGCGGACTCTCAACCACTGCGCCACCAGGGAAGCCCCCCGCTTTTTTTTTGTTGTTTTTGTTGCTAACATAAAAGCCTTTGTTTTTAATTTGGTTGATACACATCTGACAAAATATTTTAGAATAAAATAATCCATGAACAGGCACAAGGTATTTACAGTAACAACTGTGAAAAACATAAAACTGACGTATTCTTAAACAGTAATGTCTATTTATAAAATTTTTTGTCGTGAATCCGGAAGACTTTCAGTTCTGCTCATTACCCTGGTCTGAAGCCCCGACAGATGGTGTGTAAGGCCCAGGAGTAGGAGGTGCAACTCTAACACATTTGGCAAGTAAGGACCATCTGTTGGTTTGAGCTCACAGGGAAGTGAGGGGCCCAATCTAGGGGTTAGGACCCCTTTCTCCTCCCCCTCCCCTCCCCTCCCCTCCCCCTTCCCCCCTAGGGAGCGTTTACTGAGCTCTTGCTGTATGCTGGTTGCAGTGCTCACTGTTTCTTGGGCTTTAGCTCATTCCCAAAAGCACTGAGTATATTTCTGGGCACACACACAGTAGGTTTTCAATAAACGTACCTCCATCTTGTGCCCCAGTGACCTCTTTTTTTGTGGCAAGCTTTAGAACCCAACTTAGGCAGAAAGGGGAAGTTACGAGCGGGTCCTGGGGTCTCGGGTCACCGCACTGCGGGGAGAGCGGGCTGGCCCGCCCTCAGCGTTTGCCCTCCGCTCGCCTCGGCTGTTGCTGTCACTCTCTGCAGAGCTGGATTTCGTCACTCAGTGGGAACTCGGCCACTGATAGTCCCCGGATTTCACACCAGAGAGAGGGAGTCTCTTGCCCCAGCTCTGGTGGGACAAGCCCAGCCCTGTCCCTCTGGCTCTCAGGTCAGCTGAGCTGACGGTGGCCAGGAAGCAGGGGACATGGTGTAGTCCTGACTGCTGGAGGGCTGTTCCCAGAGAATCCAGAGCTCTGTGAGCCTGTCCCCTGGGGCCTTCCTGGTGGTGACAGGCTCCTCCATGTCACTTGGGCCTTTACCTGGCCCTGCTTCAGAATCAAATGGCCAATAGTGGCCTCACTGCCCTCAGAGCCTGTTGGGATTGGGCCTGGGCCTGGCCTGGAGCCCTCTCAGCTGGACACCTGCCTTGATGGGTAATATCAGAGCCAAGAGCCGGGTGAAGACTGGGCCCTACTGGAGACGGTCCTCAGGCCCACCTGGACCCCAGGCCCACCTGGAGAGTACACCAGCTCCATGGACCTCACGCAGCCTGCTTGCGTGGGGCTTGTGCGGGGCCGTGACAAGAGGACCGAGGACTGTTTTGTGGCTGCCTCTTGCTGGAGAGCTGTAGGTGCACCTCAATAGCCAGTTCAACAGTAATCATAGTCCTGAGCCAGGCCCTGGGCTTTCCATGTATTGTCTGATGTGTCCTCACAGCCATCCTGTGACGTAGGCACTGTTGGTATCCCTGTTGTACAGATCTGGAAACTAGTTCCAAGGGGTTCAGTGATCTGCCCAAGTAATGGAGTAATGTGCTGGGGCTGGGATTCACATCAACCCCACACCTCAACAAAGATTCATCACAGGAGAAAAATAAAGGGCTTCATGTGGAATCCTTTCTGTGCATTCACTTTAATTTTCGCAACAATCCCCTGAGGCAGACCCTATAATTATTTCCAGTTTACAGAATAGGAAACTGAGGCCCTGAGTGGTTAAGTCACTTGCCCATGATCACACTGCTTGCAAATGGCAGAGCCAGGGCTCACAGGCGTGTCCCTTTGACTCCAGCTTCTGTATACATAACCACTTCCCCACCATGGTCTGCACAAAGTGTGTCTTAATAACCCTACAAAGAGGCTAATCGTCTGATTAGCAGAAATCCAGTTAGTGGATTATTAAGATGATATCATATTATTATTAGCATCTTGTATGAGGTAAAGTCAGCCTCATACAAAAAGTAGGTTTTCTTACCACTTAAAGGGCCTATTTTTGGAAAAATCTGACCCTGTGTTAGAGAGCAGAGGGTTATTTTTATCTGACTGGCGTGGGTCCCTTGCGGCCTCCAGAGTTTTTATGGAAGCAATTAGCGACGGCCATCCACCTGTGCCACGTCCCATTCTTCTGGCTCTGGTCACATGCAGATCTAAAGTTACAGGAGGGCCGCTCAGGGGACTGTGGACCCACCACCCTCCCTCCCTCCCTCCCTCCCCCCAGAGATTGCAGACAAATTGCCAGGTGTCTGCCCTGTCATGCAAGAGAGAATATCATCGTCATTAAGGCGGGTGCCCTGTACCACTGGGTTCCACACTTGAAATTGAATTTTCCATTTGCAGCTTCATTTTGGAGGGAATTTGCTTAACAAGTGTACAGAGACCCTAATCGTATCCTCGCTGTGATACCCTTCGGAGGTCCGCAGCTGGGCGGCCTTGCGGTGCGCTGCGTTCCTGACTGACTGCTGGCTGATAACGATGTTTCTCTCGTTGTTCTAGTGCCCTGGAGGCAGCAGTTTCTCTTGGGGGCGAAGACCTGACCCCATTCTATGGTCTGGTGTCTGGTGGCAGGGAAGGAAAATTCTACAGGGTAATTGTCCTCAGAGTAAACACTTCCTGGTAACATCTAGTTAAGTCTGTAAAACAGATGTGCCCGGGGTTAACCTTCTTGCTTTTTGCCAAAGCTGTTTCCCCCACTGAGCTTAAAATGTACTTTCTAGTAAATGTCCTTGAAGTCTAAATGGCTGCTTTAGACTTAAGCCAAAAATGCATGTTGTGTTTCCACTTTATTTCCACATAGGAGCTGGAAGACTATTTTTACTATTCTCAGCTCCGTAGTCAAGGTATTGATACAATGGAGACCAGAAAGGTGTCGGAACACATCTGCCTGTCGGAGCTTCCTTTTGTCATGAGAGCAATTGGCTTTTACCCATCGGAAGAGAAGGTAGGTAGAATGAAAACAAGAACAGCCGTGCGATGTGTTATTTATAAAAATGACCTCAGGGAGCAGTCATTATAGGTCAAAGTGGAAATTTAACACTATTCTTACAGAAATGGATCAGAAAGGAGGTCCTGGGCATAGCAGATGCACTGCTTAGAAACAGACTTGCCATAAAGATATTCCTGTAAGGCGGATTCCTTACCAGATTTTGATGTTCGTAAGAGCATGGGCTTTGGAATTAGACAGAAGGCCCCTAGCTGCACGAGGACCAGCCTCATCCAGTTCAAAGAGTTGATGCCCGCACAGCGCTTGGCACAGAGTAGGCTACGTAGGAAGAGCTCAGTAAATGCCTGCTGTTGTGACCCTTTCCCTGTAGCTGCCATTCACCTGGCCTGTGTGAATGGGCTGCTCCTGTGAGGTGGGTGCTCATCCCGGGCTGCGGATGGAGCTCAGGAGATGCAGCTGCTCCTCAGAACCTCGTAGCACATGCCAGCTGTAAGGGGCTCCCAGCAGGGACCAGAGGAAATGGTCCTCGTGGAGACTGTGGCTTAAAATGCAACTGATTGGGTTCTCTTACTTGAAATGCTAACACATTCTCATTGTAGAAAGTTTGGAAAAGATACACAAGTGGAATGAAGAAAATAATTACCTATAATCCCAGTACACAGAGACAATAGTTATTGGTATCTTCCTGGATTGATTTATATATAATACATATATATATATAATTTTAAAAAACTAATGGGTACGATATTGAATATATATTTTTATCCTATATTTTCACTTGATATTATGTGATACGCATTTCCCATTTCATTAACAATTCTCTGAAAACTTGATTTATAAAGGATATAGCTTAATTTGAAAACTCTTTGATTTACAAAATAGACCCATAAAGAAGAAAATAGAAATGACTCAGAGGTAATCATTATTAACATTTTGGTGGACTTCCTTCTATTGTTTTATATTTAGACATAGATAAACAAAGAATTGCCATTATATGGTGTATATAGGTATATATCTCAACATTTTACAGAGTACGTGTGTATGTATATGTATACGTGTATAGCAACATTCTCAGTAACTTGTTTTGTGAGCATGTGGTGAAAATTCCTCGATAATATGCTTTTCACCCCTGGCTTTATTAAGATATAATTGACATATAACATTGTGTGCATTTAAGATATTCAATATAGTGATTTTATATACGTATATATGAAAAAATTATTACCACAGTATGGTTAGTTAACACATCCATCCCCTTGCATAGTTACAATTTTTTGTGTGTGATGAGAACTTTAAAAATCTACTATGTTAGCAACTTTCAAATATACTGTACTGTATTGTTAACTAGAGTCCCCATGCTGTACCTTACATCCTCAGGACATGTGTATCTTATAATTGGGAGTTTGTACCCTTTGACCACTTTTCACCCATTTCTCCCACTCCCCACCCCCTGCCCCTGGCAACCACCAATCTGTTTCTGTTTCTATGAGTTTGTTTTTTTTTTAAGATCCCACATACAAGTGAGATCGGACAGTATTTGTCTTTCCCTGTCTGACTTGTTCCACTTAGAGCAGTGCCCTCAGGTTTCATCCATGTTGTCATACCTGGCAGGATTTCCTTCTTTTTTATGGCTAATTAATATTCCAATAATATTCTATCATGCACACAAACACAACCCACATTTTCTTTATCCATCACTACCAACAATGCACAAGAATTCCCTTTTCTCCACATCCTTGTGAACACTTGTTTTCTCTTATTTTTTTGATAAAAGCCATTCTGACAGGTGTGAGGTGATAGCTCATTGTGGTTTTGGTTTGCATTTCCATGATGGTTAGTGATGTGAGCACCTTTTCATGTACTTACTGATCATTTGAATATCTTCTTTAGAAAAATGTCTGTTCAGGTCTTCTGCCCATTTTTTTTTTTTTTTTTTTGTTCCTCCCCCTTTTTTTTTTAAGATGTTAGGGGTAGGAGTTTTTAATTAATTAATTAATTAATTTTTGCTGTGTTGGGTCTTCGTTTCTGTGCGAGGGCTTTCTCTAGTTGTGGCAAGCGGGGGCCACTCTTCATCGCGGTGCGCGGGCCTCTCACTGTCGCGGCCTCTCTTACTGTGGAGCACAGGCTCCAGACGCGCAGGCTCAGTAGTTGTGGCCCATGGGCCCAGTTGCTCCGCGGCATGTGGGATCTTCCCAGACCAGGGCTCGAACCCGTGTCCCCTGCATTAGCAGGCAGACTCCCAACCACTGCGCCACCAGGGAAGCCCTTCTGCCCATTTTTTAAGTGGGTTATTTGGCTTTTTGCTATTGGTTGTGAGTCCCTTATGTATTTTGGATATCAACCCCTTATCAGATATGTGGTTTGCAAATATTTCTTCCCATTCTGTACGTTGCTTTTTCATTTTGTCGATCGTTTCTTTTGCTGTGCAGAAGCTTTTTAGTTTGCTATAGACAACATGCTTTCGAAAGGCTGTATACTCAGTTGATCCATTCCCCAGTTGACAGACACATAGGTTGTCTGAAGTATTTTGGCTGTCAGAGACATGGCTGTGATGCACATCTCTGTGTATGGTTTTTGCATACTTCTCTGATTATTTTCCTGGGTCAGAGTCCTAGGAATAGAATTACTGGGTCAGAGAATATGAACTTTAAGGCCCGTTGCCAAATAGTTTTCCAGAAATGTAGCATTTTGCAGCTCACCATCAAGCATACATAACTCCTGAAACCCAGCTAAGACTCAATGTTCACAGTAGGTGTCTGAGCACATTTTAGTGATATGAGCTGTGGTCCCAGTCATTTCCCTTGGCTTCAGTGGCCTACCCAGAATCACCTTTTTGGGGGTGCTCCAAGTATGACTGGAAGGTGACTTTTATTCTCCAAGTAGCATCTGGAGAAATGAGTTCTCAGAGCCCATAAACCCAGCTGAGTCTTGAATGAGTACCTTAAAAACATCAGGGGGACTTCCCTGGTAGCACAGTGGTTAAGAAGCCACCTGCCAGTGCAGGGGACACGGGTTCGAGCCCTGGTCCGGGAAGATCCCACATGCCGTGGAGCAACTAAGCCCGTGCACCACAGCCACTGAGCCTGTGCTCTACAGCCCACAAGCCAAAACTACTGAGCCCCCATGCCACAACTACTGAAGGCCACACGCTCTAGAGCCCGTGCTCTGCAACAAGAGAAGCCACAGCAATGAGAAGCCCGTGCACCGCAACGAAGAGTAACCCCCGCTCGCTGCAACTAGGGAAAGCCTGTGTGCAGCAGCAAAGACCCAACGCAGCCAAAAAGAAAAAAAAGTCAGGGATTTTTTAAGCTCCTCGAAAGGTCTTTTGGCCAGTATTCATTTTGTAAAAGTATATGGTCAGAAACAGAAGCAACTACCCGCGAAGTTTGTGCAACTCACATAAAAGTGTTCCCTAGAGCTGTGTTTCTAAAGCATGTTCCTTAGAACATTGTTTCCCAAACTGGCAACCTGCAACAGAATTACCTGGAGCATTTACTAAAAAATCAGATTCCGGGGCCCCATCCCAGATCTAGCTGATCAGAATCTCGAAGTATGGGGCCTGGGAGTCTGCATTTTCCACTTTGCCCCTTACCTGGTAGTCCAGCTGGGAAGAGACCCTCCTCCACAGTGCCACACAGACTCAGTTGCTACCTGCAGTGTCTAAGGATCATATTCATATGAAACTCACCAAAATGCCATCATGGGCCATATGTCTCACAATTCCTGTAAGCACTCAGGAGCCTCTCTCTGATGGCTGCAGATCCAAGCCATCCTACTAGGGAAGCAGCACTGGGAGCACAGGCTCCTGGGTCAGGTGGCTCTGGGTTTGACTCCTGACTATAACCACTCGCCAGCTGTGAGACTTGGTCAAGTTTCTGAACCTCTCTAAGCCTCAGTTTCCTCATCTGTAGAATGGGGCTAATAGTAGTACCCAGCCCCTGGAATTATTGTGACGATTAAATGAGTATCTGTTTAGTACAGTACAGGGCACATGTTAAATGTTTGAAAAAACACCATCCAGTATTATTACCTCCACCATCCATCCTATCCTTGTCTCTGGATGTGTGATTATAAAAGGCCTTTAGGTGAATGTCTCTCTGACCCTGTGGATCTTTGTTTACGATACCCTCTCTAAAATCAGTTTTTTATTTTCTTGATTTGTCTGGTAAAGAGACTTTATGTAAATGGCCGAAAGCCATCAAACTGATGGCAGCCTTCTCACTCAGGATTCTTGACTTTAAACCCTGGGCCCATGTAAATGTGTCCTCTGCAGTCCTGCTTTGTTGATAAGGGAATTCTGGGTGTTTATCCTTTGTGACTGTCACCCACCTGCCACACAAATCGCTGAAGGAGGACGGTGGCGCAGAGTGGCTGTGGTTTTTCTGCTTCCTCTAGAAGTAAGAGGTGTAATTACCAAAGGCTCACTCCGTTGTCCTATCATTGGCCAAAAATAATAAAGCTTAACAACCTATCGAAATCTTGCTGATGAGTAAAAAGTACCCAGAGGGACTTCCCTGGTGGTCCAGTGGTTTGGTCTCGCTGCTTTCACTGCCAAGGGCCCGGGTTCAATCCCTGGTTGTGGAACTAAGATCCTACAAGCCACGCAGCGTGGCAAAAAAAAAAAAAAAAAAAAAGTACCCAGAAAAAAAGTTTAGTCTGCAACAAATGTTATAAAGTGACATGGAATATTATTTACCCACATTAAAATGGTCATTGCAAGGTTGTCACTGACTGTTGTGTCGCCCCCCCCCGCCAGCTGCTAAGAAGGGGTTTCAGCGCCCCACTCAGTGTCTTCATAAATACCCTGGACTCCAGGGTTTTTAATCCATTAAAAAAAATAAATTTACTCTTTGGAGATGTTTTCTGAAGGCCCCCGATCCAGATGTGGCCACATCCAAGTGCAAACACTGTTCGCTGATGAATTAGTTTATATCTGAAGCTCCGAGGGGAGAACTTTTTTTTTTTTTTTATGGTACGCGGGCCTCCCACTGTTGTGGCTCCTCCCGTTGCGGAGCACAGGCTCCGGACGCGCAGGCTCAGCAGCCATGGCTCACGGGCCCAGCCACTCCGCGGTATGTGGGATCCTCCCAGACCGGGGCACGAACCCATATCCCCTGCATCGGCAGGCGGACTCTCAACCACTGCGCCACCAGGGAAGCCCAGGGGGAACTTTCTGATCTCTAGTTTCCATCAGATTTATAGCGATCTTAATAAAAATGTTTTCGGGGCTTTGAAACTTTTAAACCCAGGCTTCGTCATGGTTAATGAAACATTTCCTATTAAGATGCAGCTGTTCCCCCTCCCCCGAGAAGTTGCATGAAGAAGTATGTGCCGCTGATAAGAGTATTTTCACACTTGGTTACTTGAAAGACTTAGAAACACAGACTCAAGCCAGCCCCCCAAGGCTCTACATTATTTATATTTTTCTTATGTCATTTTAACTGCCTTAGGGATTTGAATCTAGTCAGTGTGGTAGATTGAAGCCAAATTATACAAGAATGTAACCCTCCCCAAAGAATCCCTAACCATTCCCATCTTCTGCAGAACACAGCCAAAGAGGTGAGGTGGGCTGCTCTTACAAATCTTCATTTTTTTAAAAGAAAGATCTGCAATGTTGATAATGTTATAAACCCTAAGTTTGGGTTCCTACGTTAGGGCTCTTCACAGTTTATATAGCTGATTTCACATACGAGAAAGTTTCATCTTCCACCTCTATAGATATATTTTTCCCTCCGGGACTTTGGAATATCGTGTTGGGGCCAGGCCTGTGTGTCATATGTGTTCCCTGGTCACTTGTGGCTATGTTTCTTTTTAGCTTGCAGAGCGTTATAGATTCTTGATAGGTTTTTGCAATGAATTAACAGCAGTTCGACCACTTAGTTCTATAAATTAAGGCCAATCCTGGCAGAGAGGTGTGTACCCAGCAAGAGCTCACACCGTGGGGGCTCAGCAAATCTTGGTCGGATGAGTAAATGAATGAACGATATGCTCACCAGTCGTGTTTGACTGCAAAAACAATAAGGGAGATAGAATCCCTGACATTATTGTTTGATCTCAGAGTAATTAATAGTAGCCCTAACTATTTGGTATATTCAGCAGCTTTAGCCTTGTTTAGGAGGGTTTGGAGAGGAAATAATCACTTAATTTTTAAATGTGCTCAACTTTGGACCCAGCAATTCTGCTTTTAGGAGTATATCCCACAGGAAAACTCAGGCAAGTGTAACAGTGATGTACTGCAGGATGGTTTATAATAGTGAAAAATTAAAACAACCTTAAGGTCCGTTGATAGGAGATGGGGTAAATCAAGGAAGGCACACCTACACTTAGTAGTTATTAAACAGTGAAATTGACCTATGACTCTTTTTTTTCTGTTCTCTTCTTTTTTTTATTCTTTAATTTTATTTATTTGGCTGCGTCGGGTCTTAGCTGCAGCGCATGGGCTCTTTGTTGCGGTGCGCAGGCTTCTCTCTAGCTGTGGCACGCGGGCTCCAGAGCGCGTGGGCTCAGTAGTTGCAGCGCATGGACTTAACTGTCCCGTAGCATGTGGGATCTTAGTTCCCCGACCAGGGATCGAACCCACGTCCCCCGTATTGGAAGGCGGACTCTTAACCACTGGACCACCAGGGAAGTCCCTGACCTATGATTCTTGACTCAGAAAGAATGTGCTGCTTTTGCTGTTAAAGGACAAAAGGCAAGTTGCAGAACAGTATGTAAAGCATGACCTCACTTCATTAACAATAATATATAGAGCTCATATATGCCTAGAGAAACTGAAAGAACTTCTTCCAAACCCTTAACGACACTGACCTCTGAGGCACGGGATCCGTGAGAGCTTTTACTCTCTACTTTCTACGTATCACCCCCGTCAGCTGGGGCCTCTGGTACCAGCTGGAACCCAGCCCTGGTTCCCACCCGTAGTCGGAGTTCGGGGCTGCCCTGGGGGCTCGCGCTCTCCTGGCCTCGGGGCTCCCCCGTGTGCGAGTGCACACTCCAGGTCATTCCAGACGTGACGCTCAGCATCTTCCTCCTTTTCCACGAAAACAGAAAGCCCATCCACACAAGACAACTTCCCTGAAACACTGGGAATCACCAGAAGGATTCATGCATAACCTCCTTCCACAGCAGTTTACCTAAAACTTCTCATTAGACCTTCTTCCCAGTCCCGATGACCACCCCCAGGGGGGCTTCCTTGCTGGTCTTGACCCCCACCAGGCTCTGCTCCCCCTCCTCCTTCCCTGAGGAGCACCCCCTCCTGTCCCTCTGCTGGCCATGCCAGTTCAGCTCTTAGCTTCTATTTCCAAATCTGCAGTGTCAGCCCATCTCTAGGGTTTACAAATGAAAACACTTCCCATTTAGTCACGTCCACTCTCCTTAGAAGACCATCGTGGTTGTAACTTGCTGGGGAGAGGGGAGGCTCATACATACATTTATGTAGAATTTAATTTTTCTTTTTCTTTTTTTTTTTTTTTTTGCGGTATGCGGGCCTCTCACTGTTGTGGCCTCTCCCGTTGCGGAGCACGGGCTCCGGACGCGCAGGATCAGCGGCCATGGCTCACAGGGAAGCCCGAATTTAATTTTTCTTAACTACAAGCGGTAGCTTGTATTGCTTTTGTATTCAGAGCAAAACCCAGAAAGATAAATGAACAAATCCTCCCCAAACCTTGTGTGCTAATCTTTGTGGCTAAACCGCGGTCCCAGCTGGGATGGAGGGAGCGTAGCCAAGTGGCACAGCCGTCTGCCATACGAGGAGGAGAAATTTGAGCCAACGGTCATGGGCACAGTTTCTGCTCTGATGAAGACCCCATGGGAATTTGGAAATTCGCACTTTGAAGAAAGGTCCTCAGTGGGTTGGATTTGTTCTGAAGCATAAATATCAGGAGGTGTTTCCATCCTGAAAGTGAGAGAAATGGCGCACTGCTGTCAGGAGGCCTTCCTGGTCCACTGAGAACCCTACGCCAGGGAGCACTGCTGTTGCCACACTTACAGCATCTAAAGAAAGAAATACTAAAATGCTGCGTGGCCACTAAAAAAGAATGCAGCTGATAATATCAATAACACCAACAGCGGCAACAGCAGACCAGCCCTTCTCGCTTGAGCGCTTGCTGAGAGCCAAGGACCGTGCCAGCCCCCCTGGCGTTTAGTCCTCACAGCAAGCAGATGCTTTTATCATCTCCATTTTACCAACCAGGACAGTGAGGCTTAGGGGATGAGGAAGCTTGCACGGCCACTCAGGGCCGCGGTCTGTACCCCAGCTGGCTGGTCTTAGTGCAAACAAAAGTCAGGACATCAAGCGCTGGCTATTGCTGAGGGCTGGGGAATGAAAGAGCACTTCACTTCTGTTCTTTACATCTCCAGGGTTTGCACCTTTTATAACAAGCACATATTCATCTTTACTGGTTTTATGATGATAAAAGAATAGATCATAGTCACGGTGAAAATTACATTTTTAAAAACTGAGGTTATTTGCTTTGTTACTTGCCTTTGCCATTGCTTCACCTCTGTATTATATTTCTTTTTTTTTTTTTTGGCCTCACCGTGAAGCATGTGGGATCTTAGTTCCCTGACCAAGGATCAAACCTGCACCCGCTGCATTGGAAGTGCGGAGTCTTAACCGCCGGACTGCCAAGGAAGTCCCTATCTTTCTTCCTTTTGTTATTATTATTATTTTTGGCCACGCCTCATGGCTTGCGGGATCTCCCCTAACCATGGCAGTGAAAACGCAGAATCCTAGCCACTAGACCACCAGGGAACTCCCTATTTTTCTTCCTTTTAATCAACTTTATTGAGATATATCACATATCATACAATTCACCTATTTAAAGTGAGTCAGTGGCTTTTAGTATGTTCACAGAGTTGTGCAACCATCACTACTATCGAATCCTAGAACACGTTTATCACCCTAAAAAGAAGCCCTGTACCCATTAGCCATCACTTCCCATCCCCCCTCCTCAGCCCCTGGCATCCACTAGTCTACTTCCCATCTCCGGATTTGCCTCTTCTGGACATTTCATATAGATGGAATCATATGATGTGCGATCGTTTGTGTCTGGCTTCTTTCACTGTTTTCAAGGTGCATCCATGTTGTAGCATAATCAGTACTTCACTCCTTTTTCTAGAGGAGTAAAGAAAAGAGAAGCCACTGTGGTGGCTTCTCTTGTTGTGGAGCTCGGGCTCTAGGCGCATGGGCTTCAGTAGTTGTGGCTCGCAGGCTCCAGAGCGCAGGCTGAGAGTTGTGGCGCACGGGCTTACCTGTTCCGCGGCATGTGGGATCTTCCTGGACCAGGGCTCGAACCCATGTCCCCTGCATTGGCAGGCGGCTTCTTAACCACTGCGCCACGAGGGAAACCTATCATTCAGATTTTAAAACCTTTAAAAACATTCACCTGGGGTGGGGAAGAATCCCCGGAAGTGCTTGCAGCCTGGGCCCCGTGAGGGGCTGGGCGGAGGTCACCATAAAGGGCGCTGGGAATGGTGGGGTTGTCATCTCTGAGTCTCCCCCTGGCCGGCAGACAGCAGGGAGAGAGCGTTGTGGTCCAGCACCGAGGGCTGGCCTTCTCCTGGGTCAGCGTCCAGTGGGCAGGACCTGACAGGAGGCAGCTGTTGTGCAGATAGTTACTGGTGAGGCGGGCAGTTGTGAGTGACAGAGCGATGCGCCAACAGCAGAGGCGTCTCCAGCCCTGGAAGCTGCTGCTCAGCCCCTTCTTCCCTGCCCCAGGTCAGTGCGAAACGCCGCTGCGATGGGCCACACGGAGGGGGTGTGAGGCGAAGAGGATGCTGGGAGGAAAGACTGTCTCCTCATTTGCCAGGGATGGTCTAGAGAGCACTAGGTGTGTGTAAGGAGGAGGGAGAGTCCCTCCAGCCTGCGAGTCTATGAAACTATCACAGAAGAAACCAACCCGCACCAGGAGCCCGTTTAAAAAGACGAGGAATGGCCCCAGTTCAAGTGTACCATGTTCCTCTCCGTTTAACAGGGAGGTTATAAAACTTAATTATAAGACACAATTCTAAGGCCATCAGTGGCTTCCTGCGGCTGACAACAGGATCGCAAACCCAAAGGCCTGTGGAGAGAATGACAGCGGCAGGAGTAAAGCAGTCCTGGGCCAGGGGACCCCGGCCCTCCAAGGACAGGCCACCCTCACATCTCGGGGCCTGGGCAGTGGTACCAGCAGAGGTCCAGGGGCCGACTGTGTAAATGTTTAAAAGTTATAAATCAGGAATTCCCTGGTGGTCCAGTGGTTAGGACTCTGTGCTTTCACTGCTGAGGGCCCGGGTTCAATCCCTGGTTGGGGACCTAAGATCCTACAAGCTGCATGGCGCGTGGCCAAAAAAAAAAAGTTATAACTCAAATGACAAGCTGTTGAATAGATATTCGACCTCGACAGTTCTACCTTTTTAAAAATTTTTAATTAATTAATTTATTTATTTTTGGCTGCGTTGGGTCTTCCTTGTTGCGCACAAGCTTTCTCTAGTTGTGGCGAGAGGGGGCTATTCTTTGTTGCGGTTCACGGGCTTCTCGCTGCGGTGGCTTCTCTTGTCGCAGAGCACGGGCTCTAGGCGTGTGCAGGCTTCAGTAGTTGCGGCTCGTGGGCTTCAGTAGTTGTGGCTCATGGGCTCAGTAGTTGTGGCTCGCGGGCTCAGTAGTTGTGGCTCGCGGGCTCTAGAGCACAGGCTCGGTAGTTGTGGCGCCTGGGCTTAGTTGCTTCGCAGCATGTGGGATCTTCCCGGACCAGGGCTCGAACCCGTGTCCCCTGCCTTGGCAGGAGGATTCCTAACCACTGCACAACCAGGGAAGCCCCCCTTTTTTGAGTTTTAAGAGAACTTCTTCCATGGCCTCATTGTGCCCACGGTGTTTCATTCATTCATTCATTCATTCATTCAGTAAACATTTCTCTGGGCCCCCACGATGTGCCGGGCTCTGAACAAAGCTGCTGTGGAAATAGAGATGAACGCTATTGCTACAGCTTAATGGAGGAGACAGATGCGGGCCTGAAGAATTAGAATATGCCTCACAGCTGCCACCCACCATTACTCTCTGATGAAAATCACAAGCTGGGTGCTGATTCTTTTTAGCATGAGCATCACCTCTGCTAGCCGCTGTGGTGTAAGAGCTGGTTCTCAAAGCTGTGGCCCCCAGACCAGCAGCACAGGCCTCACCTGGGGATTTGTAAGCAAAGCAGATTCTCAGCCCAGATCCCAGACTCACGGAATCAGAAACTCTGGGGGTGGGACCAGCAGTCTGTGTTTTAATGGACCCTCTGGCTCATGTTGATGCCTGATAAAGTTTGAGATCCCCTGCCTTAAAGCCATACTTCTCAACCTTGGCCACACATTCATATCCTCTGGGGAGCTTTTAAAAACTATGACTGCTCATACTCCACCCCAGAACAATTAAATCAGGATCTCTGGGAATGGGGCCGAGGCCTTAGAATGTTTAAAGCTCCCTGGGTGAACCACTGCCTTAGTGGATGACAGGCCAGCGTGAGAATGCCAATAAGAGGCCGGGCTGAAGCCAGCCAGAGCGCTCTGGGCGACCGCGGGGCCTCCCGCTCCTCCTACCTGGGCCCTGGGAAGGCTCTGGGCATTCCATTCGGGCTCCGAGGTTCCTCTCCCAAGCACGAACCTCGTTTAGACACGTAGCAGCACCTGCCTCTTCAACTAACACAGAGTAGGCTCGGGAAGGAAATGTTATGATGCTGAAGCTGCCAGCTCTCTGCTCGTTGAGCAGTGATCTCTGGTCAGTCATTTGGGGAAAGAGAGTAAGAGGTGAATCACCTACAGAGGGGTTTGTGCCAAGAATGTTCCCTGAGATCTTTGGAACGCTCTGGGTATGAGTAACTCCAGGCACTCTTGGATTCCTTTTTTGTCCTCTTTGGGTTAGTCTCCTATTTCTGAATTGAGTTTGAATCGTATATTGCATTTGTAAAGTACACATATCATTTACATTATAATTTATGTATTTATAAATTATAATTTATGTTATAATTACATGCATTGTAATTAGCAGGGACATAGGAAGTATAATAATCACAAGAACAATGATTGCCAGTTGAGTGCTGTGTTAGGCACTGTGTCAGCACTTTAGATACATTGTCACAGTAAGCGTCAGATCAGCCCACTGCAAATGGTTTACCATATTACTCCCTTTTTCAAGACAGGACACTGAGGATAAGGAATGTTAAGTTACTAACCCAAAGTCATATAGAAAATGGCAGAACCAGGTTTTGAACCTAGGTCTGCCTTCAAAGATCGTAGTGTTAGCCCCAGTCTCCTTTGGCTTATCGTAAGTGGTAGCACATGCATATACTAATAGTATTAAAATCATATAGTAGAATCTGTAAATAATATATGCTACTGGGTAGTTTTATTTATACACAAATTGTACATAATTTAACATGCAGTTGTACATAATATAAACTCAATAAATGCTGTATATGAAAATGTTACCAATTAGAGCTACTTGCATAGTACCAATTATGGTTCATTTGTATCCATAACCAATGACGTTATATCTAAAGACCATTCCTGGAATGTTGCATTGAGGATATATGGCTTCTTTGAAAATATTAGACGATTACTAAGATACAATGTAAAAAGGGGAAAAGCAGGATACAAAAAAGGATATATACACATACTAGTTTTGCAAAAAAAATAGACACATGTATTTTATATGCATGGGAAAAAGTGGCAGGAAGGTACCCCAGATCTTTCACAGAAATGATGGTTGGACTGCAAGAGGTTTGTATTTCCTTCTTGATACTTGGGGCAAGACCAAGACACTAGGATGTTCCAGACAGGCTAATATTTGGCATTGCTTCAGACTGGTGCTCTTTCATTTATTTAGTGGACGGGGAGAAATTGGCTATCTATTGATAAATATTGTGTACAAATATAGATTCTCTTCCTGATTCATTCCTACAGACCAAAAAATTTCAGGTTCTGGGGAAAAAAATTATTTCCCACTTTTCTGTGGCTCTTATTCTCTCTCTCTGTCTGTCTGTCTGTCTGTCTGTAAAATTCAAAACCCTGCAATTTGGAGGGACACATATTAGTTTCAAATGTAAACACTAAAATAATTACTCATTTCTAGCCCTTTGTCAGGCACGGTTCAGGTTTCTGGATTTTAGCCGACTGCAGTGTGCGTGGTACAAAAATACTGCACAGAGAAGGCTGATGGGAGTGAGGAGAGGTTTTGTTTGTTTCTGTGTTCTATTTCTCTCCTCCTTGCATTTTGCCAGTTACGCAAGGAGCCCTGTGTGGAGACCTGCATTAACTGGCACCATATTTCCATTTGAATCCACAGACATGTCAGCACTCTGCTCATTCTAGGAAATTTGGAAAATACGCAAAGAATGACTTTCCAAATCAGAAAGCAGCCCTCACAGAATGAGTTGGGAATTGTTCCCTTTTCTTATGTTTTTGGGAGAGTTTGTGGCGGATTGGTATTCTTTAAATATTTGGTAGAATTCACCAATGAAGCCATTTGGTCCTTGGTTTTTCTTTGCGGAAGCTGTAAAGTTACTAATTCAATCTATTTACT
Source organism: Hyperoodon ampullatus (assembly GCF_949752795.1). Lineage (NCBI taxonomy): Eukaryota > Metazoa > Chordata > Mammalia > Artiodactyla > Ziphiidae > Hyperoodon > Hyperoodon ampullatus. The sequence continues at coordinate 8,187,625 of NC_136926.1, read as the reverse complement.
TGTTATAGGTCTGTTTAGATTTTCTCTTCTTCTTGAGTCAGTTTTGGTCATTTGTATCTTTCTAGGAATTTGTCCATTTCACCTAAGTTATCTGATTTGTTGGCATATAACTGCTCACACTCTTTTTTTAATCTCTGTAAGATTGGTACTGGTATTCCCTCTTTCATTCCTGATTTTAATAATTTGAGTCTTTTCTCTTTTTTTTTTCTTGGTTAGTCTCGCTTAAGATTTGTCAACTGTGTTGCTATTTTCAATGAGTGATGGCTTCTTAGGTCTTCATTTTAAAAATTATATCACATAAGTTGTATGTATGTTACATAGGATCTTTTGAGTATATCAAACATTGCAGGATAAAGATGGAAAGGAAAAAGGAGTCATGGTGCAGTTAGTTGCCTTAAGAAACTTACCACAGCCTTAGGTCCTGTATTTGAGTTTCACACTGAATTATTTGCTTGTTCATCTAAACTAATTTCTAAATTCTTCAGGATTCCATCTTTTAAATGAAACTAATATCTTCTTCACAAAGCAAGGGTGTAGTAGATACACTGTGAGATACTTAGGTGAAAAGTGAAGAAATGAAACACTGTTCATGCCAATGCTAATAGTATTGACCAAGTTGGACAGTGGATCAAGGCTGCTGTAAAATTTAGTACCACAGAGTGGGTGGCTTCACACAACAGGAATTTATTCTCTCATGGAAGTCTGAAATCAAGGTGTCAGCAGGGTCCTGCTCTCTATGAAACATGTAGGGGATAAAGTGTGTCGTCGCCTCTTCTAGCTTCTGCAGTTACCATCAATCCTTGATGGTCCTTGGCTTAAGCTGTGTCCCTCCAACCACTGCCTCGGCCATCACATGTCCATCTGGGCCCTGAGTGTCTCTTTCCTCTTTTTTTTTTTTTTTTTTGGTGGTACGCGGGCCTCTCACTGCTGTGGCCTCTCCTGTTGCGGAGCACAGGCTCCGGACGCGCAGGCTCAGCGGCCATGGCTCACGGGCCCAGCCGCTCCGCGGCATGTGGGATCTTCCCGGACCGGGGCACGAACCCGTGTTTCCTGCATCGGCAGGCAGACTCTCAACCACTGCGCCACCAGGGAAGACCTCTTTCCTCTTTTTATGAGGACACGGGTCATATTGTGTGAAAGGCCCACCCTCCTCCAGTACAACCTCATCTTAACTAATGACATCTGCCCTGAGGGACTGAGGAACTGGGGGTTAGGACTTCAACCTATCTTTCTTTTGGCGGGGGGATACAGTCAACTCATAACATACATGTTCTAAGCTAATGGCGAACATTTGTCTGTAACTCTCCAGTTCTTAGCAGTCTATCAAAGTGTCTCTTCTGCTTACCATGGTCTTTTTTTTTTTTTTTTTCCCTAAACCTCTTTCCTAGATTGAAGATATGTTTAACGAAATCAGATTTAGTGAGTATGTGGACACTGGAAAACTAATTGACAAAATCAACCTACCGGATTTCTTCAAAGTTTACCTTAATCACAGGCCACCCTTTGGTAACACCATGAGTGGCATCCAGCGGAGCTTTGACGTTCTTGGTTTTACCAATTCAAAGGGAAAGAAAGCTATTCGAAGAGAGGATTTTCTGAAACTGCTTCAAACCAAAGGTAAGTACCTAAATAGGTATATCTCGTAACACCCTTGAGCCGTTCCCACTGGAGAGAACTGAGCTGGGAGACAGACCACCCCCCGGCATCTCTGATTTGACTGGACTTCAGCCGCGAGGATGCCGCTTACTGGCCCACGTGGCTGGCAAACACGGGGTAAAGGGAAGGATGCCGGGAGCCAGAAGGATGCAGTTTATGTCCCAACTTCCTGGAACTGCAAGATTCAGGGCCTTCACTCGTAAAGCAGGAATACAAGTGCCAGCCATCAACCTCACAGAGCTACTACGAGACGGGGTTGCATTTGTGAAATAAAGCCACACCAAAGTAAAACTTTTCATTTTTACCTATTCTTTTCCTCATCGTACCTTAAAAAAAAAATACATTTATTTATTTATTTTTGGCCGCGTTGGGTCTTTGTTGCTGCGCTCGGGCTTTCTCTAGTTGCGGTGAGCAGGGGCTACTCTTCGTTGCGGTGCGCGGGCTTCTCTCTTCGTTGCAGTGCGTGGGCTTCTCATTGCAGTGGCTTCTCGTTGTGGAGCACGCGCTCTAGGCGTGTGGGCTTCTGTAGTTGTGGCACGTGGGCTCAGTAGTTGTGGCTTATGGCCTCTAGAGCGCAGGCTCAGTAGTTGTGGTGCACGGGCTTAGTTGCTCCTCAGCATGTGGGATCTTCCCGGATCAGGGCTCGAACCCATGTCCCCTGCATTGGCAGGTGGATTCTTAGCCACTGCACCACCAGAGAAGTCCTTCCTCATTGTTTTATGTGAGGAAGTCAAGTAGCCCTTTTCTCTGGGCGATCATTTCATCTTAGCCAAACTGGTGCTTCTAATGTGAGGGAATTTGAAATGAAGCTAAGCACAGTCTTTGTCAGAGTGCTGTCTTCTTTCTCTGCACAAGCCCCAACACAGTCCCCTGGGTTGGAGTCCCATTTTTAGCACCATATAAGGAAGTCGATGTGACAGTAACATGGGACTCCCTAGATTGTTTTTGTGTCTCAATGAAACAGTGGAATCATTCTCTTGAAGACCTCAGAATGATGATGCTAAACTCTGACATGAGGCTCAGTCCCACGAGCTGAACAGCCTCCTTTTACCTTTGTGATGCCCAGGTGAGCACATGACGGAAGAAGAGATGTCTGACTGCTTCGCCACACTGTTCGGACTGAATCCTGAGGGCTGGAAATCCGAGCCCGCAGCCTCTTCTGTCAAAGGTACTACAGTGGGCTCTGTCTGGACACGTAGCTGAGGTGCACTAATTTGTTGGCGACTTAAGTGCATTAATGTCTTCTAACTGGTGCAAGCCACTCTCCTTCATACCATGCACACAACAAAGCAAGTTCTGTTGGGAACCCAACATGAATAAGTTATAAAAAGACCAGGGAGTGGTGGTCATGTCTAAGAGATGAAAGCTTTTGCTCCTGTGCTCCGTCCTTCCTTTGTGTCTCCCAGCCTTGTTTCTTCCCTTTATTCCCCCGATCCAGTCCTCATCTTTCCAGCTTGGGTAGGCGAATCCTGGCCACTAGCAGAGGATGCAGTTCGGAAGCTCTTTCAGAAGAGGTATTGTCAGGAGAGCCTTGGACGAGGAGAGGGCAGGGACTCAGCAGGCAGGCACAAGCCCCACTTCCAGCTGCCAGAGCTTGAACATCTTTAAAGATCATCCTGGGACTTCCCTGGCGGTCCAGTGGTTAGGACTCTGCGCTTCCACTGCAGGGGGCGCGGGTTCGATCCCTGGTCGGGGAACTAAGATCCACATGCTGTGCAGTGTGGCCAAAAAAAAAAAAATCATCCTCTCCTTTCCTGTCTGAGGATTTCCCACCTCCTTCTTCTAGCTCACTGATGCCCTTGTGCTGGAACGTGTCCATGGACAACCCCGAGTGCTGCCCTGCTGCCCCCATGGGGTCGGGAGCAAAGACTCCTCACCAGGCTTCCTTCTCCCTCTCCTCCTGTTGTCTGTTCCCAATTTCAAGTTGAACAGAGTTCCTAACACAGATAGTTCTAGACTCCAGGATCTGATTGGTCATTTCCAACCTGCAAGCTCCTCTATGCCATTCCTTGTGTACCTGGGATCTCAGAATGTCACTTTCCCAATTGCTTTATATACACACACATGCAATACTGTGTTCCTAAGTGTCTCAAAACAGTAAAATCAATGATGCCTTGTAGTTGAGGCTTTCCAACGAAGTGTGCAGAGATCTGGGTAACAGTGCTCCAAACCCAAACCACGAAGGAGGGATTTTAACCAGTTTCCACCCAAAGGTTTTCACGGAATCAGGGCCAAAGCCCAGCACAAAGATCCTCTCACTTTTGTTTAGTATCATTTCCTCATATTTTTGGAAAATGCTTCTGAGTTAGAAACCAAATTGTTATGAAGGCATTTGCTTTCTTTTCTTGTTTGGTTAGGTTCAGAAATTTGCTTTGAAGAAGAACTTCCAGACGAAATCACTGCAGAAATATTCACGACTCAAATTCTTGGCCTAACCATTTCCCAAGATTCTGGACAAGATCCTACGGTCACTGAAGTTGAAAGGAGTGCCTGAAGCACAAAGGACTTTGTGTGTGTGTGTGTTTTCCACGAGGCACTGCTTTTCCCGCATTTCCCTACCCCTAATCTAATCTTCAGAACGTTTAGACATTAAAAGCAAATTTCTTTTAAGCAATGGAATTCACAAAGTTGGACATTCCACTGTTTCTGAAATAGAAAAGTGGGTGGAGGCAAGAAAACCGATGGCAGCTGGATGGAAGGGGTGGCTGGAGACCCCGGCCGCCGTTCTCATGCCTGATCCACGGCAGTGCTGCCTGGAGGGGGTTTGGACAGGACGAGAAGGTGGCGTGGTCCCCGGGGGCAGAGGGGGCCTCAGCCAGCAGCAGGCCGTCCTCGTGGCAAGTGTGGCCTTATTTCTATCCCCCCAAGTGGCACCTGGACCCTTAGCCTAATGTGGCCTGATATGGATCATCCCAGCCTGCTATTAGGCTGGGGCGGGGGCGTTGGGTGCTCTGGGCTCCCAAGAGCCCCGGCTTGTGGCTTCGTATCAGCAAAACCCCTGAGCAGCTGTGTGCGACCGTTATGAAGAGCATCACTGGCCATGCTTAACGCCGGTGGCACCTGCCAGAGAGAATGCAGAAGAAGAGCAGCCCCGGAGCCCTGTGTGTTGTGCAGCTGGACCAGAAACCGCCGGCCGGCCTCCCCGGGGCAGAGCTCAGCAGCCGGGAGCCGCCCCCTCACACAGCGCACGCGCCGCGCACGGGCCAGTGTGGTTGATTCGCAGCCTTGAACTCCGCTGGGCTGCAGAACGCGCGGAGCAGGCAAAAGCAGTTCCCCAGCTCGGGATGTTGAGGGAACGTGACTAAGGCTTCAGCAGCATTCTGACCTTGAAGATAGGGTACCCTCGTCATATAAACAGATGGAAGTTATGGTCTGATTTTAAGAGTTTTGTCCTCAGTTATGAGGTCTCACTCAGGCAAGTGGGCCAAAGGTCATTCTCCACACGTGCTTAGTCCGACACACCCGCCGGCCATTACCAGCTCCTTCCCCGGAGAAACCAGCCTTTGAGATGATGTCTCTGACCCCCGGAGCAGGGGTCTGTGTGAGAGAAACAGAACGGCCGCAGCCCCCTCCTCCAGGCACAGAGCCCCCTGCGTGGCGGCCGTTTGGAAACCTGGCTCTGGGGGTCCTTTGGACAGCTCGGGACACAGAACTGAGCCGTATCCCCCACCCCGGCTGTGTCACCACAGCCTTGGGACAGCCGGCGCCCGCTCGTCACACTGTATACCTCCAGGGCTTTGCAACCTGGTTTACATCTGGTTCTTTTTGAAAAACACAAAAAGAAATCCAAGCTTTGTGAATCAACATTGCAGCTGCTAAGGGCTTAGGGGAGACAGACTACCAAGCCAGTTAAAAAGTTCCCGGGGACATTTTAGGGAACAGAAAACTCTCAAGTGACTTGTTCTCTTCAGAAAGTAACTCAGAATTGGATGCACTCTGGACACCCACCAGGGGCTGCTTTGATCAGGTCCGGCTCCCTCTTTTTGGTTCTTGTTGACGACATATATTGGAGTCATCGTCTGGAGCAGAACCGGCCCGTGAGCAGTTGGACCCGCGGCAGTGGGTCTGGTGAGCGGGAACCGCCATCAGGCCCAGGCTGAGCCGCTCGCTCTGCGTGCTGAGTCGATACGGGAAGGGTGAGGGTCAGTGCGGCCGTTCATCCGGGAAGGCCCAAACAGCAGGGGACAGCAGCATCCATGTCAGCAGCCTTCCCACCCTGCTCCCGGCCCAGCCAGGCCACGAGCGCCCCTTCTCACCCTTTCTGCTGGTGCTTTTCTTGGGGTATCTCTCAGCTTGTCCGACCAGCGTGAAGAGCAGCTCATGTGCACCTTCCAGCCCCGGCGGGGCGTCTTCACCTGCTGGCCACGCAAGCGGTGGCGAGGCCGGGCCCCAGCACCCGGGTCCAGGGGAGGAGGAGGAGGGCTGCCTTCCTGCCCAGAGAGCAGAGAGCCCAGACTCTCCCAGCCGTGTGGGTAGCAGAGCAGCGACGCCAGAAATGGAGCGAGCAGAGACCCAAGACGGATGGTCTCACTGGGCTTCTACATCAGACGTAGGGACGAGACACTGGACACCAAAAAGCACCATGTGATGTTCTTTTGAAAAAATAATACTGTTTCAGATGGGGCCTCTGGCTACCGACCTCTGCATCCTGGCCTGTTGCTTCCAGAGTTCAGGAGCCCGTGGAAAAGCCATGATTGTCCAGGAACCACCCAAAGCCTCCCCCGCCCCCCACTCTCTCCTCTACAACCCCAGGCCCCTCCGGGGCAGGACGAGTGTCTTGTTTGCACAGCACCAGCCCAAGGGCCGGGCCGGCCTGGGCTTGCATCCTGCCTCGGCCATTTAGCAGCACCCTGTGTGCCCTTGGGTGTGGCTAATCTCTTAAACCTCAGTTTCCCCCTGGAACAACTCCTGGGGTGGTGGTGAGGATTAAAAGAGATATTGCAAATAAAAGTGTTCCTGGCATAACGTAGTGCTCAAAGTAGGACAGCAGCTATTATCACTGTAGGCAGAAACTGTGCCTGAGACTGGGGAAGACGTTTGATGAGAATTAATCTCTCCCGACTCCAGGGTTTTAGCATCTGTTAACACTTGCTCAAATAGGGGTCTCTGCAAGCTTTGACAAAGGACCCTTGATAAATATTTGTGGAACGACTGAATGAATGTGGATGAACGTGAAGCTTCAGTGCTCTTTTAATGCTGACTTAGCTTTTGAATCAAAGTGAATCCGGCCCCCACAGGCCATCTGCATCAGGGTCAGCAGACTCTCTGGAAAGGGCCAGAGGGTAAACAGTGGGGATCTGTGGGCCGAGTGGGCTGTTGGATGCCTCACCTCGGCCGCTGGAGCACAAATGCAGCCATACAGACTCTGGTCCAGAAAAGAATGAACCTGGCCCCCTTCCAATCAAACTTTTTTTGTGGACGCTGAAACTAATTTGGATTTTGTGAGAATTTCCACATACCGTGAAATCTTCTTCTTCTGAGATTTTTTTCAACCACTCAAAAATGTGAAAGCCATTCTTAGCTTGCGGACCACACAGACACAGCAGCCCGGATCTGTCCCGCAGGTTGGAGTTTGCTCCACCTTCTAGGCCAGGATGACTCTTTCCAACAGATCTTTACAAATATGACGAATGTGTAAAACACCTGACTAGTACTCTTCAAAAAAGCCCAGGTCGGGGCTTCCCTGGTGGCGCAGTGGTTGAGAGTCCGCCTGCCGGTGCAGGGGACACGGGTTCGTGCCCCGGTCCGGGAAGATCCCACGTGCCGTGGAGCGGCTGGGCCCGTGAGCCATGGCCGCTGAGCCTGTGCGTCCGGAGGCTGTGCGCCACAACGGGAGAGGCCACAACAGTGAGAGGCCCGCGTACCGCAAAAACAAACAAACAAAAAAGCCCAGGTCGGGCTTCCCTGGTGGCGCAGTGGTTGAGAGTCCGCCTGCCGATGCAGGGGACGCAGGTTCGTGCCCCGGTCCGGGAAGATCCCACATGCCGCGGAGCAGCTAGTTCCGTGAGCCATGGCCACTGAGCCTGCGCGTCCGGAGCCTGTGCTCCGCAACGGGAGAGGCCACAACGGTGAGAGGCCCGCGTACCGCAAAAAAAAAAAAAGCTAGGCACAAAAGGACACATATTGTATGATTCCATTTATGTGAAATGTCCAGAATAGGCAAATCCATCGAAACAGGAAATAGACTCTTGGTTGCCTAAGGCTGGGGGGAGAAAGAATGACAGCAAATGGGTGGAGGGTTTCTTTTTCAGATGACAAGACGTTCTAACATTGATTGTGGTGATGGTTTCACAACTCTGCGACTATACTAAAAAACACCTTAAAAGAGCGAATTTTGGGACTTCCCTGGCAGTCCAGTGGTTGGGACTTCACCTTCCAATGCAGGAGGTGTGGGTTCAGTCCCTGGTTGGGGAGCTGGGATCCCACATACCTTGGGGCCAAAAAAAAAGGCCAAGACATAAAACAGAAGCAATATTGTGGTGGGTTCAGTGGAGACATTAGAAATGGTCCACATCAAAAAAAAAAAACCCAACCAAAAAAAGGGTGAATTTTATGGTATGTTAATTATATCTCAATAAAGCTATTATTTAAAAATAATCGACTGGCAACCCAATTAAAAAAATGGGCAGAAGACCTGAATGGACGTTTTCTAAAGAAGACGTACAGGTGGCCAACAGGCACATGAAAAGATGCTCAACATCGCTAATCATCAGGGAAATGCAAATCAAAACCACAAAGAGATATCACGTCACATCTGTCAGAATGGCTATCATCAAAAAGACCACAAATAACAAATGTTGGCGAGGGTGCAGAGAAAAAGGAACCAGTCACTATATTATATTCCTCAGACATATTATATTGTAAATCAACTATACCTCAATAAGAAAGAAAATCAACCTACTAGACCATCCGCCTGGGTAAGGTTGGGACCCATGCCCAGGACCTAACCCCCTGGGAAAAAGAGGGACAGGCCCCCTCTAGCTTCTGTAGTGGGGGGCAGCCTCCACCCACAAAGGCTCACCCAGAACTAGGAAGGGTATTCAGATGCTGGGCAGCCAAAATGACTGCACACGTGGGAGCAAGAGAAGACATTTGGGCAGCCGTCTGGATTTCTGACCTAAGAGCTCACCAAGCACATTGGTAGATGCATTCCATCTCTGCTCCAGGTCACTGGGTCATGACCGAACTTCTGTGTTTAATCATTCATTGTTGGAAGAGCCTGCGTTACACCGTCTCACCTCTGAACACATCTGTCTCTTGAAGCACTTTAGATCTACTATCTCTTTGTTTCTATATGGCCTCAAGTGGCCCAACTTTTAGGCAAGCCAGTGGCTGCATGGATGGATATACAACTTGCTAGTCTATTAGTATTTGAGCTGGTGACCATTTTTAGAGCTGTAATTATAGGCAAGAAAAAGTAGGCAGAGAAGCAAACTGGAGTATTTGATTTATCAAAGAAAAATTTTTTAATGGCTCCCCAGTCTATCTGAAATTCATCATCAGGCCCACATTGTAGGGGAGACCTTCCCTACGATAATTCGGGACCCCATTGGGCTCCACCAGTGGCGTGCTGGTATGTATTTACCCATCCTCTCTGGGTGGGGGAGGGACAGGAGGGTCCTGAGAGCACTCCCACAGGGCTGATTTACAACTGTCCACGTCCTGATTGATGACTGTGGAGTGGGGAGCACCTGTCCAGAGACACAGTCAGGAGAGCGGGGCTCTGGCCAGAACTCTGCTAACTGGCTGTGTGACCGGATGGTAGCGTCCCTTTTTTTTTTTTTTTTAATATTTTATTTATTTATTTATTTACGTAGGCTGCACTGGGTCTTAGTTGCAGCATGTGGTATCTTTGTTGCGGCATGCGGCATCTTTGTCGCGGCATGCGGACTTCTCAGTTGCGGCATGCATGCGAGATCTAGTTCCCTGAACAGGGATCGAACCCTGGCCCCCTGCATTGGGAGTGCAGAGTCTTACCCACTGGGCCACCAGGGAAGTCCCAGTAGCATCCTTTTCTGTGAAAGGAGGGAGGCTTCAGCCTCTGCAGCTCATCCTTTCTGTTCCTGTCTCCGAGTAAGGGACTGTATTTCATTCTGTGGTTGGAGTGTTCCCTTCATAGTTTTCCCTCTTGGCTGGGCCTTGCTAACGACCTGCTCCGCAAACACCAAAGCACCTGTTTATGAAAACAGCGCTCGGTTGCAAGTTGCTAGGCAAGGACCAAGGTGCCCAGAAGCGCCAGGGCCGGGCCTGCATTTTCCTCACAATCACCCATCTCCATCTCTGTTCCAGAGTTATCCTTCCCCTCCCCACACCTCCCACCCCATGGTGAATGAGCCTTCATCCCGGAGGAGGAGGAGTGACGTAAGGGTTGAATTTACCAGCCTAGGAAGAGTAGTTTGACTTCAAACCCCAGTGTGGGGCATACTGATGCAAAGATCATCCAGGTCTGTTATTTAACAGATGCTTTCTGGTATCTAGCAGTCACTGTGTGCCAAGTGCTGTTCTAAATTCTTGACAAATACTGTTTTGGTTTTTTTTATTTTTTTATTTTTTTTGCGGTACGCGGGCCTCTCACTGTTGCACCCTCTCCCACTGCGGAGCACAGGCTCCGGACACGCAGGCTCAGCAGCCATGGCTCACGGGCCCAGCCGCTCTGCGGCATGTGGGATCGTCCCGGACCGGGGCACGAACCTGTGTCCCCTGCATCGGCAGGCGGACTCTCAACCGCTGCGCCACCAGGGAAGCCCTGTTGTTGTTTTTAATTGAAGTATAGTTGATGGACAATGTCGCGTTAGTTTCAGGCGTACAGCAAAGTGATTCAGTTATACATATATATGTATTCTTTTTCAGATTCCTTTCCCTTGTAGGTTATTACAATATATTGAGTATAGTTCCCTGTGCTATACAGTAGGTACTTGTTGGTTATCTATTTTATATATAGTAGTGAGTATATGTTAATCCCAAACTCCTAATTTATCCCTCCCCCCACTTTCCCTGACAAATACTGTTTTTAATTCACATAACTCTGTGAGGCAGGTCTTCTTTTCATCCCCATTTTACAGATGAGGCACAGTTAGGTCAAGACACAAGCCATAACTAAGTAACTCACCTCTGGAACCCCAAGATCACTCTTTTTAACGTGTCTAAGATGATCACAAACAGTCAGAGAGAGCTTGACTTCCAGTCTCTGGTAACTAGTTATTCAGACTAACGCTCAAGCTGAAAGCAACTAAAAATGCTAGAACATATGCCAGAAAACATATTTTAAAAAATCCTAAAAGCCACCACATGCTGACAAGATAGTAAGGAATAGGCGAAACTGAAGGAAAAAGAGAACCCTGGAAGCTAATCCAGCAAGGAAGCCACTTGAACCCTGTAGATATTTGCCAAGTCTGGCATATTTGAACTTCAGTGTGAATGGTTTTTTTGAGGCAAGAGGTCGGAAATCAAAGTCCAGGGTCCACGCTGGGTGGGAGATGAGACCTTGCCCAGTGGTGTGCTGGTAAATGCTTATCACCAGCTCTTGGTGGGGTTGGGAAAGGGTCCTGATGTATTATAGCATTTGCCAATTTCCATAGTGTAAATGCTCCGCCATGGCTGATTTAGAACTATTGATAGGAGGTCACTGAACAGAGCTGGGAAGCGCAGGCTTGCCAGTCAGCTGCAGCACATCACTGACCCCACCCTGGGTACAATAAGCAAATCAGTCTCACTCAGGCAACCTATATTGGCATCACCTGGGGGTCCAGGGACCCACGAGCCCTGAACTTGGATGTTGGTCATCCTGCACTAGCAGTGCCCTCAGGAGTCTGGCAGAGCAAATGGAAAGCAACTCGAGAGGAAGGTAACTTCATTCTAGGCCTCAAATTATCCCTATAAATAAATTTTAAAATACAATGTCCAGCAAGGTCAAGGAGAACCAGACAGATCACAAAGAAATAGGACACCATGAGTAAGAACCAGCAGAAACAGACTGTCAGATACTTCAAATATCAGAATGATCAGACACAGACTATGAAACAAGTGTGCTTTGTTGAAAGAAAGAAGTGTAAAAATATCCGCAGGGGACAGGAAACTATAAAAAGTGCCATAGTAGATTTATAAAGAACATTTGTAGAGAGCTTTATAGTTTAATCAGAGATCAAAAACACAAACACCTTCAGGGGCCATGTGGTAACACAAATGAGTACAGTGACCGGGTGACACACTGGTGACCTAGTGAGCTTTATCTGAGGGGCACAGGGCTTCTCAGCCCCAGCTGATTGTGGCCATGTGGCACTTGGGGCCCAGTTTGCAGGTCTTCTGCTATCTCTAGAGAAGCTGGATATTTGGATTTCTTTTTATTTTGGCAAAATACACAAAATGTAAAATTGACCCCGTAACAATTTTAAAGTGTACAATTCAGCGACAGAAAGCACATTCACAGTGTTGTGCAACCATCACCACTACCTACTTTCAGAACTTTTTTATCACCCCAAAAGGAAAACCTGTACCCATTTGAAGTCACTCCCCATTTCCCGCCTCCCCGCAGTCCCTCTGGTTTCTGTCTCTAGGGATTTGCCTAGTCTAGATAACTCATATAAATGGAATCATACAATATGTGTCTTTTCGTGACTGGCTTCTTTTACTTAGGATGTTTTCAAAGTTCATCCATGCCGTGCCATGTATCAGTACTTTATTCCTTTTTAACGGCTGAATAATATTCTATTGTATAGATATGCCCATTTGTCCATTCATCATTCACTACTTGGATTTTTAAATATACCTTCCCATTTTTAATTCAAATATATGCTTTAAAAAGTTCTGTGTAACCTTAAGCATGTATCTGCTGGCCAGGTAAGTCAGAGGGCCAATGGTATGAGACCACTGTTTTATGACCCACTGTTACATATTTTCCCATATAATCCTCACATCAGGAACTTGGGGTTTGGGATGATAAAAGGACACGCGTAAGAAAAGGCCTGCAGGGCCTCCCTGGTGGCGCAGTGGTTGAGAGTCCGCCTGCCGATGCAGGGGATACGGGTTTGTGCCCCGGTCCGGGAGGATCCCACGTGCCGCGGAGCGGCTGGGCCCGTGAGCCATGGCCGCTGAGCCTGCGCGTCCGGAGCCTGTGCTCCGCAACGGGAGAGGCCACAACAGTGAGAGGCCCGCGTACCGCAAAAAAAAAAAAAAAAAAGAAAAGGCCTGCAGTGCAGCTTCCACTCCGTATCGCCAGAAGCTTTTCTCCCCCAAACCAAAACCTCAGGGGAAAGGGCTTGGTTTTAGAATGAGCAGAAGACAAACATCTAGCTTATGGCTGTGTCCTTGAACTTCCCTGGGACTCAGTTTCCCTCCATGTAAAAGGACTGATGTTAGGTTAGTTGATCTCCAAGGCACTGGGCTTGCTAACGGGGTCATTCTTTTTCCCCAGCATCCACCTGGGCACGAATTGGCTCTGGTCAAGATAGTTTAGCTGCAGCTGAACACAAGGTTGAGGCCCCTGGCTTATCCTGGTAATTGTAGATTCGTGCGGAGCTGTCCTAAGGCATCACGGGGAAGAAACCAGCTCCTTGTCGCTGGCCAGTCCATTTTACCTGCCAGGGTCATTTGTGAGGTGGCAGTACCTGGGCTGAGCCTGGGGCTTACATCAGGTGTAGCTTAAACTCAACTCGTGGTTCTCGAACAGAAACCCCAGCGTGGGCCCCCTCACCTTATTTATGACGAGGGCAACTTATCACTAGGAGGAAAGGTCTAAGAGCCCCTGTTGAAATGCTGATAAATAATCATCGAGCTTTTCCTGCGCCGAAAGCTGTTTCATAAGCAAGGTCGGATGTCTCTAGTGGTCACCCCAGGCACCTTTCCTCCCACCCTCGTTTTCCAAAAGGACGAAGGATAGGGAAGCGACGTCCTAGCTCGCGTATTTAAACCGGGCAGAGGGTCAGCAGAGGTCCGCGTTTCTCAACTCCTTCCAAGAGCACCTCGCGTCCCGAATCGGCGCCTTCAACTCGGAGAAGTCGGGAGCCCCACAGGAAACTTCCATTACTGCAGACGCTGCCACACACCCGGGGCAGCGGATGGGCTGCCGCGCTGGCTCCCCAGGAATGCGCTCCCTCCACGGCCGGCCGCCCCGCCGGCCCGCCCTCTCCCGGGGACCCCCCGGCACCTGCGGCCTCCGAGTAAGTGTCCGCGCGCACGTCCGCCGGCCCGCCTCCCCTCCGCGTGCCCGGAGCCGGGGGTCGCCGGGTGCCCCTCGCCGCCACCCCGGGGAGCGGGGGGTCGCGGGCGCCTCCCCCGGGTGGGCGGAGAGGCTCGCGGCGCTGCCCCGCGGCGGCAGCGGCGCCCGGAGGCCGCACTACCGGCGACCGCGGCGGCGCTGCTCCCCCTGCTCGGTGCAGCTGCCGCCCGGCGCTTGCGCACTGGGCCTTGGGCGCGCGGCGGCACTAGGCTTTGTGTGTGTGTGTATGTGTGCGAGTGTGTGTGTCTGTGTGTGTGTGTGTATGTGTGTCTGTGTGTGTGTCTCTGTGTGAGTGAGCGGGCGGGCGGGCGCGAGTGTGGCCGCCGCGGAGCGCGAGCAGGACCCGGCGGGCGCGCTCCCCCAGCCTCTCTCTCCCCGCCAGAACCATGTCGGGCAGGTCGGTTCGAGCCGAGACCAGGAGCCGGGCCAAAGATGATATCAAGAGGGTCATGGCGGCTATCGAGAAAGTGCGCAAATGGTAAGCGGAGGCGCCGGCTTGTTCTCTGGTTCGCTTGCAGGCTCGCGACGCGGCCGCCCCGAACCCCGAGACCAGATACAAAAAGCCGGCGGGGCGCAGCGCCCCGGGCCGCCCGCGGGCCCAGGAGTTGGAGAGGGCGGGCGGCGCGCGAGCCGGGTCACCTGCGTGCGGCGGGGGCCGCGGCCGCTGCCCAGGTGCGCTCGCGCCTGTCGCCCACCTGGCGCGGCGGCGGCAGTCTGGAGGCGGCGGGCGCCCCGGGCCGGGCGGTGGAGCGGCGGGCAGTCCCCGGCGCGGCGCTCGGCTCCCGGGAGGGGGGCTCGGGGCCGGCCCCAGAAGCCATTTCGTTTTGTGCAAGTCACATGAAAGCGGCTTCCCGCGCGCCGGGGCCGCGATGCCGGCAGCAGAGGGGAGAGCGCGAGCTCCATTGTGCAGGCACCGAGCGGGCCGCCGCCGCCGTCTCCGTCTCCGTCTCCGTCTCCGTCTCCGTCTCCTACCCGCGCGCCCCGGGCGGCGCAGCGCCGGCCCCCGCGCCCTTGCCCTCGCCGGGCCTCCCTCTCTCCCTCCCTCCCTCCCTCCCCGGCCGGCTGGCTGGCTCGCTCGCTCGCTCCCCGCCTCCCAGGCCCGGCGCCCTCGAGTCTGCGGAGTTTGCAGAGCGCGAGCCGTTTAAATTTAGCGCTTTGGGCTGCCTGGAGCGAGGGCTCTTGGCGAGGAAGAAAGATGGGGGCGAGCGCGAGGAGGAAACGCCGGCGGCGGCCGCGGGGCCCGGGGCTCCGGGCGCCCCCCTCCCGCCCCGCTGTGCCCGGACCCGGGCGCGGGGGTCCGGGCGAGCGAATGTTGGGGGCCAGACCCCGGTCCTGGGCCGCGTCTGCCTGTCCGAACCCGGCAGCCCGCGTTTGTTTTGCGGAGAGAGCCGTTGTTTTTGTTCTCTGCGCGGGGGAAGAGGGGGACTCGGTGTCGGCCGTGCGGTTTCTGCAGCTCACGTTAGATCCCGTCCGGCATGGCCTGGTTGTAATTAATACGACTGAACGTTTCCCCGGCCTCGTCCGGGTCTGTCTCGGAATCGGCCCGAGGGCCAGGCCCGAGGCGCGAGCCGATCGCCAGGTTGGGGCGGACTTGTTGAAAACTCCCAGCTCCCGGATTTCAACTTTATTATTTTTTTCCCACGGCCTCACCAGGGTCAGGGAGGGAGAGGAGCCGCAGCGCCGTTCGAGTGTCAGCGCCCGCGGGCTCGTCCTGACCCTTTATTTAAAGCCTGCAAACCCCGCAGGCCCCGTGGCGGGCTCTGTTTATGTTTAGGGGTGTCATTTCTTGAGTAACGCCTCGCCTGGGTCCCTCAAAACCACTGGGGGCTAGCCTCCAGTCTAGCCGTGTCACAAGTTAGTTGTCCTTTCTGAGTCAAACCCAACAAAAAAGGCAAGAGCAAAATCAATAAAGTCCACGTGCTCCCGGGCCTCCTATGGAAAGGGCTGTCTGCAGATGGCCGGATGCCCGGCCGAGGGCTGGGTTTGGCTCTAGTGGGACAAAGAATTTTCAGAACCGTGAGAAGGGAAGGCCTTCCAAAGTTGGAATCCAAGTCTTCCCTGCCGTGGGAGCTCCCCTGGTGCGCAGGGCGCCCAGTGCCCGGACTGGAGCCATTTAAAAATGGCAGAAACAGCTGCAGGCCAAAACGCACACGGGAAAACAAGCCCACCACCCCCGGTCCTGCGGGATTCCCAGAGGGAAGGCTGGAGTCGTCCCCTGCCTGAACGCCTGTGCAAAGAAAGAGCTGTTGTCTGGGCCTGAGTCCCTTCTGTCACCAGCCTGGAGGTGAGAAAGGGGTGGGGGCCAGCTGCCTTTCCGTGCTGCGGGAGGCTTGGCGGGGCCTTGCGCTCCAGGTTCCCAGCCTGGCGGAGGCTCCTGCACCCTGACAGCTGCTCTGCTGGGAGGGCAGATGGAGCTGTGTGGGGTTTTCCACCCTGCCGGCCCCAGAGCAGCCGGCCTGGTGGCCCTCAGTGCTGCTCAGCCCGCTGCCGGCGAGGCCTGTGTTTGGGGGGACGAGAGGAGAACGTGTCTCCCTCCCTTTTTTGTGTCTTGGGAAACTACGAGTCAAGTCCTCTGAAGACCTCAGGCTTTGGGATCTCATGGCTGGGCTTCCAGTGTGACCTTGGGTTAACCACATAACTTCTCTAACCACGACAAGAGGTTCCTGTGCTACTTTCTCCCCTTCTGGAATAACATCATGTCTCGAAAAGCACTTATCCTGCACACAGGAGCAGTCATTAAATGCGGTCCTTACTGTGAGGTAGAAACTTGCATTCTGCTGGGTTTTTTTTCTTTCTTTTTCTTTTTCTCCTGCCCATTCTAAGTAAAAAAAGACTTCGCCTTGTTTCCTGGGTTTCCCCAGCCCCGACAAGCCAAATCTCACCCTCGCTGTGCCTTCAGAATGTGTCTTCCAGTCAGCCCTTGTGGTTTGGGGTTGTTTATTAACTGTGTGGCCACCAATCGTGCATTTCACCACTGGCTGGGACACTGGGTTGCCAGATTTAGCAAATAAAATTATGGGGCACCCAGTTAAATTTGAATTTCAGATAAACAAAGAAATAATATTTTTAAATACTTCTTTTTTTTTTCAGTGTAAGTATGTCCCATGCACTAATTGAGACATACTTATACTAAAAAAATTATTCGGCATTTATCTGAAATTCCAATTTAACTCTGCATCCTGTTTTGTTTTGTTTTGTTTTTTTAAATCCAGAATGGAGGTGCTGGCATACCACTTAGCCTGTAAGCCTAGGGTGGTATTTCTCCTCAGTCCCAGGGACCCCTAAAAATTCCCCCTTCTGCCAGCCCTACCCTTCCCCTGCCCTGGAAAAAGCCAGCAGCCAGCCGTGGCCACCCTGTCGGTAGCTGCCGGCCGTTTCTCCTCTCCTTTCTGTGTCCCAGCAAGGCAGGTTGGTGGAGTGAGAGGCAGCCAGGACAAGAAGGAAGAACGAAACGGTGGGCTCCTTTTGGGGAAGCTGGGGCAGGGTTAGGAGGCCCGGTGTGGGCGGAGAAAAGCAGGGCAGGGGGAGTCCCTGGGCGGGAGGCAAAGGCTGGAGCCTCGAAGTAGGCTTAGGCCTGGGACCCCTGGATCCGTGGTCTGAAGCGTCCCTCGGTGGCTTGTGAAGACAGAGAGAGGCCTGTTCCCCGAGACTTCCCGCCCGTCTCTGAGGGCGGGGGGAGCTTTGACTGTGCCTAAACCCTCACCTTGGTACTTCCAGGGGCACCCTTCTACCAGGCACAGGGCAGGCCAAGCGGGCCTGGGCCTAGTTAGGATGAGGCCAGCTGTAGCCAGGCCTCCTACGGCATCAAGGACTAGTCCTGGGAAGTGGATCGGAAGTGAGGGGTTCGGAGCCCTCTTTGAGGGAGTCAGGTCACCCTGGCTGGCCAGCCCTTCCTTGGACCTGACCTTGGGGGAACATTAGAAATTGCCCTCGGCCTAGAGAATCTGGGGAGAGGGGTGCTCATAGTTTGCACAGGAGCCTGTGCTGGGGAGGAGCGTCTGGGGCTCTATTCCTACAGCTGGGACCTCATTTGCTTCTTTTGTCCTGGAGCCCAAGCCTGGTGGGGAAGAGAGAGGCACTTAAGCCTGGCTGGTTACCAGGGGCCAGCAAGGCAGGAGGGCTCAGGCCGTGCCCAGGGCAGCTTCGTGGCAAGGTTGGGCTGCGGCCCGGTGGTTGTGGTGAATCCGAGCCCAGTGGCTGCAGGTGGTGAGACCTGGGGGATCTGAGGGAGCCCCAGGGCCCCATCTGGAGAGAGTCAGTGCTCCTCGGGGCATGTGGGCCCCTCATGGCCAGAACGTGTTTTTGAGAGTGGCCAGGAATCTGGATTTTAATGTGGGGCCTGGCTTCTTTTTATTTTTAAGTCTGGCAATTGATTCAGATTTTTAAAAGTACCATGCAGGCCAGGCAAAACACGCCTGTTGGCCACTTGTTTGCCACTGCAGATGTGATTAAGTACAGCTTAATGCCTTCCTTTGGGGTTGGGGTGATGGGTTTGGAGGTGGTAGTGGGAGCTCTCAGCTGCTCTCTGGGGTCCCTGTGTCATTTCCCGAGGCGCTGCCAGGCCGCTGGCTTGATGACACACCCGGTGCTCCCTGGATGTGTCTCCGAAGTACCGGCTACTCACTCAGTGACTCGCCCCTGAGCTCTGGGGCCTGTGTCTCCCTGGGTGGCTGCTGGCCGGATACCAGGCTGAGGTCGGGTTCTCAAGGCTCTTCCCTCTGCCTCATGGCCCCTCAATGCCCACACCTAGAAGTGCAACTGGAGAATGGTTTCTAATCCCTGGGGTGAGCTGGGAACTCGGACCAAGGGAGGCACCAGAACCTAGCTGTGTTCAGCTCAGAACCTGCAGGGCCTGTAACCTCTCTGGGAAGCACCTGCCACTTGACACATTCATCTTGGCTCAGGTGTGGCCTGCGAAGCCCAGATCTGGCACACTTTCTGCCCTGAGAGGTGTCCTGTGTATTGCAAGTCAATTACTTTTTTTTTTTTTCCTTTTTTTTTTAACACAATCAAGCCTTGGATTTGCTGACCTACTGGGGCCCCAGCCAAGGAAGCCAGTTGAGGGGCTTGTGAGTAGTGAGTGCCTTTGGCCATTTGCATGGGATTTGAGCGATTTGTGCTTCTTTGTCCAGCTTCTGTCACCGATGTGCTCTGTGGAGTCATTTCTTAGTAGTTTTTCACGGGAGACAGAATAGCAGGGGTCAGAGCCCGTGTCCTGTCCTGGTTCTGCCGTTGACTAGCTGTGTGACCATGAGCTACTGGTATAACTTCTCTGGGCCTCCCATTTCCCCATCTATAAAGTGGGGTGACAGTAGTCTCCCTCTCATAGGTCTGTTGGCAATTGTCGGGAGAGAGGGCATGTGAGTAAAGTGCTTGGCACAGAAGCCCTCAGCGCACAATGGCCATTATGATTGTTGCTTTGTCACCAAGGTTGTTTCTTGGGATGTCTCTGTCCTTTCCAGGCACCTGCTGATTATTCAGCATGAAGGTGGGGAAAGACTGGGGTTGTGGATTGTCCATCCTGCCTCTGAGAGGCTGGGGACAGGTGGGTGGTGACTTAGGTGCCTGACTTTATTTAATTCTTAATTCTCTCAGGGCTAAACAGGGCAGGGATGGGGCAAGGGAGGCTGCTCCAAAAAGCAGTGTGGCATGGAGATTTGAACACTGGCTCTGGGGAGAATGACTCCACCTCCCCCTGCCTCAGTTTCTTTATCTGTCAAAGAGGAAAGGTGACAGTTACTGCCACGAGAGGTTATGGGATGATTAGAGTGTGTACAGTGCTTAGCACACAGAAGGCACTAGAAATGGTCATAGTAGAATAAGGAAAAGCCAGGCCCTAGCTTCCTCCAGCCGGGGACTTTGGGACCCGAGCAGGCACAGTTTGGGGAATGGAAGTGTCCGTGGTTTGGGTCAGCTGGTTTTGAGCGTGCTTGGGCACCCAGAACCCCCAGTGGTGAAAGGGTGCCAGGTGACGGTAACATGTCCCACCAGCTTGGGAGGGCTACTTGCCCATGGAGGAGAGGACCCAAGGCCAAGGTCTTGGTGGGGAGGCTGGATGAGGCGCCCACAGCCACACATAATTCTCGGCTCTGGTGGACCCCGTGTTGCTAACATTGCTGGGGGCTCCCGGCCGCTATGCCACGTACAGCAGGTGTACATCTGGCTGTCCCATCAAATCGTGGACTCCAGAGCGCAGCTCCCTGGTTGAAACCCCAGCTTTCCTTCTGGGGGGGCCTCTCCCTCAGCCGTGGTGTCCTCAGGCACGTGGCCTCTGGCTGTCACTCCTAGTGTTAGGGGCAGGAGGTGACAGGACCTGACTCGTAGGCTGCCAGAGGTCGAGGACCGAAGTTGGGAGGCTGGGGTGATATAGCTAGAGAAGGACGATGCTCGAAGCAGAGAGGTAGGAGGAGAGAGTGGTGATTACCATCATTACGCTCAGTGGGAAGCAGTCACCCCCTTGCCTTCTCGTGGCTTGTGATTTGCTTCTCACCATCAACCCGCCTTTGGCAGCTGGGGGCCCCGGGCACTGTGCCCCAGGAGTTTAGGATGCGGCTGGGGGTGGATCGGGGGCAGCTGTGCAGACGTTAGGAGCTGAGACCCTGGAACTGAAGCCTGTCTCCGAACCGAGGTATAGGGTCTCGGGGCAGGCAACCTCCCGGCCGCGGCAGACGGGGCTGTGCTTCCCTATCGCAGCCCCTCGGTTTCAGCATCTGGGGACTGCCCTTGGGGCCGAGGCCACTGGGCATCCAGGTTCCCCCCTGCTCTGCATGCCCCGGGGCTGATCTAACTGGCGTTTGCCCGGAAGAGCCTGCGGTGGTTACTCATGCTGTTGGCTCCTGCTTCCCTTCCCACGACCTCGGAGGCATTGACAGGGGGCAGGGTGAGCCCCTGGGTGCCCTTGGGGAAGACCCTCCCACCCCCACGAGGAAATGCCTCGTTGGTCTGAAGCCCTCTCTGCTGCCCAGAGGGGCTCTGTGGGGTGAAGGCTGGAGGAACCGGGGCTGATTCCCTCCATCCAGAGGAATCAGCCCAGTGGCAGCCCCGCCCTCCCCTCCAGTCTCACCAGGCGCTCTCTTCCAGATGGGAGGAAGCAGTCGACACGCGACATGCTTTGTCTCGCTCGCGGCAGCCTGGAGAGATTGACGACCCCATGTGGTCCAGCAGATGGGGAAACTGAGGCTCAGGCTGGTGAAGTGAGTTGCCCAGGGGCCCCCCAGCCAGCGAGCGGCAGAGCTGGGATTCACGCCGTCGTCTGTGTGATCCGGAGATGTTCTCTCAGCCCTACGCAGAGCTGTCACCGTGTCACAGCTGCTCCAAGGGAGTGCGGCCTGTGCCCCCCGCCGGCGTGAGCAAGGGCCTGCCCCCGAAGCCCCCTGGTAATGGGTTCTTCCTCGTCCTCTGCAGGGAGAAGAAGTGGGTGACTGTGGGTGACACATCCCTGCGAATCTACAAGTGGGTCCCTGTGACGGAGCCAAAGGTTGACGATGTGAGTATGTGGGGCCGGTCCCCTGGGGTGGGGCTGTCCATCCACACTCCCTCCCATCACAGCGAGAGGGGGCTGTCCACTACCACCCACCATGCGGGGACCCTGGGGGCCAAGGCCACTTGGGCAGCAGAAGGACCCAGCTTAGGGCTGGAGAGGCTGCTGAACCTGTGTCTACCCCTCCCCCCATCATCCAGCCCCAGAGTTTGGCCCTCAGAGAGGTGGGGAATGTCCCCTGTAAGTCACCTCTTTGGGGCTGACAGCCCCATGGTTTGCCAGTGGGCACACTGCTTAGTGCAGAGGTATCCCCTCCCTGAGGCCCTGGGCACCATGGCTTTGCGGTGGGCGTGGCGGTACCTGCAGACGGGCAGACCCTCCCCCATTGTTGTAGTGCCCTTCTTGGCACCTGACCATCTGCCAGGCATTACTTTGTGGAGTGAGCTCTTTATCCACTCTGGACAGGGGAGGACACAGGCTCAGAGAGGTGAAGCTGTTTTCCCAGAGTCACACAGCAAATGTCGGGTCTTTTGACTCCAAAGCACAGACTCTCTCCACTCTTGGAGAGCCTTCTGGTGGTTGGAGCTGCTGGTGAAGGGTGACCCCAGCGTGAAAGTTTGGTGCGGAGAAGCAGGGGCCATTGACGGGGGAGGGTTCCAGGAGGGGCGGCGACTGTGACCGCTAGAGGAAGGCCTCGCGGCTGCGCTTGATCTCAGGGCGGCACTGATGACAGGCCTGCCCTGCCTCACGGGTAGTTTTTCAGCTTGGTGGGTCCCAGGCCAGTGACCCTCAAAGACCCACAGGTCAGCTGCCCTCATTTCCAGTCAAAATCCAGAATGGTCCCACTGACGGGCCTTTGCATGGGCTGTTCCTCCTGCCTGAGTGCCTTCCCTGCTACGCAAGGATGGCTCAGCTCACACTGACCACATGCCGCCAGTCGTGACAGGGGGCATGATTGGTAGGTTTCTAGGGGCCATAAGGCGGGGCAGAGACTTCCCTGGCGGTCCAGTGGTTAGGATTCCACACTACCACTGCAGAGGGCACGGGTTCAATCCCTGGTCGGGGAACTAAGATCCTGCATGCCGTGTGGCGTGGCCAAAAAAAAAAAAAAAACAAACCTCGGGATAAAGCCTCCCTCCACAATCTCCAGTGACCTGCCCCACGAGTCTTGGGTCTCCTGGCAGGGCTGAGGCTCCATTCGTGACCCTTTGATCACATGCGGCCCCTGGGTGGGTCGGTGCTGGGCTGAGAACGTGGGGGCTTGTCATCCCTTCCGGTCCTCGCCTGGGCTGGTTCGTGGAGCCACCAGGGCTGCTTTCCCCAGAGGCACCGACACAGACTGTCCTGGCCTTTGGTGCCGGCCTTCCGGAGGGAGAGCAGAGTGCAGCCAGCCTCCTCGAAGGCAGCTCCTGGCTCCTGCCCACGTCTGCGCCTTGCACATCATTAGGTGTTGTATAAATGCCGGTTGCATCTGAGAAGACGTGGTCCCTGCTCTCAAGGAATTTATAATCTTGTTGGGGAAAGATAATTATAGAATAGCATGAAACAGACATCAGGGAAGTGCCAAATGGCTTGTGACGAAGGAGAGAATGTAATATATGGGCTATCAGGAAGGACAAGGCAGCCTCGGGCTGGGCAAAGACCTCAAGATCTGGATTTGGACAGACGACCCCCAATTAACCTGTGATGCCAGGCGGGTGACCCCATCTTGCTGGGTTAGTTCCCTCTTTTGTGCTGTGGGACAGTAACATCCAGCTCCTGCGGTTTCTGCAACAGAGCAAAGGCAGTGTCTCATCTGGGAAGAACTTAGCACAGCTGTGCAGACAGTGCTTGGATGCTAATTCTCTGTCATCTCTGAGCCAAGATGTACAATACTCCTCCCCCCTTTCTCTAGGGTGGTGGGTCCCACGCCTGGCTGAGCATTAGATCCCCTGGGAGTCTCAACAAAATGCAGGTTCCTGGGCCGCACCCTGGATAGCTGCATCCGAATCTCTGATGGTCGTGGCCGGTAATCTGCAGTGGGAAGGGATAGCTTTTCATGTTTCTGTTTTTGGTTGGTTTTTTTTTTTTTGGCCGCGCGGCATGTGGGATCTTAGTTCCCTGACCAGGGATCAAACCCACGTCCCCTGCATTGGAAGCATGGAGCCTTAACTACCTGACCGCCAACAGAAGTCCCTCTTTTCTTGTTTTCAAACACCCAGTAATGACGTGGTTACATTATTTTCTTTTTTTCTTCAGAACTCTTGAAAATGGTCTTCTCTTAAATAGGTAAAACATGTTACAAAATTCATTTGTTACTTTAAAACTCTTTTTTAAAACTAAAACGATTCACATGCCATAAAATTCACTCTTTTAAAGTTTGCCAGTCCGTGTTGATATAGTTACAGTTGTGCAACCATCACCGCTATAATTCCAGAACATTTTCATTACCCCGAAAACAAAACGCATGCCCTCCCCAAGATCCTGGAAACCACCAGTCTATTTTCTGTTTCTATAGGCTTGCAGATTCTTCAAACGTTACTTTTTTTTACAGTCTTATCTTTTTATACATCTGCTTCCCATCCCTGCTGAACACCTCCAGCCCCATCCAGCTCTTTTCCTTGGAGACAACCAGTGTTTGTTTATCCTTCCAGAGAGCTTGTGCGCGCAGGGATACAAACACACGCCCATTTATGCTCCTCCTTTTCCACCAGCGGCAGCATCCTGTTCCCATGTTCTGCACCTTTCCTTTATACATCTTGGAGACACTGAAATATTTAAATATGTGCATATTTCTGCGGATCCTTCCATATTAGTACAGGAAGAGCTTGTACTTGGACTCTGTAATTGTTGCATCCCACTGCGTTGAGTGAATGTACTGTAATGTGATTAACAAGTCTTTTACCAATGGACACAGTTAGGTTGTTTCCACACAATTCCATTCCGTCCGTAAAAAATGGAACCACGTACAAAAAGCATCCCCTTGGGCTTCCCTGGTGGCACAGTGGTTGAGAGTCCGCCTGCCAATGCAGGGGACATGGGTTCGTGCCCCGGTCCGGGAGGATCCCACATGCCGTGGAGCAGCTGGGCCTGTGAGCCATGGCCGCTGAGCCTGCGCGTCCGCAGCCTGTGCTCCGCAACGGGAGAGGCCACAACAGTGAGAGGCCCGCGTACCGCAGAAAAAAAAAAAAAAGCATCCCCTTGACCTTTCCCTCCTCCCCTGGGCTTTCCCTCCTCCCCTGGGCTTTCCCTCCTCACCTGGTCCCCAGTGTCGGGCTAGAAGTCAGCTGTCTTTGAGGAAGGCAGTTCCAGGGGCCTGAAGATAGTGGAAATGTGTGAGCTGTCTTTTCCATCCCTCACCTGGCATCCCTGTACTGTACCTGCTTCGGGCAGGGTGACCATGGCCTCTTCCCCAGAGGAAATTCCCGCCAGCCAGGGTGTTTGCATGCCTGCGGGGCTGGCCCCAGAAGCAAGGCAGCCTTACCCCCAGCCCCCCAGCCCCCCAGCCCAGCCCTGGAAGCCTCCCCTCCACGGGGCTCCTGGATTCCAAAGCAGGTGAGGCTCCTCATGGGACGTGTTCAGATGTGGGCCAGTGGAGCCCTCCAGAGCCCTGGGGGCTCCAGGATGAGTCAGCGGAATAAAATATTCATCCCACTCCCCAGGGTCTCCCTGGTGCGTGCACACACACACACAATTTGGTGACTTGGTTTCTGCATCATTTTTCTCCTCCAGAAAAACAAGAACAAGAAAAAGGGCAAAGATGAGAAGTGCGGCTCAGAGGTGACCACCCCGGAGAACAGCTCTTCCCCGGGAATGGTGGACATGCACGGTGAGCTTCCCGCAGCCAGCCAGCCAGCCGGGCCCCTCTTCTGCCCGCAGCACTTGGTTGTGTTTTTGTTTTACCAGCAGGTTTGTTCACATTCCAGTCGAGGGGTAGGAGGGCTGGGCAGGACCGGGAGGCTTCTGTGCCAAGGAGGAGGCTCAGCAGAGGAGAAGAAGCTGCTTTTCCCAGAGCAGCAAGCCAAGAATCATAAATGAGCCAGAGACATTAAATAAGACCTCCTTCTCACCCAGTGACACAAATGTCACAGGACATGTTCTGTTAGTCCCATGTGCCCAGGAAGTTTTTGGGGGGGATCTTAACTTTTTCCCTCCTGACTCTTATTTCCTATTTCGCTTGGGCTACTGGGAAGCTCTAACTGGATTTCTGACTTCATGTGAATCAGTCTGGGACCCTGGGACCTTCCCTTCTACATCGACTGCCTAACTTCCTTTGCTGTCTTGTTTCAGAAGTTGTAACCAGTGTCCCACTGATCAGATCCAGGTTAGCCAGTCTGCAGTTGTTTTGATGCTGCTAGTGGGTTTTTTTTTTACCTTTTTATCTGAAAGGAAAGGCACAAATCGTAAGTGTGTGGCTCCATGAGATGTTCACAAACTGCACACACCTTTGTCACCAGCCCAAATCAGGACAGAATGTTCCCGGCAATCCCCGTGGTGTCCCCTCCCGGTCATTCCCCACCCCGCCATGGAAAACCACCACCTGACTTCTAACCTCAGAGATCTGAACCAGAAGTTTCTAAAAAATTGAGTTTCTGATATTTATAAATCAGAAAATTTGCGTTTGTCCCATCCTTTGAGAAATCAGATCCGCCAGCCCTTGGGCACGTTCTTCCTCGAGGCCGCAGCCCGCTGCAGCAGGAGCAGCTGTCCCTGCCAGGAGAGCGTGGCCTCTCCAGGCCCACCAGGCTCACCTCCTGTTCTGTCCCCAGCCTGGCCCTGCCGGTCTAAGAGCTCCCAGCACTTGCCTTTCTCTGTCTTGATCCCAGCTTCAGCGTCTTTGTACTTCTGACCACCCAAGCCTTTTTGCGCAACAAGGTGATGTTAGATAAATAAACAAGTAAATCAAGAGGGAATATTGGTTGGATCTAGTTTGTAACCCTCCAGGCCCGGGCTGTCTTACTCTGGGGGAAGGGAGGCCAGCAAACTTCCCCATTTGCCCAAACTGACTAGTCTGGAAAACAGTCACAAGCTCCAAGGGCAAGCTTGCTTGTTGCTGAATTGGCTTCAGAGAAGCACAGGGAGGGTGTTCGCTGACAGTTAACGTGTCAAGAAAGTGTCACAAACACACACACATACCAACAACTGCCGTATAATTTTAGTTGGGATGCATTTCATTTTCAGAAATAGGTATTTGAGTTGGGACGTACCCTGTCCCTCTGTCACTGGTTAGCAGCCCCACTCTCTGGGGACCGAGGAGGCCCCTGGCCTGGCTCAGTTTCAGTTAATTCATAGAATTACAGGTGAGAACCTTTTCGAGCACAGGGCGGGATCCCACCTGGATTCTAATGTGACTCTCCTAGGATCTACCCGTCATGGCGTGATCCTGGGCTGGGTATTGAACACGTAGCCTTGGGGTGGTAATGCCTACTTCACAAGGTCGTTATGAATATTGAATAAGATAATCCCTTAAAGGCCTTGGCGTGTCAGTAGCTAACATTTAAGAAGCCGTCACAGTGTGCCAAGCATCTTGCTAAGCCCATTTTGGGCATTACCTCATTTAATCCTGGTGACGAGCCACCTTTGTACAGACGATGAAGCTGAGGCTCGAGGAGGCGAAGTAACTTGTCCAGAGTTAGGAAGTTCATAAATGCCAGTGCTGCCATCTGCGGTCCTTTGGAGGAGGCAGAATTCAAGTTCATGGCCACTAGCCCATACGTAACACCCCAGAAAAATCTAGAATACTGAGCAACCCAGGTCCCCGACTCAGGAACCATGCTCACCTTCCCTTTTAGTACATGTGCAGCCAAGAAAGACCAAGTCTGACTGCAGGGAGTGAACGCTTAGGGAAAGCTATGGGCCAGGTTAGAGTTATCTGGAAGGTTACAGGCGGGAGGATGGGCACAGGAGGACATGAAGGGACAGGGATCTGCATCCAGCTGTTTAGTCTCCAGGATCCACCTGAGGTCAGCCCAAGCATCAGGGTCGCGCCGTTACCAGGTTGCCAGGCAAGGCTCAGGGCAGCTGACTTGTTAAACATTAGCGCTTACTGTCCTTAATTAGCATGACCTAATGCTGGGACCCATAGGCTGAGCCTCTGCCTTCTGTGCTTCCAACACACACGGCCATGTATCTTGGCATAGGGAGGAGGCTGAGATTTTCTCGAAAGGTAAATCGAGGGAGTTTATATCTTTTTTTTTTTTTGTAAGTCCCAGAATTCACGAGAGGATGCTTTTGTGTAATGAGCGCCCCAGAGTACACTTAAAATAAGATGCAATTTACCGAGTCAGGGCTGCAGGGCTGCCTGGCGCTTCCTCACCAGGTTGAGGTAGAGGAGAGACTCGGGGTTTGGGGCTGGGCAGACCAGCCCGAGCCAGGGGCTCTGCTGCTGGGACTCAGTTACCCCATCTGGGAGGTTGTTGAGAATAAACGGGGTGACTGTAAATGCCCTGGCCTGGTGCCCAGCATGTAGTAGGTGCCCTGGATGTGTTGACGTGCTTCTCGTTTTCTCTCCTCTCCTTCCTTCCCTGTCTCTGTTTTTTCTTTCTCTCTCTCTCATTTTTACAAAAATGGCCTTGGTCCCAGGTGCACAGCATGGCCCAGAAAAGCAGGGTAACACCACATGGGTATCTATAGTTTAAAATGACTCTTTGCTCGCTTCTCGGCCTTTCGGCTAAGATCAAGTGTAGTATCTGTTCTTATCAGTTTAATATCTGATACATCCTCTATCCAAGGACAACATATTGAACGGATTTTTGGAGCAGGCGGTTGGAATAGGAGCTTGCTATGTGTGGATGTGTGTCCCCTCCACACATCGACCTGGTATTGCAGTACCCCCAGGAATGGTGCACCCCCTTGGGGAATAACTCAGTATCAAAAGGCAAACTGTGGGGCCTTCCCTGGCAGTCCAGTGGTTAGGACTCGGCACTTTCACTGCTGAGGGCCCGGGTTTGATCCCTGGTCGGGGAACTAAGATCCCACAAGCCTCACGGTGCGGCCAAAAAGATAATAAAATAAAATGACTCTTTGTGGGCTTCCCTGGTGGCGCAGTGGTTGAGAGTCCGCCTGCCGATGCAGGGGACACGGGTTCGTGCCCCGTTGCGGGAAGATCCCACATGCCGCGGAGCCGCTGGGCCCGTGAGCCATGGCCGCTGAGCCTGCGCGTCCGGAGCCTGTGCTCCGCAACGGGAGAGGCCGCAACAGTGGGAGGCCCGCGTACCGCAAAAACAAACAAACAAACAAAGAAAAAGACTCTTTGTGGCCAAGAAAGGGTGTCCAGGGCAAGGGTGGGATGTGCCCCAGGATCCCCAGCTTGGCCCCCAGCTCAACCCCTAATGCGCTTGCCCAGCTAACTTTCTTCCCCTTTTCCTTTTTATTATGAAAAAATGTCATAATAGAGAACAGTAGAGAGAATAGTGTGATGAAACCCATATGCCTACCCACCTAGGTTTTCATAACATTATGCCACATTTGCCTCATCTATTGTTTTTAATGTGTTAAGTTTTTTAATTGAACTACAATTTACAAGTAAAATAATTCACAGCTCTCGAGTGTAAAATTCAGGGAATTCTGACAATTGTATGCAACCCGTGCTAGAAGATTTTAAAGTACATTTCCCCACATCATGATACTTAAGTCTGTACCTAAACACTTCAGCACGCATCACTGATAAATGACATTTCTATCTACCCACTGTACCATTATCACTGCTAACAAAATTAATTCCTTACTTTTAAACTCCAGACTGTATTCAGATTCCCCATTTGTCCCAAAATGTCTCGCAGAGCTGGCACATTCAAAACAGGGTACAGATAAATTCCATACGTCATGCCTAGTTGTTAGGTCTCTTAAATTTCTTTAATCTGTAATACGACAGTAATCTTCCCTGCGTCTCCTTTTATTTTTTTTTCTTTAGTTGCATTGACCTGTTGGGAAGCCTGGGCCAGTTGTCCTACACAATATCCACTTTCTGTTGTGAACTTGTTGCTCTCTCTCTCCCTTTTATTTTGTATCAAGTGGAATTGGTCCAGAGCTGGATCAGATCCGATGAAACGGTTTGATAATGCTGCCTTGTGGGACCACGCTTTGGCCTTTGCAGTGCTTCAGAGCCAGGCCCACAAGATGTCTGGTTTCTTCACCCAGAATGAGACCTCACGTGACCCCCAAAGATTTTGTTTTATTTATTTATTTTTGGCCGCACTGCATGGCATGTAGGATCTTAGTTCCCCGACCAGGGATCAAACCCGAACCCGTGTTGCCTGCAGTGGGAGCTCGCATTCTTAACCACTGGACTGCCAGGGAAGTCCCCCCGCACTTTTTTTTTTTTTGGCCCAAAGATATTCAATGTGCTGGGCCACCGTCTGCGGTCGGCTGCCGCTAATACAGGAGTCCCCTCAGTGAGTCGGGGACAGGGAGCTCAGATGAGCCTCCACCCCGCGCAGGACGTGTGGGGCGGCCCTGGGTGGGCAGCTCAGGGGCCTCAGGAGGAAGAGGTGTCTCCTCCCCCGGGAGAGCGTCCTGTAGGGCTGCGGGCAGCAAGGCCAGGGGGACTGAGCCCCCCACACGCCTTGAGTCAGCAGCCGCGGCATTTCACGCTGTGGTTCTGTTCCCCCCTCCCCGTGCAGATGATAACAGCAACCAGAGCTCCATTGCAGACGCCTCCCCCATCAAACAGGAGAACAGCAGCAACTCCAGCCCCGCTCCCGAGCCCAACTCGGCCACGCCCGGTGATGGCACCGACGCCAAGGCGGATGAGGCCCAGGCCGATGGGAAGGAGCTCCCCGGGGCCGAAGGTATGTGCCCTCAGGGGCTGGGCTCAGAGGGGCCTCTCTCCAGCCAGCCTTCAGCCAGGCAGTTGGAAGGGTCTTTAAGGAGGCCCTGCCAAGTGCCACCCCCAGAAGGTGACGGTAGAAGAAAGGTAATGCCTGGAGCTCATATTCTTGAGGGGCAATTAAAAATATACAATGTAATATTTGGAAAATAAGTGCTTTGGAGAATTATAAAGTAAGAAAGGGGAGTGGGTTAGGGTTGCATTTTAAATAGGATGGTCAGGGAAGGCCTTACTGAGAAACTGACATGAGAGCAAATGAGGCTCAGGTTAGGGGAGGGAGCAAGCCAGGTGGGAGAAGAACATTGGGGGCAGTGCAAAGGCCCTGTGGCAGGAGCATGCTCAGCATGGCTGGAGAAGAAGGCATGAGGGTCTCAACAAGCGAGATGAGGTCAGAGAGGAGGCAGGACCTCGAGTGTCGGGGCTCATAGGCCACTTCACAGACCTGGGTCTTTATGCTGAGTGAGACAGGAGCCTTTGGGAGTTTGAATGCCGTGATATGAAGGATCACCTTGGTTGCCGTGATTGAGATCAGACAACGGGGAGGCCAGGGCGGAGGCAGGGAGACCAGCGAGGGGGCTACTGTAGTTGTCCAGATGGGAGAGGATGGTGGCTGATTATGTGGTAAGAAGGGGTCTGATTGTGGAGGACAATATACATGTATATGTGTATTTATAGGTTTGTTTATTTTGAGGCTTCTGGATTCTCTTTATGTATTTATTTATTTTTTTAATCTTGAGTCTTCTATTTATTTATTTATTTTAATGTTTATTTATTTGGCTGCACTGGGTCTTGGTTGCGGCGCGCAAACTCTTATTTGTGGCATGTGGGATCTAATTCCTCAACCAGGGATCGAACTCGGGCCCCGTACATTGGGAGCGCAGAGTCTTAGCCACTGGACCACCAGGGAAGTCCCTCTGGATTCTCTTTAAATGAAAAAATTTCCAGTATACAGAAAAATTGAACAAATGGTATAATACTCTCCTGTATACCCACCAGCCAAACTCGTCAGTTGTTAATGTTTAATGTTTTGGGGGTTTTGGTTTTTGTTGGAAGGGGGTTGTGGTTTGTTTTGGTTTTTTGGGTTTTTTTGCTTTGCTTAAAAGTATTTTTTTCTGAGGCCATCTGACATTGAGTTGTAGACCTTATGACGTTTTGTCTCTAAACACTTCAGCATGCATCTTTTAAAAATAAGGACATTCTCTTACGTAGTCACGATGACCATTATTGCACCTAAGAAATTGAACAGTAGTCCCTGATTGTCTAATATCGAGGTGTGTTTCGGGGGCAGAGGTGAGAGTGTGTTCGATGGGCAGTGTGTGGGCCCTGGCCTTGCCGCCCCCTGTGATGGGAGAGGTGGAGGGGCAGGACCAGGGCCGTCTGGAGTGCCTGCAGATGCCCGAGTGCAGAGTTGGGGGTTCCAGGGAGAGGTCCAGGCTGATATGCTCTTACCTGGTGGGGCAAGGCAGCTGGCCTGGAGTCCGGGCTTCCAGATGCTTGGGGAGGGCGTGCATCTCCTTGGGAGAAGGCCGTCCTGTGTTGCGGAGTTCATTCACATCCCCTTCCGTTCCGTTCCACACACTTCACCCACGTCAGCCCCATGCAAAGCTCCATGCCAGTCCTGGGCGACAGTCAGCTGAGTCCCACTCCTGACTCCCAAGAACTCATGGGCAAGACAAGCACTGAAGCTGAGAACTACAGTCTACAGAGGTCACAGGCAGACTAGATCGAGCATGTGGTGTGCGGGTGTGACCATAGAGCCCAGTGGTGTTTTTATTTTTAATTGGAACTCGATGCCAAAAATTTTTTTTTAATTGGAGTAAAATTGCTTTACAATGTTGTGTTAGTTTCTGCTCTACAGTGAAGTGAATCAGCTATATGTATACCTATATCCCCTCCTTGGACCTCCTTCCCCCGCTTCCCCCCCCATCTAGGTCATCACAGAGCACGGAGCTGAGCTCCCTGTGCTTTACAGCAGGCTGTCGATGCCGAAATTTAAAAGTTGAGCAATTTCACTTAAAATAAGATGGATTTCCAGCCTCTCTTGAAAAGTGGGAAGATCTGGCAATACTGGACCTGCATTTCCATCGAGCAGCAACCAGCTAGAGCAGAGATGTGGCTGCCTCTCCAGAGAGGGCCAAGAGGACCTACATTCACCAGTTACCACACTCCTCACCACGCCCTATTGTCTCCCTGACGCTGAGGCCAAAGGCAGTTGCCATGTATTACACCGTGAGATCACTGTTGTTTTCCGTTTTTGTTTGTTTGTTTTTTGGCTGCGTGGCTTGTGGGATCTTAATTCCCCGACCAGGGACTGAACCCGGGCACTTGGCAGTGAAAGCGCAGAGTCCTAACCACTGGACCGCCAGGGAATTCCCTGTTTTTCTCATTGTTGATTTAAAAGGAAAGTTAATATGTTTCTTGAACCTTTTTCTCTAGTAAGAGTGGAAAAGTAAAAGGCTGAGAGGCTGGGGGAATGCACATTTCTTTGAGGAGGAAGGAATATTCCTTTAGATTTTCTTTACAAAGCTTATTTGTGTCTGAATTAAATATTTGACTCATTCATGGCACTGCCTGGCCCCTAAGGGGGCTTTTGAGCCACAGTGAGATGCAGTAAGGAAAGGGAGCCTGGAAGGCTTCCCAGAGGAGGTGCTGTCTGACTTAGTCTTAAAGGTTGAGCAGAGATAGCAGGGAACTGAGCAACCCAGGCAGAAGGGACTGCAGGGCAGTGCCTGGGGACCTGCAGGGGATGATGCCCATGTGCCAGGAGCACCTCTGTGCAGGGGGTGCGGGTAACCCTACACAGGGGAAACAACCATGAATTAGGATGCAGATTGAAGTGCGCCCCCAGCTCTCCAGGGTCCTCCCCCTCCTCAGCGGACCACTGCTGAGTCTGTTTTGTAGCCTTCCAGAGAGAGTCTGCACCTAGAAGCATCTGTATGAGATGATAACCTTTCTCTTTAGAACGCTTTCACTTAGCCATCACCATGGAGATAATTCCACGTTAGGACACATGGATTTGTCTTATTTTCTTTACCAGCCTATCATTCAATGACGTGAATGTGCCATGATTTATTTAAATAGTCCCCGCGTTGGTGGTCATTTGGGTTGTTTCTGTCTTTTTCCTACACTGACAGTGCTGGAGGGAGTCTTGTGTGCACGCCTCTTTGCCTCTTTGCTCAGGTGTGAGTGGGTGTGCTGGACGCGGCCCTGGAAGGGGGCTGTGGAGACGAAGGGCACGCCCTCCGTAGGCCCTGCGGGGTCTTCCTCCAGCGAGCCGGTGGGCGGAACGGCAGAGCAGGGCCTTTCAGCCTGGGCACTGTGGGCATGTGAGGCCGGATGAGTCTTTGCTGTGGCGTGTCCTGTGCGTGGCGGGGTATTAAGAAGCACCCCTGTCACTAGATGCCAGTAGCATGCCCCACCCCCAGTCGTGACACCAAAAATGTTTCTAGATGGGGCCAAATGTCCCCTGGGGGAGCAGGGGACAGAATCGTCCCCAGTTGAGAACTCTGTCCCAGGGACTTTGGCGCCGCCTTCTCCCGTGTACAGCACGTGGGCATCCCCTCTCGTTCCCATGGGGCCCGCCCGCCCAGGCCTGGCAGGGGGAGGTGCTGGGACGGGGCCGTGGACACAGGACGAGCTCGTCACATCTGAGCCGACCCTTGCTGGCCGAGTGGCCTCAGGCCAGCGGCATCACCTCCTGCGTGCCTTCTTGCTTCCTTGTTCATAAGATGAGACCAATAACTCAGGAGGCTGGAAAGGAGGCGGGGCTCGAGGGGGTGGGGCAGCGGGAGGGCAGAGCGATCCTGGGGAGCTGGGGGCGGGGCCTGCGGGGCCCCATTCCGACCACTCCTAGCTTCTTGCTTGCTGGGTTGGTTTTCTTTGTTTTGTTTTGTTTTTTTGTTTTTTTGCATTGGGAGCGCGGAGTCTTAACCACTGGACCGCCAGGAAGTCCCAGTGGCTTCTTACTTTCTGGCCATGGCCTCGTTTCTCCCATGTTTGGGGTCTGTGGCTCCTTTGCCCTAAAGGGTCCAGTAGAGCTCGGCAGCGGGATTACGTCTGGGGTCGGTGCTTCCACAATCTCTGCCCTACCATCCACAGCCCCACGCACCATCACAGGTCCAGGTGGGAGCCACACCGGGGTCCCTCCTGGCCGGGCCAGGCCTCTGGGCCGGCACAGTTGCCCAGCTTTGACCAGGCGGGACCGCGCTGGCGGCCAGGCCTGCCTGCCCACGGCCCGGGGCTGCCGAGCTCCTGCGGGAAGGACAAGAGGCGGACCCTTGGGCCTTCTCAGGTTGGGGCCTACTGCCTGCGGGACAGGGCGGCTTGGTCGCCAGCTGTTGACCTTGCTTTGAACTTGTTTACTGCTGAGTGAGTTCAGGGAATGACATAATGTCCAAACTCCCTGGACTAAATTTAGGCCCTCGGAAAATAATTTCCCCTGAGCGCGTTCCAGTGCTGTCGGGTTAAGAGAATCAGGCCGCTGCAGCAAGGCCTGGAACGCTCCGCCAGCTCTAAGGACAGTTCCCACCGCGCTCTTGGGCCGGTCAAGGGGTTAGTGTGACTCTCTGGGTGACCGGCCACCTTCATGATTTCTAAGCCTGCAATGGGGCCCTTACCTTCCTCTCCACTCTGCAAAGCCCACCGGGTAGGGCAGAAAAGGATCTGTAGTCACAGAGAAGGAGGACGATAACAACTGCAAAGGTTTGTTAAAGCAAACATATATTATGAACTAGAATATAAGGTTAACATGGATATTTTCTTTTTTTAAAATTCAGATGAAATTCCCATAGCATAAAAGGAAGCATTTTAGGGCTTCCCTGGTGGCGCAGTGGTTGAGAGTCCGCCGGCTGATGCAGGGGACACGGGTTCGTGCCCCGGTCCGGGAAGATCCCACATGCCGCGGAGCGGCTGGGCCCGTGAGCCATGGCCGCTGAGCCTGCGCGTCCGGAGCCTGTGCTCCGCAACGGGAGAGGCCACAACAGTGAGAGGCCCGCGTACCGCAAAAAAAAAAAAAAAGGAAGCATTTTAAAGTGAACAGTTCAGTACCATTTAGCACATTCATGATGTTGTGCAGTCATCACCTCTGTCTAGTTCCAAACTGTTCTTATCACTCTAAAAGGAAACCCTGTATCCTTTGGCTGTCACTTCCCATTCCCCCCAGTCCCTGGCAACCACTAACCTGGTTTCTGTCTCTGTGGACAGAGACAGAAACATTTTCTGGACATTTCATATATATAAAGGGAGTCGTGTAATATGTGACTTCTGGCTGACTTCTTTCATTCAGCATCATGTTTTCAAGGTTCATCCACATTGTAGCCTGTGTCAGTGCTTCATTCCTTTTTACGGCTGAATAATATTTCATTGTGTGGATGGACCACATTTTATTTATCCGTTCATCTGTTAATTGACATTTGGGCCGTTTCTATCTTTTGGCCGTTGTGAATAGTGTTGCTGTGAATATTTGTGTACAGGTCTCAGTTTGAGGACCTGTTTTCAGTTCTTGTGGGTCTACCCTACAAGTGGAATTGCTGAGCCGTACAGGAATTCTATTTTTAACTTTTTGAGGAACTGCTGTTACATGGATTTTAAAGGTAAAACTAAAAATACCAAAGATATGTCAGGTTTATGGGGAGTTTGTTTCTCTGCCCTAGATAATCCCTCATTTACTCCCACCTGGGATTATTTTGCTGCTTGGATACTTCTGTCTTTCCATTTAATCCTCACAGTGGCTCAACAGGGCGGCTACTGTCAACCTTGACTTTACGGAGGGTGAGGGATCTGAGACCCAGGAACAAGTGGTAGAGGCAGTATTAGAACCCAGGCCGGTTTCTAGACCCTGTGTCCCCCTCCCCAGACACGAGCTTGTAGGCGTAGCCCAGGGGCCACAGTGAGGTGGACCCCTGACCCTCCCCGCGGTGGCAGGAGAACCCAGCTCAGACCCTGACGGGATGTCGGGTTTCCTGGCACTGCCCTGAGCCATCAGGACTGCTGGTTTAGGGGAAGTAAGAGCGTGTGTTAACCGAAGCTCCCCTGGGCTCCCCTGGGATGGACGGGCTGAGGGTCAGCCTCCTTGGGAGGAGGACTGCAGCTCCTTCCTGCCCTGTCCCCAGCCCTGTGTGCCCTGCTGTCCTCAAGCCCTGGAGTGCTGTCTACTTTCCCCCATTTCCCCATATTGCTTGCCTGCTTTAAAACTTAAGCCTGGAATTTTTTTTCCCCTTTGTTATGCCTCTGCCTCAGAAACCCCAGAAAGTAAGGCATACTTGAGTATTTTAGTGCGCTTTTTACAAATTAGGGTGACATATGTTGTTGGTGTCTTGAATGCAAGCAGAGCTGAGCCCTGGGCGTGATGTGGCTGCACCCTCCATGCGCTCTGTGCCAAAATAAGCTTCAGGTACAACGGCCGTTCCCCCTTCTTCCAAAGCCGCATCACCTCACACAACCTGCTATGGCCTGCACCTTCCTTCTGCTAAAGGAACATGGTGGGGGGAGCAGGGAGACTGATGCATGAGAAACAACTCAAATGACTGGCAAAACAGGACTCATTAAATAAGTGATTGCTTGATAGAATGCTCTGTAGCCATCTTGTAGGCTCTTGTATTTACAGAGTTTTTGAGGACATGTATTTTGGAGAAAGTCTTCCAAAATACTATGAGATCCTTACTTGGGGAGAGTGTAGAACTGTATGCATGTAGGGAGAAAACATCCGGAAAGATGGGACTAAATCCTCTAAAATGTTAGTGGCGTGGTAGCTGTGGATGGCAAGATAGTTGGTGATTTAATTTTTTTCTGTATTTTCTGTTTCTTGCAATGACAATCAGAAAAATATCCATATTATTAAGAGAAATGTTTACAAAGGGGCTGTGGGTTCCCCAGCTGGAGAAGGCAGGCTTCCTAAAGGAAGAGGGAGGAGTCAGCAGCCATGATGGTTGGAGCATGCTGTGTCCACCAGAGGGCGCCAGGTGCACGCAGCACAAAGCATCCTGTCGCATCCTTCAGGTGGCCTCTCAGGGCACTTGGTAGGTAATAGGTATGCAAGGGGAAGGGTCAGAGGCTGCAGGGCCAGAGTGGAGCCTGGCTGCTTAAAATGAGATCCCTAAGAATAAGCAAGACACTTCCCAAGCCCCCCAGCCTCCTTGCAGTCCTGACAGACCGCCTGGCCACAAAACTACCCAATTCCAGGTATTTTTAGTAGTTGGTCCATCTGGCTCCGCATCTCCCGTGTCTGAAAACAGCTTCTGTCGTCTTGCTTTTTCCCTCAGATGCTTCTGACGAGCAGAATTCACAGTCTTCAATGGAAAACTCGATGAACAGTTCAGAGCAAGTAGAACGGCAGCCATCTGGAGATGTGGGTCTGGCTGCAGAGACGTCCACAGTCTCTCAGGTACCTCGGTCGAGGTCTCAGAGGGGCAGCCAGATCGGCCAGGAGCCCGTTGGGGTGTCGGGGGTACGTCAAAAGGTGTTTTGCTGTTTTGTTTCGTTGTTTGCTCTTTGGACGATTGGAACTGTCTGGTATTCTCTGAGCAGGATTCGTGAGCATCCTTCTGTGTCTGAGCTGGTCACTGGGGCCCATGGTGAAGGAGGAGACACACGGGTCTGGCCCTTGGGGTGGGTCCTTTATCCCAGCCTCAGCCTCACCACTTTGTTTATTCGGGTCCACCAAAGCACAGCCCGGTCTCAGTGACCCAAAGTCAACTTCCCTTAGAGCTGGGAAGATAAGAAGACTTCAAAATTCTAAATGCCGGATGAGTCATCCTTTGGAATTTCGCAACTGACAACACTCCCCCTGCTCAGACCCCTTTCTGGGTCATCACTGTTTGCCAGAATCTGGTCTGAATCAGACAGTGCAGGCTCAGGTGGCTTTGTGGACAGGAGGAAATGTCCTGGGTTCGAATCCCAGATCCTTCACTTGGCACACATGAGCCTCAGTATCTCCAGCTGCTAAAATGGGATCACGGAACTGTCTTGGGGCCAGGGTGCGGGCGAGAGGAGAGAATGTGGGTAACACACTTAACACAGAGCTGCGCGCACGAGATGCCCCAGTGTTGCCTCGGCCTCCATGGTGATTTTTTACCGTCAGCCCTCTGTGCTTATCTAAGAGGTCTGAGGACTCAGGTATCAAAACTTCAACTGATCAAACTGTTTCCACTTTGCTGAGTATTTTCATACCTGGGGAGAAATTGACAGGTAGCAGAAAGAAGTCTGTACTTCTGTCTGTCTGTACTCTGGGGAGCCTTCAACCAGGCCTTCCGCAAGGGAAAGTGCCTCTCAGATTTTCACATCTCCATACCCTTGGATCTGCAGCCCCCTTTCAGCCTATAGAACACCCTTCCAAAGGCCCAAAGACACAGAGGTGGTGTTGATGAAAGACGTGTTTGCAGTGGCAGAAAATCGGCCACAACCTAAGTGTACCGGAAGGATTAAATAAATCTGGGGTCATGGATAAAACAGCCTGCTGTGCAGCTGTTAAAAAGAGTGTGTTGACCCAGGTACAGATAGAGAACAAAGAAATATTCTCACAATGTGAAATGAACAACACAAGGCAGAGCCTCGAGCATAGCACGAGCCCATTTGATTAAGACTACGATACAAATCAAAGCCTCATGTAGATAGAGCTGGTAAAACCAAGAAGCAGCTGGGGTCTCCTGGCCTCTTGAACTCAGTGGAGGAAAGATAGCTTGAAACCTTGATCCACACCCTGGGAGCATGTAATGCTTTCCACTGACATCTGCAAGTCCAGGGGTCTTCCAGTTTAACACGTCCCCCTCCCACTCCCATTTCTGGGGACCCAGACCTGAAATGGGACCTCTTCTGCCATTTTCATGCTCACATAGGCATGCCACCTGTCTCCAGAGCTGCTAGGTTTGTGAGCAAGGCGAAGGGTGCGCCGCACTGAAGCAAACAGCTTGGCATCGATGTTCAGCCATTCCTGTTTAAAAAAGAAAAAAGGCTCCCCGTCCCCTTTCTCACCCCCTCCCTCCTGCCCTCTCCCTTACGCAGGACAGTTCTCCTGTCCCCAGAGTCCGCTCCCAAGCTCACATACTGTCCCCCACCGCGCCCCCCATGCAAGCGCTCTGCAGACACCTCACCTGAACGGGATCCACCTTCCCCGGAAGGCACGGCGGCCCGCTTTCTTCCCGTTACCTTTAGACTGAGCTTTTAGCACTTGCATAAGGAAAAGGGAGGGGTGCCTCCCTGCCGTACCTGCTCTCCGGGTTTTCCTCAAGAAACTCACACACATCCTACATCAAGGCCCGGGGCTCTCTGTTTCACGTTCATTGGGTACCCACTGTGCGTCGGGCAGTAAGCCGGGTACGAGATAGCCCGGGTGAGCCAGCAGACATGGTCCCCGGCCCTCGCGGGGCTCACGATGGGGTCGGCCGGGGGCGGGGGGTGCCGAGACACAGCCGGGAGACAGCAGACGCAGGCGGGCCACGGTTCACGCCGCAGGAGGACGGGAGCGGGGCAGTGAGGAGATGCGTAGGAGGAGCAGCGTGCCCTCCTGGACGGCGGAAGCGGGGGGCAGGGGAGGGCTGAGAAGTTAGGGTGGCAAGGGCAGGCCTTCTAGGCAGAGGGCCCGAGGGGGCACAGGCCCGGAGACAGGAGCCGTCCTGGGGAGCGGAAGGGGAGGCTGGACGAGGAGGGCGGGACGGAGGGGAGAGCGGGAGGACTCTGCCTGGCGAAGAGCTGGGATTCTGTTCTGAGGCCAGTGGGACGGCATTCTATGGAGGGTCGCTCCTTTGAGCAGATCTCTTGGGCTCTGCTCAAGGCCGGGTAGGGCAGCCGTGGAGTGGCTGCTGCAGCAGCCAGATGAGGTTGGAGGCTCAGGTGTGGACAGGGTGGCAGGCAGAGGGCAGAGGGGCTGGGCCGAGGGTCCCTGGAGTTGGAGTTGGGCGTGGGGGCACGGAGAGGAGGGAGGGCTCCAGGGTCCACTGTATCCCAGGCAGACGGTGGTGCTGTCGCCAGCTGTGGGAGCACCGGTTAGGACGGGCAAAGTCAGGAGCTGGATTCGGGTGGTGGGTCAGGTTGCAGCTGCCTGGGATGGTGGCGTGAGAAGGTCGAGGGAGAGGCAGACGAGTGAGCGTTGAACTTTCTTTTTTTTTTTTTTTTGCGGTACGCGGGCCTCTCACTGCTGTGGCCTCTCCCGTTGCGGAGCACAGGCTCTGGACGCGCAGGCCCAGCGGCCATGGCTCACGGGCCCAGCCACTCCGCGGCATGTGGGATCTTCCCAGACCGGGGCACGAACCCGTGTCCCCTGCATCGGCCGGCGGACTCTCAACCACTGCGCCACCAGGGAAGCCCTGAACTTTCTTTTTTTTGAGTCCCGGGACTTCTTGGGAATTTGGTGGCAACTATGGACCCTTCCCCCAGAATAACAGACTTGTGTACATTCCACAGTGCTGAGTGTCTGCCCCGGGCTGGGCACCTGTGCTGAGCCCTGGATGAGCAGTTGTTAACACGGCCAGGTTGGTCTAGCCTTCGAGCTTACAGAGGTAAACCCGAAACTGCGGATATAATTACCCTGCAGCTAATGAGAGATTGGAAGACATGAGTGACATGGGCTTGGTGGACACAGGAGCAGCTTGGGTGTGAGGCTCCTCGTGGGTCCATGAACCTTTTTGAATCCATGAAAGGGTCACGGGGTCAGAACCATGGATGCCCACCCTTGGGTCC
The DNA here is from genome assembly GCF_949752795.1 of Hyperoodon ampullatus. NCBI lineage: Eukaryota > Metazoa > Chordata > Mammalia > Artiodactyla > Ziphiidae > Hyperoodon > Hyperoodon ampullatus. Next base: position 8,146,798 of record NC_136926.1, on the reverse strand, counting down.
TTCCTGGGCTGATCTGCAACCTCCCGGCTGACCTGAGTCGCTTTCCTGGGGTCTCAACCTGTGTTTCTCTTTTCTTTTTCTTCCCCCAAGGATCTGGAAGGAGTGCCACCCTCCAAAAAGATGAAACTGGAGGCATCGCAACAAAACTCCGAGGAGATGTAGACACCGAGTTCAGTCCTCTGATCCACTTCTCACGGGAGATGCATCAGCAGGCTTAATTCTAGAACAACCTCACCCGAGCGGATCCCTGTTGGGTGCGAAGGGAACTACTAACTTTTCAAGTTTACCAAGTGCAAATCCAAGAAAACCTAGAACGGCGTAACTTCTCAGACACTGAAGAACTTCTTGCTGTGAAGCAAAACACTCGAATCTTGAAGTGACTGTCCTGGGGAAGGCGGGGTCGACAGCTCAGGAGCGTCTGCACACTGTCTCTGAAGCCAAGATTACATTTGTGTTGCTGCTGTATTTTTTTTTTTTTTCCACTCCTCTATTTAAGGATGTAAGCTATTTGAGGGTGGTACCGATCAGGAATTCGCTTTTTCATCGGGGCTTTTCACTGTTCAACTGATTCCTTCCACTTTCTTTTTTTGTGCCTTGTGCCCTTGAGGTGACCTCTGGCATGTTTTCCTGGTTGTTTTGCATCTCCCCTTGCAAGTGCCCTCTTGGTTCACTTCAGGCAGCCATTGCCCCGGTCCTCACATCTCTCTCCTCCCTGTCCCAGGACTTCAGCTGGAGCGGACCAGGCAGGGAGGAGGAGAGCCCGAGGCTGCGGAAGAGCAGGACCTCCCCAGCAGCCTGACTTCCTGGTCCAGGGGGCTGAGGGACACACCCTGAGCCCCAGGTGGGGACAGCACCAGCCTCCAGGGTCCGAGGAGTCTCCGATGTCTGGGCACTGTCCCCAAGGGCTTCCACAGAGCCCTTCGATTGTCCTGGCACTTCCCCCTCTGCCGCCACCACACGGCGTTCTCCCACACCTCCGAAGACGGACTGGCTTCTGCCGCTGACTGCAGGATTGTCTCCTTAAGACGATAAAGGGGCGGAGGAGGCTGGGAGCAGACGGCAGGAGTAGCTGGTGCTGAACTTTCTCTCATAGGACGTCGCTTGGATTTCAAATCCACAGTCACCTGCTGCCCTCTGCTCGCCGCCCTCCCCGCCAGCTCCACCCGTCCCCACCTGCAGAGGAGGCGAGGTTGCAGTCGGCCAAGATCCAAAATCCGCTTGCTTCTACATACCGTTCCGACTCCCAGAGCCAACAGTTGGATCGTGTCTCATTCCCGGATGCGCCGACGCTCCCAGACGCTGCCACGGGGGAGCGGGCCTTGAGGGTTGGACCTTGAAGGCCAGAAAGGAGGCACCGAGGAACTGGAGAGCTTTGCACTCCTCCAGAAAGGGGCACCCGGGCCCCTCCCCCGCCTCCATCCCCTGCCTGCTCTGGGAAGGCTTCATCTCACTAAAATGGAGATGCCCGCCCCACCCTTGGACAAACTGCCTAATTGTTTGGTTCTGAGGCCTGTTTTGCTATTAATTCCTATACGGACTCCTCAGACCTTAACCCTTTTCCTGAGCTTTCTTTACTGCACTGGAGTTCCAACTCCCTTTGAGTTGTATGGCGGGGAGGGAGGGTTCCGAGGGTTTCGTTGGTTGTTTTATTCTTTTTTTCTGTTTGTTTGTTTTTGTTTTTGTTTTGGCTAATTGGTGCATATTCAGGTACCACCTTTTTCACATGTGGATCTCTCTCCTGACCACCGTGGGGAGTGTCTGCCAGGTTCCATTTTCTAAGCGTGTCTGAGGGTGAGGCTCTTACTTGTTTTTTAAGGGAGCCAATCTAGTTCCTGCACTTCAAGAAGAATCAAAATGTTCCTGAATTTCAAATACCTCATGCAAAAATGTCTCCTGAAACAAGGGAAGAAAAAAAAAAAAACACGAACTTTGAAAATCTTAAATGTTGAAGTTAGCGATGCCGAAAGGTTTCTGTCTTAAAAAAAAAAAAAATCCTTATCCATTTCGCCCCTCAGGCAGGCAGTTCTGTGGAGAACTGTGTCCTGCGTTACCTCTCAGCATATCTCAAGGCGGCTTTACCTCCAGACCCTATAGAGTTAAGAGTTAACTTTTTCCTTTGCAGCAAAACTCCATTTGGATGAAAGATGAATCTGGATATTTATTTCCTCTTCCTTTTTGGGAAACGAGAGGTTACAAGCAAGACAGCTGAAGGAGAATCACACACGCATCCGTGGAAACAGCAGGGTCCTCTCGACAGGCAAGGGGAGTGGACACGGTTAAGCATGAACGAAGAGGACGCCCAGGATACGAGGCTGTCGTTAGATTTTCTCTGAAGTGCCTGAAGGTAGGAATGGGCCGGGGGTCGGGACCGACGGGGCCCCGCCACGGCCACGCCAGGCAGAGCGCCAGCGGCCCTGCACTCCATCCACGCCGGCCGGGAAGGCCTTCCACGCGGGATGATGAGACTGCAAAAATCCAGACGTGCTTCCTTCCCCGACGCGGCTCGCTCCTCAGCCGCCGTTCCCCACCCCTCGCCCCCAGCCCCACCACAGAATCTAAGACCTTTCAGCCGGCGAGCCAGAGGCGGGGGTCCTAAGCGAATGCCTTCCGCGGACACCAGGCCCCGCGGCCTAAAGGGCTCCCGGGGCAAACTGAACTCCCCGAACTCCCCGAACACTGGAAGTTGGGGACGCTGCAGCTACACATTCCACAAAGTGCTGGCACTTACCCCCGTAACCCGAAGGCGGTAGACCGACTCATAGGGTGGTGACCTCCCATTACCAACGATGTCATGGTTTGGAATGTTCGTTATCAGCCAAGGACCTGCTTAGAGGTATAAAGACCTTTTTTCACTGTTACCTAATTTTTTTTTTTCCTTACTTTTTTTTTTTTGGTGTGTTGTACAGCAGTATAATTTTTCACTTATTTATTCCATCAGTAGATATGGTTTGTACAATGTACAATGGTTCCATTTCAGAAAATAAAAACTCAAATCATGAACACCATGCGATTTTTGTAGCATGATGATACAGAGTAAAATCCCGTGGATGGTGAGAAGGTCCCCCACCGGCTGCTCTGGCGTCTCCTGCACGGCCACGTGGCCCTGACTTTGTACACAACTTGCACGCAGGCACTGTGGCCTCCGCCTCCCGCCGTCGGTCGTGATAGCTGCCATCATTAAGCACCAGCTGGATGCTGTGGGCAGGTGTTGTTTGCCACCTTATGCAGACAGCCTCTTGCCGCGTCAGAGCCCCGGTGTAAATTACAGCCACGCTTGGCCCCCCAGCCTGGGTCCTGGCCCAGGACACAAGTTTGCTGCGTCCCTGACTTTGGGAGGCTCTGGCCCGTGGCAGGGACTCTGAGGTGTCAGTTTACTAGCAGCTTTGTCTTGACTTGTCTTAACTCGTGGTCAGGCTGAAGGCAGAGCTGCCCCAGGGCCCTTCTCCCGCACCCCACCGCCCACCCCCAGCAACTCGGGCCCTTTCTCCCGCTCAGCTCAGACTCCCTCCCCCAGTGGACTTTTTCCTTTCTTCTCTGTGCAGTCTCTCCTCTTCCAACTCTCCACCTGAAACCGGGCCCTGGGGGTGGGACAATTGTTCTAGCGAGGCCTGTGCTAAGTCACCCATGTTGACCGTTGACCGACCTGCAGGCAAATGTTCTCTCCTTTTTGTTTTGTCTGACTCTCTTCCCCACCCCATTCCTTTTTAACATGTTCCAGTGTTTTTACCGGGATTGGTTGCTCAGCAAAATAAACTGATATGGAAAGTTCAGCCTGACAAAACACAAATCATAGGGGCCTTGTTTGCTTAACAAAAAAAAAAAAAAGTGCCTTAGCGGGCACACTTTCACTCTCTCCGGTGCCCCTGTGGTCTGTTGTCTGGGTCTCAGTCTCTGGATGAAGGTCCCTTCCTTCCAGACTTGTCTCTCTGGATCTCCCCCCTTCTCTCTGCCACTCTTGTCTCTACCCCCCTGGGTCTCTGTCTCAGGCGTTCTGCTTTACCTTCTCTGTCTCAGCTCCCTGTCTGTCTCTGTGGAGGTGTCTGACTTCTCATCTCCCTCAAGGAGCAGTTGTGCCCAAGGGATGGAAATTTAGGCTTCACAGGCATTCGTTGAGCACCATCTGTGTACTGGACCCTGGGCAGCAGTGACTCAAACTTGACCCTTTCTCTCTAGGCAGATAAGCTGGTGCATTAGGATGCCCAGCGCAGTTTGGAATTGGGGGCGAGGTGCATTTTGATGGCAGGGATCAGGGAGGCTCCTAGGATGGTGAGGAAGTCCAGGCATGGAGCTAAGAAGCTCATTTTTCCTTGTGGACGCTAAGGAGTGGTTGGAGGTTTCCGAGCCAGGGCTCTGCTGGACTGGGGGCAGTGTTGCTAGTGAATGGCATGGATTGGAAAAAGCCAGACTGGAGGTCGGGGCAGGGCAGCTATGGAACTGGACAGTAAGTCAAGCAGGAGATCAGGAGTTGGCAGGAGAGCCCGTGTGCCCGCAGGTGATGTGAAGGCAATCAGCACTGAAGCCAGGTAGGGTGGGAACAGGTTGGGGAGGAGGCAGGCAGAGAAAGCTCTAGTCCAGGTCCAAGACTGGACCAAGATAAGTGTCATAGAAGTCCATGGTTGGGCTGAGGAGGGATTGCAATCCCTAAAGACCAAGTCTACCCGCCCCCGCCTGCCTGGTGAGGAATGCGTCTTTTCCTCCAGAGGCTCATAGTAGACACCGGTTGTCTTTGCCAGTTGCATTCCCTTCTTCCAGTAGGGGTTCCCCTCACCCACTCTCAGTCTGGCCACGTGACCCAGGCCCCTCCCCCTGGCAACAGCAATTGGGTCAAGGATGATCACATGACCTAAAGTGGCCCAGTGAGAGTCAGCCCTGGGATTTTTGTGGGAACTGTTGGGAAAGAGTTCTGCTAGAGTGTTGGCTGGAGTTGTTAAATGGAGCAGCTGGGGCCACCTTCGCTCCAAGGTGGGGAGAAGCCTGCCTGAGAATGAAGCCAACACAGGAGAGTGTTGAAAGATGGTGAGTGTGAGCCTCCTGAGAGCAGCATTTGAGCACTGGGACCCAGCCAGCTCTGAAGCCAGCCCTCCTCCTGAACTTTTCTATTTTGTGAGCCAATAAATGCCCATGATAGTTTAGGTCAGTTTTCACTGGGCCTTTTCCCACCTGAGCCCCCACCCCTCCACCCAAGGACTTGGAGAGTCTCCTGGACAAATCCAGAAAGAGGGAGGGTTGCTAAGATGGTAGCTCTGACTCCTGACTGGGTGTCATTTTCTTGGAGGGAGTGTCTCTTTCCTCCAAACTTTGCCCTGTCAATGCTCCGATATAAGAAGGACTCGGAAGTTTCACAGCTGACGACAGGGTAATAACCAGAGACTAACATGGACCTGTTTGGGACTTCTGAAGCAGCCCCTTCTAGAATCCTCAGAACTCCAGCACTTCAGAGCTGTGTGACCTCAGGTAAGTATCTTAACCTATCTGGGCCCCAGCTTCCTCATCTGTAAAATGGAAAGAATAATTGTGCCTACTCAGGTTGCTGTGAGGATTAATACATGTAAATTAATAAGTACATGTAAAGTGCTCGGGACAAGCCCTGGCACATAGTAAATCTCAATAATGTTAGCTGCTATTGTTATTACCATTGTAGTTATTATCCTCAGGCACATCTAGACTCCAGAAATCCAGCTGCTAGAAAATGAAGCACAGGGAAAGGCATAATCGCCCACTCCCAACTGCTTTGGCCTTGCCCTCTGAGTTACCCTTTGCTCCCTGAAGACTCACCTCTCCCCCAAATGATTGACACGGGAGTTATCCACCAAGCTCGCCCCACGTGATCCAGAGCCTGAGTGGTGCCTTGTGGGCTGACTAGAAGCCCACCAGGAAACAGGCAGAAGGGAAGACATTCCTGGTCGAGGGAAGGGCTTGAGCAAAGGGCTGGAGATTTGACAACACATCCCTGCTGCAGGCACTGGCTGCTCTATAAGACGCGCCCAAGCAGGGAGCTTCAGGCCCGGGTCTCAGAGGAACAGCTCACTGGGGAGTCATTTTTCCAGCCTCTCTCCTTTACCATTGCTCTCCCTCCACAGGCTCTGGGGGGGAAAGGCCTCTGGGAGGCAAGGACCAGAATGTGGTGCCAGGCCTGTGAGTCCTGTCTTCCTCTGGGGTACCCCTGGGTACACTGGTGCCTGTGGATGCACTGGATGACTTGGAGTTAATGGCTTTATCTCTTTAGACTTGGCCAGAGATGACAATCTGCTTTGCATCAAAGAATCTCAAGAGATTCTTAAATCACACTTTTCTCCCTCAGGGCTCTCTGAGTTATGAGCTCATTTGACCTCCTTGTCACCCTGGATAGTAGTTTAGAGCAGGGATCAGCCTCCCCATTATACAGATAAGAAAACTGAGGCCAGGGAAGTGCCTGAACAAAGATCTTGCAGGGACTCAGTGAAGAAGGCTTTGGAACCCAGCCTGTCTTCCACTAGACCAGGGGTCAGCAGATCCGGCCTGCCAGCTGTTTTTGTAAATAAAGTTTGATTGTCACACAGCCATGCTCATTCACTTACACATTGTCCCTGACTGCTTTCATGATACAACAGCAGAATAGAGTAGTTGCTACAGAGACTGGCTTGCAGAGTCGAAACTATTTACCACCTGGCCCTTTGCAGAAAAAGTCTGCCAACCCCTGCACTTGACCACAGTTTCCTGTTGAAACACTGTGTGGCTGAAAGAATATGATAATAATAATGATATTAATGATAATAATAATAACAATAATAATTGCCTACTATGTGCCAGGCACCATGCAAGACTTTCCTGAATTTTTTGTTGATACGAAAGGGCATAGCTCAATGAATTTTCACTGAGTACACCTGCAAAACCAGCACCTGGATCAAGAAACAATATTACTAACCCCCTGGATGCCTCCTCCTATCCCTTCTAGTCACTACCCCTTGAAGGGTAATCACTACCCCGACGTCTCTCTTCATAGACGTTTTCTAAACTTTAACATTTCCTGAACTTTCTATTCATGGAATCGTACAGAATGTGCTCTTTTGTGTCTGGCTTCTTTCACTCAGCAAGGTGTTTGTGAGATTCATCCATATTGTTGCACGTCATTGGAGTCAGGACACTCCTGCTGATGGGCGTTTGTCCTGTTTCCAGTCTCCATGGAGTATTATGAATATGCAAGATATCGGACCTCATTTCACCCCGGCTTCAACATGAGAGGGGGACCAGTTAGCCTCGTCGTGCAGATGTGAAGACTGAGGTTAGAGACCATGGTGCCCGTGAGGTGACACAGCAGGTAGGAAAAGCCCTCGGCGCAGGAGTCCCTGCCGTGCTGGCTCTCTGGCTTCCTCATTAGATTCTGGCTTGGAATCCCGCTGTGACCACAGACTGTTAGATCCCATTTATACGAAATTTCTAGAAAAAGCAAAACTATGGAAACAGAAGGTAGAGGCTGAGTTGTTTGGGGCTGGGAGCACAAGACAGGAGGGAATGATTTGGGGCAACTGAATTGTGAGAATAATTGCACAACTGTATCAACTTATTAAAGCTCATTGAATTGTACACTTAAAATTGGTGAAGTTTATGGGATGTAAATTACACCTCAATAAAGCTCAAAAAAGAAAAAATCCCAACCCCGCAGGCATCTATTTCTTCACCCCGCCTCTCACTCCCGTGCCTGAATTTTCCTTAGCGGTGTGAGGATGGCTGTGCAAACTGTCCAGAGCTGTTGAGCCGTGGAACTCTTGTCGCTCCCCACCAGTCTGGCCTCTGCCTGCAAAGGCACGGGGGTCTCCCTCGCAGAGGTTTCACCTGAAGCAGTGGGGATCCTGTTTGGCTTTGCTATATCCGACCTGCGCCCGGCGGGGGTCAGAGAGCCACGCGCAGCGGATGCACCGGCCCCAAACTGTTTCTCCAAGTAGTCCCCAGAGATGGCCGCTGCCTTTCAGTTTCTGCACTTGTTTATTTTCAAAGGGACGTTGCCAGACCGCTAGGCCCCCCCTGCCCTTTCATGGTTTGTTTTATGTAAGAGATTTCAGGAAGAAAGAGAGGAGGTAAAGTGACCTGAGACCAATTATTCTGCCGGCAGAGAACGGCAGCAGGCCCCAGCTGATAGGTTTGAGGGATGTGTGGGGTCAGAATGCTCCCTTGTTGCCCCCAGAACAGGAATCCTGATAGTGTTAATAATCATTGCGAGGAATTCCCTGGCTGTCCAGTGGTTAGCGCTCCACGCTTCCACTGCAGGGGCACGGGTTCCATCCCTGGTCGGGGAACTAAGATCCCACATGCTGCACAGCCATAAAAAGAAAAAGAAAAAAAGAAAGAAAGAAAAGAAGAAAAAAGAAATCATTACAAATATTCAACAACGGACACTGGAAGAGTTGGACCCGCGTGTGCAAAAGGAATGCCCCTCAGCCCATTCCTTATATCTTATTGCAAAATTCACTCCAAATGGCTCATAGACCAAAATGTCACTCTAAAAATTCTAGAGGACAACACATGAGAGGATCTTTGTGACCTTGGGTTAGGCAAAGCTTTTTTAGACATGACATCAAAGGACCAACTATAAAAGAAAGAATTGATAAATTGGATTTCATCAAAATTTAAAACTTATGCTCTGCTAAAGACACTGTTAAGAGAATGAAAAAAAATAACACGGACTGGCAGATAATCTTTGCAAAACACTTATCTGATAAAGGACTTGCATCTAGAATATATAAAGAACTCTCAAAACTCAGTAGCGAAAAAGCGAACCCCCATCTGCCACCCCCACACCAAAAAAACTAGCAAAACATTTGCATAGACATTTCATCACAGAAAATATACGGGGACTTCCCTGGTGGCGCAGTGGTTAAGAATCCGCCTGCCAGTGCAGGGGACGTGGGTTCAATCCCTGGTCCAGGAAGATCCCACATGCCACAGAGCAACTAAGCCCGTGCACCACAACTGCTGAGCCTGAGTTCTAAAGCCTGCGAGCCACAACTACTGAGCCCACACGCCACAACTACTGAAGCCCGTGCGCCTAGAGCCTGTGCTCCACAACAAGAGAGGCCACTGTGATGAGAAGCATGTGCACTGCAAGGAAGAGCGGCCCCCGCTCACTGCAACTAGAGAAAGCCCGCGTGCTGCAACGAAGACCCAACGCAGCCAAACATAAATAAAATTAAATTTAAAAAAAGAAAATATACGAAGGCAAATGAGCACATGAAAGATGCTGAACATCATTAATTATCAGGGAAATGCAAATCAAAACCACAGCAAGATACCATTATACTCCCACTAGAATAGCTGAAAAGACCAGAATACCAAGTGCTGGTGACGATGCAGGACAATGAGAACTCTCCTCCACTGCTGGTGGGACGGTAAGATGGTACAGCCATCTGGAAAATCATTTGGCAGATCCTTATAAAGTTAAGCCTAAACTTACCCTACAACCTGGCCATCCCACTCCGAGGTACTTACCTAAGAGAAATTAAAATGTGCAAAAGCCTGTTTTCATAATCACCAAAAACTGGAAACAACTAAATTGACCTTCCACTGGTGAGTGGATAAACAACTTGTGATACAGTCATAAGATAAACTCAGCAACAAAAAGGAATGAACTACAGACACCCTTGGCAACAGGGAAGCATCTCAGATGCGTTATGCTAAGTGAAAGAAACCAGACTCAAGGCTGCTTACTGAATGATTCCATTTAGATGACCTTCTGGAAAGGGCAAAACAATAGGGACAAGAAGCAGAGCAGTGGCTGCCGGGCTGGGGTGGGGAGAGGGGTTGACTGCAAAGGGGTGAGACGGAATTTGTGTGTGAGACGGTGTTGGGAACTATTCCACAATTTTTTTTTTTTTTTTTTTTTTTTGGTCACACTACATGGCATTCAGGATCTTAGTTCCCTGATGAGGGATCGAACTTGTGCCAAGGAAGTCCCATTATTATTATTATTTTTATTTTTATTCCACATCTTGATTGTGGTGCTGATTACATGACGGTATATGTTTGTCAAAATTTGTGGAACTGTACAAAAAAGAGAGAAATTTATGTAACTTATACCCCAACAAAACAAGACAAAAATAATAATAGCCAACATAGCACCACCTACTATGTGCCAGGCACTCTTGAAGCTCTTTACATATACATATGTTAACTCACTCAATCCTCACGATAACCCAGAGAAGTGGGTATTAATTATTCCCAGATTGTGAACGTTTTGTCCCCAGAGCTGTCTCACCTTCTTAATTTCCTCGCCTTCGGTCTGATCCCTAGTGCCCTCTTTCTTCTGTAACCTTCACCTTCTCCTGTGGCTGTCTTCTCTCTCCCACAGACACAGCAGGAAAGGTTTCCACTTGACTTTTTTCCACTGAAGGGCACAGAGCTAATAATAAGGTTTAGCAGAGATTTCAAACTCAAATGCCTACAGGAACCAGGCAGGTAATGTAAACAGCAGAACTCACTGGGATGACAGGGAGTGGTGGGGACTGTGGAAAACTGGAGAACTATGCTGTGTCTAAAGGGGATTGTCCCTCCTTAGCTCCAGCTTCTACCATGTGGAAATAGTAAGAGCCCAGTGTCGTCAGATCTTCTGATAGTTCAAGAAAATCCTAACACCCTCACATTTATATGAAGTGTCATGATTTTTTTTTTGTCCACGTCGTGTGGCATGCGGCATGTGGCATCTTAGTTCCCTGATCAGGGATCAAACCCGTGTCCCCTGCATTGGGAGCGCAGAGTCTTATCCACTGGACCACCAGGGAAGTCCCATGATTTTTTTTTTTTTTTTTTGCAGTACGCGGGCCTCTCACTGTTGTGGCCTCTCCCGTTGCGGAGCACAGGCTCTGGACGCGCAGGCTCAGTGGCCATGGCTCACGGGCCCAGCCGCTCTGCGGCATGTGGGACCTTCCCGGACCGGGGCACGAACCCGCATCCCCTGCATCGGCAGGCAGACTCTCAACCACTGCACCACCAGGGAAGCCCTGCAGGGAGTTTTTTAATAAGCCATCTAACATGATTTAAATTTTTAAACTTTATTTTATTTTTTAAAATCTTTAAAAATCATAATTTAAAAAATTCAGTTTTAAGTTTTACTTTATTTTTTTGCTCTGAGCTGTTTCTTGTGTCCCATATCTTTCTCTTACTTGAATTTTTGTTTTGCTGGAGAACAACCTCCAGTAATTCTTTCAGACATGGACTACACATGAAAAGGCAATTTAACCTGTATCCTCCAAGATTTATTGAGGTATAATTTACATAAGTAAATTTCACCCTTTTCAGGTATAAACTTCCATGGATTTTGAGAAACTTACACAGTCATGTAACCACCACCATAATCAAGAGATATTTTCATCACCCCAAATAGTTCCCTTGTTCTTCTTTGTAGTTAGTTCCCACCCCTCCAGCTCCTGGCAGGCACTAATCCGGTTTCTGTTCCTATCATTTTGCCTTTTCCAGATGTCATATAAATCAAATCAAACAATATATGGCTTTTTAGGTCTGGCTTCCTCTACTTGGCATAATGCTTTTGAGAGGCATCTAGAGTACTGTATTTAGGGAAACGTTTGAAATCCAAAAGTATAGTCATCGTCGGTCATCAGTGCTGTTCACCAGATATTTCTGGCTGTCTGTTCTCTGGTCTTATGATGGGGTTGTGCTTCCTGCCTCCCTTGTGCTTGAGTGGGGCCATGTGATTAGTTCTGGCTGGTGAGTTGCGAGTACTCATCACTTCTGGCTCAGACCATTTAATTGACCCCATTGAGCTCTCTCTCCCCGTGCCACAGTGATGGGCAACAGAGTCTCGGAGTGACTCTGACCAGCAGAGCGCACTGCCACCCTGTGATGGACACGTAGCCAATAGACAGGTAGCTTAAATCAGAAGCACGCCTTAGTGGTTTTAAGCCTTTGAGATTTGGGTGTGGTTTGTTATCAGAGCACAGTCAGCCTATGCTGACCCATACAGAAGGTTTGCTTTTTTAGCACCAGGAAATTTTCTTTTATTGCTGCTTTAATTATTTCCTTTCTCCAATTTTTTCTCTCATTTTTACTTTCTTCTTTCTTTCTGGAACTATTAGGCAGGTGCTGGAACTTTTGTTGGAAGAATCCTCCACGTCACTTAACTTGCCTTTGTCCTTTTGGCAGTCTTCTGGGAGAAATTCTCAGATTAATCTTTCATTTTATGACTGTGTTTTCCAGACTTATTCATTTTGCTAGTCAACCTGGCGTTTTTTTTTTGTTTGTTTGTTTGTTTGTTTGTTTTTTTGCGGTACGCGGGCTTCTCACTGTTGTGGCCTCTCCCGTTGCGGAGCACAGGCTCCGGACATGCAGGCTCAGCGGCCATGGCTCACAGGCCCAGCCGCTCTGTGGCGTGTGGGATCTTCTCGGACCGGGGCACAAACCCGTGTCCCCTGCATCGGCAGGCGGACTCTCAACCACTGCGCCACCAGGGAAGCCCAACCTGGCATTTTTTAAAAATCATAATTTTGTATTCATTGTTTTCCAGGACCTCTATTTGCTTCTTTTTCATAATGGGTTGTTGCTTAATGTGTGCAGAATCTTCTACATTCTTTCTAGGGCTATTAATTATTATAAAGTCTTCTGTTTGTTCCGTTAACTTTATCCTTTCACTTGTTAGTTCTCAGGTAGCTTTCTTTCAGAGTGTTGGCTTTCCTTAATTGTTTGCTGACTTTTGCTGGTCTGTAATACTTTGTATTGGGGACTTGTTTTTTTTTTTTTTTCCTGCACCGTGCAGCTCGAGAGATCTTGGTACCCCGACCAGGGATTGAACCTGCCTCCTCGGCAGTGAAAGTGCGGAGTCCTAACCACTGGACCGTCAGGGAATTCCCTGTATTTGGGAATTCTTACTTGCCTGTTTGCTGATTTGATTACCATGGAGTGCTGCTTCTGATTTTTGGGGAGAAGATGGTTATACTATGAGGTTCTCTGTTATGGTTTGTCAGGTGTGGAAGCTCTTTGTCCTTCATGGGAGTTGTTGGCTCCCCTGGGGCACTGCCCTGCGTGTCCCCCTGGGCACTTGCTGTTGCTGCCCACTACTCAGTAGGAGCGGGGTGGGCAGTCATCTGCAAACTCTTCTGTATTTTCCAGAAAACTGCCCTTGAGACCTCTTTCTAGCCATTGATCTGTGAGCCTGGAGCAACCTCCAGATCTCACTCTTGGTGGTCCTCTGCTTTTAACTGAATTTTTAACTGCTTTTCCTCAAGTCTTGCTTCTCTTCTAATGCAATCTTTAGGAATTTATGGTGAGGATTAAACAAAGCATGTTTGTGCACAGAATATGGCCTATACGTTGCCAGTTTGCAACTTCAGCTTTAAGAGTTTATCTTCTCTCAGGAAATTGATATTTATTTATATATATTTTTAAAGTATTAATATATATCCTTGCGACTTCCCTGGTGATCCAGTGGTTAAGACTCCACGCTTCCACCGCAGGGGGCGCAGGTTCAATCCCTGGTCAGGGAACTAAGATCCCACATGCCGAGCAATGTGGCCTTAAAAAAATTTTTTTTTAAATAAAAGTATGTATCCTTCCACATAGATGCCTTTTGTGTTAAGAAACCAAAGAGAAATAAAGAGTACCCTGCAAAGAAAGAAGGTATACAAGTAATAATTGTCTCTTTGGGGAATTAGAAAATTGTCAACCCCCCCGCCCCCAGAGATAACCAGTGTTAACATTATGATGCACTTCTGACATACACACATAAATATATGAATTTTAAAAAATTGGGGACTTCCCTGGTGGTGCAGTGGCTAAGGCTCCGCAGTCCCAATGCAGGGGGCCCAGGTTCGATCCCAGGTCAGGGAACTAGATCCCGCATGCACAACTAAAGATCTCCTGTGCCACAACGAATATCCCGCGTGCCGCAACTAAGACCTGGCTCAGCCAAATAAATAAATAATTTTTAAAAGTTGATATCAAGCTACTGATAACTTTTTTTGTTGTTGTTGTTGGCTGTGCCGTGTGGCTTGCAGGATCCTAGTTCCCCAACCAGGGATCCAACCCGTGCCCCCTGCGGTGGAAGTGCGGAGTCCTAACCACTGGACTGCCGGAGAATCCCCACGGCTAACTTTTTAAAAGTTCTTTTTCCACCCAACAACATATTATGGACATCTTTCCATGTCAATAAATATACATTTGCATAATTTAAAATGCAGTGTTCCGTTATATTGGGGACTATAATATATTCAATGAATTCCCTCTTGTTAGACGTTACGTTGTTTCTAATGCCCACTCTTTACAAATGATGCTGTATTCACCATCCTTGTACCCACAGCCTTAGGATAAAATCATAGAGGTGGAATCGCTGTATCAAATGTGGCTGGGCATTTAAGCGTTTACCAAGGAGAAAAGTCTTCGAATAAAGGAAGGCAACTCAAAGGGTAGACTTTCAGACGTTTGCAGCCGGATTTGGGAGCAGTGGTTTGGGCAAGTGGGGAGACCCTCAAACTCACACCAGCTGCCAGTCTGTCTGGCCTATCCCTCCTTGGAGACATCCAGGGAAGGAGTTAGTGCAGCCACTTTGGTAAGAGACATTTGTCCCAACACGCTGCCCTTTAGGAGGCCCTTGTCAGGAGGAAGGTGGGGGAGGGAGCTCAGCCTCCACCCGAATCTGGAAGTGAAACTGGCTTCAAAGCAGAGCACAGGAGCAGCAGCAGAGGACACCGGAGGCCCTGCTGAGACTAGAGTGGGAGCTCCTGCCCCAGGGACATCACTGGCCCTCTTACTGCCCTGTCATCCCCTACCGTCCCTACGTGGCCCCCACCCCAGGCTGGCTTTGAGCCCCTTGACAGCTTTCTATAAATGTCAACTCTTAGGTTGGACCATATGAAATTGCTGTTTCTGTAGTCAAAAGTGGTTGAGTATTGGCAATTTCTAGGTGCCTCTGGTCTGGCTGCTTCAGTTTCTTCAGTCTGTAGTCCATTTAATACTCAGTGCTCATTCTTTGCTAGGCACTGTGGTAAGTACTTTGTAGTCATTTTTTAACTATCACAACTTTCTGAGACCTAGGAATCATTCCCCACGTGACAGAGAAGACAACTGTGGCTCAGAATTGGAATTGTTTAGGGGTTGGTTCGCCCTCCAAATTTAAGATCTTAGCAATAATGACAGTATTTTGAGTTTTAGTGGCTCTGTCACGTACTAGTTGCCATGCCCTGGGAAAGTGCCTTAAGTAACGTTGACTAAAAAGGCAGGTTCCACCTTTGTGGAGGTGAGAAGCGTTAGTGATCCTTCTTTCTTTTTTAAATTAATTAATTAATTTTTGGCTGCGTTCGTTGGGTCTTCATTGCTGAGCATGGGCTTTCTCTACTTGCGGCGAGCAGGGGCTTTTCTTGCTGCAGAGCACAGGCTCTAGGCGCCCAGGCTTCAGTAGTTGTGGCACGTGGGCTCAGTAGTTGTGGCTCGCAGGCTTGGCTGCTCCGCGTCATACGGGATCTTCCCGGACCAGGGCTCAAACCCGTGTCCCCTGCATTGGCAGGGGGGTTCTTAACCACTGAGCCACCAGGGAAGTCCAGTTAAGCTTGATTTCGCGTTAGAAAAACCCCTTTGGTATTCAGCGACTCAGTTTTATCAATAAAATGGGGACAAAACCCACAGCGCCCAGCAACATCTGTGAAGAGCCACAGTTCCGGGCCCTGCAGGGCCTGGGAGGCGGAAGGAGCGCCACCCCCACCCACCACGTGGAGCGCCCGCCCGGCCTGCGGCGAGGCCGCAGAACGATTCCCCGGAGCGTGGGGCGGATCGGCACGGCCCGCTCGGCCAACGCCTCTCCTAGGCCAAGACACTGGAGAGTGGCACCGCCCGGTTAGCAAGTCCCGCAGAACCCCGGAGGGAAGGGGGTGGCGAGGGGCGGGGCCGGGAGGCGTGGCCTCCGCCTACCCCTGCCCCCCGTTTTTGTCCGCCCAGACACGGAAAGGTTCCCCTGCGCCTTTAAGAGGCCGAAGCGGGCACCCGATTGGCCGAGACGCGCCGGTGACGTGACGCCGGGGCCGGCGCCGAGGCGGCCCTGACGGCCCGTGCCCTCCCCCTCACGCCCCGCCGCGCGCTCGCGAACAGTCGGCGCGCGGGCCGGGCCGGGCCGGCGCCCCGTCACCTTTGCTCGCCCGTGTCGCCCCGGGCTCCGGGGGATGCCCCCGGCCGGGCCCCCCCATGGCCGCCGACGTCTTCATGTGCTCCCCGCGCCGGCCCCGCAGCCGGGGCCGCGCGGTGCTGCTCAAGCCCCAGGTGCCCGAGGACGACGACGACTCGGACACGGATGAGCCGTCTCCGCCGCCCGCCTCCGGCGCGGCCACCCCGGCCCGGGGCCACGCGAGCGCCGCGCCACTGCCGCCCAAGGCCGGGTCGGGCAGCGAAGAGCCTCCGCGCCGCCAGCAGATCATCCACAGCGGCCACTTCATGGTGTCGTCGCCGCACCGCGAGCACCCGCCCAAGAAGGGCTACGATTTCGACACGGTCAACAAGCAGACGTGCCAGACCTACAGCTTCGGCAAGACCAGCTCCTGCCACCTGTCCATCGACGCCTCGCTCACCAAGCTCTTCGAGTGCATGACCCTGGCCTACAGGTAGGACCCGGCCGGCCCCACCTCTCGAGCGGGGCTCCCTTTGACAAAACAAGCGTGGAGGGCTGGGCTGCCTGGGGACCTCTTGGCTTCAGGCATTCCCTTTGGGTCTTCCGTCTTCCGGAGGGTTTATGGGTCTCGGGTCCCTAGTGGAAGCGAGAGGGGCAGGGGTCCTGGCCTCTTCCCTGTCAGCAGGGCTTGGGTTCTTCCGGCTTCACGTTCCCCATGCAGGCCCTCACCTCCAATTCCGAGGCCACCGATTTCGGGTAAGAAAAAGGTGTAAATACAGGCTGTACCTTGTGTTACGCGACTTTATCCACCCTTCCCCCAAAAGCTTTGTGTGTTTCCAGCAATTGCCAGTAGTGGTTAGGACCACCTGTCCAGGGTGGCTTAAAGTCGCTGGTTCCAGTATTTAATGGTTGAGTCAAATTTCTGAGCCTGTTTCCTCCTTTATAAAGAGGGGATGACAGTAGTGTCTGCCTCCATGGGCTGCTGTGGGGATGGAACGAGATAGGTAAAGTGCTTATTCCAGTGCCTGGCACATAATTAGTTGCTCCAGAAGTGTGAGCTACTTTTCTTATTGCCCCAGCAGAGGGAGGCTGGGTCCTCTCACATCCCCTTTATTGGGAAGCCCTCCCCCAACTTCGGAGGGGCCCTGGCTGCCTCCTAGGAAGACTTGGAGCCACAGCTCTTGGAGGTGCAGGCTGTCCTCCTGGCAAGTTGGAGGGTTCTTTGGCTGGCTCTGCAACGTTATATGGAGATGTCAGTGTTTAGGGCAGGCATCCCAGGCACCATCCTGACCTGTGGCTCCGGCTCTAGGCGGAGATCCCTTTTTTCTAAGTCACAGAAATGCGTGGTCCTCATGGGTTAACGTGTCCTTCCACTCTCCCTTTCTCGGTGTGTTTGTTAGGTATTTGCTTCAGATAATTTCTGCCTCAGCAACAGGACTTCTGTGGACTAGCTGCAGTACAGAGCAGCCCAGCCCTGCCCAAAGCTCTTGATAGGATCTCCGCAGAGTGGAGGTTACTGCAGTAGTAACTGGAGTGGCTGGGGTTGTCTCAGGTCTAGTCTGCAGGCAGCGCAGGGAAAGTTATCTTGGAGACTCCAGAAACAGTGTGAAGAAGAGTAGGACTGTTACCCTCACCCCCCCCTTTTTTTGGAGAGTAGGGAGCCCCAAATATATCCAAGGTACACATTCACCTGAAGTTGAAACACTAGATATACATGGTTCTGGGTGGCATTTTCCCCTCTGGAATAAATGATTAGTCAACTTGTTCCTTTGTTATGTTCCTGAAACGCACCCCACTCTTCCCGCCCCCATTTCCTCTCTTGAAGGCTTCCCTGATGGTTTGTTTGCCACATGGCTGCATTACATTACCCAGAGCTCTCCTCCAACCCCCCTTGCGTGGCACATTGGTTAGGCTGTGCTCTGATTCTCTGGTCTTGCCAGTTTGAGCTGGCACTGAGCCTGTGAAGATGTTCTGTTTTTTCTTTTTTTTTTTTTTTAAACCAAACGGCATTGAGATTGCAGCCCTCTGCCCTCGTTTAGCCCTGCTTACCCAGTCTCAAATTTTGAGCACTTCATGGGAATCAAACGCAGCTAGATTGTAGCATATGCTACAGTGTGAGAGAGCCCTTTCAAACAAAATCGGAGGTGAAAGACAGGAATGTGCTTTATTAAGCGAACTTAATCCTCCTCTTTATTTTAATATAAACTTCTCCGCGTACAAAGAGAGAATGGTTGATTGCGTAGCAGGAGGCATGGGCTCGAAAGCACTCACCTAAGCTCTGCTAAAGGAAAAATAAACCAGTCTCCCCGCTTTGCCCTCCGTTTGGATAACCTAAAGGCTTATTATTAAATAACACCAAAGAATTTTAGTAATGGTATTTTTTCTTTCACTTCTTTCAGAAATATTTTGGCACCTGTCCATTGCTCATTTAACTTCCTTGGTTGCAAAATGCACCCTTAGTTCGGTTTGAGGCTTACCTTGTTCTTCAAGGCCTCCAGCCCCTTTGGGCTCTCCTGCTTTGCTGTCATTCCCCATGCAGAGTCCTGCCACTGCAGGTCCCTGGTATGTGTCCACCTAGTTATTTCTCATGAAGATGCTCTTTGTGTCTCCGCGTGGGGCTCGTTTGGATGGCCCCAGAGTTTAGTTGGCAGTGTGGAACCCGGGTACAGATTGACAGGAGGAGTGACTCAGAACCAGTTGTCTGGGCCGTAGCCTCTGGCCCAGAAAGCAGCATGAGAACAGAAGTGAGTTTCTGACCTCAGCTGTCCTGCACGACCACTAGCTGGCTTTCAGAGGAGGGGGGTTGAGATATGGGGGGCAGGGAGGAAAGAAGAGTCAACCCCAGAGGTGGCCTAACTTCCCTTTCAGTGCGGTGTGAGCCTTCACCACTGTTTTCCAGGTTTTCTGCTCCTGGGGCTGAGAGGAAGGCCAGCTGGGCCTCCTCTTCTGTCTGACTGTTTGTGGCCTAGGCTCTTTCTAACTTCAACTTCCTGTCTGTCCCCTGGCCTCTTCGTTCTAGCCGCCTAACTCTCCCTGGTACACTCTGTGCTTTTTTTTTGGTTTGGTTTCCTGTTAACTGCTGCCTCCCAGCTGTTTCCAGATGAGGCTCAACAGCTCTTTGGGGGAGGAACTAAGTGCAGGGGAAGTTGTGGTGGTTTTTTCCCCAGTCGTGTGAAGTGGCCTAGGGACTCTGAATATGATCTGTTCCTGAACGTGCAAAGTCTTGAACTCCTGAAGGGTCTTTGGCAAGACTGACTTCGGGTGGGGGAATAGGGTCTTTGAGGAGTTGGGACTAGGTGTGAACGTGCCCCGTGGTCCACCTGGGCAAGTGACGGTGCGGATGGATTCCAGCTTCATGTAGCTGGCATCCACGTCCTTCCCACACTGTGATGCTAAGAAGCCCTGTAGTGAAACATCTTGCTTTGGTCCCACAGTGTGTGTTCAATTACTGGGACGTTTGGGAGGGGAAGAAGTCGCCTCCCCCCAAGGCAGAGCTTAGAAGTTCATGGCTTACCTTCTCTAAGGCTTCCTGTCTGCCACTGTAAAATGGGGAGGATAAAGCTCCCCTGCAGGGTGGAAGTGAGGATCAACTGAGATAATGTCTGTGAATGTGTCTAGTGCCTGACAAATAAGAGACGAGAGGAGGTTTAATGGGCCGAATCCATTCTGCATCCTCACTCAGCTGACATTTATTAGGAGCCCAAGTTTCTCATCTGTAAACTGAGGGAAATAACGTATCTGACTGGGGTCTTCAGTGTGGCTTTCAAATGCCTGCCTGACAAATGGTAAACGGATACATTCTTGGTTTGTCCATACTTTCTAAGGCCCCACAAAGGAGCTATGTATTCTAGAACATAGTTCATGGTCCTTGCCGTTTTAACACTGTGAGGAATGTCACACGTGTAAATCACCCACGTGGATTCTGAACACATCTAGTAGATACATAGCTTTTTGTGGTTGGTTTTGGTTTCGCTTCTCTCTCTTTTTTTTAAAATTTACGTTATTTTTGGCTGTGTTGGGTCTTCGTTGCTGCGCACAGGCTTTCTCTAGTTGCGGCCAGCGGGGCCCACTCTTCATTGTGGTGTGCGGGCCTCTCATTGCGGTGGCCTCTCCTGCTGTGGAGCACGGGCTCTAGGCGCGCGGCCTTCAGTAGTTGTGGCTCACGGGCTTCAGTAGTTGTGGCTCGCGGGCTCTAGAGTGTTGGCTCAGCAGTTGTGGCCCACGGGCTCTAGAGAGCAGGCTCAGTAGCCGTGGTGCACGGCCCAGTTGTTCCGCGGCACGTGGGATCCTCCCGGACCAGGGCTCGAACCCATGTCCCCTGCAATGTCAGGTGGACTCCCAACCACTGCACCACGAGGGAAGCCCATTGCTTCTCTTTTTATGTAACTATTAGGGAGCCTTGGTGTTAATGTCTGGGGGGTGGAGGGAGAGACAGTCCTTTTATGTATTTAAAGATAAGCAGTAGCTTTCTGGACAGTGGATTTCTGCTCCAGTGGGTATTTGAGGAGACCTTTTAATTTGGACCTGTAAGATAGCCTTGGGATACAAGTTTCTAGGATGTAACCCTGTACATGTATGTATAGTAACCCTCTGTTCCTGATCCCCAAGGATTAAAGGTTTAGAGCATCTTGTCCTCCAAGTTTTAAGTTTTCCATAGAGGAACTTTCTGATCCTAGGTGCGATAACTAGCTGTAAATGGGAACCATTCACACAAATGACTAAATTAGTTTTATTCTTCTGCAACCATGCTGAAGAGAAGCAGTTTCTCTTCTCTTGCGCTTTCTTTGGTCTTTAATCATAATATGGTGTCCATTAAAGGGCCGCACTGAGATGGGAGTGCGGGCTGCAGAGATGAGAAGAGACCGTCTCTGTCCTCCAGGAACTCCCAAACCTGGGGTGGGGGACAGATAAACAGACAGTTGTAAAACAGTTAGCAAGGGCTGTGATAAACAACGTGAACCAGGTCCAACAGCAGCACCAGGCAGGGTGCCGAAGCCAGCGTGTGTGTGGTGCCGAAGCCAGCGTGTGTGTGTGTGTGTGTGTGTGTGTGTGTGTGTGTTTGCTTGCATAATCGGGATCAGTGTGGACAGTTTCTCCTGACATTGGGGTTTCACACCTATCTCCCCTTCCCCGTGTTAACTGTCAGAAATCATGCAGGAAGCCCCAGAGTTCCTTTTGCCTATCTCCTCCTTGTTGGTAGTCCAGGACCAAATTTCCTTTTTCTGTAGAGGCTGAATGACTGATTGCCGCCCTGATGGAAGGGCGAAGAAGGGTGATCAAATGGGGAAGAGCCCGGGGAAAGGGGCTGGAGGGGAGGGTGGAGGGAGTTCATCTGCTAGGGTGGGAGGAGGGAAGAAAATTCGCACCAGCTGAGTAACTACCGCCCTCCTGGAGTCTCTGCATTATCCTAAGTCACAATAACCCTCTCAGGCAGGTGATGATGGAATTCCTATTTTTAAAACTTTAAAAAAAAAAAAAAAGGAAAGAAAACCTGAGCACAGAGGTTAATTTGCCCTGTTGCTGGGAGGTGAGGCAGCTTGTCCAAGGCGGTGTCTCTGGGAGCTGAAAAGGAGTTGAAAAGTCACCTCCCTCATCTGCTCACAGAAGCCTGCAGTTCTGTAAGAGAGGAGGTGAAAGTGCCAGTTCCTCTAGGAATGTAAGGCGGGAGACACCAAGATGGGGAAAACAAATGCCCTTATTCCCCACTGGTAAAATCCTGCCCTCCCTTCAAGACTGCGGCCCTGCCGTCTTCCTCAAAGGGAGTGAATGCCACATCCTCTGCAAATCCACGACCTTATTGGTTCTGTGTGGTATCCTTCCATAGACCTGACTTCCCCAGATTCCTGCTCTCTTCACCTTTGACTTTCCCACGGAGCCTAACAGTTGTCTGGCACGTACTGAGTGGCCAAGAACTATATATGGAATTGCAAAGGGAAGCTCAGGGGCCTAGCGGCCAACGTCAGAGACTTGCCTCTGGTGAACCTTGTTTATCTTCAGCTCTGCAAAGACAAATACACCCTCTGTGGAACTGTGCTTTAGGGGTGTTGGTGTGGAGTGGGGCAACGAGGTGTTGTTTTGCTGGGTAGTGTTTGTGTTGTGACCCACACGGACTGGGGCTGTAGGCAGATGAGTGGCCCCCCAAGACATCCACATCCTAATTCCCGGGACCTGTGAATATGTTAGGTTACATGGCAAAGAGGAATTAGGGTTGCTAATCAGCTGCCTTTAAAATGGGGAGATTATTTTGGATTATGTTGGTGGGCCCAGTGTAATCAATCACAAGGGTCCTTAAAAGTAGATGAGGAGAGCAGAAGAGAGAACCAGAGAGGGAGCAGCGGGAGAAGGACTTGGCCTGATGTTGCTGACTTGGAAGATGGAGGAAGGGGCCACGAGCTAAGGAATAGAAGCTTGAAAAGGCAAGGAAACAGATTCTCCCCTAGAGTCCTCAGAAGGGACCCAGCGCTGCTGACATCTTGATTTTAGCCCCAGAGACCCATTTCAGACTTCTGACCTCTAGAACTGTAAGACAGTAAATTTGTGTTGTTCTAAGCCACTCATTTTGTGGTCATATGTTACAGCAGCAATAGGAAACTAATACAGACTGGTTTCAAAAGTTTCTTGAGGTGATGTTTTTAAGCACATAACACAAGTATGAAAGTCTTTCTTAAGGCTTCTTCCCCCACAGGAGAGCATAGCAGCCCACCCTGCAGTTATGTCAAGCTGTGCTGAGTGTATTAGGCACCACTTCAGGGGATCTAGTGATAGGAGGGCCCTCGATATAAAAGAAAGTCTGTAAAGTGGTCTTACCATGGTTCCCTAGCACGGTTTCTAGAGTAGGGTATTGTAGAAAGTTAATAGTACTTATCTTTAAGGATTCTTATATGGCTGATGAAAAATTCAGAGTGTGAGCTCCTGTTCCCCAGAATTGAGTTACTTCTTGGGTATAAAATGTGCAGTTCAGACAGCAAATATCTTAGGTATTTTCTATCTTGTTGGAATTCTGTCTGTGGTTAGAATTCCAGGCCACAGGGCTTGAGTTTTAGGCAGAGCTCTTTTGGCCGCATGGATCAGGGACCCTCTGGTGCTAGTGCATGTGATGGGGGTTTAGTGCAGGAGTCAGGAAGGGTGCTGGTACTCCCATGAACCTCCAGGGTTACCAGGACTGCCGGACTTCAGTGGACACTGGAGTTGGGTCCCAGAGCACTGTGGGCCCTCGGCAGGGGGAGCTTGCCCTTCCCTTAAGGTTCACCCCCATCAAGCGACTCAGCTCCTCTCTCAGGCTCTGCTTTTCTTGGGGATCTTCTGCGTCCAGCTGGCGCTCTCACCTGCTGCCCTGCTCTTCTCTGCTTCAAAGCTCTTGCTTACGGGAGCTTCTGCGTCTGCCTGACTGGAGCTCGCCCATGGCCTGTGTTTCGCACACAGGCCTGCTTAAAGCTTCCCATTACTGTCAGTGCTCTTTGCCAATTGTCTAATTAAATTAGTCCATCGTCTCCAATTCAGGTACTTGAGAGGGAGACCAGCAGCGCCCTCCCTCTCTGAGCAGAACCTCAGGGACCCCAGAGCATGAGTCGAGCCATGGCCTTTGGACAGGATGCCCTTTCCTTCCAGAAGTATTAATCAGGCCTCTACTGTGTGGCAGGCACTGTTCTAGCCCTTCAGGGTACAGCAGTACACAGGACTGATTAGTCATCTGCCTTCATGGCATTTATATTCTTTTTTCTTTCAGTTTTATTGAGATATAGGTGACATACAGCCCTGTACACATTTAAGGTGTACAGCACAATGACCTGACTTACAGCTCTTGTAAAATCATGGAGTTTGTTGTCAGTTGGGGGATTCAGTGTGCAAATCAGGTTTATATCGTTACTGCAATAAAGAACATAAAACATGCTGGGAGATGGAAAGTGATTCGGGTGGGCAGGGTGGGGGACACCGTATCTCCGCGGGTCGGAGAAGTGTTCTGACGAGGTGACATTTCAGGTTGAACTGAAACCTGAGTGGCGAGTGGGAACCAGACGTGGGTAGTCATTCCAGGCGGTGGAAGAGCCCGAGGCAGAGGCCCAAGGTGGAATGAATTGGGCACATTCCGGGCCTAGGAAGAAGGCCAGCGTGGCTGGAACATTGAGGGCAGGGTGAGTGGTAGGAGAAGAGGGAAGGGGCCTTGGTGGGTGGTAAGAGGGTGGTAGGCTATTTGCTCATTGCTCCGGGGAGTTGGCTTGTGGAGGCTGCTCGCTGGGGACTAGGGGATGGAAGGCAAGGGGAGCGCACGTGGGGCCCGGAGTGGGGGCAGTGGAGGCGGCGAGAAGTGCGTGGATCCAGGGTGGGTCGGGCCTAGGGGATGCAAGAAGAGAATCAGCAGGGACCCTGAGGGCTTGGGCCTGAGCTGTGGGGGCCATGACTGAAATGAGGGAGCCGAGGGAGCCCCGTCAGCCGCGTGGCTTTCGTGCATGGTGCTGAGGACCCTGCTGTGTTGCGCTGTGCACTAAACTCGGCCACGCGGGCCGCGGGCAGAGCCGCTCCCCGGGAAGGGGCTGCGAGGGGCTGTCGGCGTCGGGGGACACCGTGGTGCCCAGGGAGGTCCTCACTGTCGCCGGAGCAGTTCTCCACTTAGCCCCGACCAGTCTAGACCAGTCCAGGCGCCGGGCTTCTTTCTTCCTTCCCAGCTGCTCTGTCTTGCCTCCCTAACCCCTGTTGTGCCTCATGAGGGGCCGGTTGGCCATGGGAGGTTTTGGCGTTTTGAGCTTGTATATGGGATGGCAGTTTTTTGTTGTTGTTGTTGTTTCCTGTGAAATATATACCATCATATCCCGAATGATGTTTTTTACTCACTTGGGTCTGGTGGTGGTAGAGGAGTACCGCCCGGTCTTGAATGCCCTACAAGGAAACTTCTCCAAATCTAGCATTCCTGATGTGTTTGGGGTCAAACTGCACCATCAGACAAACCTTCTAGAAGGAGGCAGTGTAGAAGAGGTTATTTGGTAGCTCCAGAAGGACGTACAACATCTGGAAAAATAATTCCAGAAACGGAATTCCTTGTCGATAGCTTTTGAGTCTCAGAAGTGAACATAAAGAATCCGATTGAGGAACAGTGAAGAGTGAGGCCGGGGAGTAAAGAGCTCATAAAGGGACAGCAGGGAGAAGCAGGCTGCGGGTAGGAACAGCAGTGCAGAGGGGACCCCGGGGGGCTTTTGTGAGCACAGTTACACCGTTGAGGAATATTCTGTGCATAGGAGGGCCTATTTTGAAAGCTAGTTACCACCTCTTCCCTCTGTGGCTTGTGGGCATAGGGAAGAAGGCAGCCTCTCTTGCCCTGTCACCATGGAACAAAGAGTCATCAAAACAAAAAACAGCTTCTTATGTAGAAAGTGGGAGGATTAACCTAGTTTCTAGGTATTTACCCAATGTTCTGGCTTTTTAAAAAACAACCAAGGGCTTCCCTGGTAGCTCAGTGGTTAGGAATCCACCTACCAATGCAGGGGACATGGGTTCGAGCCCTGGTCCGTGAAGATCCCACATGCCGCGGAGCCGCTAAGCACGAGTGCCACAACTACTGAGCCCACGTGCCAAGCCGGTGCTCCACAACAAGAGAAGCCACCACAATGAGAAGCCCGCGCACCACAACGAAGAGTAGCCCCCGCTCGCCGCGACTAGAGGAAAGCCCGCGCGCAACAAAGTCCCAACGCAGCCAAAAATAAATAAATAAGGGCTTCCCTGGTGGCGCAGTGGTTGAGAGTCCGCCTGCCGATGCAGGGGACACGGGTTCGTGCCCCGGTCCGGGAAGATCCCACATGCCGCGGAGCGGCTGGGCCTGTGAGCCATGGCCGCTGGGCCTGCACGTCCGGAGCCTGTGCTCCGCAGCGGGAGAGGCCACAACAGTGAGGGGCCTGCGTAGCGCAAATAAATAAATAAATAAATAAATAAATAAATAAATAAATAAATACATTTATAAAATGAAACACTTTCAGCAAATTCTTAAAACAGTATATGATTATATTAGCTTCCTGGGTTTTTTTTGTTTTGCTTTTTTTTTTTTTTCCGGCACGCGGGCCTCTCACTGCCGTGGCCTCTCCCGTTGCTGAGCACAGGCTCCGGACGCACAGGCTCAGCGGCCATGGCTCACGGGCCCAGCCGCTCCGCGGTATGCGGGATCCTCCCAGACTGGGGCACGAACCCGTGTCCCCTGCATCGGCAGGCGGACTCTAAACCACTGGGCCACCAGGGAAGCCCTGTTCTTTAAATTATTAAACGGATCATTCTCTGCCTTGGAGCAAGACTCTTTCTTCCACTTGTACAGACAAGTTTTTTTTGTTGTTGTTGTTAACAGCTTTATCAAGATATATTCATGTACCCTAAGATGCAGTCATTGTAAGTGTGCAGTTCATTGATTTCTTTTTTTGTTGTGCGGTCATTATCACAATCCAGTTTTCGAACATTCCGTCACCCCACTAAGATCCCTCCTGCCCTTTTACGTTTAATCCCGGTTCCCACTTCAGCCCCAGACAACCATTAATCTGCTTTCTATGTCTATAATCTGCTTGTCTGTGCCTTTTCTGGACATTTCACATAAATGGAATCATACCGTATGTGGTCTTTTGTGTCTGGCTTTTTTCACTTGGTGTAATGTGTGCAAGGTTCATCCATGTTTACAACACATACCCATATTTTGTTCCTTTTTATTCCTGGACAGTATTCCATTGTGTCAATATACTACGTTTTGTTTATCCATTCATTGACAGGCAAGTTTTTGAGGGAAGCCTAGTAGCTTCATTATTTGGATGTTGACTTTCCGTTTCCTATAGTAAAGGTCTCTTGCAGATTCAGCCAGGAACTTCCTTACAAGGTGAGAATAGGAAATGGCAGTGAATATGGTGGAAAGATGATGGATTCAACACCACTGGATAGTGGTGCCACTGGTTGGCACCGTATCCCTTAGCCTCATAAGTCTGGGTGTCTTTAACCGTAAAGAAAGAAAAAAAGTGAGAGGGGAAGGGAGGGGTTAGACTAGAATCATGGTTACCAATCTTATTTTTCTTCCATGGACCTTATGTTTTTGAGAGATATAGCCTTAGAAACAAATTGTATTCAGCAATAAAAAGGAACAAACTACTGGTATGTGCAGCAACACAGATGAATCTCAGAAACATTACGTCAAGTGACACAATCTTACCTAAAAGATCATATACTGATTCCATTTATATGAAGTTCTAGAATAGGCGAAGCTAATCTACGGTGAAAAAAAGTCAGACCAGTCCCTGCCTGTGAGGGAGGTTGAAGAGGGGACTGGCTGGTGAGAAGCAGGAGAGAACCTTTTAGAATGATGGTCGTGTTTTATATCACGAAGGGGTTGTGTATACATTTGTCAGAACTCTCTGAATGGCACACTCAGATTTGTGCATTTTATTGTGTGTAAATCTCACCCAAAACAAAAAGAACCATTGACAGATGTTGAACTCAGGGGTGAAGTGTGCTGATGTCAGCATCTTATCTTTGAAATGCTTTAAAACAGTAGCTCTTAAATATTGAGAACCCCAAAGAGCTTTTGTTTGTGGATTATATCGATGTTTACTATATTAGAAATGAAAACTGAGAAAAAGTAAAAATATTTGTTAAAGTACTTTAAAAAATAATAAACCCTATTTACCATGTTAACAAAAATAACATATCTTTATATAGAACAACTATTTTAAAAAAAATGAGAAAAATGACATTGTTTTACCCATTTGCAAGTCTCTTAGTTAATGCTTAGTTCGAAGACAGCTGGATCCTCATATCTGCTTTTGCATTCGTCTGCTGCAATATCGAGTGTCTGGAAAACCTCACCATTCTTGAGAGAATGAGAGTGAAAAAGGAAAATAACCTCTTAGTATTATTTTGAAAATAGTTTTGATATCCTGGACCCAGAAGGGGTCTCAGGGGCCCTCAGGAGTCTCCAAATCACACTTTGAGAACCTCTACTTAAGCAAAATAAGATGGGTTGTTGGGTGGGTAGATGAATTTTGATAAAGTAAATACATCAAAGTGGTAATCGTAGCATTCAGGTGGTGGGTGCGTGGGCGTTCACCGTGTGATTCTTTCAATTCTTCTGTATGTTTGAAAATGTTCATAATGTTAGAAAAATGAGAAAATCACATTATTTAAACAGTGGCCACCTGGCTTTATCATGGACAAATAAATATGTTTGAAAATATTGAAAACAACTTGTGGAATGAAGTACTGACACATGCTACAACATGGATGAACCTTGGAAACGTTTTGCTGAATGAAAGAAACTAGTCACAATGGACCACGTGCTGTGATTCCATTTGTATGAAATGTCCGGATTCGGCAAACCCATAAAGCAGAAAGTGGAGGAGTGGTTGCTGTGGGAGGGAAGGGTGGATGGTCACTGCTAATGGGTATGGTTTTTTTTTTTTAATTTATTCATTTATTTATTTTTGGCTGTGTTTGTTGGGCCTTCGTTGCTGCGCACGGGCTTTCTCTAGTTGTGGCGAGCGGGTCCTAGGCTTCGTTGCGGTGCCTGAGCTTCTCATTGCAGTGGCTTCTCTTGTTGCGGAGCACGGGCTCTAGGCGCACGGGCTTCAGTAGTTGTGGCACGCATGCTCAGTAGTTGTGGCTCACAGGCTCTAGAGCGCAGGCTCAGTAGTTGTGCACACGGGCTTAGTTGCTCCGCGGCATGTGGGATCTTCCCAGACCAGGGCTCGAACCCGTGTCCCCTGCATTGGCAGGCGGATTCTTAACCACTGCGTCACCAGAGAAGCCCAAGTATGGGTATTTTGAAGGCGTGATGAAAATGTTGTAAAATTAGGGAACGGTGATGGTTACACAACGTTGTGAATATACTAGAAACCAGTGAACACTTTTAAAAGGTGAATTTCATGGTGTGTAAATTATGTCTCAGTAAAGCTGTTACTTAAAAAAAAATCCAAACAGTTTAGGTTTTCAGTGTTATCTTTAGGGAGTCTTACTTGGGAAGCACTGGACGATATGATCTTGAAGATCCTAAATATGTCAGTGTATAGAAATTCCATGACTCTCTATCTTCCATCTCTTCTGTGTACAGTAAATGAGAGACCGTTTGGGAAGGTGACCTGTCCTGGGCATTTCCCCTAGATTAAAATCGACTCAGGAATTCGGCTCTCCAAGTTACCTCATAGCTTGGCAAATCACCCTAAGGTTATCCTGATAAGACCTTTTTTTCTTTTAACATTGTCTGGGTCAGGGGTCACAAAGTCAAATGCCCACAAGGACCAGGAAATAAAGTGGTCATCGGTAAGGCAAAGAGGACATTTGTTGTCTTTTATTTTCTGGCTTTTGATATAGTCATGGTTACAGAGAAGCATTTCTTTATTATGAAAACCATGCAAGCATAAACTTCAATTGACTGGGCCTCCGTGATGGAAGGGCAACACGGAGTGGAGGGGTCTGTGGTGGCCTGGAGGGTACGTGCCTGGTCTAAAGGGGGCAGGCATCACTCAGCTCCAGGCGACTTTTGCCATTTGGGAATGTGAGCTCAGTGTTACGCGGTCTGGCATATTTGAAAATTGGAAGAAATCTGAATTTGTATGTGAAGTCTACATTTCAGTTTCTACCTAATGTCTGAGTTCAGGTATTAGGAATTCTGGGGAAATGAGTTTAATCTCGGTGGCATCTAGTTTAGAAGTGAGTCTTGGCATAAGAGATGAAGGGGTGTGTGGTGCTGTTTGCCACAGGTCAGCTCTGGCACGAGGAAGGTCCTGTGTTCTTACTCCTAGTGTCCCTTCATGCTGTGTTGAAGTTGATGTGATCACAGGACCATCTTCTGAATACAGAATCTAAGACTATCCTCCTGGTAAACCCCAGAGGTATACATGCTCCTGGTAGACAGTTACTCTGAGTTATGAGGAACTAGGGGAATTTGTGTGTGTGTGTGTGTGATACGCGGGCCTCTCACTGTCGTGGCCTCTCCCGTTGTGGAGCACAGGCTCCGGACGCGCAGGCTCAGCGGCCATGGCTCACGGGCCCAGCCGCTCTGCGGCACGTGGGATCCTCCCGGACCGGGCACGAACCCGCATCCCCTGCATCAGCAGGCAGACTCTCAACCACTGCGCCACCAGGGAAGCCCTAGGGCAATTATTTTAAATAATCTTGACTTGGAGGTGGAGGGTTGACTCTCC
Organism: Hyperoodon ampullatus; assembly: GCF_949752795.1. Lineage (NCBI taxonomy): Eukaryota > Metazoa > Chordata > Mammalia > Artiodactyla > Ziphiidae > Hyperoodon > Hyperoodon ampullatus. The sequence goes on along the minus strand of NC_136926.1, from coordinate 8,116,573 downwards.
ATTTTGTGAAGTTACTGGACGGTAGGTTACTCAGAGCTTTACCTTCCATTTCTGACTGTTACCCCTTAACTTCACCACCGTACCTGCCTGGGGTGGGGCTGTTTTCATAGGGTGATTCTGGGCTGGAGGAAAGGGATAATCATTTGACTTAACACCAGACAGTTGATTTGGTTGTAGTTGAAACAAAATTATAACTTGCATTTATCCTGAGGAGGCCTCTCACTTGGCTCTTGTTTAAAGTTTCTAACCTACGCTTTTGACGTTGCGTTGCATGCCTCTGGCTTTGCTTCCCCAGTTAAGTGTGTATGTGCGCGTGTGCACTTGTGTGTGTGCGTGCGTGTGTGTGTACGTGTACTTCAGGTGGTTAAGAAAGGAATGGACATGCTTGCTTTGAACTCTCCCCGCAACACACACTCACACACGTTCCCATGCAGCCACCCTGCACATGTTCTGAGCCTTTCCAGCTCTTGGATTTTCTGTCTGTATTTGATCTGATCTATAAAGGTGTTGGCAAATAGCTTTATGGTTCTTCAAGGCCATGACTTTGCTTCTAAGCCAGATTGAAATAGAATTTGTACTTCTCAAGGGTGCAGTTAAGCACGTTCACTGAGAAACTGGGGAAGTACTCTTCAAAGCTTATTTAGCACCTTACTTTTTGGAATTTGACTGTATTTCTGGGTCTCCTTCCAGGGGAAGGAAAAGAAAAAATCCCAACACCCACAGATAACCATTGTCATTCCCTGGTGTTTATCCTTCCAGACCTTGTGGGGTTTTTGTTTTTTTGGCAGGGTAAGTGTATTTTGTTTTTCTATTTAATAGACTGTGAACACCCTTCCAAGTCCCCAAATACTCATCTGCAGTATTTTTTAGTGGCTGAATAGTGTTTCATTGTCCACACAGTGAAATGTACTGCTATTTTTCGGAACCCTCTCGGGTGGTCACTGAGAACATTTCATGATATTTTTGTGTTTCTGAGCTCCTGTTCTATTTACCTTATCATATCCCTACTCTCTCTGAAAATGTCTCTCTGCTTCTTCCTCCTTGCTAACTGAAAGAACCATTTACCTGAGAACCTTTGGAAAAAAGGCACCTGGCCTGGCCCGTCCCACCCTCCTGCCTGCATGGATAAGGTGTGTGTGGAGGTGGTGGTGACAGGTATGCAGCTCAGCAGCAGCCTTCGTCTGTGCCTCAGGCTGCAGAGAGAAAGGCTGGCTGCATTCTCTGCCTGCAGAAGGGCAGGGGACACGGGGAAGGCGTCTGACACACCCCTCAGCAGCATGCCTGGACCCGGGCTGAGCTTGCATGTTCACGCCCCGAGGCCAGGGCTCTGGCACTCATGCCAGCAGGTGGATGCCGTCGCTTGGCTTTTTGTGGTTCCAGAGGCAGGGAGAGCGTTGAGCTTCACGAAAGGTAGTGATTCCAGCTGTGAGTCTGCCCAGCTGTGGCGAGCTCACCTGAGATGGGGAGTCGAGTGGATGCGTGTTTCCTGTGAGTCACAAACCAGACACTGGTGTGACTTGGTATATGGAAGGGAAAGCTGACTCACCTCTCTGGAAAACAATTTAAATACTTTCTGTCGCATCTGTCACATCGAGTCCAGAGATGCTGATTTCTGGCTTTTCGGCAGCCTTACTTGTCAGCGTGATCACTGGTGGGGCTTCTGTGGTTCCGTCTATCCGACCACCCACACTGGTGACAGTGTGGTGGCAGAGGGGCTGAGCCAAGACAAGAGGCCTTCGGTGACGTTTTAAACGCTGGATCGGGTCATTATGACTCCCGAGGCCCGGTGGCAAGGTTAGGCTGCCCCTGTGGCGTCCGGGTCCGCCGGCTACATTCTGGCCCAGAGCCCCTTGCTGTGGCCTCCACCTCCTACCCCAGCAGAACCTGGCCCCAGCCTCCTAGCGCTCTCCCAGGCTGGTTCCCTATTTATTGGACCAGTCTCTATTTCCTTCTGGCTTTGAAATTCATGATTTTTTTCCCCCACGAGAAACCTTGGCAGAAGACTTTGTTCCATGGGAAAGAAGCCTTCTCAGAAAAACAAGGAACCCACTTATGAGCTCAGCCCCTGGCTTGTCCTTGGTGATGTCCTTGCACAGTACCTGAGAGCCAGCAGGCAGGTGGTGCTGGGGAAACTTACCTGTGGTGGGCACGCCCTCCTCCAGATGCTTCTGTGGTAGAGCAGCCTACCAGAGGACCTACTGATTACAGTTGAGCTGGCTCAGCCTGTATGTAGCCAGCTGCTTTTTGCCCGATAACTTTGTTTGCTTATCTCTGTTTTTATGCCGATTGCTGGCTCCTTGGAGGGATGGGTGTGTTTGTGGTAGGGTTTGAGGTGATTGCCACTGATTGGTAAAGTATGGATGCAGTGAGCAGGGAAGGGTGTGGTATGAGGAATATTGTAATCTTTTGGTCCCTCTCATCCCTCAGTTCTTCCCTGCAGAGAAAATTTTTTCTGCTTCCTGTCCTAGAGGGTAACAGCTTTCAGGCTCCTGTGAAGCTGGGAGCAGCCACCTCGGCTCAGTAGCTCCAACTGAGGTCTTGGGTGTGTTGCCCTCCCCGATCGACTGGAACAGTGACCCAGCAGCACTGTAGAAAAACTTGGCATGTCAGCCCTGTGTTCTTTGTTGTCTGGGATTGTGTTAAATGCATCAGTATGTGAGACTCAGATATGTCCCTGGAGTAGGAGCTCCACGGCTGCACAATAGCTTCGGTGACGCGTCATCACTGAATGGCAGCTGGCCTGCCCGTGTTGAGTCACATGCGTTGGCCGATGATGGTTTACGTGTGTAACTTTTTTCTCTCCTTTTAGCATGGTGTCTCAAAGTCAGGGGTAGAAGTGAGGAGAGGAGTGCAGGGTTTGGTGGGCTGTTGCAGTCTTCTGACAAAACCATCATTGTTTGGAATAAAGTACCTGTTGATTCGGTTTGAATGGCTCCATCGCTTCAGTGCTCTGAAACGGCTGTTATTCTTCCACCTCAGCAGCGTTCCTGGGGGCAGGTGGAGGGAGGACTGCCCGACCCAGAGGGGAGAAACCGCTCTCCTTTGCCCTCTGTGCTCAGCAGCAGATCAGTTAACCATCCAGAGCAGACAGTCTTCTCCTGGTCAGCGGGCATCCCAGGCCACTCCTGGACCCCAGCTGGGTCGCAGCCATCGTGGCCTCTTGGAGGAGTGGAGCTTTTAGGAATCAGGCTGCCTGCTCACGGCCTCAACCTCCCTTGGCGCTCACCTGTCGCGGCCAGGTTCCCTGCCTGCTGTGCTGCTGCCCAGCTGACCTCCCTGCCGACCTGTTAGCCGGCCGTCTGTCCCTGTCATGTATGATAGCTCAAGCTGCGGAGTTAATCCAGGGAGCGAATCATTCCTCTGGCTGGACTCCCAGACACAGTCGCCTGAGCCTGGGACAGACACTCAGTGTTTTGGTTCTTTCTGATGCTGATTAGGCTGCGTTGTCTTACCTCTGCCCCTCGTTCAGTTTCGTGTTTGTGTGGTCAGATTAGGCAGATCCAGCTGTGTTTGTGGAAATCCCAGCCTCTCTCGGGTGAGGACAGCAGGAACTCCCATTGCAGTGAAGGGGGGCTCACATAGGAAAGACTGAGCCTCCTCCATGTGCTTCCAGACTCGGGAACTTCATTTTCCTGCATCTGAATTGATAGCTCTCCAAATGCAGTGTGGTCGCAGTATGACATTTGAAGAACCTTAGGAGAAATGCAGAGTATGAGAAGCCATTTTTTTAATGACCCTGGCCCCAGACTGGCAAGTTAAAGTGATTTTTCTCAGAGACGGAGATGCAAAGGCAAGGAGATTCTACCAGGAGGACAGAGCCAGACAGATGGGAGCGGGTGATGTAAAATGACCTTATCCACAGCGTTAGTTCTTCCTCAGAGATTGGAAACCACCTACATGGTGTACCTTGGGGAGCACAGAAGAATCCGTCAATGGAGCTCAATTACTTTTTAGTTCAGTCCTTTGAGTTTTGTGGTATTAAAGTTGGGTGGATAGCTATTAAAATATGTTTGCAAAAATGACTCATTTATTTGCCCTTCTCTTAAGGACTAGAGCTTCCTTTGTTCTAAGCCAGTTTTCCAGATCACTGTTGTTTATTTCATTAATCATCTCTTTTATAAAATTAACCATTCTTAATGGGAATTGGAAATCCCTCTCAAATGCGTAATAATCTTCACTGCTTTCTTGAACATACTGAGTCTAATATAACATTTGATTATTTAGAAATCTATTTCTGAACGTTACTTATTGTAGTATTAGTACCATAGTGACTTCTTGATGAAGTTGCACTGATCAGGTATGTTTACTTCTCTTCTCAACCATCTCAGCCTCTCTTGTGAGTTGAGTTTTCAAATCTTTTTTTTTTTTTTTTTTTTTTTTTGTGGTACGCGGGCCTCTCACTGTTGTGGCCTCTCCCGTTGCGGAGCACAGGCTCCGGACGCGCAGGCTCAGCGGCCATGGCTCACGGGCCCAGCCTCTCCGCGGCATGTGGGATCTTCCCAGACCGGGGCACGAACCCGTGTCCCCTGCATCAGCAGGCGGACTCTCAACCACTGCGCCACCAGGGAAGCCCTCAAATCTTTAATGATTGTCTCCTCCAGGCTCTTGGCTGCCACGTGTTCTGCAGTGAGTTTGCCATTTACTCTCCCTTTTTGTCTGGTGCCTTTCATTTTCTGTTGGTTTGCATAACTTGTTAAATTGAGTGTAAAATGAGAGTAATTAACTTAGTGAGGGTTTAGAGACTCTCTGAGTCAACTGCACAGACCTTTACTATCTATCTTGAATTATTTTTACTTACTTTGGTTATAACTAAATTAAGTTCCAGATAGTTGCGAGATAATGCTATACATTTAAACTTCTTTTACGGTGTAATTTTAAGCCATTATTATCCAGTTACATCACTGAAATTTGTTGACCAGGTTAACTTGTTTGTATGAAAGAAATTATCTGCAAATCTTAAGAATATTAAGCTCTTAAGAAAATTACAGTTTATTCTCATTTCTGAAATGTGGCAAATAAAAAAAAAAACTCCAAATCACAATGGTGAACTATGTCCCCTGGCTAATTAAATATTACTTATCAGAAGGAAAATCACTTTTTCCCCTTTTCAAAATGGAAATAGTTTTACGGAGGATCCTCTCCAGCCCTTCTCCTTATTATACAGAAATGCATACTCATTGTCAGATGGAGAATGCAGACATTTCAGAAAGATAGAAAGAAAAGAGCAGCATCCTCTGAAACGTTCTTTTTGGATTTATTTACTTCGTTACTGTGCCCTTTTTACTTTTTTTTCTGTGCCTGTATAGGTAAAAATAGACCTGTACCATCATTTTCAGTTGTTGTTTTTTTTGTGGTACGCGGGCCTCTCACTGTTGTGGCCTCTCCCGTTGCGGAGCACAGGCTCCGGACATGCAGGCTCAGCGGCCATGGCTCACGGGCCCAGCCGCTCCGCGGCATGTGGGATCTTCCCAGACCGGGGCACGAACCCGTGTCCCCTGCACCGGCAGGCGGACTCTCAACCACTGCGCCACCAGGGAAGCCCTCAGTTGTTTTTTGAAGAGCAAAAGTTTTTAATTTTGATGAAGTACAATGCATGTTTTTTTAAATGGTTCATGTTTTTTGTGTCCTATTTAATAAATCTTGCCAAACCCAGGGCCTCTAAGATTTTTTCCTATGTTTTCTTCAAGAAGTTTTATAGTTTTAGCTCTTACATTTAGGACTATGCTCCATTTTGAGTTAATTTTTGCATATGGTGTGAGGTAAGGGTTGAGATTCAGTTTAAGAAGTACTTTGATGAATGTTCTTGTTTATAGCTTTTCTCATTCTACTTCTTTAACTATTAAGATAAACTCTTAAAAGTAAAACTGTAAGATCAAAGAGCTTTCACACTGAAATCTTTGATGTATGTTGCCAGACTGGTTTTCAGAAGTTGTACCAATTGGAAAAGACAACCTCCAGAATGGGAGAGTGTATTTGCAAATCATACATCTAATAAGAGATGTGTATCTAGAGTATATAAAGAACGCTACAACTGAAAAATAAAAAGACAAACAGCCCAATTAAAAGCAGGCAAAGAACTTGAATAGATATTTCTCCAAAGATACACAGAGGACCAATAAACACATGAAAAGATGTTCAACACTGTTAATCATCAGAGAACCCTGGCGGTCCAGTGGTTAAGACTTCGCCTTCCAATGCAGGGAGTGCAGGTTCAATCTCTGGTCAGGGAGCTAGGATCCCATATGCCTTGTGGCCAAAACACGAAAACATAAAACAGAAACTGTATTGTAACAAATTCAATAAAGACTTTAAAAAATGGTCCACATCAAAAAAAATCTTTACAACCCCCCCCCCCCACACACACACATTGAGATACTGCTTTACACCCACTAGGTTGTGATAAATGTTGGCAAGGGTGTGGAGAGATTGGAATCTTCCTACACTGCTGGTGGGAATGTAAAATAGGGCAGCCTCTGTGGAAAACAGCCTAGTAGTTCCTAAAGAATTGAACATAGGGACGTCCCTGGCGGTCCAGTGGTTAGGACTTCGCGCTTCCACTGCAGGGGGTGTGGGTTCGGTCCCTGGTTGGGGAACTAAGATCCCACATGCCCTGTGGCCAAAAGTTTAAAAAAAAAAAAAAAATTGAACATAGAGGTGCCATTTGCCCCAGCAGTTTCACTCCTAGGTATGTACCTGAGAGAAATGACAGCATATGTCCATATAAAAACTTGTACACGAATGTTCTTAGTAGCATTATTCATCGTAACCGAAAGGTGGAAACAGTTAAAATGCCCATCAGCTAATGAATAAATCAGCAGAATGTGATATATCCGTACAGTGGAATATTAGCCATGAAATGGAATGAAGCACTTGCTCTAACATGGATGAACCTTGAAAACATGCTAAGTGGAAGAAGCCAGTCACAAAAAACCACACATTATATGATTCCAATTATATGAACTGTGCAGAATGGGCACATATAGAGAAACAGGAAGTGGGGGACTTCCCTGGCGGTCCAGTGATAAAGAATCCACCTTCCAATGCAGGGGATGCGGGTTCAATCCCTGTTCAGGGAACTAAGATCCCACATGCCGCGGGGCAGCTAAGCAACTACTCAGCTCGCGCGCCACAACTAGAGCCCGCGTGCCGCAAACTACAGACCCCATGCGCCCTGGAGCCCTCACGCCACAACTAGAGAGAGAAAACGCACACGCCACAACTAGAGAGAAGCCTGCGTGCCGCAACGAAGACCCAACGCAGCCAAAAAGCTAAATAAGATAAGTAAGTACTTAAAAAAAAAAAAAGCAAGTGGATTAGTAGTTGCTTAGGTTTGGGAGCTGATGACTAAGGGGTACAGCATATTTTTTTGAGGTGGTGAAGATGTTCTAAATTTGATTGTGGTGATAGTTGCACAACTCTGTGAGTACACTAAAAACCACTGAATTGTACGCTTTAAATGAGTGAATTGTTTGTGAATTATGTCCCAATAAAGCTGTTACCCCCTAAAAAGAAAAGGTTTACCAACTAATATTCCCACTAGCAGTGTACAAGAGCCCATTCCCCCACATTCTCCCCAGCTCTGGGTTGTCATTGCTGTAATTTTACATTTTAAATCAGCTCTACTGAGGTTTAATATGTAAACAATAAAATTCACCCTTTTAAATGCACAGTTATGTAATTTTGACAAAGGTATTCACATGTGTAATCACTGCAGTCCAGATACAGGACATTTCCATCACCCCAGAAGGTTCCCCCAGACCCTTTCCAGGTATTCTTCCCCATCTCTCTCTCACTATAGATTAGATTTGTCCTGTGTTTTGTATAAATGGAATCATACAGTATATACACTTTTTGCCTGACTTCTTTTGTTCAGCATATTTTTAAGACTCATCTGTGATGCTCCTTGTATCAGTATTATTGCATGGATTTGAATGTTTCTGTACCAGCCTTGGTGTGGACGTATATTTTTATTTCTCTTGGGTAAATGCTGGGTCATATGTAAGTGTATGTTTAACTTCATAAGAAACTGCCAAACTGTTTTCCAAAATGGCTGTACCTTGGGACTTCCCTGGTGGTGCAGTGGTTAAGAATCCGCCTGCCAGTGCGGGGGACATGGGTTTGATCCCCGGTCTGGGAAGATCCCACATGCCACGGAGCAGCTAAGCCCATGCGCCACAACTACTGAGCCTGCGCTCTAGAGCCCACAAGTCACAACTACTGAAGCTCGGGCGCCTAGAGCCTGTGCTCTGCAACAAGAGAAGCGCCTGCTCATCGCAACTAGAGAAAGCCCACGTGCAGCAACAAAGACCCAGTGCAGCCCAAAATAAATAAAAAATTAATTTAAAAAAAATCCTTTTTCAAAATAGCTGTACCTTTACAAAAATTTTGTGTACCATTATTACTGTGCGTTCAAAACTGTGTTAATCTGATAGGCCAAAAAAAATGGCATCTCTGGTGTTTTGTTTTGTTTGTTTTTTTTTCTGTACACAGGCCTCTCACTGTTATGGCCTCTCACTTTCTCTCAGTTTGGCACTGATCTTCTAACTTTGCTTCTTGATTTTTTGATTTAGAAGAGATTTTTCACTTTTATATATTTATATATATATAATATATATATAAATATACATAAATATTTATATATATTTATATACTTTTATATATTTAAACGCCCAGTAGTACAAGAGATTTCTTTCCAAACGTCCCTTTCCTAAACCCCCCCCTTTCTTGTTCTGCTTTCTTTCTTTCTTTCTTTTAATTTTATTTATTTATTTATTTATTTTTGGCTGTGTTGGGTCTTCGTTGCTGCGAGCGGGCTTTCTCTAGTTGCGGTGAGCGGGGGCTACTCTTTGTTGCGGTGCGCGGGCTTCTCATTGCAGTGGCTTCTCTCATTGTGGAGCACGGGCTGTAGGCACGCGGGCTTCAGTAGTTGTGGCTCACGGGCTCTAGAGCACAGGCTCAGTAGTTGTGGCACACGCGCCTAGTTGCTCCGCAGCATGTGGGATCTTCCCGGACCAGGGATCGAACCCGTGTCCCCTGCATTGGCAGGCGGATTCTCAACCACTGCGCCACCGGGGAAGCCCTTCTGCTTTATTTGAATAACTGGTATGAGAAGCTAGCTCTTCCTCCTGTTCTATCATCTTTTTGGACTACAGATTCAGAAAATTGCACTTAACCCAAATGTGATATATGGACGCACTGACTTTCCGTAGCTGTCTCTTACTTTTCCAAGAACATAACTGCTGTAGCTGATCACAGCCCTCTGGCAAAGGGGAGGCAACAGTGAGATTGAGACTTTGGTCCTTAAGGCTCCAAACAACCCATGCTCTTATCTTAGCTTCTCTCATCAAAGCTAAGGATGGAGGAGGGAGGGGACCAGAAGTCAAAACTGCTGATATTTTGAGAAAGATCTCTTTATTCCTCCTGCTTGAAACGCTTTTTCTCTACATTCCCTTTCCCTGGTTAACTCCTGCCCATCCTGGAGACTCGGCTCAGGCATCCTACTTGAGGAAGCTGTCCTGGACCCACCATCGAGTACCCTGCCCTGTGTTTCCATACACTGCACACATGCCTTCGCTCCCTCGAAGGAAGACATTTCTGTCTTTCCCATTAGCTTGTAAGGTCCGAGGATTAAGAGCCCAGGACCAGCTTTGTTGCCGAGTCCTCCACACAGAGCCTGACCCATCACAGGCTCTTGACAAATGTTGCTGGGAGGTTTCACTTCGTGGCCTGCAGATGATTTCTTCCGTACAGTTGCGGATGCGTTTGCTTCCTGGGTGTGAAAGCAAGTGGTGTTGCAGGCTTTTTTTTTTGCGGTACGTGGGCCTCTCACTGCTGTGGCCTCTCCCGCTGCGGAGCACAGGCTCTGGACGCGCGGGCTCAGTGGCCATGGCTCACGGGCCCAGCCACTCCGCAGCATGTGGGATCTTCCCGGACCGGGGCACGAACCCGTATCCCCTGCATCAGCAGGCGGACTGTCAACCACTGCGCCACCAGGGCAGCCCCTGCAGGCTTTTTTTGAGACATGTATTTCTCTGTACCTTATAAAGAGCTGAGGAATGAAAACTCTGGCCTTTCCCTTTTTAAATGTTGCAGCTGCCTTCTAGATGCCTTCTCATCATTCTAGGGTAATCGTTTCTCACTTGGTACCTTTCATTATTCTTTATTCTTCTAGAGTCATAGAATTATGGGCTTTGAACTGAAAGAGGCTTACCCTTCAACGACACGACCTAAAATATAAACCCGCAGACCTGTCCACTTTCTCCTGGAGCACCTGCAGGGTTTAGAACTGCATCCTCAGCACTCCTTCTCGGGTTTCTCCTCTCTCCCTCCCGCCCTCTCCCAGGTTTCCCCTCGCTGGTCTGCCTGAGTGGTGCTTGATAAGGGACATTGCTGTGAAGGGGGCCTGAGAGCCGTGGTTAGGGGTGAGTGATCAGTTCCCGGTGGTGTTTTTTTCTTGCTCAGGAGGCTGGGAGTGCAGAGAATGGGAGGCTTCAGTTCCTGTTCAAGAGCGTTAACCTTTTCTACTACGTAGATACTCGTCTGTGGTGGAGAGTGAAATAGTGCTAATAAAAAAAGAGAGACAGTTGTATCTGTGCCGCCTCCGATACTGGTGGGATTCGATTGCGTTTTCATTGAAGAACCACGTACCTAATCTCTAAATGGTAGTTCTCTCTGGCTTGCAAGGACCTTTGCTCATCACCCACCCCTAACAGTCATTCTCTCTTTGTCCCCTGAGTCGAGTCGCTGGGAGGGAGGCTTGGCTGCTGTGGCCTAGAGGCCTTTAACTGTGCTTTATCACAGCCCAGGGGCAGCACAGTTCCGAACATCATGGGGAATGTCAGCTGGATGCATTAGTCCATTTTATTGAGAACCTCCTGTGTTCCAGACCCTGTTAGTCCATTCTAAATACCTTCTTTGTTTAATTCTTACCACAGCTCTGTGAAATAGGTTGTTTTTCTTTTCCCCAAAGAAAGTGAAGTTCAGAAAGGCCAGATGTCTGTGCGAGGCGGCACGGCTGGCAGGTGAGGACACCGGTGGGCAGGTCACAGGGTGGTTAGGAAAGCGTCCTTCTGAGTAAAAAGCTTCTACTGTACTTCAGAGTCAGCCCTAATCGGGAGGCACGTGGTGTTTCCACCCGTGAAGGTGGCCTGGCCTGAGATTCTGTTGATAGATGAATTTTTATGACATCAGGACAGCACAGTGGACAGGATCAGATTTCCCCAGTAAAATCTGGAATTTTGACATCAGATGAACCAGATGTTATCCTTCTTTCTTACGCCAAGAAAGTGTAGCTGGCCCTTGCAATAATATGAAGACTCTGCAACTTTACAGTTAAAAATCCTCATAAATGGTTGGCTTTAGGTTTCGCTCACAAGTACCTCTCCCCCTACTCCTCCTCCACCAAAATGCACACTGGTCCCCAAAGATCTGTGGAACAAGAAGCGCAGAATCTCTTTGCCATTTGGTTCAGTCTGTCGTTACCGCACAAGCTCCCGCCTGGCCCATTTGTTGATTGTGTGTGTGAATGTGGAGGGGAAAGCTCAGCATATCAGGGACTTCAATTTTGAGAAAATAAAATGTTCATCACTTTTTGAGTTGACTTTTTCCCCTGCTCTGTAGTTTTTTGAATTGTTTTGCCTTAAATATTCTCATTTTATTTTTGTCTGTTTTCCCAGGAGGCCTTGAAACAGGGAAATGAGAGAGATAAGTTACCCTGACCTTGATTTTTATAGCACTGTAGTAACTAAAGGTGTGTCTACCCTCTCATGGAGCCATAAAAAAACACACTTTTCTTTTCTTTTTAAGCATTTGCAACAGCAGTTAAGATGGGAAATAACTATGTGGCTGGGTTCATAACATATAAAGGTCTGAGGTTAAAATTGGGATATGATAATAAATCAAAACTTCTTTTTATCTTTCACCGCTGTTTTTAAGTTTGGTTTTATGAGTAACAAGTTGTTGCTTCTGACAGAAAGGGCATAGTGAAAATGAGTATACCAAAAAGGAAAAATGTAGGTATTTTGGATGTGATAAAGACGTAATATTTACGTATGTCTCAGGAGACAGTGTCAGCAGAGGGATGTTTGTCTCAGCTGGGTTGGTGTGGAGATATACAGCGTTTCTGAGGCAGAGACCAATCTGATGAGATTATCTAGCTTGCCTTCGATTTAGTGGGTTTGTCTCCAGCTCTCCTGCTCATCCGCAAAGCCTCTGCCACTTGGAAGGTTAGCAGGTTGATTAAAAGGCAGGCATGGGAGAAGGATGAAAAGAGGGAGAGATTTAGTGTGACAACTGATTCTCAGCAGCAGACGGAAAGGAAATTCCTAGAACAGATTTTATTTTGGAACGTCTGTTAGGGGAAGAGGGCTGTGCAGAGTGTTTTACTTGTTTGTATTGCTTTTTAAAGTCCCCCTCCTCAGAGACAAGCCAGAAGTCTGTGGGTGTGGTGGGGTGTTGCAGACCTTTCTCGTATCTCTTCTGCTTAATGGTAGCTGGTGTTACCCTAACACCCCTCTACTATGGGTGCCTCTCAGGTGTATTCTTTAGGGCCAACCTCTCCCTTTCTGGGGAGGGGTACAGTTCTAGACCCTATGAACTGGAAAGGAAGTTGGGGTAAGCTAATTCAGTTCTCTCTCATCTAAAAAAGGGAAACTGAGGCCAGGGCGAAGAAGTGACTTGTGGAGCAGAGATGGCGTCATACTGCTATTCAGCGTCAGAACTGGGGCTGCAGCGCTGGAGCCTGCCACCTGGTCTTGTCTTGTTCAGTTTCTGTTAAGCCCCTTCGTTCTCATCTAGGTGTCTTCTCTAAAATGAAGCAAGCCTGGAAAAAGTAACAATTAGTTAATTTACAAAGCCCTGTGGTCTGATTTTGAATGTTGGGGGGAAGGGAAGGGAGGTGGAATAGAGGGGGAAGATAAACCGAGAACAAACGGACAATAACACATCCATGTGAGAGTCTGGAGTTCAGGCCTAGGGGAATTTCAGTGTGCATGACGGGGGGCGAGGCTGAGAGGGGGAGGGACTGTCGGGGGGCGGTACTGACGGGGGGAGGGACTGTCAGGGGAGGGACTGACGGGGCAGAGACAAATGGGAGGGAGCGACGGGGGAGGGGCTGGCAGGGGGAGGGAGTGCCGGGGCAGGGACGCCCAGGGGAGGGGCTGACGGGGGAGCTGGCAGGGGCAGGGGCTGACGGGGGGAGGGCCGCTGGAAGGGTCCTGGAAGGGTTGGGAGGTGTGGGCCGGGCCGGGGGCAGGAGTGGGGCTGGGGGGGCGGGGCCCGAGCGAAGAGGGTTTTCGCTGTGGAGTTCCCTCAGCACCGACTGTGCGGTGGCGTTTTGCTGGGCTCGGGGGGAGGTACTGGTGAGCAAAACAGACGGAATTGTTACCCCCCTCATGGAAAATGCAGTCGGTTGTGGAGACACACCGTCAGCAGGCACACATACAGGCAGTCGCAGATTGTGGTAGGTACAGGGTGTTGTGAGAGGTCGTACGTAGCCAACTAACTCATTTACCTTGAGAGCCATCCAGGAGGGAGACAGGGAAGGTGAATGAGGTTCTTGTTTCACCCAGACATGTGCAGCTGCGGGGCTCTACCGGGGTGAATACGCAGGGATTCTCTTCTCTCTAACGAGCAGGGCAGCCCCTGAAGGAGTCTCAGTGGGGGAGAGAGATGAACAGATACGGGTTGTCCAGGTCATTCTGGCCTCCTGGGTGGGTGGGGCGGGGTGGGGGGAAGGCAGGAGGGGAGGAGCCCAAAGAGGAAGCCTGGCGGAGTTTGGCGGGGACCGTGTGCACCCTGCCTCCCGGCTCCCCCTCCCCTAGCTTTTGCCCCACACCACTGAGGACCTCTGGACACCGCAGGCCTGTGGTCGCCTGCCTGTCTGTCATTCCCCGGAGCATATAAGCTCCCTGAGGCTAGGGACTTGGTTTTGTTCACTGCTCTGACCCTAGAACAGTCCTAGATCACAGATTTGGGTGGGTGAACCAGGGTAGTGTCACGAAGAAAGTGGTATTTCAGCCAGATTAATCTGGCTACAGTATTCATGCTGTGTATAGCGCATGTGCAGCCTGAAAACGTTCCAGTTCTTACCATCAACCCGTTTCTGGTGTTAAGCACTGTTTTACACAGGGCATTATGATAGGTACTACATAGAATTAACTATTGGCTTCAGCTTCTGGCCCCAGAAAGGTTAGAATTTGTTAGGTGTACCCAGAGCAACTTCAGTTAATTTACCCGTAATGTCACCGTGATCCTAGTTATATTGTCAAAGTTATTGTCAAAGGTTTGAAGTTCCAAATTCAATAAAGAACAGATTCCATGGTTTTTTTTTTTTAATAGTCAACGTTGACTTTTAAAAAAGGACCCAATGCTTTTTAAAGCCTATTTATAGGTCTTGGCTACCCGGAGGATGTTACCTTATCCTTTGAAATGCACCAGACAGCTTCAGATTTCTCTGCCTTTTAAGTAGGTTATGTAGCTGGCGGTGCCTCAAAAATGGCTAATAATGGTGATACCAACAAAGTTGTTTCTTGCCAGACTTGTAGGAACTCAAAGATTTGCAAGCATGATCTATTTCTGTTATATCTCTGGCAGCCAGTTTCTTGACTCCAGGTGTGTACTCTGGCCGAAGACCTCTGTTAATTTACTTCCTCTTTACACCAGGTGTCTGAGATGGGGTGGAGTTCTTCCACTCTTTACATAAAAATCTTAACCTTGGTGAATACTTGAACCTATTAATTACCTTTTCCCTTCCCGTAGGTGGATGAAAGTGCTAGGGAAAGGCTGTATTCTTTGCGAGTAGTTGGTTATTCCTGCTACTGAATATAATAGAAACCTCTCACTTATATCTATGGGTTGGCCACTTTGATCCGGGTGAGGGTGGCAGTTACCATATCAGCTGCAGGTGCTGTGCTGAATACAATAAAGTGTGAATAGTGCTTGTGTTTGGGTGTGTAACTATGTGATTTTGTTTTGTTTTGCTAGCTTCACTTTTTAAACTTTCTTTTGACATTATTTTGAGTGTTATGATTAGAAATGCGAAGGACATTTCTGAAGAAAATTACAGAAGACAGCTTCAGGTTTTTAAAAAAAACTATTTTTAAATAGGTTAAGTTGTTCGAATAAGTAGAGAAACATAGGCCAATCTAGGATGGAGATGACCCAGCTGGAATGGTCAGTGGTGGACGCACACTGTGTAGTGTATTTGTTAAGTGCAACTCCAATCAAAATGCCAGAATAGTTTTCTTTTGAGATTTGACAACATGATTGTAAAGTTGGAGCATGGAGGAATAAATAGGCAAAGATTCTAAAATTTGTTTTAAAAAAATGATGGGGACTGGGACTTCCCTGGTGGTCCAGTGGGTAAGACTCTGCGCTCCCAATGCAGGGGGCCTGGGTTCGATCCCTGGTCAGGGAACTAGATCCCACATGCATGCCACAACTAAGAGTTCACATGCCACAGCTAAGAAGTCCACATGCCACAACTAAGAAGTCCTCATGCCTCAACTAAGAAGTCTGCATGCTGCAACTAAGAGCCGGGGCAGCCAAAATAAATAAATATTTTTTTAAATGCTGGGGACTAACGCTACCTAGGTAGTAAAGTGTATCACAGACTTATAGTTATTAAATCACTGTAATACTAAGACAGGATTCGACACGAATCAGTGATATGAGGCCCCAGAACAGACCCTAGTGTATATTATAATTTAATATATGTTAATGGAAGTGTCATAAATTAGTGAGGGAAGATGAGATAATCAAATAGCTAGTCGGAATTTATTTTGGTGAGCTGTGTAAAGAACTAAATTGATTTTTCCCCCAGGTGAGTCAGAGTTAAATGTAAAAAGTAAAACCATTTAAAGCATAGGCACAAAACACCAAAAGAACTGGGGTGGTCAGAAGTGGTCCCAGGTATTATCTATGAGAATGTGGTGTATGATGGCGATGGTTTTTTAGTCTAACAGGGGAAGGATGAATTACTGAGTGAATAGGTAGGAAACATTGACTGAAGCAGGATCCCAGTATCTTCATGAAACCAAAACAACTTTCAGATGGAGCAAAGAATGTAAAAGGTGAAGCTGTGAAAGAACTAGGAGAAAACATAGTTAAGTATTTTCACAGTCTTGGGGTGGAAGAGCCCTTTTAATTATGACACAAAAGATAGAAACATAAAAGAAAGGACTTTAAAATTTTGATTGCATTAATGAACAACGTCAACTAAAACAGTAACAACAAAAACTCACCATACATTAAAAAGTTAAGTAGAGTAAAAAAGCAAAACAAAGCACATCAAAAATAGTCGAGGCAGGGCCTCCCTGGTGGCGCAGTGGTTGAGAGTCCGCCTGCCGATGCAGGGGACATGGGTTCGTGCCCCGGTCCGGGAAGATTCCGCATGCCGCGGAGTGGCTGGGCCCGTGAGCCATGGCCGCTGAGCCTGCGCGTCCAGAGCCTGTGCTCCGCAACCGGAGAGGCCACAACAGTGAGAGGCCCACGTATCACAAAAAAAAGAAAAAAAAAAAAAATAGTCGAGGCAAAGATAAATAGTCAAGACGGACACATTAACTCTGCCATGTGTGTGGCAGACATTTCCACCAAATTAAGAGCTTTCAAACAACAGAAAACGAGCAGAAGACATGCAGACAGTTAACATTAAAAAAATCCAATGGCCAATAAACATAAAAAATACTAATAAGTGGGAACTAAAAATTAGTGATTTAAATTTTTGTTTGTAAGATTAGCAGACACTGGGACTTCCCTGGTGGTTCAGTGGTTGAGACTTCGCCTTCCAATGCAAGGGGTGTGGGTTGGATCCCTGGTCAGGGAGCTGAGATCCCCACATGCCTCGGTACCAAAAAACCAAAACATAAAACAGAAGCAATATTGTAACAAATTCAATAAATGGTCCACATCAAAAAAAAAATCTTTAAATAACTAATTTGAGTAATGGTTTGGGGAAGTAGGTACTATTCACTGCTATTAGGAGTGTAAATTAGTATAAACCTTGAAAGATTCTTTGACTATTACAAAATTATAAATGTACAAATACCCTCTGATTCAGCTTTCCAATTTCTAGGAATTTATCTCACAGAAACAGTCGTGCAATTGCACAAAAATGTAAGTAGCAGTATGGTCATCGAAACAGTATGTTTATAATAGTGAAAAATAGAAACTATGTCCATTAATGTAAACGAATGCCTATTTATTGAAAAGTGGTTAAGTAGATTGTGATAAATGTATATAATGGAATATTTTTTAACCAATAAAAGCTGTGTACAACTATAATAAGATGTCCGTGACCTGTAAGTGAAAAAGTGAATTATAAAATAATTCCATATATTTAAATACTTTTTTCATATGTTTTAATCTGAATAAAGACACACATATATACATAATCAAATCAATATATATTATAAGGTTTTAGGGCCAACTACAAAGTTGCAGAGAGTAGTCCACAAGACTCCCCCCCTTTTTTTTTTTTTTTGGCCACGTGTCGCAGCTCGTGGGATCTTAGTTCCCCGACCTGGGGTTGAACCTGGGCCCACGGCATGAAAGCGTGGAGTCCTAACCACTGGACTGCCGGGGAATTTCCCAAGGCTTCCCTCACTTCTAACACCAGTTGCAAGTTCCCAAATCCATCCTCAGGTTCTGTAATTGCTAGAAGGACTCACAGAACTCACGGAACACTGTTATACTCATGCTTATAGTTTATCTCAGGGACAAGATTCAGATTAAATCAGCCAAGGGAAGCCATGCATAGGGCAGAGTCCAAGAGGGGTCCAGATGTGGTGCTTCTGGTTGTCCTCTCCCAGTGGACGGCGTTACCTGCCTCCGGCCACGATGTGTGATGCTGTCAACCAGGGAAGCTCACCTGAGTCTTTGGTCTTCAGAGGGGCCGGATCACAGTCTGTGTGGCTGGCCTCTAGTCTCCAGACCCTCCCAGAGATGGCTGATACCTTTAGTCATGGGTTCCTCTGGAGATTGGAACTGACACCCCCTGCTCCAGGGCCCCCATTGTAATTACATAGTGAGGTTGTCCTGTGGCCAAAGCCCCAGGCAAATGCAGATACTCCTGTTGGGCAGGACATTCCAGGGGCCTAGAGGTTTACCCCTCAGGAGCTGAGGGCAAGGGCTAGACTTCTCTTTGAATAAGGTTATTTCTTTACTACACAATGTTATCACCAAAATTTAAACAATAGTGACCTCTGGGTGGTGGAATTGCAGGTGACCTTGCTTTTGTTCTTTGTACTGTTCTGCGTTGTTTGAATTTTCTTTCAGTGTGAGTATATAATTTATTTAAAAACCAGATAAGACTAAAAAGGCTAAAAAAGAGATTAAAATGAAAAGTAAATCTCTGGATAGGGTGGGTGGGTAGGCAAGGAAGCAATAAAAGAAATTCTAAAGACCAGTAGATATGACTACACAAAAATATAACCTACTTATTCAAAGACATGCTATAAAAAGAAGTAAAAACCAAAACCTAGGGGAAACATTGGCAGAAATATCACAAAGCGTTAATGTCATTAATATTATAGTATTACCAATATAAGATAGCAAGAAAAAAACAACTAACACTTCAACGGATGGTGAAAACTGAATAAGATCTGTTGTCACTTTAAGTAACAACAATGTTCCCAAAGCTGGTTTCCTGGTTTTGAGGTTGTGCTACATCTAGAGAAGGTGCCACCACCGGGGAAGGCTGGGCAAAGGGTCCATGGGACTCTTTGTACTATTTTTTTTTACTTCCTGTGAGTGTATAATTATTTCAAAATAAAAAGTTTTTTAGAAGACAGAGGGCACGGACGGCTCATAAAGTAAAAGAGACACACAGCTGATATGCAGATTTTTTAAAGTATTTTATTAACAAGTGATGCAGGTGAAGTGAGACACCACTTTTTCCCGTTGTAGGCCTCAGTCTAGAGTAGTCGGGAACACCCTGGGTTCTGGATTCAAGTTTACTCTCCTGGCAAATAGGCATATGGTTATGGCTTTAACTGGTGCCCTGCCCAGCATCCCTGCTCCTGCCTGAAAGGCCAGTGGTGGCTCGAATCGGACAGGAAACTCCAGGCTTTAACACTCAGGAACATGCCCGAGACTCAACTTCAGTGTTCAGCAACATGCCCCAGATTTGGGGAGCACTTACTCTGCACCAGGCCCAGTCCTTTCAAGCCTCCTGTGGTCCCCGGCTCTCCTGTCGGGGAAGGGACATCGGCACCCTTCTTACCAAAGGCGGGGCTCTGACAGCTCCCGTTGTCACCAGCCCAGTGCCACTCTCTTTCCCACCACCACTCTCTTTCCTCATTTGCTTGGGTGTAAGCATGGCGGTGTCTGTCCCCAGGTGGGAGGCCGGGACACGGGAGGGAGCACTCCCAGCAAGGACACAAGTCACTGTCCTTCCCAGTCAGGGCGAAGGGGGGTCACCGCCGCGGCTAGCCCGGTTTTGCCTCTTTCAGCTCCATCATGGTGCTCTAATGTTTGATGGTCATATAAGTGATTACTCCCTGCTTTTTACACAAAACAGACAACCACAGTCCTCACAAACATGCTCACCCATGTGAGCAGACACACACCTAGACACACTAGCACACCCACACACGCAGTCTCACACACACACCATACATACCACACACACACACCACACTGTACCCACATACCCACACACACAAGCATACACTACACACATACACACACATGCATGCCCCCCACACAAACCACACGCACACACCCCTTGTCAGTAGGACAGACCTGGAATGACCCCTCGGGAGCCCATGTTCCTGCCTTGCCGCCATCGCCCTCTGATCCTGCTTCTCCAATACGGCTTTCTTTGAATGTGAAAAAAAAAAAAAAAAAAGAAAACAAGATGCCAAGTGACCCAGGAGGAGGATGAATTTGGGGTGCAGGAGGGAGGACCCACGCCTGGGCGTGGGAGCACGGCCTGGAAACCTCACAGGCTTTCTCCGGGTGGAGACTCTGCTTGGGCAGGTGGCCCAGGGCGGAGGGCCCGTGGCTCCAGGGCGGTTCCATTGAACACGGTGCCCTCCTCCTGCCATGCCGCTCGCAGGGCCGCTCCCCACGCCGGGGCTCCTCAATGAACCTTTGTCTGTCTGGAGCCTGTTAGTTTTGGCTCCTAGCAGCCTGTGGAACCAGGCCCAGATCCCAGGGAAAGCCAATAGAGACCGCTCTTTTGAAGAAAAAGAATTGGAGTCCTGGAATAGAGAGACCAGTCTGAGCATTACTCATCCAGTCACTCGTTAAAGAAACCACTTATTAGCTATTATTCTCATATTTGGATCTGGTGCACAAAACGGACTTGTATACAAGTTTTATATCTGCTCATGTGATTAATTTCCTTCCCCAGTTAACTAGAAGCCCTATAAGGTCTTGGACTATACCTGGTCTCTTTCCCTTGTTTATTTTGAAAAAATAATACATTCCTGTGTTATACTTAAACACTAAAAAAATGGTAAACAGTGAAAACTAACTCTCTGACTGAGCCTCCTTAATTCTGCGATTCAGCTCTCCAAAGGGAAATCACTGTTTCACTGTTACCTGTTTCTTGTGTATCTTTCCTGAGATTGACGGGTTGTCTTCCTCCCTCCTTCTCCCTCCCTTCCTGTGTGTGTGTGTCTGTGTGCATATCTCCCTGCTGAAAATACAAATGGTGGCCATCCTTTATATCTTGCACCTTGTTTTTTTTTTTTCTCACTTAATACATCTTGCAGATCTTGCCTGTACATCAGCACATATAAATATGTGTTGTTCCCAGCTTTTTGCTCCCACAAACAGTACTGCAGTTTAATGTCTTCTATTTATGTCTTTGTGCCCACATGCAAATGCCTCTACAGACTCAACTCCTCTAACAGTGGAATCGTGAGTCAGAGGGATGTGCGTTTGAAATGTTGATAGACAGTCGCCCGCTTGCCCTCCAGCAAAGGTCACAGTTGTTTTTGCCCATCATCATGTCCCCGGTGCCAGTGTAATGATCAGACCTCTCTCCCTTAACCAGAATTCTGAGCCGATTGGGAAATAAAACTGGAGTCAGTTCACACCAGCACTCTTCACAGTGGCCAAAACGTCAAACAACCCAAGTGTCCATCAGCAGGTGAAAGAATAAACAAAATGTGGTCTCGCCATCCAATGGAATATGATTCAGCCATAAAAAGGAAGTACTGATACATGCTACAATGTGGATGACCCTTCAAACTATTGTGCTACGTTAAAGAAGCCAGACATAAAAGGCCACATATTTGATCATTCTGTTTATGTGAAATGTCCAGAAGAAAGAAATCCGTAGAAACAGAAAGTAGGTTAGTAATTGCCAGAGGCCAGGGGGAAAGTAGTGGGCAGTGACCGCTAGTGGGTACAGGGCTTCCTTTGGGGGTGATGAAAACAGCACTGAAACTAGGTAGCAGCTATGGCTGCACAGCACAGTGAACGTACTGAATGCCACTGAATTGTACTTTTTTTTTTTTTTTTTTTTTTGCGGTACGCGGACCTCTCACTGTTGTGGCCTCTCCCGTTGCGGAGCACAGGCTCCGGACGCGCAGGCTCAGCGGCCACGGCTCACGGGCCCAGCCGCTCCGCGGCACGCGGGATCCTCCTGGACCGGGGCATGAACCCGTGTCCCCTGCATCGGCAGGCGGACTCTCAACCACTGCGCCACCAGGGAAGCCCAATTGTACATTTTTTAATGGTCAAAATAGTAACTTTTATGTTACATGTATTTTACACAACAAAAAAGATTCAGCAGATGCTGGCTAAATTATTCTCCGTATTATTGATCAAGCTGAGGATGTGGCTTATAAGGGGACCCGGGAGGGGCCTGGGCCCTCAGTGGGCAGCTTTCCCACAATAGGAAAGGAGAAGGGCCTGGCCCCCCATGCCAGTGCTGCTTCCCACACTCCATAGCTCACCCACTCCACCTAGCTGGGAGGGGGTAAGGGGGAGACAGGCCTAGGAATGTTTTTCTGTTTGTTTGTTTTATTTTATTATTTTTTTAATTTTTTATTTATTTATTTTATTTTTGGCTCCGTTGGATCTCCATTGCTGTGCGCAGGCTTTCTCTAGTTGCGGCGAGCAGGGGCTACTCTTTGTTGTGGTGTGTGGGCTTCTCATTGCGGTGGCTTCTCTTGTTGCGGAGCATGGGCTCTAGGCACGCGGGTTTCAGTAGTTGTGGCACGTGGGCTCAGCAGTTGTAGCTCGTGGGCTCTAGGGCACAGGCTCAGTAGTTGTGGTGCGTGGGCTTAGTTGCTCTGCGGCATGTGGGATCTTCCTGGACCAGGGCTCGAACCGATGGCCCCTGCGTTGGCAGGCAGATTCTTAACCACTGCACCACCAGGGAAGCCCTTTTTTTTTGTTTAATAAAAAAAAAAATTTTATTGAAGTGTAGTTGACATACAGTGTTGTGTTTAATTTTTGCTGTGCAACAGAGTGACTCAGTGATACATATAGACATTTCTTTTTCATATTCTTTTCCATTATGGTTTACCACAGGATATTGAATTTAGTTCCCTGTGCTCTACAGTAGGACCTTGTTGTTTATCCATCCTATGTATACTAGTTTGCATCTGCTAATCCAGAGCTCCCAGTCCTTCTCTCCCCCACCACACTCCCCTTGGCAACCACAAGTCTGTCCTCTATGTCTGTAAGTCTGTGTTTTGTAGATTTGTTCATCTGTGTCGTATTTTAGATTCCACATATAAGTGATATCATATGGTATTTGTTTCTCTTTCTGACTTACTTCACTTAGTATGATAATATCTAGGTCCATCCATGTTACTGCAAGTGGCATTATTTCACTTTTTAATGGCTGAGTAATATTCCATTGTATACTTGTGCTACATCTCCTTCATCCATCTGTCAGTGGACATTTAGGTTGTTTCCATGTCTTGGGTGTTGTAAATAGTGCTGCTCTGAACATAGGGGTGCATGTATCTTTTTTAAAAAAATAAATTTATTTATTTATTTTTGGCTCCGTTGGGTCTCCATTGCTGTGCGTGGGCTTTCTCTAGTTGCGGCGAGCAGGGGCTACTCTTCGTTGCGGTGCATGGGCTTCTCATTGCGGTGGCTTCTCTTGTAGCAGAGCATGGGCTCTGGGCACGCGGGTCTCAGTAGTTGTGGCACGTGGGCTCAGCAGTTGTAGCTCACGGGCTCTAGAGCGCAGGCTCAGGAGCTGTGGCGCGTGGGCTTAGTTGCTCCGCAGCACGTGGGATCTTCCCAGACCAGGGCTTGAACCCGTGTCCCCTGCATTGGCAGGCGGATTCTTAACCACTGCGCCACCAGGGAAGTCCAGTATGTATCTATTCGAATTATAGTTTTGTCTGAGTGTATGCCCAGGAGTGGGACTGCAGGATCATATGGTAGTTCTACTCTTAGTTTTTTGAGGAACCTCCATACTGTTTTACATAGTGGCTGCACCAATTTACATTCCCACCAACAGTGTAGGAGGGTTCCCTTTTCTCCACACCCCCTCCAGCATTTATTATTTGTAGAGTTTTTAATGATGACCATTCTGACTGGTGTGAGGTCATACCTCATTGTAGTTTTGATTTGCATTTCTCTAATAATTAATGAAGATGAGCATCTTTTCATGTGCCTGTTGGCCATCTGTATGTCTTCTTTGGAGAAATGTCTGTTTAGGTCTTCTGTCCATTTTTCGATTGTGGTTTTTTTTTTATTGAATTGTAGGAGCTGTTTATATATTTTGGAAATTAAGCCCTTGTCAGTCACATTATTTGCAAATATTTTCTCTCAGTCTGTAGAATGTCTTTTTGTTTTGTTTATGGTTTTCTTTGTTGTGCAAAAGCTTATAAGTTTGATTAGGTCGCATTTGTTTATTTTTGTTTTTATTTCTATTGCCTTGGGAGACTGGCCTAGGAAAACATTGGTATGATTTATGTCCAAGAATGTTTTCCCTGTGCTCTCTTCTAGCAGTTTTATGGTGTCTTGTCTTATATTTAAGCCTTTAAGGCATTGTGAGTTTATTTTTGTGTATGGTGTGAAGGCGTGTTCTAGCTTCATTGATTTACATGCGGCTGTACAACTTTCCCAACAGCACTTGCTGAAGAGACTGTCTTTTCCCCATTGTATATTCTTGCCTCCTTTGTCAAAGATTAATTGTCCATAGGTGTATGGGTTTATTTCTGGGCGCTCTGTTCTGTTCCATTGATCCATGTGTCTGTTTTTATGCCAATACCACGCCATTTTGATTACTGTAGCTTTGTAGTATTGTCTGAAGTCTGGGACGGTTATGCCTCCTTTGTTCTTTTTCCTCAGGATTGCTTTGGCAATTCTGGGTCTTTTATGGTTCCATATAAATTTTAGGATTGTTTGTTCTAGTTCTGTGAAAAATGTCATGGATATTTTGATAGGTATTGCATTAAATATGTATATTGCTTTGGGTAGTATAGGCCTTGGAACGTTTTGCTCGTGGGTTTCCGGGAAGTATCAGGAAGGGTGAAGAAGTATTGCCTCACAAGCAAATATGGTTGCATGACCAAATGAAAGGACTCCACCACTGTCTGGGCCCCACACCAGTAGACCCAAGAACCCTTGCCTGCTTTCTTTTGGAGAGAATGGTCTGGCCAGGAATTAGGACCTGGGACCTAATCCTACCTGGGACCAACAGAACCCCAAATCCCCGCCCCAGTCTCACTCTCCCCCGTTCTTCTTAATTCCAGCTCCTGTCTGTGCAAGCCTTGCATTTTAATTTTCATTCCAAAGCAGTCTCTTGCCAGACCTCTGAAGAATTCAGTTTGCTTGTTCCACCCAATGGCAGTCTTGAGAGAGACTTTTGTTATGCTGTAGACTTCCTGCCCATGTCATGAACCTGTCTTCTAGGAAGGGCTGCCGTGGCAGGGTGGGGATGAAGATTTTTCTTTATGGAAAAGTTTAGTACTCAGTGATTCCATATTTAATCGCACCTCCCATGTGCCAGGCACTGTGCTGGGATGAGTCAGACCCAGACCCTGGCCTTCCCAGAGTAAGACTGGGAGAGTGGGGGGGTGACTCAGGTTCACTGTTCTGATCAGGAAGCTGGTGTGTGTGGGGGGGGGTTCCCAGGCGTTTACGGAGGCGGGGTTGGGAGGCAAGGCCAGAGGAGATCTTGCCAGTGGTCTCAGAAATTTGGATAATGTGTTTCTGGTAACACTTTATTTTATTTTAAAGATTTTTTTTTTGATGTGGACCATTTGTCAAGTCTTTATTGAATTTGTTACAATACTGCTTCTCTTTTATGTTTTGGTTTTTTGGCCCCAAGCCATGTGGGATCTTAGCTCCCCAACCAGGGATTGAACTCACACCCCCTGCATTGGAAGGCGAAGTCCTAACCACTGGACCACCAGGGAAGTCCCAGTGGTAACACTTTAAAGAAGGAATATGGCAGAACCCTGAGTTAGACTAAGAAGTATCCCAGTCAGCCGTGTCTGGACGCCCAGTGAAGCTGGGACAGGGCTGAGGGGAGCAGGAATCCGATCGTGGCTGCCTTGTGGGCGTCCTGCTCAAGGGAGCTTCACCAAGGGGCCGCACGGTCCCTTTTAGAACTCTTCAGAGCAGCCTTTCCTGTATGTTCCGTGGGAAACTAGACTTGGGGTACCTCCATAGAAAGGGTCCCAGTCCTTGTCTTCGGATGTCTGTATAGGGAATGTCTCCTCTCCCCGTTGAAGATTGACAGTGACATCAGCACATCAAAGCCTCCAGGGAGGGCCTCCCTGGTGGCGCAGTGGTTGGGAGTCCGCCTGCCGATGCAGGGGACGCGGGTTCGTGCCCCGGTCTGGGAGGATCCCACATGCCGCGGAGTGGCTGGGCCCGTGGGCCATGGCCGCTGGGCCTGCCCGTCCAGAGCCTGTGCTCCACAACGGGAGAGGCCGCAGCAGTGAGAGGCCCGCGTGTCAAAAAAAAAAAAAAAAGCCTCCAGGGAGCCCATCAGTAAGGAACCGTCTCTCCACCTCTGCGGGCAGTTTAGGTTTTGGTCTTGGTTGCAGACTTACTTCTTTGCGTTGGTTGAGCGCCGCCTGTTGGCTGTTGAGATATTACAGAAGCCTCAGTTGATGGGTGATAGCAGTTGGAAATAAACATCAAGGAAGAGGGAAACATCCCAGCAGTTGAGGAGGAAGAAGATGAGAAGCCCAAACTACACCCTATCAGATTTGGTTTCTAGCCTCCAGGGTTTGATCTCTCTCTGAATCTTCCCACCCCCTTCGTGATAAGTAATTGAAGCTGTTGGCGTTTTCTGACTTCTCTGAGAAGATGCTCTATGCTCACATCAGCCACTTTGTCTTAAGTAACAAAGCAGGAGTAAGGGTGGGTTTGTATTAAGCCCGGTGGTCAGTTCTTAACAGAATGTTTGCAGGGGACTTCCCTGGCGGTCCAGTGGTTGGGACTCCGCGCTTCCACTGCAGGAGTCACGG
Organism: Hyperoodon ampullatus; assembly: GCF_949752795.1. Classification (NCBI taxonomy): domain Eukaryota; kingdom Metazoa; phylum Chordata; class Mammalia; order Artiodactyla; family Ziphiidae; genus Hyperoodon; species Hyperoodon ampullatus. Next base: position 8,090,171 of record NC_136926.1, on the reverse strand, counting down.
GTTCGATCCCTGGTCAGGGAACTAAGATCCCACATGCCGTGCGGTGCGGCCAAAAAAAAAAAGTAACGGAATGTTGCTGGAGTCCAACGTTTCTCCCCACAGGAGTCCTCGTTTTCCATCCCATCTCTTCTCCTGCTTCTGTCCTCGGCAGCTGTCTCTGCAGGTGGCAGATGCCGGGTCAGGATTCCGGTCCTGCTAGACACACAGAGAAAGTGGTGTTTGAATCCTGACCTTCAGCATAAGGAAGCTGTCAATTATAGAGAAGTTTTGTTTTCCCTTAAGGGAATTAAAAAATAGGGAAGGTTTTCTGTTTTGTTTTGTTTTCTCCTGGAACAGGCAGGAACGCCCTGTCTGGCTAGACAGCGGGTTGCTGGAAGCTGTTTCAGAGGAGGGGAAAGAGGGTTGGTTTTGCCCAGAGGTGGGACCAATGTACTCTGGTGTATACTCTGCCCTCCAGACTGGCCTAGAAGCATCCCCCCACCTCCCCCACCCCTCCAGCTCCTGCCATTCTGGGTGTTTTCTACGGCCTTGACCGGACCTGTGTTGCTCTCCTGAGGGCTGTCAAGCCAGCCAGAAGGACCAGTGCAGGCCTTTCCGCCTCTCCTTGGTTTAGCTGAAGTTTCCTCATCCTCTGGGCCTCAGCTGAGATGTTACCTTCTCCGGAGCGCCTCTCGTGACTGCTCAGACAGGGTTAGTTATGCCGACTGTGTTCCCACAGCCCTTTGCTCTTGTTCGAGGCACTCAGCACGTAGGCAGGACTCACGCCTCAGCGCTCATGTGCTCCATGAGGGCCGGGACCTCATCCGCCTCATCCATCCTTTTCCTCCCCTCCTAGCGTGTGCGCGACACACAGTAGGTCCTCAACGCTTGTCGAGTGAGTAGATGGACCCAGGCCTGCCTTCTGGGCCCTGAGGAAGCGAGTGGCTCTACAGCTGTGCGGGGGTCAAGGCTGACCTTTGCCCTGGTCTCTGCTCGCTGGTGTCAAGAGGGGGGCCCGTGGGTGTCACCTTTTCTTCCTGTGGGGAGGAGGCACCCCACGACAGTGGCAGCAAACACGAAAGAGAGGACTTTTCAAGTCAGGAGGTGTTAAAAGCCAGGCCTTTGGGAAATAACTTAAATCTAGATCACTGAGGTGGTTATTAATAGCTTACATTTACATTTTACCTTAGGGTTTACCTGTCCTGTGTGTCTAAGAACGTGTGTGTGTGCATGTGTGTGTGTGTATACATTTAATCCTTATTAAAACACTCTGGAGGCAATGGTGTTATTGTAATTTTACCCAGGAAACTGGTGTGTCAGAGAAATTAAGTGACTGTGAAAGTTCACAGCCAGTACGCAGTCGTGCCACAGAGGCTCAGAAACACTGGGCTGCTGGCTGTTAAACGTAGGTGACAGCTGGGGTGGAAGTGCCTTTGGACCGGGGAGAGGTGGGAGGAGGAAGGCGTGTGACGGGCTCGAAACCCCTGACCCTTTGAGCTTAGGTGGCTTCTGTCTGTCTGTCCCTCAGATTCTCAGAGGACTTGCTGTGACTTTTTCTCTGGGGGTGGTGGTCACAGCCTTCTTCCAAAGCCTAGGCCAGTGCTGGGTTGAGTTGCGGCGGGGGCATGAGGTTTGCCAGGTGCACCGCCAGGGGCTTCTGCTTTATAAACCAGGTGTTCGGGTTCAGGGAATGTTTATCGCTCAGGCACTGTCTTTGAAGCCCCCAGCTGTTGTGACTGCTTGTCACGTGGAATTTCTGAGTGGGTTTGGAGAAGGGGCAGGGCTGTGGCCTGCAGTGGCGTAGAACCCACAGAACCCCCTCTCTATGGACCAGTGACAGTGCCTTGTCCATCTCAAGCCATCTGAAGAGGGGAAGCCCTATGCCAGCTGCTCAGAGGTGGCTCCTGGCACAGCCCTTGAAAAACTAAACTATCTGAGAAGCCTGTGCCACCAGGCAGCATTCCTTGCCTGCCGTTAGCTTTGTTTGCAAGGGCCCTTTAAGTCATTCAATGAAGAATTATTACACGAACCCCTGCCCTGTGCCAAGTTCTGTGCTGGGTGCTTCAGATGAGGATGCCGGAAGGGCCCTCCCCTCGAGAAGCTGCAGTCTAGTGGCAGGAGGTGTGGGGACACGTTGCTGTACGGGGAGTGGATGGATGTGTGCTGCCCTTGAGGTATGAACAGTGCTCAGGGGTCCCGAAGGGATCGGCGGCAGCCTGGATGAGGCCGGTGCCGGCTCGGAGGTGAGGATGTTTGAGCGTCACTTGGAAGGGTGAGCGGGTGGCCAGGGGCGGAGGGAGCTCCGTGCAGAGTGAGGACCGTGAGCACAGGGGCCTGGAGGCAGGAGAGGGCCCCGCGGGTTCTAAGGCCAGTGGGACGTTTGTGTGCCTGGACTGTAAGTGCCTCAGGGGGACTGGTGGCAAAGGAGGTGGCCAAGACCGGGTTCAAGCGGGCTGGCTTTCGTTCGGTGGTCAGCAGATTTCTTTTTTCCTTCCCCCAACTTTACTGAGATAAAATTGACATATAACATTAAGTTGAAGGTGTACAACGTGATGATTTGATACATGTATGAGGCAAAATCAGCAGATTTTTAACTTTTAATTATGGAAGATTTTAAAGATATTCCAAAGTAGACAGAATAGGATAGTGAACCCCGTGTAGCATCACCTCACTGCAGCAGTTACCAACCCATGGCCGATCCTGATCCCTCCATACCCAACACCATTGCCCCCTGTACCCCATCCATATCACTTTGAAGAAATCCTAAAGTGCCTTGTGTATCCTATCAAGCCCTAGCCTGTGGCTGACATGGGTTAATCCAGAATTTTGAGGCCTGGAATGATTGGGTGGCACTTTGTGATTTCATTCCATTTTCAGAGAAACCGCTGAGTTTCCCCTCTTCATTTTACCTTTCAGTGGGAAGTTGGTGTCTCCCAAGTGGAAGAATTTCAAGGGCCTGAAGCTCCAGTGGAGAGACAAGATCCGGCTCAACAATGCCATCTGGCGGGCATGGTACATGCAGTGTAAGTGCCGCGTGGCTGGGCCGGAGACCCTCCAGGTTCTGCCACCAGGAGGCCTTTGCACCTCGGGGCCCCGGAGCCTGCTCTTGGAACACTGTGTGTCACACAGAAGTCTCTCTCGGGCCGTGTGCGTCCAAATCCGAGTGAACTGGGCCCTTATCGCCATCGGCACTGGGGGCCCAGCCACGCGTCTGCAGGAGGCGGCAGTGTAGGCCGATGGCTCCCAACCTAGTGTGCTCAGTGTTGTAAGGGCAGAGGAGGAGGGACGAGTCGGGGAACAGTTCCTGTTTTCAGCAGGTCTGAGACGATGCAGGCCCAGGCCGCGTCCTGTGTCCAGCTGGCTTGGGTACAGGTGGGTCTGGTGACTTCTGCAGGAGATCGGCGTGCTCGGGGTCCCCTAGGCTCAGGCCGGTGTTTCTCTTGATCAGCCAGACTCCCTTTCTCGCCCGCACATCACTGCCAGACTTTTTCCCTTGGACCTGGACCCCTTTATTTCCCTGAAATCTCGTTTTCCAAGGGAAGGAGAAGGAAGGAACCCTTAAGGGTCCCCCCTGAGGGGCGGGGTGCGAACAGAAGAGGCGGAGCTCCTGCGGGGGTCTCTGCCGCAGTGACGCTGTCTCACCCTCTCCCCGCCCAGATTTGGAGAAGCGCAAGAACCCCGTGTGCCACTTTGTCACCCCGCTGGATGGCTCTGTGGAAGTGGACGAGCACCGGCGGCCAGAGGTACTGGGCATGTGATGGGCCCTCACTCGGGAGGAGGTGACTCACAAGGGTGGGACCCGCAGAGGGAGGACGCAGGACAGGGTGCTGGGGCTGCGCTGTCCTGGCAGCTGTTTTGACCCCGAGAAGCGATGGCGATGCGGGGGGCAGGTGGCCTCTGACACCCCACAGAGGCTCCCGCCTTCTCAGACCAGGCTGACCCAGGGACTGAGGGGGTCCTCCAACCGGGACTTATCCTCTACTTTCTTTTAATGTCAGTATTTCTCTGGAAGTCAACGGGGAGGGAATCTTTTTTCTTTTTTTAAATTTTTATTTATTTTTGGCTGCGTTGGGTCTTTGTTGCTGCACGCGGGCTTCTCATTGCGGTGGCTTCTCTTGTTGCGGAGCACGGGCTCTAGGCGCGCGGGCTTCAGTAGCTGTGGCTCGCGGGCTCTAGAGCACAGGCTCAGTAGTTGTGGCGCATGGGCTTAGTAGCTCCGCAGAATGTGGGATCTTCCCGGACCAGGGCTCGAACCCGTGGCCCCCGAGTTGGCAGGCAGGTTCTTAACCACTGCACCACCAGGGAAGTCCCACGGGGAGGGATCTTGACTCCTTACAAGGCAGACATCTTTAACTATTAAAGAATGAACTCGAGATCTTTATATACTGAGAGGGAAAGATGTTGAAGAAATAGTAAATGAATAAAAGCAAGTTGCACAACAGTATTTGAGTATCTTTAGGTTAATTTTTTAACGCATGTGTCTGTGTGATTGTACATGCATGGGAAATGTCTTGAAGGATATACAGAAATTGTTTCTTCGTGGGATTAGAGTGAGGAGGAGGGAAGACTCTTCTTTCACTTTTGACTCTTCTGCATCTTTTTAGTTTTGTCCAAGCATGTCTCACTGTTACCATGAAAAGGGGAAAAGCTTGGAAAGTAACATAATGAAAGACGGTTTGGAGCCATAGGACATGATCTGGTGTTAGTATTAAGGAATTTCACTTTTTTCAGTCTGGTAATAATATTGCATTATTCACAGTGAACATTCTTCACTGTCAGAGACACACAGTGGAGTATTCTTGGGTGAAATTATGTGGGATTTATGATAGGATATCTGGGACTTGCTTTAATATTTTCCAGCCATTAAAAAAAAAAGGAAACTGAAAGTGAGGTGGGCTCCCGGAGGCCGTCGTGAACTCCTCGTCACCAGAGGTCTTCAGGGCTGCTGTGGAAGGGGCTCCCCGCCCTGCACAGTGGGCAGACTGAACTGTGTCTTAGAGGTCACTTTCCACCTGAACCTTCTGTGACTGGCCGTTTGTTTTCACCCTTTGGAAACGTGGCGGAGGCTAAGGGCATTTGAGAGCTAGCCCGGATCTCTGGAGGTTCCTCCAGCGCCGGGAACTCTGTGCTTCTCCCCTGCCGGGCACTCTGTCTCACCCCTGCTCCGGTCCAGCCTCCGGGACCTGGGCCCCCGAAGCCCCCTGGGTTATCACGGGCCATGAAATGAAAGCTCCCCTTCACCCAGAGGCCGGGCACGGCCCAGCAGAGGTGGGACGCACTCTGTGGACGAAGCCGCGGGCAGGCAGCCTGTTTCTCAGAGCTGGATTGCCCGGGCCTGACTTCCAGGGCCAGACGCTTGCTTCTTGGCAGGGTGGCTCATCCAGCGCCACCGCTCCACTCTGCCCTGCGTCTCCCCACAGGCCATCACCACGGAAGGGAAGTACTGGAAAAGCCGCATTGAGATCGTGATCCGGGAGTATCACAAGTGGAGGACCTACTTCAAGAAAAGGGTATCTGGCTCGGCCTCCAAAGAGAGCACGTTCAGGAAGCCCCGTAGGGGAGGGAAGAAGTGAGCCCGGATTCAGAACACCGGCCCCCAAGGCTGTGGCCCGGAGCTGGCCACCCCTCTCCTCGGCCCAGCCTTCTAGCCCAGCCCCAGTGGTGGCCTGCTTTGGTCGTGTGACCTCTGCTCTCAGTTTCTCCACCCAGGAGCCAGGGCTCTTTATTCCACAGACACTGGCTGGGAATCTCCTCTGTGTCCAGCGTTGGCCTGGGGATGGCAGGGGCAGGATCCCTCTCCCCGCCCGCCTCCCAGAGAGAGAAGGCCTAGATGTTTCTGGAGGTTAGCCCCTTCCAGGAAGGAGAGGCCGAGGGCTTCGTCCCCTGCCTGGGCCCTGAGTGCCCTCCTTGGTCCTCTCTATCCTTTCTCCGCAGCTCCAGCAGCACAAGGATGAGGACCTCTCCAGCCTGGCCCAGGTGTGTGAGCTTGGGGGCCATGAGGACCCTCATGGGACCTCCTCCTTTGACAAGAAACAGCAGTGACTTGGGTGGCCCAGCACTGCAGCAGAAGGTGGTGGGGACGTGGACTCTCCCTGGGGCTAGAGGAGGGGCCACCCCCCTTCTCAGGTGAAGGATGTGAAGGAAACAAGCCAGGTCTCTGCTGGGGGGCGGGAGGGGGTTTCTCCCTGCAGTTCCCCACCCCCTCGCCTCATCTCTTATCCGGGAGCCCTTGCTGCTCTGTGACACAGTGCAGCGTATTTCCCTCATGTGGCATGCTGGCAACTCCCGAGTCACTCTTGCCCCTTTGGTTTGTCCTTCCCCCTGTCGGTGGCAGGACGATGACATGCTTTATTGGCACAAGCACGGGGATGGCTGGAAGACCCCAGTCCCCATGGAGGAGGACACACTGCTGAACACAGACATGCTCATGTCGGAATTCAGCGACACCCTCTTCTCCACGCTTTCCTCGCACCCGCCCGTGGCCTGGCCCAACCCGCGCGAGATAGGTAACCCGCCCCTGGACTCTAGACTGGAAACGTTGCCTTCTCCACCAGGCCCCCAGGGCAGGCTCTGCCTCGGGGCCATCCCTGAGCTGCTGTCGCTTGTCTAGGGTGAGCAGTGAGGAGGAGGGTTGACCAGCCTCCTTGCTGTGTGAGGGCCCTGTCAGGCCCGTGGTGCCACCGCCAGGGAGCGGTGGAGGTTTGGTCTGAACCAGTTTCACATTTCTGATACTGTCCCTCAGCAGAGGACGGGCCTGGGGCGCGTGACAGGGCCTGTGACTCACTCTCAGGAAAATCATTCGCACTCCTGGGCTGGCCTCTCACCTGGCAGCGTGCAGCTGTCCAGTTAACCCCTCAGGGAAGAGCCCACAGGCTGAAATTAGAACCCGGGGTCTCTGCATAGCTGCTCACAGCTTCTGGGGAGTGTCTGTTGCCGGATACTCAGTTTACCTTTCCTACGAAAACTCTCTTTCCTGCCCTCTGAGGGTGTACGATGCCCATGAACTGACGAGAAATCCCAGCCAGTGGCCTACGTTTCTCCTCGGAAGAATCTAGAATGCAAGCAGGGCCAGGAAGATCCATTCCAGGCCCTTAATATATTCCTACAGCATGGTCTGAGAAGGCAAAATGATTCCTCTGTCTCCTTTCTGATTCTTACAGCACATCTGGGAAATGCAGACATGATTCAACCGGGGCTGATTCCTTTGCAGCCCAACCTGGACTTTATGGACACATTTGAGCCTTTCCAGGGTAAGGACTTGGGGCAGAGAAAGAGCATGGCTACCTGCGTCTCTCTTTACCCAGGACAAAGTGGATGTTGCTTCCCTTTCATAGAGGCAACTGTTAGAATGGACCAGGGAGAGGACTTAGAATTTTTCCAGAACCTTTTTTTTTTTTGCTATAGTAGCTGCAAGGCCTGGAAAGTGTTTCTGGGATGTCGTTCTGTCTCCCCGTCCACGTCTCAGAGCCTCAGGTTTGGCTTTGACTGTAAGCAGTTCTCCCACGAGGCAGCAGAGTGCGCTGACGGCACAGCCACCTCCTCGCGGTTTCCCGCAGTTAGAGCTGGTCCTTGAGCTCCTGCCACTGTAAGAGCGGGTGCCACCCAGGCCTGGGAGTGTTTCAGAGGCCACACTGGTTGCCAGCCTGTGCAGCTCCAACCAGAGGGCCTCTTTCTGCAGAGTTACCTCGTGGTGGTGGGGGGGGATGCCCTCTAGCCATGGCATTCCTCTGGGTAAGGTGGGGTTCAGTGCCTGATTTGTTTGGATCTTGATGCAGTAAAGTGATGGTCACAGAGCTCACAAGCCCCTGATGTTGTCTTTCAGACCTCTTCTCTTCCAGCCGCTCCATTTTCGGCTCCATGCTGCCTGCACCCGCCTCAGGGCCTGCACCAGATCACAACAGCCCACCTGCTCAGGTAGAGGGAACTTGGGGGAAGGGGCACCGGACTGGTCATCGAACCTTTGCAGCCATAAGCAAAGTGCTAGGGGTGGCTAGATCCAGCGGTGAACTCACATATAATGTGTAAAGAAGTTATCCTAGCCCTCCTTGGAAGCATCCTTAGGTGTCCGTGAGGTGGGAGGCTCTATCAGTAAACGTATGCTCCCGCCTAAGGCCCAGATACCCTGTGTGCATCAGGCTCTGTCTTGACCAGTTAAGACCAGGCCAGTGAGACAGCAAAGAAAAACGCAGATCGCTAAGAAGAGGAAGTTCCGTGTATTTCTTTTACTTTTTACTCAGCACTCAACACAAGTTGGTTACCAGCTGCTGGGACGGCTGAGCTGAGTGAGGCACGGCTCTCTGCCATTAAGAGACTCTCAGGCTGGTGCCCATATCCAGTTAGGCGCCCATGACCTGACCCTCTCTCCTTCCATCTGGCTCCGTGAAGAGTTTCTCCTATAGAGACGGAGATCCGAACAATTGATTCCTTGTAGCGTTTCCCTTTTAGGAAGAGGTGACCTCTCTAGAAGTTGACACGTGAAACTGTCCTGGGGGAGCCTCATGAGCAGCTGTGATCCAGGCTGCCCCTGCTCTGTAACAGAAGATGGCAGGGACTTTGGGGGGACCCCGCTGGACTCCAGAAACAAGATATCCCCAGGCCGAGAGCCAAGTGTGTGCAGACAGCCGCTGTGTCTGAGCCCTGTGTTATCACTGAGTTCCTAATGGAAACAAGACCCCTGCAGATGCCTGGGGAGACCCAGATCCGACCCCCGCAGATCAGCAGTCCCAGGGGCTGGGAGACGTCGCCTCTGTCCCTTATGCCCGGGGCATCGTCCCAGGCGCCGGGTACTGTGTCGGACCTTGCAGTGTGCAGCGCTGGAGAGTGACAGCGAGCAGTGTGACTCTAGCGTCCGTTCCTCACTTCTTCTCTTCCTTCCTTAGGAGAGCATCCTGCCAGCCACCGCTCTGCCTACCCCGAGCCTCCCTGACGGCTTCATTGCGCCCCCTGCAGCCACGGCCCTGGACCCCACGCGTGGGCAGGGCTGTGAACACACCTCCCAGCCGGGGGACCCCTTTCTCCAGCCCGCAGACTTAGGTCCCTCTGCACCACCACTGAGTGTCCCCCAGCCCTTCCTGCCCGTGTTCACCATGCCCTTGCTGTCGCCCAGCCCAGCCCCGGCACCTGCTTCCCCCGTCTTGCCGTTAGGCCCTCCTCCCGCCACTGCCCTGAACCCCCCGACTCCCCCTGCCTTCCTGCAGCCACAGAAGTTTGCCGAAGTCAGCAAGTCGCCCCCTGTCATCACCCACACGGCCTCTGCCACCCTCACCCACGACGCCTCTGCCACCACCTTCAGCCAGAGCCAGGGCCTCATCATCACGACCCACTATCCCACCCCCTCCGTGTCCCCCTGTGGCCTGGCGCTGTCTCCGGTCACCCGGCCACCAACCGTCGGGCCTCCTCAACCCCGTTTAGCGTTCGTGCACCCCAAGCCCGTATCCTTGCCTGGGGGGAGGCACAAGCAGCCCCCCAAAATCGTGCCTGCTCCCAAACCAGAGCCCATGTCCTTGGTGTTGAAGAATGCCTGCCTCGCCCCAGGTGAGTCAGGTGGAGGGAAGCAAGTGGGACTCTCCCCCTGCCCTCATCCCCCGCCGGGTCCCCAGGCTTGCAGACTCGTGACACACGTTGTGATAGGAAACAGAAGGGTTATGAAAGACTACACGCGTGGATCTAGTCTGTTTTTTCTATGCTGTGTTGTTCGTTTAGTTAAGTCTCGACGCAGTTTGAAAAAAACATGGTCCTGGTCGTCTCTTTCCCGGGTCTGTAATCTGTCCCCTCCAAGGAGAAGTTGCAAAAAAGTAGCTTTGTCTCCATGCCCTGCAGCAAGGAGGTGACGTCTCAGTGGCAGCAGAGGGGTCGTGTGCTGCTCCTAGGCCCACCGCCACCTCCCCCCGCCCCGTGCAGCCCGGCCAGCCCTTGGGCCCCCCGCTGGGCCGCCCACCCTCACCTCCCCCTTGTTCTGGCAGCTGCCTTTTCAGGACAGCCCCAAGCAGTGATCATGACATCAGGCCCTCTGAAGAGAGAAGGGATGTTGGCTTCCACCGTGTCCCAGTCCAGCATGGTCATCACGCCTGCTGCCATCGCCAGGGTGAGTGGCCCAGACAGGCCCTCAGCAGCCTATAACCTTGGGTGGCCCTCATGACCGTGGTCGGGGGTGACCTCTCTCCCCTGTGTCCCCTCAGGCTCCTGGGGTCACAGAGTTCCACAGCAGCATCCTGGTGACGGACCTTGGCCACGGCACGGGCAGCCAGCCTGCTCCCATCTCCCGGCTCTTCTCTCCCAGCGCAGTGCCGGACTCCCTGGTAAAGGGCGAGCAGGTCCCGCCACATGGGGGCATCGCCCAGGTCCCTGCCACGGGTGCCAGTGAGTCTGCTGTCTGGTTGGAACGGTTGGGACCGCGTGAGTGGAGTGACGGGCCCGCTCTGGACTGGGGAGGCTGCCGAGGGTGCCCGGGATTGAGCCTGGGTTTCCAGGCCGGGTGGTGAGAAGCTGCCAGTGGCCCAGGCTAGGGAAACGCTCAGCAAAGGGCAGGATAAACCAGGGAAAGCAGCCGGCGCATCGCAGTGCAGGCAGATCGTATGCTCGCAGAGACATCGCTCAGCCTCCTCCAGAAAGGCCTGGCTCTGATGGGGACTTCCCTGGGGGTCCAGCGGTTGAGACTCCGTGCTGCCAAGGCAGGGGGTGCGGGTTCATTCCCTGGTCAGGGAACTAAGATCCCACATGCCATGCGAAGTGACCAAGAAAGATTTAAAAAATTAAAAAAGAAAAAGAAAGGCCTGGCTCTGAGCTGCCAGTTCCAATCCACAAAAGGGATTGAGGGGTCCGTGTTGACAGTTTCCAGAAAGCACGAGCCTGGTGTTGCTGTAGCCACAGGAGCCCCCGGCCTTGCCCGGCACTGGCCGGTCTTGCCCTCCCCTCCCCTTCCTGCACCTTGGGAGCCCCCTTCCTTCCTCCCCGGCTTGGTCTTCCGTCGGTGAGGTGGCCGGGGTAGGACTGATATTGCTCAGTGACGTCTGAAGAGCTGAGAGGTCAGGGTAGATGATCTTCCCGAGGCTGTGCTGCTGCGGGCTGGGGAGAAGCCAGGTACCAGGTCGGAGGGAGACCCAGGTGTCTTCCTGTCTCAGGTAAAACCGTAGCAGCTGCTCCCGGCACCCTGTGCAGAGGCATCTTCCCGAGGTGGAGGGCAGGACACGGTGGGGAAGGCTCTCTACTTATAGGGGTCAGACAGGGACTTGTCCCAGGACAGGTTTTGAAGAATAAGGACCCTCATTGGGGAAGATATAGACGCAGACTAGCTATGAGTCATGCCCTGGAATCCTGTATGGGGCTCGGGCTCAGGGAGACGGCGCCTTGTCCACTGAGGTGGGTCCCCGGAGGTTAGAGCCTTGAGAGCGGGGTGGGGAGAAGAGCTGAGCAGAGGGGACCGAGCCTGAGGCCTCCGTGCTGTGAGGCGGGACTGCCAGGGAGGGTCAGGGAGGGGCTTCCTGCGGGTGGCTCCGGAGCCTGGGCCACAGGTGTCTTCCACCATGGTCTTTGTGGGTAAAATAGCACTTTGGTTTTTTTAATTAAAAATGTCAGGGGTGGGTACGATTGAAAAAGGTGTGAGAAAACATATATGTAGAAATGAAAGAACAACAAAAAAAGAACAGGTAGCCGTGTGCTCGCCGCCCAGGGTGAGAACTACAGCCTTGCAGATGCCGAGGGGCCCCTGGTGGCCCAGGAGGCGGGCCTCCTCGCAGCCCCCAGACCTGTGACTGCAGCGTCCAGCTGGCGTCCGTCAGGCCTAACGGAACCCACCCCCTGCCCCCGCCTGTTGGCAAGGGTTCCTCCCGTTTCTGCTCTGGGGCTGCCATGGAGGTTCAGGGTGGGTGTCCCTGCGCAGCCGGTGCAGCCTGGTCCCTAAGGGGAGTCTCTGCTCTTCTCAGGTCGAGACTGCCCGAACTCAGGGCAGGCCTCTCCGTGTGCTTCAGAACAGAGCCCCAGTCCTCAGTCTCCCCAGAACAACTGCTCAGGGAAATCTGCAGACCCCAAAAATGTGGCTGCTTTAAAGGTACCTGATGGGTCTTGATTCCCTTGGAAGGATGGGGGGGCAAGGAGAAGCGCATCAAGGGACTTTGGGGACGGCTGCGTCCCTTACTAGAGACGCACTGGAAAGAACCGTGGGCTTGAGGGGTGTCCCATGCCGGGCTGGGGCGGCATCGGAAAGAGGGAGGTTTGCTGCTTTAACCTTCCCCGTGGTGACAGTGGCCCTCAGCCCAGAAGCCAGCACTGAGCCCTGTGGAGCAGAGGGAGGAGGCGGCAGCTGTCAGAACTGGGTCCAGGGGTGAGGGTGGCCGGGAGGGGCTGAAGCAGCAGCCTCGGGCCCTTGCTGTGCTCTCTCTCTCCTGCAGGGATGGTTTTCTAGTCCCGTCCTGTCCCCCTCCTGGCTCCCGCTGGAGCCTTTTCGCTTCCTGTCGCCCCTCCTTCCACATAGCTCTCTAGCGGCCTCAGGGTCCCAATCTGCCCCTAATCTGGGCAGCAGGTGGGGGTGGGATGGGGAGGGGAGGGGTCCCTGTGTCGCAGTGACGGGTCGATTTCCCAACAGAACCGGCAGATGAAGCACATTTCAGCCGAGCAGAAAAGGCGCTTCAACATCAAGATGGGCTTTGACACCCTCAACAGCTTGATCTCTAATAACACCAAGCTGGTGAGTGGCCGGAGGGCGGGGAGGGCCGACAGGACGGGCGGATGTGGCTGGCTCGCTGCGCCTGCTGCCTCCCTGACCCGGCCGCCCCTTGCAGACCAGCCACGCCATCACGCTGCAGAAGACCGTGGAGTACATCACCAAGTTGCAGCAGGAGCGCGGCCAGATGCAGGAGGAGGCCCGGCGGCTGCGAGAGGAAATCGAGGAGCTCAACACCACCATCATGTGAGGCTGGGCCTGGGGGCTCTGGTGGCACCCCGTCCTCGCTGGCACGGCACAGGGGGGGCACTCCTCGCCGGTGGAGGCCTCTCTGCTCAGCGCTGCAGCCCTTGCCCTCCTCCTCCTCCCCAGGCGGGTCCCCGCCTGGGCCTGCCCACTTGGCCCCCAGCCACGCCGAGCTTCCTTTGACTCTTCCTGTCGTTTCAGCTCCTGCCAGCAGCTGCTCCCTGCCACGGGCGTCCCCGTCACCCGGCGCCAGTTTGATCACATGCGAGACATGTTTGACGAATATGTGAAAAGCCGGACTCTGCAGAATTGGAAGTTCTGGATTGTATCTTTGGGTTTTCTTTGCTCATCCCCCATCCCCGCAACCAGTGCACTAAAACCGCAGACACTGACCCTTCGGTTGCTTTAGAAAGATGCTCTCTAAATGGTTGTCGTTGAGTTTGTCAAGACAGGTAATGCTAGTTTCTGTCTCGAGAGGGAGGGGCCCGGCCGGGCCCATGGTGTGGAGCAGGCTGTCCTTGGTGCCCGCCCAGGCTTGGGGCTCCCTGGGGACCTGGAACAGGCCTGCTCTGCGCTCTGAGTCCTTGAGAAGTAAAGACAAGGCTGGAGCCACTGGCAGAAGCAGTAAGGTGGGAAGGAGGTGGGATCTGGTCTAACATGTCCTGGCAGCGGCGGGGAGTGTGGTGCCACCCGAAACCAGGGCTCACAAAGCGACTAAGTGGCAGAGGCTGGATTTGAAGCCAGTTCCCTCCAGGCTGTTCTCTGCGTTTGTGCCGCAGGGCCTTGACTGCTATAACGAGGCACGGATACCTGAGTGCTGGGCTCTGTCTCTGGGGCCAAGGCCTCCCTGCACTTGGCCTTCCAGATGTCAGCAGGGCCTTTACGGGGGATGGCTCTGCCCTTGTCACTCCCCACCCAGCCACCGCTGTGCCTCTGAGTGGACAGTGTGCACAGGGGTGGGGTCGGTCGCCGTGCCTGGGCCTGGGGTCTGACGGGCTGCGGAGGGGGTCACGTGGGAAGAGGGACGCTCCAGCCTCAGCTCTGACAGGGCGGGTGGTGTCTGTGTGCACTAATGGGCGGGTTTTAAAGGAAGAGACGACAGACACCAGCTCCAGTCCCCCAACTTTGCTCTGGTCCTGGTCCCTGAGTGGAGCTGGCGTGAGTCAGAACCTCTGTGGTCAGTGGCAGGTTCCTTGGCATCAGGCTGAGTGTGGTGACCGTGGGCGCCACCTGGGCTCAGGAACAGTTGGGGACCTCCCTCCCTCCCTCTCTCTCTCTGTCTCTCTGTCTCTGTCTCTGTCTCTCACTCTCTGTCTCTCTCTCTCTCTCTCTCTCTCTGTCTCTGTCTCTGTCTCTCTCTCTCTGTCTCTCTCTGTGTCTCTCTGTCTCTGTCTCTTTCTGTCTCTCTCTCTGTCTCTCTCTCTCCCTCTCCGTCTCCCTCCTCCTCTCCCCCTCCCCACCCCTCCCGCCCCATCACAACTGTGCACAGTTACTTGCCAGTCCTGAGGGGAGCTGGTCACGGGCAAGCCTGTGACTGGACTTCGTTCTCTCCACGCTCACTTCCCTTTTCTTTAACCTGCGTGCTGTGCAGTTCAGCGTCATCATCAAGCCGCTGTTTGAGTCCTTCAAGGGTGTGGTGTCCAGCAGCAGCCTGGAGGAGCTGCACCGGACGGCGCTGTGCTGGCTGGACGAGCACTGCTCCCTGCCCGTTCTCCGGCCGAGTGAGTGGGGCCGTGCGGGCTTGGACGCAGGCGGGGCTGCCGAAAACCCAGGCTCTGCTGCCGGTGGCCCACAGACAGCTGGGGCAGGGGGTCGAGGCCGAGTTGGAGGCGCCGCTGCGGGGGGGGGCGAGGGCTCCCAGAGCCTCTCCTCAACGTCCTGCCACCTCCGTGTGCCCCTTTGATCAGCTCTAGCTCGCGTTTAGTGAGCACCTGCTACTTACCAGGCCACGTGTCAGGGGTTTTCAGACACGTTTTCGTGTTTAATTCTCGTAATAACGAAAAGAGCTGTGGCCGTGTATAAAGGCTGTAGAGGTGTGATGCTAAAACAGGGGGACAAGCAGGAAGGGGTCAGCGTTCCCCGCCCACCTGCAGCGTAGGGGATAGGACTGGGGGAGTCGTCTTAAAGGCAGAGGTGTGAGTGTCCAGACCTCAGGCGAGAAGCTCTCCTGGTGTCCGTGCCTCTCCTGCTTTGGGGGCCTGAGAATCCCCATGCAGGGTGTACACACGGAACCGCGTGTTCTGTCCTCTGGGGGCTTGGAGCTGGTGCCTGGGCCGAGTCTGCAGGCTACCCCCTCTGTCTTGCAGCCGTGCTGAACACCCTCCGGCACCTAAGCACCACCACGTCCATCCTGACGGACCCGTCCCAGCTGCCGGAGCAGGCGGCAGAGGCCGTCACCAGAATGGGCCAGAGATCTGCGGAGTCTTAGCAGTGCTTAGCGGGCACAAGGCCACGTGAGAAGCCGTGGAGACCCCGCCTGTGGAGAGGAGGCCACGCCCCTCACCTCTCCTGATGCGGAGCTGCCGGGCCTCCCTCCGACTGCGGCCCAGGCCGCTCAGAACACCGCGCTCAGGTCTGAAGCAGGTTCGGGTCCTGCCCACAGCAGTAGCCCAGCTTAGGGAACCCCTTGCTGTGAACTCTGACTCAGCGACCTCTGTCACCGGCCTCCCCTCCCCTCGGGGTAGCCCGGATGAAGGGGAACAAAGGGGAACGCTGCCCGTCCCTGTCCTGTCCTGTCCTGTCCTGTCCTGCTGGTGGGGTGTCGGGGCCGCGGCGGCAGTGCGAGGAGCAGACGGGGCAAGAGGGGGCATCACCCGCTCCCCCAAGTTAGGAAACGTGAGGGTCCTTCCCGGCTCCTGCCTGGAGACTTACACACGCTGCCTCCCGTCACCTCTCAGGCGCCCGTGGGGCGGTTGGAAGGCATCCTCCTCCCTGCCCCGACTCTGACCTTGTAGATAGATTGGACGTCTGCTCAGGCTTCGCAGGGCCGGCTGCCGGGGAAACCCCACAACACACGTGTGCAAAGTGGTGGGTGCGCGTGCCCGCAGACAGGAACGGAAGCACCAGTGACGCGGAGCTGCTGCTGGCTCGGAGGGCCGCTCGGGCGGGGCGTCGATCTGTCCTGATCTGGTTCCACTTGGCGTTGCAGCCTCCGTGGTGACACCGGCCTGAGAATCGCATGGCGGGGCTCAGCTGGGCGGGCGGCCGTGCTTGATGGATGCTTCTGGCCCTTCGGGTGCAGTGTTTGAAAGACCAGGCTCCACAGTGCCGCCATCGGCCTGGTCACCTTGTCTGGATTGTCCAGCTGGGAGCCCCAAATCATAACAGTTCCTGGACCAAAGACGCCACCACACCCAGCGTCTGTCTCGTGTTTGGAGGCAGAAATTGAATGTTGACACAGAGCTCCGAGGGGGCTGCCTCGGAGCTGTCTCTAGGCGGCTCCAGACCAGACCGTAGAGAGTTGGATTCAGGTTTGGTCCAGGTGGAGGGAGCAGCAGGCTGCTTCTGGGTGTGGGAATTGCACCTGGAAGGGTTCAGAGGAGAGCACGGCAGGAGGGGCGGTCCCGGGCCCGCCCTCCTCTCGGTGTGTCTGCCAGAGCGGCTCCAGGTGGAAGGATGCTCTAACGCTCAGGAAGCCCAGCCAGGGGCACCTCCTCATTGAAAGAATGTGCTTTTCACGTCCTGCTGTGAAGTTCCGAGGCCAGCAGGCTTCCCGTTCAACCTCTGTCCTCCCGGCCCGAGACGGAGACCGGGCAAGCGCTGTGCAGACCAGGAGCCCAGGGGCCCCAGGAGGGGCCGCTGCGGGCCACCTTCTGAAGCTTGGATCATTTCGGAGGCTCCTGCTTGATCCCAGAGGCCTGTGGAAGGTGCTCGGGGCGGGGGGGCAGGCAGCCCCGCCTCAGCCTCGGCGGATTGAGGACGGAGGCGGGGTCCTCTCTTTGCCGCTGGCCGTGCCACTGCCCCTGCCGTGGGTCACGACCGGTCACCTGCTCCCTCGTCCGTGCTCCAGCCCCGTCAAGGGTGCCTCAGCGGCACCCCTCCACCTCCCCGGAACCCGTGTTTACAGGCCTTCCGATCGCTCTGCTGAGGCGCGAGCACGCGACGAGACTGGGCCAGCCCTTCGCTTCCACTGGGGGGAGGGACAGGAGCTCAGCCTTCCACCGGGGTGGACACGAGGTCCACCTCAGAGAAGAGCACCGTGCTAAGAACTCCGTGAGGCTCAAAAGGGAAAAAGGAAAGCCCGAGACGTGCCAGCCGCGAGGGCTCGTGGAGGGGCCTGCCCTCGGCCTCGCCCCAGCTCCTGTGCCTTCGTAAACCGCGTGGTGGCTGCGGAGCTCGGCCCGGCCATGACCTCTCTGAGATCACTAGCTTTCTCCCCACCCCTTGCTGAGAGTCTTTTTTTTTTTTTAGCCCCATGGGATATAAAATTGGCCTCTTCCTTCTCTGGCCTACCTCTCCCTCCCTCTGGCTGATGTAATGTCCATGATTCTGTTTTTTTAAATATTTAAGGCTGTTAGGTTGTATGAGGCATTGAAGGGGGTGTGTGTGTGTGTGTGTGTGCGTGCGTGTGTGTGTGTGTCCCAGCAGACGTTTAACTAGATGCATGTTTTTTTTTTGAGATATTTACTTAAATCCATTTCTCTTGGTGCTCACCATTATGGCTGTAGGGCCGCAAAGCTGTATCTCTTACTACAAACACGTTTGTTTCTTGCCCCGGCAGTTTTCTTGTTTTGGATTCTTGCCTGATGAGTCTGGCCAGACGGGGGCCTAGCTTGGACCTCTGTCCTGGGGTCCCAGGCCGGGATGCAGGGACCCCGGGGCCACTCTGCCGGCCGCCTCCAGAGGATGCTGTAGTTTGTTTACACTTTCACCCCTACTCCTGTTCCTACTCCCATAAAAGAGACTTAAAAATGCTGACACTTTGGAGGATAAGAAAATCAATCTGAAAAGGAAAAAAAAAAAAGCCCGTCTGGCACGTAATCTCTGAAAGTGTTTCTGTGAAATCTTTCTGTGCCGTCAACCCCCTTCCCACTGCTGTTTGCTGTTTGACACCGTGTGGGAGATGCAGGGAGAGTGGGGCTTTCCGCAGTTGGCTGGCCCGTCCCTCCCTCGGTCTCAGGTGGGTGACATCCAACTGTCACCCCTCTCCCACCAGGCCCCCAACCTGGCTGGGGTTTTCAGGGCACAAGGGCAGCCCCGGCATCAGGAGTCAATGTCGATGTGAGCACCAGGTCTTGTTGGGGAGGGCCTGGCAGGGCGCTGCGGGTGACCCCGTGCACCTAGCTCCCTCTACTCTGTCCTTGTGACCTGGTCCCGCCTCCCTTTCTAGGTAGCGCTCAGCCCTCCGGGTTGTTATTGCTCTGGCTGATAGAGAAACTTAGATTCTTAGGGGACATGGCATCCCAGGGTGGGGGCCAAACCCCTTGTCCCTCCCCAGGTGAAGGGGTGCGGTGGCCTCCTCTCAGCCTGGGCCTCCCCTCCCTGTACAGCCGGCTCTCCACCTGGATGAGTGAGTCCGAGCGGCAGGCTCGTCGTTTTCAAGATCACATGTTCTCACTGTCCAGCTGAACGAGGGCTCATCAGGGTGGAGCTGGGGCTGTCCAGGGGGCCCGTCTGCCCGCGGCCTGCACACTTGCTCAGTGTGGACCCAGCCCTGCACTGGCTAACCTACCCCACTTCGGTTCTTTTGTCTCATCTGGGGTCCAGGGGGGCAGGCTTGGAACACCGCTTGTCGGAGCAGCTTGGCTTCCTTGGTGGTGGGCCTGCTGAGGAAGGGAGCTGGGGAGCCCCAGTGTGGGCTCAAGGGCAGCAGTGGGCTGGGGTCTTTGGCAATCCCCTGGTGCCTCGTATATGAAAGAGGATTGTCACCACGTCTGAACACGGATGACAGGAGAGGACAGCGAGGGTGGAGGGTGGAGGAGCTTGGACCTTCAACCCATACTTTTCAGTGGTCGTGTAGCCTTACCCACTCAGCAGGCAGGTTTGGGGATCAGAGGGGCTCCAGGAGCAGAGAGAAGCCTCGGGACCCCCGAGGGCCTCCACACAGATCACCTGCCCTATTTTCTTTTCCTTCTGACGACTTGGCTTTCCCAGCTCACCACACAGGGCTGTTTCCTGTCGAGGCTTGTGAAAATAAGGCTTTGAGAAAGAAAAGGGAACTTTTCCTGTTGAATGTTGGCTTTGACTATGCGTGTGTGTGTGTGTGCGTGCGCGCGCGCGTGTGCACTTGCACAAGCCTGCGTGTGCGTTTGTGGGTGTTTACTTAATGGAATTTTATTTTTGTGAAATTCTTTTATAATTATGTAGCAAAATTCACCTCCATCTCCCAGTCAAACTTTTGGTTCCAGAGTCAACCCTGGGTGTCACTAATTTGAAGAATTCTCTCCTGGGTTTCTGAACGGAGATGTGCCACTGTCAAGAGTTGAGGTTGTGGAGAGGGTTGGGAGAAACTGAAGTCTGATGCATTTCCGTAGAGTTTACATCCTGCAGTTAAAAGGTAGGAAGGACTCGACCAGGGAGACACGAAGCCCAGGCTATGTTTTTTGCGAGGGAGCTGGACCGCGGCCTCACCCCGAGGTGCCCTGCTGCTGCTTTATCTGAATCTGTTCACATGGCTTGTTTTGCTTGTTTTGTAACGCCACAGCTGAAACAGCACGTTCTTTTACTTTTTGGGTTTCAGTTCATTGTATAAATGGTTCATTTTTTCTGTTGTGAGCTCTTGTGACTGTGTCAGGCCTCCCTAAGGAGACAGTCACCCCTTGTGGGTAGAAAAACAAAACCCAAGAAGAGTTGTTAATCAGAGGCTCCCTCAGGCCTGCACCATCCAGAGCACGGCCCTTTATGCTCCACTGTTGAAAAGCAAGTTTCCACCAGCTGTATTCAACACTACAATGCAGTTCAAAAACTATATTTGCATCCAAGACAATAAAAAGCCGTATTTTTTTGAAAAGCCTGTGCTGTGTGGTCTTTGCTACCCTGTTGAGCAGTGGAAGAGGTGACAGAATGAGATCAGGGCAGAGTGATGCTCACACCTGACTCACTCATGCTAGCCTTGGGGGAAGTGGGTGCAGCCTGGAGCCAAGGGGCTGGGAGTGAGGAGACTGGCCTGAGGCAGTGGGGCTCCGGAGGTGGCCCCGGAAGACTGCAGTCCTAAAGAGAGGCCTCCGCCGAAAGGCCTGACAGGACAGATTCTGCCTGTGAACTCACCAGGGCCAGGTGCTCCAGGCCTTTCCCAGGTGGACAGAGTCCAGGGGTACTTGTACAAAACTGCCCGTTTCCTCGTGTGGAACTGGGGCAAACAGCAGCCGCCCTGCACCCTTTACAGGGTGGTCACGAGGGTCACATGAAGTCACGAACGTCCGGTGCCCAGAAAGCACAGGTTATCACCAGCGTGGCCAGCACTGGCCCCAGCACAGAGTGGGGGGCTGCGTCACGGTGATGCCCCGGGGGGCGGTGGGCCCCCTGCTGAATGTTGACCCGACACTGTAGACAGAAAATGCTGGGAAGTTGACCAGCAAAGATGTCCCTTCGTTGTGCTGAGATGTTGATGATTTCTCTTTAATCTAAAAGCCTTTCTTTTAGCCGTACCATCTTCCTGTGCCCCCAGCTCCTTGTGGCTGGGCAGGGTGACTGTAAGATGAGCCGTGCTGTCCCCTTTCAGGCTGCCGGCCCCTCTACAGAGCTGCTGGCTTGTTTCACTGAACAACTGCCGGGATCCATATCTCCTGACTAAGATGCAGTGGGTTCATATGCAGGCCCTTGTCTGATCAACCCCCAGCGCCTCCCCCAAGGAAGAAAGTCTTCATGACACAAAGCCAGATTTGGGGCTGTGAGAACCAGGGCCCCCTGAGAGAGGTGAGTGGTTCATGGACTCCTTGAGGCTAGAAGGAACTCGGTTTCCATTGACCTCATCAGTGGGTGTCCAGTTGGTTCTTCTAACTTTTTTTTTTTTGTGTGTGTGTGCGGTACGCGGGCCTCTCACTGTTGTAGCCACTCCCGTTGCGGAGCACAGGCTCCGGACGCGCAGGCTCAGCGGCCATGGCTCACGGGCCCAGCCGCTCCGCGGCATGTGGGATCTTCCCGGACCGGGGCACCCATGTCCCCTGCATCTTCAGGCGGACTCTTAACCACTGCGCCACCAGGGAAGCCCAGTTCTTCTAACTTTTTGAGCCCAGCCCCATGTTAGGTATGGAATCTTAAAAAGATAGTTGGGGTGTAATTAGGAGAAGAAGGGAGGGTTTGGAAGTGGGGCGGGAGGAGCAGGGTGTCTAGAGGGAGAGGCCAGGGCACTGGGGCATCCCTGCCTCAGCGTCAGGCACTGGGCCACTTCGGGGACATGTCCCACTCTGGACAGTTCTCGAGTTGGTGGTGCGGTTATTCCCATTTTATAGAGGAAAAAATCAAAGTTGTTTCCAAGGTGGCGAGGCTGCATGGGTCAGAGCCAGAAGGCTAAAGGTTCATTTTTTATCCTGTAACGGGCTTCTCCATCCACTGAATCCGGAGGATTATCCGTGACGCCCTTCCCCTCCCCTTCCCCTCCGCCAGCACCACGTCCTGTCGAGTTTGTCCTCCAAGTGTCTTCCAAACACATCATCCACTTTTCTCTAGCCCCACAGTCATCATCACCCAAGTCCGAGTTGCCATCGTTTCTCAAGTTCACACGATGGTGTCGTCCATCCCTTCTCTGCCTTGTAGCCCCGACCTTACCGTCAGTGGGAGCTCGAGGAAGTCCTAGTCCAGCCACAGCACTGACTCCACGCAGCCCTTCAAGGGTTTCCAGATAAAGGTCAGTCCACCCCGCTCCGCTGAGCCCATCCTCCCCCTACTTGCCTTTCCAACCTCACTCTTGCTCTTTTCAGTTCCTTGAACATTCCATGCTTTGTTTTGTTTCACTCTTCAGGTTTTCCCAAGGCCTCTTTCCTCTGCCCAGGCCTTTGCCCATCTCCACCCCTTTTCCTGAATAGCTCCTATTCTTTCTTCCCATTTTAATCCTTAAATGTCAGTTCTTCAGAAAGCAACCCTAATGTTCCTCCCACCAACACACAGGTGCATGCACGCTCACCCACACACGTACGCGCACACACCAGGTCAGACCTCAGAGCAGCTGTATTTCCTCCAGATGCTGGTCATGCTTGTCGTTGTCATTTATCTTCCCCGCCAGGTCCTGAGGCCCATCAGGACAAGACGCCCACGGCCACTGCTGTGCCCAGCTCAGAACCAGCACAGCAGGTACTCAGGGCACCTGCCCAGTGACCCTCAGCCCCAGGCCCTTCCACCAGCCCAGCGGCCCCTTCAACACCTCCATGTCAGACAGGCGGAGGGTGTGGGGAGCCTGATGAGATGGGGCGGGGCGGGGGGGCAGGCAACCAGCAGGTGCAGAGGTCAAGCTCAAGTGGGTGTCCTGCAGGGTTTAAAGGTTGGCTCCTACGATTACATACTTAATATAAAACATCAACCTCAGTAATTCAGGTTGTAGATGTGATTCGAATAGTCTCCAAATGGCATTTGAGAGCGTTTCATCTTGGATGTGGGCTTGATTCTATAGAACACAGTCTACCTTCTTTAGTAGCTCTTTTTTGTATGTCAAGCTCTGAATTTAGCGTTGTGTAGGCTGGTGGGATTATACTCAATGTGTGCTTTTACCTTTTTACTTCAGAAAATCTCCAGCACACACAGAAGTAGAACAGTGCAGTGAACCCCTACATACCCATCATCCACTTTAACGATGCCCAACTCAGGGCCAGTTTTGTTTGCTATATACCTCACCCCCACCGCCATTATTTTGAAGCAAATCCAAGACACCATATGGATTTCATCTGTTAATAGTAAATGTGCTTTTGTTTCCAGAATTGCATCTATGCCTGCAACGTTCGTTGTTTGAGAACTCCCGAAGGCTTTGTGAAAAACTACAAAGTCACAGTTGATGAGAAACCTGGGGAATAGGGAGTTCTGATCGATCAGCTTTTCTGTTTCACTGAATCATTAGCTAGAAAACCCTTATTGTTTAGAGAAGGGGAAAAGCTTTCTAAGAGTCTACTTTCATGCCTTATATGGGTTTGTACAACAAACAGTCTAACCTCTTGATCTAGTCTGACTGATTGTCACTCCTGGGGGATGTGACTGAACAGGGCTGGTTGGTACCATTACAGGTTTGTGGCGGGGATGGGGCCTTCCCACCTGTCCCCTTATCTGTCCTGCAGCCCAGATTCCAACCTATCGGTGTCTCCTGAGTCCCCAGCATAACTGAACACCCTCCCACCCCCCATAGACAAAGGATCCTCCAGTTCCGTGCCCTGCCCGAACACCTGCCACAAGTTCCCCCAGCTTTCTCTCTTTCCTCAAGACTTTGATCAAGACACGTGTGCTGAAGGCTGAATTTGTACTCAGCTCAGGGGATACATGGTGAGTTTATTGGAGACACGACAAAAGTCTATCTTGGTAACAAGGGGTGGGGAGAAGCACGGGGTGCCGTAGAGGAGCGACAGGGAGACCACTGGTGGGGGCGGGGAGGGGGTCAGGGAGCGTCCCCTGGAAGGTGGCCCCCGAGCCGGGACCCAGCAGGACAAGAGTCAGCCATGCAGAGGGGGCAAGACCCGCAGGGAAGAGCACGTCTCATGGGAAGAAACGTTGACCAGACACAACACCTGCCTTCCCATGGAACCTTCCCTCCCTCTCCACTGGGGCTTTTGCTCGTCTGTGGCCTCTTCCGTCCCGTGCAGTTTTCTCTTTTTCCAGTTGACTCCTTCCTCTCCCCCCAGAAGCGTCTCAAGTCTCTCTCCTCATAACCAGCCTTCCTTTAGCTTTCATCCTCCCTGGCCTAGAACGCGCTCATGCCCACATACTCCACGTCCCCCTGCACGGCGTTGCCATCTGCCCAGTCGCTCAGGCCGGAGGTTCACGCGTCACCCTCGTTCTTCCTTTTCCCTCGCTTCCCACCTCTGATCTACCAGGAGGTCCTGTCCGTGGTCCCGCAAACCAGCTCGAACCCAACCATTTCTCCCCACCCCCACTGCCCCCACCTGTCCGGACAGCGTGCATTCCGGGGTTCCTCCTCTCCCTGCTCTCTCTCATCAGTTCCCCCCAGAGCTAGAGCGATCCTTTTACAGACACCTACCACACACCGTCCCTCCCCTGCTTAACCGTCCAGAGGCTTCCTGCCGCATTTAGAGAAAAATCCAAACTCCTCCCGACTGCCTTGCGAGTGACAACATTTCTGGGCCCGAAAATCTGTAAGATGTGGACAATAATTACACCTGGGGACTTCCCTGGCGGTCCAGTGGTTAAGGCTCTGTGCTTCCGCTTCAGGGGGTGTGGGTTCGACCCCTGGCTGGGGAGCTAGGATCCCACCTGCCTCGAGGCGCGGCCAAAAACAAAACAAAACAAAACAAATCCCCACGGTAATTACACCTGCCCCGCTGGATCACTGTAAGGGTTCAGGGTGCTTGTTTTTATCCTCAGCATCTCCAGTGTCAGCTCCTGTTACTCTTCTTCTTTCCTCCCCACCTTCTCCCCCACCCCTCGTCCAAAGTTCCCCGTTTTTATTAAGGCATTACTAAGACCATCCTCCCTTTTTTTTTTTTTTTTTTTTTTTTTTTTTGCGGTACGCGGGCCTCTCACTGTTGTGGCCTCTCCCGTTGCGGAGCACAGGCTCCGGACGCACAGGCCCAGCAGCCATGGCTCACGGGCCCAGCCGCTCCGCAGCATGTGGGATCCTCCCGGACCGGGGCACGAACCCGTGTCCCCTGCATCGGCAGGCGGACTCTCAACCACTGCGCCACCAGGGAAGCCCCTCCCTTTTTTTTAAATTGAAGTAGAGTTGATTTACAATGTCATGCCAATCTCTGCTGTACAGCAGAGTGACTCAGTTATACACATGTAGACATTCTTTTTCATATTCTTTTCCATTATGGTTTATCACAGGATATTGAATAGAGTTCCCTGTGCCATGCATTAGGACCTTGTTGTTTCTCCATTCTAAATGTAACAGTTTGCATCTACCAACCCCAAGCTTCCAGTCTATCCCTCTCCCTCCCCCCTTCCCCCTTGGCAACCACAAGTCTGTCCTCTGTGAGTCTGTTTCTGTGTTGTAGATAGGTTCATTTGTGCCATATTTTAGACTCCACATATAAGGGATCTCATATAAGACCATCCTCCTTTTTAGGACCCTGGAGTCATTCTAGTTCTGCTTTCCCCACAGCATCCTGCCCACCCCCTTTTCATTTGTCAGATCTTGTGCTGTGAATTCTTTCTCCAAAACATCGCTGACTGTGGTCCCGGGCCTCACTGAGGGCCCAGCTGGTACGGGTCAGAGTTGAGCTACTTCCCAGTGAAACTTCGCAGCTCTGGCCTGAAAAGTTCAGGAAATAGCTTGGAGCTTCCCACCACACCCATCCTTTTGTCAAAAACTCTGCCCGGTCCCAGCCCTTGAGAACTTACTTCTCTTTTAGAACAAAGCCCCGCCCTTAGCCTGGCCTTCAGCTCAGCACTGACACTGTCTCCCATTACAGGTTCCAGGCAAAACGAACTCCCTGTGGCTGTGCAGTCACACCCTTCACTTCTTCCCCCTGTTCCTTCGCCAGCACTAACCCCCCCCGCCACTCCCCGATCCCCGGAAGGCCCGGCACTTCCTCCTCTCCGTAGCCTGCCCTGGCCTGGTCCACCCCACTTTGGACTCTGAGCTACCACTGGTGCTCCATTTCTGTCACTTACGTCACATGCTACCTTTTTTTGCTTGGTGCTGTAAATGTCAGTACTGCATTCATAACATCCCCTCTTCCTAAGGATAGGAACCACATCTCGTTTTATCAGTCATCTACCCTAGCACAAAGCTTTGGTGTCCTGAGCTTATGATCTAAGTCATATCTACTACTACCTGCCAGGGATGATGCAACAGCCCTATGAAATAGGTACTATGATTATCCCCACTGTAGAGATAAGGAAGTTGAGGCTGAGAGAGTCACAGAGCTTGCCCAAGGGCATCATCACCGAGTGCGAAGCTGAGCTGCAGGCCCAGGTGAGTCTGACTATAGCGCCTCCTGCAAATGGTAACAGCCGACGAGTGCCAGCTCCCAAGCTAGACATCTACGTAACCTGTTGTTATCCTCAAAAGACCCCATATGGTGGGGATTATTATCCTCATTTTACACTGGAGAAAACTAAGGCTTACCCTCTATGATCAGAGCACTCAACAAACTGGCAGTAGAAAGGCAGTTCCTCAACCTGATAAAGGCATCTACGAAAACCCACAGTGAACATATTTAATGGTGAGTGACTGAATACTTTCCTTCTAAGAGAGGAACAAGACAAGGATGTTGGCTCTCGCCAGGACTGGACTGTCCCAGAGGGTCTAGTCAGTGCAGATTGACGAGACATAGACACTCAAGGCATTCTGACTGGAAAAAAAGGAGTAAAACTCTTTCTCTGTGCAGATGACACGATGCTTTCTATAGAAAACCCTAAAGGAGACACGCACACGCGCACACACACACACACACACACACACACATACACATACACATACACATAAGA
This sequence comes from Hyperoodon ampullatus, assembly GCF_949752795.1. Lineage (NCBI taxonomy): Eukaryota > Metazoa > Chordata > Mammalia > Artiodactyla > Ziphiidae > Hyperoodon > Hyperoodon ampullatus. Next base: position 8,063,761 of record NC_136926.1, on the reverse strand, counting down.
GCTAGTAAATGAGTTCAGCAAGGTCCTAGGACACAAGGTCAATATACAAAAATCAGCTGCATTTCTGGACACTAGCAATGAACAACCCAAAAATGAAGAAACAAGTCCATGTACAGTAGCATCAGAGAGAATAAAATACTTAGGAATAAATTTAATCAGGGAAGTCTAAGACTTTTACACTGAAAATTGTAAAGCATTGTTGACGAGTATTATTCAGCCATGAAAAGGGATGAAGCACTGACACAGGCTACTACATGGATAAACCTCAGAAACATGATGCTCTGTGAAAGGAGCCAGACAGAAAAGGCCACACATTGTGTGAGCCCATATAAATGAAATATCCAGAATAGGCAAATCCATAGAGACAGAAAGCAGATTGGATTTGGTTGGGGGAGAGAGAGTAGGAGCGTACTTAATGGGTACGGGGTCTACATTTGGGCTGATGACAGTGTTTTTGGGACTTAATATACCTGGTGGTCACGTGACATTGTGAATGTACTAAATGCCACTAAGTGTACACTTTAAGATGGTTAATCTCATGTAAATTTCACCTCAATTTTTTTAATGTTGAAAAAAATTTAAAGAAGACCTAAATAAATGGAAAGACATCCTGTGTTCATGGATTGGAAGACAGTATTGCCAAGATGGTAATACTCCCCAAAGTGACCTACAAGATGCAGTGCAATCCCTATCAGAATTACAACTATATTTTTTTTTTTGCAGAAATGATCCTAAAATTCATATGGAAATGCAAGGGACCCAGAATAGCCAAAACGATCTTGAAAAAGAAGTACAAAGTAGGAGGGCTCACACTTCCCAATTCAAAAACTTACTACCAAGCTGCAGTAATCAAGACAGTGTGATACTGGGATTAAAACAGACATGTAGATCAATGGAATTCTAGTCTATCTAGAGTCTAGAAATACACCTGTAAATCTATTATCAAATGATTTTTGAGAGGGATGCCAAGACTCTTGTGGGGAGAGAATAATCTTTTCAGTAAATGATGTTGGGACTTAGAAGAAAACCGGTCTAAATCTTCATGACCTTGGACTGGGCAACAGTTTCTTAGACATGACATCAAAAGCACAAGCAACCAAAGGAAAAATAGAGTACACTTCATCAAAAATAAAAATATGTGTCAAAGGACACTATCAAGAAAGTGAAAAGACAACCCACAGAATGGGAAAAAATATTTGCAAATCATATATAAGACAAGGGGCTGGTACTCAGAACATATAAAAAACTCTTACAACTCAATAATAAAAAGACAAGACAATTTAAAAATAGACAAAGGATTTGAATGGATCTTTATCCAAAGAAAATATACAAGTGGCCAATAATCACAAGAAAAGATGCTCAACATCATTATTCAGTCATTAGGGAAATGCATATTAAAAACCACTGTGAGGGCTTCCCTGGTGGCACAGTGGTTAAGAATCCGCCTGCCAATGCAGGGGACATGGGTTCAAGCCCTGGTCCAGGAAGATCCCGCATGCCGCGGAGCAACTGAGCCCATGCGCCACAACTACTGAGCCTGCGCTCTAGAGCCCTCAGGCCACAACTACTGAGCCCGCGTGCCACAACTACTGAAGCCCGCACACCTAGAACCCGTGCTCTGCAACAAGAGAAGCCACCGCAATGAGAAGCCCGTGCACCACAACGAAGAGTAGCCCTTGCTCGCCACAACTAGAGAAAGCCTGCGCACAGCAACGAAGACCCAACACAGCCATAAGTAAGTAAGTAAGTAAGTAAGTAAATAAATTTATTTATTTTTAAAAAACTTTAAAAATGAGGAAAGACAGTCCTTTATAGATACACATGAGTGATAAAACAATGATTCTCAAGTTGGGGAGATCAGAGAGAAGTGTCAGAATCAATCAAAGTCTTTTTCAAATGGTAGGAGTCCTTGACCTTATCTCCATTTGGAGATGACGTGGAGAGCCACGACTAGCAACCACGTGCCTGTAGCATCCCTCAGAAGTGGAGGGGCAGAGACGGAAAGTTGAGATACAAGATGTGGAAATAATCAGGAGGATCACTTCATATGAATGTGTTAATGTATATATTTTGTGGGTTTTTAAAGAAATTTTCATTGAAATATAGTTGATTTATGATGTGTTAGTTTCAGGTGTACAGCAAAGTGATTCAGTTATACACATATACATATATATGTATCTATTCTTTTTTTAGATTCTTTTCCATTATAGGTTATTACAAGATATTGAGTATAGTTCCCTGTGCTATACAATAGGTTCTTGTTGGTTAACTATTTTATATATAGTAGTGTGTATATTTTAATCCCAAACTCCTAATTTATCCTTCCCTCCCCTTCCCCTTTGGTAACTATAAGTTTGTTTTCTATGTCTGTGGGTCTGTTTCTATATATTTTGGGGGGAAAAAAAGAGGTGGTTTTGGGAGAAAAGAAAATCTTCTCCTAAATAGAGTTGAGAGGTGAAAATGGAGTGAACTTGAATACAGAGAGCACAAGTCACTGTGGGATGCTAGTTGGATCTGTTCTTCTAAAGCAGAGTCTCCGGGCCTTCTCTGGTGGCGCAGTGGTTAAGACTCCAAGCTTCCAATGCAGGGGGCCCAGGTTCAATCCCTGGTCAGGGAACTAGATCCCACACGCATGCTGCAACTAAAAGTTTGAACGCCCCAACTAAGGAGCCCACGTGCTGCCACTAAGGAGCCCATGAGCCGCAACTAAGGAGCCCACCTGCCACAACTAAGACCCAGAGCAACCAGATAAATAAATATTTTTAAAAGAGAGAGAGAGAAAAAGCAGAGCCTCCCATGAACCGCTGACAAAGGGCCTCAGAAGCTTTTTCGGCAATAGAGCAAAATGTTTCAGCTCTCTGGTTTCTGTAGTGGGAGAAACCTCGGTTCTGATCTCAGCTTAGCTGCTTATTAAGCTTAGGGAGTAGCACCACCAGCTAAAGAACTACTTAAATCTCTGAATCATGATTTTCTCGTGTATAAAATGTTGATGACAGGGGCTTCCCTGGTGGCGCAGTGGTTGAGAATCTGCCTGCCAATGCAGGGGACACGGGTTCGAGCCCTGGTCTGGGAAGATCCCACATGCCACGGAGCAACTAAGCCCGTGAGCCACAACTACTGAGCCGGCGCGTCTGGAGCCTGTGCTCCGCAACGGGAGAGGCCATGAGAGTGAGAGGCCCGTGCACCGCAATGAAGAGTGGCCCCTGCTCTCCGCAACTGGAGAAAGCCCTCGCACAGAAATGAAGACCCAACACAGCCAAAAAAAAAAAAAAAAAAAATGTTGATGACAATACTAAAATTGTTCCAAGGATTGTGATAATGTGTGTAAAACACTAGGCTGTCAATAAATGATAGTTTTTATCATTGCCTATTACAAAAAGAATTAAAAATTAAAGAACACTGTGAGGGCTTCCCTGGTGGCGCGGTGGTTGAGGGTCCGCCTGCCGATGCAGGGGACGTGGGTTTGTGCCCCGGTCTGGGAAGATCCCACATGGCGTGGAGCGGCTGGGCCCGTGAGCCATGGCTGCTGAGCCTGCGCATCTGGAGCCTGTGCTCTGCAACTGGAGAGGCCACAACGTGAGAGGCCCGCATACCACAAAAAAAACAAACAAAAAAAACGCTGAGATGCCACTTCACACCTACCAAGCTGGTGATAATAAAAACAAAACAAAACAAAACAAATGGAGAATAAGAAGTGTTGTGAAGGATGTGGCGGGCGATATTGGAATCCTTGCACAAGGCTGGTTGGAATGTTAAAATAGTGTGGGCTCTGTGGGGGAGTTTGGTATTTCCTCCAGAAGTTAACTCCAGAGTTACTATGTGGCTCAGCAATTCCATTCCTAAGCACTTGTTCCAAAGAAATAGCTGTGTGAAAATATTCATAGCAGCACTCTTCATAATAGCTAAATGCAGAAACAACCCACACGCCCTTGAACTGATGATGAATGGATAAACCATAGGTGGCATATCCATGAAGTGGAATATTATTCAGCCCTAAAAATGGATAAAGTACCGACACAGGCTACAACATGGATGAATCTTGAAAACATTATGCTCAGTAAAAGAAGCCAGACTAAAAAGGTCATGTATTGTATTATTCCATTTCTATGAAGTGTCCAGAATAAGCAAATCCATAGACAGAAAGTAGGTTAGTGGTCACCAGGGGCTGAAGGGAGAATGGGAAGTGACTGCTACAGGATACAAAGTTTCTTTTGGGGGTGATGAAAATGTTCTGGAAATAGATTGTGGTGATGGTTGCACAACTCTGTGAATATACTTACATACACACACACACACACAGCTAAATTGCATACTTTAGAGAGATGAAGTAGTTTATGTAAAGTTACATCTGGTCCTAAATAGAGGACCAGAAACTGGAACCCAAGAATATCTGCTTTTACACCAATGCTGTTGGGGGAAGAATGTTTCCAGGGCCCTTGAACAAGTAAATTAATATAGTTGGGATGTCACAGAGCCTCAGAAGTATCATTTTGAATATTCCTTCTCATTATGAAATACTATAGTTTTGGATAGTCCATAGAAGGGCTGAGAGAAGTAATATTGGTTACACTGAAAAATCGGTTATACTATGCAGGGAATAATCCACCCTGATGCTCTGCTTTGGTTGTGCCATTCAGCTGGGGGTCTGAAGAGGAGATGAAGAGCTGTGAACAGGGAACTCTAGTCTAATTTCAGAGATCAACGAGAAGAAATGACAAACTTTACAAGCCCACTGCTGTGGTGAACAGCCAAAGAATTTTACCTTTACCCGTATGTGTAAAACCCTTCAAAGCTCTCCATTTTTCATCCTCTTTTCTCTGACAGCTATTTCTTTCAAAATTTAAAGTATGTTTATTTTACTGATTTCTAAAATAATACATACTAATTTTAGAAAATTTGGAAAGTACATAAAAATATAAAGAAAATTATCCTCATCCCCAAAGATACTTTTTTCCAGTCTTGCTTTCTGTCCCTATACTATATAGGTATATACACACATTTTTAAACTCAATGAGAATGATGATAGATACAGTTTTGTATCCTGCTTCTATAAACATCACATTTGGAGCATTTTACCGTACCATTAAGTATTCTTTGAGGAAATGATTTTGAATAGCCACATAATACCATCTTATAGAGACACAATAGGGTTTTTTTGGTTTTTTGGTTTTTTGGTTTTTTGCCATTTCCTTATTTTTAGTCATTTGGGTCACATGGAAGCCATGAAAATATGCCTCTCATATCTCCTACTTTAAGAAGCTAGTGGACTGAGGGTCCCAGCTGCTGTGCTCTGAAGCCCAGCAGCCCATCACGCAGGGCCTCATCCCCCACAGGCCCCTCCCAGCCAATGACAGGGTGGCAGGGACACCGAGGCTGCCTCACTCCTGGGAGGCACGAGGTCCCTCTGACAAGTGACTTGGAGGATTTCCTGACAGCCTTGCTGATCTCTCTCAGCAAAGCACCTCAGCGTGAGGTGCTACTCCCTGGCCTCCTGCCTTCTCTCCTCTTCAGCACAGGCCAGGCCTTCCTCTTCCTCCCCCACTTTCCCTTACGGGCTTGTCCGTGGATAAACCTTTCTTCGCGGCGAATCCCATCTCCGGATCTGCGCCTCGGATGGCCTCGACTAACGCAGGTTGCTTCCACTCTTGTTTCCTTGTTTGTTTTCTCATTAATGCTATTATGAACACGTCAGGGTGTATATCCTGTCCCAGTTATGATCATCTCCTTAGGAAATTCCGTGAGCAGAGAATACCCGGGGAGGGTTCCCCAGTGAGGGATAGCGTCCTTTTATAAGACGGGCACCTGTTTCCAGTAGTGGGTGAGTAGGCCTTTCACAGCCTCATCATCAAGCCCGAGCTCTTGTAAAACCTCTGCTGATTGGATGGGCGGGAAAGAGAGCCTTCTGTTTATTTGCCTTTCTCGGTTACTCAGTGAGGTTCAGCCGAGTTTCACATTTACGGGCTGTTTGATTTCTTGTTTTCACATTTACACATTTCTTTCTCTTCTCTCCCCTCTCCTCCTCCTCTCTTCTCTCTCTCGTTATCTATTGCCTTTTCTATTATTTCCTTTTGATTTTTCCTCTCATGTTTTTAAGTCTCCAGAATAAGAATATGACATTGCTTAAAAGTGTTTTTCTTACAGCTTTATGTTCCCGACTCTTCCTTTATAAATTGAGCAAGTTTTAGCTCTTAAGCTTGAGCTCAGTCTCAAAAAGTTACCCCTGAAAAAAGTAAGTCCTATTATCATATTAGTGTTTTCTTCTCTGTGACCCTTGATTACTTGTTTTCCTCTTCTCTGTGAGTCAGCAGCACTTGATTTTTTTTTTAATTTTTATATTTTTGGCTGCATTGAGTCTTCATTGCTGCGTGCAGGCTTTCTCTAGTTGCGGCGAGCGGGGGCTGCTCTTCGTTGCTGTGTGTGGGCTTCTCATTGTGGTGGCTTCTCTTGTTGAGGAGCATGGGCTCTAAGCGCGAGGTCTTCAGTAGTTGCAGCACGCAGGCTCAGTAGTTGTGGCACTTGGGCCCTAGAGTGCGCGGGCTCAGTAGTCGTGGCTCGCGGGCTCTAGAGCGCAGGCTCAGTAGTTGTGACCCACGGGCTTAGTTGCTCCACGGCATGTGGGATCTTCCCGGACCAGGGATTGAACCCTTGTCCACTGCATTGGCAGGCATATTCTTAACCACTGCGCCACCAGGGAAGTCCCCTGGGTTTTTTTTTAAAATGTTTTATTTTGAAATAAATTTAGAAATACCGCAAAGTTATAGATAGTACAGAGTTCCCATACACCCTTCTCCAGTTTCTCCTAAATGTGAAGTCTTACATAACCCAGCCACATCTATCAAAACTAAGAAATTAACACTAGTACAGGCTTAATTTGGGTTTCCACCAGTTTTTTCGCTAGTATCTTTTTCAAATCCCCTCCAAGATTGCATCCAATGATCATGTCCCCTCGGTCTCCACTCTGTGATAATTTCTCAGTCTTCCCTTGACTTTCCTAACCCTGACACTTGAAGAGGACTGGTCAGGGATTCTGCAGATTATCCCACAATTTGGGTGTGTCTGATATTTTCTCAGGAGGACGCTGGGCTTGTGGATTTGGGGGAAGAGTCCCACAGAGGTAAGGGAGTGCCCTTCCCATCACAACACTTTGGAAAGAGCACCCGACACCCTGACTGGAGGTGTTTATGTCACTACAGGTGGTGTTGACTTTGCCCACTTGCTCAGGGCGGTGTCAGCCGTGTCTCCACCGCTGAATTGCTGTCTTTTGCTTCCCTACTCTGTGCTTTAGAAGCAAGTCACCATCCAGCCTACTGTCAAGGGGAGTGGTGTCCAACTGCACCTCCTGGAGGGGGAATATCAAAGAATTCGTGGACACAAGGTAAAACCACCACAATAATTAGTAAATATTGGGAGGCAGATGCTGGGAGGCCATGCAAATTCCCTGTTTCTCCTCCATTTCCCCCATTAATTTCGGCTTTCATCTGTGGGTCTTATCTGCAGCAATTACTGCTGTGGTGCTTCATGGTGATTTTCCTCATTTCTATGTTTATTAACGAGAATTCTGTAAGGAACATTTTTTCCTTTTCCTCTATTTATTTATTTATATCACTACAGAGTAGTAGATGTTAGTTTTATTCTTTGGGAGGACATATGGTCACCTTTCTGCCTTATTTCCCTGTTTTGGATAATTTTTCTAATAATAGTAAAGGTGTTCCAATATAGGACAATCAAAAAGAATGATAGATTTCCAACCAACCACAGTGGGTGTTTGTGGAAGGATTGACCAAAACATTGTCATTGGGGGCTGGGACATTCGGGGGCTTTACAAGCCTGGTGTGGGTCTGGAGAAGAAAGGCCCACAAGAGGGACTTCCCTGATGGTCCAGTAGTTAGGACTCGGTGCTTTCACTGCCGTGGCCCGGGTCCAGTCCTTGGTCAGTGTACTAAGATCCTGCAAGCTGTGTGGCGTGGCCGAAAAAGAAAAAGAAAAAAGAAATACCCACAAAAGTAAGAATGAGAAGAAACCAAGGCTGGACTGCGTATCTTGGAGTCCAGGTATGCAGATATCCAGATATGGATCTCGCAGTCCAGATATGATGAGAACCACATTAAATAAGTCAAAAGAAAGGGGAAATTGAGTTTAACGATATATTTTATATAAACTGCTATATCCAAATTTATCATTTTTGCATGGGACCAATACTTTCAAGTTATTTATTTTAATGAAAATCAGATAATTTATTCATTTCTCTTTCCGTGCTGAGTCCTCAAAAAGTGGTGGATATTTTACACTTAAAACATAGGAATTTGGCCTAGCCACATTTTATGTGCTCAGTAGCCCCTGACATGTGGCCAGTGGCTACTGCATTGGACAGCACACCTCTAGAGGCTAGACCTTCATAAAAGGAACAGAATCCAACCAGATATGCTGTGATTAAAGAAGTAGGACAAATTATCTAGGTAACAGTCATACGTTCGTTACGTACTTTGAGAGGAGTTACATAGACATGTATTTAATGAGTCGTAACACATGTTTTCCTAGATCAGGTTTACTGCAGCTCCCTCTCCTGAGTCACCTGAGCAGCTCATTCCAGCAGCATCGCCCACCCTCTCCTCTGTCAGAGACAGCAGAGGATTGACACACAGACGTCTGAGCCCAGGAGCGCAGCAGCATCCTCTGGCTCCCCTGTCTTCCATCTCCCAAGAACACAAGTTGTCTTTCCATCCCAGCATCCTTCCCCTGTCCCACTGTGGCTGCAGTTCACACTGTGATCCACCAAGAGGGTCATCTAGTCATTCCACCACGTTTCTTCTCCTTTGAGAATATAATAGCATCCATGATTTTAAGTTTTTTTCTTTCCATATGTCAGAATCCATGGACTCACTTGTTAAGGCCGGGCTGTTCTGAAGCCTTTTTCTTGCACAGTGCACTTTTTTTCCTCCTCTGAATATCTGTAAGTAATTGAACAGGACCAGGACCTTGTAAAACAAGATATTCAGTGGTTTTGTCATACAGTATGTAGATACTACTACTAAAAGTCTATGAAGTCATAACTGATATGTTTAGATGTGATCACCAAGTCCTATAATACAAATAGCTGACATTCATGGGCCGCACGTTGTTTTAAGACTTCTACACACATTAACTGACTCCTCACCGCATTCTCTTATCTCCATTTTATAAATGAGGCAGCTAAGGCCCAGAGAGGTTAGGTCTCTTGCCCTTGGTCACACAGCTGGGAGGGGCGGGGCCTGGAATTAAACCTGGGCCATCTGACTCCAGAGCCCACACTTTTTATTCCCTACTCTTTATACTTGCTTCATATATTCAACACATTTTTATATTCTAAGATCAATATATATTTCTTAAATTAAGGGCCCATGGGAACCTCCCCAAACTCACCTTGTTCCATTTATTATCTGGATATATATTCACAATAAATTGCTTAATTGAAGTACGAGTTATTGGTGACTTATCACCCAGTAAACATACCCATGTAAGCCGCACCCCACTGTGAAATAGAACAACAGTAGCAGTACCCCAGGAGCCCCTCTTCTCTTCCTTTCCAGTCACTATCCCCATTCTCCTCTCCCATGTATATAGTTTCTCATTCTGCTTTTTTTTTTAAGTTGATTATAGCATGAGGATTCTCTCATGTCAGTAAAACTTCAGTAAATTGATTTTTCATAGCTGCGTCATAGACTGAAGTATCACTTATTCAACCTTCCCCCAGTGAATGGGCCCATTTTCAGCCTTCAGTCTTCCTAGAAGTCCTGTGAAGCATAATTCCAAGGGATTTGGGGGTGTTGATAGGGTTGTTCTTTTGTTCCAGGTTCACATTAAACGTGTCTGAGTAAGGTGATACATCTGTGTCTAGCCCTGTGATTGCTGCACAATCTTCAGACAGTCTGATCCGGCCGTTCCTCATCCACATTGTGTCTGTGCCCGCTCTCATGACTCATCTCAGCACAGTGACCCCCGAGGTGAGTGGGCTCTGAATTCCCCCAATTCCATCTTTGCCTTTGTCCTTAAAATAGAAAGTAAAATGTTTTCTCTGTTAATTTCTACCTCATCTCCTGATGGTTCTCCTACATCAGTAGCTACCGTAGACACACTTGTGTTAGAAGCCCAGAGAAAAGGGGTCTCATCTTTGTTCATTTTCTTCTTGGTGATGGATAACATGTTTGGCAGCTAGGGGGTGATCTGCAGGGATAGAGTTCACACTCTGGTGGGAAGCTCCTTTTATCAGCTTCTGCTTTAACAGTCTACGATTGTTTGCAGCGCCTCACTATTTTAGAATCTCATGACATGCTCCGTAAATTCATCACACTTTTAAGAGACGAAGATCGATGCCGTGATGTATATGAAAGTTTAGAAGGATGCCATACACTTTGTCTCATGGGTAAGTATCTATGGCTGGAATTTTATTGTGTTCTGGGCGTTGGGAAAAGCCCAGGTGTTTTGCTTTCCACCATTCTGGAGGCCACAAGCTGTTTTTAGTAAAAGTTGGAAGTGCTTACAATAAAAGACAGGTAATGAGGTAAACAGTTTAAGTAGACACATGAAACTGAAAATCACATGGAAACATACATCAGCCTGGCAAACTAGCTGAGTGGCTGTAAATGAATGTTAAATTTCAGCCCTTAGCTTCCTGGCAGCCAAGGGAAAAATGAAAACGTGTTGAGTTACCTGGATAATTCTCATCTCAAGAGAGAAGAGAGCACAGTTGGGTGGGGCTTAGATCAGAGTAGGGTCTACAATGTCTATTTTACAGTGTTTTCATTTAGATGAGGAAAGGGTTTGGGGATAGAGAAGCATCTGAAACAGCAGAGGTACACAAGTCTCGTCGCCTAATTAGAGGAAATTTATTTTACATAGAAAAAGGTTCTTGGGGCTACATTTTAAGGGAGTCGATGGTAAGAGTCCTCCCAGAAAACATTAAATAAATTCAGTGAACACTGAATAACAGTGATTTCCCAGGACTCTTCAGCTATTCTTCAGGAGGTCATTTCTTGTGTTGACCCTTGGTTTTAGAATCTTGGTGTAAGAAAATGTTATACTAACTTAAAAATCTGCATACCTGACATTTTACACGTTACATCATATAGTCCTCACATCAGGAGTGGGGGTCATCACTCCAGTCTTACAGGTGAGCAAACAGACTCAAGAAGTAAGTTGAGGGTCGCCTAGCTCGCCTCTGGCAGAACCAGGATTTGAGGCCAGGTCTGCCTGTTCCTAAGCCCTGCACAGCACTGCAGCCCCAGCACTGATGGGCTCCTCTCTGCGTGGAATTTCTTCCTGCACGTAGACATGGATGCATGAGCCCCAGGCAGACAGCAGGGCTGGGAGATGAGGAAGCGTGTCTGTCCGGGCCTCCCACACTCAGCCTTCTCTCTTCGCAGGCAGCCTCCTGCACTTGGGCTCTCTCAGCCCCAGGGCGTTAGAGGAGGAGACAGATGGGTTTGTGAGTTTGCTCACCCAGATGCTCTGCTACTGTCAGAAGTACGTGTCCCAGAAGAAGTCCAGCCTGACCCCCTGGCACCCTGTCCTTGGCTGGTTCTGCCAATCCGTGGACTGTGGGTGAGTCCTGGAAGCAGATCACTGTCTTCCTTGTCTCTGCCTGCCTCTCTTCCACCACCTCCCCCTTTTCATCGAGATTTGTGGGCCAGGCCTGCAAGCCAGCTATGAAGAGGACAACGCAGTAGGCATCAGGAAGCTTTTGTCGACTGGGTGGTAAACAGGATGGAATTAGGATGAAGAACAGATAGAGGGTGTCTGGGGAGTGACTGTGACACGTGGGGCCTGGGGGGAGCAACAGTGCTGCTGGCAGCACAGGAAGTCTGTGTGGAGCAAGAGAGCCAAGAAAGAGGTTGGTGCCTTCTGCATCCAGGCCTCGGCAGCAATTTGTGGATCCCACTTCTCGTTTAGCATCTTACTTGCCGTGCTGAGTGGCGGTCCCCAGCCACCCTTCCGTGTGGCCATCCAGCAGGTGGAACTGACATGCCCACTCTCCTGCTCTCTCCTAGCCTCAACGAGTCCACGCCCTTGGTCACCAGACAGCCGCAGTTCCTGTGGGGGGTGCCTCTGATCCGGATCTTCTTCAGTGACATCCTGAGCAAGAAGCTGCTGGAGAACCAGGAGCCGGTCCACGCGCCGCCAGCCTCCCCACAGAATGTGCTTCCCGTGAAGAGTGAGTGGCTCTCCTTCCCCGAAGTGCAGCGCCTGACTGGCCCTGTGAACCTGCTCCCCTCTGTCATGTGGCCTCTGACTTCTCCCCTGAAGATTTTGAGACGGCTTAAATCAAGTTCACGTTTAGCAAAACAGTGACTGGAAGTCCTTAGGGATAGTAAACAAGGACTAGGGAAATGTAACTCTGTGAACAAAATCAAGGTTGTGTGTAGAGAACATCCACGGATGATCCATGAGGGCTGCCGTGCTTATCTCTGAACTTCCATTTGGCTCTGAATTTCCAGTGGCCAAAAATGAAAAGGGATTTGTGGACCCTTTATCACTTCTCATTAGTAGGAGGAAGGAGGAAGATCTATTTCTTAGGGGAAGTAGAGCTTTTCTGAGTTCCTAATTGTGAAATAAATCTCCCCCGTGGAGCTCCTTATACAGGTGGCAGTGGTCACTGACCAGGCTACCACCTCAGCGGCATCCCCGTTGCAGGGTCACTAATGGGTTCCTTGGAAAGGTTTCTTACTGCGCACGCTGATAAAAGTAAGGCAATGCTGTTAACACATAATTCAGTGGAGTTACTTGCCTATGGCAGATTGCCAGGTTCGGTGTGGTCTTTCTTCTGCCACCCAGTGTGTCACAAAGCTCCATCTTGTAGCTGTCCGTGAGCATGGGCTCAGTGTAACTTCAGCAGGATATAGATGTGAAGGTGTAAAACGAGAGTACAACCTCAAACTGATGATGAGTACTTGGGGTTGATGCTCCTACTTCCCTCTGAAAGCACAGGACACTGGGAATTAGCCAGGCCCCCCACCTTTGCCCCTCTTCCCATAATTCAGTCCTTGGAAGTTTCACCTTTGTGGGTTCTGAAGTGGTTACAGTAAAAGAATCCACGGTAAGAATCAAATATGTTTGGCTTGTTCTGACAGATCTTGTGTTGTTCTAAAGAGGTCGTTGTGTTCTGTCTGAAAACCTTTTGTTACTGCTTTTCTGATTTATCCAAAAGAGATGATTTGAATCAAAGCTGCAGCCTCACTGTCTGGCTCTGGCTGGAAATTAGGAGCTTTACTGAAGTGCTCTCCCTTTTATGGGGTGGAGTTTGGCAGATGGCTGAACTTCTGCTCACACGTTCCTCCTCCTCTCCACGCCAGCTCTCCTGAAGCGTGCATTTCAGAAGTCGGCGTCAGTTCGGAATATTCTCAGGCCTGTTGGGGGTAAACGTGTTGATTCTGCGGAGGTACAGAAGGTTTGCAACATCTGCGTCCTCTACCAGACCTCGCTGACGACTCTCACCCAGATCCGGCTGCAGATACTCACAGGTCTGGAGTCCTGAGGTGGTCTCTGCCATCTCTCACATTTGCCAGACTAGTTTTCTTAGAAGTTGATTCTCTCCTGGCTTCCTTGACTCGGAAAATAGATTCTGAAGAAGGGTATTTTTGAGCTATTCTTAGAACTTGATTCTCTTCAGTTAAATAGCTTAAGGTCATTGCAGTCCTAGCACTTCTAGTTTGTCCCTGTGACCTGGCTTTTATTTTCATTATGAAGTGCAACTTGCTTTTTTAAAAGTTAATAGTTTTTTTATGAACAGAAAACTAGAAAAGACAAGGAAGCTGAAAAAAGAAAACTTAAACCACTCTTAATCCTACAGTCCATAGATAACCACCTGATCCTGAGTCTGTTACATAAATATATATTTAGATTGAAATACATAGTTTTATTTTTCCCTTTCCATTAATCACATGATAAGCATTTTATCATGTCAGAATTCTTTAAAAACCTCATTTTTATTGGCTGCGTAAGATCTCATTGCATGGATATGCCCGACATTTTCCTTTTTAGCTGAGCAAGGAAGAAAGTCCCTGCTGTGAGCAGCACAGGAGTTGTTAGTATGATGGGTGTTATGAGGACAAAACGTCTATAAACCTTGAAGCTCTTGACTGCATAAAGGGTTAAGAACTTCTCTGTTACATTTTACATTTTTTAAATCAAAGTGCTGCTACTTCTGTCTTTCACACTTACTTACTCATCTTCAGATATTTATAGAGCACCTGTGTGTGCCAGACACTGAGGATGCCGAGGGGAATAAGACAGCCAAGGTCTGTGTTCCCAAGAGGATTGCACTGTAGTAGTGAGGAGACCAATGATAAGTAAGAGGAAAGTATATTTAATATAATGAAGGACACTGGGACAATGAAAATAATGAGAGACATGGTTGACTTGGACTAGGGCAGGGTTTCTCAGCCTTAGCACTGTTGACATTTGGGGCCAGATAATTCTTTGTTGTGGAGGGCATCCTATCCATCGTAGGATGTTTAGCAGCCCCTGACCCCTACCCATAAATTCCAGTAGCACCTCTCTCCCACTTTTGACAACCGTACATGTCTCCAAACATTGTCAAATGCCCCCTGGGGTGGGGCAGTGTGCAAAATCATCCTTGGTTGAGAACCACTGGGCTGATGGAGATGGAAGCAGGAGGATTTACAATCCCCTCCAGGAGTGGAGTTTACAGGTCTTACTGGTAGATTGGATTTGGGGGAGTGAGGACTATAAGTTTCAAAGATGTTGCCAGATTTCTGGCCCAAGCAACTCTGTGGATGGTGGGGCCATTTGCTGAGCTAGGGGATGACCAGCTTGGATGGGGGGGGCAGGAGGTGGAGGGGGGATCGTGGGCCATCGAGAGTTCTGTTTGGCTGTGATGAGTGTAAGGTACCTGCTGGACCTGCAGCAGAGATGCCAAGCCAGCATACTATGTACTGTGTGGAGGCTTGAGCAAAGGGGTGGGGTGAAAGGCCTGGGCCTGAGGGCCATTTCCCTAAGGAGGGTGCAGAAGGAGAAGGGGCCCAGACGAGCTGGCACCCCAGCACAGTGGGAGGGTCTGGGAAGCAACTGAGTGAGATGATTTTGAGGTTATAGCCTGTGTCTACCTTTATAAGATAACCACATTAAGCATCCCCCATTGTCCCAATGAGAGAATTGAAAAAGAAGTTTTTTGGCCAATTTGAAAGTATATGATTTTAGGGAATTCCCTGGTGGTACAGTGGTTAGGACTCAGCTCTTTCACTGCCAGGGCTCGGGTTCAATCCCTGGTCGGGGAACTATGATCCCACAAGCTGCGCTGCGTGGCCAAAAAAAAAGAGGGAAAGAAAATACATGATTTTTAAAATGAAGATGAGCTAGTCTAAAGTATATGTATAATATTCGTTCTATTAGCTTGGCTATACACAAAACTATACACAAACTAGACTATAGAAAGTAACATACTAGTTTTAAAAATACTGTATTTTAAAAACATACTAGTTTTAAAAATACATGCTAGTTTTAAAAATACTGATTATAGAAAATAACATACTAGTTTTAAAAATACATACAAGTTTTAAAAAATCGTGCTCCTCACATACGTGTGTTGGTCCTGGAGCCACGTGCTGCTCCTCTGACCCGGCTCTCCAGAGCATGGCATCTTCATTTCTATCTAAGTTGCTCGGGATGCAGCCCTCGTTGAATTGGTATATCATGCTGTAAATGAGTATATTTGTCCTGTAGAAGTATACCTGTGATCTCTGCATTGTAACTTCTTACTCCATTGTTTTTAATTGAGGTATAGTTGACATGTAACATTATCTTAGTTTCAGGTGTACGACATGATTTGATATTTGTACACATTGAAAAATGATCAACACAGTAAGGCTAGTTAACATCCACCACCATACATTGTTAATTTTTTTTCTTTTTTTTCTTGTGTTAAAGACTTTTAAGATCTACCCTCTTAGCAACTTTCAGAAATGCAGTATATATATATTTTTTAATTTTTATTTATTTATTTATTTATTCATTCATTTATTTATGGCTGTGTTGGCTCTTCGTTTCTGTGTGAGGGCTTTCTCTAGTTGCGGCAAGTGGGGGCCACTCCTCATCGCGGTGCGCGGGCCTCTCACTATCGCGGCCTCTCGTCGCGGAGCACAGGCTCCAGACGCGCAGGCTCAGTATTTGTGGCTCACGGGGCTAGTTGCTCCGCGGCATGTGGGATCTTCCCAGACCAGGGCTCAAACCCCTGTCCCCTGCATTGGCAGGCAGATTCTCAACCACTGCGCCACCAGGGAAGCCCCGCAGTATATATTATTAACTGTAGTCATCACGCTGTACTTTACGTCCCCGTGATTTATCCATTATATAACGTGAAGTTCGTCCTCTTTGATCCCCTTCACCCGTTTTGCTTACCTTTCCCCTACCGCCAACCCCCTGCCCCAGCAACCATAGGCACACCCATCTGTCCTCTGTATCTATGAGCTTGGGTTTTTTTCTTTGTTTTTTAGTTTCTGCATATAAGTGAGATTATATGGTATTTGTCTTTGTCTGACTTATTTCAGTTAGTATAATGACCTCAAGGTCCATCCGTGTTGTCACAAATGACAAGATACCATTCCCTTTTATGGCTGAATAGTATTCCTGTGTGTGTGTGTGTGTGTGTGTGTGCGTGCGCACGCTTGCGCACACATGCACACCACATCTTTTTATCCATCTGTCCATTGGTGGACACTTGGGTTGTTTCCTTTATCTTGGATATTGTAAATAATGCTGCTGTGAACAAGGGGGTACATACATCTTTTCAAATTAGTGTTTCTGTTTTCCTCAGATGAATACCCAGAAATGCAATTGTGGAATCATATGGTAGTTCTATTTTGTTTTTTTCTGGGATCTCCATACTGTTTTCCATAGTGGCTGCACCAGTTTACATTTCCAGCAACAATGCACAGGGTTCCCTTTTCTCCACATCCTCACCAACACTAGTTATTTCTTGTCTTTTTGGTAATAGCCATTCTAACAGGTGTGAGGTGATATATCATTGTGGTTTTGATTTGCATTTCCCAGATGGTTAGTGATGTTGAGCACCTTTACATGTGCCTGTTGGTCATTTGTATGTCTTCTCTGGAAAAATGTATTCAGATCCTCTAACCATTTTTTAATCAGATTGCTTGTTTTTTGTTGAGTCGCGTGAGTTCTTTATATATTTTGGATATTAACCCCTTATCAGGTATATGATTTGCAAATATTTTCTTCCATTCCATAGGTTGCCTTTTCATTTTGTTGATGGTTTCTTTTGCTCTGCAGAAGCTTTTTAGTTTGCTGTAGTCCCACTTGCTTATTTTTATTTTTGTTGACTTTGCTTTTGGAGTCAGATCCAAAAAAAATCATTTCCAAGACCCTTGTCAAAAAGCTTACTGCCGGGCTTCCCTGGTGGCACAGTGGTTGAGAGTCCACCTGCTGATGCAGGGGACACAGGTTCGTGCCCCGGTCCGGGAAGATCCCACGTGCCACGGAGCGGCTGGGCCCATGAGCCATGGCCGCTGAGCCTGCGTGTCCGGAACCTGTGCTCCACAACAGGAGAGGCCACAAAAGTGAGAGGCCTGCATACCGCAAAAAAAAAAAAAAAAAAAAGAGCTTACTGCCTGTGATTTCTTTTAGGAGTTTCATGGTTTCAGATCTTACATTCAATTCTTTAATCCATTTTGAGTTTATTTTTATGTATGGTGTAAGGTATTAGTCTAGTTGCATTCTTTTGCCTGTGGCTGTCCCATTTTCCCAATACCATTTATTGAAGAGACTGTTCTTTCCCCATTGTAAATTCTTGCCTCCTTTGTTGTAAATTAATTGACCATATATGTGTGGGTTCATTTCTGGGCTCTCTATTCTGTTCCATTGATCTGTGTGTCTGTTTTTATGCCAGTACCATACTTTTTTGATTACTGTATCTTTGTAATATAGTTTGAAATCAGGGTGCATGATGCCTCCAGCTTTGTTCTTCTGTCTCCAGATTGCTTTCCATTCAGGGTCGTTTTTGGTTCCATACAAATTTTCATTCTATTTCTCTGAAAAATGTCATTGGAATTTTGATAGGGGTTGCATTGAATCTATAGATTGCTTTGAGTAGTATGGACATTTTAACAATATTAATTCTTCCAGTCCATGAGCATGAAATATCTTTCCATTTATTTGTGTCTTCTTTGATTTCTTTTATCAGTGTGTTTAATTTAATTTAATTTAATTTTTTATTTATTTATTTTTCATTGCATTGGGTCTTCGTTGCTGCGCGCGGGCTTTCTCTAGTTGAGGCAAATGGGGGCTGCTCTTTATTGTGGTGCGCGGGTTTCTCATTGTGGTGGCTTCTCTAGGCACACGGGCTTTAGTAGTTGTGGCACGTGGGCTCAGTAGTTGTGGCTTGCGGGCCCTAGAGTGCAGGCTCAGGAGTTGTGGCACATGGGCTTAGTTGCTCTGCGGCATGTGGGATCTTCCTGGAGCAGGGCTCGAGCCCATGTCCCCTGCGTTGGCAGGCGGATTCTTAACCACTGTGCCATCAGGAAGCCCCTTATCATTGTGTAGTTTTCAGTGTACAGGTCTTTCAGAACTCCTTGGTTAAATTTATTCTAGACATTTTATTCTTTTTGTTGCAGTTGTAAATGGGATTGCTTTTGTAATTTCTATTTCTGATAGTTCATTTCTGATAGCAGCAGATTTTTGTATATTGATTTTGTATCCTGCAATTCTACTGAATTAATTTATTCTAATAGTTTTTTTTTATGAAATCTTTAGGGTTTTCTATATATAATATCATGTCATCTCAAATAGTGAATCTTACTTCTTCCTTTCCAACTGGGATGCCTTTTATTTACTTACTTTTTCTTCCCTAGTTCTGGCTAGGACCTCCAGTACCATGTTGAATAAAAGTGGTGAGAGTGGGCCTCCTTGTTTTGTTCCTGACCTTAAAGGAAAAGCTTTCAGCTTTTCACAATGATGTTAGCTGTGGGCTTTTCATATATGGCCTTTATTATGTTGAAGTACATCCCCTCTGTACCCACTTTGTTGAGAGTTTTTTATCATAAATGGATGTTGAGTTTTGTCAGATGTTTTTTCTGCATATATTGAGATGATCATGTGATTTTTATCTTTCATTTTGTTAATATTATGTATCACATTGATTGATTTGCAGATACTGAACCATCCTTGCATCCCTGGAATAAATCCCATTTGATCATGGTGTATTATCTTTTTAATATCTTGTCAAATGCAGTTTGCTAATATTTTGTTGAGGATTTTTTGCATCTATGTTCATCAGGGCCTGTACTTTTCTTTTTTTGTTGTATCTGTCTGGTTTTGATATCAGGGTAATTCTGGCTTTGTAAAATGGGTTTGGAGGCGTTCCCTCCTCTTCCATTTTTTGGAAGAGTTTGAGAAGGATGGGTATTAATTCTTCTTTGAATGTTTGGTAGAATTTATCACTGAAGTCATCTGGTCCTGGACTTCTATTCGTTGAGAGGTTTTTGATTCAGTTTTCTTACTAGTAATAGGTCTATTCAGAATTTGTTTCTTCATGATTCAGTCTTAGAAGATTGTATGTTTCTAGGAATTTATCCATTTCTTCTAGGTTGTCCAGTTTGTTGGCATATAATTGTTCATAATAGTCTCTTAGGATATTCTGTATTTTTTCAATCAGTTGTCTCTTCTTTCATTTCTGATTTTATTTGAGCCTCTTTTTTTTTTTTTTTTTTTTTTTTTTGGTGAGTCTAGCTAAAGATTTGTCAACTTTATTTCAAAGAACCAGCTCTTAATTTCATTGATCTTTTTGGTTGCCTTTTCAGTCTCTATTTCATTTATTTCTCCTCTGATCTTTGTTATTTACTTCTTTCTACTAACTTTGGGCTTCATTTATTCTTTTTCTAGTTCCTTAAGGTAAAAAATTAGATTGTTTGAGATTTTTGTTGTTTCTTGAGGTAGGCATGAATCACTATGAACTTCCCTCTTAGAACCACTTTGCTGCATGCCATAAATGTTGAAATGTCTTATTTCCATTTTCACTTGTCTCAAGGTATTTTTTAAATTTCTCTTTTGATTTCTTACTTGACCTATTGGCTATTTAGTCACCATGTTGGTTTTTTTTTAAACATCTTTATTGGGGTATAATTGCTTTACATTGTTGTGTTAGTTGCTGCTGTATAACAAAGTGAATCAGCTATACATATACATATATCCCCATATCCCTTCCCTCTTGCATCTCCCTCCCTCCCACCCTCCCTATCCCACCCCTCTAGGTGGTCACAAAGCACCGAGCTGATCTCCCTGTGCTATGTGGCTGCTTCCCACTAGCTATCTATTTTACATTTGGTAGTGTGTATATGTCCATGCCACTCTCTCACTTCGTCCCAGCTTACCCTTCCCCCTCCCCGTGTCCTCAGGTCCGTTCTCTACATCTGCGTCTTTATTCCTGTCCTGCCCCTGGGTTCTTCAGAAGCATTTTTTTTTTCTTTAGATTCCATATATATAAGGGACTTCCCTGGCGGTCCAGTGGTTAAGACATCCAGAGGTTCTGAAGGAGGCAGCACCTGCAGGCCTTGAAGAACATGGCACTTGGGGGGAAGGAGGAGGAATTCAGAGCGTGCTCAGGTTCCCGGCCTGGGGGCCTGGCTGCTCGAGAGAGCCATTCCCGGAGGTGGGGGCACAGGCAGGAGCGGGACTGGGAAGAGCCGGGAGCAGGCGACGTGTCTGCGGCTCCTCGAGGCCAGTGGACATGAGGGTCTGGAGTGCAGGAGAGAGGACGGGGCTGGAGGTGGACTCGACCTTCGGACGGCTTGCGACCTCCTCGGTGCATTCATGGATGAGGCTGAGGTGGTCAGGGAGCCAGAGGGAGTGAGCAGACCAGGACGGAGGCCAGAGCCCTGCACGGGGAGAGGAGTGATCAGAGGACGGAAGAGAACCGGGGGGTGTGGCATACAGAGCCATGGGGCGTGAGAGCCTTGGGAAGGGCCAGGTGCTGCGTCAGGGGCGCCCGGGAGATGAGGGGTGTCCCTGGTGTGTCGTGAGCGCTCCAGAAATGTCTGCTCCTTCGGGGGGAGGCTCCTTAGAACCCACAGGTGCCCTTTCCTTTCTCTCCTGCCTTACTTAGTACTCCTCACTGTTCTCTGGTATCATCTTGACCTTGATGTCACACTTGTCCCTTCTTTACCTCCCCTCAAGCAGCGGTTCACAAACAGATGTGGCTGTTTAAATTCTTACTGCGCCTGACAGCAGAGCCTCTCACGGAGATGACTTAGTCGCGCGCCCTCTATGCGGAGCCCCTTCAGCGGCATCCCTGCCCCTGCCTCAGAGAGAGGACGTGCAGCTGTGCAAAGCAGGTCATGGTATGGCTTCTGTCTTCCCAGTGGTGGAACATCCTTCCCTGTCTTACACGATCTACTTCTCTGTAACTTCTACCCTTTGGTCCTTGAACAGCCACTAAAAGTGGACGGTGCCATCTTCTGCGGTTTGCTTTCTGGGTGGTCTGTCTTCCAAGGGTGGGGCCCTGCTCTCCTCCAGCCAGTCCTCCTTTGAAGTGGGTTCCAGCCCTTCACCTCGTGGGTCTGGTCCAGGTTGGTGGAATCGGACTTGACATGCGGCTCCTCGCCCCGTTCCTGGGTGTCTGTGACTTCAGCCCTGGTCCACAGCGTCCCCACAGCGTCTGGTCTGGAATCTCCACTCTGTGTGTCTGCAGTTAACAAATGGTGCGCTGGGGCACCCCGGTTGCTACCAGATATTTTAAATTTTTGAGGGAAACACAGTTAAATCTGTTGGGCACCGTGTGAAGTACTTGCTTGAGTTCACAGCATCAGCGTCAAATTCTGCTCCATTCTTCTCGATGATGTCCTATTTGCTAAGCTGGGTTTTAAAAAAATGAAATTAAAATATTTTTAATTTCAATTTATGCATGTTTTTTAAATACAGCTACTAAGTTCTTAGGACATAAACACTTATTAAGTTGTTAGGACTTGACTGTCTACTAAACGGAACTGTTAGGTACTTCTTTTGACCTAAGATTGCGGTAAGAAATATTACTGAGCCATTAGGGGTGCTGAGAACAAGAAAGTCTGGGAAGCTCTGGGTGTAGCTGACCTGACTTAAGAGTCCAGGCTGTATGGTAATCCTCACCAAGGGGCGGGGTGTGGGGCACTTAAGATCGACAGCATGAAGATTATGAGCCGTTGGTCCTTGGCTCATAAACCTCTTGCCTCCCTTGGGAAAATAGGGCCCTTCCTCATCTTCTGGCCCCTGTCCTCCTCCTGTGATGGCACCAGCAGGTCTGGGATAGTGTCTGAGGCTTGGCATGTTTTCTGTGTCTCTCTCTCTCTCTCTTGCTTTGGCCTAGAAGACCTAGGGCCACATGTGATGGGTAGGGCTGGGTAGTGTGGTGGTCTGTGCATGGGCCCTGGTCCCCCGTGCACCAGCTGTGTGACCTTGCATAACAGTTTCCTCATCTGCAGAGTGGGATGATGATCCTTACCCAGATGTCCACTGCACCCAATGAGGTCTCCTAGCCCCTTGAGAGCTGGTGAAAGTTACCCCAAACCTTCTTCCCTGCCCCACGGAAATCCAGAGCCCCATCCAGTCTTTCTGCGATTCATGGGAGGCCGGCAATCTTGTGGTCACCTCTGTAGTTCTGCCTCTGTGTCCGCTGTCTCTGCTCCATACGGTATTCACCTTGACAGGAGGCTTATCTTCTGCCTCAAGTTCCACAAGACAGCACCCCTTGTTCAGGTGATCGTGCTAAAGACTTGGGGGTCACGGGAAGCAGTCATGCCACATGGCCCCCCACGAGTTAAATACCTGTGCCTGTCTCCAGCTCCCCAGCACAGAAAGCAGAGGCGGGAGTCCCCGGCATGTGCATCTCCAGCCACTCTCGCTGTCCTCAGCCCGCTCTCTCCCTTCCGCGTTGCCCAGGAACCCCGAGAGCTTTTGCTGTTTTTCAGGGCACTTCAGTCCTAGTTTCTAGACTTGTAAACCAGCCACATAGCGCCCCTTCACTGACCAGTCCCTCCACTGAGCACATCCCCCATCTCAGGAGGTTGTCGGCAGTGGCTTTTTCTGTCTCAACCGTATTTACTTCAGGGAGCTAATAGAATGATCAAATGAAAATGCAGTAGCCTCCCCTCGTGTATAGTTAGCTCTTATTACTACTGTGGCTGTTACTATTATTCCTGTTATTATTTGTATTTAACAATGCTCTTGCCTTTGGGGAGATTTCCATTTTTCAGAAAAACAGCTGAGGTTGGAGTTATTCGTTCATTCCGCTGACATGATTTGAGTGCTATTACAGGATGGGGCCAAAGGTCAGTGCTCTCCTAAAGGAGCCTATCAGAGCCTTGAGAATGCGAGAGGGTTCTATTTAAATGATACTTGAGAAATATTACTGGTGGGACTGCGATGTGCTTGAGGGGACTGGGGAGGCAGGTGGAAAGGTCAGGGACCTTTATAGGGTCAGTTACACATTTCTGACAGTAAAATATATGTATCTTTGAAAAGTTTCTGTGTTTTAAATTAATGCTATTGATTTCCTCTAAAGCAGGCACGGCTGTATAAAGCACCCTCTGTAATGCGTGCTGCCGCAAGGTTTTTATGGTGGATTATTGACTGAACAAGGAGAATGATTTCTCTCCCAGACTGTTCTTAGCTGGGCTCTGGCTGCAGCCAGACCACTGTTTCTGGAACCTTTCCCCTTGGCATGTATTCAGCTATATTTCTAATTCCCAGGAGCGTTTGGGGGGATGTTTACTGTCCTCACAAAACACTTCTAACCTGTAGCACACATCAAAGTGTCCCATTCTGGGATCCTCTCACGTGCTTACATGTCATTCATTTTGTACAGTGTGTTTTAGGGGATCCTCAGTTGTTGACCCTTTTATCGGTCTCACCTTTGCCCACTTCAGAGAGTTCTCCTGTTCCGAAACATGGTGACCAAGGAGAAGGAGAGACTGGGGCTTTTGGAAACCAGCTCCGCCTCCCCTCATGTCACTCACGTTACCGTCCGCCGTCCCGGATGTTGGAGGTGAGAAGCCTGTTGCAAAGTGCGCTCTGTAAACTGGAGGGTTTCTAGTGGGTGACCTGTTGCCTCTGAACTGTTCTTATCACTCCTTGATCTAATGACGCTGAAGCCAGGGCTGTGGGTGCAGGAAGGGCCTGTTTGTCCTGCCAGCTGCTCTGAGCACTGCGTGATTAAACACGCCCTCAGTTCTGGAGACCCCAGCGCAGCATTTCCCTCCCTTTACCCCACGAGGTGAGAGTGGCCAACACTCTGTGCCTCTGAAATGAGGACAGACACGCTTATACCTGTGCAGACTCTGTCTGTCCCGGCAGGCACTTTGCCCAGCTGCCCAGCTGTGAGTGTGGAGGCTGGAGTACGGGTGTTAAGTTACTGAGCCATCCTGGGAAATACATCAATCACAGAGCTACACGTTCTTTTTGGACATAAACTTAGGCACCGCACGTGAAGTGGCCCACCTAGGCCAAGCCCAGCGTCCAGGGTTCCTCCCATGCAGCGACTTTGTGTGGCTTTGAAGTAGGTGCCTGTCCTCAGGACACTGTCCTCCGTATGTCAGGAAGTTGTCATGATATGTTGATTTTTGCTGGAACAAGACCCTGAACACTGTCATAACAAATGCACGCACCTGCAGTGTCTGCATCGTGCCTGCCACACGCCCCTCCGGCACTGTGCAGTGTATGTGCACGTATGGTGATTGAACCCCACGTCCCCATTCCCAGGAGCGGCCACAGCTCCTCATCGGCATGTTCTGCAGCGTAGAACAGTCAGGGGATCCCAGGACAGCACGGGGCCGCATCGCCAGCCACCAGCAAATGGCATCGGCAGCAGCCCTTCCTCCCCACGCGTTTTCATTTCTGCCTCGGGGCATCTGTGCTGTGTGTGTCGCTCCTGGAGAACTTGCTTAAGTTCTCTGACCACTGGTGACTGACACTGAAAGCTGCCGGGGAAAGGCAGCAGGTGGTGAACAGATGATTCTGACATTCTCAAAAGTAGGGATAAGAAATGTAAGTGCCCCCAGGGGCGCTGCCAGTCATGGAGATGAGTAACGGTCGCCGAGAGTGTCTCGGCACAGGGGCATTTGGTTTGCATGCTAAATGAACAGAAATATTCTCCACTTCTACTGCTTGCTCCCGTTTTTCTTGAAACACAGCCCTTGGACTGACCTCACAAGTGAGTTGATAAATGACAACTGACAACCAGCCTCAGTGTTGGGGCGCAGGAGAGGGTAGGCAGGTGGAGAACACATGCCTCTAAAAGAGGCCACCTGAGTATTGCCTTGTGGAGATTTGGGCTCTATAACGCTCCGGCTTGTTAAGAGAAGACCAAAATTTAGGGTTTTTTTTTTTTTTGCTGTACGCGGGCCTCTCGCTGTTGTGGCCTCTCCCGTTGCGGAGCACAGGCTCTGGACGCGCAGGCTCAGCAGCCATGGCTCACGGGCCCAGCTGCTCCGCGGCATGTGGGATCTTCCCAGACCGGGGCACGAACCCATGTCCCCTGCATCGGCAGGCGGACTCTCAACCACTGCGCCACCAGGGAGGCCCCAAAATTTAGGGTTTTGTGTGAAATCCACAGATCCTTTGTGTTGTGAACTAGTCAGTTTTTGTAAAGTACCTGGAAGGTCAGATAACACCTGTCTGCCCATCAAATTCAACCTGCTGGCCACCAGTTTGCAACCTCTGCTTTGACTCAAAGAAAAAAAAGCCCAGTTGTGTTGTAGGAACTCACTTTTCCAGCACTTTCTTTGTTGGACCCAGATGCACCTTTCCTGTCTCTTAAACTCCTCCATCCCACCGCCTGTCATACCCACTCCCATGTGGCCAGCACAACGGGGAGTCTGGGTGGTGGAAACTGTGGTGTCTCCTGAGAGTCACAGAATCCCCGACGCCCTCCTCAAGTGTCACTGCGAGATTTACCAGACACCCGCTTACCCTGGGCCAGCTTGTTTAAACACGTCCCTCAGGGACGTCAAAGGAGGAATTTCTGTCTTAGATTTTAGGCAAAGTCCATTTTCCTCTTTACGTTCCATTGGGATAGATCCTGTCATGAAATTGATCACTGGTGTTCGTACTGAATGAGGAAGGAGAGAGGGTCATTGATTCAGTGACGCCAGTTCTCACGATTCAGTGGTTTGGGGATCAGAACTTGAGAGCCCAGTGGCCTTTGCTTGATGAGGACACAAGGGGGCATCAAAAAGCCGATATTTGACCCATGATATCCTGGGCTTTTATTCTGTCCCCTTGTTTATGGTTTGTACTGAAGGTGAGGCTTGTGTATTAGGCTTCCAGGTGGTGGTCCAAAGTCCTGCAGGAAGGCCTCTCCTCACAGGGGTGCACGGGGGCCAGAACACCAGCACTGCAGAACTAGAAGGAGCCGTGGACACACCCTTGCTCATCCCCTTCCCCTCACCCCGTCAAAGGCAGGGCTGAGGCCAGAGGAATTCAAGGTCCCTCAGGTGTCAGTGACAGAGCTGGGCCTGGAAGCCAGTTCTCCCGTCCCAGTCAGTGTTCTGTGCATCCGCTCTTTGAGATGCAGAAGAGAAGAGGAACGCCCTGTCCCCTTTCACCTTCCCCTGGGGCACAGATATAGAACCCTCCAGAGAGGGTAGTGGGATGCAACAGGAAGTATGTCAGAGGAGGTGGGCAGCAGATTCCTCTCTACAGCGTTTCAAAGGGAGGCTAAAGTGGGGCTGATCCAGCCAAACTGAGATTTGAGTCCAGCAAACATTCCTGGAGCACCTGCCATGAGCCTGCCCACTTGCTAAGAGCTTTCACATGGACCATCTCGTTTAATCTGCATGACTCTGACACACCTCCTGACACATGCTAAGGTTAGGGAGGCATCATTTTAAAGCAGAAGGGAGGAAGTCCTGCAGGCAGGGGCGTGTTAGAATTCTCTCCCCGCCCCCACTCAGTGCCAAGATAATTACCTTACATTTAGGCAGAATGACTGAAATGCTGCAGCAGCTGCCTGGTGATTCCCTGCTTTTCTCTCCTTTTCGTCTGACTTAATGATTTTCATATTTCATGTGCATAAAAAAGTACTTTTCAGGATTGTGCACTCAAAACCGTGTTCTTATTCCTTCAGGTGATTTAGGGGACTTCAGAGGTAGTTTTTTTTCCCCTGCTCACTAACTTTGGAACCTAACTCCTAAATAAGGTGGGTAGCCACCATGGCACAGGCCTTTACATCAGTAGGTGAGCACAAGGAAAACATGATCGGCAGGAAGGCAGCAAGCGTTCCCCAAAACGGGTCTGGCCATACTGGCCTCATTTGATTTGTGACAAGGAACCAGACTGGCAGGTGAGTGGGTGCTGTGGAGATGGCCTGTCTGATGTCAACAGAGTGTCTGAGAGCACTGCATTTGTGCCTGAGGGGAGGAACGTGGGGTGGCCACAATAGGACGTGGCAGCTGATTTGTAACCTATTCTGTGACGGTATCTAAAGACACCGGTTTGACCCTGGTTATGGGGCCTCTCAGGCTGGGCCAAAGTACTCCTCCCTGGGCCCTGTCGTGTTCTAAGCACGGTTTTTTATAATCACTGCTCTGAAATGAAAGCCTAAGCAGCTTGCCCGTCAGCACCCACCTGCCAGGAATACATTTGAGGACAGGCTCTGGAGCCAGGAAGGCCTCGGCAGATCAGAATCAAGAGATAGACTGTGCACGATGATTTAGCAGGAGAGCTCCAGAGTCATGTCCTAGCTTTCTGGACAGGGAGACATGCCCAGTGGCTGCGTGTCTCAAGGGAGCCGACCGCAAGCTGGAGGTGCTGAGGCCTCTCTTCCCACTGCCTCTGCCCTCCTCCAGGCCCAGCAGCACTCCTGGCACCCATCTCCCTGCTTCCTGCCATCCCTCTGCTTTGCTTCCAACAGAAAGATCTTCCTAAGACAGAAAGCCAGCCATGTGACTCTCTGCCTAAACTCTTCTGTGGCTCCCCAGCACCCTCAGGAAATAACCTGAATTTCCCAGCATGACTCACAGCCTTTCATGATCTGGGAAAAGGTACCAGGAGTTGAGCGGTGGGGGGCTACTCTGATTTTTCATCTCACAGCTTTCATCTTGTCTCAGCGTCTTCCGTCCTGATGACCGAGAGCTTGTCGTGGCTCATCGTGTCTGATCTCTCCATCTCACTGCTCTGCGTCCTCCTGAGGGCAGTCTCCCATGGCCAGAGAGTGGTAAAGTCACATCCCCGAAATGAGTTTTTTTTAACAGGCTCTCGTCTAGAAGCAGGTGAAAACTGCTGGCTCTCCTCATGCACCCGTGCGTCCTGACACATTTAGTAATTACACTGGGAAGGCTTCCCACAGGGGAGAGGGAGCTTTGAGGGGGGAGCCCTGAATTATGCAGGGGCCCTTGGGTTCCTAATGGGCTATAATTCTGCCCTTGGCAGGACGGCTACGAGCAACTTCGGCAGCTCTCCCAGCTCTCCCAGTTAGTTATTCACACACAAATAACTCAAAATTAGTGTGGCAGCACAATCAGAAAGTAGTGGAGGGCGCTGGAGGGCTGGGAGAATCCAGTCCCTTTGGGATGTCCGCTGTGGCGGTCTGGGGCCAGAGTAAGGAAGCTGAGAGGAGCTTCTCAGAAGCATCTGGGCTTTTACAGAGGGAAAAACTACTGCTCCCCAGAGTGGAACGCCCATTGTAATTCACTGAGGCCTCCCTTTGCGGAGGGTGCTTTTCTATACTTGTGTGTTATTCTACATAGAAATTTTTTTTTTTAATTTATTTATTTTTGGCTGTGTTGGGTCTTCGTTTCTGTGCGAGGGCTTCCTCTAGTTGTGGCAAGCGGGGGCCACTCTTCATCGCGGTGCGCGGGCCTCTCACTGTCGCGGCCTCTCTTGTTGAGGAGCACAGGCTCCAGAGGTGCAGGCTCAGTAGTTGTGGCTCACGGGCCTAGTTGCTCCGCAGCATGTGGGATCTTCCCAGACCGGGGCACGAACCTGTGTCCCCTGCATCGGCAGGCGGACTCTCAACCACTGTGCCACCAGGGAAGCCCTACATAGAAATGTTTAAAAAATAAACCAAGGAGGAGACCCATTTTGCTTGATGTAAGAGCCTCCAGTGCTAAAAATAAGACATAGCTCTAAAATTAATGCTAAATCTGTACAGCTCCGACAGGAAGTAACCGGCACTCACTAGCTGACTCAGGAGCGGAGGGGAAGCAGAGAGGCGGCCCTCCTTCCTTGGCCTCGTGTCTCATTTAAGCTGCCAGACGCTGCACAAGCTCCATCCCCTCTGAGTCTCAGGCTGAGGCCTCCAGGTCAAGGTCTTCACAGGTGTCAGACCAGAACCTGCCACACAAAGGCAGGGACTGGAGTCAGTGGGGAGGTGGGCTCCCTGGGGTCGGTGTGTGGGACCCAGGGGGCTACTCAGACCCTGGAAGTGACTTTGGGCCCTGACATCCCCAGGGCTCACATCCCCAGGGCACTGGGGCCTGTTTGCTGCTCTTTGCCAAGTGTGTTCTGGTAGCAGGGAGACATGTCCTACAGGGGCGATTTAACCTGGGCATTTGCCCAGGCGGCGTTCAAGTGACTGGTCCCCTGAACAGTGAAAGTGATGCAGAGGAAAGGGGAGGCTCTGGGGCTCCAGGGTGAAAAGTGGGGGTCCCTCCCACCTGGGCGCTCTGAGAAGTGGGAGGTCTGATGACACAGGTGGGAGTAGTGACCCTGTCCCTCCAGCCCTACTCAACCTGACCCATCAGGAGACCTGCACAGTGGAAATGAACAATTAATTGTTAAGTCACATTTTACCCCCAATAATTTTTTTCCTAACATCCCCACCAAGCCTTGCTTGCTTCTTTCACTTTAGAAAAAGATTATTCGGTGGTAATAAAAAAAATAAGGTTTATGGCCTAAGTACTCCAATGTGAAAAGGTTATAGAAAACACTGCTATGTAAAATACAATGAGGGCTTCCCTGGTGGCGCAGTGGTTGGGAGTCCGCCTGCCGATGCCGGGGACGCGGGTTCGTGCCCCGGTCCGGGAAGATCCCACATGCCGCAGAGCGGCTGGGCCCATGACCCATGGCCGCTGAGCCTGCGCGTCCGGAGCCTGTGCTCTGCAACGGGAGAGGCCACAACAGTGAGAGGCCCGCGTACCGCAAAAAAAAAAAAAAAAAAAAAAAAGTGGAAACAACTCAAATGTCCATCAACTGATGAATGGATGGATAAACAAAATGCCTTCTACCCATATATAGAAAATTATTCAGCCATAAGAAGGAATGCAGTACTGACACATGCTACAACATAGATGAACCTTGAAACCATTATGCTGTGAAAGAAGCCAGTCATGGAAGGACAAATACTGTATAACTCCACTTACATGAAATATCTAGAAGATGCAATTACAGAGAAAGAAAGCATATTAGTGGTTGACAGGGACTGGGCAAATGGGGGTGGGTGTGGGGCTTGACTGCTAATGGATGGTGTTTCCTTTTGGGGTGAGGAAAATGTTGAAAATTAGATTACAGTGACAGCTGCACTATGAATATAGTGGCACTGTGAATATATTAAAAACCACAGAATTGTACACTTTAAACGGGTGAATTTTAGTTATGTAAATTAGATCTCATTCAAGAAGTTGCATTTCCAAATTATAGGAACCAGAATCATCTTACCCCATTAATTTCACAAACCGGTGCCCAGGAGTCCTTAGAATGTCGGGCAGTGGGCTAGGTGCTGGGAGGATGGAGAGATGAATGAGATTGGACGAGTCTAAAATGGGGCCTTGGTGCTAAACGGTTGTATAGACGGACAGTGATTAAAATTCCTGACTCAGGGATTAAAGAGATCCACCTTGGAATCCACCAACGAGAGTGTTCAGATTATTTGGCCCTGGGCTCATTTCTCCTCTCCAGTTCTGCCAAACAGGGATGGGAATTAACACTTTATTCCGAGGGGGCTTCGGAGTAGAAATAGAAACATTAACAACTGGGAAGCGCTCAGTACCTGCTGGGGGCCCCCAAGGTTATAACCCCCAGGCTGTGGTGGGGAAGTGTTTTTTTGTTTTGGTTTGGGTTTTTTTTTTGCGGTACGCGGGCCTCTCACTGTTGTGGTCTCTCCCGTTGCGGAGCACAGGCTCCGGACGCGCAGGCTCAGCGGCCATGGCCCACGGGCCCAGCCACTCCGCGGCATGTGGGATCTTCCCGGACCGGGGCATGAACCCGCGTCCCCTGCATCGGCAGGCGGACTCCCAACCACTGTGCCACCAGGGAAGCCCGGGAAGTGTATTTTTAACCCAGCGCACGTGGGGCTGAGTCGGGGTCTCAGATTCCCGGCTGGGAAAAGTTTGCCCGCAAGGGGAGGTAGTGGGTTTCACGAGGGCCGGCGCGGCCGCGCGCCCCCGCCTGCTGGAGCACGCGCCCGCCCTGGCGCACGCGCGCTTCCTAGCGGTTGCCTAGCAACCGGGTGGCGTGGAGAACGCGGGATCATGGAGCCGCCCGCCCTGACAGTGAGCGCCGCGGTCCGGGAGCACCTACGGAAGTTGTGTCTGCACGAGTTCCCGTGCGGCACGGGCAGCTGGGTGCGGGCGCTGGCGGGGCGGCTGGAGGAGGGGCTCGGGGCTGTGAGGGACGGAGGGGACTGACCAGGGGCCAGGCCGGGGCCTAGGGGCGGAAAGCGAGGCTGGGGTGGTGCTGGCCAGGGGTGCTTAGGGGGCTGCTAGCCCCAGGAGTTGGCTGGTCTGTAGAAGCCTGAGAGGATGTTTGTGTCTGGGCGTTTAGGGATAGTCCTGACTGGGGCGTGGCGGGGGGGGGGATGGGGATGGACTGTGGGAAGAGGGACACTGCAGGGGTGGACGGGATAGGCCCCCCCGGGGCCTGTGGGCACTGACCCAGGGTGGAGGGCAGGGACCCCCCCCACCCACCAGAGCAGGACCCCATCCTGAGCGCATCAGGCGGATCCGGGGCAGGCCCCTGGCTGTCTTAAAGACACCGGGCTCCTTTGGGGTGGAAAGCTCATCCTGAGAGCAAGGTTTGCAGTTAGGACCCTGCTGTGCTGTGGCCACAGGGGCCATCCTCATCACCTAAGTGCACAAGGAGCATGACATTGAGAACCCGGGGCTTCCCAGGTGTGCCGGGAAGTCTTGAGTCCTGAAGGGTTCCCGTGGACTTGGTGGGAAGCTGGGGCCCCACCTACTCTTGTCGGCTGGTTTCCATTTTCATAGAAGAGAAAACTGAGATACCAATCAAGGAACTAATTTATTTGTTTCAACAACAAACATTGATTGGGCACCTACTATGTGCCTGGCGTTGTGCTGAACTTCGGGGTTTCATAGATAGATGTGTCTCAAGAGGAAGGAGTGGGAGAGAGTAAACTCCAGGACCGAAATCGTTCATCTTCCACTTACGGCATCTCAAGGCTCTGAATTTACCTTTGCAGGCTTTGCTGCCTCTTCTTCAAAAACCTTCCCTTGGCTCGTTACAGCCCACAGATCGCCTTTTGCACCTCCCGGCTTCGAAACTCTCCCTGATTGTCCTGTTTTACAATCGATTCCATTTTGAGAGTTTTGAGTCCTTGAGAGGGGCTGAGTCATAACGAGAGAAATTCTCTGCCTCCACCTCTGCAGAATAAGTCGCGCTTTCTTCCTCAAACTTACCGAGCATGGCGGGAGCTGATCCCCAGAGAGGAGGACGCTGTGGGCCCCGGGGAGGAGACGGTGGATGCCCTGCTGGGCTTGGTCTGCAGCCCCCACTCACCCTGGGCCCTGCTGGAGGGCTCAAGCGCTGAGGACTGTTTTCTGAGAGAGCTGGCCATCCAGAATCCCCTGATGCTCAAAGACAGCTGCTTCTACACCTACTTCAGGTCGCTACGGGTGGTGTACAAGCAGGTGAACACTGGGGGCGAACACCAGGTACAGAGTCGGTGTTAGGGGGGCCATTCCCCTTACAGGCCTTGGTGGTAAGACCTAGCTCTGCCCTCCTCCTAATTAATCTCACCAGCTTGTCCACAGAGCAGGGCCAACAATCTTGGCGAGCTGGCCCAGTCTGTTACCCCAGAGAAGGGAGGCCCAGCCGGGAAGGGCCCCTAATGTCCTTGAAGCCAAAGTCAACTGAGGATTCACAGACAGACCCCTCCTGAAGCTTCTGGTCTGACCCTGCTGGGTGTAAACTAGAATGATTCCTTAAGACCATAGGATTCACTGTGGCTCTGGGGTAGACAGTGGAGAAGATGGGATTCCTGGCTTCAGGAGCTGACAGTCCAACAAGGGACACAGGACATGAGCTGGAAGTTGTCCAACACCTACAGTCAGAGGAGGGGTGAAGGTTGAGAGGTCACAGGCCACTGCGACGGCCGAGGCACGCGGATCCTGGCAGAAAAGGCGTGCAAGAGAAGAAAGGGCTTGGGGTGTGGGGCGGTCACTCTCTGCAGATGGACGTGCCATTGCCGTCCTCACTCCAGTGCCGCCTCACGCGCTGGAGCTCTGAGCTCCCGTTCCTCCCTTCCAGGTGAGCCTGGTGGACAGAGACCTCCTGAAATTTGTGAAGCTTGAAGAGTTGGTGCTGTGTGCTAATCAAATCGAGGAGATTGACACCACCAACCTGCCCCCAACTCTCAAGGTAAAGGAGCCCAGGTTCTGTTCCAGGTCTTGGAGCCAATGCTGCCCAGAGGCCCTGCCCCTCCGCTGCCCCCCTCACAGAAGTATAGCTGCTTTACAATGTTGTGTTCGTTTCTACTGTACAGCAAAATGAATCAGTTATACGTATACATATATCCCCTCTTTTTTGGATTTCGGTCCCATTTAGGTCACCACGGTGCATTAAGTAGAGTTCCCTGTGCTATACAGTATGTTCTCAGTAGTTACCTATTTTATACATAGTATCAACAGTGTATATATGTCAATCCCAATCTCCCAATTCCTCCCACCCCCGATTTCCCCCTTGGTATCCATACATTTGTTCTCTACATCTGTGTCTATTTCTGCTTTGCAAATAAGATCATCTATACCATTTTTCTAGATTCCACATATATGCATTAATATACGATATTTGTTTTTCTCTTTCTGACTTACTTCACTCTGTATGACACTCTCTAGATCCATCCACATCTCTGTAAATGACCCAGTTTCATTCTTTTTATGGTTGAGTAATATTCCATTGTATATATGTACCACATCTTCTTTATCCATTCCTCTGTTGATGGACATTTAGGTTCCTTCCATGTCCAGGCTACTGTAAATAGTGCTTCAATGAACATTGGGGTGCATGTGTCTTTTTGAGTTATGGTTTTCTCAGGGTATATGCCCAGTAGTGGGATTGCTGGGTCATATGGTAGTTCTGTTTTTAGTTTTTTAAGATACCTCCTTACTGTTCTCCATAGTGGCTGTATCAATTTACATTCCCACCAACAGTGCAAGAGGGTTCCCTTTTCTCCACACCCTCTCCAGCATTTACTGTTTGTAGATATTTTTAAAATTTTATTTATTTTATTTTATTTATTTTTGGCTGTGTTGGGTCTTTGTTGCTGCGCGCAGGTTTTTCTCTAGTTGCGGTGAGTGGGGACTGCTCTTCATTGCGGTGCGCAGGCCTCTCATTGCGGCGGCCTCTCTTGTTGCGGAGCACAGGCTCTAGGCGCACGGGCCTCAGCAGTTGTGGCTCACGGGCTCTAGAGTGCAGGCCCAGTAGCTGTGGCGCACAGGCCCAGTTGCCCCACGGCATGTGGGATCTTCCCGGACCAGGGCTCGAACCTGTGTCCTCTGCGTTGGCAGGTGGATTTCTAACCACTGCGCCACCAGGGAAGCCCTGTTTGTCGATTTTTTTAAAATGATGGCCATCCTGACCGGTGTGAGATGATACCTCATTGTAGTTTTGATTTGCATTTCTCTAATAATTAGTGATGTTGAGCATATTTTCTTGTGCCTCTTAGCCATCTGTGTTCTCTTTGGAGAAATGTCTATTTAGGTCTTCCGCCCATTTTCTGATTGGGTTATTGGTTTTTTTAATATTGAGTTGCATGAGCTGTTTGTATATTTTGGATATTGATCTTTTGTCAGTTGCTTCATTTGCAAATATTTTCTCCCATTCTGAGGGTTGTCTTTTCGTTGGAAAAGAAACTTTCTGACACCTGCTGCAGGAATATTTTCTTCCCGGATTCTTAGAAGGGGGTCCAGGTGGGCACAGGGAGATGAGGCATGAGTACTTCGTTAATTCCTCTCCTGAGTTGCCCAGGGCGGAAGCAGGGAGTGGGTTCCATTTTGTCTGGGCTCACAGGCTGTCTTTCCACCCGCGTCGCAGGTGCTGGAGCTCTACGGCAACAGGATGACCAGCATGGAGTGTCTGTGCACCCGCCCGCCCCCAAGGCTCCAGCACTTGGGATTGGGTCACAACAAGCTTCTGGGCCCCCTGGAGAGTCTATACATCACCAGTGATTACTGGTAACTCGGGAGCCCCACGTGGAAAGAGGGAGGGAGGGGGTGAGCATTAGATTGGGGCCGTTCCGTGCTGGTGGCTCAGAGAACTCAGCTTTGCTCTTCTCTATAATAACTCCTGGTTGGCTGCTAAGTCCAGACCTAGGATTTATTTCTCTGACCCAATAAACAGAAAATCCCACTGAAGCCCAGGGAAGGACACCAAGAGGTATTGGGAATGAGTGGGACCTTTTGCTTCGGGGTTTCTGCTGACACTCAGGCCAGCTAATTCTTGGTTGTGAGGGCCGTCCTGGGCACTGCCGTAGGTGGAGCAGCATCCCCTGCCTCTACCCACCAGATGCCAGTAGCACCCACCCCACACCAGCTGCGACAACCAGCAGGTCTCCAGACAGCACCAAATGTCCACTGGGGGGCAAAACAACCCCCAGTTGAGAACTGCTGCCCTACAGACAGCTCTCGGTTTGACTTTGTCTTCTTGGTGGGTGAGCAGTGGGAAACTGAAACGCTGGATCTGAGGAGCCTCAGGGCCTCAGATACCACCCGTGAACATCCATCAGAGGAAGCGGGGCCAGGGAGGCCTGTCAGAGAAGCTCTGAGGATTCCCGGGGCTCAGCATCCTGGGCAGTACTTCCCCGGGCTGACGTTCATGACTGTTGCTTTCTTCACGGCCCAGAAGGGGGAATGGGGCGCAGGGCAACATCGCTTCCCTGCTTTCCCAGGTCTCCTGGGAACGTGCTCGTGGAAGGCCCGTCTCTCTGACCCTAATTTCCTCCTTCCCCCTCTTTCCCTACTCTTGGCCAAGCTGCCTCTTCACAGCCTTGGCCGTGTGCAATTCCGGATCCCTTCCCTCCACTGACCTCAGCCGTCAGGGTGTGTAGCACAGGAAGGAAACATACACTTTGGACTTTGTGTGTCAGCTGAGTTCAGACTCGTACCATGGACAGAGTTCTAAGTGTTCTGGTTTTTGATCTGGAAAACAGACTGACGAGAACGTAACCTGCTTAATGCTGAGTATGGATTTCATAGAAACACAAATGTGTGAAACCTCCGTCTTTTGCTGTTTTGAATTTAGAAGGAGGGTATATATACTTCCTGAGAATCCATTTTGCTGATGTTTCCACCAGTTCTCTTGAAGGAGGCTGATATTGGGTAAAATCTGTGTGCCGGTCAGCATGAAATGTTCTTCTCGGGTGTTTTCGTCCCTGGCTGGGCAACATCCTGGGCAGGATGAGAGGAGGGAGAGAGAGGAGGTGAAGTTCCTGAACTCAACAGCTGGGAGGCCGTCACACGTGATGACGGGACTGTACTGATGCGTTGTCCCCTTGTGGGCTTTGGTTCTGTTTGTTTTTGTGCCTCTGTTCTCAGAGCTGAAATTGCTTTGCTTTCTGCTTTGTGCAGCAGGGAGGCCCTCTTCTCCAGGTCAGGGTGCAGGGCGCCTCCTCTGCCCTCCCCGGCCAGTTCTTCTTCACCCACGTTCCCCAGGAAATGAACCAGATGGCTTCCTGTGGTCAGGTGCTGGTCTGACTCTGGAGGGCGTCCTCCAGCTTCTAGACCCCTCAAGCCTCACGCACCCTCTTCCCAGGCCCCCGTATTCATGCACCCTCTTCCCAGGCCCCCCTGTTTACCGACCTCTCCTACCCCCACCCGCTGCTCCTCCGCGCAGAGGCTCCCTTCCGCCTTCCTCGCCAGTTTGTCCCTCTCTGCTGAGAACCTTCTAGATGCACACCCCCGTATTAGGTTCTCTGGGAGATAGACCGTTAACTGAGAAGAGGTCTGTACACGTAGAAGTCCGGTAGAGGCAGGATGTGGCGGTGGCCACCTCTATGCCACAGCAAGGAGGGAGGGCACTGGGAGAACCAGGAGCCCCTTCCCAACAGGGGGGCTAACCCAGGTCAAGGGCAGCACAGAGCTTGAGAGTTGAGGATGGGCACAGCCTCCCATCCCGTCCTCAGCACCAGGCCTTGTCCATCGGGGACTCGGGGTGCTGGGGGATGCAGGCGCCGTGGCAAGACCACAGCTACCTGTCCCCACCCCTTTGCTTAGCTGGCCTCTTGACTTCTGGCGGTCCCACTCACCTTCCAGGCCCAACCTCATCTCCCTGGACCTGAGCTTCAACGACCTGACGGACCTGCAGGGCATGGTGGCCGGCCTCCGAACGCTGCGGCGCCTGAGGTTGCTGGTGCTGCAGGGGAACCCGCTGGCCCTGGTGCCCTGCTACCGGGGCTTCATCATCGACAGCCTGTCCGGCCTCTGCGTGCTGGACGACATCGCCGTGGCCCCCAGCGAGAAGCATCTGTTCCGTGGGCTCAGCCACAGCGGGGGTGAGGGAGCCGACGTGCAGGGCAGGGCGGGGAGTTAGGGGGACCTGCTGGCCCGCCCGTCACCCTACTGGCTGCACATGTCTGTCTGTCATCCAGCTCCCTGGCTGACCCAGACCCTGGTCAGGTGTAGGCCACCTTCTTGGTCAGAGTCCTCTCCCAGATTTTGATCGTCGTGATTGAGATTTGGCGACAGAAATGGTAGGGAGGCTGGGACCCTCACAGTCCCCTCCCTTCCTAGACAAATGGGAAACATTCTTGAAATGTTGTCCGTGGTGGCTTGAGATCACCCCCTTGTGGCTCACAGCACAAGCTGCTCCAGAGCCTTCTCAAGGTCAGGGTGACAAAACATGTATAAAAATAGCGACGCCTGCCGAGTACCAGTCCGGGCTAAGGTAACATAGTCTCCACCTGTAACTACCCTGCAAAGTAGCTACTACCATTCCCATTTTACACATCAGGAAAACAAGGCTTAAGAGGGGCCTCTTGCCCAAAAGAGACTTACCCCAGACCACGGTGTGTTGAACTTGGTAGAGCTGGGATTCGAACCCAAGTCTGCAGAGTGAGGCTCAGCCCTGCTCGGAGGAAAGAAGGCAGGAGCTGAGCTTGCCTCCCCTCCCCCGCTGTCTGCCTGCCCACGCCCTCCCCGCGGCTCCCCCCACCCCTGCCCGTTCCCCCCTGCAGATCTCCTGGCGCAGGAGGCGCGGTTGGTGGTGACTGTTGGACATGTCACAGGGGTTCTGGACTCCTCGGTCTTGGACCCGGAACCAGGGCCCCAAGGCCCTTTCATCACTTACAGCTATTATGTAACGTACGAGTTTGTGGAAGATGAGGAAGGCGAAGGAAATGAATACGGCCGCGTGCTGGCTGAGGTGTGTCCACAGGGGCTCTGTTCTCAGGTGCTCAGGGGCTCCTGTGCAGGCACAACGGCTTTGGGGACCCAGGAGAACCCTTAACATGGATCTTTCC
Source organism: Hyperoodon ampullatus (assembly GCF_949752795.1). Lineage (NCBI taxonomy): Eukaryota > Metazoa > Chordata > Mammalia > Artiodactyla > Ziphiidae > Hyperoodon > Hyperoodon ampullatus. The sequence continues at coordinate 8,025,099 of NC_136926.1, read as the reverse complement.
AATTCATACCCTACTCTGAGCAGGAAACTGGCTTCCACTCAGCCCGTTTCTTGCAGCTGGAGTAATTCTCAACCCTGTTTACCCCTTCCCATCCCCCCTGAAATGGGCGCAAAGGACATAACAAGGGAGCTGCCGGCTTCCCCACCGCGTTCTCCAACTCCCCCTGCGCCTCCCGGCTCCCTTCCTGTCACATGAAAACCCAACGGTGGCATCCCACTAGGAGAAATGCCTGGGGCCAGGACTTCCCTGACGGGCCAGTGGTTAAGACTGCACTTCCATTGCAGGGGGCGCGGGTTTGACCCCCGGTCAGAGAACTAAGGTCCCATGTGCCGCAGGGCGTGGCCAAAAGAACCCAGAAAACGCGAGGGCCCCCAGCTAATGTGGAAGTTGTTACTGTTTTTACTGTTAACATAGAACTTTCAGAAAAAACAGGACTGGTAAGTTTTTTTATAACTTCCTGGCTTGTAAGTCCACGTGTTTGCTTTGCTTCACATCCGTCAAACACTGGTGCCCATTTACACCACCTTCACATAGTGTCCGGTGAGAGCTCTGAGGCCGGCAGCCCTGGACGTGTTTTCGTGTTTTCTGTGGTAGATCGTCAAGCCCTCGCCCAGCACGGAACAGCTAGGTGAGGACGTCCCCAAAGAGCCCATCAAGGAGGCTGAAGACTCCGTAGGGCCTGGGCCGGCCTCCCAGTCCCAGTCCGGGGAGCTGGAGGAGTCCGGCGCCTCAGCGCCCTTGCCGCAGTCCATAGACTCTGCAGAAGAGCTGGCCAAGCTGCGGCCGCGCCTGGATCCCCGGCTCTGCCCGTCCCCGGGGTAAGGATGCTCACCGGGCTGGGGGCAGGGCCCGGACCACACCTGCATTTATCGTTCTGCATTCTCCTCTGGCCCACAGCCCTCCCTGACAGCACGGGCCCCGCAGCCTCACGCTGTGCCCACGTGTGCACATCTTCTCCAAGTGCCCTCCCAGCCTTGTCCCTGGTCCCCAGCACAGCCCCCTGGGTGATGGCCCCCACGTCTCCATCTCCCCTCCCCAAGGACAGTTCTCTTTAGCACAGTCCGCAAGCCCTGGTCTGACGTCATCGCCTGCAACTACGCGATGCAGCACACGCTCAAGGGCCTGGTGCCGCTCAGGGCCTTCCTGCTCTCAGGGACCACCGTCACCGTCGTGGAGGAGAAGGTGGGAGGCTGGAGGTCTCCAGGGTCCACACACTGCCCCGCTTCTCCTCCGTTCCGCTCTTCTGTCGGGCATCTGTAGCCCCGCTCCCTTGTTGGCAGACCTCGGTGCCTGTCCAGAAAGATCCTGGCTAGCTCCAACCCAGCTCCTGTCCCCTAGATTCTCTCCTGGCCTGCGGTGCCACCTTCCCCCAACAGTCCCTCGGCTGCTAAGAAGGGAAAGGGAGAGACGGACAAGAAAGGGAAGGAGAAAAACAAGGAAGAGAAAGACAAGAAGGGGAAAGATGGGAAAGACAAAGCAGGCAAAGGGGAGGAGGGACCAGCCAAGGTGCGTCTGTGTGGGGTGGCCTGGGTGGTGGGGGGCTGCGCGCTCGGTCCCCTGCTCCCCGCGTCCACTCGCCCGGCCTCTCCCCACAGGAGAAGAAGGGGAGCAAGAAGAAGGAGGAGGAGCTCCGTAAGGATCTGCGCCAGGACCCCCCCGTCCTCCGGGTGCTGGGCAGTGGCCCGGTGGTCCTGGAGCCCCTGCTCTCCGGGGAGCCATTCGTGTCCACCGTGTGCAACTTTGGGGTGGTCCGTACCTTGGAGACCGACAGGCTGACGCTTCACAGGGTACAGCAGTGCCCCTGGCCTCCCCTGCCCACAGAAGCCTGGCCAGGCTGTGGTGGGGGGGGAGGCGGGGAGGGGGAGGGGGGGCTGGAGGGGTGACGCAGCAAGGGTCACCTGCATGGAGGGCGGCCTTCTCGAGTGCGAGGGGCCAGGCAAGCGGGTACGTCGGGCAGCTGCTCCCCAGGAGACCAGTCGAGGCCCTGGCGGGGGTGAGAGCACCCACCCCTTCCCCAGCATCCCCCCACTCCAGCAAGGAACTTATTTTGTGGTTCTTCCTCTCAGGATTCAAAGAAGAATAAGAGTAAGAAAGCTAAAAACGGTAAGACCGATGATGGGAACGGGGCAGGGAGTGTTTACTGAGGACCAGTCCTAGTCCATTCAGGTTGCTGTAAAATTCCACGGCGTGGGTGGCTTCTAAACAACAGACATTTATTTCTAGCTGCTCTGGAGGCCAGGAAGTCAAAGACCAACTTGCCAGCAGCGTCAGGTGAGAGTCCTGTTCCTGGTTTGCGCCTTCTCCCTGGGTCCTCACGGGGTGGAAGGGACCAGCCGTCTCCCTCTGCCCTCATGACGTAATCGCCTTCCAAAGGCCCCACCTCCTAACATCATCACCTTTGGGGGCTGGGATTTCAACATATGGATTTGGGGAAGGGCACAAATATAGCAGGACTTGCTGAGGGATCAGCCTGATTGGGGACCAAAGGAGTGGAAGGATGGAGAATCATCTCTTCCAGCCGGTGGGAGGGCCATGTCTACCCTGAGGACCAAACCCTGTGTCTTCCCTGCAGCCCCGCTGCGGTCATGACATGGGCAGGACAGGCATTCTGGGGTGGGGGCCAGGATGGAGTGAGTAGGGAGGCCCAGGGTTGGGAGTGTCCAGGGTCCTTCTGGCTCAGCGGTGGTCCTGCTTCTGCAGGACATTAGCCCTGATTGCTGTATAAGGAGCCTGGACTTGTTGTATGGCCAGTGGCAGCATTGAAATAGGTGAGTTTTATATTTAATTTTTTTTTAAGATTTATTTATTTTATTTATCTTTGGCTGCATCGGGTCTTAGTTGAGTCACGCGGGATCTTCGTTGAGGTGCGTGGGCTTCTCTCTAGTTGTGGCGTGCAGGCTCCAGGGCACGTGGGCTCTGTAGTTTGCAGCAGGCAGGCTCTCTAGTTGAGGCACGCAAGCTCAGTAGTTGTGGCACGTGGGATCTTAGTTCCCTGACCAGGGATCAAACCCGTGTCCCCTGCATTGTAAGGCGGATTCTTTACCACTGGACCACCAGGGAAGTCCCTAGATTTAATTTTTAGAACTGTCTGGCTTGGAGGGAGAGGTAGGAGAACAGGTCACTCAGCTGGGAGACTGCTGCAAAAGTCTAAAGCAAGACCACAGCAGCCCGATTCAGAACAGCCAAAAAGTGGGAAGAGCCCAAATGGCTATCAACGGATGAAAGGATAAACAAAATGTGGTCCATCCATACAATGGGATATTATTCCGTCACAAAAAGGAATGAAGCACTGACATGTCCTAAACCACGGATAAACCTTGAAAACTCAATGCTAAGGGAAAGAAGCCAGACACAAAAGACCACATAATGATTTTATATGAAATGTGGAGAATTGTCAAATCCATAGAGACAGAAAGTAGATTAGTGGTTGCCTGGGGGCGGGAGAAGGAGGGAATGGGGCATGACTGCTTAATGGCTGCGGGTTTTCCATCTGCGGTGATGGAAATGTTCTGAAATGAGCGGTGATGGTTGCACAACATTGTAAATATACTAAAAGCTCCTGAACTGTACCTTTTTTTTTTTTACACACACGCTGTATTTTATTTTTACAAGAGATAAATAAACTGACACCAAACATTGTAAATGGATGACCACAACAAAAGCAACAATGATTGCAATTACCAAACACAACAAAGGGTTATAGTTAATAAGCCAACAAAGGAGAGAAGATAGGGATTATAAAAATATTCAGTTAATCTGAAGGTGGAAACAGAAGAAACAAAGAACATATGGGATAAATAGAAAACAACAAGATGGTAGACTTAAACCCAATTATATGTAGTCACATGAAATATAAATGGTCTAAATACCCAATTAAAAGGCAGAGATGATCAGATTGGATAAAAAAGTAAGACCAAGCTATCTGCCTATCAGAAACCCCCTTTAAATATAAAGATACAAAAATATGAGAAATAAAAAGGATGGAAAAAGATATTCATGCTAACACTAATCAAAAGAAAATGGGAGTAGCTGCATTAATATCAGGCAAAGTAGATTTCAGAGCAAAGACTATTACCAGGGATAAAGAGGGTCATTTCATAATAAAGGAGTCAGTTCATTGGGAGGATGTAACAGTCCTTAGCATGTATGCATCTAATAATTGAGTTTCAAAATACATGAAACAAAAGCTGATAGACGTACAAGGAGAAATAGATAAATCCAAAATTATATTCAGAGATTTCAGCACAAATAAGTAATTGCTAGAACTAATAGAAAATCAATAAGCATGTAGAAGACTTGAATCACTGCCAATTAACTTGAGCTAACTGACAGCTACAGAGCGCTCCATCCAATCACACACACACACACACACACACACACACACACACACACACACACACACACATTCTTTAAGTGCACACAGAACTGAGATATTCTATAACCTGGGCCATAAAGCAAGTCTCAATAAGTTTAAAAGAATTCAAGTCATATAAAGTATCCTCTATGACCACAGTGGAATTAAACAAAAATATTTGCAAAATCCCCAAATTTTTAGAAACTAAATAACACACTTCTAAATAACCTATGGGTCAAAGAAGAAATCAAAAGGGAAATTAGAAAGTATTTTGAACTGAATGGAAATAAAAATACAAAATGCCAGGGCTTCCCTGGTGGCGCAGTGGTTGAGAGTCCGCCTGCCGATGCAGGGGACACGGGTTCGTGCCCCGATCCCGGAAGATCCCGCGTGCCGCGGAGCGGCTGGGCCCGCGAGCCATGGCCGCGGAGCCTGTGTGTCCGGAGCCTGTGCTCCGCAACGGGGGAGGCCACAGCAGTGAGAGGCCCGCGTACAGCAAAAAAAAAAAAAAAAAAAAAAATACAAAATGCCAAAATTAGTAGGATATAACAAAGCAGTATTTAGAGAGAAATTTATTGCACTAAATGCATATATTAGAAAACCTTCTAAAACTAATAAGTGAGTTTAACAGGGTTGCAGAATACAGGGTCAGTATTCAAAAAATGTTTCCATTATGAGCAATGAACAATCAGATATTAAAAATTTTAAATAATACCATTTACAATAGCATTATCAATAGAAGTTTTATATGTTGAAAACTATAAAATGTTACTGAGAGAAACTAGACCTAAATCGGTGGAGATATATACTATGTACATAGATTAGGAGATTCAGCATTGTTAAGATGTTGGTTTTCCTCAGATTGCTCTACAGAGTCAATAAAATCTCAATTGTAGCCCTGGAGGGTTTTTTATGTTGGTTTTTTTTTGTTTGTTTTTTTTTTTGCGTTACGCGGGCCTCTCACTGCAGTGGCTTCTCCCGTTGCGGAGCACAGGCTCCAGACGCACAGGCTCAGCGGCCATGGCTCACAGGCCCAGCCGCTCCGCGGCATGTGGGATCTTCCCGGACCGGGGCACAAACCCGTGTCCCCTGCATCGGCAGGCGGACTCTCAACCACTGCACCACCAGGGAAGCCCTTTTTTTCTTTTTTTTTTTTGGTAGAAATCAGCAAGCTGATTCTCAAGTTCATATAGAAATTCAAAGGATCTAGAATAGCCAAAACAACTTTGAAAAAGAACAAAGGACTTACACTACTGGAATTGAAGACCCAGACAAATATGGACGTGAGATTTGTGATTGAATCCTGGGGTTAAAATGGGCTTAAACAAAACTTTTTTTTTTTTTTTACGTTTTTGTAAATTTCTTTAATGTCTGGCTTAATTGAGGAAGCCATATTTCCATAGCTGCTTCTGCAGTCAGTCTCTGTGATGTGTTGCTGTAGTTGAAGTGTATGAAGAAAATCTCACCTCACATGGACATGTAATTGGAAAAGAGAGAAATATTTTAATAGGCTTTTAAATAACTGTGGATATTCCTCTTTGCATGAGACTTGACAACTAGTAGTTTTTTAAAGGTTGTTACAATGTGAAAACTGAATCTATATGGGTGAATTTTTTCATAATCAGTTATGTTAAATTAATCCATTGGTCTACATTGCCTTTTTTTTTTTTTTAACATTGCATTTTGAACGGCTATCTTACCCATGCACAATTGTTAACATCTGGCAATTTTTATTTGTAAAGTACTGGTTCACTGAGTTACGCAGATCTTCCAACTGTTGACACATTTTTTTTATCCATTATCCAAAAATCGCGTTCTTTATCATCAACCATAACATCAGAAAAGTCTTTTGAGTATTGGAAAACTGTTAAGTTCATGGTGGCAGATACAGTGTTACAAAATTCTAGTTTCTACTTGAAAGTTCAAATGTTATAAATGTATTTATCAGAATGCTTTCCGTTGTTTTCCCTGAAGTGCCAGGCTTGCTTCATTCTTTTTTTAGAAAATATCTGCCAGATATTCACGTCGAAATAACCATATTTTGTCAGCGTACTTTCAAGTGAAAATGATGTTCCAAGAAAAGCAGCTAGTTCATCTTGTAATTCAAACTGAGACTTGTTAAATGATCTAGTTAGATGTGATTTAATTTTATTCCTTATTACGGTTAAGACCCGAGGGCGGAATCTGATTCTGAAACCGTGCTCGCCTCGGGACGGCGGAGGTCACATTTGCGTTTCCGGGACGTGTCGTGAGCTGGCCCGGGATGGCCCGGCACTGCCAGCCCGCTCATCGCTCCGGATTCACACTTTCATATTTCCTCAGAAATAAGAAAATCTTTGGTTTCAGTGTACGAAAGCGACTACCGCCCCGACCCCCTGACGGTGGAGATCCAGATCCAGCTGATCCAAGTCCGCTCGACGGAGGAGGCGCTTCGGGGGCTTCTCCCATAGGGCGCGGGATTAAAGGTTGTTGTGACTCCGCGGCTCCGCGTCTGTCCAGCCGCCGCCGCGCGTCCGGGGAGCGGGGTGCTGGCCGTGGGGAGGAGCGGGGAGGGGGCCTGGCCGGGAGGAGGCGGGAGTGCCTGGCTGGGGAGGAGCGGGGGAATGGCCGTGGGGAGCGGGGAGCCTGGCCGTGGGAGAGCGGGATCGGCCTCCGCCGGTCAGCACCGCAGGGCCGGGCCTCTCAACCCGCAGGTGCGCAGGGAGCTGCGCAGACCCAGGTGGGCGGGGACCCGCGGCGGCCCCGGGCCCGCCGCCAGAGACCGCGCCCTCAAGCCCGGCCTTTGCCGCTGGGTTGGTGGGCCGAGCGGGGGCGTGGCCAGCGCTCAGGGGTCGCCGCTGAGCCCTGCCCACCTCCCGCGCCCCGCGGAGAGAGCCGTGCTTATGCGGCTGCGCTGCGCGAGCTCCTCGCCGGTGTCCGCTCGGCGTCTTGGCTCAGGTAGGTAGGCGAGGGGCGCGCGGTGTTTGGCCTGGGGCGCCTGGAGCCCCGCTGCTGGGAGGGGGCTGTCCCACTGTGAGCGGAGGGGCGCCGAGCCCCCGGCGGGAGGAGCCGACTTGGCAGCAGCGGGGTCGCGGTCGTACTGCCCCGCGGGAGCGGCCTCCCGCCTGCGGTGGACCGTCGGGGCCAGGTGGCCTCCTGCTGCCTGTCGGCTTCTGTTCGCCCCGCTGGGGCGAGAATGGCCGGAGCCGCGGGTTGTGGACGGGGCAGCCTGGGGGCGCTTGCTCCGGAGTCCCCGACGGGCAGCGCCGCTCGCTGTGCTCAGGCCCGGAGGGGTGTCCCCCGCGGGGCTCTGGTCCTTGCTCTGGCGACCCCACGGGCCTTTGCGCCTCCACAAGAGCCCTTTAGAGGCTGTCGTGTGGAGAGAATGAACCAGCCCTTGACCCTTTCCCTCATCAAAGCGTGATGGGTCGCCGAGCCCTGTGAGGACCCCAGAAGCAATTTCAGACCCTTAGGGCTCGGCACCCACTTGGAGGGGGGCGTGCACTCGCCGAAGCCCGAGCCGGTTAAGGACCAGGCTTGGGGGCTCGCAGAGCGGAGGGAGGCTTACGCTTAGCAGGTACTGAATGGGATTCACAAGCAGGTGTGTGGAGTGGGGAGCTTCGGGTTGGTTCCCGCAGTGAAGCGCTTGGGGGATTGCGTGCATTGGGAGCGCTGTGGACAAAGGGGAAATCAGGTCCACAGCGCATCTCAGCCTGGGCCTCTGAAACGCACAAGTCAAAACCAAAACAGCTGGCTTTGCGCCCTTCTCGGTAAGTGGCACCACCAACCCGCCCCCCACTCTTTCCCCTCCCCGGGTGCCCTCCCCCACAGCAGGCGTAGCTCCCACACCTGAAATCCATTTTCCACGCCTGAAATCCATCTGGTTTTCTCGTGCTCCACGGCCCCCACCCGAGTCTCAGCTGCGGCTGGTTACTGACTAATGCAAGAGTTTGCTAGCTGGTCTCTTGTTACCACTTCTGCGCTTCCACAATCCATCATCTAAGCAGCAGCAGTAGTGACCTTCCAAACAATGTAAATTCTTATTACCGCCTCTGTTAAATCCTCCGACGTATCTCCGTGGTGCTTACAATAAAACACAAGCTCTTTCCCCAAACTTTCCCCATGGATCTTGCATGTCACCCTCCTCAGGCTACTGCTCCCGCTTCACCACCTAACACTTTCCTCCTTGTTCCTTCTGGTCCAGCCACGCTACACACCTCCTGTCCTGCTTCAGGAGCTCTGCACTTAACTATTCCCTCTGCCCGGCCCACTCCCCCACTCTCCCCCCCGCCCCCAGGTCTTTATGTGGTTTGGTCCCTTACTTTGTTCAGTTCTTGCTCAAGTGTTCTTTTTCAGGGAGGGCTTTCTAAACTACCGTGGGCTAAAAGAGCCTTTCCGGTCACTCTATTCCATCACACTGCTTTAATTTCTTCTCCGCACTCCCTGAAGTTCGTACTGGTTTCTTGGTCTCTTTGTGAGGGCTGGGACCTGTCTTGCCTGCCACTGCATCCCTGGCAGCTAGAAGAGATGCTTTTGTGGCAGTGGCGGCAGGGACAACCGGGATGAGGCTAATGCGGGTAGACCGGATTGAAGTGATGGCCAGCTGGACCAGGACATGGCAGGGGGAGGTGACGAGGAGGGGACTGCTGCCTGGCTACTGTGGCTCTTGGGCAGGTTACTGTACTAAGTTACCATTTCTCAGCTGTCTCTTTGTATTGCTGGGAGACTTGCTGAGAGAAAACCAGAACTCAGTAAGCGGTAGAACTGGTGAGGGGTGGCCGCAGGGGAGCCATGCTGGTACAAGTCTATGGCTTTCCTATTTGCCTTCATGCTCTTCCTGTGCATGTTTTTTGTTTTGTTTTTTTTTTCCCCCTAAAGCTCCATTTAAACGACTCCCCAGGAAACCCAAACTACTTCAGACAAACCTGTACCAGTATGTGTTAAATGGGTGTGTTCTGTGGTGGCTTCCGCCACCTGCTGCTGCCCTGCCGTGGTTTCCTCTCCCTGGAGGAGCGGACTCCCTAAGGGCAGTGCCAGGGGCCATCATCTCTGAGACAGGAAACGCAGGGCCTGCCACCACTCTAGACTTTTTTTTTTTGGAAGTAAGCGGTGCCATTTTCACTAAAGCTCATTAGGTACTTGAGTTTCGTGGGAAATGCTGAAAACACTTGTGGTGCCTCAGTTTTAAAGTGGCTGCAAGTCCTTTTGGAGAAAAAGTTGACCCAAGAGTCCCCTAATGACAGCAGAAGGGAAGCGAGGGCTGGCATAGCAGGTGTGTTTGGTCTGTCCTCTGGGAGAGGGACTCTGGAAAGAGCCGGAGGACACGCTGAAGAAGATAAAGAAAAGGACCTAGCTGCTGGGCCGTGGGTTGCCCTTGGGACCGGGGAGGTGGAGGACGGGCAGGGCTGGGCTCGGTCCGCTCACGGGCTCTCTCCTTGCAGGCCCTGCCATGTTCCGCAGGGTAGGCTGGCTGGTCCTGTACAGCCTTGCTGTGATGCTGCTCAGCTGCCTGTTCTTCCTGAAGAAGGAGGCCCACCCAGCGGGGGGCCCCATGGCCCGACAGCCCTTCTGGGCTCCCCCAGGGCCCCGGCGCAGCCAGTGTCCACCCAACCACACGGTGGCTAATGCCTCCCTGTTCCTGCCTAACCGTCACCGCCTCTTCTTGACCTATCGCCACTGCCGCAACTTCTCCATCTTGCTGGAGCCTTCGGGCTGTGCCGAGGACACCTTTCTGCTCCTGGCCATCAAGTCACAGCCTGGCCATGTGGAGCGGCGTGCGGCCATCCGCAGCACGTGGGGCCGGGCAGGAAGCTGGGCTAAGGGGCGGCAGCTGAAGCTGGTGTTCCTCCTGGGGGTGGCAGGATCTGCACCCCCAGCCCAGCTGCTGGCCTATGAGAGTCGGGAGTTTGATGATATCCTACAGTGGGACTTTGCTGAGGACTTTTTCAACCTGACGCTCAAGGAGCTGCACTTGCAGCGCTGGGTGGCAGCTGTCTGTTCCCAGGCCCATTTCATGCTAAAGGGAGATGACGATGTCTTTGTCCATGTCCCCAATGTGCTGGAGTTCCTGGATGGCTGGGACCCAGCCCAGGACCTACTGGTGGGAGATGTCATCCGCCAGGCCCTGCCCAACAGGAACACCAAGGTCAAATATTTCATCCCACCCTCCATGTATAGGGCCCACCACTACCCACCCTATGCTGGGGGTGGAGGGTATGTCATGTCCAGGGCCACTGTGCAGCACCTCCAAGCAGCTGTGGAAGAGGCTGAACTGTTCCCCATTGATGACGTCTTTGTGGGGATGTGCCTGAAAAAGCTGGGGGTGAGCCCCATGCACCATGCTGGCTTCAAGACGTTTGGAATACGGCGGCCCCTGGACCCTCGGGACCCCTGCCTGTACAGAGGGCTCCTTCTGGTCCACCGCCTCAGCCCCCTGGAGATGTGGACCATGTGGGCACTGGTAACAGATGAGGGGCTCAAGTGTGCAGCTGCCCCCTTGTCCCAGCTTTGAGGGGTGGGCTGAGCGAGCAGACTGTAAGTTTTGCAAAATCACGAGAAATCGAAAACCCTGGAACCCGGCCCTTGATGGGCTACAAGAAATGCTGACTTTGTTTCTGTAACCCCCTCCCAAACCTTGCTAACGCTGATTAAAACACTGAAACCCGGCTAACTTGTACCCGTATGTGTTAAATGGGCAAATGCTGCCATCGCCCCTCGGGGCTCTTCCAGTCTGGAGGGGGTGGTGAAGGAGGGAGGCTGCCTAGGGCTCCAAAAGACACACACAAACGTCTTTTTTAAATGCAAAAAAAAATTATTCTCCTTTAGATACAACAGAGAAACTCCAAGGAAAGAAGGAAACGAGAAGTGTGTTGGAGTAAGTCCTGTTAAGAGCACCAGGTAAACACTGCATCCAGTCCCTGGGCTTTTGGGCTTTTGGCTCCTTGGCCCGAGCTGTCCTTACAGGGCAGTGGGGCCAGGTCACAGAAGGCGTTAGAAACACTTACCAAAAAGAAACCTTACAAACACAGGCTCCCCTTTCCCCAGAAAACTCACATCCCTACGGAGGGAGCAAATACTAAATCACATCTGAAAATGTAGATGGGGAACTGAGGTTTAACAGCTACTAAACTTGTGGACCTGAGAAGGCCCCTTCTCTCTGGCCAGGTTGGTGAGATGCTCTGGGTGGGAGGTAAAAAGATCAATGGATGAGAGGGCAGCTGTGCTGAGCAGGGTGAAATATTAACAGGCTGCAGGGCTAAGAACCAGGTCCAGTAGAAGCCTGAGACCGTGGAGATAGGGGTCAGGCACTCACAGCTCACAATGACCTCTGGTCTGATGGGCCAGGGCAGGACCTGCCTGCCATGCCTCTCTGTGCAGAGAAAGCTGTGCTGACCCGGGGCTGGATGGCGTCTGCCCTTGCTTTCCCCAGGCCAAGTGGGCAGACGCGGGCAGCAGCTCAGGCCCTCAATCCTCACGCAGGTAGGCCTCCTGCTCCGGCTCAGCCCTCTCATCCCCTTCCTCCTGTGTTTTCTGTCGGAGTTCTTCTGTCTGTGCTTCTGCCAACTTGGTTTCTGCTTTCCGGGAAAGCTGGCACACCTCCTGCACCTGCGATCTCACCAGCTGGATATGACTCCTGGCGGTTACAGAGGCCTGGTCCGCTCCTGCCAAAAGATGGGCCACTTATGCTGAGTGGACACAAGGAAAGCCTGGGGGCTCTGTGGTTGTCATCTGAGCCTTTCTTGGGGCCACTTCCCCTGCCCTCCCTGCAAAGCAGAGAACCCTCTACCCTCCACATCCAGGTCTGCATTTTACTCCTTATCGTCAAAACCCTGGCATTTTCCTCCAGCTATCAGCAGCCATCATTGTTATAATTATCAAATGCAATTCCCACAATCATCTTTATAGCTACTCAGCTCTTAGTATAGACGTTTTAAGATTTTAATTTTTTTAACTGCACAAGTAATACATTTCTTTTTGACAAATGAAGAGATCACTAATAAAATTGTCAAACATCTCTTTCCTCACCCTACCCAATCTTCAGAGATAACATCTTTTAGAAGTTTAAAGGGCACCTTCCTCATCCTTTAAAATGTTACTATAAAGTAACATTTCATCTGTTTACTAGATGGGCTGCTGTCCAATTCATGAACTGTTGAATAAAGCCAATTAGGTCTTTTTAAAAAAGTTACTACATTCATATGGAATACATAGAAAAAATTTTTATGACTATAAATCTACAAAATGGCACAAACAGTATTTATTGAACATATTTTGCAATTTTGTTTTTGAGCGCTATCATTTTACCTGCTGCTAGTGTATTTCATAATATAGATATCCATATTTATTAATTCATCTACAGAACATTCAAGCAGTTCTTTTATATGTTACTGCATTAATGAGAACCTTTAGTACAATGTAGAAAGATAGTGGAGGATAGCAGGTATCCTTTTATTTCTGACGTTGATGGAAATGCTTCTCACATTTCACTGTGAAATAGGATTTAACCATCATGTTAAGAACATTCTCTCTATAATTGTACTCAGATTTAAGTCGGAAATGGGCACTACATTTTACTGAAGGCTTCTGGGGCATACACTGATATGATGACACAAGTGGCTTTTCTCCTATAATCTACTGTAGATAATCTCAAGTAGTGAATTAAATGTTGATAGGGGTTTTTTTTGCTATATGTAGATTTTTTAAATTTTATTTTTATTGAAATGTAGTTGATATACAATGTTGTGTTCGTTACTACTGCACAGGAAAGTGGTTCAGTTACACATATATATGCATTCTTTTTTTTAATATTCTTTTCCATTATGGTTTATCATAAGATACTGAATAGAGTTCCCTGTGCTCTACAGTAGGACCTTGTTATTTATCCATCCTATATATAAAAGCTTACATCTGCTAACCCCAGCCTCCCACTCCATCCCTCCCCTAATGCCCTTGGCAACCACCAGTCTGTTCTCTCTGTCCCTGATTTTGTTTCTGTTTCATAGATAAGTTCATTTGTGTCATATTTTGGATTCCACATGTAAGTGATATCATATGGTATTTGTCTTTCTCTTTCTGACTTAATTCACTTAGTATGATAATCTCTAGTTGCATGCATGTTGCTGCAAATGGCATTATTTTGTTCTTTTTTATGGCTGAGTAGTATTCTATTGTACATACGTACATCTTCTTTAACCATTCACCTGTCAATGGAGATTTAAGTTGTTTCCATGTCTTGGCTATTGTGAATAGTGCTGCTGAGAACATAGGGGTGCATGTATTTTTTGAATTATAGTTTTGTCCAGATACATGCCCAGGAGTGGAATTGCTGGATCATATGGCGACTCTATTTTTAGTTTTCTGAGGAACCTCCATACAGTTTTCCACAGTGGCTGCACCAACTTACCTTCCCACCAACAGTGTAGGAGGGTTCCCTTTTCTCCACACCCTCTCCGGCATTTGTTATTTGTAGACTTTTTAATGATGGCCATTCTGACTGGTGTGGGGTGGTACCTTATTGTAGTTTTGATTTACATTTCTCTAATAATTTAGCGATGTTGAGTATCTTTTCATGTGTCTATTGGCCATATGTATTTCTTCTTTGGAGAAATGTCTACTTAAGTCTTCTGCCCATTTTTCGACTGGGTTGTTTGCTTTTTTGTCGTTGAGTTGTAGGAGCTGTTTATATATTTTGGAAATTAAGCCCTTGTTAGTCACATTGTTTGCAAATATTTTCTACCACTGTGTAGGCTGTCTTTTCGTTTTGTTTATGGTTTCCTTTGCTGTGCAAAAGCTTTTAAGTTCAAGTCCCATTTGTTTACTTTTGTTTTTATTTCCATTGCCTTGGGAGACTGACCTAAGAAAACATTGCTATGATTTATGTCAGAGAATGTTTTGTCTATGTTGATAGGTTTTTTTAATGTTGAATTATCATTTTATTTTGAAGATAAATGGTTATATTTGATTTATATCTATATTCATAAGTGATACTGAACTATAGTTTTTTTGTCCTGGTGCTGGGCAAGTCCAGTTTGGGATCAGGCCTGTGCTGGCTTTAGACAATTATAATAGTTGGGAGGCTTGTCATCATTTTTTGGTACACTTTCTGTAACACAGGAATTATGTTTCTTGAAGATTTGATAAAACTCTCCCACAAAACTGCCTGAGCTTAGTGTCTATGTTGGGGGAACAGATTCTTTGTGAATACTATTTCAACTTTTGTGGTTACTGATCTTGGATTCTTTACTTCTTGGGCCACCTTAGGATTTACATAAAGATCATAATATTCTCGTATGATTTAAAACCCCTCCACATCTACAATAGCTCCTTCTGATGTTACTTTTGCTCTCTAAAAAGTTATACTTGCCAAACCTAATTTTTAAATTCTTTTCAAGGAACCAGTTTGCCTTTCTGACTATTTATTTTTGGCAGCATTGTGTCCTTGTTGCTGCACACAGGCTTTCTCTAGTTGCGGCGAGCAGGGGCTGCTCTTCATTGTGGTGCGTGGGCTTCTCATTGCAGTGGCTTCTCTTGTTGCGGAGCACGGGCTCTAGGCGTGCGGGCTTCAGTAGCTGTGGCACGCAGGCTCAGCAGTTGTGGCTTGCGGGCTCTAGAGCTCAGGCTCAGTAGTTGTGGCACACGGGCTTAGTTGCTCCACGGCATGTGGCATCTTCTCAGACCAGGGCTAGAACCCGTGTCCCCTGCATTGGCAGGTGGATTCTTAACCACTGCACCACCAGGGAAGTCCCTATTTCTTTTCAGTCTTTTTATACCTTTTCTTTCTTTTATTCCACATTGTCTGAATTTATTTTGCTTTCTCTAACTTACTGGGTTAAAAGTTTAATTAATTTATTTTCAGTTCTTCTTAGTACAGTGAACATTACCTGTCACTTATGGCTGCTGTTCTTTTTATTTATGACATGTGCCTTTAAATAAGGGTCAATTTCTATTTAAGAGCTACTTGTATACAACTCTCTGGGTCTGCTATATACAAGACTTATGACAGTTCTAAATACATTTAAATTTCCATTTTTCTTTATTGAGGTATAGTTGATTTACGATAGTATATAAGTTTTAGGTGTACAACATAGTTATTCACAATTTTAAAGGTTCTAATCCATTTATAGTTACTATAAAATACTGGCTATGTTTTCTGTGCTGTTCAGTATATCCTTGCAGCTTATTTATTTTATACATAGTAGTTTATACCTCTTCATCCTCTCCCCACTGGTAACCAGTAGTTTGTTCTCTGTATCTGTGAGTCTGTTTTGTTATATTCACTAGTTTTATTTTTTAGATTCCACATATAAGTGATATCATACCATATTTGTCTTTGTGTCTGACTTATTTTACTAAGACTAAACCTTCCAAGTCCATCCATGTTGTTGCAAATGGCAAAACTTCATTCTTTTATGGCTGAGTAATATTCCACTGTATATATACACCACATCTTTATCCATTCATCTGTTGATGGACACTTAGGTTGCTTCCAAATCTTGGCTATTGTAAATAATGCTGCTATGAACATTGGGGTGCATATATCTTTTTGAATTCACAGTTTCATTTTCTTCAGAGATATACCCAGGAGCGGAAAGGAATTGCTGGATCATATGGTGGTTCTATTTTTTTTTCTTCTTTTTTTTCCTCTCTCTTTTTTTTTTTTGCTGTGCTGCTTGGCTTGTGGGATCTTAGTTCCCCAACCAGGGACTGAACCCGTGCCCTTGGCAATGAAAATGCAGAGTCCTAAACACTGGACCACCAGGGAATTCCCACTATTTTCAGTTTGTTTATTTTTACCATTGTCTTTTTAAAAAAATGTTTATTGGAGTATAGTTGATTTGTTAGTTTTAGGTGTACAGTAAGGTGAATCAGTTATACATACACGTATATCCACTCTTTTTTAGATTCTTTTCCCATATAGGTCATTACAGAGTATTGAGTTCCCTGTGCTATACAGTAGGTCCTTATTAGTTATCTATTTTATACATAGTAGTGTATATATGTCAATCCCAATCTCTCAATTTATCCCTCCCCTGAACCTTTCCCCCCGGTAACCATAAGTTTGTTTTCTACATCTGTGACTCTATTTCTGTTTTGTAAATAAGTTCATCTGTATCATTTTTTTTGGTTCCACATATAAGCGATAATCATATGATATTTGTCTTTCTCTGACTTAATTCACTCAGTATGACTATCTCTAGGTCCACCCATGTTGCTGCAAATGGCATTATTTTGTTCTTTTTTATGGCTGAGTAATATTCCAGTGTATGTATGTACCACATCTTCTCTATCCACTCTTCTGTAGATGGACATTTAGGTTCCTTCCACATCTTGGCTACTGTAAATAGTGCTGCAGTGAACACTGGGGTGCATGTTATCTTTTCAAATTACGGTTTTCTCTGGATATATGCCCAGGAGCGGGATTGCTGGATCATATGGTAGTTCTATTTGCAGTTTTTTAAGGAAACTCCATACTGTTCTCCACAATGGTTGTACCAATTTACACTCCCACCAACAGTGTAGGAGGGTTCCCTTTTCTCTATAACCTTTCCAGCATTTATTGTTTGTAGATTTTTTGATGATGGCCATTCTGACCGGTGTGAGGTGACACCTCATTGCATTTTTGATTTGCATTTCTCTAATAATTAGTGATACTGACATCTTCTAATGTGCTTCTTGGCCATCTGTATGTCTTCTTTGGCAAAATGTTTATTTAGATCTTCTGCCCATATTCTGATTGGGTTGTTTTTCTGTTACTGGGCTGCATGAACTGTTTGTATATTTTGGAGATTAATCCCTTGTTGGGCACTTCGTTTGCAAATATTTTCTCCCATCCTATAGGTTGTCTTTTTGTTTTGTTTATGGTTTCCTTTGCTGTGCAAAAGCTTTTAAGTTTAATAGGTTTCATTTGTTTATTTTTATTTTCATTACTCTAGGAGGTGGATCAAAAAAGATATTGCTGTGATTTATGTCAGTGTTCTGCCTATGTTTTCCTCTAAGCGTTTTATAGTATCTGGCCTTACACTTAGGTCTTTAATCCTTTTTGAGTTTATTTTTGTGTATGGTGTTAGAGAGTGTTCTAATTTCATTCTTTCACATGTAGCTGTCCAGTTTTCCCAGCACCACTTATTGAAAAGAGACTTTTTGCCATTGTATATTCTTGCCTCATTTGTCACAGATTAGTTGACCATAGGTGTGTGGGTTTATTTTTAGTTTTTTGAGTAACCTCCATACTGTTTATCACAGTGGCTGCACCATTTTACATTACCACCAACAGTGTACTAGGGTTCCCTTTTCTCCACATTCTCACCGACATTTGTGACTTATGATCTTTTTATGATAGCCATTCTGACAGGTGAGGTGATACCTCACTGTGGTTTTGATTTGCATTTCTCTGATGATTAGCGATGTTGAGCATCTTTTCATGCATCCACTGGCCATCTGTACGTTGTCTTTGGAAAATGTCTATTCAGATCTTCTTTCCATTCTTAAATCAGGGTTTTTGATATTGAGTTGTAAGAGTTAAATTTCCATTTTGATCTTTGGTGAGGAAGGGGGGTATCAAGTCATTTGCTGAGTCTTTGTCACTTGGCATAAAGATCAATTTCTGTACATGTTGTATACTATTTGAATTTGAAGAGAATTTTTTTTTGGCGGGGAGGGCAAAATTTTGTATTCAGTATATGTATTTGGTTAAGCTTTTAAAAACCATTCTGTTCCAACACTTACTAGTTTTGTTTTGGTCTCAACCTGTGAGCCCAAGATGTGTATCAAGCCCCATTTCTCCTTGTAAGTCTGTCAGTTTTTGCCGCATTAGGCACACGATTCATGACTGATGTCCTGATGAACTGTTCTGTCCCTTTCAGTGCTCTTGGTCTGGAATCCCCCTTCGGATTCGGACATTGCTCTGCCGCCTTTTTGGGGGTAGATTTCTTTTTGTTAGTAATGGTTTAGTTTATCTTAAAATTCTAAACCTTCCTATGCGTTTTTGTTTTAGATGTGCCTCTGTAAACGGTTTTAGCTAGAATTATTTTTTAATACATTCAGAAAGTATCATTTAATATGTAAATTTATTCTAATTAATTAACAGGCTTTCTTTCTTTTTTTTTTTTTGCGGTATGCAGGCCTCTCACCGTTGTGGCCTCTCCTGTTGCAGAGCACAGGCTCCGGACGCGCAGGCTCAGCGGCCACGGCTCACAGGCCTAGCTGCTCCGTGGCATGTGGGATCTTCCCGGACTGGGGCACAAACCTGTGTCCCCTGCATCGGCAGGCGGACTCTCAACCACTGCGCCACCAGAGAAGCCCAACAGGCTTTATTTCTTAAACCTTTCCTGCCTTAACTGAATTTTATCAACTTTTCCCTCCTCGCCACCCCCCCAATTCTTTTTGAAGTGTTTAACAGTGTCTAATGTTAAGCCATTGTCTCTCTTCTCAAGAAAGCTTAGCATGCTTTCACTTCTTCCCCAAACTGATTTGATTACTTAAAAATTTAACACTCAGGGGGCTTCCCTGGTGGCACAGTGGTTGAGAATCTGCCTGCCAATGCAGGGGACACAGTTCAGTCCCTGGCCCAAGAAGATCCCACATGCTGCGGAGCAACTAAGCCTGTGCGCCACAACTACTGAAGCCTGTGTGCCTAGAGCCCATGCTCCATGAGAGAAGCCACCGCAATGAGAAGCCTGTGCACTGCAACAAAGAGTAGCCCCTGCAACTAGAGAAAGCCCATGCACAGCAACGAAGACCCAACACAGCCAAAAATAAATTAATTTATTAAAAAAAAAAAAGAACACTCAGAGCTTTTGACAAGTTTTACTAAATTTTCATTAGTTTTGTATCTCAGTTGCTTCTTTCTAAACTATTTTTTCTTTACACTGTTTTTCCAGAAGGCATAAGCAGTTGGTAAGCTGAGTCTTTATTTCTGAAAACATCTTTTATTCTCACATTTTAAAGATATTTGGATGGTTTTTTGTCACCTTGCATCTAGGGTTGCAGATAAGAAGATTAATGTCTGATTATACTTCCTTTGTAAGTTATTCTGTTTTTTTCTTATAGTTTTTAGGATTTTTCTTTGTATAGTTTTTGTTTTTTACCATATGAGGTATATTTTAAATTCTGTTCAGAACCTTTGTGAGCCCTTTCAATCAGTTCTGGGAAAATGTCTTTTTTCAGATAATGCTTATAATTTACTCTCCCTCTTTTCTCCTGCTAGATCTAAGCCTAGTGAGTGGTGAGGGCTGCCTGGGACTGTTCCTGCTGTAGAACCCTCAGCAAACCTCCCTGTTCACTGCACCTGGAAACCCTGCTCCCACCTTTGGTGTGCCACTACTAAAATGCTACTTTTACACTTCTGTTGTTTCGCTCTTCATTCCAATCCTGTTTTCAGAATCTCTTATTCCTCGGGCATTAGTTAACTAAGAAAGAATTTTTTGTTTTTACTTTAAAAATCTTTTATATCTTTAAGATTTGAGAAAACAAAACCACTTTAACAAACCAGTTTCCTAATAAGAATTTCTGTGGTGACATAGTTTGGGCCCAACCAGGTAAGATGTCAAATGAGGGGTTCCCTCAAATACATTTAATTAGAAAACCATTCAGCTCAAGCCCACTGGATGGATAGTGATGGTTTAAAAATGCCTGGTGAATGAATAACTGCATTTTCTATATGCAGGCACCAAGGCACAGAGGATGAAGCCCTGGCTACCAGGGGCAAAGGCTTTAGAATTTGACCTACCTCGCTGAATCCCCGTTTGGCTGCTTACTTACTGTGTACCACAGCATGCTGGGTGAATTACTTAACCCCCTCTGTCAGTTTCTTCATCTATAAAGTGGGAATGATGACAGTAACTCCTACTTTAAAGGACCTATGGGGGTTAAATCTATAAAATGTTTACCACAAAGCCTGAAATATAGATACTAGTTATTCATAAATTATCCAGGTTATTAAAAAATAAAATGTTCAAAAACTATTTGGAAGCAATCAATCAAAATTTCCAGCTGACAGTAGTTTTATCATTTCTCATTTTCTAGATATTAACTATCTAGTTTCTATGGGTCTGATCTACAAGGGCATTAATTTTTCCTTTGTGCAGATGAAATATTGGTTAATATATTGGAAATGGGAACATTTTCCCACAAAGTTATAGCCACAATATCCCTCACTTTTCAGCTAGATGAAAACTCAAACAGCACCTCCATAGTAAGAACTTTAACCTACCAGTTTGGTATGCAGCTTCTGCTGCCATCTCTGAAAGACTAACTGCAGTCATCCAGGTGGTTTCCAACTTCAAGTACTCTTGCTGTTTTGAAGTCATCTATAAATTAAACAAAGCACTTTAGACAACATGACTCTGCATTACGTCATTAAGCACATTTAAATGGACTATCCAATAGTAGACTGAGAGAACAGCTACTGGTAAAACACCTTCATTCAATCATTTAGATAACCACAATGAGGTAGGAGCACTAATACAGAAACGCCAAGTAACTTTTTGCTCACCTCAACTCTGGCTCCTATGATCACCTGCCACACTTCGTCTTCCTCCTGTGAATTCATTTTCCCAAGTAAACTTGTGTATTGTCGGTACAGAGAAATTAAGGTATAAACAGCCTACAAATATAGAATAAATGAGTAAAATAAGTGAGGCATATTAGGGTTAGTGAGACTTACACCACAAGGTGAAGTCCCATTGCAGCAAACTGGCTCTTCAGTCCTCCTGCCTCACTGAACCTGCAGTACCGTATGAAGTAGAGGCATTATCCCAGGACATCTGTATCTCCACTTGTAAACTTCTGTGTTTTAAAAGCTTGTTAGCAATTTAGACATACAAAAAGAACATAACGCAGATGGAAAACTCAGAAAACTGGGAATAAAGCTGCTGGAAAATGAAGGTAAAGAAACATATAAATAAGACTTTTAAAAATGATTCTGATTATCCACATACTCTCTATTAGCTCAGATCAGTGGTTTTCAAACTGTCCTCACATAGAAGCCCCTGGTACCCCCAACTGAACCAGATCAGCATGGTCCCCCTGTCTTATATACTGGGCTGCTGTATTTAAGATTTTTCTTTTAAAAAGGGTTCCTGAACAGTGAGGCCGACCACAGCCCCTTCCCAGAGGGCGAGTGTCCCACCTGCAGGGGCCCTACATTAAATAAGGATAAAGCAAAACTCTAATTCAAAAAGATACAAGCACCCCTATGTTCATAGCAGCACTATTTACAGTAGCCAAGATATGGAAGCAGCCTATATGTCCACTGACTGACAGATGAATGGATAAAGATGTGGTATATATATATACAATGGAATATTAATCAGCTATAAAAAAGAATGGAACAGGGGCTTCCCTGGTGGCACAGTGGTTAAGAATCTGCCTGCCAACACAGGGGACACAGGTTCAAGCCCTGGTCTGGGAAGAGCCCACGAGCCACAACTACTGAAGCTCACACGCTTAGAGCCCGTGCTCTGCAACGAGAAGCCACCACAAGGAGAAGCCCACACACCGCAATGAAGAGTAGCCCCCGCTCGCCACAACTAGAGAAAGCCCATGCACAGCAACAAAGGCCCAACTCAGCCAAAAATAAATAAAAATTTATTTTAAAAAAATGGAATAATGCCATTTGCAGCAACATGGATGATCATACTAAGTGAAGTAACCCAGAAAAAGACAAATCATATGATATCACTTGTATGTGGAATCTAAAATAATGCTACAAATGAACTTACAAAACAGAAACAGACTTGCAGATATAGAGAACAGACTTGTGGATGCTGAGGGGGAGGGAGGTGAGGGAAAGATGGATTGGGAGTTTGGGATTAGCAGGTGCAAACTATTATATAGAGAATGCATAAACAACAAGGTCCTACTATACAGCACAGGGAACTATATTCAATATCCTGTGATAAACCATAATGGAAAAGAATATGAAGAAGAATATATGTGTAACTGAATCACTTTGCTGTACAGTAGAAATTAACACAACATTGTAAATCAACTATACTTCAATAAAAAAATTTTTTAATAAAATAAAATGAATAATAAAAAGGGTTCCTGGAGAAAGTCTAAAAACCAGTAATTTAGATCAGGACTCAGCCAACTTTTTTTTGGAAAGGGCCAGAGAGTGGCCCTACAATCTCTGTTTGCAACTATTCAACTCACGAAAGCAGTCATAGACAATACACAAAAAAAACGAGCCTGACCGTGTATCAATCCAACTACAAACGCAGGCATCAGACCCGATGCGATCTGTGAGCCATAGTTTGCTAACCACTGACTTAGATGACCAAGACTTAACAAGAGGACACTTACCTTAGTATATTCAGTGATTGCTTCAATCAATGCGTATGTGGTCTGAGAAAGAAAGGTAGAGGTGCTATCTGTTACCAAAGACACAGCCCTCCTCATTAATGCATCATTACTAAGAGAATGAGGCTCCGGTTTCTGAAACACACAAACATTTTTAGTCAATTTTGAACCTAAAGCTTGAGCTGAGATCATAGACAGCCAAGTGAAAAATGTAATTCTCACACTGCAACTGCACTATGATGCTTCTGTGTTAACTTTTTCTTTTTAAGCTTTATTTTCGCTATTTAAGACAACATATGAAAATAATTCTAGAATATGCTTTCTACCTACTTTTGTTGCTTATTATCTGCTCCAAAAAGCAAAGTATTTCTTTTTATCAAATAAAAGGCTAGTATTTATAATCAACAAATTTCATGAAGTTATGATTCATTCATTACCACAGTGCTAGATGCTTGGGATATAAAGATAAATTAGAAAATTAATGCAATCAAGTACCATGGGAGCTGTGGAAGAAGTCTGGAGGGGCACATGTAAGATAGCAATCACTTCTACGTTGAATGAGAATAACTTAGAAAAGGCTTCATAGAGTTGACAAGGATTAAGCTGAGTCTAAGGAAGTAAATGGTGGAGAGGGCAAATCTGCAGAATGAGCTGTACAGTCTTGATGTGGGGGAGAGGAGACGCTTCCCTCTGACCTCAGCTGTTATTTAAAAAAAAAAAAAAGGGCAGTATAAGTGTCTCACGAGTTAAGGGAATGTGGTGGCCAACTTGATTAAATATTGGCAACTATGATGACAAGTCATCCCTAACTTTCCCTTTTTCTCCCATAGCAGAGGATTTATTGTATCAGAACTAACAAACCAATCCCTCTATCGTCTGTTGTCTTTTTGCTATTTAAAGTATAAGCACACTGAATCACTACCTGTTGAAAGTAGCAATTAAGAAATATCTCTGATACATGAACAAATCATGAATTTTATATTTATATTTCATTCAATCAACTAAGTAAGTATTCATTATGTACCTAGCACTGAGGGGCTAGAAAGGAAAGAATGATATCATCTCTGCTTGTGAGAAGCTAACTTTGACCTGTTCTGATAATCTGTGTCTTCATAATGCTCTCCATTTTACAAGGCATGTGTACTTGTTCCTCACAACAGTCTAGGTATTAGCACTTCTCTTTTAATGAGGACACGGAAGCTCAGAATAGTTATGTAACTCTCCTCAAAAGTACACATGTAGACCTCAAACCAAATCTTCTCACTCCCAAGTTTCCATTATGCTCTGCTGACTCAGGGGAGTCAAATAGATTATCATCAAATATCAAAATAGACAATATAAGTGGTCAGAGAGGGAAATCATTGTTGGCCAGGAACTAGGAAAGGCTTTAAAAAGAGGTGGGGGCTTCCCTGGTGGCGCAGTGGTTGAGAGTCCGCCTGCCGATGCAGGGGACGCGGGTTCGTGCCCCAGTCCGGGAAGATCCCACATGCCGCGGAGCAGCTAGGCCCGTGAGCCATGGCCGCTGAGCCTGCGCGTCCGGAGCCTGTGCTCCACAACGGGAGAGGCCACAGCAGTGAGAGGCCCGCGTACCGCAAAACAAAACAAAACAAAAACAAAACAAAAAAAAGAGGTGGGATTTGGGTCTCAAGACAACTAGGATTAGCATGGACATGCGTCCTGGGTTAGAAGAAACAATGAGGAAAAGAATACATATGATGTATGCAGGGGATGTCGGGAATCTAGCCTGGTTGGAGTGGATGGCACAAGGGGGATGAGACTGGCTAGGGCACTGGAGTGCGAGGAGAGTTTGCTGGATTTTAGCTCTGTAACACATTACGGGGAGCCACTGCAGGCTCTGAAGAACGAAAGTGGCACTGCTGTTCCTACAAGAGAATGATTAGAGGCTCCTGTCAACCAGAGGCTCCTGGCATGTGGCCTAGAACTGAGGTAACTAGGGCTTAAGAATAGTATACGAACTAGAAAGGACAAACACAGGGGACTTCTCTGGTGGCACAGTGGTTAAGACTCCGCGCTCCCAATGCAGTGGGCCTGGGTTCTTTCTCTGGTCAGGGAACTAGATTCCACATGCGTGCCGCAACTAAGAGTGCATGTGCTGCAACTAAGGAGCCGGGGAGCTACAACTAAGACCCAGCGCAACCAAACAAATAAATAGGTAAACATTAAAAAAAAATAAAAAGGACAAACACACAAAAAATCTTTTGGAGGAAGAAAGAAAAGGCTGTCCTAACAATGACTGAAAATGGCTTGGTGTCCAAGTAAGGATTTTAGGGTTAAAGGGTCATTAGTACACAGAGATGAGGGCTGAAGTGAGGCACAAAAAGGGAAAGGCTCACGAGTGAGCCTCAGAAGATGCTGAAAATACTTGTGATAGATGGAATTAATCTTGTTGCCGTGATAAACACACATTTAAGTATCAGGAATGTTTTGCCAAAATGGGGTTTGCCGATTTCTTATTTAGCTCTTCCTGATAAAGCATATAACGGTTTTTTTTTTTTTGCGGTACGCGGGCCTCTCACTGCTGTGGCCTCTCCCGTTGCGGAGCACAGGCTCCGGACGCGCAGGCTCAGCGGCCATGGCTCACGGGCCCAGGCGCTCTGCGGCATGTGGGATCCTCCCAGACCGGGGCATGAACCCGTGTCCCCTGCATCGGCAGGCGGACTCTCAACCACTGCGCCACCAGGGAGGCCCCCTATAACGGTTTTTTAATAAGGTACCACTTTCATATCACTGTCTACTTGACAACTCCACCTAGATGTCATTTCCAAAACTGAACTCTTGGTTTCTTCCTCCCCAAACCCATTCCTCTCCATCCCAGTATATGGCAACAGCATTCTCTCCGTTGCTTAGGCCTTTTAAAAGTACTGGAAGCGAAGTTATATACTTCACACCTAGCCCATTGGCAACTCCTGCTGATGGCATTCAGCCCGCTCCCCCCACCCAAGCCAAGCCCGCGATCATCTCATGCCTGGACCCCTGCTGGTCTTTTTAGTTCCACACAGCCACCTTTAAAAACTTACGTCAGATCATAATAATCTTATGTTACAATCCTCTGTGGCTTCTTTTCCATAATAAAATCCAAAGCTCTACAATGGCCCACAAAGTACATTCTGGTCCTGAGCTAACTCTGTGAGCTGAGCTCATCTATTTCTCTCTCTCTCTCCCCCACCTCATTCCACTTTCTCCTCTTCCTTCTCTCCAGAATGTAAGCTTTATGAAAGCAGAAACTTCGTTTGATTTGCTCGTACGGTCTCAGTGTGTATGGCACATAAAAGTTGCCCAATAAATTTTTGTTGAATGAAAGACTATCTTGTTGACACTGTAATATGTTCTTTTCTTTCTTCCCTCTTGATACAATCTGACCAACTTGACATAGTGTTCCTACCAAATACTACTATTAAAATGGAAATATTACTATATTTGCTCAGCTCTGACAAGAAGATGCCGATACACTAGGAAGTGGGGAGGAGCGCGGGGTAAAACCATGAGAGCTTGTCAGATGCTTCACTGCCCACCTGGGACTTCAAGAGGACACAGTACACAAAGACAACACGGAGTGACAGGACAGTACTTCACCTGTGCAATAGGAACTGCACACAGGGTTACCCCAAAGCCAGCAGCCACGGTTTTGTGCCATGGTCTTATCAATTCCGAGAAAGAGCGCTTCTCACAGTTAGCCACGACCGGCACACACAGTTTGTACCTAGAAACAGAACTCAAATTTAGTAAGGCACAACCACCAACCTGTAAAAGCCTCTTCAATTTACTGTTATTTGCAGGGGCTGGAGACTCAAACTCGGGCCACGCTGGAACCCAAATGACGACGTAGCGTGGCCTTCCACACGACAGGGCTCTGTGCGGAGCTGGGGGGACTGGAAAGGCCCGGGCTAGAAGAAACCGCTACTTGGCTCCCCGCGCGGGAAGGCGGGCCGATGGTGCCGCAGTTTAAGAGCTACCAGGTGTGGACGTTTAAGAGGTGGTCTCAAAGCCTTTTAAAAACTCAGGCCAAAATAAAACGCTTCTGCAGGCAGGATTTAGCGCTGGCCCTCTGGCCTAGGCTGCAAGTGCTCTGATGGTCCCCTGGAGCCCGCAGGCGTCAAGAGGCCGAGGGAGCAGGGCCCGCGGGGAGACAGGCAAGTTCCGGGGGCTCCTCCGCCCTCACGGAAAACCTCCTCCGGGAACCCGCCGCCTGCCCGGGCCTCTCCCCCTACTCTCCCCAGTGACTTCAATGGGCCAACCAGAGTCACTTCGCGGGCAGGCCGAGCGCCCCCCAAAAGACAGCCCGAGGGTGGGGGAACGCGCTTTCGGCAGGTGGGAAAACGGAAAAGCCGTCAGTGAGACACGAAGCCCGGGCTTGGCCGAGGAGGAGGGAGGCCTCTGGCCCGAGGCAGAGGCGGGACGTCCTCAGACCTCCGAGAGGGGCGGGACGCCGTGACCCTCTCGGCCGAGAAGGGAAGCGCGCGCCCGCAAGGCCGGGGCTGCGGCCCGGGCGCGGCGCTCTCAGCGTCCCCTCCCTCTGTCCGACCCTGACCTCCTACACGACCTCAAGCCTTACCTGAAGAAGAAGGCTACGCTCCGCGACAGCCAACTCCGTAGAGCCGCCATCCCCCGTCGAACGGACCTCACACGCACACGCCGGAAGTGACGCCACTTCGGAGCGGGGGGCGGGCACGCGGCCCCCACTTGAGAGGGCCTCTTCACATGACCACACCCCCCACCCGAGGGCGCAGCCGGGATTGGACAGACGGGGAGAGAGGGGGCGGGGCTGAGGGTAACGGCTCTAACGGCCTGGCGGGACACCCGACTGCCGGAGCTTCCGCGTGGGGCGGGGCGGGCCGTGTGAGGACGCGGAGCGGGCGGAGCCAAGTCGTTAGTCGTGGAGGGTGGTTGGACTGAGGCCCTTCACCTCGGGAGAGTTCTCTCGTTAGCTGGCCGTGCGGGTCTGTCAGGACAGAAGTCCGAGGCGGAGCAGCGCTCTGCTGGGCAGGCTGCTGCTGGGGCGGGGGGCGGGGCGGGAGGGGCGGGGAGCCGGGCCAGCGGCGCTGTCACTTCAGCACCAGGAAATAGGTGGTCCAGCCGGCCAGCAGCAGCGCCCCGATGAGCACCGTGTAGCTGAGGAGCACGAAGGCCAGCAGCTCCCGCAGCAGCTGCAGCACGTGGATGGTGGTCGAGGCCGGCATCGCCCTGCGCGGGGGACCCGAGGACCTGCGGGGCAGGGCACCCGGGAGACCCTGAGCACGCAAAGAGGACGGTTCTCTCCCCTTGACCAACCTCCGCTGGACCCTAAGCAAGCGCTGCTGAGCCAGGCACTGTTATAGGCAGCGTGGACACAGGGGGCTAGACTAGGTCCCGGCCCTCTGAGTGAACATACTTTCCTAAGGCTAAGGAAGCCCAAAGTGCTGATTTTCTCCATTAACAACCACCTGGACACTGCACTGACACTACAGAATTCTTTTAAACAGAAAGTTCTCCTCATTCTTCGGCTCCCGATCTGGATCTGGGCTCAGAGAAGAGAAGCCTGGCGGTTCCCAGACCCCGCTGCTGCACTGGTCTTCATCCCCCGCCCTCTCCTCCCATCCACCTCCTTCATTTTTAATGTTGTGAGTGCTGCTAATGCGCTGGTGAAGTAAAGCTTTCTTTTGCCATCATTCGAGCTGCAGCCCCAGCTGTCAGCGCTCCTTGGGAGGGGAAGAGAAGAGCCTTTTGAGTAGGGGGAAAGCAGCAGCCCCTCACTGCAGCCCCTCTGCAATTCCTCTGGCCCCAAGGCTTATTAGTACACAAGAGTTTGAGGATCCCTGCTTTGTGGCCAGGCCTGCTTGCCCTTCTGGCCAGCCAGGATAGCAGAGTGCCAAGAGGTGGGTAGCAATTTGATCCTGGGCTCATCTCCTTCCCCACCGTGCTCTTGGCATCTGCTCCAGCGCTCTATCTTCCACCACAGATGGAATCATATGGTAACAATCACAAACCAGTTCTTTACCTCCACTGCTGCCCTGCCCAGCAACGCCCCTCAGTGCCAGCCACCAGCTTCCCTTTCTCCCCACTTCACTCACTCAGGAAAGTTTCCACGACTCGTCCACCGCAGCACCTCCACGGTCCCTCTCTGGTCTGGTGTCCAAAGGTAGGCTTGCGTGCACTCCAGCGATGTCAGCAGAGCTGAGGGATTTTCAGGCAGCAGCTGCACTCACCAACTAGGTGTGGTCTAGAGACCAATCACAATCTTCACGTGGTCCCTGAGCTCTCACGGAGCTGCGCACAGGCGATCCCAGACCAGGCGGGGCGCTGGCAACCCTGCCCGCCCTCTGCCTATGTCACCACCACGGCCCACAGCGCTCTGAACTTGCCTGCAAAGCTCCTGACTTAGATGGGCTGAGCAAGTGGTACACTAGGGGGGATTTCATGGCCCTCTTGTCTGGCTTTTCTAAACACTGCAGGTGGGATACAGTCCAAATCCTAACAAACTCCCACTGAGAGCAGTCCCATCCTACTCAAGTCTCAGACAAGAAGAACCACTGTACGTCCAACACTCATGACTGCCCAACTAAAGCAAAAGCTGTTGTCTTAAAACATATGCAAGTTCGAGCATTTGTGTGTGTGCGTGTGAGAACCAGCTCAGAGAACCAAGAGCTCCCAAGTGCTTGATTCTAATTCACAGAGTTTAGCAGGTTAGAGACTCATTATACAGTCACCTTCCCAATGTGCCCACTTCCAATTTCAACTCCTCCAAATGCCAGGCAAAAAGAACCAGTCAGGATTTCAGCCAGTAAAGAACAGACCCTTTCCCAGATGTAACAATGAAGGGAAAAGAAAGCACAAACTTTATGCTGCTTCTGATTCTTCTGCTTTTTGTAGTAGTTTGTAGTAAGAATATGTTTTGACCTTTAAAAAAAAAGCAGGCAGTGTGGACATCAACCCTTTTATCAACATCATCATCCAGAAGCAAATGGCTCTTTAATTTGATCAGGATCTCTTATTATCAAATCATTGCCCCGCCGCAGCTGGGCTGAAAACAGGAGCAGAATATTATCAAGCTGCGCAGGAAGCCAGTGAGTAGTAATTGCTCCCCCCAGAGAACTGGTCATCTGGAGGGCTCTGTGTCCTGCCGAGTCACAGGAAAGAGAGTACAGCTGAGATTTATACCCTCATCCCACACCAAAGTAACAGATGAAAAAGGCGATTAAAATAGGCCTCATTCTGTTCCCCTTTAACTCTCACAAGCTTCAAATGGATATCTCAAGTCAGTTATGTGTTCCAGCCTTTGCAGACTCTAGTCACCACCCAATCCGGGGGTATTTTACAGCAACGAGTAACTGGAGCTGAGAAACATTATGTCGCTTGAAGTTCATATGCATTCATTTAGAAGAGAATCTGAGAAATTTTACATTACTGCCTTTGATTGTTGGATGACAAAACGGCATCCTCTATTTTCTACAGTATGTCATCATTAAACCATATGATTGAATATAATACACCAGGCTCTAGAGTATAATTCACAGTCTGTTCATAATTCATAGTCTATGTGATGTCTGTATTTCTGTGCCTTGCCATCTTTATTACAGCCCCTCTTCCTGGCTGCTTTAGATACTCAGTTCGTTCTGGTGTTTTGTTGTTGTTTTTTAAGAAGTATTTCTTCTTGAGTTCAACTCTGCTGAATACAAACACTTCCTCCTGGTGACAGGCCAGTCTTTAACATACAACTGAGAACAAGAGACTCCATGTCGGATTAATCATAATCCACTTGCCGTGAGGGCAGAGCTACAGTGGACTATCGCATGGAGATGCTCCCTTCCCAGTTCTCTTCAAGAACTAAATGGGCTGTTTTTAATCCTCCTCCTTTTAACCATTAGTCTCTTGCTCCACAGTTAAACTACAGTTCAAATACTTACTTCTCTGTTGGCTAAAATTCAAAAGTGTACAGTATGACACAAAATAGTGTCTATGTAGACTTCTTTGTCTATGTAGACTTCTTTTTGGTGGGACTGCTGGTGTAGAACCGTCTACCCAACTAGACAAAAGTCCAGACATGATGTAAACAATCCACCCTCTCCAGGAATAAATGTACCATTCACATACCCTTTTTCTCAGTAAGGGCACACTCCTTTGAGACAAAGACTGCTTCAAGTATTAAATGAACTTACACAAAGGCGTATAATATATAATTATCCACCACTTTCTATTTGCATACAAATGAAGCAATTGATGTTTTGAAGTCTTCTGCTGAATGCATTTTTAGGAGCTGACCTAACTATGCTCGGAGCAAGCAAGTACAGAGCCACCAGTGAATGCAGACACACGAGACACAACCGAGTACCTGTTCACGGGACAAAACCCCAGCCAAGGAGACTTGACTGGACTTAAATTGAATCCCATGAGCCGAAAACACTTACAGACAAGGTGGATTTCATTCTCTAAAGCAGCTGAGACTCACAACCGCTGGGGCTGGAAGGTATAAACTAATCTCCCTGGGATAACAAGTAGCTGAAAAAGGATTCCTAAAACAGGAATCATATTAAGACCTTTCCAAATACTGAATGTCAAAGCCAAGTTAAATCCTCGAGTACCTAATCTTTTAAATATTCCCTCTTCTACCCCTCATTCTTACATTAAGGAGATTTTTTAAAAAGTACAGAATTTCTCCTTCACTCATAACATGCAGTGTGCTAAGAGACTTCCACTAGCGAAAGAAAGTCAGGAAAACATGTACGGGTACTAATTAACAGTAGAAATGACACCTGGGGAAGGACACTGACTTTGGCCCCCAGCAAAGACGGGGATCAGCTAATTTGGCTGGAGACTCGGGCAAGGGCTGTGACACCGTCAATTTGGTCCCCTTCTTGGCCTTAACTCCTCCAGACGCTGGGATAGAGCAGGAGGGAGATTTCCAACTTCTCCAGCAGCACCCAAGCTCCTCTGTCCTGCAGTCTAGCAGTCTCCCGTAGGAAGGTAGCAGCTGGACTCCAAGATCATTGACAAGCTGCGCCAGAGGGGGATGGAGTCACCGGACCACGGACTGAAACGGGGCTGGGTGTTTTCTAGCAAAATAAATGCCAGAGGCCGAATAGGTGTGTCTGCAGACTGCTGGGGAAGCATGTGTGACACTTACCGGGGAGGGGGAGCTGCCGGATGCTGGAGAAACTGAGCTGCCACTGCTCACAGTGGGACTGGCTGGATGGTGCGGCCCACGATGGGCAGGGGAGAGAACTGGAGGCATCTACCATTGAAACGTCTTAGAGTTAATAACACGTGCACTAAGAACGCGTCTTTGAATGGTTACACTCTCAGGAAGCGGCTCCCTAATTATTATGTTACTCAAAGTAAAAAGCCCTTGATAAGTATGGGACCCATACCGACTTAGCTCATCAGGCAGATCCTAAACCTGTTCTGGGGAAAGCAGCTCTTCCAAACCTCTTGCTTTTTAGAAGCAGAGGAATCAAAAACAGAAGGTACACAACTTGCCTTAATTACCAGATAAGGTAGAGACTGGTGACACTGAACGTAATGTGCCCTGTTCTGCAGGAAAAAGAAATCTCAACTCAGGGATAATACTAGCCCTAGGCCCCCAGCACTCAGCCACTGCCCTAGGCATGATGCACCTTTAAGAAATTCAGCACTATTTATTAGGGGTCGGACCTTCCACTTTTATTTTCATTTTTTACCTGCTTGGTCCCTGCTTTCTTAAGAACTGGACCCATCTGTGTGGCTGTATAGATTATCCATCCCACCATCCTTAATGTATTTCCAGAGGTCTCTAATGAAGATCCTGAGCTCAGAACATTAAAAACTGTTATGTCTTTTACCCTGGCTGATTCTCTTCCATTCTTCTTTCTTTAAGAAATTAGGAACACAAAAGACAATCAGAAAGGAGAAAACAGCGTAATTTAAGAAGCTGACCCCAAAGTAAATTCTGTATCTCGTGTTATTCCTCCATGGGGTTGTACTTCCTTCCAGCAACTTCTTTAAAGGAGTTTATTCTGCGGTTCACCGGTAAGTCTCCTTTGAACGCCCTAGAAAGGTTTTTCCATTAGCGACTCTATCCAGCTGGCCCCGTTTATTAGCTTAGTGGTGGCGATGACGTATTCTGTACCTCCATCTTCCAGCTGAGAAAGAAATCGCAGGGCAGCAATTTCAGCAAAGGTTACACCCCCGAGGAAAAATATCAGAGTGACTCGGTTTTCTCCCGGTTGACCTAAAATAAAAACATTTCAGAATGAAGAATTATTATTGATGCTTCTCTCCCCACCTCTTAAAAAAATTACACCATTCCTAAGGAAAAAGAGTCATATATGTCTTGGTACAGACAATTCATTTGAAACTCAGGACCATGATTTTGATCTCAATGTTTTTTCTAACTTCTGAGATCCTCAGTTCAGAGGTTGAAAGCGGCTTCTCCTGAGGGAGTAGTGGGTCCTAGTGCTTACAATATAATTCACAACTAACAAAAGAGGTGTGTATATCGGACTCTGACTCCTAAGTACTTTACAATGTATTTTACAAAGCAATTGCATAATACGTGAAAAGCACACTAACACTACATAATCATCTGTGGATACGGGCCGTGGACTTACGTTTCTTTTGTAGCCCTGTGGGCAACGGCTGCCGTTCCTCAAAGTGGGGCCCTGGGAGGATGCGCAGAACTTCCTCAATACTGCGCCAGCCGGGCCGGGAAAGCAGCTGGGCCAGGCGCACGCTGAGAGGGGCATAACCACTGTACACATACGATATGTCCGTGGGATTCTGTTAAATAATTAAAGGAAAAAAGGCCTGCAGAGAGGGTGAGAGAGAGAGACGTATAGCTGCCTAACTGTGGCTTGTGGGGTAACCCAAAATTATTTGATTTGGCTTTGAAGGCAGAAACACAAACCCCCGAAATAGCCTGCTCCAATATTGAAATATCCTGCTGCAATATCAAAATATCCTGTTCCAGTCCACCCCTGCTGGGCTCTGCTCTTAGCAGCCAAAGGTTTACTTTTGACTCAAATCTTCAACAGCCACTCAAAGCATCTATAGGTACTGAAGATGAAAAATTGTTACTTGGTTTGGCAAGAAACTTCTTGGACGGTAAAGTGGAACTCCCTAGCCGAGAATATAACCCTTGAACACAGCAATTCCACTTTCAGGCACTTATCCCACAGAGGGGCTTGTACTCTAGAGGACAAAAGACCAAAGCACAAAGATATTAACTGCAACACTGTGCGAACTAGCAAAGGACTGCAAACGACCTGAATTTCTATCAGTAGAAATCTGATAAATCATAAAATAAGATGTATCTGAAAAACCACTAGGTAGCAATTAATTTAAAAAATTATTTTATTTTAGGGGCTTCCCTGGTGGCGCAGTGGTTGAGAATCTGCCTGCCAATGCAGGGGACACGGGTTCGAGCCCTGGTCTGGGAAGATCCCACATGCCGCGGAGCAACTAGCCCCGTGAGCCACAATTACTGAGCTTGCGCGTCTGGAGCCTGTGCTCCGCAACAAGAGAGGCCGCGATAGTGAGAGGCCCGCGTACCGCGATGAGGAGTGGCCCCCACTTGCCACAACTAGAGAAAGCCCTCGCACAGAAACGAAGAGCCAACACAGCCATAAATAAACAAACAAACAAACAAATAAATAAAAAGAGCTTGTTAAAAAAAAATTATTTTATTTTATTCTTGGCCTTGGCGCTCAGCCTGAGGGATCTTAGTTCCCCGACCAGGGATCAAACCCAGGCCCCCTGCAGTGGAAGCTCAGAGTCCTAACCACTGGACCGCCAGGGAAGTCCCTAGGTAGCAGTTAAAAAGAACTTAAAAGAATGAGGAGATCACAGAAGGCTCTTCAAGATACAGTGTTAAGTGGGGGTGGGGTGGGGAAAGTGGTCAGCGCCGTGAAGAGCTGAACTAATCTACAACTTACGTTGTACAACACAGGAATTAAGATTATCTATATTCCCACTGGACAAAAACAATCCAATTTTGCTACTGAGGCAGGAGACTGTTTGTTAGCTTTTGCGGCAAGACGCAGCCTAATCAAGTCCCTTATGAAAAACCAAAAAATAAGAAAAATGAAACTTAGGATGATTGGAGTAAATAATAAATATAAAGCAAAGCGCACCCTACTTTGGAGACCAGTGGTATAGAATACGCACCATTTACGTAAAAATGTTTGTCTGTACGTAGAATCTTTCTGGAAGGATAGACTACAAACTCGCCTCGTTACGGTGCTCGCCTCTGAGGGGAACCTGAGGCTGGATGTGGGAGGAGCCTTGCCTCCCACTGTTTGCTCTCCCTGTGCTGGATCTGTGCTGGACCCTCCCGCATTTCTCCTTGTTGCTCTGTGCCCCAGAGGCAGCCCCATGGGCTCTGTACCAGCTGGAAACTGGAGAGAAGATGGCAGCGTGAGTTGTTGCCCTGACTTCCCCTCTGTGGTGCTGCCAGAGGTTGGCTGTGTCCCTCGGCTTGTCAGACGGCCTGGCCACACAGTTCTCCTCTCCCGGTTCTGGAACAGCCCCCTTCCCCTGCCCTCAGGCCTCGGCTGGGGAAGGTTCCCCACTGCACTGCCTCTCCCCGGTCCACCCCGTCTTTAGGGAACTCCCTCAAACTACCCAGTGCAAGAGCACCCTCTGCTTCCTGCTGGGATCCACACGAATGCACGACTTTCTCCAAAACATTAGAAAACTGTCGTTAGAAAGCAAGGTGGATGCGGAGATCAAGTAGCTTGTGTCGTTGCAATAACCCGTTAACTGGGAGCTCAAATGAGCCGAAGAGCAGGAGCGTCTTACTTGCTCGTTTACATCATCCATCCAGAGGCGTAACGTTTTCCGGATGGTTGGGTAAGTGTTTCTGCCCCCCGTCTGTGGTTTCAGCAGGCCAGCCTTCTCTAGGTTGTGTAAGGTCAATATGTGCTCATAGCCGTACGTCTGCAAGAGAAGTCGAATCAGGAAAACGGTTTCTGCGACTTTCAAAAAAGAGCACTTCCATGCACACATGGCCAGTAGGCACGTGAAAAGCTGCTCAACATCACTAATTATTAGAGAAATGCAAGTCAAAGCCACAACGAGGTACCACCTCACACTGGTCAGAATGGCCATCATTAAAAAGTCTACAAATAACAAATGCTGGAGAAGGTGTGGAGAAAAGGGAACCCTCCTACACGGTTGGTGGGAATGTAAGTTGGTGCAGCCACAATGGAAATCTGTATGGAGGCTCCTCAGAAAACTAAAAATAGAGTTGCCATATGATCCAACAACCCCACTTCTGGGCGTATATCCAGACAAAACTATAATTCAAAAAATACATGCATCCCTATGTTCACAGCAGCACTATTTACAATAGCTAAGACATGGAAACAACCTAAATGTCCATCGACAGATGAAAGGATAAAGAAGATGTGGTACATATATACAATGGAATATTACTCAGCCATAAAAAAGAATGAAATAATGCCACTTACAGCTACATGGATGCAACTAGAGATTATCACACTCAGTGAAATAAGTCAGAAGGAGAAAGACAAATACCATGTGATATCACATACATGTGGAATCTAAAATATGGCACAGATGAACCCATCTACAAAACAGAAACAGAGTCACAGACATAGAGAACAGACTTGTGGTTGCCAAGGGGAAGGGGGGTGAGGAGGGAAGGACTGGAAGTCTGAGGTTAGTAGATGTAAACTATTATATATAGGATGGATAAACAACAAGGTCCCACTGTAGAGCACAGGGAACTATATTCAATATCCTGTGATAAACCATCAGGGAAAAGAATATGAAAAAAAAGAGTGTCTCTATGTGTGTAACTGAGTCACTCTGCTGTACAGCAGAGATTGGCATGACATTGTAAATCAACTCTACTTCAATTAAAAAAAAAAAAAAAAGAGCACTTGCAACGAATCCACTGGTTTGTACCCTGGGGCATGTTACTGAAGTCCAGGCAATGACCATCCATGGGCACAGGTGCAGGGCAGGGATGAAGCCTGCCCTAAAACTGCTTGCCATTACAGCAAATCCAGCTCACTGGATCCCTCAAAGAATGGTGTAAATTTTTTACTTTAAAGTCAGAATTTATGGACCCAACTTAAGTCAGCATCAAATAAATTATAGTATATTTTTATACGGGATATAATTAGCTATTTAAAAAAGAAAGAGGCAGATCTATACATCCTGATAAGAAAGACCTTCTGGATTTATTCTTCAGGACAAAAAAAAATATAAGAAGGCTATTACGTATAGTCGGATTTTATTTTTGTTAAAAAAGGTATAGTAAGTAATACTAATAGCTAACACTTATATAATACTTTCTACGGGGGGGCACTGGTGTATTCTAAGTGCTTTACATACATTACTCAGTCATTCTTATTATAACCCCACGAGGTAGCCACTATTATCTCCATTTTATAGAGAGGTTTAAATAACTTGCCCAAGGTCACACAGCTAATGACTAACGGAGCTGGGACGTGGATCCAGCTGGTCTCGCCCCATGGTCTGTGTATATAAACATTCTTTGTACATAGATGCAAAGACAGGAATCTGGAAGCACACAAACCAAACTGCTGACATTGGTCCCTTCCAGGGAGGGACATGGGGGGAGGGGGGCGGGGGAGGGTCATGGTTTGCACCAGGGACTTCTGCTTTGTTTGAACGTTATATGGTGAGAACGCACGTGTCATCTGTGTAATTGTTTAAAAGGCAAACGGCAGACAAACAAAAACCCCCAAGACCCAACCTGAATGAGTATTCAGGTTTACCACTAACATACGCAACTGTGACTGGTAGTAGCAAAGAAATAGTGCCTGAGACATTTTTAAACAGAAGGGAGAATTTTAAAAACAATGGTGGGCTTTTCCTTATATAAAGTAACAGGCTTGATTTAAGTAAGTTGGCTAAAGAATCATCATCAGAAATGTGCAAAACGTTCCCTTCCTCCATCGAACAGATGGGTTAACAACAAGAGCACTAGACCCTGGCTGCCTGGGTTTTAGCCCTGGCTCTGCCACATACTAGCTGGTGACCTTGGGCAGGTTACGGCACTACTCTGTGCCTTAGTTTTCTCATCCATAAAATGGGGATGGTAAGAGTATACAACTCAGTGCCGTTGTAAGGATTAAACAAATGAATGCACACAAAGCTCTTCCAATAGAGCCTGGCACATAGTAAAAGCTCACTAAACATTAGCTATTGTTATTATTATGCAAACACAGTAAACAATGAATACCAAGGACAATCCCTCCACGTATTAAAAAATTTAAAAGATAGTGGAAACACTATACCAAAATAGCAGCTTTGGGAAGTATTTTTTTAAAAAGATGTTTTCTCCCCTGGCAAATTAGTAATTTAAAATTATACTGACCTGCAGGATTTCTCTTTTGTAATAATCCAAAACTTTTTGTTTGAGTCCACTATTGCACACGGATTGGAGGCAAACCAGTCTTAACACCTTGATCAGTGGATGTTTTTGGGCAATACAATCCTCAATGTAACTGTTGACCTGGAAACAAAATATATACCGGTACCAGCATCTGGTTTGGGGACCTAAAGAACTTGATATTCACTATTATTTTTCAAAGTCAAATATTGTGTGGTGATCTGGATGGGAAGGGAATTTGAAAAGGAATAGATACCATAATCTATTCCTATATATACGTGTGTATATGTATGTATATACATATCTGAATCACTTTGCCGTGCACCTGAAGCTAACACAACGTTGTTAATCAACTATACTCCAACATAAAATAAAAAATGAAAAAAAAAAAAAGAGATGCGTGGGAGAGCGGTTCCTTCTTTTTTTCACTGTCCCTAAGCCCCCTCCGAAGTAGCTCCTCTGCCCTTGCTACACGCACCCCCGTCACCATGCAGACACACCAGCGACGGGGAGCACAGGGCACTGAGGGCACACGCAGGCAATCCAGCGGCCTGTCTGGACTCACCTGTCTCCACGGACAACCTCGGGAGAGGCTGCTGCATGTCCCGGGTGTGTGACTATAACAGCAGCCATTTATCAGCATAAAGTGACAGGAATCTTTTTAGAAGATGGGAATTTTCATAAATCGAGTAATTTTAAATTTAGTAATAGAAGTGAATATTTAAGGGAAATTATATGATCAATCCTCTCAGAAAGCAAATCTATTCATTTATCTATCATAGTCCTTAAAGGTCTTTGATTTTAGGGGCTGGGTCTCACCTCTCCGTGCACTGCAGAAAGTGCCTTCATAGGATAATGTTAAATATTTGATACTTGATGAAATCTCTATTTTCACATTTTGCATTTGCTCTTTAAAATATATGTAGACAAGGGGCTTCCCTGGTGGCGCAGTGGTCGAGAATCTGCCTGCCAATGCAGGGGACACGGGTTCGAGCCCTGGTCTGGGAGGATCCCACATGCCGCAGAGCAACAAGGCCCGTGAGCCACAACTACTGAGCCTGCACGTCTGGAGCCTGTGCTCCGCGACAAGAGAGGCCGCGATAGTGAGAGGCCCGCGCACCGCGATGAAGAGTGGCCCCCGCTTGCCACAACTAGAGAAAGCCCTCGCACAGAAACGAAGACCCAACACAGCAAAAATAAAAAAATTAATTAATAAACTCCTACCCCCAACATCTTAAAAAAAAAAAAAGCAGACAAGGCATGGGAATCAAAGCAACTGCTTTTCTACCTATAATCTTATGTTTGATAAGATATCAATTATTTGTTAGAACAGTTTTATTGTACACATACCTTATCAGTGTCTATTCCAGACATAAACTCCTGCTCCACTGTTAATTTATCAAAGAAGTCTTCAGAAGCTAAAATGGAATTAGCAAATTTGTAACTAAGAAATTAATGTTAACCCTTTTATACACAGAGCATGATTAAGAAACGAGACACACAAAAAGGAAAGCAAGCAAAAAGTTCAAATCGTCACCTGACAAGAATCTTCTAAGAAACATGGAAACCCCTACAATCCTGAGCTCCTAAATTACATCTAGAAATAGTCGACCACTGTACCCCTTTGCTATCCTTAGGATTTTCATAAGGACTCAAGAATTTTTTCTCAGTATCAATGAAAGCTAATCTTGAAAGACCATTTTAACTGGCATCATCAGATCCAACCCAGTTTCACTTGATTTCCACTTCTATTAATATGAAAACAATGGATTGATTTTCCAACACTCTTATATAAGATTCAAAGTATACTTTATAAAACAGGGCATTGAACAATCTCCAACTCAGCTTTTACAGCCTGTGTTTTAATGAGTAAACACACATCTTCCAAGCCCTTTCAAAATACTTAACATATGCTCTCTACCAATTCTGCAGAGAGTCTTCAAGAGAAAAACAAGAACTAAAACAGAAACATGATGCTGCTCTAATTAATTAATCTTTAACAACAGGAAAAATACCAGACTGAAAAAATTAACCGCCTCATGTTATGGGAAGAATTTTTTTCTCTTTTTGACATTCCAAATATTTTATCATATGATTATGTGATTCTAATAATGAAAAAAATTGAGCTAACCACAAAGGGAACATTTTTGACTATAAACATTTGAATACTTAACGCTGAGAATAACATATGGTGTTAAAACAGAGCTGACCTTCCCAAAGGAGTACTGTGGTGCCAGTGATCACGGTGTCAGTCATGGTGCATGCAAGTCAGGCCCAGGTGAGCACCATCACTCCCAAGGATACTCACTAGTTACGTCTTTGATTAGCTCTGCAATCGAGGTGTGGTTTGCGAGGGAGCCCCTTGCTGCCTGCATGTGGGGCAGTTGCGAAACGAACTGCTTGATCTCCCCAACGGTCTTGGCGTTGTGCCTCTCCTGAAACGGGTAAAACAGCAGAACCGTTGAGCGGGGAAAATATTTTCAGTACTCTGTTCTTTGTACTGCTTAGAGGACATTTAATTTATACTAATGTGAAAGAACAGAACACAAATAAATCAGGCCAAACCCACCTCCAACGTGACCCAGAAAAACAGAAAAGATAGGCTCATTGTTCCCGTTCACTGCATTAGTACTTTTTTTTTTTTTTTTTTTGCGGTACGCGGGCCTCTCACTGTTGTGGCCTCTCCCGTTGCGGAGCACAGGCTCCGGACGCGCAGGCTCAGCGGCCATGGCTCATGGGCCCAGCGGCCATGGCTCATGGGCCCAGCCGCCCTGCAGCATGTGGGATCCTCCTGGACCGGGGCACGAACCCGCGTCCCCTGCATCGGCAGGCAGACTCTCAACCACTGCGCCACCAGGGAAACCCGCGTTAGTACTTTTTAAGGGAGCAAATGCCTCATGTTTTTTCTTTCCAGGCATCTGATCATATTGTGATTAGTATTTGTGGGGGACAGTACTAGGTTGTCCACAAACATTTCTGAGTAAAAAACTAAAACAAAGACATGTTAAGAGGGGAACATAAACGGCAAAATGTTTCCTCCGTAATAGAAAAAAAAATCCATTCTTACTGCTGAACCTCAATCTTGAATACTGTCCATGAATAAAGAGAACCTTACTGGGTGATGAGAACATTGTTTTTTTTGCAAAATTTAGTAATTTAAGCCAAAAGTAACTTCAGAAATTTGAAGAAAATCAACTAGCAAACACAATTCCTAAGAAAGATGAAACCTGGAATACACACTCAGTAAAAAAAAAAATCAGCCTTCAAAAATTCTCCCGATTTATGTTTCCAAAGATTAAATACGCAGAGTTCAGCATCTTACTGAATTCACATGTTTCAAAAATGAGCTTAACCAAGAATAAATCAGTGGTGGGACAAGAGGAGGCAGGAAGGTGATAATGAAGCTGCCAATTTAAAAGCTCTGGGCTGCTGGGATTTCACTCTTATTATCACCTACCGCATCTGCAGCGTTCCCCTGCATGTTGGTTAAACTGGGAGCTTTTGGCCCAAATTGCAAGTTCTATTATAGAGGATATTTTATTTAGAGTACAGCTGGCTTCCTCTTTTTTTTTTTTTTAAACAGCTGCCTTCCTCTTAAGTGAGATAGGAAATAATTAAAAGGAAGGTAAAACAAATATTTATGGTGAAAGCATGTAAACTGCAAACACTACCCCTTTCTCCCCCAAAAGGAGAAAAAATTAATACCTTTTCTCATGGGTCTGGGAAGAAGTTTAAAAAGAAACTCTTGGGTCCTCCAACGGCTGAGCCTGCGGTTTCTCAGGATGAGAACTGCAGCTCT
Source organism: Hyperoodon ampullatus (assembly GCF_949752795.1). NCBI lineage: Eukaryota > Metazoa > Chordata > Mammalia > Artiodactyla > Ziphiidae > Hyperoodon > Hyperoodon ampullatus. Next base: position 7,983,312 of record NC_136926.1, on the reverse strand, counting down.
ACTTAGTGGCTGCACTTCTGGCAGCTCGCCCTTCCTTCGTGGGGTGGGCAGTCTAGCCAGAACCAGGAGGACAACCAAACCGTCTCACCTCAAACGCTGCAGAGATCACCTTTGCTTTCTTGCTAAGCACGGAGCCCACTGCATTGAAGTTTTTATCTCGGATCTCAGCATACAGCTCCTCCGCAGAATTCAGCTGAAGCTTCTTTGCTTCCGTGGGAAGGTCCTTACCACCATCGCCCTGTTTCTTAGGTGCAAATTTCTCCGGAGGTAATTTCACGTAACCTGAACAACAGTGGAAGGGAACAAGGCTCTGTGCGCACTTAATGGAAGAACCAGTCAAGTGCTCAGGCACAAAACAGAATCTTCCAACTTAGGAGAGGATGGAAGCCGGCTTTAGAAAAAAACTGGAGTATAGCACTGAGGTTTTGATTTTTCCACGATCAAAGTACAGAATGTAGTGACTCTTTAATATTCATATCATGGCTCCACTTTTCTTTGGGGGCACCTATCTGAATCACTGCAGCAATGACCAGTTCCTGAACTTATTCAGGGATCAGGTTACTTTTTCACTTAAAAAAAATTACAAGGCTCTCCCCATTATCTTCCAGCATCTTTCAAACTGTAAGTCATGTCCTATTAGTAGATCATGAAATCAAGTTGGTGGGTTGTAATTAGCATTATAAACAAACAAAACATTAAATACCATAGTGCATCACATGAAGTAGGGTGTTTGTTTTTAAATAAAATGTTGCTTCAGTTTCACACACACATATGTGTGCATGTACTAGGTCATGATATAAAATATATTTCTTACTATAGGTTGTTGTCGAAAATAGTTTGAAAGCCCACTTCCTGTTTTTATAAATAAAGTTTTATTGGCACAAAGCCATGCCTTTTCATTGTGTCTCATTTGGGGCTGCTTTCACATTATAAAGAAGAAGTGAGATTCCACAGAGGCACTGCATGACCTAAAATATTTGCCATCTGGCTCTTATAAGTACCGTGCGCTAACCGATGGCGCCACTGGAGCTACCGCTATCTGGCTCTTTACAGAAGTTGTCCACCCCGCTCTAGAACAAGCTCCCAAATTCCTCAGCACAGCATCCAGCCCCTCCACTAAGTAGCCTTAACCCTCTTCTCCCGTCTCTGTTCCTGCCAAACCAACTTAGTCACCATTTCCGGGAACACCCCACACGCCCTTATGAGTTGCCTATAAGCCAGTTTAACTCTAAGAAGCTTGGCAATATGAATCAAGGGCCTTATAACATTAACAACTTTGACCTCAAAATCCCGCATCAGAGAATGTAGCGAAAGAAAGTAATATGCTATACGAAAAAAATTTTTTGTATACAGATGCTTTTATAACCATAAAAAAAACCCCAAATAACCTAAAATGCCCAACATTAGGGGAAGGATTATGCAAACCATGGTATAATATATATTATGGATTTTAATTAAGCTGTTAAAATTATGCATATGCTGAGAAAATGCTCATATTATACCAAATCAAAAAAGGGGTTCAGGGAATTCCCTGGCGGTCCAGTGGTTAGGACTCCGTGCTTTCACTGCCGAGGGCCAGGGTTCAATCCCTGGTTGGGGAATCCCGCAAGCCACGCGGTGAAAAAAAAACGACAAAAAAAGAGGCTCAGAATAATTTGGACAAGCTGATGCTATTTATTTTTTGTTAACTAAAATCAACTCTGCATAGAAAAAGACTATAAGGAAATATACCAAAATATTAACATTGGCTGTCCCGAGGTTTGGGGGGTAGGGCTTCAGGGATAATGGGAGATCTATGTTTTCCTTCTTTATTTTTCCAATTTTCCCTTAATTGATATTTGACTCATATTATGGAAAAAACTTGCTGCAGAGAAACTGTGAATTTATACATATTCCTTCTCTTCTTGGGGAATCCCCTCCTACCTCTCACCTGTCTTAGAGCCCCCTGAGGCTGCCTCACAGGTCATCTCCCTGCTCTAAACTCTAGCTCCCTTTAATGGTCTCCTGGGTGTTTCACTCTCTGGGACCATGAGAGGAGAGGCACCCTTGTTTCCTTCTGTTTTTTTTTTTTTTTTTCCAACAGCCCTGCTACCTCGTTTCTTTGACTCCCACCCACTCTCCAGCACAGAACTCCTCTGTCAATGAAATGGAGTTTTAAAAAGTATTTAAGATGTCATCTTTTGGAACAAATAATTTAAAAATAAGATTTTTTACAACTTTATCATTAAAGACTCTTTGTTTTGTGGAAACCCCTCTTCGTGGCTGTGTCTTCACCCATTCCCTCGGCTACCTATCCATCCTTGTGGTTAAAATACACATAACATAAAATTTACCATTTTAACCATTTTACGGTGAACACTGCAGTAGCATTTAGTACATACACAACTTTGTACAACCACAGCTAGTACCTAGGTCCAGAACCTTTTTATCCCAAAAGGAAACCCCATACCCAATAGGCAGTCACTCCCCATCCTCTTAGAGTCCTGGCCACCACTCCTCTGTTTTCTGTCTCTGTGTTTTCTCCTTCTAGGCTGTTCCTTGGCTCCCTGTGATGTAATTCAGCATGGCAATAGAGGCCAGGGGCTGATGGAAACCAGAGAAGGGGGCCTGCATGGGACAGAGGGAGTGGTGGGACCTGTCGTAAACTGGAGACAGGGGCCTGTCTAAAGCGGGAGCTCCACTGGGCACCAGCTGCAATGTGGGAATGTGACCTCGGGGTCGCCTGAGCTTCAGATGTTTTTAAAGACATGGCATACATGGGAATTCCCTGGCGGTCCAGTGGTTAGGGCTCCGTGCTTTCATTTCCGAGGGCCTGGGTTTGATCCCTGGAGCTAAGATCCCGCAAGCCGCGTGGCATGGCCAAAGAAATAAAAATAAATTTAAAAAAAGACATGGCATCCATCAGGATTATTACTAAAAATTGTCTCCAATTTTAAATGCTGACAGAAATAAACAGACAAACATCATGCGGACCAAAACCAAATAAAACATTTGTGACCTCTGACCGCAACAGTTTGTCAGGCCTAAACTCTAGCAGGCCTTCAAATCTTCTTTCGAGTGTCCCAACCTCCCGTATCAGCCTTTTCCCCACAGTGTCCCAGCTGTGCTCTCTGCCTCAGCAAGCTGCTCGTCCCATGGTTCCCTGCAGGTGTTATGCCACCTGCCCCTCACCAGCAACCCCCCCAAACTCTACCCCTCTTTCCAAACCCAGTACCAAGGCCACCTCTTCCAGAAGCTTTCCTGAACAACTGCCTGCCACGGCATCTATGTTCTCCAACTGCAGAGCCATCTGTTTATTTAGCCCTTGGCCTCTGCTCACAGCGGGCAAGCACAGTCCTGTGCAGTCAACAGCTGCCAGCCCTTGTGTGGCGGACAATGGTAGTTTGCTCAGATGTCATTTAATTTTTTTTTTTTTTTTTTTAGCCACACAGTGCAGCATGCAAGATCTTAGTTTCCTGACCAGGGACTGAACCCGTGCTCCCTGCATTGGAAGCATGAAGTCTTAACCACTGGACCGCTGGGGAAGTCCCTCAGATGTCGTTTAATCCTAGCGTCTGCAGGTCTAAAGTCAGCATTTTTATTTTTTTCAAATATTCTCTGATTTATTTGAAAAGGAAGCACCTTCTAAAAAAACGGCCTTTTGGGTATTTTTATCAGATTACCTATTAGTAAAAGTAGGTGTTACTTTACTCACTGTTCTGAATGCCATAAATTTCATCGATGAGTCCTTCATACGTAAGCTGAGTGGCAAGAGGCGTTAGCAAGTCCACATTCCGATCGAGCAACAAGAGATTATCAAAAACAGGGAATATCGAGTTCTGGCTCCCTGTGAACTCTCTCTTCATCCTGATCATCATATTGGCCACTTGCTGGAAACAAAACATGGGATCAGGTGGGACCCTCCTGGGAATAAGCAGATTAAAATATTCGGCTAAAAATGGAAAGAATCAAAAAAGTGAAAAAAGGAGAAAAACGGTGGAAGAGTGAGATGGATAAGAAATAAGCAGCTACAGAAAAGCGTTCGCTGTTGGCCACCTGTCCCAACACTTACACTTTAGCCAGTGGCAGCAGCTACTTCTCAATGGGGCATAATTCAGAGAGTCTATTTCTGTTACTCACAGTAGTTCTGTTCCATAAAGTTGCTGTGAAAACTGAATCAGCAAATACCGAACCACTGCCCCGAGAAGCAATCAGGGTTAGGGTGCCGCGAATCTCTGGTTATAACATTTTTGTCATCTGATCAATATATAACCTTGTCTTATGTGTGTTTCTGTTTAAAGACACATTAAATATATCCCGTTGATTCTCTAACACCATCACGCACGCCTGAACGAAGCTCATCTAACACGAGATTTCTCCCTAAGGCCCATCACAGCCTTCCTGCGCTCTGAGCACTAGACAGTGCTTCTGCACCACCCTTGGGGGCCATTTTAAACAGCAAAATCACCATCAAAAAGAGCACAAAAATGCAAAAAAAAAAAAAAAAAAAAAGTGGCACTGAGCAGCGCATGGCATTATATAGGGGCAAAAAGGACACTTGTTTATGGTATGAGCTGAAGGCAGAGGGCTGCTCTGTGTGACCTCAGCTGGGAATATGCACACTGGACAACTCAAATTACTGCTGCTCTGAGCATGTCCACAAAACACTGTGAATATTGATTTGGGGGCTACAAATAAATTTCAGCAAATAGGTGAATTCCCAAATAAAAAGGATTAACTGTATTTGTAAACAGATTCCCACTCCTTCCCTTCCTGGGGACCAGGGGACCCTTCCTCCACCACCAGAAGCACCTGCCATTTCTCACCCGGGCGCACTCTCCTTTCCCAAAGATCTGGGGGATCGTCCCGTACAGAGCTTGCAGGGTCATCAGCCCCTTGGCTGCGTGGTACAGGCTGGTCTGGTCGCTCTCCAGGTAGCACTCCTGCGGGGACGAAGGGCCGGTTACGGTCACGGTCATCTGGGTGCGTGAGGCACCCACCTCTATCTGGCGCTGGGACTACACAGCCACTGGGTAAGACCATTTCCACTAATTCCCCACTTTGCCAGGAAGCTGCAGACTCGGGTCCAGCCCAGGCCAGGAGGCCAAAAGCTCTGCCGTCGGGGGCAGCTATGGCAGCAATTCTCCCATGGCAGAGCCTTCTGGAAGGCACTCCTCTTAGTTTTTCAGCTCTTGAATAAGCTACTGATTAAGAAAGACTGACACAGGGACTGGGCTCTCTCATTCACCATTGTGAGTGTAAAGGCTGGGAGGACACCGTGGGAGGGCCACATAAGCGCACATATTCCTTGACCCCCCAAAGTCCCAGATGACCTCACAACAGAATACCTGGCAGTTTTTACAAACATGACGCCAGTTTCATATGTACTGACAGCAAATGAAGGCCATAACGTCTTGAGAAATGAGAAAGGGGTAGCTGAAGAGTCTTTAGAGAGTGATCTCATTTTCAGAAAATATATTTTACCTTATACAATATACAGGGTATATTTTGTAAAGTAGACAAAATTATACTTTTCTGCATGGAAAAAGGGACCCAAAAATATACACAAAACCAGCTAGGAAGTGAGAAGAGAGACTCTAGCAGTTCTGACGTGGGTAAGAGCACAGGTTCTCGACTCTGGTTGTCTTGATCTGAACCTCGGCTGTGTCACTTCCCAACTGGTGCCCTCGGCCACTTAGGTAACCTCTCTGTGCCTATTTATTGTCTGCAGAAGGGAGTATATTCAACACAGTATACGGATTAAATGAGGTAATTGCATGTAAAATATTTCATCCCAGTACCTGAAACATATAGTAAGTCCTTAACAAATGTTAGCTTTTATTATTAGAAATTGTTTGGATTATTATTATTATTTTTTACAATCATCATCCACTCATAAGTCAAAATGGAACACTGTACCAGAGACCCCTCACCGACCCTCCCAACGTGCTTCTAGCCTCCAAAGCCAGGAGGGAGGGGACACTAGAGGCATTAAGCACGAGAGGGTGGGACTCATGTGCTCCACCCAGGGAGGAAGGAGGGCTGTGCCTGGAAAGAGCCTGGGGAGAGTGCTTGGCGGCTCTTCCAAGTCTGATGATTTTAACATTTCACTGCATACGACATGTCCAACTCAAGAATGTCCGAAGACATACTTCCTTGAAAAATTACTTAAAACTCCCTATCAGAGCAGAGCTAAGCTAAAAATTCAAGAAAAAAAAATATTAGGGAATATCTCTCAATATCGTATTCATTTTTTTAAACTTAAAAAGTTGTATTACTATAGACATTCTTTTTGTAATTCTTTTTTAAAAAAATTTAAAAGTTGATGACATATTAATCTTGAATTTTTTGCTCTATTATAATTGGTGGTGGGATGATTATTTGTACTAATATCCCTGTATTCTGTGCTTTGTGGAATCACCTGGTATTTCAAGCCATGAGGACATTTTCGGAGGGACAAATGCTAATACCCATTAACATTTAAATACACATGTTTTTTTACCCCAAAGTCCCACATGCCTACACGATAGAATACCTGGCAGTATTTTTGTGTGTTGTTTGTTTTGTTTTTCTATGTTTATCAAACCAATGAAAATGAATTTTAAACAGGTGTACTTGTAACTACTTGGAATGCGTTTGTTTTCTTGACTTAATTGTAGGCAATTCTTACTTCAGGTTGGGGGAAAAAAGGGTAGGCGGTTTTGATTTTAACTAAAATTATAGTGCTTCACTCACATAACACCAGCCAGTCTAGCACACTATATAAGAAGTAAGACCTTTTAAAGAAAACTTTACGTTCTAAAATTATTAAAAGGACAACATGAACTCATTCAATCATGCAGGTCCTTTAAACTTTGCTTTGAAAGTCTTAAGGAGAAAAAAATATGGTACTGTGATGAGGGCATAGGCTGGAGAAAACTTTATTTTTCTTCCCTTACCTTACTACTTGAGAGAAGTCAATACAATTTTCCATTTGTATAAATGAAAGGCCACAGTTTTTAACTCTTGTATAATAATATTCCTTGAGCCAGAAGAAGATATACATATTTTCCACATTTTAGTTACATTTCAACAATTATGTATTATATGCTTATAGGGATCATGTTCAATGGCAAAGTGAAGGGGGCCGATGGTCTCAGATGTTTCCGTGTAAGACAGTGTCAAGAACTGGCTTATATATTATCCGTCCTCCAGACTGACATCACATTTCAAAATAGCTTGGTAGGATGATGGCTGTCAAAATCGCCTGCATGGAAACATCCGTGCCACTGGGCCTGGTCGCGCCACGCGGGGACCTCGCAGGGAAGGATGCGCGGGCTGGCGCAGGGGCAGCTGAGCCCCAGCGGGTAGCACCCGCACCGCCGCCTCGGAAGGGAGGCCTCTACCGTCCGCTACCTTGCAGTTTTTACAAAGGAGGTAGGTAGATTTTATGTAAACTGATTTCTGTATATACATATGAAGGCCACAGTAGTTTAAGCCCTGTGACTGAGCATTAGAGTTCAATGAGCTGAACTCTAATTCCCACGTTTTGTGCAGTGCGATGCTCAAGACGATCATAATCACAGCCCAAAGCACAGAGAGATCTACATGTGCCTCCTGATGCCATGAAAAGCTAAATTATGCTCACTGTTTAAAATCACATAAATAAGTAAAATTAACTCAACTCTATCAGAAACCGGACTTGAATTTAACATTAGGTAGAACTTTCAGCTTTATTATCCAGGCGAAATCTTTGACTTCTAAAATAGAATCTTAAGTGAACATATATAAGCCAAGGGCTTGAAATTCTCAGCAGAAAAGAATTCTGTTCTTTTTCTGCAAACCAGCGGTTAAATAAACAGGAAATCTCTCCTCTGGACAGGTTTTGTCATGCCAGGACAAGTTTTCCTCAGCTGCTACCAATTCACATTAATTACACGGATGTGAATTAATTACATGAGGGTATACCATTATAACTACGTGATAAAGCCAATATAGCAAAATGTTAATTTCAGAACCTAGGTGATGAGTATACAGGTGTTCACTGTACCCTTCTTTCAACTTTTCTGTATATTTGAAATTTTTCATATAAAATGTTGGGGGGCGGGAAATCTGTACCATCATTGGAAGAGATTTACTGTAAGCAAATCAGTGGGAAACATGGCTGAAAAGAAGAGCCAAGAAGCTCTCCTGGTTATAAAATTCATCAGCGGTGCCACTTAGTTCTTCCTCAGGTTAACTCTTTGAAAGCGGTGGTCACTGTAACAACTTACTAGGGAAGAAAGAGTTTCAAATAATTTTTTGCACAACACCAGTGGTTCTCAAAAGTTCTAGTCTCCAGACAAGCAGCATCAATGTCACATATGCATAACTCAGAGAAGGAAATACAGATAAATATGATTACACTAAGAAAGTACGCATAGCAAAAACTACCATAAGCTAAGTCAAAAGACAAATGTCAAAGGCAGGTAAAGAGCCTACAGATACAGGGCCCACGTGTACAGTGATCTATGCATGAGGTAATTCACTGTAGCACTGCCTCTAAAAGCATAAGATGAGAAACAACAAAATGTCCTTCAAAAGGGGACTGACTTAATAAATCATTGTACATCCAAACAATGGAACAGTATGCAGCTTCAGCTAAGAATAAAAAAGTATTTTCAGGGCTTCCCTGGTGGTGCAGTGGTTGAGAGTCCGCCTGCCGATGCAGGGGACACGGGTTCGTGCCCTGGTCTAGGAAGATCCCACATGCCGCAGAGCAGCTGGGCCCATGAGCCATGGCTGCTGAGCCTGCGCGTCCAGAGCCTGTGTTCCACAGCGGGAGAGGCCGCAACAGTGAGAGGCCCGCGTACCGCAAAAAAAAAAAAAAAAAAGTATTTTCATAGATGGTAGAAAATGACTCCAAGATATATTATTAAGAGAATAAAGCAAGTTACCGAAGTTATATAGGATATGCTACCATTTGAATAAAAGCTCATATATACTATGAGCTGTAGCTGCCTAAAGCACTTCCAAAAACAAATAAAAAAGAACGAGTAATAGTGATTGCTTCTGGGAGGTATGGCATTTTGAGAATTGGGTGGAGAGTGGCTTACTTTTCATTCTGTACCCTTTCTTACTCAAAGAAAATTTTCGTGTACACAGATTATGTTTACGAAAGATTTTCAAATTACTTTTTTAAACATAAAGTAATATTCTTATGAGAGAAAGCATTCTTTGAAATAAAGTTGTAAACAAAACCAATATCTAAAATTCCATTTGGAAAAACCATCCAGAACTGGGGAACAAAGATATGCATATTCGCTAACAAACACATGCCGAAAATAATCAGTGGGGAAAAACGGCGCTGGAACAACTGGCACTATATGGAAAAAATAAATAAGCCCCATATGGAAAAATACAGATAAAAATACATTAGTCCCTACTTCACACCACACACTCCAAACACATGGTTCAAGCTGAATTAAAGACGTGAATATGATAAGCAAAACTTCAAAACTTTTAAAGGAAAATACAAGATTTTCTATGTCTTCAGGTAGAGAAGGATTTATTAAGACTAAAAAAACACAAACTGAAAGAAAAAAAGTGATACACTACTTTGAAGGGCTCATACCTCCAAATTTCAAAGCTTACTACAAAGTTACATTTATCAAGACAGTGTGTTACTGGCATTAAGGAAAGACATGTTGATCAGTGGGGTAGAGCTGAGACACCAGAAATAAACACATTTAGGGACAACTGATTTTCGACAAGGGTACCAAGACAATTAACTGAGGAAAATATACTCTTTCAGCAAATGGTACTGGAACACATGGATATCCACATGCATATCTGCACATGCAGAAGGAAGTTGGACCCCAACCTCACATCAGATAAAAATAAACTCAAAACACATCAAAGACCTAGATGTAGGACCAAAATCGTAAAATTCTTTGAAGAAAACATAGGAGTAAATTCATGACCTTAGATCAGATGCGACACCAAAAGCATAAGCAACAAGAGAAAAGAACAGATAAATCGAACTTCATCAAAGTTAAAATCTTTGGTGCATTGAGATATCCCTTTCACCAAAAAGTGAAAAGAACCCACAGAATGGGAGAAAATATTTGCAAATCAAATATCTGGTAAGAGACTTGCATCCAGAATATATCAAGAATTCTTAAAACTCTTAGAACGAAAAGATAAATGCCCAATTCTAAAAACGTGCCATGCTTAAAGACTTAAATATATGATACCATAAAACTCCTAGAAGAGAACATAGGCAAAACATTCTCTGACATATATTATACCAATGTTTTCTTAGGTCAGTCTCCCAAGGCAATAGAAATAAAAGCAAAAATAAACAAATGGGACCTAATCAAACTTATAAGCTTTTGCACAACAAAGGAAACCATAAACAAAACGAAAAGACAACCTATGGACTGGGAGAAAATATTTGCAAATGATGCGACCGACATGGGCTTAATTCCCAAAACATACAGACAGCTCCTACAACTCCATAACAAAAAACCAAACAACTCAATCAAAAAATAGGCAGAAGGCCTAAATAGACATTTCTCCAAAGAAGACACACAGATGGCCAATAGGCACATGAAAAGATGCTCAACATCGTTAATTATTAGAGAAATGCAACTCAAAACTACGATGAGGTATCACCTCACACTGGTCAGAATGGCCATCAGTTATTTGCAAAGCAGAAACAGAGACACAGATGTAGAGAACAAACGTATGGATACCAAGGCGGGGGGAGGGAGGGTGGGATGAATTAGGATATTGGGCCTGACATATATACACCACTATGTATAAAATAGACAGCTAATGAGAACCTACAAGGAAATCCAAAAAAGAGGGGATATATGTATACGTATAGCTGATTCACCTTGCTACACAACAGAAACTAACACAACATTGTAAAGCAACTATACTCCAATAAAAATTAATTTAAAAAAACAGTCTACAGGGCTTCCCTGGTGGCGCAGTGGTTGAGAGTCTGCCTGCCGATGCAGGGGACACGGGTTCGTGCCCCGGTCTGGGAGGATCCCACATGCCGCGGAGTGGCTGGGCCCGTGAGCCATGGCCGCTGAGCCTGTGCTCCGCAACGGGAGAGGCCGCAACAGTGAGAGGCCCGCATACCGCAAAAAAAAAAAAAAAAAGTCTACAAATAATAAATGCTGGAGAGGGTGTGGAGAAAAGGGAACCCTCCTACACCGCTGGTGGGAATGTAAATTGGTGCAGCCACTGGAAAACAGTATGGAGGTTCCTTAAAAAACTAAAAAGAATGAAATATTGCCATGTGCAGCAACATGGATGGACCTAGAGAAGGTTATGCTTAGTGAAGTAAGACAAAGACAAATACTATATAACATCACTCATATGTGGAATCTAAAACAATAATACAAATGAATGTATACACAAAACAGAGACCGACTCACAGACACATAGAAAACAAACTAGTGGTTACCGGTGAGGAGGGGAAGCGGGGTATGGGATACACAGATACAAATTAGAATACATAAAATAGATAAGCAACAAGGACTGACTGTATAGCACAGGGAATTACACCTAATATCTTGTAATAACCTGTAATGGAATACAATCTGCAAAAATACTGAAGCACTCTGCTGTACACCTGAGATTAACATGACCATCATGCTCACAAACTTGGCAAAAATTAAAGTCTGACGTTAAACAAGAAAACGCCAAACTTACTTTGAACGCACCCTCTGATTCCATGGATAAGAGATCCCCGTCAAATGGAATGAGATCTAGGCTGTACTCCTCCCTGTGAATAAGGGATCCCAAAACACCTAGATCCTTCAACAGCTGTTCGCACAATAAGCTACGTCGTGGCACAAACAAAATGTGGAAGTCTCTTGCTGGGCCACGTCTGTCTTCACTGCAAAAGAAGCAACATTTGTTAGCTTGCAAGCTCTTTAGAGTCACAGACCCTTTCACTTACTTTATTCAAACCGCCGGGCACATAGGTGGCACTAAATAAATGCTGGGTGGCACTAAATAAATGCTGGCTAGATAAACATATGAACATTGACTTTCAGACCCAAACTGTTAACAGTCGCTTTCTCGCTCTCTCTCTCTTTTTTTTTCCCCTGACAGGAAAGCATTGATTCATAGCCAGTATCTGCATTTTCTAGCTTTCTCTTCAACTATTTATGGGGGCATTAAAGCTCTCAGGTTTATTGAAACAGGATATCTGTGTCTTGTTGAAAACAAACTGTTCTTTAACCAAACCAATGCAGCCGCAGCATCTCATATTAAAACGAAACATCGCTCTTGGCTCCTATCTCTCCTCGACACTGGACTTCTCAAAATAGCCCATATGCTTTTAAGGTTTTAGGGGTCACGTCAATCGATTATACCACAGAGTACAGACTGGGCTGAGAGAACTTCCTCTCCCTAGACTGGATGCTAAATTAAATTTTAATCAGCTCTTACTTTGCTTATGAAATTCAAGCACCTTATATTCAGTATAACCATTAGAGGTGTTTTGTTTGTTTTCTGTTTTTAAAATCAGTGTCCTTTCTACTGATACACGTCCAAACTTTTAGCTGTCCTGAAAGAATGGGGTTTTATGATAACCACCCTCTCAAACTGTTTGAACAATGTCACAAGTTTCCCACTTTCCTTCGTTGTATTCTTCCGTGCCTGTCCCAGCTTTTCCAAAAGACCATTTTCCAAGGTACTGGCAAGAGAAGGGGTTCACAATGAAAAGCTCAGGACATTAAAACCATGAGAAGGATTCACTTCTTTTGGCCCAAACATAAGCTCTGAGAGATACCCGAGCACATTTTCAGCGATTATATCCATCAATTCTAGCCTGGGTCTGACAACAAAAATAATATTCTTGACATCAGCTGCTGGCAAACGACTTCCTTTAAGTGTGAACATTTTTTCCACTTCATGTTCCTAGGAAAACACACACACACAAAAGGTTAACAAAACCCCGGAAATTTACGTATGGTATCCAGACTCAGACATCATAAACACTCCCAGTCAAATGTACATCAATACTTTGTTATCAAAATTTAGATTTCCCAAAGCCAGCTGTGTAACGGACAAGGTTTCTGGATGAAGTCACTGCTACTGTATCTGAATTTAAATGTCTCTCATGTGATGAGCTACCAAAGACAGCAGGTAACAGTCACATAATACAATGCTAGTAATTAGGATCAGTATAGAATCATTAGCCGAAGGACTGCTGTATACAAAATGTTAGCCAGGCATTGGTATCGGTGTTTATAAAAACCAAACAGCCTTGCAAGCCAACTACGCAGGAGGAAATGTAAACTTATTATTATTGCTAAAGTACAGAATTATTATTTTTTTTAATTTAATTTAATTTAATTTTTAAATTTATGGCCGCAACTCGCGGCATTCGGGATCTTAGTTCCCGGATCAGGGATCGAACCTGTGCCCCCTGCAGTGGAAGCGCAGAGTCTTAACAGCTAGACTGCCAGGGAGGTCCCTAAAGTACAGAATTATCAATCCCTGAACAAAACCCAAATAGCTCATTTACCTTCAGTAGTGAATACTGTGCAATCAGGCCAAATGGTCCTGTGAGGTACTCATCCCAAACTATTGCCTATAAGAGGGGAGAAACATTCTCTTATTACAGTTAATATCAGGAATTTCAACAATATCAACAGAAAATAGCAGTCATACGTAGTAGAACTATTGGCCTCAAAGTCTGCAGTAACAAAGATTGTAACTGGCTCTGGTCACATTCATATCCTACAGGTCTTAAAAAAATAGCATCAGGGCAAGTGATGTTACTGGTGCTAATGGGAAAGTTAAGACCTAATCACTGTCCTCAAAGGAAAGAAGGAACTGTACTTTGTTGTGTATCTGTGTCATGGTATTATTATTAGACTGAACCATATGGAAACTGCCAATTGCAACAACTCAACTTGTATTTTATTTTATTTTATTTTTTAGCTTATTTATTTATTTATTTTTGGCTGCATTGGGTCTTTCTTGCTGCGTGCAGGCTTTTTCTCCCAAGCGGGGGCTACGGCTTCTCACCGCGGTGGCTTCTCTTGTTGCGGAGCACAGGCTCTAGGTGCGCAGGCTTCAGGAGTCGTGGCATTCGGGCTTAGCAGTTGTGGCACTCGGGCTTAGCAACTGTAGCACTCGGGCTCAGTAGTTGTGGCTCACGGGCTCTAGAGTGCAGGCTCAGTAGTTGTGGCACAAGGGCTCAGTTGCTCCGCGGCATGAACCAGGGCTCGAACCCGTGTCCCCTGCACTGGCAGGCGGATTCTTAACCACGGCACCACCAGGGAAGTCCTCAACTTGTATTTTATATATAAGTATCATATAATCGAATTATAAAAATTAAAACCTCTGATACAGGTATTACAAATCTTATTTTGACAGAAGAGGAAAATTTTTAAATTGAATTGTATACTTTATTTTTTAAACTAATTAATTAATTTTTATTTTTGGCTGTTTTGGGTCTTGTTGCATGCGGGCTTTTTCTAGTTGCGGCGAGCAGGGGCTACCCTTTGTTGCAGTGCGGGGGCTTCTCATTGTGGTTGCTTCTCTTGTTGCGGAGCACGGGCTCTAGGTGCACCGGCTTCAGATGTGGCACATGGGCTCAGTAGTTATGGCGCATGGGCTTAGTTGCTCCGCAGCACGTGGGACCTTCCCGGACCAGGGCTCGAACCCGTGTCCCCTACATTGGCAGGAGGATTCTTAACTACTGCGCCACCAGGGAAGTCCCAGAAGAGGAAATTTTTAAAGGCTCAGAAAGTTTAAGTAACGTCCAAGGCCATATAGGGACCTTGGACGTACACAGTATAAGGGAGTCAGGACTCCAACCTAGGACTTAATGACCCCACAGGGTAGTGCTCTGGGGCTCTACTACTGCTAAAATCCAGTGTGATTTCTTTTTCTTTCATTTTTAATTGAAATTTTTATTGATATAACTGTAGATTAATATTCAGTTGTAAGAAACAACAGAGACCCCCTAGTACACTTTGCCCAGTTTCCCCCAATGGAAACATTTTGCAAAACTATAGTACAATAGGTATTACAACCAGGATATTGACATTGATACAATCCATGATCTCATTCAGATTTCAGATTTATTTCCTGAGCTTGAACTGGGCACGTAGGACTTAGCCTGCTTTTGTTTTCTCTCAATTGCTTCTAGCATCCACTCTACCTCTTGAGGTCCTGTTCTTTCTAATACTGATTCCTGAGTTTCCCCAATTTTCCCTTTCTCTTCAGAGTTGTATTGCCAGTTACTTACTGGAGGTAAGTACCAGTAATACTGGTAATACCACTTAAAAGGTAATACCACTTAAAAGAAATCCTATGAAGTCTCTAATCTACGGTTTCTGATTCCATTGTGAGGTGGGTGCTAACAAACGTCTAACAGGAGGAACAATACTACTTAAGGAAGCCGACGTTAAAACCTCAAATAGCTACAACTTCTCATAATCCGAGGGTGCAGCAGGTTGTAAGGTGCTGGTGCTTCATACTTTTGAGGGTATGATTTGTAACGACACATATAATCATTGTAATGAATGGACACTGGCCCAGCTACGTCCCTGGGCCGGGCCCGCCTCACCAATTCCAGTGTCTGGGGTGGGAGCTGGGGGGGCACCAGATCCATCCCTCGACCTGACCACAAGCTGGTTCACTAGGAGCTGAGACAGCACGGTGGCTTATTCTGCTGCCATGAAACAATCACGATGCCACGCGGACTGCGGGCTGGACGCCCCAGGCCCCACCAGCGGGCTCCTCTCCCCGACTTATCATTCCCGCCAGCTCTCCTCCTGGAAGCCCTAGGAAACCTCGTACACCTGAAGCCCAGGCGGTCAGGGACCTGATCAGGCCAGGCCGGACGGCGCCGGAGGGCGGTGTCGCCGCGCACTGTCCCTCACCTTGCTTCCCGCGCACTTGTCCAGGAACTCGCGCAGCTCGCGACGCACCGCCTCGCGCAGCACGTTCAGGTTCACTCGCCCGTAGGACAGGTGCGTCGCCATCTTGCCCCACCGCTCTCTTTTCCCTGCAATCCAACCGGATCGGCTTTACCCCTACGCGAGGCCCACAGACGCTGTCACGTGACGGCATGTTCACGTGACGAGGGCCGCTGACAGCAAGCCAAACCCGGAAACCGGAATCGGTGGGTGTCTGCTGCTCTCTCCCCAGGCCCTAGCGCCCGCCTCTTTCTTCCACTGCGTGGGTTCCGAGGCTCCCCACGACCGACAGACCCATCCAGACCGCGCCTCAGTCCAGGGCACCTCAGTTGGGCGCTGAGAATTGGGTTTAAGGGCAGAGACCGGAACCTACTCGTCCCGTTTAAAAATGGAGACTTTCATCTTAGCAGCAAGCATACTCTCTGTAAAATGGTAACGAAGCTAAACTTGAATGGAAATCTTTTAACTTATAGCAATCAAAAAGGTCCAGCGCTTTGCCCTTTTGGTTTGTCGGCTAAAATCTACAAAAATGGCTAAGGGCTGAGGGAAACTTGAGTGACTTGTCTGTTCAGCTCTTCCTAGTAGACATTCACGCGACATGTTATTTCACACAAATACTATCCGATGTGGAATCTAGGTAAAATTCGCATGTTACCTCGTGAGTTGCGAGGGTGAAACAGGATGTAATTTACATCGTGTGATATGTGTAAAAGGCTTAGCAGGGTGCCTGTTATTTAATAATTGCTAAGTAAATAACTTATTAGGAAGATATATCCGTTTCAGTACTTTGAGGTGTAAAATTGGCTATTTGGGATCTGGTGAAAGGGGCTTGAAAATGTCTGGTCTTGCCTGGCTCCCTTCAACCCTTTATACACTGTTACTAAGAAAGGACTCGCTAAGCAATTACCATGGAGTATGAATAAACAAAGAGTGGAATTTGGAGATGATACAGTAATCAACTATACATATTTACATACTTCCACTCTCAACTTCTTGACTCTATCAAAGACATTTAATTTTAAAATAACATGTTTCCACACATGCAGACTGTTCCATGCCCTAGTTCTCACCCGATTTTCACAGGGATTCTTCTCAACCTGTATCACAAACTCTTCTCACCTGCCCAGGTTTTTTGCTCAGCTGAGAACATGTATTATTTTAGCACCATCTGTGAGAATAAATGTTCAGCTCAGCAGGCCATGTCCTGAACTGGTAAATGAGGGCACACCCACGTAAGAGGTAAAAATGCCCACGGTTAGCGAACTCTCAGGCATGCGTGGGTGCAAATGAGCAAGACTAGGATGATAAACGATCCTCTGCAAACAGGACCAGGGTTCTAAATGATCAACAGAGGTGTTTTATTTGTGTAAAGACCCAACTGGAGATGCTGCAGTACTACCGCAGTTGCCCTATAAATATCACAGACTTGTTTAGAGATTTTTTCTTTTTAAAATGTATTTTTAATTGATATAATGGATATTTAATATTAATTTTAGGTGTACAACATAATGATTTGATATACGTATATGTTGTGAAATGGTCACCACAACAAATGTAGTTCATAGTTTTGAGTCTTTTCATCAATTCGGTCAATGCTGACGTCAAGGACCACTGTCAGGGTAATTTTTAGGTCAAAATAATGTTCAGCTGGTAACTCTGCTTTGGAAATATCTACCTGTAGGGGGGCCAGAGCTCATAAAACAGATTGCTTGGTTCAGTTATCATTTTGGAAAATACCACAACAGCTTTCACAGAGTTTCCTTCCAAACTTCATGCTGTAATAGGTAGTGGGTACTACATGGTGCCACTTACATTTCTGTCAGGTAATATAATGAGACATAGCAATGGATAACCACCTTGGGTGTTTATTTATCTTATGCTGAATGGGTCACAGAATGCTTTGAGATAATTTCTTAAAAGCAATTTATCAACAGACTGCAGGAGAAATTGCTATTTGGGTCTCTAGTGCTCGCTCACTTAAAGAAAAAACATTATGACAAATAAACCTGAGAATAATACCAGTTTACTACACTGGCAAAAAAGAACCATTTATTAAAGTAGATACAGAACACTTGTTTGCTCAGATTTTAATATTGCTTTACATATCGTTTGTGAAACAGTTCCTATTATAATGTTTATAACCCCAAATTTCAACTGACTACAGATTTTTCACTTGTCAAACACATAGTTGATAATCTTGAGAGGAAAATACATCAAAGGCATATATACAATTATAGAAGTTATTATACATGTCTCATGGAAGATACATTTATTTATTACTTTTTACATATTCTAGGAGACATTCAAATGAAGATAAATAAGATTCAAACTGGTTGATAAACTTCTTGTGGTTGAGGTCCTTCAGTTTATTTTTTGTGATAAGAAAATCCAAAATTATTAATGTTGAATTTCTCATCGTACATTCATCTAAAAACACAGTAAAAAAAAAACGTGTAAAGATTGTAGATTGGTTAATTTAGGTGTTTTATAGTGGCTTATTATCTAATTAACTGACTGCTGGGGATATCTGCTGGAGAAGGAAAAAAAATCTGGAGAAAATTCTCCCAGTTATTTACATCTGAAAAAGAAATAAAATGAAAACACAAAGAACAAAGAGCTGCAAAGCCACATGATGCTATTTCTGGCCTAGTCCGTTAGGTCCTGATGAACATTTTAAGTGTTTTCTTTTTCATAAAGGTAAAAATCTGAAAAGAAAGACACATTGTATATGTTTTTTCCCAAAATAGAGATTTTACAAAAATATATACATATAATATATAGAAGCTGAAATTATGCAAAACCAATAAACAAAACACCATAGAAGAGTAAGTGGGTGCAGCATAGAGATTATAAAATGTCCCCACAGCAGTTTGGGGGCTTCCCCCTCCCTTTACCTGTTTCATGATTTTATAATCACACCTAAGTATCATCAAGCCTGAAATAAAGGCACTACTGACATCAGGTAGTGCAAAGAGCTCAGATATTTCTTTAAATATAAAATACTTTAAATGAGTAGATGAATATGCAAAGTAGCACATTTTTTCAACTCATTCCAGTGTCAAAGTTTAACCAAAACATCTAAATATACAAACGCAGCCTGGAAATATTTTAGTGCAAATATGAAAAGTAACAGCATAATTTAAAGTTACTTAAATAAGGTATTGTGAGGGTAGGAGTCGTTCTCTGAGGTCTCCCTAGGGACAATGAATGTAATGGCATCTGGTGCAATGTCTTGTTAATACTTTTTTTTTTTTTTTTTGCGGTACGCGGGCCTCTCACCGTTGTGGCCTCTCCCGTTGTGGAGCACAGGCTCCGGACGCTCAGGCCCAGCGGCCATGGCTCACGGGCCCAGCCGCTCTGCGGCATGTGGGATCTTCCCGGACCAGGGCACAAACCCGTGTCCCCTGCATCGGCAGGCGGACTCCCAACCACTGCGCCACCAGGGAAGCCCTTGTTAATACTTTTTAAAAATCAAGAAGATAAAATCAGAGGTGAAAACTCACCTATTTATTATTCTAACTGATAAACTTATAAGGGGAGACTAAAAGGGAGATTTGTTGAAGATCAAAATATTTTCTTAGATTTGTTGATGGGGGGGTCAAAAATCCTGAAGTCTGCACACACAATGCTGGTGGTCAGTTGCCTAAATGCTAGTGCATCTGAGAAAGCCCAGTTCTGGATGTGAGGCTTCATCAGAAAGTCTCGTCGTCATTGCAGTTGGTTGCCCAGTGCCCGAACATCTCACAGATTTCACAGTAGGGGCGTTCCTCGCTCCGACTGCCGTGGTGTGTGGAATGGGGGAGGTCCTCAGACATCTGTGCCTGGGTAGGACAATCCTCTGTGTCGTGGAGATCAAAGCAGTCACATATGTCACAGAAGAGGCGAGGTTTCTTCTTGGACTGTTTCTCCTGTTCATCACTACAAATGTTAACGTGCATAATCAGAAACTCATCTCCATCAGAAGAAATTCAAGAGACAGTATCACTTGTAATGAACAAAAAATAAGCAGGAATTATGGCCAGGTCTGGGAGCCTCAAGTGCTTAAGTACTACGGTCCACGTTTTGAATGTTCACATCAAACCATTTTCACTCTCTTGCCAGATTTGTGGAAGTCAATTTATGGCCAAATAACCACAAAGCAATTGTTTCTCCAATCCACTGGAGAACCTAAATTTTGTTTTTTTTAATTTTACTGATGACGTATAGTTGATTTACGTTTTGTTAATTTCTGCTGTATAGCAGAGTGACTCAGTTATACATATATATATTCTTTTTAAAAAATTTTTATTGGAGTATAGTTGATTTACAATGTTGTGTTACCTTCTGCTGTACGCAAAGTGAATCAGCCATACATATACATAATTCCACTCTTTTTTAGATTCTTTTCCCATATACGTCACCACAGAGTATTGAGTGGAGCTCCCTGTGCTATGCAGTAGGTTCTTACTAGTTATCTATTTTACATATAGTGGTGTGTATATGTCAATCCCAATCTCCCAATTTATCCCTCCCCGCCTTTACCCCTTGGTAACTGTAAGTTTGTTTTCTACATCTGTAACTCTATTTCTGTTTGTACCATTTGTACCATTTTTTTAGATTCCACCTAGAAGCGATATCATGCGATATTTGTCCTCTGTCTGGAGAACCTAACTTTAAAAACACGCATTTATTTAGATGGAACTAAGGTTCCGCTCAGTATTGCTGGACGTGAAATAAATACCTGTCGTAATTGTTCATGTCGTCACCGTTCCCATTCAGGGCTGCTTCCGACATCATCTCCACCTTCATCTTGAGATCCTGATTCTTCCTCTGAAGGTCCACTATTACTGAATTTAGGAAATCAATCTGATTTTTTAGGAAAAAACAAAAGCAGATGTGTAAAATGTCTTAAATGTGTTCGCTGGAGCATCAAGAAGTCTACAAGTCCACTCTCAGGATGTGGCTGCAGAGTATATGCTGGAGTCGCAGGGGCCCACAGCAGCCGTGACCCAGCTGTGTTTTAGATTATGTTCTCACACACACACACACACACACACACACACACAGTACAGAAAGCATTACCAGTTACTTGTTACACTAAACTACAACTAAGCCAGGACTCTTATGTTCTGTAGATTTCAAAAAACTCATGGCAATTCTCCTCCAACCACGATTTAACACTCACTTAGTCACGGTGGGATGGTAAATGGGTCTTTAGAGAAAGAGGTGGTTTTTTTGTTGTTGTTTTGCAGTATGCGGGCCTCTCACTGTTGTGGCCTCTCCCGTTGCGGAGCACAGGCTCTGGAGGCACAGGCTCCGTGGCCATGGCTCACGGGCCCAGCCGCTCCGCGGCATGTGGGATCTTCCCGGACCGGGGCATGAACCCGTGTCCCCTGCATCGGCAGGCGGACTCTCAACCACTGAGCCACCAGGGAAGCCCAAGGAAGGCGTTTTAAAGAGAAGGCTTAAGCTCTCTTTCACAGGAGGAGGTGTGGCCACACGCTGAAGGGGCAGCATTCAGGCCACCTGGGCCCAGAACTGGGGCAGCGGGATAACGAGATGGCTGCCCACCGGGAGGAAACGCTCTTGTCCTAACCTTGCAAAGCAAGGGCATTTTAATTTAAAATCAGTAAGTTTCGGGACTTCCCTGACGGTCCAGTGGTTAAGACTCTGCGCTTCCAATGCAAGGGGCAAGGGTTCGATCCCCAGTCAGGGAACTAGATCCCACATGCCGCATGGCGCAGCCAAGAAAAGAAAAAAATCAGTTTCTTCCCTCTTCTACAAATACAAAGGTCTCATTTCTCTAAATGTCCATTGGGAAAAAATCCCATTTTACAGTACTAAAAAATACATCTGTGTGTGTGTATATACTCATACATACATATCGACTTTTTAAAGAAATATCTGGCCTTTTTCTCCTGCTGGGGCAATTATGAAACAAAGCTAGAAATCACTAGCTTTGATTCTCTGCAGAATCTCCCTTCTGCCATTGAAGGCAAGACCCACCGAATCTCATCGCACTTCTCAAACTGTATTTTCTAAAGACTTTATCCTGTTAGCAGATACATATCAGAAAGGGGGGAAAAAGCCACAAAATGGATTTAAGTACAGTGGGAAACCACACACACACACACACACATGTGCTCACAAGTTAGGAAACATAAAACAAACCATTTGCTGATTGGAAGAAAAGCGTTGGCAGTGGCAGATGAAACAAACGGAAGCAGAAAGGAAGGGGGAAAGAGAAAACATTGTGAATTAAGTTTGTGCTCCTCAGACATACGAACTAAGCAGAGACAATGCTATTCAGGGTAAATGAGGCTGTGCATTGAATCCTTACATGCCTTTCAAAGGAGATGTCATAACTAAAACAAATCACTAATGCACTGAGTTTCTCTTTTATTTAAAAGTGAAAGAAGGCTTTTGTACCTTTGAATTTTGAATGGGATAAGTATGTCCAACACATATAATAAAAATTGAAAATAGATGTTTGTTGCTTGTGGGCTATACATTTCCAAAACCAGAATAGTTTGCCTCCATATAATACCATTTTTAAAACTAAGGCTATTTTGATAATTTTGGCTTTAGGAAACAGTTTTCAAGAGCCCTGTCTTTTTAAGGTGAAGATGAGGAAGGAGCCTTTTATGGAGCAATTCTACTTCTAAGAATTTATCCTAAAGAAATATTAGTATATCTGTAAAATGATAGGTGTTCAAGACAGTTCATTATAGCATTGTTTATAATACACCTAAAAGATCAGAAAACATCCCAAATGTCATGTCAACCAATAAGGCCTGATTAAATTATGGTACACCCATATAATGGAATACTATACAGCTATAAAAAGCTAAGTGCAGATCAGTTTATGTAATATGCCCCCATATGTGTAAAAAAAAGGAGGGGGAAAGACTATTAGTCTTAGCTTGTATGTACCTTTAAAAAAATCGCAAAAAATAAAAAAGACATTAATAACCCTGATTACCTGTTTGGGGGGTTGGGAACTGAGCAGGAGAGAGATGGTGTTTGGAGGGAGATTTTTTTTTTTTTTACTGTACGTATTTTTAACGTTGTTTAATGTTTAGAACATATGAATACATTACCTATTCAAAAGATTACATGATTTTTTAAAAATAGCAAGTAAGCAAAGCAAAAGGAAGGAATATTACCTGACTCTCCTGGGCTCTTTCATCCTCTTCTGCCTGAGTATCAGTATTACCTTATATTAAAAAAAAAAAAAAAAAAAGTGGAGGGGCGATTTTTTAAAAAATTGCAATCTTATTTCCTTGTTACTGCATTGAAAGGGCCAGTGTTAGAAACGCATTCTCATGTGGAATCCCCACATGCGCCTCTCTGAGAACACGTTTGAAGTTCCTATCTCCTCTCTGGACCCCTCGGACACGGTCATCCTCTCTCAGGCCGGCCCACTGCGGGGAGGAACACCGGTCACGGTCACGGTCACGGCCATCACTTCCTCCTCCCCGGCAGGGAACCTGCAGAAGCCGCGGCTGCTGCTGGGGTGGCAGCTATCACCCACTGTCTTATATAAGCTCCTGCCGATGCTCAGGACCAGGGGAAGGTCCGGAAGTGGGAACCGGCAGGCGCGCCCCTCTGCGTGGGGCCTCATCCGACTACAGGCGGGCGGGCCCGGCAGAGAGCGGCCCCGTTGGCGCGGCGCGGCGCAGCAGCCGCCTACAGTGGGCGCGACCGCCACGAACCCCGCGTCCGCGGGAAGCAGCGGTGTCGGGAGGAAGCACGTGGCCATTTTACCTGACGAGGTGCTGAGCTGCCTCTTGTTTTCTTTGAGTTGAAGCTCCAAGTTCTTTACCTTGAGCTCAAGCTTCGCCTTGTCGGACTCTAGAGACTGAACGACTGCGCGCAAGGACTTGGCGGAGGCGTTCTCTCCCCTGAGCGCCGTGACCTGAAACACACGGCTTGGCTTAGCTTCCGCTCGGAACACAGACGGGTACCGCCAGGGTCCCCGAGGTGGTACTCTTACCTCATTCCTCAGCTTTTCCAGCTCGGCATCCTTTTCTGTGAGTAAGGCACTAGTAATACTGATGGATTTCTGCAAGGAAGCTTTTTCTTCATCGGCGTCTTTTATTAGCTTGGATTCTCTAAAAGACCAAAGAGTTAAAAATTCCAGAAATCAACCGAGAGAGCGGTCAGTGTACAACTGTCCTAGAACAAACGCGCAATTAACTTTAGCTAATATACAGGGATAAAGTATCACGGGGAAGTTTTACAGGGGGTTAAGGCTATTATGCTTGCAGAATGTTACTTGAAATTTTACTTACCGTGAGGGGAGAAAAAGTTTACCTATGCAGAGACATGCCAGAATCTGCATATCATTGTATCCGTTTGAATTTAAAGAAACAAGTTAATAACTTTGGAAGACGCAGAATTAAAAAACAAGACTGTTGCACCCCCAAAGAATTACTTTAAAAATCTAACCCCCCCAGATGAATTCTGTTACTTCTTGAATAAATCATTACCAAGCAATAACAACAATTAAAATACACACATGCAAAGCGATTATACAGATGTCATGCAGAGCAGTTTTATGCTGGAAGTATCGATTGGTTCTCACTAATTTCAGTAACTTTCAGCAAGTTCCAAGAGTGTGTTTTGGAGATCTTCTGGGCCAAAACAGTAGCAGAGATTATTACCACTATTCAAACGGAAGGATGATTACTTTTCGTCCAGAGACTCTGAAGAGGACAGACCTTAAGTTGCTCATAGAAATCAAAGGTAATGACATAAAGGCTAGCACGGAAATGTGAAGATGGATTTCCAGGTGTGGAATGGAAGCCAAGGGGCATCTGGAGGGAGAAGGTCAGCACACGGGATGTATGTTCTCAGGCCGACCCAGCATTTGGTTATCAGCACAGGGACGGGGACCGGGCTTTCCAGGAGAGGAGAACATTTATCTTGGAGTCAGGGGAGTGGGAAAAGAAAGGGAAAGATGAAGGGAAGACAGGGGAAGAGGGCAAGACACAATAGAGACAACCCCAGAGGGCAGGCTACTATGTGTTTATAAATGTGTGAGTGTATTTAAATTTTTGTGGTGAAAATTCAAACGTGCCAAGGTCACAAAAGCCAAGGAAAGACCGAGGAGCTGTCACAGATGGGACAACTAAATGCACTGTGGTCTCCTAGACTGCATCCTGGGAGAGAAAAAAAGACATGAATGGAAAAACTGGGGAAATCTGAACAACGTCTAGAGTCTGGCTAAGAGTACTGGACCAATGTTACTCTCTCAGTTTGGATCAAAGGACCAGGGGATGAAAGATGTGCCCGTGAGGGGAAGCTGGGTGAAGGGAATGCGGGACCTCCAGGTACGACCTTTGCAGCTCTTCTGGAAACCTCAGATTTTGAAATAAGAAGTTTTTAAAAAATGACATGCAGTGTGAAACAAGAGGAAAAAAGACCTTGTATCACTAAAATATTTGGGGAAAACACAACTGGAGAAAAATTTCCTGGCCGGCCCTCAGGCCATACAACCTACTCATTTGCATCCACGTAGATAAGTTCATGGCTTAAACCACAACAAACCGAATTACTCCCGGTTCTATGAGAAGTAGCTGGGTGAATGCAGAGCATGTAGTGGTTCAGTTTGTCTTCGAACCAACTGAAGGGATTGGAAACTGAGGCCCAGGTTAGAAATGGCAGAATGTATGTCTGGTTAGTGAGACCCAAGATATCCGGCACACGAATTACAGAATTCTCATGGTTTATGGTAAATTGAAATTCTATTCTACACAAAGAGGAAAAATATAAGTGTTGTACTTATCTCATTGTGTGGCTTACACTTACACCCCAGAATAAGTAGTAAGAAAAGAATCTGAGACTTACAGAAAATGTCTTGAATTCAACACCCAAGCATTATATGAACACTTGGTGCTGTTAAATTACTAACTGCATAACACCTCGCTAGGAAATAGGATCCTGTTTAAGTAAAAACAACAACAACAAAAACAAACAAACAAAACCCCAAAGATTTAAGTGAAAGGAATGTACACAGGCATTTTTTCCACCTGGGAAGTAAATATCTGATTTTATCCAAACATTCAATAACTCTTGGGCTCTTTAAGTTTCCATTAAACTTATTTGGTAGTTCACTCTATTATAAAAACCGTTTCAAGAGATTCACTTGTAAATCCAACTCAAATTTGAAAGATGTGATTTTAAATGTTTTTACTGAGAAATACCAGGATTTGGGGGTTAACGGATTTAGATTCTTCTGTAATCAGGACTCTAGTTAGTCAAGCTCTCACAGGTGCTTTGTGTTAGGGAGGGCTGAGGCCGGCATCAGCCGGCAGAAGGAAACAGGAGCAGGTACCTTTGCTTATCGCCACATATGTCCACCCTCTAAGTGAGGCTGCTTTCTAAGAAGATGGCAAGCGGATGTTCCTCATACAAAAGTTGTCCAAAGATGCATGGTTAAAACAGGGATCTGACTTGCGATTTGTACACCAAATGAAGGGACGGATAGACCTTGGCAGCTCACCTTTGTGAGAGGTCTTCAATGTTAGCATCTTAGGTGATTTCTAAGCCCAAATCCCACCGTGCAAACCAAGAGGGGCTAAATTAAACCATGTATGCCAGCATTACTGACACCTGAGTCACACATCGCACTGACAGTAAGGCCTGTGTTACTTTAAAGCCACGCTGGCCCCAGTGACTTGGCGTTACTGAAAGTATCGAGAAGGGAAGATAAACCTAACATGAAAGACGGGTTAGAGGGGCCAGAAGTCTTTCCCCCAAGGGAACATATTACCCAGATTCTTTCCTTACTACTTACATAAGAAAGAAATTCCAGTAATGAAGCAAATACCTTAAAGTGTTACTGGACAAGCTTTAAAAATGCAAGATAACAAGAACCAAATATTAGGAACATGAAGAGAACTGCAAATGCAGTAAGGAGAACTCAATTTGCACTGAAGTTCTGTGCTGTATATAGATATAAAAAAGGTATGTGTGCATGTGTGTGTATGTATAGACTGCTGAGAATATTTTACAAAACAAAAGCAAGACACAGAGGGACAAAGGCAGCCAAAAAATATATACAACAATTCTGTTGACTAAAAATATATGAAATTTATTTATTATAACGTGGATAGACTTTCTTTAGTCTTACCATTAAAGACACACAGATATAGCAAAGGAAGCAAGAGTAGGAAAGGGAAAAGAGAGGGGTGAAATGAGCATTGGTCAGTAGCGCAAGCTTGGAGACAGTCAGACGGTTAGCAACCCACAGTGAGCCGAATGAGCTGCAGTGGCAGTGACCTCTTCAGAACTGGTGGACGGGGACCATCGGCCAGTTTTCCTTCCTGACAGGCATCTTGCCTTGACACCCACAGAATTAATCCTGACTCAACAAGTCCATAGCTAAGATGATGGCTCTGGAGTTCCTTCTAGGACATCAAAAAGCCTGGAGAAGGGAGGGAAGCCAAACAGGTTCCCAACTCTGCTGTAGGCTCTCTGGCCAGAGGGACACACGTCTCTACTTCCATCAATGAGAGCGCTCAAGGTTGGCTCTGCTTTATCTACTAGACGTGTTGGAACCTGCTCTGAAAGAGGTTTGCCTAACTTGGAGACCACTTTCCCAAAGAAATGATTACATTTTTAAGCTAAGAGAAAAACTTATGCTACGTGTTGCTTGCAATTCGATGCTAGATGGCAAAAAGGCAGAGCAAGTACAAAAGGGTGATACTAATTTCTTAACGATAAGTAGTTTCACCCTACATCAGGAGTAAGTACTGCACTTCAACAGAATGAACAACAGAGTTTGAATGAAGCAATCATATACTATGTTGACTGTGTATGTTCAGTTCTCACCTCTAAATTAAACTGTTGGCTAAGATCTCGGTTCTTGCATGAACCACTACATTTCAAATATCTTCATGATTTAAGTACTTTCCAGATTCTTAAATTAAGAAAGTATCCACTTCTTTTTAGTACTCTATGCTACAGGTACTTAACTATTACACACATAGACCTACATATGAATCCTTTACAAAACTGACTTTCAGAAGGCATTTAAGGCGCCCAAAATATTAGCTAAAATATATTTGCATTCAGATTTCTGAAAGAGACATAACTTTCCATGAGGATTAATTAACAATTTGATTAAAAAACAGTTCTAAAGATAAGAAACTAAGTTTTAACATTTTTCACTCCCAGAAAAATTATCATCTTTATCTGCATTTATTGATTAAAAGAGTAATTATCCAGGACCTAAAAATGGGAGCAGGGTGAAATAAGAAGAGAGGAATGGACAAGTACCCAAATTTGTTCTATCTTTTTAAGCCGTGAAAAAAGTCACATGTCTAATCACATTTTGAGAGGCATGTAATTTAGTCAAAGTCACATGAAAAGGACTAACAAAGCAATAGCATCTTTATTTTTAAAAAAGATTAAAAAGTAAAAATAAATAAATAATAAATGTACAATGAGAAAAGACCCCTTGTAAAAATCTGAAGTCCTGGGTCTTGTGCCTGCATCTGAGTTCTTGGTCAAGTTGCCTAACTTTGGGGGTTTTAGTTTCATCATTTTTCAATGCAAGCCCCACCATATATTTCAGTCGTTTGTTTTGAGATATGAGAAATTTGTGAATTACAAGGGCTACATAAATGCAAAGGGATTACATCAGTACTCACACCAGCCTGTTTTTATTCATTCCCTTGTCAGAATGCCTCAGGAATAAGTGCTATCAATTTTTTCACATACCCTTGACAACTGCATACATGGGGTTCTTTTTAAAGAAACAAAGCCTTATTCATGGAAAATTAAATATCCCAAGGCCCCCACGGGTGGAGCTGTGCTTGTACCTGGGCCCCAGGTTAAGGTATGGCAGGCCAGTCACCACAGCTCATAGGCACTGGGCGAACACCTGGCTGGACCAGGGGTGTGGCAGTCATGAAACACACATGCATTCTGATGTGAAACTTTAAAGAAGAATGAGTCTAAGGATGTCTTAAAAAAAGAAAGGAGGAAGGCACCCCTGAACTGAGGCCTAATTTCCTTTAGAATGTAGCTTATGGAACCCAAATATCTTTGTGGGCTAAATAAAGCCCTCGACTCTGAAGCAACCGCCATACTGGCAGGAGGGACAATGTCAGCATAAACGCATGCGTCAGTGGTCAGAAAGGGAGACTTCCTCTGCTCTGACAAGGAAGAATAAAATGCTCTGCAAGACCACGAAGGAATTCTTTTTTTTTCTATTTTATTTTCTTATTATTTTTTAATTGAGGTATGGAAGAATTCTTCATTATACTATTCCTAAAGGTTTATTTTTCTTTTTGTAATTAATAAGACAAAAACGCCTGTCACTGTTGTGATGTACTCTACAGCAAACCACTGTACAGGCTGTGGTTCTTAGCAACAGTACACACTATGCCTACTTGGCATGCAGAGTAAAGCAGAGAATTTCTCTAGACACAGAGTGCACATTTTAAAAAAGCAGACAGAGACCATCAGAAAGCATAAGCATCAGGCTTCTACATGATGACTCCTGGGGGCCCGTTTATCCTTACTCAAAAGTACTGGAAGCTTCCATGTGAACAGCATTCAATTATCATCAAAGAATAACAAATAACAAAGCTCTTTTTAAGAAAGTAAGTAGAAACATTTAAAATGTTTCCCATTATTACTGAAAAAATGAAATTTTTATATAACTGAATTTATTTGCAGATTACTCTAGGTAAAATTATAGTACTTTAGTTACTGAAACTAGGAGGTAAGCAGTATAATATGAGACAATCTAATTTAGAACACTTCTGGACAAATGCAACTGAACATGGCTTAAAAATCGAACTATTCTTTCAGTAATTCATACTGAAACTCTTACAAATTTGTCAATTATGAGTACCAAACTATCATGATGCAGTTTTCTGAATATAAGAAGGTCATATGTTTTCTACAAGTCACCGTACACAGCATGTTCTAACATTTTCCTTATTAAACACACACATACACATAAAACAATATATACAAAAAGAAAGCCTACCTCTTTTTCATTTCTAACAACTGATTATTGAGCACAGATCTCTCTTCTTCCAGCTGGGGAAAAAACACACACACACAAAGAAGTTCAGTTCATAACAGACAGGCCAGTTTCCCATCCCCCAGGTCACATTCCCATGCTCCAGGACCGCTAAAGTAATGGGCTTTCCTCAGAGGCAGTGAAAAAGGACCAAGTGTACATCAGGGACCTGAGAGTTAAAATATTAAACAATACCATGTACATGCCATATCTTAGACATTCAATAAATGTTTCCTTCATTTGTTAGACGAATGAGTGAAAGCTTCACTATTAACATTCTGGTTCCTTTACTGAAACAAAAGAAGTCAAAGGTCACTAACTTGTGTAGGGCTAGGAACAGGTAATTTATTCTACACGGGCCTTATCTTATGCCTACTATATCCAGGCATTTTTTTCTCACCTATAAAATAAGAAAGTTACAGAAGAATTTCCAATGGCCCTTTAGTTCTAAAATTCTGTTATTCTATTAAGGATAAAAAACAAAAGATTCAGCTAGTCAATCTTGTGAAATAAGATTCACCTCTACCCCCCAATCTGTACCACATACACTTCAGCCAAATACAGTACCAATTTTCACTCACACTGTTAATAAAACAAAGAGGTGACAAAAGCTCTTACATGGTTTTTTTGAATCAAAGGATAACACCAAAGACTATGTAATGGTTTCCAACCATTTGGGAGTGGCCCAGAATTTAAGCCACTAATTCACGATAAGTAGTGGTGGTCTTATTTCTGATTATGTGTCAGTTATGTACATGCTTTGCTATAAAGGTCTTTTATACTTTAAAAGTTCTTAAATATAAACATATATGTTTTGAACATAAGTTTATCAAGAAATCTATAGAGGTTAACATAGTTTTTTTTCCACTGTAGACTCTCTCCTTTCCTAGTCCATTAAGATAAATGCTTTTGCTGCATGAGTAATTCACAGATATATTTAGAAATTTGTAAAGAGTAAAAGGAAGGAAAAACAGTGGGAGGCAAACTTTAAAGGAATGAAACAAGAGGGAGAACATCTGGAGAGTGGGATGTGGAGACGAGAGGGGCTCTCATTTTTTCCTTTATACCCTTTTATATGGTTTATATTTATTTTTTAAACAAGGAAGCTGTTTAATTTTTATAGTTAAAAAAATTTAAAAAGAAAAAATCAATAAACAAACAAGACTGGGAAATGACTACAATGAAGATATAAATGGATAAATGACATGGCAGATAATTCACAACAGAGAAAATACAAATAATTAATAAACACTTGGAAAATCATTCAACACTGCAAAGAACAAGTATGCAGAGATTCTCCCCATTTCTTGGAGGCTGAATTTCTTGTGCCTGAATTTCCACAGAACAGAAGTTTAGGATACTTATTGTACTGATTCTTCATAGGAAATAATGTTTTTTTCTTCTTCTGGTCCAGGATCCAATCCAGGATAACAAGCTTCATTTAGTAGTCAAATTTCTTTAGCCTGTCTGGTTCCTCATTCTTTCCTTGTCTTTTGTGGCCTTGACCTTTTTTTTTGGCTGCGCAGCTTGTGGGATTTTAGTTCCCTGACCAGGGATTAAACATGGGCCCTCAGCAATGAGAGCTCAGGGTCCTAACCACTGGACCGCCAGGGAATTCCCTGACCTTGATATATATTTTTTGACCTTGACATTTTTGAAGAGCACAGAGGCGAGTAGAATGTCCGTCAGTTTGGATTCACCTGATATTCCCACATGCGTAGAGTCAGACTATGCACTTTTTGGCAGAAACACCACAGAAGTGATCCCATGTTCTTCTCAGTATGTGATATTAAGAGGCACACAATGTCGATTTTCGGTGAGGGTAACTTCAATCACTTGGCTAAAGAAGCATCTTCCATGTTTCTCCACTGTAAAAATACTACTATTTTGTGGAGAGATACTCTGAAACTATGTAAACATTCTGTTCCTTAACAAAATTTCACCCACTGGTTTTAGCACCAAGTGATGACTCTTGCTGAAATAATTACCATGATGGACACCAAATAAGGATGTTCTAATTCCATCATTTCACGTACTTACCAGTTGGCATTTTACCATAAGGAAGAGGTTTCTATTATTATTTTTTTTTAGAAAGGCATTCCTATCTATCTATCTGTCTGTCTGTCTGTCTGTCTGTCTATTTATGGCTGTGTCAGGTATTCGTTGCTGCCCACAGGCTTTCTCTAGTTGTGGCGAGCAGAGGCTACTCTTCGTTGTGGTGTGTGGGCTTCCCATTGCAGTGGCTTCTCTTGTTGCAGAGCACAGGCTCTAGGCACTTGGGCTTCAGAAGTTGTGGTTTGTGGGCTCTAGAGCACAGCCTCAGTAGTTGTGGCGCATGGGCTTAGCTGCTCCACGGCATGTGGGACCTTCCCGGACCAGGGATTGAACCGTGTTCCCTGCACTGGCAGGCAGATTCTTAACTACTGCACCACCAGGGAAGTCCCAGGAAGGGCTTTCATTTTCCCTCATTTACTTATTTATATCTGTTTCCATGGCATATTTATATATCATGGTTTCTTATTTTATTCAATAGGCTATAATCCATTACTATCATTATTTCTTTTGATGCTCAAATTATCTCAGATTTGGCCAGTGGAAGCCCCTCCAACATGGTTCTGATAGGTTTCTGACTAATCCCCAGTTCTTTAAGCACTTCCTTGCTTTTTGATACACAAGATATTACAGGCTCATCTTGTAGTCTTTCTGTCTCAGCCCTGGAATCAGCCATTTCTCTAAGGACCTTTTAGTGGGGAAGAGTATTTAGAAACCAAAATCTAGGTAGTTAGGTGTGCTCATTGATATTGGAGTGTTATTACTTCTAAGCCCTGTCAGTGGACTTGACCAAAATTTGAAACTTCTGCTCTTCAAAAGACACCGTTAAGAAAGTGTAATGAGAATACAGACTGAGAGAAAACACTTGCAAAACTCAATCTGAAAAAGAACTTTATCCAGAACATATTAAGAGCTCTTACAACTCAATAATACACAGACTACAAACCAAACCTTAAAATGGGCAAAAGATCTAAACAGACACTTGACCAAAGAAGCAGCTCAAAATCATTAGCCATCAAGGAAACACAAATTAAAACTACACCTGAGATACTTGGGTTATCACTTCTAGTTTCCTTTCATTGTGGTCAGAGAACATACTTTGCAGGATATGATGAGAGTTGTTTTATGGCCTACCGTATGGTCTCCCCTAGAGAACGTTCCACCTGCACTTGAGGAGAATGTGTCTTCTGCTATTGTTGAATGGAGTGATCTAAAGATGACTGTTGGGCTTAGCTGATGTTCAAGTCTTCTACTTCCTTGTGGATCTTCTGTCTAGTTGTTCTATCCATTACTCAAATAGAATACTGAAATCTCCAACTATTATTGCTGAATTATCTATTTCGTCCTTTAATTCTGTCAGTTTTTGCTTTCTGTATTTTAAGGCTCTGCCATTAGTTGCATATATATTTGTAATTGTTTATTTTCTTGAGGGATCGATCTTTTTACCACCATAAAATTTCTTCCTCTGTTTCTAGTAACAATTTTTATCTTCAAAGTCTACTTTGTCTGATAATTAGTATAGACACTCCAGCTTGCTTTTGGTTACTATTTGTATGATATATCTTGTTACATCCTTTTACTTTCAATCCACTGTATCTTTGAATCTAAATCTTGTCTCTTATAGGCAGCATATAGTTCGATGATGCTTTTTTAGAATTAATTCTGCCGATGTCTGCCTTTTCATCAGTGTTTAATTCACTTACATTTAATGTTATTATGCGTAAGGTTACATACTTTTTTTTTCAATTAATACAGTTAATTTTTTTAAAGAAGTTTCAGGTTCACAGCAAAATCGAACAAAAGGTAGAGATTTCCCATAACTCCGTGTCCCCACGCATGTACAACCTTCTCCACTATCAACATCCCACAGGACGGCGGTGCATTTGTTACAATCAGTGCCACATCATTACCACCCAAATTTCCATAGTTTACATCAGGTTCACTCTTGGTGTTGTATATCCTACGAGTTGTGACAAATGGATAGAGACGTGTATCCACCATTGTGGTCTTGTACAGAATAGTTTCACTGCCCTGAAGACCCTGGTACTCTGCCTAGTCATCACTCCCTCCCCCTTTTGCCCCTCACAACCACTCTATTTGTGTCCCCATAGTTTTGTCTTTCCAGAATGCCATATCTTTGGAACCATACAATATGCTGCTTTTACAAATTCGCTTCTTTCACTTTGCAATATGCATTTAAAGTTCCTCCATCTATTTTCATGGCTTGATAGGTCATTTCATTTTGGTGCTGAGTAATATTCCACCATCTGGATATACTTCCGTTTATTTATCCACTCACCTACTGAGGGACATCTTGGTTGCTTCCAAGTTTTTGGCAATTGTGATTAAATCTTCTGTAAACATCCATGCACAGGATTTTATGTGGACATAAATTCTCAATTCACTTGGGTAAATACCAAGGAGCCCAATTACTGGATCACATGGTTAGAGTATGTTTGTGTTGTAAGAAACTGCTGAGCTGTCTTCCAAAGCAGCTGTACCATTTTGCATTCCCAGCAGGGAATGAGAATTTCTGTTGCTCCACATCTTCATCAGCATTTGGTGTTACCAGAGTTTTGGATTCTGGCCATTCTAATAGGTGTGTAGTATTATCTCACTGTTAATTTATAATTCCCTAATGACATACGATACTGAGCACCTTTTCATATGCTTACTTGCCATCTACATGTCTTATTTGGTGAGGTGTCTGTTAAGGTCTTTTGTCCATTTTTTAATTGCGCTGTTCATTTTCTTTTTCTTTTTTTTTTTTTTTTAGCGGTACGCAGGCCTCTCACTGTTGTGGCCTCTCCCATTGCGGAGCAAAGGCTCCAGACACGCAGGCTCAGCGGCCATGGCTCACAGGCCTAGCCGCTCCGCGGCATGTGGGATCTTCCCAAACTGGGGCACGAACCCGTGTCCCCTGCATCGGCAGGCGGACTCTCAACCACTGGGCCACCAGGGAAGCCCCTGTTCATTTTCTTATTCTTTTTTTTTTTTAAAGTCTTACAAGTTCTTTGTATATTTTGGCTAACCGTCCTTCATTATATGTGTCTTTTGTAAAAATTTTCTCCCAGTCAGCAGCTTGTCTTCTCATTCTTTTCACATCGTTTTTCACAGAGTAGAAGTTTTTAATTTTAAGAAAGTTCAGTTGATCAATTCTTTCTTTCATGGATCATGTCTTTGGGGTTGTATCTAAAAAGTCGCCTCCATACTCAAGGCCATCTAGGTTTTCCCCTGTTAGTTTCTAAGAGTTTTATAGTTATTCACTTAACATTTAGGTCTATGATCCATCTTGACTTAATTTTTATAGAGGGCATAACATCTGTGTCTAGATTCACTTTTTGGATGTGGGTATCCACTTGCTCCAGCACCATTTGCTGAAAAGATGATCTTTGCTCCATTGTATTGCCCTTCCTCCTTTGTCAAAGATCAACTGTCTTATTTATGTGGGTCTATTTCTGAGTGCTTGATTCTGTTCCACTGATCCACTTGTCTACTCTTTTGCTGTACTTGATTATCGCAGCTTTATACTAAGTCTGGAGGTTGGGTAGTGTCAATCCTTCAACTTCGCTCTTCTTTAATACTGAGTTATTTGGGGTCTTTTTGTCTCTCCATACAAACTTTAGAATCAGTTTGTCGATATCCATAAAATAACTTGCTGGGATTTTGATTGGGATTGTGTTAAATCTACAGATCATGTTGGTAAGAACCAACATCTTGACAATATTGAGTCTTTCTATCTGTGAACATGGAATATCTCTCCATTTATTTAGCTCTTTGATTTTGTTCATTAAAGTTTTGTAGTTTTCTTCAGATGGACCTGGTACATACTTTGTGAGATTTTTACCTAAGTATTTCATTTTGGGGGCTACTTACATAAATGGTATTATGTTTTCAATTTCAAATTCCACTTGTTCATTGCTTTGACATAAGAAAGTGACTCACTCTTGTACACTGAACCTTGTATCCTGCAGCCTTGCTATAATCACTTACTAGTTCCAGGAGTTTGTCATTCTTTTGGATTTTCTACGTCACATGATCTGTGAATAAAGAGTTTTACTTTTTCCTCCCCAATATGTATACCTTTTATTTCCTTTTCTTACTGCGTTGGCAAGGACTAGCAGTACGATGTTGAAAAGCAGTGGTGAGAGGGGACATCCTTGCTTTGTTTCTTACCTTAGAAAGAAAGCTTTGAGTTTCTCACCATTAAGTACGATGTTAGCAGTGGTTTTTGTAGGTGTTATTTATGAGGTTGATGAAGTTCCCCTCTATTCCTAGCTGGCCGAGAGATTTTATCACAATGGGTGTTAGCTTTTTCAAATGCTTCTTCTGCATCTACTGATATGATCTTGTGGCTTCTCTTCCTTAGTCTATTGATGTGATAGATTACATTATTTGATTTTCAAGTGCTGAACCCAGCCTTGCATCTCTGGGATAAATCCTACTTGGTCGTGGAATTATATACTGTGCTCCAGAAATGGAGGAGACAGCGGTGAACAAAACAGAAAACTGCTGCTCCTCCCTCAGTCAAGTGGTCTGACTGAGCCTACAAAAGCAGGAGTATGTGTAATGGTTCCGAACTTCAGCACATCCTTCACTTCACACAAGCTAGTACTTTTCTTCACACAAGTTAGTAATTTCTTTTAAATCTATCATTCCTCCTTTTAAACATTGTTGGGTTTAATTTGCTAATATTTTGTTGTTACATACTATTTTGATTCCATTTATGTTACCTACTAGAAAAGGCAAAACTATAGCACCATAAAGGAGAGAAATGGTATTCAGGGATTGGGAAGTGATTGACTATAAAAGGAGCATGAGAGAAATTCTGGGGGTGAAGGAAATCTTGATTTGGGGGTAAATTATATGACTACATATATATGTCAAAACTCATCAAACCATATACCTATGAAGGGTGAATTTTATGTAAATTACACCTTTTTTTAATACCTTTTTCTTTTTTATAAATTTATTTATTATTTATGTTTTGGCAGCGTTGGGTCTTTGTTGCTGTGCGCAGGCTTTCTCTAGTTGCAGCGAGCAGGGGTTACTCTTTGCTGCAGTGTGCAGGCTTCTCATTGCGGTGGCTTCTCTTGTTGCAGAGCACAGGCTCTAGGCATGCGGGCTTCAGTAGTTGTGGCTCCTGGGCTCTAGAGTGCAGGCTCAGTAGTTGTGGCGCACGGGCTCAGTAGTTGTGGTGCATAGGCTTAGTTGCTCCATGGCATGTGGGAGCTTCCCGGACCAGGGCTCGAACCCGTGTCCCCTGCATTGGCTGGTGGATTCTTTTTTTTTTTTTTTTTTTTTTTGCGGTACGCGGGCCTCTCGCTGTTGTGGCCTCTCCCATTGTGGAGCACAGGCTCCGGACGCGCAGGCTCAGCGGCCATGGCTCACGGGCCCAGCCGCTCCGCGGCATGTGGGATCTTCCCGGACCGGGGCACGAACCCGCGTCCCCTGCATCGGCAGGCGGACTCTCAACCACTGCGCCACCAGGGAAGCCCGGCTGGTGGATTCTTAAGCACTGCGCCACCAGGGAAGCCCATAAATTACACCTTAATAAATATAACTTCGGGGGAAAAAGGTGAGTTTGAGTAGTGTATACAATATTGCTTTTGTAAAAAACAAACTATATGTATATGCTGTCACACACATGAAGAGCAGTATGGAAAGGTACACCCAGCCATTTATAATGTTGCCTCCATGAAACAACAATGGGAGGAGTAATAACTTTGAAATGGTATGTATTTGTATTGTTTCATGTTACAAACATGTATGATTATTTTTAATTTTAAAATAACATTACAATTTAAAAGGAATAGGGAATTTCCTGGTGGTCCAGTGGTTAGGACTCGGCGCTTTCACTGCTGTGGGTCCCGGGTTCAATCCCCTGTTGGGAACGAAGATCCTGCAAACCATGCAGCATGGCCAAAAAAAAAAAAAAAATGGGGCTTCCCTGGTGGCGCAGTGGCTGAGAGTCCGCCTGCCGATGCAGGAGACACGGGTTTGTGCCCCGGTCCAGGAGGATCCCACATGCCGCGGAGCAGCTGGGCCCGTGAGCCATGGCCGCTGGGCCTGCGCGTCCGGAGCCTGTGCTCCGCAACGGGAGAGGCCACATCAGTGAGAGGACCACGTACAGCAAAAAAAAAAAAAAAAAAAAAAAAAAAATGGGGGGGAGATAAATAATTTTATTTTTTAGAGGTACAAAGATATTTACAGATAAAATGACAGTCTTCTAGGATTTGTTTCAAATTAATCTATGATGGGGTGGAGGGTGAGTGAGAGTAGAATTGAAGCAAGAGTGACTGGGAATTCCCTGGCGGCCCAGTGGTTAAGACTCCTCGCTTCCACAGCAGGGGGTGCAGGTTCAATCCCTGGTCTGAGAACTAAGATCCCACAGGCTGCACGGCCAAAAAAAAGAAAGAAAGAAACAAGAGTGACCAAGAGTTGACTGCCTTTCGAGTGGGGTACATGGGGATTCACTGTTCTGCTCACTCTGCTTCTGTGCGTGTTTGAAACTTTTTGTAATAAAAGGCTGAATAAAAGGGAGGGTTATTTTACAGAAAAATATTAAGAAGATAACATTACGGTGAAGACAGTATACAAGTGACCATGATTTGGAGAACACTGGACCAGAAAATCTCAAACAGCTGATCTATCCACAAAACTGTTTTATAATACAATAAACATGGTGGGTAATTTGTTTTCAATCGATCACTTAAGAAAAATACTAGCTTGTGTGAAGTGAAGGATGTGCTGAAGTTCGGAACCATTACACAGTCAGACCACTCGACGGAGGGAGGACCAGCAGTTTTCTGTTCTGTTCACCGCTGTCTCCTCCGTTTCTGGAGCACGGGCAGGCACACAGTAGGCACTCAGTAACTACGTGTCGTGTAAACGACTGGGTCAGAGAGCCGGTAAGCTGGTGCTCTCCTCGGGTGTGGGTTGGCAGTGACATTGAGGAACCAGGGTTCTCACAGGAGGAACTCTCTGCTCGGCCAGTCTGAGCGATCTGGCGCTCAGCTGCTGCTTTTCTCACCGACTTCCCCAGGGAAGTGGTTCATGTGTGGGCGACTTCAGCCTCTTCTCCGAGCAAGTGTTCTGAGGTCCAAAATAGCGGCGCTACCTTGACAGCACAAGACATCCCCATCCCCTGTGTCTGCGGATTTCTAGTCTCACCTCCCACACAGGCTCCTGCTCTTGGAAGTGGCGAAGGTAACGGGGAGAGAGGAAGAGGAGGATTTAGTCAGTTCTGTGGACAAGCCGTTTCAGAGAAGAAACAATGAACGTTAGCTGTCTCGCCTCGCACACACAGACACACTTCTCCATGTACACAGAGCAATAAGGACAGAGAGGGGAGAAAGAAGCAAATTTAATTTGACTTGAATTTAACAGGAGAAAGAAAAATCAAAGTAAATAAAAGAAAATGGCTGAGGGCAGAAAAATGTTCTTTACCACAAAGATATATTCCTTTCTAAGAACTCCCACTAGGTTTATACATTTGTTTTGTAAACTTTTTAAGTAGAATATATTTTTAAAAAAACATAGATGTTAATATCATTTTCTTAGGTATAAGTTAATTTTAATTTTAAATAATATCAAACATCACCCTGATATAAAAGATGAGGAGGCTTGCATACTTCCACGTTCTTTCAACTCTGTCACCTCTAATTTTGTTAGTCATATTCTCTCTGTATATTTTTCTTTTTCTCCTTTGTCTTTGATTTTTTCTTTTTGTCTTGCAAATCCTTTAAGCTTACCTTCACTAAATGATCAAAACTGACATCACCAATAATGGGATAAAGCAACATCACCTGCCTCCGGGCAGGAAATGGTAATCACTTATATAGTCTTCCTGCTAAAAATGAATAACCTAAATACCATCATGAGGAAACACCTGACAAACCCAAAATAAAGGATTTTATACAACATAACCGGCCTGTTTTCAAAAAAGTCAAGTCATAAAAGACAAAGGCAGAAGAACCATTCCAGATAAAGACAACTAAAGAGACCTGAGCCAATGAATGGAACACATGATCCTGGACTAGATCCTGAATTGGAGGGAAAAACCCCCCACAAAAACTATTGATATAAAGGATATCACCAACAACTGCCTAAACAGGAATAGGGCCCATACATTAGATAATAGCGTTCAACTTCCTGAATTTGACAGCTGCACTGTGGTTAGGTAAAAACAAATCCTTAGCCTACATGAGTATTCTGTGTTTTATTCTTACAACTTTTTGCAAAGCTTGAAATGATTTCCAAATAAAAAGTTAAAATCACAGCTCTGTTCCTCATCTGTGATTCCCTCAACTGGTAGCTTAGCTGTCTATTTACCTGGATTTAGAGCTCACCTCCAGTCCCTTTGCCAGGCTTCTCCTGAGCTAGTAAGTCCTGTATATTGAGTCATGTCTTGCTTGGCCAAATTTTACCAGCAAGTAGCTACTTTCCAGAAGGACTCATAGATGCTATAGCTTCTAAGTTCTTGCAAGTTTGGAAACACCTGTCTTCTTACCTGAATAATAATTGCTTGGATATGATGCTCCTGATCATATTTTCTGTCCCTTAAAACTTTGGAAACAGTGCACTATGTTTTTTGGGTTTTTTTTTTTTTCTGGCATTGAATGCGGCTGCAGTGGGCTATTTTTTCTCCTTTTTATAAGGAATCTGCTTTTTCTGCCTGGAGACCTGAAGAATTCTCTGTATATTTTTCAGAAACGTTCATTAGGTCCCCGTCTGTTTCTGATGTATTTACCAGTTCGGATATGGTGTGGTTTTGGTCTTCAATTTGTTTCCTTAACTCTTTCCTCTCTCTGTTCAGCTTGTGTCATTTTACCATCTTCTCTCTGAACAGTTGTTTTATTCACATCACTTAAGCTTTTATATAACACAAAGCAACAGTTTACTCTGGGTAACGTTTTCTCATGGCCTGAATCCCTCACCTCTCTTTGGATTCCTAGGTTCTTTTCTTTTCTTCTCTCCTCTTTTGGTACGGTCTGTAGTCAGTTGTTCATCTTACCCTGGGCAGCTCTACTTAGACCTTCTATCTGCTCACATGTAATGTAAATGAATTTTCCTTTATGCCCCTCCTACTTTATCTGAGACCTCCAAGCTACAACTGAAAAATCGGGCATTGCAGTCTATATATTTCTGTAGCCAGAGGGCCCTGGGGCAAGGGTGGGGAGAGTGCTGTTCGGGTGACTATACGATCGGCTGGAGGTCTCTCTCTGAGCTTTTCCCTTTAGTGGCCTGCATCTCATCGACTGCATCAGAAAAGAGGCAACTCTATTCCTGAAGGAGTGTGTGCTCAGCCTCAGCTCCAGGCAGATAGTACAAGTTGGCTCTTTCAACGTCTACTCTCACCTCCTCTGTTTCCTTCCCTTCCTGGAGGAATCCAGCCTCACTCGTGGTTGGAGGTGACACTATTACAGAGATCTGAATTGTCCTCTCCAAATGAAAAGATAAACCACGTAAAGAGGAGCCCTCTGCCTTTGCCCGCTTGTCCTTCCGCCTGCTTCCTCCCGGAAAGTTTTGCAATGCCTGGAGGTGTAAGAGCCACTCAGATTGAGAGGATGAAAACTATCTGCTGAGGACAGCAGCAGAGCAGAGGGAGCGCAGGGTTCCCTGAGGACATTCTTGAGTGGCTGGACCCACGGGGACTACCTACCTGTGAATTTATCATCATTTGAGTAAAAACCCACCCATTCCCACCCACCCCTGTTTACTTAAGCCACCCTGTCGGCTAGACGAGCTATGGAAAATGACAACTAGCCATTTTTCCTGCTCTGGTAGCGTGCTGGGTGGCAATAGCAGCGCTGGCCTCAAAGATTTTTCCCTGACTGCCTACTCACTTCTTCAGTCTAATTTTCTCCAAACTGGGTTGGGCATGGGGTTGGGGAGAATTAGAGGGAAATTTCTGGGGATTTTGCTATTTGTTTTCCTTTCTCTCACCACTGTGAACACAGTTTCAAACAGAGTCACACCACAATTTTGTTTGGTTTCTTGGTTGTCAGTTTCAACGTTTACAGCATGAACTTGATTGGCTTTGCTGGATTTTCCTGAAGGTGTTTTTAACAGGCAAAGAAGTGTGTTCATTTCACTAGGTGTGGCAGTGGGAGAGAGATTCTGTGACCCAGCTTCACTCGGCCCTACTGGCCCGGAAAGCCACCCCACCTCAACTCCAGATTAAAATGATCACTACTTTTCCAAAATAAAACATGACAAGCTAATAACAGCGTTTCCTTTCTAAACATTCAGGTCTGGGAATGCAGGCTTATTTAAAAGGCAGGCAATGATTCATGGATCAATTTAGATGATAACCCCAGTTTTCTGTATACTGCATCTGTTATAACCTCTGTTAGGAAGAGGTGTTGATGAAATACAGTTACTGAGTCATCTCATAACTGTCCAGTTTCCATAAGCCAACTATGACCTCATTTTGCAAATAACCAGGGAAAACCCAGCACTATTCCCATAGTGACAGTTCAGTGTATCTGCAACCCTCACAGAGGAGAATACGTGTGAGGTTTGGGAATGAAGCATCAGACATTTCAAAGCTGACTCCCTAAGGTGACTGTTTCTATAGGAGAACTCATATCATTCTGATTATTTTTAGTATTCTCTATGAGAAGAAATAATGCTCTGCATTAAGCTTGACACCACGTGACCCTGCCCAAGTTCACTGTACAGTCCACCATCCACACAGAGCAAATGTCCTGCTCATGTGGTGACTGGCTTTTGGCAACCACAGCTCTGCAACAGAGCCATGAAACTGGAAGTAAGTGGACTGGAAGAAAGCAGAAAGAGCAGTCTCACAGTCTCCATATCTTACGCTGTAAAACGGGACCTGAGGGCCTGGCTAAAGATGAGACAGTCATTTCATCACCTGTTCACTCATTCACTCGTTAAACCTGCATGTCCTGCTCTAGGAGGCCCACTGTCTCCGAGCTGTGCGGGGAGAGAGCCTGAGTGGACCACACACCCGGCTCCGAGGGTCACGCGCAGAGCGCCGAGGAGACTGCGACCCGGACCGGGGAAGGAAGCGGCCACCTGCAGACGAGAGGTGACGACACGGCACAGGCCTCCAGCGGTGAGGGAAAGTGCGTGAGTTGGGGGGGGAGGGGGAGAGACGGACAAGCAGACACGCAAACGGCCAGGGATGGGGTGTGGCGGGAGATGCA
The DNA here is from genome assembly GCF_949752795.1 of Hyperoodon ampullatus. NCBI lineage: Eukaryota > Metazoa > Chordata > Mammalia > Artiodactyla > Ziphiidae > Hyperoodon > Hyperoodon ampullatus. The sequence continues at coordinate 7,940,161 of NC_136926.1, read as the reverse complement.
GGAGACACGTGAGGCGTGGAGAAAGCCAGGGGAGGAGCGTCGGAACGTGGATGGTGGTGCGCACCGCCTACAGAGCGGCAAGGAGCCACGCACGTGCAGCCGCAGGGAAGCGACCGCTCAAGCCAGAGTCCTTGCCCGCGTGCACTGGGGCGGCAGGAAGCCGACTGCAAGGGACAGGGAAGGAAAGGGGAGTGAGAAACAAGGCAGAAAACAAACTTTAAAAGTTTGGAAGTAAAGATAAGCTGAGAAGATAGGGCTGCAAGTGTGAAGGGTGTGGCGAGATTTAGAAATGAGGAGGATCTCCCGACCCTGCGGAAGACCCGAAGGGGGATGAGACGCAGCGGCTCCAGGCGGGGGTGGAGGCTTCAGGAGGGACGGGTGGCAGTCTGAGTGGAGAAAGAGGCTGAGACACCTGAAGCAAACGGATACATGAAACGTGGTCGATCCTTTCAATAAAATGTGACTCAGCCACGAAAAGATATGAAGTTCTGACACAGGCTGCAACATGGATGAGCCTCGAAAGCATTATCCCCAGTGAAAGAAGCCAGATGCAAATGGACACGTACTGTATGATGCCATTTATGTGAAACATCCAGAATAAGCAAATCCACAGGGGTTAAAAAAAATAGATTAGTGGTTGCCAAGGGCTGGGAGGAGGGAGGGATGGGGAGTGGCTGCTTAAGTGGAGTTTCCTTTCGGGGTGAAGATGTTCCGCAACTAGACAGAGGTGATGGTCGCACAACACTGTGAATGGACTAAGTGCCACTGAATTGTACACTGTAAAATGGGTAAGACAGTACATTTTATGTTACGTGTATTTGAACACACACACACACGCGCGCGTGCGCGCACACACACACACATCCCCCAAACCAACCCAAAGCAGCATGAAACCAGTCAGGACATCAGGAAGGAAACAGTGTGAGAGCAAACCGTCAACAGCAATTATAATGACAATCTTCAAAACCATCAGTCCTAAGAAAGACTAAATTACGTGAGCTATTAGGTTGAACCATATGAAATTGCAGAACAATAGCTATTTCATATGTTCAATCTAATATAGCCTCTTTTAAAAGACGAGGCACTCTATGTGACATTTTATGAAGATTTCTGTCACAGGCGATGCCAGGTTAACTCCAACACTTCTGCTTCTCACAACCCTCACTGATCCTGGTTGTCACTCCCCTCCCCTCTTAAAATGAAAAACCCTACTGGGTAAAGGGGACTTAGAGAGGAGAGGAGAGTGTCTGATAGGGCAGGCAACAAGGAGTGCGCACACGGGGCTCTGCTTCTGGCTTAGGCAGCTCCACCCTGGAGGGCTGCCAGCGAGCAGGTAAGCCCCACAACTGTTCAAACACTTCCTCCCGGGGGACATGGCGCCCGCTTGCCAATCAAGGCAGACGAGGGTTTCTAAGAAAGCACAGAAGCTACCGTCACTCTCCACGCCTTTGACCAACCTGTCCCGCTCACTGTTAGCCCTCTTAATTTCAGGACTCCTTCATCCCCTTTTAAGGTGATAGAGAGAATGCTCTACAAAACCACTGTCACAGGGCAGCAGGGATTCTTTTATTTCAACAAATAATCTGACTTCCAAATGACAAACAGGAGGTGAAATAGCCCTCTTCATGAAGATGGCTTCTCAAGGAAATCAAAATCCTTAGCCCATATTCCCAGTGAGAGTCTTAAGATGCAGGATAGGATGTCCCTTGCACTCTAGTGGTTAAGACTCTGCGCTTCCAATGCAGGGGGCGTGGGTTCGATCCCTGGTCGGGGAACTAAGATCCCACATGCCACGCGGCGAGGCCAAAAAAAAAAGATGCAGAACAGATTCTGGAATCTCGTGGGTTTTCTAAGCAAAATAAAGATTTGATGCAGAAAAAAGTAACAGTAGAACTGAAAGTATATTTTTATAGCACTGTGTGACCCCACCTACCCCATTCCTAGCTCAGAGGGGTTTTTTCTTTTAATTTTAACAATAATTATGAAGTACATAGAAATGAGCTTTATTCTCAGTAGGGGACAGGAGCAGGCAAACAGGCTTACGAGTTAGTCAGACACGAGCTCTGATCTCAGCTCCTCCGCTGCCTAGCTCTGTGTCCTTGGTGAACTGCTTCAGTTTTGAGCCTCAGCTTCCTTCCGTCCTACAAGATAACCTTACTGTCTCAGGTATGTGGTGATGATTCTGTGAAACAACGGCAGAGCAATCCGCTCAGCACACGGTCAGCGAATGTGGTGCTGCTGAGCAAAGGGACCGGGATGGGACTCGGGTCCCAGGTCTGTCCCACGTCAATCTAGTCTCTACTGTCTTCACTTTATTATTTTTTAAAATATTTATTTATTTACTTACTTATTTTGGCTGCGCCAAGTCTCAGCTGCGGCATGCGGGATCTAGTTCTCCAACCAGGGATCAAACCCGGGCCCCCTGCATTAGGAGCGTGGAGTCTCACCCACTGGACCACAGTCCTCCACTGTCTTCACTTTAGAATGAAACACTGACTATGTCTATAGTACTACAACTAAAATCCTTTTTTTTTTTAATAGGGTTTCTGCCAAACTCTGTAGTATATTTCTGAACAAAGTTGATCAATAGTTCGGCTCAACTGCAGCAAAGTAACAAAGTGGAAATTGGTGATTTTACATAAGTAAGCAGCACTCTAGACTCTTGGAGATTAGGTAGTAAGAGTAATAAGAGCCGATGAATTAATCAGTCTTCTTTAGCCTCAGGCTGCTTCTAAGTTATTTTAAATGGGGGGACTCTCTCCACTCTTTTGAAACGTGTACACGTCAAGGGAAGCAGTATCTGCAGTCTTCCTTGGTGTTCACCATCACCGTTCACAATCTCTAGTGTCGCAGCCTATCATGGTTTAGTTCACAGCCGCTTGCTTCTCTCTCCAGAGTAAAACACAGGGCCCTACAAAGGGCCAAACAACCCCTGTTTTTAAGGGAAGTCACTGCCCTGGTTGTTTCTTGCAGGTGCTGTTTTCTAACATTCTTCAAAGTCACTGAGCTTCAAATTTTTAGTCCCAAGACCTTTTCAGAAAGAAGGTAATTCAAATACCAAGGCAAAAGAGAAAGGGCTGGAGGATGGAGAGGAACCCTGAAAACCTCTGCCCAAGGAATCGTGACACTTCCCGCTTAGTCTTTCCGGTTCTGAGTGACAGAAACAAGAAATGTAATCAACAGTCCGGTTAAGGTCAAAACGTAAGACAGGAGGCTGACCTCTGTGTGTTCTTCCCATTGGTGGATTCCACGCTCTCCATCAAAGACGTTCAATGAGATGAGATAAAAGGAGACGAACAGACTCAGCACTTGGCCAAGATCCTTCCCTTGCAAGTCCTTACAGACACCCTGATGTCAGAGGTACCCACAGGGTTTCAGACGCTCTGGTTTGTGCCGGAAAAAAAGAACCTCATCTGGTCAAAGGGCTTCTGTTTTCCATGAACCCTGCTTTCTCACATAGTGACCAAAGCAGAGTGCAGCAACCCTATTTACGTCAACCCCCTTTGATCCTTTTCTGGACCCAAATCAGAAAATGACACACGTCTCCTGATGCTATTGGCTGAATGAGGTTGAGCACATTACTACCTTCTTTGGGCTTCCGTTTCCTCTTTTACAAGTGGGGGTAATGACAGTGCCATCTCATGGAACCATTGTGAAGATTGAGAGGACAGCTCTCATGTATTTGTGCCTGTCACACAGTAAAAATAAGAGCCACTGAATGTGAGCTACTATCACCAAGAGCATCATTGTTGGCCTGGAGTCTGGAGACACGGGCCATTTCTCCAGTGAAGTAAGGCAGCTGTGGAAAGCTCTAACGAAGACTTTCAGGTATGAAATCAACTCTCTGAAGAGCTCTTTCACTACAAATGGCACCACGTCAATGGACACTCAATCTACTCCATCCCCATGAGAATTAATATTTGCAAAGTATGCTTGGGAAAAAAAATTTTTTTTCCCCTTGACGTGCAAAGCAAGAAATAATGACCACACAGTAAAATTCTCTTAAAAATATTATTTTTTGGAACTTCTGCTCTGAGGTCAGACGTGACTAACAGTCTAGCGTTTTGATTCAAGAATAAAAAGCAGAATACAGCATTCTTTAAAATCAGTTTTGCTTCAGTGTTTAATAAACTTGGCAGAAGCCTTTGTAATTTAAATACGGAAACAAGTGGGTTGTGGTTAGCTTATCGTTCACTCCAGGTGTAACACACGTTCCATACACCAATGCACACAAGTGCACATGTACACACAGTTCCATTAGGAGATATTTAAACATTTTTTTTAATTTAAAGAAAAGCAGAGTCCTATTTGAAAACAGCTGCCAACCCTCACACCAAATCTGTATTCTTGGAACCTTTTTCTTAAAATCAATTTTGATGAAAGAAAAAAAAAAATCTTCAAGAAAAAAAAAATTGAAACCCAAGCAGTAGGGAAAAGATACCGTCCCTATCCATTTAAATGCATTGCCATACGATCATCTGATAAAGATCTTATTTGCTACTTGCCTGCAAGTTCCCAGCGCTTTTTTTGGTTTTGTTTTTAAAGGACCTGTCAACTCACTCCTACCCAAGTCCTACAGCAGCACGCTTGAGAACCAGGAGACACAGAACACAGGTGACTTGAAATCCCATCTGCACCACCCCACCACATGGAGCATGTTCTCTGAGGAGCCTCCGAGCGCCCTGCCCACAGCAGCAGACAACAGCGTGGCCGAGCTGGGAATGCCCACCCAACGCCCACTGACCTTTTGATGACTTGTGACTTCGTCCCTGCTTCTCCCCAGCTCCTCGGCAAGTTTCACGTTCTCTTCTTGCAGGGCTGAAAGCTGCTGGGACTTCTGAGCTGCTGCCTGCTTTAGGGTTTCTCTGCAAGGACAGTGAGTGCAGGGTTACCATAGAAACAAGACAGGCAAGGAAACTGTGGGAGACGACCAGCTTCACAGCACCAAGGAAAATATATCTGGGTCACGTGCCTGATAGGCTGTATGACAACAGAAGGCAGTATTATCTACGTGCAGGAGGGGCCAAATGGCTTTAACCTCTCAGGAGGAGGACTGCTGCTCGCATGTATTCCATTTTTTTTCAAACCTGATAAACACTACATCCACTCTCTCATCACCCACACTTACCCCACTTCTAAATACTCCCCGTACAAAAAAGCAGTGTCACTCTAAAATAAATGACAGACGAAATGGTCAGTATTCCCCTTATTTCCATTAGAAAATTATACTTAAACCTATCATGTTGATAAAGTGATTTACTTTGCTGCCACAGCACTGTTCTAACTGTACAAATCTGTAATCTGTTTTTTTTTTTTTTCTGGCAGAAATGCATATCTGATGGTTCCATTTGCCAGTATCTGTCAGAATCAAGTGCTGGCGGGAATCTGGGTATATTTTCAGGACAATTAGAGGTGAAATGCCCAAAGGAAATGCAGTTTTCTAATTACATAACAAGTGTTTTGTTTTGATTATATTCTTTCCATACTGCTAACTTGAAATTAAAAGAAGCAAATAAAAATACAGCTTGCTAACCATATTATACCATGAATATCAGCATATAAAATGTGAGCAGGGTAAATGTATTTATTAAACATCTTCCCATTATAAGGCTTAATTGCAAATATACATCCCAAATTACCCTTTACACGTGGACATTGAAAATAGTTTATTTGATTGTTGGATTTTAGTTTTATACCATAGAAGGTTTTGATGCAATTATGAATTTTAAGTCTGTGCTGGCTATATTCCATTTAGGGAGCTGTCATACGTGGCTGAATTCTGAATCAAGTCATCTGGGTATGAATCCATCTGCTGATGCATGAACACATCTATTTTTAACTTCAGTTGTCTAATGGGTGGCAGTGCTTGGCATCTTCAGTTTTCTTGATTTTTAATTCTCCACGTACCTATAACATACCTATGGGGCTGACCTCATGAAGATATAGGGGAAGATGTCTACACAAAAATCCTCTTAGCACATTAAATTTGGCATTTTACAGAGATGTTTATTTAGCAAGTGAAGAAAAACTGAGAAGGAATTTTAGCTTCAGGTAATTAGTCATTCAAAAGCTGGGAGGCAGGGCTTCCCTGGTGGCGCAGTGGTTGAGAGTCTGCCTGCCAATGCAGGGGACACGGGTTCATGCCCCGGTCCGGGAAGATCCCACATGCCACGGAGCGACTGGGCCCGTGAGCCATGGCCGCTGAGCCTGCGCGTCCGGAGCCTGTGCTCCACAACGGGAGAGGCCACAACAGTGAGAGGCCCGCATACCGCAAAAAAAAAGCTGGGAGGCCTGATTTTAATTATGGATCAAAACACACACACACACACTTACACACACGCGCACTACAGCTAAAATTCATCTTCTGGCCAAAATCCATCAGTTCTTGACAAACCAGAAGATTTTACTTATGATGAAATCATCATAAGCCAAACCTTTTATTCCCAAGTGGTCACCACCTTTATTAGGGGCTATTTGGTTTCAGCATTTGTGTGGCCCGTCAGTGATAAGTTCAAGATCCTGTTCTCTTTTAAAGATTTTCATCCTTTAAAAATTTTTAAATCCTTGGTTTCTATTAAGAGCCCACAGTAAATTAAAACAAGGAGTCAAAGAAATATCAAGATGCCCTAAGATTTATAAAAATGAGATTTGTTCAATGTTTTAAAACCTGCAAATTGATTTCATGTTCATTTAATCCTCAAAGCCCAAGGAAGTTAATGTTATTATTTATATTTTAAAGATGACAAAATTGAAGCTCAGGTAGGTGAAAAGATTTGCCCCAAATCAGTAAGTTGTAGAACCAAGAGAACTGGAGTTAAAACTGGCAGACAGACCTCAGTTGTGATTTGAATATAGAAACACCTCTTTCAATTTTTCTTTAGACCAGAGGGGATATGTACGTTTCATAGAAGAAGGAGGCTCTAACAGCCCAACTTCTGGACATACTCTAAGGAATAATTCTAAAAATACCTACAAATATAATTCTCCCAATTTTTAAAGATGCTTTTCTTTCTACATTATAAGACAGATATCTTGCAACAGAAAAGGAGACTGTCACAGTTTTAAAACTGAGAGGCAAACATTGCTAATATTGACTTGCAGACATTCTACTTAGGAATCTATCATACACTTATTAATTACCATGCTAAATATATTCTAGATTTATTACTGTGCCAGGTGAGTAATTAAAGGCAAAAATTAGATGGCTTATATCACACCAGAGAGAAACCATTTTATTCTCTCTCTCCAACTAAAAATAGGAGCTGGCTCACCAAAATCAAGTTTTCCTAAAACCAGTTGAGTAAGTGACATAGAGGAAAAGGAACATTTAGCTGCAAATGCTGGGATTCCAGGGCCGAGGGCAAGTTTCTGTAGGAGGTGGTTCCCGTTAGAACTCCTGGGTCTGCATAGGTGTCCTGGCAGGTGAAGAGAAACACCTGAAAAGCTCTAGAGGCCGTGAAGATCCCAGGTATGTGCTAAACCTCAAAAAACAAACAGCTGCTCCTTCCCTAGCTCGGAGCACTGGGGAACAAGACTAAGGAACAGTAAAATGACTGCTTTTTTCTTTTTAAGAAGCACTGTTCTCATGACACAGTACATTTATATCAGCTGGTCCCTGAAATGCGGCCAAGCCTCAGGCAGGGAACAATGAGTCACTGGGGGTAGGGGGCGCTTTCAACCCACTCCTCACACCTCCCTCCAGCAGCTTCCCACGTACGTCACTGCTGTGTCTCCCACTGCCCCTCCGTCCTGCTAAGAGTCCCGGCCTTGACCGGCCAAGTTACTGGCACAAGGCGCAATTCTCGCAGCCCTGCTGGGCTAGGACAATCAGAAGCAGCGCAGGCCCTGTCTGCCCTGTGGTCTGGTTCCCCCTGGCCCGAACTCCTCCCTCAGGGATCAGAGACCCGGGAACTGGCCCCGGGGAGGAAGGCACAGGTGAGGTGGATGGCAGTGCAGCCCACAGGCTTTTGCTCCGGCTCCCTTGCAGCCGCGGGCATGAGGCTGAGCTTTCCTTATTCAATGGGGTCGTTCAAAGGGCACGCAGAAAGAGTTTCCCTCTTGGCAGGGGTGAGACCACCGCACACTGAGCAGGGGTGGGGGACATGACAGAGAGACTGAGTGAGGAGGGTGACACTAAACGCTAGACCAGTGCGACAACCCTTACAGGAGACTCCCAGATAGCTCTGCAGGAGACAGGAGTTCCACCCTCGGCTGGGTCCCCTCTGGCCCCGCCCCTCCACTACCCAGCACGGCCCAGAGAGCTCAGAGGGGGGTGATGGCAGAGGGGGCGTGGTGAGGGTATCTTCTCCCTACGCTCAGATCCTCCCTCACCAGCTGCTTTTGTGACACAGATGATGGGCTCCAGACACTCAGGTGAGCAGAGCTACTGTGTCACGGTGGGTGGTGGTGGGGCACCCTGAACTGTAGCTGAACCCACCCTCTCTGAACTGATTTGAATTCGTTTTTCCTATCACAGTGACCGTTTCTATTTGTGCTCTTTGCCTTTGGCAGACCAGGAGATTCAAGCCTCTCCTGGTAGCCAATCACCACAACTGTGCATGTATACATCAGTGTAAAAGGAACTGTTGGGAACTGTTTAAACACCACCTAGAGAAACATCACTAAAACCAAGACTGCCCAAAGGATCCATCATCAACGTCGTGAGCTGTCCATCCCCTCAGATGAGCAGCTCAGATGAGATCATTTCTAGGAGGATTTTAAGAACTCGCAGAAGAACTAGACACAGTATATACTGATTTAATCCAAGCTTGATCAACACATAGTATTGAGGATGGTGACTTGGGAACAGCAGTTTGGAACTGGTGCTTTTGCTTGTGTTTGAATCTCATCTATTCATTTGATCAAAACTGGAAATAAATAACACAAACTCTCGGAGGGCAGGGTCCACATACAATTCACCTTTGTATCCTTCCTAGCTTAACTGTACATAGAACAAAGGACATACTCAAATGTTCACCAGATTAGTTGGCTTTAAATTTTAGGTTCACATGGCTGATACAGTGTAGTTTCTCAGAGCAGATAAGCAAAATGAAATCTACTCTGTAACTGTCACTTACAATGCCAGATAAATAACCACCTGCAATGATTATAAGAACCAAACTCGAAAGGTGGTATTGACAAAGGAAACATGGGCAGCCTGTCTGCCTGAAATCTAGGCAGCAGACTGATGGGTAAACCTTGATTGGAAAGAGTCTCCCAAAATTCTGCTCTTTTAATTTCTAGGCCAGAAGATTAGATTACTCTTAAAATCAAGACTAATGATAATCTCAGAAGTGCATGCTTTTTTTTTTCCCTATAGAAAGAGTTTTGAGGGATTGATTAATAGAGGGTCTGATGTTTCCTAATGTTGAGATTAGCTACCATGTAAGCATACTACTTTAAAAAGCTCTGGGGGCTTCCCTGGTGGTGCAGTGGTTGGGAGTCTGCCTGCCGACGCAGGGGACGTGGGTTCGTGCCCCGGTTCAGGAGGATCCTGCGTGCCGCGGAGCGGCTGGGCCCGTGGGCCATGGCCACTGAGCCTGCGCGTCCGGAGCCTGTGCTCCACAGTGGGAGAGGCCACGGCGGTGAGAGGCCCGCGTACCGCAAAAAAAAAAAAAAACCAAAAAGCTCTGATTCCCCTTGGATTTTCATATGGCTTTACCAAGTCACATTTGAATTCCAGCTGTCCTAACTCATCAGCAAGCACACATTTCATTTTGATCCTGTAACTTAGCTATAGTTCTGACTTCACAGTGTAACGTTACAGGGGTGACTTCTCGGGTTTGCAACAGCGCTTGGGGGGCAGGAGGGAGACTATTACTTTTGACTACGTACTTGTCAAGTATTCTAAAAATAATTAGCATTGTTTTCCCTTTTGCAATTTTAAATAAGTGCCACAATTTCTCTCAAAGGAGGTAAACTTACATTTCTTTCTTGAATTCTTCCATTTTTTGGTTCTCTACAGTCAGAAGTTCTTTTGATTTGTTCAGCTCTTCCATATTTTTCAAGTTGTTTTCTTTAAGTGTATCCAACTTAAACACCAAGAGAAAAAAACTTGATGAAATTATTTCATTTTCCAATCACATGACTGGACAGACAAATCATTCATGAAAAGGTGAAATTAGTCATTTGCAAAACAAACAAACAAACAAAAAGATCACCTGGGTGAAGAGATTATAAATGATCAAGTCTATTATAAACTGCAACCTCCCCCTTACTTTAGTCAGACATGTCCTGTACACCTGGCCAAAATGTCAAACTAAATTGCTACATAAATTAAAGCAAAAGTTTTCTTTCACCTTGTATACAATTCTCAAAATTTATCATTGAACTTGCTATTCATGTATAATCCATCTTAAAAAAACAAACAAAAAGAAATTGCAAAGGTATGCCATCAGCAAGGATTAATTCTCTGTAATGAAAATAAACCCCTTCCTTCCCCAAAGACTAGTCATTTAGGATAAGATATTTTTCAAGGTCAGTACCAAACTTCTATGGTCATCATTATAAAAATTATTGGGATATTTGTAGATGGGAAAAGATTTAGTTATTCTTCTCAACTTCAATCTGAGAAGGAAAAAGCCAGGTAGTGAGACTGAAAAGCACTCACTCACATTCAGCCCTATCACCTGCCCATGGGGGACACAGCCAGCCTAGGTCCTGGCCCCTGGTGGGAAAGCCAGACACATTACTAGAATGAGTGGGGATGTCCAACCACAGGCTCTGGCAGGTGGCTGGAGTTCGAGGTGTGCATCCCCCAAGGATGGGGAGCTCGTCACAGGCAATCCATTACACAGGGTGTGCTTCTGGCGCCTTGCTGGCTTTCTAGGGCTTGTATAGTTATCTCCTACAGCCAAAGGTACTTCTGTCTGTCACCTGCTACCAGTCAGGAGCCCTAGAAAGTGTCTTGCTAGTTTTAACACCACCATCTCCCTTTTAATGCCCCCTAACATTCCAGATTCATGGAATGTTCAGTGGGTCCAAAAACTGATTCCTCTAGTCTGTATTCTGGCTGTAACAAGACATCAAGGGGTATGGTTTAGAAGCACACAATTCTCCCTGAATCTAGCTTCAAAGGTTAGAGACATTCCCTAAAATCTCCTCATTTACTTTAGCTTCTAATTTTGGTTATCATCTATTATTTTTGATGCTTTTATATTTTCAGCTTAAGTCCTCTTCTGTTAGGACTGTCAATTCCTAAACGTACTCTTTTTTTTTTATACAGCAGCTTCTTATTAGTCATCAATTTTATAAACATACTCTTTTCTATGTCGTTTTATTTACCCTATAATTATCTCAAAATGTTCATGTCTTTATGGATTTCAATCATTGACCTTCCATCATGAGAAGGCCTGATCTTTATAGTAGCTATTCAATGCGGCTATCCGGATTTTCCCTGGCTTTAATTTCTTAACCTCTTACCTGACTATCGCTTTAAAAAGTATTTCAAGTTCTACAGAACTTCACATAACTATTTCGGCGAAGCAATCTGCTTGAGATTTATGTAACAGCTTTCCAAAGAAAGAAAGGGTTGGTATGAGCTGGGGGTGGGGGGACTGGGAATCAAAGGAAGGTGCAAGAATAAGAAATGCTACTTCTGGACAGAATCAAAATTATCTTGAGGCCGCACATCTATCCAAGACCCAGAAGTGACTGATTCAAAATGAGACAAAAGGGAACCAGTACTGAATTAGGCCAAGAAAAAGGCCTATGTCAAACTCAGGGCTGCGGGATGGAATTCAGTGGCTCAAAGTTGGGAGACAGTTGAGAAAAAAAGCATATGTGATTTAAGATAAAAAATACAAAAGCTAGAGAATGTTATCGGTACCTCCTCTCATTAGTTCTACCACTGAACAATTATCACAGAAAGCCACGCTGTTAGGGTTTTCCCCCCCTTTTTTAAAGGTTGATCCTACTAAATAAGTAATGAAGTGATACACTTTACTTAATATTATCATCCGGGTGTACGCGCGACTCCACTAACATAGATCAAACCTGTGTAAGGCCACACTTCAAAAAATAAACAATCCTGAGTTAGTGATCAAACACTCCATGAAGTTGATAAGCTGTCCTCTGTACAAAAAGCCATTTAAATCTGATTACTTCGTTCTGCAGTTTTTCATTTGTCTGCTTGGAATCCTCCAAGGAGGCCAGAGTTTCCATCTTCTCTTTGGTCATCTGTTCCATTATCTGCATGGCATCTTCTGCTGTTTGAGCAGCCTAAATACGAGAAAGCCCTGTGAGAAATGAGGGCACCCCTCACCAACCCGGGGAGGTGACTAACACTCAGGCCATAGGGCTCAGGGTCTGTGTGGTGAAGGGAATCACACAGAGACGGTAAGCCAGTCACTGATCCCGTGCCGAAGCAGACAGGCCAAGACATCAGAGGTCTTTACTCCAAAGCAGAACAAAGTTATAGACCCTTTTTGTGCCATTTTTTCAACAGGCCAACTGTAATGTGCAATTTGTGTATTTTCAGACCCCTCTAAACCTACATTTTCTAAGTTCCAAGTTCCACTAACAACAGTGCTCACTATTCTGACTTATGTTTGAGAGAAATGCTTAGCAATAATAAAGAGTAACATCCTTATGTGGCCGAATTTTCTCTTCATCATATTTATTGTTAAAAATTTTAAATACTATTCTTGCTATCTCAAATTTGGGGCTTTTGAGATCACTTGGAATTTAGGTTGGGAACTTCTCATATAAAAATAAAAATTATTTGGGCAGTTACAGTGTAAGGCTCAAGCGTTTAATGCGAAGCACTGAATGACAAAGTCTATGAGAAGCTGTAGGTAATGAACATAAGCATGGCTGTGAATAAAAAAGATAACATGCATATGGAAACAAATCCTTAGCTGATAAGATATTGAAAAAAATCACCTAAGTGAATTAAAATCTTTTTAGGCACCTGCTTACAATTTCATGTGGTCTAATAAAGTTTATAGGAATTCTGCCTTTATACCTTCCCTGTTACCAACTGTGGAGGTTTCCCTGGAATCTTCCAATTCGGAATGAATAGACACAATGGAACAATTAAAAGTCACATAGAAGATACTTTGTTTTAACATGTGCCCATTTTACTATTGTTCTTAAGCCTTTAAGAACCACGGTTGCCTTTTTCACAAAAAATTCTCCCTACATTAAAAAAATCTATCCTTTTTATTCACAGTTTGCAATTTTTTCTAATGGAGAGGGACAACTGCGATTAGACACTTAGTAAAGAGTTGCCCTTTCAGGTGGTGACAAAGAGCTTGAGATATCTAAGCCAGTGATTCAATGGGGTGGGTTTCCTTCTGCCGAAATGAAGAAATCCCTCAGCCACTGCAGGGTTAGTGCACAGGGTTAGGCCAGGTGCTAAACACTTGAACCTCCCACTTTACCGTAAAGGACTGCAGAGTCTCGAGCTCTCTAATTTTAAGAGTGAGCTTGCTCTTGTCTTTCCTTAAAATACGGTTCTCATTTTGAGATTCTAGGAGGTTGACTGAGATATGGCTGTTGGTTTTGGCCAACTGGCTGATCTCTTTCTGAAGGATGAAGTAGCTTTCGGCCAGCTTCTCCTTCTCCTTCAGGAGCTTGTCCTTTTCCAGTATCATCTCTCTTTTCTCAGCCAGGAGGTTCTTGTTGTCCTGCATCACCCTGGCCCGCTCGGCCAGGGTCACCTCGTGGTTCAGCTGCAGGTCATCCAGCATCTTGGTGAGGCAGCTGTGCAGCTCCTGCAGCTCCAGCTTGGATTTGGACAAGGCAGCAAAATCGCTCTTCAGATTCTCTATGTTGGTGGCCAGTTGAGCCGTCTCTGCGCTCAAGAGTTCCTTCTCCTTAACAATCTCCGCCACTTTCTGCTCTGAGTTGCTCGTGTCTTGGATGAGCACAGAGTTCTCGGACTGGAGCTCCTTGGCGCGCACGCTCAGAGCCTCCACCTCCTGCTCCAGGAGCACCACTCTCTCGTGGAGTCTGTTGTTTTCACACAAGGATGACTCTTTGTCCTGGGTCCTGGCTTCTTTCTCCAGGATGAGGGACTGCTGCATCATGTGGATCTTCTCATTTAACTTCTGACACTCTTCTTGCAGGTTCAACCCATCCTTCAGCAAGATGTTCTTTTCGGAACAGCAAGCCTTGAGTTCAGCGTTCAAACTCTCCTTTGCTTGCAGTACGTTAGTGTGTTCTTTTTCTAGAGTCTTTTTGGCATTTTGAGCCTCTTTCGGCATCAAAGCGAGATCACACTTGGTGGCTGCGAGTTCTTGGTTTTCCTTTTTTCTCTCTTGAAGCTCTTTCTTCAGAGCATCATGATTACCAAGCAGTTTCATCTTCTCGTGCACAATGATTCTTCTGTTTGCAGACTCTTGATCGTATTTCTTTTTAAGGTCTTCTATGGCTTTGACGGAATTCTCTCTTTCTGCAAGTAAATCTGTATTTTTCATTTCCAGTATAGATTTTTCTTTCAAGAGACTATCCTGCTGCTTTTTGAGCTTAGTGATTTTCTGACAAAGCATCTCCTTCTCAGAAGTTAGGTAAGTGATCTTCTCGTTCAGGTTCATCTCGATGTGGGCAGCCTCTTCCAAGCATTTGTTGAGTTTTTCAGTGATGAGCCTATTTTCACTTAGAAGTTCTTCTTTTTTGGCCAAGAGCCTTCTCTCAGAGGAGGCCAAGGTTTCTTTTTCATGCAGAAGCTGGATGCACTCGGAGTCTGTGATCTCCCGACTGGTCTTAATTTCTTCCAGCAGCTTGGTGAGGCTTGTGTTTGTGGCCTGAAGTTGCAGAGTCTCCAGCTCGGCCTCCCTCAGAGCTTTGCTGGCCTCCTGCAGCTGTGCGTGGAGCCCACTGGCTTCCGTGCTGAGCAGATGTTTGACCTGAAGGGCAGCCTCCAGGCTGGCATTCAGCTTTTCCTGATCTTGAAGCAGCATGTCCTTCTCAAACTGCAGATCTTTGCTGTTTTGGAGGAGACGGTCTCTTTTGACCTTTAAGGCTATGCACATGTTATCAAGACCTGACTGTTTCTCCAAAGCTGACTTTTTCTCAGTTGTGAGATTTTCCATCTCCTGCACCAAGCTTTTCTGATCTTTGACTAGCTCCTCATAGGCGTTCTGAAGCTTCTGAATAATTTCATCTTTATCTTCAGCCAGTGCAAGGTTTTCAGTTACAAGCTTCTTGATATGATCCTCCAGGTGATCTTTTTCTTCCAGATTCTTCTTAGACTCAGCCATCAAAATATCTTGGCTGAACTGGAGTTCCTCTGTGAGTGCCTGCAAGCTTGCTTTGGAAGCCTGCAAAGACTCATTTTCCATACTTACCTTCAAGAGTTCTTCCTGTGCGTTATTGATTTCTTTCAGTAATTTCTCTCTCTCAACAGCCAAAGCTGCTCTATTGGGCTGTTCCTGCTGATAAAGCTTTTCAGCATCTTGCTTTTCTTCTAAGACTTTCTCCTTTTCTAAATTAAGAGTTTCGTTTACTGACCATAGCTTCTGTTGGTCTTCCTGAAGTAAAGTTATTTTGGCCTCCACCTCTACAAGCTTTGACAAAAGTGAACCTTTTTCTAAATTTAAAGCATTTCCCTCCTGTTCAAGAAGCTGCTTCTCTGATTTCAGACCCCTCAGCTCTTCTGACATTAGTTCAATTTCGTTTTTGGCTGATGTTAATAAGTAAGTTAGCGACTACAGAAACAAAAGATGGAAAGAATGGAAACAAAATGAAATCAAGCAGACAAATGCAAGCCCGAATAACTTAACGTAACCTAAACCATAAAGTTAAAAAAAATTTTTACAATAACTGTCATAGAAACTGTCTGGATAACAGGGGAAAGAAACTCGATGAACAGAGCCCAAAAAAGGATAATGCAAAGCAAGTTTAGCTTTGCAAAGTGCTGATGTATCTACTGGTTTATCTTTGAAACAACTTTTGAAGTATTCCTGATAGACACCTAGAAGATACAAACAGTAGTTTGACTTTGACGTCAGGGCATGAAATTCTTTCCTGCCATTCCAATTATCCAATTGTTTCTATTGTAGAAGGGATTCATAGAATTTTTTAAAACACAATCCAAAGAACTACAAAAAGTGAGTATACTTTAACCAAAAAAGAGGAGGATGGGCAAGGTATTATAAACTATTGCTTTTCAAACTAAATGCAGAACTTTACTTACTAAAGGACCTGGCCTGAGACGGATTTAGCTTCAATATTACATATAACTTAGTAAAAATACAGACTAATTTGCTAGTCTCTGGTGACCAAAATAAATGGGCTTTAAAAAAGTGTATTGGGGGCTTCCCTGGTGGCGCAGTGGTTGGGAGTCCGCCTGCCGATGCAGGGGACACGGGTTCGTGCCCCGGTCCGGGAGGATCCCACATGCCGTGGAGCGGCTGGGCCCGTGAGCCATGGCCGCTGAGCCTGCGCGTCCGGAGCCTGTGCTCCGCAACGGGAGAGGCCACGGCGGTGAGAAGCCCGCGTATCGCAAAAAAAAAAAAAAAAAAAAAAAGTGTATTGGTTTATAAAGTAAATTGACCACAATGTCTCTACCAGCTCTGTCCAGAACTTTCTGCAATGATACAAATGGACTTCATCTGTGCTGTCCATTGTGGTAGCCACTAACCACACGTGCGGTGCTTGCGACTGAGAGGATGAATTTATAACTTGAACTAATTTAGATTTAAATGGCCACATGTAGCTAGTGGCTACTGTACTGGACGGCACAGCTATAGTTCATTGGCTCTTAAACTAGGGAACATGGGAGCATTGTGGGCTCCATGAATCTCCTGAGATTTCATCTAAAACTTGTTGAGTGTATATACCAGCTTTCCTGGGGGAAATACCTTAAGGTTTCATCAGATTCTCAAAAGAGTCTGTTGAGCCCCTGCTGTTGACAACATTGAGATTCTCAGAAATCGGATATCCAGACAACTTTGGAAGGGGAACAATCCTGGGCATTTTAACCAAATGATCTTTATAAAAACAACAACAACAACAAACAAATTAATGAGCCTTTACACAAACCACCAGAATGCTGTGGTTTGGTCAGGCTGCAACATTTTAAGGGAAACACTAAAAAACTAGAGTCTGTCCAGATAAAGGGAAGCACAAAGACAAAAACTCTGGAAATTATATCCAGTTGATAAATGGTTCATAAACCTGGAGACACATCACAGGGAAAAGAGAAAGTTTTGATGGACAGCATGTAGGAAAAAGAAAATTTAGGTATCTTATACATGACATATATTACATGTCATGCTACACTTAATTTGTAAGTTTTAAATAGGCTCTGTTTCAAGTCCTATGTATGCTCTTTTCTATTTTTTTCTACTAAACTCATATATATATATATATATATAAACATTTCTCTGACACATTAAAAATAATTAAAGACAAGTATTTGCTTTTCTTTGAGCAATTTAGATGGGGGTAGGAGGGTTGACCTTCATTACGTTACCAGAGTCAAAAAACATATCGGGACACTGATACGATCCTGACACCATAAAATGAAATTCAGTGTATCAAGTTCTACTCTACTAGGAGTAGGATGTTTTCTCACAGCCCTTAAATCCAGCTTCCTTGTTAACGAGCTCGTAGTGCCTTCCTGCGGACATGCGGGAGCCCTCTCTAGAGCTCTCCCTTCTACTTTATCCTCTAAGAGCTCTGTGCCTCCAACCAGGCTCCGTTCCCTGCCCACCTGCCTCACGTGGCCTCTGCCTCTTGCTTTTCTGCAAGATGTCTCTCCTAACCCTGGTGCAAGGTGGCAGCAAGATGGCCAAGATTAGAGGAACATGCTTTCCCGCCACCAAGAGTCTACTACAGGCAGGCAGACAGAGGTCAGGCAACAGCAGACTGTTCGTGACAGCTGGGGAGCAAGCAGCGTAGCGGGTGGTGGCCACACAGTACATTCGGGGGAAAGACCTGTAGCCATCACCCTCCCTGAGAAGGAACAGCGGCTGGTACAAAGCACTTAAGATACAGGAAATGTAATTCGCCCTCCTGCCACGCACTCTGCGGGCCGACACGGGTAATGGCCACTGAACCCATCCCAGGTGCTGCTGCTTTCCAAGCCCCCCTGCAGCCCTGATGCGGAACGCAAGCAAACTGTGATTCGACAACACGGTTCTCCCCACCACGTACTCTGGCTTTGTCGGCTTGCCTTCTCAGCTCCTCCGTCTCCTGCAGCAAGTCGCTGTTCTCCTTCTGTGCGGCCTTCAGCCGCTCCCCTGTGTCCAGCAGCGTCTTCTGGAGGTTCTGCAGAACTTCTTTGTGCTTGGCCTGTGTCTCAGAACTGGCTTCTTCATACCTGGCTTTCAGCTCTTGACACTCGTTGTGGCTCATTTGCATTTTCTTTTCCTGCAGACACCCCGAGTCAGGAGTGAGTCATTTGGCTATGTCTGTTCTGCCCCTCAACCTCCCCTGCCAGCCAACAGTCCCACTGATTCTCTCCTTACCAGGTCTGACAATTTTGTCAGCAGTTCTTTCTTTTCTTCCTCATGCTTTTTAGCTGCTTCTTGCTGGCTCTGTTCAGCTTTGAGAGTTACCTCCCCAATACTTTTCTGCAGAAGACTTGCATTTTCATTAGCCTTGGTGAGTTTTAGCTGTAGTTCTTCTACATTTCTAGAACAAGTTTCAATACAAGGCGTCAGATTTTTCAAAAGAGTACTTTAAATTCTAGAGTTGTACTTTAAAATATTAATAATAATTGTCTTAATGATTATAAATGTTATGAGCAATTAATAACATCTGAAATAAGCAAAAAACCAAAACAGGGCTTCCCTGGTGGCGCAGTGGTTGAGAGTCCGCCTGCCGATGAAGGGGACACAGGTTCGTGCCCCAGTCCGGGAAGATCCCACATGCCGCAGAGCGGCTGGGCCCGTGATCCAGGGCCGCTGAGCCTGTGCTCCGCAACAGGAGAGGCCACAACAGTGAGAGGCCCGCGTACCGCAAAAAAAAAAAAAGAAAAAAACAAAAAAACTGACTTGTCCTGAAGAATAATTTAAACAGTTGTGATGGCTACAAATACCTTAGAGTAACTACTCCTCTAACTGTGAACATTTATTATTTTATGTCAGTAGATCAATAAGGAAAAATGAGTGAAAAGTAATAAGCACATTAGAGGACGTAAGTATTTCGAGGTTTCCAAATTTTAGCAGACTAGATTATCAAAGACTCATTTTGGGGTCACTTGAGAACAGAAGATACGAAAATAACAGTAATGGGACATTCTAGCTCAAAGAGAACCACGTGGTCCCACAAAGATGTACGAGGGCCATCAACCTGGAGAAAAGGCTGGCTCATGGACCGGAGAACAGGAAGGAAACTTGGACGGTGCCTCTGGATAATCACCGACAGAAGTGGAACTTCTCCAAGGCTCTGTGCCACAACCACCTGGGCAGCTGTGCCCACCTCACAGCAGGACTGCCACAGTCAGCCAACCAAGGCCCATCTGCCTGTCACCCACCAACGCTGAACCATGCGTGAGTGCACGGCTGGACGTAAACTAACTCTGCCAAGTATTAATGCTTTCAGAATCAGAAGTCTACCGGGGCTAACATGTCCTCTAAAAGTTTTTGCCTTATAAAATAAACATTTGGGGCTTCCCTGGTGGCGCAGTGGTTGAGAGTGTGCCTGCCGATACAGGGGACACGGGTTCGTGCCCCGGTCCGGGAAGATCCCACATGCCACGGAGTGGCTGGGCCCGTGAGCCATGGCCGCTGAGCCTGCGCGTCCGGAGGCTGTGCTCCGCAACGGGAGAGGCCACAGCAGTGAGAGGCCCGCGTAACACACACACACAAAAAAAATTTGATTTTTATATGGCAGCCATCAAAAGAAAAAAAAATCAAAGCAACGAGAGCCTCAGAATAAAGACGAGAAGAGAGATTACGATAATAGAAGCTTTAGCGCTAAGGAAGTAGGGTGTAGTGATGAAAAGCAGCAAGGGCTCTGGGACCAGACCACCTAGATCTGAAACCTCAGGCAAGTTACTTAACCTCATTAAGCCTCAATTTCCTTTTCTTTGAAATAGGAACAATAGGGGCTTCCCTGGTGACGCAGTAGTTAAGAATCTGCCTGCCAATGCAGGGGACACGGGTTCAAGCCCTGGTCCGGGAAGATCCCACATGCCGCGGAGCAACTAAGCCCACGCACCACAGCTACTGAGCCTGCGCTCTAGAGCCCACGCTCTAGAGCCCGGAAGCCACAACTACTGAGCCCACGTGCCACAACTACTGAAGCCTGCGTGCTTAGAGCCTGTGCTCCACAACAAGAGAAGCCACTGCAGTGAGAAGCCCGCCCACCGCAACGAAGATCCAACGCGGCCAAAAATAAATAAGTAAAAATAAATTTTAAAAAAATAGGAACAATAATACACTCACCTGAGAGGATTATTAGAACTAGAAAATATACTCTACACAAAGCTGTCAGCATAGTGTGTGACACGTGGTCAGCCCTTCACACGTGTTATCTATCATTACACCGAAATAGGTTAAAAATATTTTTAACTGCCTGTAAAAGATGTTATTGCCAGGCTTCCCTGGTGGCGCAGTGGTTGGGAGTCCGCCTGCCGATGCAGGGAACACGGGTTCGTGCCCCGGTCTGGGAGGATCCCGCATGCCGCGGAGCGGCTAGGCCCGTGAGCCATGGCTGCTGAGCCTGCGCGTCCGGAGCCTGTGCTCCACAATGGGAGAGGCCACAACAATGAGAGGCCCACGTACCGCAAAAAAAAAAGATGTTATTGCCATTGGTAAACTACTACCTTTTCTTTACAAGTCACCAGAAAGTCTGCAATACACTGCGATAACAGAGAAAGAATGAGATTCAGGCAACTTTAAAACCTAAGAGTCCTGAAGATTTCGGCTCCCCTCCCACCCAGACCTTGCTCGAGGGCCTAACCCAAAGCAGGCGCTCTTATTAA
The DNA here is from genome assembly GCF_949752795.1 of Hyperoodon ampullatus. Lineage (NCBI taxonomy): Eukaryota > Metazoa > Chordata > Mammalia > Artiodactyla > Ziphiidae > Hyperoodon > Hyperoodon ampullatus. The sequence continues at coordinate 7,919,283 of NC_136926.1, read as the reverse complement.
TACTCATACGTACCTTTCTTTCAGACGTAATTCATCATTCATTTTTGTCAGCTGAGAAGAACTATCTCCTGACATTTTCATTATTACTGCAATGTCGTTTTCCAGTTTTTCCTTCGCCTTTATCAACTGCTCTTCCCTTTCATCTCTCTCTCTAAATTTTGCCTCCATATCTGAATATATATAGAAAAAAATAGCACTGTTGTGTTATAATAAACAAAAATGTATTAACTACACCCTGTATGCCAAGCCTTGCTCTGGGAATATCTGCATATAGCAATCCCTGCCCTCACGAAAATTACACTCTAGCAAAGAAGACAGACAATAAACAAGACAAATAAAGAGAATAAATAGTACAATAGATAGTGGTAAGTGCTAAGAGGGAAAAAAATACAAGTGGAGAAAGGAGTCAGGAAGGAGGAGTCAGGGAGGTTAAAATCTTAGAGAGAGCCTCTCTGAGACGGTGACATTTAAGTAAAACCCTGAGGGAAGTGAGGGAAGAGGAATGCAGGCAGAGGGGAAAGCAAGAGCAAAGGCCCCGAGGCAGGGACATGCTTGACAATCAAGTATCACCAAGGAGGCCAATATGGTTGCAGTGGAAGGAACAAGGGGAAGAATAGTACAGGATGAAATCATAGAGATAAGAGGACCTGATGACAGTAAGGACCACAGCTTTTAATGTGAGTGAGATGGGAGCCACTGGGCCATTCTGAGCAGAGAAGTGACATGATCTGACTCGATGTTGAAAGGATCCCCCTGGCTGCTGGGCTGAGAACAGACTGAAGGGGTGAAGAGCAGAAGCAGGCAGCCCAGGTGGCCAGCTGTTACTACAGCTTCGATTAAAGATGCTGGTTGAGCCCGAGAGGCTTGTCTGCTCGCCCGCCGGGGCGGGCGGCGCTGGAAGCTGAGGCTCGGGCTTCGGTCAGAGCGCAGGGAGAGGACTGGGGCTGGCGGCGAGAACTCAGCCTGAAGGGGGCTAATGTGCCACAGCTAGCCGGGAGGGAGTCCGGGAAAACTCTGGAGCTGCCGAAGAGGCAAGAGACTTGTTCTTCCCTCTTGGTTTCCTGCTGCGCGAGGAGAGGGGATTAAGAGCGCTGCTTAAAGGGGCTCCACAGACGGGCGCGAGTCGCGACTGAAAGCGCGGAGCCCAGTGACGGGCGTGGGACGCTGGGGCTGCTGCTGCCGCCGCCAAGAAGCCCGTGTGCGAGCGCAGGTCACTGTCCACACCGCCCTTCCGGGAGCCTGAGCAGCCCGCCACTGCCGGGGTCCCGGGATCCAGGGGCGGCTTCCCTGGGAGAACGCACGGCGCGCCTCGGGCTGGTGCAACGTCACGCCGACCTCTGCCGCTGCAGGCTCGCCCCGCACTCCGTGCCCCTCCCTCCCGCCCGGCCTGAGTGAGCCAGAGTTCCCGAAGAGGCTGCTCCTTTAACCCTTTCCTGTCTGAGCGAAGAACAGACGCCCTCCGGCGACCTACACGCAGAGGCGGGGCCAAATCCAAAGCTGAGACCCGGGAGCTGTGAGAACAAAGAAGAGAAAGGGAAACCTCTCCCAGCAGCCTCAGAAGCAGCGGATTAAAGCTCCACAATCAACTTGATGTACCCTGCATCTGTGGAATACATGAATAGACAACAAATCATCCCAAATTGAGGAGCCAGGAGTCAGTACTGTGCCTCTGAGGTGGGAGAGCCAACTTCAGGACACTGGTCCACAAGAGACCTCCCAGCTCCACATAATATCAAACGGCGAAAATCTTCCAGAGATCTCCATCTCAACACCAGCACCCAGCTTCACTCAACGACCAGCAAGCTACAGTGCTGGACACCCTATGCCAAACAACTAGCAAGACAGGAACACAACGCCACCCATTAGCAGAGAGGTGGCCTAAAATCATAAAAAGTCTGCAGACACCCCAAAACACACCACCAGACGTGGACCTGCCCACCAGAAAGACAAGATCCAGCCTCATCCACCAGAACACAGGCACTAGTCCCCTCGACCAGGAAACCTACACAACCCACTAAACCAACCTTAGCCACTGGGGACAGACACCAAAAACAACAGGAACTACGAACCTGCAGCCGGCAAAAAGGAGACCCCAAACACAGTAACATAAGCAAAATGAGAAGACAGAAAAACACACAGCAGGAGAAGGAGCAAGATAAAAACCCACCAGACCTAACAAATGAAGAGGTAATAGGCAGTCTATCTGAAAAAGAATTCAGAATAATGATAGTAAAGATGATCCAAAATCTTGGAAATAGAATAGACAAAATGCAAGAAACAGTTAACAAGGACCTAGTAGAACTAAAGATGAATCAAGCATCGATTAAAAACACAATAAATGAAATGAAAAATACTCTAGATGGGATCAATAGCAGAATAACTGAGGCAGAAGAACGGATAAGTGAGGTGGAAGATAAAATAGTGGAAATAACTAATGCAGAGCAAAATAAAGAGAAAAGAATGAAAAGAACAGAGGACAATATCAGAGACCTCTGGGACAACATTAAACGCACCAACATTCGAATTATAGGGGTTCCAGAAGAAGAAGAGAAAAAGAAAGGGACTGAGAAAATATTTGAAGAGATTATAGTTGAAAACTTCCCTAATATGGGAAAGGAAATAGTTAATCAAGTCCAAGAAGCACAGAGAGTCCCATACAGAATAAATCCAAGGAGAAATACGCCAAGACACATATTAATCAAACTGTCAAAAATTAAACACAAAGAAATCATATTAAAAGCAGCAAGGCAAAAACAACAAATAACACACAAGGGAATCCCCATCAGGATAACAGCTGATCTCTCAGCAGAAACTCTACAAGCCAGAAGGGAGTGGCAGGACATAATTAAAGTGATGAAGGAGAGAAACCTGCAACCAAGATTACTCTACCCAGCAAGGATCTCATTCAGATTTGATGGAGAAATTAAAACGTTTACAGACAAGCAAAAGCTGAGAGAGTTCAGCACCACCAAACCAGCTTTACAACAAATGCTAAAGGAACTTCTCTAGGCAAGAAACACAACAGAAGGAAAAGACCTACAATAACGAACCCAAAACAATTAAGAAAATGGGAATAGGAACATACATATCGATAATTACCTTAAATGTAAATGGACTAAACGCTCCCACCAAAAGACACAGATTGGCTGAATGGATACAAAAACAAGACCCATATATATGCTGTCTACAAGAGACCCACTTCAGACCTAGAGACACATACAGACTGAAAGTAAGGGGATGGAAAAAGATATTCCATGCAAATGGAAACCAAAAGAAAGCTGGAGTAGCAATTCTCATATCAGACAAAATAGACTTTAAAATAAAGACTACTAGAAGAGACAAAGAAGGACACTACATAATGATCAAGGGATCGATCCAAGAAGAAGATATAACAATTGTAAATATTTATGCACCCAACATAGGAGCACCTCAATACATAAGGCAAACACTAACAGCCATAAAAGGAGAAATCGACAGTAACACAATCATAGTAGGGGACTTTAACACCCCACTTTCACCAATGGACAGATCATCCAAAATGAAAATAAATAAGGAAACACAAGCTTTAAATGATACATTAAACAAGATGGACTTAATTGATATTTATAGGACATTCCATCCAAAAACAACAGAATACACATTTTTCTCAAGTGCTCATGGAACATTCTCCAGGATAGATCATATCTTGGGTCACAAATCAAGCCTTCGTAAATTTAAGAAAATTGAAATTGTATCAAGTATCTTTTCCGACCACAATGCTATGAGACTAGATATCAATTACAGGAAAAGAGCTATAAAAAATACAAACACATGGAGGCTAAACAATACATTACTTAATAACGAAGTGATCACTGAAGAAATCAAAGAGGAAATAAAAAAATACCTAGAAACAAATGACAATGGAGACACGACGACCCAAAACCTATGGGATGCAGCAAAAGCAGTTCTAAGAGGGAAGTTTATAGCAATACAATCCCACCTTAAGAAACAGGAAATATCTCGACTAAACAACCTAACCTTGCACCTAAAGCAATTAGAGAAAGAAGAACAAAAACATCCCAAAGTTAGCAGAAGGAAAGAAATCATAAAAATCAGATCAGAAATAAATGAAAAAGAAATGAAGGAAACAATAGCAAAGATCAATAAAACTAAAAGCTGGTTCTTTGAGAAGATAAACAAAATTGATAAACCATTAGCCAGACTCATCAAGAAAAAAAGGGAGAAGACTCAAATCAATAGAATTAGAAATGAAAAAGGAGAAGTAACAACTGACACTGCAGAAATACAAAAGATCGTGAGAGATTACTATAAGCAACTCTATGCCAATAAAATGGACAACCTGGAAGAAATGGACAAATTCTTAGAAATGCACAACCTGCCAAGACTGAATCAGGAAGAAATAGAACATATGAACAGACCAATCACAAGCACTGAAATTGAAACTGTGATAAAAAATCTTCCAACAAACAAAAGCCCAGGACCAGATGGCTTCACAGGCGAATTCTATCAAGCATTTAGAGAAGAGCTAACGCCTATCCTTCTCAAACTCTTCCAAAATATAGCAGAGGGAGGAACACTCCCAAACTCATTCTACGAGGCCACCATCACCTTGATACCAAAACCAGACAAGGATGTCACAAAGAAAGAAAACTACAGGCCAATATCACTGATGAACATAGATGCAAAAATCCTCAACAAAATACTAGCAAACAGAATCCAACAGCACATTAAAAGGATCATACACCATGATCAAGTGGGGTTTATCCCAGGAATGCAAGGATTCTTCAATATACGCAAATCAATCAACGTGATACACCATATTAACAAATTGAAGGAGAAAAACCATATGATCATCTCAATAGATGCAGAGAAAGCTTTCGACAAAATTCAACACCCATTCATGATAAAAACCCTGCAGAAAGTAGGCATAGAGGGAACTTTCCTCAACATAATAAAGGCCATATATGACAAACCCACAGCCAGCATCGTCCTCAATGGTGAAAAACTGAAACCATTTCCACTAAGATCAGGAACAAGACAAGGTTGCCCACTCTCACCACTCTTATTCAACATAGTTTTGGAAGTTTTAGCCACAGCAATCAGAGAAGAAAAGCAAATAAAAGGAATCCAAATTGGAAAAGAAGAAGTAAAGCTGTCACTGTTTGCAGATGACATGATACTATACATAGAGAATCCTAAAGATGCTACCAGAAAACTACTAGAGCTAATCAATGAATTTGGTAAAGTTGCAGGATACAAAATTAATGCACAGAAATCTCTGGCATTCCTATATACTAATGATGAAAAATCTGAAAGTGAAATCAAGGAAACACTCCCATTTACCACTGCAACAAAAAGAATAAAATATCTAGGAATAAACCTACCTAAGGAGACAAAAGACCTGTATGCAGAAAATTATAAGACACTGATGAAAGAAATTAAAGATGATACAAATAGATGGAGAGATGTACCATGTTCTTGGATTGGAAGAATCAACATTGTGAAAATGACTCTACTACCCAAAGCAATCTACAGATTCAATGCAATCCCTATCAAAATACCACTGGCATTTTTCACAGAACTAGAACAAAAAATTTCACAATTTGTATGGAAACACAAAAGACCACGAATAGCCAAAGCAATCTTGAGAACGAAAAATGGAGCTGGAGGAATCAGGCTCCCTGACTTCAGACTATACTACAAAGCTGCAGTAATCAAGACAGTATGGTACTGGCACAGAAACAGAAAGATAGATCAATGGAACAGGATAGAAAGCCCAGAGATAAACCCACGGACATATGGTCACCTTATCTTTGATAAAGGAGGCAGGAATGTACAGTGGAGAAAGGACAGTCTCTTCAATAAGTGGTGTTGGGAAAACTGGACAGGGACATGTAAAAGTATGAGATTCGATCACTCCCTAACACCATACACAAAAATAAGCTCAAAATGGATTAAAGACCTAAATGTAAGGCCAGACACTATCAAACTCTTAGAGGACAACATAGGCAGAACACTCTATGACATAAATCACAGCAAGATCCTTTTTGACCCACCTCCTAGAGAAATGGAAATAAAGACAAAAATAAACACATGGGACCTAATGAAACTTAAAAGCTTTTGCACAGCAAAGGAAACCATAAACAAGACCAAAAGACAACCCTCAGAATGGGAGAAAATATTTGCAAATGAAGCAACTGACAAAGGATTAATCTCCAAAATTTATAAGCAGCTCATGCAGCTCAATAACAAAAAAACAAACAACCCAATCCAAAAATGGGCAGAAGACCTAAATAGACATTTCTCCACAGAAGATATACAGACTGCCAACAAACACATGAAAGGATGCTCAACATCTTTACTAATTAGAGAAATGCAAATCAAAACTACAATGAGATATCATCTCACACCAGTCAGAATGGCCATCATCAAAAAATCTAGAAACAATAAATGCTGGAGAGGGTGTGGAAAAAAGGGAACACTCTTGCACTGCTGGTGGGAATGTGAATTGGTACAGCCACTATGGAGAACGGTATGGAGGTTCCTTAAAAAACTACAAATAGAACTACCATATGACCCTGCAATCCCACTACTGGGCATATACCCTGAGAAAACCATAATTCAAAAAGAGACATGTACCAAAATGTTCATAGCAGCCCTATTTACAATAGCCCGGAGATGGAAACAACCTAAGTGTCCATCATCGGATGAATGGGTAAAGAAGATGTGGCACATACATACAATGGAATATTACTCAGCCATAAAAAGAAATGAAATTGAACTATTTGTAATGAGGTGGATGGACCTAGAGTCTGTCATACAGAGTGAAGTAAGTCAGAAAGAGAAAGACAAATACTGTATGCTGACACATATAAATGGAATTTAAGAAAAAAAAAGGTCATGAAGAACATAGGGGTAAGACAGGAATAAAGACACAGACCTACTAGAGAATGGACTTGAGGATATGGGGAGGGGGAAGGGTAAGCTGTGACAAAGTGAAAGAGCGGCATGGACATATATACACTACCAAACGTAAGGTAGATAGCTAGTGGGAAGCAGCCGCATAGCACAGGGAGATCAGCTCGGTGCTTTGTGACCGCCTGGAGGGGTGGGATAGGGAGGGTGGGAGGGAGACGCAAAAGGGAGGGGATATGGGAACATATGTATACATATAACTGATTAAATTTGTGATAAAGCAAAAAATAAAAAAATAAAAAAAAAAAAAAAAAAAAAAAAAAAAAAAGATGCTGGTTGACTCGGATCAAGGATAGCAGGGGGAGTAGTGAGATGGGGTGGATTCTGACTTGTTTGAAAACAAGGCAGAGAGAATTCGCTAAGGTTTACAGACCTCAAACAAGTATTTTATCACAATATAACACGAGTGAAGAATTTATGCCTGAATAGTAGGTATGCTGTGACAACACACTAAAATTATCTCAAATCTTAGGAAGCCTACTACATTTAATGTGTAGAGACATCTTCTTACCTGTTAAATTTTCTCTCAACTTCTCCAATTCAGAAGACAGCACATTAAACTGTTCCTCTTTTTGGTGTAATTTATTTACAGTTTCTATTTGGGATGAAGTTAAAAGTTTAATACATTTCATAGTTAATAAGCCATGTAAAGCTTGACTGTCTTAAAACCAAATCAAATCAAAAGCTTGAGATTTGGGATCACGGGAATACTAAAGAGTCCCATTACAAATCAAACCACTGAATAACGAACCTAAAGAAACAAGCAAGCAACTCTTTCTTGTCTCCCCAAATCTGTAGATTAGTTAGGCACCAGGCATCCATTTTCCAGGCATCTCTTTCCTCCTTCCACTTAAAACTCAATAAAGCTATCAATGACTGAAGCTTAATTAAGACAATACTTTTCCCAAGTACACCTACATTTTAATACGGAACAAGCTTTAAGTCAAAAAGAAGAATGAATGGGAGCTTGAGGCTTCAGGAAGCCAAGGGAACCCAGTATTACTGTGCACTGCAGGAACTTCCAGGGTGGTGAAATCAGGCTACAGGCAGCATCTATTTTTATGCACCAAAGGTCAGCTCCAGCTTGAGAACAAGTGAGCTGCTCATACTCTGCTAAGACATACCTTGCATACTTCTCTGAACAGAGACTGTCTGCTGTGAAGCATCAGCAAAATTTTCTCTCTAAAGAAAAAGAAGTGGACATTCAGAATAGAAAGATTTCAGATTATAAAAATAAAAAGTTTCTATGACTACATAATCTATTTTTTGTTGCTAGCTTTGTTTCATTAAAGCTAACGTATGCTTAAAACATGTAGGCATCAATTACTACCATATGCATACTGTGCACGTGTACACACGAGTGAGGTTTGCATGTGTGCTGCATGCGTGGGTATGCACATGTCTGTACATGTGTGGATGTGCACACTTATGTCAGTATATGCATGTGTGGACACACATGTGCCACATGTATGCTTTTTTTTCATGTTGCTACCCTCAAGTAGCAGAACCTCTCTTCAGAAATCTGCCTGAGACAGTGTACAGAGTTCCGAAATTTGTTTTTTTTTAATATTTCTTTTTTTCATTGAAGTATAATTGGTTTACAGCGTTGGGTTAGTTTCAGGTGTGTACAGCAAAGTAATTCAGTTATACATATATATTTTTTCAGCTTCTTTTCCCTAATAAGTTATTACAAAATATTGAGTATAGTTCCCTGTGCTACACAGTAGGCCCCTGTTGGTTATCTATTTTGTACGTAGCAGTGTGTATACGTTAATCCCAAACTCCTAACTTATCCCTCCCCCCGGCCTTTCCCCTTTGGTAACCATAGTTTGTTTTCTATGTCTGTGGGTCTGAGCTCTGAAATGTTTTACATCTAAGAATAGTCAGAACCTGTTATCTTAAAACCAGATCTGTGTCAACTACCTTCAACCAAAAAGTCCATTGCTCACTCACTATCTTCTCTAAACATGACAGGAGGGCAGGATAAAACCACTCTCCTGATCTTCCTGAGACGAACTTTGAGCTAGATACACCAAGTGAATTTTTATTTTTTTAAATTTTTTTAATTTTTTAAAAATATTTATTTATTTTTGGCTGTGTTGGGTCTTTGTTGCTGTGTGCAGGCTTTCTCTAGTTCCAATGAGCGGGGGCTACTCTTCATTGTGGTGCGTGGGCTTCTCATTGCGGTGGCTTCTCTTGTTGCAGAGCACGGGCTCTGGAGCGTAGGCTCACTAGTTGTGGTGCACGGGCTTAGTTGCTCCGCGGCATGTGGGATCTTACCGGATCAGGGCTCGAACCCGTGTCCTCTAGCATTGGCAGGAGGGCTCTTTAACTACTGTGCCACCAGGGAAGCCCCCAAGTGAAGTTTTAAATGAGTCTTTCTAATTAATTATATTTTATTTTAAAAATGGGCTCACAAGCCACAAGTCCATCAAAGCCCACAAGTTGTCCACCTGTGTTACTCCCAAAGCCAGACCTCAGGTGACATGTTTTCAGAGGATGTAGAGGAATACTCTAACTTAGAAAAAAAAGTAAGGCATCCTGAAAGTTCGGGGAGGAGGGCAGAGAAACGACATGAAACTCAAAACACATTTTCTTAAAGGACACCATATTGAAAAATGGTAATTTCCAGGTCAACTTTTCTCAATATGTAGCTGAAATATGCTGTATCATAACTGTCTGATAAAACTCTCTACATTGAAACTGTGCAGTTCAACTGGCAGCCACCGGCCACGTGTGGCTTCTAAGCACTTAAAACGTGGCTAGTGGGCCTCCCTGGTGGCGCAGTGGTTGAGAGTCCGCCTGCCGATGCAGGGGATACGGGTTCGTGCCCCGGTCTGGGAGGATCCCATATGCCGCGGAGCGGCTGGGCCCGTGAGCCATGGCTGCTGAGCCTGCGCATCTGGAGCCTGTGCTCTGCAACGGGAGAGGCCACAACAGTGAGAGGCCCGCGTACCACAAAAAAAAAAAAAAACGTGGCTAGTGCAACTGAGGAACTGAATTTTATATTTTATTTAATTTTAATTAATTTAAATTTATAGAGCCATATATATAGACAGTAGCTACCATAATGAAGAGTGCGGCTATATAGTTAACATTTTATAAAGTAGAAATATGTAAGAGTGGCATTTAAATAAGAAAAAAAAAATCAAACACTTTTTTTTTTTTTTTTTGGCCGTGTGTCATGTGGGATCCTAGCTCCACAACCAGGGATCAAACCCACGTCCCCGAATTAGAAGCACAGAGTCTCAACTACTGGACCAGCAGGGAAGCCCAAAAATCAAACACTTTTATTCACCACTGGTATTAGCAGAGAAGTGTAAAACGTGGAGAACAGGAAGGTGCATGTAAGACCCAAGACAACTGACCCTTCATAGCTAATGTTTCTCTTATCAAGTTTTCTCCATGAGCCTACGCCTCTCCTTTCCCATGACATGTGGGCATCACTGGCACCTGCCCGTGGTTATCAGCCTTGACTAAGCTTGTGTTTTTGATGTAGGAGCCAAGGCAGAAGGGAGAACAGTTGAGAAAAAGACAAAAACTGTCCTACAACCTGGGATTAAGCAAAGAGGATATATATGAAAGGAAAAGTAATTTCCTGAGGAGGACTAAACTGAGCTGTAAGAGGGAATTCTGTGAACTCGTTCATTAGACAGCACCCTGCCTTGCTAAGAGGGTGCCGATGGTCCAGGAGAGCTTGTTGGCTTGCTGTCACAGGGCAGGTAGGACAAAGCATAGGGCAAGACCTCACTATATATGAAACCTAATGTGCTGGGTATATAACTTGGAAGGTTCCTGTGTTTGGTGAAACTAAGTAGTCAATAATGTGCCAAAGCAATGCATTACCAGAGGCAAAGGACAGATTAAAAAAAAAAAAGTAATACTTACCTTTATTGCTAGTTTGGGTTTGATCCAGTTCCTCTCAAGTTATTCATCAACCAATCAATACTTTGCAAGAGAAAGGAAATAGGTGCAATACGTCTTTCTTTACAGAAGTTTTTGTTTTTTAAACAGGAACAATTCAAATGGCCAGAAACCCTGAGATTCAGATTCCCAACAGGTACTTACCAAAATCTGAAGTTCTTTTTCCAAAGTCTCTTTCACTTGACTGACTTCACTCAAGTTTTCCTGAAGTTTATTAAGCATTAGCTCTTTTCCCTGCAGCTCTGTGGTGATGCTACTAGCCTACCATATAGAGTTACATGGTACAGAAACCAGTGAACGAAAGGAAACAAAAAAGAATGAGAAAGAAAACATAAAACAAATGTAAAAAAATGTATGAGATACAAACATAACCAAACAAAACTGAAAGGAATAAAGGCATGGGTAAAAAGTCATTTTGGTGTTTTTTTGGTTTTTTGTCTTTAATTCTAAGAAGCCAATGACTTTTCATACAATCAGTTCTAGATAAGATTGTCCAATGGCTAATGTTAAATAATCAAAAGAGTATTTTTCTATACCTGAATTTGGACTGTCAGCATGCTCTAAAGCAGAAAGTACAGATGCTTACTTTCTAAATGAGACAGCTGAGCAATTTCATCATCTGGACTTTAGAAAACCTTAAGACAGGAATGGTGGATTCATATGGACTGTGTTTCATTTTCTGTATTTTTGTACACGCTTAAAGTATTTCAACAGTTAAAATAAAAATTTAAAAATGTACTACACAACAGTCGTCAGAAATTGGCTTTCATTAAATCTTAATGTAAAAAAAGTAGACCAACACATTAGCTGCAGATTCCATATTAATTTTTGTGTTTTGATTGGTATTTCAGAACCAAGTGAGGAGATCTGAGAAAAATTTCCTATGACTGTCATCTTCAACTAATGTTACTTAGCAATTTTTGCCGTTTGTCTGTCTTCACCTCTCCCCATTTAACCATCACAACCCTTCCTTCTTTGCCAGTAAAGCAGCTTCTCCCGCAAAAAGCTCAGGACATTCAGCATCAATACCAGCGCCTCCACTAGTGGCAGGAGGACTGGGAAAAAGGGCTCCTTCCTTGAACAATCCTTAAAAATGAAGATGACATTTAGCAAGGCTAGTGAGTAAGAAAGGTAGCCAGCCAATGTCTCACATCATTTCCTATGCCTTGATCAAAAGCACACTTGTCCAGTCTTTCCTCAAAAAACCAGGGACTAGATCACGTTCTCATTGTGACCTAGAAAAAACTCCAATGAGACATAAGTAGCAACGCAAAGGGCTCCAGGCTCTTCACCTTCATCTTGCTGCGACCGTTATTTAACATAGCATGTTAATTCGCACCAGTCAAGTGCTCTCGGAGTTCACATTCTGTTTTACATGTAACCTTACGGACAAGGCAGTTACGTAGGTGGGAAAGGAGGAGATGATCTTACAAGTTTCTATCTTATTCTTTCAATTCATTCACCTCAATGCCATCATTTCTGGGGAGTTCTCTATTTTAAAAAGTTTATAGACTGGAACCCAGCTTAAACAGGGGATCACAGCAAGCCCAGAGATAAACTAATAAAGTGTTCAGATACTAGGAAACCAGGATTAATCCACATAGTTGAGCCACTATTTTCTCTAATCTCCTCAGATGAAACCATACTCAAAATACTCAGAAGATACTATACTCAACTGGGAAATTTGTTAGCACCAGTTTTAACTAAGTCAAGAATCTGGAGGATGAATTACCTCAACTGAAAAATAAGATACAATGCAAAATAAGAACAAGAAATGGAAAAGAAAAAGATGGAGGATGTTGATACAAACCTTGCCACTTTCAGCATTCTTTTCGATCTCTAAATTTTTAATCTGTTTCTCAGCTGCCTCAAGCTGCTGTCTAAGGTTCTCAATTTCCGATTTACCTTCGGAACTGGCTTTCCAAAGAGCATCAAGATCCAAGAGCTTTTCTTCGGCAGCCTTGAGCTGTGATGTAAAATTACCAATAACCTTGGTTTGTTCATTGCATTTGGCTTGTAGTACCTCTAGCTCCTTTACCTTTAGCTCAGCTTCCTGCAATTTGTTTAAGGTGTCCTCCATTTCTACTAGATGCTGGTCTTCCGCTTTGTCCAGCTTCGACTTGATGGCTTCCAGACTGTTCTCCTTCTCTTTAATGACTTTCATCAGTTTAGCCCTTAGGGCTTCGAGCTCTTTAGCATGAGCAGACCTTTCCAAGTCTTGTTTATTCTGCAAATTTTCTATTTCATGCTGGTAATCTAGTCTCACTTTCTCTATTTGCATTTTTAACTCTGCAAATTCTGCCGTCTCCATGCCAACCCCCTTGCTGAAGGACACCTTCAGCCCCTCCATCGCCTGCTGGTGGGATGCGATGGCGGTCTCCAGCTTGGACTTCCACAGAGCTATCACGTCCGAATTCTCCTTGTTGGCGTGATCAAGCTTGCTTTTCAGTGACTCGTTCTCTTTGGAAAGCTTCTCTGTGGTGGCCTGAAGAGCCTTTATCTCCTTCTGATGCGTTTCTTCCCGGGCTCCAAAATGCTCCTTCAGAGAAGCGATTTCTTTCTGATGGTCAGTATGGGTGGCTTCTAACTTCTCTTGCAAAGCGCTTATCTCTTGTAAAAGGGAGAGTGACATGTCAACATCCCCAGCAGGCTTACTGGACTCCAGCCTCCTTCTCAGCTCAGCTACTTCCTGTATTCTGAACGCTAGGTCTTTTTCTAGTTCCATTATGCGGGACTTTTCTGACACTGTGGCCACCTAGTATCAGCAAAGAAAGAGAAATCATTTAAATAACAAATCACTGATGATTTTCTTTAACCTTGAAGATCTTCAGTAACCACCCCAGCTCAGGCAGCAGTCAAGCCACCAAGAATTTCTATGTGTTAATCTAGCTGTGATAATGGCTTAAGCCCAGTTCCGGGAGCTCCAAATCAAATTTATAGTCTTTGGCAAACTTTTCACCATTTTGAGATGCTAAAGGAAAATAAAATTGATATTGAGTTTAACTCACCCCCAAAATATTTCTTTTCCCTTTAAAGAACCTTAATCAGGAAAGTACCCATTAACTGTAGTAAGTTAATAGAAACAGTACCTTTCAAGGTTCCCCTACATCTGCCTTCTGGAAGAAGAATCCTTATTTTGCCTACTTCAACTAAGGCGTATGAACGTTTGTCTATCTGATGGAAGTGACTTTACAGAAGTGTGCTGTCCCGTACGGCAGCCATTAACCACACACGGCTACTCAGCACTTGAAACGTGGCTCCAAGTGTCAATTATACATCAAATAATGAAGACTCAGGAAAAACAGAACACATCTTGTTAATAATTTCTTTCTCTCTTTTTTTTTTTTTTTTTTGGCCACACCACGTGCCTTATGGGATTTCAGTTTCCTGACCAGGGATCAAACCTGGGCCCTTAGCAGTGAGAGCGTGGAGTCCTAACCACTGGGCCGCCAGGGAATTCCCAATAATTTCTTATACTGATTACATGATGAAGTAATAATAGTTTGGATATATTGGTTTAAATAAATAAAATATATGACTAAAGTAATTTCACCTGCTCCTTTTTACGTATTAAAAAAGTATGTTAATGTGGGTACCAGAAAATTTTTAATTATATATATGTGGCTCATGTCATAATTCTGTTGGATAGCACTGGTGTTAAAGGTGTAAAAATATCTATGAAATGTTTCATTGAATACCACGACAACTGTAGAATAAAAGCCTCAAGTGGATAAAGAAGAACTAATTTACTAACCTTTTTTAAAAAGGACAAGAATGATTACTTACCTGCAATGATACCTAAGAATCTTATACAGAGTCCCTCCCCCCTTTTAGGTTTTGTAATTCCTTCACCATCTTGACATGCATGTCTCGCTCCCCTAACCCAGTGGTTCTCTGACCTTAGTGTGCGTGTGAGTTGCCTGGGACGTGTGTCTACGGTGCAGGCCCAGTTCCTCCCACGTGTGCTCTGGGACAGAACCCGGGAGTACGCTGCTATTTAAACTCACACCCCCAGGACGAGGAAAAACACTTTCCTGACCTGCGTCCTTTTGTTCTTAGGAAGTTATTTCCCTCTGCTGTTAGGCAGTAAGTTTAGTACACAAAATATGTGGGAAATGGTAGCTTTGGGCATAAAAACTCATTATTGGACTAACCTGGGAAATAGAAGGGAACCTGAATGACTTAAAGACATCGGTGAATCCCCAATGTCATGGATCAAAAGTCCTCCGGAGTGAAGGTTCTGCTCCCTCACTGCCTTTATCGGGACAGAAGGTAACGGGTGTGTTCTTCCTTCAGCCCGTCTGTCCACCTACAGGCTGTGAGATGGACAAAGACTGACGTGTCCACCAAGAACAGGAACATAAAGCACTTGGGGCTCCAAAACTGCATGATCAAATCATTAAGTATTTCAGAGCTGGCTATAATTGCTGTGTTTCAGGGTTTTAGGTGCTTCAAAGACGTTAATTCATTTACATAGTTTTTTCTGGGGTGGAGGTGGGGAGGGAGTCCACGGATAAGGTGCATGATTAAACCCCACTGCTACAAGGTCCATAACATAAATAAATTGAATCCAACAGGGCACTAATTCTTAAGCAGTCACAACAAAACCGTCAAACGGAGGAAATACCAAGTAAAAAATAAGGGAAAATAATAAATAGTGTGGTTATGCGGCATTTTCACAGCAGTTCCATTTTTAAAATTTTATTTCTCAAAATCTGCCCTCAGGCAAAACTATCTATGTGTCTGCCTTTCCCACCATAAAAGTAAGGTATCATTTCTTATTCTTGCTAATGTTTCTACAGCGCCAAGCACACTGTTTATAAACTGGGCTTACTGGCCTAGAGGAATTCTAAAGCGCTTCCCAAAAAAGGAATGTAGATGATGGGAAACTTCGATGGGTCAGTGGTTAGTTTCACGCTTGGCAAACCAAGAGTGAGGACCAATGGGAGACGAGGCTTGTTATAGGAAGATGACAGCTTGCTTGAATCTGAAATACTTAAATAAACCATGCTGTCAACGGATGCCTTCTTTTCCACAGAAAACAAAACAAAAACACAAAAAGTCAACACTGTTTGCTGACAAAGCGGTAATGGAGATTTGTTCAGAAGTAAAAAAAATCCATCCTTACTTCAACAGGCAGCCACACCACGGGAGTTCAGTCTTACTATGAGTTCCTTGTATTTCCCAGATCAAGTCTTTGGCTCTCGGGTAACAAAGAAACGGCACCAAACTACCAGGATTTTTTTTCTTACCAAATACACAGATGATATCTTTGGTTTTGAGGCTGACTGAGAACATTTTCTTTCTCTTAAAAAATAAAAACTCATGACTTAGAGAAGAAATATTACTC
This sequence comes from Hyperoodon ampullatus, assembly GCF_949752795.1. Taxonomy (NCBI): domain Eukaryota; kingdom Metazoa; phylum Chordata; class Mammalia; order Artiodactyla; family Ziphiidae; genus Hyperoodon; species Hyperoodon ampullatus. The sequence goes on along the minus strand of NC_136926.1, from coordinate 7,903,034 downwards.
GATTTTCTAGATTTTTTCGATCAATGATTTCTCAAGAAGAGAAATTTCTACAAATACTAATAATTCAAAAGGAAAAAAATCAGGATACCAAATTTGATCAGAGACAGAATAATTTTTGAAATTTTAAAATTAAGGATCTGGGTGATTTAGCTATTAACAGTCAAATTTGTGATTTAAGAGGTATATAACACATACATGTTTTCTTATATGTGACTCAGATTAGTTCTTAAATCTTTTACCACAAAACTACTTCCATAATGGACAGTAGTGGTTAAGAGCACAGACTCTGGGGTCAAATGGCCCAGATAGAAATCCTGGCCCCACTATCTCTATTAGCTGTGTGACCTTGGACATATTATTTAACCTCTCTGTGCCTCGGTTTCCTCATCTGTAAAATGGGGACAATACTACTACCTCTCCCCTGGGGTTGTGGTAAGACTGAATAAGTTAATGCTTGTAAAGTGCTTGGAATAGTGCCTGGCATAAAGTAAGCAGTATATGTGTGCTTAAATACATAAATAAGTGAAAACATGACTAATGCACTGGCTCCGAGAGCCAAACGCAGTGAGCTGGGGGTTGTAAGAAGCCATTCTGTTCCCAACACACTTTCTCCTCCTGACCACTGAGATTCTAACCTACTGGGTAACAGAAATTCAAAGAGATCAGGTGTGAAGAAAAAAAGATAGCTGGGGTGAAAGTCCCTAACTCTCATTTAAAAAGAGCCAATGTTTCAATTCCCTTTGCCTAACAGGCCAGGGAAGAAGGCAGGAAAAGAGAGCTAAAGTGAAACAACAAAAAATTATTTAGAAAACCCACTAGGAATATGAGAACAAGAGGACCACTGATGGCTGGTGCAAACTGGAGAAAGGTATTTCCCGGTATTAATACAAAGAACCTCAAATGCAGCTGTGGACGTCCATGCAGCCTACACAGTCGCAGAGTTTCGGATCTTGATTTTGGTTGAGTTAACCAAAGGAATGAATCTTCACCTTGGACAAAACGTTCCACATAAAACACCTGTGCCCACCCATCAGCCTACACTCACGAGCACGTGGGCGGTGCCAAGACCAAACTCAAGTCGAACCACTGGGTCAAGCCTTAGGCCAACTGCAGGGCCCGTCACCCGCGGTGTCCACCGTTCGCAAACATGGGTCTGCTTCATTAAATAGTGAAAACCATTACCCTAGTGTCTTCTAACTCCCTCTGGAGTTTGTCAGCTTTGGTCTTTTCAAAGAGCAGGCTCTGTTCAAGCTCCTTAATGCGGGCATGCTCCAGTTTGGTCTGCGTCTGTCAGTAAAAAGGAAGAGGAAGAAACACAACAGTGCCACCGTGACATGCCAGCACAGGAGGAGAGGGCGCGGCATGCAGGCTGAGCCAGCAGTACCTTCCGCCGAAGGATGAACAGAAAGGGTGATGGAGGAGGGATGAGGGTGGACCGAGATGAAGAGGTTGGGGGTGAGGATGAACACTATGGACAAGAGGATGAGGTGGGCAGGGGACATGAGCTAGTCTACTGAGACAGAAAAAATGGAAAACACATGAGGCAAGGTGAAAAGTGTCAGATGCATGCAGCCAAATATAAGTTATATTGATAAGTGAAGTTTATCAGCACAAATTAGAATAGTTAATATTCCTCTAATCTATCATTTTCCCTCCTCCCCAACAACAGCTACTTGACATTAATGTGTATGTAACTGACTCAGTGACTTAAAAAGTAAATTGACCCTCAAAATGATCATTGTCACCCAAATATGGAAAAGATAACGTCCTAAGTCTGTAAGTGTTCAGTTAGTCCCTAGAGCGGATCTTTGCACTTTGGCGTACAATTTGACGTGAGCAAAGGTCAAGTATTAAAACTAACAAAGGAAATCTAGGACCTAGAGCTAAGGAAATCACACCAGTGGCCTTTTGCTGAGCTGAGTGAGAAGGGCCTGTGATTCTTAGCAACATTCCCCTATAAGACAGGTGACGAGCCACTAAAGCTCTCATTTCCTTCCAAGGGTGGACTTTCCAAAGACTGTTGCCAGAAAACAAAGGGGCGGGGGGGTCAGATTTAAAAGAGAAAATTCAGTAATAATTATGCTTGAGGGCCTCCATCCCTGAGGTTCAAAGCAGGAGAAAAGCTGGACTGCAACTGGTAAGGGGCTCCTAATCTTGATCCTAAGACAACTCATTCTTCTCAGTTCAGAGGTAAGAAATGGTGACTCAACAGAAAGGCATGAGTTTCAACTCCATGCAGAAAGAGCCGGTAAGGTCTTCACATATTTCAAAACCTCAGACTCCCCGTCATCACTTACTTACATGGAAGCTGATGGAGAAGCCAGAGGGCGACCTCTTTCTAACAGGCTTAAGTGCATCAGAACCTTAATCAGTTTGAAAGAACCTAGATCAGTCTGAATGGACCTCTTTCCCCACTCACCTCTCCCACCCAAGAGGTTATCAACATAATCAATTGACAAAACCTGGTGACAGAGCTGCTCCCAGCAGCTTCTAGTTATTTTATGGTTCCAACTGGTCGGATCTATCAGTCTGGACAATTAAGGGCAACAAGGAAACGACAACAAACTCTAAAGTGACAGAAAGGAGTGCAAAGCTTAAGGTGGAATGTTTTACATTATAAACATCTTTGCTCACTCCAGTGGTGCCCTGGGGATTTCAGTGCATTCAAGAGGTCAGTTTGCTTGTGAACCAGGTATAAAAAAAAACCATCATAGAATATTTAAAAAGTAAATAAATTTTTTTTTGTAAAAATTCTTCACCTGCTTCAGCTCTTTACATTCAAGAAAAATAATGAAATAAAATTCAAAACCTAATTGTCTGGGTAAGTCCCCTTCGTCCATATGTACCTTAGACAGAGGTTGTTCAATTTACCTGCTTTTACAAGAAAAGAATCTAATCCAGATTTACACAGCTGGGGTCACAGCCTCAACAACAGAAATCCAAAATTAACAGGAAGAAGCCAAAGGCAACAGAACCTTTCTTCCCTTGACACTGAGCTCAGTGTCCTCTGGGTGAAAGGTCACTACTTCCAGATAAAAAGCAAATACCCACTGAATGTGATCTTCTCCCCATTCCGAGACCCTCCAGGTGCCTCCTGACTGGTGAGAGTGCACACGAATGATCTGGGCTCTACAGCTGTACTTGGTCAACTACCAGCAAGGAAGCTAGCGATCCGCTTCCCTTCCACGGTATGTGGTAAAAACGTTATGCTGAACAGGACAACCCTCCCATTAAAATTATTCCTTTCTTAGAATAGGACAGAGTATCCCAGGAGGAGAGCCCTGGGGCAGGGGATTGAGAGAGAAAGCCAAGGCTCCGCAAGAAGCGCACAGGAGAGGCAGGAGGGAGTCCCATGCAGACTGGCTCTGGAGGTAGCAGGAGCCTGTTTTGGAAGCAGAGAAGAGACCCAGATCACTGAAGGAGCTTCACAAAAAGGAGACCTTCAGAACGGAGGCTTTTTAAAAAGTTCAGTCTCGAGTTGTCTAGTTCAGCTGCCGGGAGGCGGTGGGAAGAAAAATTCTTTGTTTTAATCTTGTTCTCTTGTGGTGGTACCTCAAAGGAAGAAGTTTTTAGGTTTTTTTCAATTGACATCTCAGCTGGCAGGGTACGCTGAGAAGCCGAGCTTCTGAGGCCACTCTGGTACGATCTGAATTGGGTGTTTGATCCTAAACAGAGGAAGGAAAAAAAATACACCTCCGTGCCTAGTGGCACTGCTACTAGAAAAATCTCGCTTCAAGAATAATAAATTTAAAATACACAACGTCTTCACTGAAGAATGCTTGCCTCTAGCCTCAAACTAGGGAAAACACTGCCCCAACAAACTGAAGTTTGAATTTCTCGTCAGCTGCACTGGCAGCCATTGGCCAGCAGTGGGAGCTCACACAAAAGGCAATCAGTCTGGGACTCGATTCCTTTATTTTCATGGGAATAAATGAAACTTGGGGAAACTTTCCCCCAAAATTTCTGTAACAACTTCATCTAATATGTTTTATGTTTCAGTCAGGTATCATCTATTTTGGAATAATTCTATTAAAACTAGAAGGCATTATGAATTAAGGGAAGAAGGCCGGGCCCCACACAAAATTCTTTTCTTTCTTTTTGCCTAAATTCTTTATAGAAGAAACGTGTGCCTATGTGTTAAACAAATGGGTTTACAGAACTTAGTCATTACATACAATTTCTTCAGGATTCAAATGTAACTGCTTTGAAAGCCCACATGCACAGAAATATTAAGGACAATGTCTCAAGATCAGATTATGCAGTTAGTATTTGAGTATATCAATAAGCATTTTAATCTGTAATCAATCTGTGTTAACAAGGGAAATATCCACACAGTTAAGTGCCCTCTTACATTCTCAGGATCTTCAGAAATCTGGCTCTTTTGCTATCAGTAAAAAAATAAAATAATTAACAACAAAAGAGAGATTCAACTAAAGTTTCAATATGTGTTAGGGTTTCAAAATAACTGATTAATTACAAGTTTACCAGACAGACTATCCTAGCCTAGTGCTGATGTAAATATTTTAACTGCCCCTCTTCAAAACATCATAGGCTGTATTTGACATGAATTAGATGATGATATGAAACTTCTAATGAGATTTTGGGGTGTTTTTAAATGGATGAGAACAACACAAAAGTCAGCTAAAGGACTGCGACTCTACATGAAATGAGGGAGGAAGACACCCATCAAATTACTAATAATCCAATAAATTCTGGGCCTTATAAAACTAGAACTCAGAATATGTTTCCCTTATTCTTCATTGACTGTAAAGATACATTTATTCCCAAAGAAATCAGAGTTCTTATTTGGAAGGGCTCTTGAAATTGAAGAATGGTGTGGGCAATCAATAGACTAAAATTGCAACAGTAGCAAAAATGTGTATTCTGAGAACTGCACAGACAAGTAAAACTTTTACTAAAATATTACAGATTAAAGTACCAAAAATCTGCAAATTTGAAAATTTTTAAATTTATATTTGTCATACATCTAGCAGTGGTTTGAAAAGCATTGAAACCATTTAATTCTGGTGTCTTATTAAAAAACTAATATGAATGACTGTTAAGAGAGAGAAACTTGATGCTAAAGGAAAATCTCTGTGAATTTAAAATATGCCATGGAATAAAGAAGTTAAAATAAAATTGTTCTTTTTCTGGTAATTACTAGAAAAAAATCAATTACTAGAACATACATTTATTGTCTATAGGGTTATAAAGGATTTATCCTGCTCAACTGAAAAGCAAAGCTGAGATTGCTCTGAACTATCATGATGAAATAAAAAATGTTCTTTAAAATGCCATTTCTGATCATTGGAGGAGGGTATACAGTCTCACTTAGGACACACTGCCAGATTTATGACTTGATTAACTCCAATTCAAGGTTTTGAATTCTGAAGCATGAGAAAAGGGTAGTAAAAATTTTACTCGGCCACCGGAGTTGGGACGGCACAGTGACAGGCTCGAGGGCAGCCACAGCCCACAGCCCACAGGCTGGGGTTCCTGCCGCCCCCCTCTGCTGCCTGTTCTGACCACAACGATTTTATCCATATTTCTGAATACTGTACCCATAAAGGCTTTAGAAAGCTGGTGGGGTTTTACCTCAAGATCGCCCTTAGTAATTGATTCTTCTTCAACCCGGAACTGAAGGTCCTCAACCTTCCTGTGGAATAAAATCAAAACAAAACACCTAAGAAAGTAACTAAGAAACACCTCTGCCTTATCCCAAAATTATATATATATAATCAATGTCCTGATGAATGTAGCAGATGATGATGGAACGAAATGCCTTAGAGACATAGAAAATAAAGAAATGCATCTTTAAGCCTCTGGTTTATAAATCTAAGAGCTCTTCTCTACTTGGGAAACTCTAAAGTTTTATCCAGGTATGGATTCCAGAAGGGATGAGGTAAGAGTTGAGAAAAAGCAACTGGTTCCCCAGGTCACAGCCACCAGAAATGGATCTAATCAAGGCAAGATCTCTTCTCCTCCTCCTCCTCCCCCTCCTCCCAAAACAAAGAAAAAAAAAAAGACAAGATCAGCCTGAAAGGAAAAGGTTTGATTACCACAGAAACAGGTTTGAGAATGGAAATCTATAATTTCTACTTTCCAATAACAGAACATAGGGGAAAGTGGCACAGAAAACAAATCTCTCTTTATACCACCCCACATCAGGCATTCTAGCATGAGGTTAGCAGAGATGCTACCCATGCAGAGATCCCCAGGACAACACGAGTACCTGTTCCAAGAGTAGGAGAATAAGGCTGTGAATAATTTGGGAGAGAGGCAATCAAGGATCCTATTTCTTTGCTTCTAAAATGCACATTTCTTTTTCACATTTAAAAATCTCTGATATGGCATGTGGGTTTCAACTAATGCCATCACAAAGTCAATGAAATATACTAGGAAGATCTACAAAATCTGGGTAACACCCACATTGTGAATCTTTACAAAATTGGATGTAAGAGAAGGAAGAAAAGGAGGACAAACCTACATGCAAAAAAAAAAAATCTTTCAAATTCACTAGCATTTCTAACAAAATTAAGAATAAAAAAATTCTACTCAGTTAAGTCAGAAATACAATCATAGGTTAAAGCCCTCAAGCTTACTGGAGAGCTGGGGGACATTTCTACTGCCCAGAAGTCAGCAGAGCAAGAGCCAGTTTAAAAACAGAAGCAAGTGGTACAGATGCCTTGGCCTTCAGAAGGCCCTGGAAGGGTCTGTCACTATGTCTCGTTCACTCGTAGCCATTTTTAGGATGCAAGGAGAACTTCCTGTGTATAGTGCCTCTCTCTCTCCAGTGGGACAGCCATTTCCCTAGTAAGGCACTGTTATTATCCCCCTGTATCCCCCAGCACAGTAGTGCTCGTGACCATCCTAAGGACCCCTGCATTACATCGCTGCTATCAGAAATGACAGGAGATGGCATTAAGTGCAACCGAGGACAAACAACGTCCCACAGCCCAGAGACAGTCAAGTCGTTTCCACGCAGACACTCTTCCCAGAGATCTTGTTCGCTCACGGCCCCAAAAGACCTTTTATAAGAATCAAACTTGCTTTCTCTGTCTCACACAGTTTATAAAGCACCTGATTTCATCCTGACCTGGATAATTCTCTAATTGAGAGTTTTGTTTTCCTATAAAGGTAGTGAGTTTCCTGAGGTCAGGGCCCCTCTGTCACCCCCCAGACACAATACGATTTCATTAGATATGCAGAAGGCGTTTCATAAAGACCAGGTAACTGGGCCTAGAAAATCCTTTTTCCAGGAGTGGCTCTAGGTAGAAGCTGGGTTTGAATTAACTGACTCAGGCCATCCTCTAGAGGATGTTTGGCACACAGTAGGTGCTCAATAAATAGTTGCTGAATTAATCAGGGCACATTTAGCTGGTTCCAAACTTCTCAAAAAAGTCAAATCAAAGCAAACCCTCCTCACACAGCACGAGGAGTTCAATCTCCACTGAACACACAGAGAGTCCTTTGGTTCTAAGGGTTTGACGCCAACAAGGCTGTTGATGGGGAAGTTCTCCCGAAGGCTGTTTAAAAGGAGAACAGTTCAGGATCACCTTCTCTCCTCTTCAAGTTGGTTGAGAAGCTCCACCTTCTCCCGGTCAGCAGCTTCCACCATGGCTCGCAGCTGGTCCATCTTGGCCTCCAATTCCAGGACATGCTGCGGAAGGCAAGGGTGTCGGTGAGTGGCCTCCTTCTGACCCAGATGCACACCCAGGGATGCCTCCAAAGAGCTACGGCTAAATGGGACCACTGTGGGTCGGCATTACTCAAAAAACCTTTTCCCATTAAAATGCTTTCTATGATCTCTTATGACAGGTTGTTCTCGGCAGCAGTCCTGGGAACTAGATGATGAAAAACCACACCATTAAAGAAACAGGGGGCAATGTTAAAACAACGCTCATCTTTTTTGAGCTGAAACTCAGACAAAGCATAACCTACCAAACAGGAGCCGTCACCACTGGTAAGGTCCTAGTACACAAGCTCACCTGACACATACAGGCCAAGAGACCTGGATGTAAAGACCAAAAGAGTGCAGTAGACTCGAGAAGAACAGAACTTCATCTTTATGATGATGCAAACTGGTACCCCAGGGCACAGCTTTCAAACAAGCCCCGCAAAGGCATCTATGCTCCTTTCCAGTGCCCTCGAGACCAGCTCTCCGGCTCCAAGCACCACGTACACGGTTCAACCTCCTCCCTCAATTCAGAAACCATCACGGTCTCTGCAACAAGATCAGCTTAGAACCTGTCACCATCTCTGCAACAAGGTCAGCACCAGACTTCACCTGGTCGTGTCCGTCCCGGGCCAGAGCCAGCTCCTGCTCCATCTCCCCCACGTGGCTCGTGGCCTTGGCCACCTCCGCCCGCTCGAGATCCCGTTCAGCCAGCAGCTGCTCGATGTGCTGCTGCTTCTCCTTCAGGGCCTCCTGGAGGGCGGTGGTGCCGGAGATCTTCCTGGCGTAACGGGAGGAGGTTTCGGTCAACTGCAAAGGAAAGTTAAAGAAGTGAAGGGCGATGATGCTATCAGGGACGCAAGGAGGGACCGATGCGTGCAGGCAGGTGTCTCCTCGGCAAAGCAAAAGCACTGCCCCAGGGCTTCCCTGGTGGCGCAGTGGTTGACAGTCTGCCTGCCGATGAGGGGGACACGGGTTCGTGCCCCGGTCCGGGAAGACCCCACATGCCGCGGAGCGGCTGGGCCCGTGAGCCATGGCCGCTGAGCCTGCACGTCCGGAGCCTGTGCTCCACAACGGGAGGGGCCGCAACAGTGAGAGACCCGCATACCGCAAAAAAAAAAAACCCAAAAAATTAAAAATTAAAAAAAAGCACTGCCCCAGCTCGCAGGCTTGCGGAGGCTTAGGAAAGGCTTTTCAGTTTTCATCGAGGAAACAAGACAGCGTGTGCCTCCTGTCTGTCAGTTTCACAAAGAACCCAGCAATGTAAAGAAGCCATGGAACAACCGGGAAGATGTTTAGAAGAAGTGGCTCAAAAGCAAAGGTGCCCTGAGCTCGGCTGATGGGGCCGGGTAGGAATCTAAAAAATTCCTCAGAACCCAGGTAACAAGCTTCTCTAGACTCCATTTCGGCCTGACCTTCATGAATAGTTAGTTATCTTCTTGTTATGACAGTTTGGCCAATCTTTTGATCCTTAGAGTTCGGGATTAGACCTTTTTTTCAACTTCTTAAGCTTCTAAATACCATTACATGAACAAGAGGTCACCCTTGGAGTCACAAACCTTCTTTCAATTGATTATGTAGTTGGATCTCTGTCAGGATTTTCTTCATCTTTCTTTCAAAATGAAAGGCAGAGGTGATTTCACCCAGGAATCCAGCCATGAGGACCTGAATCCCAGTCACCAGAAAGACTTATAAAGACAAAAGATTAAAAGGAAACCTGTGGACTTCCCTGGTGGCGCAGTGGTGGAGGGTCCGTCTGCCGATGCAGGGGACACAGGTTCGTGCCCCAGTCCGGGAAGATCCCACATGCCGTGGAGCGGCTGGGCCCGTGAGCCATGGCCGCTGAGCCTGTGCGTCCAGAGCCTGTGCCCCGCAACGGGAGAGGCCACAACAGTGAGAGGCCCGCGTACCGCAAATAAAAAAAAAAGGAAACCTGTATGTGCCTTCAAAAGCATGTGTGAGGGGGTGAATGAGTGTGCAAGTACACGTAAGAGAAAGGAGGAAAAAGGGCATGAGAGAAAGAAAGGGGGGGGAGATAAATCTGTGGAGAAAGACAAGCAGGGGAAGGAAGGAGGGAGGAAAAAAAAGGGGACTGGAGAGGGAACGGGGGGAAAACAAGAGGTGAAGGAGAAAGAGTGGTGGCGTGAGGTGTGGAGAAAACGTGTTTCAGCGCTGTCACCTGTTCATCTTTGCTGCTTCACACACCCGATACCTCGTCATGTAAAAACACAGAGGACATAACCTTCCGTTAAATGTGCACAGGTAATGTGGGCAAGTTGAGTAACACTCTTCCAAGCTGGGCTCCGGGGGCTGGGAGGTGGTCCAGAAGAGGCCGCGTCCCTTGGCAAGCGCTTGTCCACGGCCATCTACTTGGCAATCACCGGCCCTAGGTCAACGCCGCTTGACTTCAGCCTCTGCAGTCAAAGCCTCGCTTGCTGCTTGAAGGCTCTCCTCGTCCTCCGGCTAGCTGAGCCCCCGGCCCGGACGCAGACCGACAGTGAGGACCTGCTGTCAGTTCAGAGTTAGGCAATTTGACAGCTATGAGAGTACAGTACACCACATTGTCCTTCGCTGTTTCTACGTAGTGAAATTTCTTGAATTATTTAAATATATGGGGGGGAGGGGAATTCCTATTCTCTCTTTTAACCATCTGACCTTGATTTTCCAATTTTACTATGTGGTTATACTTTCTCGTACTGACATTTCTTCCCGAATACACTAAATCTGAGGTTCCCAAACCCCGCGCAGAGGTACACCCCAGGGTACTGCAGCAGACTCACAGGGAGACACAAGGAAACAGAGCGACACGCGTTGGATACCATGCAGACTACTAGCTGGAGGTGATTCACTTTCAACCTTGGATTGTACTACATTCCTTTCCATAACATCATGTCTTTCCGAAGCCGGGTTTTGGCTACTGCCAGACCAAAAGCAAGTACTGTGCAAAAACCAATGTGGCACAGGAGGTAAGGGTGGCAGTGTCCAGGAAGAGTACAAGGTCTGACAGGATATGCAGTGCCCAAGAGCATGCAACCTAATACTAATTCATTGTGGTTATTTAAGAATGAATTAAAAATATTTTTTTCCTTTCAATTAATGTGAACTTTTTTTTTATTTTTGAAGAGCTACTAAATTGTTAGGACATAAATATTAAGTTGTTTGGACCTAACTACTTAATAAACAGAACTGTTAGCTATTTCTTTAGGCCGACGGGCACTGTGAAAATATAACTGAGACTCTAAAGGTTCTGTGGAACCAGAAAGGTTGGGCACCTCTGTACTCAATTCTTTCAGAAGATCACTTTGCATTAAGGAATGTTGCCACTTTTTTATATATATACACAAGGGATCACATGGTTGAGATGCATTTTTAAGAAGTCACACTTTCAATTATTCTGTATTTTGGGTATATTCTTTTATGGTGATTTTTGGTTTAGAAACTATAGCCACTCTATATAAAGAGATACAAAAACAAGCTGTTTTACAAGGCAAGGAGACTCATTTCTCTTTTGCTAGTTTTCTTCAAAAGAAAATGAGGTGAACTAAGAGGAATCAGAACTGTTCTAAAAAGTAAGAGGACCGGTTGGGGGAGCAGGGGGGGCTTGGGCATCTCCAAAGAAACGGACACTTAATTACAACGTAGTAAAAATTACACAAGAAATAATTCCTAATCCAGAGTAGATACTTCCACGGAATCGTTCCTGGATTAGTAAACTCGATGTCCACTTTAGAGTTTGCTGACCCACTCTGAACAAGGCTTCGTCCAAACAGAGGGGTTTCTTCATCCATTTCACTCAAACATTCAAAAAGTTCTTGACAAGCTTTTCTCATAAGTCCGTTTGTAACTTTTCTGTTGAAGATGCAGACTTTTATTTGCAAAATGACATAGTCCAAGCAGGTGTTTATTTTACTTGAACATAAGAGGAACAAAGTCCAGAGGAGCATAACCCCTACTTTAAAGAAAGATGCTTCTGCTGTTGCCTTCCCTGCCCAAGGTCAATGGAGAGAAGGCAAAACGAGATCAAGGGCCAGCAGCCTTACTGCCCGATCATGACACTTCACATTCTAACTCCTGTCTGTAGTTCACTGTCATAAAGCAGAGATCCTGAATTCAGTCTGGAGTACAACCTCATACTGCCATTTCAAATTTAAACAGTATTTGCCTCACTTCAAGTGAATAAACTAAAGGGCGGGGGGTGGGAAGGGGTGAAGCCAAAAAAGTCATTGCTTTGACGCTAAAAAAAAGCATGACATTAACAAACAGAATGAGATGCTGCCTATTTTGATTCTGATGATTTTCTCTTGCTGATCTAAATGGGAAAGAGAGGGAGAAAGTAAGAGGGAGTCGGGGAAGGGGGCAATGGAGACAAAACAAAACATGGCTTTTCCTAGCATCCTTTCAAGTTCCCTAAGCTCCCCTCTGCATCCTCTGGCCTGAGTCAGGAACGCTCCACACACTAACTGCTTTCAGTGGGTTAGACTGTACGAACATAATACTAAAATTCTAAGAACATGCCTTTTCTCAAACGACTGTAGTTCCTAAAATTGTTTGATGTCAAAGAGAAAGAGACCCAGGTCCTTGAGGAAAAGGATCCCTCCAATTTTCCTGTCCTTCTGATGCCAAAATAATTTCAGAATACTCCATCATCCCATACGTTAGACTAAGTCATAGTTACTACAGATTCACCAAGAACTGTGATATCTTAAAGTCTAAGGAACCTGAAAAGGGCTGTTAAAAAAATTCTTTATTTCAAACGTGTATTCTTGCTAGAGGTTTTTGTTTTGTTTTGTTGCAAAATTTGTAAGGACTTTCACAAGCGACAGAGAACATTTAGTACAAGGGAAAGGGGAGACTTAACATCTCCTAAAGCAAAGCAGGCACACCGACGGGGCGGTGCGGGGGGCATTTACAGTGCCTGGGGCGCAGAGACACGCAGCGGGAGAAGGGAGGCTTACCAATCCCGTCCGACTGGGCTTGCTGCTCACAGAGGAGGCCACAGAGCTCATGGAGCTGAGAGAAGAGGCGGAAGGGCTGCGCGTCAGGCTGGCGGGCGTGGCCGCCATCACCCGCCTCACTGCAGCGGCCTTGGCTTTGGCTGGTGTGGTGGAAGGGAAGCCGATCCTGGTCACTTTGTGGACAGGAGCAAACAGGCCATACTTGGGTTGACACTGAAAATACCTTTAGGGGACAACAACAGGAACAGTAATGAGAAGCAACTTAATTACAAGAAATAACAACTATAAGCAAAAAGCTCTCCTGACTCATAACTCGTGACTGGTTTGCTGTGAACTTTACCAACCAGATGGGGTGGTGCACCAGCCCGTGGCACTCACTGGTGTGCAAGCTGATAAATAACCACGATAATAGTTTGGTTTTTTTGTGTTTTTTAAAATTATTTATTTATTTTTGGCAGCAGTGGGTCTTTGTTGCTGCGCGCGGGCTTTCTCTAGTTGCGGTGAGCAGGGGCTACTCTTCGTTGTGGTGCACAGGGCCTCATTGCGGTGGCTTCTCTTGTTGCAGAGCACGGGCTCTAGGCATGCGGGCTTCAGTAGTTGTGGCTCGCCAGCTCTAGAGTGCAGGCTCAGTAGTTGTGGCACACGCGCTTAGTTGCTCTGCGGCATGTGGGGTCTTCCTGGACCAGGGCTCGAACCTGCGTCCCCTGCATTGGCAGGCGGATTCTTAACCACTGCACCACCAGGGAAGGCCCACAATAATGTTTTAGAAAACACACTAGGAAATAACAGTATGATACACAGAGATGGAATCACTCATCTGTTACTAAGATTTTACGCAAAGGGAAGGTCTTTCTACTATCTGATAAATACACAGCACAGGCGTGATCTCACTTAATAAAACCTTGCCAAACAAAGGGCAAGAGAAATCAAACAAGCACCTAACTCTGGCAGATTCACTCAAGTAAAGGTGGAGTAGTATCAACTGGTACTGACGCTTGGAGATCTCACGACTCTAGTGAATTAGAACATCTTAATACGAAGGATATCAATGATATAGCTTCATAACCGTTGCAGCACCAAGAGATTTTTTTTAATCTCCTCGCGGCATTATTATGGTAGTTGGTACATAAGCCCTATACGCTTATAATCAGTCTGTAAACATTTCGTAAGTAAAATGTTAACTACAGCACTTTATACTACGAACAATAATGCGTCAGAGACCACAACTGTGCCCAAGGCCTTCAAAGCATCTGAGGCGTGGGAAACGCTCTTGCATTCACCTGCATGACTTAACTCCCACCCCATCCCTGGGAGGTGAGAGTGGGGTTAGCCTCACAGGGGAAGAGGTGTGCCTGCCGTCCGTCCTCCTGCCACAGGATGGAATCCTTGTCACCAAATATAAAGACACATTCTGCGTTCTCGTCCTAACAGAAGCAGCTTCCTTCTCCTCACTCCGCCTACCCTCCAACGCCCAGAAACTCATTCAGGCGTTGACTGCTATCAAAGGGAGAGCAGCCAAGAGGATGACACAGTATTTCCTTTCTATTTTGAAAAATAAAATGAAAACATTATAGATGACACTATAATTGTAGAAACATGTCATTACACACTTGTCTAAATCCATAGAATGTATACCAAGAATAAACTGTAATATAAACTACAGACTTTGGGGGATAATGATGTGTCCATACAGGTTCATTAGCTGTAATAAATGGACCACTTGCGTGCAGGATGTTGATAATGGGGGAGGCTGTGTATGTGTGGGGCAGGGGGTAGAGGAGGGCTATCTCTGTACCTTCCTCTCAATTCTGCTGTGAACCTAAAACTGCTCTAAAAAAACAAAAAAGCCTTAAAAATAAATACATAGGGCTTCCCTGGTGGTGCAGTGGCTAAGGATCCACTAGGAAAGCCTGCGCACAGCAACGAAGACCCAACACAGCCAAAAATAAATAAAATTAATAAATTTTTAAAATAAAATAAATAGATAGATAAATAAACCAAATGCTTGCTCAGAATCTACTCAGACGCACTGCACATATTACTAAAACAGACAGTCAAAAGAAAGACTCTGATTCTAGTGGGGGGAAAAACCGGTAGATGAGTCTTAGGAAATAAAAGTGCAGCTCTTCAAAACACTCACGTCCATTTTATTACACACGGTTGGTGGGATCGGCTTGAGCACCTTTACATGCAAGAGGGAGACGAGGTGCCAACTGCAAACAAACCTTGTGCCAGCGACAGCCCCGTCGTTCTTCCCAAGAGGCTCATCCAACTCCACACCACACCACTCCCCCTTGGCGAAGTCCGTCTCCCCGAGAAACCGGACGACGCCAGCCTTCGTGCCACCAACCTGGAAGAAGAGGACGTTAAAAGGAAGAGATGAACATAATTACAATCTCACAGCTTAATCCTTTGCAGTTGCGGCCAATACTGTGTTCCACCATTTCTCCAAGCAGCTCTTCTCTTAACCTCCTCTCCAACTCTTCAAAGAGTTCTCTCCAAAGGTTAGCAAAGTTCACCTGGGTGACTTCAGTCGCCAGAGTGATCCGATACCTGATACAGTCCAATAATGAAATCGCCTAGGTGATGTGCAGTCATCAACATTTAGTCGAATTTAAAAAATACCTTATTACTCCAGAGGGAGGTTTCGGCTTCAAAATAAATATTTGCTACAAAAATAAAATCCCTACGTCATTAAAGAAAAACAAAATTCATGCATAATCCACTGTAACAACTGCTGTGTTTATGTTCCCAAACTTCCTTTACATCATTATCCAGGTAAAGCAATAACACATACATGTTAAAGACAAATATTCACACATCCACACACATGAAATGTAAATTCTTTAAAATATTTAAAATATTGGTATTTTCCACTGTGAGGCTCTCCATTTCTTCACAACTATTAAAATGACTGTTCTTCACATTTTACGTGAACTGTTCAAAGCTGTGAATCTTTTTAAATGTCTCTTTGTCCCAGCTGTTGTTTGACATAACATGCAAACATTAATTATTTCCAAAATTATCCCATCAGCATTTATTATTTCTTCCTTTGCCATTATTTTTCTATTTCAAATACTCATTTTATCATATTCTCTCTCACATGCACATAGAACAGATCTGAGTCTTTTTACAGTTTCAAAAGTTCAATGTCTGTGCTACTGCCATGGCATTTTGATTACTGCTACTTCACAACCTGCATGATACTTCCTGGTGCTGGTTTCCCTTACTACTATTATTCTTCAGAATACTGATTCTTACTTTTAGCTAAGCTTCTTTTTTCTTTTTTTAAAATTTTTTGGCTGAGCCTCATGGCTCGCGGGGTCTTAGTTCCCCAACCAGGGCTCGAACCTGGGCCCCAGCAGTGAAAGCACAGAGTCCTAACCACTGGACCACCAGGGAATTCCCTGTTTTTTCTTAATTAAAAAAAATTCCCCAATTATACAAGAGGCGAGTCACCGCAGGCAATTAAGAACATTACGAACAAAAAATAAATGTTATTCCTGTAATTTCAACACCCAGGGACACTCACTGCTGACATTTTGGTTCATTTTCCCTGCTATTTTACGGCAGCTGTTTAATATCCACAGTACAGATGTATCACAATATGTACTTTACTCATTTTTCGTTTGGGATGTTCACCTTTTTCTTACTGATTAAAAAGGTAACTCTTTATAATGAATTAATTCTTGAATAGCCAATACATTCTCATGGTTCAAAAACTTTTAAATATAAGTATGTATCCAGGGAAAAGCCTCTCTTACTAAACTCCTGTCCCTAACTATCCCACCTTCCCCATCACAGGTAGCCACCGCTATTGATATAGAGTGTATCCTCCTTGCAGCATTTCTTTATGCATATAAAAGCAAATGTTGGGGCTTCCCTGGTAGCACAGTGGTTAAGAATCCGCCTGCCCATGCAGGGGACACGGGTTCGAGCCCTGGTCCGGGAAGATCCCACATGCCACGGAGCAACTAAGCCCGTGCACCACAACTACTGAGCCTGCACTCTAGAGCCCGCGAGCCACAAGTACTGAGCCCGTGTGCCACAACTACTGAGCCTGCGCTCTAGAGCCCGTGAGCCACAACTACTGAGCCCACATGCCACAACTACTGAGCCCGCGCACCTAGAGCCCGTGCTCCACAACAAGAGAAGCCCCCGCAATGAGAAGCCCGTGCACCGCAATGAAGAGTAGCCCCCGCTCGCCACAACTAGAGGAAGTCCACACGCAGCAACGAAGACCCAACACAGCCAAAAATAAATAAGTAATTTTTTTAAAAAAAGGAAATGTTAGTTCATATTTTTACTCCTCCCTTTCATTTTTACATACAAAAAATGAGTTGTCTTGCACCTGTACTACATGAGCTGTCCTGCACCTCACTTTATTCCACATCAAGACACAGAGAACGTCCTCCTTGTGTTTACAATTGCACGTCATTCCACTGTACGGATTCACTCCAGTTTATTAAATCAGCCCCCACTGGGAGACATTTAGGTTATGTAGGTTTACTGATTTAATAAATTTAAAAATCATTTTGGTTAATTAAAAAAAAAAGTCCAATGGGATTGTGTTAAATGTAGATTTACCTTGGGAAGGTAACTTATTTTATTGATCTTCACAAGGAACCAGCTTTTCAGTTTTTCCTTTTTGTTTTTAATGTTCTCTATTTTATTTAATTCACTTTTTATCTCACTATTTCTTTTTTTCCCACTTCCTTGTGGTTTATTACTCTTTCCTTCCTAACTTCTTAAGACCAATACTAATTTGCTTTTTAATACCAAAGCTATTTTGTTTTAATTTTTCTCTGAATATAGTTTTCTATGAGTTTGGTATGATACACATTTTTTTCCTGCTCTATTTAAGCTTTGTTGAAGATGGAAAATGTTAAGTCTCAAAGCTAGATACTTTTTCTCTGGAAGACAAACTCTTTGTGAAATTGATTTAAGGAACCAAAGCAGTTAGAGTTTAAGGTACTCTAGACAGGAGAGCATGTGAAGGGTGACAGAGGGCATGCAGTCCCCGGACAGTTCAGAAACATCCTGGTGTCATGACAGGTGTCACTGAGGAAAGATGGAGTTGGAGGCTGGAGAAAACTCCACGCAGGAACCGTTGTGTCCAGCACCGCAATCCACAGTGCACAGCAGGAGACACTCAACAAACATTTGCTGAAGAAATGAAAGGTGACCTTCTCCGTAGGGAACTACACAGAAAAGGCCATTTTTCCATGTAAACCAACAAAAGGAAAAGGATATCCAGTGGCTGAGGCTGAATTTGATGGCTCAGAAGAGAGCAAAGGAAGAAATATGCTAACACAGACTAAGTAAGCATGGGCTCCAAGTTGGACAAATTCAAATGCCAGCTCTGTCTATGAATTAGTCAAGCTGCTTAGTTTCTAAATCTTAGCTTCGGAACTTCCCTGGTGGTCCAGTGGTTAAGAATCTGCCTTTCAACGCAGGGGACGCAGGTTCGATCCCTGGTCGAGGAATTAAGATCCCACATGCCGCAGGGCAACTAAGCCTGCGTGCCACAACTAGAAAGAAGCCCTGCGCCACAACAAAGAGCCTACGTGCTGCAGCTAAGATCCAATGCAGCCATAAATCAATCAATCAATCTTACCTTCCTCATAAGTAAAATGGCAATAATTATAGAATTGCTGTGAAGATTAAATAAAATAATCCACATAAAACTGTTTAGTCAGTGTCTGACAGATAGTGTGAGAGTCTGCTATATGTTAGCAGCCAGTGTGTCCATGCTAAGGAAAGTACTAGTTCTAGATCTGGCAAATTGGACTTTTTAGCACTCTTATTGGTAACCATGGAATGTATGAATAGTAACCTATATAAAATTGGCCTCTGTTTTCTCTGTCCTCTCACACACCTTTCAGAGCAGCAGACTAACCAGCATCACATGAGCAGAACACAGCACATTAGTTAAAGATGATGTAATCTTTCCAGATAATCTGTTGAATTCTTTGGGGGTGAGTCTAAGTTACTGTTATGACAATTGTTTTTCCAAGAGGCGTCTAACAGGCTGTGGGCAGTAAATTCTCCAAACAAACCATGGCTTCACTCAGATCAGAAGCTTTATAACAAATTACCACACACAGATCAGCAACTTTTTCTCTAAATCCAGGTAACAGAACATACATCTACTCCGAAAAAAAAAAAAAGCCATAAAGTTTGTTTCAAATGGATGATTACTAGTTCCTAGAATGGGCAGTTTTCTTATACTTTTTCTCTCACCTAACTTGAAATTCTTGACTCCTATGACAGATAATATGCTTTCCTTTCCCCTGTGAAAGATCCTAAGTAATTATTCAAAATATCTTTAACACAGACAGAAAGTCACATCCAAAATCACTCACTTTTCTACTTAATCACTTTACAGTCAAATTTTTTTCTAAGCATTTAAACATCATTTTATAAAGTTAAGTTTTACTTCTCATGTGTTCCAGAGAACCCAACGTTATTACAGTATGTGCACTTACATTAAGTATAAGCCACAATTTTCAAATCTATGTTTTACGGGCAGATAACAGGATTTTTAAAAATATTTATTTACTTATTATTCATTTGGTTGCACTGGATCTTAGTTGTGGCAGGCGGGCTCCTTAGTTGCAGCAGGTGGGCTCCTTGGTTGTAGCTTGCTGGCTCCTTAGCTGTGGCATGGGAACTCTTAGTAGCGGCATGCATATGGGATCTAGTTCCCTGACCAGGGATCAAACCCAGGCCCCCTGCATTGGGAGCACGGAGTCTTAACCACTACACCACCAGGGAAGTCCCAGATATCAAGATTATTAAAGATTAAACATTTTACAACATTGAAACAAACAAACAAAAAGGATCCCTAAGGCAAACACAAGTAACTACCATTCATTCAGAATATATACATATAACTCGTAACACTGTGGTCAACCTAAGTCAAAATGAGAAGTCACTACTGAAGACCAAATTAATTTAAACTAGAAACTCAGCTAAAGGAAAACCTAGCTGTGCTCAGGCTTTAGCAAATCTCAGGTTTTTCAGTTCTCATTCATTCATTCGATATATATTCCCTGAGTGCTTGGGCCCTGAGGATACAAATATAAACAGAATACAGTGTTGGCCACTGACAGAAAAATTCAAGCAAATATTTCTAGTGAAAAGTGATAAGCACTTTAAGAGGTTTCTGCAAAATGCTGTGGGAACAGAGACAAACACCCTTCTTGTAAACTCTTCTGAAAAGTAAGAGCACTGATACATTCTGCTGGGGGCTTCCCTGGTGGTCCAATGGCTAAGACTTCACGCTCCCAATGCAGGGGGCCCGGGTTCCATCCCTGGTCAGGGAACTAGATCCCACAGGTCACAACTAAGAGCCCGTGTGCCACAACTAAGGACTCCATGTGCTACAACTAAAAAAGATCCTGTGTGCTGCAACTAAGACCTGGTGCAGCCAAATAAATAAATATTAAAAAAGGAAACATTCTGCTGGGCTGATGAATGGGTCCACAAACAGGAAACAGGAAACCTTTCATCCTCTCTCAACTCTCCCATCTATTCATCAAATCTCAAACAGGCCATTTAACCTCACTGTGCCTCAATTTATAAAGCTATAAAATGTCCAGTGGGTGGTAAGGAGGGACTGTTCCACAGGGATTTCGTGAGCAACTGAATTTTGTGAGGTGGCTTCTTATCTGCCATATTGTAGGTTAAGCAGCTTAATTTAAAAAGGTAACTATGGCTAATTGGTATTTACCGATACAAATTCAGCCCTGACTTAATCACCCGTGAGATGATGATGTCCATATTTTATATTACCTCAACTAGAGAGCAATCCAGCTTAGGGCAGCTCCACTGGGCAGCTCCTGCAAGAAAGGTGAGATCCGCCTGGCCCGGTTTTTATCCACTGGTCCTAAGTGCATCCCTTGTCACACTTTACAGTGTTACTCCTCCCCTTTAAGGGTATAATGTGACAACAGTATTTAAAACCCTCTGATTCTTTTGACAATATTTTATGAATACCTACTGTGTGCCCGGCACTGTTCTAAGTGCTGGGGAAAAGACGGTGAATGAGACAGAAAGTTTCCAGACTCTCATGGAGCCTAAATTCTGGTCAGAGGGAAATGGGCAATGAACAAATAAATAAATGAAAAGATCATTTTAAATACATAGAGGGGGACTTCCTTGGTGGTGCAGTGGTTAAGAATGTTAAGTGGTTAAGAACCTGGACACAGGTTCGAGCCTTAGTCCGGGAAGATCCCACATGCTGTGGAGCAACTAAGCCCGTGAGCCACAACTACTGAGCCTGTGCACCACATCTACTAAAGCCTGTGCGCCTAGAGCCCGTGCTCTGCAACGAGAGAAGCCACGACATGAGAAGCCCACGCACCGCAACAAAGAGTAGCCCCCGCCCGCCGCAACTAGAGAAAGCCCGCCCGCAGCAACGAAGACCCAACGCAGCCAACAATTAATTAATTAATTAAACTACTGCTATTAAAAGACCCGACACAGCCATAAAAGAAAAATAAACAAATAATAAATAAATCTTTTAAAAAATCCATTTGTAAGTGTTTAAACATTTAAAAGGAACCAAAAAAAAAAAAAACCCCTACTGTCCCTGAGGTTGATAAAAGAGCAGAATATTTGCCAGAGTCACACTCTTTTAAAGCACTGAGATCAAAAAGTACCCCACTTGACCAAAACGGTATTAGCAAGGTTTGCTTTTCTAATCTATATGTTTCAGAAGCTACAAAGAGTCTCAGCCTCAAGATATTTTTGTAATTATGCTTAAAGAATTCACAGAAGCAGTATTAAAAGTTAGAAGATGTGATCTAGCAACAGGCATGTCAACATTAGACTCTGGCCCGGGCAGTGGTCCAACTTTCCTCTCTTCAAGTCCCAAAGCTAGACAGCATAAGCTGCCTCCTCAACCCAGAAACTCCTAAGCCCCAAGAGCCTACACAAAGTCCTCAAGGCAGAGATACCAGCTTTGACGTGTTTGGTGTAAAGATACTGGCTTAGGTTTCCAAAAAGAACCTAATGTCACACTGATCAGCCAGCGCCCAGGTACTGAGCCCCGTAGAAAACCCCCAGCACTGTGAAAACAGCACTGGTGTAGGCAGACCGGGCACCACCACACAGGAGAACAGCATGATGAGATCCACCTGTCAGGCGCGTCACTCCATAATTGTGTGAAGACCAGAACCGAGGAGAGACGGGGCTAGCAGCATGGACAGCAGTCTGGGGGTCCATGTGAAGAGGATCATGGCTTAATTCAAGGCAGCGCAGGACAATGGGGCTGGAGAGAGGAGGATGGATAGTAAAACCAAAGACCTGAAATCCAACAGCAGGTGGATGAGTTTATGCATTCCCAAGCCTCAGAAGTGACAATGGCAAAAGCACACGAATCCTACCCTCTCACAGCTGAAAGCAACGAGCAGGAAGAGGAGCCCCGCTATCAACTATGAACTAAGAAGTGGCTCTGCTGAACCCGGCTGTGCACAGACAGGAGGAAGCTGCCGAATCTAGCTTCTCGTCAACAGTGTGATTCTCTGCGCTCCTTCCAGACAACCCTACTAGGCTATGCTGAGTAAGATTTAAGGCTTATGGAAATTGAAAATGAAAAAAAAAAAAAAAGAAGAAAACTAAAATCAGAAAAAATGATTCAAATCCGCAGCAATCCTCACTGTAAAGGAATTAGGCTAAGACTGTGGTGCTGGAAAAGATCTCAACATTCAGCCAAGGTGTCCAGAGAGAGTTAACATAATGTGAACATCTGGAGCCTTCTCAACCTTGGGCCATACAAAATAACAGATTCTTCTACTAACAACTACTCTATCAGCAATCAAGGGAAGGAGAGGGCGCTGTGTAAAGAACAGCTTCCCTAGAGCTCAAACGCCCCACCCAAAAAGAGCCCAAGAACCCCCAGGTAGATGATGAACAAACGTCCAATATAAGTGCAATATCACAATCAGACTTGTAGATCTGGGGGTTATAAGTCACTGGTAAGAAGACTGAGGAAAATAGAAGAAATCAAATTATAACAAAGGGCATACTTGTACACACTTTGTGGGAACATAAAATGTTAACGGCTTTTTGGACTGTACTTTGGCAATATTTATTATGATTTAAAATATTTATATATTCTTTGACTCAGAAATTTCATTTCTAGGGAAAAAAGGCAGGGAGCAATCTAAATGTCTATGATTAAATTAGGTACCCCAAACAGTGTGATATCAAACAGCAGCTTATTATTTTAAATGAAGAGTTGTATTTACTAGCACAGAAATGCCCCAAATCTATCAAAGTATACTGTAAAATGGTGTGTATATAATATGACCCCACTATATGTGTTTTAAATTTACATGTTATAATAAGTCTCACAAATAATGCTGAACAAATGAAGACACACAGAAAAGTACATACTAAATGAACTGTCGTTATTTAGACTCAAACACAAGCAAAATAACTTATAAATAAGAGTTTTTTTTAAATCTCAGGAAGATGTTTTTCCCTTTCACAGTATCCAAAAGACCTACAGATTTACACTATAGGATTCTTAGTTTAAGAGCCCTGTGAGCAGCTTGTAGAAAGATAAAGCTTGTCGCTTTAAAAACAAAAGCCTAAAAAGTCTCCTTCTCATACTTGGTCGTAAGCTAAGAATTCAGCATAGAACATACAGGACATGGAGACAACCATGTTAAACAGAACGGCTGGAAGTCAGTCAAGTTCTCCAGAACCTGACATCACATCCCTGAAATAGCGCCTACACCCGAAAATGCAGCAAGACCAGCTCAAAAACATTCCGAGTAATTGGTCATCCCAGGGATCCCCAGTCTGGAAAGAGGTGAGCCTGAGAGTCAGCTGGACCGCAGCATCAGCCCAAAGCAGCTCATGCCACAAGACAGATGAAAGTAATCTTCAACTAAGGAGATGAAAGCAATCTTCAACTAAGGAGATCTGTGGAATATCTGTGGACAAATGGGAAAACAGAGGGGCCAGAGGGAGATGGGAAGGAGGCAGGTGGGTTTGTTACAAGCAGCTCCAACTGACCCTCCTTGACCCAGCTCATCTACCCCACTGAGGACCACGAGCGTGGAGGGGGGCGAGGACAGGCTTCCCCAGGCCCTGACTGCCTCCCCCAAGATGGGAGCGCCCAATACAGTCATAGCTCAGGAGCTCCCACCTACATCTTCAAGAGGTCATTGGACTAAACCTCACACCTGACGCAGAAATCCGCTTTCCTGCTCTTCCCGCGATGAGAGCCGGAACTGGAGAGAGCTGCGTGGAGAAGGCAACCTCCACTCCTGCCCTCTCTGTGCTCCTTCCAAGTGGAAGGCGCCACGAGGGCACTGGGGGCGGGACTGGGAATACTCTATACCGCTCCCCACATAACAGTGACCTAACGAACTTAGTTCTACTGGAATTTTTTTACTGAAGCCTAACTGACTTACACTGTCACATTAGTTCAGGAGTGCAACGTGGGGACCTGATACTCTCATATGTTACGAAATGATCACCAGGAAAATTCTAGTAACTGTCTATCACCATACAAAGTTATTACAATATTACTGACTACCTTCCCTATGCTGTACATGACATCCCTGTGATTTACTTATTTTGTAACTGGAGGTTTGTACCTCTTAATCCCCTTCACCTAATTCGCCCGCTCCTCCCCATCCCCCTCTGGCAGAACCAGTTTGTTTGCTGTATCCATGAATGAGTCTGTTTCTGTTTCATTATGTGTGTTGGTCCGTTTCATTTTTTTAGATTCCACATATACAAGGAAAATCATATGATATTTGTCTTTCCTCCGACTTACTTCACTTAGCATAATACCCTCTAGGTCCATCCATGTTGTTGCCAGTGGCAAGATTTCATTCTTTGTCATGGCTGAGTAATATTCCATTGTACATATATACCACATCTTTATCCGCTCATCCACTGATGCACATTTAGGTTGCCAACAGAAGTTTTCTTTAATTAGGAGAATTCCAATCAAATATTTCAGATTTCTAAATCTAATTCTCTTTATACATGAATTTTGAAGTAAAAATGTTTTACATTCCTAAATCAAAGATTTCTATTAAACAAGGCAGCACATTAAAGTAGAAAAAACATATTAACTGGGAACAAGAGGCCATAATGATATGTATACACATACATCACATATGACCTGAGGCAAGTTGCATTTCTTCTCTGGGCTTCAGTACTCTAAGTAAAAAGAGGCATTTGTTGGTCTCAAAAGAGCCTTTCCAGATCTAAAATACTGTGATTCTAAGGTACTCCTTTAATTTCTCCTAGAAATACTAACCAAAATAGTCAACAATTTTACTGCCTCTAAAAACACTCTCATTAGACTTAAGACTCTTAGAGATTCAAATTCTGTTCCACGTATGCCAGGCTTGAACATGTAATTAACATTCTCCTACAAATACACCATTCAAGCCTCTACAAACCAACCTGCATCTGCAGATGCTCCTTCTTCCTTACTATAAAAATGGAGGAAATCTCCGTCCGTCTCAATCGAAGGCAAAGCAATCCCCGTGTGTGCTCAGGGTGCCACCTCTTCCCAGGAACCTCATCCTGACACTGATTCCCCCGCCCCTCACCGCCACTGTATCTGCACCCTGTTCCTCGAGTCCAGGTCAGTTTAGTCAGGATGTAAACACCCCAGACTCTGCCATCTTCAGAAAACATCTTCCCTAGATCCAATACTCCTCCAGCATCAGCCTGACGACTCTACCCTCCTTCAACATCCAACTTCTTCAAAGAACGGTCACCCCAAATCCACTTTCAACCACCTCTGATCTATTCTTTACGAAGCAGCTGGAGCAATCTTTCCAAACTACAAATCTAATCACATCACTTATCACTCTTGTTGCTCTTAAGGGCAAAATCAAAATCCTTAACATGGCCTAAACTTACAGGCCCTATGTCCCCAGTCCCCGCAGATACCACCTAGTGAATGAGTCTCATCTCCTACCCCTATGGGGTCCCCCACCTGTGGGGAATGACACTGGCCACTTCCCCAAACGTGCCAACTCCCTCCCATCTGGGGAGTTTGCCAATCCCTCTGCTAGAACGTTCCCTCTTGCCACTACCATTCCTCCGCCTGGCCAATTCCTACTCTCCTTCAGGTCCACTTTAGTCCTTACATCCTCATGGAAGCCTTTTGTTGTAAGCTAAGGTCCATCCGGACCTTGTCATTTTGTCTGTTTCATCAGCCAAGCAGCACAATATTTGACTAGTAATTTAATCAACTGTTTCTTACTCTGGTGGAAAAGGAGAGCTACTTGTTTTGAAAGCGTGCCATACGCTATCCCATTTCATTTACAGCTAGGCACTTAGAATGGAATTGCATATAACCTGCAGTCTAATCTACAAAGCTGTCCTGTGCTACGGTAACAGGTTTCCGATTTAACCAAAGCTTACTAGATAAATACGTACCATAAGTCTTAAATATTTTTAGGCCCTTTGACCTAGTAATTCCACCACTATAAATTTATCCTAGGAAAGTAAGAGAGATACACCCCAAAAATTTTAAATGGCATTCATGGCAGCAATATCTATACAGTAAAAAGTGGAGGAGAGGGGAGGCGAAGTAAACACCAGTAAAAGTGAAAAGAAGAGTAAGCATCAAAAAACCTTCACTGCAACAGTGGTCAGGATACGTGCTCTCACTGCCGAGGGCCCGGGTTCAATCCTTGGTGGTGGAACTAAAATCCCACAAGCCGCTCAGTGTGGTTAAATAAATAAATAAATAAATAAATAAATTGGTATAGCAAGTGAGTATGAGCTAAACAAACAAGTTACAGATTGAGCCGCAGAGCACTGACATACTGAAAGGATGCTCTAAGTTCTGAAGCATCAACTGCTAAAACTCATGACTATTATAACCAGAAGAAGGAACCTACTGACCTTGAAACTAAGAGATCCAGAAGGACCCCCTTGAAGGTAACAGGTATTAAAGGGTTCCCACAGGTGCATGGGGCCTTCTAGATTCATGATGCTACAGGACTGAGAGACAGAAGTCCCAAGTTCTAAATCTAAAACCTACAGCGAACGTACTATATGACTACAGGGAGTCACTGCCTTTTTCGGGGCTTACGTTTCCTTGTCTGTAGGACAAAAAAAATCACAAAAACTTCCAATTTCAAAATTATACTATCAATCATCAGCTCTACATAACAGGTTCTGGAGTAAAAATACCTAAATTTTAATTGCAGAAGCATCACTCTTCAGGTTGTATGACCTTGGGCAAGTGATTGTACTTCTTAGGACCTCAGCTTTCTCACCAATTCTATGGGGGGCTACTCCATATACTGCTGACACATTCAACGAGATGCACGGGACATTCTAAAGGCTAACAGCCATTCTTTTTTTCCCATTATATTACTGTAAGCCTCCAAGACTGACGGAATTTTTACGGATACAAAAGAAACTGAAGAGCACAGGGTCAAAGACTTCAGACAGACGTCATGCCTTGAACTGAACTGACTAAAGTGTTGAAAAAGTCAGAGAATAGCTTTAAATTTTCATCAATGAGAAAAACAGCTACCATTTCTTGGGAATTCTCTGGCGGTCCAGTGGTTAGGACTCGGTGCTTTCACTACCGAGGGCCTAGGTTCAATCCCTGGTCAGGGAACTAAGATTCCACAAGCCACATGGTGTGGCCAATAAATAAATAAATAAATAAGGTTCTGCTGTTTAAAAAAAAAAAAAAAAGCTACCATTTCTTGAGTGTTGACTGGATACCAGGCACTGCTAAGAATGTTATATGCATCAGCTAATTTAATCCTCACAACAATGCTAGATGTTAGCACTATTATTCAACCTCATTTTCACAGATGAGAAAACTAAGAAGTTAAATAACTTGCTAAGGTCACAAAGGCAGAGCTGGACTCAGCTTGTGTTTTTAGCACTGCTACACTGCCTCTCATTTAAAACAATCAAAAAAAGAATAAATCAGTCACTGTGTCATTCAGGGGTTCTAGAATGTACAGCATGTAGACCTTATACATTGTTTCCTGCTTATTAGTAAAAAATAAATAAATAAATAAACTACAGTACATTTCTTTTTTCTTAATATTTATTTATTTATTTATTTGGCTGCATCAGGTCTTAGCTGCCGCGCAGTCTTCTCTCTAGTTGTGGCGCGCAGGTTCCAGGGCGCACAGACTTGGTTGCCCCTTGGCACGTGGGACCTCAGTTCCCGGACCAAGGATCAAACCTGCGTCTCCTGCATTGGAAGGTGGATTCTTAACCACTAGACCACCAGGGAAGTCCCTCCTTTCTTTTCCTAGACCTAAACCTGATCATTTAAAAGGCAGAGAAATTCTGAAATAACATCCTGTGATCTCTGAGTTTTCCAAGACCCTCAGAGAAACAGGATCTCATATTTACCCACACACTATCCTTAAAGCAAAAATTAAAAACCAGAAAGAAAAAAAAAAAACTTTGTTAAAAACATCTAAGTCGGGCTTCCCTGGTGGCACAGTGGTTGAGAGTCCGCCTGCCGATGCAGGGGACGCAGGTTCGTGCCCCGGTCCGGGAAGATCCCACATGCCGCGGAGCGGCTGGGCCCGTGAGCCATGGCCGCTGAGCCTGCGCGTCCGGAGCCTGTGCTCCGCAACGGGAGAGGCCACAACAGTGAGAGGCCCGCGTACCGCAATTAAAAAAAAAAAAAAAAAATCTAAGTCCACCTCTCAGCTTGTTTTGTCAAGTAAAGTTACCTTAATATTTACAAGCTAAAAACTCAATATTCTTTTGACTAAACGAAGATAAAACTAGAGTCGATCCCTGCAAACCTACGCTTATACTACGCACAAGCTACGTAGCCAGTTTCTGATCTGTTGTATATGTACACATAAACGGAACCAGAAAAGCTGATTACTTACTCTATAAATGAATGGTCATCCCTACAGAACAGATTCTGAGCCCGCGTGTGTGTAGTTCAACCCCTCACTCAGGTCAACGTAACGACCTTGGAAGGTTCATGGACTCACCAATACTCGGTCTCCAATTTTGAGCTCTCTTTCTCCTTTCTTGACTGAGCCGGCCTCCGAAAGGTTGGAAATAGATTCACTGGTGGTTTTTGTAAGGTTGCTGATCTGAGACGTGGCTGAAGGTTCCTTTGCGGTTGGCTGGGGCGATCTGTGGGGAATATGTGAGGGGGCGGCTGGGGAAGAGGACACCATGCTGGCTGTCGAAGTGGACAGGGGCGAAGTCGCTCTGGAAGCGTGAGCTGTCTGCAGGCCGTCGGCTTCATCGTCTGCCTGCGCCTTCCTGGTCAACTTTGAAGGCCGGGTGAATATGCCCTTTAAGGGCTCGCACTGGAAGTACCGGATTCCTGCCACTGAGCCGTCATTCTTGCCTATGGCTTCATCTAAAACGATCCCGGCCCATTGGCCTGGTGCGAACTGGGTTTCTCCCAGGAACTGGATAAATCCAGGCTTATTCCCATTCACCCAAACGCGCTCCCCAACTCGAAAATCATCCACAAACTCCTCCTGTGTCTCAGCAGATGGAGTGCTTGAGGCTTTTTCACTGGATATTGTTTTTTCTATTGGAGCTGCAACTGAAAACAGAAGAAAGGATCAGAAAGGATTCGATTTCATATTTAAGCAGACAACCCCTAGGTTAAAAGGAAAATAAACCAGAGAAAGGGCCAAAAGCAACAGAAGTAGCCACAACTCTTCAAGAGGTGCTCTGTTTATCTTTCTTCTTCATTTTTCGTTTTCTTTTTCTTTTTTTTTAGCAAGGAGGCAAAAAGTACTTGACCCATCACTACCATTTTTTTTTTAATTAATTAACTTATTTATTTATTTTGGCTGCATTGGGTCTTCACTGCTGCACGCGGGGCTTTCTCTAGTTGTGGTGAGCAAGGGCTACTCTTCGTTGCGGTGCGTGGGCTTCTCATTGCGGTGGCTTATCTTGTTGCGGAGTACAAGCTCTAGGCATGCCGGCTTCAGTAGTTGTGGTGCACGGGCTTAGTTGCTCCGTGGCATGTGGGATCTTCCTGGACCAGGGCTTGAACCCGTGTCCCCTGCATTGACAGGCAGATCCTTAACCACTGTACCACCAGGGAAGTCCTGCATCACTACCATTTTCAATGCTGTCAAAACTCAGTGAGCTGATAAGACTTAGTCCTTATCTGCAATCAAGATTGGAGGAAGTCAAAATTGGGGAAAAAAGTAGTCCTTTTCCCAGAATTCATAATATAGGTCTGATTTCATTCTTCACCCTGTATCCTGCACATCATGAGCAAATGCCCATTCAGACCCACTGAGACAGGCTCTATTCCCCCATTTGAGTGGCCAGTTAAAGCTGACAGGACTAGGCCCATTTAACCACACACATTCGCAATGAACTAGACGCAGGAGGGGATTCAGTGCCGCAGTCCCTACCATCATTATTCCAAGACTAATCCTTTGCTAGCAGAAATGGAAATCACAGCAGGGAAGAAAAGAGAGCATCCGGCCTGACTCCCTGTAAAGGCAAGACGACTTGGCAAACTCTACCCTACAGTAAAGACAGAGTTAAGTTCTGCCAGGAATGTGATATTTACACTGGAAATACATTCACACATTCACCCGGCAAGCGTTTATTGAATATTTAGTGTGAACTGGCAAAGAGCCTGAATTCTTAATGTCTGCCACTTACTGGGCATATCATGATCTTAGGATGTTCCGTGACCTCTCGTAGTTTAGTTTTTTCACCTGTAAAAGGGGAAAGCAGTAATATCTATCTTGAGAGGTTTTTTTCTTTGAATGAGGATTAAATGAAATAATGTATTTATCCACATTATGCATCTTTCTTGAGTTCCTACCACTCCGGAACTAGTCCCAGGCATTGTTCTTCACCAGGGACAAAGCAAGACAGCACAGTCCATGCCTTCATAGAGCTCAGAGTCTAGCGGTGGAGAAGCAGACAGTCAAGGCACACACCAGGTAACTTCAGGTGGTCTAAGTGCTGTGAAGGAGACAGTGCCTCTGGGCAGAGCAGTCAGGGAAGGCCTCCTGGAGGAGGTGATATCTAGTCTGAGGCCTGACTGACAGGAGTGAATCACACAGACTGGGGAGCAGGGTGGCCCAGTGGAGTGAGAGTGGGTGCTGAACATCTCTTTACCCTACATAGAAAGGGGGACTGTGGAGTTTCCATTTGCGGAGGGTTTTTTTGCTTGTTTGTTTGTTTAGAAGACAGTGGATGCTCTCAGATAGAACAGATAATGATCTGCCAAAGACAGGGGCCAGTTTTTTTTTTTAGTATCAGTTCTGGCTTTGCACATCAACAGTTACTCTTCCCAGAGTGCTGCAAGCATGAATTTCTGAAAAACAATGTTCATAAAAGTGTCTTGAATTCCTTGGCAATTACCTCCTTTTAAGCGTATAAGTTTTAGTATTAATAAGCTGCTTTAATCTTAATTTAAAAAAACCTAATGTGTGCCAAGTAATACTGGAGAAACCAAGTTGAATTACTCATGATCCCTGGACTCAAGGACTTCAAGTGCTAGAAGGTATGCACGAAAAATACTAAAAGTGAAAAAGACAATTCTAACAGGGGTAAATATAACAGTAGAAGGCCTTATAGAAGGGTTGGCGTTTGAAGGGGTCTTAAAAGAGGAAGGATTTTGAGGAGAAGGGGATGCCAATTTTGACTGACTTCCCCAAGACTAAATAGTCCTTAAATAAACCCATTTCTTCACAATCCTTTGCTTTATCAGTAGAGCTTTCCTCTAAGATGTTGTTACCGAGTCTAAGCTCGTACTACTCACCACACACCAGTCAGATAACCAAGAGACGAATTGTTGGGGCAAAGACTAACGAGTTTATTCGGAAAGCCAGCAGACCGACAAGATGGTGACTCGGGCCCCAAAGAACCATCTTGCCTGAGTTAGAATTCGGGCTCCTTTTATACTAAAAGGGGAGGGAGTAACGTCAAACACTTCCTGGTTCTCATCAGCCTCCAGAGGGCATGGGTTAATTTCTTCCTCCCCGCAGTCATTCACAGGTGGGCCTGGTCAGGATGCTTCCTGTGAGCTGAACAAAGGTATTTCAGCTTAACACTCATTATCTGGGAAGCAGGGTTCCAAGAGATGGGCCATTATGTATAATTTAAACTTACAGGCAACATCCCTTTAGTGAGTAACTTGTAATAGAATACAAAAGATTCTTCCCTATTACAATGTTTTATGGCCTCTCTGAAAAGAATCGGGTTTTATCCTGATACATAAAATGTAAATAACTCAGGATCTCCAATGAGTCAACACATTTTTACTGAGCTCCTGTTCCCTGCCAGGCAATTTTCTAGGTGTGTGGATGGAATACAGCAGTGAAAAAAAAAAAAGAAAAAAAAAGCAAACACAAAGATCCCTTCCCTCAAGGAAGACCAATGAATGTCTTTATGGAAGAACTTGAAGAAAAAATGTTGTACTTAATAGATTATGGTGGGCACCTGTCTGGAAAGGCTGAAAACATAAGATCTAATAGTATACAAATCACATAAAAAGATGGTAAAAGCAAGCATCAGATGCTTCTCTCTTGCCTCTCTTACTAAAGACCTTAGGTGATCATTATGGGATGGAAATGGAAATGCTGAAGGAGGAGATGGAGAACAGATGAGGAACAGGTTGTTAAAGATAATAAAAGACACAAGTTCATCTATAAAATGGGGAAGGTTTTCCCTCATGAGCCAGACTTGAGCTACTGTACTACATGCTCCCTTGATGATGATGGCCAATTTCAGGTCAATGACTGTCATCATATCTTTTAAGCCAGATTAGTCTTTGTTTTCTCTCTCTCTCTCTCTCTCTCTCTCTCTCTCTCTCTCTCTCTCTCTCTCTATATATATATATATATATATATATATATATATATATATATATATATCCCTAAACCCCAAGAGAAAAGTCCTGATGAGTTCAGGAAGACACATGGGCAGAAAAACTGAAGAAACACTTTAACACTGTAAGGATCAAATACTGAAATTAACTTGACAACTATTTCAGAACCTTACACTGAATAAATGAAATAGACTCTTCACTGATTAAGACTACTAAATATAAAATTCTATGTCTTTTAATTGAAACTTTTTCAAATATTTTCAACAATATGAAGTTTTATAAGATTGTCTTTTTTGGGGGCTTCCCTGGTGGTGCAGTGGTTGAGAGTCCGCCTGCCGATGCAGGGGACACGGGTTCGTGCCCTGGTCCGGGAGGATCCCACGTGCCGCAGAGCGGCTGGGCCCGTGAGCCATGGCCACTGAGCCTGCGCGTCCGGAGCCTGTGCTCCGCAACGGGAGAGGCCACAACAGTGAGAGGCCCACGTACCGCAAAAAAAAAAAAAGATTGTCTCTTTAAATTTTTCAAATAGAAGTCTTCACATAGGATGAAAAACTTGCTGTTAAGGAGAAACATAAAGCATTACCAGAAGCAGGTGTCTTCAAGGCTGTGCTTCCAGGCTTAAGGATCTTCGTAGGGGCCTTAAGCCCGCTTGGTTTTAGCATACTCATTGTCCTTAGTATATCAGAGCTGTTTTTCCTTTGCCTGTTGCCACTATCTTTCCCCAGTCATTGATAGAACTGGGTGTTTCTATAGTGGAGTCAGTCTCTGGGTTAAATCTGCAAAGAGAAAAATATAAAAAGAGTTTAGAATCTATAGGAGAAAGAAAGTAGAGTTACCAAAGTAGCTCTCACAGCCTAAACATTTCCTTATGATAACCATCTCCACAATGAACCTAGGAACCTAGAAAACTCCAAATATCAAAAATATGAAGATGCTGCTGAAATAGATTTAAAAGCACTTTACTATCCTAAAGACAAGTAGCTAAGGCTGGCAATATATTCACTTTTCTTTATAGTATCTAATAATACCAGATCAGTACAGTGTCTGAAAACCACACAGTCCATAGAAGAGGGTTCAGAAAAACGTGCACCAAACTAAATGGGGGGAAGAGAAGGGAGTTTTCAGTTTTCACTTCATTGACATCTATGTTGCTTAAGTTTTATGACCACAAGCCCGTATTAATTGTATATACTGTTTAATCCAAAGAATTATACAATAACTCAGTATAAAGCCAAGTATAGGTTAAACAAGAGAAAGGTTCAAATTCAAACTCTGTTAAGAAAAAGCCATATCTGGAAAGTACTAAAAGGAAGTTATCTTTGTTTTCTCCTCAGAAACACAATGAACTTCTGATTTACTCAGGACCAAGTATGAATCTACAACTTCTGGGCTCAGGCAAAACAGTACCTTGCCCTTTACTCTTTAAGACAGGAGGAAGACCTTGGGATTTTGGAATACAGAAAAATATTTCTAGACATAATACCCAAAAAAACAAAATTCAAAGAGAAAAATGCTATTTACTGACTCTCTCAAACGGCTGCATTTTGCTTTTTTTTTCTGGTAGTCGAGCTTGGATGATGAAGCACAGACCTCACTCTCTGGCTCTCTTACAAGCAATGCCAAGCATCAGTAAACAATCTGGCTAGGGCTAACAGAGGAGCTGCTATGGTCCCTGTAGTGAGTTGAATGGTGGCCTCCCCAAAAGATATGTCCATGTGGAACCTATGCATGTGACCTTATTTGAAAGAAGAGTCTTTGAAGACGTAATTCAGTTACGGATCTTGAGATGAGCTCGTCCTGGATCACCTGCCTGGGCCCTAAATCTGATGACAAGTGTCCTAATTAGAAGAGGAGATCACAGAGGAGACGGCCAGGTGAAGACCCAGGCAGAGATTGCAGCCATGTGACTATAAGCCAAGGATGGCCAGCAGCCACCAGAAGCTAAGATAGAAGCATGAGACGGATTCTCCCTCAGAACTCCAGAAGGAACCAACCCTGGTGATACTTTGATCTTGGACTTCTGGCCTCCAGATCTGTAAGAGAACAAATCTGTTGTCTTAAGCCACCCGGTTTGTGGTCACTTGTTATGGCGGCCCCAGGAAACTAATATAGCCATGTAAGTTTTTCTATTCAAAGATAATCAGACTGGGACTTCCCTGGCGGTCCAGTGGTTAAGACTTCGCCTTCCAATAGGGGGGTACAGGTTCAATCCCTGGTCGGGGAGCTAAGATTCCCACAAGCCCCGAGGCCAAAAAACCACATAAAAACAGAAGCAATACTGTAACAAACTCAATAAAGATTTTACAAATGGACCACATCAAAAAATCTTCAAACAAACAAACAAAAAACAAAGATAATCAGACTGAACGGAAATCAAACCAAGACAGTAGCCTCATTAGGCTCACTCTGAAGACTCCCCATGGTTCTCAAGAGGGTCCAAAACGGCACAAAGTGTTTTTTACAAAGTCAAAGGTAAGCCGTGTGGCTTGGGGGAAGACTGGGATTAACAGAGAAAGCACTGCTGTGTGCCTGAAAACAGGAGTTGCTGATCCTGGCTATTAATACAAAATTCCTGGGCTCCTGTCACCACCATCACCCTCACTGCCAGGACAGTGGCAGTGTGCTGGGAGTCTGTGTGCCAGGCCAGGTGGTTCTAACTCAGAGTCAGATTTGAAACCACGTGCTTTACTGCCAGACCCTCACCATACACAGTCTGTAAGCCGCAGCAGAGCTACCTGCTCCTGCTACTGCCTTAGACAGACAGAGGGTTTCGCTGAGTCTCCTCTAGGCTATTTACTCAAGCAAAAATATTTGAGGAGGATGGCGATAAGCCAAGTGCAGAGATTACCATGGGGTCTTGTGTCTTGGCTACTCTTCACCCTGGTCCAATATCATAAAGTGACAAGGGTCAGGTAGTTAAGGACAGAACAGACAAAGGAGGCATGATCGTCCTGGAAAAGCTACTATAGCGGCGAGAAGAGAGGATGAAGTATCCCTTAAAATATTTCACTCGGGCTAAACAGTGAATTCTTGGGCTCAGGTCAAGCACTCCTCCCTAAAGAGAAATTCTGAAAACTGCCACAATAAACGACTAGGCCAGCCTCAGCCAGTTTCAAACCTTGCAGCTCAACGTGCTAAGCTCACAAAACACTGGCCAACTAAAAGCCTCGGCCTAAGAAACAGGCGTGTGGTTATCAGGAACCCAAGAACAGTCGTAGACCCAAAGTCTTACGTCTTCTGTTGTCTAATCATCATGCCTCTAGCTCTCGGTCCACCTGAGCTACTTGAATCCCAAAGCAGGGAACTGTGACCAAGATTTAATGAAGGAGAAAAATCTAGTCTGTCTCAATAAGAGAATTAGGAGCAATTTAAAAAAACACTCTGTGTTTTTTGTCTTGGACCTATTCTGGGCCTTCTAGTTTTCCACACTATTTTAATAATTATGGCTCTAATCACTGTTAATATTTCATAGTACAAGTTCTCTCTCATTCTTTTAAATTTTGTAAAATATACAGAAAAGTACATAAAACAGATATGTACATAAAACAGATATGCAGTTTAATGGGTGAAGCAAACAGCTAT
This sequence comes from Hyperoodon ampullatus, assembly GCF_949752795.1. Classification (NCBI taxonomy): domain Eukaryota; kingdom Metazoa; phylum Chordata; class Mammalia; order Artiodactyla; family Ziphiidae; genus Hyperoodon; species Hyperoodon ampullatus. The sequence goes on along the minus strand of NC_136926.1, from coordinate 7,867,000 downwards.
GTAATCACAAACCAGATGCAGAAAAGCCACTGCCAGCACTCCAAAACCTCCCTGTGTGTCCCCTCTAGCCTCACCTTTGTCTCCCAGAGGTAAATACTATTCTGACTTTATGGCAATACTCCCCTTTTAGAAAACAGTTTTACCGGTTATGTGTGCATCAATATGATTATTTTGTTTTGCCTACTTTTGACGTATAAAAATGGAATCACACTGTATGCTGTGTCTGGTATCTTTCACTCAACATTGCTTATACAATTCACACCGCGTGTCGGTGTGATTTATTCATTTTCATTACGGTATGATGTGCCATTTCCTTAGTACCACTTTATTTTACTGCGACAGACACTTCTATAGTGATTTCAGTTTTGGGCTATTATAAGCAATGCTGCAACGAGCATCTTGGTGCACATAAACACATTTCTGTAGGGCATTTACCTAGGAGTTTAATTGCTGGATTATGAGGTAAGCATATCTTTAACATTTAATATCCCTCTCCTTTTCCCCTGCTGTGTATGAGTTCCAGTTCACCAACACTTGATATTGCCAGACTTTAACTTTGGCCAGTGTGATGTTGAGACATTCATTGTGGTTTTATTTTGCATTTCTCTAATTAGGAACAAATTTGAGCATCTGCCTGTGTTCATTGGTCACAGCAATTCTTCTTTTGAAAAGTGCCCATTCAAAACTTGTCTCTGGGCTTCCCTGGTGGCGCAGTGGTTGAGAGTCCGCCTGCCAATGCAGGGGACACGGGTTCGTGCCCTGGTCCGGGAAGATCCCACATGCCGCGGAGCGGCTGGGCCCGTGAGCCATGGCCGCTGAGCCTGCGCGTCTGGAGCCTGTGCTCCGCAACGGGAGAGGCCACAACAGTGAGAGGCCCGCATACCGCAAAAAAAAAAAAAAAAAAAAAATCAATTCACTGAGAAACAACAGATCAAAGTCTTGGTCATGGTACCCATAAAATGTAATGATCCAGAAGCAACAGCTCTGCATAGTGTTTCAAGGTCAGTGAATGTCACATTGAAACTAATCAATTCCAAAACACATGTGAAAGGAAAAAAGATATTCTTGCCTCACTAATACAGTGAGAATATGTGAAATTTTGACACTGATGATCACTGAATCAACAGTTTTGGATCTAAAATAAGACACCCCCATCATCCCAACACCTGAGGACCATAACACCAGAATATTATAATTTAGAAATAATTGTTATCCTAATTATCCCAGTTGGGCCTTATAATAATACTATAGATTAGGTACTATAACTATTCCTTCTTCAGTGAAGGAACACCTCAGAAACTAACACATGTATTTCCTCATTTGTTAATGACCTGCCACCTAAAGTTATTCAGCTAAGAAGCAGAGAGGTAAACACAAGTGTGATTCCAGAGCCCAAGTTCTTTCCCTAAATCTAACGTTCAAACTCAGAAGAGACCACATACCACAATTAAAAACACTAGGACTAAAAAAAAAAAAATTAGGGGGCGTCCCTGGTGGCGCAGTGGTTAAGAATCTGCCTGCCAATGCAGGGGACATGGGTTCGAGCCCTGGTCTGGGAAGATTCCACATGCCGTGGAGCAACTAAGCCCATGGGCCACAACTACTGAGCCTGCACTCTAGAGCCTGTGTGCCACAACTACTGAAGCCCACGTGCCTAGAGCCCGTGCTCCTCAACAAGAGAAGCCACCGCAATGAGAGAGAAGCCTGCGCACCACAATGAAGAGTAGCCCCTGCTCACTGCAACTAGAGAAAGCCGGCGCACAGCAACAAAGACCCAATGAGGCCAAAAATAAACAATAAAATAATTTAAAAAAAAACATTAGGACTAGTATTACTAAAATGACCTACGTATGTACAGTGCCAAGAGTGCACAAAGCACAAATATAAAACTGCCTTATATGTGTCTCAAAATAGCTGTGAAGGTAGGTGAACAAATATCTTTATGCCCATTCATGGACAAAGAGAATTAAGGTCTGAGAAGGTAAGTGACTTTCCCAAGGGCAATGAAATTAGTGCTGGCGCTTTTGGGACCTGGTACTTTGCTGAGCAGATTCACTCTCTGAAGGAAATCTTCCCACAAGATGGTCATCCATTCATTCAACAAATATTTCCTGAGAAACTACTATGTAAAATGTACTCTTCCATTTTCTCACTGGCCAGTGGGGTAAGCAGGAAAGGAGAAATGGCTGGGAGGCTCAGAGAGAGTGCTGAACACACAAAAATATTTGTGTTTGAGCAGAGAAACAGGAGCTTACTAGGGAAATGCAGTAGGAACGCCAAGCAGCCCAAAGTACACGTGAGGCTTGTGGTCATGAATTTAAAGTGAAACCAGTCTCCCGTTATTTTTTCTCTAATAACAAGCTTCTGCTCAGGCACAGATATGAGGAAGGTAGATAGCTAAGTTCAACTACAATCAAAATTCTGCCAGTTAAATTAAAATAGAAGGGAAAAGCAAGGGAGGTGATAGTGATTTTAAAGGAGTGTTTTATAGGAGTGATTAAAATGGCACGGGGAGGGCTTCCCTGGTGGCACAGTGGTTGAGAATCTGCCTGCTAATGCAGGGGACACGGGTTCGAGCCCTGGTCTGGGAGGATCCCACAGGCCGCAGAGCAACTAGGCCCATGAGCCACAACTACTGAGCCTGTGCGTCTGGAGCCTGAGCTCCGCAACAAGAAAGGCCGTGATAGTGAGAGGGCTGCGCACCGTGATGAAGAGTGGCCCCCGCTTGCCACAATTAGAGAAAGCCCTCACACAGAAACAAAGATGCAACACAGCAAAAATAAATTAATTAATTAATAAACTCCTACCCCCAACATCTTAAAAAAAAAAAAAAACAACAACATAAGGGGAAAGCTTCATAACAATGGATTTGGCAATGATTTCTTGAAAATGACACCAAACACAAGAAACAATAACAAAAGAAACGATAGATGAATTGGACTTCATCAAAATTTAAAAAAAAATGGCACGGGGAATCTGAGATGAGTAAAAAGGCAAGTGAAGACAGGACGGGGTCAGAGTGAAAAACTGGATCAGAGACCTCAAAGAGGATGAAGGATTGTTAGAATGAAGACACTGGATACTTAAATGTGCATACAAATCTGGGGATCTTTTTTTTTTCTTTTAATGTATTTATTTTATTTATTTTTGGCTGCGTTGGGTCTTCACTGCTGCACGCGGGCTTTCCCTAGTTGGGGCGAGCAGGGGCTACTCTTCGTTGCAGTGCTCGGGCTTCTCATTGCGGTGGCTTCTCTTGTTGCAGAGCACAGACTCTAGGTGTGCAGGCTCAGTAGTTGTGGCGCACGGGCTTAGGTGCTCCGTGGCATGTGGGATCTTCCCAGACCAGGGCTCAAACCCATGGCCCCTGCATTGGCAGGCGGATTCTGAATCACTGCGCCACCAGGGAATTCCTGGGGATCTTGTTAAACTGCAGATTCTGACCTGGTAACTCTGGGGTGGGGCCTCAGATTCTGCTTTCCAACACTTCCAGAGGATCTGACAAAATCCTGCCAGTTGGAGGACATCCCCTCCCCTTTGAGTAGCAAGGGGTCAGTGGATCAGAGGTGGTGTTTAGAGTGAGAAGCTTGAAGGCTCTGACCGTGGGGATGGAACTCAGAGGCCTGAGCGCTGAAGGGATTACTGGTAGGACTGTGGGAGTCTAAAATACAGGGACTGGAGGAGATGTGGATAGCAAGATGGAGGCAGAAGCTACAAGGAGTGAAGGGAAGAGACGGAGGTCAGGGGATAGCAGCATGGTAGAGCCTCGAAGGGGCCGCGGTGTCTGAAGGCCTGAGAAGTAGCAATTTACAGCATCAAACAACACGGTCGAGTCTGAGGTAGGCCCTTGAGAGGGCTGCAGGGGAAACAGTGTCTTCAGAGACCAGCCAAGTTCTAGACAAGGCAAGGAGCGAAAGAGACTGTTCAGAGAAGAGGCTGGTGACAGAGAGAGAAGACTGATAATCACAAACATGAACTATATTAGGCCGAGTTAAAGAGTCTGGAATTGGGCTCAATTAGCAGATGAACCCAGCAGTACAGAGATGAGTGGTTAAGTATAAAATTATCTGTCTTACATTGTAGTTAAGAGGCAGTGTACTTAAAATTTTTTTAAAAAGTGGATTTGTGAAGAAAGCAACCTAAACATAATGAACCTAAAATTTAACAAAAAAATGATGCTGTGTTTTGTAATAATCAGTTATAAAAACAACATCGAAAGTCAACATAATGGTAATGCTCAATTTCTTAAACTGGGTCGGGTGTACATGGGTATTCACTCCGTTGTTCATTATGTGCACACACATCTCCTGGGGATCTTGTTAAACTACAGATTCTTATATATGTATACACATACATTTCATTATGAGTAATTTAACATAACATGAAATACACCAGAAGAAGAAAGAAAGGTGACTGTGTATTGCCAAATTAAAAAGAAGCACAGCCCAAGAAGTCTAGAAAAAGAGTTAAAAAGAAAATGTGTATTTTACTCACCCTGGGAAAAGGTTCTCTGGAAAATAAACATAGGGCGTCTATGGAGCAGATTTGGAAAAGCTGGGTGAAAATCAGCATTTAAGGACATTTGAGACAATGCTCCAAAATCCTTTGCTCACATATGGTTTGGGTTTCTAAGAGCAACCAAAGGGAATGGTGCCTTTTGGCATTTCACTCATTATAAATATACAAAGTTATATTTTATAAACTTCAATCTCTGAATTTGTTACTATGAGTCTAATCTCTGAGTATATGGATTAAAAAAAAGAGTTTCTGAGCTTACAAAGTGGAGGGTAAGATCTCTAAGACAGGAGTGACACAGAGACAGGCCGTCCTGCCAACCCTGATTTTTGTTACTTTAATGCAGCGGTTCTCTAAGTGTGAGCCCTGCATGCCTAGGGCACCCAGAGACCCTTTCAGGGAGTCAAAACTATTTTCATAATATTGCTAAGACGTGACTTGCCTTCTCCTGCAATGTTGACATTTACACTAGTGGTACAGAAACAATAGTGGGTAAAAAGTGTAGATGCCATAATCAAGGCAGTAGAGGCACACTGTACTATTCTTTTCTGTATTCAGTGCTTCCAGAAAAAAAAAAAAAACTACTTTCACATAAGAATGTGATAAAGCACTTGATAAAGCATAAAAATGAATAATTTTATTAAATTTTAACCTTGAATATGTGCCTTTTTAATATTCTGAGTAACAAAATGGGAAGTCCATGTGAAACACTTCTGCACACCCCTGCACAATGACCGTCTCAATAAAAAGCACACGTGCAACTGAGGGGCAAGCTCAATCAGCCACTCTGTTCACGGAACACCATTTCCACCTGAAAGAATCCCCGACAAACTGTGGTTACTCAGACTCGGTATCTCCAGCAGACATTTTCTTGAAAACGAACTATGTGAGCCGTCACTTCAAGGAAAACAACTGTTTGCTGACAATGATAAAATTTAAGCTTTCAAGAGAAAGAATTTTGGAAAACCTATCCTCTGCTGTGAGCTTCGCAATACTACAGATTTTTCTGATGAGATCGATGGTGTTAACAAACATAATTTTTAATGTGCCAATATTTGGAAGATCTCATAACTCAGTAAATCAATATTTTCCAACCAAAAATGTATAATGTTACAAAATCCCATATAGGTAAAGGGTTCATTCAAAGCACAAATTAGACCAATGGATTTTTACGTAACAATAAAAGTTCATTCATATAGTTTGAGATGCCACCTTTAAGAAACTACAGCCTATCAGGTTTTTGGAGTAGTATTTTTTTATACATAAATTTATTTTATTTATTTATTTTTGGTGTGTTGGGTCTTCGTTGTTGGGCACAGGTTTTTCTCTAGTTGCCGCAAGCGGGAGCTACTCTTCATTGCGGTGGCTTCTCTTGTTGCAGAGAACAGGCTCTAGGTGCGCCGGCTTCAGTAGTTGTGGTTCGTGGGCTTCAGTACTTGTGGCACACGGGCTTAGTTGCTCTGCGGCATGTGGGATCTTCCCAGACCAGGAAGATCCCACTTGTGTCCCCTGCATTGGCAGGCGGATTCTTAACCACTGTGCCACCAAGGAAGCCCTGGAGTAGTATTAAAGAAGAAAATCCATAATTATCTGAAAATGCTCTTCCTTTCCTATAAATCTGTGAGGCCAATTTTCTTCATGTACTTCAGTCAAAACAATGTATAGGGACTTCCCTGGTGGTGCAGTGGTTAAGAATCGGCCTACCAATGCAGGGGACATGGGTTCGAGCCCTGGTCTGGGAAGATCTCACATGCCGCGGAGCAACTAAACCCGTGCGCCACAACTACTGAAGCCCACGCACCTAGAGCCCGTGCTCCACAACAAGAGAAGCCACTGCAATGAGAAGTCCGCCCACCACAACGAAGAGTAGCCCCTGCTCGCCTCAACTAGGGAAAGCCTGCGCACAGCAACGAAGACCCAATGCAGCCAAAAATAAATAAATTTATTTTTTTTAAAAAAGTATCACTACAGATTAAATGCAGGAGTTCACTTCTATTAAGCTTGTTTTCTGTTAAAGCCAGACATTGAGATTTGCAAAAATGTACAACAATGCCATCTTCTCATTAAATTTTTTACTTTAGAAAATAGTTATTCTTCATTAAAGAAATATAACATGTATGGGTTTATTATTATGTCCAATGAATTAATAAATATTTTAAAATATTTTCAGTTTTATTTCCTAGTATGGTAAATATCAATAGATAAAACCTACAAATAAAAACTCTTTGGAGACCTCAATAATTTTTAAGAATGTAAAGGGGTCCTAAGGAAAAAAGTTTGAGAACTGCTGCTATAGGCATTTTTGCTTTACATCTTGAGTCACAAAGGGCTTCCCAGTTTATAAGGCCTCCCCAAAGCATGTGCTTCTTGTTCAGATAATTTTAGATCTGGATGTCAAGTTAGCAAGCACAGGATTTACTACTGTATTACCACTGATGCAGCACTGTGCTAGGGGCTGAGTGATGTAAGGAGCCTGAACTTACAATCTACAAGAAGACCAGATGTGTGTACATAAAGCAACATGAACACAATGATGCACTGACACTGGGGTATTTGCATATGTAAGACAGACATTTCTCTAAGGCAGATGTCAGATGGACCGGAGCTCTGAATCAGCACTTCTCAAAATGTGCAGCAGCGTCACCTGGGAACTTACTAAAACTACAAATAATTCGGGACCCTCCCCAAACCTACTGAAATGAACTCTGGAGGGGGGCCAGCTATCTGCATTTTAAGCCCCTCTGGTAATTCTGAGGCTAATGTTTGAGAAACACTGCTGAACAACTGATAAGATCAGAGGTTCATTTTCTCAATTACATGCACATGAATCACCCACATGATCGATCTGGCAAATACCCCTACAGAAGCCCTGGTGCTTTCACTCTATGCTTTTGTTTCAGGTTTTTCACTCAGCCTTGAATGCCCTTTCCAAGCCTAGTTATTTTCACCTGTTGAAACTTTACTCAAGGGCAAATTCAGGGATACAGCCAGCCCACAAAACCTTCTCCAATGAAAATGTGTTCATCCTTCAATTTCCCATAGAACTGAGTCTGTATCTCTTTCCTATCACCTAGCACACTGAGCTGGGTGTACATGGACTATTGATTCTACAGATTACAAATGCCCTGGGGGGAGAAACTGTATTTTAGTCATTATATCCCTCATGATACTTTATAAACTATGCTCACTACAAAAAATGAGAAAAATAGTCTCAATTGTTTAAATGAGTTTACAAACCAGTTGGGATATACCCAATATTTTAAAAAGTTATTCTTGGTGCTTGCTACAGGTGACAGAAAAATATATGAGGGCTTCCCTGGTGGCGCAGTGGTTGCTAGTCCGCCTGCCGATGCAGGTGACGCGGGTTCGTGCCCCGGTCTGGGAAGATCCCACATGCCGCGGAGCGGCTGGGCCCGTGAGCCATGGCCGCTGAGCCTGCGCGTCCGGAGCCTGTGCTCCGCAATGGGAGAGGCCACAACATTGAGAGGCCCCCGTAACGCAAAAATATATATATATATATATATATGACACAGGCATAAGCTCAATAATTTATGATGCAGTTGGAGAGAAAAGACCCACATATATGAAAAATAACTAAGAACACAATGCAACTTGTGTGTCAAAGGGAAGTAACAGCTGTTGGCAGTCAGGATTTTTTAAAAGGCAGAGAGAAAAATTTCAGAAAAGACCAAGGAAGGAAGAGGAAAGGTATAAAGCATGTGAATAAGACAATGAGATGCTCAGTTTGGCTAACATTAGTTAGGAGATTCTTGTAAGAAATCAATTTAGAGAGTTAAATGAAAAGGAGACTTTGAAGAGCCTTAGAGGCTGATGGTCTAGTCGGGTGGGGTGGGGGGTGGGGAGGGAGTGGATGTGTGTATGCATATGGCTGATTTGCTTCACTATGCGCACATTGTAAAGCAATTATACTCCAATTTAATTAATTAATTAATTAATTAATTAAAGAGCCTTAGACGGAATTCCCTGGCAGTCCACTGGTTAGGACGCTGAGATTTCACTGCCGTTGCAGGGGTTCAATCCCTGGTTGGGGAATAAGATCCCACAAGCCACGAGGTGCAGCCAAAAAAAAAAAAAAAACTTTAAGACTCTACTGGTACAAGATAAAAGATGTCTAGAGTTTCCCTTTAGGCCCTATATGTATTTCATTTGTTCATTTCAGTTATCTTAACCTAACCACCATTACCAAGCAAAGATTTAAACCAAAGGTTGGCAGCCCCTTTTCCAATGGCATGCTGAGTCTTCATTCACTCCAACCATGGGTGTTTGTAACAGATGGGGGCTGGCTGCTGGGGTAGGTTTTAAATTTCAGGGAAGAACCATGAGCATCAAAAGACGATGATGAAATTGCAAGTACAAAGAAAGGTTCTCATCTAAAACCCTTCGGATAACACCTTAGCAAGGATAAACTTGGAGAGGCTATAAAGATTGGATACCACTGAACACAAATGACAAATTGCAGACTTCTCTACTACTCTTCGCACTGCGGAAGGGAGGGGGATCAGATATTCCACAACCTACTTTGCCTCGATAACTTTTGGTATCTTAGCATAAGCTGCTCACCCCAGTTTACAAGTCAGGCTGAAAGCTAAATATTCTAGGTCTGCACTCTCCAATATGGTAGCCACTAGCCACTTTAAATTCTTTTAAAACGTAATCAAGTTAAAAATTCAGTTCCTCAGTCACACCAGCCACACTTCAAGTGCTCAAGAGCCACAATGCAACATATAGAATAATTTCCACCGTCACATAAAGTTCTGTTGGATAGCACTGTTCTAGAACCTCCAGGAACCCTCTACGTGCCAAATGAACAGTGTCCTTCAAAGTGACCACCTGAGGAAATGGTAAGTTTATTTGAATAATACTGCTTTGGTCAAAATATTTTTAACTCTTCTTTTTTTTTATTTTTTTAAAATTAATTTATTTTTATTTTTGGCTGCATTGGGTCTTCGTTGCTGCGGGCGGGCTTTCTCCAGCTGCGGCGAGTGGGGGCTACTCTTTGCTGTGGTGCACGGGCTTCTCACTGCAGTGGATTCTCTCGTTGCAGAGCACGGGCTCTAGGCTCGCGGGCTTCAGTAGTTGTGGCGCACGGGCTTTGTTGCTCCGCGGCATGTGGGATCTTCCCAGACTAGGGCTCAAACCCGTGTCCCCTGCATTGGCAGGCAGATTCTTAACCACTGCGCCACCAAGGAAGCCCCCTTAACTCTTCTTTTAGAAATAACTTCAGAGACAGTTTATAAGTTGCACTTTATTAGTGAACCAAGGCGACCGTGACCATCTCAACTTCTCAATACTCTTCTTTGGACTTGGCTCTTAAAACACTACTAGCTGTTTCCAAAACTTGAATCCCAAAACCTCAAAAATATAATGATGTGCAGCTACTGAACACAGCAAAAATTTATCCAAGGCATATGGGCCAATTCCAACAATTCGAAAAAGTATTCATGAATGGCTTATCACTATAATTAATGAACAACACCTCCCTAAATGAAAAAACTAAGTTCTGGTGTATTTTTTTCATTTATTTTTAAGGCAGTCACATCACTTTATTATTCCACCTTCCAAACTATAATATTGCAACATATACCACACACACGAACCCCCAGAATCCTTTATTTACACCGCTGACTGATGCCATAGTTCTAATATTTTTCAAGCCAAAAACCGTTTGTAAAATGTTCATCTCTAGAACTTAACAACTCATTTCTGAATAGTCAACAATAGCTACTGTTTTGCTCGTACAGTCTCAAATGGGAGACAGAGAGAGACCTACTTCCAAGAGCCAACTATGTAGCAGGGAGAAGAGCCCCAGGCCACAGCAGCTCAGCTACACAGTCCCTTCTGCCTCCCTCCCTCTCAGTGAAAGGGTTACATTTCCACCTAAAAACAGGAAGCTTTGTTGCCAAACATCAACACCAGAGGAACAGTTTTTTGTTTGTTTGTTTTGTTTCTGTGTAACCTACAGGTTTATTTTAAGAAGACAAAAAAGCCAAGCCTGGAATAAGCAAAAATTTTGAACTAGATTAACAGCCTCTGTTTGTGATTTAACTCCGAGATCTGATCTAAGTAACAAATATAAAAGGGCAAGATATTTATTTCAGGGAAGCAAATAACCTTAAAAGACCTATCCTTTTTGGTATTTCTTAAGAAGAAATGTGCGTTGTATTTCTTGAGAATGTCAGCTTTACTCAAAGTTGGGATTTCAGGAAGTAGGACTATTCTTCCACCCAACAAACAAATTGTCTTCTGGGACTTCCCTGGCGGTCCAGTGGTTAGGACTCTGAGCTTCCACTGCAGGGGACACGGGTTCGATCCCTAGTCGGGGAACTAAGATCCCTCAGGTCACAAGGGGTGTGGCCAAAAAAAAAGTCTTCTACCCTCTATGAAGTCAAGGACAGGTACGTATTTGTCTAGTGTGTTAGAAAATACCGGCATCTGGGGAGGTTTCATAAGATTAAAACAATGCCGGGACAGAAAACGCCACAGATATCAGCTATTACTATTTCTAAGAATCCAAACACCCCACTTTCCTCTCAGAAAGAACGTCTCTCAGGACACATCACTGGACAGGAAATTACATACAAATCACGCTCCCATTCTAAACAAACAAATTTTCAGAGGTCGAAGATACTGTTCAAGACTATATCCTTCTCAAAACACAGAACATATGCTTACTGCAGTTATTCCCTTTAATAAGCAATTTAATAAGCAATCACCTATCATCAGCCTCATAAAGGTAAGAACATTGAAAACATCCAGACAAAGAAAAATTTTACTCTTTCTTTATCTGGATGTTAGTTAGTTAGGATGTTAGTTAGTTAGTAGGGAGCAAAGACCCTACTAATGAAGCCCAAGTTTGGAGGTGACACTACTGCCATCTAACACTTTATGCAAGACACAGAGAGCAGGTACTGCTCCAGCCACCTCAGAAAACTGCCACAATGTCATTTCAAGATGCCTCTGGGATCACTCCCCATCCGCTAACACCCACCACCATTCAGACCCCATCCTGATAACCCTTCCATGAAGAGGTCTTGCACAGTGAATGAAAATTCAAAAGTTAAAGATTTAGTTCTATTCTCCCTGCATAAGAATATATGTTGAGGGCTTCCCTGGTGGCGCAGTGGTTAAGAATCTACCTGCCAATGCAGGGGACACGGCCCTGGTCTGGGAAGATCCCACATGCCGCGAAGCAACTAAGACCGTGAGTCATAACTACTGAGCCTGCGCGTCTGGAGCCTGTGCTCCGCAACAAGAGAGGCCGCGACAGTGAGAGGCCCGCGCACCGCGACGAGGAGTGGCCCCCGCTCGCCGCAACTAGAGAAAGCCCTTGCACAGAAATGAAGACCGAACACAGCCAAAAATAAATAAACAAATAAATAAAAATTAAAAGTTTAAAAAAAAAAGAGCAAAACAATAGATTCAAAACCAAATGGTGACAACCTCTCAATTGTGATATATCAGAATTTAGGCCTCTGGGTGATTAATTTATACCACTGACAAACCAAGTCTATAATCATTCCAAATTGTTACTTGTCTAGTGCTATAGATATATTTTCACAGAGCAAAAATATTATGTTTATTTGCAGGGAACGGGAAAATTGACAGCAAATTTCATAGCTGACTGAGCCACTGGTTATTTACATACCTATCCACACAGCAAAATACTTCAGCTCTACTGCTGAGTTTTCTATTTTCAAATGTCCTGCCAGAGGATACTTTAAAACAGTGATATTCTTATCATTATACATTATTTTTCAATAAAATACAGAGCGCCCGATGTCAATATCTTTACTTTTTATCTAGTGAAGTTGCAGAAAAGCCGACACGCATCTAGCAAAATAGGACAAACCGGTACCTCATGGTGGCCGCAGAATTCCAGGCCTCACCTCATATCCGGGCAGAAGCCCGGCAAACATTGTGAGCAATCCTGGCTGCGAGATCACAATGACAGCACCACAAACAGGGATTCTCATGACTGGACGCCTCTAGGATGCAACCTCACCACGTTAAAGAAAAAACAGAAGGTTCCATAATCCTGAACCTGGAGCTGATGACCCAAAACATGCACCTTCTCCCAAGAAATTATCCTCCCATGTAAAATTAAGCAGCATCATTCTCCACTATTAACCAGCAGAGGCAATGTAGGTGAGCAGAGAAAAGCTCATCCACCTAACGTTAAGTATCCAGCTCGCCACCAGGAAGGTATTTTTATATACTTCAAGTTTGCAAGTTTTCATTTCAGGTCAGTTTCAAACACCTTTCCTGAGTATTCTGTCTTGGAAGATGAAGCTCTATTTCAGAATTCTGAAAACTGAGGAGGATGTAAATCATAAACTTAAAATCTCACCTTGGTCTTGCCACTCTACCACGTCGCCAACTTCACCAATCCCAGTACTTATTGACTAAGAGGAATAAGGATTATAATGTGTAAGCGAGAGGTTCATTTCGAAAATGCCACAAGTACAAAGCCTCACCACAGCTCCACAACAGTGTATCTTTGCTAAGAAAAGCCAAAATTGCCAGATTGTTGTCATTGTTGTGGTTCCCTCCCCCCACCCCCATGAGTTCTGGAATTTTCAAGCCAGCACAGAATAAGAATTAGTGACATTTTATTGTTACTTCTAAGAGGTTAAACATTCTTAAATTGGAAGGAAATGTAATAAAGGATTAACAGTAATTATCTCTAGGTGATGGGATTACTGGCAGTTTTTAATACCCTCTTTGTGTTTTCTTGGGTTTCTCAATTTTTTTTTTTTTTTTTGGCGGCACTTCTGTGGCCTCTCCCATTGCGGAGCACAGGCTCCGGACACGCAGGCTCAGAGGCCATGGCTCACGGGCCCAGCCGCTCCGAGGCATGTGGGATCCCCCCGGACCGGGGCACGAACCCGTGTCCCCTGCATTGGCAGGCGGACTCTCAACCACTGCGCCACCAGGGAAGCCCTCTCAAAGTTTATTTAATGAACAGATACAATTTCTGAAGCAGAAAAAAAAATTTTAATGACTTTTTTGGAGCCACAGTAAAATGGGCTTCAACCAGGGAGTGAGGAAGCAGACTCTACTGTGCTATGTGCACAGGAACATGAAACCAACAGGCCAGTGTAAGCAGTGAGAAGTGGGTACCCATGGGGAGAGGCTAGGTGTTCACCAAGCTGACTTCCTTCTCTTCCAGGAGTCACAGACCTCGTTTCCCAGCTCCCTTTGCAGCTCAGGGTGGCCACGTGACTGAGTCCTACCCAATGGAATGAGAGCAGTGCCTGGGACGTGTGCACTTCTAGGCCTCCCCCATAATATCTTCCCATTCTTGGCCCTTCCAGTGGCTTGATGGAGATGAGCAGGGCAACCTCAAAAGCATGGATGGAAGACAATGTGATCACAGCTTGGAAGAAGCTTGAATCCCTGTATCACTTCTCTTCATTCCCCCATCAGAAAATACCTACCCTGGACTTTTCCATAACTGAAAATAAACTTTCATCCATTTAAGTCATTAAAATTAGTGGAGTTTGCTACAGCAGCTACCTTTTCTTACCTAATACAGTGGCAAAGAGATAAAAACTCTTGCTAAGAGCTTTGGAATCATCTCAGCTAAGTAAACTCAAAGAATATTTTAGGATAAACACCTGAGACAGAAATGCTTCACATCACAAAAAGCATAATTGTATGAAAGATAAATAAACTCAGTGGTTAAGAATCCCCCTGCCAATGCAGGGGACACGGGTTCAAGCCCTGGTCTGGTAAGATCCCATATGCCACGGAACAACTAAGCCCGTGCGCCACAACTACTGAGCCTGCGCTCTAGAGCCCGCGTGCCACAACTACTGAAGCCTACGTGCCTAGAGCCCGTGCTCCGCAACAAGAGAAGCCACTGCAATGAGAAGCCCACACACTGCAAGGAAGAGTAGCCCCTGCTCACAACTAGAGAAAGCCTGCGCACAGCAATGCAGACCCAACACGGCCAAAAATAAATAAATAAATAAATTTATTTATTTATTTTTAAAAAAATAAATAAATGTACTGTATTTTTTTTTAAAGCAAAAAGACATTTTACTGGGACTTCCCTAGTGGTCCAGCAGTTAAGACTCTGCGCTTCCACTGCAGGGGGCAAGGGTTCGATCCCTGGTCGGGGAACTAAGGTCCTGCATGCCGCGTGGTGCAGCCAAAAAAAAAAGAAGACATTTTACTAGCAAGAGCAAAATATGTTTAAACAACACAGAAGTCTGACTGTATGTAAGATAAGGCTGATGATGAGTTGATAAGTGTTCAAGAGTTAGGTGATGGTACTACTCACTTTACTTATGTAAATGTCTGAAATTTCCCATAATAAAAAGTTTCTATTATAGAAGATATTTTAGTAAAATCCAAACTCCACCTTCTTCCTCACCCCTTGTAACCTAAAAAAAGCTTAAGCAATTTACAGAAATGAGAGGTTCCTCAAAATAAGCAGTTCCCCACAACAAGCATGGTATAAATTATGTCCAAATGAAAAGAAATAATAGTCTTCATAATTCTTCTCTGATTTCCTAAGGTTTTATTTACTCTTTTGTTGTTTTGCGGTTTTTGTTTTTGTTTACTGTTATAAAAAATGTGTTTTAAAAAAAAAGGAAAAGAGGGTTAGATTAGGAAATGAAACACCTGGATTCTGTCCCAGCTGGATGACCTTAAACTAGTATTTAACCCCTTCCTGGAACTCAGCACTCTCATCTATATAACCTAAGGATACTCATTACATAAAATCGGTTTCTAACTCCGTCCTTTCGTAGTTCCACTGTTTCAGATTTCAAAGCCAAACTCCCTAAGTGAAAGGGCAAGGATTCACAAGTGAAAGGACTTGTGGCTCAAACTTTGCCAAAGTAAGAGTACTCTGCCGTGAGGGAAGGAAGAACCACACCTGATAAGATCGGCCTCTAACAAGTGCAGAGTCTCCTGGTGCTCTCCAGCTCGGCACCGCATCCTCCGAGGCAACTCACATCTCCACACTCCCCCTCAGTCCCTTCACAGTCCATTTCGCCCCATCAGCTAAATGAAAATACTCCTCTATTTACTAAATCTGGAAATTCTATCGGGAGGCAAAGGAGAGTTGAAGAATTTGCAATGAATTTAATCTGCCAGGAGAGGGAGTTTAACAGTGAGCCTCCAAGAACAAGCTGCCCCCGACTGCAGAGTGAGCACCTACCTGGACGCTCAGGTTTCTGCTCGACCCTGCTGGGTGCCCGCGAGGAGACCGGGCATCAGACAGGTGAAGGGACTTACCCGTAGACAGCTGCACTCTGAGACTTCTGAGCTCCTGTCTATTTCTAAAATGTTAAAAGTCCACGCACTTTATAATAGAAAGGAAGCGGGAAAGAAGTTCTGGTTTAATGGAAAGTCTAGTTGAGAGAAAGATGTTTCTGAAGCTGATTTTCAAGTCAAGCTAGAGAGAAAAACTCAAAGGCTGTGTTCTAATATCATGTTCCTGAATTTGGGAAGTTCATTCACAGCTTAATCCCCTCCCCTGAAGTCACGGTTACATAAGTGTCTGTCGCCTGCTGTGTCACTTGCTGTCCCCCACCCCCAACCCAGGAGACGCCTTGTAACCTGAGCTGGTCTGCTTCAGTCACTGAAAACACTTACACAACACCCTGGTCGCTTTCCAAATTGACTTGCACTGCTACTAAGGAAAGCCAAGTTATTCCATTTTTTTCCCATCTTTCAGTTTCATTCACATTGATATTTCTGTACATACGTAAAACACAAAGTGGAAGATCATTTTCGTATGTTCTTCAATTCCTGAGTAAAACAAGGAAGGTCAAGTATTTCAACTTCACAGAAGGATAGCAAAGCACAATCAATAAGCTGGCAGGCTTGCCTGGGGCCAAGTTAAACATAACTCATCTCCTAGGTGCACAGAGCTGATAGTCCTCGTATGGGAACTGCACAGTCATGCCTATTTATACACCCAAGGCCCACATTCCACTGCTCCACGCGGCACACCCCCACGTGTAAGGGCTTCTGGGGGACACAGGAAATGAATGACTCTAGAAGAATACAAGCAGACACATCGCCTCCTCAGAGGTCTTTTCTGACCGCGCTTCCTGCCCTGTCTCCTCCTCTTCAGGACTGCTCTAGCCACTGTGCAGTCTGCTATAATTGAACGATGAATCATACTCACTCCTGTTTGGTTTGCACATGCTATGACTAAGTTTCTCATGGTCGGGGAGGAAATTTGCCTCTGCATCCAACGGGCCTAAAAAAAGTATCTGATACTCAGCAAGAGGTCAAAAAAGTCCTGAACTGACTCAACAAAACAAGAACCCAAAAACGATGCAATACTGCAATTTCCAAACTAAAGCATCCTCTTCTACGCATTTGATGAAGATGACGATATTATAAGGCTTCCCAACCCTGGAACCTCCTTTAAAAAGTAGGCCAATGAGGCTATGGGCAAACTGTTCAAGTACCACCTCCAGTGAATGCTATGTAAGAGCTGTACGTCTCAAATTAGATCGCCTTTGTTGACACAGAGATACCTGCTCTGTCCAACAGAAATATAATGCGAGGCAAATGTGTAACTTTGAATTTTCTAATAACCATGTTTAAAAATCTTGTAAAAAACCAGGTGAAATTAATAACCTCTTTTTGTTAACCAAATATTGATATATGCAAAATATTACTTCAAATGTAATCAATATTACATTATTAATAAGCTATTTTTACATTTTTTTTTCCTATTAGGTTTCTGAAATGCAACTGTGTATTTCATACTCAGATCTCAACTTGGACTTGCCAATAGCCATATGTGGCTTATGGCTACTGTACTGGACAGTGCAGCTCTAGAACATACGCTTAAGGTAGATTATAAGGTAGCTCTCCTCTTGACATCGATAATGAACTGGCCAATCAGATACCCCAAGTCCCCGTGGCTATGCAACATTCGTCTTTCCTATCTCATTACAACACACATGTGAGGGAAAGGAAAAAATGTGTAAACTCTTGAATGTAAAACTGAATAATTTAATTGTTCTTAAGATAAAAAAAAAGAAAAAAGAACATTTCTAGTAAGAGGACCTGTTTTTTTTTATTTTTTTTTGTAAGAGGACCTTTAATATATCTATTTGACAGGGATATATGATGTATAAAGAAGCCCTGTTTATAGCACAAGGCACTGCCCAGTAAAACTGATAGCTCAATGCAAACAGTTTGAAAACACACCCACACAAAACTCAAAGCAAAGTACACAGATTAAATTACAGATGAAAATTTAATAAGTGTGTCTCAAGATACAAGAAAGGAACCTGAGAGGTAGTGACTGGCAGATTTAAGGGCAATGTAGCAGGAGGCAGCGTTTCAAGCCCGAAGAGGGGCGTGAAAGCATCGTTCTACTGAAGTGGCATCACACTCAGCTGCTTCTGGCTTTGTGATTGCAGAAAACCAACACAGAGTCAAGGAAGGGTGGAATAAGAACATGTGGAAAGACAGGCCTGGAGACTGGAGGGGAAAACTACAGGAGAGAAGGAGGGGCTCAGGGTGAAACCACATTGTCAGTTATTCATTTCTTACTAATCTGTTATTTTTTTCCCCCAAACTTTAGTAAATTGGCTTTGACTGAGAAACAGTCTAATGGCTATAATTTAAAATGTAAGACCCAGGGAAGAAAAGCAATGTCCCAAGTTTTAACACCTGGGAAACATGTCAGTCTACTGAATGAAGACAGAGAACACTCCTTGGGGGAGGAAGAAGGGAGCATCTCCTCCAGGGCGAGGGTTCAATGTGAGGGAACGATGATGAGTGACGTGAGGCCACCTAAGGTCAGCCTAAGGTCCGGGCCTCCCAGAAGCTTGCCCCTTGAACATAGAAAATGTGTGTGATGTCACCAAACACAGTTTAGGGCACAGGCCACCAAAGAGCCACTGCTTCACATTAGTGTGATAGCAAGTGAGATAAACTAAAGTGAAGAGTGAGCAGGGAATTGGAGCCATTTGGTTTTAGCAGCAACTAAGTGGTTGGCTTAAAGGGGAAAGCGAGAGGTAAGTCTGCTGAGGCCGGCTGATGACAGAGAGGGAAAATCCAAATGGCCCGGCCGTTTCTTTATTCCCCCATCTTCAGCAGAGCATTCCAATACTCAGGAATAATGGAAAGATTAGCCAGGGGGAAAAGTCGTACAGCCCTCTCAGAAATAAACATACACAAGAAGTGAAAGAGAGAAAATGAGAGACTCCATCTTCCAGAGAGGTGACTGTCCTTCCGAGTGCTATGCCTCAAAGGGTGGGGCAGTGTCTCAAATTTGTTCAGGAGGCCGGGGCATCTGGCAACAGTGGTGTTCTTAAGAGAATACCATGAAATACTGAGATACAGTACAAAGCCTAAAACATCTAAATGCATCCATAGCAGCAGAAGGCTAAGACAAACTAAGAAGCCCTATACAAGGTGAAAAATGAAATCAAGAAAACCACTGTTCATTATTTAATTTCTTGTATACACTGGAAAAAGCAGCATCTCAGTCTAGCCTAAAGATTACTAGCATTTTCCAACAATCACCTGGCTAAAGAAACAGAACCTTCTAAGGACTGAAAGTTGCCTGATATCACTCTCACAATTCATTCACGTTATTTTGGTACTGCTTTTGATAAATTTACAGTTAATCCACAAGCTGAAGACAGAGCTAGCAATAATTGATATTCGTGGAGTGCTAAGTTTATACTTTTCAGAAATCATTACAAAGCATGACACAAAACAATAACGTAAGTTAAAGGGACGGAAAAGGAGACATGGGAGACACAAGTAAAATTAAAATGTAAAAACACCAACTTAACTGTGGTGCCACTTGTCAGTACTTCCATTCAGGCCCACATGTACCAAATTTACTACCTTGTTTACAGGATTTACTTAAACTAACCCCCAGGAGACACATGTCAGAGTAAGAGTGCTAACATTTATCCTTCAAAACTGCAGTCCTGGGGCCTCCCTGGTGGCGCAGTGGTTGAGAGTCCGCCTGCCGATGCAGGGGATACGGGTTCGTGCCCCGGTCCGGGAGGATCCCATATGCCGCGGAGCGGCTGGGCCCGTGAGCCATGGCCGCTGAGCCTGCGCATCCGGAGCCTGTGCTCCGCAATGGGAGAGGCCACAACAGTGAGAGGCCCGCGTACCGCAAAAAAAAAAAAAAAAAAAAACAAAAAACTGCAGTCCTCACTGTCTTCACTTGCAGCAAGGAACTATTCCTTGTTGACTTTGGATCAATGTGCCTTTCATATAGTAGATTCCTTAACAAATATTTATCCAATATTAAAGCCATGTCCTTTTTAAAAAAATTCCATTGTAACAATATTCCTAAACACCAGTATTTCCTCAAAGATTTCCAACCCTTGAGTAGCCCTTGCTACCCAGACTGATGACAGCAACAGGACAACCCAGATGTCAAAGAACTCTTGACGGGTTACTCAGGGGTTGGAAATCTTTGAGGAAATACTGGTGTTTAGGAAGAGTCCAGGAGGCATAATTCTGGGTCTTCTTTAGCCTTTTGTCACCTTATTCTACTAGAGGACCACTAAGATCTGTCTTCACTGATACTTATCTACATAAGTATTTATATATTTCATACACAATATACAACTTTTTAAACAGGCCAGACTCAAATAGCTTTAAAATTAACACAAAGATTAAAAACACAAACTACATATCTCTAGCAAGGATAAAGTACATAAGATGAAAATAAATAATGTAGTCACCGTTTGTTTAAAAGGATCAATGTGAGAGGGCTTCCCTGGTGGCACAGTGGTTGAGAGTCTGCCTGCCGATGCAGGGGACACAGGTTCGTGCCCTGGTCCGGGAAGATCCCACATGTCGCGGAGCGGCTGGGCCCGTGAGCCATGGCCGCTGAGCCTGCGCATCCGGAGCCTGTGCTCTGCAACGGGAGAGGCCACAGCAGTGAGAGGCCCGTGTACCGCAAAAAAAAAAAAAAAAAAAAAAAAAAGAGAAGCCCGTTTAGACACTAAAGGGCGACACAGCCAGGAAGTGTCAGAAAATGAATTGGCTCAATTCAAATGGTGCTACAAGGGAGTTGCACTTCCAATGTCTAACTGGTAGAGCCCTTACAGGGCAATTTATAAAGTCAGTGCTCGTCTGAGAATATCACACAATAAGGGGCTGAAGGTAAACAGAAAGTTTTACATCTTTCCATCAAAGTCAGAAGTAGAAGGTTAAATAATTAAAGACTCAGTTTAGGATGTTTGCCAAATAAAGTCAGAATTGGATGTCAACAGAGAGACATAACCCCTTGAAAAATTATTCTGTGCTCGAAAATTATATGTTTTTAAAACTTGACGTGTATATGACACAGTACCGAATACAAGTGGTACCCAGAGTTTCGAAGTCTACAGCAGTTTTTAAAAGGAGGGGGAGGGTGCCAAAACCCAACCAAAACAAAAGGAGCTGGAGCATTCGGCAATTTTCAAGACGGAACACTGAGCCATGATGCATCGGCCTGCAGTTATGAGTGTCTTTGTACAGCTCAGTTTGAGTGAAGATTTATTTTCTGTTCCTGTTACTTAGATAAGCAGATAATAAGCAGCCTCCCAAAGTTCCTCCATCTGCAAAAGAATTCTTTTTAAAAGGAGGGGAATGTAAAGCTGAGCTATTCTGCTCATTTATACAAGTTTTGACAAAATTCTTGTGACTTTGTAACTCTATTACCACCAGCTTAGAGACGGGATCTTAAAAGGAACTGAAATTACTAGGCCTGGTTAGTATCTCCCAGAAGAACTTAATAGGTCAGCAGCAGTCAATTATACTAATGTGTAAAAAGGAGCAAATGTGCTTAATATAGCATCATAAAATTTTAGACTCAGAAGAGACCTGCAATCTAGTTCAACTTCATCATTTTACCACTGAGGAAACTGATTCTAAAAAGTGAAATCACTTGTTAAGGTCACAGTTACTTAAGAGTCTAGGACTTAAACCCCAGTCCCCAGTTTAAAGACTCCTGACCCTAAACAATACTGATGAATAAAAGTTTCTGATCTGTTATAAACAGCAGTGAGATGAGTGAGTCAATCTCAAGGCAAGTTAAAACTCGTCTCCCTTTCCAGTCTTCACAAAGGAATAAAAGTAAGCATATTTTCGCTTGCCCTGAAACAGCCACACACTGCCCATACCAAAAGTAAACACTTGGCAACTGTTTGTTCTGATCAGGAAAAGGGCACAAAGACAGCACAAAGAAGAATCAATGACTTCCTTACTGGGTTTTTTTGCCTCTTTATAAAAATTTTCTTGCTTTTGCTTTGCAAATGAGCAAGTTTAATAGCTGCAGGTTGGGAATTCCCTGGTGATCCACTGACTAGGGCTCGGCCAGGGCCTGTGTTCAATCCCTGGTCAGGGGACTAAGACCCCACAAGCCACATAGTGTGGCCAAAAAAGAAAAATAGAATAGTTGCAGGTCTTTAGAGCAAATGGAAAAAATAACCACATTTCTGTCTTCACAATACTGAAGGATACTCGGCCACTTCCAATTTATTCGTAAGTCCCTATGACAGTTTTCCATACAACCACCCTAGATGCCGTCAAAGGAAACTAGGAATTGTTTCATTTGGATCTTAACACCCAACTTCATTGTCGGTTATTTTTTACCTGTTTAGGTAATCTTCTACACAGACACAGCAAGTTCTATCAGACCTTAGAAAGAAAGAAACCCCTTTTAATTAAACCGTGGGAAATAAAACTGACAAATATACAAAAGCGCCTGAGGTTTAGCAAGGCACAAGTTCTGACATGGGGAGCGAAAGTTCCTTTTCCGTGCTGGATATTTAGCTCCTCATAAATTCAAGTTCTTCAGGGAAAGCTGTTCATTAAAAATGTGCCCTTCAGGGCTTCCCTGGTGGCGCAGTGGTTGAGAATCTGCCTGCCAATGCAGGGGACACAGGTTCGAGCCCTGGTCTGGGAGGATCCCACATGCCGCAGAGCAACTAGCCCCGTGAGCCACAACTACTGAGCCTGCGCGTCTGGAGCCTGCGCTCCGCAACAAGAGAGGCCGCAACAGTGAGAGGCTCGCGCACTGCGATGAAGGGTGGCCCCCGCTCGCCGCAACTAGAGAAAGCCCGCGCACAGAAACGAGACCCAACGCAGCCAAAAATAATAAATAAATAAATAAATAAAGTAAAATAAAAAGTGCCCTTCAATAGTGGCAAGACGTTCCTCCTCAAATTAACTTTCTAAAACATGACAGAAAAAGGTTTTCATTTCCCAGACTAGTAGAAGTGGGGTTTTCCCCCATTCTGACTTAAATGAAAGAAGAAAATTGAGGTGCTGAACCCCGACTTCCTTTAGGGATGGGAGGGCGGGAAGACGCAAGGGATTAAAGGGAAGGGGAGAGAAGAGTTCTGACACTTAGTTTTACAGACAGTAATTCATTTAATAGTCACGACAACTGTGAAATAGCTATTATCCCCAATTTATAGATGAGAAAACTAAGCTCCAGAAGGTTAAGCAGTTTGTACAAGATCTTCCATAAAGTAACAGAGCTGGGATTTGCTGTCAGGCAAGGACTGAGGTCGTGCCCTTAACCTCACTTCCGTTAACAGCTCTGGGTTCTCCAAGAGCAGCACGTGCGCCTGTTTTACTGAACTTTGTATCTCCAGCATCTGGGTTAGTGCCGCGCAACAGCGGGCGCTCAAAAATGCCTGATGAATATATGAATTAAAAGATAATTGGTAGGACTCCCCTGGTGGTGCAGTGGTTAAGAATCTGCCTGCCAATGCAGGGGACATGGGTTCAAGCCCTGGTCCAGGAAGATCTCACATACCGCGGAGCAACTAAGCCTGTGTGCCACAACTACTGAGCCTGCACTCTAGAGCCCTCAAGCCATAACTACTGAGCCTGCGTGCCACAGCTACTGAAACCTGCGCGCCTAGAGCCCGTGCTCCACAGCAAGGGAAGCCACTGCAATAAGAAGCCTGCATACCACAACGAAGAGTAGCCCCCGCTCGCCGCAACTAGAGAAAGCCTGTGCGCAGCAACAAAGACCCAACACAGTCAAAAATAAATAAATTTATTTAAAAAAAAAAAGATAATTGGTAAATTCAGCAACAAAAAAACAACTCAACTCAAAACTCTGCAAAGGGGCTTCCCTGGTGGCGCAGTGGTTGAGAGTCCGCCTGCTGATGCAGGGGACACGGGTTCATGCCCCGGTCCGGGAAGATCCCACATGCCGTGGAGTGGCTGGGCCCGTGAGCCATGGCCGCTGAGCCTGTGCGTCCGGGGCTGTGCTCCGCAACGGGAGAGGCCACAGCAGTGAGAGGCCCGCGTACAGCAAAAAAAAACAAACCAAAAAACAAAAAAAAACTCTGCAAAGAACTTGAATAGACATTTCTTCAAAGATACACAAATGGCCCATAAACCCATGAAAAGATGATCAACATCACTAATCATAAGAGAAATGCATATCAAAACTACACTGAAATAAGACCTCACACCCATTAAGACGGCTACTATAAAAAAGAAAAGAAAAAAGAAAAAGTGTTGGCAATGATATGGAGAAACTGGAACCCTTGTGCACTGCTGATAGGAGTATAAAATGGTACAGCCTCTGTGGAAAACACTCTAGCGGTTCTTCAAAAAATTATGACTCACCATATGATCCAGTAATTTCACTTCTTGGTATATACCCAAAAGAATAGAAAGCAGGGTCTCGAAGCAATAGTTCTACACCCATGTTCATAGCGTCATTATTCACAATAGCTAACATGTGGAAGCAACCCAAGTGTCCACTGAGAGATGAATGGATAAGCAAACTGTGGTGCAACCATACAAATGGAGTATTATGCAGCCTTAAAAAGGAAGGAAATTCTGACACATGCTACAACAAGGATGAACCTTGAGGACATTATGTTAAGTGAAATAAGCCAGTTACAAAAAGACAAATACCGTATGATTCCATCTATATGAGGTATTTAAGAGTAGTCAAAATCATAGAGACAGAAAGTAGAATGGTGGCTGCCAGGGGTTGAAGGAGGGAGGAATGAGGAGTTATTGTTTAATGGGTAAAGAGCTTCAGTTTTGTAAGATGAAAAGAATCCTGGAGATGGACGGTGGCGATGGCTGCACAGCAACGTGAATGTCCTTAATGCCACTGAACTGTACACTTAAAAATGGTTAAGATGGTAAATGTTATGTTATGTATGTTTTACCACAATAAAAACAATTTTAAAGACAATAACTGGGGACTTCCCTGGTGGCTCAGTGGTTAAGAATCCACCTGCCAATGCAGGGGACATGGGTTCAAGCCCTGGTCCGGGAAGATCCCACATGCCGCAGAGCAACTAAGGCCATGGACCACAGCTACTGAGGCCTGCATGCCTAGAGCCCGTGCTCCACAATAAGAGAAGCCACCACAATGAGAAGCCCACACACCACAGCGAAGAGTAGCCCCCGCTCACTCCAACTAAAGAAAGCCCGCGCACAGCAACGAAAACCCAACACAGCTGAAAAATAAATAAATAATTTTATTTAAAAAAAAAAAAAAAGATAACCGGTATGCCTTTGTATGCCCTTTTTATTCTAAATGGTAACATACTATTTTTCTGCACTTTGCTTTTATACTTAATTTTTTTTTTTTTTTTTTTTTTTTTTGTGCTACGCAGGCTTCTCACTGTTGTGGCCTCTCCCATTGCGGAGCACAGGCTCCAGACGCGCAGGTTCAGGGGCCATGGCTCACGGGCCCAGCCGCTCCACAGCATGTGGGATCTTCCCGCACCGGGGCACGAACCTGCATCCCCTGCACTGGCAGGCAGATTCTCAACCACTGCGCCACCAGGGAAGCCCTATACTTAATATTTTGAAGGGAAAAAAAATGATAACTGGGATATTTTCTAAAGAAGCCGTACAATGACAACTAAGCACACGAAAAGAAAATGATACCTGGGATATTTTCCAAAGAAGCCGTACGATGACAACTAAGCACACGAAAAGAAAATGATAACTGGGATATTTTCCAAAGAAGCCATACAATGACAACTAAGCACATGAAAAAAAAAGATAACTGGGATATTTTCCAAAGAAGCCATACAATGACAACTAAGCACATGAAAAGGTACTCAACATCACTAGCCATCAGGTAAATGCAAATCACATCACAATGAGATATCACACTTCATCCTCACTAGGATGCCTGTAATCAAAAAGATAATAACAAGTGTTGATGACGATGTGGGAAAATTAGAATCTCGCTCATTGCTGGCAGTACAACCACTTTGGAAAACAGTTTTTCAGTTCCTCAAAAGGTAGGGTTCCCACATGATCCAGCAATTCTATTCCTGGGTGTGTACCTCAGATGAATGAAAACATATGTCCACACAAAAACTAATACACACATGTTCACAGCTGCATTATTCATAACAGGAAAAAGTAGAGACAACCCAAATGTCTATCAGCTGATGAACAAACAAAATGTGGTATATCCACACAATGGAATGTGATTCAACCATAAAAAGGAATGAAGTAGCATTGATATATGCTACAACATGGATGAAGCTTGAAAACATTTTGCTAAGTGAAGTCAGTCACACTGTATGACTCCATTTACATGAAATGTCCAGAATAGGCAAATCTCTAGAGATAGAGAGTAGGGCTTGGGAGAGTAAGGAGGAAATGAGGAGTGACTATTAATGGGTACAGGGCTCCTTTTTGGTGTGAAGAAAATATTCTAAAACTGAGTGTGGTGATGGCTGCACAACTCTGTGCAAAAAAGATAACTGGGGGAAAAAAAGATCATTGGTATACCCAGAAGTTTTCCTATTTACCACCTACAACCAGATATTTTTGACCAAACATCATAAAAAAAAACTTGCCAAAAAACTTAATGATTATAAAGTGCTACAGACCAGTAAGAGGGACTCCTTCTCAGGGCAGGGAAGCCTTTGCTTGATATAAACCCAGACATCTGAGCTCTATTTCCTGTTACCTGCCCTCAAACTTCAGAGCAGTAGACTGACTGTCTGCTATCATCTCAACACACTACCTTTATGCCTTTGCTCAATCCGGCCTAGAATGTCTTCTCTAACCCACCCCTGCCTAGACACCCTCCGTCTCCACCAATGCCAAACACAAGAGCTAATTTCCACTTCGGAAGCTTCCTTAATCCCCTCTCACACACACACACCCGCGCCAAGAGAACGGACCCTCTTCCAGGGCCCCAGCACGTCTCCGCCTTAGCCTCCACCTGGCCCACAGTTAGCTGTCTCACCTGGTGAGACAGAGTCTTTGCAGCACTCAACAAATGTTTGATAAATCGGTATTTCTGGGGTTTTCGCCCACCCCACAGGACACTTTCTATTGGTCACATTCATCTGAAAAGCTTTACTAAAAATGAAACCATTCGCAGAATAAGCCAGGTGACTCACAGGCAACTAGTGATCCTGGACTAGTCTTTCCTCTGTCTCCTGGGTCTCTTTGGTATTTGAAAGCGCCGACTCCCTTAGCACTATGACTGCCACCGAATCCCTACATTAACAGAGCAACCCCAGCAGGTGGACAGGGCAGGTGTTACCCCCACTTGACAGAGTGAGAAGCAGACTGAGAGAGGTCAAGCAACTTGCCCAACTTCACATGACTCACGTAGCTGGGGCTGAAGCAAATCCAGGACCTCAAACTTCTTCTCTTTTTTTTCTTTCCTGGCCGAGCTGTGTGGCATGCGGGATCTCAGTTCCCGGACCAGGGATGGAACCCGTGCCCCCTGCATTGGAATTGCGGAGTCTTTACCACTGGACCGCCAGGGAAGCCCCTCAAACTTCTTAACAGTAGTTCTGATTCCCCATGTTGGTTTACCCAGAATATTTCCAGAGAAAATATTACACTTTTAATTACTTCAAAATAGAAATATAGATCCAGCCATAAATATATTTTTTAAGTATAAAGAAGAAAAGATTAGAAGGACATACTCTAGAACACTGAAATAATCTTCTCTGGGCAGTAGGATTATGGATAATTTGCTTTCTTCTGTGTTTTTTAATATGTGTGTTTTATATCTTACGCATTGAAACCACATATTATAGGATGACCAATATATGTTATTAAAATGTAAGAGCCCTTGGGCTTCCCTGGTGGCGCAGTGGTTGAGAGTCCGCCTGCCGATGCAGGGGACACGGGTTTGTGCCCCGGTCCGGGAAGATCCCACATGCCACGAAGCGGCTGGGCCCGTGAGCCATGGCCGCTGAGCCTGCGCGTCCGGAGCCTGTGCTCTGCAACGGGAGAGGCCACAACAGTGAGAGGCCCGCGTAACGCAAAAAAAAAAAAAATGTAAGAGCCCTTGTAAAACTGGTACATAAGGGGAAAGTAAACCTGAGAACCCAAAAAAGTAACAACTTCACTAGAAAAAATTTTCTAAAATCTGAATCTGACTCTGATACTAGATTCTCAGTGTCACAACCCAAGCAAGCCACATATGCCCTACAACAGAAATTAGCAATACACTTTTTTCCAGTCACCCACGTGTGAAAGAAACTTAGTGATAAAAGTTTTCTTTCACTTAAGCTGTAAAAGAAAAAAAAATTACCCTGCCTATAAAGTTTATTTTTTTATAGTGTGGAAAAGAGAAGTCTAAATAGGTTACTTCCTGCCTTACGATATTAGAAGGCAATGTCTCCAGTTAAGAAATCATTCTATGGAGGAAACCAGATAAAGAGAGAAGGCAGGAGATAAAATGATTTGATTGAAAGATTTTTAGGGAAATTTCCCTAATATCTCTTATTTTTCCTGAGAAGACAGGGAAAAATTATGCCAAATATTTCAGCGCACTACTTGACCAGGGATCTGTAGAATCAGGAAAAAAAATCTCATTAAAGTTGTCTTCCCTTTTACAAGAAACACAAATTTTGGATGATTTGCACCTCCTGAACATCTGGATCTTCAGGCCTTTAACTTCAGAGAAGATACAGTGAATCAAGGACTCGGCAATTTTAAGACTAAAAAATGGGCAGAGTTAAAACTGGGATCTAATCCAAGCTATACTTAGACATAAGTAAGCAAAGGAGAATACAAATATCAAACTACTTAATTCAAGTTAGAAGTATAATATATTAGACCTTATGCTTATAGAAAACATTAGGGCAGCAAAATGTCTGTCTGTAGTCTCATTGGAATTCCTAAGAGGCAAATGAGAATACAATTCCCCAGGGAAAGAGATATCAGAAAGGGTTTCCAACAGGGATTCTGTAATAGGGGTACTTCTTTTCTAAGATTTTACAAAGAATACTTTCAAGATTTTGTTGCTGAACCACCATAAGATAGACAATCAAAAAACAGACCCACCCACTGAGTTAGTGCTAGTGGAATCTGTCCTTCTGGAAGTGCCAGATGGAGATTAAAAAAAAAAAAAGCTCTTTACTAACTGTGGCCAAGATTCCTTGGTACTTGGTGCCAGGGCCAGGATATTAACCCAGATGTCCTAGCCAAATTCAAGGTTGGTTAATTACAGTCTGCCAACCCACCCAAAAAAAAAAAAAAAAACTCCTGTGTTCCCCTGATTTGGAATCTGAAGTCACTCTTGAAATTCTTGTACAGTACCATCAGTCAATATGTTTTCCCTTAAAAGTGCATTGTAATTCAAATGCTGATTTAAAGCATATGGATTCCTTGAGTTCCACCTTCATGGGAAACATATACTATGTATATTAAAAATATATAAGATGCTATATTAGTTTAAAGCCTCCCTAAACAGTTCTCTAAAAAATTCATATTCAGAGTAATACTGTCACTGCCTTCCAATTAAGGTTGAAGAGACTTAAATAAAAGTTTATACTAAACACAGATTTTGAACCATGAAGCTTTTAAGACTGAAAAGGAAGGCTTTACTGCCAGGAGCACAATTCCAGGAAAAAGCTATATTTGCAAATGTCAGTTACAAGGCCTCCCAGGGTTGAGCAAAAATCCTGCATACAAAAAGGAAAGTATACACTTAACAACAAGTCTGAACATCAAGTACTGGTCTGGCCTTTCTGCCAGCCACTTACTCAAGGTTCCACTGCCAACATATTCTGTGCATTGCTTAAAATAATATAAACTAAGTTCAATTTCTAGCTCTGTGTTCACTGGCTGTGCGGCCTTTTAGGGAAGTTAGTGAAATTCTTTAAGCCTTACTTCCCCCATCTTTAACTTTTTCTTCATCAAAATCACTAATAATGTGGCACAAAATTCTTTATCTTTCACTATTTTAAAATGTTTTAATACATATTTTAAGGACTACAACCTACATGGCCTTAAATTATCTGTCCCCTCCCAAGCTCCCACCTCAGGACCCTTGCCCTTGCTGTTCCCCCTTCTTAGTATGCTCTTCCCTCTGGGATCTACGTTCCCTCACTTCCTCTAGATCTCTATTTAAAAGTCATTTTCTCAGCTAGGTCTCTTTTTATCACCCTATCCAAAATTTCCATTACCCTAACTCTTGTCCCCCAAACTTCATATTCCCCCTTCCCTGATTTATTTTTCCTTACCATGTATCACTCTCCAACATGTTTAATATGGTTATTGTCTGCCTCCCCTACTTGAAGGGGAGTTTCAAGAGAGCAGGGATTTCTGTCTGTTTTATTTACTGTTGTACCACCAGCACCCAGAACAGCATCCGGCACACAGTAGTTACTCAATAAATATTTGCTGAGTGAATACCAAACGAGACCTAAGTACTGCCCACATATAAGTACACCATAGCCCCACAAGCTCCCTTTGGGAAGACTCCCACAGATTTCAAAATTACTGAAAAGGAGAACTACTGGCTTGCAGTGATTAATAAACAACAGTGTCCATTCTTTATATCAGAGAAAAACACTCAACCTCTCACCTCATTTGTACAAGGAAGAGAGGGAAAGAAGCTGATAATTCAGATAAAGTGGAAAATTAGACGAGGTGAAAAGTCTCACTTTAGTTAACACTGCACAAAGTTTTCTTTTCATGTTAACAAATATTAAGCCATCTTCCTGTGACTTTACTACACTACTTTCAGTTTTTTTCTTTAGCTTTAACTTCTATAAAGCCAGTCCTGAAACTTATGGACCTCATATTTTCAATTAACTAAATAATAAATATTTACTGAGCACATGGGACTCTGCAGAATTCTGTAGAGGGTGCTATAAAGTGAAATACAAGGTCCTAGATAGATAGATAGATAGATAGATAGATAGATAGATATACACACACATATCATTGAGATACACACACACACACACACACACACACTGGGAAGAACAGAAAATACATCTGTAAAAAACAATGAAGAACATCAGGCAGCCAATATGTGACAAATTCAAAAGTGCCTACCTATGCACGGAGTATAAGAGGACCAAGTCGGCTCTTTTTTTTTTTTTTTAGCGGTACGCAGGCCTCTCACCGCTGTGGCCTCTCCCGCTGTGGAGCACAAGCTCCGGACGCGCAGGCTCAGCGGCCATGGCCCACCGGCCCAGCCGCTCCGTGGCATGTGGGATCTTCCCGGACCGGGGCACGAACCCGTGTCCCCTGCATCGGCAGGCGGACTCTCAACCACTGCGCCACCAGGGAAGCCCCCCAAGTCATCTCTTACACACCATGAGTTGGGTTTGGAATCCCAAAAGAGACAGCACGTAAAAGCAAGAGTCAAACATGACTGACTTAATGGGTCACATAGGACGCGAGAGACTCAATGCTAGACACTAGGTTAAAAAAAATTTTTTTAAGTAAATAAGAGGAGCACCAAAATCTAAACTCCTAAAGAACAGAAACCAGATCTGCCTCTGTCATACCGAAGCACAATTAGGAGCTTAAGCAACTGCTGAAAAAAAGAGGGAAGGGCCGATCTTTATCTTTAGACAAAATACCTTCGCAGGGTCCACCCAGTTCGTTTTTTACCCTTTTGAACAATGCCTAGTGGGAAGCCTAAGCTGTACTTTACCACTTTCTCTGAACCTCAAAAAACTAGGATAAGCTCTTGGCCAAGCAATCACCCACTTTCTTTGCTTTAAAAAGAGCCAGCCACGAGCTTCCCTGGTGGCGCAGTGGTTGAGAGTCCGCCTGCCGATGCAGGGGACACGGGTTCGTGCCCCGGTCCGCGAAGATTCCCCCATGCCGCGGAGCGGCTGGGCCCGTGAGCCATGGCCGCTGAGTCTGTGCGTCCGGAGCCTGTGCTCCGCAACGGGAGAAGCCACAGCAGTGAGAGAGGCCCGCGTACCGCAAAAATAAATAAATAAAATAAAATAAAATAAAAAGGTCCAGCCTTGGGCTTCCCTGGTGGCGCAGTGGTTAAGAATCCCCCTGCCAACGTAAGGGACACAGGTTCGAGCCCTGATCCATCCCACATGCCGCGGAGCAACTAAGCCTGTGCGCCACAACTACTGAGCCGGCGTGCCACAACTAGAAGCCACTGCAGTGAGAAACCCACACACCGCGCAGCAACGAAGACCCAAGGCAATCAAAAATAAGTTTTTTTTAAAAAGACCCTATAGAAAGGGCCAGCCTTGCTCCTTGCCAGAGAGAGGCACTATACTAATTTAATTACTCAGCACCTGGAGTCAGAATACCTGAGCTCAAATCCTGACACCACCACTTATCAGCTGTGTGACCCTGAGCAAGGTTCCTGACCTTTCTATGCCTCCTCTGTAAAATGGGGATAATAACAGCACCATCATTGGGTTAGGTTAATTAATGAGATAAAACATATAAGAGACTTGCCCGAGGCATGAGCACAGGAAGCCCTCAATAAATGTTAATATTTCCAGAGAAAAATGCCCCAAAGCTGAGGAGCCACATACCTGAGGATTCTTGCAAAAAATTATCATTAAACCCAAAATTCTAACACATTTGGTCTCCGGACTTGTGCATACTATAGGTAACAGTAGTAATAAAATAAAATAAAATAAAATAAAAACCAGTAACACCCACCAGAACCAGAACCAGAACCATAAAAGCAGCAGCAGTCACACTAATGCTGAGCTCTTACTGGCCAGGCACCGTCCTAACCTGAAACAGGAAGAAGGCAAGGCCGCTGAATCCAACAAAAATAACAACAAAAAGCAGCATTTTCTCCACCCTCCTTCTTAAAAACGGTAATTGGCGCCCAGGTTTTGCTAAAAGCAGGTAACTGAAGATTACAGACTTAACGTGCAATTTCTTCACATCAAAGAGGTGGGGCTGGGAAGGGAGGAGGGAGGGAGTGGTGCTCGGCTCCTGCCAGATGGAAAAGCCACATGAAGTGGAGCAACAGCCGAGTTCAGGGTTTCTCCCCAGATCAAAATCAGATTTCTGAAGCACAGAACCTCCAAAGGAGGGGAATCAGAAGGCTCTGCTTTTAAAATAACCTCTGAACAAGTGTCATCTGTCTTCCGAGCCAATGCCCTGCCGAGGCAGAAGGTTCGGGTTACGGGGCAGCGGTGTTATTTCAGAAATCCCTGTCACCTCTTGTCATCCACCTTCTCCAAGAATCACAGTCCCACTCGGGGGGGGCGGGGGGGCTGGGGGACAAAAGCCAAGGCCGGCCAGGCCCCAGGCCAGCAAGGCCAGCCCGCCGGCCGGCGCCCGTCACGGAGGCCACGGCCAGGGTGCCCTCCATTCCGGCTCACGGGCACCGCGGCCAAGGGCCCGAGGCACGGTCAGGTGCCCGCCGGGGCAACAGGTCCCGCCGGGCGTCCGCCCCCCCCCCACCCCCCATCCGGGGCCGAGGAGAGCGGAGAAGGGTGCCGGGGAGGGAGCGGCGCCTGGGGCGGCGCAGGGGCAAGGAGTCCAAGCTCCATCTTGAGGCGGGCGGAGGAAGGGAAGGCCGGGCTCGGCGCTGACAGGGCCGGCCACTTTTCCGGCTCCGGGCGGAGCACCCCAGGAACCGCCGGCCTCCAGGGCCATCGCCTTAGAGCTCCCTGCGGCCCCTCGGGGTCGGCCTGGCGCGCGGGACTCGGTCCCCCTCTCGGACGCCGGGCCCGGCCCCCGGCCCCGAGCCGGGCGGGCAGGAACGGGCCGAGCGGAGCGGGAGGGGAAAGGTGAGGAGGGGACGAGGAAGGGGAGAGGGCCCGCGCCGCGCCCCGCTCACCGCTCGCCGCCGCCGCCTCGGTCGCCGCCAGTCACCGCCACCTGCCCCACTGCAGCAGCAGCAGCAGCAGTAGCAGCAGCAGCAGTAGCAGCAGCAGCAGCCGCGCGGCCACCGCCTCCCGCCTCCCGGCTCGTCGGCTCCGGGCGGGGGAGAGCGTGACGCGCCGCCGCGGGGCCGGGCGGGCACGCGCCGCCAAAAGACGCCGCGGCGGCTCCTCCCCGCGCGCTCCGCCGCCGCGCCCAACCCGGTCAGACCCGCGCCCCGAACCTCGCGGCCCGCACCTCGCGGCCCGCACCCCGCGGCCGGCGTAGGGCCCGAGCCCCCCACCGCCGCCTCTTTGTCTTCACCCGCCGCGGCTCGGGGGAGGCGAACCCCAGACCGCCGGCGCGCCCGCCGTCCGGCCCTCAGACCCTAACGAGGACCGGGATGGGGAGGAAGGTGCTAGGGAAACCCGAGAGGCCTGGACTAAGGGGCTTCTCATCATCTCGGTTAGTTCCCCATTTTCTGAAAGTGTTCCCCAAATTTGCAAGTCACACCCGATAGCTCCATTCAGTCTTGACCACACGGCCTGTTAGTTTGGAGCCGATTCCCGCCCCCCAAACCCCCAGGGTGAGAAACCCTTTGAAACAAGCTAGGAGAAGCTGCCCAGAGCTGGTTAAGTTTAGGGAGCATCCTCTCTGCCCTCCTCGCCCCCCAGAGTGAGGAATCCCTGGGGGAAACGCTGAAAGGCGCTGCCTACAGCAAGTGAAGCTTGGGAAGAACCATCTCTGCTCTTCCTTTCCCATCAGGGAAAGAACGAGGGTTAAAAATCCCGTGAAACAAGCCCAGCCCTTGCACCGTTAGTTTGAGAAAAGCCTCTTTTATTCGCCCCAGCCGCTTGGACGGAAGCCCTGGTTGATGTCCCGTCCTCCCACCTCCCCCCAGGGATCTCCTTTAAAAGCTTTTGAAAGGGACTGAAGGGAAGGCAGCAACAGCCTGCTCCGGGCTGGTGCAGCGAGGGCGGCCAGCATTTCACTCCCATGGACCATGGCAACCCCAGAAGCTTGGCAGCTCCTGGGAGGAATTTGCAGCTGTCAGGGATGCCCAGGATTTTGTAGCGACTCAGGGGTGGATAAGGGGCCCGGGGCTTCCTCCTCCTCTCCGGTAGAAGGGAATAATCAGGAGGGTGACCCCTTTGCTGACCTTTATTCAAAGCACCGTGCTGCCTGGACCAACAGGCGTGCACAGAGCAGGGGGAGCAAACGACATTGAAAATGCATGGAATTCTGAACAAATAAGTAACTTTATCTGCTGGCCCCTCCCCTCGATTCACCTTTTAAGTCACAAAAATTGTGTTTCCTAATTCAACATCGCTTTAGCTTGCAAGTTGCGAGGTCAAAGTGTGGTGGCACCCGGATATCCAGTATCGATATTCCTAATCTGAAAGGCACACCTCACCCTCTCACCTGAAACACTTTTCAGCTCTCGTACACAACCTGTGTAATCACAGATGCCGTGGAAAGAGGCAAAGACCACTATTAAACGTGGGGCGCAGATATAAACACTTCCGATTTTCTCTTTTCTACTGATTCTGCCGAGCCTATCTTTATTTCTAAATTATATTTTGTTCCTTATGGACTTTTTTGCATTATTTTTGATTTTTAGAATATTATATTAAAATAGTATTCTTGACTACTGAGTTTTTAGCGCCCACTTAAATTTTGTGACCAAGGCCTAGTCCCTGTCCTACAACCAGGGCATTGACGGTGTTCAGTCCCACGGTGTGGCTGGTGTTAGGACTAAGGAAGTTGCTCAGTCCTATTTCAAAATAAGCATTCACATTCCGTTTTTAGAGCTGAGCCACTGAGCTTTGTAAAATGTCTATCTGCTGTAAGAGTATTGTAACAGCTCAATGGAGAAAACTTTGGAAGATGGAGGGAAGTGGCAGAAGTTGAAAGCCAGTAGAGGTCCCAGATCTTCATTTTACAAAGTGGGGAAGTCATTAAATACTTTTTTTTTTTGCTAGAAAAAAAAGGTTTACTGGGGCTTCCCTGGTGGCGCAGTGGTTGAGAGTCCGCCTGCCGATTCAGGGGACACAGGTTCGTGCCCCGGTCCAGGAAGATCCCACATGCCGCGGAGCGGCTGGGCCCGTGAGCCATGGCCGCTGAGCCTGCGCGTCCGGAGCCTATGCTCCGCAATGAGAGAGGCCACAACAGTGAGAGGCCCGTGTACTGCAAAAAAAAAAAAAAAAAAAAAAAAAAAGTTTACTCCTATCATTAGTGTAACCAATAAGAACAACTACAAATAGTGGTAGACCTGTGTGGAGGGGAAGAGGTAGTGGTGCTTAATCATAACACAAAGTCAATAGATAATGTCTACAGATGATAAATAAATAACAATAGAAGTATACTTTTAACCCAGTCTCTCGGCTTCTTGGCGGTAGCTGTCTCTACGGTCTTTTACTTAATTTCCAGGACTTGAATTTACCGCCATGTCCTCTGAAGAAGGGAAGCTCTTCGTGGGAGGGCTCAACTTCAACACTGATGAGCAGGCTCTGGAAGACCACTTCAGCAGCTTCGGACCTATTTCTGAGGTGGTTGTTGTCAAGGACCGGGACACTCAGCGATCCCGGGGTTTTGGCTTCATCACCTTCACCAATCCAGAGCATGCCTCAGATGCCATGAGAGCCATGAATGGAGAGTCTCTGGACGGTCGTCAGATCCGTGTAGACCACGCAGGCAAGTCGGCTCGGGGAACAAGAGGGGGTGCCTTTGGGGCCTATGGGCGTGGTCGCAGCTACTCTAGAGGTGGTGGGGACCAGGGCTATGGAAGTGGCAGGTATGACAGCCGACCTGGCGGATATGGATATGGATATGGAAGATCCAGAGACTATGGCGGCAGAAGCCAGGGTGGTTATGACCGCTACTGAGGAGGAAATTACAGGGATAATTATGACAACTGAGATGAGGCATGCACACCTAATGTAGATACACAAGGAATAAAACTTCTTCTGATCCAGGACCATCCCTCCAAATGGCTGTATTTATAAAGATTTTTGGAGCTGCACTGAAACATCTGTTTTAGTTACATCAACCTTTTTTTTTTGAGTAGAGCTCCCAAGGTAGCTTGTTAAAGACCTTTCAGAAAGTTCCATGTTTTTTTTTTTTTTAATTTTTCTCCCATTTAAAGACAAATTCTGAGACATTTGTGGAGTCTGGATATTTTTTCCTTTTTTACCAGTTTTTTAGTTAGGGCTCTCAGGAATGTTGGTTCTGGCAAAAAAATGTTTGGCCAGACTGTTTTTTTAAAAATAACATGCATCTAGGAACATTTTTAAACACCTGTGCACAATGTTTAATCATGATTAGGAAGCAATTTCTGACTGTAACTATAGGAAATGAAGAACATGATTACTTAGAGGTGTTTTTTACTCCAGATCTCTGCCTTGATTATATAGAAGTTTCTTAAAAATATTTGTGTGTCATTTTTTTTTAATACTGGAAGAAAAAAATATTCTGTTGTGTTTCATGTAGCATTTAGGATGTCTTTCACCAAGTTGATTAAAAAGATGAAAACAAACAAATAAAAAAAGAAGTATACTTTTAGAGATATGGAAGTTACCACCTGAAGAACTGAAAGCAAAAAATTAGTGGTCTCTGGGGAACAGGGTTGGGAAGATTGGCAGAACAATGTTGCTTTTCATTATAAACTCTGATGTACTTTTTTTTTTTAATTTGTTTTATTTTTGGCTGCGTTGGGTCTTCGTTGCCGCACGCAGGCTTTTCTCTAGTTGCAGGGTGCTACTCTTCGTTGCAGTGAGCGGGCTTCTCTTTGCACTGGCTTCTCTTGTTGCGGAGCGCTGGCTCTAGGTGCGCGGGCTTCAGTAGTTGTGGCACGTGGGCTCAGTAGTTGTCGCTTGCAGGCTCTAGATAGAACGCAGGCTCAGTAGTTGTGGCACACGGGCTTAGTTGCTCTGTGGCATGTGGGATCTTCCCAGACGAGGGATCAAACCCATGTCCCTTGCATTGGCAGGCGGATTCTTAACCACTGTGCCACCAGGGAAGCCCGTACTTTATTTTTAAAAACGTTCATGCATTACTTTGATTTCTGTTAAGAAAAAAAAAAAGGTATTTAAGGTCCTCAAACAAATAAATAGCGAATATTCTCTGCAAAGTGGTGGGTGTTCATAGTTTGTTTCTACACAGCCCTTTAGCTTCATTCTTTCTCTGATAGTTTCCTGCTGTACAGCAGGTTTATTATTTTGTTTATTACCTGTCTAATTCCATCCCTACTGGCATGTTTCAAGTTTCAAGAAAGAAGGATTGTTAGCTCATTGCTCTAGCTGCATCCCTAGAATACACTTGGTTCATAGTAGATTAATTTTAAAAAGGATGTAGTATAAGACTTCAGGTTGTAAGTAACTGGGGACTTTTTTCCAGTATTTTGTCTTCATGTTTTAAAAGAATAATAGGTGTTCAGTAAGTAAAATTAAAACAAGCAAACTGAAAAAACAAAACAGTTATAGTCCCATACATCCGGAGAAAATTACTATAAATAATGGTTTTAAATTAATTCATTACCATTAAAAACATTTTAAATCTTTCACTAAAGGCACAGATAGTCCTCATTGCCATTCAAAAATAACGCTCAGTATAAAATAGTGGTTGGAGAGTACTCTGTAAATTTCTAAAAAGATGTGAGGATTTATAGAGCTTTTAAAATAGAAAATGAAACAAGCTGTCAAGACAAGGACACTCTAAATTAAAAGTAAATTCTTTTCTTTTTTGTTTTCTTTCTCTTTTTTTAAGTTCCTGAACCATAACAGATAACAATTAAAAATGTAAATCCTTCAGTTATAAAATAACTGTCATGAGGATATAGCATACAATACTGTGACTACAGTTCGTAATACTCTACTGCATATTTGAAAGTTACTGAGAGAGTAAATCTTAAAAGTCTTCATCACAAGAAAGAAGATTTTTTTGCAACTGTGTCTGGTGACAGTTGTTAACTAGCCTTATTGTGGTGATTATTTCACAATATATACAAATACTGAATCATGTTTCACACATGTCAATTATACCTCAATAAAAATGTTTCATGTAACTCCTAAGAGATAGTCCATAATTAAAATAATCTTTATAAAGAAGACATAGTAATTCATTTTCACTATGCTATTTTTTTAATTACATCTACTTTTTTTAGCATTGTTTCAGAAACTAGAGTCAAATTAATTTCATTCACTCATCCATCAAATATTTACTGGCCCCCTGCTGTGTCCAGGCACTGTTCCAGGTATTGGGAGAGCATGCAGTGGAGATCAAGTACTTATCCTCCAACCTTGACTTTTACTGCTATGTGCTTTACTAAATCAAGGTGGGATAATTACTGTTCCGTGAATTCCACTGGTATTATGCCCACGGTGGATATAATGCATCAGAGCATATTCCTTGTCAATTTCATTCAACTCTGCTAAAAATTGAGAGAGAGATTTATAAAGTCAGATACAAGAAAAATGTTTAAGTGAACTCTGGTGTTTAAGGAGATACTAACATTTCCTTGCAAAGGTAAGGAGCTAGTGCTGGTTCATTTAATCAAAAAGTGACTAATCCAGAGCAAGACAGTGTCTTAAAATGCAAAGAAAGGAAACCAAAAAATAAATCCCACAATGCATGATGAAGCATTCAAACTATTTTGGACCAAAAATTAATTTTATCACTGAAACCAATTAAGACTGTCTGCCATATCTACTTTATAAAAACAATGCTCATGGTGGTGGTTTTGTGGAATTTTCAAGAAGCAAAACAATGAAAGAATGACAAGCTACTAAATTTAAATGCATAGATCACTTCTCAAGGAGAACCGTCTTATGACAACAAAAGCCGTATTGTACACATTCAGTTAACAAAGAACAATATCAGTAGGGTACCACACATCATGATGTAAACTGTATTTAGGGACTTCTAAATAGACTACTGCTTTGAGTGCGTGTACTTTCATGATGAGGGGGTTGAACAAGATGACTTATGAAGTTCCTACCACAAACATTTTTAAGATTCTGTGACTTTTATCCGGTGAAGCAAAACATTTGTGAAATCAGTGGTTGTTGCAGCAGTTTTAATCTAATGCAACAAATATTTGTTGAGTGCATGAAAAGTTGATTCTACCTTCAGCAAAAAATCAAGCAGACTCAAACAAATACACGTATATACATGTTCACAGCAGCACTCTTCACAGCCAAAAGGTGGAAGCAAGCCAAATGCCCAACAATAGATGAAAGGATAAACAAATAATGGTATATACGTACAATGCAATATTACTCAGTCAAAAAAAAAAAATGAAGTACTGATACCTGCTACAACCTGGATGAACATTGAAAACGTTACGCTGAGTGAAAGAAGCCAGACACAAGAGGTCATGTATTGTCTGACTCCACTTGTACGAAATATCCAGAAAGGATATTTATTTGAGATAGCCAGAAGTATCTAAAGCCATAGCAACAGCACATAGATAGTGGTTGCCAGTGACGCGGGGGAGAGGGAAGTTGGAATCAACAGTTTAATGAGAGGGAAGTTGGAATCAACAGGTCTCCTTTTGGGGTGAAAAAATGTTTGGAACTAGGGCTTCCCTGGTGGCACAGTGGTTGAGAGTCCGCCTGCCAATTCAGGGAACACGGGTTCATGCCCCAGTCCGGGAAGCTCCCACATGCCGCGGAGCGGCTGGGCCCGTGAGCCATGGCAGCTGAGCCTGCGCGTCCGGAGCCTATGCTCCGCAACAGGAGAGGCCACAACAGTGAGAGGCCCGCATACCGAAAAAAAAAAAAAAAAAGTTTGGAACTAGATAGAGGCAGTTGTGGCATACTAAATGCTGCTGAACTGTGTACTTTAAAATGACTAATTTTATATTATGTGAATATTATCTCAATAAAAATAAATACATAAATAAATGAAAGTAATAAACACTCAAAAAAAAAAAAAAAAGGCAAGTAGAGAATGGATGATAACCAGGCAGGTGGGAGATTTTGGAAAAGAGATTTTTTAATTGGGAGGCTGTTTGGACTAAAGTCCTTCCCAACTCTAAGAGTCTATTATTTTACAGACTGAGCTCTTCCTTAGTGTTTAATCACAACCATATTAGCTCTAAAAAGTCTAACTGTAAAAAAGAGATAAAAATTAAATTTGAACTATAAATTAAGGAAATGTGTACAGGGAATTGTCAGCTTCTGCCAGGGTTTGTATTCAAATAAAATGACTAAATCTCATTTAGACACCTTCTAGAAGGAAAGGCTCAAACTAAATAGGCAGATTTAGTACTATCCTCAATCTTACATCATGGAAATAATAAAGTGTTTGATTTCAAATAAAAAATTAAGGGACTTCCCTTGTGGCGTAGTGGTGAAGAATCCGCCTGCCAATGAAGGGGACACGGGTTCGAGCCGTGGTCCGGGAAGATCCCACATGCTGCGGAGCAACTAAGCCCATGCACCACAACTACTGAGCCCACGTGCCACAACTACTGAAGCCCGTGCGCCTAGACCCCGTGCTCCGCAACAAGAGAAGCCACCGCAATAAGAAGCCCGCGCACCACAATGAAGAGTAGCCCCCGTTCGCTGCGACTAGAGAAGCAGCAATGAAGACCCAGTGCAGCCAAAAATAAACTAATTAATTTAAAAAAAACAAATAAAAATTAATACTAGGTTAACTAGTTTAACTCATTAGTACTAAATTAACTTAATTGATTTCATGCCTCACAGTCTGTGTGGGTATGTGTGTATGTCTTTCTGAGTATACATTTATTACATGTGAAGAGTTCGATTGGATACACTTGGGTTTAAATGGTTGTCAATGAGACTCGGGATTTCCTGGGGAAAATATATTAATATTAATATAAATTAATATTTTATCATTATAAAAAAAGGAAGGTACAAAACAGTGTGCATAATATGCTATGTTTTTTCCTTAAATAAGCAAGGGAGAGATACATACCTACCTGTTTAATAGAAGTTGTCTTTTTTTTTTTTTTTTTTTTGGCCGCGCTGGCATGCAGGATCTTAGCTCCCCGACCAGGGATCCAACCCACACCCCCTGCATTGGAAGCGCAGAGTCTCAGCCACTGGCCCACCAGAGAAGTCTCTGGAAGTATTCATTTAAAATAAAATATTAATGCACATTTTTTGTCATGTTCCTCACACCTGACCTTGACCCTAAACAGCGCAAGGCATCCACTTGCCATGACTGGGAGGCGGGAGAGAAAGTGAGGTTGGGTTGTTGCCCAAGAAGAGAAAAGGAAAAGAAGTTTATATGCAGGTTTTGACATTCAAAATAGGATCTTTGCCCGCGTGCCGCAACTAAGACCCAATGCAACCAAATAAATAAATATATAAATAAATATTTTTTAAAAAATAAGATCTTTGTAATAGCTTTGTTGAGATGTCTTGATAATTCACATACTCATTGAAGTGTACAAATCAATGGTTTTTGGTATGTTACATGACTAACTTTCTCAAATTGTAATAAAAAATATATAACAAAATTTGCCACTCTAACCATTTTTAAGTGTACAGTTCAGTGACATTAGTTGCATTCACAATGTCATGCAACCTAAAATAGAATTTTGTAGAGAAAAAAAAATGGCTTGGTATTCCAGCATTGTCAAGCAAGAAAGGATTATTAAAAATTTGTTTAGCTCCCATTTGTCGGACCAAGGGCCTGGAAGACCAGAGTTTCTGCTATGAGGTACAGAAGAAACTCCTGTCCAACATTAAGACTTAGGAGGCTGGACATGGGAAGAAAGAATATGGCATCAAAGAACTAAGAGAAAATGCTGTACTTCCAGGCCTGGGAGTTGATGGAGGGAAAAGATCAAGAGAGCAGGTAAGGAAGGCAGATCTACAGGTTGAGATCTGGGGCAGGGAAGGGGGGTGGACCCCAGAACTAGACTCTTTGTCCCTACTCCACGTTTGAGAGTCTGGAAGAAAACCCTTAGCCAGGGTGGTAGTTCTATGCCAATGTTGTTAGGAAGATGGGTGGCAAGGTCAGGCATAGGTAAGATGTAGTTTGCGCTGCTGAGCCTCCCTTAGACATGAATGGCTGGTTGAGAGTTTTGTGCACCTGCTCTGGGACCCACATGATGCCCAGCATCATGGCAGAGACTCAGAGGTGCCAGCTGTGCCAGAAAGAGGAGGGAAGGCTGAGTCAGCAGGAGGAGGCTCTGAGCCAAGAAAGCATATGTTAGGAACAGACTCCAAACAAACACTGAGACACAAAATCAGGACCGCTGCCCTCAAAGAACTCAGCTGTGGCTGACATTGCTGATTACCAACCTGAGATCCTCTCCCTTCCTTTGACTTAACAAACCCCAATTATACTTGACATGACAATGTGCCCAACAATTTATGCTCACTTACTCAGGCTTTTCCTAGGAAATTCGGCTAGAGGTGCTTCTGGGAAAGCTTTTGCTTCTCTGATAAATGGAGACAGACACAGATGTCCTGTCTGGAGCCAAAGCAGCTATGTTGTCATGCCGAGGTAGTGAACATGGAGACAAAAGCCAACAGGCCAAGGTGACAGAGAAGAAAGACTGAAAGAACAGAATTCCTCTCCTAGAAAAAGAACTGTTTATCTGGGGCAAATATTTGATAAGAACAAAAATAGAGCTGCTTAGAATGATAAAATAAATACTTGAGGGTTAACGGACTTGTTGAAAAGGAACTTTGTGAAGAAAACAGAAATGGCTACTGAGGATTTTTATTGTCTTACTATATGTTGTGTGTAGCTGTGTTTTACTCCAATGTTTTAAGAAAATGTATGTCTCTATGAGTTTGAATTTGCTTTTAGGGGAAAGCCATGTAGTCCTGAGTCCTGCTCCAATGTAGACGTGGGTTCAGGGGAAACCAAAATTTACTTATAGGAGTTTTTCCTCAGTGAAGAGTCCTCAGATGACACTTGCATGGTCTGTAATGTACATAATCCATATATGAATACAAGCACAAATAGTATTTGCACATATAAATCCTTTCATTAGTCTGGACTTTGCCAGATAAGGTAGTTTATCATATTTTTATTTAACTTTCTGCATACCTAGGTAGATCTCAGGTTGAACACTGGTGCCAAGTATATGAATTATCCATTTTTTAAAATTTATTTATTTATTTATTATTATTTTTTAAATTTATTTATGGCTGTGTTGGGTCTTTGCTGCTGTGTGGTGGAAAAAAAAAATCACGATGAGATACCACTTCATGACCGCTAAGATAACAAAAATTTAAAAGGCAGACAGTAACAAGGGTTGGCCAGGATGTGAAGAAATTAGAAACTTTATAATTTGTTGGTGATAATGTAAAACGGTGCTACTACTTTGGAAAAGTAAGCAGCCTTTTGTGACTGGCCTTTTTCACTTAGCATAACGTTTTCAAAATATATCTGTATTGTCAACAAACTACTGAATATAATGAAAAAGAAGCAGACACAGATATAGAGAACAAACTAGTGGTTACTACTAGGGAGAGAGAAAGGGGGAAGGGGCAAGATAGGGGTAGGGAACAAAGAGGTACAAACTATTATGTATAAAATAAATAAGCTACAAGGATATACTGTACAGCACAGGGAGTACAGACAATATTTTATAATAACTATAAATAGAGTGTAAGCTTTAAAAATTTGAATCACTATGCTGAACACCTGAAACTTATATAATATTGTATTTCAACTCTACCTCAATAAAAACAATTAATTAAAAAAAACAAAGGGGCTTCCCTGGTGGCTCAGTGGTTAAGAATCTGCCTGCCAAAGCAGGGGACATAGGTTCGAA
This sequence comes from Hyperoodon ampullatus, assembly GCF_949752795.1. Classification (NCBI taxonomy): domain Eukaryota; kingdom Metazoa; phylum Chordata; class Mammalia; order Artiodactyla; family Ziphiidae; genus Hyperoodon; species Hyperoodon ampullatus. The sequence continues at coordinate 7,822,680 of NC_136926.1, read as the reverse complement.
CCCTGATCCGGGAAGATCCCAAATGCCACGGAGCAACTAAGCCCATGCGCCACAACTACTGAGCCTGCACTCTAGAGCCCGTGAGCCACAACTACTGAAGCCCACATGCCTAGAGCCTGTGCTCTGTAACAAGAGAAGCCACTGCAATGAGAAGCCCGCACACCGCAACGAAGAGTAGCCCCTGCTCGCCATAGTTAGAGAAAGCCCGCGCACAGCAACGAAGACCTAACGCAGTCAAAAATAAATAAATAAATAAATTTTAAAAATAAATAATAAAACCTGCCTGCCAATGCAGGGCACGCAGGTTTGAGCCCTGGTCTGGGAAGATCCCACATGCCGCGGAGCAACTAAGCCAGTGAGTCACAACTACTAAGCCTGCGCTCTAGAGCCTGGAGCCAGAACTACTGAAGCCCACGTGCCTAGAACCTGTGCTCTGCAACAAGAGAAGCCACCACGATGAGAAGCCCGTGCACCCTAATGAAGAGTAGCCCCCGCTCACTGCAACTAGAGAAAGCCCGTGAGCAGTAACAAAGACCCAAAGCAAAAAATCAATAATAATAAAATAAATTTATTAAAAAAAAACACTAAGTGGCACGATATTAGTAATTGCTGAATCTAAGTGATAGTTTATGGGCATTCATTATATTATTCATTCAATTTCCTGTATGTTGGAAAATGTATCTCTATTCCCTTCCACACTCTTATCAAAATGGTAATAAAGGGATGAAAACCCACAAGGATAAAGAGAAGGGAAGAGGGAACTTTCCTGGTGGCACAGTGGTTAAGACTCTGTGCTCCCAGTGCAGGGGGCTGGGTTCAATCCCTGGTCAGGGAACTAGATCCCACGTGCATGCCACAACTAAGGAGCCAGCAAACTGCAACTAAGGAGCCCGCCTGTCACAACTAAGACCCGGCACAACCAAATACATAAATAAATATTAAATAAATAAATAAATAAATATTTTTTAAAAAGAGAGAGAAGGTAAGAGGTGCCAGCAGTGGGTTTTTTAGCCTTTTCCAACAGCAAATTTTTGGAGGATGAAAGGCTGATAGAAGAATACCGGCCTTTAGTAGAGAGAAGGATGCTGCCAGTAACTTCAGCGAGGATACTGATAAGGGGCAGGACACTGGACCAGCACAGGCAGGAGGCACTGGGCCCCGCAAAAGATGGGGATGACTTGTGGGGCTGGCCTTAGGCTGCTGGATACTTGTGGCCACTCTTGGACTTTCAGCCTTGCTGTACCCACAGGGAATCTTTTTTATTCTTATTTTATTTATTTATTTATTTATAGAAAGTTGATGGTCTAGTTCTTTTTTTTTTTTAATTTATTTTTGGCTGTGTTGGGTCTTCATTGCTGCACGCGAGCTTTTCTCTGGTTGCGGTGAGCGGGGGCTACTCTTTGTGGCAGGGCACGGGCTTCTCATTGTGGTGGCTTCGCTTGTTGTGGAGCACAGGCTCTAGGTGCGCGCGCTTCGGTAGCTGTGGCTCACGGGCTCTAGAGCGCAGGCTCAATAGCTGTGGCACACGGGCTTAGTTGCTCCGCAGCATTTGGGATCTTCCCGGACTGGGGCTCGAACCTGTGTCCCCTGCATTGGCAGGCAGATTCTTAACCACTGCGCCACCAGGGAAGTCCCTGAAAACCTTTTTTCATTTCTTAAATTATCATTACTCTATCAAAAGTCACAAGCTGGTATTAGAACTCATCATCTCAAATCTTCAGTTTTCCCATTTGTCCACCAAGCCCTAAGATTCATGAATCTTCTTGGCATCTGAACACAGTGCTTTTTTACTTTGTAACTATGTGAAAACCATAAAAGCAAAAAATTGGCATCTTTGGTGAGGAAGTTAATTTTAGTTTAGAATGTTCCTTTTGTCATTATGGAGCAAGGCTTCAGGCTGCTGAAGTTAATTCTCCTCCCTGTGTTTATTTCAAAGAGCTTAAGTGCAAAAGAAAATTAGTTTGTATTTTTTTTTCCATTATATAATCTGTATACAGTGCTTCTGGTTTGGCAGTAAAAGTACAAACAAATGAGCAGTAACAGCAACAAAACACACACAAGCACACACACATATAGGCTTTAAAGCTAAATGCACAAAGTCACAAGACAAATTTTATCTAAATGGATTTATTCGCATGAGATATCTCCTTCAGAAAACAGAGCAAATGAAGAAGATGGTCATAGTATTGCTCAAGAGGAAGAAAAGATACAGCCTCTTCCCTGCAGGAACTTTACCTTTGCAGCTACTCATGCCTGTAAAAAGCTGCATTAGAAAACTACCTTCCAAGAAAGCCAGCCACTTACATTTTGCATGTCTTCCAGCTAAAAATACAACCAGCGTAATAACAAACAATAATGCACTGCTTCAGATCTCTGCATCTGAATAGCACAGGCTAATGACTTGCTCTAATAGTGTGTCCTTGTGAGAACAGGATGTAAAGTATTATTATCCCCATTTCACAGATTAAAGAACTGAGACCATGTAAATTAAAAGCTCAGGGCTACTGGAGTCAACAAAGGTTGAAGCTCAAAGAGTTCATTGGCCTTCCTACAAAACTGATGAGTGTGCTTTTCTGCATTCAGACTCTTGGCAGCTGTCAGGTTGAACCATGTGAAGTTGCTGGCATTCGGTTATTTTCGTGTACAAAAACAGTAACTTCACGTGGTTGAACTGAATCATTTGTTTACATTTATTGTGGCACAGTGTCTGTGCCAGTCCCAAAGAAATGCATCTCCTCTCTTTGTGGCTCTCTCCAAAACAGAAGGTCTTTGACAATCCATTGACTCTCAAACAAGTTGAGATTTTATACATTATATTACATTGAACCACTGTCCCTTGTCTGAACTACCTATTGCCATGTAACAAATTAGTCTAAAACTTAGTGGCTTAGGGGACTTCCCTGGTGGCGCAGTGGTCAAGAATCCGCCTGCCAGTTCAGGGGACACGGACTCAAGCCCTGGTCCAGGAAGATCCATGCCACGGAGCAACTAAGCCTGTGTGCCACAACTACTGAGCCTGCGCTCTAGAGCCCACGAGCCACAACTACTGAGCCCACGTGCCACAACTACTGAAGCCCGTGTTCCTAGAGCCCATGCTCCGCAGTAAGAGAAGCCACCGCAATGAGAAGCCCGCGCACCACAACGAAGAGTAGCCCCTGCTCACCACAGTCAGAGAAAGCCTGCACACAGCAACAAAGACCCAACCCAGCCAAAAATAAATAAATAAATTTTAAAAAAATTAAAAAATAAACCTTAGTGGCTTAAAACCATAAACATGATCTCACACAGTGTCTGAGGGACGGGAATCTAGGAGTGGCTTAGCTGGGTCTGCTGGCTCATGGGCTCTAAGGAGGTTACATTCAAGATGTCAGCCAGAACTGTAGTCATTCAAAGGCTTGACTGGGGCAAGAACATGCGTTCTCAGTGGTGGCTTTATTACCCCCCATGGGGATGAAAATTTGTTCTTGGATGGCAAGGTAGTTGGGGGGGACCTTGGATATTACAATGGCCCTCTAAAGCTCAACCTTACCTGACAAAATCTTATTCCTTAATAGTATTTAATTTCTTTCATTAAGGAGAAATTAAATAATTAATATGATTATATTGGAAGTTTAATATAATTTAACATTTCTCCTTAAGGGGGTTTCTTAGTCCGCTTAGGCTGCTATAACAAAATAACATAGACTGGGTGGCTTGTAAACAACAGAAATTCATTTCTCACAGTCTCGGAGGCTAGAAGTCTGAAGCCAACGTGCCAGCAGATTCAGTGTCTGGTGAGGGCCCGCGTCTTGGTTCATAGATGACCATCTCCTTGCTGTGTCCTCACGTTGTGGAAGGGGTGAAGGAGCTCTCTGGGGTCTCTTTTATTTATTTTCTTTAAAAAAAATTTTTGTTTTGGCCACGCCAGACGACACGTGGGATCACCCTAACCCAAGAACCTTTAGATCTTCATAGGCCTAGGTATTCTAACTTGGGGAGGCATCCCTAACCCCAACACACGCAGTGCTGTGTATATTTGCTGACACTTGCTATTAACAGATGTTTAAATATCTGTCCCTCTGAAAGACTTGAAATAATTTGAAACAATCTCTCATGGTTTTAATTTTTATTTTCCTGGTAACTAATGAGCTTGAGAAACTTTTCATGTGGTCACTCAATATATCTTTTTTTTCTTGAATTTTATTTTATTTTTTATACAGCAGGTTATTAGTTATCTATTTTATACATATTAGTGTATATATCTTCTTTATATGGATTGCCTCTTTATATCTGTTGCCATTATTCCATTGGATTGTCTTTAATTTTTTAAACTGATTGCAGAGGTTCTTTATATATTCTGGTTAAAAAATTTTATATGTATATAACTTTTGACTAAAGTCACTTTTGACTAAAGTCCTGATTAGGCAGTAGTATTCTCAGCCACTCTGAACTTTCAGTAACACTTCATAGCCAGCGTCTGATCTTTACCATGTTCTGCCACACCTAGTCATTAATCATGTACTTTCTCTTTCCTCCCAGGACTAGAGGTCTTATTCCTCTCTGCATAAAGAGGTCTCAGAAAAGTATATTGCATATGGTAGGTGCTACACAAACACTTATGCAATTTGCTATGTTATTCATATAAATAAGATTCAACTTGTGTCGACTTTGAATTTTATCAAACTAATGTCTCACATCAATCATGTGACACAAAACATATGACTTTAAACTCAAATGTAGTACTTCGGGTACAGACAACTCCTTGGAAGAGCAATCTGTTTTTGCAGGCCAAATGGATAGGAGCGTTTTAATAATTTAGTGCACTAAAATTGGGCCTGTTAGTATTACCATTTGACATTGTTATCCCAGTGGTTTTTTATTTTAAACACTGTCTTATTCCACTTAACTTTTTTCCTGTTCTGGAAGTTACCTGTTTTTAATCTCAGCTATTTCCAAAATATGAGTTTCGAAAGAATTTTAAAGCATGTTATCATTCATACTTTCTAGATTGTACAGATTGCATTAAGTGATTATGTGATACGTGAGAATTCTTACTTAAAAAACTGAAGAGACTTACAATACTTTGCTTGAAATATATATGGTAGTAGATTTTTTTTAAATAGCCACAATATTTTACAGTTCATCTCTTCAAGAGGCGAAATCTTTTTTTCCCATCCCTTGAATTCTGAGCTGGTCTTACCAACTTGCAATGGGATTTGGTAGAATTGATACTGTGTGACTTTCACAGTGTAGGCCTCAAGAGGTCTTGCAGCATCTGCTTCTGCCTTCCTGGAATGCTTCTGCTACTAGTAAATGAGCTCAGTCCAGATGACTGAATGGAGAGAGGGGCCCAGCTGACAACAAATACCAAGAACCCAGAAATGGGAGTGAAGTAGCTCAGACCCTCTGTCCCCAGGCAAACCACCAACTGAATGCAGCCACATAAATGAATTTAAGTGAGATGAGCGGAACTGCCCACCCAACCTACAGAATCATGAGAAATAATAAATTGTTGATGTTATAAGTCACTAAGTTTTGGGATCATCTGTTATACAGCAATAGGTAACTGATATACAATTTTTTACATATCACTAAACATTACTAAATTATTAGCCAAGTTTCAGTTATATATATCAAAAAAAAGTTAGAAGTAAAATGCCCGGAAAGCAGATGCTGGAGATCAGCGAAAGTTAAAGAATTTATTTCTTTATTTCTTTATTAATTTTTGACCGCACTGCACAGCTTGTGGGATCCTAGTTCCCTGACCAGGGATTGAACCCACACCACCGCAGTGAAAGCACTGAGTCCTAACCACTGGACCGCCAGGGAATTCCTGAAAGTTGAGGAATTTAAACAATCAACTAAATTAGATAATAAGTACATAATATTTATAAATAAATATACTAGGTGCCCTTTGGCGCATGTATATGTGATCATGGAACGGAATATATCATTGTCCTTAGGGTTAATAATGAGATAACTTCCTCAATAACTCCTCAATAATAATGAATAACTTCCTTAATAACTCAGAAAAATGAAAGAAGAAATGTTTTTTTAAAATAATTATTCAATTTGAGACACAGATATAGAGAACAAACGTATGGACACCAAGGGGGGAAAGCCGCGGGGGGTGGTGGTGTGATGAATTGGGCGATTGGGATGGACATGTATACACTGATGTGTATAAAATTGATGACTAATAAGAACCTGCTGCATAAAAAAACAAACAAACAAACCAAAAAAACAACTAATACTAAACTTTCTTTGGGTTATTTGTATGGAAATATGTTAATATAAATGTTTCAGACATTAAAAAAATAATAATAATAATTATTCAAGGATGCAAGTTCTTAGACGATTGGATTACTGCCCACAGACTCAATCTTCACTCTACTTTAAAAATCAGTACAACAGGGGCTTCCCTGGTGGCGCAGTGGTTGAGAGTCCGCCTGCCAATGCAGGGGACACGGGTTCGTGCCCCGGTCCGGGAAGATCCCACATGCTGCGGAGCGGCTGGGCCCGTGAGCCATGGCTGCTGCGCCTGTGCATCCGGAGCCTGTGCTCCACAACGGGAGAGGCCACAACAGTGAGAGGCCCGCGTACCACAAAAAAAAAAAAAAAAAAAAAAATCAGTACAACAAAAAGAGAAAGCTACATCCCAATATTTTTATAAATATAGATGTAAAATTCTCAACAAAATACTAGCAAATTGAATCTACCAATACATAAAAAAGATTACACATCACGTTCAGGTGAGATTTATCCCAAGAATGCAAAGTTGGTTTAACATCTGAAAATCAGTTAATGAAATACACTGTATCAATAGAATAAAGGACAAAACCCACACAATCTCAATGCAGAAAAGGTATCTGACAAAATTCAACACTGCTTCATGAGAAAACATTCAATGAACAAGGAAATCAACATAACCCATCCCACCATAACTGATGAATTTTCAGTAGATCGTTTGTTTTGTGCCTGCGGTTTTTCATGTATTCCTTTGTAAAATACACTTGGTTGCAACTTCTTGAAAGCACAATAAGGTCTATCTTTGCCTACACACCCTACATACAACTGAGAGTGAATCATTCACACAAAGCATATTGAACATGAGGGTAATTTTGCTCTAAATAAAGAATGAGCTTAGGAGATTGCTTTGGTTCCTCAAAAATGAAACGCAGTTCATGGTGAAGGAAACCTAAGTGAGGACAAAACACAGACATTCACGAGTCGGAAGGGACCTTAGAGTTTAAGGGACCTTTAAACTCTTACCTTATGCATGAATCCACTTCTCTGCCAAGATGCCAGCCAATCTCTAAAAGGTAAAAACAAGTAGGATATTTCAACTTCCAAATCTAGTCACTTAACCAACAAGAATTTATTGAGCATTTACTAATGTGCCAGGCAATGTTCTAGGCGCTTGGGACATATCAGTGGAAAAAAGATCCCTGCGCCTGTGGAACTTAAATTCTAATAGGAGATGGAAGTCAATAAACAATAACCAAGGGCTTCCCTGGTGGCGCAGTGGTTAAGAATCCACCTGCCAATGCAGGGAACACGGGTTCGAGCCCTAAGCCCATGCGCCACAACTACTGAGCCTGCGCTATAGAGCCCATGAGCCACAACTACTGAAGCCTGCGTGCCTGGAGCTTGTGCTCCACAACAAGAGAAGCCACTGGAAAGAGAAGCCCGTGCACCGCACTGAAGCGTAGCCCCCGCTCACCACAACTAGAGAAAGCCCGTGCACAGCAATGAAGACCCAAGGCAGCCAAAAATAAATAAATAAAATAAATAAATGTATTAAAAAGTAAACAATAACCAAGGTAATTGTATAATATGTTAGAAAGTGAAAAATGCTTACAGAGAAGAGAGTAAATCAAGGGAAATTGGGAACAATTGGGTGGTGTGTGTGTGAGTGTGTCTAGACTTTTAAATCGGTGGTCAGGGTGGCCTCATTGAGAAGGTGAAATTTAAGCACAGACTTGAAGGAGCTGAGGAACGTAGCCAATTGCATTTCAGGGGAAAAGCAGTCCAGGCAGAGGAAACAGCCAGAACAAATTCCCTAAGGGAGGCCTGAGACACCTCTCCTCCGATTGCTCTAACGTGAGCTTCTTAACTGTGAGTCCGCACACCTTTCGGATAGAATTCAGGGAAACTTAACATTTCTTTCGATTATGATCACTGGCAACAGTTTCTGCTCCTACCAATGCCTGCTGTGCCTGTCCTGATCCTGATTCTCTAAGTCATGCAACCACATTACGCTTCAACCACCCTAACATAGTAGGGCCTCAGGATTGCGCCGTATGTTCTCATATAAAGACATTAAAGGAGGATAAACAACAGGGTCTTACTGTAGAGCACAGGGAACTCTATTCAATATCCTGTGATAAACCAGAATGGAAAAGAGTATGAAAAATATACATACATATGTATAACTGAGTTACTTTGCTGTACCACAGAAATTAACACAACATTGTAAATCAACTATACGTCAATAAAATAAAAAAAAAAAATCAACAGAGGGACTTCCCTGGCTGTCCAGTGGTTAAGACTCTATGCTTTATGTTGGAAATTCTAGAACAGGCAAAATTAATCTGTGGTGACAGAAAGCCAGTCAGCGATTGCCTGGGGCAGGGGCTGGGGCAGCTGCAGAAAGGCGTGAGGAAACTTTTCGGAGTTGAAAATGTCCCATGTCTTGATTACACCAGTGTATACATTTGTCAAAACTCACAGAGTGGTATACTTAAAATGGGTGTGTTTTACTGCATGTAAATTATACTTTAGTAAAGTTTATTCAAAAAAAAAAAAAAAAGACGCTATGCTTTCACTGCAGGGGGCATGGGTTGGATCCCTCCTCAGGGAACTAAGATCCCGCAAGCCACACGGTGCACTCCCCACCAAAACAAAAAACATTAAAGTAAACTGGACCAGTACAAGAAACAGAATTGTACTTGGTGCAGAGAGTCAAAGATCAGGACAGGCATGGAAGGCACGAGGTAGGAACAGAAGGACACTTGTTAGAAGCCTGTGAGAAATTTGCCCCAGGTCTAATCCCACAACCTGTGGTAATCCAGTTTCATTTGTCATTCTCACTTATGACTCATGAACTAGCCTCCACTGAAAACTTTAAGGACTCACTCTAGCATGATGTCACCCCTCTGGAGGAGCAATCTCAGCCGTCCACAGTGATAGAAACCTGAGTCAGGGTTGGACCCTTGCTTTTTCAGTAATTCCTCATATTATAAAAATCACGGGACTTCCCTGGTGGCGCAGTGGTTAAGAATCCACCTGCCAATCCCACTACTGGGCATATACCCTGAGAAAACCATAATTCAAAAAGAGACATGTACCAAAATGTTCATAGCAGCCCTATTTACAATAGCCTGGAGATGGAAACAACCTAAGTGTCCATCATCGGATGAATGGGTAAAGAAGATGTGGCACATATATACAATGGAATATTACTCAGCCATAAAAAGAAACGAAATTGAGTTATTTGTACTGAGGTGGATGGACCTAGAGTCTGTCATACAGAGTGAAGTAAGTCAGAAAGAGAAAGACAAATACTGTATGCTGACACATATATATGGAATTTAAGAAAAAAAAATGTCATGAAGAAAATAGGGGTAAGACAGGAATAAAGACACAGACCTACTAGAGAATGGACTTGAGGATATGGGGAGGGGGAAGGGTAAGCTGTGACAAAGTGAAAGAGTGGCATGGACATATATACACTACCAAACGTAAGGTAGATAGCTAGTGGGAAGCAGCCGCATAGCACAGGGAGATCAGCTCGGTGCTTTGTGACCGCCTGGAGGGGTGGGCTAGGGAGGGTGGGAGGGAGACGCAAAAGGGAGGGGATATGGGAACATATGTATATGTATAACTGATTAAATTTGTTATAAAGCAAAAAAAATAAAAATTAAAAAAAAAAAAAAAAGAATCCACCTGCCAATGCAGGGGACATGGGTTCGATCCCTGGTCTGGGAAGATCCCACATGCCCCAGAGCAACTAAGCCCGTGCGCCACAACTACTGAGCCTGTGCTCTAGAGCCCATGAGCCACAACTACTGAGCCCATGTGCCACAACTACTGAAGTCCGTGCGCCTAGAGGCCGTGCTCTGCAACAAGAGAAGCCACTGCAATGAGAAGCCTGCGCACTGCAACGAAGAGTAGCCCCCGCTAGCCACAACTAGAGAAAGCCCGCGCGCAGCAACGAAGACACAAAGCGGCCATAAATAAATAAATAATCTTATTTTAAAAAAAAATCCCAAACGTAGCCAGATTGTTGATTGTTAATTTTGCTTAAAAAATGCACTTCTGGGGACTTCCGTGGTGGCACAGTGGTTAAGAATCCGCCTGCCAATGCAGGTGACACAGGTTCAAGCCCTGGTCCGGGAAGATCCCACATGCTGCGGAGCAACTAAGCCCGTGCGCCAAAACTACTGAGCCTGCACTCTAGAGACCGCGTGATACAACTACTGAGCCCGCGCGGCTAGAGCCCATGCTCTGCAACAAGAGAAGCCACTGCAATGAGAAGCCCGCGGACACCGCAACTAGAGAAAGCCTGTGTGCAGTGATGAAGACCCAACACTGACAAAAAAATAAAAAGAACGAAGAGTAAAAGATATAGACATTTCATAGAAGAAATAAAAATTGCAAATAAATCAGATTTATAATCTAGAAATAATGCATCCTATGCACATATTTCCATAAATATTCAAAGATTTACCTCTAAAAGTGTTCACTGCAGCATTGTTAATATTGTAAACAGTATTTAATAAAATATGGTATACTACTACACATCCATTAATAATAAAAATTTAGATTTTAAATACTGACAAGGCAAGTATAGTATAATCTCACTTTTGTTAAAACACACATTAATATATACAACACATTAATAAAAAATTCTTAGTTACATGTATTTGCTCAGGAAGAAGATATACCAAACTCTGAACACGATTTTCTCTGAAAGTTGTGATTATAAAGGACTTTCACTTTATAATATCCTGTTTTGTTTGAATTTATAAAACAAATATGTATTATATTTATAATCCACAACAAAATCAAGAATTTCCATTTTGGGAAAGAAAAAAACTTGGGGAGTTTAGAAAATTATCTGGTAAGAAAATACATTTCTATGCTGTATGGAGAAAAATGTTGTGTGCTTTCTCTATGGGTTATTTTCCTTCAAATTTATGGCTTTATTATTTCTTCTGCTTACCATTCTAAAAGTAAACTGTTTTTTTGGCCATGCTGCATGGCATGTGGGATCTTATTCCCCGACAAGGGATCGAACCCATGGCCCCTGCAGTGGAAGTGTGGAGTCTTAACCACTGGGCTGCCAGGGAAGTTCCAAAAGTAAACATTTTAAACAGAGAAATCAAGTATCTTATTTTATTCTTTAAATGGTTATGAAAGGATCTAATTTAATTGCAAATAAAAATGTCTTAGAAGTTGGATCTAATGCACAGACACTGAACGTCAGCTAACAGAAGGGTATGGGAGGTGACTTTTACAGAGAGGCTATTTTCTAAATTATAAAATCCACAGATTCTAATTCCAAGGGTGGATGACAAAGACATGCTCAGCCAGAGTAGGAATAGGGGGTGATGAAATAAAATTCATACTTTAAGGCAAGACAAGAACAATTTAAACATAAAATTTTTCTCTGCTGGTTTGGGTCTCCTCCCTCCCCTCTCGTGTGTACTGTGTATCCGTATTGTGTATTAACCAGGCCTTCACAATGACAAAAAAAAATACCTGCTCGACTATAAAGATCAGTTTTTCTTCTTCTGGCTCCAAACATGTAACTCCTTAGATCACTTTACTTATCGAAGGCCTTATTAATGTTATTAGCTGTATTATTTATATTCTGCCTATTTTACAAGGTTATTGTTTCTTGCCTTACCAAATGTGTGACTGAGCCTCTGATAAAAATAATGACTAGGTGACTTGAAACGATTAATCAAATATATAGTTTGATAAGATCAGTGACTGTAATAGTGTAGCTCTAGATATGGGAAGAAGCAACAAGAAGGAACCATTTCTTGGACCATAACAGACCAGTAAGACAGGTGGTCCAGAGGCCTTTGGTTACCGTTAACAGGGGCCTAGTTCAGCACACTGAGTGGCTTATCAACGAAATCCTCGCCTGACCTGGAAATGAGGATTCCTAGTGCCATGGGACAAAGTGGTCACAAAATGCCCCCCCAAAGCCTTAGTCAAAATTAAGACCAAAAGGGAGGGGATTGTAAACTAAAGAATGTTGCCCACCATTCAGTTCTACAAGGGCCAAGTCCTTGGCCACTGCAGTCACTGACCTACAATACATCCTGAAAGGAATTCAGGGCAAAGATCAGGATGAGACACTGTGTGCTCTGGGAAAACTGGCAGAACTGGCTCTTGGATAGGTATTTTCAGGAGAAAATGTTATGAGCCCAGTTTCTTGCATCTTCCCATATGCAGAAAAACACTAAAACCATTAACTAAGGTATCTGTTCCTTTCGAATAGCAGTAAACTTCTACTAAGATGTGTGCACATACCCCTTCACCAAAATCACATACATCCTGACCTCCCCCCTTACCTCTTTGGAACAGTCCTCAGAGCTTTCTGAAAGACTGTCTCCCAGGTTATAGTCCTCAGGTTGGCTTGGATAAAACATTCCATTTCTTTCTTAGATTGACTTTTTTTTTTTTTCTTTCTTTTTTTGCGGTACGCGGGCCTCTCACTGCTGTGGCCTCTCCCGTTGCGGAGCACAGGCTCCGGACACGCAGGCTCAGCGGCCATGGCTCACGGGCCTAGCCACTCCGCGGCATGTGGTATCCTCTCGGACCGGGGCACGAACCCGTATCCCCTGCATCAGCAGGCGGACTCCCATCCACTGCACCACCAGGGAAGCCCTCTTATTGATTACATTTTTCATCGATAAGAGGGAGAACTTTTAGCTTAATCTAATTTTACGGCCTCACTCCATTTCCGCCAGCTCCCTCCCACAAAATGCAGTTATTTCTTTTTTTTTTTAATGGTTAAGATGGAAATTTTATGTGACATATTTTCCTATAATAAATGTAATTTTTTTCACACACACTGTATTTTATTTTTACAGGAGATAAATAAACTGACACAAAGCACTGTAAATGGATGACCACAACAAAAGCAACAATGATTGCAATTACCAAACACGAAACACACTCATACTATGTCATAATATTGACATTCAGTCCAGTAATCCTCCACTGTAACAGCTCCTTACTTTGCAGTGAATATTGATTTGTATATTTTTTGCCTCTGAGTCCTTGTGGGATTTTTCTTTCTTTCTTTTTTTTTTTTTTAAAGAAGATGTGGGGGGTAGGAGTTAATTAATTAATTAATTAATTATTGCTGTGTTGGGTCTTCATTTCTGTGCCAGGGCTTTCTCTAGTTGTGGCAAGCGGGGGCCACTCTTCATCGCGGTGCGTGGGCCTCTCACTATCGCGGCCTCTCTTATTGCGGAGCACAGGCTCCAGACGCGCAGGCTCAGCAGTTGTGGTTCACGGGCCTAGTTGCTCCGTGGCATGTGGGATCTTCCCAGACCAGGGCTCGAACCCGTGTCCCCTGCATTAGCAGGCAGATTCTCAACCACTGCGCCACCAGGGAAGCCCCTTTCTTTTTTTTATTCAAACAGAAAGTCACAAAAATTATAATCATCCTCATCAGTTCACTCAGTCCCATGTAATTAATTTCTTTTTTCATCTTGATCTTTCGTTAGCACTTTTATGAATTCATCAGCTTTCCATTAGAGTTCTGAAAATGCTTATTCATTCAGTTCAGCAGTATAGTCAGTTACCAGAAACCTGTACTTGTCAGAGTCTTTTCCATGAATTCCTTGAAGATGAAACCCTTTTATAGGAACATTTTTGTGAAAGCACCAGAGTACACCCAGAACTGTCTGTAAATGACAAAAGACTTAAAAAGGACCACGGTTAAAGATTTGATGAAAGTTCATAATAATGCGATTGACAAGGAAATTTAGTTATTTCTGAGATATACATTTTAAAGTAATAACTAGAATTATGACTTATAACATTACACCAGAACATATAAGATTTGTAGAAATTTCATGTAATGTCTGAAACATTTATATTAACATATTTCCATACAAATAACCCAAAGAAAGTTTAGTATTAGTTGGTTTTTTTTATTGTTTTTTTTTTTATATTGCAGGTTCTTATTAGTCATCACTTTTATACACATCAGTGTATACATGTCAATCCCAATCTCCCAATTCAGCACACCACCATCCCCACCCCACCACGGTTTTCCCCCCTTGGTGTCCATACTTTTGTTCTTTACATCTGTGTCTCAACTTCTGCCCTGCAAACCAGTTCATCTGCAACATTTTTCTAGGTTCCACATACATGCGTTAATATACGATATTTGTTTTTCCCTTTCTGACTTACTTCACTCTGTATGACAGTCTCTAGATCCATCCACGTCTCAAAACATGACTCAGTTTCGTTCCTTTTTATGGCTGAGTAATATTCCATTCTACATAGGTACCACATCTTCTTTATCCATTTGTCTGTTGATGGGCATTTAGGTTGCTTCCATGACCTGGCTATTGTAAATAGTGCTGTGATGAACATTGGGGTGCATGTGTCTTTTTGAATTATGGTTTTCTCTGGGTATATGCCCAGTAGTGGGATTGCTGGATCATATGGTAATTCTATTTTTAGTTTTTTAAGGAACCTCCATACTGTTCTCCATAGTGGCTGTATCAATTTACATTCCCACCAACAGTGCAAGAGGGTTCCCTTTTCTCCACACCCTCTCCAGCATTTGTTGTTTGTAGATTTTCTGATGATGCCCATTCTAACTGGTGTGAGGTGACACCTCATTGTAGTTTTGATTTGCATTTCTCTAATAATTAGTGATGTTGAGCAGCTTTTCATGTGCTTATTGGCCATCTGTATGTCATCTTTGGAGAAATGTCTATTTAGGTCTTCTGCCCATTTTTGGACTGGTCTTTTTGTTTCTTTAATATTGAGCTGCATGAGCTGTTTATATATTTTGGAGATTAATCCTTTGTCCATTGATTCATTTGCAAATATTTTCTCCCATTCTGAGGGTTGTCTTTTAATCTTGTTTATGGTTTCCTTTGTTGTGCAAAAGCTCTGAAGTTTCATTAGGTCCCATTTGTTTATTTTTGTTTTTATTTCCATTACTCTAGGAGGTGGATCAAAAAAGATCTTGCTGTGATTTATGTCAAAGAGTGTTCTTCCTATGTTTTCCTCTAAGAGTTTTATAGTGTCCAGTCTTACATTTAGGTCTTGAATCCATTTTGAGTCTATTTTTGTGTATGGTGTTAGGGAGTGTTCTAATTTCATTCTTTTACATGTAGTTGTCTGCTTTTCCCAGAACCACTTATTGAAGAGACTGTCTTTTCTCCATTGTATATCTTTGCCTCCTTTATCATAGATTAGTTGACCATAGGTGCATGGGTTTACCTCTGGGCTTTCTATCTTGTTCCATTGATCTATGTTTCTGTTTTTGTGCCAGTACCATATTGTCTTGATTACTGTAGCTTTGTAGTATAGTCTGAAGTCAGGAAGTTGGATTCCTCCAGCTCCGTTTTTTCCCTCAAGACTGCTTTGGCTATTTGGGGTCTTTTGTGTCTCCACACAAATTTTAAGATGATTTGTTCTAGTTCTGTAAAAAATGCCATTGGTAATTTGATAGGGATTGCATTGAATCTGTACATTGCTTTGGGTAGTATAGTCATTTTCACAATATTGATTCTTCCAATCCAAGAACATGGTATATCTCTCCATCTGTTTGTATCATCTTTAATTTCTTTCATCAGTGTCTTATAGTTTTCTGCATACAAGTCTTTTGTTTCCCTAGGTAGGTTTATTCCTAGGTATTTTATTCTTTTTGTTGCAATGGTAAATGGGAGTGTTTCCATAATTTCTCTTTCAGATTTTTCATCATTAGTGTATAGGAATGCAAGAGATTTCTGTGCATTAATTTTGTATCCTTCAACTTTACCAAATTCACTGATTAGCTCTAGTAGTTTTCTGGTGGCATTTTTAGGATTCTCTATGTATAGTATCATGTCATCTGCAAAGAGTGACAGTTTTACTTCTTCTTTTCCAATTTGTATTCCTTTTATTTCTTTTTCTTCTCTGATTGCCGTGGCTAGGACTTCCAAAACTATGTTGAATAATAGTGGTGAGAGTGGATATCCTTTTCTCGTTCCTGATCTTAGAGGAAATGCTTTCAGTTTTTCACCATTGAGAATGATGTTTGCTGTGGGTTTGTCGTATATGGCCTTTATTATGTTGAGGTTGGTTCCCTCGATGCCCACTTTCTGGAGAGTTTTTATCATAAATGGGTGTTGAATTTTGTCAAAAGCTTTTTCTGCATCTATTGAGATGATCATATGGTTTTTATTTTTCAATTTGTTAATATGGTGTATCACATGGATTGATTTGCGTATATTGAAGAATCCTTGCATCCCTGGGATAAATCCCACTTGATCATGGTGTATGATCCCTTTAATGTGTTGTTGGATTCTGTTCGCTAGTATTTTGTTGAGGATTTTTGCATCTATATTCATCAGTGATATTGGCCTGTAATTTTCTTTTTTTGTAGTATCTTTGTCTGGTTTTGGTATCAGGGTGATGGTGGCCTCGTAGAATGAGTTTGGGAGTGTTCCTTCCTCTGCAATTTTTTGGAAGAGTTTGAGAAGGATGGGTGTTAGCTCTTCTCTAAATGTTTGATAGAATTCACCTGTGAAGCCATCTGGTCCTGGACTTTTGTTTGTTGGAAGATTTTTAATCACAGTTTCAATTTCATTACTTGTGATTGGTCTGGTCATATTTTCTATTTTTTCCTGGTTCAGTCTTGGAAGGTTATACCTTTCTAAGAATTTGTCCATTTCTTCCAGGTTGTCCATCTTATTGGCATAGAGTCGCTTGTAGTAGTCTCTTAGGATGCTTTGTATTTCTGCGGTGTCTGTTGTAACTTCTCCTTTTTCATTTCTAATTTTATTGACTTGAGTCCTCTCCCTCTTTTTCTTGATGAGTCTGGCTAATGGTTTATCAATTTTGTTTATCTTCTCAAAGAATCAGCTTTTAGTTTTATTGATCTTTGTTATTGTTTTCTTTGTTTCTATTTCATTTATTTCTGCTCTGATCTTTATGATTTCTTTCCTTCTGCTAACTTTGGGTTTTGTTTGTTCTTCTTTCTCTAGTTCCTTTAGGTGTAAGGTTAGATTGTTTACTTGAGATTTTTCTTGTTTCTTGAGGTAGGCTTGTATAGCTATAAACTACCCTCTTAGAACTGCTTTTGCTGCATTCCATAGGTTTTGGATGGTCGTGTTTTCATTGTCATTTGTCTCTAGGTATTTTTTAATTTCCTCTTTGATTTCTTCAGTGATCTCTTGGTTATTTAGTAACGTATTGTTTAGCCTCCATGTGTTTGTGTTTTTTACATTTTTTTCCCTCTAATTCATTTCTAATCTCATAGCGTTGTGGTCAGAAAAGATGCTTGATATGATTTCAATTTTCTTGAATTTACTGAGGCTTGATTTGTGACCCAAGATGTGATCTATCCTGGAGAATGTTCCATGTGCACTTGAGAAGAAAGTGTAATCTGCTGGTTTTGGATGGAATGTCCTATAAATATCAATTAAATCTATGTGGTCTATTGTGTCATTTAAAGCTTCTGTTTCCTTATTTAGTTTCATTTTGGATGATCTGTCCATTGGTGTAAGTGAGGTGTTAAAGTCCCCCAGTAGGGCTTCCCCAGTGGTGCAACGGTTGAGAATCCGCCTGCCAATGCAGGGGACATGGGTTCGATCCCTGGCTCGGGAAGATCCCACATGCCACAGAGCAACTAAGCTCGTGTGCCACAAGTACTGAGCCTGTGCTCTAGAGCCCGTGAGCCACAACTACTGAGCCCATGTGCCACAACTACTGAAGCCCGTGTGCCTAGAGCCCATGCTCCACAATGAGAGAAGCCACTCCAATGAGAAGCCCGTGCACCGCAACGAAGTGTGGCCCCTGCTCGCCGCAACTAGAGAAAGCCCGCATGCAGCAACGAAGACCCAACACAGCCATAAATAAATAAATAAATAAATAAAATTTTAAAAAATAATAAAGTAAAAAATAAAGTCCCCCACTATTATTGTGTTACTGTTGATTTCCTCTTTTATAGCTGTTAGCAGTTGCCTTATGTATTGAGGTGCTCCTATGTTGGGTGCATATATATTTATAATTGTTATATCTTCTTCTTGGATTGATCCCTTGATCATTATGTAGTGTCCTTCCTTGTCTCTTGTAACATTCTTTATTTTAAAGTCTATCTTATCTGATATGAGTATTGCTACTCCAGCTTTCTTTTGATTTTCATTTGCATGGAATATCTTTTTCCATCCCCTCACTTTCAGTCTGTATGTGTCCCTAGGTCTGAAGTGGGTCTCTTGCAGACAGCATATATATGGGTCTTGTTTTTGTACCCATTCAGCAAGCCTGTGTCTTTTGGTTGGAGCATTTAATCCATTCACATTTAAGGTAATTATTGATATGTATGTTCCTATGACCATTTTCTTAATTGTTTTGGGTTTGTTTTTGTAGGTCCTTTTCTTCCCTTGTGTTTCCCACTTAGAGAAGTTCCTTTAGCATTTGTTGTAGAGCTGGTTTGGTGGTGCTGAATTCTCTTAGCTTTTAGTTGTCTGTAAAGCTTTTGATTTCTCCATCGAATCTGAATGAGATCCTTGCCAGGTAGAGTAATCTTGGCTGTAGGTTCTTCCCTTTCATCACTTTAAGTATAACATGCCACTCCCTTCTGGCTTGTAGAGTTTCTGCTGAGAAATCAGCTGTTAACCTTATGGGAGTTCCCTTGTATGTTATCTGTCGTTTTTCCCTTGCTGCTTTCAATACTGTTTCTTTGTCTTTAATTTTTGCCAATTTGATTACTATATGTCTCAGCCTGTTTCTCCTTGGGTTTACCCTGTATGGGACTCGCTGCACTTCCTGGACTTGGGTGGCTATTTCCTTTCCCATGTTAGGGAAGTTTTCGACTACAATCTCTTCAAATATTTTCTCTGGTCCTTTCTCTCTCTCTTCTCCTTCTGGGACCCCTATAATGCGAATGTTGTTGTGTTTAATGTTGTCCCAGAGGTCTCTTAGGCTGTCTTCATTTCTTTTCATTCTTTTCTCTTTATTCTGTTCCGCAGCAGTGAATTCCGCCATTCTGTCTTCCAGATCACTTATCCATTCTTCTGCCTCAGTTATTCTGCCATTGATTCCTTCTAGTGTAGTTTTCATTTCAGTTATTGTATCGTTTGTTCATCTCTGTTTGTTTGCTCTTTAATTCTTCTAGGTCTTTGTTAAATATTTATTGCATCTTCTTGATCTTTGCCTCCATTGTTTTTCCAAGGTCCTGGATCATCTTCACTATCATTATTCTGAGTTCTTTTTCTGGAAGGTTGCCTATCTCCACTTCATTTAGTTGTTTTTCTGGGGTTTTATCTTGTTCCTTCATCTGGTACATAGCCCTCTGCCTTTTCATCTTGTCTGTCTTTCTGTGAATGTGGTTTTTGTTCCACAGGCTGCAGGATTGTAGTTCTTCTTGCTTCTGCTCTCTGCCCTCTGGTGGATGAGGCTATCTAAGAGGCTTGATGGGAGGGTCTGGTGATGGGGAGAGCTGACTGTTGCTCTGGTGGGCAGAGCTCAGTAAAACTTTAATCTGCTTGACTGGTGATGGGTGGGGCTGGGTTCCCTCCCTGTTGGTTGTTTTGCCTGAGGAAACCCAACACTGGAGCCTACCTCAGCTCTTTGGTGGGGCTAATGACAGACTCTGGGAGGGCTCACACCAAGGATTACTTCCCAGAACTTCTGCTGCCAGTGTCCTTGTCTCCATGGTGAGCCACAGCCACCCCCACCCCCGCCTCTGCAGGAGACCCTCCAACAGTAGCAGGTAGGTCTGGTTCAGTCTCCCCTGGGGTCACTGCTCCTTCCCCTGGGTCCCAATGTGCACACTACTTTATGTGTGCCCTCCAAGAGTGGAGTCTCTGTTTCCCCCAGTCCTGTCGAAGTCATGTAATCTATTCCCACTAGGCTTCAAAGTCTAATTCTCTAGGAATTCCTCCTCCCGTTGCCAGACCCCCAGGTTGGAAAGCCTGGCCTGACGTGGGGCTCAGAACCTTCACTCCAGTGGGTGGACTTCTGTGGTATAAGTGTTCTCCAGTCTGTGAGTCACCCACCCACCAGTTATTATGGGATTTGATTTTACTGTGATTGCGCCCCTCCTACCGTCTCATTGTGGCTTCTCCTTTGTCTTAAGATGTGGGGTATCTTTTTTGGTGAGTTCCATCCAGTGTCTTCCTGTCGATGATTGTCCAGCAGCTAGTTGTGATTCTGGTGTTCTCGCAAGAGAGAACGAGAGCACTTCCTTCTACTCCGCCATCTTGGTTCCTCTCCAATGCAGTTATTTCTTTAGGAGACAAAAAAAGATATTTCCTTTAAGACAGCTTTCACTTTTTTCCCCTCCAGTCCAATATTTCAATATAAACATTCTAGCTAGAGTGCTGATTTTCAAAACATGCTTGGTTCAGAGACTTCCACATTATTAAGACTATAGAAACGGCTCTGTAATTAAGAACTATTTAGAAACCCTTTAACAAAATAATTTAATCCTAAACATTTAAAAGTGAGTTTATACCAGTAAATCAAACGAATATATTAAGTTGAAGAAAAAATAATTTTCTTAAATGCTAAAGAAAAACACAGCCTGTGTGGACACGCGTTCTTGGGAACTGAGTCCTACCTTACAAATCCACAATTGTTACAATACCCTTGATGGTTTTATGTGCTAATGATAACCTACAAAGTATGAGACAGAAGGGCAAAATGATTCCACCAGAGACGCTGAAGAACAGAACCAACTAGGAGGAAGCCTCTTATTGGCACAAAGTACACTGTACTTTGACCACGTAAGGACATGCAACATTTGAAAAAAGAAATCAGTCCTTCAGTATTTTAGTAAGGACGGTGACTTCTTTCCACTTATTTGCTCAAGGAGATGACAAAGAGCTGGCCTCATTTTAGCAGCCTGTATGACAATTCACGTTCCTTTTCACCGAAGGCAAAGATTAGAAACAGGCCCCCACCCCGGCTCCCAGTCCATCCTGAAGTGCAAGTGTTTGGTTATGACCTCACCTCTCCACCCCTGGAGACCTGTCACAGCATGGCCAAGTCCAAACAACTCACTCCTCCACCCACCACTGTCTTCCTAATATGCAAATACACCAAACAAGGATGCATTTAAAAAATGGGGCACTTTCTTAAGGCAACCACTTTCCATTTTTCTGGGTTCACTTCTATAAAATATCTCCTCTCAAATTATTCTGAATTCTGCTTTAGGATTTCACTTCCTAAAATACCACTTGGATGAGGTCATTTCACATTGCAAGATCTTTAGCAGATCCTTTGTCTTAATAAAATTCAAATCCCTTAGCAAAGCAATCAAGAGTTCTTAGCATCAATGAATAAACAATACTTTGAAGTCTTTTTTTTTTCTACCATCCTACATTTCTTGAGTGTTCCTGCTTGGTTTTACTCATGCCATTTCTTGTGTATTTCTTTTTTTTTTTTTCTTTTTTCTTTTTTTTTTTTTGCGGTACGCAGGCCTCTCACTGTTGTGGCCTCTCCCGTTGCGGAGTACAGGCTCCGGACGCACAGGCTCAGCAGCCATGGCTCACGGGCCTAGCCGCTCTGCGGCATGTGGGATCTTCCCAGACTGGGGCACGAACCCGCGTCCCCTGCATCGGCAGGCGGATTCTCAACCACTGCGCCACCAGGGAAGCCCCATTTCATGTGTATTTCAACGCTCATTTTGTCTATGGAAATCTGTAGCTCTACCTACCTTTTTAAAGGATTAGCTCAAAGGTTCTCTTTTCAGAAGTCTTCAAATACCCTCCAAACGAATACTGAAACCACTGGCCCTGTGAATTTAAAGCCAGTCCTTCCTAGGTGCCTCTCCCACCACCCCCAAAATAGCCCAGGTACCTTGCCCGCTTCACATGGCCACATGATCCATCTCCTAAGAGGAAACCATCCATTTTCTCCTGCTAGTAGCCAAGCTCCTCTTAAAACAGATTCTATGATTTTCTTCTTTTAATGCCCCAAAGCACATAGAACAACTCAAGTGTGCCCTCAATAAGTAACTGGATAAATAGAGAAATAGGAGTCAATTTTTTAAGAAACTAGTGATTTACAGAGCTTTTAACAGAGAGGCAGTTTAATGGTTAAGAGCATGGATAGGGGGGTCAGAGTGATCTGGATTTAGATTCACCAGGTTACTCAGCCACTGTGTGTCTTAGGCATTTCCTCCAAAAATGAAGTTAATGATCCCTACTTAATATGGCGATTGTGACAATGGGGTAATAAAGCACAAAGAACCTCAACATGATTGTCTGTGGGACATGCTAGATAGATAACTGTTAGATTATCTCTGGTGTCATAGGAGACACTGCACAATGCGGTGCTTAAGGGGCATTTAAACAACTACTTCTGTGATTTAGGGAACAGTCAAGTCTTTAGTTGGACTGGCCTCTCAACAACCACTTCTTTTTTTTTTGGCCGTTTCACGTGGCATGTAGGATATTAGTTCCCCGACCAGGGATCTAACCCACTGGACTGCCAGGGAAATCCCAACAACCACTTCTTAATTGCTGACAAGTCCTTTTGACCTCTCTATGCCGCTGAAGTTTCCTTAGGTTATGTACATAATGTGGTGGTAAGACATTTACCTGACAGAAAGGTTGAGTAAGATAATGTACGTAAAAGCACTATGTAAACTATTGTAAAAGATCAGTTTTATTATGGACTTCGACTCAGAGAAAAAAGCCAAAAGTATTAAACATTTTATTCAATTTCTAGCATATTCTGTGAGGGCCTTGAAAATAAATTTCTCTCCTTCATATAATTTTTCTTCCCAGTTAATTTGGTTTCTCAAGTTCCCAAAATGAAAACCGAATCTGAAATGGTTATATTTTGCTCCCTCTGCCGGCCTGTGAGGAGAATAACACTACCTAACAGGAATCATTCAAGATCATCTAAATGTTTATTTTCATGGACTTCACTATAAAGATGTAATAGCATTCCACATAAAGACAAAAAACATAGTTTCAGCTCTATCTATGTGACAATTAAACACAATTTGTTTATGTCTACTTTTTGTTTTTAACAATTATCATAGGATTCAAATCTAGAAAATTATTTTTGTACAAAGGTTAGCTGCCCTCCATTTATTTTTTTCAAAATGATTACTTTAAAAGGTCCTGCTGTTTCTATATTTAAGGCTGAAATCCACCAAAAATACCCAAACTTGTAATTTATTTCCTTGGCTGCCACTAATTTTTGCAAACAAGTAATTTACTTCCAAACTTACAAGGTTGTACATACTAATTTAACTGTGAATCATTTTTTTGTATTCAAAGTCTCAGATTATGTATATGAAAACTAATTTATTTAACCTTTGTACACAAAGATGAACATACCTGTATAGCAAGCTTATATGAAGAATGAAGTTACAAAAAAGTAAAAGTGTTATTAAAACTGATGCATGTAAATAAATCACTTACAAAAATACCTGAAATGGGATAAAGCTGCTCATCCCTGATTTTTCTCATTTGGTTGACAGAGTTGAAATACGAACTTTAAACGGTTAGAATTTTTTCTTTTAAAAAGTGATATATTAAACTTACATACAGGATAATTAGCAAAATGTAGAAAGAGAAAACAATGTACAAAAGACAGATAAAAACCACCACTCCTGACAGACACAATCCCAAAATAGTATAAACCTTAACAGACTATCTCTAAACCAGATCCTATCTATGTCCCCCCCCTCAAGGTTTTATCAGTGAGAATAAAATATAGTAAACCAGCAAGCTCAGTTTTTCTGTTCTTTAAAAGAAGCCTGACTTCAGGCCACAATTAAGCCTTAGATAGTTTGTTTTGTTTTGTTTTGTTTTTTTGCGGTACGCAGGCCTCTCACCGTTGTGGCCTCTCCCGTTGTGGAGCACAGGCTCCGGACGTGCAGGCTCAGCGGCCATGGCTCACGGGCCCAGCCGCTCCGCAGCATGTGGGATCTTCCCAGACTGGGGCATGAACCCGTGTCCCCTGCATTGGCAGGCGGACTCCCAACCACAGCGCCACCAGGGAAGCCCTAGATAGACTGCTTTTAACATGGGAGGGACAAACAGGAAAATAATTTTACCTGTCCACTTAGTACTAATTACCAGAATGCACAGTTATAATTAAATAGCTCTTGGTGCTATGTCAAAAGCAGTTATTCAGAAGCCTTCTTGTTTTTTTGCTGGTTTCGGGGCGAGTTCTTTAACAAGTTTCTTATCCTGAGGTACATTCCAGTAGATTCCGCCATGTTCTCGAATTCAAATGGCGTTATTCCGGTTGCAAACTTGCTCATGTCAGGGATAGGGCTATGGGTTTTAGTGGCTGTTCCAGGACTGGTGTCCGTTTGAAGGAGCTTCTGGCTGCTGCCTCCATTCTTGACCTCACAGTTTGACTCGACCCTGCTGCTGTCAAGAGCACCTTTAGAGTCTACCTCAGCCGGCTCTTCCTCTTCTTTCTGGTCAGGCAAGGCAGCCTCAGAATCTGGACTCGAGGTTTGTTCAACTTCTGATTTCTCTGTACAGGTGTCTGGTACCTCAGCCTCATCTGACATCTGCTTTTCAGATGTTTTTCCCTCTGGGACAGGGAGGTCAGGCTCATTCGGACAAGGTGAAGAGGCAACCGAATTCCCGGTTAAAGGTGTGTCAACAGGAATATCACAATCACTGTTCACGCTCTCGGCCTGCTCGAGGGCCGCCCAGATCCGCCTCTGCTGCTCTTCAAGTTCCTCCAGAGTTAGCGCGTCCTCGTCCATAGTCACAGATGCCGTTCTGGCCTTGGGTGAGTCACTGGGAGTGAGCGGCGGGGTGCCCTTGGGGAGCGGAGGCGTGAAGACGGGTGGAGGGGTGCTCCGGGGGAGCGGAGGAGTGCCAGGGGGCAGCGGGGGCTGAAACTGAAAAGCTTCACTGCTCGGGGACCCGCGCGGGACCTCTGCATCTGAAATGAGGACGTTGAGAAACTTTGAGTTGTCACATAGCATTTATTTGGTTTTACTAACACTTATTGTTTGAACTCAGGTGAATCTGGAGGTTCGCTGGCGAAAATTACTGGCTCAAGAGGGGAAAAATGGATCCTCAGATACCATGACCATCACTTAACGTCCTCAACCACCTGAAAAGAACATCTGCAGGGGGAAAGGTCAGGATCTCTGGCGCCGGGAACTTTAACCGAGGGAAGACTTTAACACAGTCGGAAACTGGGCTGGCACTTCAGCTGCCTAGACTCCAGAGTGAAGCTGGCAGGGCGGGAGGGTCCCTGGCTTATCTCCCAATTCTGTACCCTCAGTCTAGAATGCCCGCCTGAACTGTGGGTTCATGCAGCCAACTGGTCACTGGTCATCACTACCTGTACGTCCCACAGACACAACAGATCCGACCTGTCCAAAACAGAGGATCTTTCCCTAAAATTCACACTCTTCCCCTATTTGCTAAGCTCGCTAATAGCACCACCGGTGGCGTCCTGCTGAAGTCGCCAAAACTGAAACCTGCTCGTCATCAGAGTCCTCCCCCTTTCCTTCTGCTCACGCCAGGTCCTTGGCTCTCTGGGGCCCACCCTTTCCTGCAGCCTGTCATAGGTGCTGCGTTATTTTGGACCCACTACTGTTTGTCAGGAATATGAGTCCTTCCTGACTCTGGACTCTTCTTCCTTATATTCATCCTCCAAACTATCGGTCTTTCTAAAACACAAATCTGGTCCTAATAACCTGTCCATCTCATGAGAAACTCTTTAGTGCCTTCCCATCACCTACAGGAAGAAGTCCGATCTCCTCTGGGCCTTATGAGGCTCTCACAACCAAGAGTTTGCCTATTTCCACCATGTCATTTCTTACTGCCTGGCTTAAAAGACTCCAGCTGTCACACTGTTGTTGGACCAATGTGCCGTGATGCTTCGTGCTTCTGTATTTGCATTTCTCACTGTCTCAAATGCCCTAACCCTTCTCATGGCCCTGGTAAATCTCTGAATTCATCCCTCAAGATGCAGCTCGAAGTCATTCTTGGGAAGCGGCTATGACTTCATCCAGCACGGCTGCTCAGTTTTTCCTCGGTGCCACTATTACAGCTGGTAACCAGCTCTGTGATACTAACCTCTGTATGTGTCACTACAGGCCACCACGTTTATATTAAAATGATGTTCACACATCTGCAATCCTAGGCAACAGAGAGCCGTAACTAAGGGTAGCAGTTGTGTCTTATTAATCTTCCTGGCCTCGGGGTCTAGCAGAGGAGTCTGAAACACACTATGTGTTTAACAACTTTGGAAAAGTCAACTGCATAACACAGAATCATAAAGCCTATGCAAAACCAGTCTGAACTTTATTGTATAGGCAGTAAGATCTGTGAGGAGGGTAATACACTGTCACTCAGAGTTTAAGACGTTAACTCAATCAGAAGAGCAAAGAAGGGATAAAAAAGCTGAAAGGAAGGATTAAAAAAAACAAATCAGTTATAAGGGCGCCAAGAGCAATCAGGTGAGAGAGAAAAGCCTGAACGAAGAGGCCATTTCTGAGACAGTGTTAAGATTTCGGTAACTGGCTAGAAACGGAAAGCCACGATTACGGGTGGATGCGGCTGCAGACGAATGGCATCTCTCGGTCTCGGGAGCTGCGAGAGAACGGGTGCTGCGGGCTACAGCAGACAGCACAGAGGAGCAGGTGGCAGGGAGAAGGGACGGCAGAGCTTGTGACCTACTCGACAACGTATGTATTTTGTGCTTTTAAGAATAAAACATAACTAAACAGTTTAACCCAAGTTTCATTTTGCACAAAATATCACAATAAACACTCTTACATAAGAACGCTAAATGGGAAAAGGATGTTCAAGTAGTTATAGTTCACTGTTCATAAGCCAACCCAGTTCAGTTAGCAGACCCTCTCGGCCCTTTCATGAAGCAGCCCTATAACTGGCCTTGATAATTTGATCTGTTACTACTCACTGAATGATCACTTAAGCTGTTCAGAACGAGGGTAGGGAAGGGGGTTGCTATTCACCCCCTCAAAGACCCTGACATTCATTGTGCTGAGAGGGAACACGGAAAACAACATGTTTTAACAACAGAAGGATGGACTGGGGGTGGGAAGACACATGGAGGTCAAGCCATGTGGCTTGAGGCCTTGAGCTTTACATGTGGTCAGAGTGTTCTGATCCTGGCACTGGCCCATCTTTTAAGTCTGTGGCTTGGGCAAGAAAGCTCTTGTCACAGGGTTCTTTGTCCTCAGCAGGTGAGTGCATGTTATGGTGGCTTCTTTTAGAGGTGCGGCTGTTTCTAAAAAGGCAGAGGCTTACTGAAGCTTCTGCACAGAGGCAGGCGCTTGTAAACAAAACCAGTTGCCTCTGCTGATGGCTGCGACCAGAGGGGCCTTCAGCAGGTGGTCTGGGACCTTGAACTACATTTAATAAATGTGTGCGGGCAGGCAGAAGCCTCAGCGGATGGCAGCAGAGGCTCAGAAGCAGGCACGACTGACGAAATAATTCACTTAACAGACTGCAGGGTAAGGGGGATCTAGCGAACTAAGGCACAGGCTTTGGGGTAGCGGCCCAGCTGAGTCCTTAGGAAGTGTGGCCGAGGCAGAGACCAGATATATAGTGTGGAAAGAAGGCATTTCAGGCCTTTTAGGCACCCGGGGTAAATAATCTTTGTTCTGCAAAGGTTCTGTCTGTCTTACAGAGAACTAAAGAGGTTCTAATTAAACTGTTTATCCCAGGGTGAGTTAGGCAAGCACTAGCGCTAGATCTTCTGCCCCAAATTCCACTGTGGACTGAGAGCCACGGAAGGAATGTGGAGGCACTAAACTTGGATTCTTTTTTTTTTTTGCGGTACGTGGGCCTCTCACTGCTGTGGCCTCTCCCATAGCGGAGCACAGGCTCCGGACGCGCAGGCTCAGCGGCCATGGCTCATGGGCCCAGCCATTCCGCGGCATGTGGGACCCTCCCGGACCGGGGCACGAACCCGTGTCCCCTGCATCGGCAGGCGGACTCTCAACCACTGCGCCACCAGGGAAGCCCCTAAACTTGGATTCTTGAGTCTCACTTCATCACATGGGCTCAGGCTGGCTCTTGATTGGTTAATTATATATGAAAGAGAAAGAGAGAGACAGACAAACAGAGAGAAACTTCCTTTAAGAGGAAGGTTTCCTAGGCCTCAGAAATCCCCTCACAAGAAACAGAAGCAGCAGCTCCCAGCACAGGGCTGAAAGTGCCTGCACGTAGTGTGTGGACCTAGTTACCGAGTGCCACCACCGCAAATTCCCGAACCTCGAGAGAAAGCAACTACATCCCAGGTGGTTCAAAATACCAAGCTCGGTGTCTTTTCCTCAGAGGTACTCTAAGTGCCTATGACCAAAATTCTCTTCTTATGGGGAAATGTCTTCCAACCTAATTTAAGTTCCCAGGTGGTGGAGTCAGAGGACTGGCACTAACTAATATCCTGGAGAGAGAGAAACCAAGAGTTTTGCCCTTACTCAGAAATCCTGGCTGTGGCCTTTGATAACACTGGGAAGTGCCGGGCTCTGGGAATGTAATTCTGTCCGGGAGAACTGCTCTTGGGTTTTGGGGAATTGCTTGCTTTCAAAATTTTATAGGTATGTGGCAAAGGCTGTAATTCTGTTTCCTATGAACTCTTTGGCCTTGTTAAAAGTGAGACTAGAGGGCTTCCCTGGTGGCGCAGTGGTTGCGAGTCCGCCTGCCGATGCAGGGGACATGGGTTCGTGCCCCGGTCCGGGAGGATCCCACGTGCCTCGGAGCAGCTGGGCCCGTGAGCCATGGCCGCTGGGCCTGCGCGTCCGGAGCCTGTGCTCCGCAGAGGGAGAGGCCACAACAGTGAGAGGCCCGCATACCGCAAAAAACAAAACAAAACAAAAAAGTGAGACTAGATATTGAAGTAAGGCTGTAGGTGCTAAACGTCCAGGTTGTGAACTTTACTCAGGCATCAAGACTCCTATGGTAAGAACAAGCAGAATAAAAAGTTGGGGAAAATGGTTTGGAGGCTTTAATTTTGGACTTTGAAGCTGCTAGTGCAAAATAATTCAATTTGGGGCTTTAAGGTGATTTAATCTGCAACCTTTAAATTCTCCCTGGGTGGGGCTTCCTGGCAGTCCAGTGGTTAGGACGCCGTGCTTCCACTGCAAGGGGGCACATGTTCAACCTCTGGTCGGGGAACTAAGATCCCGCGTGCCGTGCGGCATGGCCAAAAAAATAAAGTAAAATAAATTCTCCCTGGGAATCTGAAAATGGGTACTCGGGGTGGGGAGGTCTCCATTCAAATTTGAGGCAATTTACATTGCTGGCATCTTATTACTAGAGCATCTGTATGCATTTTACCCTAATGTTGCCATTTCATTTCACTTTCAGAACATCCGACATGCTACATGGGACCAGAGTAGAGGGGCGTGGTTTGTGACGGGAAACAGAACAAGGGGTGAGTTCTCATCTTAGATTCAGAGTGGACTTGGGGTTTATCCGATTGACACAAAATTCTGATCCATTCCAGAGGCTTCTGGGGGCAAAATCTAAACTACTCATCAGTAGTCCCAAGGGGAAACCCAAAGGAGTGGTGGTTGGTAGTGGGGCAAGCAGGGACTCAAAAAGGTGGGGGCATGACTGTCCTGATAACTACTGATCTGCTGAAAAGGACCGTCACAACCCTGCTTGACCACAGGTTCCACGGTAAACCCAGAGGGTTCAGAGAACAAAAGGCTGTGGGAGTATCAGAGGGGAAGGCCTTTGCTCCCTTCTGGGTTTCTGAGAGGACGGACTTTCCTCCTGGTCTCTCTTTCCTGGGGGAAGGAGGGACCTAGTGGATTTATTTATACACTTGGGAAGAGTAACTGAGAAAGCTCTGCCTTTCTTCTTCTCGGGAGCAAGCTGCCAAAGGGGAGCATGTTCCACTGCTTGTCTCAAAGCACGGCCCCCCAGAGGGGCCGGTCCAGGTCCAGAACCACTGGGACTGGGTGGGTAGGTCTGTCTAACTCAGGTATCCAGTCGGCTGCCCAGCTGGCTCTCACACCAAGCTATGAGTCTTCCAACTGAGCTTTGATCAGTACTAGTGGAGATGCTCTGCTATCCAAGGATAAAAGAAAAGATTTACTCTTTAGTTAGTGCTCATAGAGCTTCCTCTTTCTTATGGAACTCAGGAGCGTACAAATTCGCCCTACTTTCTAAAGAAATCAAAACCATGGGATGAAACCTACCCGAATCAAGCTCCATGTCGGCGGGCGAGGCTGCCAAGCTGCCTTCCTTCTTCGGCTTCTTTGGGCTACTAGGCCTGGGCAGAGACGAAGACCTCTTGCTGCTGGACCTCACGCTCGGCTAACGGAGAACCAAATTGAACACAAGTTAGGTGGGTCCACAAAGAACTGAACTCCATCCCTTCACTTAAATATGATGTAGAAAACCAATCTGGAGCTAAGTCCAGGTAACTGGTGAATGCAGTTACCTTTTTCCTTTGGATTCATCAGAAAACACAGAGTGCTTTATATCCAAAGAGAGAAAAGGCAATAAGATGCCTAATGAGTTACAAAATTCCTCAGATAGACGCGATACATTTTTATAAACCACACTCTGAGAATCTATTTACCGCTTGGAAGTTAGAAGTTAGGTAATTGGCAAACACGTCTTTCTGCTGACATGCCTGCATTGGTATGGAACCAAACAGCCTCCATTCCTAATGATGAAAAGAGAAGAGAAAAACAAGTATGTATTTGGAAAACGTCATGCTTTGAATAGTCTGCTGAGCTGACAGGAGGTAAGGTGGAGGTCTCAAATTACATTTCTGCTTCATATGTGACTTTTCCTTTTTGGGGAAATTAATGAAAATAATGGAGCATTGAAGGGGGAAAAAAACCCCAACTCTGCCTGCAAAATGATCAGGACTGAACACTAAAAGACTACTTGACAAAATCGCTTGGCCCCAAAAGGTTCTACCTACTACAAGAAGAAGTTACTGGCAGTAATGACACAGACCCTCATCCGGTCTGGCTGGCTCCCGCCGCCCCCTGACGCCCCAGCGCTGTTCACGTGACTGTTAACTGCTCCCTTCTCCTAACTCGCTCTCATGCTGATTCTTCTACCTTCTGTTCTTTCCCTTTCCAAACTGAGCAATAACCTTTAAGGTTCAACATCACTCGTTTCTCTCTTATCGCCAGTAACACGTTCAACAGTGGTTCTCAACAGAAATCACTTAGGGCTCTCGTGAAGCCTATAGATTCCAGGGACTAAGTCAGTTAAGTCTAGGGGGGCAGGGGCGGTGCTCAAGAATGTACATTTCTAATGCACACCCCAAGGAGATTCTGATGTGGGCTGGTACTTGGACCCACTTCCAGAGGCACTGATGGTCTGTACATGCAACTCAGCCCTTGATTAATTACACACGTCTTCGTATCTGTTCACTAGACTGTACGTTCAGACCTTTGGCTGTTTCTCTAAAGCCCAGTCCCTAAGAACACCTAGAATGCATTTTTATTAAAATACCACCACCACCATCACCACTAGTATAGTTAGTTGTTAAAGCCTGAAACGTAAGATGAAAGCTGGAAAAGATTAAGTGTAGCAAACCTTTCTTGTATAGGAGAAATTTTACTTTGGGGAGGGGGTGAAGAGGGAAGAGTAGGAAAAAGTTATAGTAATACTTAGATTTATTAAAGGCAGAAATTGACTTCCCAATTAATTCTGTAAAACTTATAATACTGCTTCAAACCATCCCATATTTAAAAAAAATAATCTTTTAATTTTAGAATAGTTTTAGATTTACAGAATCACACCATTCTATTTTAGCTCCTTTTCTCAGGGCATAAAATTGGAAAAAACTGTGGGGTTTTTTTCTTTTTGATGAATTCAAGATTTCACTTAATATTCTAATCAACATAAAGGAAATTAAAAAGTTAAACACAAAAGTAACACATTTACTTCTTTATGGAACAGTACTACATAAGCTAACATTTTGAACAATCTACATAAATAATGTCACATCCCAGAAGAATAAAAAACCAACACACTTACATCTGAAATTCCTCTGGGAGTAGATATATTAAAACCTGGATAGTTTACCAATTTCGAGAGATCGTAAGTGACACTTTTATTTTGTTGTACTTCTCCAGCTTCTGTTTCTCCATCAGCACCATCTATTACAGACCATCAAAAAGCTTAATATTGCTAGATGCCCATATAAATCCCTCTCCAGACCAAAAGCAGACTTGGAAAGTGCTTAGATTCATGACCACAGAATTATTCCGAGAATAGCTTTAATTATAATTTGTCTGAACCATTAGATTAGAATTTTTAAACAACATGGACATATTATTTTGATAAAAATAAACATTTAAAATCTTGGAAACTTTAGTTCTTCCATGAGTTATTTGAAAAGTCTGTTTTGCACTGGTCTTACGGTTTGCCTAATCCTCTATTCCAATTCTTTATTTAATAAACATTTACATAATGGTTACTGTATATGAGCTAGTGTTTTCTTTTCAGATAGTGTTTTAAACAGTTCACAAGTATTCATTCGCTTAATCTTCATAACAATCCTAAGAGGTACATACTGTTAAAACCACTTTACAAAAAAAAAAAAAAAAAAAAAAACCACTTTACAGATGAGAATAGTCTTTGAAGGATACTTGGGAACCACTTCATTATTTTGAAAAGTACTAAATAAATCGAACATTTTATTTTGCTAGTCCCATGTCTATATACCTAAGGAAAACAAATAGTTGATGAGAAGTTTCTCTTTATAGAAGTTTTCAGGATAAGAAGCCAAGTAATGAAAGAGTAAGAATATAACCAGTGTGTCACCCATCATTAACAGATAAATACAGGCAGTGATCACCAATGACTGCCTCCACTACAATTCACAGGAAACAGAGGGACAGAGAAACACGCTAAAGTAACACCACGGGGATGTGCCGGCAACACCTCAAAAACTCAAAAGGACAAAATACAGAGCTTTGTTAAAAACAAGAAAGGGAACTTACAGATTAAAAGAGATTTAAGAGGCTCTCAATGATCTACAATCTTTTGTCCAAAGAATCCCTATTCAAATAAATAAAGAGAGAGAGAGAGAGAGAGAGAGAGAGAGAGAAAACACAGAAATGCAAGCACCTACAGAGTGGCAGGAGCAATGATAATTTGAATGTCAGCATGACTTGGGGATATATTAAAAGGCTGTGCTGGGGCTTCCCTGGTGGCACAGTGGTTAATAATCCACCTGCCAATGCAGGGGACAAGGGTTCGAGCCCCGGTCCGGGAAGATCCCACATGCCGCAGAGCAACTAAGCCCGTGCGCCACAACTACTGAGCCTGCGCTCTAGAGCCCGCGAGCCACAACTGCTGAGCCCGTGAGCCACAACTACTGAAGCCTGTGTGCCTAGAGCCTGTGCTCCGCAACAAGAGAAGCCACTGCAATGAGAAGCCCGCGCACCGCAACGAAGAGTGGCCCCCGCTCGCCACAACTAGAGAAGGCCCGCACACAGCAACAAAGACCCGACGCAGCCAAAAATAAAATAATAAAATTTCAATAAAATTTAAAAAAAAAGGCTGTGCTAAATATTCTTTGGTACTACTTGAGGTGGGGGGGGGTTGGTAAATTTTTTATTTAGTTTTCATTTAATTAATTAATTTATTTATTTTGGCTGTGCTGCGCGGCATGTGGGATCTTAGTTCCCTCACCAGGGATCGAACCTGCACCCGCTGCAGTGGAAGTGCAGAGTCTTAACCACTGGACTGCCAGGGAAGTCCCTACATTTTTTATTTTTATTTTTAATTACCTAATATCTAGAAACACTTTCATTTTTTAAAAATGTAGAGCATTAGAGATAATACTAAAATCTTAAGCCCAATCCTGTTTTCCTTCTCAGGGATAACCACTGTTGAGTTTGCTGTATATTGGTTAGGACTTTAAAAATTTTTATGTAAAAACTTATTTACTAACTACCAGATACCAGGCACTGTGCTACATGATAAATAAATAGATACAAATTGTGACAGGGCATGAAGAAAACAAACAGGGTGAAGTGATAGAGACTGGCAGAACAGGTGGGTAAACATGGGAGAGACACCTTTAAATAAAGTGGTCAGGGAAGGCCTCTATGAATCTAAACCCTGAAATCTAGGTGGTTCTTGGTTAAGATCTTTTAAAAATATCTTTTACAAATATAACTCCTCATAGAAAATATAGAGCATTGTTTCATCCGTGTGGGTTTTTTTTTTTTAATTTAAGATCAATGGTATCATAATATGTAAGTCATCCAGAAACTTGCCTTTTAAACTCAGTATTGCATAGGGATTTTGACATGTTAGCTCCATGGATTTACTCCATTTTTAAAAACACTGCAGGGATTCCACCCCCCAGATCTACCACGGTTTACTTTAGGGCCTTAATGTTGTTTTTAATTTTTCACTATCATAGTCAACATTAAAAAGTATCTTTATATACATACATTTCCTTGTGCGCACGTGTGAATATTTTTCCAGAGGAGGTACCTAAGAGAAGTTCTAGATCATAGGAGGGTTTATTTATTCTAACTTTTATAGGTCTCCTGGCAGAGATGGATATATTTCTGTTACCATTACTGAGAAAGGAAAGAGTTTATGAGGTCTCGCTGGAGAACTAATACCTTGCTAGGTAGTCACTGAGCAAGTCCAGATAACCACCTGATAACTCTCAATGAAGTTTTAGTTCCTTCCTTGTAAAACAAGGGAAACACCATCAAGATATTTTTTAGTTAACTCAGCACACACTAAATAAGCCAGCCATTCCCACCCTATTTTACTGTGATTCTTTAATTTAAAAAAAAAAAAAAGAAAAAGATAGAACACTTAAGCTGACTTATCTAACTGAACATACTATACCTTTTCCATCATAGAGTGCAAGCCCTGAGGTCTCTAGTTCGGCCTCTTTGAGCCAGCCTGGTGGGTATCCTAGCTGGCGCATTCGATATATAAAAGGTGGAAGACTCTTGTCCGTCACGCCCAGTGCATCCTGAAGTTCCTCACTGAGTAAAAATAAAAGAGGAAGAAAACTACTGTATTCTTGTTTGGATGAAAATACTTACTGGTCTGATATTTTAAAACTCTTCTA
Source organism: Hyperoodon ampullatus (assembly GCF_949752795.1). NCBI lineage: Eukaryota > Metazoa > Chordata > Mammalia > Artiodactyla > Ziphiidae > Hyperoodon > Hyperoodon ampullatus. The sequence continues at coordinate 7,787,448 of NC_136926.1, read as the reverse complement.
TGTCTTATATTACATACCTGTGCCACGGTGCCTATCAAACACATAGTTAAAAGTCCAATAAATGTTTTTGGATTAATTGATGTACATTACGTAGAGCCTTGCTAGAGAACACTTATGTCTTGATTATTACCCTGAAGATCCACAGAACGTTCCAAATAGTGGGGAAGTGGAAATGACATTCTATGGTAAAATGACAGAGGTACCTAATAACTCCTGGCTTGAATCTTCCAAATCTTTCTTCTACTTCTTCTGCATGGTATCGCTGCTGAAAATTCTGATTGCTTGTCTCACCACAGGCATCCATATACTCTTTTCTCTTCTCACTTATTCGAGCAGCATTCCGAGGCTAAATCATAATGTGTTTGGAAAGAATGGTATCGAGCAGTTTAGAAATATTTCAGAAATTCAATAAATATAAGCACTTTTTCTAGGTCAAGCACACAGATGATTTCAGTTTTAATGCATAAGGGACAGGTATAAAAGAGAGTGGATACTTCAGAAAAATAAGCAAAGAAGAGAAGCAGTCCTTTAATTTCGTATTACCTTGGTACTATCATAACATAAAATAAAGTTTTGAAAATAAGTTGTGTAAAAATGAACTCTCATAATGTTTTATTCATCTCAAATACAGAGTACTGTAATAAATTATTTTTAAAAAAATCTAATATCTTTAAAACTTATGTATAAATTTGGAAAGATTTCAAAATCAAGGACTATGGGAAAGACAGAAAGTTTCTTCACATCACACAATGCCATAGATGTACTGAAAACATTAGAAAGCTCTGGTTCAAAGATTTTTTTTTATATGAGAAAAATTTACCATTGGGCAATCTTTCATTTGATGCTCTTCAGAACCACAATTGAAACAGTGAGGCTTTGGCCTATTTGGTCAAAAAACAAAGATTTTCATAATGTAAATAGAAATATAAAAGCAAATCAACAAAATTCTGTACGACAGCAACGTGTATCAGAGACAAGAAAGCATGTAGATCGCCAATTATTATCTGCAAAAATGAGAACACTTTCACTTCTTGTGCTCAGTGATTTAAACAAACAGTACTTTTGACCAAGTCTTTTAACCAAGAACCCTTGTGTTCCCGACTGATCTGTTACCTCTGAGTTTTGTCAGTGGCTAATAATAGAAGAACCAAGGCAAACAGATTATCATATTTTCCTTTAGGTAACTTGGCAAGGGGTAGATGGTTATAAGACAGCAATCAAACTGACAGCAGTAATTATACCTTTCCACCCACCCAGGCACATCAGGAGTGAACCAATGAATTCCAATATGACTGACTTAAACATTTAACATGTCTATATATTGAAATTCTAGTTTACTCTGTTTATTTATCATAAGCTAGCAATAAAGAATATTAACTTTTCAAGCTAAAAGAGTTCATGGTTTTGGTTAAAAAAGAAGAAGAAAACAAAAGCAACTCCCCACACAAACCTTTTTGCCTTTACTTGTATTTCTTGCCCTTCTAGAGAAACAATGTGGCTGAAGACTTGCTGGTACCTTTAGTGAGTTTTATTAAGGAATAGTTATCATAGTCTGCAAAATTTGGTTTTTTTTTTTTTTTTTTTAAAGGTGAACTTAATGGCAAGATGCATAAAGATCTTCATTCACTATGTAGGATACTTGGGTATTTCCCATCCTTCCGTAAGCTGAGGGTTTTCATTTAGTAGCGGTTGCCCCAATTTATCAAGGCAAAAATTAGTAAAATACAGGACACTTCCTACAACCTGCAGAAAACAAGTCAAAAAATATTGCTATTTAAGCAGGAAAAAAAAAGACATTAAATAATGTAAGACTATGATTAATTGTTTTAACAATTTATTTCTGGATGAAATTATTAGAAATAATAATCAACTCCCTAGTTAAAGGAGCCACATTCCGATGTGTAAGTAAGATCTCCATCACTGAATTCCCCTCTGTTGCCTAGATCACTGAATTTTTCCTGTTGGATCACCACTATCAGTTGCACTTTCTCCAGACTTATAAAACAAAAACTTGTCAACAACTCTTATATTCCCTCCAATTTCCCATTTCTTTGCTTCCTTTTGCAGCAAGATCCTCAGACAGTTGTCTATATCTATATAGTCATTGTTTCCACTTCCTTTCCTCCCAGTCACTCTTTTCCCTTCCTTCCAATTTTTGGGAACAATTTCCTACAGAAAAGTTGAAAAAAATGGTACAAGGAACACCCATGTACCCTCCATCTAGATTGGACAATTGTTAACTGACATTTTTGTGTGCACAGCTCTACACACACACACACACACTTTTTACTGAGCCATTTTTAAAAAGTAAGTCGACACCACTATCATCTTAGTCTAAGTCACTATTTTCTCCAGCTTGAGGTTAATATAATAACTTCCTACCCGGGTTCTAGCTCCCACACATAACCAGCTACAGACTCTACTCATGACACTGCCCCCCTAAACACTTCAGGATGAGCCTTCTAAGAATAAGAACATCCTACAAATCACAATACTACTGTCATGCTTAAGAAAATTACTAACACCTTAAAATCATCTATATCCAATCTATTTTCAGTTTTCCACAATTTTAAAGACATGGGGGTGCTGGGATGATGAAGAGCCCACAGATCTTACTGAAAAGATTTACAAGGTATGTACACATCTCTGCAAATGTGATAAAGGCTGATATTTGCAAGGGTTTTAGATCACCCTATAAATGTCAAGTGGAAGAGCTAGAACCAGTGATTGGATTGAGTACGAGAAGCACATCTCAGCTCAACTCTTAGAGAGCGGAAATTTCTATCACAGGTGTGAAGAATGAAGTGGTTTGCCTCATTTTCTAAAAAAGTGAATTCCAAGTTACTGGAAAGACTCAAGAAAAGAGCAAAATGCTCTAAGGGCACTTTAAAGAAAGATTCCTGAATTTGAATTAGATAACTTCATTTCCCTTTTAAACTCTAAGGCTCTGGGATTTACAGTGGCACCTGCCTGGAAATGGGGGATTTTGCACTTACTAATTTAGTCTAAATTGTGGTACATCAATGGGACACAATACTCCATGAACATGAAAACTAGTCTTCCTTTAATGGAATCCAGGATTACATCATCTTCTTTAAAAATTTTTAAGTTGCAAAATCACACCACTACACTGCACTGACACTGCTGAATTTTGCATAGGTACTGAAAGGGCTAAATGTAGGTTCATCCCTGTAAATCGTCTTCTGTTTTTCACCCACTATTGGAGTCTGTCCACATTTAAAATTTCCTATCTGCCACCTGTTATATTAGCTATATATCCCTCTCAGCTTCACCCATCTCTAAGTTCCACAAGCATGCTTTCTATATCTTCATCCAAGTTCTTAAAAATGAGTAGAGGTGGGAGAGAGGGATAAATAGGTGGAGTAAAGAGAATTTTTAGGGCAGTGAAACGACTCTGTATGATAGTCTTATGCTAGATGCATATCATTATGAATTTGTGCAAACTCACAGAATGTACACCACCAAGAATGAACCTTAACGTAAACCATGGACTCTGGGTGATAATGATGTGTCAGTGTGGGTTCATCAGTTGTAACAAATGTACCAGCTGGTAGGGGCTGTGGATAGTGGGGGAGGCTATGAATGTCTGGGGGCAGAGGGTACATGGCAAATCTCTGTACCTTCCACTCCATTTTTCAGTGAACATAAAACTGCTCTAAAAAAAAATCTATTAAAAAAAGAAAAAGAAAGAAAGGAAAGAAGATGAACAGAGAGGACAGTCAAGAGAAAAATAAAGCCCTCCAAAGTGTATCTATTGTGCCCCCAGGCCACAATGAAATAGTTATTAAAAAGCAAACTATGGTATTTAGAGGCTGAAGCCTACACTGTTGCTTACAACAAATTTAATGAAAGAATGTGTGATCGTCTGACGACATATGACTATACCACTTTATCATTTAAATGTCACCCAATGGACATAGGATAGGAAACATATCTGCAGAATTCAAAACTTAAATGTCCAAACTTACACTAAAAGCTTCCTTATTGTTAACAGCACTGGATTCTTCTACTTTATGGTCCTCTTCTAGCATAACACTGGAAGGCTAACACGAAGAGAAACACACATTACAAAAGGTAACCAATTTTTAACAACTTTAAATTTCAAATATGAGCAATCTGAACACACTCACTTTATTTTCTAATACATACCATTAAGGTATATAAAATTTTGAATTCGTTGTTGTCATAATTAGGGTGAGTTGAGAAGTTAAGCTAGGTCGGAAGGTTTATGAAAGAAATCTCCCAAGTGGGAAAGTTAAAAAGATATATAAAAGATAGTATCTTCTGGAACATTAGCATACACTATGACTTTTTTAAAAAAATTATTTTTACACTATGACTTTTGTGTTAACAAATATTAATTATGGAACTTTCAACACTTAAACTGACAAGACAGACTTTATCTTGAAATCAGATAATCAAAGATTAAAATAATATATAACGATATTACTGGTCAATACTGATATTACAACCCTTACAGACCTCAAGCCACTACAAAATTCTGAAGTGTTTCCTGAATCAAATATTAATATTCAATGTTTTGTTTTTTTTCAGTATGGTTTTTATTGTTAAATGTATTTTGTTCTGTGAATCTTTAAAAATTATATCTGATAGGTGAAAACTAAAGGTGATAAACAAAAAATTTAATTAATTAGAATACTCCATTCTCCAACCTCTGAGGATAAACAGCTAAAGATCCTTATTTGAGAGACTCTACTTACCTTAATTTTTAATTAAAACAAAAAAAGCCCAGAAATCATAATTCTGATTTTCTTAAGGTAAACTCATGCCCTAATATTCAGAGTGGAATCTCTCAGATTTCTCTGGGCATGCTGTTGATTTTTAAAACAAGTAGAAGGGAAAGAAAGGATGGCATATGAACCTGTTCATTTTAGATAAAAAGAATCCATCTTTTATAAACCCCAGAAACAGAGATTTTTTTTCTGACCTAAAATTAATTTTCTGCCCCAAACCACGTGTCCAAGTCAGGGAATGGAAAATAAAAAGGCTTCAGTTTTGAGTGCAGCCAGGTGTGAATATGACTCCCTGAGAAAAGCAACCGTGATCCAAAAGAAAGCCCTGTGGCTGCGCTGGTCAGACTGTGGAGAAGGAAGCCTGGCTGCAGGATGGGAGGTGAACAGTCAATCTCAACAGTCATTCTGGTTTTGATTCAAGAGGATCCCCGGAGCCTAACAATTGACAGTGAAAAGCATAACCTACTAATCTTAAAGTCTCTTAAGTTTGAAATACCTGGGGCAAAAGATTAAAGGAAGTCTTTTCCACATCATTTTTCTGCTGTTCCTCAAATCTTTTTACTAAATTTGATACAAATTCCTCTATTTCTTGATGATATTGCCTGCGTAAGAGGACAAAATGGTCAGAACCCAGACAGAGTAAAACATTGACTTGATTGAGTTTTATGCATTTTTAGAAGATGTCATGTGTAAATTTTGTTATTTTGTTTTTCAGAGTTTATCAAATCGCTGATTCTTTGAAACACTCAGGAATCTATTCCTTAGGAAAAATATATACATCGTTGTCAAGTTAATAAAATGATTACAATAACCTAACAGTGCCTAGGATGTAACAGCTGGCAAATACTTATGCAAAGACTAAATGGATTTTATTTATAAATTTTACATACTTAATTTTTGAATATATAATACATGTAAATGGTTCAAAATTCAAAAGAACTGAAAGGGTGAGTTACATAACAAAAAGCTCCCTTCCCACCCTGTCTCTCAGCCCCTTATTTCTGCAACACAGAGATAATCAATGCATTCAGCTCTCCCGCATCCTCCTCCCAGACACCCTCTCTGCACATATAAGGAAACACCTATGTAAATATTACACTGGAGGGGCTTCCCTGGTGGCGCAGTGGTTGAGAGTCCGCCTGCCGATGCAGCGGACGCGGGTTCGTGCCCCGGTCTGGGAGGATCCCACATGCCGCGGAGCGGCTGGGCCCGTGAGCCATGGCTACTGGGCCTGCGCGTCCAGAGCCTGTGCTCCGCAACGGGAGAGGCCACAGCAGTGAGAAGCCCACGTAATGCAAAAAAAAAAAAAAAAAAAAAAAAAAAAAAAAAAAAAAAAAATATTACACTGGAGAAAAAAAGACCAAAATGCAATGCAAGAAAAACGACTGAGGTCTATTTTCCCCAGCCTTCCAGGTCAAGAACCACGTTCATCAAATATTCTTCAGTGCTCGGTTCAGGAGGGGCCAAAAGAGCCAACCTCCTCTTTACAGACTTGATCCGTCAGGTCCTGTTAGCTCTGACATTGTAAGATTTCTGCAGGCACAACGCCAGGTGAGCGGTGCAGACGTTAAGACTGCCAAGAGCTTGAGTCAGAGGCCGATTCGGACGGCGACAGCGGCGCTGGAGCCCCGCGTGCCCAGCACCGTGCTGCTCCTGTGCCCACCACAGGCTGCTCCCCACTCCCAGAGCCTCAGGTTCTGCTTCTGCTGAGCTGAAGTAGCCAACGGACCTGCCACACAGGTAACACCCTATGTACGGTCCCTTTACCTTGCCGGGCGCCTAAGATAATATGATTAAGTGACGCCGAAGGGGGCAAGCAGGTGTCTGAAGTGTCTATGACCATGCTCTGAGGAAGGGATAGGTCAAGGCCTCAAACCATGTCAGCACATTCTAGCAAGCACTGCGGGAATGCACTGAGTCATCCCAGACCCAAGCATGCTGGAAGGCTTGCAAAGGTCTAGTTTTGCTATTAAAAAGAAAAAAAAAATCACGTGGGTAAGCTTTGAAGATAGCCAACAGGGAAAACGTAGTTCCCTGATTGTGGTAGAGAAATGGTTAAGATTATTTATGGTGGTAGCGGTGACTTTTATTTGAGGCTATTTATCGGGCTCTTACAGGTGCTCATTTATCTACTTAAGAGGTAGTTACTATTAGTGTCCTGTTTTCCAGTAATGAAACTGATATGCAGAGAGGGTCAGTGACCTGTCCAGGTTCACAGATAGAGAACGTAGAGGAGTCCAGCTTCAAATTCAGGTTTAGATGACTCTAATGTCCTCACTCTTATCATGATTCCATAAATTTTAAGTAAAAGAATAAAGATGGTATATAAAGTAAAAATGAAAACAGCGTATTTATAGAAGACACTGTATCATAAATACATCAGCTCATAATATTTAGGAAAGGGAAAATTACTTACTTTGAAATAACATTGTTCATAAATAGAATCTGAAATAAAGGTCCATCTAATTTAGTATTGTTCACCAATATTCCACTAAAACAGAAGTTAAAACATATTCTTAGAAGACATTAAAGTAAAACTTGCATATGTATATATAAACACTGAATCTTTATAATTCTTAAGTACCAAAGATCATGTAATATTTTACAAATAAGATCAAGAACCACAAAGAACTCCAGTTTTACCCACTTTAACAGTTTTTAGGGGTATCTTTTACATTACATATTTTAAAAAATATTTCATAAAAAAATTAAAAACTACAGTTAATCTTTCAACCGAAAAGCTTCTTTACCCAATGGCTGTTTGTTTACAAACTGAGGGGAGGGAGGAATTGAATAAAGCAGGTAACAAGAATATATTTCTGAAAGAATCAGTGAATTTGGCTTGGAAATATATGGGAAATTGAAACACTTTATAAATAAATGGGTAGACTCTTTCTGGAGGGCAGAGCACACTGCACTAAGTAGCTCAAATCCAAAATTTTAAAGTAGAGATGTAAAAAGTATCTCATTCCTGAATTTGACTTTCAAATACTGCAAAAAACAGAACTAGACTGCAGCCTGGAAATCTGCTATATATCCCTTCGGTAACCTGGGAGCAGCTGAATCTCTGATTCCTCCACACCTGCCTCAAATCTTTCTACCTGTACAGCACGTGAAATAAATCAATCTGAATGTGGAATTGCCCACATCAAGTAGAGAAATAAAATTAAAATATGAAGACACCCAGAAACTTGCTTCAATTTGCACAAACTTCAGTTTTAAAAAATACATCATGTTTCTAAAAACTACATGCAATTGCATGACCCTTGACTGGAGTTCAGTTTGAGAAATCAGCAATAAAGACATTCAATTGGGGAAATCTGAATCTGGTTGGGAACGTTATTAAGGAAATCTCGCCAGTTATTAGGTGTGATCATGGTGTTGTGGTAACATGAAAGTCTTTAGAAAAAAAAATACATGCTGAAATATTTGGGGTAAAATATGTATATGGAATTAGAAGAAGGAAATATGGCAAAATACTGTTAAATCTAAGTGATGAAAATATGGGTATTAACTGTACTATTCTTTCCACTTTCTGTACGTTTGAAAATTTTCATCATATAAATAAAAAACAGAAGAAAAAAAAACACCCCACAATGTTTACTGGATAAAAAGAAGAGACACTTCTGATCATGAAATTTCCAAAAATAAGGGTTAAATCAAGAGATGTAGGGTACAATTTTATCTAAATAATTTTATGTTTTTCTTCCTCAGTGTTCTGTAGAAAGCTCTGTCAGTCTGACAATGTGGAGGACACCAATTGAAAAATATATATATATGTATATATATATATATATATATATATATATATATATATATATATATATATATATATACACAACACACACATATATATATATATTCCTTTTTCAGGATACTAATGCTTGCTTCTTATAAATTGGCAAAGCCTATGATGCTGTAATCATTTGAATTCAGGTGATTATAACCCCCTTATAAATAAATATTTAATGTTTAAATGAACAACTCTATTACAAAGCACATGCTTGTCTAAATAAAATATCTTTACATATATAAAAATTGTGATTTTTTAAGAATCCTAGTTACATTCAATATGTTTACTACCTAACCAAAGATAAGCGTAGATCTACAAAGTGTGCTCACACAGAGGAAGGAAAGTAGCGCATAGAGAAGTTCTTCTTTAGATATATTCTGAAATATGTCTAAATTCTAAATATGTTAAATTCTAAAATTTTAAAGTTTTAGTCACCAGTGTAGCCAGTTAATTTAGCTGGTACCAGGGACAAAAAATTCCATGTGAAACTGCATCAGGGTACCCCATATTCTGAAAGCCTTAACGTACCATTCTGTGTAATAAATTTGTACTTTAAGAAATATTTTAATTTAGTGACTACTAAATAAATTTAATTACAAAATATCAACATTTAATCTTCTATTAAAATCAGATGCCTGAATGCAAATTTACTCACTGTACTTTTTTCAAAAGCAACTACCATCTCTTCTTCTAAAATGCTGCATCTTGCATTATTTCTATTTATGAACACATTTTAATTGTATAAATAAATCTTCAGCTAGATTAATACTGTAATCTGAATTCTAACTTACCAGAAACGTTCACTGAATAGCAACAGCTAGGTTGATAACTTGCCTGTTCTGAACATTAAGTCAAAAACTTCTAAATTGTGTTTCACACATATTTTCACCCAATAAGTCAGTTTTCAAAGTTTAATACGGTTGTGAGAATTCAAATTTTACCCTCACAAATTAAAAATAAAGGATCATTACTACGATTTATTGAGTACAAAATGGTATAAAAATCCTAAACACCCTTTTTGCAAAAAAACAACTGTGATTAAATATTAATGTTGGGATAAAAAATAAAGGACATTATGGTGCAAATTCAAGATCTCATACCTTGGTCGAGTCAGAATGTTCAATTTTCTTTTAAGTTCTTGATGTTATTACTTGTTAAGGAGTATAAGCCCTGATTAAATAGAAATAGGAAGATCATAAAATTCAACTACTAACCTCACTTTTGGTGTCAATGCTATAAACATATGTTATAAACGTTAAAAGACAAATATTTTGAGGATGACACACTTACTGACCTCCTGTTTTGTTGCAGGGCTAGGTATCTGGATCTAAAAACTAAAATAGAGTTTTCATCCCTTCCAACATGGTATTTCTAAGGCAGGAGCACATAGTTCAAAGAGACTAACAGTCTAAACCGAAAATGTTATGCAGCGTAACAGACTGTTAAGACCTGAAGAATCTAGGATGGAATCTATGAACGTTCACTGTAAAATCCTTTCAACTTTTCTGTATTTTGAAATTTTTCATAATAAAATGTCGAGGAAAAAGGCATTATGAAAAACTGACTTCGAAAACCTTAAAAGATGATTTACCAACCGCCTTCAGGGGTTTTTACACTAGAAAAACTACCTGAGCCAAAATTACTTGCATGTATATTACAAACAAAAAAACACCAAAAATTCTCTAAAAATGGAAATAAACATATTAACACTTCTTGCTAGAAAGGTTGTAAACATGTAACGAAAGGCAAACGGAAACTTATTTGGCGCCTTTTCCCTAGGGGTTTGCAATGGACCTTAACCACGGAAGCTATTTCAAAGTGGAAGAACTTTAAAATGAATCCCCCAAGTTCATCAAAGAATTAACCACTTCTCTCTGCATGCCTCGACTCCTTAACGCCCCCAACTGCACATCCTAGCACCACAAACTTTTGCCCCGCCCTAAAGACACATCTGCGCCTAGGTCTAAGCATCCGGTATCTCCCACAACTACAGCGTGATTGCAACAACTTTAGCTTGGCTCCAAAAAAGGAGATCGGATAATGACTCCAAAGAGGAAGAGAAGTGGTGAAGAGTCTACAACTGAACAGTTGAAAGAGTCCGGAATAACGCTAAAAACCGACACCAGACTCGGGGGGCGGGAGGAGCGAATAAGGTCCAGGATACGGATCCCAGAAGCGGAGATGTCTGCGCCGAGGCCTCGGGGACAGCTTACGCAACCCGAACCCGCGATTCTCAGCCTCGTGGAATTTCCGCCCGCACCCTCCCGGGGACGGCACACACCACACTCCCCAGTGACAGGGCCCAGCGAGCGGGAAGGATATTCTCGGCGCGGAGCTGCTCGATGGTTTCCTCGTACTGCCGAAGCCGCTCCCGCAGCTCCGCGTCGCCGACCCCATTCTCGTCCTCCTCGTCGCCGTCGTCGTCCTTGAAGAGGGTGTGAACTGGCTTCGGAGTCGACTCCTCTAGGTGGTCAAACGCCTCGAACAGCTCTAGGTCGCCGAAATCCACCTCCGCCGCCATTTTGGGCTATGGGAAAGATACGAGAAGAGGCGGAGCTGGCCCCCCGGCCGAAGGCAAAGGTTGTTGGGCGGCACCGCTCTCCAGGGCTCCGGCCGCCCTAAGCCACCCAGTACGGTTTCCTCCAAACGTACGCCGCCGAAGCTGCAAAATAGGCGGGCCAGTCCTGTGAGACTACAACTCCCAGAATGCAATGGTGTCTCTCATACCCACTTCTGAGGTTGCTCGGAAGCAAGGCATGCTGGGATATGGGTTTCTAAGCGACTCTTAACTCACTGTTTGCATTGCATACTGGGATTGGTCCTTTATAACGTGAAGAAAGCCCAACTACATCAGAATGTGTTACAACAACATGAGTTGTCTCATGCATTTAAGGCTGCAAAAAATCAGAGCACGATGTACGGCTTATCACAGATTCTGGTGAATAAGGAACTCCAGTTTTGCCACAGACTACCTCTGTGATCTTGGAGAAGCTACTTCAGTTTACTGGGCTTGTTTCACTTTGTCATGAAGAACTAGCTTGATCTTAGATTATTTTAGATTTGTCTGTTGCAGTTTTTGGTGATTTCTCTCCTTCAATCACTCATTCATTCAGTAACATTTATTTACCGAGTTCAATGTGCCAGGCACTGTTCTAGGAACTGAGGGTGTAAGAGTGAGCAAACTAGAGAAGTTCCTGCTTTCATAGAGGGTACAGTCTAGCAAAAGAAAGAAACAAAAAATAAACATACATGTTCCCGCTCTTGGGTCAAAGTGGATGTTGATGGGTATTCATCATATTAAGAGATAAATATGTGAAATAAAAACAGGAATGGATATGTAACAAATTTGACATTTCTGTGGGAGTCAGTGAATCGAAGAACTGAGGTTTGAACTGAATTATGAAGTGTTAGGAGGGCAAAGTTGGTGGTGAGTATGGGGGATGGAATTAAGAGAGTCCTAGTCTGAAGAAATGGCGTGTAGAACGAAAAGGCAGAGTGGAGCAAAATGAGGCTGGAACATTAGGCAAGTACTCACATTAGGGACATTGTCTCCACCCCCAAATTGGCAAGTCATTTCAACATTTTAAACAAGTGGTGGGTCTATGACCCACAAATTTTCATTTTGGTAAGATGGTCCTGATGGCATGATAGGAAAAGGACTGGCGATGGAGCAAACGTAAAATTCCAAATCTAGTAGACTGATAGATTTTTGTAGTAAGATCAACAAATGTTAGCTTGGATTAGGGTAGTGGCAACAGTGCCGAAGAGCTGATATTTAATAGTGAATATTTAAAAGATAAAATTAAAGCAACAGAGATAACTGAAGGGTTGTACATAGGGAATGAGAGAAAAGGGTGGTGAATTATTTGCCAGGATTCTGACTTAAGAAACTGGTTAAGTAAGTGATCATTTGAGATAGAGAAAAAAAATCATTTGATGTTGACCAGTTTTGGGAGTAAAGGGTGAGTTCCATTTTGGCTATGTGGTACCTCGAGGCAATTTTATCCTTATATAACTCTAGTTAGGTAAGTAACTAGACTAGTGGAAGAAATTTTGGAAGCACTAGTATATTTGAAGGTAAAATTTTCGGGCTCAGTGGAGGTGTATATTACACAGATATTTGGCTAAGCTCCAAAGAGGACTGAACTAAAGATTAGCATTTGGCTGGTTCACATTTTTATGGAAAGTAAATACAAAGATGGTAGAGAATGAGACTGCATAGTGAAGAACAGAGTGGGAAGGAAGTCTAGTAGGAGTGAGCCCTAGAGGGCTGGGATTTAGGATGAGACAACTACAGAAATTGATGCGCAGCCAGTGGGAGAACTAGGAGAGGGCCCCAGAGAAATTATATTTAAGTATATACTTAAATCATCTTTTGGCCATGAAATTAACTTGGAATGATATATAACACAATTTCTGCTTCTATCTCCTTCCACCAACCCACTATAGTATTTAAGTTTTCTAATTTAATCACAATGATCACCCAAATTGGAAGCATCATCTTTGAATTTTCTTATCCTCCAAGCCAGTTGCTCTCACAAAGCTCATCAAAACCTTGCCTCAAATAGTGTGGTCTTCTTGTCTTACTGCCATGTCTTTAAAGAATCTCCTGGACAGCAACTTATGTTCCCGTCGCATACAAGAGTAAAGCCCCAAACATCCATCACGGAGTACCAGGCTTTGACACGGAAAGCACAGTAACAGGCAGGAAAAAGGGGAAACAAAGTTTAAGCATATAAAAGCTTCCCTACAAACTCATTTCAAATTGAGCCAGCAGTTAACTGGCCCCCACCCCCAGGACTCCAATAATTCCTTCGTAAAATTTAATTATACAAATTGCAGTTACCTATATGCCTCCCTCTAAATCTGCATTGTCCAGGATGGTTTCCCCTGGCTGTATGTAGCTATTAATAACTTTAAATATGACTAGTGCCAATTGGGATGTTAAAATATACCCCCTGGATTTCAAAAACAGGCATGCAAGTAAGAATGTAAAATCTCTACTAAGAATACTGATTACCTAACTCAATTGTTTTGGACATACTAAATGAATCAAAATTAGTTTCCTGTTTAAAACTGGCTATAAAAATTCTTTAAATTACTAAATGAGTACAGGATGGACCACATCATTCATCATGTATGGCCAGCTCCTAAAATACCATAGAAAAACACAGGAAGCAGTTTAATGTGTGCTTTTCATATCCACACTGCATTACAGGCCCCCAAACATTTTTTTCGCCCCACAAACACTCTTAATGAAACAGATTTCAGAAGGCACAGCTCACCAGGAAAATGTGAATTTGGGATCACTCCAAAGTGAAAAACCATGGTGGTATTTCCCCAGAAACTTGACTTTGTCACTGAAGCATGAAGAGCCATCTCTCCCCAAAATAATTGTGCTCTGGCAAAACCAAACATTTACCAAAACACATTAAGCAGTCTTCCCTTGTGCTACTACATTGTGGAGATGTTTTTCAAAGGATTTTTCCAGGGAAAGCTAAAAATGATGAATTTGCTGTAATGAAAGCAAATGAAGTACAAGTTCTGTAGTCCCCTCCTTCCACCAAAACTATGCCCTAAATTTAATCAATTTAGTGACAAAGTTGTTTTCTGTTTTAGTACTTCAGGTTAGACAATTCAAAAGGGATAATGAGGAAAGGGCATACAAAGAACTTGTTATAAGGCACTTTATTAAAATAAAAGTGCTTACATCCCTTTAATGTATTAATCTATTTCCTGAATAACATATGGAATATTTAACAAATACTGTACACCAGTTCTGTCCCTTATAATAGTAGGAAAACAGTATTATTTTACTAAGTTTTTTCAGTCCTCCCAACTTCCTTTTACATTTTTGCTCACCATGGTATTGCCTATAGCATAGTTCTTTAAAAAAAAAAAAAAAAAGGAATTTCTAGCCAGTGTCTTCTACTAGAAATTGCAAAATGCTACAGAAACCATAAGACAAATTCAAATAAGAATTCCAGGTAACTTAAATTAACACGAGTTTTGAGAAAACCATTTTTATTATCATCACCACCCAGCCTATTTGTGCTGGATTATGTACCAAATGGCCAGATTTTCTAAAGAACATCTACATAACATTTCTTTCATGTTTCAAGAGATGAAAATAACTGTACAAGGTTAAGTACAAAAGTACACAAGACAGTGGACACCAAAAATCCATGTATGAGATTTTATCCCATCTGCAGCTTTTATATATTTGAAAAGTAGAATTCATTAACTAAAAAATATTGTCCTTCTATAGTCAAGTTTAATGGAAGCGGGTTTAACCTGATTACAACACTAACACCAGTATCACTGATCTGATATTTACAAAAAATCATATTTTTCAATAAATTAAAGTCAATGCAACACCCATGCAAGCTAGAATACCAGCTGTTTGGTGAACAAGGACCTGACATCAGAACCAGAGTCTATAAAAGTCCCAAGTATAAAGTGTGATTTTCTTCAAACTGTGTCCATTCCTCGCATCGACGATGTGAAACCCAATCCCATTCCTCTCTGTGTGTGGGTCTGTGATCTTGCCATTTCATACTGAGCGTCTAGATTTCTGAATACTTCTTCCTGCTGTTTCAATGTCTTGTAACTTTCTTCATCAACGGAGCTACATCCAGCTTCATCTTCACTCTAAATAACAGATACAAAATATACTATTAAAATGAATTCACCTAGGAATAAAAAGTGCTTCTCGCCTAAGAAGTACTAGTAGATCACATTTTTGCAGTACATATTTGACCTCACTTAGCTTTCATTCATTCATTCAGCACCTATGGAATTCAAGGCAATGTTCATTCTAGGTACTGGGATAGAGCAGGACATAACAAAAATCATTCAGTGGGCCCAAGAAAGAACATGTAGAACATGCCAGGGACCTGGTGGTGCAGTGGTTAAGAATCCACGTGCCAATGCAGGGGACACGGGTTCAAGCCCTGGTCCGGGAAGATCCCACATGCCACGGAGCAACTGAGCCCGTGCGCCACGACTACTGAAACCCGCATGCCTGTAGCCTGTGCTCCACAAAGAGAAGCCACTGCAATGAGAAGCCTGCACACCGCAACAAAGAGTAGCCCCTGCTCATTGCAACTAGAGAAAGCCCGCGCGCAGCACTGAAGACCCAACGCAGCCAAAAATAAATAAAGCGTCTAGGGAAAAGTAAAGTAGAAAATGGGGGTGGAGTTTAAACCAAATATCCCTTCAATGAAAAACCAACTCCCTTAGTAATAACCAATATCTGAACATTTGTCGACCTTACCAGGTTGTTGTGTAAAACCTAAAACCTTCCTTGGGACTTCCCTGGTAGTCCAGTGGCTAAGACTCTGTGCTCCCAATGCAGGGGACCTGGGTTCAGCCCCTGGTCAGGGAACTAAATCCCACATGCCGCAACTAAGAGTTCGCATGCCGCAACTAAAAGATCCTGCTTGCTGCAACTAAGACCTGGCACAGCCAAATTAATTAATTATTAAAAAAAAAAAAAAAAAACCCACAAAAAAACAAAAAACTTCCTTGAAAAAAATTAAGGAAGTCCGACCCCACACTAAGTACAGTTAACCTTAAATGGGCATTTTTTCTTTTTATACATCTTTACTGGAGTATAACTGCTTTACGATGTTGTGTTAGTTTCTGCTGTATAGCAAAGTGTATCAGCCATATATGCATACGTATATCCCCATATCCCCTCCTTCCTGAGCTCCCTCCCACCCTCCCTATCCCACTTCTCTAGGTCATCACCAAGCACCAAGTTCATCTCCCTGTGCTTTGCAGCAGCTTCTCACTAGCCATCCATTTTACATTTGGTAGTGTATATATGTTAATGCCACTCTCTCACTACGTGCCAGCCTCCCCTTCCCCACCCACCCCGTGTCCTCAAGTCCATTCGCAACGTCTGCATCTTTATTCCTGCCCTACCACTATGTTCATCAGTACCAATTTTCTAGATTTCATATATATGCATTAGCATATGGTATTTTTCTTTTTCTGACTTACCCCACTCTGTATGACAGACTCTAGTTCCATCCACCTCACTACAAATAACTGTTTCATTCCTTCTTATGGCTGAGTAATATTCCATTTAAATGGGCAATTTAATTAATTAATTAATTTTTTTGGGCTGTACTGGGTCGCCATTACTGCATGCGGGCTTTCTCTAGTTGCAGCGAGTGGGAGCTACTCTTCCTTGTGGTGCGCAGGCTTCTCTTGTTGTGGAGCACGGTGCGTGGGCTTCAGTAGTTACAGTGCACGGGCTTAGTTGCTCCGCGGCATGTGGGATCTTCCTGGACCAGGGATCGAACCCGTGTCCCCTGCACTGGCAGGCAGATTCTTTCTTATCCATTGTGCTACCACGGAAGCCCTAAACGGGCATTTTTTTTTTTAATTTTACATCTTTATTGGAGTATAATTGCTTTACAATGGTGCGTTAGTTTCTGCTTTATAACAAAGTGAATCAGTTACACATATACATATGTTCCCATATCTCTTCCCTCTTGCGTCTCCCTCCCTTCCACCCTCCCTATCCCACCCCTCCAGGCGGTCAAAGCACCGAGCTGATCTCCACTAGCTACCTACCTTATGTTTGGTAGTGTATATATGTCCATGCCTCTCTCTCGCTTTGTCACAGCTTACCCTTCCCCCTCCCCATATCCTCAAGTCCATTCTCTAGTAGGTCTGTGTCTTTATTCCTGTCTTACCCCTAGGTTCTTCATGACATTTTTTTCCTTAAATTCCATATATATGTCTAAACGGGCATTTTTAAAAGCAAATTAATTCCTTTTTACAATTTTTTTTTAATTTACTAAGACAAGCTTATGATTTTGAACAAGGTTTGCTTAAGGCATAAACATGCAGTAACAATCAACAATTGTTTTATTTCTTATGTTTTGGCCGTGCCACACAGCATGTGGGATTTTTGTTCCCCGACCAGGGATTGAACCCACGTCCCCTGCAATGGAAGTGTGGAGTATTAACCACTGGACCTTCAGGGAAGTCCCTCAACAAATGTTTTAATCAAATTTAACAATTTGGCGCTTCCCTGGTGGTGCAGTGGTCGAGAATCTGCCTGCTAATGCAGGGGACACGGATTCGAGCCCTGGTCTGGGAGGATCCCACATGCCGCGGAGCAACTAGGCCCGTGAGCCACAACTACTGAGCCTGCGCGTCTGGAGCCTGTGCTCTGCAACAAGAGAGGCCGCGATAGTGAGTGGCCCCCGCTTGCCACAACTAGAGAAAGCCCTCGCACAGAAACGACAACCAAGCACAGCAAAAATAAATAAATAAGTTAATAAACTCCTACCCCCAACATCATCTTAAAAAAAAAAAAATTTAACAATTTGTATTGTTGACTAGTGATGATAATTTATTGGTTAATTCTGTGAAGTTAATCTAGAGAACACAAATGAAAGAGCACTAGAAAGTACCCAGACATGACACATCACTGAAATAATGTTTAAGTTGAGAACCAATGTTACCCTAAAAATATAAAATAACATGAGCTTTATTACAAAGTGTATAACTCACCTTAATACCCATTAATTTCCTAAATTTGACATTTTGGTCCTTGTTTCCGAAATTCAGTTTCTCCCATATTTCAGCAGACTGGGATTTGTCCTGTTAAAAAAACAATGAATTCTTAGCATATGTAAAATTTAAATACCTTGTATTATGATACTAGATCTTTCCATAATATAGTCTTAGTAGAAAAACAATAGCATTTATGGCATTCCACCAATGGAATTTATAATTATCTTAATATATGAAAAAAAATCTAAGCTAAGGAACCAACTCTTTCCCCTTAATAAATGTAGGGCAATATTGGTTTTCTTTGAAAGCCTGACTTAGATTGTGCATTTTTTCCCCCAGAATTAATAACTGTAGCAAATTAAATTATTCCAGTCAGGCTCTCAGAAGAAAGATAAACCCAAACTACTCATCTTTTCCAATCCAAATTTGTTTTTCTAAGCTGAGGAATCAATGACAAAAAAGGAGAATAAGAGAACTTACTCCTTCTTTCTTGCCTTGCCAAAGCATTTTCCTTTTTTTCTCTTGTTCAGCAAATTTCATTGGATTCACAGCTGCTGGGTTGTAATAGCTAGGTACAGCTATTCCGGTCTCTGCCAAAGCTTTAGCCTGCAAGGCTGCCATTTGAGCTGCCATAGCTATCTGAGGAGTTACTTGTGTTCCTGATGCCAACAGGGCAGCAACATTGAGCACAGAACCTCCTGTAGCTGCAGCTGCTGAAGAGGAAGTAAGTATGGATTTTAACCAAAACCAACCTCCTAATTACAGTAATACATTATTTATATATAAGAGCTACTAATCTGCAAAAAGGCAGAATATTTTCACCCAACAGAAAATGACTGTGTTAAGCTTATAAAGCAGTAACATTTTAGCAAACATTTATTTAATGTATTCATCTCTAGACATTTCTGTATATGATCCCTTATATATATATACTTAAACTTCACTTAATCTGAGGATAAAGAGAATCCTGCAAATAGGATAAAGGTGTATGATTTCAATGGAAATGAACTATAGTGATTGTAGCTAAACTATTTTTTTTTTTGGCAGTACGCGGGCCTCTCACTGTTGTGGCCTCTCCCGTTGCAGAGCACAGACTCCGAACGCGCAGGCTCAGCGGCCATGGCTCACGGGCCTAGCCGCTCTGCAGCATGTGGGATCCTCCCAGACCGGGGCACGAACCCATGTCCCCTGCATCGGCAGGCGGACTCTCAACCACTGCGCCACCAGGAAGCCCCTGTAGCTAAACTTTTAACAAATTGACTTTTCTTTGTATGGTCCTTTATAGCTCACAAAATGATCTCACAACATCTAATTTGAAACTCACAAGAAACGTTTAAAACTATTAAACAGGTATTATACACACTTAACATACTAGGCCCAAGTCCTATAAAAGTTAAGTGCCAGATCTGTTACTTCTACCTTCCAGATTACATTTCATACAGGCTCTCTCTGATCACCTTTAAATCACCCACAGGCAGTGTGTCTGTTATGTCTAAAAACTTGATTTTTAATAGTTAAGACATAATACATACTCCAGTTCAGATCATCTTTAATAAACTGTATTTCCAAAATCATAACTAAAAGACATATGCAGTGATGGCTAAACTGCTACATGAACAAGAATAGTCACTATTCACTTTTCAAAATTATCTACATTGACCAAATCAGAAATACAGTGCAAAAAAAGTTTTATGAGGTACAAAAGTAACACTAAAAATAACGTTCACAATTCAATTAATAATTTACAGCATACTGATCTACAGCATACTGATGGGTAGAAGGGACCACTCGTGATTCTCTTCCTATTACTTTTCCTGAACTTTTCAAATGTTTTACAAAAAAATGCCATACTTCCATAATAAAGAAAACAAAAATTACCTGCAGCTATTTCCTGTTGTTTTTGTTTTTCAACCATTTCCTTTTCTCGCTGTTCCTGTAATTTCTTTGCCCTTTCCAACCTGTCAAAGACAATTTAAATAAAAATATCAATATAAAGCCAACATTTATCTCTTTATGTATACATACGTAGGCATAAAACACTTTATATAGAATTTTAAATAAATTTAATACCTTCCCCAAATTGATACCTGCACGTGGGAAAAAAAGCAATCATTCTTAAGATGGTATCAGTCACAATTAAATAATATTTCACTACTGGTTTTAAACATTTTTAATTTCACTGAATAGCCAACAACTCTAGTAGCTTTTAATACAGTTCCCACAGAGAATCATTAAAATGGTTAAGAGATAAAAGTTATTCAATCTTCATCAGTACTGGTTACAGGAGTAAGGATAAAATTAAATCTTGCAAATTGAGACATTGAGAAAACATATTGAAAGCTGAGTAAATCTTAGGGTACATGCAATAATTTATAGAATTACCTAAATGCTTCTAGGAGGCTCATACAGGATTAAGGCCAATCAAAACATGCAGATGATTTTTATATAAACAGACTTTATTAGTCTCTAAATCAGTGAAAATTAAAAAGCCAAAAATAAAATTTAAGAACGGGCAAGCAAATCCTGCCATTCTCTATAATCTAATAAAACAGGGGAAAAAAACTAAATATTAGAAAATTACTTTTAGGAGGTAAAGAAATTATTAGCAAAGGAACTGGAAACGTGAAACACAAATTCATCCCCAAACAAAAACGAATTCTGATTCACACTAAATTCACCACTGAATACACATACTACACAAAATGTGCTGTCAAGTAGGTATCTATCTGGTGTATAGCAAATCGTAAGTAATGTTATCTTCACAATGAGTTCCTGAAAGAGAAGGCCCTTTTCTTCCGAAGATTCCTTGATTTACCAATCGTAAGTTAAACACCACCCTCTCCCTCCTTTAAAGTAGTATAAAGGGGCAAGGATTGGGGAAAAAGTTTTTTTGGGGAGGGGAGCAGTGGGCACTACAGGTAAAATACAGTAGTAGAAAACTGACATTTGCTTTAACAATTGCTGTAATTTACATAAAAGGAGGATAACAATCTATAATTTTGTTCCCTTCTATTGAGCACACATAAAAGAAAGACAAGTAGTACAGCCTTGAATTTGTCCTAATCAGAAAGAAGTTTCTGATTAGGATTAATGTTAAAACATAGGTTCATAAATAAAAGTATTTCCAAAGCAGTTTTAAAAATTGTCATCTGAAAATCACTAAGTAGACTAAATTAAAGTTTTAGGTGCTAGTTACAGATTCAACTTTAGTATAATCCAAAAATTAAAATACAATAAACTTAAGAGTAAACAAGAATAAACTTTAGGGTTAAAAAAATTCATGATCAAAAAAAAAAAAAAATTCATGATCAAAGTTAATGGACCATTCTTTATAAATTAGTTCAAATACTGTGGAAAATTATTTCCTAATTGTTGATTTTAGTTTCAGTAAGAAAGTAATTGACAGCTACTGGCTGTATATTTCAAATGGGCACTGCAGGTTTGGAATCAATACCATTCACTAAGGTGAATGGAATGAAGAAGGGGTGAGCTCACACCTTTGCTGCTGCTGCTGTTCAGCTGGAGTTTCTGCCAGGCTGGGTTCACAGGGCAGCAGCCCATCAGGTTACATTGTGATAACTGTATTTTTGTAATGAAAAACAAAATACAAACTCAATTTCATAAAGAAAAAAAAAATCAAAATCAGAAGATTTTAGTTTTTTAGAATATGGGAAAACCTGCAAACAAGGGCTTGGATTTTACTTTACTTCTTGTCTCTATGAGGCAGTTCTTTCAATGGTTTTGCAGATTTCGGTTAGACAGCCCTGCTGTGTGTGGTCCCACAATCACCCATCTTTGAAACATTAGAAAATTTAAAAATACAATGATCTTCCTATGCTATCACAGCAGTAAAAACTTTAAGATCAAATGAACTGGCTTATTATTCGCCACCTTCAAAATAGGAAAACTACTGACAGAATTCTACTTA
Source organism: Hyperoodon ampullatus (assembly GCF_949752795.1). NCBI lineage: Eukaryota > Metazoa > Chordata > Mammalia > Artiodactyla > Ziphiidae > Hyperoodon > Hyperoodon ampullatus. The sequence goes on along the minus strand of NC_136926.1, from coordinate 7,765,415 downwards.
TTGTTTCAGAGACTTTTCTTAAGGAAGAACAAAGAAAGTAAAGACAAAGCAGTTTTAGATGCAAAATTAACAGAGTTCTTAGATCACATTTAAGATTTTTTAAAAAGTTCCAATGTCCAACTGAAAATACTTATGAGTCTAGACTTGAGAAAAATGAATTAGTTAATCATGAAGAAAAAAGAGAAACTGTTGAAGAAATACTCTTTCCAGTTGTGCAAATAAGCAAATTAAAGATGAGAATTAACAAACCACTTAACACAGTTCTGTATCACAAAACTGCCACAGTAGTTATGGCTAGATTTAATTATTTGAATTATCCTCTGAAAGCATTCATGTTTTGTCCATACAATTGAGTATCTACCTCAAGATGAAAAGGAGAAAAAAATGTATCGAATAAAAAATATACGCACCTCCTAGCTAAAGCTTCTTGCGCATCCATTGCTGTGTTTCTACCTCGGAAGGGAGGTGGGCTAGGAGTTCGGCTTAAACTTCTACTAAATCTTCTCGGTTTTTCAATTCTCTTCTTTCTATCTCTTTAATAAATCATATTTTACATGTCTCAGTATGGCCAAGTAATAATTATTTTATTGAATCAAAATAAATTATAGTTACATAGTTCAATAAAAATTAAACTGGTCTAGGAAATATATTTTGAACCCTTTCCTTTCCACCTCTGTTGTATACCTTCCATAGGCACCCCAAGTTCCTTGTGTATAAGACTAGTTTCTATAAACTCACTTAACCATCCCTGTTTCAGATGGACATTTAAGTTGTTTCCAATCTTTTGCTATTACACCCAATGTTGCAAAGGCTAGACTTGTACGTTAGTCATTTTACACTTGTGTAGGTCAATAGGATAAATTCCTACTAGTGGGATCGACAAGTTAAATGGTCCTAGTATTCTAATGTACAATGAATTAACTTGTAAATGTTTTCAAAAATATAAATCACTAAAACAAAATTAGAATTAAAAAGTCATTGATTAGAATAAAAGGTATCAGTGGTTAAAACTAGAAATGCCATAAATAATGACCCGAATTGCCCAAATGGTGATTTAAAAAAAAACAAGAACCAAAAAAAAAATGGTAATTAATGGTGAAATTACCATTTACTTTAGATTGACTAAATCTCCTAACCGGTAAAGTTCTATTTAGGCAACTATTACATACTAAAACCACTGATTAAAAACTGAAAAAATGATCAAACAAGTGACAAACCAAGTTATTATAAGCCAAAGTACACTTTTACCCATATTTCATTCTTTTATAGACTATTTGACTTAATGAACAATAAATTAACAAAGAAGCTTTCACATTAACTTTATTACCAGTATCTGTGAATACAGATATAACACACTATTAATAACTAATATTAGTAGAGAATAAACATATTCTCTGAATATTTATAATTAAATGCTCTTTACTGTATTTCCAGCCTAAACAAATTAAAATTTCTTTCCAATCAAGACAAGTGTGAATTTATAAGCTCATCTTTTTGAGTATCTGAGAGAGTATAACCAGTACGGCGGATTAAGCACACGTACTGACTTTGCATTCAGATGCATTTGGGACCAGGTCCCAGCTTTACCATTTAAGAACTGTATGATATTGGGCTTCTTGAGCAAGTTACTTAACCTTCCTAAGCCTGACTTAACAGCCCCTGTGAGGGGCCTATCTGACTGTATTCAAGATGAGGAATACCTACCGACTTCTACTCCTTGTCCTGCTCCTGCTTCTACTCCTATGTCTGTGTCTTGATCTTGAGCGGGAACGAGATCGGATCCGACGTTTTCTCTCCCTGCTTCTGGATCGTGATTTCTTCCTCTCTCTGCTTCTGGATCTTGACTTTTTCCGCTCCCTACTCCTGGATCTTGACTTCTTCCGTTCTCTGCTCCTACTACGATGACGCCTGAAATTCAAGTACATAAATTTGTAGCTACTTACAGGGAACACAATAAACTGATAATGTCAAAAAAGCAATGTTTCCTACCCCAATTTAAGATTCTGTTTAATAGCTTGAAGTCTACTGCCGAACCAAACTATTTCTAAGAGTAACAATCAAGTTATTCTACTACTGAAAATTTTTGACCAAATCTGATACCACACACACATTCCCCACAGAAATCCGCAATACATGTTGCAGACACTGGTTTCTTAAAACACAACAAAAGAGCCACAAAAATTTGAACCATGACCCAGTTTCTCAAAAATCTTTTAAACCATACCTAAATAAAACCTAGATTAGAGTTCAGCAGCAAACAAATCCTGCACCAGCAATGTAAAAGGATTATGATATTGGCAAATTATATAAACACAGTTCAGCAAAAATTTTTCCACTGTGACAGACAACTCAAAGTTAAAAATACCAATTTTCTAACTAAGATTTTTTTGGGTGTTGCTCCATTAATGCAAACCTTTATGTAATTTAGGAGTTCTTTAGAAGGCATTAACTTAGGAAAAACTACTTACCTTTCACGAGACCTAGACCTTGAATGACTTCTGCCTCTTGATGACTTTCTTTCTTTGCGTTTGTGTCTGTCCTCACCATTTTCAGATGAATTTAGCCGCTCTCTTCCTTTATCAGAAGAATGCTCTTTGTCATTATGTTCCTCAGACTTGTGTTTCTTAGAGGATTTATCTTTGGATTCATGTCTTCTTGCCTGTTTTAAGAAGAAGTTGGTTCTTTCAGGAAAATAGTGCAACAAAGAGAGTTAGTATGGGTATCAGTAGCAAAAATGTTGTGATGCAACATTAGTAACCTTAGGAGTGTGTGGCAAATTTAAAAAAAGATCTAGTTTCACATCACCCAAATGTTGCAGATGTATATTACTAATTTTACTTTTTCTTTATAAACCCCCCCAAATGCAGTTTCCACCCCCAAATACTTTCAATACCACAATCAAAACAATAACTTTCAATGTTAATAATATCGAAAAACCACTATTTCAGAAAAAGAGGAATCCCTGATGTTTCTTTTATCTAAGAGGGAAGTACACATGTATCAAAATTTTTTCAATTTTCCAACAAACCTTTTAGAGAAACAGACATGTATATACAACAACTTCTAAATCCAGAGCACGTAATATTAAGTTTTAAAAGTTAACAATAACGAAGGTAAGGACACAAAGAAATGCACCAGAAAAATGCATTTCCAATTAGGTAACTAAGTAAAATTAACCTAAGTATTAATATCTTCTAGCAACTTCAAATTACTTTACGCAAAGTTAAGTGTCCTTTTTATAGCTATACTGCCACATCCTTTCTTAAAGACGGCTCTTGATTTTTCTCCCAATCCTAAACTGTGAAGCAATCACTTTTCATCTTGCAATATCCCAACAGGTTTGGAGTTCTATTACACTTCATGTACCTAGGGTAGAAAATGGCAACCATATCTGTTTTAATTTTTATGAAATCAAACTAGGTGTAACACAATTAATCCCCCTACCATTATAATACATACTTCCCCCATATTCTGAATGATTATAAAAACCACGGCTTTTGCTTTCACAACATATGCATTCAGAGACTGAGCTAAATTAATTGTATGATCAAGTCTCCATCCTACACTCCCATACTGAATTAGGAAGTGCTAAACATTTGATTTCCCCACATTAAGATTTGTCAAATCCATCTTGTAGCTAAAGCTTAAAATCCTGGACATTTCAGAATCACAATTTTAAAGCTGGAAGGAAACTCAGATCTTCTAATTCCCCTTACTTTATATATGACTAAATTAAGATCTAAAGTCACAAAGCTACATATTAGGAGAGGTGAACCCAGACCCCATATTCTTCTGACACCCAGGCCACCGTTCTCCACCACAACAGGACACTTAACTCATGCTTCCCAGAACAGACCTTAGCATATTTCCTTCCACTCAAGATTAACTTTTCTTAAAAACAAAAAACTTAGTCAAACATTTTAGAACATGCATGGTGATACATCAGAAAAGGATCATAGTCTGTAATTTATTATTTTGCAGAAAAATAAGAGACCTGGAGACACAGCTAAATTTTAGTTTCAATGCCAGTTCTCCATATGAGCTTATAAAAAAGACTATTTCCTTGATTTTGCCATATGGTGGCAAACTGGAAAATCTTTAAGTGGTTATTAAGCTTGCAAAAGTTTTAGTTTATTTCAAACCAGCTTTCCAAACATAACATTACTATTATTATTTTTTTAAAAAACCATTAAAACCCTTAACTGATTTAAGATATACTTAAGGGAAATAGGAGTTTGAATGACTAATAGTTACCTTATCATGAAGTAGGCTTATTATTTTGCTATCTGAGTCTGCAGCGTCTTCAGTTCAGTCTCTTCGCGCATTAGCACGCTGAGTATGATTTATTATAGAAATGTTATCATGTGAGCTAAACAAAATAGTCATTTTCACAAAAACTCTCCTAAATTAAAATTTAACAGAGCTTCCATTAGGGGAAGAGGTGAAGTCCCTGCCCACAGTTGTCTAAGGAGTCCCTTGCCCAGCCCCCATGAGACTCTTCTCCTCCCTTTTTGGCTTCTACTTCTGCTCTTCCTTTGTTGGCTCATTCCTTGTCTTCTCAGGTGGGCAAGTTAACTCCTCTGCAATACAGCTGCTGTCTTTCTTTATCCTCAAGTTTTGTGTCACCGCCATCTTTCCAGCAGTCCCTCACTGACACTTTTATTTCAAAATTCAATACTATTCTTAGGGAATCAAACTAGTTTACAAATGAAAAGGGACTCTCATTATCTTCCATAAAGAAAAAGTAGCCCATAGATATCTGGAGTATTGCTACTTAAAGATGACTGCTATTTAAAAATCCTGAGCAGCTGTCAGGCATAAAGAGACTCGGGACCTCAGATTAATGGAAGCTCTGTGTGACAGGCCTAAAAAACCAGTTATATTCTTCATATGAAATTTTTATTGTGAATATTTTCACAACATAACATTAATAGTTTTTGAATGAACTTTTCATATAAACAACTATCTTCTTGAAAAATGATGAATCCAAATCATGCTTATTTTATAACTGAATTAAACCTTTTAAATTTCAAGTTTTGGTACTTACCTTGACAATATCATATATTCACACAAACATTTCTACCAGATACTTTACAAGTATTCTAAAGTGCCTATTCACTACAAAGTGTTAATTACCTCTTTGCTTCTGCTCCGGCTCCTGTGTTTTCTTCCTTCATTATCTGTGAACACACAAAAATTCACCATAAACAACAGTACAGAAACATCTCAGACACAAATTCCAAGACTCATACAAAGAACATTTTTGGCCACTTGCCTAACTAATCTATCTACTAGTCATCCTCTAAAGCCTATTTTTTTATGGCAGGGGTGGGATTATTCTACTACAGTAATACTTCATGTATCTGAAATGAATCAAGCAATCTGAGGAAACCAGAATATAATCAAGTAAGTAAGCAAAAAAAGTTCCACAAGTCCATGTTCCATGACACATGACAAACAGACTTTGTCTTCCAGGTGGTCACAGATTCTTTTTTTTTTTTTTTTTTTTTTTTTTTTTGCGGTACGCGGGCCTCTCACTGTTGTGGCCTCTCCTGTTGCGGAGCACAGGCTCCGGATGCGCGGGCTCAGCGGCCATGGCTCATGGGCCCAGCCGATCCGCGGCATGTGGGATCTTCCCAGACCAGGGCACGAACCCATGTCTGTCCCCTGCACTGGCAGGCGGACTCTCAACCACGGCGCCACCAGGGAAGCCCCTATCACAGATTCTTTATATTTTACAAAACATTCTGTCCAGTTCATCTTGCTTCCTATTACATCGCAAACTTATAAATGGTCTTATTAGAGGAAAACAATTAAGAACAAAAGGAACAAAAAGTGCAAGAGAAAACAGGTTGAATTATATTTGGTGTCTTATAAGTAGTCAAAAAGATGTTACAGTTTAGAAAAATTCCCATTAAAAAGCAGTTATGATACTGTACAGTTTCAAACATATACATAAAAATTACACTTGAACCATTTTGTAGGTGGATTATCTGTGGGTGCAAAGGATAAATAACCAGAGCCCAGGTCTTGAAACTTTTAAACTCATTTCTATTCTATCTCTCTTTTAACTACTTAAGTATTGATTTATTAGCAATACATCACGCTTTCTATGCCACATCAGTCTAGTTAAAAAAAAATGCTCCAGGGCTTCCCTGGTGGCGCAGTGGTTGCGAGTCCGCCTGCCGATGCAGGGGATGTGGGTTCGTGCCCCGGTCTGGGAAGATCCCACATGCCGCGGAGCGGCTGGGCCCGTGAGCCATGGCCGCTGAGCCTGCGCATCCGGAGCCTGTGCTCCGCAACGGGAGAGGCCACAGCAGTGAGAAGCCCGCGTACCGCAAAAAAAAAAAAAAAAAAAAAAAAAAAAAAAAAAAAAAAAATGCTCCAAATAAGGAGCATTTCAAAACACTAAAAACTCTTGCTTTCAGAAACATTTTAACATTAAGTTAAAAAGAAAACCAAGATTAAAAATGTTCTTGTAACTTACATCAAAGATGTTAAATAAATTCAGAATATACCACTGCCCAGACTACATCTTTCAAAATATTGTTTTGCCTATGTTGAAAGGATAAAATTTGAACATCTGAGGGATAATAGTTATTGTGACACAAATTTAAGCATACATTTTGTCTTTGACAAGTTATAAAATTCCTGTATTAGGACACTTGTATTCCTCATAATTGAAAAATTCTCCAGAAAATTCCCAATGCACTTTTCACTATCCATTTCTCAATGGGAAGAACACATATTAATTATATCAGTAAACTTATGTCTTACACGTACCTGACTTTCGTTTTCTTTCTCTTGACCTTGATCGTGATCTTGAATAATGATGTTTTGAGGCTCTGGGAGAAACAGATATATCGGACTGCTCTTTTTTCTTATCTCTATCTGGGGATGTCTTTTCTGGGGCTAGTCCATCTCGTTCTGTATCACTAGCCTGTAAGTTTAGAGGAAAATGGTTATAAATTCTTAACTGCATTTAAAATGTTTCCAATTACTTAAAAGAGAAGGGAGGAAAGATAGTTATCCTTGAGTTTTACAAAATTAAAAAATAAAGAAAATCAAGAAATCAGAAGAACTGATTTCCAAGTAGCTAAATATGCTTTGTACTTGTGAAGTAGGCACGAATAAATTGAAATAACAATAAATAAACTGACTAACCCAATACCAGAGACACATGTAACTGAATGGATGTATCTTTATTTTTTTTAATCATTATTTTTATAACTTTCAAAACATTGGGGGAAGGGGAAAATAGGGCTCCAAGTATTTCCAATAAGTATTCAAGCAGAGAAAATAGAGTCCATTTTAGATCTATGAATTCATTTAGCTGACTTTACCAATACTTGTATTTTAAATTAGCATAAAGAGGCATTTAAAAATGAGCTGTTAAAGGTTAAAAAGACCGACTGTAAAATCTTAAAAAGCAAAGAGAATGCTTCTAGATTAAAAAAAAAAAAAAACAAAACAGAAAATTAACTTACCTATCTGAGAACCCAATCTTAATTTCATTAACCCTCTTTAATGAAAGGCCCTTGGCACAGTGCTGCTGCAAAATATGGTCTGTCTCTCCTCACATATGCTCTGGGCTATGGAAACATTAAGTTGTTTCTGCTTTAAAGCATTTTATAAATTATCACAATATAAATTTTAAAAAAATTAAAATAGTCAAGAGAACACACTCTTTCCCAAAGACCTGATTTACCTAGGAGAGTAGGTTCCTTCATGAAATTGATTTAAATGAGTCATAGAGGGACTTCCCTGGTGGCACAGTGGTTAAGAATCCGCCTGCCAATGCAGGGGACACGGGTTCGAGCCCTGGTCCAGGAAGATCAAACATTCAACGGAACAACTAAGTCCGTGCACCACAACCACTAAGCCTGTGCTCTACAGCCCGTGAGTCACAACTACTGAGCCCGCGTGCCTAAAGCCGGTGCTCCGAAACAAGAGAACCCACCGCAATGAGAAGCCTGCGCACTGCAACGAATAGTAGCCCCCGCTCTCCGCAACTAGAGAAAGCCCTTGCGCAGCACCAAAGACCCGAAGCATCAACAATCAATCAATCAATCAATAGTAAGTTTATTAAAAAAAAAGTCATAGAAAAAAAGCTTCAAGGAGAAACTAGAACCTAAATGTTCTCCTGAGTGAGATTCTGATAAAAGGCAGGGAAAACAGTTTCTGTAATATGTGGAAGGTGGACACTGGTGACCCATCTAACCAGACAGGAAATACCAAAATAGTCAATACGCCCGGGGAGTTGATTACTTACCACATGAGTTAGCAAAGTATCGCCCTTGAGCTAAGAATGACTTTTACATTTTTAAAAGGGTCGTTAAAACAAGCAAGCAAGGAATGTGACAGAGACTGTATGTTGCACGTGGTCCACAATGCCTAAAATATCTACTAACTTGCTCTTTACAGAAAAAAGATCTGGATTGGGTAAATAGTGAATATACTATACATTTTCAGCAGGAGAAATAATCACATGATAATGAACAACTTCCTTTAGGAAGATTAGTCCAGAAAACAAACACCAAGTAAACTAAATGGGGAGTACTTTAACAAATGAAGTGTGAGAGGTCACATTATTTTAACAACTATTTTCTGATGGTCAAAAATGCACCTAACTCGATGTTAGACTTCAGGAATAAAATAATAAATTAAAAGGGAAGGATTTACAGGTTAGTTAGGATGAAAGACGTATTATGTGTTACTCGTCTAACAATGCTACCAAAAAACCCAGTAACAAATAGGACGAAACACCTAATTACTGGGGAGGCCCATTCCAGCACACATGCTTCTCTATGTATGGGTGATTTCTGGAATCATAAAATTTTTGTGCAGAAAGGCTCTCATCTCTTCGAATCAAGCTCAACTTTCTCATTTCACAGATGAGATCCAGCAACATTAGCTGACTCACATAAGATGGTACTCTCTTTGCTGTCTAATATTAATACATGACACTACTTTATCACGCAACTAAAGATGATTCTGATATTCACAACTAACATTGGTCATTTTCTTTTATTCTTGTTCTCATCACTATTCTTTTTTCTTTTGGGGCCTCGCCGTGTGGCACGTGGATCTTAGTTCCCCGACCATGGATGTAGCTCGTGCCCCCTGCAATGGAAGCGTGGAGTCTTAACCACTGGACCACCAGGGAAGTCCTCATCACTATTCTTTTTTTTTTTTTTTTTTTAATTTTTAAATTTTATTTTTTTATACAGCAGGTTATTATTAGTTATCCATTTTATACATCTTAAGTGTATATATGTCAATCCCCTCATCACTATTCTTAAGGATTATTTCTGACAGGTCTATGATGTGCTGTGTTGGTAAAGTTACACTTAGTAAAATGCCCTTAAGGGAAGGCACTCTGTAAAACGGGCTAATAACTCACACCGAAGAGCCATTTTCATCTGTAAAGCACACTACAGGACAAAAACCAAAACCACTGTATCACTAAACAGATATGAATAATAGGGGGCCACTTAGCTCACCTGAAGCTTTTATTTCCTTGAGAATATATTATAGTAGCGTAACAAAAATATCCAAATAAAATCGAGTATTAAAACTTCCCTGAAAATATCTAAGATTTCAATTTGGTACGGACCTATGTGTAAATCTTAAGTGCTAACTGCAAAAATGCCCCTCACTCTACCATTTGTTCTATTAGAAAAACACCACGGTTTCTTAAAATTCACATCTTCTTTAAAACCCCAATGGCACTCAAGACATAGTATAAGAATCTTTTTCCAGTGCAAAGACGGCACATTGGACTTAATACTAGGCCACATCTCGAGGGGATCGTGTCTTTTTATTGAACAAGGCGCTGCAGAAACGAATGTGTGAATTTTTTTTTTAATATTTGAACCCAAGTAAAATAATACTGTTCTTTCAAGTAGATTAAGAGGCCCAAAACACTAGTTAAACAAAAAAATATTTAAATCGATTATGTGCCCAACTGTTTGAACAGGGGTTCTAAATCGGTTATCAAAAACTCGGGTCTAACTCAAATCAATTAGGTATGGGGGCGCGGGGGGAGGGGCAGACGATTTCTACTTCCAGAAACCCCAATGATCAGGATGAGTAATCCACGAGTTTTCCGTTATTCTTTTTTTTTTTTTTTTTTTTTGCGGTACTCAGGCCTCTCACTGTTGTGGCCTCTCCGGCTGCGGAGCACAGGCTCTGGACACGCAGGCTCAGCGGCCATGGCTCACGGGCCCAGCCGCTCCGCGGCATGTGGGATCTTCCCGGACCGGGGCACGAACCCGCGTCCCCTGCATCGGCAGGCGGACTCTCAACCACTGCGCCACCAGGGAAGCCCCCGTTATTCTTAATAGTCCTATTTATCTTCGAAAACGAGAAAACACAACTTTTTAGTCAATGGAAAAGAATGCAAAATGTTTGCATTTTTCTCGTAACCGGGTAAGTAAAATGAAGTAATCACACAATAATGCGATCCATCAGGATTGGGCATCTTATATCCAAAGCACGCTTAATTTCTCAGAAAACGTAATTTAAGAACTGTAGCTTTCATTTAAAGTTAAACGGGCCTATGAAGGACTCTTAAAGTAACAATGCCAATGTCAGGGCTTTGATTATGTTTCTCGAAACCTTCAAAATGATTACATCAGGAGCCGCTTCGGAAACGGAGCACCAGTCAGAATTCGTAGCTCCAAAGACTTCTCCTGATTAACTCGAATTTTTACTCCCTTCGAGAAACACGTTCCCTAGATGCTTACTAAGGAATAAACTAAGGTTTACACGGACGTTCACCCTAACCGAAATTATGCAGCTAAAATCATCTCACTGAGCGTAGGCAAAATAATCGTTACAAGACCGCTTGCTCTCTTCTCACGTTCTACCTCTTACAGGCACCTCCTTTTTGACCCCATACTTTTCAGAGACGACCCCTGATCCCTTTTCTCTCTTCCCCAGCCCTTTCCCACCGCGAACATAAACGCCCAAGCCCTAACGAAACTCAATATCAAACACCAACCAGAGTGAGTAAGCAAAACTGGAGTCAGTTCTGTGGGACAAAAGGAACATAAAACTGGGAAAGACATGAGGAAAGTTCTGGAAGAAAAGACACTCCCTGCGGCTCCCCACCCCCATCGACACCGCCTTCTTTCCCCCTCCCTACAGCAGCCAGCCATGATGGCGGACGCAGAAGAAGGCCGCGGCGCCATCTTGTCCACACACTAGCCCCGACAACAGCTCTGGGAGCCGTTCATCCCTTCTTTGCAGAGCAGCAGAAAAATATGCCTGACTTTAGACTCAGATTCGGCACCTACCGCCATAGTCCAGAGTCCTGGCCGCTACGGCGGCACCTCCACTTGCCGCTCTCCACAGTACCGGCCGCCTAAACGCTTCGCCACAAACTGAAATCGCTCCCGCGAGAGACCCGGATGGCACAAAGAGGCTAAGACCCGGTGCGTCGCACAGCTTGCTGGGAGAAAAAGGGGTGGTGATAAGAGTTTCTGTAGCAACGCGGTTCGACGGTGATTGGTTGTTCTTTTGAAGGGGGGTTGTGAGGCCGGGGAGGGGGGCGGGGCCTAGAACACACCCTAGAATGCGCAGCTCGGATATCGGAATGGGTGGAATTTAGGGTGGGGCGACTTCCTATTTCGATTCTAAAGCAATCTTGGCCTCCACTGGCCGCCGTAAAAGGGGTTGGGCTTGGTGTTCTCCCGCCAATTTAAATTTGTGGCATGGACCCTAAAGAGACTAGGAACGTCTGTTGGAGCTCGGAAGGAGGGGTACGATAAACTTGAGTGCTCCTCTTTAGTTTCTTCAATTACAGGTGAGGAGGGTGAGCCGCGCTGCTGTAGGGAGCTGGGGGTGGCTTCAGGTCGAAGTAGCAGAGGCCTCAGCTCAGTTCAATGTGTTTTCCCCTCAAGACGCTGGCGGGAGAGAGCTTGGAGTCGGTTCTTGCTGGCCCCGGTGTGCAGCTGAGAGCATTTACGCGTGGAGGCCTAACTGAAACTGTTTCATTTCGTTTAATTCGTTAATCTGTTCACCCGGCACCCAGAGGAATCTCAAATCGTTAATCACGTCATGTCACTGGCCTGCTTAGTATCTTTCCCTCCCTAGCCCTGAGGATGAAGCTCAATCTTGTAATCAAGGATTCATTGGCTCCACCTGTTCGTTTAGCGCCTGCACTTTTCCATTCTTGCTGTGGCCGGGCAGCCGCCCCAAACTCATTCCACCCTCTGAGCCTTTGGTACTCGGCCTGCATCTTTGTCCCCCCGAGCTTTACATAGTCGGCTTCTTGATATTCGGGTCTCAGCTCAGATGTCATCTCTTTCCCTTCCCAAACAGGTCTCTCTTATGCGCCCCTCCCCGCCCCCATTCATTTGAGTTATTTGAGTATTTTTAATTCTGCGTTTACTTATTTTTTCGTAGGGAGGCAGTATAACAGTTAATAACTGGCATAAATTTGAGTCTTGTCTAGCTACATCATTAACTCGCTTTAGGTGACCTTGGCTGTTTACTTAGTCCCTGACTCATGTTTCTCAGCTGTAAAATGGGTTGCTGTGCAGATTAAATGAGTGATGCATTCAAACTATCTTGCCTACTCAATACCGTCTTTATTTTATTTTTGTCTATCCTTCGTACGAGAATATAAATTTCATAATGACAGGACCTTTACTGTCTTCTTCACAGCTGTATTCCCAGCTCCTAGAACAGTGCCTGACACGTAGTAGGCATTCAATAAACGTTTGTCAAATGAGTGAGTTTGACAGACCTGGGAGGCTGATGATATTTCTCTATTTTTACAGATATGGGGCTCTGAGACCCATAAAAGTATTCACTCCAATCTGTCTTTTTTTTTTTTTTTTTTTTTTTGCGGTACGCGGGCCTCTCACTGTTGTGGCCTCTCCCGTTGCGGAGCACAGGCTCCGGACGCGCAGGCTCAGCGGCCATGGCTCACGGGCCTAGCCTGTCCGCTGCATGTGGGATCTTCCCAGACTGGGGCATGAACCCGTGTCCCCTGCATCGGCAGGCAGACTCTTAACCACTGCGCCACCAGGGAAGCCCTCCAACCTGTCTTAATCTCCTCCCAACTCCCACCCAAACACAGCCACTAAAATCGTGTGTTCTAACATACTTTGTTTTTGTGCCCTTGCTTACACTCCTAGTAAGAACTCTTTTCCTATATTTAAAAAGCTCCTGTGACCTTAAATTTCTAACCCAAATGTTACCTGCTTCCATGATAACAGTAATGAATTAGATAACACTTAAATTGAGTGCTTGCCATGAACGAAGCACTGTTTTGTGAATGTTTGAAACTCATAGTGACCTTTCCAGCTACATACAACTGTATTCCTATTTTATAGATGAGAATTGACAAACAGAAAGGTTAAGTTACTTGCTTAAGGACAGCAGCTTAGTAAATGTGAAAGAACACCAGGTCAAAAATCATTTCTTCCCTGTACTGTACCTTCCAAAGATTTAAAAACATATTTCTGCGAGCACTTACCAAAACAACTATAATTATTTGGTATTGTTCCCCACTAGTCTTGATCCAAGGATTGTTTTCCATTTTAGTATTCTATACCCACCCATATCCAATGAAATGAGTTATATATAAGTCCTTGCTGATGAGATAGTTAAGTGACTCGAAAGGTTAGAAATATACTCTTTGGTCCAGTCAGAAACCTAATGCAATTTTTTCTTCCTCTCCTTAACATTTTCATTTATTGTATAACAATACTGGAAACATGAATGGACTTTTTTTTTTAAGTTCATCTGGAACCTTACCATTCTAAGATATCCCAGACAGTCTGACTTCAGAGCCTTCACTATTTATTGCTATATTGGTTAAATGTTTTTTCCAGATGAAAACTTGTTATAATTTCAGCTAGGCACACAAAATACTAGAAGCTCTAGGACAGATTGGTAAGATTGGAATTGTTTCCTTGTGTCCCTAAACCAATATGTTCTTTTCTAGGGATAACCATAGCTCTAGTTCCATGTATCTTATTGATCCAAAGTGTCTAGTGACCACAGAAATCACATAAAGACAGAGAAGTCTTTACTTATTGATGTGTGTGTGTATATATGTATATTTGGTGGGGGGGTGATAAAGCATTTTCATTTCCCAAGGAACTGGAGTCTATACAACAATAAAATTTGGCCTAATTTTACATGTTGTCACAGGGAAGGCAGTGGTTCCTGTCTCAGGAAAACAATCTCAGAAACATGTGGAATGATATTGAGCTGCTAACAAATGATGATACAGGAAGTGGGTACCTAAGTGTTGGTTCAAGAAAAGAACATGGAACTGCTTTATATCAAGTAGACTTACTAGCGAAGATCTCCTCCGAAAAGGTAATGGTTATGACGCTGTTTTCATTCACAAAATTTTTACTGAGTGTTTAGTAAGACTAGTAGCCATGTGGTAAATGTTTTATAAATGAGTATAGTCCTTTCTCAGGGAATCAGAAGTTCAGTATCAGATCACAGGAAATTTCCATCTGAATTCCCCCTGCATCACATTATGGTCAGTATTCCAAACCTGAATTTTTCATAGCTCCTCTTGACATTTTAGACATACAGATGTATATAAAATGATACAAAGAATATCCACCACCAGCTTAGGAAGTAAAACATTACCAATAGAACTGAAGCAAGCCCCTGGAGCCCGCTCCTGATCCCAGGCTCTTCTCATACTCCACCCCTGAGTTAAGCACTCTACTGAGGTTGAGATTATCCTTTCCATGAATTTCTTTCTATATTTTAACTTTCTTCTTTAATAACTATTCCACCATTTTCACACCAGGCTTGAAACCTTATTCTCTGCCTTTTATGGAAAATATTGCTCTTAGGTTTTTTTTGTTTGTTTGTTTTTTGCGGTGCGAGGGCCTCTCACTGTTGTGGCCTCTCCCGTTGCGGAGCACAGGCTCTGGACGCGCAGGCTCAGCGGCCATGGCTCACGGGCCCAGCCGCTCCGCGGCATGTGGGATCTTCCCGGACCGGGGCACGAACCCGTGTCCCCTGCATCGGGAGGCGGACTCTCAACCACTGCGCCACCAGGGAAGCCCTGCTCTTAGTTTTTTATCTTTGATTTGCTTTCTCAGTAATTTGCTTTTGATAAAATTTTGATGATCGTGGTAAACAAAAGTTTCTTTTAGAGAAAGTGCAAATGATCTTCTCTCACAGTATTATAGCCCAGGATTCCTCTACTCCCCATAGTAAGTTAATGTAATGTTTAATTCTCTAATTAAGAAAAAAAAGTGTAGGGCTTCCCTGGTGGTGCAGTGGTTGGGAGTCCGCCTGCCGATGCAGGGGACACAGGTTCGTGTCTCGGTCCAGGAAGATCCCACATGCCGCGGAGTGGCTGGGCCCGTGAGCCATGGCCGCTGAGCCTGCGCGTCCAGAGCCTGTGCTCCGCAACGGGAGAGGCCACAACAGTGAGAGACCTGCGTATCGCAAAAAACAAAAAACAAAAAAAAAAAAAGAAAGAAAGAGAAGTGTAAAAGAAAGGAGAAGAGACCAGACAAGATTTGTATTTTCTAGGGCTAGAAAGGCAGGGCCTCCTCTGGGGAACCTTATTCACAAATGGCCTCAAGTGTAGGCTTTTGACTTTTCTTCAAATGAGCATTCAGAGACACTGGCCAATAGGGATTTTAAAAAAAAATCATTCTTCATTCAGCTTGTATCCTGTTGTCAGCCTTTACTGCTTTGTGGCATTTAAAAGTCACAGGATTTATAATTTTTATGAGTAATACAGATAAATTGTGTTCTTTGGCATTAAATTGTTTATTTGTTAAGGCAAAAGTGTAAAGAATACCGTAAGTTCTGTAATGAGAAAGTGGTATTTCTTTATTTTTTTAATATTACCAGCAGCCTTAAAAGATGGAAGTGGCCCCGGCCACTTGATCTCTGAGGGCTCCTGTTGAAAAATAATAGTGTGTATTGAGCTTTGAATTCAGTTAACAACTAAAACTCCATTTGTTATTAGCTTGGGGCATTACTTGCAGCAAATGCTATGTTTGCAACCCATGCTAGGCCCTTGGTAAGGTAACATTATCTCTTCTTTTTAGGATCTTTCCTTAAAGTTAGGCAGACAGGACACAAGCAATAAAAGATATCTATCTAGATGTGCAAGTCAGTATATGAGAACTACCAAATGAATGGTACAGCAGTAAATGCAGTAGGAATTCAGAGGATGGAGAGCTCACTGTGGGTTGGGACAATTTAAGGAGCATTTCATAAACTAGCACCTGACTTGGGCCTTAAGAAAAAAAAAGGGAAAATGAAAGCACAGCTTACCAAAATATGTGGAATGCAGCAAAAGTAGTGCTTAGAGGGAAATTGAATGCATATATTAGAAAAAAAGAATGATCTAAAATCAGTAATCTAAGTTTCAAGTTAGGAAACTAGAAAAAGAAGATGGACTTCCCTGGTGGTCCAGTGGTTAAGACTCCATGCTTCCAATTCAGGGGGCACGGGTTTGATCCCTGGTTAGGGAACTAGATCCAACATGCCGCAACCAAGACCCAGTGCAGCCAAATAAATAAATAAATAAAATATTTTTTAAAAGAAAGAAAGAAGTAACAGGAGAGCAAAAATTAATGAAATTGAAAATAAGAAATCAGTGGAGAAAATCAATGAAACCAAAAGCTGGTTCTTTGAAAACATGAATAAAATCTATAAGCCACCAGCCAGGATAACTAAGAAAAAAGAAGGAAGACACAAATTACTAATATCAGGAATGAAAGAGGGGGCATCACCACAGATTCTGTGGACATTAAAAGGATAATCAAGGAATATTATGACCATCTCTATGCCCACGAATTTGATAACCTAATGAACTGGACCAAGTCCTTGAAAATCACACTCTGCTAAAACTCACACAAGGAGTAAACAACCTGAAAAGGTGACATACTGTTCGATTCCAACTCTATAACATTCTGGAAAATGAAAAGACAGTGAAAAAAAGATCAGCGGTTGCCAGGGTTTGGGGGTTGGAGGGGAGGTTGACTAGGCAGAGCACAGAGGATTTTCGGGTAGAGAAAATATTCTGTATGAGACCATAATGCTAGATGTGTGTACCACAGAATGTACACACCAAGAGTGAACTGTAATGTAAACCGTGGACTTTGGGTGATTATAATGTGTCAATGTATGTTCATCAGTTGCAACAAATGTATCGTCTGGTGAGGAACATTGACAACGTGGGAGGCTATGCATGTGTGGAACACGGGGCTATGTAGGACATCTCTATAGTTCCCTTTCAATTTTGCTATGAATGTAAAGGTGCTCTTAGAAATTAAAGTCTTGGGAATTCCCTGGTGGTCCAGTGGTGAGGGCTCTGCACTCTCACTGCCAAGGGCCCAGGTTTAATCCTCAGTTGGGAAATTAAAATCCCACAAGCCTCCCGGCACGGCCCAAAAAAATCTTAAAAAGAAGAGGGGGAAGAGCAGTCCAGGCAGAGAAAACAGCCTGGGTAGACCCCTAGGACGTGTAGCACCGTTTCTTCTTTGCGACACTTTGGTGTAACTTTTCACTAGTTGAAGAAGCAAGTTAAGAGTATAAGCGGGATCAGGACTTCCCTGGTCGCGCAGTGGTTAAGAATCCGCCTGCCAATGCAGGGGACACGGGTTCGAGCCCTGGTCCGGGAAGATCCCAAATGCTGCGGAGCAACTAAGCTCGTGCGCCACAACTACTGAGCCTGCGCTCTAGAGCCCGCGAGCCACAACTGCTGAGCCTGCATGCCACAACTATAGAAGCCCGCACACCTAGAGCCCTTGCTCTGCAACAAGAGAAGTCACCTCAGTGAGAAGCTTGCACACCACAACAAAGAGTAGCCCCTGCTTGCCGCAACTAGAGAAAGCCTGCACGCAGCAATGAAGACCCAATGTAGCCAAAAATAAATAAATAAATAAATAAAATTTATTTTTTAAAAAAAAGAGTATAACAGGGACCAGAATGTAGTTTTCAAAAGTTACACCTGCAGTAGGTGACCATTGAAACAGGTATAAAATGAGCTGATTGGCTTAGTTTGTCAGAGAAGATTAAGAGTAATTAACATTTATCCCAGCATATGCTACAGGCAAGGTTCCCTTCTAAGCCCTTTACATGAATTAATTCATTGAATCTCCATACCAGCCAGCGTTGTAGGCATTATTATTATTATTATTATTCCAGCTTTACCAGAGAGTCAGTTGAGGCATTTGCTTGAGATTACTCAGCTAGTAAGTGACAGCATTCTCAACTACTGTGCTATCCAACTGCTTCAAGATTGTGTGTGGAGGGCTTCCATGGTGGCACAGTGGTTAGGCACCCACCTGCCAATGCAGGGGACACAGGTTCAAGCCCTGGTCCAGGAAGATCCCACATGTCGTGGAGCAACTAAGCCTGTGCACCACAACCGCTGAACCTGTGCTCTGGAGCCCGCGAGCCACAACTACTGAGCCCGTGTGCCACAACTACTGAAGCCCACGTACCTAGAGCCCGTGCTTCACAACAAAGAGAAGCCACTGCAATAAGAAGCCTGTGCACTGCAACAAAGAGCAGCCGCCGCTCACCACAACTAGAGAAAGCCCGCACACAGCAACAAAGACCCAGTGCAACTAAAAATAAATTAATTAATTAATTAAAGAAAAAAGATTATGTGTGGGAAGCTCTAATCAATAGAACCTACAAACAGGAGACTCATATTTGGCTTGCATTGTGTTTTTTAAAATGTTAACTTATTTGCCAATATTTAAAAATTAGAATATTTCACATAAAGATCCAGATTTTCTTGGTAAATTGGAAGCTGTGGCCATGCCAGGATCACATTTCCACAGGGCATTCATCTGGCTGACTCTGTGGGGCCTCGTGTCCTCCAGTTCACAGTCCCCCTCCCTGTTGTTTCCCAGACCCTGAGACTTTATGCCAGTATTGGTTCATTCATTTATGTTAATGCCTGCTGGCTTCTCCAGGCATAAGCTCGGCCCTTAGGAAACAAAGACTTGTACTTTCGAATCCTTTGCCCTGTTCTAGCAACCCTGGACTATTTCCTTGTTCTAGGCTCTGAACGGATTCAAGATATATCATACAAAGAAAAGCTTGACTAATTAGGTATATGGGCTAAAGAAAGAAGGCCTATCAAATGAAGTTTTAAACTTGGGTGATTGTGACTATGGTGATACTATTGACAGGTATTGTTAAACATGTATAAAAATGTTTTATTTTAGTCCTGCTTTTCCCTCCCACAGGCCTCATTAAATCCAAAACTACAAGCATGCAGCTTAAGTGATGGGTTTATTATTGTAGCAGACCAATCAGTGATACTGTTGGACAGTATTTGTAGATTGCTTCAATTGCATCTTATATTTGGTAAGTCTAATGTAATGCAGTAAAATAAATTGGAAGTCAACTATATCTTGCTACTAATTTCTACAGTATTGCCTTTTCTTTACTCCAATATTTATGACTTGAAATTACACTAATTTCAATAAATTAATCTTGAGTGCCTTGTGCTGAGTACCAGACAGAACAGGTACTGAGATGATCCCTTCTCTCAGTAAGTCTAAGGAAAAACATACATGGAAAGCAACAATTTATTTACGTGGTTTTTGTGTTAGAATACTATAGAAAACAGTTGAGCCCAATTATGTTTAAGTTCCTGAATCTTGTACATAATTTCAATACCATCAACAGATAATTTGAATACTTTTAGCACTATAAAAAGTTTTTTTAAAGTACTTATGAATTAATTCTTTACTGAGTTAAAGGGCTTTAAGTGTGTATATGCAAATATGGACTTCAGAGTAAATTAAGGGACAGACAAGTCAGTGATTATGCTGGAAAATAGGTGATAGTATTATGAAATTTTGAGAGAAAGATGGTTATTGAAGTGTTTGCGTAAGAACAGCTGAAAATTAATTAATTAATTATTTTTAAAAAGAATGTAGATGAAAAGGAATTAGAAGGCATGCACATAAGAACAAAATCTTGATCACAGTTTGCAGGAGAGAAAACCATATTTTGTGGAATCTTAACGCATCTACCCTGATAGGTCCCCAAGATTCACAGTTTCACCAATGAAAAGTGAGGCTGTGTTTACATATAATACTTTTTTAAAATAAATTTGTTTGTTTATTTATTTATTTATTTTGGCTGCGTTGGGTCTTTGTTGCTGTGCGTGGGCTTTCTCTAGTTGCAGCGAGTGGGGCTACTCTTCGTTGCGGTGCTCAGGCTTCTCATTGCAGTGGCTTCTCTTGTTGTGGAGCATGGGCTCTAGGCACGTGGGCTTCAGTAGTTGTGGCACGTGGGCTCAGTAGTTGTGGCTCATGGGCTTAGTTGCTCCGCGGCACGTGGGATCTTCCTGGACCAGGGCTCGACCCGTGTCCCCTGCATTGGCAGGCGGATTCTTAACCACTGTGCCACCAGGGAAGTCCCTACATATAATACCTTTGTATAAAGATATTTTATATCTTTATAAAATATCTGCTGAATAATTTTAGTTATAAGCAATTAATATGTTACTGCTTTTATCTCTGAGTCTTACCCTCTCGGTCTCCATGTCGTTCCCCCTGGCCTTCTTGCTGTGTGCAAACAATAACTTCCTCACCTCCTTCAAGTCTTTGTTCAAATCTCACCTTATCAAAGGGGGCTCTCCTGAGCACTCCACTTAATACTGCATAGCTCTTCTGAGTTCTCTTTCCCTGCTCTACTTTTTCTTTTTTCCAGAGAATTTATCACCTTTGTGTATGTCATACAATTTGATTACTATGCTGACTGTTTATCATCTATTTCTGCCTTAGAATTTGAGCTCTATGAAGGTGGGACTCTTGTTATTATTCTCAGATATATGCAAAAGACCTAGAACAGTGCTTAGCATATACTCAGTGCTCAGCAAATATTTGTTGACAGAGTCCGTAGCATTCGTTTTTACGTTAGTCACTACTTTGATGAAATATTTAAAAGAAGCTTAAAAGAGTTGACTTTTAATAACAAAATTTGCAATATTTTGTGTTGAAAATAAACATTTTCTGAGGAAGCTTGTAACTTTGACATGAAACTTTCAGATACTGAAGTGGATGTGGTTGGCCTATGTCAAGAAGGAAAGTTTCTTCTGGTTGGGGAGAGAAGTGGCAACTTACATCTTATTCATGTAACATCAAAGCAAACATTACTCACCAATGTAAGACCCTGTTATGTTTTTCATCTTCATTATCTAAATTCTAAATTATCTTTTAGACAGCTAAAACTCTAGCAAAGCATTACTTGATTTGTGGCCTAAAGTAAAAGAATAATGTTTCTTTACATTGAATTTAAGAATCATACCTTAGAAACTGTCTGAAAAAAAAGTGCACAACCTAAAAGTTGAGAATTATGTTTTATTGGGCAGACTTTCTGAGAACTTCAAGCCCAGGAGGCAGCCTCTCAGATGCTCTGAGAGACGGCTCTGAAGAGGTGAGGGAGGAGCCAGGATACATAGGAGTTTTGCAAGGTAGACCAGGTAGTCAGAACATCAAAAGATTACTGTTAAAGAAAACCAGGTATATCAGGTTAATAAATTTAGCATTTTCTATGTATGGAAGATGCAAGAGTCTGGGCTCATTGAAATTATTCCTTTGATATACACCTTTGCTGTCTAGGGCCAGTATCCTGTGCTTTTCCATCCTGAGTCCCCTCAGGATGCACAGTTGGGAGTTGCTGCAATGGCTGATGGCTTGACAGTGGGCAGCCTGTTTATCTCCATTCTGAGTTCCCTCTTGGCTTGATGGTCGCAGCATCCTTTGTTTGCTAATATGGCAGGCAACATTTTTCATCCACAAAACATATGAAATAAATGCAAAATTGAAAAAGTATGGTTTGAAGATAGTATACTTGTCCAAAACAGTTTTGTATTGAAAATAAACATTTTTGGAGGAAGCTTGTAGTTTTCCATTTGAAAACTAAAATGTTTGGAATATAGGCAGAATTATTGCTAATGGTAATTGATATCCCTAGAGTTTAGAGAATATATTCCTTGACTATAATTTTCTGGGTTTAATCTTATCATTTGAAATTAATTTGCAATTAGGCTTTTGTTCAGAAAGCTAATGATGAAAATCAGTGTACTTACCGGAATCTTGTCATTGAGAAAGATAGTTCAAATGAAGGTAAGTGTTTTTAATTTCTTTTTTAATGTCTTCTTATTAATACCCAGTCAAAAAATCAGATTTATAGTTAATATATTACGTAAATTAATTGGTGCTACCTACACAATGTTAAAACTTTCTAGGGATGCAATTAATATTATTTTAAAAAACAAGTTTTTGATTTTAGCTCTTTTCAGAGGCTTAAATGTACTCTTCTTAAGTTTTACAGTTTTGAGAGTTCTATAGATTATCAGGGAGACATAATATTCTTTTAATATGTTCTTATGGGTTTCAGTGTATTTATCATATTTCTTTTTAACAAATGTTAACTGGACCTTAATTTATTTTGATATATGAGTTTCTTTTTTTCTGGCAAATGAAATTTGGTTTATAGAAGTTTCAAAGAAGTTAACATTGTTTTTGCAAATAAGTTACCAATTCTTTGTAAATAAGCTTTGTATTGTTACTGTGTTATTTTATTATTAGACTTTAAATGAGCAAATGGACATACTTTTAAGCTAGATCCAGACCCTGGTTTAAATTTTATATCATGTGCCTTTTAAAGAAGATGGCTTGATTTTATTTTAATAGGTACCTATTATATGCTGCTTCTTACAAACAATGGATTTTTTTGTATTACAAACCTTCAGCTTGTAAAAATTCAACAAGGTAAGTAATGCATTATTTTCTTATTACTGATTTGCAGCAATATTTCTTATTAGTTTTCCAGGTAAATTTTAACATAGACTCTTTAAGAATATTTTAGTTTAACTACATTCTATGATATTGGGTATACTTTAAAGTATTTGTAATATACTTATTCTCCACAGTTAGGGCTACAACAGAATCTGAAGAAATATTTATTTATAGCCTTCAAGGACTTTACAACTTAGTTGGGGAGACAGGAGTTACGCTAGCATGGTAATAAATGCTTTTTGATGGAATGAATGAACCTGGAAACTGAAATGATTTTGTAAGTGTTAACAATACAAGGCAATAATCTAGAGTGTGTGCTAAGTGAGTGGTGTGGACCATACATCCCTCTGAGCTGGCAGAGATTGAGGAATTGATTCCGGGCATGTATTCAACAAATATTTTTTAAAGATCTACTCTGTGCTAAGAATGTGCCAAGTTCTGGGTATACAATGAGATTTAAGATACAAGGTTCTCTATAGTTTAATGAAGGAGCCAGACAAGTGAAACAGCTCTTCCAAAAGGGAGTGCCAAGTGATGAAGACTTCACAGGTAGGACTTCAGAGCTTGAATAGGAGAGTTGGAGCAGGGAGAAGAGCATCTTAGGAAGAACCTTTTTTTTTTTTTTTTTTTTTGCGGTACGTGGGCTTCTCACTGCTGTGGCCTCTCCCGTTGCGGAGCACAGGCTCCGGACGCGCAGGCTCAGCGGCCATGGCTCACGGGCCCAGCCGCTCCGCGGCATGTGGGATCTTCCCAGACCGGGGCACGAACCCGCGTGCCCTACATCGGCAGGTGGACTCGCAACCACTGCGCCACCAGGGAAGCCCCAGGAAGAACCTTTTAAGGGAAGGTGTGGAGAGACACTGTAGGGACCGTAAGGCAGCCTCGCTGGTGCCCTGAGTACGACATGTCATCACAGTTTATTTCATTGGTCAAGGGCAAAACTGAAAAGTCACCAGCACCTTATGAATTTCTGACCAGTGTTCCTCTCACTAGATTGTATGTAATTTAACCTTGACACAAAAGGGGAGATTCATATGTATTTTATAGGTTATAGTGTAAATTTAGCCTACTTTCTCTTTTTCATGCAGCTATTGAAAAGGTAGACTTCCATACGGCAAAAAAGGTAAGAAGACAAAACCACATTGTCTTCTTGAAACTTAGATTTAATGTCAGTTTAGGAAAGTGTTTCTGCATAATTGTCTAATGGTTGATATTTTGGGAATTAGCATGAGAAAACATTTTAATAACATTCCTATTTAAAAAAATACATTTATAGCTATTGATTTAAACTGACTTTTTATCAGTCTTTCCAAGGAATTTGGACTATGGAACATATATATAACATTCTTATTTTTTAAATCTTGCAGTTACAAGGACAAATCAAATCCAGTTTTATTTCTACTGAAAATTGTCATACCCTTGGTTGTCTCAATCTTGTGGCTGGTGATTTAGCAAGTGAAATCCCTGTGATAATTGGGGTAATTCCTTTTTTTAAAATAAAATTTTGGGCTTTTTTCTGAAATGTTTCTTCATTAAAACATAGTTTTGGTAAAGTTACGTATTAATTTGTAGTGTATAACAGAAACAGGGAAATTATAAAATGAAGGTCATAAAATTAACGCAACAAGTAAAACTAAGCCTCTGTGTTGGAAAAAATATTGCATCTTTATTTTCACTAATCTCTACCTGACATTTAGCATGTCTTTGAATTATGAGTGTAGGCAAAAACAACAGCAGCAAACAAAACATCTAATATTATATTCAAGGAGTAGGCAAAAATTCTATATTGAATTATATTATTACAGCATTTACAACATTTTTACTTGCCAAATTTATATAATATATTAAGAAGCAGTCACTTTTCCCCGTTTTGTGTATCTAGTTCAGTATTTCATCAGGGTTTCAAATAATTTGAAATGAATACTTACGAATCATTTTCAAATATTAGTAGTTATTTTAATGAAAATACTTCGTCAAAGGTTATCTATATCTTGTAATGCTGGAGGAGGTCTTGAAGCTTACCTGATATCTCTAGAGTGAGTTGCCTGAATATACCTCCTCCTTATTAAATGTTCATGTGGTAACAGTGTACAGCAGGAGTTTGCTGTTTTTTCCATTCTGTTCTGTTGAAAACAAACTAAGAGAGGAACTAGATGGTAAGAGCTAGCTGGGCTTGAATATATAAGTATATTTTGAAATTAGTCACATGTACAACTTAGATGTTTCTACTTGGAGGAGAATTCAGATCTAGACCCAAGTTTGTAACTGACATACTGTTTTCACTTCTATAGGGAACTGGTGATTGTGCATTCTCAAAATGGGAACCAGATTCTTCTAGGAAAGGGATGACCGTTAAGAGTGTTATTGATGCAGAGATTATTGAAGGTAAAATCAGTTAATGAAACTACTTTTGGTACTTGTGAGTCGTCGTTTTCATGTCAGTACACTGAGTCTGGCATATGAGCCATTTTACCAAACCTTGGAAACAAGCCAGCTCAGTCTGATGATTGTCCATGTATTTGGCTTCTTAGCATGTTGCAATTGTTACTCTTCATTTTGGGAGGTTTTATGTTTTAGTGATCCTCCAAAAAAGTAGAGAAATGGGAATAAATGGGAATGGGAACTTCTTTTTTAAGTGTAGTTCTGCCTTTCCATAAATATGTTAGTTTACTATTTTAAATATGGCTATATGTAACCCAGAAACATAGTCCTTACACACCTTGTTTTCTCTTTTGTAGGTGCAAAGAAGTTCCAGCTGATAGACAATCTACTTTTTGTTCTTGATACCAATGTATGTTTCTGATACTTCCCCTTAAGTATTTTCACTTGGTGTTATGTTTAACAACAGAAATTTTGTCGAACTTAACAAAGACAAGGACTTTAGCCAGGGTAGATTACTACCTTGTGTAATGTGCTTTATTTCAGTTACATATCAAAAGATAGATTCCAAAATGTAAATTTTTAGTCGTTAAGAGGACGTATCAATGAAATGTCTCTTTTGCAGAACGTGCTGAGCTTATGGGATATTTACACCCTAACTCCCATATGGAACTGGCCCTCCCTTCACATAGAAGACTTTCTTCTCACCACAGAAGCAGATTCGCCTTCATCAGTCACGTGGTACATTATGACTCTCATATTGATTTCCCTTCTGTTAGAACCAGGTTTCTTGCCTGGTTCTGTTCAGATCATTTCTTATGTGTTACATTCCAGATAACACTGTGAACAGACTGACAGGGTAAAGACCATTTCATTGTTAGCCAAATTCATTGAGAACAAATAGGCAACACAAAAACCTCCAAGTGAATGTGTTAGAAAGAGTGTGAGTCTGGGCCATAAACATTCAGAAGTCAAGTTCAGTATCTTCTGTGTGAATTAATTTTAACTTTTATACAAGGATATCACTTTGACTTAGCTTATGTCTAGCAGTTGGCTTCTTTGATTCACTTAAACCTTCTTTTCTCTTTCAGGCAAGGGATTACAAATCTCAAGTTAGTAGCTCTGACAACTACTACTAATAAGAAGGTATTGGAAAATTTATATCACATTCGTCCATATTATGTGTTAGAAATAGCATTAACATAAAAGTACTAGTTGTTAAGTAGTACTCACAGCATATTAGCTCTTAGTTCACACAGGTACTTGACAGATCAGAAATAACCCTGCAAAGCTCTTTTTTCTCATTAAAAAAAAAAAGGTATAAATCTCAGCTCCACAGTTTAATTGGAGCATTTCAGGAATAAAAATGTCTATAAGAAAATGTTTATTATAGTGATACTTATGGAGTTCTGGCACTGAGGAATTACATTTGCCTTAAAAACAAATTGTAGAATGGACTCCAGGTACGTGGATTTTCATTTAACAGATTTAAAAAAGGTAGGATAGAACATAATTTTCTATGTAACATTTAAATAATACAGTATCAGATTTACTTATTTTTTGCACTTAACTTCGTATCAAGTGTTTTAATCTATGCCCTGGATTGTGAAGTGCTGTCTTGTGCTCATAGGTTTATATTGACCTAAGACATTAATTGCTGTCCTATTTTTCTTAGATGAGAAACCTCATGGTCTATTCATTACCTATGATGGAAATACTATATTCTTTGGAAGTATCTAGTGTTTCTTCTCTGGTCCAAACAGGAATTAGCACAGTAAGTTGATGTGTATTTTGAACTAATATATTTTTTTATAATTGAAAAAAAATAAGAAGAACTAAGCTAAGCATGAGTGGAACCTAGTGCAATACCTGGATAGATCTCAGGTAAACCATATTTATTGTTATCAGAGGTCCTCAAATATATTTACAGGAGATCAGTCTTCATTTAAAAAGAAGGAAATTAATCAAATAAAACATCAGGGGCTTCCCTGGTGGCACAGTGGTTGAGAGTCCACAAACCGATTCAGGGGACACGGGTTCGTGTCCTGGTCAGGAAAGATCCCACATACTGCGGAGCAGCTGGGCCCGTGAGCCATGGCCGCTGAGCCTGCGCGTCTGGAGCCTGTGCTCCGCGACGGGAGGCCACAACAGTGAGAGGCCCGCATACCGCAAAAAAAAAATAAAAAAATAAAACATCAGTCAATTGCACATTCAATTTTCTTGTCTCTCCACAGGAAATACAGATGATTTTTAATTTGGGGGAGGTTATTGCTTGCTTTTTTTTTTTTTTTTTTTTTTTTGGCTGCTTTGGGTCTTCATTGCTGCGCACGGGCTTTCTCTAGTTGCGGCGAGCGGGGGCTACTCTTCGTTGTGGTGCGCGGACTTCTCGTTGCGGTGGCTTCTCTTGTTGCAGAGCACGGGCTCTAGACACGTGGGCTTCGGTAGTTGTAGCACTCAGGCTCAGTAGTTGCAGCACACAGGCCCTAGAGCACGCAGGCTTCAGTAGTTGCAGAGTGGGCTCTAGGTCACACGGGCTTCAGTAGTTGTGGCTCGTGGGCTCTAGAGCACAGGCTCAATAGTTGTGGCGCACGGGCTAAGTTGCTTCGTGGCATGTAGGATCTTTCCAGACCAGGGGTCGATCCCCTGTCCCCTGCATTGACAGGCGGATTTTTTTTTTTAATTTTATTTATTTATTTTCGGCTGCATTGGGTCTTCGTTGCTGCGGGTGGGCTTTCTCCATTCACGGTGAGCGGGGGCTACTCCTTGCTGCGGTGCACGGGCTTCTCCTTGTGGTGGCTTCTCTTGTTGCAGAGCTCAGGCTCTAGGCATGTGGGCTTCAGTAGTTGTGGCACACGGGCTCTAGAGCGCAGGCTCAGTAGTTGTGGCGCACAGGCTTAGTTGCTCTGCAGCATGTGGGATCTTCCTGGACCAGGGCTTGAACCCGTGTCCCTTGCATTTGTAGGCGGATTCTCAACCACTGCGCCACCAGGGAAGCCCCTGTTTTATCTCTTTTTATATACACACATTGTATTTTTCCAAACCATTTGGAAATTACTTGCAGACATCATGACCTCTCCTAATTTCAGCGGGTATCTCCTAAGAATTAGGCCCACAAAATTTAACATTAATGCAATACTATTATGAAATATGCCATCCAACTTCAAATTTTACCAATTGTGCCAATTACTTGAGAACTTTTTTTTGTTCCTGACCCAGGATTCAATCAAACATCACGAATTGAATTTTGTTGTCATGGTCACATGGTAGTCTACTTTAATCTCTAAAACTTCCCTAGTCTGTTTTTGTCTTTTCGGACATTGACATTTTTCGAGTCCTAGCCGGTTGTGTGGTAGAATGTCCCTCTATTTGGATCTATGTCTCGTCATGATTAGATTCGTGCTAAGATTTTTGGCAAGCATCCTGCATAAGTGATACTGTGTCCTAACTGCATCACATTAAAGGACTCATGTCCACTTGTCCTCTTATTAGTGCTGTTAAATTTGATCACTTGGTTAAAGCAGTTCTGCCAGATTTCTCCATTGTAAAGGCACATTTTCCCCTGTATAATTAGTAAGTAATTTCTGTGGTGTTATTTTGAGACTATGGGAATATCCTTTTCCTCACCAGTTTTTCCCAGTAATTTTAGAATCCATTGATGGATAATTTCTGCCTAAACCAGTTGTTACTCTAGTAACTATAAAGTGAATTAATTCTATATTTCAATCTTAAACATGTTTTTGCTATTGTAGGATACCATATACCTTCTGGAAGGAATTTGCAAAAATGATCCAAAGTAAGTCCTGTTTTGTTTATCAGATAAGTCGTTAAATAATAACAAAGTTAAAATTTACTCACTGATGTTAAATGACAAGTGTCAATATTAAAACTTTTCTCAGACTGTCTGAAGACTCAGTCTCTGTTTTAGTACTAAGATGTCTTACAGAAGCTTTGCCAGAAAACAGGTAACTACTTGTGTTTTGTTTTTTTATAATTTATTTTATTTATCTATTTTTGGCTGCACTGGGTGTTTGTTGCTGTGCGTGGGCTTTCTCTAGTTGCAGAGAGCGGGGGCTACTCTTCATTGAGGTGTGCGGGCTTCTCACTGCAGTGGCTTCTCTTGTTGTGGAGCACGGGCTCTAGAGCGCAGGCTCAGTAGTTGTGGCACACGGGCTTAGTTGCTCCATGGTATGTGGGATCTTCCTGGACCAGGGCTCGAACCTGTGTCCCCTGCATTGGCAGGTGGATTCTTGACCACTGCACCACCAGGGAAGCCCTCTTGTGTTCTTCTAAGCCTTACTCCTTGATGAAAAGCTTGAATTCCCTGATTAATAAAAATTTTACTGAAATTTCTTTCAATTTATCAGATTGAGTCGGTTACTTCACAAACACAGATTTGCTGAAGCCGAGAGCTTTGCCATTCAGTTTGGACTAGATGTTGAGGTAATTATTCATGTATTCATTCATTCATTGAAAGCATTACTTCATGTGCTAGAGGCTGTGGAGACAAATATGTAAGACATAATGGGAATTTAGTGTGATCAGGCCTATAATTAAGATACGACCAAAATAGAGAAGGGATTCAAAGGAGATATTGACCCTTAAAGTAGGGTGGGAAGACTTCGTGGAGGAGGTGATTGTATGTCAGATCTTGCAAATGTTCCAGATAGTCCTGGGAGAGGAAGGGAATTCTAGGTGTTAAGACACATGAAGAAAGTGAGGGAGGCTTATGGTGCTTCTAGGAACTCCTAGTAATTAGATAGGACTAGGGTGTAGGTTATATGTGCATAGAAGGGAAAGGAGATGATGGAGAAGGAGAGGGTCAGAGCCTGGAGGGCTTTGTGCACGGCAAAGGATTTAGATCTTTTTCTGCAGGTGATGGGGAGCTACTGAGATTTTTAAGCTGGAGAATGTCTTGATTAGGTTGTCATTTTGTAAACATGGGAAATTGTTTGGAAAAGGGTAAATCTAGAGATGCAAAGACCAGTTGAAAAACTGACCCAATGCAGTGAAGTGGAGACACACAGGAGGGAAGGTCTGATGAGAGAGGTGTATAGGAGGTAGAAGCAGTGGGGCTCAGTGATCAAACATAGTGGGGGGTACAAATGTCAGGAGCAGACTAGCAGGACTCTGGCTCAGCGCACTACAAGTAAGTCCCTTACATATAAACGAGTTCCATTCCAAGAGCACATTCATACATCCAGTTTGTTCAGAAGTCCAACAAAGTTAGCCTAGGTACCCAACTAACACAATCGGCTACATAGTACTCTACTGTAATAGGTTTATAATACTTTTCACACAAATAATACATAAAAAACAAACACACACAAGAAATAAAACATTTCTAATCTTACAGTAGCGTACCTTGAAAAATACAGTAGTACAGTACAATAGCTGGTGCTTCTTAGCAGTACCAGGTACATCACTGCTGCTTTTACGCTTGCTTCTGGACATCCTGGGCTTGAAATAAAGATACTGTACTACTCTACACTATACAGTCCTGTACAGTAAAGTACACAAAAGCACAACCATTTGTAGAGGATGCACGCATGTGACAATGTACACCAGACACGTGAACTAACTTACGTGATTGGACATGTGAACGCACGTTTGCATCCTGGAAAGTTCGCAACTTGAAGATTCGTATGTAGGGGACTTACTGTAGTTGGAATGTGATGGCATTACTTAAAATGAGGAATATGTGTGGAAGAACAGGTTAGGAGTAAAATATGAAGAGTTCTGCCTTATAAAAATTGCATGTAAGGGATCTTATAAAATGAGGCTGTCTGATAGGAAGTTGGAGAGTGATCTGAGCTGAATCTAGACATAGGTAACACCGGAGGAATGGCTCAGACCACTCAAGGAGAATGTGTGGAGTAAGAAGAGATCTGAGGATGAGCTACAGGGGCACCAGCACACAGGGGATAGAGGAAGAAGGGCTATAAACATATTTGGGAAGAAAACCACACAAATGTACGATTAAAGAAGCCAAGGGGGACTTCCCTGGCAGTCCAGTGGTTAGGACTCCTTGATTTCACTGCCGAGGGCACGGGTTCGATCCCTGGTTGGGGAACTAAGATCCCACAAGGCGTGAGGTGTGACCAAAAAACAAACAAACAGTTTAGTGGGGAGTGATCAGCAGTTGCAAATACTACCAATAAAATCAGGTATAAAAACTGAAAGTTGTCTGTTGGATTTGGTGATTAGGAATTCACTGATATCCCTTGAAAAGTCCTGGGAAGTAATGAAGGATGAAGCCTGATGGTAGTGAAGAACTAACATTTGCTAAGTGGGTGGTGGGTACCCATGTGTTTGTTGTTTTAAAAATGTAGCATTTTATATTATGTAACAACCTAAATGGGAAAAGAATTTGAAAGAGAATAGGTACCTGTATATGTATAACTGAATCACTTTGCTATACACCTGAAGGTAACACAACATTGTTAATCAACTATACTCCAATATAAAATAAAAAGTTTAAAGAAAGTAGCATTTTAAAACATGGAAAACAATTTTGTATATTGTTTAGAAATGTGTATGAGTAAAGCAGTATATAAATTAATGGGATAACAAGCACCAAAGTCAGAATAATGGATACTTCTGGTTCAGGGAAGGAGGATGATTTATTTGGAAGAAGAGAAAGTAATATTAAACTATAATATAAATATTATAAATTATATTTATATTAAATATAATATAAATTATTATATTATTAAATATAAATATATTATTTATTATAAATTTGTATTATATAATATATTATACTGTATAATAGATTTATTTATTATAAATTTAATATTATAAATATTAACATAAACTATATTATTAAAAATTTTTAATTTAGGTGATAAGTACATGAGTATTTATTATATTATTACCTTTTTGAACATCTGAAAGTTTCATAATAACTACATTTTAAAAAGAGCAAATGAAGCCAAAAACCAGTGAAAGATGTTTTCAGGGGGTGGAGACACAGAACTGGAGAAACTGCTCTTTCGTATCACTTTTAGCTTTCAGAGCCAGAGAGCCCATGTTAAAGTTGGTATTTTGTTTATAAAAAGGGAACCTGAAATTTTGACTGTGTCTAACTCAAGCTGTTTCTAGCTGCTAAAGAACCTCTGATAGACTGGGTATTCCCTGGTGGCACAGTGGTTAAGAATCCGCGTGCCTCAGGGAGATCAGCTTTGTGCTTTGTGACCACCTGGAGGGGTGAGATAAGGGAGGGTGGGAGGGAGATGAAAGAGGGAGGAGATATGGGGATATATGTATATGTATGGCTGGTTCACTATGTTATAAAGCAGAAACTAATACACCATCGTGGAGCAATTATACTCCAATAAATACGTTTAAAAAATAAATAAATAGGGCTTCCCTGGTGGCGCAGTGGTTGAGAGTCCGCCTGCCGATGCAGGGGACGTGGGTTCGTGCCCCGGTCCGGGAAGATCCCACATGCCGCGGAGTGGCTGGGCCCGTGAGCCATGGCCGCTGAGCCTGCGCATCCAGAGCCTGTGCTCCGCAACGGGAGAGGCCACAACAGTGAGAGGCCCGCGTACCGCAATCAATCAATCAATCAATCAATCAATCAAATAAAATGGTATGCCTCACTAACCTGAGTTAAACTGTATCAATTTAGCAACTCACTTAGCAAAGAAGTAGTGAGAACCTTGCTAAGTATAGAGACTGTGAGAGCACCCCCCTCTTTCTCTCAGCTTAAAGTCTAGTGGAAGACATCTTCAGTGGCTAATAAAGGTACAAAAAAACCCACGAATTTTCCTGCCAATGCAGGGGACACAGGTTCGATCCCTGGTCCGGGAAGATCCCACATGCCGCGGAGCAACAAAGCCTGTGCGCCACACCTACTGAAGCCCGTGTGCCTAGAGCCCGTGCTCTGCAACAGAAGCCACCGCAATGAGAAGCATTCGCACCGCAATGAAGAGTAGCCCCCGTTCGCTGCAACTAGAGAAAGCCTGTGTGCAGCAATGAAGACCCAACGCAACCATAAATAAATAACTTAATTAAATAAAATTTAGAAAAAAGAACCTTTGATAAACTTAGAAAAGTAGATGTGAAATATAATTTTATGGTATTCTTCTAAAACCCAACTCCATTCACTTTTTTAAAAAATATATCAGTATTAATTTCCTGTTTTCTTTTTTAATTAATTTATTTATTGTTTTTATTTTTGGCTGCATTGGGTCTTCGTTGCTGCACACGGGCTTTCTCTAGCTGCGGTGAGCGGGGGCGACTCTTCGTTGTGGTGCGTGGGCTTCTCATTGCGGCGGCTTGTTGCGGAGCATGGGCTCTAGGTGCGTGGGCTTCAGTAGTTGTGGCACGCGGGCTCAGTAGTTGTGGCTCACGGGCTGTAGAGCGCAGGCTCAGTAGTTGTGGTGCACGGGCTTCGTTGCTCTGTAACGTGTGGGATCTTCCCCGGCCAGGGATCAAATCCATGTCCCCTGCATTGGCAGGCGGATTCTTAACCACTGCGCCACCAGGGAAGCCCTCCATTCACTTCTGAACAGCAAAGTTTCAGACACATTACTTACCCTCTCTTGAGCTTCAGTTTTCTTGATTGTAAAATAGGGATCTTAGTATTTACCCCATAGGGTTATGAGGAGGTGCAAATGCTTACTTAGGTTTTTATGAGAGTTAACTGAGATAATTCACATAAAGCTCTTAGTACACTGCTGGTCACATTTAGTGAGGACTCAGTAGAAATGCTTTCCATAACACTTTGTAATCTGGGTTACCTTTCAGTTATCTAAGTGTTACCTTCTTTAATGCTTATTCTTGAACCACATGAATATTCACATTTTTGTTTTAGCATACAGTGTAAGATGTCATCCACAGGCATTATTTTGCTTCAAGTTTCTTGATGTGGCATGTTTATATTACAGCTTGTTTACAAAGTAAAATCAAATGATATATTGGAGAAACTGGCTTTGAGTTCTCAGGACACCAGTGAGCAGACCGAATGGCAAAAACTTGTAGATGAAGCTAAGGAAAATCTGCATAAAATCCAGGTATGTTTTCCCTGTCGTATACTAGAATATTCAGATCGATGGATTGATCAACATTACGTTGCCTTACCATGTCTGGCATTTATGAAACAGGACGATGAATTTGTGGTGAATTACTGCTTGGAGGCTCAATGGATAACCTATGGAACAACCCAGGAAATGCTAAATTATGCCAAAACCAGGGTAAGTGTTTCTGACCTTTGTGCATGTTCGTTTGTCTTATGCAAAAGTATTTTGCAAAAAACGGAATGATTTTTCCCATAGATCTTTTTTTTTCTTTTTTTTTCTTTTTTTTGCGGTATGCGGGCCCCTCACTGTTGTGGCCTCTCCCGTTGCGGAGCACAGGCTGCGGACGCGCAGGCTCAGCGGCCATGGCTCACGGGCCCAGCCGCTCCGCGGCATATGGGATCCTCCCGGACCGGGGCACGAACCCGTATCCCCTGCATCGGCAGGCGGACTCTCAACCACTGCGCCACCAGGGAGGCCCCCCATAGATCTTTTTTAAAGTGCCTTTCTTTTGCTCTTCCAAACGATGCCGTTTTTGCTGTAGGTTGTTCCCCTTACTCACCTGTAAATGAATACCATTGCTAGTTATATTCCTTAAAATCAAGGTGTAACAGATGGGCAAACTGTGAGCTGTTTTCATAAAATGCATTATTTTTAAGATATGTAACTTCTTTATTGTTCATTGTTCATCTCAGAGTTGAGTGCAATTTAATTTTTTAAAGGTGATTTTTCCTTTAATTCACAGGAAATCCATCTTCTTTCATGAAAAACCTAGTATAGCCGATGTTCTAACCGTGTTTCTTATTCATCTTAGCTTTTGAAGAAAGAAAATAAAGCTGTTCCTATCTATTCTGATGGCTTAAAAGAGGTAATTACATTGGGTTTATAGGTTAATTTGGGAGTGAATATACTGTTACAATATACTTATGAATTCAAGATAGGTCTGTATTTTTTCAAGAGCAAGTTATTTTAATACATTTTTTCCTTATTGCAAAATGGGAATAATACTAGTACTTATGGGTTATTTTGAGGTCAAATGAAATATTTCCTATAAATCATTTTGCATAGTGCCTGCTATTTCAAATAATTGTAAACTGATGATAGCTATGATGGTGCCAAAAATATATGTGCATACACATGTACATACAGATCTTCCTCAGCATATGATGGGTTACATCCTGACCAACCCATTGTTAAGTTGAAAATACCGCAAGTCAAAAGTGCACTCAAGGTTGGGGGGGTGGTGGTGGGATGAATTGGGAGACTGGGATTGACATGTATACGCTAATATGTATAAACTAGATAACTAATAAGAACCTGCTGTATAAAAATATTTTTCAAAAAAAAATGCACTTAATACACCTAACCTACTGAACATGATAGCTTGGCCTCACCTACTTTAAATGTGCTCAGAGCACTTATATTAGCCTAGAGTTGGGCAAAGTCATCTGACTCAAAGCCTGTTTTATAATAAACTGTCAAATAGCTCATGTAATGTATTGAATACTGTACTGAAAGTGAAAAAACAAAATGGTTGTAAGTATATCAGTTGTTTGTGATTATGTAGCTGACTGGGAGCTGCGGCTCCTTGCTGCTGCCAGCATCACAAGGGAGAATCGTCCTATATATTATTGCTAACCCAGGAAAAGATCGAAATTCTAAGTATGGTTTCTACTGAATGCGTTTTGCTTTTCCACCATCATAAAGTCGAAAAATCTTAAGTTGAACTGTTGCATGTCAGGGACCAGCTATATATTTTTTAACTCTTATCTCAAAGTACATGTTTAGTATAATCCAGCTAGGTTTTACCATAAGGGCATATTTATAAATCAGTGGGAAAACTAATTGATTTTGAAAGGCACCTACAATTAATGTACAAATACCTTCCTCTTCTTTGCAGGTTTATTGCATTGAGTGTGATTGGAAATATTTCCGTTATTTCAAGTTTTTTTGTTTTGTGCTAAGTAAAGGCAGTCATATTTATGGGAATTGACTTGTAATATGGGATAAAATGAGAATATGTACAAGACTTCTGAAACAGAATGCCCAATTTTTGGTGTTTTTATTTTAATATTATTGCACACAACATTCAGACTGTCAAGTTATTTCTTTTTAGGTACTAAGGGCTCATGCAAAGTTGACTACTTTTTATGGAGCATTTGGACCTGAAAAATTCAGGTATGTGCATTCCCCATTTTGAATTCTGAATTCTGAATTAGATTGAAGTTTGGAATGTTCTAAAAGATATAGCATTGCTTTGAGTGAATTTGTGTTTCTGGGGGGTTCAATGATGGAAAATGTTATCTTTCCTGCTAAGATTTAGGCACTTCCTACATCATCCAATGGAATTGATACATTTGGAAGGCAGATTTAAATAAACATACCTTTTGCCTTAACAATCCACTTCTGGAAATTAATCCTGTTAGATATACTAACATGTGCACCAAGAATATGTTATTAACAAATATGAGATCTAGTTACCTTAAAGCTAAGACAAATTTATTTATCATGATAAACTAACAATGAAGGAAGCTTTATTTTTTCTCCTTATAGCTCTTCAGTTATCCCGATCCTATCATTAAACATTCTATCTTTTCACTGCTCATTGAAATGTTACCTTAATCACATGCTAAAATTCTTACGTGTATTTAAGTTTCTGCAATATAATTGTATTCACTTGATCTCATCTCTCTGTTCATTCACCAGTATCAAATAGTTTTAATTAATGTAGCTTTAAAGTGTCCTATTAACTGGTAGACTAGTCCTACTATACTTTTCTTATTTTTCAGAATTTGGGCAGCTGCTCTTTTCTGTATGACACTTGGAGTCAGAATCAGCTTATCCAGTTTTTTTAAAATCTTATTTTTATTGGATTTTTTATTATTTATTTTGACTGGGAATGTGCTGAACCTAAAATCAATTTGGGGAGAATCAGTATCTTTACAATATCAAGTCTTCATATCAATATTTAAGGGCAGTATGTGTCTTCCTACACATTCTATCCTTTTTTTTATGTTCCTGAGTGGTATCTACTCAGTTGTCTTCATATAGATTTTTTACATTTTTTTGTTAAATTTTGTCTTTCTTGCTACTTTTATAAATGGGACTTTTCTCCATTGTATTTTCAAAAGGATATAGAAGCTATTGATTTTTTTAAATTACTTTTAAACCAGCTACCTTATTGAATTCCTTTTTCACTTTTAGTAATATTTCAATTGGTCTTGTTTTTTCCAAGTATATAATTATATATGCAAATAATGATAATTTTCCTTCATTTTTTCCCTCATTTTTTTTCCCTTGCCTAATTTCATTGACTGGTACTTGTAGAACGTTTTTTTTTTTTTTTTTTTTAATGTGGACCTTTTTTTTTAAGTCTTTATTGAATTTGTTACAATATTGCTTCTGTTTTATGTTTTGGTTTTTTGGCCATGGGGCATGTGGGATCTTAGCTCCCAGACCAGGGATCGAACCCACACCCCATGCATTGGAAGGTGAAATCTTAACCACTGGACCGCCAGGGAAGTCCCATGTAGAACATTATTAAATAATGGTGGTAAATAGGCATCTTTCTCTTGTTCCTGGTATTAGTGAAAATGCTTATTTTGTTTTATCATTTAAGCATGATACAGACTTATAGGGTTTTGTCTTTTTATCATTTTAAGGAAGTATTCATCATCTATTTCTGAGCTTTAATTAGGACTGGGTAGTCACTATAGCTTTGTTGGTTACAGCAAAAGACTGGAAGTAACCCTAGTGTTCAACTGTGGTTGTCTAGTTAAATTATAGTAAATCCATGCCATGGAATAATATGTAGTTCTTAAAAAAGAATAACATCTATATGTGCTCATTTGGTACAAGCTGCCAAAATAATATATGATGAATTTTTTTAAGTACAAATAGTATACATAAAAAACTCTCATTCATTTTAAAGTTAAAAATGGTTGCTTGAGGCTTCCCTGGTGGCCCAGTGGTTGAGAGTCCGCCTGCCGATGCAGGGGATACGGGTTCGTGCCCCGGTCTGGGAGGATCCCACGTGCCGCGCAGCGGCTGGGCCCGTGAGCTGTGGCCGCTCGGCCTGCGCGTCCGGAGCCTGTGCTCCACAACGGGAGATGCCACGACAGTGAGAGGCCCACATACCACAAAAAAAAAAAAAAAAAAAATGGTTGCTTGTATATGTAATGATTATCTCAGGAAGGACCTACAAGGAGAGCTATAACTTCTGGGGGAGATACAGGAGTTCTATAGGTCTGGGATAAGAAGGAAACTTACTTTTCACTGTATAATCTTTTTTTTTTTTTTTTTTTTTTTTTTTTAACTCTGAAGAAAAAAAAAACCTAATTCAAATGCATAATGGGGCTTCCCTGGTGGCGCAGTGGTTGGGAGTCCGCCTGCCGATGCGGGGGACATGCGTTCGTGCCCCGTCCAGGAAGATCCCACATGCCATGGAGCGGCTGGGCCCGTGAGCTATAGCCACTGAGCCTGCGCGTCCGGAGCCTGTGCTCCGCAATGGGAGAGCCCACAACAGTGAGAGGCCCGCGTACCGCAAAAAAAATGCATAATGATATCTACTTGTAACATATAACCTTAATATATATTTTTTGACTACTAACTTCTTTCCTCTCTTTGACTTTGCAGGGGTAGTTCTTGGATTGAATTTCTGAATAATGAAGATGACCTTAAGGATATTTTTTTACAGCTAAGAGAAGGAAACCTTGTTTGTGCACAGTACCTTTGGCTGAGACATCGGGTAATTTGTTTTGCATTTTTTTCTTAATGGCTTTATAGCTCCTGTGAGAGGTGATTGAATCAGTGTTGGAAACTAATAGGGTGGCAGGAGTGACTGGGCAATGGGGTGTTTTCAGACGGTTTGATAAAATATGACCTGTCCCAGAGAAAACTATCCTCTGATGATATCAACTCAGAGGAAATATTATACATAAAATATAAACTTATGTTATCTCATCATTCAGAGTCTAGTTAGCTCCTAAACTTAGGTCAAGAGGTAACATTTTATTAAGCAGTTTATTGATGGGCTTTCTTATGTAGGAATGGTGGAGAGGGTAGTCCTGTTGCAGCTCAGATTGTCAGAAAGGATTGCCCATTATAATTGCTGCTCCGAATCTCCTTAATGTTGATATAGAATATTAGGTCCAAAGCTTAGTATCTGGGTGTGATGCTATTAAAGACACATGCTTGTTAGGGTTTGTACTGTCACCTCCAGTTAAGTTTTCCTTAGAATGCCATCTCTGCCTGTTCCTCTGCCTCTAATTTATTAACTAGTACTCGCTGCCATGAGGTTTCACGGAATTTGTGGCTACCAACTTGAATCATTTGCACAGAGTAAATCACCTTTAAGGGTCGTTACATCAGTAAAATTTTTTTTTAATAAATTTATTTTATTTTTATTTATTTATTATTTTTGTCTATGTTGGGTCTTCGTCACTGCGCACAGGCTTTCTCTAGTTGCGGCGAGCCGGGGCTACTCTTCGTCGTGGTGCGCGGGCTTCTCTTGTTGCGGAGCACGGGCTCTGGAGCGCATGGGCTTCAGTAGATGCGGTGCGTGGGCTCAGTAGTTGTAACTCGTGGGCTCTAGAGTGCAGGCTCAGTAGTTGTGGCACACGGGCTTAGTTGCTCCGCGGCATGTGGGATCTTCCCAGAGCAGGGCTCGAACCCCTGTCTCCTGCATTGGCAGGCGGATTCTTAACCACTGCACCACCAGGGAAATACAGTAAAATATTTCTTGAAATGACTTTCTAATAGGTCTTTCCCTCTTGGGAGGCTATCGGTTTAAATTTGTTGGATAAATCTTAGTTTCTCACTCTGTATGGTTTAGGCAAACTTTGAAAGCAGATTTGATGTGAAAATGCTTGAGAACTTGCTCAACTCAATTTCTACACCAGTCTCTTTGCAAAAGCTTTGTCCATGGCTTAAAAATGATGTGATCCCATTTGTGAGAAGGACTGTACCTGAAGGACAGGTAAGTTGCCTTCAGTGTTCTCACTCTTGATGATTCTATTTTTTACATTATATCGTTGAAGATTAAGTCGTGCTAACACCAGTTAGTTCATTTTAGTGTCTCTTGAAAGACTACGATGGAGGTTTTAAATTATTTCAGTGATTATTTATTCGTATCAGTACTTTTTATGATATATCTCTTTCAGAAAGCTCTTGCAAAATGGTTGGAACAAGCAGCCAGGAACCTTGAACTAACTGATAAGGTAATACCAGTATAATTAGCACTGAAAAGGCATTTCCAGTACTCCCCATGGCGTAAAACATTATTTTTAATGGTCTCTAATATTTTTTTAAAGGCAAACTGGCCAGAAAATGGGCTTCAACTGGCAGAGGTATATTTTACAGCAGAAGAACCAGATGAGTTAGGATTGGCGTCCTCTTGGCATTGGAGTTCCTTGGTATGATATGAAAAACATTTTTAGTAATAAAACATTTAATTTATATTGAAGGGTTTGTCTATGTGTATTTAGACACATATTCACTTCTTAAATATTATTTTTATATGTTCTTTTGTTGTGTACTTTTAAAATCCACAAAAAGGAAAATTAGGTTTTTTCTTCCTTATGTTTCTGTTACAACTTGAACCTGTCTTAATGCACTGTTTTTCTCTATTGAGCCAAGCAAAAGGGAAACAATATATAAACATACTCCTAAGTAGTCTAATTGGGATTTTATGCATTAGTAACATTTCACAGTCCTTTAAAAGGGCAAAACTTAATGACATATTAGGATTAGTTTTCAAAGGCTGTATCAATCAGGTTTACTTCTTTTATTTAAAGTAGTAAACTACTTCTAGTTTTTTGGGGTTTTTTTTTTGCGGTACGCGGGCCTCTCACTGTTGTGGCCTCTCCCGTTGCGGAGCACAGTTTCCAGACGCGCAGGCTCAGCGGCCATGGCTCACGGGCCCAGCCGCTCCGCGGAATGTGGGATCTTCCCGGAGCGGGGAATGAACCTGTGTCCCCTGCATCGGCAGGCGGACTCTCAACCACTGCGCCACCAGGGAAGCCCTACTTCTAGTTTTGATTGCATTTCTTAGGCATTCCAATAGTCATAATGGCTTAAGTACCAAAGAATTTTTTAAAAGATCAAATTGAAAAAAATCTGGGACTTTCTGACTGACTGAATAAAATAGCAATGCTAGAAAGAGAACTAAGATCAGGAATATTGATGTTACATATGATGTTAATTTGAGGTTAATGAACTGAATTTATTATTTGGCTTCTAAATTTCTTAAGTTCATTTATTTTTCCCTTCAGATTTCTAAAAACTAGAAAGCATTCATTATATTGAAAAAAAATACATTCTTATATTTTAAAAAAGTTTGTTGGGGTACCATAATTTAGTTTATAAACTAACATGTTGAGACACCTCAGTATAACCTCAACTCTGAAGTTTAAAGTACTTAAGGACCAGAAGGTATGACCTTTTGTAATAACATCATACATACATTATGAAATTACATTTATTCCTTAAGTTTCTGGAGCCCAAAAATAAATAATAAATTTCCTCCTACTTTCTGATATAGCAGATTCTTGTTATTAATTATACTTACTGATTATGTGCTGTTAAGAATAAGATGGGAATTTTTTCTGTAAGTTTCAAGCAGTATATTGATGTTATATAATCAATACATGTTATAATGTACAACGTATATTGATCATTTTATATGTTTTTCCACAGAAGAGCTTTTCCTCTTGCTATAAAACACTACTTTGTCTTTTCCCTAATTGCCTTTTAGCAATTGAAAATTCTGTTCCTTGTATATAACTTTAGGAAATGTCATCACTTTGTATCTGGTCATGATCTATATGGATGGAACATTGAGGATTATCTAAATGATGTTTGTGTACCTAAGTATATTGGGGTTCTGAAAAAAATATTACACTAATATTAATAGTTTTTTCTATTTTTTTAAGAAAGAAAATTTCTTTTAGATTTCTGTTGGATTCTGATCTGTTAATTTGTACTAGTTAATTTTGCTTAAACGTCTACAAAATTTAAAGGCATAAGTTGCAGTTTCCTCTTATTTGTATTTCCCTCTCACACTTTTATTTCATATCCTTAACAACTTCAACACTTTTGTTTTATAAGGATCATCAAAACACGGAGGAAGTTTGTCAGTTAAGGGCTTTGGTAAATAACCTACGAGAGTTAATCACACTGCATAGGAAATACAACTGCAAATTGGCCCTCTCTGATTTTGAGAAGGTAGAAGTCTAGATTTATCAGAATTATTACTATTTTATCATAGCCAACACAGCTAGAGTTTGCATTTATGCCTTCTTTATTTCAACATCCAGGAGGATACAACCACCATTGTATTCCGAATGTTTGATAAAGTGCTGGCCCCCGAGCTTATTCCTTCCGTCTTCGAGAAGTTTATAAGAGTTTACGTGAGGGAACATGACTTACAGGAGGAGGAACTTCTCCTTCTGTACATAGAGGTAACTTCTTCTTTAGCTCTAGTCTTTTTTTCTGGATCTGTGCAGTGCATCATTGTATTAAATGTTTAACTCTTTATGGAATGTCATGCTTTACCATTAGGATGGACGCAGCATATTGTATTGGTTAAGACTGTGGGTTAACTCTGCTACTGACTGGTCGCCTTGAGCACAATGAGATAATGTTAGGACTTTCTCCAAATGGTTGTTGTGAAATGATAGGAGCATGAACAAAGTTTTCTGTACCGTGTAACACTGAAGGCCAAGGTTTTGGCAATTTTGCACTTGTTGACCATTGTTCAGCATTCATGGCTAAGTAGAAGTTTTTGGTTTTTTACGCATCCATAAAAGCTATTTATCTATGTTTATATATGTGTTGTGGGGGTGTTTTAGTGAGAGTTTTAAATTTAAAAAAATGTTTATCCCATTTTAGGATTTATTGAAGAGATGTAGCTCAAAGTTCACCTCACTCTTTGATACAGCATGGGAAGCAAAAGCTATAGCAGTAATAGGATGTTTATCTGACACAGATGTAAGTAAATAGTGATCATATAGATTTTCCTTTTGAGCATTACATCCTTTCTTAAAACTTTTCTTCTGGTCACAAAAGCAACATGTATTTGTTAGGGAGAATTTGTGTAATAGGAAAAAAGAATAAAAAGAAAATAAAAACCACTCAATCCTTTTTTCTTATGAAAATAAAAAGTGAAAGTCTTCTTCCCACCCCCAGAAAAACCCACATGGACAGTTAGATGCATATATTTTCAGGCATTTCTATGGTCTTACAAACACAGAGACATTTTAAAATATGTTTATCATATGCCTTTATTTTGACTTTGCACTGTTATTAGTCACCATTATAAAATGTGAATAAAATCATGGAGAGTATTTTTAAACAGTCTATAGAAAGTTAATAGAGCTATATGATTTAACTTTCAGCAGAGAAAACACTCCT
This sequence comes from Hyperoodon ampullatus, assembly GCF_949752795.1. Lineage (NCBI taxonomy): Eukaryota > Metazoa > Chordata > Mammalia > Artiodactyla > Ziphiidae > Hyperoodon > Hyperoodon ampullatus. The sequence continues at coordinate 7,721,818 of NC_136926.1, read as the reverse complement.
CTGAATTTTTCTAAATAATAAAATTGCCCTTTATGTGTGAATTTTGGAAGACATATATGCTTTTGCAGTCAGAAGATGAAATATTCTCAAGCTTCCATCCAGTAGATGCAAGATTCCTGCTGTAGATTTGGCTGCATCATTAATTTGCATGAAAAGTAAATCCGAGAGCTATTCACTGTCAGTGTGTGTGTCTTTATAGCTCATATTTGATGCTGTGCTCAAGATAATGTATGCAGCAGTGGTCCCCTGGAGTGCAGCTGTGGAGCAGCTGGTGAAACAGCACTTAGAGATGGACCATCCCAAGTAAGATTACAGTGTACCAAACAGCTTTTTTGGTGTTGGATAAACTTCACGTTTTGAGTTGAAATGCATATATGTTTTTCTGTCCTTTACTGTGTCCCTTAGTATTTCATTAAAAAAAGACAGTCTATGTTAATATCAATAAATTTACTTTTAGAGTCAAGTTATTACAGGAAAGTTACAAACTAATGGAGATGAAAAAACTTTTACGAGGCTATGGAATAAGGGAGGTGAATCTCTTAAGCAAGGAAATAATGGTAAGTACAATAATTGAATCTTTTAACGCCTTTGCTCCACTTCCAGAGCAACATGGGCAATTTAACCAGATTTTATATTCTTTAAGATCAATAGAGCTAGGTTCTTCTCCGCTTCCCTTTTGTTAGATAGAATGTTAAGAGAGTGTTTGATTGGTTGTTAGAATAGTAAAGACAACAGACAGTAAATTAAGAAGCTGAAGGAATATATTATACCATCATGTTGTACTCCTTAAATATATGTAATTTTTATTTGTCAATTAAACCTCAGTAAAGCTAAGGGGAAAAAAGGAAGGGTGAAAGGACTGTCATTAAATTCAGAATGCAAATCATGTTTTAATTTTTCATATAGTTTAGAGTTTGCTGCATTGTTTTAATTATATGAACAAATGATTTCTGGGCTCTCTGTGAGATTTCATAACAAAGAAATGTTTGTTATTGTCTCTATTTCAGAGGGTGGTAAGATACATTCTCAAACAAGATGTCCCATCTTCTTTAGAAGATGCTTTAAAGGTGGCCGAAGCATATATGTTGCCTGAAGACGAAATCTACAGTCTAAGGATTATTGACCTGATTGATAGAGAAAAGGTGTGAAAGTTTTATATCGTACTTTTATATGGTTGGTTTGTTTTGAGTTTTTAAAGATTTAACTATCAAATTATCCAAATAGATAAGCACAAAATAAAGTTATACCAACATTAGACGTTAGAGGGAGGGAGACGCAGGAGGGAGGGGATGTGGGAACAGATGTATATGTATGACTGACTCACTTTGTTGTAAAGCAGAGACCAATAAAAATAAATAAATACAATAAAAGATCAAAACAACAACAACAAAAAAAAACATTAGACGTTAGATTGGCCTATATATATAGTTTTGTTTTGTTTTAAGTATTTTGTGAATACCTAATGAGCTTTCATAGTCTTTGGTAGTTAACAAAACTCAGACTCATGTTTTACATATGTGTAGGACCCTTTGTTTCCAGAATAGGAGGTGGGTTTTCTTTTTGTGTTTTTAAGTGTCTTTATTTTTCTATAATTCTAAAACTACAGGCATACCTAAGAATTACAAAATACAAAGGGTAGTATTTTAATTTACTTTTTCTGTTTGCTGTCATCCAAAACAGAATTTTCAGATTTTTAAACCATGGAACCATAATGTCTTTTTCAAAATGATGTCTTTTCATCTTTAAATAGAAAAGTAAGAGGTAAATCCAAATCATCCTTTGCAGGTAGCAGCTGTTTTTTCTTCCTTTCAAACTCTGTTTACAGGGTGAAGACTGTATCCTTCTGTTGAGGTCTTTGCCTCCTGCTGAAGCTCAGAAAACTGCAGGAAGAGTAATCATATGGGCACGACTGGCATTACAGGAAGAACCAGATAATTCTAATGAGGTGAGATTTTCACTAAATAAAATGTAGATAAATCCAATTTTTATGGATATTTATCAACAGGATAGAAAAGACAGACGTACAAATATGAGTATTTGCTCTTCTCACTGCTCGAATGGCCTAATATTAAAATTCCCATTTACTATATAGAAAATTTACCATATAGAAAAACAAACAAACAAATACAGCTGCTTTGGAGCAGTGGCTTTGAGCCCACACTGAATAATCTGGGATCTGCAGATCAAAAGGATTAACTGAAGTATCTGTTATACATAAAGAATTTTCCATGATGCCTTGAAGTATAAACAGTGTTTTGCATTGTATGGGACATAGTCATTACTCTCAAGTAACGTCAGCCACAGAACCAACGTAAATCTAATCTGAGAACAGGACGTTGAAACTTAGAAACGGTTTCCAGAGAGCCAATTCACGGTAGAGAGATAAGGGACCGAAAACCTAGTTTATCCAGGGTAGTTGAGTTTTTTAAACCTTTGAAGATACTTACCTCCCAGCCTCTCTCAGTGGTGCACTTCAATCATTTTTTACCTTTAGGGAAATGATTTTTTTTTTAAACACCTAAAATTTATTATCCTCGTACTGTCCACTAGGCATTAGGTTAAATACTTCAAATAGATTGTCCATTTCTTCCTCACAATAAAACTGTGAACGAAGTTGTGAAGGAGACCCTATTGTTAGCTCCTTTTGATTGAGTTTAGAAACTAAAATTTTAAAATTAGTGGCTTTCCCAAGGGTATTTGGAAAGTGGCAGGGTCTCATTTCACACTGTCTGTATTCTCAACCACCAGCTTCAACTGCAGCCCGTAGTCAAAATGTTTGAATACTTTGTACGGACCCGGCCCTTGCTAAGCATTTTACACATACCATGTCTTTCCATTAAAGCTTTTCCCTCTTTGGTTTTTCTTATCTTTAAAAAAAAAAGATTTTTTTTTTTTTTTTTAGTCTTGAGGATGATTCTTTCTTAGACTTCTGATTTCTATACTAAACAAGTTCAGTTCTCTTTAACTTTTCCAGAGATCCTTTCCAGATTTTTTCTCAAATAATAAGTAAAAGCTGTTAAAAAAACAAAACCCAAATGCCTGTTAATTATAGTGTATCTGAAAGGTGATTTGGGAGACTTGCATATCCTATAATATTTCTAAATCATATATCCAAGAGTCCATATGGGTATTTTTCATGTTTAGCTTATATATTATTCAATTATGATCCATTCTTTGGCTGCCCAACTCCCTGTAACACAGACCTCTCAACTCTTAAGCCATATCTATTGTTTAATCTGATTCTGTGCTTTTTATTTATTTGTCTATATATGCACTACATATATAATGGCAAATACAAGAAAGGGACTTCATTTTGCATTTTTCTTTTTAGGACAAGGCCTGGAGACTGTCTGTAGCGAAGACATCAGTAGACATTCTTAAAGTATTGTGTGACATTCAGAAAGGTAATTTCCATCTCTGTTCGCTCCTCTTGGTTTAGTTCTAAAGCTGATCCTCTTCAGAAGAGGACATCAGTGACATCTCCCATCCTGACCCACCGTTTTCCTGCCTCTGATTGTCTTTTTTGATCTCACACACTTTTCTTCGTGAAAAGGCTTTCTTGCCTTATTCTTTTGATTAGTAGTGTAAGAGCAGAAGCATGTAAGATCAACTCATCATTTGTGCATATGCTTCAGTGACTGTTTAATGCTGGACTAGATTTCTTTGGTGCCTTGCACTTTTTACTCACATTGCTCACTTATCACTTGGTTATGATTGGGAAAAAACCCATTTAACCTTAAATTTAAAACAATTAACAAAGTAATTCTCTTGGGGAAAAAAAATCTGGAATTTATTTCAGAAAAATTGCCATTTGTCTTGTAACCAACAAAGTTCTCTTTTCTACCTTCAGAAAGAGTAATTAGGTTTCTTTTTGTACTTAAATTGTCTTCTATCGGAATCTGAAAAGAACTACTGAAGACTTGAGATGAGAAAACCAAAGCAAATTAAAATTTTAGCTTTTAAAAATTCTGATAATATCAGAATTTGGATGTATGCTATAACTTTTAAAAATTTAATTACAGACAATCTGCAAAAGAAGGATGAATGGGAAGAAACCTTGAAACAATTTAAAACTGTTGCTAGCTTACAGGTAAAGATGTTAAGCCATGTTGAACATTATTACTTGACTCATCAGTGCATTTGACATAGATCAGTTCCTCCTTAAAACCTTCTGCACTAGCCTTCAGAGACTTCAGGTATACTGGTTTTTCCTCTTTCTGTCTCTCTTTTTTAAAGCAGCTTTAATGTAATATAATTCACATACCATACATTTCATCTATTTGAAGTGTATAATTCAATGGTTTTGGGTGTACTGCATTATTGATTGTTTAATCATGGTAAAGTACATACAATGTAAAATTTGCCATTTTAACCATTTTTCTATTTACAATTCAGTGGTATTGACTCCATTCACAGTGCAGTACAACCATCACCATCACCAGTATCTATTTTTCATCCCTTCAAGCAGAAACTTTGCACCTGTTAAGCAATAACTCCCCATTCCTCTCTCCCCGCAGCCTCTTGTAACCTCTAATCTACTTTTTATCTCTATGAATTTTCCTATTTCATAAATTTCATATAAAGTGGAATCATAAAACATTTGTCCTTTTGTGTCTAGCTTTTTTTACTTAGTATAATGTTCATCCATGTTGTAGGATGTATAGAACTTCCTTCCTGTCTCTGACTGAATAATATTCCACTGTATGGCTCTACCACAGTTTTGTTTATTTATCTCTTGATGGACACTTGGGTTGTTTCCACTTTGGGGCTACTGTGAATAATGCTGCATTGAACATGAATGTACAAATATCTGTTAACTTCCTGCTTTCAATTCCTTTGGGTATATACCCAGGAGAGGAATTGCTGAGTCATATGGTAATTCTATGTTTAACTTTTTAAGGAACTGTTCTCTCTTTTTAATTGTATTCTAGTTTATGCTTTTTTAAAAAACCATTTTGGTTTACGGTATCTTTATAGATTATTTATTTAACTCTGGTGGCCCGGAATGATGGCTAACAGTAGCTGTCATTTACTCAGTACTTACCATGTACTAGACATGGGGCTTTGCATGTGTTATTTGTCACAGTAGATCCCCAGGGAGGGTACTGTTATAATTCTCCTTTACAGATGAGGAAACTGAGGCACCACAGTGTCTCAAAATATTGCGAAAGACAGCAAATTGTCTATAGAAACTGGCCCAAAAGAGTACTGTCTACTTCATAATGTCTTAATTTTTTTTCTATATAGTTTCACTCTAGGCAGTTCACTTTTTCTTGAAAATTAATTTCTGCTAACTTTGAACTGATTAACTGTCTTCAGATTTGAAATTTGAAATTAATTATTTTATTTTGGCTCTAGGGCCTTCCTAATGTGAAAAGATTTTGTAAATAGAAGGGCTGTCAGGGTTAACTGATAAGTTTCATCAAATAGGAAATTGGGTAGATGTGAGGATCTCTTTGTGAAAACTTGAAATTAACACACCGGCAGATTTAACTCTCAACTGTATTATCTCAAAGTGTGTAAAGAAGCAATAATTTATCACAGTTTATTGTACTGCTGTTTCTCAAAGTACGGCCCATGGACTCCCAAGGGTCTCTTGGGTCCCTTTCAGGGAGTCCATGAGATTAAAACTCTATTTATAGCAAAAATAAGAAATTGTTCTTTCCATCCGTATTCTCTCATGAGAGTATACTGGGTTTTCAGAGGCTTCATGGTGTGGTAATATCATCGCTCTAAAGGCTGATGCTATGTGCACTTTTTTTTTTTTTTTTTATTAGTTTCTGCTTTATAACAAAGTGAATCAGTCATACATATACATCTGTTCCCACATCCCCTCCCTCATGCATCTCCCTCCCTCCCACCCTCCCTATCCCACCCCTCCAGGCGGTCACAAAGCACCGAGCTGATCTCCCTGTGCTCTGCGGCTGCTTCCCACTATCTATCTACCTTACGTTTGGTAGTGTATATATGTCCATGCCTCTCTTTCCCTTTGTCACAGCTTACCCTTCCCCTTCCCCATATCCTCAAGTCCATTCTCAAGTAGGTCTGTGTCTTTATTCCCGTTTTACCCCTAGGTTCTTCATGACATTTTTTTATGTGCACTTTTATATGCTCTTGTACTTTAAACTTTTCTGTTTAATTTCTGATATGGTAAATATTGATAGATACCTCCTTAAAAAGTTTTTTGGGGTCCTCAATAATTTTTAAGAGTGTAAAGAGGCGCTACAACCCAAAAGTTTGCGATCTTCTGTGTTAAACAATAGATGTCTTCGTGTGAAGCACCCAGGAGTCAGCATAAGTTAACTTCTCCGCGGTCTTCTTAAATTTGAAAATTACAGGTACTTTAAAGCAATGGTTTAGATCTAAGCAAAGTCATGTTTAGGTATAGTGCTACCATTTATGGAACAATCCTTGTGCTAGGTCTAGTGGGAGAGGCCAGGGATGCTGCTAAACATCCTCCTGTGCAAAGGCAGCCCCTGAGGCAAAGAATCATCTGGCAAATTGAGAAACCCTGTTCTAAAGTGTGGTATCAAAGAGGAAGGTCTCACTCACTCCCACTACCTCTTGGTGTCCTTCCCTGGGCTTCAGCAGGATCCTTTTATTGGGTTAGAAAAATCAGTTCTAGGTCTGGTGTTAGCAGCTAACCAGAAGTTATTACAGAAAAGAGCAAAACTGGCTTCTTCCAGCCACCAGGGTAGAATCGCACAAACCTAATACTTAATCCCTCCCTCCTTCTGTTCAGGGTTAGGGTTAGGATTAGGATTAGGGCAGAATTACCACAACAGAATTACCAGACCCAAAGACGTCAGCAGTGCCAAAGTTGAGAAAGCCCTGGGTTAAGTGATATTTTCCCCTTTTCCAGCCTTTATATAATAAGTTACTTTTGAAATATAGTCTTAAATTCTTAATTTACAAGGGAGAGAGAGAGGTAAAATAGAGGTTCGAGACACACCAATGATTTCAACCGCAGATGAACTGAACAGACGTGGAGCTTTGTCTTGCTTGCCTTGCTACAGGAGAACTTTGAGGTCTTTCTTTCATTTGAAGATTACAGCAATAGTTCCCTGATAGCAGAGCTCCGGGAACGGCACATTAAAGCTCAGCAAGTCGCACAGGCTAAACACAAACCCCGGAGGCCAGCAGAGCCTGCGGCTGCTGAGGAGGAGAGGCTGAGCGCCGAGTCCAAGCTGCACCGACAGGTGCTGGCCCTGCAGGTGTCCCGGCAAGAGCTGGAGGCCAAGATGATCTTGAGGGCCTTGAACGATGGGAACGTGGAAGTGGCGCTGAGAAAATGCAGGTGAGTTCCGGGTCCCCAAATCACACAGCTCATCAGAAAGGAACACTGGTTTCATTTACTTCTTTGGTGACGAGGATAGGATGGTGACCCTTTCACTTCCACAGACGTGATTCTTGGTTTCTCGCCCTGAGAGCCTGTTTTGTATGCCTGGGTCAGAAAGTGGTGGCGTAGGGACTTGTGGTTAAGAATCTGCCTGCCAACACAGGGGACACAGGTTCGAGCCCTGGTCCGGGAGGATCCCACATGCCATGGAGCGACTAAGCCCATGCGCCACGACTACTGAGCCTGTGCTCTAGAGCCCACGTGCCACAACTACTGAAGCCTGCGCACCTAGAGCCTGTGCTTGGCAACAAGAGAAGCCACCACGATGAGAAGCCCGTGCACCGCAACAAAGGTAACCCCCGCTCACTGCAACTAGAGAAAGCCCACGCGCAGCAATGAAGACCCAACACAGCCAAAAATAAATAAAGAAAATAAATAAATTTATTTAAAAGAAAGAAGGAAAGTGGTGGCGTAGAAGAGGTGTGACTAGCCCTGTGTAGTTAGGTAACCAAACCATTGAGTTTAGGTCACCTTGCCGTGCAACAGTTAGTGGTATCCCAAGCAAGTTGAAAAACAAAGCACACTGAAAACATTTAAAGACGTTGTAAATGTTGTTAGTGGTTATATATATATATATATATTTTTTTTTTTTTTTTTTTTTTTTTTTGCGGTATGCGGGCCTCTCACTATTGTGGCCTCTCCCGTTGCGGAGCACAGGTCCCGGACACGCAGGCTCAGCGGCCATGGCTCACAGGCCCAGCCGCTCTGCGGCACGTGGGATCTTCCCAGACCAGGGCACGAACCCGTGTCCCCTGCATCGGCAGGCGGACTCTCAACCACTGCGCCACCAGGGAAGCCCCAGTGGTTATATATTAATCCAAGAAAGGCAAATACATCTGCTTTCCATACGAGTGCTCTAACTTCCGACCCTTCCTTTCTTCCAAAGAAACTTGTTTAAGTATCACTGCAACACCAACACTGGGAAATTGCTGTTCCTGACGTGTCAGAAGCTTTGTCAGATGTTGGCTAATGGCGTTCCAATGACAATCCCTGCGGGACTAAATCTTCCTTCTGAGATACATGATCTAGCATGCCAGGCTGCCACCATCTGCAGTCCAGGTGACAAGATTTATAATCTACGTGGTTTTATATTCTCTGCTTCATTTCGCACTTGTCTAATGCTGTCTCCTTACAGTTGGACACTGAGGTAGAGGGAGAAGTGATCATTATCCCTCTTTCACAAAGGGGACACTTATAATTGAATCTCTATGGGGGTTACTATTTTAAAGTATTTCCAAAATTAACAATGTCATTTCTGACTATTGACGATATTGGCTTTCAGAAGACTGTGAGATTCCTTGCCTCCCCGTATCTGAACTTACTTTCCAGTCAAGCTTAAGAAAAATGTTGACCTGTATTATTTAGGGTCGTCAAAGCTGTGTGGAAACCTTTCTCTCTGCTTTGTGGCCTACCTTAGAATTTTGAATGGTAATTATTCGAAGGTTGTTTTTATTGTTCTAAACACAGGAAATACTAGTTTAATGACTTTTCCTCCATTTTCTTTCAGATTTTTTGCTAGATGCCTTAGAACTCTGTAAATATACTTTAATGGCAGTAGAGCTTTCCAGACAGTGCCAAATGGATGACTGCGGAATTCTCATGAAAGTAAATTGCTTTGAATTTCTTTTCCTTAAACAAAACCCCTACCCAATCCATTACACACCACTTTTATTTTTTTATTTTTTTATTTTTTTATTTTTTATTTTTTTATTTTTATTTTTTGCTTTATCACAAATTTAATCAGTTATATGTATACATATGTTCCCATATCCCCTCCCTTTTGCGACTCCCTCCCACCCTCCCTATCCCACCCCTCCAGGCGGTCACAAAGCACCGAGCTGATCTCCCTGTGCTATGCGGCTGCTTCCCACTAGCTATCTACCTTACGTTTGGTAGTGTATATATGTCCATGCCGCTCTTTCACTTTGTCACAGCTTACCCTTCCCCCTCCCCATATCCTCAAGTCCATTCTCTAGTAGGTCTGTGTCTTTATTCCTGTCTTACCCCTATGTTCTTCATGACCTTTTTTTTTTCTTAAATTCCATATATATGTGTCAGCATACAGTATTTGTCTTTCTCTTTCTGACTTACTTCACTCTGTATGACAGACTCTAGGTCCATCCACCTCATTACAAATAGTTCAATTTCATTTCTTTTTATGGCTGAGTAATATTCCATTGTATGTATGTGCCACATCTTCTTTACCCATTCATCCAATGATGGACACTTAGGTTGTTTCCATCTCCGGGCTATTGTAAATAGGGCTGCTATGAACATTTTGGTACATGTCTCTTTTTGAATTATGGTTTTCTCAGGGTATATGCCCAGTAGTGGGATTGCAGGGTCATATGGTAGTTCTATTTGTAGTTTTTTAAGGAACCTCCATACCGTTCTCCATAGTGGCTGTACCAATTCACATTCCCACCAGCAGTGCAAGAGTGTTCCCTTTTTTCCACACCCTCTCCAGCATTTATTGTTTCTAGATTTTTTGATGATGGCCATTCTGACTGGTGTGAGATGATATCTCATTGTAGTTTTGATTTGCATTTCTCTAATTAGTAAAGATGTTGAGCATCCTTTCATGTGTTTGTTGGCAGTCTGTATATCTTCTGTGGAGAAATGTCTATTTAGGTCTTCTGCCCATTTTTGGATTGGGTTGTTTGTTTTTTTGTTATTGAGCTGCATGAGCTGCTTATAAATTTTGGAGATTAATCCTTTGTCAGTTGCTTCATTTGCAAATATTTTCTCCCATTCTGAGGGTTGTCTTTTGGTCTTGTTTATGGTTTCCTTTGCTGTGCAAAAGCTTTTAAGTTTCATTAGGTCCCATGTGTTTATTTTTGTCTTTATTTCCATTTCTCTAGGAGGTGGGTCAAAAAGGATCTTGCTGTGATTTATGTCATAGAGTGTTCTGCCTATGTTGTCCTCTAAGAGTTTGATAGTGTCTGGCCTTACATTTAGGTCTTTAATCCATTTTGAGCTTATTTTTGTGTATGGTGTTAGGGAGTGATCGAATCTCATACTTTTACATGTCCCTGTCCAGTTTTCCCAACACCACTTATTGAAGAGACTGTCCTTTCTCCACTGTACATTCCTGCCTCCTTTATCAAAGATAAGGTGACCATATGTCCGTGGGTTTATCTCTGGGCTTTCTATCCTGTTCCATTGATCTATCTTTCTGTTTCTGTGCCAGTACCATACTGTCTTGATTACTGCAGCTTTGTAGTATAGTCTGAAGTCAGGGAGCCTGATTCCTCCAGCTCCATTTTTCGTTCTCAAGATTGCTTTGGCTATTCGGGGTCTTTTGTGTTTCCATACAAATTGTGAAATTTTTTGTTCTAGTTCTGTGAAAAATGCCAGTGGTATTTTGATAGGGATTGCATTGAATCTGTAGATTGCTTTGGGTAGTAGAGTCATTTTCACAATGTTGATTCTTCCAATCCAAGAACATGGTACATCTCTCCATCTATTTGTATCATCTTTAATTTCTTTCATCAGTGTCTTATAATTTTCTGCATACAGGTCTTTTGTCTCCTTAGGTAGGTTTATTCCTAGATATTTTATTCTTTTTGTTGCAATGGTAAATGGGAGTGTTTCCTTGATTTCACTTTCAGATTTTTCATCATTAGTATATAGGAATGCCAGAGATTTCTGTGCATTAATTTTGTATCCTGCAACTTTACCAAATTCATTGATTAGCTCTAGTAGTTTTCTGGTAGCATCTTTAGGATTCTCTATGTATAGTATCATGTCATCTGCAAACAGTGACAGCTTTACTTCTTCTTTTCCAATTTGGATTCCTTTTATTTGCTTTTCTTCTCTGATTGCTGTGGCTAAAACTTCCAAAACTATGTTGAATAAGAGTGGTGAGAGTGGGCAACCTTGTCTTGTTCCTGATCTTAGTGGAAATGGTTTCAGTTTTTCACCATTGAGGACGATGCTGGCTGTGGGTTTGTCATATATGGCCTTTATTATGTTGAGGAAAGTTCCCTCTATGCCTACTTTCTGCAGGGTTTTTATCATGAATGGGTGTTGAATTTTGTCGAAAGCTTTCTCTGCATCTATTGAGATGATCATATGGTTTTTCTCCTTCAATTTGTTAATATGGTGTATCACGTTGATTGATTTGCGTATATTGAAGAATCCTTGCATTCCTGGGATAAACCCCACTTGATCATGGTACACACCACTTTTAAATCACTTGCATAGTTTATAAAAATACTGAATCTACCTCTCATATTTTCTTACTCTAGACCAGAGAACTACTTAAGGGCATGAGACCACTTCTCTTTTCTAGTCACATTTATTGGCTTTAATTTGCACTATCTTTCAAAACATTGGGCCTCAAACAAGGCATCTCTGGACATTGTCCAGAATAACAGTTTGGGGTTTTTTTGGCCATGTGGCTTGCAGGATCTTCCCCTACCAGGGATCGAACCTGTCCCCTGCAGTGAAAGTGCCAAATCCTAACCAGTGGACCACCAGGGAATTCCCTGAGTAATAATTTAATTTAAAGCGACATTATTTTAAGCCATAGACCAGAAGAAACAGACTACATGGTTGTATTTGACTATCAACATTGTGTTTGGCTCTGATAGATCTGATTCTGGATTCTGCTTGGTGAAGAAGGAATTTGTGTTCTGGAGTGTCCTTATCTGTGTCTTTTCTGTATGATTTGATATTTAGACTGCTTTTGGAACTCATAAAGATCCATATGAGGAGTGGTCTTACTGTGACTTCTTCAGTGAAGATGGGATAGTTCTCGAGTCGCAGATGGTGCTCCCTGTCATCTATGAATTGATTTCATCACTTGTGCCTCTGGCTGGTAAATTTCATTTGTGTCATCTTTTTTCTGTGTATTTCTGCTTCATGCAAGTTTAAATGGTAGAGGTTTGGAACTGGAACTACACATAGTAACATGGATGAATCTTGTAGGCGTAATGCTGAACAAATGAAGTGAGGAACAAAAGAATATGTATTGTATGATTTCATTTATGTAAAGTACAAGGACGGGCTCTAAGGAGGCCATGCTGTTGGAAATCAGGGTAGTGTCTACCCTTGGAGGGTAGACTGGAAGCGGGCAAGGGGATGGCTTCTGGATGCTAGTCGTGTTCTGCGTCTCGGTCTGGATGTACACTCATCTGTACATCCAGACCTGTAAAGGTTTTGGTTGTTTCTAAGTAACAGGTTGCTTTAGAACGTTATTTGATAAGAGCGCAGTATTAAAGTATCTCTGGGACTGTGTGCTCTAAAAGAGAGTTATTTTACTTATTGTTATTGAATTTATTCTCTTTTGTAGAAAGCAAGAGATATCCCTTCGATTCTACAAGTTTACCATACTGCTCCATCAGTGAAGGTACTTGACATCAGAAACGTATAACCATTGAATTACAATTTTGTAAATAGGCCAACATAGAAATTTCTTGAAATTCTGAGTATGAATCTGATGTAATGTCCTTAATATAGTTTCTTAATTATTACTGTTACATTATTACTCTTCCAAACTGTCAGGAAAATGGATCATTTGGCTTATAGTGTTAACTTTTATGAATCTGTTCATAAATTTGGTCTTCCTAGTAGAGAAATGGTTTTCTTCAGCTAATGATTTAAGCATCTCAAAATAGGCAAGTTACAATCGAAGTACCTCAGTATCCATGTACCTAGCTATTTTCTGGTTTAGATCAAGCCTCATGTTAACTCTTTTATTTACTAACTTTGAGAATCAATTCTATGACCATTACCTGCATTGAAGAAGTAGACCGTCCCTGAAAACAATTGCCAGATATGGTCTTTCTTTGTTTTAAAAAAATCTAAATATTAAAATACTTGTACTCGAGTAAAATACTTTTTATCATTTCACAGGAGACAGCCTTATGTTACCTATTATCAATTCCATCTCTGCCTTGCTTCAGAACCTTCAGGAATCTAGCCAATGGGAGCTGGCCCTAAAATTTGTAGTTGGTTCATTTGGTACCTGTCTTCAGCACTCTGTGTCAAACTTCATGAATGCCAGTTTGAGTGACAAGGTACAGTTTCGAGAACAACTACTTTCACTTTGCGCAAATACAGATACAAAAGCACTGCCAGGGCTTCCCTGGTGGCGCAGTGGTTGAGAGTCCCCCTGCTGATGCAGGGGACACGGGTTCGTGCCCAGTCTGGGAAGATCCCACATGCCGTGGAGCGGCTGGGCCCGTGAGCCGTGGCCGCTGAGCCTGCACATCCGGAGCCTGTGCTCCTCAACGGGAAAGGCCACAACAGTGAGAGGCCCGTGTACCGCAAAAAAAAAAAAAGCACTGCCAAACAAAGGAATTTGGAACTCACATTTTCCTATTTGGCTTTGTAGTAAGGAAATTGATAATTTGTCAGATTTAGGACACGTCTGTTGAACATCTACAAAGTCAGGTATAGTTCAAGGTGCTTGCACACATTTTCTTTTTTTTTTAATTTTTAATTAATTTATTTTATTTTATTTTATTTTATTTTATTTCTTTATTTTTGGCTGCGTTGGGTCTTCGTTGCTGTGTGTGGGCTACTCTTTGTTGCGGTGCGCGGGCTTCTCATTGTGGTGGCTTCTCTTGTTGTGGAGCATAGGCTCTAGGTGCGCAGTCTTCAGTAGTTGTGGCATGCGGGCTCAGTAGTTGTGGCATGCGGGCTCAGTAGTTGTGGCACACGAGCTCTAGAGCGCACGCTCAGTAGTTGTGGCTCACGGGCTTAGTTGCTCCATGGCATGTGGGATCTTCCCGGACCAGGGCTCGAACCCATGTCCCCTGCATTGGCAGGCGGATTCTTAACCACTGCGCCACCAGGGAAGTCCTTGCACACATTTTCATACCTAATCTTTACGACAAACCTGAGAGACTCCACTTTGTAAACTAAGAACTCAGATTCAGGGAGGTAAAGTAAATAATCTGAGGCTTTTGGTTGCAGTGTTAAGTCCTCTTACTCCAAGCCCAGTGACCACATTGGGTCAAAACTATCGATCTGCTATTTGTTTTACTGTGGCCCAAATTATAATTATTACCTGACGGCATCATTAAAAAGATTCTAGAAGACAAACTATCTGTTGATAACTTGCTGATGAAGCTGGGCTTGTATTCATTTCTACTACTCTATTCATATTTACTAAATGCCAATATTTTAAAAAAATCAGCTCTATTGAAGTATAGCTTTCAAAATTAAAATGCACATATTTTAAGTATATCAACCAATGTATTCACCTTGTCACCAACACCATAATCAAGGTACAGAGTATTTTATAAGGTTCCTTTTTGCCCTTTCCCAGTCAATTCCTCTGCAAGCCCCAGCTTTCTGTCATTATAGATTAAATGACAATACTTTTTGCATATAATGCTGAATTTTCAAAGTTCCTTAATATTTAAGAAAAGTTTTCACAACTATGCATAGACGTGGACCTGAGGATTCTTTTTTTCTTTTCTAAAAGTTGTGTGGAGAGGCCACATTAGTTAAATCCAAGCATGTTGTTATGGAATTGAAAGAGAAAGCCGTTATGTTTATCAGGGGAAACGCCGCAACACTTTTGTACAAAGTGAGTATTCGTTTGTGGTAAGCTTCTCTCTCTCTCTCTCTCTCTCTCTCTCTCTCTCTCTCTCTCTCTCTCTCTCTCCTGCTTGCTTCTGATTTTTCAGTGAGGATAAGAGTGAGGAGGCGGGGAGGGGATTTTGGGGACTTGAAAAGAAGTAATACAGAGAAGGTAAGGGTTCTGTGTCATATAGAACTTGTTAGAGTTTCTTTCCTTAAATTTATAATAGTGATAAAAGATATTAAAACTAAGCAAACAAGTTGGAACTATTTTGCTATAAATAACTTTTCATGAAATGCTTGTTCTTTCGTAGGGCCTAAAACTAAATTTAGTGACAAATCAGCCTTTAGAGACTGAATTCTGTTTTGATTGTGAGGAATTTGCTTCTCTGGATGCTTTCTTCCCACAGGTATTTAATTGTCGCCTGGTGGACCTCAACTTGGCATTGGGGTACTGCACTCTCTTACCACAAAAAGAAGTCTTTGAAAACATATGGAAGCTCATAGATAAAGCATGGCAGAATTACGACAAAATATTGGTACGACCTAAGGAAGCACGCCTTCAGTTCTTGAAATATTGAAGATTTAGGGGAAGAAGTAAAATTGGCTTTGCCACCAGATCTTAAAGATTTAGCAAAAGAAACGTCAAGCTAACACACATGGTTTCTACCAGCTTTTCCTTAACTGACAACACCAGTGAATGTATATGCAGGTCCTAAGCATTGCTCAGCCCAGAGGATTACATTTTTTATTTCTTAAATCTGTATTCAGCCAGAGAACCTCACTGCTTATGCTTACTCTAGTGTACTGGAAACCTTAGACCCATGAGCCAGTTCTTCTTTGTAGGACAAGTTTAACGGATGCAAAACTTGTCTTTGATATTGTTTGTTTCAAAATTTGCCCTTTGTGGGCATTTTACGTGCAGGATAGCTCAAATTTGGCCTTTTCTTATGAAAGAAATCCAGACTAAATTTATGGCGTCACACTAAAAGCCGAATTACCTAAGTATTATATAAATAATGACGGTGTATGAAGCAACATGTAACATTCCAGCTGTTATCATAAAGAAAGACTATGGTTTTTATTGTTGGGTTTCGTATAAAAGGTATTAGAACATTTTCTATTTGCAATTCAATTTTAATTCAATTTTAATTTTTTAGGCAATATCTCTGGTGGGCTCTCAGCTGGCCAGTCTCTATCAGGAAATAGAAATGGAGCTTAAGTTCTGTGAACTATGTACTGATTCCCGGTGGGGTATTCGTCTTGGCAAACTTGGTGTGAGTATTCTTTCAAGTGCCGTGAAGTTTCATCCATTCTGGTAATTACCCTGTTGGAAAATTTAAAACAAAGAACTCATTATCCTTTACTTTTGGAGAGGTTGTATATAAACCGACTTGTAAGTTTTAGTTAGTTATTACACGCATTGGTGCTTTCAAAGAAATAAGGACCTTTTGCCTCATTTTCTTTTTGCTATATTTTTAAAGAAATTAGAAGAGGCTTGACATTTCATCTGCTTAGCCTTCTCATTATAGGAATGTATCTAGTATTAATGAACATTTAAGGTATTCCAGGCCTACGCTTTAGCCTCATACTTTTTTGCTGCTATTTGTTTAAAGATAAGATTAAAATGTATATACATTGGACTAAGCTTCAGCAACTCCTACCAGGGAGAAGTAAGTGGCCCTTATTTTTCACTTTGCAAAAACAAACCAACAAAATCCTGTTTTCTTAACTATGAATGTAAAACATTTTATTTTATTTGCAAATAGTTGACTTATCAGGAATGTAACCATTGTAGAAATGGTATATGTTTCGAAGCCTCGTTCCTATGCAGTAATGGGACTGTTTGTTTCTAACTACCAAACTTTACTGAAGAGCCAGGGGTTAGTGTGACTAAGAGAGATTTTGGACCTCTAGCCAAATACACCTGAAACTTCAGAGTGATGGTCACGTTGGGTAGTATGATAAAAATAAAAGTTGAAGGAGCTATAGAAAAATGTTTCTCTAAAAAAATGGATAGTAAAAGGGCAGGTCACAGCAGTGCCCTTAGTCTGATACATTTCAGTTTAGCAGGGTTTTTGTTTTGCTGTTTTTATTTCTAGATTTCTTTCCAGCCAGTTTTTAGGCAACATTTTCTCACCAAGAAAGACCTTATTAAAGCTCTTGTGGAGAATATAGATATGGATACAAGCCTCATTCTGGAATATTGCAGGTAATTCTTTAAATTTCATTGGTATTTTTGCTGTTAGCTTAACAAACTGGTAATGCTAATGTGAGAACACAGTGATAACAGTGATTATTACATGTGGCCCATGACCTCTGATGTTTTCTTTTGCTCAACCCCAAACTGAGTAAGTCCGAACCAGATTAAATTCTCTTACGATATCACCTTTTTAATTCACTCTTTGGTGTTTCCTCACCTTGCCTCATGATAAGCATCACGTGGGGCACTCGTTTAAAAATACAGATTCCTGGATCCCTCTATATTGGTTTTGACTCGGCAGGTCTGGGCTGAGGCCCAGGAAACTGGTTTTAATAGGAGCTCCAGACGATTCACATGATAAGGGAAGTTTGGGAATATTCTGAGCAAGTAAACTTCTAAATCAGGTCAAGTTAGGGGCAAGTTGATCTTAAAAATTGGTGAAAAGTATGATTTAGGGAGAATTTTTTTTTAATAACTTTAAAAAACTAAGACTAAATGTTATTTATAGATACAGCTTATTGTGATGAGGAGGATCAAATGATTTGTAATTTATATCTCTGTTGTTTTTATCTGATAAATTTAGATATTAAATTTGCTGGCCCATTATTAGTTTCAAAGTGGTTTCCCACACATCATCACGTTTACTTTTTATTGTATATTATAACCAATTTATGTATGAGAAAACAAACCCATATTAGGTGCCCTGCTCAAGGTCAGATAATAAGTACTGCTTCTAAAATACCAAGGGTGCTGTAATCCTTATCCAGTTTGTGACAGATGGGTGGAATCTCAGTTCTTGATAATGAGGCTGCTTAGTGCATTTCCTCACCAGACAGGGATCTAGTTCTTTGTCCTTGTGGATGGTGGGGAGTAATGTCCCTGGCTGTCACCGTCTTGAACCTGCAAGTCAGGGACCATAGGCTGCTCATAGCTCTAACTAGCTGTGACTTACCTGCACTCTGATATAACAAAACTATGCCATTCTTCAGTTTGGAGTGCTACAAATCCAGAATGAGGTACACACACTCCCTCTTCTTTATTAATTTGAACTCCTGGTAGATTTTTGTCTGTTTTATGGCGTGACCCCTTTTCTGAAATTTAAGTAGCTATAATTATGTCAGGCTCATTTCACAGTCGTTGTGCTTACGTGGCATTGCTGATTTTTACTTGTGTGATAGTGACTGTCTTGCCTCAGGCAGTTCCACTGAATAAATTTAGATGACCTTTATAATTTCAGGGAATGACTTTAAAATTATTGTATGTAAAGCTCTTCTTGATATTTCAGTTATTCTGTATAACAGATTAAACTATCCCTTTCTTATTAATAGGGCTTAGAAGGCATTTCAGTTCTCGATTTGTCTATGCTAACCTGATTCTTAATTTTTAAATGTACTACTTTTTCTAATTCAGATGGAACATATTAAAATCAAAGTCCCACATAATTCTACCCATCAGGGATAATCACTGTTAAGACTTTGGCCTATATTGTTCTTTTTTTTTTTTCCTTATGCATTTACTAACATGCATTTTTAAAGGTTTTTGAAAAACAGAATTGTACATTATCTTGTAGCATGTATCCTTCACTTAACAAAATAATGTCTTCTCAGATTAGGACATATAGCTTTTCCTCATATCTGTTGAATCCTATGGTATTCCTTTGAATAAGTTATTTAACCAGCCCCCTATTGATGAGTATTTGTTTCCAATTTTTAAATATTACAAGCGGTTGTTACAGGACATCCTATATGTGTATCTTTGCTACTTTTGTGAAGTGTATGAAAGTGGAATTTCTCTATTAAAGTACATAAATATATATTTTCAACTTTATTACAAATTTCCCTCCAAGACTGTGCCAGTTTATATACCCACCAAGAATATCTGATATTTTTAAAATCAAGAATTAACTTTGAAAACAAGTAGATGGTCTGGTTATGACACTTGACAATGGAAGGGTTAGATTTCAGTGGTGGGAGCTCATACCTAAGTTTTCTGTGAGAAACTGTGTAGAAATGCATGCATTTTGGGACATTCATGTGTAATTGAATACTTATTTCAGCACATTTCAGTTGGACTCGGATGCAGCTCTTCAGCTGTTCATTGAAACACTCCTCCACAACACTAATGCCAGCCAGAGCCAGGGAGACGCAAGCACGGAATCCACAAAGCAGCAGCGTTCCAAACTCCTGACCAAAGCCATCGAAATGGTTCCTTTACTGACAAGCACAAAAGATTTGGTCATCAGTCTTAGTGGAATACTGCATAAGGTAGATGAATGGTGAAATGAATGCATTGGGTCGTTTCAAGCATCCCTCCTACCCTTAATTAATCAGATATCTATAGTAACAAATTGAAAATGTAAGTCCTATTTTTTTTTTTTTTTTTCGGTACGCGGGCCTCTCACTGTTGTGGCCTCTCCTGTTGTGGAGCACAGGCTCCAGATGCGCAGGCTCAGCGGCCATGGCTCATGGGCCCAGCTGCTCCGCGGCATGTGGGATCTTCCCGGACTGGGGCACGAACCTGCATCCCCTGCATCGGCAGGCGGACTCTCAACCACTGCGCCACCAGGGAAGCCTGTCCTATATTTTTTGTAAACTATTAATTTTCAAAAAATTTTAGATTTCTGTATTTTTATTATACTTTAATACAGCACGTTTCCTGTCTTTTTTTCCTCCAAAATAAAAATAGCCCTTTTCCCCCAGATTTTTAAAAATAGCACACATTCTTTGAAAAAGATCAAACTAGAGAGAAAGATATAAATCAAAAAGTGAAATTTCCGGGCTTCCCTGGTGGCGCAGTGGTTGAGAGTCCACCTGCCGACGCAGGGGACATGGGTTTGTGACCCAGTCCGGGAAGATCCCATATGCCGCGGAGCGGCTGGGCCTGTGAGCCATGGCCGCTGAGCCTGCACATCCGGAGCCTGTGCTCCGCAACGGGAGAGGCCACAACAGTGAGAGGCCCGCGTACCACACAAAAAAAAAAGTAATTGTGTGTGGGCAGAAACAGAACAAAGAGAATATTTCCTTTCTTTTTATAAGCATATATAGATGCCACCCAGCTAGTTCTTGTATCTTAGTATATGGTTATAGCTGGAATGAAATCCTTTGAAAAGGTTTTGCTTGGAGGCCCACACTTTTAGTTATGTCATTTCCAAGAAAAGGTCAAATTTCTCCTATTCTAATTTTCCCATCATAAATGGAAGAAAGAATTTTAATTTAAAAACTTATAAAATTATTTGGACTTCCCTGGTGGCGCAGTGGTTAAGAATCTGCCTGCCAATGCTGGAGACACAGGTTCAAGCCCTGGTCTGGGAAGATCCCACATGCTGCAGAGCAACTAAGCCCGTGCACCACAACTACTGAGCCTGTGCTCTAGAGCCCACGAGCCACAACTTCTGAGCCCGCATGCCACAACTACTGAAGCCTGTGTGCCTAGAGCCCATGCTCTGCAACAAGCGAAACCACCACGATGAGAAGCCCCCACACCACAACGAAGAGTAGCCCCTGCTCGCCACAACTAGAGAAAGCCCGCACACAGCAACAAGCACCCAACACAGCCAAAAATAAATAAATAAATAAATAAATTTTAAAATAAAATTTTAATATGTTTATCTTTCTAGGTTTTTAGTACCTTAAGAACATTTCTCTATTGAAGTGACATTGCCTCGTACAAGTTTCTTAAAAAACAGCTTTTGAGACGTTCTAAAGATGTATGTTTATTCTAATAGTTAATTTTAGAGATGAGAAAATGTTAGTTCACTTTTTAAAGAATAATCTAACTTAATATTGTAGTGCACTGAGCTGTTATATTTGTGATCTCTGCTGATGAACATAACTGCATAAAACCATCAACCAGCCTGGCAACGTCTTCTCCAGTTTTGACGTATTTTTGTTTTTATACAGTTGGATCCCTATGACTATGAGATGATTGAAGTCGTCCTGAAAGTCATAGAAAGAGCTGATGAAAAGATAACCAACATTAATATTAATCAGGTATAACAAATATATTATAGATTTTAAAACTATGTTTTTATTTGGACCATTTAAAAAAATTACTGTTATCTAGTGTCTTTCTGGACTGTCCTCTGAGCTCCCTTTAAACTGTAGTTTTTACTCTATTTCCTTTTCTTTAAAAGGGATACAGAAGTAAAAAGAGTTTTTGTGCTCTCCATGTTTTATCTTAATCCAGTTTTTGCTCTACTGAGGCAATTTAAATCTGGCCAAGAGTACAAAGTCACTAAAAGACTGATTTAGAAGAATTAAGGCAAAAATATTTGTCATCTGGCAAAAAAAAAAAAAAAAAAAAAAATCAAAGCATGTAAGACCCAGAGTCAGATTTAGCTTTCTATATTAGTAGGTAGGTCCCGGACTAAATTCTATTTCAGTACTCAGTAACTTCCTAGTGTTTTACAAATATGGTCGTAGGAGCTTACATATATTTTTTAATTAGATTTTGAAAATTAAAAGAAAATGGGTTGATTCAAAAAGTTATATAAGCCCCAGGGACTTCCCTGGCGGTCCAGTGGTTAGGATGTGTCTCTTTCATTGACGAGGGCCTGGGTTCAATCCCTCATCAGGGAATTAAGATTGCCCACATGCAAGTCGTGTGGCACGGCCAAAAAAAAAAAAAGTTGTACAAGCCCCCAAAATATATGATGTAAACTTAAGAGAGAATATAGAGGATTAATTTTAGATCTACTGCCTATGTATTTAAAGTGAAATCAAGTATTTTTGAGGTATATCTAAAACTATTTGAAGAGAGTAGAGAACTTCCAAACTCTGGTTTATAAAACATCCCACGAACAGCAGGGTTCCGCTGGTTTCTCCTAGTATAATTTCTTTAATGATCACAAAAGTTATGGTTTAGAAGAATAGCATAATAGTTTTGAAGGTAAAACTACGAAAGGTTTTGATCATCTTTATGAATATGAGACTGCCCCAGGAATGGAACCCTATGATAGTATAGAATTAGATGATTTTAAAACACTTAATGATTGGTTTAATCTCACAGGAAAATACTTTTTTATTTTAATGTAGGCATTGAGTCTTCTGAAACATTTGAAGTCATACAGAAGAATTTCTCCTCCAGTGGACCTAGAATATCAGTATATGTTGGAGCACGTAATAACTTTGCCATCAGCTGCCCAAACTAGACTGCCTTTTCACCTAATATTCTTCGGCACAGCACAGAGCTTCTGGAAAATTCTCTGTATGTTCATTAACTTCTTATGAATTGTACCGAATAGCCAAAACCCTTTTCTTAGGTAAATCATACTATCTTTGTTTCCTTTCTAGCTACAGAACTCAGTGAAGAATCCTTCCCAACATTGCTCTTAATTTCTAAGTTAATGAAGGTAATGGGTTAAAACTCGTACAAGTCGTATCTTTATTCTGTAATTCATTCAGACCCTGTGCAGAAAGATTTTATGCTGTTTTCATGTAAAGCCTTTAAAGGTGAGCATGTAAGTCAGCCTTAATTTTTCCTTTCTTTGAAGTTCTCTTTGGACACCCTGTACGTGTCTACAGCCAAACACGTTTTTGAAAAAAAACTGAAGCCTAAGCTCCTGCAGTTAACACAAGCTAAATTCTCAACACTGATTAACAAGGAGATAACTAAGATCACTCAAACCATCGAATCCTACTTGTTATCTATCGTTAACCCGGAGTGGGCTGTAGCCATTGCCATCAGTCTAGCCCAGGATGTCCCAGAAGGTATGGATTCTTCCTTTAATTGGGCTTCAAATGGTCGGCTGTGTTGTTTTTGGAACTTGTAGTAAAAAAATGTACTCCTTTCTTATCTTTAAGGAGAAACAGTATGATAGCTTAGAAATGTATGTGCCCCCTCTCCTCACTTGCGGCACTGCTGTACATTAAAGAGGAACCAAGCAAGACGCCATGCTGCTTGCCCAGGGCGCAGAGACATAGGCATTGCTCAGCTTGAATATAGATTAATACTTCCTCATATCCAATCATACATACTTTCAATAATGAATCCTTAGACATTGTTTCATCATCAAAAAAATACGCAAACATAGGCACTTATTGCCATGTTTTTGGTTGTAACAAAAGTTGAAAATAATTTTTTAAAATGCTCATCTGTCAGGAACTGGTTAAAAAAGTAGTGTATTCATAGAATGGAATTCTATGTAGTTGATTTGGAAAGATATCCAAGATATATATTAAGTGAGAACAGCAAACTGTACTACATGTATGATCTTATCCCATTTTAATGTGCTTGAGCACATGTGCGTGCATACACACACACAAACACACACATACACACAGAAAACTTCTGGAGGAATGTAAGGATCTAGGGAATAGGAATAGAAACTGAAGGCCTCTGTGGACTTGTACTTCCTACTTTGTATCCTCTGGCCTGTTTAAATTGTTTTTTACTCTGAGTATGCTTCCTGTCATTGTTTTAAAAAAACTGGCGAATTTGACTGAAATACATTGTCTTGAAAGGACTACGATTTGCTTATAAATCTTTTATCTCTCTAGGTTCCTTCAAGATGTCCAGTTTGAAATTCTGCCTGTATTTAGCTGAGAGGTGGCTTCAGAATATCCCATCTCAGGTGTGTCTGAACTGTAAGATTGAAGGCTCGTTTTGTTTTTTTTTTTAAATGAAAGGGTAGCTGATTTACAATATTATATTAGTTTCAGGTGTACAACATAGTGATTCAAAATTTTTATAGATTATACTTCATTTATAGTTATTATAAAATATTGGCTGTGCTCCATGTGCTGTAAAATATATCCTTGCAGCTTGTTTATTTTATACATAGTAGTTTGTACTTCTTATTCCCCTACCCCTATGTTGTGCCTCTCTCCTTCCCTCTCCCCACTGGTAACCACTAGTTTCTTCTCTGTGAGTCTGTTTTGTTATATACATCCGTTTGTTTTATTTTTTAGATTCCACATGTAAGTGGTAACATAGAGTATTTGTCTTTCTCTGTCTGACTTATTTCACTAAGCATAATACCCTACAGGTCTATCCATGTTGTTGCAAATGGCTAAATTTCATTCTTTCTCATGACTGAGTAATATTCCTTTATATATATGTACATACCATATCTTCTTTTTCCATTCGTCTGTCGATGGACACTTAGGTTGCCTCCATATCTTGGCTACTGTAAGTAGTGCAGCTATGAACATTGGGGTACACGCTCCGCTTTCTTTTTAATTTAAATTGTGCTCTCCTATCATCCCTTCTCATCCTGCCCCGGTGATAGGTGTTTTCAAGGGTTGGATGCCTGAAATGGAAAAAGAAGATGAGGCTTGGTGTAGATACTTAAGGGTGTAACTAAGGCAGAGAGGGACTTGACTGATAAAGCTGGATTCTTAGGCTCACTTGCGATTTAGAAAACAAGAGTTTCTTTTTGCTTGGAATTTTTTAAAAGGATGAAACACATGAAAAAGCTGAAGCTCTGTTGAAGAAGCTTCATATTCAGTACCGGCGATCAGGCACGGAAGCTGTGCTCATAGCCCACAAGCTGAACACTGCAGAGTATTTAAGAATGATCGGAAAACCAGCACATCTCATCGTCAGTCTGTACGAGCATCCCAGCATAAATCAAAGAATTCAGAATTCATCTGGCAAAGATTATCCTGGTGAGGGCAAAACCCTTTTTATCTTTTTTGTCCAAGGAGACCTATCCTTTTGATTCCCAGGTATCTTGCATTGAAAACCTGAGGTTTTCTTTCTTTAATTCTTTACCTTTAATATCTTAGATATTCACACGGCTGCCAAAGAAATAGCTGAAGTCAATGAAATTAATTTGGAGAAAGTCTGGGACATGTTGTTGGAAAAATGGCTGTGCCCGTCTGCCAAACCTGGTGAAGTAAGTGCTTGTTCTGAGAGTGTCTGTTGTTGAGTATGAGCTGATGTCTTCTCAAAGGCTAATTATTTGTCTTGCAATGATACGACTTCTAATTAGGAGCACGGAATGTTAGAAGAAGGAACATTCGAGCTTTTTTTTTTTTTTTTTTGCGGTACGCGGGCCTCTCACTGTTGTGGCCTCTCCCGTTGCGGAGCACAGGCTCCGGACGCTCAGGCCCAGCGGCCATGGCTCACGGGCCCAGGCGCTCTGCGGCACGTGGGATCCTCCCGGACCGGGGCACGAACCCATATCCCCTGCATCGGCAGGCGGACTCTCAACCACTGCGCCACCAGGGAAGCCCCATTCTACCTTTTAATTGATGAATCAAATTAATTTCAGATGAATTTCAGATGAATTCTTGTATAAAAGAAGTGGCCTATTCTTAGGCTCAGATTCATGTATTTTATTTTTTTATTTTGAAATAATTTTAAAGGTACAGAAAAGTTGCAAGAATAGTATAAAGGACATTCCCTGTATATCCTTCGCCCAGATCTATCAGCTTTTAACCTTTTGCCACATCTGCTTCATCACTCTTCCTGTAATATATTTACCCATAACATTTTTCTGAACCATTTGAGAGTGAATTACATGTGTCATGCCCCTTTACCCCTTAAGAATTAAGTTTGTAGTTCAAAGAACAAGGATTTTCTTTTACTTAACCACAGTGTAATTATCAAAATCAGTTAATTTAATATTGATACAATATTGATAAAATACATATATGTATGTATGTATACCTGAATTTATGGTCCATGTTACAATTTAACCAGTTGTGCCAATAATGTTCCTTACAGCAGTTTTCTCCTCTGGGACCAGAATCTAATCCAGGATTATGTGTTGCATTTATTTGTCATGTCTCTAATCTCTTTTCCTCTAGAACAGCTCCATAACTTTTCTGTCTTTCATGACACTGACATTTTTGAACAGTTTAGGCCCGTTATTTTGCCCCTCAGCTTGGGCTTGTCTGTATCCTCATGATAAGATTGGAGTTACGCATTTTGGATAGAGTATTACCTGAGTGATGGTGTGTCTTTCCCAGGGTCTGACATCTGGGGGCACACGATGTCTCTTTGGCCTAATAGGGATGTTAATTTAGCTAACTTGGTTATGCTGTTGTCCATTTCTGTACCACATAATTACTACGTTTCCTTTTATAATTATTAGGGGAGATGTTTTGAGACAGTGAAATATTCTGTTCTTCAGATTCCCCCCTGCACCACACATGTGCCCTGATTTAGACTCTACTGATGATTCTTACCTGAATCTATTTTATCTGTGATGGGACCTGGACATTTTTGAAGGGTGCAGGCCATTTGGTTTATAAAATGTCTCATTCTGGGTTTACTGATGTTTCTCATGATTAGATTCAGGTTATGGATTCTTAGCAGCAATACTCTATAGATGATGTGTTCTCTTCAGATATGAGAACACACAGCATCCGTTTTTGAAATAATATTAACATCTAAATTTATGATGGGATTCGGCAATCCAAATGCAGAATCTTCTGAATTGTTTCTTCTGAGTTTTCAAGCAGAATTTAATGAGGGAGATTCTATAATTCCTCTATCCACCTAGGCAGATATCCTTGAAAAAAAATCCATATTTAAACAAATAGTATAACTAACATGACATTAGATTTTCAACTAGTGGTTTTTATATTACTTGGCATTCACTTTAACTAGTATTTTTTGAGTATTTACCAAGAGCAAGGACTGTGTATCAGTGGAAACAGAGGACTTAGAAGCATATCCAGGCCACGTAGAATCTGTGTTTGACTCAAACCCACATGTTTTAACTTACACATAAATCTGGAGCACTAAACTGAAAGCCCCTTGAGACCAGGAACTGTGTTTATACATATAGCACCTAATGCATTTCTTTGTAAGTCCCCATAAATATATACTGAATTAATGGATAACTCATAAAATTCATGGAGTCCTTTCTTTTAAAAAATTACCCAATGAATGTAAGCTCCAGGAGGACAGGAATATTTGTTTTATTCACTCAGGCAAATGCCTGGTGCATGGTAAGTGCTCAGTACATATTTGTTGACTGAATAAATGTGAGTAAACCCATTTTTTAAAGCAAGAATCTTCTCATAAAGTAATGAATTACACTGTAATTCCCTGACTGTAAATAAAAATTTTTTTATAAATCTTTTTTTTTTTTTCTTTTTTTTTTGGTGTCATCAAACATAGAGGTGCTGGGAGTTGAACCCAGGACCTCATGTATGCTCAGCGTGCACTCTACCACTGAGCTACACCTCCTCCTGTAAATATAATTTTGTATATTGGGTTTTTTCATCTAATAGACTTTCATAAGCTTATACAGTCAACCAACTTTCTTCAATTTTTAACTTTTTTTTTTTTCACTTTTTCAAAGACACCATCGGAATTATTTGAACTTCAGGAAGATGAAGCACTGCGAAGGTATTCTTCCTGTACTTATGTTTGTCTACATCCTGTTGCCTAGTAGGAACCTTACCAATGAATATGTTAGACATTGGACTTTCTTGGTATAACTTGGATCAGAACCTCTGAGAAGAATCAGTTCATTGATATATGGCTGTGAGTGTGTTAAGTATCTCCAGTGGAATAAATAAAAAACAACCAAGATCCAGAGTTTCTGAACCCTCAGTGAGTTCCTACTAGAACACCTTTAGCAGAGAATGTACATCAAGCAAAGGAAAACTCTTCTGTAGCTGGGACGCTGGCCCCAGACCCCTGTGTGTTCTCTCTCCCTGGGGAGCTAGGCTGGTTCAGATATAGGCCACCAGGATTTCTTTTTCCCCTTCTAACCTAAGACTGAGACCTAGAAAGGCACATTGGTGTTACGTACTGTGCTAAGTCTGATTGGTCGTGGCTTTTGCTCTCTTGAGAAGACTATATCTGTGCTCAAATCAGAAAATGTGGTTATCTATTAATGATGCTTGTCATAGGCATGGGAAAGGGAGTGGTAGCATGCATCCGAACTTTTTGCCATTCTGGTCTGGACCAAAGTAGGTCAGCTCACTCATGAAGCCCTACACCCTACATTGGCCCCGGAGATCTGATAGTGAGAGAGGATGTGGAAAGATAAACACCGGAAAAGCGTTTTTCCCGGTTTGGGGAGAACTGGCCTAGGATCCCCTCCATGCTCTTCTTTCCTCTGGGCACCCCTTTGTCCTTGCTTAGTCCTTTAAGGGCAGGGACACCTTTGTCTAAGCAAGAGGTAGCTCCTGGAGCATCTGACTGAACCAGCCACCTGGACAGGCTTAGAGGGAAACAGTTCAGAGAGAGAGAGAGAGAACCCCAAGAAGGAGATCCCAAAGGGATCATGCCAATTTCATAACTTCCTGCCTTTTCCCACTGGCATCTCCCCCCGCCTCCCCTTCCAGTACACCTGATTGCCTTGCCCTTCTCTGGAGGGGGCCAGTCAGCCCTGAGTCCAGAGGTTAAAACGTGCCACTAACAAGGTCCTGTGAACTAAACCTGAAGTTTCCATGTGTCATGTTCAATGTACTTTGCAGCTATGGTTTGTATGGTTTGTATTAATTCCTTGACTAGAAAGAATATACATTTTGGGAGGTTGACTAGCCATTTCATAGATGAGAGAACTGAGGCTTGACATTTATTGTCTTATTATCTTCTTTAGCTGCGAAGGAACTCAAGAAAAGATTAAGCACCCTTTAAAGGAGATAGCCCTTCAGGCCTGTGTTTGGGATGTCTAATGACTTTTTCTGTGGACAGTAAAACAGGTCTCTTGTTTTGCTAATCTCTCACTAAGTTAAAGTCTAAATGTAATTAACCATTTTTTTTCAGAGTCCTGTATCTCCTTCTGTCTCGTCCGGTTGATTATAGTTCAAGAATGCTGTTCATTTTTGCAACATCAGCTACAACGGTAAGCTCTACAAACTTAGTCAAAGCTCATCTTTGCATCTAAGCTTAACATTTTTTTCCTGCGTGTTTACCATTTACAAATGATTAAGATAATGCTCACTTCTGTACTTACTCAAAGTACGTCTTACTCTACAGATGAGGATTGTAGTATCTGCCGAGCTCCGCTTAGTGCTGGCTTCTGAAACATCCTGCTTGGCAAACTGAGTGGTGCAGCTGTTGACAGTTCCCACGGGTTATCCACATTCACTGTTGTAACGCCCTGGTCCAGCTGCATCCCTAATACCAGAGGCCCCAACGAGCCAGCCTGAGAGAAGTCTCCACCCTGGTGTCCAGGCCCTGCCTGAGCTGTCACACCCCCTCCCCACTAAACTCTAGGGATAACTTTCCCTTATCCCTAAAGGCAACTCGATCTCCGGCCTTCAGGGTTTTGCATATAGAAATGTCCTCTGAGGCAGTTGGAGCAGGAAGAAAGGGGAAAAGGCTGAGACGCTGATTGTATGTCCTTGACTGCAAAGGGGGGAGAAATCCCTTCTTGCATATTAGTTTATCTGATAGTCATTCTTTCAAGTAAAAATGGTGTTCCATGAAAAGTGCCTGGTTCAGCTCACAGCTCAGTCATACAAGGGCTTTTCCCTGAAAAAACCCATCGCATCGCGGTGTGCTTTATGAGTACTTCCTGTTTAGTCATGTAGAACATTAATGAATATGTTTTGATTAATTAATAGTAACACGTATTCAGGTGTGAACTCATAGTACTATATTCAGGAGTTGAGGTTTAATAAAATTAATCCTTATTGCTTCAAGAACCTTCTTAAGTGGACGTCTCTTGTTTTCAATACTGCAAATGTGAAGAATGTGGTGGCTGCCACAGCAGTTGGGTGTTCCTACTGTTCACCCACCAGTGCTTTTGCACCATCAGTGCAAATATTAACACAGTGTAAAAGGCAGGTATACCGTTATAGTATTATTACAAAAGTGGTTCTAACTCTTTTCCTTCTCAAAGAGTGTAAGAAACCCTCCAACCCGCATGCAGGGGTCCATGGAACACACTTTAAGAACCACTGACTCCCTAAGGGCAGACATAGACTTTAATCTTTTAGAAACTGATGTGGCTCATGTTACCTAGATGGAAACTCAGTTATCCAGCTACAACACGCGGCACAGCTCTACAAACCTCTTTTGGTCTTACAGACGTTAGGTGTGCACCAGCTCACTTTCGCCCACAGAACACGAGCCCTGCAGTGTCTCCTCTATTTGGCTGACAAGGAAACTGTAGAATCTCTCTTCAAAAAACCCATTGAAGAAGTGAAGTAAGTGGAAGTTTAAAAATCGTATTAATAGAAAACAGATGCTTTGGAAGCATAACTTTTTTTTTTTTTTGCGGTACGCGGGCCTCTCACCGCCGCGGCCTCTCCCGTTGCGGAGCACAGGCTCCAGACTCGCAGGCTCGGCGGCCACGGTCCACGGGCCCAGCCGCTCCGCGGCACGTGGGATCCTCCTGGACCGGGGCACGAACCCGCATCCCCCACACCGGCAGGCAGACTCCCAACCACTGCGCCACCAGGGAAGCCCTGGAAGCATAACTTTTAAGCCCCATAGTTCAGAAGAGCGTGTTAGAGGGGCCATGTCAACGTGGTTCTGTTGACTCGAGTGTCCTTGACGTTCTGGCAAAGGGGAAACAGGCCTTTAAGAACATCTTGTTTCCCTCGAGTCTTTGAGACATTTAGAAACTGAGTGTTTTCTTCATCTTGCTCAGATTGATTTCTTTTTATATATATATAAATTTATTTTATTTATTTATTTTTGGCTGCGTTGGGTCTTTATTGCTGTGCACGGGCTTTCTCTAGTTGCGGCGAGCAGGGGCTACTCTTCGTTGCAGTGTGCAGGCTTCTCATTGCAGTGGCTTCTCTTATTGTGGAGCACGGGGTCTAGGTGCATGGGCTTCAGTAGTTGTGGCTCACAGGCTCAGTAGTTGTGGCGCACAGGCTTAGTTGCTCCGTGGCATGTGGAATCTTCCCGCACCAGGGCTCAAACCTGTGTGCCCTGGATTGCCAGGCGGATTCTTAACCACTGCGCCACCAGGGAAGCCCCTCAAATTGATTTCTTTCTAATATTTCATGACTATATTTAGAAGCCTAAAATAGACATTTATCAACAAACTGTCCGATATTTCCAAGGGTTGGCTTTTATTTTAAATGTAAATATGGTCAGTGAGGATGATTCCCATACATGCCTCTGTTTTCCAGATCTTATTTGAAATGTATAACTTTTCTGGCATCATTTGAGGCTCTGAATATCCCCATCACGTATGAATTATTTTGCAACAGTCCTAAAGAAGGAATGATTAAAGGTCTATGGAAAAACCACAGCCACGAATCCATGGTATGTAGACTGAGTCATCCGGCAGTGGGGCCTCCGTCTTCTCAGATGCTCTTGTGTTCACTCAGCTGCCTGCCACCACTCAGAGTTCTGAAAGCCAGAACCAGAGAAACTTGGTTCCTGAACAGGTCTACTGCTCTGAGGGCTTCCTGACTTTCCTATCCTGGCAAGTGACAAGGCAACTTGGAAGACCCCTTACCTCTCTCCCTGAAAGCCTAAGGCCTGAAGCCATCCCTACCTACACTTTTATAATCCCTCCCCAAGTCCTGCCTGTCCTCATCTAGACAGACTTCCCTGTGTAGGGAGTATTGCTTCTCTTCCTTCTAGTTGCTGGTGGGAATGTAGTCTCTGAGGAAGTTGGAGCCCAGGGCGGGAAGGGTATGAGGCCAACAGGCAAACTGTTCTAGGACAGAAGAAACAAAGGTGGGGAGGAAGGAGAGTCTGAGATGCTGTGAGTCCATAACGGCAAGAAAGAAAAAGAATAATTTTTTTTTCTTTCCCTAGAGAGATGAGGGCCTTCACTGAAATTAGGCAACAGACACACTTTGACTATAAGCATGTTTTGTCTTTAGCTGTCCTACCTTTTCCAAAGCTGGTTTGATTTACTGGTGTCTTGAAACAGTATGATTTTTTTTTTTGTCTGCTTCAGGCCGTAAGGTTGGTGACTGAGCTTTGTTTAGAATACAAAATCTATGACCTGCAGCTTTGGAATGGACTCTTGCAAAAGCTTCTTGGCTTCAAAATGGTAAGTAAGACTCAGTGCCCTAGACTGCAGTATATTTTAAAGATTTTGCACAGCATCTCCTAAACATTTTGCACTGATACTTGTTATTGAACAGATGGATGCTGAAAACATTCACTCTCACTGGCTTCATGCCCAACTTAAAGAACTTGGCGTTAGGCCAGAGAAAGTGCAAACTCAAAACTGACATAAATTTCATTGGAAACAAATGGAAGTTTCCCTGGCCTCTTTTGATGTTTGTGAATTTGTAAGTGACCTTCTCTGGTGGTCCTCATGGAAGATAAACTTTACTGATATTCTTGTGAAAGTTTAATTTTCACATTGGAATTTTCTGTTTGGGTGGTCTTCAGAACTTTTGTGTTTTATTTTTTCAGATTTCTTATCTAAGGAAGGTTTTAACAGCCATTTCTAGCATCTATTCTTTATGGCAGGTATGTAGTTTTCTAAAGTGAATTTTACAGAATTTAATCTTTATACTCACCGGCTAGTGTTGGATACACTGGATTAAGTAGTCAGCTCCTCAGTGAAGCTGCAGGATGCTGTTCCATTGAAGTGGTGCCTGGACCCAGAATACTCAGCTTGGACATTGTCTCATCCAAGACATCACTTATCCCAGTTCTTCAGGCCTCAGGAATCACATCTTCATTTATGCCTTCAAAACACTTTGGCTCAGCTGTAACATTGGTCACGGTATAATTTATTTAAATCACACATTCGACTGCCCCTCTTGGACTTTGAGGACCTTTAAAGTCAAAGACCATGTCTTATTCATCTTTTCTAAATTTCATGTGTTGGTCACACACATAATATATATATAATAGAAATATATAATTTATTCTTAGTTTAATAAATTAGAACATATGCTGAGTAAAACATGAAAATTTTTCTTTACCATTTTCCTTCATAGTTATCTCCCCAGAAGTGACTACTGTTGACAATTTCTTATGTTTTCTTCTAGAGCTTTCCTATTATATATAAGCAGGGGTGTGGGCGCATAT
Organism: Hyperoodon ampullatus; assembly: GCF_949752795.1. Lineage (NCBI taxonomy): Eukaryota > Metazoa > Chordata > Mammalia > Artiodactyla > Ziphiidae > Hyperoodon > Hyperoodon ampullatus. The sequence goes on along the minus strand of NC_136926.1, from coordinate 7,688,807 downwards.
ATGTGTGGGTGTGGGTGTTGTGTGTGTGTGTATTCATTTTGGTACATATAAATGCAGTCACATTCTAGACAAAGTGTTTTTTTCCACATAACAATTGTATCTTGGAGATTGTTTCACATCAGCACTTATAGATTTTTTTTTTTTGATATACAATTCACACATAAAATTTACCCTTTTAAAGTGTACAGTTAGGTGGCTTTTAGTATATTCACAAAGTGTGTTACCAACACCACTATCTAATTCTAGAACATTTTCTTCACCCTGAAAATATACCCCATATCCATCACGGATCATTCATTCCTTCTTCCCCCCTCCCTCCAGCCCCTGGTAACCACTAGTCTACTTTCTGTCTCTATGGATTTATCTGTTCTGGGCATTTCATATCAATGGAGTCATACAATATGTGGCCTTTGTGCTTTTTCACTTACCATAATGTTTTCAAGGTTCAGCTACATTATCACATGTATCAGTGTATCATACCTTTTTTTTTTAAATATATTTATTTATTTTTGGCTGTATTGGGTCTTCGTTGCTTCGCACAGGCTTTCTCTAGTTGCAGCGAGTGGGGGCTACTCTTTGTTGTGGTGTGTGGGCTTCTCATTGCAGTGGCTTCTCTTGCTGCGGAGTACGGGCTCTAGGCACGCAAGCTTCAGTAGTTGTGGCACACTGGCTCAGTAGTTGTGGTGCGTGGGCTCTAGAGCACAGGCTCAGTAATTGTGGCACACAGGCTTAGGTGCTCCGCAGCATGTGGGATCTTCCCGGACCAGGGCTCGAACCCATGTCCCCTGAATTGGCAGGCGCATTCTCAACCACTGAGCCACCAAGGAAGTCCCATATCTTTCCTTTTTATTGCTGAATAATGTTTCATCATATGGATAGACCACATTTTATTTATCCATTCATCAGTTGATGGCTATTTGGGTTGGTTCCACTTTTTGGTTATTATGAATAATGCTGCTCTGTGAACATTTGTGTATAAGTGAACATATGTTTTTGTTTCTCTTGAGTGTGTACCTAGGAGTGGAATTATTGGGTCTAACAATAACTATGTTTAATCTTTTAAGGTATTTCATTATTTTTAACTCTTAATTGTTCTCCAAAATGTGGAATAAAATGTATCATAAGTTATTTAACTACTCCTCCTATTGATGGAAATTTATGTGGTGGCTTATTCCTTTTTTGAAATTCTTTCTCTCCTTCCGCCTTTCCTATGGTCCTAGCACAATGTCTGGCACATATATAGACTTAGTATAAATTTTGTTTTCTGAATTGAGTTCTGACACTTTTTCCCCAAATGCAACAATAATGAATCGTGGAAAGATACATGGACCCCAATGTTCATAGCAACACTATATATTTACAGTAGCAAAGATACAGAAGCAATCTAAATGCCCATCAACAGATGAGTGGATAAAGAAGCTGTGGTGTAGATAGATAGATACAATGTAATACTACCCAGCCATAAAAAAAAAAAAAAGAATACAGGGCTTCCCTGATGGTGCAGTGGTTGAGAGTCCACCTGCCAATGCAGGGGACACGGGTTCGTGCCCCGGTCCGGGAAGATCCCACATGCTGCAGAGTGGCTGGGCCCGTGAGCCATGGCTGCTGAGCCTGCGCGTCTGGAGCCTGTGCTCCGCAACGGGACAGGCCACAACAGTGAGAGGCCCGCGTACTGCAAAAAAAAAGAAACAATTTTGCCATTTGCAGTAACATGCTTAATGAAGTAAGTCAGATAGAGAAAGACAAATACTGTAAGATATCACTTATATGCGGAATCTAAACAAATAATACAAATGAGTGTGTATGTAAAACAGAAACAGACTCACAGAGAAAACAAACAAGTGGTTACCAGAGGGAAGAGGGAAGCGGGGAGTGGCAAATTAGGGATATGGGATGAAGAGATACAAACTACTACATATGAAACAGATAAGCAACAAGAATATAGTATATAGCACAAGGAATTATAGCCATTATCTTATAATAACTTTCAGTGGAGTATAATCTGTAAAAATACTGAATCACTATGCATATAATATTGTAAATCAACTATACTTCAATTTTTTCAAATATAAATAAATAAGGGTATTTTGCAGAGCAAAATTAATAATAATGAATCAGCCAGGATTATATGTTAATATCCTGAAATATACACTTATGAAGAAAATTCTCCTAGAATCTTAATGATCTAGAACTGGGAGATATCAACTTACAATTTTGGTCTTAACATCAAGAATATAAGCTCTAAGTGTATATAGTTCTGTGACTGCAAAATAGAGGTTCGTAAGATCCCAGACATGAATTCTTTAATAAACTTGTTTCCGCAGGTTCCCTACTTCAGCAGAGCCTGGCAGCGCGTGGTTCAGATACCGCTACTTTCAGGTATCTTTCTCTCCCCTCTCCCCGACACACTGACAGTAGCATTTTATAGTTTTGTGTATAGACACATTATTGTTGCTTTTTATTTTCAGCCTCTTGTCCTTTAAGCCCCAGTCAGCTTTCGGATTGTTGTGAGAGTCTCATCGCTGTCCTAGAGTAAGTAAAATACTTGTTTTCCTACCCCTCAAAATCAGTGTTGCTGCTTATAAAATTCCTTTCTAATAAACGTTCCTATGAGTAATTCCTTTTTGGGGGGAAGCTAAGCATACCACTTGATTTGAAAATAAAATATCTCTATTATTTTTACAATGTCTACTTTCCACATGCAGTGCAACTAGTGAACTTACATTCAACCTGCATTCCCTAAACTTTGTACCCAGTTTTAATGTGAGCAGAGAGCACCTTTTGTGACTACCGTAAATCATATGGTGTTGTCTCATGGATTTTGAGTCTTCTAAGTGTTCGTCTTTAGCCGTGTACAGACTTTCAGACACAATTATAGCTGCAGTCAGGAGTCTGTGTTCCTGTAGATCAAGTCTTTTATTCCATGAAGGATGTCATAAAAGGCTCAAGCTACTCATTACTAGGCATACGTTATGCACCAGCATTTTAATGTTTAAAATTACTGTAACCACTGTGGAAAACTAGGAAGGCCATTATAATCTAGTGAATATGACAGGTTATTAACTAATTAACGTGCTGTCTTGAAGATGTCCAGTTTCAGATGATCTTGACCTGATCAGAGTGGCCAGGCAGTATGTCCAGTTAGAGCTTCCGGCTTTTGCATTAGCCTGTCTAATGCTCATGCCCCACTCGGAAAAAAGGCACCAGGAAATAAAGGTATCTTGCAAATTGTTCCTCTGGGGCTGCCAAGGGTGTGGAAGGTCTCATGCTGCATGTCCCCTGCAAAAGGTTCCACTTTCTTTTCACCAAACCTGTAAAGCGTGAGTGGGGTGGAAGGTTTGTGTGGGCGTCTGCTGGGAAGCAAGACTGAGAGACAGATGAAGGTTGGTCTGGGGGATGCCCGAAGAGGAGTTTGCACCTTATTCCTTATCAGTGGGGAACAGTGAATTTTCCTGCCAGAATAAAGTGAAATGATCAGACAGTATTTTGGAAGGAATAATCCACGTGGGCCTGATCAGAGGAGAGAGAGGGCAGGAAGTGAAGCTCCTGGGAGTCATTGCATTTGAATAGGGATTATCCAACAACCCTGTGGCTAGGCAGGGGAAGCCTGAGGGGATAAGTACCCAAAATAGGGTGGTGGTGAGGAAAACGACGAGCCAGGTGGGAAAGATGCAGCTTTACTTGGTGATTAGATGTGGGAGATAAAAGAGAGAAGAGTCAGGTTGTGTGTGGGTGTCTAACAAAGGCACCACGAGCATTCTGAGGATAGAACTTTTAAAAATATAACTCCCATCCCCTTTATACTATAGAATAAATAGAACAAAGCATTTGGAAATGTTTTACAATTATTTCCCCACGGGTAGAGAAGCCAGTACATAGAGATCTATATAAATAAGCACACATAATTTTTATTTCTCACTTGCTCTATTCGTTGCATTTTTTCAGAGCCATCTGTGCCTGTCTTTGACTTTGTTCCTTTTTGACTTCTTAAACTCATCCATTGATGCTTTTCAGAGTGTTAGTATTTAAATAGATTCCTTTGGGCACTTAGAATGACAAAACGCTTATCAAGCACCTCTTTGCCGTTGGAATAGTTATTTGTAAAATGCTTTTTTTCCTTATTTCAATAATTTTGTTGTTGATAGAGGTGGGTTTTTTCCTATAGTAGATATGCTTTATGATATTTCAAATTTAAAAATGAAAACCTTCCAGGTTTGACAGAAATTAGTAGTAATTATACTTTTCCATTAATTATGTTTTGATTTTTTTCTCTAGAATTTTTTGCGCTCCTGTGACCCTCAGATCATTTTACAGCAGTTAGAGGAACATATGAATACTGGCCAGCTGGCAGGGTTTTCACATCAAGTAAGAGGCAATTTCCTCTCCCTTTTGTTATGAAAAACTTGATAGTAGAAGGTAATAAATTTTCCCCAAACCAAGATTAAGCTGAAAACTTACCATCTCGATCTGTTTGTTAATATATATAATTATTTTGCTTTCATTAAAGCCTCATTAAATTTTTAAAAGGCAGGGACCCTGGCTGTCTTGTTTATTTAGTGCTCCACTCAGTGGAAAATCTGTAGCCTTCAATACTTGTCATTGTGGACGGTTTTCCTTGCAAAAAGTCCCAAAGTGCTTAACAACAACTTTTTATTTATTCACTGTATACTGAAATGGACCAAAGCAGTCCCCCTGCCCACCCCCTCAAAGAGGAGGCTTAGTCACGATGCGATGATAATTTAACTTCTAATTGTCAGCAATGTTTTGGTATTGAATAGGATGACATGGCATCTAACACATTTTGCGTGTGATGATACCTGTCATTCTACAGGTTAGAAGTCTGGTCCTGAATAATATCATAGATAAGAAGGAGTTTGGGATTTTGGCAAAGACAAAATACTTCCCAGTGTTGAAATCACACATGATGAATACCAACAACGTCACTGAACTAGTAAACTATTTGGCAAATGAGTTAAGGTAAGTTAATAAAATTTTTTAAAAAACAAATTAATGTAGAATTTCCTTAAAATTTATCTTTATTTTGGAGGAAAATGTCAAATAATCGTAAAGCTATTTGATTGTAATTAAAGGCTCCAAATAATTAAGCTGTAGCATCACTATGTTACACATACCTTGCTACTAACACATACTAAGAGGTTTGTTGTCTTGTAATTCAATCTCTTAGAACATGAACTTGGAATCAGACAATTAATCAAGCTGCCTGACCTCCCAAAATAGTCCTGCTCTAAAACCCTCATTACAACTTTACTCCTTAGACACTTGACCAAAGAATCAATAGCTATATGTAACATAATTTTTGCTGAGCTTGGTTATCTAATTTTCCAGCATCCACAAGTTTAGAAACAGTATGCTTCTTGGGATAGGGTTCAGAGGGGATTTGGAAAGTAAAAAGAAGGGAGAAATGGGCCGGCACAGAAGAAAGGGAAAGCTTAGTCAGGACTGAAATGTTTCTGGGTCCATCCCTACATTTGGTCTAACTGTGCTGATCCCTGGAGGTGTCACTTTCTCAGTGCCGTGCCATGGATTTCTTTCTGCTTGTTTACCACTTGTGATCCAACCATAATTACAGGTTGTTATTTATGAACAAGTAGTATTTTTTGAGGTAAAGTTGATATATATAATCAACTGCACATACTTCAAGTATGTCACTTGATAAATTTTGATATGTGTCTACACCTGTGAAGCCATCACCACAGTGGACAGGGCAAACGTATTTATCACTCCCACATTTTCCTCACACCCCTCTTCTTCTTTCTGATTCCATAGTTTAGATGAAGCTTCAATCTTTATAACTGAATATTACAAGCATTGTGGGAAACCTGTGCCACCAGAAGCCACTCCCTGTGAAACTCTGAAGGTAAATCTGGCCCAGAGTTACTGGGTTCTAACCTGACACAATTTTTATTTCTAGGGTCTTAAGATTGAGCCAACCTGTTCTGGAGATAAATGTATTTTTATGCGTGACTGCGTGTATTTTTATATTTCACTTTTTGTATGAGAGAGTCCCAGACCAGGAATCAAGAGGCCTAGGTTCCACTCTTGGGTTTATTTATTTAATTTTTGGCCACACCGTGCGGCTTGAGGGATCTTAGTTCCCCAACCAGGGATTGAACCCTGGCCCACAGCAGTGAAAGGGCAGAGTCCTATCCACTGGACCGCCAGGGAACTCCCCGACAAACTAAATTTTAAAGGGCATTGATTAATGTTGTGCTGGAGTATCCATTGCTTTTATTACTTCTTTAATTAGCTAAGACATATACCTTCACTATAGAAAAACAAAAGGAAATCTGGAAGAGCGGAACTTCCCTGGTGGCCCAGCGGTTGAGAATCCGCCTTCCAATGCAGGGGATGCCAGTTGGATCCCTGGTTGGGGAACTAAGATCCCACATGCCACGGGGCAACTAAGGCCACACCACAGCTATGGAGCCTGTGCACTCTGCAGCTCGCGTGCCACAACTACAGAGAAGCCTGTGCGCCATGACGAAAGATCCTGAATGCCACAACTAAGGCCCAATGCAGCCAAATAAATAAATAGATAGATAGATAATTAAAAAAAAAAAAATCTGGAAGAGCAAAAATAATAACAAGAAAACTGATAACTTGAAATCTCAGAAACCAGAGATAAGATCATTGTTAACAATTTGGTGTACGTTCTTCCAAATGTTTTTGTGTATAAAATATGCACGTAAATCACTTTTATTCCTGTTCTGAACTTAAATATAAGGTAAAAATTTTAATTTTGATCATGTTTTGGTAGTTTTAGTGGACATAATTAAGTTATTAGTGGTTTTTTTTCTTCCCTTGGTCCAGATCAGTCACATTAAAATAAGCCTGCATTTTGTTAACATCCATTTATAACTTCCCTTCTCCACTTCCAGTCTGTTGTGCTCAATGGCATAAGATTACTTCTTTCAAAAAGGGAGAATATTGATTCAGGAGACAGATTTGTGGCCCTTAAAATGTATCTGTTTTTCTCCAATCATATCTGTCTAAAATGCAAAATAATCTCACACGTAGATTTTTAGCAATATAGTTAAGGGCTTAAGTTCTATAGTTTATCAAACCATTTTCTATTTAAAAAACTAAGTGACACTCATAAAAATGCTTCTGTGTTTCTTCCCATTTAGGTGTTTTTTAATGGATCATAGTAGATCATCAAAACTTTTTTCAAGAAGAATGAGAGGAAGTTTGGAATCTGTTATCAGCTGACCCTATTTATACAGTTTTTAAATTGTGCAATCTGTGTACAGTAGCTATTGTCAGATGTTCCTCGAGAAGTAATAACTAAGATGCTTAATAATAGCATAACTGCCTCATAAAGAATTCATGTCACAAATTAATAAATGTTTTCTTTGCCAGTTACGTGTATAACTTGTAAAGACTATTAGTTTTTTGCACTCTGTATGAAGGAAAGTTTTTTGCTCCCCCCATAAGAAAAGCAACTACTTATATCCTGTTTCTTCCATCTATATAAATAAGAATATCAGTCTTTTTAACATCATTCTAGTAAATATGTATATAATCTTTGCTGCAGAGCGTATCCGTCAGTGGCCAGCCAGAAATACAGAAACCACTCTAGCTAGTTGAAGCAGAGAAGGACTCAGTGTCAGGCATTGGTTTCAAAGCTGTCAAGAGGACTGAAAGGCAAAAGGGAGATGAAGAGGGGGCACTGGAGAAACTGAAGGGAAGGGGCTGTTCGCCTAACATCAGAAGCTGCTTTGAGACTTCCCTGGTGGTCCAGTGGTAAAGAATCCACCTTCCAATGCAGGGGACGCAGGTTCGATCCCTGGTCAGGGAACTAAGATCCCACATGCTGCAGGGCAACTAAGGCTGCATGCTGCAACTACTGAGCTTGCATGCCTCAACTAGAGAGCCTGAGTGCCACAACTACAGAGCCCATGTGCTCTGGAGCCCGCTGTACCACAACTACAGAGCCCACGTGCCCTGGAGCCTGTGTGCCAAAACTAGAGAAGAGAAAACCTGCCCGTCACAATTAGAAGCCCGCGAGCTGCAGCAAAGAGCCAGTGCACCTCAACAAAAAGATCCTGCACACCTCAACGAAGATCCTGTGTGCCGCAACTAAGACCCAACGCGGCCAAAAATAAAAATTAAATTAAATAAACAGTTAATTAATTAAAAAAAGAGAAAAGGAAGCTGCTTTGCCTCGGAGCTCGGGTGCTGCGGTTCCGGAGGCTGAGCCTCCTCCCCCCGGCACTGCTGCCCACGCAGCACTTGGTCACCCTCGGCTAGTGCTGCCGCCTCCAGAAGGGAAAAGAGGCAGTGTTTTGCTTTCTCCAGCCTCCTGATTCTCGTGCCAGTGCCAAGAAATAGCAGGAATGAACAGAAGCCATCTGGCAAGGGGTCTGAGAGATGCAGTCTGCAGGCTGTAAGTCCCCGGCAGGACAGGGCAGGATGGAAGCTGGCCTGCAAGGGCAGCGTGGAGTTGAGAGCCTGCAGCCGGGACCCAGCACACAGAAACGTCACTCACACCTCTATCCTGCCTGTGTAGTCTTTTGCTCTACTTGTGAATAAACTGAATTTGATAATGCTAGAATTTGTTTGCCTTTGCTTTGACTGTTGAGAAAAATATTATTTCTGTACAGGAAACAACGTAATATGACTAAAAACATGGGTTTTGGATAACAAACAAGTCTGGGTTGACCTCTGGCTCTATCACCTACTAGCTGTGTGATCCTGGACAAGTTATATAACGCCTCAAAGCCTTAATCCCCTCGCTTGTAAACCTCCTACTTGCAGTAGGTTTAGAAGGTCATCCACTTGCTCTCTTCTGGAAATTTACACCAATATTTTCCACAAAGCTTTTTCCTTATTTGGAGTTATTTCCTTAAGATACATTCCCAGGAACAGATTCACCAGATCAAAGGGAATAAAGGATTTTTTTTTTTTTTTACCATGCCGAGTGGCTTGTGGGCTCTTAGTTCCCTAACCTGGGATTGAACCCGTGCCCCTTGCAATGGAAGCTCAGAGCCCTAACCACTGGACCGCCAGGGAACTCTCAGAAGAACATTTTAAAGACTGGATGCAAATTGCCAAACTGCATGCATTTCAAAAGGTCTTCACAAAAGCCTATTCCTACCAGAAACATGAATGTCTGCTTTACTGTGTCCTCCCCAACGTTGGGTGATCATACTTTTTAAAAAAAATTAATTTAATTTAATTTATTTACTTTTGGCTGTGTTGGGTCTTCATTGCTGCACACAGGCTTTCTCTAGTTGCGGTGAGCAGGGGCTACTCTTCGTTGCGGTGCACGGGCTTCTCATTGCGGTAGTTTCTCTTGTTGCAAAGCACAGGCTCTAGGCGCACGGGCTTCAGCACTTGTGGCACATGGGCTTAGTTGCTCCGCGGCATGTGGGATCTTCCCGGACCAGAGATCGAACCCATGTCCCCTGCATTGACAGGTGGATTCTTCTTAACCACTGCATCACCAGGGAAGTCCTGGCAATCATACTTCTTAAAACTTTTTGCTGATTTGATAGGTGAAAATAGTGTCTCAGTATTTACATTTGTATTTCTTTAATATCTATGTGATTGAACCTTAAGAAAACTGTAATTATAAGCCTGAGATCACAAGTAGAGCCTGTGGTTATAGTCTTGGGCATAAATGTGCAAGGAATGAAAGGGTCAAGTGGTGGCACTAGAACGTAACAAATGGAAGTGAACGTTCCGGCTTCACGGACTCAAGCTGCGCTAAAAAAGGAGTTCTTTCCCGGACTTAACACTGGTTTCATTGTTCAGAATAAAGCTCTGGATGTTAACTAGATTTATTGTGGTGATCACTTCATTGTATATACAAATATTGACTCATTTTGTTGTACACCTGAAACTAATGTTATATGTCAATTATCCCTCAAAACAAAATAATTTTAGATTAGGAAAATTTATCAAATAAATTGTTGGAAGATTAACAGACATGCACAGTTCTGATGGGTAACGGGTTAGCTTTTGATATGCCAAAGAAGTAGCTTTATGGAATATAAATATATTTGAATTTAAGTTCAAATACATAATTAGCCAGGATACTTTTTGTTGTTATATTTATTATATTTTTATTAGCCATGATCGTTTTTATCTTTCCACTCTTGTCTCCATACAGCCATTCTCTGTCCCCTTCCCTAAGTATATTCTTAAAACATAAGCCCGATCTCATCTTGTCCTGCTTCACTCTTTTTACTGGCTCACCACTGTCACTCGACATAAAATCCAAGTTGCCAACTGAGGCACACTGGCACCTTTGCTCAAATTAGAAACAAAGATCTTGATGAAATCAAGGTGCACATTATGGGATTTCCCTGGCAGTTCAGTGCTTAAGACTCTGCGCTTCCACTGCATGGGGCGCAGGTTCGATTCCTGGTTGGGGAACTAAGATCCCGCATGCAGCGTGGCATGGCCAAAAAAAAAGAAAATTTCGCATTTTAAGACAAGAAAAACTTAAAACTTTTTCTCTGCTTGTTTTGGCCTCTTCTCTAGTGTGCATTGTGCATCTGCATTATGCATAACCAGACCTCCCCTATGGCAGAAATACCTGCACAAGCATAAAGCTCAATTTTTCTTCTAGCACCAGCCATGTAACTCCTTAGAACCAGGGTCCCCAACCCCTGGGCCATGGACCAATAGCGGTCCACAGCCTGTTAGGAACAGGGCTGCACAACAGGAGGTGAGTGGCAGATGAGCGAGCGAAGCTTCATCTGCTGCTCCCCACTGCTCGCATTGCCTCCTGAACCATCCACCCCCATCCGTAGAAAAATTGTCTTCCACAAAACCAGTCCTTGGTGTCACAAAGGTTGGGGACCACTGCCTTAGAAGATGCCATTCCTTTCATAGTCCTATAACAGGTCACAATGAGCTACCACTCGCCTTGCATGTGCAGACATCTTTGAGCACTATGTAAAATACCAATATATTGGTTCCCTTATAAAGATTGGTGCAGGGACTTCCCTGATGGTCCAGTGGTTAAGAATCTGCCTTCCAATGCAGGGAACACGGGTTCGATCCCTGGTAGGGGAACTAAAATTCCACATGCCACAGGGCTTGTGCGCTGCAACTAGAGATCCCTCGTGCTGCAACTAAGACCTGATGCAGCCAAATAAATAAATATTTTTTAAAAAGAAAAAAGAACGTTGGTGCAGAACAGACTGGTCAGACAACCTGGGGAGATACTGGGCTGCACGTAATGAAAGTTCTTAGCTAAAATACTTATGACTACTAATGTTACTAGCTATATTTCTTCCTTTTTTTCCCCTTAATCTTTCATTTATTTATTTATTTATTTATTTATTGGCTGTGCTGGGTCTTCATTGCTGTGCGTGGGCTTTCTCTAGTTGTGACGAGCGGGGTCTACTCTTGATTGCGGTGCGTGGGCTTCTCACTGCGGCTTCTTTTGTTGCAGAGCACGGGCTCTAGGCGCATGGGCTTCAGTAGTTGCGGCACGTGGGCTCAGTAGTTGTGACTCACGAACTCTAGAGCGCAGGCTCAGTAGTTGTGGCGCACAGGCTCAGTTGCTCCGCGGCATGTGGGATCTTCCCAGACCAGGGCTCGAACCCTGCATTGGCAGGTGGGTTCTTAACCACTGAGCCACCAGGGAAGCCCTAGCTATATTTCTTGTATTCTGCCTATTTTACAAGATTATTGTTTCTTGCATTACCAAATGTGTGACTGGACCTCAGATAAAATTAATGATTACTGGGCTTCCCTGGTGGCGCAGTGGTTGAGAGTCCGCCTGCCGATGCAGGGGACATGGGTTCATGCCCCGGTCTGAGAGGATCTCACATGCCACGGAGCGGCTGGGCCCGTGAGCCATGGCCGCTGAGCCTGCGCGTCCGGAGCCTGTGCTCCGCAACGGGAGATGCCACGGCAGTGAGAGGCCCGCGTACCGCAAAAAAAAATTAATGATTCCAGGGCTTTCCTTGTGGCACAGTGGTTAAGAATCTGCCTGCCAATGTAGGGGACACGGGTTCAAGCCCTGGTCCGGGAAGACCCCACATGCCAGGGAGCAACTGAGCCCGTGCGCCACAACTACTGAGCTTGCACTCTAGAGCCTGAGAGCCACAAATACTGAAACCCACGTGCCACAACTACTGAAGCCCACGTGCCACAACTACTGAAGCTCGCACGCCTAGAGCCCATGTTCTGCAACAAGAGAAGCCACCACAATGAGAAGCCCATGCACTGCAACAAAGAGCAGCCCCTATTCGCTGCAACTAGAGAAAGCCCACATGCAGCAACGAAGACCCAATGTGCCAAAAAGAAATAAAAAATAAAATAAATAAATTTTTTAAAAAATTAATGATGACTAGATGACTTGAAATGATCCAAAATATAGTTCTATAAGATCAATGATAGTAATAGTGTAGCTCTAGATATGGGAAGAAGCAACAAGAAGGAACCATTTCCTGGACCATAACAGACCAGTAAGACAGGTGGTCCAGAGGCCTTTGGTTACAGTTAACAGAGCCTAGTCCAGTAATAGCACACTGGGTGGCCCATCAACAAAATCCCCACCTGACCTGGGAATGCACATTCCTAGTGCCATGAGACAAATTGGTCACGAAATGCCTCCCAAACCTTGGTTGCAATTAAGACTGAAAGGAAGGGTTTGTAAAATAAAGAATGGTGCCCACAATCCGGTTCTACGGGAATCTAGTCATTAGCTGCTGTAGTCACTGACCTACAACACCTCCTGAAAGGATGGGGATGAGTCACTTTGTGCTCTGGGAAAACTGGCAGAACTGGTCCCCACATGTTTTCAGGAGAGGATTTTGTGAACCCGGTTTCTTGCATCTTCCCATACTTAGAAAAGCACTAAAACCACTAAGATGTCTCCCCCTGGTGAGCAGCAGCAACCTTCTATCAAGATGTGTGCTTGATTGCACGCACCCCTTCACCAAAATCACATCTATACTAACCTCCCCCCTTACCTCTTGGGAGCCGTCCTCAGAGCTCTCTGAGACACTCCCCCGACTTATAATCCTCAGGTTGGCTCAAGTAAAATTCTTCATTTCTTTTTTAGATTGACAATTGATTAATTTTTTTTGTCAACACTCTCTAGGAAGATTTTCTATAAAAATGTTCTCCTTTCAGTACATCTACCCAAAAAAGGCAACCCCTGTGGAGGGTCACATTTTTTTTTTTTTTTTTTTTGCAGTACACGGGCCTCTCACTGTTGTGGCCTCTCCCGCTGCGGAGCACAGGCTCCGGACGCGCAGGCTCAGCGGCCATGGCTCACGGGCCTAGCCGCTCCGTGGCACGTGGGATCTTCCCGGACCGGGGCACGAACCCGTGTCCTCTGCATTGGCAGGCGGACTCTCAACCACTGCGCCACCAGGGAAGCCCAAGGGTCACATTTTTTAAACCACAGGATTTAAAAGGTGGATCTGTTACAGCTCAGTGCTACCTGCCCATCCATACCATGGCTTAGAAGTGGATCCAGCCCACCTACCTTTCTGGCCTCAGTTCCTACCACTCTCCCCTTTTCTCTGGCCAGTGTCTCCTCATCCCAGTCACTTGCTAGGGCATGAGCATATGTACTTCCTTCACAAAACTGTTCAAAATGATCTTTGTCGCCTTCTTTATTGATTGTCTCACCATTCATTATTTTGTCCCCAAACCTTAAAGCCATGCCTCATGTAGTAGGCTCTTAATATATATGTATGAGATAAATGAACTTTGGCTACCCATTTTTCAGGGTAAATTTCCTTCCTCGAATGTTTCATGGTCACATGAACAAATGAAGGAACCTCATTACACATAACCAAAAAAAAAAAGGTGGGGAGGAATTTAGCAACAATTAAATAAGTAAAGACATTATATTTAATTTTCATGACTCATGCACAGTCTTTCATCATCTCTGACTTTTCATGAGGTGGCTCAATAGCCATTCCTTTGACTAGTTGGAGTAGAGAATTTAATTAGCAAGGCGCTGCTTGCCCTTCTCAAGGATGGAAAATGTGGTCTGACAACATGTAGGATATTTAGTCTTCTTTCTGCTGTTTCTTCTGGGGCCCAGAAATTTGGAATCTACTTGCTGTGCTTATGTAAACACATTGGATCCCTCCCTTGGGTAGTTTTTGACAAGTTTTCTTTAAGTAAGAGAATAAGACTAAATAGTTTTGGTGATCACATCCATCCAGGGGGGAGTAGCTAAGCAAGCATACACAGGTGCTTAAGGTAACCAACGTGTTCCTTTTTTGTTGAATGTTGGTGCCCTAGGTATAGTAGACTAGTGCTCCACCACCAAAGTTTTTTATTGCATGTCCTTCAGTAAAAAATTCTGAATATATACTCCCAATGTGTATTCTTTTGTAGAGATTTTGAAAAGAAGAAATAGGAACTATATTCAATATCTTGTAATAACCTACAATGGAAAAGAACCTGAAGCTGTACACCTGAAACTAACACAGTATTATAAATCAAATATAGTTAAGTTTTTAAAAAGAGGAAATAAAAAATAGAAATGCTAATACTTTCTTCCTATATCCAATGGATTGTCCTGTGCACACCATTTTGGAAACTACTGGGATAGATGACTTTACTTTGCAATACTCTTTTTGATTGATTGATTGATTGATTGATTGATTTTGGTTTTGTGGGGTCCCTGTTGCAGCACGGAGGATCTCAGTTGTGGCATTTGGGATCAAGTTCCCTGACCAGGGATCGAACCTGGGCCCCCTGCGTTGGGAGCGCGGAGTCTTACCCACTGGACCACCCGGGAAGTCCCTACTTCGCAATACTCTTAATACTGAGGTATAAGTTACATCCAATAAAGCACATAAATCTTAAGTTCAGGGGCTTCCCTGGTGGCGCAGTGGTTAAGAACCTGCCTTCCAATGCAGGGCACACGGGTTTGAGCCCTGGTCCGGGAAGATCCCACATGCCGCGGAGCAACTAAACCCATGCGCCACAACTACTGAGTCTGTTCTCTAGAGCCCACAAGCCACAACTACTGAGCCTGTGTGCCACAACTACTGAAGCCCGCGTGCCTAGAGCCTGTGCTCTGCAACAAGAGAAGCCACCACAATGAGAAGCCCGTGCACCGCAACCAAGAGTAGCCCCATCTCACCACAACTAGAGAAAGCCCGCGCGCAGCAACAAAGACCCAACGCAGCCAAAAATAAATAAATTAATAAAATAATTAATTTTAAAAAAATATATATATATATTGCCAAACAGTCTTGCCACAGTGGTTGTACCGTCTACACTCCCACCAGCGAGAGAGAGCTTGCCCCACATCCTTGACAACACTTGGAATCATCAGTCATTTTAATTTAATTTTATTATTTTTTAAATTTATTTTTATTTTTTAAAATGTTTATTGGAGTATAGTTGATTTACAATGTTGTGTTAGTTTCAGGTGTACAGCAAAGTGATTCAATTATACATATACATATATTGATTCTTTTTCAGATTCTTTTCTCATATAGATTATCACAGAATATTGAGTATAATTCCCTGAGCTATACAGGAGGTCCTTATTGATTATCTATCTTATATATAATAGTGTACATATGTTAATCTCAAGCTCCTGATTTATCCCTCCCATCCACATTTCCCCTTTGGTAATCATAAGTTTTCTTTTAATATCTGTAAGTCTGTTTCTGTTTTGTAAATAAGCTCATTTGTATCATTTTTAAAATAATTAGATTCCAGGGATTCCCCGGTGGCGCAGCGGTTGAGAGTCCGCCTGCCGATGCAGGGGACACGGGTTCGTACCCCGGTCTGGGAAGATCCCACATGCCGCAGAGCGGCTGGGCCCGTGAGCCATGGCCACTGTGCCTGCGCGTCCGGAGCCTGTGCTCCGCGGCGGGAGAGGCCACAGCAGTGAGAGGCCCGCATACCACAAAGAAAAAAAAAATTAGATTCCACATATGAGTGATACCATATATTTGTCTTTGTCTGACACTTCATTTAGTATGATAATCACTAGGTCCATCCATGTTGCTGCAAATGGCATTATTTCATTCTTTTTTATGGCTCAGTAATATGCCATGGTATATATGTACCACATCTTCCTTATCCATTCCTCTGTAGATGGACATTTAGGTTGCTTCCATGGGTTGGCTGTTGTGAATAGTGCTGCAATGAACACTGGGGTGCATGTATATCAGTCCTTTTAATTTTAACCATCCTAGTGGGAGACCTTACAATACTCTTGATGAAGGGGGAAAAAATGCCAGGACAAACATCTTGTCTTCCATTCTGGCTTATCTCCCCTCCCTTTTCCACCTGAGATTTGTGGATGAGTTAAATTCACAGTGTATCTGCATATCTCAGAGTCCAGTGGCCATCACACTATATGATCTTAACCAGGATGCACAGCAAGATTCTAAATCTTAACTCACAACAGCTAAGTCTTACCATAAACTTTACAAACGATTAGAGAGCTACAAAGTGGGTTTTTTTTTTCTTTCTGGCACTCTTTACATATTCAAAAGCAACCAGAAAACAAGAACTTGTGCTTCTAGAACAACCAAGGCTGAATGTTTTCTAAAGGAAATAAAGAAATTTCTAGAGCAATTTCTCTTTCTTTTTTTTTTTTTTTTAGCAATTTCTCTTTTTGAACTCTCCTTCCAACATCCATAAGACCAAAGAATACAACCTCTAAACTGACTTTCCCTTGGTAAGTAATCCTACAGCTTAAACAAAAAAAGGTTTTATTGAGATATAGTTCACACACCATAAAATTCACATATTTAAAGTATACTATTCAATAGTTTTGAGTATATTCATAAATATAAATTTATTTATTTATTTTTGGCTGCCTTGGGTCTTTGTTGCTGTGTGCGGGCTTTCTCTAGTTGTGGCGAGTGGAGTTTACTCTTTGTTGCGGTGCGTGGGCTTCTCATTGCAGTGGCTTCTCTTGTTGCAGAGCAGGGGCTCTAGCGCGCAGGCTTCAGTAGTTGTGGCACGTGGGCTCTAGAGTGCAGGCTCAGTAGTTGCAGCGCATGGGCTTAGTTGCTCTGCGGCATGTGGGATCTTCCTAGACCAGGGCTCGAGCCCGTGTCCCCTGCATTGGCAGGCAGATTCTTAACTACTGCGCCACCAGGGAAGTCCCCACAGTCAATTTTAGAACATTTCCATCACCTCTAAAAGAAACCCCATACCTTTTAGCTCTCATCCCCCTAGTCCCCCTCCCAAACCCCACCTGCCCACAAGCAACCACTAATATACTCTCTGTCTCTATGGAATTGCCTATTCTGGACATTTCCTGTAAATGGAATCATACAGTATGTGGTCTTTAGTGGCCACGAGGTTCATCCATGTTGTAGCATGTATCAGTACTTCATTCCTTTTCATGGTGGAATAATATTCCATCGCATAGATAGACCACATTTTGCTTATCCATTGATGGAAATTTGTGCTGTTTCCACCTTTTGGCTATTATAAATAATATTGTTATGTCCTATAGCTTTTTTTTTTTTTTTTGGCAGTACGCGGGCCTCTCACTGTTGTGGCCTCTCCCGTTGCGGAGCACAGGCTCTGGACACGCAGGCTCAGTGGCCATGGCTCACGGGCCCAGCCGCTCCGCGTCATGTGGGCATGTGGGATCTTCCCAGACCAGGGCATGAACCCGTGTCCCCTGCATCAGCAGGCGGACTCTCAACCACTGCGCCACCAGGGAAGCCCTGTCCTATAGCTTTTTAACCACCTTAATACTTTGAGGGGTTTTTATTATTTTCAATATGTATACATATTGGCTTACTCATTTGTTTTTTTTTTGGGCTTACTCATTCTTAAGATATCAGTTAAGACTCTATGATCAGACTTTTTCCACTCCCTGTCTTGTCGCTGGGAGCGATTCTCTGCACACACCATATGCTGTTTCAAGTCTTTGCTCCCATTCTCTCTTTGTCTAGTTAACTCCCACTCATTCTTTATTACATGACATTTACTCAGTATCCAAGTTCCTTGAATTACTTAAGAGAATATCTTATTTATATGACTATGCATCTACATATGAAGTGTTAGGATAGTCCTTGCATTCAAAGAAATAATATGATGAATCAGGAGAAATGGCATGATCTCAAAACCAGGGTTATTGTCAACTTATTTTTTCCGATGTTCTTTATATAGACTTGATTTTTTAAGTCTGAAAAGGATGTTACTCATAACCCGTACTGTATTTCATACCTCAGAAGGAGAAGTGGTAATTTACAAACTTTCTTCCTCTTCTTCCCACCCCACAATATCACATGCCCTGTAGTTGCTGATGTTTTTGGTCACATGGAGCCAGAATATCTAGGCAAACTTTTGTCATCCAACGATATGAATGCATATGCTGGTGTTTCAATCTCTTTCTTTCTAAGATGACTCTTAACCAACCACAGTATACCACATTGATTGTAATAGTTGAATCATTCATAAGTTTGCCATGTAAAAATAAGAATTCTGGGGCTTCCCTGGTGGCGCCGTGGTTGAGAATCCGCCTGCCAATGCAGGGGACACGGGTTCGAGCCCTGGTCTGGGAAGATCCCACATGCCATGGAGCAGCTGGGCCCGTGAGCCACAACTACTGAGTCTGTGCTCTAGAGCCCGTGAGCCACAACTACTGAGCCTGAGCGTCTGGAGCCTGTGCTCCGCAACAAGAGAGGCCACGACAGTTAGAAGCCCGCACACCACGATGAAGAGTGGCCCCCGCTCGCCGCAAGTAGAGAAAGCCCTCGCACAGAAATGAAGACTCAACACAGCCAAAAATAAATAAATAAATAAATAAATTTTTTAAAATGTTAATGTAGACATAAATGAAACAATTGATAAATTGCACTTCACCAAAATTAAAAAAAAAAAATAAGAAGAAGAATTCTGGGGAATTCCCTGGTGGTCCAGTGGTTAAGACTCCATGCTCTCACTGACAAGGGCCTGGGTTCAATCCCTGGTCAGGGAACTAAAATCCCACAAGCCGTGCGGCATGGCCAAAAAAAAAAAAGAAAAAAAGAATTCTGCATTCTGCATGCTGATATATTAGTGGGTGACCTTTTCTCAGAAAGTTCCATGCTTTTGGTTCAATATAGTTTACTGGTGGGATTTTTCTATATTTTCATTTTTACTTCTGGGCTTAGCGAGAGTGAAAAGAAAATGTAAGTGATGAGGGTTGTATGGAAGAGTGAAAGAGGAGATCTTAAGAGGGAAAGGAAGAAAGAACCAGAAGGATGAAAGCCAGTGACCAAGTTATGCTATCACATCATCTTCATCCAACCTCCTTGGTTAGGTCTCTTGAAAGGCAGTGGGAGAAAACTCAAGTTTCTCTTCTATTTGCCCCAAATATCTCTGTATTCATTTTCTAGGGCTGCCATAACACATGACCACTAACTGGGTGCTTTAAAACATCGGAAACTTATTCTCCTACGGTTCTGGAGGCCAGAAGACCAAAATTAAGGTGTCAGCAGGACCACATTCCCTCCAAAGTCTCTAATGGAAAATCCTTCCTTACCTCTTCCAGCTTTTGGTGGTGCCAGGTGTTCCTTGACTTGTGACAGCATCACTCCGGTCTCTATCTCCACCATCACATGGCCCGCTCCGTGTGTCTCTCTCTGTCCTTTTCTGTCTTTTATTTATTTATTTATCTGTTTATTTATTTATTTATGGCACCTCTGTGCGGCTTGTGGGATCTTACTTCTCCAACTGGGCCCGGCAGTGAAAGCACCGAGTCCTAACCACTGGACCGCCAGGGAATTCCCCTTTTCTGTCTCTTATAAGGACACTTGTCATTGGATTTAGGGCCCACCCTAATCCTGTAGGATCTCATTTTAATCCTTACCTTAGTTACATCTGCAAAGTCACTATTCCCCAGTAAGGTCGCATTCTGAGGTTCCAGGTGGACGTGAATATTGTGGTTGGGGAGTGGGGGGACACTTCAAACCACTCCAGCCTCCTGAAATTCTACTGCTTCTGCCTTTGGATAAAGCGTGTGCTCCTTTAAGTGACAGTGAGCTCTCTACTTTGCCACTGATAAGAAACAATCATTTTATGCTTTTTTTTTTTTTCTATTTGGCCGTGCCTCACAGCTTGTGGGATTCTAGTTCCCTGACCAGGGATCGAACCCGGGCCCTCAGCAGTGACAGCGTAGAGTCCTGACCAACTGGACCGCCAGGGAAGTCCCACAATCATCCTATAATTTTTTTTTTTTTTAATCTTTTGGCTGCGCTGGGTCTTCATTGCTGCTTCTCTAGTTGTGGCAAGCGGGGCTACTCTTCGTTGCGGTGTGTGGGCTTCTTACTGCAGTGGCTTCTCTTGCTGCAGAGCACAGGCTCTAGGCGCGCCGGCTTCAGAAGTTGTGGCACGTGGGCTCAGTAGTTGTGGCTTGCAGGCTCTAGAGCGCAGGCTCAGTAGTTGTGGCGCACCGGCTTGGTGGCTCTGCGGCATGTGGGATCTTCCTGGACCAGGGCTCGAATCCGCGTCCCCTGCACTGGCAGGCAGATTCTTAACCACTGCACCACGAGGGAAGCCCTCATCTTATAAATTGAACTGAAGTAAACTAAGGTACAGAAAAGTACGGAAATCGCAATGGATTTTCACAAAGACAACGTGTCTATGTAATAAACACCCAAATCAAGACACAGAACATTCCCAGTATAGATTAGGATCTATGTTCTTTCTTCTTTTTCCATTAAAGAAAAAATTTTATTTGTGGTAAAATACACATAAAATTTACCATCTTACCCATTTTAAAGTGTGCAGTTCAGTGGCATTAAATACTTTCACACTGTTTGGCAACCATCCCCACCATCCTGCTCCAGAATTTTCTATCTTGCAAAACTAAAACTCTGTCCCCATTAAGCAATAACTCCCCATTTCTCCAGCCCCTGGTAACCACAATTCTACTTTTGTCTCTATGAATTTAACTACTCTAGGGAACTCATGTTAAATGGACTCATATAGTATTTGTCCTTTTGTGACTGGTTTATTTCACTCAGCGTAATGTTTCTGGGTGCATCCATGTTGTAACACATGTCAGAATTTCCTTCCTTTTTAGGGCTGAATAATATAGGAACCATATTCTTTTGAAAGGTGATGACAACCTACTTCTGATTTTTATGGCTAACTGTTTACTTATTTTCATCCCTGATTCTAATTAGTAAACAATGTATGTTTCACTAGTGTTTTCCTCCTTGGTGGTTATAGAGTTAAGTTTTTCAGGTTTCTAAACCAGAACCTAGCCCTCTGCTCTGGATCCTATGGCTTTGACCGTGTTACCCAATCTCATGTGCATTTTAACTATCCCATTTTGTGTGTGTGTGTGTGTGTGTGTGTGTGTGTGTGTGTGTGGTAAAAGTCACATGATATAAAATATACTATTTTAACCATATTTAACTGTACCGTTCAGTGGCACTAAGTACATTCACATTGGTGTGCCACTCTCACCATCATCCATCTCCTGTAACTATCCCATTAAATCTACAGAAAAGCTAAAGAATCAACAGCTTTCAAAAGTGGATACAAGTAACCAGCAGGGCAAGTCTCAAAAAACAATTTTTTATTCCTCTTTCCTTTCCCTTTCTTTGCAGCTGGCTCATAAGCAGAGTCCAAAGGACCTTGGCAGTAGTTTAGATTTAACTCAATGTCCTCATCCTGGCAGCCCTCTGAAAGTCCGCAGGATTCTGTGTTTTGTTTCCTTTTATTTAAGCACACTTACTCATTGTTTTGGAAATACCTCACATTCCAGGCGATTCAAGACTTCTTGAATAAACAGCTCACCTCTTTAGAGAGAAGACCCATTGAATATATGAAATCCCAGCTGAGTCAAAAAAAAACAACCAAGATGTGAAGACAGAGAGGAAGGTAATTCCATATCCCTATTAGAGATTCTCAGAGGAGTACATCCTAATTAATTTCCATCATGGCTAAGGCCCTGCAACATTTATAGACAAATATAGCACCTTAATCAGCATGGGTGAAGGACCTAGGTCCCTTAATCCATCAGCTGTGAAACACGTTTTTACCGTAGGTGACTTAAGTCATTTATTTTAATAGTTTACACATTACGAAATGACTTAGGACTAAGTGCCAAGAAATATAGTAAGAGCAAGATCAAATCCAACCACACTTCAATTATTAATCTCTAATATTAGCCCTTAAATGCCCTTATAAAAGCCCATCCAGCTGCATTATCCTTTTTGTGAAAGCTTTCTGTCTGGAGTAGGGTAGGAAACGTATAAGGCTGTGTGTGATCAGGCCACTGACCATGGCTGTTCTCTTGCTCTCTGTCCATCCCCTGCCCGACCAGTGCCTGCTTCACCTACACCCTACGCACAGGACTGACCTTCCTAAGTACTTGTCCCAGGCCCCAGCTAGTGACTGTTCTTATCAAAGGGGCGGTAAGGGGCGTGCCCCTCTGCTAGTTTCCCTGGCAACTAATGAGCCCACGTGAGGTCAATTCTCCTATAACTGGTAACCTCCCCTGCCCCCCCAGGAGCGAAGACCGCCACCGTGTCCTGCCCACCGACCGCTGCACAGGTGGGGTGTCGCTCCAGGACCTTGCTTCAGATGTGTAAGTTCCCCCATCCATAGAACCACTGATATATCTGTAGCTGACTCCAGACTCTTGAAGCTGGGGAAGCACAGGGCTTGTTGGCCTGTGGGGTGCAGCCCAACAGGTGCCAGAACTTTCCAGAACCACAGAAAATTGAGGGAAAGGGGATGGAGAGGGATCCACTTCTATCTTCCTCTGCTTTCTCCCAGTCACAGCCTAGTGATTCAGAAAAGTCAACCTGACTTTGAAAAGGGAAGTGCTCACCTTCACCGCATAGAATTGACATTTCACACGGAGAAAGCATGAGTTTTCCACAACGTTTGGTCACATTTCAGTGTTCGATGCTAAGCTCTCAAATCCCGAGAGAAGCCACACAAACTCAGTGGTGTGGCTAGTGATTGCATCTTGCCTGCAGTCCTCAGAGCCGACAATTCTATAATTATTTACATATTGCACCTAAAGCTAGTCCTTCCCTGTTTTTGAAATACAGGATTGGCTTGAGACGGTATGAGACCTGGGTTCGTCTTGGGGATCACACACACATGCACATACACATATTCCTTACCTAACCCTGAGATTTAACTGCACTTGAGAATTCTTTATCATTAGCTGTCTACCTACAAGCTGAAAAGGTTTGTTTGTTTCACTTTAGCTGTAGCAACTCATTATGCTATCTTTTCTCTCCAGGGAGAGACACACGAACATGGCTACTGTTAGTCTTGTGATTCTTGCTCCCATTTGGATAAAATCAATAGCTTTGCCTTGATTTTTCAGAACCTTCTTTGGAGCCTTTTGGCTGCCAGTAATAAAAAACCTAACCAGAACTGGCTTTAAGTAAAGAGGGCATTTACTGTCTTGCATAATCAGAAGTTCAGATATTGAGTTCCCAGAACTTGCCAATGATGTAATTGAGCCCAGGTTCTTTCCATCTTTCCACTCGGCCATCCTTTAATGTACTGGTTTGGCCTTAGCTTGTTTCCTCACAAAAGGACTCAGCTGGGACTTCCATGCTTCCACTGCAGGGGGAGACCCCGCATGCCGTGGTGCGACCAAAAATTTTTTTTAAAAAGGGGGGTGGATGGCAGGCCTCAGCTGCTCCAAACATTACATCCTTAGGCAAGAATTTCCAAAGGTCTTTTTTTTTTTCTTTTTCATTTGAGGTGAAATTCACACGACATAAAATTAACCATTTTATAAGTAAACAATTCAGTGGCATTTAGTACCTTCACAATGTTTGCAGCCACCATCTCTATTGAGTTCCAAAACATTTGCATTACCCAGCAGAGGAGAGCTCATACCCACTAAGCAGCCATTCCTCTTTCCCTCCCCTCCGATTCCTGCGAAACCACTAATCTTTCTGTCTCTAAAGATTTGCCTATTCTGGACATTGAAATCATACAATATGGGGCCTTTTTTCCTTTTTTTATTTTGGCCGGGCTGTGCATCATGTGGATCTTAGTTCCCCAACCAGAGGTCGAACCTGTGCCCCCTGCAGTGGAAGAAGTGCAGAGTCCTAACCACTGGACCACCAGGTAAGTCCCCATATATGGCCTTTTTTGTGGCTTTTTTCACTTCATCTAATGTGTTCGAGGTCCATCCACGTTGTAGCATGCATCAGTACGTCGTTCCTTTTTCTGATAGTCCATTGCGTGGATGTGCCACATTTAGTTTATCCATTCAGCTGCTGATGGTTGTTTCGGCTGTTTCTACCTTTTGGCTATTGCGAATAGTGCTGCTGTGGACATGCCTGTACGTGTATTTATTTAAGTAACTGATCTTCAGTTCTTTGGGACATATACCTAGGAATGGAATTACTAGAAAATTTTCTGAAACACATCCCTAGACTTCCCCTCACATCCTATAGGTCAGAAGTGTGTCACATCTCTGAACCTACAACAATGTCTTGGCAAGGAGAGTGAAACCACCACTGATTGGCTAAAACTAATCAAGATTCACACCCTGAAGCTGGGTGAGAACCCAATCACCTCTGAAGGGCATGGTCACTTGGAAGAGGGCCATTTTGAGGAGATGGTGACCTTGGGTGTGAATGTCATGACACAGGTAGGCAAGTTCTCTGTCAACCATCCGTCCCCATATTGTTAGATCAATTTGTATTCTGTTCAAGGGTGTGAACCTTACTGTTCTACCTGCCAAGCAAGCTTTCCTTTGGGGATTGTTTATTCTGCAAACATTTGTCTTAAGGAGGAAGTGTGGGAACTAAGATCATGACAAACAGCATGTCAGACGATGAAGCCTGTGTGAAATGGAAGCTCTTAAACTATACTAAAGGAAGGACCTTGGTGGATCCAGTGTGTGCTTTCCTTATGGCACCTTTGAAACACTGGGAATGTGTTTCAAGGAACTCCCATTTATTTAACGTTGTCTAGATTCTGGTTTGTGTACCCAGATTTGCCTCTGCCTCCACCACCAAGCCGTATGGAATTCATTTCTTTGTGTATTCCACAAATATTTCTTGTGTGTCTACTATGTATCAGGCATTGGGCAAGGCAGTCGGGAGGTGATGGTAAGACAGAGAGCCTTAGCTCCTGTCCTCATGGAGCTAACAGTGCGGCGGAGGAGATCAAGGTTAAACAAATAATTCTGCAGCTCATTTTATTTATTTATTTTTATTTTTTTTACCTATCAATAATTACTTTTTTCTTTTTTTTAATTGAAGTATAGTTGCTATAAGTTACAAGTGTACAATGTAGTGATTCACAATTTTTAAAGGTTATACTCCATTTATAGTTACTATAAAATACTGGCAGTATTCCCTGTGATGTACAATATATCCTTGTAGCTTATTTTATACCTAATAGTTTGTATCTTTTACTCCCCTACACCTGTATTTCCCCTCCCCGCCTCCCTCTCCCCTCTGGTAACCACTAGTTTGTGCTTGAGTTTGCATCTTTTTTTGTTATGGCAAAATGTTTTCCTTTTCATGACTGAGTAGTTCTACTGTGTATATATATATATATATATATATATATATATATGTAATATCTTCTTCATCTGTTCATCTGTTGATGGTCATTTATGAACATTGGGGTTATGCGGATCATTTTTAAATTAATATTGTGATAAATGTGATGAAGAAAAAAAAGCAGAGGGTACAAAGAAAGTGTGGAAGAGAGGAAGTGTTCTGATTGGATCCTCCATGACAATAGACACAAGGAAAGACTGCAGCAGTTCCCTGCAGTGAGTGGTTAAGGGAAAGCAGTGACATCAGCCAGTGTCACTGAAGTCCCTCAATTAGCCAGCAAGGCCAAGTGCAGGCTCCAGGGACACTACTTAGAGCATTATGGGGATTAATTTGTCTTCAACTGAACGTTTATGAGAAAAATAATACTAGGTTTGAAAACAAAGGATTGTTTTAGACCCATAAAGGCCAGAGTGGGGAAGTTTTTAAAAATTGAATTGCAATTCTTGTGTCACTCTGTGCTGTGCTGAGAGAGAAGCCCATGGCTTGAGTACCATGTCATGTCACCATTTGAGCTTCAATTGACTAGACCAGCCCAGGGGAATCATCCACTGGTTGATTGACAGCTGTGAGCTGGCCTGGTACATAAGCTTTGCTCAAAAAGGCACTCCATACTGCATATTAGTTTCCTGGGGCTGCTATAACGAATTACCACACACTTGGTGCTTCACTTTTTATTTTTTAAAAATATTTATTTATTTATTTGGCTGCTCCACGTCTTTGTTGCAGCACGTGGGCTCTTTTCGTTGCAGCAAGCAAACTCTTAGCTGTGGCAGCATGTGGGATCTAGTTCCCTGACCAGGGATCAAAGCTGGGCCCCCTGCATTGGGAGCACGGAGTATTAGCCACTGGACCACCAGGGAAGACCTTACACTTGGTGCTTTAAAACAACAGAAATTTATTCTCTGACAGTTCTGGAGGCCAAAAGTCTAAAATTGAGATGTTGGCAGGGCGACACTCCCTCTGAAGGCTCTAGGGGAGGACCCTTCCTTGCCTCTTGTAGCTCTGGTGGCCCTAGCTATTTCCTGACTTGTGGCTGCATCACTCCAGTCTCTTCCTCTGTCTTCACATGACCTTCTCCTCTCTGTGTGTCTCTTGTAAGGATGCTTGTCATTGGATTTAGGGCTTATCCAGATAATCCAGGATGATCTTATCTTGGGATCCTAAATTTAATTGTATTTCCAAAGACCCTTTTTCCAAATAAGGTAACATTCACAAGTTAAGGTTCTGGGATTAATCCATGAACGTATCTTTTTGAGGATCACCATTCAAACCCACTCCCATTGGATAATGACTGTTAAACCCAGTCTTATAAGGGAAGATGCTGGACAGTGACAGTGTTCCAGTTGGGTCCTCTCTTTATGGAAGTCTGGACCCAAACAAGATATGCAAGAAATAAACACCTCCATTGGAGTTGGGCAGAAGCCAAGAGACCCCCAAAGAAGACAGTCAGAAGTCAGAGCAACGACCAACTGAGGCCACATCATGAGAATAGGGACAATTCTAGAGCTTCTCTTTCCTGGCATACCATTTTCATCAATGTAAGCAAAAATTCATCTTTTGAACCCTGCTCAATATTGTGTAACACCTAAATGGGAATAGAATTTGAAAAAGAATAGATATATGTATATGTATAACTGAACCACTTTGCTGTACACCTGAAACTAACACAACATTGGTTTTTTGTTTTTTAAATTTATTTATTTATTTATTTTTGGCTGCATTGGGTCTTCGCTGCCGCACACAGGCTTTCTCCAGTTGCGGTGAGCGGGGGCTCCTCTTCGTTGCGGTGCGCGGGCTTCTCATTGCGGTGGCTTCTTGCTGCGGAGCACGGGCTCTAGGTGCGTGGGCTTCAGTAGTTGTGGCTTGTGGGCTCAGTAGTTGTGGCTCGCGGGCTCAGTGGTTGTGGCTCACGGGCTCTAGAGCGCAAGCTCGGTAGTTGTGGTGCACGGGCTTAGTTGCTTCGTGGCATGTGGGATCTTCCCGGACCAGGGCTCAAACCCATGTCCCCTGCATTGGCAGGCGGATTCTTAACCCCTGTGCCACCAGGGAAGTCCCTAACACAACATTGTTAATCAACTATACTCCAATATAAAATAAAGTAGAAAAAAATTAAATTAAATTAAATGTATCCTTTGTTTTTCATGACGTTTAATGTCTTGGACTGTGTCTAACAATAGCTGGTTTCTTAATTCTTGCTGCTGTGGGGGCAGCAATCCTGGAGTGACGACCTTGCCTGCAGGAAGGTGAGCGCCAAAAGCACAGGGGTCCAAAGCGCCAGGATGGGTGTCGATGGCTCCGGGAACCGGTGGAGCACTTTTTTCACTCCTAAGAACACAGGAGTTGGAGGAGGGATGAGGCAAGAAGAGGATCAGACACGTATAGCAACGTTGCCTTTGGAGGAGTCAAAAGGAGGCTCCCTGCATGATTCCGGCACAAGAACCCGGTGCCAATGGCTTTTCAGTCTTTTAAGAAATGCAACTTCGGGCTTCCCTGGTGGTGCAGTGGTTGAGAGTCCACCTGCCGATGCAAGGGACACGGGTGCATGCCCCGGTCTGGGAGGATCCCACATGCCACGGAGCGGCTAGGCCCGTGAGCCATGGCCGCTGAGCCTGCGCGTCTGGAGCCTGTGCTCCGCAACGGGAGAGGCCACAACAGTGAGAGGCCTGCGTACCACAGAAAAAAAAAGAATCCACCTGCCAATGCAGGAGATGCGGGTTCGAGCCCTGGTCCAGGAAGATCCCACATGCCGCGGAGCAACTAAGCCCATGCTCCACAACTACTGAGCCTGCTCTCTAGAGCCCACGAGCCACAACTATTGAGCCCACGTGCCACAACTACTGAAGCCCGGGTGCCTAGAGCCCGTGCAGAGAAGCCACCGCAATGAGAAGCCCGCACACAGCAAGGAAGAGTAGCCCCTGCTCGCCGCAACTAGAGAAAGCCTGCGCACAGCGGCAAAGAACCAACGCAGCCAAAAATAAAAATAAATACATTAAAAAAGAGAGAGAGAGAGAGAAATGCAGTATCATCATCATTCTCAGGTACAGAGGATGGTGGTGAGTGAAAAACACAGACCTCAGCGTGACTGCTTCGAAAAGTGGTCAGAGGGGTCAGATTCAAAGCAGGAAGACATTGCAGGAATACCTTAGTCAACTTATTTCCATTTTCCTTTTTATATATGCACAAGAGTGACATAGGAAATTTAAGACTCCGAGACTAAAAAAAAAAAAAAAAAAAATCTGAGACTACCAGTATCCGTTGAAATTTTAAAGTGATAAGAAGTTTGCCATAGTGGGTGCACATTCTTTTCCTGTCTTCGTGGCATATAAAGTAACGATGCATCTTCCGTCAGATGGTATTTGGACTTGGCTTAAGACAGTATGGCCCAGGCCAGCACGAGGCTTGATAGTTTCCTGAGCAAACTTACTTCAGTTCCTTATATAACGAGCATTACCCCAGGTAACCCAGAAGGTCCCAAGTAACACAGAGTCAGACAAAAGTTGGACAAGAAACAGTGATTAAGCTCAAATCCTTGTGGGCTGTGAAAGAACACACCCCAAATCCTGGGTTAGAAACAGAAAAGGGGGTGATTTGCCTCAAGGGCCTACAAGATCCCTCACTGTTTTATTTATTTATTTGGCCACACGGCACGGCTTGTGGGATCTTAGTTCCCCCACCAGGGATTGAACCCGGGCCATGGCAGTGAAAGCCCCAAGTCTTAACCACCAGACTGCCAGGGAATTCCCCCTCACTGTTTAAAAAAGAAAAAAAGTGAATTATTTAGGTATTTGCTTTAAGGCTGACGATCTTTAATATATTGAAGCACCGACTAGCCTTTATCCCAGTGTTTCTCAACCCCTTTTCCTTTATTGCCCCTCCCCCAGTTACCTTTTCAGACTCTTTTTTTCTAATTGTCCCGCTCCGTGAATTTTTTCTTATTGTGATAAAATATACATAACATAAAATTCACCATTTTAACTATTTTCAAGTGGCATTAACTATTGATACCTTCACAGTGTTGTGCAACAAATACCACTGTCTGGTTCCAGAACTTTTTCATCACCCCAAACAAAAACCCCAAACCCATTATTATGCAGTCACATCCCATTCTCCCATCCCCCCAGGTCCTGGAGACCATTAATCTACTTTCTGTCTCTGTGGATTTGCCTCTTTTGGACATTTCCTATAAACAGAATCATAAAATACGTGGCCTTTTAGTTCTGGCTTCTTTCACTCAGCATAATGTTTTTGGGGTTCATCCATGTTGTACATGTATCAGTACTTTATTCCTTTCTATGGCTGAATAATATTCCATTGTACGTATGGATGGATGGACCACATTTGTTTATCCATTCATTTAGTAGATAAACATTTAGGTTGTTTCCACCTTTTGGCTATTGTGAATAGTATTGCTATGACCATTTGTGTTCAAGGGTTTGTTTGAACATCTTTTTCAGTTCTTTTGGGTATACTCATAGGAGTGGAATTGCTGGGATCCTACGGTAACTCTATGTTTACCTTATGAAAGACCCACCAAGCTGTTCTCCACAGTGGCAGCACCATTTTGCATTCCCACCAGCGATATATGAGGGTTCCAATTTCTCCACATCCTCACCCACACCTCCCCTTACCCCCCCATGAAAGGTTAATAGCACACATATACCACATATGTTTGTGTACTGTAGCCCTTTTGATGGCAGACTTTGTGTCTAACGGAAATATGTGCAGGGGATCATAGACTCAGAAGCCTGCAGGAATTTATATAAACACTGCTGGCTCACCAAAAAACACATCTGCCAGCCCTTAGGGCCAGCAGGCTGCCAGGCTGCAGACACGGATTGATTTTATTTTATTAAAATATGTATAGGGTGGATGGAGCATCATTTATTCCATCGTTCCCCTTTTCCTTTTGATGGGCATTCATTTTGTGACCAGCTTCCTACCACACATACAAAAAAGCAGTGTTCCAATCAACATCCTTGTCCTTAAGTATTGGTATTTTTATTTTTTTGGGACGGATTCCCAGGAGTTGGATTAATGGGTCAAAGGGTTTCATTTCCATTTTAACAGATGTTGCCAGATTGCTTTCCCAAAGGGCTGCAAAACTTCACATGTACCAGAGTGGCCTTTTCTCCATATTCCTGCCAGCACTTGAGAGCATTGCTCGTTTTAGTTATGTCAGTCAGTCTAATGGATGCAATGTCTTATTGCTTCTTTAATTTGCATTTTTCTGACCACTGTTGAATTTGAAGATCTTTACATTCGTTTGTTGGCCATTTGGTTTTGCTCCCCTGTAAATAATCTGTTCATAATCTAAGTCCATTTCTGTCTTGGTTGTTTGTCTTGTTCAGGTCAACTTGTAAAAGCTCTTTAGATAGCATCCATTTGACCTTTGGCTTAATTGCAGAGAGGGGATTAAGAGCATCGTCCTCTGGGGCGGGCTGCCAAGGGTCGCATCAGAACTTAGCCCCTGACTGGCTATGTGACCTCAGCAAGTCATTCAACTTTGCCTCACTTTACTCATCTGTGAGGTAGCAGTCATCATCAACATTGTAATTCCTACCTCATGCTGTTCTTCTAGACACCAGTGAGTTAATACAAGTCAATAGGATGGTGCACGGCACACAGTAAGTTAGTCAACTGCAGTTGGTGACTATTATTTGTATTACAAATATTTTTCTAGCTCCATCATTTGCACTGGCTTTATTTTTGGTATCCCTTGTCACATAAAACATTTTAATGTTGACATAGTCAAATACCCATCTTTTCTTTCATAGCTTCTGAGTTCCCAGGATTGGTTAAGAAGATCTCTCCATTTCCTTCATGATGAATTTCCTTGTTTTGCGGTTTTTTTTTGAAGTTTAAAATTTTTTATTTTATATACAAAGAGTTAGTATTGTTTCTGAGGAAGGTAGATATGCTGGATGACCCATTCAAGAAGTTCACACTTAGTCCAACTTAATGAAGCCAATGTCCTTCCCGTACTGGCGGAAACACTGGCGGCACATATTGAGGCTGTATTTCTGGATCAGATTGTGCCGGTTTGGGCCAGTTTGGGCCGGTTTGAGCCGACGCGGCAAGAGGTAGAACCCTGGCCAAAATTTTTTGGATGCTTCCAGTACAGCTGCTGGTGACCCATGTTGCTTTCTTGGCTGCAACTAGGCAAAAGGAAATTTCCTTGTCCTGATAATCGGAGGCCTATAACTCACCATGTCCCACACTGAGGTGCACTGTCCTCCCAGCTCCTAGATCTGTGTCCTCCTCTTCTCCCTCATCCCTCCGAGATGAGACCTTTAGAACACTTTCACTTCCTCCCTCCCCTCCTTTCCTTTCCCATCTTCCCCACTGAGACCCATGAGACCCTTTACCTCCCCACCCCCACTCACCAATCTCTGAGATTTGGCTGAAATAATTTAGTATTTGTTAGAACTCCCTTAGAGGAGGTCCATTTGGTTTCAAGACTCCTTCTCTGTTACACAAATCCCTCTCTGGATCCACTTCGATGTAAGACGTCACATGCCTATGTTCTTTTTTTAAAATTTATTTATTTTTAAAAATTTTTAAATTTTTGGTTGCATTGGGTCTTGCGTGGGGTTCTCATTGTGGTGGCTTCTCTTGTTGCAGAGCACGGGCTCTAGGTGCATGGGCTTCAGTAGTTGTGGCACACGGGCTCAGTAGTTGTGACACGTGAGCTCTAGAGCTCAGGCTCAGTAGTTGTGGCACTCGGGCTCAGTAGTTGTGGCTCGTGGGCTCTAGAGCACAGGCTCAGTAGTTGTGGTGCACGGGCTTAGTGGCTCCACGGCATGTGGGATCTTCCCGGACCAGGGCTTGAACCCGTGTCCCATGCATTGGCAGGCGCACTCTCAACCACTGCGCCACCAGGGAAGCCCCTGCCTATGTTCTTAACACTGTTTTCTCTTTTGTTTTCTTCTTCTTTTAGTTTTCTTTTCAGGTTTCGTTGTAGCTTGGTAAGTCTTTTCTCAAGTCATTTCCTCAGATGAAGACCTGGGAGTTATATTCTCTGAATCCTTGGGTATCCTTGACTCGTCTCCTTTTGCCTCAAAAGATGGAAAGTATTTTGAAAACTGGATAGAGGATTCTTGGCTTGGAGTCCTTTCTCTCTTCTGTAGATACTGGTCCACTGTCATCTTTCCATAGCATAGATGAAAATCTAATGCCAGTCTGACTTTTTTTCCTTTGTGAATATCTTCTGCTTTCTGCTTGACACCTGTAAGATGGTTATCTTTCAGGTTTGGGAATTTTACCAGAATATGCCCACATATGACTCTTATCAGACCAGTCTGGAACTCAGTGAGCCCTGTCAATCTGCAGTCTCTGATCTTTAGTAATTTCAGGAAAATTTTCTCCTATTATTTGTTGATCTGTTGCTTATACTTGTTTTGGAACTCCTATTGTGTGTTCATTCATTCTTCAGGAGCTATCCTCCAACTCTCTTATCTTTCCCCACAGATTTCTATTTCTTTATCATTTTGCTCTATGTTTTGAGGCATTTCTTGCACTTGGTCTCCCAGAGTGTTCATTTGGATCTCACTAGAGATTCTATTCACCTTTTGTTACCAAACTTGGGTTTGGCTGCTCGCCACTCAAAAGCCAATACTCAAGAGACAAGTGTTGGTTGGAAAGGAAAACTTGCTTTATTCAGGAGGCTGGCAACCTGGGGAGAAGGTGGACTTGTGTCCAAAAACCAACTCCAAATGTTCTGCTTGACCAGGAAAGTTTTTAAAGGGAAATCATTTGGGGATGGGGTCAGAGTCTTCATCACCTCCCACTGTGTGCAGACTTTCTTCTGATTGGTTGGTGGTGAGGTAACAGGACGGTGTCCCAGGAATCTTGTGCTCAGCCTGAAGTTACCATCCTCCACCTGGGTGGGGGTCTTAGTTCCTACAGAAGAACTCAAAGATATTGTTCTGTGTATCCCTTGAGGGGGAACCAGGACCCTGCCCCAAGGCTGCACTATTGTCTCCTGACTGCTCCTCCTTTGTTTCTGCATCCCCTCCCTCCCCTGATTAGCAACTGTTTGAATCTGCCCTTTGGAACTCAGGGGAGGTCAAGGAGGCTGAATAAAGCCTATTTCCTACAAACAAGAAACAGGGGACACAGAAAGGATTTGAACCCGGGAGGTCCCCACAGGGTCCTACTCTGTTTCATTAGTATCAAATCCCACAGGTGAAGGGCTCAGTCCCAAAAGACTGTTGGACTCAACCTCAGAAGAACAAACAGTCAAAAACCAGATGGGGAAGAAAGCCTGTTTAAGGTCCCCTGCCCAAATCGTCCTACCTCAATTTTTCCAACATTGTAATGGCATTTCTTCATTTAAAAAATACATCATGGGGGGCTTCCCTGGTGGCGCAGTGGTTGGGAGTCCGCCTGCCGATGCAGGGGACACGGGTTCGTGCCCCGGTCCGGGAGGATCCCACGTGCCGCGGAGCGGCTGGACCCGTGGGCCATGGCCGCTGGGCCTGCGCGTCCGGAGCCTGTGCTCCGCAACGGGAGAGGCCGCAGCGGTGAGAGGCCCACGTACCGCAAAAAGAAAAAAAAAAAAAAAAATCATGGGAACTCCCTGGCAGTCCAGTGGTTAGGACTCTGTGATTTCACTGCTGAGAGCCTGGGTTCAATCCCCAGTCAGGGAACTAAGATCCCTCAAGCTGAGTGGTGCATGGCCACACACACACACACACACACACACACACACAAATAATAATGATATAGAGATAGAAAGTAGATTGATATTTTCCAGGAGCTGGGGCAGCTCTATGGGGCATGACTGACAATAGACATGGGGGATTTTGGGGGGCGGGATGATGAAAAAGTTCTGGAAATAGACAGTGGTGATTTTTGCACAAGTTTGTGAATATACAATAATAAAAATGGCTGAACTGTACTATTTTTTTTTCTTTTTTAGATTTATTTATTTTTGGCTGCGTTGAGTCTTCGTTGCTGTGCACGGGCTTTCTCTAGTTGCGGTGAGTGGGGGCTACTCTTTGTTGCACTGTGTGGGCTTCTCATTGTGGTGGCTTTTCTTTGTTGCTGAGCACGGAGTCTACGTGCATGGGCTTCAGTAGCTGTGGTTCATGGGCTCTAGAGCACAGGCTCCGTAGTTGTGGCGCATGGTCTTAGTTGCCCCGTGGCATGTGGGACCTTCCCGGACCAGGGCTTAAACCCGTGTCCCCTGCACTGGCAGGTGGATTCTTAACCACTGCACCACCAGGGAAGCTCCTGAACTGTACTTTAAAAGGATGAATTTATCATTTCTCAGCCTTTTGTCTAAGATCAAGCGTCAGTATCTGTTTTTAGTCCGTGGTTTTAGTCAGTGGACTGTGGTTGAGGGCTGGAGGACAGCATCCTCAGGGAGTTGCATGGTGTCTTGGTTGCACAGATTGGGTTGCTGGGAATCCAGTCTGTGTCTGGAGCCAAGCTATGACCCAGGACATCCTGGTCACCTCTGCCAGCATGCAGCCATACCCAGGGACCTGCTGTGGCATCCAGAATCACCTGGACCATCTCTCTTGGGAGTTTCTCCGGCTTCCCTCTACCAACTGGTTGGTTCTCCCAGATTCCATTTTCTTTAACTCTGTCAGTTATAAAGGATGGATCACTGGGCTGTTGAGATAGAGGGGAAGTGCTGGCTTAGTCCTCAATGGGAAAGACATAGGAAGGGCCTGGACAGGAGTTTGAATTTTGTGCCCTGGCTGTCCTGCTGTTCTCAGGCTTTTTAGGCATGTATCTGAAAGAAAGTCTCTTGAATTAAGAATATAAGAAAGTACACAAGATATTCAATAAAATAAATGACCTAAAAAAAAAAAGATGACTCTTACAGCATGTGAATTATATTTCAGTATAAAATATCTGTAGCTGTAAGGATCCTAAGCCCAGGACCTCTGTCATCCTCTCTGCATCCCCAGCACCTGGCCAATGAGTGGGAAAGCTGGAATTTCAACCCAGAAACATCTAATTCCAAAGGCCATTCTCTTTCACCTCCACCCCACGTTGATACCAGGTAGCCTGGCAGCAAAGACCGTGCTGAGTTGGAACTCTATTCTTTTGATAATTGAAGGTTTTTGAGGTTAGGAAAAGAGGCATGGTTCAATTTTTGTTTTAGAAGGATAATTTTTAGGAGCTTTATGTGAATATTCTTGTTAGAAATGATAACAGTAGATAAGACTATTCAGCAATTTTTTTCTGGATGGACTATAATAATTTTGGTTGTTCTGTTTAAAAAAAATTTTTTTTTGAAATCATGACTGAAATGTCAGCTTCTATGGGAACCTCAGAGAGCAGTGTGATTTTTTTTCTCTCATTCAGTTTTTTTAAAAATATGCATTTTAATGAATTTTGAGATTGGTTTCCATCATTAAACAAAAGATAGCTGGAGAGAGAGAAGAGGCAGTTGGGCAATGTTTGCCTGTGAAAAGTCAACCTGTCTTTAATGTTATTCTTCTACTTTTTTTAAGTTGAATTTCTCTGCTGTGTAGCACAAGAGGCCTTATGTGAAATTCTATTCTAAGTTATAGGTGATAAGTGGTTTTAAATAAACACATATGGCATTCCAGCCGAGCTCTGAAACCACTGGCTGACAGCGGCGTAGGACAAAGATGATCAGACGCTGTGCGAGTTTGCTCAGGCCACCTTATCAAAGTTTCACAGTCTGGGTGGCTTAAACAACAGAAATTTTATTTTCTCACAGTTCTGAAGGCCAGAAGTCCAAGATCAAGGAGTGGGTAGAGTTATTTGTTCTGAGACCTCTCCCCTCGCTTTGTAGACAGCCGTCTTCCCCCTGTCCTCACATGGTCTTCCCTTTGTGCACGTCTGTGTCCTAATCTCCTTTTTTTATAAAGACACCAGTCCTATTGAATTAGGGCCCCACCCCTAATGACCTCATTTTAATTTAATTACCTCTTTAACACCCCTTGTTCAAATACAGTCACATTAAGAGGTTCTGGAGGGACTTCCCTGGTGGTACAGTGGGTAAGACTCTGTGCTCCCAATGCAGGGGGCCTGAGTTTGATCCCTGGTCTGGGAAAGAGATCCCACATGCATGCCGCAACTAAGAGTTCACAAGCCACAACTAAGGAGCCGGCAAGCCTCAACTAAGGAGCCCACCTGCCGCAACTAAGACCTGACCCAACCAAATAAATAAATAAATAAATATTAAAAAAGGAAAAAAAAAAGAGGTACTGGAGGTTAGGTCTTCAACATAGGAATTTGGATGGAGGGGGACACAAATCAGCTCATAACAGACACCCTAGTTTATGTCTTGCTCTAAGGAGTTGTATTCGGTGAAAGTGAGGAAAATGTTTATACGAGAACTACCTAGGCTAGAGACGACCCGACATCACAACAGACACTGGCTCATACCTAGTATTCCACCCTAACTCCATCCTCAGACCACCGCCTCTGGGGCAGGGATCTTGCCTGACCCAGGAGAGGACTGGGGACAGAGAGTGGGGGATGGGAGAGAGGATGAGCTAGAGAAGAGGGGTGGTTACTCTATAGATTTGTAACAGTTTTTAAAAAAAAAAAATCACGTGAACTTAACATAAAACGAACCATTTAATTAAATTAATTTATTTATTTAAATTAATTTTATTTATTTATTTTTTGCTGCGTTGGGTCTTCGTTGCTGCACACGGGCTTTCTCTAGTTGAGGCGAGCGGGGGCTACTCTTTGTTGCGGTGCGCGGGCTTCTCATTGCGTTGGCTTCTCTTGTTGCGGAGCACGGGCTCTAGGCGTGCTGGTTTCAGTAGTTGTGGCGCACAGGCTCAGTAGTTGTGGTTTGTGGGCTCTAGAGAGCAGGCTCAGTAGTTGTGGCGCAAGGGCTTCATTGCTCCGCAGCATGTGAGATCTTCCTGGACCAGGGCTCGAACCCGTGTCCCCTACGTTGGCAGGCAGATTCTTAACCACGGTGCCACCAGGGAAGCCCAAAATGAACCATTTTAAAGTGAACAGTTTAGTGGCATTTAGTACATTCTCAGTGTTGTACGGCCATCACTTCTATCTAGTTCCAAAACATTTTCATCACCCAAAAAAGAAACCCCCTGCCCTTTAGCAGTCACACCCCATCTCCCCTCCCCCCGCCCCTGGCAACCACAGTCTGCCTTCTGTCTCTATGGATTTGCTTCTTCTGGACATTTCATACAAATGTAATTATATAGTATGTCGCCCTTTGTATCTGACTTTCACATCACGTTTTCCAGGTTCATTTTTTAAAAATATTTATTTGTCTATTTATTTATTATTTATTTAGGCTG
This sequence comes from Hyperoodon ampullatus, assembly GCF_949752795.1. NCBI lineage: Eukaryota > Metazoa > Chordata > Mammalia > Artiodactyla > Ziphiidae > Hyperoodon > Hyperoodon ampullatus. The sequence continues at coordinate 7,651,054 of NC_136926.1, read as the reverse complement.
AGCCGAGTCTTTTTCTATGTTTTTTTAAATTTATTTATTTTTGGCTGCATTGGGTCTTCGTTGCTGCACGCAGGCTTTCTCTATTTGGGGCGAGCGAGGGCTACTCTTCGTTGTGGTGCACGGGCTTCTCATCGTGGTGGCTTCTCTTGTTGCGGAGCACGGGCTCTAGGAGCGTGGGCTTCCGTAGTTGTGGGCACACAGGCTCAGTAGTTGTGGCTCTCAGGCCCTAGAGTGCAGGCTCAGTAGTTGTGGCGCACGGGCTTAGTTGCTCCACGGCATGTGGGATCTCCCCGGACCAGGGCTCGAACTCGTGTCCCCTACATTGGCAGGTGGATTCTTAACCACTGTGCCACCAGGGAAGCCCTGAGCCGAGTCTTAGTTGCTGCATGTGGACTCTTAGTTGCAGCATGCATGCAGGATCTAGTTCCCCCGACCAGGGGTCAAACCCGGGCCCCCTGCATTTGGAGTGTGGAATCTTACCCACTGGACCACCAGGGAAGTCCCTTATTTCATTTTGTAAGAATTTTTAACCTTATGGTTTCATAAACAAGCTAATTTTGGGCTACCCTTTATCAGTTTCCCAAGTTGCCAGCCATAAAATCTTTAAAACATAAAGGACATTTGTGGGTATTTTGAGGGATGCAAAAGAAGGTGGAAGATAAACTGAACATGGAGAGAGAGGGCCTGAATTGTAGCATCTGCCCCATAGTCCTGTCAGGTAACCTGATCGTATGTGTATTTATACAACCTCCTACTCACAAAGATCAAAAACCAATAACACAATTTGTGTTCCTACCACCCAGACTTAACAACCCCTCTTCTTGTATGTCTTTGTTTTAATTCTATGACATTTTATTACATATGGAGATTTGTATAACCACCACCACATTTAAGATACAGATGGTTCTGCCCCCATGAGGGAACACCCTCATACTATACAATGCCCACTCCCTCCTCTTTAACCCTTAGCAACCACTGATCTATTCATCTTCTTAATTTTTATTTTATTTTATTTTATTTTGGCTGCACTGCTCAGCTTGCAGGATCTTAGTTCCCCGACCAGGGATTGAACCTGGGCCCTTGGCAGTGAGAGCATAGAGTCTTAACCACTGGACCGCCAGGGAATTCCCTATTTGTCTTCTTTATAATTTTGTCATTTCAAGAATGTTACATAGGGCTTCCCTGGTGGCTCAGTGGTTAAGAATCCCCCTGCCAATGCAGGGGACACAGGTTCGAGCCCTGGTCCAGGAAGATCCCACATGCCGTGGAGCAGCTAAGCCCATGCACCACAACTACTGAGCCTGTGCTCTAGAGCCTGCGAACCACAACTACTGAAGCCCACACGCCTAGATCCCATGCTCCACAACAAGAGAAGCCACCGCAGTGAGAAGCCCGTACACCGCAATGAGGAATAGCCCCCACTTGCCTCAACTAGAGAGAGCTCGCACACAGCAATGAAGACCCAATGCAACAAAAAAATAAATAAATAAATTTATTTAAAAAAAAAAAAAAAAAAGAATGTTACATAAATGGGATCATACAGTATGAAACTTTTTAAAATTGGTCTTTTTTTTTTCCACTTAGCATAATGCCATTAAAATCCACCCTAATTGTTACATGTGTCAAATAGTCTATTTCCTTTCATTGCTAAGTAGTATTCCATGGCATGCACGTGTCACAGGCTGTTTAACCATTCCCCCTTTGAAGGACATTTGCAGATCCTTCTTCTAAAATAAAGTAAAAGCGTTACAGAGACAGTTGAGGCCTCCCCTCAATCAAGTGTTCCTCATTCCTCCACAGAGGTCATCTGTATCTTGCAGCTGCTATGCATCCTTCTCATCCATGATTTTTGTTTTGTTACATACGGATGCTTCCAAAATCCATGTTCTTTTGTTTAGCATATTTTAAACATTTTTAAAAGTGTTATCATATTACGTGTATCTTTTGGCAACTTGCTTTTTGCTCTAGATGTTATGCTTAAGGTTCAGTTCTATTGATACAGGTAACTCTGGTTCATTTTTTTCTTCCCTGCTATGTATTGATAGTATTCCACTGGGTGCCTGTATTGCTGTTTATCTATTCCCCTTCTAATGGACACTTAGGTTGTTTCCTGGTTTTCACTATTACAAACACTGTTGCACTGAACATCCTTTACCTGCCTACTTGTGAGATGGTAGCTTCATTAGAAAGACAAGAAGAATATTCAACAAGGAAGAAAGAGTTCAATCACCAGTGAGCTTTGGAAGAAGGGAAACTAACATTTATTGATCCACTCAGTGTCAAGCATTGCGCCTGGCAGCTTAAGTACATGAGCTCAGCCTGGACCTGGGAGATCCCTAATGGTTGGGCAGCCTGAAAAGTTCTGGATTTATTGACCCCTAATGGGTCAAGGCATTCACCCTACTTTTTTCAGTTCACGTTGCTCATCTCTCACTTTGCGTTGTTTCAGAACTTTAAAGGCAAAGACTCTGGAGTCAGACTGCCTATATTTGTTCCCTCAGTTCATCACTTACAGGTCATATGACTTTTGGCAAATTATTCAAACTCTCTGGACCTCAGTTCCCTTATCTGTGAAATGGAATAGCACTTACCCTATGAAGTTATTGAAGGGATGAAACGAGATCACCTATGGAAAACACTAGGCATAGTGTCTGGCAGACGGCATGGAGAAAATCTTACATACAATAATTGATAGCAATCAAATGATGATAAATGAAACATCTCTCTAATTATGAGTCTATCTTTGCCTCATGTTGTTTTACTGAAATAAAAAATGAATCAATACCATTTTCCTACTGAAGCATTGTATTCCAAAGGAGGGATATTTTGTAAGCACAATGAAAAGAAACCCACTGTCTTTCAACCTGATGACATCAGTAGGCATTTTCTCTTCTTTTCAGTTGCATTGGAAATGTCATGCACTGTTCCCAATACCTATTGATGCCTGTAAATCCTTCTCTATACTGGCCAGTGCCCAGTATATCAGTATTTGTTAAGAGCCGAGACGTGCTTGCCTTTCATAAGACTGGGCCATGGGACTGTGATCAGGCCTGATGTTTGTAATGCCACATGCAAATCCTTTCTCCCAGGAGAGACAGAGGGTGACTAAATCTTAAACTTGAGCCCCAAGAGAATCCAGCACCGGGCTGTAAAATAGCCATGTTTCCTTTGTCATAGCAGACGCAGAATTCAGTGAACAGAATGTCGTGGCTGGGTACTCACCATGGCTAAGCCTGACAAAGAGTATGTCTTGGACTCGAGTTTATTAAGTAATATATAAAATTGCAAAGATTTTAATTCTCTAGGAAGGCCTTTGGAAGGACTCTAGCAGTCAACATCTGGAGGTCCACATCTGTTTGGGTTTGGGGCAGTGTGAACTGCATTTCTTCCTCAAGGTTGGCTGATTACCTGTCTGTTCTCCAGAGTTTTGTAACGTGGCAGAAATTTTGGAAGTAAGAGAATTGAGATCAAATCTGCTGAAAGCGCACACATGGTTTTTAAGCGAGTGATGTGGGCGGTGGTCTGAAATGTTATCTGAGGAATGCCTGGCAGTCAGCATGAGTTCACATAAACAGTAGTTTAAAAATGCCCTTTATGGGCTTCCCTGGTGGCGCAGTGGTTGAGAGTCCGCCTGCTGATGCAGGGGACGCGGGTTCGTGCCCCGGTGTACGAAGATCCCACATGCCGTGGAGCGGCTGGGCCCGTGAGCCATAGCCACTGAGCCTGCGCGTCCGGAGCCTGTGCTCTGCAACGGGAGAGGCCACAACAGTGAGAGGCCCGCGTACCACAAAAATAAATAAATAAATAAAATAAAATAAAATTAATGTTGGCATTCTCCTGGACAGGGAGACAGAAGTATTTAGGAGACTGCTCTCTCTCTCTCTTTTTTAAATTGAAGTAGTTGATTACAATGTTGTGTTCATTTCAGATATACAGCAAAGTGATTCAGTTATACATATATATGCATATTCTTTTCCATTATGGTTTACTATAGGATATTGAATACAGTTCCCTGTGCTCTACAGTAGGACCTCGTTTATCTATGTTATATATAGTTTGTATCTGCTAAACCCAAACCCCTAATTTATCCCTCCCCCACCCCCTCTCCTCTTTGGTAACTATATGTTTGTTTTCGATGTCTGTGTCTGTTCCTGTTTCATAAATAAGTTCATTTGTATCATATTTAGATTCCACAGATAAATGATATACAGTATTTGTGTTTGTCTGAGTTACTTCATTTAATATGATAATCTCTAGGTCCATCCATGTTGTTGCAAATGGCATTATTTCACTCTTTTCTTTTTAAATTTTTAATTAATTTATTTATTTATTTTTGGATGCATTGGGTCTTCGTTGCTATGCGTGGACTTTCTCTAGTGGCGATGAGCGGGGGCTACTCTTCGTTGTGGTGCGCGGGCTTCTCATTGAGGTGGCTTCTCTTGTCGCAGAGCACAGGCTCTAGGCACGCCGGCTTCAATAGTTGTGGCACGTGGGCTCAGTAGTTGTGGCTCGTGGGTTCTAGAGTGCAGGCTCAGTAGTTGTGGTGCCCAGGCTTAGCTGCTCCGCGGCATGTGGGATCTTCCCAGACTAGGGCTCGAACCCGTGTTCCCTGCATTGGCAGGCAGATTCTTAACCACTGCGCTGCCAGGGAAGCCCTAAATTTTTGCTTTTTTAAGCCACCAAATTTGTGGTACTTTGTTATGGAGCCCTAGGAGACTAATACACTCACACACCTCAGGGCCTTTGCACTTACCATCCCCTCTGCCTAGAATGCCCTTCCTCCAGATTTTTGCACTGTTTGCTCTGTCTTGTTATTCATTGCTCAGCTCCAGGTCACTTCCCAGTCATCCCAGCCCCACCCCCTTTTTAGCCTGTCACCCTGCTTTGTTGGCTTCAGAGTCCTCATAGACATCCCAAGCTCCCTTTCCATTTATTTGTATACTTCTTTTCTGTCTGCCTCCCCACCTTGAATGTGAGTTCTATGAGAAGAGGGTCCTGGGGACCTTGTTCCTTGCTCTATTTCCATCAACCACTCAGAACACAACAGCACACAGCTGGTGCTTAATACATAAAAGCTGGTGGGATGAATGAACAAAAGGACGGATGTGGGTTGTTAGTTCTGAACAGGTTGGAGTTTCACAACTGGGCGCCCTGCTGACTCATGCATCTGGGGCTGGGGGAATCCCTGCTTTCCTCTGAGCTCAGCTCTGCTCATCTCTTCCTCTTTAAGAAGGAGATCTCTGCTTTTAACTTTCTGTCTCTAGGAGCTAATTGAAAAAACAGACAAGCACACTGATCAAAAAACACTTCAGAACCTCAAGAACGTCCATCTTTCTTCCTTTACTGCCATTCAGCCATGGCTGGGAGGCTGAGTATCTGCATTTCTTTTTGGCATCCGAGTCACAATGCCAAAGCAAGCCTCATCTTGCTAAAGAACTAACGAGTGGAAGTGAAAGCGTAACAGAAACTTGGACCAATCACAGTCTCAAACCAGTACGTCTCCTTTCCATCCCAGAATTGGGAACTGAAACCATTCCACAGGAAGTTCTCTCCTCCCCCAGTCTGGCTGGATTCCTTTTTTAATACACAAATACGCATAGCAATATTCACCAAGCCCTAAATAAAACAAAGTGCTCTTGCAATCCTGTCTGTACTACCCTTCTGAATTAAATTGTTTTTACTTTTCCCAGCTCTCTCCCATCTTTGTTCGAATGCATATGTAAGTTTTACTTAACTATCTCATGGTGCAGGTCAGAGTCCACATCCTTTTCTTTTTTTAAAAAAATTAATTTATTTTATTTTTGGCTGCATTGGGTCTTCGTTGCTGCACTCGGGCTTTCTCTAGTTGCAGCGAGTGGGGATACTCTTTGTTGCGGTGAGCAGGCTTCTCATTGCGGTGGCTTCTCTTGTTGTGGAGCAGGGGGCTCTAGAGCACAGGCTCAGTAGTTGTGGCACACAGGCTTAGTTGCTCCGCGGCATGTGGGATCTTCCCGGACCGGGGCTCGAACCTGTGTCCCCTGCATTGGCAGGCGGATTCTTAACCACTGCACCACCAGAGAAGCCCCCACGTCCTTTTGTTACTTTACAGTATGTGGTATTTTTCTACCAGGGCAACTTGGTTGAAAATTTTATGGGTTAACAACATATAAAATTCTCCACTTAAGTAAGAAGTCCATGTCTGTGAACTATCACCCAGACACATGCAACACCAGACTGTGTGTCTCATATCAAAGTTTATTGAAGTGGTAGATTTCTTATAAATATAGACACACAAGCAAATGAGCCAGGAGGAAGCTTCCCCCCCCCCAACCATTGGGCAGCATTTCCCTTTTCGTGATAAAAGCAAACAGAGGTGGCAAGCAGCTCTCTCCCTGAAGTCTTTTTAACAGTTCAACCTTCAAATTAGTGTAGACAAGAGAGGAATGGATTCCTTGCAGGTTCTAACATAAATGCCATTTCCTTTCCCTTAGTAACACTGTTTTGCTCAGTCCCTCCTGGGGCAAATCCCCTCCTTACCAACACTGGAAACTCAGATATTAACCAGAGCTCATGAGTTTCTGTCTGGTCCATTTCTGCTAAAGCGTAGCTGAAAGATGGATTGGTCCCACGGAACCCAGGTGACCTCCTGGCTTGTTTCATGATGCCTGGGCTCCCTCCAGGAGCAATAATTCCCCTCCAATCACTTAGCTTTCCTTATCCCAGTGGGAGCCCACAAACAGGCTAGGCGTCGCCCCAGGAGCTGAGAACCATCCAAGTCTCAGGCAGGTGAAGGAAAGAAGCCAGTGAGTCACAGGAGCCAGTGGGCGTCTCTGTGGCTCCAACTCTCCAGCAGCAGAAATGTGAACAGTTTTGCCATCTTCAGTTCTGCGAGTGTCCAAGATTGAACAGAAGCTTCAGACGCCTAGAAGCTTCTTCCTCTGTTCCCCCAAGATCCCGGTGGAGACAAGCTGCAACCAAGCAGCCTATGCTGCCAGACCAATTCTCTAAATCTGATTCTCTGGATCTGGAAGTTCTGGGAAACCACAGGCCAAGGCTCACGATGTTACTCTGGGTACCAGCCCAACTGCTTCTCCAGAGATCTTGGTCCTTGATGATTATCTCCCTTCTTGGATTGGTTATTTTAAGGAGAGGCTGGAGACAGATAAGAGGGGCTCTGAGGCTCCCTGGGATTGGCCATTAAAGTGTCGGGAACATTCTTGGTAGTACTCAGATCCCCTGTGAGCTCGACACTTGTGCTGCGGTTATTCTCAGACTCATCCGGCACCTTCCTCCGCAGGCAGCGGTTGATCAAGGTGGAGAAGAAGTTGGGGAAAGATGGGCTGGAGAAGTAATACACCAAAGGGTCCAGCATGCTGTTCATGTAGGTGAAGCTGAGGGTGATATAAAAAGCCAGGTCAACCGAGCGATAGGTGTCACAGTTCTCCGTACCAGTGGTGTGCAGGAGCCAGAAAATGCGTATGCGTGCGGCCACACTGGGCAGGAAGCAGATGATGAAGACAATGGCCACCACCATGATGAAGTTGGTGGCCCTCTTGATCCTGGCATGCTTGTTCATTTGCCGCTGCCGCAGGCTCCAGATGATCCTGGCCGAGCAGAACAGGATGATGCCCAGGGGCAGGAAGAACTCCAGGAGGAACATGGCATCATGCCAGCGGAAAGTGTGGCAGATGTTGAAGCTACTGCACAGATTCGAATTGTGACTCCTGATCAGCATCTTTTTGTACAGGAGGTGCATCGTCAGGCTGATAGTGATGCCCCACAAGAGGCAGGAGATGAGGGCCGCCGTCCGATTGGAGATCTTGTTCAGAGCGTGATGGGGATGGACCACTCGGAAATACCTGTCCACGGCCACCACCGTGAGGAAGATGATGCTGCCCTGGCGGTTCATGGCCAACATGAAGAGCATCATCCGGCAGGGGATTTCCCCAAACCTCCAGTCCCACTTCCTCACATAGTTGTCGGTCAGGAAAGGCAGGCAGATGATCAGGAGAAAGTCAGCCACAGCCAAGTTGAACAGAAACACCCGGCTGGCTTTCCAGGACTTGAGGTGGAAGCAGAAAACCCACAGGGCAAGGCCATTGCCCAGGAGCCCGAACACAAACTCCAGCCCCACCACCGGTGGCAGCACCTTGGCAATGAAATCATCCCGGAACACACAGCAGTTCTTCTTGCCTATTTCCAGAAAATGATTCTGCGCGTGGGACGGGTTCATGAGTGAATCGCGTTGGTCTCAGGGAGAGCCTCACCTAGCGAACGCTCAGGGAACAAGGTGTGGGTCTGAGTGGCGAACTTGTGGTTCAGCACTCGCCTTTATGTCATGTCAGGGTGTTGAAATAGATGACTGAATGGTTACCAGGAAACTACGAAATCGCTTTAAAAAAAAAAAAAAAGCCAGCAAGGCTCTTATGCAACCTGCTGTTTGCATAAACAAATAACAAAAAAAATCCCCTGGGCATATAAGAACCCACAACATTTTCTAAATGTAAAGAATACGTGTGGGCAAGCAGACTGTCATTGTGAATTATGACATGACATAATTGAAGCAGATTGAAATGTGGAAGGCTGTGTGCCTGTATATTGAATACTTAACATGGGAGAATTAATTCACTGTCATGTGGTTGCCTTGCATAATAAACAAAACAACAACAGCAATAATAATTTACTGTGCTCAACAGAAACATGAAGAATTAGCATGAAATATTAACAGGCTTATGTTTTAAGAAACAGTAGCATGTGCATGGTTTGTTTTGTTTTTTTTTGGAAAGGCCGAGAGGACATTAATTGTCTAGTATTTTATGAGGACAGATGTGTTGCATTTGATGTTTCCACGCCATCTTCTTTGTAAAACATGGGTTGCTTTTCTACACCAGAACCCTGCAATTAATCCCCAGCTAAGGGGAAAAAAAAAGCTTTCTGAGAGCAGCATGCCATTTCATAAGATGCTTGAAAACTTGAACCCAGTTGGATTGCCAGTGGTGTGTTACAATAAGTTAGTTTTTTTCTTTGTTTGTGTTAGATTTTGAGATGCCTTCTTGCTCAAGTAAGTAATTTATTGTTGAGCACGTGACTTACTAAAATTAATAAGCTTTATTTTTTAGAGCAGTTTTAGGTTCCCAGCAAAACTGCGTGGAAAGTACAGAGCGTATATACACCGGCGGTGTGCCAGCTGTCCCCACGCACACACAACCTCCCCCAGGATGCACGTGATGTCTTAAAAGACCCCATTTTTGGAAAATTGAACTTAGAGAATGTAAAAAGACTTTGACCTCTGCCTTGCAGCAGGTCATCGTTTCACACATCATTTCTTTGCTTTTCAGTATAATTGGGTGTGACACTACAGAACATTTCCACCCTGTAGTATTTTGGTCTGATGAATTCTTGCCGTGCAAGAGGTTCTGAGTTGTGTTGCTTCTACTTTGAGTGAGAAGTAGGACATCTGCTCCTTTAGTTTCACACCCAGGTTCCACGATAGGGGTTTGTAGACTCCTCCCAGGAAACGGCAGTCACGATGATCTAATCACACAGGAGCCAGTGGCACTTGATGATGAAGACAATGATGAAGAAGATGATGAAGATGGTGTTGGCACCTCCGTTAGGGAGAGCTTCCTTTGTGCCAGACGCCATGCTCAGCGCTTTATTTCTTTATTTTATTTTATTTTTTTTGCGGTACGCGGGCCTCTCACTGTTGTGGCCTCTCCCGTTGCGGAGCACAGGCTCCGGACGCACAGGCTCAGTGGCCATGGCTCACGGGCCCAGCTGCTCCGCGGCATGTGGGATCTTCCCGGACGGGGGCACGAACCCGTGTCCCCTGCATCAGCAGGCAGACTCTCAACCACTGCGCCACCAGGGAAGCCCTCAGCGCTTTATTTTTATTTCTTTATTTGGCCGTGCTGCTCGGCATTCAGGATCTTAGTTCCCCCACCAGGGATTGAACCTGTGCCCCCCGCAGTGGAAGTGCAGAGTCTTAACCACTGGACTGCCAGGGAAGTCCCATCATTATCTGAAATACATTATCTTGTTTTCCCCTGACTGCAGTCCATGAGGTAGGGACTGTTACTGATTCCAATTTCAAAATGAGGAAGCTCAGAGAGGTTGATCATCTATTCAAGGCTACACAGCTAATAAGATTTGAATCTGGCACTGGCTTCAAGGCCTGTGTCCCTAACCATTACACTACACTGCCTCTTATTATATTATTGCCCCTTCTAGAAGGCTGTACTGGATTGAGGTCACATTATGTGGCTGTAGTTAGACTCTAGTGAAATGACTAGTATTTGCTTCCCATCCTTGCTGCCTGTGAATATCCTGCTCCCTCCTTGGATGCATGTGGACTTGTCAATGACATTCATAAAGTAACCCTAAAGTAAACCCTAAGTGCCTTTATTAACTAAGAGTCAGAAAACCTGACTATTCACGATAGTTATTTTGGGGAACTGGAATTTGCAAGGGATCTTCCCTTTCTAAGTTTTACAATTTTATAATATTTCCTTTTTTTTTTTTTTTTTTTGGCTGCATTGGGTCTTCGTTGCTGGGCGTGGGCTTTCTCTAGTTGCAGTGAGTGGGGGCTACTCTTCGTTGCGGTGTGTGGACTTATTGCGGTGGCTCCTCTTGTTGCGGAGCACAGGCTCTAGGCGCGTGGGCTTCGATAGTTGTGGCTTGCAGGCTCAGTAGTTGTGACCCACGGGTTTCGTTGCTCCGCGGCATGTATGATCTTTCCGGACCAGGGCTTGAACCCGTGTCCCCTGCATTGGCAGGCGGATTCTTAACCACTGCACCACCAGAGAAGCCCAATATTTGCTTTTTAAAAAGAAAAAAAAAGTCATAGGGGACTTCCCTGGCAGTCCAGCGGTTAAGACTTCGCCTTCCAATGCAGGGGGTGCGGGTTCCATCCCTGGTCGGGGAGCTAAGATTCCATGTGCCTCACGGCCAAGAAACCAAAACATAAAACAGAAGCGATATTATAACAAATTCAATAAAGACTTTAAAAATGGTCCACATCAAAAAAATCTTAAAAAATGAAAACAAACAAAAAAAACCCAATACCATGGATAAAATTAGGAAAGAACAACAATAGATACTGTTATGTTTGAAAAAAAGAGAGAAATTGGAGGCCCTGGATGCCTTTTTCTCACTCCATCATTAGCCGTGAAACCTCTTAACCCCTGAGCTTCCTCATGTATAAAGTGGGGGATGAGACCATCTTCCAGCTTCTTTCCAGTTCTCACACCCTAGGATTCTAAATCCAGGTCCACAACTACTCAGACAGAATGTCAATCCCAGCCTCCCTGGATTCTGGCCCTGCTATGGAATTTCCTGTCTTCCGATTGTGCTGTGGGCATGTTTTGTCTTGCTCCTGTCCTTCTTTTGTGTATTTATTTTTTTTCTTACTAGTGCATGAGTTGTACAGAAACTTGTTTCAGTGAATCACTTCAACAGCTCAGGCAGTGATTCTACCGAGTTTGGGGGAAACTCCGCTTAACATTTGTGACTTTCACAATTAACTCGAATCTCCGTGCCTAGTTCTCTTATTACAACTGGAATGTGCCCCTGAATGGAATGGAACTACTTTTTAAAATTAAAAATAACAATAGCTGTCCTTTATCAAATGCTTGCTTTGTGCCAGGCGTGAGGCTAAGAGATGTGCCTACCGTGATCTCATTTAATCCTCTCAAAAACCCTGTGAGATGTCCTATTATGATCACCATCTCCATTTTACAGATCAGAAACCCCAGAGACGTTAATTCACTGTTTGCCTTTTTTTTTTAATTGAAGTATAGTTGATTTATAATTTTGTGTTTAATTTCTGCTGTATAGCAAAATGACTCAGTTATATGCATATATATATTCTTTTTCATGTTCTTTTCCATTATGGTTTATCACAGGATATTGAATATAGTTCCCTGTGCTGTACAGTAGGACCTTGTTTATCCATCCGTCCCTGGTGGTCTAGTGGTTAGAATTCGGCACTCTCACTGTTTGTCTTTGAACGTAGCTGGGGTCTCTGTTTTAGTTATCTAGTGCTGTGTCACAAACCACCACAAAATTTAGTGGCTTAAAACAATCACCATTGTGTTCTCTCTCATGGTTCTATGGGTCGACCGGGCTCAGCTGGTTGGTCCTTGTTTGGGGTCTCTTAGATGGCAGGTAGGCTCACGCAGGCCATTTGGGATGTCTGGGCTTCTCTCCCTCTTCATGTGGTCTGTGTCTCTCTATACGCCATCTGCACACAGCCTCTTCACATATTCTTTCCACTGAGTGCGCTGGACTTCTTACAAGGCTACTCAACACTTCCGAAAGCACACAGGCAGACCTTCTGATCGCCTAGGCTCGGAAATCCCAGAACATCACCTCCACCACATTCTACTGGCTAAGGCGAGTCACCACGCCAGTCCATATTCCACAGGGAGGGCCACATGAGGGTGTGGGTTTAGGAGGCACAGTTCATTGGTGGTATTTGGGGACCCTTGCCTCTGCAGGTAGTAAATGACATTGAGTTGGGACATTCGGGAAATGAGAGACCTTTGGACCACTAGTGAAGAAGATGAAGTAGGAGAAATTGGGAAGTAAGGGGGCAGAGGAAGCTGGTGATACTGACTACAGAGACATTAAAAAAAAGGAGAAGGGTATTTCAGGGTTTTGAAACGTGGTGTTAAGTTTATTGCAAAAAACCTAAGGGCAAACCAGAATAACCAAATAATCTTGAAAAAAGAAGAACAAAGTTGGAGAAATCACATTTCCCAATTTAAAAACTTACCGCAAAACTACAGTAATCAAGGGGCTTCTCTGGTGGCGCAGTGGTGACGAACCGGCCTGCCAATGCAGGAGATATGGGTTTGAGCCCTGGTCCGGGAAGATCCCACATGCCGTGGAGCAGCTAAGCCCGTGCACCACAGCTACTGAGCCTGCGCTCTGGTGACAGTGTGACACAACTACTGAGACCGTGTGACACAACTACTGAGCCCATGCACCACAACTACTGAAGCCCAGGCGCCTAGAGCCCATACTCCACAACAAGAGAAGCCACCGCCATGAGAAGCCCACGCACCACAACGAAGAGTAGCCCCCGCTAGCTGCAACTAGAGAAAGCCCGTGCACAGCAACAAGACCCAATACAACCAAAAATAAATAAATAATAAATTAATTTAAAAAAAAAAAACTACAGTAATCAAGACAGTGTGGTTCTGGCATAAGGATAGATATATAGATCAATAGAGCAGGATTGAGAGTCCAGAAATAAACTCTTGCATTTATGGTCAGCTGATTTTATAACAAGGGTGCTAAAACAAATCCATGGGAGAAAGAATCATCTTTTAAATAAATGCTGCTGGATGACTGAATAGGCATAAGAATGAAGTTGGATCCTTTCCTTGAACCGTACACAGAAATGAACTCAGAATGGATTACAGACCTAAATGTAAGACATAAAACTCTTAGAAGAAAACCTAAGAGTAAGTCGTCATGACCTTGGCTTAGGCAAAGCCTTCCTAGGTACAACACCAAACACACAAACAAGCAAAAAAAATGATAATTTGGACTTCCCACTTTAAAGGAGCAAAGGTTTTTGTTTTTGTTTCATTTTTGAAAAAGAAGGAGAAAAATGCTTATTAAACAAAGCAACCAAACAAGGGCCTGCTGGCAAGGGCATGGAAGAAATCTTTCTCATACACTGTCGGTGGGAGTCTAAGTTGGTTCAGCCTTTTTGTTGGGTGATTTGGTGGTATCTATCAAGGTTATAATAAAAGCTAATATAATAAGAACTAATACAAGATAATAATAAGGATTAATAGAAATAGAGCTACTCCATTTGGGCACTAGTGTAGGTGCTTTATAAGCTAAACTTGTTTAGTGCTTAGAACATCCTTAAAGGATAGGTATTATTCTTTTACAGACAAGAAGAACAAAGCGGGCTTCCCTGGTGGCGCAGTGGTTGAGAGTCCGCCTGCCGATGCAGGGGACACGGGTTCGTACCCCGGTCTGGGAGGATCCCACATGCCGCGGAGCGGCTGGGCCCGTGAGCCATGGCTGCTGAGCCTGCGTGTCCGGAGCCTGTGCTCCGCAACGGGAGAGGCCACAACAGTGAGAGGCCCGCGTACCGCAAAAAAAAAAAAAAAAAAAAAAAAAAGGAAAGAAAAACAAAGCAGTGAGAGGTTAAGTAACTTGCTAGTAAGGAAAGGAGATAGGATTTGAACCCACACAGTGTGGCTCCAGGGGCTATTCTCTCAGCCACTGTGCGCACTACCTCACTCAGTATGCCTGTCCTTTGACTCAACAATTCCATGTCTAAGAATCTATCTTCTAAAACCTCTGGCACATTTACCCAAAGATATATCATTCAGAATGTTCACCATAGGATGGCAGCAATAGAGGAAAATTGGAAATAACTTAAATGTCTGTTAAAAGGCCATTGGTTAAATAAACTACATGTGGTCCATTTATACAATGAAATATAATTAAAAACAAGGAGCTTGATCTCTGTTCTGATATAGGAAGATATTCCTGATAAGAGTACCTTGCAAAATTATCTATCTATCTATCTATCTATCTTGCTTTAGCAAAACTAAAGATTCATTAGTTTTGTGCAAGAGTGTATATAGCCCAAATGTTAAAAGTTATCACCTCGGGACTTCCCTGGTGGTCCAGTGGTTAAGACTCCGCACTTCCACTGCAGGGGGCAGGGGTTCAATCCCTGGTCTGGGAACAAAGATCCCTGCGTGCCCGCATGGACATGGCCAAAAAAAAAAAAAGTCATCACCTCTAGAAAATGAGATTAAGAGGAATGAAAGGAAGACTTACTTCTTACTTTACATACTTGTGTGTTCCTTGAGTTTTGAACAAAAACATGTATGCCTCTGTGATTAAATAAATGTAATTCCTGTTTTAAAAGAAGGGGTCTGCAAGGCTATTCACAAATCTTCTATCAAGAAAGATTGTGAGCAGACCCTTCTCACCTGGGTGGATCTCAGGGCTTCACCTCTTACCAGGTTGTTGTAGCCCAGCCTGGACTTTTCGTCCCTGTCCCATTGATCCTCCTGCAGTTCTCATCTCTCTCCTCTCTGACTGGAACACCTTTCCCCACCGAGGCATCTTGATGCCACAATCTTGACTCTTGAAATGCAGAGACAGAGTTATGGAGGAGAAAGAAAGTGGCTTTATTTCTTTGCCAGGCAAAGAGGGAACACAGTAGGCTAGCGCCTCAAGCACTGTGCCCCCCCTCCCTGGGGAATAGGGAGGGGTCTTATAGTCGGGGCTTATGGTCAGGGGTAGGTGATAAGGATCAAGACAGTGACAGTCTCACATTCTTCTTTCTTCTGCAAAGTTTTAAAAGAGTGGGTTTGCTGACAAGATTAGGGTGTGTGCAGGATGTCAGGTGGTTGGTCTCCTAATCTTTTTTTTTTAAATTAATTAATTAATTTTTATTTTTGGCTCTCTTGGGTCTTTGTTGCTGCACGCGGGCTTTTCTCTAGTTGTGGCGAGCGGGGGCTACTCTTAGTTGCGGTTCGCTGGCTTCTCATTGGGTGGCTTCTCTTGTTGCGGAGCACGGGCTCTAGGTGCGCGGGCTTCAGTAGTTGTGGCACTCAGGCTCA
This sequence comes from Hyperoodon ampullatus, assembly GCF_949752795.1. Taxonomy (NCBI): domain Eukaryota; kingdom Metazoa; phylum Chordata; class Mammalia; order Artiodactyla; family Ziphiidae; genus Hyperoodon; species Hyperoodon ampullatus. The sequence continues at coordinate 7,635,470 of NC_136926.1, read as the reverse complement.
ACAGTCGCGGCTCGCAGGCTCTAGAGCACAGGCTCAGTAGTTGTGGTGCACGGGCTTAGCTGCTCCGTGGCATGTGGGATCTTCCCAGACCAGGGCTCCAACCTGTGTCCACTGCACTGGCAGCAGGATTCTTAACCACTGCGCCACCAGGGAAGTCCTTGGTCTCCTAATCTGGATGAGTTTTCTAGTCCCTTTAATCTCGCCTCAAGTGGTTTCCTGGCTGCTCCCCCCTTGATTAGCAGCTGTTCTAATCTGCCCTTTGGAACTCAGGGAAGGCCATGGAGGCTGGAGTCTTGCCTACAAGAAATGGGGGACAAAAAGGCCTCCACGCCTGGGAGCCCTATAGGGTCCCATTAGGTTTCAATCTGGTTGCCTCTTCTCCATCCTTCAGAGCTAAGTTCACAAGTCACTTCCTCTGAGAAGCCTTCCCTCACCCTCTAAGCCAGGATTAAGGGCCCCTGTGTTCTCCTGTAGAACCCTAAGTTTACCACTTTCACTGCAGTTGCCCTGAATGGTAAATTTACTTTTTCCTTGGTTTCTACAAGGGAACCCATGGGGTGAGGGGCTATGTTTTTTGTGTTTTTACTGTGCCTGGTACAGAGCTGGTGCCTAATAAATGTTCCTTGAAAGAGGGAATGAATGAATGAATGAATCTTTACAAGGAAGAAAATATTGACCCCCTTCTCACTGCAACTGTATCATCACTGGAAGCTGAGTATAGATTAATTAAGCCCATATGTGAGCCCATCTATTTATTCTGCTCCATCTCAACCTCTCTATACATAAAATGTATGGCCCCAGCTTCATGGATGAGTTCAAAGGGTCCTGTGTTTAGTTTAACGCCCTGCTGTCGCCATCTTGAAATTCTCAATTCTTTTTGAATGAGGGACCTTGCATTTTCACTTTGAACTGGGCCTTGCAAATTATCTTTTTTTTTTTTTTTTTTTTTTTTGCGGTACGCGGACCTCTCACTGTTGTGGCCTCTCCCGTTGCAGAGCACAGGCTCCGGACGCGCAGGCTCAGCGGCCATGGCTCACGGGCCTAGCCGCTCCGCGGCATGTGGGGTCCTCCCGGACCAGGGCACGAACCCGTGTCCCCTGCATCGGCAGGCGGACTCTCAACCACTGCGCCACCAGGGAAGCCCCCTGCAAGTTATCAATATTAGCTGATCCTGAAGCCATTTATGCACTCACTGGGATGTTGGAGTCTTGAGTAATATTGGAAACCTCTATGGATTCGAAGGCCCAGAAAGCAGCATGCTGAGACTGTGCATTGCAGTGTGGCCACTTCCCCACCTTGCTAGGGAACCTTTAATAAATGGCTCAACCCCTTGTGCCCAGAGTTCCAATCCCATCCAAGCGGCCCCTGCGCACTGGTGACCTCAGACACCATCTTAACCATGTCAGTTGTCAGAAAGGGTAAGGAAACCCATTCTGAGAATAGACCAGAACCTAAATTTTTATGTTGTCAGCACCAGTAAAAGGTACCTCTTATTTTTTCCATACAGTTCCTGAACAATAATGGTCTACTATCCCTTCTCGCTTTTATGTGACTTTCCTGAAAGACTCTGAGTCAGAGGACACAATATTTCTTTTAAATTGATGACATTTTCCTAATCCAGGTAGTTTAAACAAAGCTTTGTCAACAAAGCTATATGTCTCTTCCTTACAATTCTGAACACTTCTTGATGACATTTGTTTCATCACATTCTATGAATTTTAAAAAAAAGAAGCAAAACCAGAGTCAAGACGGGTTGTGAAACGGTGCACCTCAGATTGGGACATGAACCCCTGTGCTGGGATCCAAACCCGGCCAAAACCCACAGTCCTCCAACTGTGATCGCACTCCTGGTTTCAGGACTTAATGAAGCTCAGGTTCTTGATGTCTCATCACAGAAAGAATTCAGTGAGAGACAAAGTGATAGGTAGGAAGTGAATTTATTTAGAGAGAAACACACTCCACAGACAGAGTGTGGGCCATCTCAGAAGGTGAGAAAGGCAACGGGGTATGGGGTTGTCAGTTTTTATAGGGGTGGGTAATTTCATAGGCTAATGAGTGGGAGGAATAGTCCAGCTATTTGGGGAAGGGATTTCCAGGAACTGGGCCACCACCCACTTTTTGATCCTTATGGTCATATTGGAACTGTCATGGTGCCTGTGGATGTGTCATTTAGCTTGCTGATGTGTTACAGTGAGCGTATACTGAGGCTCAAGGTCTAGCAGAAGTTGACTTGCCTGCCGTATTGGACCCATTTGGTTCTAATCAGCCAATCATGTCCTTGGGCTACGTCATCCTTTCAAAGGTTGTGCCCTGCCCCCTTCCCTCGTGTTTCAGTTGGGGATTTGATTTTTGTTTTTGTTTGTTTTTGCTGCTTCCCACTAGCTATCTATTTTACATTTGGTAGTATATGTAAGTCCATGCCACTCTCTCAGTTTGTCCCAGCTTACCCTTCCTCCTCCCCACGTCCTCAAGTCCATTCTCTACATCTGCGTCTTTAGCCCCTCATGAATCTTTTAACATAGGATCACACACAGGACGCGGACTTTCTTTTGGAATCCGTTTTTATTAAGATGAAGCAACAAGGGGGCAGCCCAGGAAAGAATGAACTAAGAATAGAATTTAAAGCAGAAGTGTGGGGTTTTCACAGATTTCTATCAAGAGGATATATGGTTCTTTGATGCTGATAAGAATCCTTGCTTTCACTTCTCCCCTGGAAGCTAGGGAGCCAGGGAACTCAAGTAGTCAGAACAGAGCAGCTACTTACGGGCTCTGAACCCCCGGGGGAAATTGCTTCTGTGCCTCAGTTTCTTTATATGTAGAGTGTGTTAACATAATACATCATAGTATTATGCACTTACTGCCAGACACTGCGCTTAACGTTTTACATGCAATTATTAATTCATTCAAATATTTACTGAGCACCTACTATGTGCAGGCATGCCTCTAGGCTCTGGATATATAATAGTAAACAAAGTCCCTGTGCTTCAGGATCCTGCATTCAATGAATCCACCCAATGACCTTCTGATGTCAACGTTATTGTTACCCCTATTTGACAGATGAAGAAATTGAAACTAAATGTGGTTAGGTAAAATCTTCTCCCAGGGAATTCCCTAGTGGTCCAATGGTTAGGTCTCCGAGCTTCCACTGAAGGGGGCAAGGGTTTGATCTCTGGTCAGAGAACTAAGATTCCGCATGCCGCGGTGCAGCCAAAGGAAAAAAAAATCTCTCCCTAGATCATACATCGTAAGCAGTTGAGCTGTGATTTGAGCTTTGTACAGCCCATCCCTGGGCTGTGCAGTGCCCCTGAAAAAGGAATTTAATAGGAACAGCCTAGTGGGATGTTTCAAGGCTAAAGAATGAAAAGCTGGTAAGGGCCTTAACTGCAGAGAGTCCCCTGGGAATTTGAGAAAATGTAAATAAAGGAGCCAGGAACACTTTCACCACTTTGTGGCTTAAGAACGGAGCTAAGGTTGGCTTGGAATCTTCCCCCCTAATCTAGGGCAGGAGCAGCATGTCATTCATACAATCATCTACTTTTGAGGGTCCCATGGACGTATTTGGGAAATTCATGTGTATAAGGGATACTACCCTTTCCTCCCTTTCGTGTTTGTATGGAATCCTACAATAAGAGGAAAATGCTGGTGTTTGCAGATAACAGGTCTAGAAACTATAGTCATTGAAAGGGTGAACTTCATTAACTTCTGTCTGCTTGCTACACACACGCCTCCCACCCCGCCACACACAAGTTGACTAAGGACCGTCCAGGTAAAAGGGACATTAACACAGTACCTGGCACAGAATGTCAATTCGGGAAATACGTGGAAAATGAGTGATTGAATAATTCAAACTCATAGTCATATAACAAGCAGCCAAAGCAATTACGCCAGACTCAGCACTTCCCAAAGGCTAACGGGATTTTTTCAATCACTCAGCTCCCACTGGAAAATTCAGGGCAGGTAAACATATCCTTCAGTACTTTCTCTGAAATGCAAAGACTTGCAGATAAACGTGGAGCTCCAAGAAGGTGGGAGCAGATTGTTTGGCTGTCATTTTTCTTGGGTTCCTGAGAAGTCAGAAAAGTACAGAGGAGCCCCAGGAAGATGAAAATCATCGGGGTCGAGACTTCCCCGTCTAAAGAGCCTCACTCGCCTGAAATAAAAATATCGACTTACACTAGTTTCTAGTTTCCAAGACAAGTAAGAATTTAAGGTCAGAGGATAGGTTATTAAATTCACTAACTCCTCCAGACAGAGAACATGATGGGTTTAAACATTAGTACCTATTAACTCAGCCATTTAAGAATACACAGGAGCCAAACTCTTCCCAACCCACCACCCAACACACATACACACACACGCCCTTGTCATTGGAATCAAATCATATAAATGCAACCGGCTCACTTCTCAAGTGGAACCTTCCAAAAAGACATAGTGATCTGAATTTCATATCTAACAGTGGGGAGGATGCAGCTAAGAAAGAACGGCAGTTTCAAAGCTCTCCACCCCTCAGCATGAATTATTTCTAAGTCGCCCATGGGTCTTCCTTGATTTTGTCCATCTGTCTGTTCTGGTGCCATCTATCACATTTGGAGATCTCACTGCACAGCGGATTGGCTTTGGAAGCTATTTGCCTCACTGATGCAACTCTTGCGACAAAGGTTTGAAATGGACATCTCTTCTGGCCTCTTGGAGTGTCCTGGACGCTTAGGTCTCAAACTGTGGATTTTGAGCTTGGAGTAGAATTTGGGGAACGAGGGACTTGAAAAATAATACACCAGAGGGTCCAGCATGCTGTTCACGTAGGTGAAGCTGAGGGTGACGTGGAGGGCTACGTGGACAGAGGGATCGCAGGCGCTGGTAGGCACTGTCCAGAGGAAATATAGTCTGGCCGACACGCTGGGCAGGTAGCAGGTGATGAAGACAGCCGCCACCACCATGATGAACCGGGTAGCCTTCTTCATCCGAGTCTGCCTGGCCAGGCGCTGCCTCTGCTTCAGGCTCCAAATGATCTTGAAGGAGCAGAACAAGATGATGCTGAGGGGCAGGAAGAATTCCAGCTGGAACATGACGTCGTGCCAGCCGTTGGCCGACTCCATGATGAAGCTTTCACAAGTTATGGTCTTCTCTTGCACACACAGATGGTTCTCCATCAAAAGATACAGAGTCCCCAGGATGACCATGGTCCAAAGGGCACAGGCGATGCCAACTGCAGTCCGGTTGGAGATGGCATTCACCATATGGTGGGGGTGGACCACTTTAAAATACCTGTCCACAGCCACGACCGTGAGGAAGACGATGCTCCCAGCCCTGTTGGTGGCCAGCATGAAGAGTGCCACCCGACAAGGTATGTCCTCAAAGGCCCATTGCCTGTGTCTGCGGTAGTAGTCTGTCCGAAAGGGCAAGCAGATCATGAGAAGGAAGTCAGCCACAGCCAAGTTGAAAAGGAAAATAGTACTCGGCTTCCAGGTCTTCATGTGAAAGCAGAAACCACACAGGGCGATGCCGTTGCCCAGGGCGCCCAGCACGAAGGCCAGGATCAGCAACGGCGGCATCACCTGGGAGATGGGGTCCTCCTGGATGAGGCAGCACGACCTGTTTTCCATGGTGGACAGAGGACCAGTGTTCTGTGTGTTGGGCTGTGGAATTCCCCAAAAAACACAGATGCTTACCTGACTGCGCCAGCTGCTGCGTTTCCAACTTCTTCACCCTGGGACACAGGTACCACACGTGTGCATGGATGCAGCCACTCCACGGAGAACAGAAACCTCGGCCAGGAAATGGGAGACTCGAGGCGGGGGTTCCTTTCTCTGGAGCCTGGGTCACAAGCTGCCTGTCTCCCTGAGAGCCGAAGCATGCAGCACCCCAGGGCTTTGAAACGCAGGTAATTTCACGCAGTTGTCATTTCTGGGAAGCAGCTGGCAGGTTCAAGGAGATTCGTGTTGGAGGGGAGTAGTTGAGTCCTGTCCCAGAAGGATTTTTATTTTCAGCCTCTCTCTTAGCTGGAGAATAAGCAAAGCTGCCCAGAAGGAACGAAAAAAGAGCTTATTTGTCCACCCTCCCGGTGGAGAAATACAAACATTTCCTGGAGCCGTTCTGGGTCTCTGCTTGCGCTTTCCTCCCTAACCTTTGCCTGACAGCTGTCCTCTCCCTCATCCTGTGGGGCGCTCCCAGGCCGTGCCAGGGAGGGGGAGGTTTAGCTCTGCATCTCCTCAGGGCCACTTCCTATGCCAGACCCAAAAACACAGCACTTCAAAATCAGAAGGATCTGCGGAGGAAAAGAGTCCTTAATATAGCCCTTGCTGGCTGTTCGAAAAATTCTCTGAAGTGAGTCGCCATTCCTCTCCCCCATTTGCACCTCCTACCCTTTGCATTCTTCCTTGGAGCCAAGTGACCAGTTGTACCACCACCAAGACCATGAAATGGATCTGAAGCCACCTCTCACGTCCGTGTTCATGAAACAGCCTCTTTGGGAGCCAGGTCCTCCCTCTGCTATCAGCAAAAGAGGATTTGGCTCTGAGTTTCCCAAATTCCACCGCTCGAAAGAGCAGAGTGCCATGATCTGTGTGGTTTTTTTGTTTGTTTTCTTTTTTGGCTGCACAGCATGTGGGATCTCAGCTCCCCAGCCAGGGATCAAACCCATGCCCCCTGTGTTGGAAGCGCTGAGTATTAACCACTGGACGGCCAGGGAAGTCCCTATAAGTTTTAAATTTTAATTACGTGCTGAGCCCCTTGGTGAGGGAGAATGAGAGTTGGGGCAGTTGGTCAAGGAGTTTATCTCATAAACGATCATTAGTAAAATTCGTCTGCTCCCAAGACCAGAGCCTTGGCTAAACTTCCCTGTCCTTTGGCTTTAGAGATGATCTGTCTGTCCTTTCAGCTTTCAGTTTAGGAAAGGGTGAGGGAAGGGCGTGCACGGAGAGGAGGAGTATGCCTTCTTCCAGATGCTGGTGGAAGCTAAATTCTTCCCCCTGAATCCTGGACTCCAAATCATCCCAACAACCTTCCCCTCTGTCCCCACCCTAGCACGGATCATTGTCACCTCCCTCCTGTTGAAACGGTTGAGTCTCCTTGCCTCTAGTCTATTTTCTGTAATTCCTCTCCCACTCTACAGTGTGATTTTTTTCTAAAGCACAGAGATGATCATATCTTTTTTTTTTTTTTCCCTTAAAACCCTTCAGTCTGCCAAGGTGATAGTTGTGTGGCCTTTGAGCCGTATCTGGTTTGAGAACCAGTTTGACTTGGCCCATATGTTTTATTTTTATTTTAGTTATTTATTTATTTTCTGCGGTACGCGGGCCTCTCGCTGCTGTGGCCTCTCCCGTTGAGGAGCACAGGCTCCGGACGCGCAGGCTCAGCGGCCATGGCTCACGGGCCCAGCCACTCCACGGCATGTGGGATCTTCCCGGACCGGGGCACGAACCCGTGTCCCCTGCATTGGCAGGTGGACTCTCAACCACTGCGCCACCAGGGAAGCCCAGCCCATATGTTTTAAAAACCTAGGACTGTCATATAAAAACCTGGATTTCCAGGGACTTCCCTGGCAATCCAGGGGTTAAGACTCCACGGTTCCACTGCAAGGGGCCTGGGTTCGATCCCTGGTCGGGTAACTAAGATCTCATGTGCCACACAGCATGGCTGAAAAATTTTTAAATATATTTTTTAATTAAACAAAACAAAACAAAACAAAAACACACCTGGATTTCCAGCCTCTCTTGGAAACCGGAAGATCTGGTCACACTGGGCCAACCATTCCTGCCTGGTAACAGTCTGCTGAAGCTGAGAGTAGCTGCACCCTTGAGACAAGGCGAGAATCCCCATCTTGCCACAGTCCTCACCCCTCCCTGTGACCTGGTCAGCTTCACTCATCGACACGCCTGATCTCTGTGGGATTTTAAGTTTGTCACCTCCACTCCAGGTTAAAGGTCAAGTTCCTTGGGTTGGTCTACAAGGCCCTTCACAGATGGTCCCCAAACTAATTTTCCAGTGTCATTCTCCTGTCACTTTCCTCCTCACACCCTACCTGTGAGTCTCTGAACTTCTTACAAATAAATGTGTCCACCAAACAGCTACATTTAGCTCCCTCACCAATCCAAGAGGTCCTTGGAGATAAAGTCCATGTTCTTGACAGTAAGGGCCTAGAAGAAGGATCTGATGATTAACTCCTTCTTTTACTGGGAGCACATATCTGCCACTTTCACTCTGTGGACCTTTGTGATTCTGTAAGAAGCTGCTAACTGATAGAGGGGAAACTACCGTAGGCTGGAATGCCCCAAAATGAGGCTGGGTGGGTGACCCTGAGTACTACCTCAATATGGTCAGGCTGGGTTTTTCAACAAATGGAAAAGACTCTTCCTTCTGGGTTGGCAGATACCATCGAGATTCTTGTAAACACTAACACAAGTGTTTCCCTTTTCCCCCCAATGACGAACACGTGCCTTTTTTTTCCACATCCTTTCTGTTTTGTCAAATCACCTCCACTCCCTCTCTCTTCCTCCCTCTAGAGTTAGCAGGGGATTAAGGAAGAAAAGATAGGTTTCTCTTTCTCTGAAAGTCTACTGCTGATAATAGGGGAGGCTGTGAATGTGTGGGGATGGAGGGTTTGTGGGGGATCTCTGTGTCTTCCCCTCCATTTAGCTGTGAACTTAAAACTGCTCTAAAAAAAAGTCTTAAATTTTCTTTAAGCCAAATTTCATTACTGTTCTTATTTTCACTTCTAGCAACCAATTACAATGCCTGATATAAAATAGAGGCTTGGCTAGTGGGAAGCAGCCGCATAGCACAGGGAGATCATCTCGGTGCTTTGTGACCGCCTGGAGGGGTGGGATAGGGAGGGTGGGATAGGGAGGGTGGGAGGGAGACGCAAGAGGGAGGGGATATGGGAACATATGTATATGTATAACTGATTAATTTTGTTATAAAACAGAAACTAACACACCACTGTTAAGCAATTATACTCCAATAAAGATGTTAAAAAAAAAAAAAAAAATAGAGGCTTGGGACTTCCCTGGCGGTCCAGCGGTAAAGACTCCACGTTTCCACTGCAGGGGACGTGGGTTCGATCCCTGGCTGGAGAACTAATATCCCACATGCCGTGCAGCACGGCCATAAATTAATAAATTAATTAATTAAAAATAGAGGCTTTATTGATTAAAAAAATGTTTACTCAATGAACCTCTGAGGTACTTTAGATGCTTCAGGATCCCCCAAATGAGGAAGATGTTATCTGCTGTCTGGGGCTGAGTGTTTACTAGGAGAAATAAGACAAATGCATAAATAACAATAGAGGAAAAGCAAATTGAATAAGCGGTTTAAGGCAATATTTTCCACAATGTGGTAGACATGCCACAGATGATACGTGAGATGATTTTAGATGATGGAGAGTAGTATCCATATGGACTTTGACTTTATAGCTATGACTTTATTTTAATATGTGTTCGAAAAAAATACAGCTGGTTTATTGGAGTTTTGTGAGGGGGGGATGAGGGAGAGTTGTTAAAATTTCTAGGGGCAGAAATAGAAGGAACAGACATTCCGGAAAATGAGGAGCATGGAAAAAGTAAGGTGGTGGGGGGCATCTGAGGAATGTTCGAGGAGTCTGGAATTTGGAGTCTATGCTGTAGAATCATAAGGAATAAAACAGGTCACGTTGAGTGGGGCTGTGTTGCAGAGGACCTTGAATTCAGTGGCAGGGGGAACCTTTTTTTTTTTTTTTTCTTTTTATACAGCAGGTTCTTATGGAGGAATCTTTTTTTTTTTAACTTATTTTATTTATTTATTTTTGGCTGCGTTGGCCCTTTGTTGTTGCGTGCGGGCTTTCGCGGCGAGCAGGGGCTACTCTTCCTTGCGGTGCGCGGGCTTCTCATTGCGGTGGCTTCTCTTGTTGCGGAGCACGGGCTCTAGGCACGTGAGCTTCAGTAGTTGTGTCACGCAGGCTCAGTAGTTGTGGCGCACGGGCTTAGTTGCTCCGTGGCATGCGGGATCTTCCCGGACCAGGGCTCAAACCCGTGTCCCCTGCATTGGGAGCCCAGAGGCTTACCCACTGGACCACCGGGGAAGTCCCCACACTGCTACCACTTTGGCTGGTCCAAGTTTCTAGAGGAAACAACCACCTCCTGATTGGTCCTCCTGCCTCCTGTCATGCTCCTCCTCCAACCCATCTCCCAGAACTCAAACCTGATGATGTCACCTGCCACCCACCAACCCAGCTGAAGGCTCCCATTCTTCCCTGTTGTCCTTAGCAGGGAATTCAAGACACCATAGGAACTGGCCTCAACATCCAACAGGAGGCGTAGCAGTGTTTAGTGCCCGAAGGCTGTGTCATAGGGGCCGCTGGGGACACATTTCCCTTGCTTCCTAGTGCTAGATACATCCTCTTTTGTTGGCTTCAGCAACTTCCACTAGAATTTTCTAAATACAATGATGGAAATGTTCTGTAATATACATGTAGCTCTTGAGCACTTGAAATCGGGGCTAGTGGGCACTGAATTTTCAATATTATTTAATTTTAATTAGTTTAAATTCTAAAAGCCACATGTGGTTTGTGGCTACCGTACAGGGAGCCCAGGGGATACCTCTTCCTCCAGCCCCCAAGCCTCCTGTGCTTCTCCCTCTCTAGTCCGGGTTAAACCCTCTTCTCTACCCCTATCTGTCACTCACACACTGACCACGCAGGATTGTGACAGTTTACCTGTGTGTCTCCCCCCAGCCCCTTGTCTCCACGAAGCCTAGTGCTGGGTCTGATTCAGCTCTGCAAGCCCAGACTGTAGCCTGGCACCAAAGGGACACACAAGAAGTATGTCTTGAGTAAACGAATGAACTAGTGGACGAATGACTCCCAACAGACCTCTGTAGTTTACTTATTCTCCTGGCTCTGAGGAGACACAGGAAGGGCAGGTTGAAAGGACCTGCGACCACACCTGCCAGGCTGATCTGGTGTGAGCTTGGAGCTCTTGGACCCCGCCGGGCCACCTCCCCCGATGCTTTGTGAGATAGCATGGTACTTTGTACGTGACAGGGGCAGGCAGTGGACGTTCCCTGTGGGACCGCCCAGCAGGTGGCGAGAGGGGGAAGTGTCTGTGTGGCGGTGTGTTAGGAACGCACACTCCTCCTGGTGTGTCTCTTTCACTCCCGCACCTCGGCCACACTCAGAACACTTCCGATGTCAGGTGTGTGGGACTTTTTTTTTTCCCCCACGCCACACGATTCTCTGTGACACCAACTGGGTGTCCTACAGTTTGATTCAATTCTGACACTAACCAGAGTTAGCCCAGACCTTACAGGTTAAAGGTTCGGTCCCATGAGACTGCCCCCCACTTTGGATGCTAATTGCAAGTTGTGGGTCCCCTAGATACCTACAACTTATGTCCGACATGGCTGCATTTCGAGGTTCCCATGACACCCCTCAGATTCGAGCATATGCTAGACCAGCTCACAGAACTCAGGGAAACAGTTATGTTTACCAGTTTATTATATAAGGAAGGATGTGATAAAGATACAGAAGAGCAGCCAGATGAAAGGTATGTAGGGTGAGGTCTGGAAGGGTTTTGAGTGCAGCAGCTTCTGTCCCCATGGGGTTGGGGACCTCCTGGTTCATGAATGTGTTCACCAACCCAGAAGCTCCCCAAACCTCATAGAATTGGGATTTTTGTGGAGGCTTCATCATGTAAGCACGGTCGCTCATTCACTCCATTTCCAGCCCCTCTCCTTTCTCTGGAGAATGGGGGGTAGGGCTAAAATTCCAAGCCTCGAATCATGGCTCGGTCTTTCTGGTAACCAGCCCCCATCCAACAGTCCATTAAGAGTCACCTCATTAGGGCTTCCCTGGTGGCGCAGTGGTTGGGAGTCCGCCTGCCGATGCGGGGCATATGGGTTCGTGCCCTGGTCCGGGAGGATCCCACGTGCCGCGGAGCGGCTGGGCCCGTGAGCCATGGCCGCTGAGCCTGTGCATCCAGAGCCTGTGCTCCTTAACGGGAGGGGCCGCGGCGGTGAGAGGCCCACGCACCGCAAAAAAAAAAAGAGTCACCTCATTAGATGGGACTTCCCTGACGGTCCAGTAGTTAGGACTCTGAGCTTCCACTGCAGGGTGCTTGGGTTCAATCCCTGGTCGGGGAACTAGGATCCCACATGCTTCGAGGCATGGCAAAAAAAAAAAAAAAAAAAAGTCACCTCATTAGAACACGAGACAATCCTATCACCCCGGAAATTCCAAGGGATTTAGGAGTTCTGTGTCGGGAACCAGGGGCAGAGACCAACATATATATTTCTTATTATGTCATAGGTAGAAATCCAGGACCTCTGCTTCTCCAAAACGCCTTTCCCAATCAGAGACCTGGTATGTGACTGTGTTATCTTCCTGAGGCTACTAGAACAAATTACCACAAGCTTGGTGGCTTAAAACAACAGAAATGTATTCTCTCACCGTTCTGGAAACTAGAACTCTGAAAGGATGGTGTCAGTAGCGCTGTGCTCCCTCCAGAAGCTCTAGGGAAGAGTTTGTTCCTTGCCTCTTCCAGCTTCTGGGGACTGTTGGCAGTCCTCTGCTTGTGGCCACATCACTCCAATCTCTGCCTCCATGGTCACGTAGCCTTCTCCTCTGTGTACCTCTTCTATGGACACTTGTAAATGGATTTAGGGCCCAGATCATCCAGAATGATCTCAGGACCACTAACTTGAATACTGCAAAGACTCTTTTCCCAAATAAGGTCATATTCACAGTTTTGGGGGGTTAGGATGTGGACATATCTTTTTTTTTGAGGGGTAACCACTCCATGCATTACAGTGACCTTCTCTTTTTCTTTTCTTTTTTTTAAGAGTCCTTTATTTATCTATTTATTTATTTATTTATTTACACTGAGCAGCTTGTGGGATCTTAGTTCCCCAACCAGGGATTGAACCCAGGCCCTTGGCAGTGGAAGCATGGAGTCCTAACCACTGGACCACCATGAAGTCCCTACAGTGACTTTTTTTTTTGTGTGTGTGGTACACGGGCCTCTCACTGTTGTAGCCTCTCCCGTTGTGGAGCACAGGCTCCGGACGCGCAGGCTCAGCGGCCATGGCTCACGGGCCCAGCCACTCTGCGGCATGTGGGATCTTCCTGGACCGGGGCACGAACCCATGTCCCCTGCATGGGCAGGTGGACTCTCAACCACTGCGCCACCAGGGAAGCCCCCTACAGTGACCTTTTCAACGTCAGTGTTTGAGTCTCAGAGTTCCTTTCTCTACCAAACTATTTCAAAATGCCCTCTCTGGAATCGAGGAGGAACTACTGACTGAATTTACGGTGTAAATGATTTATCACATTTTTCGTTTTGTTTCCTGCTACAGCCCAGGAGAAAGCTAGGGGCCTGAAGGTTAAGGAGAGAGCTGGGGATTGCTTCACAGGGTGATCAGGAGAGAAGTTACCCTGACCTGACACAAGCTGACAAGGAAGTTCCTCACCATTTCAAAATGAGTCTTAAAAATTGCAAACAATGTGTTTTTTCCCCAGGTATAAAGTGTAAGAAAAATTAAAAAGAGAGGGGGGAACTATAAATTCAAAGAGATTTAATAGATATAGGGAGTTACCTGGTGGTCCAGTGGTTAGAATTCCGTGCTTTCACTGCTGTGGCCCCGGGTTTGATACCTGGTCAGGGAACTAAGACCCAGCATGCCGTGCAGCATGGCCAAAAATTTAAAAAACTAGATATATTAACCAATTGTTTGTACTCTCAACTCCAACTGTTAAAAAGTACGAGACATTAGGGGAAATCTGAACAAGGACTGGCTAATTAAGGATAATAAGGAATTGTTGCTAATTATCGTAGGTGTGATAACGGGGTATTTTGGTTATGTTTAAAGAAAGAGTCCTTATCTTTTGGAAATAATACTGAAATATGTGTAGATGAAATTACATGGTATTTGGGATGTGATTCAAAGGAGTCCAACAGGAGAGGGGAAGATAAATAGAAAAACAGAGGTTATGAATTTTTGATTGTTGTGGCTGGATTATGGGAACAGGGATATTCATGTCCTATTCCCCCTGTTTGTATATATTTTCCATTATAAAAAGTTAAATAAAGTTGAAAGCAACTTAAATCTTTATTTAAGTGGGGAATGAGATAAATCATGGTGTCTCCATTCAATAAAATTCTGTGTACTTATTAAAAAGAATAGTAGCATTCACTTGTACAACACTACCTTTGGATCAGGCCCCCCCAAAACACAAAAAATGCACTGGAGTTTGTGTTGAATAATTCCATTTTTGGAAGCTAAAAAAATAAGGTATACGCTGTTGCGCGTCGCTGGGTAGAAATGTAAAATGGCTCAGCCACTGTGGAAAACAGTTTGGCAGTTCCTCAAAAAGTTAAACATAGAATTGCCATATGAACCAGCAATTCCACTCCCAGGTATATACCCAAAAGAATTGAAAATAGGACTCAAACAAATACTTGTACACAAATGCTCAGAGCAGCACTAGTCACAATAACTAAAAGGTGTTTATTTTATGTGTCATCATGGCTGGGCCACGGTGCCCAGATATATGTGGTCAAACATTATGCTGGATGTTTTTCTGAAGGTGTCTATTGGAAGAGATTAACATTTTTTTTAACATCTTTATTGGAGTATAATTGCTTTACAACGGTGTGTTAGTTTTCTGCTTTATAACAAAGTGAATCAGCTATACATATACATATATCCCCATATCTCCTCCCTCTTGCATCTCCCTCCCACCCTCCCTATCACACCCCTCTAGGTGGTCACAAAGCACTGAGCTGATCTCCCTGTGCTATGCAGCTGCTTCCCACTAGCTAGCTATTTTACATTGAGATTAACATTTAAATTGGTGGACTTTGAGTAAAGCAGAGTGCCCTCTATAATGTGGGTGCGCCTCTTCCAGTAAGCTGAAGGCTTTACTAGAATGAAGACTGACCTCCCCCAAGCAAGAAGGAATTATGCCTGCAGATGACCTTTGGACTTGACCTCAACATTGGTTCTTCCCTAGGTCTCCAGCCTGCCAGCCTACCCTGCCGACTTACCAGTCTTCATGGTTGCATAAGCCAATTCCTTAAAATAAATCTCTCTCTGTATATATATATACATCCTATTGGCTCTGTTTCTCTGAAGAACCCTGAATAATACAGGTAGAAACAATTCAAATGTTCATCAACACATGAACAGATAAACAAATTGTGGTATCAACACACAGTGAAGTATTATTATTCCATCATAAAAAGGAATGAAGTTCTGATTCATGTTACAGAGTCCATGAACCTCAAAAACATTCTAAGTGAAAGAAGCCAGACATAAGATGTAACGTATTATTCCATTTATATGAAACATTCAGAATATATAAATCATAGAGACAGAAAGTGGATTAGTATTTTCCAAAGACTGGAGATAGGGGAGAATAGGCAATGACTGCTTAATGGGTACAGGGTTTGTTTTGGGGGTGAAAAAATGTTGGAACTAGATAGAAGTGGTGTTTGCACAACAATGTATTATGCCACTGAATTGTACTTTTTTTTTTTTTTTTTTGGCCACGTTGTGTGGCATGGGGGATCTTAGTTCCCTGACCAGGGATCAAACCTGTTCCCCTTGCAGTGGAAGTGTGGAGTCTTCACCACTGGACCGCCATGGAATCCCTGAATTGTACACTTTAAATGGTTATTTTATGTGAACTGCAACTCAGTAAAAAACATGTATATGCATTTTAGAAATCTGGAAGATAAGAATATGTGCTCTGGAGTTAGGCTGCCTGGGTTTAAAGTTAATTCTTTCACTTATTGGCTGCAAGATCTTTAGGCAAGCTACTTCCCTCTTTAAGTTTCAAATTCCTCACGTGTCAAATGGAAATGATATTACCCATGTTATTCTAATATGAAGGCAAAATTGTAATAGGGAAGAACTTCTGCATTCTATTACAAGTTAATCACTAAAGGGATTTTGCCTATAAGTTTAAATTATGCATAATGGTCCATCTCTGGGAACGCTGCCTCCTATGTAATGAGTGTTAAGCTAAAATACATCAGTTTAAGATGTAGAGAACAAACGTATGGACGCCAAGGGGGGAAATTGGCGGGGTGGTGGTGGTGGTGGTGGGATGAACTGGGAGATTGGGATTGACATATATCCATTAATATGTATAAAATGGTTAACTAATAAGAATAAAATAAAATAAAATAAAATACATTGGTTTAGCTCACAGGAAACCTCCTGACCAGGCTCACCTATGAATGGCTGCAGGAAGAAAGAAATTAACACATCCCCTCTTAAGTCTGACCAGAACCAGGACTTTACCCCCTCCACTTTTAGTATAAAAGAAGCATGAATTCTAACTCAGGGAAGATGGTTCTTTGGGACTTTAGTCCACCATCTTCTTGGTTTGCTGGCTTTCCAAATAGAGTTGCTATTCCCTGCCCCAACAATTCGTCTCTCAATTTATTGGCCTGTTGTGCAGTGAGCAGTACAAGCTTGAACTGAGTAACAAAAATGAGTTAATCTATGTAAAGTGCTTAGAGCAGTATACAACATAGAGTAAATGCTATATATGTTTTAGTTAATATTCCTATTAATATCATTATATGTACCAAACTGTTAATAGCACTCCAGAGAGGGGGAAATTTTGGTTTTTTACTGTACACACTCTGAATGTTTTGTAATATTTTTGTAATAAAAGAGAGGTATACTTAAATGTATTGTAATATAACTCTCAGAATGTCAGGGGGCTGGGACTTCCCTGGTGGCACAATGGTTAAGACTCCAAGTTCCCAATGCAGGGGGCCCGGGTTCGATCCCTGGTCAGGGAACTAGATCCTACATGCATGCCACAACTAAGGAGCCTGCCTGCTGCAAATAAGACCTGGTGCAACCAAATAAATAAATATTAAAAAAAAAGAATGTCAGAGGGCTTTGTGCCCTTTATACAAGGGCTAAACAAAGACGGGTTTCACTGTAAACCTGATCAAGTTCCTGCCCCATCATGATAAAATTGTATCATCTTTGAAATTAATCCTCCTCTCTATTGAATATTTATGGGCCTCTTGTGGCAGAACTTGTGTCCTTTGTTAGTCCTGTGTTGCAGGAAGGACGGGAAGGGCAAATGACCTTCTGAAACATCAAGCTTTTTGGAGAAGCAGAACAGGTTGCTTTTCATTAACCTCTGTCATGTCTGCTCCTTCCCTATCATCTCAGTCCCCCCCATCCTTCTTCCTTTGAGCAGGGCTTCTGGGATCAAGAGCTTGGATGATGGGGTAGTTCTATGCTGTTTAGGTCTTCCCAGCATCTACATGCCCTCCTTTTGGCATTGGCACCCGGATTTCCTTTGCTGACTGATCCATCCCTGAGGTTTGACCCTCCCTGAGGTTTGGGAGGATCTGGCTCTAGGAATGGACATCTGGCAGATCAGATCGTTTCATCCCTGTGGCCACTGTGACTGGGTCAGGTGGGCACAGGACTCAAGGGACTGATGACTCCATTTGGGTTGCTCTAACAAAATACCATGGACTGGATGGCTTATGAACAACAGGTTATTTCTGTGATTATGTCTCACAGTTCTGGAGGCTGGGACATCCAAGATCAAGATGCCGGCAGAATCACTAGTGAGTGGCCACTTCCTGTTGTCTGCTCTCTGCGTCCTCACATGGCGGGAGGGAAGGGAGCTCTCTGGAGCCTCTCTTATTTTATCTGAGGCATCAGTGGTTTAATGGATGGGGGAGCTTACACGTCTGAAGCGAGTTCCTGGAGCGATGCCCCACCATGTGTGGCGCATGGCAGGCAGGACTTGGTGGCAGTCTTCACTCTCAAGGGGAAGGGGAGATGACAAATTATAGGGGAACTGACGTCAGGTGGGCTCATTTGCTACCAGGGAAACCAGTAGAGGGGTACGTCCTTCACTGTCCCTTTGATAAGCTATCACTATCTGGGACCTGGGGCAAGTACATAGGAAGGTCAGTCATGTGAGTAGGGTGTAGGTGAAGCAGGCCCTTGTCGGGGTCTCTTTTATAAGGACACTAATCCCATCATGAGGACACCACCGTCATGACCTAATCAGCTTCCAAGGGCCCCGCCTCTTAATACTATCATATTGGGAGTTAGGATTTCAACGTACAATTTTGGGGGGGGACACAAACATTTGATCTACGACAGACACCAACCTGAGTTGTTTGCTAGAACCACTGGAAAAGATAGTCTTTCTTCTGGGATTGCTAAACTAGTAGTAAATTGGGGGAAGTATTTGGAGAGTATGACCAAAGCGTAGGGGAGAAGACAAAACATGAAAAGAGATAGTTTCTTTTCTAAAAACTTTTTTTTTTTTTAATTTTTGGCCCCACTGCACAGCATGTGGGGTCATAGTCTCCCAACCAGGGTTTGAACCTGTGCCCCCTGAATTGGAAGTGCAGAGTCCTAATCACTGGACCACCAGGGAAGTCCCCTAAAAAACCTTTAAATTTGAAATAATATCAAACTTACAGAAAAGCTACGAGAATAGTACAAAGTAACTCCCCTACCTGTACCCAGAATTATCAAGCATAAGCACTTTTCGCTTTTGCTTTATAATTTTCTGAGAGAAGTAGATTTAAAAAAAAAATTGTATTGAAATATAGTTGATTTACAATGTCATGTTAATTTCTGCTGTACAGCAAATTGACTCAGTTATACATACATATATTCTTTTTCATATTATTTTCCATTCTGGTTTATCACAGGATATTGAGTATTGTTCCCTGTGCTATAGAGTAGGACCTTGTTGTTTATCCATCCTATATATGCTAGTTTGCATCTGCTAATCCCAGGCTCCCAATCCTTTGAGAGAGGTAGATTCTTTTTTTTTTCTTTTAATAAATTTATTTATTTATTTATTTATTTATGGCTGTGTTGGGTCTTTGTTGCTGCATGCAGACTTTTCTCTAGTTGTGGTGAGCGGGGGCTACTCTTCGTTGCGGTGTGCAGGCTTCTCATTGCGGTGGCTTCTCTTGTTGCGGAGCACGGGCTCTAGGCGCGCAGGCTTCAGTAGTTGTGGCACGTGGGCTCAGTAGTTGTGGCTCGCGGGCTCTAGAGCACAGGCTTCAGTAGTTGTGGCATGTGGGCTCAGTAGTTGTGGCTCGCGGGCTCTAGAGCACAAGCTCAGTAGTTGTGGTGCATGGGCTTAGCTGCTCCGCAGCATGTGGGATCTTCTCGGGCCAGGGCTCAAACCCGTGTCCCCTGCATTGACAGGCGGATTCTTAACCACTGCGCCACCAGGGAAGCCCCTGAGAGAGGTAGATTCTTGAGTATGTTATTTTATCTCTAGAATCAGCTATTCCTGAAACTGGAATCCAATCCTGGATTCTTAAAATTTTTTCATTAAAAAAATTTTTTTTTTTCTCTAGCTCTCTGTCTCTCTGCACTGGGAGCAGCTCTCCTGCCACAGCTCTTTATCCCCTGAAAATGTACATTTGCACGTTTGTCTCCACCTCCTTCAAGATCAGGAGAACCTCTAAGCTACTGAGCCCATCGCTGTCTGCAGTGGTGCTGAAATGAACAGAGACGCTGACAGATGAGAGCCTCAGCAGCTTGGCAGCCCCATGTCCCCTGACTTCGCTTACTCTTAGCAGCAGCTTCCAAAACAGTGTCCCCCAGCTTTTTTTTAAACTTTTTATTTTATGTTGGAGCATAGTTGATTAACAATGTTGTGTTAGTTTCAGGTGTATGGCAAAGTGATTCCGATATATATATATATTTTTTTTTTTTTTTGCAAAGATGGTACAAGAATCCCCATTTACTCTTTTATTTATTTATTTGTTTGTTTGTTTATTTATTTATTTATTTTGGTACGCAGGCCTCTCACTGTTGTGGCCTCTCCCGTTGCGGAGCACAGGCTCTGGACGCGCAGGCTCAGCGGCCATGGCTCACGGGCCCAGCTGCTCCGCGGCATGTGGGATCTTCCCGGACCAGGGCACGAACCCGTGTCCCCTGCATCGGCAGGCCGACTCGCAACCACTGCGCCACCAGGGAAGCCCTACTCTTTTATTTATTTTGATTTTTGGCCGCACAGCACGGCATGTGGGATCTCAGTTCCCTGACCAGGGATTGAACCTGTGCCCCCTGCAGTGGAAGCGCAGAGTCTTAACCACTGGACCGCCAGGGAAGTCCCCGATTCAGTTATACACATACATTTCAGTGCCATTTCAAGGGACATCAACACAGCAGCCAAGTTCATTGGACCTGAGGCTGCCACAGTAGGTGGCTGGCTCTGGGGCTGGAATCAGGACTGTGTTTGGGAGCCTCATCATTGGTTATGCCAGGAACTCTTCTTTGAGGCAACAGCTCTTCTCCTACGCCATTCTGGCCTTTGCCCTCTCAGAGGCGATGGGGACCTTCTGCCTGATGGTGGCCTTTCTCACCCTCTTCACCTTGTGAAGGAGCTGTCTCTGCCTCTTATAGTTCTTTCTCCTGTGTTTCTCTGCCCTGTATGTTCCTTTTCCTATACCTCCCCAGGCAGCCTAGGGAAACTGGTTGGCTCAAGGTTTGACAAATAGAGAAAACAGAGAAAAGACAAATAAATACTGTATTAATTTAAAGATATGTTTTTTTCTAAACCAGTTCAAACATCAAAGATCCAAGCGAAAGGTACCATCTTGCCCTTGAGAAAATAATTCTCAAAGGCTATCCATCCTTCAAGAGAGAAAGGTGACAAATACAAACTCTCTTTTCAGAAAAGAATAAATGTTTTCAATTTAGACCAGAGCTAACAGATGAAAAATGTATTAGTTTTGAAGATAGTTCATGTAGCTTGGGAATAAACTGAGCCCAGTTCACTTGTCAGTTCTCATCCATGTGTGTCTCGATCCACTGGTATGTTGAAATCAGTTTTTATTTCTTATTTATTTACTTTTTTTGGCCACACCACACGACTTGTGGGATCTTAGTTCCCCGACCAGGGATTGAACCCATGCCCCCTGCAGTGAAAGCGAGGAGTCCCACCAGGGAATTCCCTGAATTCAGTTTCATGTATGGCATGTGTCTGGTAATTTATTGCTAATATGGAAGTATTAGAGTTTAAAATTTTATTTACTTAAGCAGATGAGACAGATTGAAGGTTAGCCCTATGTTTCTCTTTGGACTGGGCCTTGTTCTAAGGACTCCAAAATGCCTTCTTGAGGGGGAAGGAAAGGAATCAATCAACAACCCATTTAATCTGCCATAGTCCATGGCCATCTACCTTATGTGTGTATTGTAATTAGTTGTGAAAATCACAAATTATTATAATGATTTACATCCTTGCAGTCATTTGGAGATGTCATCAAAATGTAAATTTGTTTATGAGATTGTGCTCTGCAAGGGCATAAAATCCATTGGGTATATATCGCAGTGGGGGGAAAATGTTAGGAAACATTGGGTAGAATAGGTCTACCCCCGTAGACCCGTGTCCCCTCCATTGGCAGGCGGATTCTTAACCACTGGGCCAGCAGGGAAGCCCCTCCCTTATAGTTTCTTTGTATTTTGTTGCTGGAGGAGAGGTGTGTCCAGGTGCAAGCATTGCAGCACTGCAGCAAAGAGTCCCGGGTCCCAGGCCTGTCTCAGAAATACCTGGCTTCCTGATAGTATCATTTAGGAATGCATTCTGTAGTATTGATATAATAGAAAACCCTAGTGTATTAGTTTAAACAGTCTGGGGGTGGGGGGGGCGGGGGTATGGGTGGAGAGTGTTTGTCTTTCACAGTAGGAAGCTCTGGAAGGAGGATAGTCAACAGCTGATATGGTCAGTCAACAATGCTATCCAGAACACAGGCTATTTATGTTTCTAGTCCAAGGTTCTTAGCATATGCACCTGCATTCTCAGGCTTGCAAGATGGTTGTAATCCATCCTCATGGTTGCAAGATGGCTTATGTTCATGTTTCAGTTGGAAAGAAGACAGAAAAGTCAAGGGTTTTTTTGTTTGTTTTCTTTTGTTTTTAAATGAGGCCTTGCCTTTTTATTTGAGAAGTATTAAGTGATTTTTTTTTTTTTTAAATAGGGAATTCCCTGGCAGTCCAGCGGTCAGGACTTGCACTTTCACTGGGGGCCTGGGTACAATCCCTGGTTGGGGAGCTAAGATCCTGTAAGCTGCGTGGCGTAGAAAAAAAAAAAAAGCATGACTGTAATCCAATTATAAATAAACATGTGTCAAAGGTTTTATTTCACTTCTTAATTAATAAGGGAATTAGTAGATGTGAAAACCAATTCAAAGAATTTTAAAAAACATACACACATAGGCAATCATGTACACATACATAAGCAATCAGAAATGTTGAAATGGGGACTTCCCTGGTGGTGCAGTGGTTAAGAATCCACCTGCCAATGCAGGGGACACGGGTTCAAGCCCTGGTCTGGGAAGATTCCACATGTCGTGGAGCAACCAAGCCCGTGTGCCCCAACTATTGAGCCTGCACTCTAGAGCCCACAAGCCACAACTACTGAAGCCTGCGCGCCTAGAGCCCATGCTCTGCAACAAGGGAAGCCACCACAATGAGAAGCCTGCGCATCGCAACGAAAACCCAACGCAGCCATAAATAAATAAATATATTTTTTTTTTAAAGAAAAAAAGAAATGCTGAAATGAATTTACAAGTAGATGGAAAACTAGTCAACAGAGAAATAATCAATTACAGCTCCACCAGACACAAGTCATTTGCATCTCTATGGACAAGAGCAAACTGCATTACTATCAGTTTTCTACAACTTACAAAATTGTAAAATAGCTCAAAGACAATGAAAGTTAACACTAAACAGAATGATAATTGGGACACCCAGTATTCTTTTTTGTCCATTTAAAAATCTTTCACAATGTTTCCCAAGAGAAGGGATGCCCTATCTCAGCATCCACCTACATCTCATTGACCAGAACTGCATCACATAGCCTCCTTCACTGCATGCGAGGCTGGGAAATCAAGTATCTTTAGCTGGACACACTGCTATCTCAAGCAAAACAGGATTCTGTTAGTAAGGAAGTCTGCCTCACCTATACACCCACTTGATGTGTCAAGGGCACTAGTTTTTTTTGGCTGCATTGGGTCTTTGTTGCTGCACGCAGGCTTTCTCTAGTTACGGCGAGCGGGGGCTACTCTTTGTTGCAGTGCGCAGGCTTCTCATTGTGGTGGCTTCTCTTGTCGCAGAGCACAGGCTTAGAGCCTGTGCGCGGGCTTCAGTAGTTGTGGCGCGCGGGCTCTAGAGCACAGGCTCAGTAGTTGTGGCACACTGGCTTAGTTGCTCTGCGGCATGTGGGAACTTCCCAGACCAGGGCTCAAACCTGTGTCCCCTGCATTGGCAGGCGGATTCTTAACCACTGTGCCACCAGGGAAGTCCCTAGGGCAGTAGATTTTAAGATAATTTTTAGCACGTGTATGAGGATGGCTGGAGTAAACATCTGTTGGTTTTGATACTTCAGCATCGTTCCCTCTTCTGGTTATAGTGCCTCAAATTTCCTTTGGGATGTCTCCACTCTCCAAACCCAGCTCCAAAAATGGACACTTAACTCAGGGCTTGTCTAGTTATGGTGATTGATTTAGGAATGGACACGATTGGAAAGAAGCCAATCAGATTCAACTTTTGGACTTTCATTGGAACAAAACTGTAACTTACTCTAGAAAAATAGTAATGCTTAAGCCTGAAAGATATTTAGTCAATTTCCTGACAGTCCTTGGTCCTCAACTGGATTCCTGTATTCTTTGCAATAATTCTGAGAAACCACTGTTATGTTTCTTTTTTTGTTTTTTTTTTAGGAGTTCTTTTTTTTTTTTTAAGTTTTAAAATTTTTTGTTGTGCTGGGTCTTTGCTTCTCTGCGAGGGCTTTCTCTAGTTGTAGCAAGCGGGGGCCACTCTTCATCGCGGTGCGCGGGCCTCTGACTATCGCGGCCTCTCCTGTTGTGGAGCACAGGCTCCAGACGCGCAGGCTCAGTAGTTGTGGCTCACGGGCCTAGTTGCTCAGTGGCATGTGGGATCCTCCCAGACCAGGGCTCGAACCCATGTCCGCTGCATTGGCAGGCAGATTCTCAACCGCTGCGCCACCAGGGAAGCCCCTGGCAGGAGTTCTTTAGACCCAACCAAGTGGTCAATTACTTGCCGCGCAGTCTTAATTTGGATGTTTGGTGGTCGTCTGGGTGGACCTTCTCAAGTCCAAAGAGATAGAGCAATAGGAGAATGAGAAAGACTGAGGGGGGAAAGCCTTGGCCTCAGTGCGCTTCTTCACGGCCAGAGAACTGGTCTCTGCCAGATCCTGCAGGCGACGTCAGCTGCCACTTAACGGGCTACTTGAATCTACATGGCTCAGGATAAGCCCCAGCCACCCTTCAGAGGGGAGCCATAGCCCAATAGGCGGATTGAGATTATGGCCTTTGAGGCCCCACATTGGGTGGCAGAAAAGTTGTTGCAGGAAAGAGAGTGGGGTGCGAGAGGATGGTCACATCCCAAGTCATGTCTGAGTCCCTGGGATGGCCGCCAAGTGTGGGTTCTTGGCTTTGTTCAGGCAAGAATTCAAGAGCAAGACATAGTAAAGTGAAAGAAGGTTTATTCAGGGAGATACACACTCCATAGACAGAGTGTGGGCCATCTTGGAAGGCAAGAGGCCATGTTTCTTTATTTAATGGGTCATTCCTCCTTTTAGTACCTGATTGCTGACAGGCTGTGACGTGTGCGCTAGTGTGACGTGGGAGTGTAGCTCTGGGTTTGAATGCCAGCAATGTCAGGCAGAGTCCACTGAGAAAACAGAACCCCATCTAAGTATTTAAAGCAGAGGAGAATTTCATTCAGGGGATTGGTAACACGGGGAATAGAACTGTTGAAAAGCTAAACAGAGGTGGTGAGGCAACTCGGAGATTAGCAGTAGCAAGAAGCCATCAATCACCACTGCTAGGCTAGAGACTAAATCCAGGGAGGGCGCTATGTTACAGGAGCCCAGGGGCTGGGATCCCTAAACGATGCAGGGGGAGAACCAGCTAGCTACTGCCAGAGAGGCTGCTCCAGGGGGTGGGGGTGGTCTCACTGCTGTTTCCTATTGGCTTAACCTAGATGGAAGCTCAGGAACAGGAAAGCCTGGGCATTCAGTCGTAGGGATCAGCAACCCCTTCCCTACAAAGCAGAGCAGGAAAAGGGTGAGGAAAAGAACTGAGGACATTGGGTCTACTCCACAGGACTGGCCACTTAACCATATTTCATCACATCTAAGATGCCATTGGCTGTAAGATGCAGCATTATTTTATGCATTACTAAGAGAGAAAAATGCTGCCAAATTAAACTATGCCACAATGCTAAGACTCCATCCATTGCAAAGCATCTTGATATTGTAACAGGGAAGAGCCAAATGTGACTACATGTTGGACCTGTTTCTTTTACTTTAACCTTTGCTTTCCACTGCTTTTGTTCACTAAAAGGATACTGTCTATACACAATGGCCTGCCTCAGGGAACCCTGCCCCTATGCATGAATGTTAAACCAAAGTGCCTTTGTTCAGGGAAACATCCGGCCCGGTCCACCTGGGGATGGCTGCAAGAAAGAAGAAATGAACACATCCCCTCCTCAGGCTGGCCATTCCAGGGGACATTTGCAAATCTTATGGCCTTTTCACTTTACTTCCTCATCTCCTCCCCCCTCTCTGTTCTATAAAAGAAACTGGCATCCAAACCCCGATAAGACGGTTATTTTGAGACCGTAGTCTGCTGTCTTCTCGGTCTGCCGGCTTTAGGGATAAAGTCGTATTCCTTGCCTCAACACCTCGTCTCCGATTTATTGGCCTGTCGTGTGGCGAGCGGAGCGAGCTTGGACTCAGTGACAATATGAGAGATGTGAAAATGTGAAAAATGTGTGTCTTAAGATCAATAACATGCTATTAACTGTGTGATCTTAGGAATAGGTGAACTTAATTCATCCCATCTTTGAGCTTCCATTTTACCATCCACCTGGGAATTAGAGACAATCCTTACTTTGAAGGGGTTTTGTAACTAAGACCGGTAAGTTCAGTGAGATTGGGGGTTTTGTTTCTTGTTCACTGTATTCCCCAGTGCCTAGCACAGTACGTGGCACATAGTAAGAACCCAAGAAAGTTGTGAAATGAATCCACCTGGACCCTATCCCCAAATGAGCAGGTTCTTGACACATAGTGGGAGGTGAGTAACAAAAAATGGAAGATATTATTACTGGAATCAAATGGGCTCTGGAAGAAGATCTTCTTTCACGAATGTCATTTCGAATTGACTCTCTTTTGTGAGGGGGGGAAACCCCCTCTTTTATTCAAGAAAGATGTTGACTTAAAAAAGTGCACAATGTGAGAGTTGCGAGTTTAGTTTTATTTGGGGCAAAATGAGGACTGCAGCAGGAGACAGCGTTTCAGATAGCTCTGAGAAACTGCTCCGAGAAGGTGACAGGGGGAGCCAGGTTATACAGAGGTTTTGTAACAAAGGGCAGATAGTCTGAACATCAAAAGATTACTGTTAATTAAAGAAAACCAGATATGTCAAGTTTGGGAACTTAGCGCTTTTCTCTGTATGGGAAGATGCAAGGGTTCTGGGCTCACTGGAATCATTCCTTTGAGATGCACCTCAGCTATCTGGGGCCAGTATCCTGTGTTTTCACATCCTGAGTTTCCTCAGGGCTCACCTAGGGAGTGGCTGCAGTCTGATAGCAGCTAG
The DNA here is from genome assembly GCF_949752795.1 of Hyperoodon ampullatus. Classification (NCBI taxonomy): domain Eukaryota; kingdom Metazoa; phylum Chordata; class Mammalia; order Artiodactyla; family Ziphiidae; genus Hyperoodon; species Hyperoodon ampullatus. The sequence continues at coordinate 7,608,852 of NC_136926.1, read as the reverse complement.
ACAGCAGGTAGGCAGGTGTCCTTTTGCTTCCTGAGTTCCCTCAGAGTTCACCAACTCACCATCTGGTGGTGGCTGCAATCGCTGATGACTGTGACAGCCCTTCTTTACCGATGTGACAAGCAATATTTCATTTATCATCAGGTTTTCACACATGGTGTGTCTTAGCTTTGCTTCCACTTAGTCGTTTCATTTTGGGAAAAACCCTTCATATCCATCCTCAGCCTGAGTCCCATTTGTGAAATGGGAATAACACTACAACACTTGCAGAGCTAGGAGAGTTAGGGAAACGGTGACCAAAAAGAGCTTTGTAGAAGGTGGAGGTTGTTCTTTTCTAGTTTGCTTTATCCTCCACTCATATCTGCCTCATTCCCCTCCTTCCTTTGCAAACTTCTCTGCCACCACCACTACCACCCTTAAATTTTCTGCTCAAAACTGCACACGAAGCCATCCGGCATAATCTGCACTGGAGACTGTGGCCTCTTCTCTGAAGTCTTTGATAAATGGAATATTTAAACAAAGGCTGTCACAGTCATCAGCGATTGCAGCCACCACCAGACGGTGAGCTGGTGAACCCTGAGGGAACTCAGGAAGAAAAAGGACACCTGCCTACCTGCTGTCTAGCGGCTATCAGACTGCAGCCACTCCCTACAGTGAGCCCTGAGGAAACTCAGGATGTGAAAACACAGGATACTGGCCCCAGATAGCTGAGGTGCATCTCAAAGGAATGATTCCAGTGAGCCCAGACCCTTGCATCTTCTCATACAGAGAAAAGCCCTAAATTCCTAAACTTGACATATCTGGTTTTCTTTAATTAACAATAATCTTTTGATGTTCAGACTACCTGCCCTTGGTTGTAAAACTCCTATATATGCTGGCTTGCCCCCTTTCCTCCTGGCAGCAGTTCTCTCAGGGGTACTTGAGATGATGCCTCCCGGGCTTGAAGTCCTAAAAATTCCTGCCGAATAAAACATAAATCTCAACTTTTAGGTTGTGCATAGTTTTTTAGTCAGCACTCACATGGGAGAGATTAATTCCAATTTACAACACATATAAAGATCGATAAACACTAGGAAGCTGTGAAAGCAGTTGTTAGGGTGGTGAGACTGTGGGGCGATGAGAAAAATGTAAATTGCGTTGATATTGTCTTTTTAAAAAGAATTCCGCCAGTGTAGGGTACTGTGTTGAAATGAAACCAAACGCCTTTTCCAGCTGCAATCTCCCCGTGAAGGAAAGACTTATCCAACAGGCTGGAGGTTAGTCAAGTCTCCAGGATGCACCCCAGACCCTGGGGGCCACGTTCTCCGACTCAAAATAATGAGTCACTGCTGATTTAGATGCATGTCTCCGCTCTCTAAACAGCGTCCCCTTCCGGGCGCCGACCATGGACCACCCATCCTCTCCCATAGGTAACTAGCACCGCCTACTGGCTGTCAGCCTCTAGGATGCTTGGCTCCGCCCCTGAGCGGAACGCGCATGCTTCCCAATTGCTCTCCGCCCCCGCCTTCGAGCTTCTCGCGACAGCCGCCCAGCGGAGACTGAATCTCGCGATAAAGGTTTATTGTCTCGCGGGACCGCGGCTGGCAGACGGGCTCTTGGGCGGCTCTGGCCGGGGAAGACGAGTCGCATGTGTCGTTTCAGCTGGCGGTAGTGGCGGGCGCGGAGGCGGCGGAGGCTGTACGACCGCCTGGGTAATGACCCCTCGTGCCTCTCACTCTTCCAGGAAGCTCGTAGAGAGCGTGGGAGAAGCTGAGGTGCTCCCCGGCGGAAGGGGGCCGGGCCGGGCGTCTCCACACACCCGCCCACATGGGCCGCTCTGGTGGCCCCGGGGTTGCCCCTTCGCCTCAGGTCGCGCCCTCACACCTGGCCGCCCTTGTCGTCCCCTCGTTGCTTTTCCATTCTGCCCCTTCCTGGTTCTTTTGCCCGCATTTTCTCTCCTCAGACTCTGGTCTCCCCGCCCCCTCCCACTCCCTTTCCCTTCCGTGACTCTAACGCGTCCCTCCCTTGGCCTCTAGCCCACCCCACACCCAGCCCTCCGGGCACCTCCGGCGACCCACCCCTTCTTCGTAGGCGTTTCCAACCTCTTCAGCTGCTTTGTGGCCTTTCCCTGTTGCTGCAGTTTGTTGCATCCTTTACAGATCATCCCCCAGACCTTTTGCCCTGTCCCTACCGAGTTCACCCTCCCCATCTTTTTCCCCATTGCTTCCTCTTCCCCTAGTGCCCTCCTCCCCCTCGTTGTCATGGTCCATTTGCTGTGAGTCTCACTGTTGTCACTTGCTTCCCTGTAGACCTGGAAAATGGTGTGCCCAGAATTACTCATATTTTACGAATCCTAATGCAGCTTGTATCTCTCATTCAGCAAAGAATTGAAACAGATTCGGGGTGTGGGGATTTCTAGCAGGAGGAGGCCGGACTACACCTGAACACTGCTTCTCTGGGCGTCTTGGTCCAAAATAGTGAAGATGTGTTATTTTCCTTGCTTACAGGTTTTGAAATGGCTGCTGACAATTCTGAATCCGGTGGGCATGATTGCAAAGGAGACCCGAGGAGCAATACCAAGTTAGATGCAGATTACCCACTTCGAGTCCTTTACTGCGGAGGCAAGTGTTGGGAGGCAGAAAATGGCTTTTACTCACTGTATTTTTATGCATTGTGGTAAATGGTTTCACGTTTGGTCCTAGTAGTTTTCTCATCTTTGTCACTTGGTGAATCTTTAATTGGGAGTTGGGGAAGAGGAGGCATGGATTAACAGACCTTCCCCAACCTGTGTGACTTGTGTCTTGTTACTTGGCCTGGAGAAGTTTACAGTCCACTTGGGATAGAGATGTGTAAATAGATTATTCCAGCCTAATGTTACTTGCTAGTCTGGCTATTAAAGGTGGGCTTCTTGGAAGATATTGAATCTTAAGGGATGAGAAGGATTGGTTGAGGGAGTGGGGAAAGGCAGCCCGGATGAAGTGAACAGCTGTGCAAGAAAAAGCTTGTCTGCGGAGAAATAAGCAGCTTTTTATTAGTATAGTGTGTAGTATAGGAATGGTGTCAATAATGAGTGGAAGATTTTGAGGTTGGAGCGATGGGTAGTAGGACAGTCTTGGGAAAGTGTTCTTGGTTTGATTAATAAAATGTAAGTCAAGATTTTTTTCCCTTTGAGTGCTTTTCCTCATTTTCAATCCAGAAATATTTGTGAATTGGAAATACTCTAATTGTACTAGCATCTTGGAAAGGTTTAGAAAAATCTGAAGACATAAGACAGTAAAGTAAAAGGGCAAGTAAATATTAATTTTTTTAGTAAATATTTTTGGCCACTTACTGTGTGCCTAGCAGAGTTTTAGATGCTGGGGACTGAATAATGAATAAGTCAGGAAAGGTCTTTGTGCTCAGGGACCTTACATTCTGTGAGTGTGATAGGGATTTCTTCTGGAATTTAAGTTCTTACAGTACTTACAGGAGAGGTGATGTCACTGAGTTAAAAAAATTGTATCAACTCATCATTTATTGACTACCTTTGATGATAAAATAAAAGGAGTGTAAAATATCCCAGAGAGTAGGCAGGGGAACTTTTTGTAGGGTTGATTGAGATTTGTTAATGATATTCGTCTTACTTGGTTATATTGTTTGCCTTTGGAGTCACGGGCCAGGGTTTGCATCCTTACCTTGGGCATTACCAGCTGCTCCTGCTTTATTTTAGCTGTGTGACCTTGGGCAAGTTACCTGATTTCACTAAGGGTTAGAGGTCTGTTTCTTAAGGTCTGAATGAAAGTGATGATTACATCTGAAGTCAGCTGATTCCTATAAAGCTGGTTCAGCAACTAACATCAGAACATAATACGATAAGTGCTGTTATTACTGTTATTAGGAAAGTATACTAGTTTAGTCTATTCCTCCTTGTTTGTCAGATATAGTTAGGAGCTATTGTTCTTTGTATCCTAATTCACCAAATCTAAGACTCCATATGTTATAAGATGCACCATTATTTTAGGTTCCACTAAGAAAGAAGAAATTGTTAGATTGACATGCCATAATTATGGAATGCATCCCTATAAAAATGAAAAAAATTAGAATTAATGAAATACAGTATATGAAAGCCATCCTGTTCAAGTGCTTATGTCACTCCTAAGATGGCTTTGAACAACTGCACTAAGTATGCAGTCCACCCCAGTGATACTTTGTGTTGACCAGAGGTACCTAACCTTTTTGAGAAAAGTTTATTTTTATTTCCCTCCCTAGTTTGTATTGATATTCCAGGCACTAGGTTGGAGACAGGATTACCTTTTTCTCAAAGAGTTTAAGGTCTAGTTGTAGGAGAAGCACTTAGGGAATATTAAATGCTAAATTCAGTGGTACTGACCATAGCTATGAATTAGGGTTTCAGGAAAGGGAGGGATCTTTGTTCAGAGGGAAGCTGGGAAAGCAAAGTGAGGAAGTGAGAAGCCTTAGGTAATGGGCAGAATTTGCAAGGAAAGGTGGATGAATTCATAAGAAAAATATGGGGGCATGGTTTTATATGGTATCTTCATATTAAAGATCGAGGGAAAAGATAGGGGGTAGAGGGAAAAGCAGGGGCTGATTGGAGCAGAATGCTGGTTGAAGTATAGTGAGAAACAAGGGTAAGCAGGATGGGGTCATTTCCGGGGAGATATATGTCTGCAGGGTTGAGACTTCAGAATCTGAATTCAGTCTGGGTTTGAATCCTGGCTTAGCCATTTACTCACTGGTGACCTTGGTCAGTTCCCTCATCCATAAAATGGATAACAGCCTACTTCAGAGGGCTGTTGAGAAGAATAAATGAAATATTACTCCCAAAGGCTCCATCTCCTAATATCATCACATTGGGCATTAGGATTTCAACATGTGAATTTTGAGGGGACACAAACATTCAGACCATAGCAGAAGGTCTCATGGATGATGTGGCTTTGTTCATCATATCTCATCATGTCAGCAGATACATAATGTCAGGTTGTTCCACTGTTAGTGATGTGAAGCTGGTGACTGCTCGGTCTTTTCCTTGAAAAGCTACAGTTTACAAATAGTAAATCATTTGTGGAGGGAAATAGAGTGTAAAAACAAATAATGTGGAATTTGGAATATTTGTCCAACTTTTTTCAACGTATTAGAATTTTGCTGAACCAAATATTATTTGAAATGGTGCACTAAGTGTTATGGTTTTAGTATTTGCTGTAATGGTATTTAACCTATAATTATATCCTGAAAGTGTAGCTGAATATCTGTACCTACTAGTATTTGAACTTGAACTGTGAGGATTAGAGAGCTTCTGGTTAACCAGGAGAGCTTTAGTAGAGAGAACTCTAAACTGAAATAGAGATGGTAGATTCTAGTTTTCTGCCCTGTGCCACCTTTGGCCTTGGATAAGCTATTTAACCTTCTTCGGCTTCATCTGTAAAAGAGTGATGATGGGCTGGCACACAGCTGCACTGCTTTTATATGTTGTGTGGTCTAATTTAGTGGTTAAGAGCATGACCTTCAGAAACAGCAGGGTTCAAATCCTGTTCTAACCAGATACAAATGAGTTACTTGTTCTGAGTCTCATTTTTCTCATTCATAATACGCGTATGGTAGTTCTTACCTTATAAGCTTGTGACGATTGAACGTAATAATATAAAGCATAGCAAAGTGCCTGGCATGTGCCCAGTATATGGTAAGTGCTGTTATTATTAACAGTGTACCACCCCTCCTCTCCCTCACAAATCTCAAGGTGTTGTCACACTGAACTATTCCATTCCTCACCTTAAAAATAAAAATAAAATAAGCAGTTGACCCAGTAATAGAGTTTTAGTTAAAATTGGGAAACCCTTTGAGTTTTTCTAGTCCTTTAGCCTTTGCAGGCTATACAGTGACAGGATTGAACCAACCTTCCTTCTAAGGAAGGAAATTCACAGTGTCATGGTCTTATGTAGCATAATACGAAAAAAGAAAAGGAAAAGTATATTGCAAAGAAATGGTAGCAAAAGTGCTACTGAAGTCTGTAAATGTGTTAGTATGAATAAAAAGTAGCAGCTGTTTTGGTGAAGTTATCAAAAGAAATAACCAGCTCCATTCAACCTTTGTTGTATGGGGAGTTGTTCCCATCCTAGCTTAGTTTCAGACCCGTTGAGGTTATTGTGGTAAAACCTTAAGACATGCCAGATAGTATAGTTTGATGTTCTACCAACTGAAGGAGACATTGTTCTTTAGATCAAAAAAAAAAAAATTAAGATAATATCTCTATTAATCATGTGCCACTTACCTCAAAAAAAGAAAAAAGTGCATGATGGGGTAGTATTTGAAAAGTGGTACAGGAAAGTTATAGGAAAAAACAAATGAAGCATTTTGTCAGATTAAAAATAAAAGTTGTTATGAGCCGTGTGTGTGTATGTATACATGTGTACGGGTGTACTTATTTATTTATTTATTTACATTTTCAAATCTTTTTTTCTCTCTATCCCCAGTCTGTTCGTTACCAACAGAGGTAAGTCCTTCTAAAATTCTTTTTTTCTTTTTTAACTTCTGCATTTGAGGTCATTGATTGTAGAGCTAGCTTGGGAACTTCTTACTTTTCATTATTTGATGGCAGAGTTTCAACCTTGTTTTGTTTTTTTGTTTTTTTTTTTTTTTGAGTTTCAACCTTTTATAGGGAACTTTGGTTTAGAATAATTTTATGGTCCTACAAATTTTTCTTTAGACTTTGAGTTATATGTGTGTGTCTTTTGCACTTGGCTATACATAGTTTGGATTTTTGCGTGGAACTCATGAATAGTCAGCTAATAAAACAAGAGTAACCTTAAAGCCAAAATTTAACATCCAAACAGAGAAGAGAAAGCATAAATTATGTGTAAGACTTTCTGTTGGTAAGCTTCTAAGTCAGGCTCTGGGGGCAGGTCATGAAAATGAGACACCTATGTGTCCAAAGCAAGAAAAACACCTGCTTGTTTTTGTCTGTTTCCTCCTTTTTCTAATGGCCTTTCTGTTTGTTGGAGAGGAAATAAATTGCTACAGTGAGGAGGTGTCTTTTAATTTTTAATTTCTTATGGGACATTTCCTGGTTGAATACAGATTTCCTGTGGATAAGATGTCAGGTGGGAGTAGTTGGTTTTATGATTCTATATATAGCAAGCACAGGGAATGATTTTTAATTAAAATGATTAAAAATGTACTGTTGTGACTCAGTTTCTTCTTTTTCCCTCTCCAGTACTGTGAATATATGCCTGATGTTGCTAAATGTAGACAATGGTTAGAGAAGAATTTTCCAAATGAGTTTGCAAAACTTACTGTAGGTATGAACATTTTTTCCCTCTTTCATCAAAGCCTATATACCTGAAACAAATGCAACGTGCATTTGTTTAGTAGGATATTACAGAATTATAGCTATCTATGTCTGTTAACTTTAAAACTGTTTTAAGTTCTTGGGTTAAAATTCCTTACATAAAATCACGGACTGTGGGACTTCTCTGGTGGTGCAGTGGTTAAGAATTCACCTCCCAATGCAGGAGACTCGGGTTTGATCCCTGGTCAGGGAACTAGATCTCACATGCATGCTGCAACTAAGAGTTCGCATGCCACAATCAAGGAGCCTGTCGGCTACAACTAAGGAGCCCACCAGCCCCAACTAAGACCCATCACAACCAAAAATAAATAAACTTAAAAAAAAAAATCACAGACTGCTTCATGTGTCTTATCTCAGAGACAGGATAGGTCAAAGTATTAACTTTCTTATATAAAGAAGAGTAAATGATTTAGGGGCATATATTTTCTTTCATTCATTTAACAAATTCTTTTTTTTTAATTTATTTTTATTTTTGGCTTCATTGGGTCTTTGCTGTGCACAGGCTTTCTCTAGTTGTAGTGAGCAGGGCTACTCTTCGTTGTGGCTCATGGCCTTCTCATTGCGGTGGCTTCTCTTGTTGCGGAGCACGGGCTCTAGGTGCGCGGACTTCAGTAGTTGTGGCACACGGGCTCAATAGTTGTGGCTCGCTGGCTCTAGAGTGCAGGCTCAGTAGTTGTGGCACACAGGCTTAGCTGCTCCTCAGCATGTGGGATCTTCCTGGACCAGGGCTCGAAGCCGTGTCCCCTGCATTAGCAGGCGGATTCTTAACCATTGCCACCAGGGAAGTCCAACAAATTACTTCTTGTAAGCATACTATATGCTATACACTCTTATTGGATGCTGAGAATAAAGCAGTAAACAAAAGACCTACTCTTTGGAAATTATATTCTAGAGGGAGAGACAAAATAAGTAAAACAAGACAAATGAAATAAGTACATTAAATTAGGATAAGCAGGGAATGGAGAGATAAGAATTGTTGGGGAGGGAATTTGAAATTTTAGGTGGTAGCCCTGAAAGATTTTGCTGAAAAGATGGCATTTGAACAAAGACCTAAAATAAGTGAGGGAGAGAGTCCTTTGGATATCTGGGAGAACAACATTCCAAGCAGATGGTGCAGCCAGTGCAAAGGCCCTGAGGCAAACACTTACCGCTTACAGCATATTTAAAAAACAGGAAGGAGGCCTTTGTTTCTGGAAGGGGAGAAGGGTGGGAGATGAAGTGGGAGAAGTAGTGAAGGACCATGGCTTAAACAGCAGGTCTCAGCTTTCACTCTGAGTGAGATGAGCTATTGGAGCAGTTTGAGCAGAAGAGTGATATGGTCTGACTTCTGTTTCAGCAGTGTCTCTGGCTGCTATGTTACGAATAGGCTGAAGAGAGGCTTAGGCAGCAAAGCAGGGAGACCAAATAGGTGGCTCCTGCACTAATCTGGTCAGGATGATGATGAATAGAATGGTAGCAGTGGAGATGTGAAAAGTGGTCAGATTCTAGATACGTTTTGAAGGTAGAGCTGACAGGGTCTCCTGATGTGTTGAATGTGGGATGTGAGAAAAAGGGGCAGCTAAATTTTTGACCGAAGCAACTAGAAGAATGAAGTTGCTGTTGCCAGAGGTAAGGAAACTGCAGAGGAACAGATTTCCTCAATTAGCTAAAATTCACGGCCTCTCTTACAAGATGGTTAAAAATGAAGGCAGTAGCAGGGAGAAGGGAAATCCTGGGCTGGAAACAGTCCTGTCACGTATACCCAGTGTTATCCCACTATTTGCTGCTTTGATTTTCAGATAGTTTGCATGAGACACAGCCCCCTGATTCAACATAGTCGCTGTCCGTGATTGGATAAGAACCCTCAAATCTGATGTAACAGTCTACATGGTGGGCCCTGAACATGACTTGCCTAGGACATATCTTTGTATTCATGACCAGACTTCCTGTTAACAGAACTAGTACGCTTAGATGCTAAATATTCCTGTGGAGTCTTAAGTGTTCTATGCTCCTTTAATGTGGCTTAAAAAATTGTGATCCTCACATATCAAAGACTTTGTTTTGTCTTCTATCACCATATACTTATCATAATGACTTCAGAATTAGGCTTGATAGGAATCTAGCAATATAATCGCTTGCTTTATAAATGTTACACTCATTTGTTGGTAAAATACCTTATATGTGTGTGAGGTTCCTCAAGGGTAATTTTTTAACATAATGAAGTGATGTTAATGCTTTTGGATTTTGTTTTTACATCTAGAAAATTCACCCAAACAAGAAGCTGGAATTAGTGAGGGTCAAGGAACAGCAGGGGAAGAGGAAGAGAAGAAAAAACAAAAGAGAGGTGAGACGTGAATCCATGATTTGATTTACACAAACATACCCTCCCTCTGCTTGAAGAAATAAGAAAGGAAAGCATTCCCAAAGTGAATAACATCTGCCTGTTACTGCAATTCTGTGTGAATACCACACAGAGGGATACAGGACCATGTTCTCAGGGTGACTGGATTTCGTATGAATCGGGCTTTATCAGTAAATTGGATCTAAGAAAATATGCTTCATTTGCCATATATATACATAAAAAACATCCAGCCAGCTTGTTTATGACTTAACAACTTTGTTACCTTATTAAAAGACCTGTGTATTCTATTTAATTAGAGTGAGGACACTTAAAAAGGATTTTGCTCTCTCATTACTTCTGTCAGCCCGGTTGAATTTTTCTTTTTACAGCAGGTAGGCATACCTGTTTACCGCTCCTCCTTCTCACGTGAATTCCTCGTGCCCTGGATCGTGTCCCCACCTGTTTCTTCTTCCTGAGTTAATTCTCCCCTGTGACTAAAATGAGCTTATAAATATATTTTAGGACTTCGCATTAAAAAAAAAAAAAATTCCCCCAAGAGCTCATATCTTTCTTTGCCCTATTCTCCTCCCCCTTCCCTTCTTAGCCAGACTTCCTTAATAAGACTAGACTTACTATCCCCCTTTCAGTTCGGCCATTGAGTCTTTGCTCCTCAGTCCATCCTAACCTGACTTTCATGCCACTGAAACTCCTCTGACAAGGGTCACGACTGGCTAGGTGACTGCCCAGTGGTAAGAGCATCTCACCTGAGCCCTCCCTGCTTGAAGTGTTGTGCTTCCTCCCTTGTTCTCCTTTCACTGCTCCTCAGCCTTCTGTGCAGACTTCTCTTCTCCCTTGTGTCCCTTAAAACTTGGTGTTTCCCAGGATTCTGTCCTGGGCCCACTTGCCTTCTCATTCTGCCTGTCCTCCCTGGATGATTCTTCCACATCCTTCTGCCACCGCTCTACGCTTACAGTACCCACATTTATGTCTCTAGTCCTGGCCCATGGCTCTACACTAGAAATGCGCATATGGTCTCACAGGTGCTTCAAACACAGCACTTCCAAAGTAAACTTACTAAGTCCCAAATCTGCATCTTCTGTTTTCTTCACTTTGGTTATTAACGGCACGGTTTATCCAGTCATCTGAGCCAGAAACCTGAGACCCGTCTTAGATTCTTTCTTTTTGACCCTCTTAATCAGTTCTAAATTCTGTCATTTCTTCTCCTTCCTCTGTTTATCCTGTGCCTAGTGGCCATTACTGTTGCCACTGCTTTATTCAGATTTTGATTAAGTTCTGCCTGAACTAATGTAGGAGCCTCATCAGTGGCCTCTCTACCATTGCTCTTCACAGACCCACCGTCCACACTGCATGGTGATCTTGACAAAACATAAATCAGTAATTTCACTCCTGCATAGTCAGTTGTTCACTGGCTTCTCTTTGCAATATAAAATGACAGAGCTTGTGCTATTCCTTAAATTGCTGGTATATAATCTTTGCTTTTCTGGCTTCCTTTCTTACATATCCATACGCTTCCTTCATCAACACAAGTGTATTTGCAGCCAGTTAAGCCGACTGTGCTCTTTTCCCCGTTGGGGCCAGGTGTGCAGTGGTTGCAACCAGTAGCCTCCTTGGTAGTGTATGCAGCCTGTTGGCTGTATGGGTTGCCCTAAGGGATCTTGGAGACAGCCCTTTCCAATGGACATTCACGTCTGGCATGCTGTCCCCAGTCTAGGCTCCAGGTAGATACGCGTGGTGCCTTTGGAAAGTCTCAGGGCACAGTGGCCAGGGTCCACTTTGGCCACATTGGCCAAGTGATGTCCATCCGCACCAGGTTGCAGAACAAGGAGTATGTGATTGAGGCCCTATGCAGGGCCAAGTTCAAGTTCACTGGCTGCCAGAAGATCCACGTCTCCAAGAATTGGGGATTTACTAAGTTTAATGTGGGTGAATTTGAAAACATGGTGGCAGAAAAACGGTCCATCCTGGATGGCTGTGGGGGGTCAAATAGATGCCTAGTCGTGGCCCCTGGACAGATGGCGGGCCCTGCGTTCCTGAGCGCCATTGTCCCCTCCTCACGCCCACCAGTAAATCCCACTTTCCTGTCACACACACACACGACGACAAGTGTAGTTCTCAAATATATGCCCTTTCTTGACTCTGTACTTGTTTCCCTTTCCTGGAATATCCTTTTTATATCTGCCCAGCCCTTCTCCCTTCAAATGGACCATTTCTTATTCTGCAAACACTTAGATGCCTCTTCCTCTAGGAAACGTGTGCTGTCCTCTGGAAGCAGAGTTAGCCATTCTCTGCAAAGCTTGTGGTAGTGCCATATTCGTGGATCCTGTTACAGTATATATCAGGTTGCTGTACTTATTTAACTTTTTGTTTCCCTGCACTAGACTGAGAGACCCTGGAGGGCAGCGACTGTGTTCTTCTTCTGTTCATCTTTGTGTCCTCAGCCCTTAGTGCAGTGCATGGCACATACTACTTAATAACTATGGATTGAATGAATACTCATACATGTGTTTATTAATTTTGTATTAGAAAAAGACACTTTATTTATTTATTTTGCGGTACGCGGGCCTCTCACTGTTGTGGCCTCTCCCGTTGGGGAGAACAGGCTCCGGATGCGCAGGCTCAGTGGCCATGGCTCACGGGCCCAGTCGCTCCGTGGCATGTGGGATCTTACCGGACCGGGGCACGAACCCGTGTCCCCTGCATCGGCAGGCGGACTCTCAACCACTGCGCCACCAGGGAAGCCCAGAAAAAGACACTTTAGAAATTAGTATTTCATACCTTTTGAAAATTAATAAATTTAGAGACAGTATTCTCTATTTATGATAAGAACAGAACAACTAATCCTGAGCTCTTTCTTAATAAATAAAGGTGGAAGGGGTCAAATAAAACAAAAAAAGAAGACTGTACCACAAAAGGTTACGATAGCCAAAATTCCCAGAGCAAAGAAGAAATATGTAACAAGAGTGTGTGGCCTTGCAACTTTTGGTGAGTCCAAGCTTAAGTATGTTTAAAATGTGTGAACTACGTTCATTCATTTCGTTCTCTTTTTAATCTAGTATTATGAAAATTTTACAGTTCTGTTTTTTGCTAAGAAGATAGAAGATGAGATTTTGCATTTCTAACTATAGGATCTAAATCAAATTTTGAAGCAACTTAAAAATCTTTTGCACAGGGGACTGGTTTAACTTTTTCCTTTCCAGAATTTCTGTTTGGGCTCGTTTTATGTAGAATGAGGAGGGCTGGATAGGTTTCCCTGTGAAGTCTACCAGCACTGCTCCTTGTTCCCTGCAGTCTCGGTAGCCAAATGGTTGCAAAATGACCTATCCCTTCTGGGATGACAGCAGAGGGTGAGGGAAGGTGGTTAGTGGCAGAATGTCCTGCTTCAGAGCCCCTTCAGTTCCTGGAAGATTTGAATGAATAGTGAAACCACGGTGATTAGGTTCCTTCATTTGACAACATGGAATGAAAAACAGTTACTAGACCACGTCATAAATATTAGGCTTGTTTCTCTGCTGTAAATTTTTCTTCTGTAAAAAGGGATAACCAAAAGAACTTCATATACTTGGAAGTGTATATGTAATGTTGGAATTAATGTGTTCCTGGATTTATTTTGGTCTTACTGTATGAGTTAGGAATAGTGTGGATGATCTTATTTTTATGTACTGAGGCTTTATTTGACCTTAAAAATATAAGTTGAATTGTTAAGATGACTGCCTATGGGTAGTTTGTAATTATTGTTCTGAAAGGAACATGAAATCCATTAACACAATCTGTTCTATGAATTTAGAATGCAGATTAAATTTCAAGATGGAAAAATATCTTTGACATATGATTCCAATTATAGTCTTGCTATTTCTTTTTTTAAAATAACAGAAATCGATCTTAAAGAAGCACAAAGGTTTTTTGCTCAGAAATTCTCCTGTGGTGCCTCAGTAACAGGGGAGGATGAAATCATCATTCAGGGAGACTTTACAGATGACATAATTGATGTCATTCAGGAAAAATGGCCAGAAGTGAGTATTTGGAACATATGCATCTATAGAAATAAGTTATTAAAGCAAGTTCCTTCTGTGTTAGTTGATAACCACAACTCATGAAATGTAATTTTTATTTTACAGGTGGATGATGATAGCATTGAAGATCTTGGAGAAGTGAAGAAGTGATTTTGAAAAGTTGTCTGTATTTAAAGATCTGAACTGATTGTTGATATGGCCAAAGGGAGAGAGGCCTTTTAAAATATATATATATATATATATATATATATATATATATATATATATATATATATTTATGCTACAGTAAAACTGTAGCCTACCCTCACCCTTGGCATTTTCACTGTTCTGTACAGGGCTGCTTGTTTTTTTTTTGTTGTTGTTGCCAAAGTCTGATAAACAGGAGAGACTGTCATGCTTATGCATGAAATAGAATTTAGTCAAATAAAAAATTTTGGTCATTTGGTACTGACTTTTCTCTTTCTTTTTAACTTTTTATTTTTGGAAAAATTAGACTTTCTGTGGAAAGCTTTTCTGTTGATTATTTTTAAATAATCATGATTTTATCAAATCATGATTTTTTTTTTTTTTTTTGGTTGTTAAGCTGAGTGATACTTTGAAGAATTTGAATTTGGCTTCATCACCAGTAATAACTGTCTCCTTGCTTCTTTGGTGTGATAGTTTTGAGATGCTTGAGCATCTTATGGATCTGTGGTTGAATTTGCTTCATTGTCACCAACCAAGTTCACTTTGTGGGCCTATTAACATATTGTTGGTAACAGTTGATCAAGCTATTCTGGAGATTATCTGGTAAAGTATATTAAAAGCCTTAAAACCATCTGCACTGTTTGACCCACTTCTTGACATTATCCTAAAGATACAATGTCTTGCTTAAAACTATGGATGAAGGTGTTCATCAAAGTGCTACTCATAATATAAAAAAATTGCAAATGATAAAGATGAACAATTGGGAAATGGTTAAAGAAATGATGGTGTGTCATATGGTAGAATATTTGCATATATTTTAAGTTATTTTCTAAGAATACTTGGAAAGGTGTTTGATAATGTTAAGTAGGAGGTCAGACCCCCAAATCCACTTTATACATTATTTTCATCATTGTTTTGGGTGGAGAGGCATCCAGAGAGGCGGAGTTCTTTTTCTGGCTATAAATTTATGTAAAATTCTCCTAACCATTTGAAAATAATACACACCATTGCTCAATATAGTCTGGGAAATAGCAGTTAAAATGTGTTTTTCTTACAAGAGAAACAGTGACAGTGAATCTTAATGAGTACATTAAATGAATTTAAAATCTGTTTTTATAAAGGTCTTATGTCAGGTGCTACAAACTAAAAAGAAGACTCATGGTATTTTAAATTGCTATAGACACCTTTAAGAAACTTAGAACCCATTGTTTATTGCCATGCAAATTGCAATCTTAAATGAATTAGTGGGTTTTTAAATAGTTGAAATCTTAGAATGTATAATAAAGATGTAAATTAAGAAAATGAAATTCTGCATTAACTGTGAATTTAGCTAAATAAAATTATCTGATGAAGCAAATTTAGCCATCAAAACCATTTGGTATGTGGTTATGTGTGTATTCTGTTGGTGCTGGAAGATGTCTTTGTGCTTGTATCAACACGTGTGACTTCATGTAAAGATTCCTAATGTTCACAGTTCTTGGCAAATGCAGTTTCAGTCCATATATAGCCAGCAGTGGATGGTACTGCAGGAAAATGCAGGATTAAAATCGTCCTTGTGTATAATATGTGTGAATCTTTTTCTTTGACCTGAAATTTAAAATGCAAGAGTTTAATCTCTAATTAAAATGTGTAGTTCAGGGGGTGTTCCCTGGTGGTCCACTGGTTAGGGTTTGGCGCTTTGATTGCTGTGGCCCGGGTTCAATCCTTTGTCGGGGAACTAAGATCCCACAAGCTGCGTGACGTGGCCAAAAAATATATAATATATATACATATGTATTCAAGGATTGAGTTTAATTCATACATTCTGTGTATGTATTATGTAAATGCTTTTACAATCTAGTATTTTTAGCAAAAGAATACTAACCTTTAAATAGCCTTATCATAATATGTAAGAGATTTGCAAAGATTAAGCTGGCAACTTCAAATACAAATAAAGGTTTTTTTTTTATTTTAACAATAGATTTTATTTAACACGGTATACCCCAAATATTATTATTTCAACATGACAAAGTTTTGATATGTAGTATTTTATTCATTAAAAAAAATAGATGCTGGCAACATGGGATTTTAAATTCCTTTTTAGTTATTAAATAGAAGCCCCAGTAAATCAGCTGTCACTTAAGGTGTAATCCATGGTAGCTTTCTCGCTCTTAAAGATAAGTTACAATTTTTAAAAAATGAATTCTACCTTTTAGGTTTTTGGGGTTTAAAAATTTTTTTTTATTTTTGGCTGCGTTGGGTCTTCGTCTTCGTTGCTGTGCCCCGGCTTTCTCTAGTTGCAGCGAGCGGGGGCTACTCTTCGCTACGGCTTCTCATTGTGGTGGCTTCTCTTGTTGCAGAGCACGGGCTCTAGGTGCACGGGCTTCCATAGTTGTGGCATGTGGGCTCAGTAGTTGTGGCTCGTGGGCTCTAGAGCGCATGCTCAGAGTTGTGGCACACGGGCTTAGTTGCTCCACAGCACCTGGGATCATCCCAGACCAGCGGTCGAATCCATGTCTCCTGCACTGGCAGGTGGATTATTAACCACTGCGCCACCAGGGAAGTTCCTGCTCTTTTGATTTTTAAATTATAAGGTATTGTCTTGTTGGTTCTCCTGAACATGAGCCTGTCCTAAGGAGGTGTCACCCAAATCAGTAAAGCTTCAAGGTAAGAAATTTTAAATTTGTTTTTCCATGTTCAGATTGTCTTTTATGAACACAAGGGCACGTTTTGCTAATTCACAGTCAACCAAAAAGGAAAGGTGAAATACTATTAAGACTTTAGTAATTTGTCTTGCCAGAAATGCCATCTTATGGGTTAAGCAGTAGCGGGTGAGTGACCAGGGGTTAAATACGATAAGCATTATTTTTTTCATAGTCCCTCTATAACGAAGAGTAAAAGGGGGAAGAAGGAGTGACTATGAAACAACACGAGAAAAAAGCTTAGCTTCAACTCAATGTGGTAAATATTGTCACGATAAAGTGTCAAGGTTCTTGCCCCACGGGGCGCATGTCCACCTCCCCCACGTGGGACAGCACTCCCATTGAGTCAATCTGCCTTCGTAAATATGGTGACCCTAATTAAATCAATCATCTTTCTTAATGCATGCCCTGAGACGTAAGAAGGCAGATTGATTTAATGGGGGCCAGGAAATCTAAGGTGTTTGATTGGTTTAATGAACGCCAAGAGATTTATGAAGGACGATTGATTTAGTGGGGGGTCACGATATTTAAGGGAGTCGGTTTAATCAACGAGAACCACGTGACTCATGGAGACTGATTTAATCAGTGATGGTCACGTGATTCGAGGGCTGGGTTAACGTGGGAGTCACGTGATAAATGGTGCTGATTGACTCAATGGGAGTCACCTGATGTATGGGGCCGATTTAACAATAGGAATCACGGGAGCCATGGGGCTGATTAAATCAGCTCGGGCACACCCCCAAGGGGGACAGCACCCTCCCCGGCTGTACGCCAGGTGGTGCATGTCCATCTTAAGTGGGGCACGTCCACGCAAGGGGTGCAGTCCACCCCAAAAGGTACATCATCGTCATTTGATGTACCCCAATGGGTGCACGTCCACCCCAAGGGGTACATCACCATCATTTAACAAAAGAGCTACATCGAGTCAAAAAAAAAACCTTTTTAATTTTTTTTCTCTCTTTTTTCAACTGTGATTCTCAGTTTAGAGCTGTCTGCTGGGATGGCCAGCAACTGACTATTAACTACCAGGGGGGGCGTCTGCCTCCATCTGTTGTTTGAATGCCAGGAAGTGTTCTTCTTGCCCGATGTACACAGCAGCCAGAGCAACCGCGCTCACAGTTTAGGAGGGAAAGAGGGAAATAAGTAAGCGAGCACATGGTCACACGCCAGGGCGATAGGGCAGAAACAGCCCTTCATTTGCTCCATCATTCCCAGGGTCATGGTGAAGAACGGTTCTTTGCAGGCCGGGATAATGGCTTTTACATCTCCAGGTAAACCATTCGAGAGCCCTCAGGCCCGGATTTGGAAGAACAAAACGCCAGGAGGGGGGCGGGGGCCGCGCCCGACGAGGCCGAGTGGGAACCGGCCTCCTGCGGGGTCTTGGCGGCCGCCGAGGTGTCGCGAGAGCCGGGGCTGCCGCTCGGCTACGCCGTAGGCCGAGTGGGCCGGGCGCGTTCTGCGGGGCCGGCGGTTTGGGCGAGTTTGCTTGGGCCAGCGAGGGCGCGCGTCTCCGGGGTCGGGGTTCGCCCCCGCCGCTCCGGATAGGCGCGCCGATGGCGTTTCTAGGGTGACGCTGCGCACACTGACTCTCTCCGGGGGCGGAGGAAACACCTATGAACCTTTCGGCCTCCTTCCTGGCCGGGCGCCAGGTGAGCGGCCGCTGCTCCGCGCTTCCCGTTTCCGCCGTCGCGTCCCGGGGAGAGAGGAGAGCAGACCGCGGGGACGACGTGCGTTGGGGTTATTCAGGAATCGTTTCTGCTTAAAATTTAAAACAATACCCAGGACGCAGAAGGAAAGCGGAGCGTCACATCAGTTTCCTTACCGTAATGAAAATGGGTTGTTCAGCCCAGGCGCAGAGTCGAGTCGCGAGTACTGGGTGCTCACTTTTTAACGATAACGTTGGGCATTTGTCGAGCTGCTTCTCTATATACCTCCTCGCTTCCTGCGCTTCACTTGCTTCACAGTGCCCTGCGAGTGGAGCAGCACTCTAATAAACCGTTTTACCAAAAAGTCTTGAAAGTAAACTTGCCCAAGATTTGGATTTGTCGGTATAGGATCAGATGAACGTGTTTTGCACGCTTGGCCTGTTACTTGTTTCCTATTAGAATACGTGCTCCTTGCCGGCTGCTGTGTCCCCAGCCAACTTGGCGCTCGGTAAATATTTGTTGAATGAGTGAGTGAGTGAAATGGCTTACCAAAGACTGGAATTCAAGTCTTGTGGCTTGGAATCTCTTGACTCCAAATTCCTTTTTCTCTGTTTAGTGAGAAACCGTAACTCACTCGTCATTATTATTTATTTACAAATCTTATTTTTCAGAAAGCAATAATGATGTACATGGGCCTCTGGTGAACTTTAAACTACTGTCTTTAAGGTAGAATTCTTAAAGTAACACTTTTAGTTTTGTTTTTTTTAAATTGAAGTATAGTTGGTTTACAATATTGTGTTAGTTTCGGGTATACAGCATAGTGATTTGGTTTTTGGGTTTTTTTGTTTTGTTTTTTAGTTCTTTATTTCGTAGATGGGGACAGTACCATACTTTGGAATGTGACTTACAATCTTAATAATAAAATATTGATAATACGAGCTAATGTTTGTTGGTCGTTTATGATAGAACAAAATTATTTTAAGGCAAGACAAGAAAAAGTTAACATAAAGTTTTCTCTGTCGTCTGAGCCACTGCTTCCTCCCCTTTGGTGTGTATTGTGCATCTGCATTATACATTAACTAGATCCTTTTAGAAGACGTAGGAATGCCTGCTTGCCAAAAAAAAAAAAAAGGCTATTTTCTCCCGGTGCCAGCAAGGAACTCCTTAGGAGCTAACATTCCTTTCTCAATCCTGTAAGGGGTCACTATGACCCACTACTTGCCTAGTATGCGCAGATCTGCATTGTGTAAAGGTCAATATATTATTTTGATGTATAGCCCTTTGTCTTGAAAGTGTTTGTGACTGTGTTTTGACCTCTTACAGGTAGAACAGTTCTCAGAGCTTTCTGAAAGACTGTCTCCCAGGTTATAATCTTCAGCTTGGCTCAAATAAAAATTTCCACTTCTTTCTTAGCTTGACTATTGATTAATTTTTAATGACACTTACAATGGTGCCAAGTACTGTGAAGTGCTTTACAGAGATTATCTTGCTTAATCCACACAACTCTAAGAAGTTAAAATGCTGCTATTACCATTTTACAGACAAAGAAATTAAGGCTTAAGGACATTAAGTAACTTACCCAAGGTCTTAGAGCCACTAAGTGGCTAATTCTGGATTCCAGCTTAGGTCAGACCAACTTCACAGCACTAGACTTTAAAATGATGTATGCTTAAAAGGAGTTATCGTAGATAATTTTGTTAGGCATGAAAATGGCATCATGGTTATATAAAAACGTTCATTTTTAGAGATGCATACTAAAGTATCTAAGAGTAAAAAGTATTTTTTATCAACAACAAAAAGAAAAAGGAAAATTGAAACAGATGTGGCAAAATCTTGATAGTGGTAAGAAAGACCTAGGTACTGAGCAAATGGGAGTCTATTGTACTATTCTCTTGTCTTCTGTGTATATTTGAAATATTTCCTTTACAAAATTTGTTTTTAAGTAGGTATGTTGAGTTTGGATCAGTTACATTTAAACAGTAATTACTTCCTGTTTCCCTTTACTTGACTGCCGTAGAATTTCTGGGGCAAGCTGAGGGATAATATTGTTGATTGATACAAGGAGGGGGTTGACAGCAAAGGAAAAAAAACGCAGAAATGGGTTTATTTGTGATTAACCAATGGAGGTTTTACAAATGGTCCCACTCTTTAAGAGCGGTGTAAATGGTACGACAGAAAGTGAGAGAGGCCGAGTACAGTAGGTGTGAACTTGCTTTAAATATACATAATTTTGATGTCATGTTATAATCAGTGAATAAAACGCAATTAATTTAACTACCTTGAATTGGCAGCAAAAGAAGATATAATTGTTTGGAAAATATGCTTTGGCCGATTTATGTTGATTAGTTTTATCCTGACGTGAAGCCACTTTCTGTGTTTAGAACATTGGGTCAGAAGTTGAGATTTCCACTATCGAGAAACAACGGAGAGAGCTACAGCTGCTCATTGGAGAATTAAAAGATCGAGATAGAGAGCTCAATGAGATGGTTGCAGTACATCAAAGACAACTTCTTTCATGGGAAGAGGATCAGCAGAAAGTGTTGACTTTGGAAGAACGTTGCAGCAAATTAGAAGGTCAGACATATATGCAGCAGCATCTGTCATGCACTTGTACATGCCAACACGTTAAAAAGGCTCAAGGGAAAGATAGGAACATCTCAACACAATCCCTGCTGCACTGGAGTTTATTTTATTATTTATTTATTTATTTATTTTTGGCTGAGTTGGGTCTTTGTTGCTGCATGCAGGCTGTCTCTAGTTGCGGCGAGCGGGGGCTACTCTTGGTTGCCGTGTGCCAGCTTCTCATTGCGGTGGCTTCTCTTGTTGTGGAGCATGGGCTCTAGAGCGCAGGCTCAGTAGTTGTGGCGCACGGGCTTCGTTGCTCCGCGGCATGTGGGATCTTCCCGGACCAGGGCTCGAACCCGTGTCCCCTGCATTGGCAGGCGGATTCTTAACCACTGTACCACCAGGGAAGTCCCTGGAGTTTATTTTAATTGAAGATAGGAAGACATCATGAACACTCACAGCAGAACAAACACAATGTGAATTAAAGTAGGGCAAGCGAAGTACTTAACTGTAGAAAGAGGGCTGGGCAGCTTCAGTCAACATTGAGTGTCAAGAGTGAACCTGAAGGAAATTAGTTTTGAGTTAAAGTATGAATGAAGATGCCACAGAACTGGCCATTTCTCTTGAACTGACTCAAAGATTTTAAACTTGGTATTGAACTTGATCTCAAATACCTAAAATAGTCATCTTTTAAAATTAGAACAATCTCAAAAATGGCTTACAAAAATTTCCTTTTGTACCATATTTTAACTATCATCCCTTTCGTGCTGCCCTAAAGTCTGAATGTTCTATTGACACTGCATTAATACTAGAATGTGCTAGAGGGGAAAATACTAGATCTGTTTAATAGAAAGACAACAATATATGGCCTTCTTTTTTACGTATATTACACAAAGGATTCTGTAAATGTGACAATCTAAATATGAGTAATTTTTCCATTTCGTTGATGACCATCTGATTTTATTCTGACCACACCCACCCACATGTAGATACACATAAATGCAGTATTTAATATGATTGTACGTTACTTAAAAACAAGAAAATTCTGGCACAAATATCAAAGGTAGATTAGAGCAGCAGATCTGAGAATTTTGAGAGTAAAAGATTGCTTAGAATCCTTCTGGGAGCAAACCAACTCACTGAGTTAATACAATGAACAATAAATCCACATTGTTAATAATCAAGTTATTTAAAAAAATATGATTGTACGTTAGATGCAATATATCTTATATAATTAATATCTTTTATATAAACATATTAAAGAAAAAGATAACATTATATACAAGCATACCTCATTTTATTGCACTTTGCAGATATTATGATTTTTAGAAATTGAAGGTTTGTGGCAACCCTGTACTGAACAAGTCTATCAGCACCATTTTTCCAACACCGTTTGCTCACTTTGTGTCCCTGTGTTATATTTTGGTAATTCTTGTAATATTTCAAACTTTTTCATTATAATTATATTTGTTTTGGTCATCTGTGATCAGTAACCTTTGATGTTACTGCTACGACTCGCTGAAGGCTCAGATGATGGTTAGCATTTCTTAGCAATAAGTTATTTTTAAATTGAGGTATACACATTGTTTTTTGGACATAATCCTATTGCACACTTAGTAGACTACAATATACTGTAAACATAACTTTCATATGCACTGGGAAACCAACATATTTGTGTGACTTGCTTTATTGTGATATTCATTTTATTGCGGTGGTTTGGAACTGAACCTGCAATATCTCTGAGGTCTGCCTCGGAGATAACCATCAGTATAAGCAAGACACCTGAATAGGCATTTCATGGAACACTGCATGGCCAATAAATGTACAAAAAAGTTCTCATTCTCATTAGCAATTAGGGAAATGTAAATTAAGACCATAATGAGACCTTTTTATACTTACCAGACTGGCAAAAAATATCAGGTATTGGTAAAAGTGTGGAGCAAGGGAAGGCTCATTCACTGCTGGTGGGCGTGTCAGCTGGTACAGCTACTTTGGAAAATCATTTGACAGTTCTGGTAAAGTTGAAGATATACATAGCTGTGGCCCAGCATTTCCACTTCTAGGAAATCCACTCACCCTTCAATATGCACATGAATTACCTAAGGATCTTGTTAATATGTAGATGGTGATACAATAGGTCTGTGTATCTAACAAGGTCCCCGGTGATGTCCCTGTTGCTGGTCCAAGGGCCACATTTTGAGTATCGAGGCTCTAGAGGAACTCCTGCAAAAGCACCAAGATGCTTGTAGGAGAATATTTAGAGCAGCAAAGTGGAAACAGTCCAAATGACCACCAGTAGTAGAATGTATAAATACATTTTGGCATGATCATATAATGATATTATACAGCAATGACAGTACACAAACAGGAGTTACCTACAGCCACATGGATACATCTCAGGATCATAATCTTTTTTTTTTTTCGTCTGTGCTAGGTAGCTTGTGGGATCTTAGTTGCCCAACCAGGGATCGAACCCAGGTCCTTGGCAGTGAAACCGTGGAGTCCTAACCACTGGGCCACCAGGGAATTGCCAGGATCATAATCTTGAGCAAAAAAAGCAAACAGAAGAATTCATAGAGTACAATTCCATTTACATATGGTTCAAATTAAACTATTCTTAGGGATGTGGTCATAGATAGTAAAACTATAATAAAAAACAAGGAAATGAGTAAGATCAGGACGGTGGTTAGGAAGGTGGGAAACTGGAGAGATTGTGTTCAGGAAGTGACATACAGGGCCTTCTGGGTTGCTGCTGGTGTTCTGTTTCTTGACTGAGGTACAGTATTGTGCATTTCGTAATAAAAACTTTTAAAAGAAGTATTAACCTTTAACCATGTGTTTTGAAAATAATGCATTTTCAGCTTCAAATCTGACCACAAGTAAGTTATTGATGAAATCTCCCTCAGGTGAACTACATAAAAGAACTGAAATAATCAGGTCACTCACAAAGAAGGTAAAAACCCTTGAATCGAATCAAATTGAATGCCAAAGTACTCTTCAAAAGACTCAACTACAGCTTCAAGAAATGGCCCAAAAGGCAACTCATTCCACTCTCCTCTCTGAAGACCTTGAGGTTGGTTTTAAGATAAGCTTCCCTAGCCCAAATTCTGTTTGTGTTTCAGTTATTGAAAAATTAGATTTAAATATTTCCATTAAAAATGCATGTGCGTGTGTATGAAAGTATATCCATCCATCCATCATCATAGTTTTGTGTTTATTGTGGGGCTTTGGTTAGCTGCCAGTGCTATCTTGTCTTGGAGATGAAGCTTCATTACAGCCCTTTTCTAACTGTTAAGCCATCTGTTTGGTAGCATCTATCATTTTATCAACAATGAGTTATTTTAGAAAGCCTTTCTCAGATTCTGAGATCCATATCATCAAGTAGCTTCAAATTATGCTTTCTGAATAACTGTCTAATCTGATGAAACAAATATCTATATCACGTTAGTGGCATATTGGGAATAAAATCTGTAAAAGTGATTTTTCAGTTTTCATTTCTAGCTGGTGAGTCATCAGATATCTTTTGAACTCATGCTTTTTGAGAGACGCAGTGAGAAAGCCTTTTTTGTTGTTCTTACAGCCTTCATATTCTTGTTTCATATGATATCAGTATAGATCTTGGTAATATAGTGAGTCTTAATAACTCATAATAATTGTATAGATTTTATGTCTAAAATTTCAGATTACTCTTCTAGACAGTTTCTAGCTATAAAATAAGTGAAAACTATTCTGGAATCTCTTGATATGTTGAATTAAAAAATGGAAGCGTGTTAGTCAGCTTGGGCTGCCATCACAAAGTACCACAGACTGGGCAGAAATTTCTTTCCTCACCGTTCTGTAGGTTAGAAGTCCAAGATCAAGGTGCTGGCCTGGTCGGTTTCTGGTGAGGGCTCTCTTCTTGGCTTGTAAACGGTCACCTTCTTACTGTGTCCTGTGGCAGGGAGAGAGACAGTACATGAGCAAGCTCTCCGGTGTCTTTTCTTATGAGGGCACTGATCCCATCATGAGGGCCCCACTCTCATGACCTCATCTAAACGTAATTACTTCTCAAAGGCTCCACCCCCAAACACCATCACATTAGAGGTTAGGGCTTCATAGGGCTTCAACATGTGCATTTGGGCGGGGGGTGCAATTCAGTCCATAGCAGGAAGATTTTTTTTTTTAAATTAATAAACTTTATTTTTTAGAGCAGTTTTAGGTGCATAGCAAAATTGGGTGGAATGTACAGAGATTTCTCATAGACCCTGCCCCCTCCCCCAGCCAGCCTCCTTCACTGTGGACATTCTGCATCACAGCAGTACACTTGTTGCAATCAGTGACTCTACACTGACACATCATTGCCACCCAAAGTCCATAGCGTACATTAGGGTTCACTCTTGGTGGTGTACGTTCTGTGGGTTTTGACGAATAATGACCTGCATCCACCACTGTAATGTCGTCCAGAAGTAGTTTCACTGCCCTGAAAACCCTCTCTGCTCCGCTCCCTCCTCCTCTGCCACAACCCCTGGCAACCATTGATCTCTTCACCGTCTCCAGAGTTTTGCCTTTTCCATAATGTCATAGAGTTGGAATCATACGATATGTAGCCTTTTCAGATTGGCTTCTTTCACTTAGTAACATGCATTTAAGGTTCCTCCATGAAGATCTCTTTTAAAAAGCCTGATTATTCTTTTTTTCCCAACCAATAAGCGCATTATGTACACAATAATTATATCAAATCTAGATCTCTGGGTAAAAAAAAAAAAAAAAACCCTGATAAGTGGGAATACCCCAATATGAAGTTATTTCAACATAAAGATGCACAAAAGTTCATTAATGCTACTTTATTTCAGCAAAGCAAGTCTCTTGCTAATTCTTGCCAACCTGGAAGTATTCATTAAAGACCATTAGGAAGTAGACATGTTTATAAACGTAACTGATAGAACTCAGTAGGGCAAAACTCAAGTACTGAGAAGATGCTGGGGATAATGGGGAAATAGATATTTGTGTTCCTTTTTGATGACTGCTTACTTAGCCCACTTTGTTACTAAAAAAGCTAAGCAGAGAAAAAACAAAACAGAAGAATGAGCACAGATTGTGGCTGGTGAGAGTGATGAAAGCTTTTAAATGACTCAATTAGTATTTTGTGTTGTCCCTCATAGGCTAGAAACAAAAATCTCAGCAACACATTAGTGGAACTTTCTGCTCAAGTGGGACAATTGCAAGCTCGAGAACAGGCTCTCACCACCATGATAAAGCTGAAGGTAATTCAGAATCACGATACTTTCGCTTGCCAGGCACTTTGTAGTTGATAGAGTATAGCAATGTACATTAAGTTACTGAAGTCCCACAGCGACTCAGATAGGTTGAGCTATCAATGTTGCTCTATTTATTTATTTACTTATTTATTTACTTTACTTACTTATTTACGTATGTATGTATGTATGTACGTATGGTATGTGGGCCTCTCACTGCTGTGGCCCTTCCCGTTGCGGAGCACAGGCTCCAGACGCGCAGGCTCAGCGGCCATGCCTCACGGGCCCAGCCACTCCGCGGCATGTGGGATCTTCCCGGACCGGGGCACGAACCTGTGTCCCCTGCATCGGCAGGCAGACTCTCAACCAACCACTGCGCCACCAGGGAAGCCCTGCTCTCTTTTTTTAAATTCTGGTTTTAGCAATGAGGGAAACAAGTTTAAAATGATGCCCCCAAGGCACTGAGGAGGCAGAACTGCACTGTGGGTCTCTGTCTCCAAGGCCCATTCCAGGGTCCAGCATGCCTGCATTCAGCTGGTTTCTTCTGAGGTATCCATTACTGGGTCTCATAAAGTCATTAGCAATCAAATTACTTGTTAATATGTTTTTTTTTAATTAATTTATTTTTGGCTGTGTTGGGTCTTCATTGCTGCGCACGGGCTTTCTCTAGTTGGGGCAAGCGGGGGCTACTCTTCGTTGTGGTGCACAGACTTCTCATTGCAGTGGCTTCTCTTGTTGCAGAGCACGGGCTCTAGGTGCGCAGGCTTCAGTAGTTGCAGCGTGCAGGCTCAGTAGTTGTGGCTCTCAGGCTCTAGAGTGCGGGCTCAGTAGTTGTGGTGCACAGGCATAGTTGCTCCGCAGCATGTGGGATCTTCCCAGACCAGGACTCGAACCTGTGTCCCCTGCATTGGCAGGTGGATTCTTAACCACTGCGCCACCAGGGAAGCCCATTAATATGTTTTTAATTGAGGAGAAAACTTAGCAGTCAAGTAGTTGATGTAGTCACTAACATGCCATAAACAGTGATGGATAAAATCTCTTCTATGTGGTAACACATGTGTTGGACAGCACATGACTAGAGGAGTGATTCTGGTATAATGGGACACTCATGCTAATTCATATGTGATTTTTCCCAGCACATAAATGTTTTTGAGTGATCAGGGACAAGCTTTCATAAAATTAAAAAGAAAATATTAAAATCTATAGAATTGTCTTTAATCAAGTAGTGACCAGTTTCCTGGCTTCAGCAACCCCTACAGTGTCCATCATAGCAAACTCCTGGTGAAGCTGAAAAGGATTGCCTGACTGATGTGTCAGCAATGGCATTTGCTAAACTGTGTTCTTGTACTTAACAGGACTACTGTTTCTTTGCTACTGGTCTGATCACAGAGTTCCATCGGTTTTTGAATGGTCTGCTCAAACCCTATTTTTCCCATAAGTCCTAATGTGAGGTGTGCAGACTGTGAAGTATTTTAGGAACGCTTATAGGATGCTATCGCAGAAACCTTTGTCCTTAAGCAAAGGTAAAACCTGCTAGTAATAGTTATTCCACATGAGTGGGGGGGGGAGTACTTTTGCATATTATTTTTATACTTTCAGGTGTTACTTGAATTGCTTTTCAACAAGCACATAGATACCTTTTATGTAATTAAAACAACCATCTCAACAATAAGGGGTTCTGAATTGGGTAGGTTTGGGATAAGGTCTTGGCGTCTGTCATTTTAACAAGCTGAAAAGAAGGAGAGGAAGGAGGGCCTATGGGATTTATCTGTAATGCAGAGAATAAGCCCCCTCAAGGGCCACCAGCCTTCCTATTGCTATTACAGTTTCATAGGTAATCAAATGTTTGCTTCTAAACTTTCTGAGACAGTAAAGTATGGTGGTTCGTGCATGGTTTCAGGGGCAGCCGACTAAGTTCAAATCGGAACTCCATCACTAACCAGTTGTATAACTGTGGCCACTTTACTGTCGGGTCCTCTGTCACGTGGGGAGTAACAATAGTCCCTACCTCAGAGAGTTACCGTGAGGATTAAATGAGGTAACATGTGGAAAGTGCTTGGAATGAAACCGGGTACACAAGGAGATCTTTTTTTTTTTTTTTTTAATTCTTTTTGGGGTATAGTTGATTTACAGTGTTGTGTTAGTTTCAGGTGCGCAGCAAAGTGAATCAGTTATACATATACATATATCTACTCTTTGTTTTTAGATTCTTTTCCCATACAGGTCATTACAGAGTATTGAGTAGAGTTCCCTGTGCTATAGCAGGCTCTTACTCATTCTCTATTTTATATATAGTAGTTTGTATATGTCAATCCCAATGTCCCAATTTATTCCTCTCCCACAATGAGATCTTTTTTTTTTTTTTTTTTTTTTTTGCGGTACGTGGGCCTCTCACTGTTGTGGTCTCTCCCGTTGCGGAGCACAGGCTCCGGATGCGCAGGCTCAGCGGCCATGGCTCATGGGCCCAGCTGCTCCGCGGCATGTGGGATCTTTCCGGACCGGGGCATGAACCCGTGTCCCCTGCATTGGCACGTGGACACTCAACCACTGCGCCACCAGGGAAGCCCCCACAATGAGATCTTATTAAGTGTAGTGTTTTCTTATTGTTTAGTTGGAATTTTAAAATCTTATGTAACAGTTTTCAAATTTGGTTTGTAGGACAAAGATATTATCGAGGCAGTCAATCACATTACTGACTGTTCAGGTAAATTTAAATTGTTAGAGCATGCCTTACGCGATGCTAAGATGGCGGAGACCTGTATTGTGAAAGAAAAGCAAGATTATAAGCAGAAATTGAAGGTACTTAAGATGGAAGTCAATAAGCTAAAAGGTAAGGAAGAGGCATAAATTTAAGCATTTTATCTTGGGAATATATTTCTTCATTTGGGTTCACTTAATCTCATAACTGAGAATAGGTCTGTTGTTAGCTTTAGGTCCTACCCTGAGATGTTCATTTCATTTGTATAGAATTATGCTGCAAGTTTTTGTGTTACAAGATAAATAACAGAGTTGGGGGAAACTGCCTAATGCGTTCTATTTTAAAAATAATCCTGCCTTTGCTGTACCGGTTAGCTATTGCTACTATAAGCTTTGTAACAACCAATGACAGTATCTCAGTGGCATGCAACCACGAGCATTTTGAGAAACTCATGCATCTGGAAGCCACACGGGACTGGGCTGATCTCCGCTGGGCCCAGCTGAGTGGCTCCCCTGGGGCATCTTCTCCTCCCCGGTAGGCTAGCCTGGGCATTTCTTCCCATGGTGAAGGCAGAAGCTTAAGAGAAGCAGAAAGATGGGAGGACCTGTATATACCATCACTTCCCCCTCATTCTGTGGCCAAAGCGAGTCACATGGCTGAACCCAGAGTCAGGCAATCCCCTGTGGGAGGATTTACAAAAAATCGAGGGAGGAATGCAGGGAGGGGTGAGGATTTACCACTACAATACAAACTCCCAGAGTGGCTTTTTGGTGCATGTTTTATTTTGGGGGGAATTCCTTTTGTGTCCTCCTGTTCTGTTTTCATTCTCACAGTAACCCCACAGTTTATTTTTCTACTACTTGAAGTTTTCTAATGAAACGAGGGCTGGGTATGCCAGATAGGTTAGTGCTATGTACTGGAATATGGATCTAGGTGATGGAGTAAAAATTTATATTCGTCTGCAGAGAATGTGGAGGGAGGCCCACTCTTCTCTGGCCTTTCCCCACTGTGGGGCAGGGGAAGCTGTTGGATGGAGGCGCCAACCAGGTCTTAAATCTGAACCCAGACTGTCCCATTTATAAGTGGTCATCACATTAGACACGAAGACTGACTCCTGCTGTGGAACAAGCAAACTTAGAATGACAGAGCCGTGCGATGGTGCGATTGCTCCACCTCTGTCCCTGGGGAAATCCCTCATGAGGCAGGGAGTTGCTGTTCAAATTGTGAAAGGCTATTGGGGCAGGTTTAATTTAAAAAACTCCACCTCCTAAAATCTTGTTCTTATAATGCCCTGACTTGTGGTAAATCATAATTTTGTCTCCATTTGTAGCTTCAGCTAAAATCATAATCATACTATAAGCCCCTTGACAGCAGGGATGGACTCCGTTTTCTCTTTTTTTGGGTCCACAGTTAATAGCACAGCCCCTGGGGTACATTGTAGTCATTCAATAAGTATTTATTGAATGCTGTGTTTACCTAGGTAAGATTTAAAGTAAAAAGAAGTCTGTTCTGTCAACTTTTATGTCTTATTTTATAAAATCAATATTTATTAAAAAAATAAAAGCAGCATCATGGATAGTGGACTAGAGAGTAAGGGAAGGAGACTTATTTAGTTTGGGTGCACTGGGGAGGCGTCTTTGAAGAGAACATTAGAGGTGAAACTTGGATGATGGGAAGAACCAGTCGTGCAAAGATCTGGGCCAGGACCTTCCAGGCAGAAGAAACAGCAAATGCAAAAGCCCTGGTGTGGGTTTTGAGGTTGGGGCCAGTGTAAGGAACAGATTGAAAGGGCAGGGCCAGGCTGTGCAGGTCGTAAGGTAAGGAGTTTGGATTTCCTCCTGAGTGTAGCACAAGGGCTTTTAACAGAGAAGTGACGCCAGCAGATGGCCCTGATTGCTCCGTGGACAGGAGACTGCAAAGGGAGAGGAGGGAGAGGCAGGGTTCGAGCAGGGAGACATTGGAAGCCTTGGCCAGGGTCACTGCTGGGGGTGCAGTGAGATGTTAGATGAGGGACATATTTTGGCTGTAGATCCAACAGGACTTCATATTAATTGGAAGCGGGTGCTGAGGACGTGAGAGGTATTCACAGTGTATATTCTTCTAGGAACTAGTATTTATTTGAGGACTTTTTTTCCCCTTCTATTTGTGAAGAGGATCTAAATGAAAAGACAACAGAAAATAATGAACAACGAGAAGAGATCTTTCGCCTCAAGCAAGAGAAAAGTTGCCTGCATGATGAATTGGTTTTTACCGGTAAAAATAGATAATTAGTTTAAGTAACCTGAATGTTCTGCGATACTACCATGATGGGCTAAATGAATTGTACCTCTCTCAAAATACTTTATGTATTTAATTAATTTATTTTAACACCCTTTGAGAAACGAGGAGGGACCAGGCAGGGAATTTTAAAGCTGTTATCGTGCCTCCCAGTTCACTCTGTTTCCTCTTCTGTGAAATGAGGAGGTGCTCTCCCTTCTAGCTTGAGTGCGTGACTATACTAACTCACTAAAAACATAGTACTTGGGCTTAAAAATTCAATAAGAAAAAATCTTATGAGCCAAGTATTTGCAAATACTAGATAAAAATTAGGAATTCAACATTTTTTCAATTTTGCAAATAGATCACCTGTAATTATTACAGTTGGAAAATACTCACGTGTTTTTTTGTTTTTTTTTTTTGTTTTGTTTTGTTTTTATTAGTTTCTGCTTTATAACAAAGTGAATCAGTCATACATATACATCTGTTCCCACATCCCCTCCCTCATGCATCTCCCTCCCTCCCACCCTCCCCATCCCACCCCTCCAGGCGGTCACAAAGCACCGAGCTGATCTCCCTGTGCTCTGCGGCTGCTTCCCACTATCTATCTACCTTACGTTTGGTAGTGTATATATGTCCATGCCTCTCTCTCGCTTTGTCACAGCTTACCCTTCCCCTTCCCCATATCCTCAAGTCCATTCTCAAGTAGGTCTGTGTCTTTATTCCCGTTTTACCCCTAGGTTCTTCATGACATTTTTTTTTTTTTTAATTCCATATATATGTGTTAGCATACGGTATTTGTCTTTCTCTTTCTGACTTACTTCACTCTGTATGACAGACTCTAGGTCTATCCACCTCATTACAAATAGCTCAGTTTCGTTTCTTTTTATGGCTGAGTAATATTCCATTGTATATATGTGCCACATCTTCTTTATCCATTCATCCGATGATGGACACTTAGGTTGTGTCCAGCTCCGGGCTATTGACTCACGTGTTTTGTTACATCAGTACGACCGCAAAATAATAATGTTGGAGATGAATTTTTCATGACTTAAAAGGAAGTTTGTCAATAAGGTGTAACTTAGGCCCCCTTCTGATAAACATAAAAGTGGCACTCCCCACTCTCCCTCACCGCCATGTTCTCCTACACGCTAACCCCAACGCACCCCAGTATGTCAGAGTTTCTAGCCTCTCCTTTCTCTGCTCCCAGCTGAGAATCACTGATATTTAGAGCTTATCCACACATGGCCCTGACAGCCAAGAAGATTTTGTTAGACTTTAATTTTGGTGGTTTGTATGAAGAAAATCATAGGTTTGGAGGTAAAGTTCCAAATAGAAGTTAAATGAACTGGGACTTCCCTGGAGATCCAGTGGTTAGGACTCCGCGCTTCCACTGCAGGGGGCGAGGGTTCGATCCCTGGTCAGGGAACTAAGATCCCGCATGCCGTGTGGTATGGCCAAAAGAAAAAAGAATTTAATTAACTAAGTGAACATGTTTGGGTCTGTACTCATACCTACCCTCAGTGTCCTTCCTGCTAGGAAGAGACTACATTTCTATAAGTTAAAGGGCAGAATACAGTATTATATTACATTTTTTTCAAATAAAATGAAATTCTTAATTTTAATCTCATGTGATTAAAGATTGGGGACATGCAGTTTTCTACCACTAGAGGTCACTATGTCCACTATTTCTAGAATTCCTGCGTCTCAAAGTAATTATGTCTTACGTTGTTACAGATACTTACATAAAGATATACATATATTTGTACATCTGCACAAAGATATACATATATACATATGTTTGTAGCATTACAGTTGAATTCCCGCAATCTTTGGATCGGCATCTGTGTGCCAGGCACTCTGCTAGTGACTAAGAAGCTCATAGGCCCAAAGAGAGTTTAATGCTCTACAGATGCTGTGAATAAAATGCTGTGCGAGGTCAGAGGAAGGAACAACATTTACAGAACATTTTAATAATCTCCTTTTTTTTTTGGCTCATCTGTTTTTACTCATACATTCTATTATGTATTACTAGGTAAAGTATATGTAATTTGTTAGGTAAAACTCTAATAAATCCATTTTGTGAAATATTTTTTTATCCTTTTCTAAACTGATTTCTTTTTTTTTTTTTTTTTTTTGCGGTACGCGGGCCTCTCACTGTTCTGGCCTCTCCCGTTGCGCACGCGCAGGCTCAGCGGCCATGGCTCACGGGCCCAGCCGCTCCGCGGCATGTGGGATCTTCCCGGACCAGGGCATGAACCCGTGTCCCCTGCATCGGCAGGCGGACTCTCAACCACTGCGCCACCAGGGAAGCCCTAAGCTGATTTCTTAAATATCTTTTCAATTCGTACCACTGTCTCAGAACAATTTTTGTGTGTTTAAATTATAAAAGTGAATTAAAGCCTGAAAAGAATTTTTAAAGGCTTGACATAATATGCTATCAGGTGTCATGGCTAAAAATTAACACATTTTATTCAAGGTTGGAAGATGTCTTAAAAATTTACTTTTAAGTTCAAAACTTCTCTTTCCTCTTGTTGAAGATGAAGTTCTTCACATAGGCTTAGAGACATGTTTCATTTGTACGTGTTGCTTATAAGAAGTTTGCAAATAAAACAATGATACTAGTTTACATTTCTGTGGCCCTGCGAGTCCCATAAACAAGGCCCTGTGAGATTGAGTGAAGGTCTCCCAGGCAGTAAAAGGCACAGAAGCTTGATCAGATTTTGGCAGGTCCAGACTTCAGCACCCTTTCCTCTGTGCTGTCTTCCTTAGGCTGCCCGCTCAGACAGGTGTCAGCAGGGTTCCATACCTCTTTGTCTTCAGTGACCAACTTGTGAAATAGGCGGACTCACTCCACTTTGACCCCAGATAACCCAGCCACGTAGGAAAGTATCAGATCTAAGGAAACAATTCTATTTCGTGCAACAGTAGATTATTCTAAAGTCAGATTAAGGCAGTATTGAAATATATTTAAAATTATCCTTGAATGCCAAATAAAGTAGCTGGCTTTTGTTTAGGGGCCGTGCTGTGTCCAAAACAAGTATCTCTGAGTGCCGGGAATGCACCCAGTGTGTGATCATGCTGTTAATGGAAGAGGTGGGTAGAGCTGAGAGCAGCCCGGAGTCCCAGACGCCCTGAGGGCGTCACTTCCACCGGGAAAGAGCTACTGTTTTACTGTTTTCTTTGTGCATAGAGTTGAATTCACATAAACTAAATGCGACTCTACATAAACATTGCAAGTGCACTACTTTTTTTTTTTTTTTTGCGGTACGCAGGCCTCTCACTGTTGTGGCCTCTCCTGTTGTGGAGCACAGGCTCCGGACGTGCAGGCTCAGCGCCCACGGCTCACGGGCCCAGCCGCTCCGCAGCATGTGGGATCTTCCCGGACCGGGGCACGAACCCGTGTCCCCTGCATCGGCAGGCGGACTCTCAACCACTGCGCAACCAGGGAAGCCCCTCAAGTGAACTACTTTTATAGGCTTTTGTTATGGTGTTGACTCACCTAATGCAAAGAAATAAATTCAGGATTGAAGAGACGTAAGTTTTAAACCCGACGCCGTGGCTTTCACTGTGACACGTTCTCAATTCTGTGCACGAGGATTACCTTTAAAAGTAAGATGATGCGGGACTTCCCCGGCAGTCCAGTGGTTAGGACTTTGCCTTCCAACGCAGGGGGTGAGGGTTCGATCCTTGGTCGGGAAGCTAGGATCCCACATGCCTCGTGGCCAAAAGGCCAAGTCATGGAACAGAAGCAATACTGTGGCAAATTCAATAAAGACTTTAAAAATGGTCCACATCGGACTTCCCTGGTGGCACAGTGTTTAAGAATCTGCCTGCCAATGTAAGGGACACGGGTTTGATCCCTGGTCTGGAAAGATGCCACATGCCGCGGAGCAACTAAGCCCGTGAGCCACAGCTACTGAGCCTGCACTCTAGGCCTGCAAGCCACAGCTGCTGAGCCCATGTGCCACAACTACTGAAGCCTGCGTGCCTAGAGCCCGTGCTCCACAACAAGAGAAGCCACCACAATGAGAAGCCCTCACACCGCAACGAAGAGTAGCCCGCTCTCGCCACAACCAGAGAAAAACCCACGTGCAGCAGTGAAGACCCAATGCAGCCCAAAATAAATAAATAAATAAAATTTTTAATGGTCCATATCAAAAAAAATCTTAAAAAAAAAAAGATGATGCTGCAGACCCGTATCCGAAGGGCTGAGCATTAAGTGTGTTTGGCTAGGAGGTGGTGGCTTTCATAGATCCCTGCTCACGCTTTATTCCGCCTGGTCCCCAGTGACCGCCAGCAGACACTTTGCAGAAAAGCTGTCCAGGTAGAGCTGCTGCCTCCAGCAAAGCTCGTGCCTTTGTCCTTAAATGGTTTCTGTGACGCTCCAAATGTAAAGTGATAATAATAAATATTTGTATTCTTTTTCATCCAAGAGAAAAATGACATGTGGAAAAGGTGCTTTGTTAATAAACCATAGAAGTTGTCAATTTTGATTTAGGCTGCACCTGATTTACTCAAAACCGATTCATGTATTAATAATTAGAGGGTCATTTTATGCATTTAGCTTGAACTTCTTATAAAGATAGTGGGTTTTTTTAGGTGAGACATTTATTGTTGATCTATCACTTCTATGTGAATGAAATTATTTCCCCTTAAGCATAATATTAATATTTTTTTCCTGTACAAGTCTTCGTATAGCACTTTAGATCTTTCCTTTCTGGGGGTTCTCATCTGCCAAGTTCTGAAACTTTTTAAAATACTGATTTCTCATACCCCAACTCTAGTAACAGTGAAGTGTCTGCGTTTCAGCAGAATGCTTATGGTCTTTGTAAAAGAATGAAGATTAAAAACAAAAAACAAAAAACCTCTGTTCTGTCTTTTTGTGCTAGAAAATTGAGTGTAATACTATGTATATTAAAGAAAATTCTGAATCTTAATTACCCATCAGGTAAAGAGTTTTCAAGAAAAAGAAAGTCTGTAAAGGAGTGCTGGACTTTCACTAAAATGGAAAGACAGTGCTTCCCTGGTGGCGCAGTGGTTGAGGGTCCGCCTGCCAATGCAGGGGACACGGGTTTGTGCCCTGGTCCGGGAAGATCCCACATGCTGCGGAGCGGCTGGGCCCGTGAGCCATGGCCGCTGAGCCTGTGCATCCGGATGCCCGCGTACCGCAAAAAAAAAAAAAAAAAAAGGAAAGACAAGTTTGTCTACCTATGGAGTCACCTCACAGGTCCACATATCTTCAGTTTTTGCTCAGTGAGAATACAAACAAGTGGCCTGATTGTGAGATTATATCAGACTGACTTACATACTGGTGAAAATAGTGATTTTTTTTTTTTTTTTTTTTTTTTTGCCCCTTGTAATGTGAGTATTTTTTTTGCTGGTAAAGGTAATATGCTGTTTGGATTTTTACAAGGAAAATGCATTTGTTAAGTTACCTGTGTAATGTGAATAAGTAAGTAAAGAATAAAGTAATATGTATCAAATTTAGAGATTTAGAAACCACCCCCTCGAAAAAAAAGAGGAAAATAATTGTCATTAATCCTTCCATCTAAAAAATAACTTAATTTGATACTTCAGTATGCTTGCTCTCAGCCTTTTTCTATGCATATCTACATACAGACACGCACATGTCATTTGAGCAGAGAGTTGGTACAGTTTTGAATACTTTTTTGACTTAACATTAATTATACTGTGAAAGTTTTCAAATTTGGTGAAGGATCTAGTCAGAATCACTGATTAAAGCTCTTTCCAGCCATCCATTTTGCAATTTTAAAATTCAGGAAGGAGGGAAAAAAAGTTAGCCGCGCGTAAAATTGTTGGAAATGAAGAGGTTTGTGTCGATATGGGCTGGTGAAAAACGTTTTAATAATATTTGTTCTTAAATAGTAGAGAGAGAAAAAAGGAAAGACGAGTTACTGGATATCGCAAAGTCAAAGCAAGAACGCCTGAGCGCGGAGCTGCATAATCTGAGACAGGTAGGTTCCCACTTACCCTTCTCTATTAGGTGGGAAACGCTTGTAAACAAACATCAAATTAGGAAAAGTGTATGCCCAGTGATTTCGTTTATGATGCTTTTGGAATCCTGACTACATTAAAGGTGTATCATATTAACCTAGCAGATAGGGTCTTGCTTATGGTAATTAAAGGTTACGAGACTAGTTACATTAACAAATCTCAGGGCTAACATAGGAAAAAGAAAAGCAAACATATTCAGCATAGTTCTTTAGTCACTATCTGATCTGTTTTGGCATTTGAAAGTGCCAGTAGTTGGCTCAGTTTAGCTTTGTTGTTACACTTTATTTTGATTTATCAATATCTACGGCAGATTTACATAAAACAACAGCGTGATCTGCAGTTTCTTCATTTCAATGTGGAAAATTCTCAGGAATTAATACAGATATATGACTCAAAGATGGAGGAATCAAAGGCCCTGGAATCCAGGTAATCTTAGTATGATGCTATTAATATGATCTTGTATTTTATTCCATCATTCAGTCAATATTTGTTAAGTACCTGCTGTGGGCCAGTACTTAATTACTGTTTGGTAGGTCGTAGGGAATAAATATATGTGAGCTAATCCTGGGTGGTAGTGAGAATTTTAGGCATGATCTTAATTTAACCATTTGATTAAATTCATTAAGCACATTATTTGTGTGTTTGTCGTGTAGAAGGCTTTGAGCTAAAGTAGAAATTACAGAGATGAATCATTTATTCATTCATTCAGCACTCAGTATTTTAGGCACGGGCTAGGAATAGGGAAAAGGAAGATATACTGGGCATGGTACTTGCTTAAAATAATGCCAAAGAATGGTATAAATAACTGCAGTAGAAGTTCAGCTGAGGGTGATCTCTGCTCTCAGCTTGATTTTCCCATTTTCCTTGTTAATAGGAGGAGACGTCTACTCTTACCTGTAAAAGGCAGTGTGTGAATTAAATTGGTTTCTGTCAAATTAAAATATAAATATATGAGGTCTGGTTTAATTTAACAAGCATACAACTGCCCCACAGTTAAATTGAGTCCACTTTTACAAGCAGAAATGGTACAGGGAGTCATGGAAAGGAACAGGAATTCGGGGAGTTCCCCATCACGGCATGTAGGAGCAGAAGCTGGGCTGGATGACCGCAGCTCCTTTCCCCGGAGGGTGGAGTTCAGGATGGGGGTGGTCAGAGCTGCAGGGAGGGATGTAAGGAGCAGCTGTTGCTACAGACAGTAGAACTGGGGACTCACCCACACTTTGCTGCACTTGCTGAACTCTTCTTCGAGGTCTTTTGCTGGGGGTTGTTGCACCATTGCTCTGTATCCCAGCTGTGGCTGCTACTCCTAAACACCAGACCAACCCAGCGACCTCTTGCAGGCAGAAGCCCCTAACCTATTGGCTCTTTTTCCTTTTTGCACTGCATTTCCCCTGGGAGGTACCTGGGCTAGATGATTGAGGTTATTCTTTAAGAACATAAAGTGGCTTATCCCATTCTAGAAGGAGGGATTAGAATCATACAGATTAGAACACCTGAATAGGTGTGACACGAAAAACTTTGACAATTTATTAGAAGGTTTATCACAGTGATTTTTATTTTATGCACATGTGGTGTCACTTTTACCTTAGACCAGTTTTCAATATATAGATACATAAGTATCCAGCAGACAAATGGGATGGTCATGAATGCAGTATGGTGAACACATTTGGCACCTTCCAACTTATCGTTGTACCTTGACTCTCCCTTGCCTTTCAATCCTGACTTTACGTCTATTTAACTGTGAATTAGGAAGAGAAATAACAGATCAGTCAACGAGTATTTACAGAACACTTAGTGTATGTTAAAGGCTGTCTTAGGTTCCAGGAGGATTAAAAATGCTTCTACATGTGAACAAAAACCTTAAGAATCTTTTTTTTTTTTTTTTTTGCGGTACGCAGGCCTCTCCCGTTGCGGAGCACAGGCTCCGGACGCACAGGCTCAGCGGCCATGGTTCACAGGCCCAGCCGCTCCGCGGCATATGGGATCTTCCCACACCAGGGCACGAACCTGCGTCCCCTGCATTGGCAGGCAGACTCCCAACCACTGTGCCACCAGGGAACCCCTTAAGAATCTTTTGACAAAACTTTTATATGTATGAAACAGTGAATGATATAGTTATAATAGGAAATGTGCTATCTGATTAATTAGATATATATTAATATATACAGTAAGATAATGATTTGCAGTATGGAGAGTCAGTGCAGTGGACATTAAGGATGGGAAGAGGGGAGTGGCTGTGGTGGTCGCAAGACTTCCTGGAGGAGGTTGGGCTAAAATTGGGCTCCGAAGAATATAAAAATTCTACCTCATATTTTCAACTCAGACAAATGGGTCTTACTAGGGTTTAGCTCAGCTGATGAGGTTTGAGTGAAATATTTAGAACGACAGTATCAAGTGTATCTTATAACTTCCGTTTTTTGTAATGCCACCATAGCAGAGAAATGTGTTTATCAGACCTTGAAAATAACCACCTAAAAGTCGATTTTAAGAGGGAGGACAATCAGAAGTCACTGGTTAAGGACCAAAAATTTGAGACCACGTTGGTTCAGCAAAATAAGTCAGACGAGAGCTCTTATGATGTATGCAAAGAGAAGAAACTACAGGTTAATCCTTCATTTGGGGGAAAAAGTGTAATTGCTATCTCATCTCTATTTGCAAAAGACTTAGTGGAGAAACAAAAGTCTTGGTCTCTGGGAGGAAAAATCCAGACTAAACCCGAAAACAAAAGTACATTTTGCAAGATCCACGCAAAATCACCAAAAGGTAATGGAGCTGGGATTCAGAATGAAGAGGAACAACTCTCGGAAGCATCAACATCTGGATCCGATGAAAAGTGGCATGACGTCAGCCTTTACCTGGGCCTGGCCGACTGTTCTGGTTCAAGACAACCAGAAAAGCTAGATGTCAAATGTCAAGATCACCTGGAAAGGTCTGGAGTCTCATGTTGCCATAAAAGCGAAGCCTGTCTGGATGAAAGTGACATGTGGGCATCCGAGTGCTGCCACCCGAGTAACTTCATAATCGAAGCTCCAGGCCACATGTCTGAAGTGGAATGGATGAGCATCTTCAAGTCTTCCAAAGTGCAGAGAATCGTGCGCCACAAATCGGTGTGCACTTGTTCGGAAAGTGCCAGTGGAACCAAACACAACTCCTCTACAAGGTCAGTCTCGTTTCATGTTTGTAAACACCCAGGGAGCCTACTTACGGTTTTGAGAAATAAAAAAGGGCTGCAGTAGCCACTTCATGCCAACTGTGAAACGGAAAGCAGTGTTTAGAAACAGAAATTGCGTTTGACAAACCGTTTCCTCTTTTCATCACAGGGTAGGCTGTTGAGGTTTTGATTGTACAGAGACTGTATTGGACCAGTGAGAAGTTTGTGCCTAGGACAGCTTCTGAGGCAAAAGTTTTGCTTAAAAACAAAGCCAGTTGTCATGAGCTGAGCAAACATGTTTTATTTTAAAACAAACGGGGAGGTCACTTTACAGGGTAGAATGCAGCTCTGGAGCATTCCTCAGCCAGGATCCTTTTGAATCGATAAGCCGTTTCTTTCATGTCCAGATTACATTCCCTAGACCCCAGATAAGACATTCTTTTTGCCCCCATTGGCTTATTTACATATCCAACTGCTTTGGCCTTTGTGTTCACTTTACATTTCCCAAACTTTCTTACTTTTAAAAATCATGCAGGAGAAAGAATATTTCTATTTAATAAGCTGGTAACAGTTATTGTTTTTTTTCCCCAGTTTCATTGAGATATAACTGACATACAGCACTGTATAAGTTTAAGGTGTTCGGCATGATGATTCCAGTGCATCAGGAAATGATGACCACAATAGGTTTAGTGAACATCCATCATCTCATAGAGACACAAAAAAAAGAAAAAGAAAAAAATATATTTTTTCCTTGTGATGAGAACTCTTAGGATTTACTTTCTCAACTTTTATATATAATCGACAGCAGTGTTAATTACATTAATCCTACTGTACATGAAATCCCTAGTTCTTATGTATCTCATAACTGGAAGTTTGTGCCTTTTGACCACCCTTATCCAACTGGTTGTTTTTTTGTTTGTTTGTTTTTGCGGTACGCGGGCCTCTCACTGTTGTGGCCTCTCCCGTTGCGGAGCACAGGCTCCGGACGCGCAGGCTCAGCGGCCATGGCTCACGGGCCCAGCCGCTCCGCGGCACGTGGGATCCTCCCAGACCGGGGCACGAACCCATGTCCCCTGCATCGGCAGGCGCACTCTCAACCACTGCGCCACCAGGGAAGCCCTCAAGGCCCTTTTGACCTCCGTGGCTTGAAATGATTCAAGTGACTCCCTGTTCTGCCAGCAGAGGCATTTGCCAAGGCATCGCATGACAAACGCGTGATTAAGTGGAAAAGATACTGATGTTTTCCTGTTTTTCCTTAGATTATACGAGCTTATGTACCTACTTCATCATCTGACTAAAATGGTCACGTTTATACCACCATTCCATTTGCCGTGCAGGGGTTTACATGTGGAGGGGGCCACGGCCTGCTCTGCCGGCCTTACAGGGCCTGTGGGAGGAAGAGGTTTCCAGGGTCTCTTGCTCTCAGCTCTGCTTTGAGCCCGGTGTTAACAACACACCAGAAACTTAGCTACATGTGTCTGTTCTCTAACTACTAAGACCCTATGGAAGAATCAAGGACCCACAACAGTGCCATTCTGCTTTCACAGAAGGACTTGTAAAAGACCATTAACAAAAATCAGCCTCACAAACCAAAAACCTAAAATCTTCAAATGTTTAACCTTGTGCTGTATTCAGTTTTTTCCTCTTTTGGATGATCCCGTCTCTCACACCTTCTTTTCTTTGCTTTTTTTTGTGGGTGTGGGGAGGAGGGCAATTCTCTCTTCTGTAGTTACCCTTTAACGAAGAATTTGGTTTTAATTCTTACTGCTAAAGGTATGCATTCATTTATAATATTCTACACAAATATTCTGCTCAAGTCTCTAATGTTCTATTCAAACTTGAGCTTCATCATCAGAAAAGAAAACACTTTTTTTTTTTGTCCTGTTGAGATACTTTCATGTATAACAGTATTGGTGACGTGTTTGCTGTTGTTTCAAGATGCCTGTTTTTGTTTTGGTTTTATTATTCACAGTGAGTTGATCCAGCAGTCCCACTGTCTGGGTTCTTCAAAATCTGCCTTAAGAGAGGATGAGAAGTTGATAGAGACGGAGTCCTCTTCTGATAAAAAGAACTCATCTAAGATTTTGTTAGTCAACAAAGATGCAGCATTGCCCAGTGAAAAGGTTTGTATTTCACTTAGAAATACCCAGCTTATTCAAGCAAGACTTCTCCCCAGCATACTTCTAATTCTCCTAGAGCACTACTGTTAGTGTGCTTAATTTTGGCTATTCTTCAGGTTTTTTTTTTTTAATTATAGGACTTTAATTTATATTACATAACTGAAGTCATAATTATTTACCTTCTCTTTTCTTTAAATATCCTATAGATAACTTCAGGTAGAATGCCCTCAGGCCCTCCAGGTGATTGATATATCTATTTTTAATAAGTATTTTAAACACACAGAAAATGAAAAATACAAGTAACTATGTACTTACATTCGGATTTACACGTTGACATTTTGCCATGTTTGCTTTATTTTTCAACTTGCTAGAGAAATAAAATGTTACAGATAAAGGGTAAGTTCATGTGCCATTCTGCGTGTGCCTACCCTCCACCCCCACCAGTTAACCACTACC
Organism: Hyperoodon ampullatus; assembly: GCF_949752795.1. NCBI lineage: Eukaryota > Metazoa > Chordata > Mammalia > Artiodactyla > Ziphiidae > Hyperoodon > Hyperoodon ampullatus. The sequence continues at coordinate 7,566,172 of NC_136926.1, read as the reverse complement.
CTGAAGTTGCGTCCATGCTTGCTTTATGCTTTTATGTTTTACATAAAACTGTATACTTAAGGGCAGGAATAGAGACGCAGACGTAGAGAACAGACGTGTGTACACGGCACGGGGGAAGAGGGGGATGAATTGGGAGATTGGGATTGACATATATACACTACCACGTGTAAAACAGATAGCTAGTGGGCACCTGCCGTATAGCACAGGGAAGCTCAGCTCAGTGCTCTGTGGTGACCTGGATGCGGGGGGCGGGGGCGGTGAGGGGAGGGAGTGGGGAGGTCCAAGAGGGAGGGGATCTATGTATACACATAGCTGATTCACTTCGTTATACAGCAGAAACGGACACAACGTTGTAAAGCAACTATACCACAGTGTTTAAAAAATTACTATTGCTTTGTTTAAAATGTACATGAATGGTAAACTGCTGTCTATATCCCTTTCTGATGTGATTTTCCAGCTTTGTCAGTGTTTTGTGACCTTCATCTGTGCTGACACTGTGGACCTATCCTCTTCATTTTGATTGTTGCTTGATGTGCGGTCCAGTGATTGAATAAACCTCAGTGTGTCCACGCCCCTACAGACAGGCAGTGAGGTTGTGTCTACAGTGTCGTTATTGTGGATAAGCCAGTGCTTCCAACATGAATGGGGTCCCCCTTGCAGGTGGTTCGTAAAGAAAATAAGTTCAAGTAAACTTAGTTATTTTTGGTGTTATTTTGGGAAGATATCCGGGTTTGAAATCAAACTCATCTGGGTTCAAGTCCCGGTTTTGCTTTGTCTTAGCTCAGTGACGTTAGTACAGTTATTTAATTTCTTTGAGCCTCAGTTTCTTCGCCTGCAAATATGCAATTATAACATCACAGTTGCTTTGTTTAAAGGGGATATTGTAGGGCCTGGCCCCTAATGGGTATTTGATGAGTGTTAGTTCTCTTTGTTCAAAATTGACTGCACCAAGTGTTGAATAGACTCGGGAGCACCTGGGACTTTTGTTCACTGATGGTGGGAATGTAAATGGTAGAGCCACTTTGGAAAACACCTGGGTACTTTCTGTTAAAAAACTACTTAAAAAAAAATTAAATATACACCTACCATATGACCCAGCTGCTCTACCTCTAGAGAAATGGAAACATATGTCCACATAAATATTAAAGCAGCTTTATTTGCACTAGCTAAAAAACCTGGAAACAACCCAAATATACTGCAGTAGGTGAATAGATAAACTGTTGTATATCCATACAATGGAGTACTTCTCAGCAATAAAAAGGAATGAACTATTTAGACACATACAACATAGGTAAATCTCAAGATAATTATGCTGAGTGAAACAAGCCAGACAGACAAAAGTATGTAATGCATCTATATAAAATTCTAGAAGATGCAAACTAATCTCTGGTGACTGAAAGCAGATCAGTAGTTGTCTGGGAATGGCGAGGAGGCACTCACAGAGGCAGGAATTCCAAAGGGCCAAAGGCATGATGAATGCGACCCATGTTCATTGTGGGGATGGCTTCATGGGTGTGTACTCATGTACACATGTATGTAGGAACTCATCAGATTGTACACTTAATTAATTTAGTTATTTTTGGCTGCGCTGGGTCTTTGTTGCTGCACACAGGCTTTCTCTAGTTGTGTCGAGCAGGGGCTACTCTTCGTTGTGGGGCATGGGCTTCTCATTGCGGTGGCTTCTCTTGTTGAGAAGCACAGGCTCTAGGCACGTGGGCTTCAGTAGTTGTGGCATGTGGGCTCCGTAGTTGTGGCTCGCGGGCTCTTGAGCACAGGCTCAGTAGTTGTGGCGCACGGGCTTAGCTGCTCCGTGGCATGTGGGATCTTCCCAGACCAGGGATCAAACCCATGTCCCCTGCATTGGCAGGTGGATTCTTAAGCACTGCGCCACCAGGGAAGCCCCTGTACACTTAATTGTACAGTTAATTGTATGTCCACTGTGGAAAACTCACAGATTGTACACTGTGGAAAACTTTTTACACAAAGTTGAAAATTAAGTAAGAATAAACACACTAAGGCATATTTCCACTTATTTTTAAAAGCTAACAAGGCTTTAGTGTTAAAGTTGCATTTTTTAAGTATTTTGACCTGGTAATTACAGCCTTGGCAAGTTGACCTAAGAGAGGTAAACAATGCCTAGGATTCTTTTATCACATGGATGTTACTTAATTAGTTGTAGTAAGTTCTGTTTAAGTCAAATTATTTAGCAAAGTACGTTCTAAGAAATAAATGGAATTTGGTTCTTCTAGTGTTTAATGCCCTGCTTTGATATGTAATACCTAAAGTCCCATGTTAATGAACAGTTAACATTTGTGTTTGTTACATTGTACTTGTAAACATAAACAATGAAAAGTGCCTCTTGATTTCCTGAATGCTTGAAGTGTGTTGTTTTCCCAGGATGATTTTTCTCCCACCAGCAAGCTTCAGCGTTTGCTGGCAGAATCCCGTCGGATGGTTACAGACCTGGAGCTGAGCACGCTGCTCCCCATCAGCTCTGAGAATCTCAGCAGCAGCGCCAGAAAGGTACGTGGTTCCTTTTCTTTTGACCCCATCTGTAGTATCCAAACACTCCAGTCGTTGTGCGCAAACGTCCCTTTCCGTTAGAATGAAAGGGGAGGAGGTAGCAGGCTGGGTTTAAGGAGGAAGAGAAAGTCATACTCAGATGTCGCCACACCCAGACTTCCTCCTTCCAGTTACCTGGGCACATGCACGTACATTCTGGGGGATTTTTAAAAAATATTTTATTGTAGAAAATTTCAAATACAGATGTAGAAAGAATCCTTCCAATCGCAGAGCTTCAGGAACCATCAGCTTTCTGCTGTTTTGTTTCGTCTTCCCCCATCCGTACCTGTTTTCTCCTGAAACATTTTAAAGCAAATCCTAGACATCATTTCACTCATATGTACTTCATTCTGTGGCTCTAACAGATAAGGACTTTTTTCACATCGTCTAATATCGTCTAATGACTAGACCACGTCAAGGTTTCCCCATTTATCTCAAAAATGTCTTTTTACTGGTTATTCAAATCAGTACTCAACCGAGGTCCATACTTTGCGCTTGGATAAGTCCCTTAAGGTCTCTCTTAATCACTAACAGTTCCTTCTCCTTCCCTCCCTTTCTCTTTCCTTCCTTCCTTCTTCTTCCTCCTCTTTCTTCTTCTTTCATTGTTTTTTAATGCCATTTATTTGTGGAAGAAACACTGGGTCATTGTCCAGTAGAATTTCCCACGTTCTGGGTCTTGCTGACTCCATCCTGTCTGTTGTTTTATCCCCCAAATTCCTGTAAACTAGTGTTTCCATCTGGCAACTTGATTAGACTTGGGATCAGTTTGGGGTTTTTGTCTGTTTTGGGACGACGCCTTCCTGGGCGATGCTGTCTACTGCCTAGTGCATTGTATCGGGAGGATCCTCGTGTCTGGTTGTCCCACTTTTGGATGTCAGGCTTGATGGAAGTTCAGGAGGTTGTCAGCCTGAGCTTTTTTATTATAGAGTTTCCCTAAAGTTCACTTAAGGATTTTAGCATTCCTTGATTTTTATGACTTAGATCTGTTATTTCATGAGGAATTGCAAAACAGTAATTTCCTAAATTTATCATTCTTCGGCGAGTGTTTCACACGTTAATTCTAACTGCCTTTTTTTTTTTTTAATACTACTCTTTCTTTCTTTCTTTCCTTCTTTCTTTCCCTCTCTCTCTCTCCCTCTCTCCGTCCCTCTCTCTCTCTCTCTCTCTCTCTCTCTTTCTGGCTGCGTTTGGGTCTTCTTTGCCGCGTGTGGGCTTTCTTTAGTTGTGGTGAGCAGGGGCTACTCTTCGTTGCGGTGTGTGGGCTTCTCATTGCAGTGGCTTCTCTTGTTGCGGAGCACGGGCTGTAGGCGCACGGGTTTCAGTAGTTACAGCACACAGGCTTGGTAGTTGTGGCTCGCGGGCCCTAGAGCGCAGGCTCAGTAGGTATGGTGCGTGGGCTTAGTTGCTCCACGGCATGTGGGATCTTCCTGGACTAGGGATCGAGCCTGTGTTCCCTGCATTGGCAGGCGGATTCTTAACCATTGCACCACCAGGGAAGTCCCTCTAACTGCTTTTTCTGAGCACAGGAACCTTTCAGTAGCAATGATATAAGTTGCTTTGTAGATTTTATAGCCTAACATAAATAGTGAAAAGAACGTTGAACTTGAAATCAGAATACTTGGGTCCCAATTTCCTAATCTGTAAAATAAGAGCTTGAAACGGATGCTTTAAGATTCCAGGTACATTACTTGGATGTGCTATGGGCATAGTTAAAGGTATTTGAAGGCCATTGAGTTAAACTTTTTTGAATCCCTGACCAAAAAATCTAAAATTAAAAAGGTCTGCAAAACACTGAAATACCTTTCTTTTTAAATAAACTTCATTGAGGTGTAATTTATACTATCTCAGTCAATAAAGACATTTTATTAAGAAGGTCTTTAGGGCTTCCCTGGTGGTGCAGTGGTTAAGAATCTGCCTGCCAGTGCAGGGCACACAGGTTCGAGCCCTGGTCCGGGAAGATCCCACATGCCGTGGAGTAACTAAGCCCCTGCGCCACAACTACTGAGCCTGTGTGCCACAACTACTGAAGTCCATGTGCCTTGCGCCTGTGCTCCACAACAAGAGAAGCCACCACAATGAGAAGGCTGTGCACCGCAATGAAGAGTAGCCCCCACTTGCCACAACTAGAGAAAGCTCACGTGCAGCAATGAAGACCCAACGCAGCCTAAATAAATAAGTAAGTAAGTAAGTAAGTAAAAGAATGTCTTTAGTGCCTATATACTTGTTCTTTAATGAAGAACTGGTATAGATCACTAGTTCAATAAGTTTATTTAGCTCTAATGTATATTAATGTATGTGTACATTACACATATGTACCAGTGTAACCAACATCCCAGTCAAGGTATAGAACATTTCCATCACCCCAGAAAGTTCCCTCATCCTCTTTGGAGTGAATCTTCCCTTACTGCCACTCTAGGCAGCTACTGATTTGACTTTTATCGTCAGAGAATAATTTTGCCTGTTCTAGAACTTCATATAAGTGCAATCATACACTTAAGATACTCCTTATCTAGCTTCTTTCAATAGAATTATTTTGAGATTCATCCATGTTGCTATGTGTATCAGTATTTCACTCCTTTTTATTGCTGATTAATATTCCATTGTATATGAATAGACCATGGTTTGTTTATTCGCCTGTTGATGGGATATTTGGGTTGTTTCCAATTTTGGAGTATTTTTTTTTTTTTTTTTTGGTGGTACGTGGGCCTCTCATTGTTGTGGCCTCTCCCGTTGCGGAGCACAGACTCCGGACGCGCAGGCCCAGCAGCCATGGCTCACGGGCCCAGCCGCTCCGCGGCATGTGGGATCTTCCCGGACCGGGGCACGAACCCGTGTCCCCTGCATCGGCAGGCGGACTCTCAACCACTGCGCCACCAGGGAAGCCCCAATTTTGGAGTATTATAGATAAAGCTGCTATGAACTTTTTTTTTTTTTTTTTGGCTGCGTTGGGTCTTTGCTGCTGCGTGCAGCCTTTCTCTAGTTGTGGCGAGCGGGGACTACTCTTTTGTTGCAGTGCGTGGGCTTCTCATTTGCGGTGGCGTCTCTTGTTGTGGAGCACGAGCTCTAGGTGTGTGGGCTTCAGTAGCTGTGGCACATGGGCTCAGTAGTTGCGGCTCACGGACTCTGGAGCGCAGGCTCAGTAGTTGTGGTGCACGGGCTTAGTTGCTTCGCGGCATGTGGGATCTTCCCGGACCAGGGCTCGAACCCGTGTCCCCTGCATTGGCAGGTGGATTCTTAACCACTGCGCCACCAGGGAAGCCCCATTACACATCTATTTAAAAATTTATTCCTAACATTTTGTTTATTGATGCCATCATATGTGGTATTTTAAATTTCATTCTCAAATTGTTTGTTGATGATATAAAGAACTATAATTGCCTTTTATAAATTGCATCTTTGCTTCCTGGGCTCTTTGGTGGGGCTGATGGCAGACTGTGGGAGGGCTCACGCCAAGGAGTACTTTCCAGAACTTCTGCTGCCAGTGTCCTGGTCCCCATGGTGAGCCACAGCCACCGCCCGCCTCTGCAGGAGACCCTCCAACACTAGCAGGAAACTTGCACAAGCCTCTTAGATAGCCTCATCCACTACAGGGCAGACAGCAGAAGCAAGAAGAACTACAATCCTGCAGCCTGTGGAACAAAAACCACATTCACAGAAAGGTAGACAAGATGAAAAGGCAGAGGGCTATGTACCAGATGAAGGAACAAGATAAAACCCCAGAAAAACAACTAAATGAAGCGGAGATAGGCAACCTTCCAGAAAGAGAATTCAGAATAATGATAGTGAAGATGATCCAGGACCTCGGTAAAAGAATGGAGGCAAAGATCGAGAAGATGCAAGAAATGTTTAACAAAGACCTAGAAGAATTAAAGAGCAAACAAACAGAGATGAATGAATGATACAACAACTGAAGTGAAAACTACACTAGAAGGAATCAATGGCAGAATAACTGAGGCAGAAGAACGGATAAGTGACCTGGAAGACAGAATGGTGGAATTCACTGCTGCGAAACAGAATAAAGAGAAAAGAATGAAAAGAAATGAAGACAGACTAAGAGACCTCTGGGACAACATTAAACACAACAACATTAGCATTATAGGGGTCCCAGAGGGAGAAGAGAGAGGGAAAGGACCAGAGAAAATATTTGAAGAGATTAGAGTCGAAAACTTCCCTAACATGGGAAAGGAAATAGCCACCCAAGTCCAGGAAGTGCAGTGAGTCCCATACAGGGTAAACCCAAGGAGAAACAGGCTGAGACATATAGTAATCAAATTGGCAAAAATTAAAGACAAAGAAAAAGTATTGAAAGCAGCAAGGGAAAAATGACACATAACATACAAGGGAACTCCCATAAGGTTAACAGCTGATTTCTCAGCAGAAATTCTACAAGCCAGAAGGGAGTGGCATGTTATACTTAAAGTGATGAAAGGGAAGGACCTACAACCAAGATTACTCTACCTGGCAAGGATCTCATTCAGATTCGATGGAGAACTCAAAAGCTTTACAGACAAGCAAAAGCTAAGAGTATTCAGCACCACCAAACCAGCTCTACAACAAATGCTAAAGGGACTTCTCTAAGTGGGAAACACAAGAGAAGAAAAGGACCTACAAAAACAAACCCAAAACAATTAAGAAAATGGTCATAGCAATATACATATCTATAATTACCTTAAACGTGAATGGATTAAATGCTCCAACCAAAAGACACAGGCTTGCTGAATGGATACAAAAACAAGACCCATATGTATGCTGTCTACAAGAGACCCACTTTAGACCTAGGGACACATACAGACTAGTGAGGGGATGGAAAAAGACATTCCATGCAAATGGAAATCAAAAGAAAGCTGGAGTAGCAATACTCATATCAGATAAGATAGACTTTAAAATAAAGAATGTTACAAGAGACAAGGAAGGACATTACATAATGATCAAGGGATCAATCCAAGAAGAAGATATAACAATTATAAATATATATGCACCCAACACAGGAGCACCTCAATACATAAGGCAAATGCTAACAGCTATAAAAGAGGAAATCGACAGTAACACAATAATAGTGGGGGACTTTAACACCTCACTTACACCAATGGACAGATCATCCAAAATGAAAATAAATAAGGAAACAGAAGCTTTAAATGACACAATAGACCACATAGATTTAATTGATATTTATAGGACATTCCATCCAAAACCAGCAGATTACACTTTCTTCTCAAGTGCACACGGAACACTCTCCAGGATAGATCACATCTTGGGTCACAAATCAAGCCTCAGTAAATTTAAGAAAATTGAAATCATATCAAGCATCTTTTCTGACTACAATGCTATGAGATTAGAAATGAATTACAGGGAAAAAAACATAAAAAACACAAACACATGGAGGCTAAACAATACGTTACTAAATAACCAAGAGATCACTGAAGAAATCAAAGAGGAAATCAAAAAATACCTAGAGACAAATGACAATGAAAACACAACCATCCAAAACCTATGGGATGCAGCAAAAGCAGTTCTAAGAGGGAAGTTTATAGCTATACAATCCTACCTCAAGCAACAAGAAAAATCTCAAATAAACAATCTAACCTTACACCTAAAGGAACTAGAGAAAGAAGAACAAACAAAACCCAAAGTTAGCAGAAGGAAAGAAATCATAAAGATCAGAGCAGAAATAAATGAAATAGAAACAAAGAAAACAATAACAAAGATCAATAAAACTAAAAGCTGATTCTTTGAGAAGATAAACAAAATTGATAAACCATTAGCCAGACTCATCAAGAAAAAGAGGGAGAGGACTCAAGTCAATAAAATTAGAAATGAAAAAGGAGAAGTTACAACAGACACCGCAGAAATACAAAGCATCCTAAGAGACTACTACAAGCAACTCTATGCCAATAAAATGGACAACCTGGAAGAAATGGACAAATTCTTAGAAAGGTATAACCTTCCAAGACTGAACCAGGAAGAAACAGAAAATATGAACAGACCAATCACAAGTAATGAAATTGAAACTGTGATCAAAAATCTTCCAACAAACAAAAGTCCAGGACCAGATGGCTTCACAGGTGAATTCTATCAAACATTTAGAGAAGAGCTAACACCCATCCTTCTCAAACTCTTCCAAAAAATTGCAGAGGAAGGAACACTCCCAAACTCATTCTATGAGGCCACCATCACCCTGCTACCAAAACCAGACAAAGATACTACAAAAAAAGAAAATTACATGGGCTTCCCTGGTGGCGCAGTGGTTGAGAGTCCGCCTGCTGATGCAGGGGACACAGGTTCATGCCCCGATCTGGGAAGTTTCCACATGCTGCGGAGCGGCTGGGCCCATGAGCTATGGCCACTGAGCCTGCACGTCCGGAGCCTGTGCTCTGCAATGGGAGAGGCCATAACAGTGAGAGGCCCGCGTACCACAAAAAAAAAAAAAAAAGAAACTTTCAGCTCAATATCACTGATGAATATAGATGCAAAAATCCTCAACAGAATCCTAGCAAACAGAAACCAGCAACACGTTAAAAGGATCGTACACCATGATCAAGTGGGATTTATCCCAGGGATGCAAGGAATCTTCAATATACGCAAATCAATCCATGTGATACACCATATTAACAAATTGAAGAATAAAAACCATATGATCATCTCAATAGATGCAGAAAAAGCTTTTGACAAAATTCAACACCCATTTATGATAAAAACTCTCCAGAAAGTGGGCATAGAGGGAACCTACCTCAACATAATAAAGGCCATATACGACAAACCCACAGCAAACATCATTCTCAATGGTGAAAAACTGAAAGCATTTCCTCTAAGATCAGGAACAAGACAAAGATGTCCACTCTCACCACTATTATTCAACATAGTTTTGGAAGTCCTAGCCACGGCAGTGAGAGAAGAAAAAGAAATAAAAGGAATACAAATTGGAAAAGAAGAAGTAAAAGTGTCACTGTTTGCAGATGACATGATACTATACATAGAGAATTCTAAAGATGCCCCCAGAAAACTATTAGAGCTAATCAATGAATTTGGTAAAGCTGCAGGATACAAAATTAATGCACAGAAACCTCTTGCATTCCTATACACTAATGATGAAAAATCTGAAAGAGAAATTAAGGGAACACTCCCATTTACCATTTCAACAAAAAGAATAAAATACCTAGGAATAAACCTACCTAGGGAGACAAAAGACCTGTATGCAGAAAACTATAAGACACTGATGAAAGAAATTAAAGATGATACCAACAGATGGAGAGATATACCATGTTCTTGGATTGGAAGAATCAATACTGTGAAAATGACTATACTACCCAAAGCAATCTACAGATTCAATGCAATCCCTATCAAATTACCAATGGCATTTTTTATGGAACTAGAACAAAAAGTCTTAAAATTTGTATGGAGACACAAAAGACCCCAAATAGCCAAAGCAGTCTTGAGGGAAAAAAATGGAGCTGGAGGAATCAGACTCCCTGGCTTCGGACTATACTAAAAAGCTACAATAATCAAGACAATATGATACTGGCACAAAAACAGAAACATAGAACAATGGAATAAGATAGAAAGCCCAGAGATAAACCCACGCACTTACGGTCAACTAATCTATGACAAAGGAGGCAAAGATATACAATGGAGAACAGACAGTCTCTTCAATAAGTGGTGCTGGGAAAACTGGACAGCTACATGTAAAAGAATGAAATTAGAACACTCCCTACCACCATACACAAAAATAAACTCAAAATGGATTCGAGAACTAAATGTTAAGACTGGACACTATAAAACTCTTAGAGGAAAACATAGGAAGAACACTCTTTGACATAAATCACAGCAAGATCTTTTTTGATCCACCTCCTAGAGTAATGGAAATAGAAACAAAAATAAACAAATGGGGCCTAATGAAACTTAAAAGCTTTTGCACAGCAAAGGAAACCATAGAGATGAAAAGACAACCCTCAGAATGGGAGAAAATATTTGCAAATGAATCAACGGACAAAGGATTAGGACAAAGGATTAATCTCCAAAATATATAAACAGCTCATGCAGCTCAATATTAAAAAAACAAAAAACCCAATCCAAAAATGGGCAGAAGACCTAAATAGACATTTCTCCAAAGAAGACATACAGATGGCCAATAAGCACATGAAAAGCTGCTCAACATCACTCATTATTAGAGAAATGCAAATCAAAACTACAATGAGGTATCACCTCACACCAGTTAGAATAGGCATCATCAGAAAATCTACAAACAACAAATGCTGGAGAGGGTGTGGAGAAAAGGGAACCCTCTTGCACTGTTGGTGGGAATGTAAATTGATACAGCCACTGTGGAGAACAGTATGGAGGTTCCTTAAAAAACTAAAAATAGAATTACCATATGATCCAGCAATCCCACTACTGGGCATATACCCAGAGAAAACCATAATTCAAAAAGACACATGCGGGCTTCCCTGGTGGCGCAGCAGTTGAGAGTCCGCCTGCTGATGCAGGGGATGCGGATTCGTGCCCCGGTCCGGGAGGATCCCGCATGCTGCGGAGCGGCTGGGCCCGTGAGCCATGGCCGCTGAGCCTGCGCATCCGGAGCCTGTGCTCCGCAACGGAAGAGGCCACAACAGTGAGAGGCCCGCGTACTGCAAAAAACAAAACAAAACAAAAAGACACATGCACCCCAGTGTTAATTGCAGCACTATTTACAATAGCCAGGTCATAGAAACAACCTAAATGCCCATTGACAGATGAATGGATAAAGAAGTTTTGGTACATATATACAGTGGAATATTACTCAGCCATAAAAAGGAATAAAACTGGGTGGTTTGTTGAGACGTGGATGGATCTACAGCCTGTCATACAGGGTGAAGTAAGTCAGAAAGAGAGAAACAAATATCATATATTAACGCATGTATGTGGAACCTAGAAAAATGGTACAGATGATCCAGTTTGCAGGACAGAAGTTGAGACACAGATGTAGAGAAGAAATGTATGGACACCAAGGGGGGAACGCCGCAGGGTGGTGGGGATGGTGGTGTGCTGAATTGGGAGATTGGGATTGACATGTATACACTGATATATATAAAATTGATGACTAATAAGAAAAAATAAATAAATGTCAAAAAAATTGCATCTTTGCTAAATCCACCTATTCTAGTAGATTTTCTGTAGCTTCTTAGGATTTTCTACATACACAGTCATGTCATTTGTGAATAAAGAATTTCTTTTTCTAATTTTTATGCCTTAATTATTTTTCTTACCTTATTGCTCTGGCTAAGACTTCCAGATCGATATTGAATAGAAATAGTGAGAGCAAACATCCTTGCCTTGTTCCATGAAATACTGTCTCTGGTGGCATTTCTTGCTTAGCTCTTCTTCACATTGGAATTTTGTTAGACTCAGAGTTCCATGGGGCAGTTTCTGTGTGACAGATGATGTGAAACTAGGACATTAACCATTTTAGAATCGACATGCTCACTGCCACTAGCTTCAACAGGTCATTGCAAAGATTACCTTAAAGAATAATGGGCTCGGGCTTCCCTGGTGGCGCAGTGGTTGAGAGTCTGCCTGCCGATGCAGGGGACACGGGTTTGTGCCCCAGTCCGGGAAGATCCCACATGCCGTGGAGCGGCTGGGCCCGTGAGCCATGGCCGCTGAGCCTGCGCGTCCGGAGCCTGTGCTCCGCAATGGGAGAGGCCACAACAGTGAGAGGACCGTGTACCGCGAAAAAAAAAAAAAAAAAAAAAAAAGAATAATGGCCTCCCTGAATCATGAGTTTTAAAAATATTTGTGCCATGTGTGCCATATAAGACTTTGTGTTGTCTTCTAGGAAGATTTTTTTCTTGACAAAATCTTTGAAGCATTAGTGAAATAGTTTATTTACATTGGGGCAGAACATATTTTTAAGTATTGGTAATGGTTTTTAAATTTTTTAACAGCTTTATTAAAGGATAACGTACATACCATAAGGTTCCCCCATGTAAAAGTGTACAATTCAGTGGTTTTAGTATATTTACAAAGTTGTGCAACCATCACCATAGCCCGACTGTAGAACATTTTCATCATTCCAGAAGAACCTTGTACCCACTGGCAGTTTCTCCCCACTCCACCTCCCCCAGCCTCGGGCTGACACTCATCCACTTCCTGTCTTTATGGATTTGTTGGGCAGAGATTTTTAATCAGAGTTTTTTGAATAGAATTCAGGGGATCCATAAACTTTGACGGGGATAAAAATTACACTAAGGTTATTTTTATTAACCTCTAATTAAAATGTAGCACTTCCTTCAATTATGAATATAGGAAACAAGCCATCATAGTACATACTACCTGTGACCCTGTCATTAGTAGAGATCACAGAGTTTCCTACCATATTACTGTTATTACGGATATCTTGAAATATCATTTACACTTAGTAGTACCTCAGAATTACAGACCATTAGGCCTGCTGCTAGATCTTATTACTTAATGCACTAATAAAAAGGATATGTATTATTATTATTATTTTTTTTTTTTTGCGGTACGCGGGCCTCTCACTGTTGTGGCCTCTCCCGTTGCGGAGCACAGGCTCCAGACGCGCAGGCTCAGCGGCCATGGCTCAGCGGCCCAGCCGCTCCGTGGCATGTGGGATCTTCCCGGACCAGGGCACGAACCCGTGTCCCCTGCATCGGCAGGCGGACTCCCAACCACTGCGCCACCAGGGAAGCCCTAAGAGAATTTTTGAGCTAGAAAGATCCAAAAGAGAGATCCAGTCTCAACCATTCATTTTACAGGGGAGGGCAAGTGATTACATCACTTGCTTCACATCCCACGTGATTATAATCAGATAATCATTTAGCTGGAAAAAAACATTGTCTTCAGATGTAATATATTTTCCCATGGATTATTAACTGATTCTAAAGATGCTGGGAAAACAGAATTTTAACTAACAGAAGTCTACTTGGCAATGCACTTTGCAAACTCCTCCCCTCCGGTCCTTTGGGGTATAACTGGTAACAGAAGAAGTAAATACTGTTGTAAAAAATTCTTAATTTTTGCAGTAAGGAAGCAGGGTAAGCTCTGAGCAGCCTGTCTGCTTCACCAGGGTTTTGCCATCTGTCGCCAAAGACAAGGGTCTTAATTCAAAGCCTTTCTCTGAAATAGGCACTCTCACACATTGCTGGGGGAGCACAAAGTGATTCAGTCCTTCTGGTAAGGAATCTATCAGTGTTTTCTAAAAACTGCAGAAGAGCTGACCCTTTGTAGTGGCAGCGTCACTTTGGGAATCTCTCGTTCAGGTACAGCCGCATGTGTATAAAATGGTATATGTACAAGTTTTTCATGGCAGCATTGCTTTATAACAGCAAGAGTTAGGAAACGATCCAAGTGTCCAGCAAGAAGGAACTGAGTGAATAGCTGTGGCACACGGAATATTACCCTGAGACAGAATAGGAAGGTCTTGGACGCAGAAATGTTTCCAGGATATACTATTAAGTGAAAAGAAGCAGGATGCTGAAAGATTCATGTGGTATTCTACATATGGGATGGGAATAAGAATATATATATATATATTTAATATATATATATATATTTTAAAGAATATATATATATTTGAAACCATGGTCAGGTATTAACTATTTAAAAAACCCCAATAATTTAAAAATAGAGAAAAAAGGAAAGAGTAAAACAGCACAGCTGCCACATCTCATTCACCCACGGCAGGCTTCCTGTGGTGCTGGGGTCAGGGGGACACAGGCTGAAACCGAATTTGGACTTTTGACCAGAACATGGGACTGGACATCCTCATCACTAGTTTGCAACTGTTGGGATGACCTGTCGGGGTTCTTAACCTTTTCTTTTTTCTTTTTTTTTTTTAAAATAAATTTATTTATTTAATTTATTTATTTTTGGCCACGTTGGGTCTTCGTTGCTGCGCGCGGGCTTTCTCTAGTTGCGGCGAGCGGGGGCTGCTCTTCGTTGTGGTGCGCTGGCTTCTCATTGCAGTGGCTTCTCTTGTTGCGGAGCTTGGGCTCTAGGCGTGCGGACTTCAGTAGTTGTGGCACGCAGGCTCAGTAGTTGTGGCTCGCGGGCCGTAGGGCGCAGGCTCAGTAGTTGTGGCGCACGGACTTAGTTGCTCCGCGGCATGTGGGATCTTCCCGGACCAGGGCTCAAACCCATGTCCCCTACATTGGCAGGCGGATTCTCAACCACTGAGCCACCAGGAAGTCCCTAGAATGATGTTTTTAAATGAATAAAATAAATTACATCAGGTTGTAAAATACCTAGGAAGGCTTTTCCAGTAGAGAGGAAGCAGCGTGATTAAGAGCACAGAGGTCTGGAAGCACCGAGAATAATCCCAACATGGTTCAAATGTAGGCCCCGTGGGAGGAGGCAGAGGCTGAGCGAGCCCAGGTTCACCACTGGAGGCTACCGGCGTCTTTCCAAGCTTCCTTCTCCTCTTCTTTCCTTCTTTTTCTTCTTCTTCTTTTTTAGTATTTCCCCCAAACCTAACAATGCTACACCCTCAGTAGGCGCTGTAATGAATTAAAGTGTCGCTACGACTTGTTGATTCTTCTTGATGACCACTGTCTTCACTAAAGGCTCACCGCAGAGTCTATGTAAAGGCTGACAGAGAGCCAGCTATATTTGGGCATCAGCCAATTGCCATGGTTTAGCCATAACACGTATGGTAAAGCAAACAGAACATTCCAGCTACGGTTTAGAGACAGGGACCCCACACATGAGCGGGAAATCAATACATCTTTTGGGTGGATGAAGGTGGTTATATGAAATTACTTCATTGTATTTCATTAATTCCCTAAGGTCTTTTAAAGGCATTTCCGCTATATTTGTGTACTGTCCTCTTAAGTATTTTCTAGTTGTTCTATCCTGGCTATTAATTTGGGAGTTGTTTTGTAGAATGAGGAAGTCTCAGAAGAGTCAGCTGAAAGAAATACCCTTCTCAGTAATTGAAGAAAACAAATTCATGTATTCATGGTGATCATGGGTAAGTCACCTTTCCTTATCTCACCTTATATCTATATTTAATAAGTAACTTGGGAACACTGATAATGTGAAGTCACAGCAGTGCGTTTGTTTGACCTGTAATCCTTTCTCTTTTGTTTGACCTATTTATACACACCTTCTAAATTTAATCAGAGTAAAATGTCAGTTACTTATAAGAGAAACGCAGATCAGAAAGTTCTTGTTCTCAGTACCCAGAATTTTAAACCTAAGGAAGTGAATTCATATAGCTTTAAAAATCGGAATGTAAACTCACATGTCAGCATTTCATCTGAATGTCTGTCTGGAAAGAAATCTTTCCGTGGGGTTTCAAGTCTTATAAAAAGGCTTATTCGCCCAGTAAGCACTTTCTTGATTTGTGTTTCCTTCTATCAAACCTTCATTTCATAGGCGAAGTTTCTTTAGAATCCATTTTGATTAGTTAAAAGGTAAAATCATTTCCGTGGTTTTCCACTTAAGCATAAGAGCATTTTTAAGACCCTGAAAGCAGTAAGTAGCCCTCTCCCTGTCTCCCTGTCTTCTGTTCTTTCTCTTTGCTGAGAAGTTTTTATATTTATAATATTTTGCATGACCTTATGTTGATGAGAATCAAGACATATAGTTAATTTTTTAGAGACTGGGAGTTTACAGCACACCATCCAGTGCTCATTGATTTTTATTTAACTCCATTTCCTTCCCACAGAAGCCGATTTCTCATCCATGTGGAAGGCAGGAAGCAGACATCAATACCTAGTACTTAACCTTGAAAACAAAAAGAGGATTGTAATCCTTCGTAAGCAACATTTAATACCAAAGGGGAGCAGAAACTGAAAGTTAATTTTTAAACATCTATATTTTGTTTGTCTTCAGGTTAACCATTTTTCATGTGTAAACTACTTTTCATGTGTAAGAAATATTTTTCATGTGTAAGAAATTAGACCTAATTGTGTATTATATATAATATACAAACTTGGAATTATGCTAAGAGAGAAAAAGCCTTCTCCGTAAAGATGCGCACTACAGTTAAATGCTCGAGAAGCTCTTTAAAAGTGTTTACATCAAATAGAGAATCCATGCATATAAAATGCTGTTTTAACTATCTGATTTTTTAAAAAACCTGTGCATACATTTAAATTATAACCAGTAGCTTATCAGAGTCAGCTCCAAATCTATGAGAAATATGTTCTCTTGTGGTTTTTAGCCCAGAACTTTGCTGTGTAAAGACATAAAATGATATGATATAAAATATTTTAAACCAGAAAATATCTCCTGGGTTACTGACAGTCGAGGTCCTTCTGTTTCAAAAGCTGAGCAGGGCCCCCTGTTGTCTGGGTCAGGAGTAGTCCTATCAACTTATACAAACAAAAGCTTGCTGGAAGATCAAGTTTTATATGCATTTTTTTTTTATCATTCAAGACTAAAACATTTCTGTTTTAACTTGTAATTTTTTAAAGAATATACTCATCAGCTTCAGTCAATAAAAAATATTTTTAATAATAAAAATAATTTTCTGGGATTTCTTTTTATGACACAGGGGTGAAATAAGGAAAGTCAGTTTCTTGAAACCAAACCTGGCAAGTTAATTTCCTCAGGAAAGGGAATGTATTTTTTTTAAGCATTGCAGATTTCAAAGTTCTATTGTGCTGTATAAATGCCCCTTTGTTAAAAGGTTTCAGTGCTACTTCAGAGGTGATTTTCATGAGAGTGAAGGAGCCACCCCATTTAGCCTTTTTAATTAGGGTGCTGAAAAGAGAAATTGGGTGAGGTTTGGCTATGTTCTTTATAAATGCTTGCTTTCTGCCCAGGATAGGCTGGTTTGTACAGAGCAAGACTGAGAAAGGTAGTGTATAGTCGATTCTGAACTATTGCCTCCAAGGTAGAAACCTGAAATGTCCCTGGAGAGGCTGACTTTCTGTCTGAGAAACAAAATATTAAATTTTCTCCTTCTCTTTATGATAGTTTTATGGCTGCATGTCAACTTGCCTAGTGAAAAAGGAACACTGGTTAGGTGCTAAAAAGAACAATTTCAGGGAACTAAAGGATTTGAAAGAAGTCAGAAGTTATTTTGTAACTAAATGTATTTTAGCTCATAGGATTATAGTATCTACAACACCTATTCTTACCCTTCCACATTCTTGTGAATTACAGCACATGCAGTTCAAAAATGGAAACCTTAAATTATCAATTTATCTCTCTCAACCTAAGTTATTTAAATATGTGAGCAATTTCTGTTAAAGAGAGGCAGCCTCAGTATGTTGAAATAGTTGCAAGATGAAACTAGATTTTAGCCTTTATATTTTGTCATCAACATTCTTTCATCTTAAGGGGAGGCGGGAATTCCCTGGTTAGGACTCTGTACTTTCACTGCTGAGGGCACGGGTTCGATCCCTAGTCAGGGAACTAGGATCCCGCAGGCCGCAGGGCCAAAAATAGAAAAAAAAAAAAAGGAGGCAACTAAATTGTACTGTAATTTGCCTGCCAGAAATTATCTCAGCCATAAAAAGAGACTGATGTGAGTGTATTTTTAGAGTTTGTGAACAGCTCTATTAAACAGAAATAGAAATACCCCCAAAGAAAGAAACTCTGAATCAAGATAATACATAAACACTTAACAGTTTTAACTAAAAAGTGCTAATAGGATGCAGGAGATTGAGAGCCTCTAAGGGGTAAGGTTGGTTCATTTCAGGAACGTGGCTGAGTTTTGAAACCTTGTGTATACCATGGCTAATTGATCCTGCAGTTTTTCTTGGTGGCCTTGACCTGAGATTTTCCTTCTCTGGTTAGATACCTGTAGCTAGGTGACTGTTTCAAAGTCATGCACCTTTGTTTCTCTTGAGCCATGTGATGACAATTTTGTTGGGGTCCATTTCAGAAACGTTCATGATTCTGCACCTTAAACAATCATCTTGGCAACCACTTCATACGTGATAGAGAATAGTGAATAAGATGAGATTAAGAAACCAGACACATTAATCAGAACCACAGCTGACACGGTAGGTTAAAAACCAGAATGGCCTTTGCGAGAACTTCATCAAACGAGGGCACATTAATCAGTCCTGTAAATGATGATTTCTGGGTTCTCAGCCAAATGCATGCTTAAGAGATCTAACAAAAGAAGACAAAATAATTTGAGCGCACATCAAGTATTGCTTTCTTTGCTGGCCACTGGAGACACAACAGTGAGTGAAGCAGACTCAATCTTTGTTTACAGTCTAGTGGAAGAGACAGATCTTAATCAAATAATGACAAATAGGTCATGAAAAACTGGTAAGTGCTATAAAATAAAGCTTTGAGCTACTGTGTCAGCATATAACAGGGGCATAGGTCAAGGGTGGAGGGCTCAGGGAAGGCTTCCCTGAGGAAGTGACATCTGAACTAAGCTGAAATATGAGTAGATGCTAACTGGCAAACAGGAAGAGAAACAGCATTCCAGACAATGGTAACAGCATGTGCAAAGGCCCTGAGGTGGAAAGGAGCATGACACATTTTTGGACCTGATGGACTAGGATGGAGCAAGCTGGAAAGACGCTGGGACCAGATCAGACACACGTGTCATTGAGGCAGGCAGTGTGGGGACTGTAGCACCATCATTTAGTAAGCCCAGTGATGTAAACTCTATTGTTTGTCTTCTTGGGTTTTCCTTGAAATCAGGTCTAATTTGTAACCTAAATGCTTTGCCTTTGTAATGGCCCAGGGGAAGCATTAAACAGCCCTGGAGATACATCACAACAAGGAGAATCTCAGCCAAACAGTGACAGAGCCAGTTCTGGAACCAGGTCTCCTGCCTGAAGGTGTTCCGAGAGGTGAACCTGACAAATTGAGAGTGGGGAAGCTTGTGTCCTTTTGTCCCCAGGAATGCTCTTTCATAAAACTAAGCCATATGCTGAAGTGCCAAATTATGGGGGGCTGTTCACTCACTTTTTCAACTCCTTCATTTCACACACTTTTTTTTTTTTTTTTTTTTGTGGTACGCGGGCCTCTCACTGCTGTGGCCTCTCCCGCTGCGGAGCACAGGCTCTGGACGCGCAGGCTCAGCGGCCATAGCTCACGGGCCCAGCCGCTCCACGGCATGTGGGATCTTCCCGGACCGGGGCACGAACCTGTGTCCCCTGCATCGGCAGGCGGACTCTCAACCACTGCGCCACCAGGGAAGCCCCTCACACGCATTTTTTACTGGATGTTGCTAATGCACCAGACACCCTGCTAGGCACTGAAGGTATAAAACTGAGTAAGACAGGGAATTCCCTGGTGGTCCAGAGGTTAGGACTCCACAAGGGCCGGGGTTCAATCCCTGGCTGGGGAACTAAAATCCCACAAGCTGTGCAGTGCGGCCAAAACAAACAAAACTGAGTAAGACAGGGTGGTCCTTGCCCTCCAGCTGCTCAAAAATCTTTCTTACAAACAGATAAATTATATTCAGTAGAGATGTTTTAGTGAAGTACTCTGGGATCCCCCGACAATACTGAGCCCAGCACCTGGCACAGTAATCAACTCTTTATTATTGAAAGAGTGGTAGTTGGTTGCTTATGAAGTCCCTGTGGCAGACATTCTAAACCCAGAGGGGTGTTGCCTGCTTTAAAAGAAGACACTGTGTTAAGTGTGAAGATCACAGGAAAAGCGCTTTGGATGTGGAAAAAGGAGTCTGAGAAACAGATGGCCTGGAGCCTGCAAATCCCTTTACTGCAGGCCTTATTCCACCACAGCTATTGACTAGGGTGCTGAGAGTTAAAAATGAAATAATACAAGTAAAGGTTTTGTCCAGTGCCTAGCAAGTAATAAACATTCAGTAAACATTAGCTATTGTTATTCTATTGTTATTCTGGTAAAGAAGATTTTCAGTGATTGGAATTAGATAAAGCGTGGTTATTTCCTTTCTTTAGGGGAGTGAGAGGAAAGCCTTGTTAAATACATCTTTCAAGTTCCCAGTGTCAGCTCTGGGACTAGGCAGTGAGGAACCAGTGAGGTTACAGAAAGGCTCAGGGAGACAACGTTCAGGGTTATGTAGGCATCACCTTCCCTCTTCAAAGGGGGTGTACCTTCCCTAGTACCTGTATTGGGTGACTTCACACCTATATTCTGAGAGGAAAGCTGAGGATAGCAGAAACAAAATAACCATTTGAGAGCATACACTGTGATTTAAAAAAAAAAAAAAAAAAAACAAAAAAAGAAAAACTTCAGTTTTGTGACCGGTAATTTTAAAAGCAAACGAGCAATACAATGTTTTCAAAAATCTCACATCACCTTCTGTGGCTACTGTTCCATACACTTTGATGGCCCAGCTCTGCGTTTGGTCCAGAGCTGTCTGCAGGCTGTCCCAGCCCTGCCTCTCCTGGTCCCCTTACCGTTTCTCAACTCTTGCAAGGTGTCCTCGTGCAGAGCCCGCAGTCTCCGAAAAGTCATCACACAGTCCCGCGTTGATAACAGCTGCAGCTACATTAGAGATGCACACAGAGTGGACAGCTCAATGGTATGTCTTTGACACATAAAGTGATATAGGACTTTTATAAAGGAAAGAAAAAAATGTCCAGTTGTGATTCCATTGGTCAGATTTCATCGAGGCCAAGTTTTCTCCAGTTAACCAGATCCTGGCCTGGTGTGGACAGGACTTGGTGAGTCCAGGCGGAGGGTGTGTGCGAGGACGGAGGAGGGACGGGTGTTTCCGCTCGCACACGAGAGGCGACGAGGGCCTGGGCGCTCCGGCCAGTGCCCCTACCCTGGCCAGAGGCGCGGCCGGGAGGGGCGGGGCGCATGGGCGGGGCGGCGGCGGCGGCGGCTCCTCCCCCGGCGGGCGGGCGGCGCCATACGGCGGGCGGCCGCGCGGTGCCTAGGCGCGGGCGGCTGGCGTGGATCGCTCAGTCCCGCGGAGCCGGGCCCAGGAACGCAGGCGGCGGCAGGATGAACAGCATCAAGAACGTGCCGGCGCGGGTGCTGAGCCGCAGGCCTGGCCACAGCCTGGAGGCCGAGCGCGAGCAGTTCGACAAGACCCAGGCGAGCGGCGGGGCGGGCGGGCGGCTCCGTCCCCCCTTCCCCTCACACGCGTCCCTCGGGGCCCGGCCTGCGCCCGCCTCCAGAGCGCCGGGGGCTCGGGCCGCTCCCCGGACCCCTTGCTCCCCGGCCACCTGGGGGCCCCCGGCCGCATCTCGGCCGCGGCCACCCAGCTCCCCGGCCTTCGCCGCCCGAGCCGCCCCGCGCGCAGGTGAACCGGAAGCGCGAGCCGGCGCCCGGGCCCGAGGTGGCGGGGAACCGGGGTGGCCGGGAACTGGGATGCGGCCGGGGACTGAGATGCGACCGGGGGACCAGGTGGCCAGGCGACCAAGGTGTCCAGGGACTGAGAGGCGGCCGGGGACCGAGGTGGCTAGGAGCCGAGGGGCGGGAGGGGGCCAGGTGGAGGGAGCCGAGACGCGGCGTGGGGGCCAGGTGGGGTCAAGGTGCGTCCGGGGCCCGGGTGCGCCCGGCCGGGGCGGCCCGACTGGATTTCTCCGCCCTGGCCGCGCCGCCTCTCCGGGCTCCGTCTACTTTTCCCACGCCTTAAAAGAATGCCCCCTCCTCGGAGAAGCAATGCATTTCCTTAAAGGAAATTCCCTGCTTCCTTTTCTCCTGAGCTGTTTTTCAGGGCCGCACAATATCTTATTATCTGCTGGGCGAAAAGTTTCACCTCTGTAGCCAGACTTGTTTGCCCGAGCTCTGGCCCACATATAAACAGGTTCACACCCCCTTATTAAATGACGGCGCCTGACAGACAGAAACTTCCTAGGGCTCCCTTCCTGCACTTCCCACGCGCCCGCATCTCTTCCCGAGGGCGGCCTATCCTGGGAGGATTATTTTAAAAATGAAACAATGACGGGGGTGTGTATTTGTCCATGTGTTCCTGCTGAGACCGCACTGATGAGGGCGTTGCTGTTTCTGGTTTTCTGTTCCTTTTTATTTTACAAACACTGAGGTATTCTTATGCCTGGGGGAAGGGGGAAGCATACTGGGTTTTTTGCCAAAGTAAGTCAACCAGGACTGAAACAGCAGAACATTTTTAGTTTAGAAATAAACCACGGACTTCCCTGGCGGTCCAGTGGGTAAGACCCCACGCCCCCAGTGCAGGGGGCAAGGGTTTGATCGCTGGTCCGGGAACTAAGATCCCACACGACGCGACCAAAAAAAAAAAATAAACAGAAAACAAAAACCAAAAGCCAGAAGGAACCCACTCACTCCTGTCTAAAGTAGGATGATGACATTTGTGTCTGCCTTTAGCAAGGTCCTTCCCACCTCTCCCTGCCAGGAGCAGTGACTTGTGCGGTGTCTTTCAAATCAAGTTAGCACACGCAGCCTACAATAACTTTCGTTTTGAAGTAAGAAAAAATGCAGGGGAAACATCTAACCTTTGTGCTTGAGATTAACAAGGAAAATGATAAAACCTTGGCTCCATAAAAGACTAGTGCGGAGCCAACCTGGCCGCAAATTATTAATTTACCCTTGTGATCATCATCATCATCTGGCCCCTGGTGTATTTTCAGCCCGGATAGCCCGTCGTAAAAACAAATGTGGCATTTAATTTAAAATCATTAATACATAATTAATTGTGCCAGGAACTTGCGGAAGGGGAGAACATTTTAATTGGCAGAGAATCTGGATGTTGTCAGAAGATCTATTCATTCACTGATTTTTTGTTTTTTCTGTGGTTTTGAGGAGCTATAAAGAGGTCAGATTGCTACATAGAGGAGATGGAATTTAAAGGGCCAAGTTCATTGATCTTACTCTTAAATTGTTATAAATCAAGGGCAAGCTTTCTGAATGTCAAAGAGAAAGAAAGCATCTCTGATACAGGACAACTTATTCTGGTGGTTGGTTTGGTAAACAAGAGGGTGTTTTGTTTTTGCTGGTTGGGTTTTTCTCAGGGGCCGAGAGGGTTACTTATCATGAATAATTCTTTCTAACAGGTGAATCTCATAGGATTTACCCATTCCAGGGCTCTTTTCTGGAAAGATGGAATTCAGGTTCAGTGTCTAGATTTGCTTGTCTTCAGAGTGACTTATTGAGGGATGTAGGAATAAGGTTTTGTGCGTGGTTAATATTTAATTAGCTCGCTCCCAGGAATATCTAGTGAGCTGCCAGCCAGACTTCATTGGTGGAAAGGACGAGGAGAGCTGAGGTTGCTGCTTACACGTCTCCTTCTGGACAGCAAATAGTACATCCACCCCGCTGACGCACCTTCCCTTTGAACTGCACTGCCTGTGGCTTCACGTTGACCACAGCGTCCTGTGTAGCAGAGGGGCACTTTGGTTTCCTTAGAACTTAAGTCCCCTACTGTCCTGCCAGCCTCGCTTTTCCTCCTGGGTTTCTGGGTCAAGAGGAGGAAAAATGCTTCCATATTTGCTTTCTTGACTGGCCACACCCTGTTTTGCAAAAAGGTTCCTTCCCCGCCCCAGTTGGGAGTGTGAAGGGAAGGGGGCAGTCATGCGTCCTTCGTGAGGCAGGTGCTTGTGTTTGCTGCGTGATGTGGGTATGCGAGTGCGTGTGTGTGTGATCCCAGGGGCACCGTCCAGAAAGCTGGTCTATTCTTCCCCAAGACTTTAGTCCCCTTGGTGATAAAACCCCTTTTCAAAATGGAAGTGACAAAATTGTATTGGCTTTTTGTTGTTGTAGTATTCTGAATGCAGAATAGTGTGGAATACAGTATACCTGTATGTGCTGAACCTGAAAATTGTCTCGTTAAAAAGATGGTGTGGGGCTTCCCTGGTGGCGCAGTGGTTGAGAGTCCGCCTGCCAATGCAGGGGACACGGGTTCGTGCCCTGGTCCGGGAGGATCCCACATGCCACGGAGCAGCTGGGCCCGTGAGCCATGGCCGCTGAGCCTGCGTGTCCAGAGCCTGTGCTCCGCAACGGGAGAGGCCGCAACAGTGAGAGGCCCGCGTACTGCAAAAAAAAAAAAAAAAAAAAAGATGGTGTGGTATCATGGAAAGCGGTAACTAACACCTGAGTGCTAGCCTGTGTTCCTGGGCATATGGTGCTTAACTCCTGTTTCCCGGTCTATAAAAATAGAGATCATTCCATCTACTTCCTAGGGCTGTTTTAAGGTATAGAAATGGTGGAGTGGGCTAAAGAGGGACCCCTCAAAGATGTCCATGTCCTAATTCCTGGAACCTGTAAATATATTACAGCCCGGGTAAGAAAATGCTAATCAACTGACCTTAAAAATAGGGGGCGTAGCCTGGGTTATCCAGGTGGGCCCAGTGTAATCACGAGGCCTTTAAATGTGGAAGAGGGAGGCCGGGGAGGAGGTCAGGGTGGTGTGAGGTGAGGACAGCGCCGCCGAACATCGCTGGCTTTGAAGCTGGAGGAGCGTGGGCGTCCTCTAGAAGCTGGAAAAGGCAAAGAAACGGACTCTTCCACAGAGCCTCTAGAAAGAAACGCAGCCCTGCTTACACCTTGATTTTAGCCCCGGAAGACCCGTTTTGGACTTCTGACCTCCAGAACTGTAAGATGATAAATTTGTGTCGTTTTAAACCACTGAGCCAATAGTGGCCGTTTGTTGTAGCAGCAATAGGCCACGAATACCTACAGGATGCAAAACACGCAGTACGGTGCCCTGCAGATGTTCAGCTAGACATCTTTCTCCCTTCCCCACCCCCAAAAAGCTTTAAACTTTGAGAACTGTTTCAGACCTTCCATGAGGGAGGAGATGCGTCTTTGAGGTATAGCATGGGTGAGGACTCAGCAGATTGGAGTCCTGGAAATGCTAAACTCCAACCTTGCTTCTTCCTTGTCTAAGTGCGCCTCTGCCATCTGGGCCTCGGTTTCCCCTGCAGGAAATGGAAACAGAGCCCAAAATCTTCCTGTAAGGTTAGGGTGAGAGAGGAGCCATGCTGCTCAGTACACCAGGCCCGGCGGGGAAGAAGCGCATTAGATACAAGCATACGGGGTAAAGCTCCGCAGGTGTTAGGGGTTTTCTGGTGGGGTGGTCGCTGTGGAGTGGGGAGCAGCAGGTGGAAAACTGTTCGTAGGTCCAATTTTCCAGGTCAGTGACATGTCCCCTCTGCAGCCTCTGAGGAACTGTGGAACTGCAATCTTGTAAAAATGAACATTTATTGACACTCAGGGCTTCTCAGGCCAGCTCACGTTAGAAAAACGCTGTCCAGTAGAAACAGAATAGGAGCCAGGTGTATCGTTTTGAGATAACTTAGCCACACTAAGACGCAAACAGAAACAGGTGAAATTCCCATTAATCATATATTTTATTTAGCCCAGTGTATCCAAAATATAGCCATTCCAACACGTAATCACTATAAAAATTATGAATGGGATATTTTACATTCTTTTCCTCCTACCAAGTCTTCAAACTCCGTTCTGTGTTTGTTATAGCACATCTCAATTTGGGCTCACATTTCAGGCACTCATTAGCCACACATGGCCAGCAGCTACCGGGTTGGACATCAGGGTGTTAGAATCACCTGGGGCGCTTTTAAACTCTTCTGTGTCTAAATGCTGGAGATTTGGAGTGATTTGGCTTGGATTGGAGTCCTGGGCGCATAGGTCTATTTTCTTAAAATTCCCCAGCCAGGAATTCTGTAGAATCTCATTACTGAAGGCAAGCCACAGGACACAGACAGGTGTTTGGGAACTTAACTTGAGTTTCTGGTTTGAAGGCTGTTCCCAAGTTGGCCATAGTCTTTTGGGCTCCCATCCTCTGCACACTGTTTCCTCTGCCCTGACTTCCTTTCCCACATATGTCATCACCCCCTCTGCCAGGCAGGCAGACTTATGCACACTCCCTTTAAAAAAAAATTTTATTGAAGTATATTTGATTTACAATGTTGTGTTTAATTTCTGTGGTACAGCACAGTGACTCAGTTATACATATATATTCTTTTCTATTGTGGTTCATCACAGGATATCGAATGGAGTTCCCTGTGCTCTACAGTACGACCTTGTTGTTTATCCATCCCATAGGTCATGGTTTACATCTGCTGACCCCAAGCTCCATCCTTCCCTCCCCCACACCCTCCCCCTTGGCAACCACAAGTCTGTTCTCTAGTCTGTAAGTCTGTTTTTGTTTCGTATTTAGGTTCATTTGTGTCGTATTTTAGATTCCACATATAAGTGATATCATATGGTGTTTATCTTTCTCTTTCTGACTCGCTTCACTTAGTATGATAATCTCTAGGTTCATCCATTTTGCTGCAAATGGCATTATTTCATTCTTTTTAATGGCTGAATAATATTCCATTGTGTGTGTGTGTGTGTGTGTGTGTGTGTGTGTAGATATATATATATATATATTTGTAGATATATATATACCACATTTTTATCCATCTATCTGTCGATGGACATTTAGGTTGTTTCTGTGTCTTGGCTATTGTGAATAGTTACACACGCTCCCTTTCTGTCTTCATGATTTCTTATAGATGCTATGGCATTACCACACTGTTAGCTACCAACCCCTTTCTGGGCCTCATTTAAATGTTTATTTTAAAAAAGTTCCCCCACCCCCGAGCTTGGGAGGAAATCTAAACCACATGGTGAAAGCCAGAAACACCCCCCAGCTCCGCCCACGTTGGTCAGCTCCCTGAGGGCAGGGGCAAGGGGCCTGGCACCCACTGCAGGCTGGTCGAATGGCTAAAGAACAGAGGTGAGCGAGGCTTTCTGAAAAGGAGGAGAGAAAGAACCAGGCTCACGACCCCCAGAATGCTGCCTGCAAAGCCTCAAGTGAGCTGCCCCGGCAGCACCTGCCTTCCTCCCAGGCCCCCGGCGGTGGGCCAGCTGCGGTGGGTGGTGAGCTGTGCCCTTCCTTTCAGCTGCGCTGCTGTTGCGTGCCCCTCAGACACCCTCCACCTGCTTCTGCCACATCAGCCAGCTTGGTGATGCTCAGGGCAGCTGCTGACTTCCTGGTTCCTGGGGTTTCCTGCCACAGTCCCCCTGGGCTCCCCGGGTATCTCGTGACCTCTTAGTTCAGGCTGGGGTGGGGTTGTGGCTGCTCGTCCTTCCCCTCCCCATCTTTGTACGTTTGTTCCACGACACGTTCATGAGGGACCACTTACTGTGTATGTGTTGGCTTGTTTCTGGTGCTCTGGGATGTGCTACGGGAAGATGAAGATCATTCTCATCCCCTCCAAGGGTTTTCATCTTGGCGAAGGAGGTGGGAGATGAACAGGTGTGCCGTGGCAGAGCTGTTGAGAGCGAGACTGTGCCTCAGTCTCCTCATCTGCAATATGGATATAATCGTAGTGCCCGAGTCATGGAGGATTTGCCGGATGACACAGCTCCTGGTGCGGAGTGAATGCTGCCCTGAACGGCTGTTGGCTGTTACGTTGTGTATGGGAAAGCGGGCTGGACTGAAGACATGGAAATGATGCCGTCGTGGTTCCGTCCCTGAGCCCCTAGTTGAGCCTCTGTAAATGGGGAGCTGGGGCTGCTGGGTAGGGCAGTGGATCCGCCACCGGGGTTGGGCGGACTTGGGGTGGTGGGGAGCAGCCCGTTCCTGGAAGAGCGGCCCTGCGGTGCCCCCTCCTCCAGGACAGCAGGGCCTGCTCCCAGGTGACACCGGCCTCTGGAAGAGACTCCGGTGGGGAGCCCCAGGGAGGTGCCCCGGGGAGGTCGGGGGAAGCCGGCCACTGTGACTTCTTGGCAGAAACGCAGGCCCTCCTGACCTTGCCCCCAGGCCAGCATCCCATTTGTGAATAAAACCTGCCTGGGCACTGAGTCCAGCACTGCGAAGTGGAAACTCTGGACTCGAGTCTAGGCCTGCTTGGCGGGGGGACAGGGAAACGCAGCCGGCTAACCTGAGCTGGGGCCTGAAGAGCCTTTGCCAGCCGGCCGCGCTGTCAGCGATACCCTTCCCCCCACCCCGCTCCCCCCAGCTCCACCTGACTCCAGGGTGGACTCAAATATCACCTTGTTTGCGAAGCCGTCAACCG
Organism: Hyperoodon ampullatus; assembly: GCF_949752795.1. NCBI lineage: Eukaryota > Metazoa > Chordata > Mammalia > Artiodactyla > Ziphiidae > Hyperoodon > Hyperoodon ampullatus. The sequence continues at coordinate 7,537,751 of NC_136926.1, read as the reverse complement.
CTTTCCTCCTGCCCGAGCCTTACCAGGCTGCCCTAGTCCTCACGATATTATTCCCACTCTTCCCGTCTCCCCAAACCCTGCAGCCGAACCTGCAGGAGTGGACGGCCGTGAGGTCGGGCGTGTGGTTAGATCCAGGGTCACGGAGAAGGGATTGCATTGCCTCCCCCTCCGAGCCCCTAAGCACTACCCTCTGAACCCCAAGATCCTCAGGCACGGACAGTGTCGGCTCCTTGTGTGCTAGCACCCAGGACTGCCCGGCTCGGGGGACCTGCGTGGTGTGCGTGCGCTGAATAAATGGGTGCCACAGGGGCCCGTGGGTAGCCCTTTTTTGGGGGCTGAGCTGCCACTCAGTGAGGCCTAAAAAGCCATGGCTCCCACTGCAGGGAAAGACTGAATTCTTGGAGAAAAGTTTAGTAGAGGCGGGCTTGTTTTTCCTCTTGCTGAAATAAACACAACCTTCCAACTGCATTAGGTTCTCCTGCCAGGAAGTGGCTCAGCCCCCTGGCTTGTGGGACAGACAGGTCTATGGAGTGGTGTCACCAGGGCCCAGGCAAGGAGCCGCCCAGGCTGGCTCCCTGTCCATCCTGGAGGCGGGACTCGGGCCACGTCCTCCTCTACTGTCTCTTCCTCCTCATGTGTCACCTGCAGAGCCCGGGGGAGAGGTGGCAGTGTCCCCCAGTGAGCCTCATCCGGTGGGTGGGAGGATCCTGCCCAGGGCTCCCACACAGGAGCAGCGGCCGCAGTGCGGCCCTCCCTGCAGTTTCATAAATGGTCGAATGATTGAGAGGCCCGGACGGAGCGGGCACTGGGGGACGTGAATAAAGGGAAGAGACGGTTGAATCGCAGGATGGCGTTGCTGCACTGACTTCCCTCTGCTGAAATGACCGAGCTGCGGACCTCTGGCCCAGAGCTCCCCACCGCTTTGCCTGAGACCGCATTCAGCCACCTCCTCGGCTACAGAAATCCTGTGTTTGGTTCCATCAATGGCCTTTGAGGTGGCAAAAGCATTTGAATGAGATCTTTCTGTCCTTCAAACAACTCTTTGGAAGCACTAAAGCAGGATAACCCACCTCTCTGCCAGCCCCTGTGACCCGGCTCTTTGAAGGATGTTTTTTTGTCCCTGCCAAGTGCCACCGCGAAGCGCGCCATGATGACAGTACAAGGAGGACTGAGTCTGATTCATTTCAGGGTTGATTTTAAAAATAGAAATTGTTTTATAGTTGCCTTTACTATTTAACTCTAGTGGATAAATTATTAGCTAGAGAAAGAGACACACACACTGCCTTGAATTTAACCAGTACTTATATTTGAAAGAGCTTTCATTCATTCAAGTATTCACACTTCCTTTCATCCAGTAAAGATTTATTGACCTCCAGGCACGGGTTTCGGGAGGTACAGCAGGGAGCGAGACCAGCAGGATCTGTTGTACCAAGTGCGTCTGTTCAGGGGTCAGAGGTAGAAACGGAATACATGGTAAACAAGATAGTCTCAGGGAATAAATGTCCTGGGTGAAAGTAAGCAGGAGGAAGCTATCTGTGTGGAGGGAGGGCTGCTTTAGATAGGGTGGTTGGGGGAGACCCCCCCAGGAGGGGTGTTTTAACTCAGAGCAGGGTGACCTCAGAAGCACAGCCAGGCTTGGGGGTGGGACCGGGCCTGTCCTGTTTGAGGAACAGAAGGAAGACGGTGTGGCTAGAACAAAGCTAGATGTTCCAGACACGCTTTGTGTATGTTTGCATTCTCGAAGATTTCAAGGGTTTTTTTGCTCCTGCTTCCCAGACGGGAAAGGGGAAGCTTCTGAAGTGAAGGCGCCCCTGTGGGTCGGAGTGGACGGGACCGGGGTCTGTGCGCTGGGGTGCCACGGCTGGCCATGGTGGAACTGGGTGAGCAGACCTGTATTTGGCCCCGTTCACGTGGGCTCCTGGGGAAGGGGTCTCCCTGAGTCCACGTTCCTCTGCTGTGCAGAGTTCCCCACGGCCTGGAGGACGTCGGATCTCGCAGAGAACATCCAGGGCTGCAGCCCCTGCGGTCACTTGGTTCTGACCCCCTGCAGGGGCTGTGGGTTTCTGGAACGGTGTGGCCCGTGTGGGTGCGCACCGGGCTGTGGTGTGGCCCGTGTGGGTGCGCACCGGGCTGTGGTGTGGCCCCTGTTGCTGCACACTGGGCTGTGGTGTGGCCCGTGCTGGTGCACACCGGGCTGTGGTGTGGCCCGTGTTGCTGCGCACCGGGCTGTGGTGTGGCCCGTGTTGCTGCGCACCGGGCTGTGGTGTGGCCCGTGTTGCTGTGCACCGGGCTGTGGTGTGGCCCGTGCTGGTGCGCACCGGGCTGTTGTGTGGCCCGTGCTGGTGCGCACCGGGCTGTGGCCTCATGCGCCGCCCTCACTCCTGCCCCGTCCTCAGTGCCCGTCCTCTCCCCGGGGCTCTTCCTGGGGCCCCTTTGCCTGGCATGCAGCCCCACAGGCGACGGAGCAGGGACGGGCTTGCTGTGTGCAGTTGCTGACCAGAGCATCCCAGCTTGGTTGCCCGGCTTCGTGGACGGTGTCCACACCCCAAGGCTTCTGTCTCGAGTCCGCAGCAGGCACCGAGGCTCTTGGGAATATCACCTGCTGGGGCTCCTGCCCCAGCCCCACTGCCTCGGCCGGGTCGCCTCTCTCCTGAACCAGCACCGAGATGCTTTCTCGTGTGTCCCTGGGAGTCACCTGTCCAGGGGCAAGTGCCATTGGTGGCTCTGTCTGGCCTGGTCCGGGGATTGCCTCCTCAGGCTTGACTCCCAGGGCCTCTGCTGGCACCAGATGGGGTTTTTATGTGACGAACAAGAACGAGATTGTTCCTGGAAGCAGGGGCAGGTGTGTCCTGAGGCTCTGGCTCCCATGGACCCAGTGGGGCGCTTGTAAGAGGGCTTCCCAGACGTCCCCGCCCTGGCTGCAGGACAGAAGCTGCCCCGGGAGGGAGCTGGAGGGAGCCAAGCTGAAGGCCCAGAGGGGGCCCAGGGTCCGAAGGCCTCGCCTGCGGGAATGGGGGAGCCGTGGGGGAGCCCCCTGAGCTGCTCGCTGCCACACAGTTGCTGTTCTTACCCGCGGCTTGAACGAATCCTGGATCCAGAACCTGCGTTTTGACTTGGAGTTGGGCCAGGCCCTCCCTGAGTGACACCAGGCCCTCGGGAGCTGGGTCCCTGCAGTGGGACAAAGAGGGACCAGAAGGATGTGCGTGCTGGCACACGGCTCCCTCAGCCCAGCCCCCTCCCCCAGTGAGAGAGGCGGCCGGGGACCCGGTGGTGGCTGAGGGGACAGTCTACAGAGCCAGCAGCCTGGGTTCCCTTCCTGCGCGGCCACCTTGGGAACTGCTGGACCTGGCTTAACGGGGGAGGGTTGTCTGTGTGGGGACAGTGCCTAGAATGGTGCCTGGGTTCATCATGGTGACCTTGAGCTGTGATTTCCTCATCCACATGCTTCAAGGGTTACTTAGGAGATTAAATGAGATGATAATGGTGAGGTGCTCAGCACGGTGCCTGGCACATGGCTGAACTCGATAAAAATCATTTTATTATTCTTTTACTGAGGCCAGTTTGCCGGCCTTTGGCATGGGATATGCCTCCTGCAAGCTTCCCAGTGCCAGCAATTCTGACTGTGTCTCCAGAGCCTGCTGGAGCCTTCCCACCCCTTGGCCTTGTCCCCCGCTGCTCTCCAGAGGCTCAGGCCCCTCGCTGTGAGGTGGCTCCCTGGGACTGGGCTGGGATTTTTCCAGCACAGAAGGAGCAGCAGTGGTCTGAATGCCCGTGAAACTGTGTAGTCACCCACCCTCACGGGTCTGAGAAGCGTGCCTCTGCCCGCCCTCCGCTGTCTTTGCAAACCCTCCAGCTCCCTCCCCCAGAGCCCCCCGGGCATATCTGGGGGGGTCATAGACCCACCGTTACTGCTCTTGTCCTGCTTTGCTGCTCCCTGCCCCCCATCCGTGGCCACTCAGAGGTCGAGTGGGAAGTCAGATAAGCAGATTCCCAAGACGGTCGCCACCTGCCCCCTCCGCCCCCCCCAGGACCCTCTCTCTCCAGCTCTGGCTCTTCCATCTCAGCACCCAGGCCCCTAATCAATCCATTCCACGTGGAGTTTCTGTCCCCTAGAAGGCTCTCCCCATGGCAATGGATCCCGCCTGTCATGATTATACTTGTTGCTGTCAGAACTGCCCCTGTACCAGGACGGAAGGAAGCCCTTTTCAAGCTGGCGCGCTAGAGGGAACCCACACGATGGTCCCCGGTGCCCCTCTGACTGCCCCTCCCCCTACAGTCTTCCTACAGTCGCTCGTGGGGCTGGCGTGAGGACGCCATGCTTGTGTAGAAGGAACCAGATGTTGCAGTCAGAGCTGCACCTGGACTGTAAACCCAGGAGCTAAGCCACGTCGGAATCGCCCAGCACAGATTCCAGGGCTGAGGAGAGGAGCCCCAGTGCTCCCCCCACCTCTGAGGCCCGCTCGGGACGGGCGGCGGGGGGACGGGCATCCCTGGGGCCTGCCGTCCCCTCCTGGGACGGGGCTTGGCTGCTGCGCCTGGCAGGAAAAGCAGGCTTGTGCAGTGTCCACAGACCCGCCTCTGTGTGAGCACTGTGCCTCCTTGTGAGGCTTCCCGGTCCACACATCTGCCGCCTGCACACAGCAGGGCCGTGTTCCCGCCGGCAGGGACCCTGTTCCTACAGCCGGCGCGGGGAGCGGGCGGCACCGGTTGGGCGGAGGGGGCCAGACAGACTCCCGTGTGCCTGAGTCACCGCTTCTCTCTGGGGCCCAGGAGCCCCCCTCACTGCCTCTGAAGCCCTTCCTTGTGCCAGGCACTGTTTAGGGGCTGGGGCCACAGCCGCCCCAGAGAGGCGGGACCACTCCCCTCCGTGGCGTAGACATGGGCTGGGAGTGGGGGGAGGACATTAGACAAAGAAGGAAGACACTGTCGGGTGCCGACCACACGGAGAAGCATACACCGGCAGATGTAAATAGCGTGGCAGCAGGGAGGGGACGGGTGAGCAGACTCCCCCGGTGGGGGGGCAGGCACTCTTTCTGGGGGTCCAGGGCCCAGCCATGAGGGCGCTCCGTATACATTTGGGCCGACGGTGAAGTAAAAGCCGGTGCCCAGCGGCCTCTGGGGAAGGCTGCGCGGTGGGAATGCTTACCCTGGGCCGCCGGCCCCACCAGCCCATCCCTTCAGGGCGTCTCTGCTTCTGCTCTCCAGCTGCAGGCCCTGGGGGAGGAGGGTCAGCACGCCCCTCGTGGGCATCTGCGGAGGACAGGGCACTTGCTGGGATGCAGGCGGCATCTTGGCGTCCCTGGCTTCTGGGGCAGCTTGCTCTGCCTGCGGGACTTTGGCTCTGCTCTGTTCTTGCCTGGGATCTTCTGAACAGGTGGCAGTCGTCAGAGCCCGCTCAGGTGTCAGGGCAGCTGGGGGATGCGGTTACACACCCCCCGAGACAGGCACTCCCGGCTTATGGGCTGGTGTCTCTTCCCAGCTCTGTACCTGTACTGGAGAGAGGTGCCTGGGAGCTGGATAGCAGAACCGTTCAGGACACAGCCAGACCTGGCTTTGCCCTTATTAGCTATACGGACGAGATACCCCAACTCCCCGAGCCTCAGTTTCCTCATCAGGAAAGTGGGGCCGTGCCCACTTGCCAGGGCTGCTGCTGGGAGCGTGTTGCCCGTGCCTGACGCAGGGGAGCAAGTGCCCGGGAATTGCTGGTTGTCAATTGTTGTCCTCACCGCTGCTGCGGTGGGCAGAGTTCTGCCTGGTGGGGCGTGATGTTCGCGGGGCCGGGAACCGTCCACGTGGGGTCCGGCCTCTCTCACGGTGATGCCTGTGGAGGGAAGGCAGGCGCTGGGGCCTCAGGGAGGCCGAGTTGGCAGAGGATCGGCAAACACAGAACAGATGGTGAGGGAGCCCTCGTGTCTGGCTCGCTGAGGCTTTGAGTGTAAGAGGTGCCAGAGCCTGTCTGCGTCCCTCTCAGGACCCCGGTACCACGAGGCCAGAGCCACTCCCCCAGCCCGGCCTTGATGCTGGGAGAGTCATCCATGTCCCAGGGGCCCGGTGTGCTGCGTGCTGCAGACCCGCTCTGCAGACCATGGCCACAACGGGTGCTGTGTGTGAAAGGAGGTCAGCCAGCCTTGCTGGGGTGGCTGCGAGGGGCTAGCCCAGCCCCCAGCAGCTCCTAGGTCCGTGAGTCTGAGCAGAAAGCACGGCCATGGCTCTCAGGAGGTTGCTTTTCTTACAGAGGAAATCTCACTGCTTTGCAAAGCAGGACCACAGTAGGGTCACAATAGACCGCAGATGAAAGAAGTCGCCTCCTTGCCCGGCGGGGGCAGTTAATGTTGTTCCCAGGCCAGCGGTGGAGAGCACAGTGGCCTCTGGGTTAAAAGGAAAGAAAGCTCCTGCTGCCCCTCGGGGCTCCCTCTCCGCCCTGTCCCGCTCCCGGCACTACTGGGCCTGCTGTGGACAAGTCCACAGCAGGGCCGGGCTGCAGGGTGAGCGCACAGCTTGCCCTGCTCAGCGAGCTCCCTGGACGGCCTGGGGCAGTGTGGGCCCGGGTGGAGGACCTGTGGGAGACGTGGGAGAATCGGCTGACCTGGAGAGGAGCCTGCACTGGTCAGGGACCTCATCCTGTCCCTCCCACCCGTGGCACCGGCAGCTCTTCTCATTCGGTCCACAAGCACGGATGCCCCCAGCTCGGGGCTGGGTGGGTGGACAGAGGCTTACAAGACCTGCCGCCAGGTAGAGAATTAAAGCATATCCATAAGTAAACCCAGGGCCGGCGGTGGTTCCTGGGTGAGTGGGATGGGGGTGACAGTAAGTGCCCTGAGCCTGTGTGAGGGAGCAGTCACATCCAGGAAGACTTCTCGGAAGAGGCGGCGTTGAACTAAGGGGGACGAGACAAGACGCCAGCAGCTGGAGGTGGGAGGGGACCTGCATCAGGGATGAGTTTGCCGCGTGCTCAGGGCCTGAGTGGCGGCAGCCTGTGTGCTAAGCGGGTCCCCCTCCTGCCACCCCTGGCGGGGCTGCGGCCACTGTTTGCGTCGGTGGGGGTGGGAGCCGAGGCAGGATTCGCCCAGGATGCATGTGGACAGGCGATGGGACCTGGTTTATCCTGGTTTTCCACGAAGTGGCTGTGAGGCCTCATGTCTCCAGGCCGTGCCCCGTGGTAAAGTAGGGGTGACCTGCATGTTTTGGGGGAATGCAAGAGGGCTCAGGCCACAGCAGCCTCTCCCAGAGGAGAGACCCGATGGAGGATGTCCTGCGGGGACTGGCGGCTCCCCTGGGGCCCAGGGGCTACGCCTTCCGGGGAAGACGAATCACACGCAGCTTTCAGATCAGAGTTGCTCTTCTGCAGCACAAGCCGGCTTTCGTCCTTACCTCCCAGGCCTCTGGAAGCTCTGTGTGGTTGTGGCATCGGGTATTAGCTGTAGTTTGAGCTGCACATGTCACGTGAAGAAGAGTCTTGAGTGGTCTGGTTTGCTTAGGTTAGAGAATTTCTGTTTTTCCCTTATCTCTACTCTCGCCTTTAACCGGCTGGAAGGATCGGTCCCGTCTGTGTGTCGCCCCTTCCCCCTTTGGGTGGTCCGTCCCGGGAAGCCTGCCGGTGGGTTTCTGACCTCTGCCCCCTCTGTTCCCTCCCAGGCCATCAGCATCAGCAAAGCCATCAACACCCAGGAGGCCCCCGTGAAGGAGAAGCATGCCCGGCGTATCCTCCCTGCTGCCGGCCGGCCTCCGTCTCTGGGCCCCAGGGGAGGCGGGGAGGGTGAGGAGGACGTGGGGGAAATGAATTAGGGGAGCAGTGGGCGTGCCGGATGGCCTGATGAGGGGCGTCCCCCTGCGGCCTTGGGCCAGCCTCGCTCAGCTCCTCCCAGACTCTGAGTCCCATCTCAGGGAGGCCACCTGTTGTCTTAGGCCATTGGGCCCAGCTAACTTCGTGGGGCATGACCTTGCCCTTTCTCTTGCTTGGCTGAGAGCCGTAGCTCTTGGTGAGCTGTGGCCGTCGCGGAGGGAGGGGTGTGGGGAGGGGGAGGACGGCCTTCCACCCGCCTCTCTGCGCTCAGTCACCTGTTCAGCTGCACCTGCTGCGCACCCGACCTCCCCCACGCTTGAGTCCCTGCTGCCTGCACTTGGCCTTGACCCTGGCAGGCATCATCCTGGGCACTCACCACGAGAAGGGGGCCTTCACCTTCTGGTCCTACGCCATCGGGCTGCCGCTTCCCAGCAGCTCCATCCTCAGCTGGAAGTTCTGCCACGTCCTCCACAAGGTCCTTCGAGACGGGCACCCCAACGTGAGTAGCCGCTGGTCCGGGGGCCCGGGCCCTCCGTCTGCCGCCTCTTGAACACCCCGGGGGGGCACAGAGCCGCATCCTTTGAAATGAGGGCTGTCCCGGCGTCTGGGTCCCTCAGCTCCGGGCTGGCCCGCCCTGCCCGCTGCCCGCACCCCGTACATGGGAGCAAGTGTCGGGACCGCCCGCCCCCCCATGAAGGCTCTGGCTCCTCCATCCTCCATCCTCGTCTCCCCCCCGGGCAGGTGCTGCACGACTGCCAGCGGTACCGGAGCAACATCCGGGAGATCGGAGACTTGTGGGTAGGTGCGGGGAGCGGGCATGGTGGCCTTAGCGCCTGGCCAGCAACACCACCCGGAAGGTCCACCGCCTTGCTGCTTGGCACACAGGGCCAAGGGGGGGACAGGGCACCTGCAGTGGTGCCCCCCGCCTCCTCCTCCCAGCACAGTTAGAGCCATGTTCAGTGGGGCCATGGCGGCGGGCGGTGAGCATCAGTAAATGAAATTGAGCCTTGCTTTTGAGGCCTAGCGCAGGAAGTCCCAAACACGTCCCTAACGGGCCCTGCGGCTCCAGAAATCAGCAGCCCTTCAGTCCCTGTGAGTTCACTACCCCACCCTGAGTCTGGGTAAGTGGTGCAGACTCTGAGCCCCCAAGACCGGCAGCTTTTGAATCTTGGAAGTCTGCATTTGCAGCAGGCTCTCCAGAAGCGTTTCATCCACAGTGAAGTCTCAGAGCCCCAGGAGCTTGTATTCTAGATCCACTCCACGACCCTCAGGAACTAGGGGCGTCCGCTGGGTGGAGAGAGGGCTTCTGGCCTTATCTGTCCTCTGGGAGCACTGCTGGGGCCCCAGCAGCCGGGGCGGGGGCCGGGTGGCCTCTGGGAACTGACTGGCTTGCAGAGGGGACGCCCCTTGAAGTGAGGAAGGTGGCGTCCCTGGGGCCATCTGCAGATGTGGGCCCAGCGGGCGTGGCCGCAGGGGACATGGTGTCTGGAGGCGGGTGCGGGGAGGATGTGTTCACGCGCCCGTCGGAACGTACCTCCCCAGCCGCCACCAGCACTTCAGTAGAGCGTCCCACCTCAGAACTGGCCTCTTGCCCTGGACAAGGAGCTCTCTTGTCACGAGAGTCTCTCTGGCAAGAGTGAGAAGAAGAGAGCGATAGGCAGAGAGGGGGCTGGCAGAGGCCCTTGGGAAAGGAGGTTGGCCACCTCTGGTGGGTTGAGCAATGGTTGTTGAATGAATAAGTGACAGCGTGGGAGGCTGAAGGATTGACACCCTGCTCATCATCTTGCATCTTCCGGCCTCGCCTTCCTTGTTTGCCGCACGGGGTTCCTGGGCGAGCTCGTGGGCAGTGTGTCCTTACCCAGGGCCCTTTCTCCACAGGGCCATTTGCATGACCGATACGGGCAGCTGGTGAATATTTACACCAAACTCTTGCTGACCAAGATCTCCTTCCACCTCAAGGTAGTTTCCTCCGGGGAATCGTGGGGCTGGTGGGACCCTGGGCTCTTCCCTCCAAGATGTCTCAGAGGGTGGGATCTATCCTGTCCCCACCTGACCCAAGGGGGAGCTTGGGACGGATGGCAGGGAAGTGAGAAGGCCCGGAGGCGTTTCCCAGTGTGGGAGGTGGGCTCAGCCCTGCCCTCAGCTCCGGATGGACGTCCCATCCTCTATGTCTTGGTCTCTGTAGTCACTGCCCGGGGCAGATGGTGGCTCCGCAGGCTAGGGGGCTTCTCCGGCCCCTTCCCCTCCCTCAAAAGCTAGAAGCGGTGCTGGGCCAGAGCTGAGAGGGGCTGCGGTTGAGTGGGGGTGTCCTCTCCGCAGCACCCCGAGTTCCCTGCGGGCCTGGAGGTGACAGACGAGGTGTTGGAGAAGGCTGCTGGGACCGACGTCAACAACGTGTGAGTCCCCCGGTTTCCCGTCTGTTCCTGCGGCGTTCCTCACCCAGGTTCCCACTGGGGGCCGTGCTCTGTCTGGGGCTGGAGGTCGTCACGTGCCCAGGAGCTGTGGCTAAAGCTAAAGGGATGGGGCTTACTTGGAGCTGGGCATTTTGGCTGAAGGACTGCCGTCTGTGCATCCGTGCAAAGGCGTGTGCGTGGACTGTGCTCCCTCTCCGCCTGGGGGTTCTCGCAGGGCCATGCCCCACACCCCTCCCGCTCATCTCTCCCTCCTCCTTCCCCCGTAGCTTCCAGCTTACCGTGGAGATGTTCGATTACATGGACTGTGCACTGAAGCTCTCTGAATCAGGTGAGCCAGCCGAGGGGCTGACCTGGGGCTGCTGCCTCTGGGGGCCAGCCATTCTTGAACACACCTGCCCCCTGGGACCACACTCCCACCAGGAGCAGGTCACAGGGCCTCCAGGTGCCCCCAGAGCATGGAAAAGAGGGGGCTTTACCGCCCCTGCAGGACGCCAGGCAGGCGGTACGTCCAGGGAACAGTCTCGGCCGAAGGAAACCCACTCTGGCACCAAGGCGCGGGGTGGGGGGTTGCCGGGGGGGTGCCAGGAGCCACCTCTTCAGGTTCCCGATCCACCTCCCAGCTGAGCCTGCCCCCGAGGCGGTTGGTTTCCGCCTTCTTGCCCATTCTCTGCTGTAAAAGGCCTCTGAGTCAGGTCAGATTTTCCAGCCCAGGAACGCGGCAGCCGTTGAACAGGAAATCTCAGGGGGCTCACCCTCTTGGGGTTGCGGAGGTGATTGTTTTCAGTGGCAGCTTCAGAACAACTTGTGGGTGACTCGATGCTCTCCACGGGGAGAGTGAGAGGCAAATGCCTTTTTAATGGAAAACCAGGAATGAGGAAGAGGTGCCTGGGCAGCCTCCTGGCGCCGGGGGCTGGACCCTGAGGCTGGGTGAGTCTGGGTGCAGCTGTCCTGCAGAGATGGGCCTCTCCCCAGTCGCCACGACGGGAGGCGGAGAAAGCCCACAGCCAGTGCCCACACCCCCTGTGCCAGCGTCTCCCTGAGAGTATGAGGGGAGTGGGCGTTCCCCGCCCCGAGGTTTGTAACAGCCCCAAATGGGAAATGTCCTGAACGCCCTTCAGCTGAGAAATGGCTGCATTGTGTTTTAAAACACAAAATAGTATTCTGTGTGTATTTTAATTATTTACAAGGAAAATGTACTTGACGTGACATGTAATTAAGTTTTAAGCGGGTGAGGGACAGCACTTAGCGCCTTCCTCCTCATCCCTTCCCTCCCAGGCGTCCTTGTGTCACTGTGGAGGTTTGCAGATCGCCCCACCCCAGGCAAGGTGAGAGTAGGCCCGGGTTGGGGGCCACCCATCTGGAACCGTGTCCCACGTGGGCCGCCCTGGGTGTCACGTGCTCATTTCTCTCCCCGCCCCAGAGAGCAAGCCCGTCGGGGGTGGCAGTATGTCTGTCTCTTTCCCTCCTACTTGGTCCATCGGATGAAAGGCTGATTCTCAGGGTCAGGGGAGATTGACCCCGAATGCAAGTGAGGTTTTGGGGTCCCTTGGGGTTTGCAGAACCGCGCCCTGAGCCCGCTGCTGTGAGACTGACCAAGCCCGGGCCTGTGTCCACATCTGCAGAACGAGGCCTTGGGGCTCCACCCTTCTCTAAGATTCAGTGAGCTGGAAGCCCGTGGGTACAGGACTGTTGAAGTCACCCTGTGTCTCCTGCTCCGCGTCCTGGGCCCACTGCCTGGAAGCTCTCCAGAGACCCTGGCCAAGCTGAGCTGCATTTCATTTGCCCCCCCACCTTGCTGTCACCCTAGTTTGTGGGAGCGCTGGGCCTTCAGTGCACAAGGTCCTTCCTCGCCTCGAGGAGCATGCTGGTGTCCGAGGGTCTGGGGTGGTAGAGTCCCACCGCCTGGCTGAGACTGGTAAAGCCAGTTACGCAGGCCATTGCCCCGTCTTCAAACCCAGCTGTCTAGGTTGCTGTGACGGTGCTGTGAGATGACGGTCAGGGCCAGGGCTCAGCCGCTGTCCTCACTGTGGCCGTCACTATGCCTGTAAGCAGAGTGGGGTCTGCGCCTGCGTCTCCCGGCTCCACGTGCTCAGGCTCCTCCCGCCCCCCCTTTTTCATTTTTTTACAGTTTTCCGGCAGCTCAACACGGCCATTGCCGTGTCCCAGATGTCCTCGGGCCAGTGCCGCCTGGCCCCCCTCATCCAGGTCATCCAGGACTGCAGCCACCTCTACCACTACTCCGTCAAGCTCATGTTCAAGCTGCACTCCTGTGAGTCCCACTGCCCCCAGCCCTGCCGGCCTCGGCCCTGAGGGTCAGACGAAGCCCCAGAGGGCTGTGCTGATAGACTGTATCAGGGATGGGAATCAAGCAGTCTTTAAGATATTTATTAATTAAACATAACAGTAATACACTCATTACCCATTAACATAAATAACATACTTGTTATTAAAAAAATTACTATTTTCCAAAACAAAGATTTAGTGGGAAGAGCCACGTAGTTTTACGTGTTTGCAGTTCTCTTAACCGCCTAGCCTCGGAGGCGGCAGCGGGGTGCTCGCTGGGCTGGCGGGGAGGACCAGGGGAGGCACGTGGTGGCTCCTTAGTGCTCAGAAAGGGTCTGGGCTGCTGGCTGGGGTCTGTGAGCTGCTCCAGTGTCAACCTGGGGCACACTCGAGTGAGAGCGCCCTGACGGACCCGCGGAGCCCACGTGCAGTGCGCTGTGGTCAGGGTTCTGCCCGTCCCACTCACCGGTTCCTTCCCTCAGTCAAGAGCGGAACTCCTCCCAGGGGGTTCTTTGGGCCCTCCTGATGGGTGGGACGCAGCCAGGTGGCAGGTAATCTAATCTATGACGGTTTCTAGAACGTGGAGGAGCAGGGAGGGGGAAGGGAGGGAGCGGATCTGAAGTCTCGGGCGCAGAGCGGTGAGCGAGGAGGGCGTCCCGTTCCACCCCCCTGCTCCCAGGCCTCCCGGCGGACACCCTGCAAGGCCACCGGGACCGGTTCCACGAGCAGTTTCACAGGTACCAGCCTGGGCGGGGTGGAGGGGGGCGGCGTGTGCTGGGGCCACCGGGCTGGGGCCTGGCTCCTCTGACCTCCCGCCTCCGTCCCGCAGCCTCAGGAACTTCTTCCGCAGAGCCTCGGACATGCTCTACTTCAAGCGGCTCATCCAGATCCCCCGGCTGCCCGAGGTACCTGCGCCCTCCAGAGGCCGCCGCCGGCCTGCAGCCCCGTTCTGCCCTGGGCTCTGGGCTTGAGGACCGCGGCCGCCTGGCTGGGCCCCGCGTGGGGCCTCGTGTGGGCTGTGGGAGCGGCCGAGGGAGGGCCTCCTGCTGGGGGGAGCGCTGGGTCGCTCTCACCCGCTGCCCCCTCAGGGACCCCCCAACTTCCTGCGGGCCTCGGCGCTGGCCGAGCACATCAAGCCGGTGGTGGTGATCCCCGAGGAGGCCCCCGAGGACGAGGAGCCCGAGAACCTCATCGAGATCGGCACGGGGCCCCCCGCCACTGAACCAGCGGTGAGCCGCCCCCCTTCTCGCTGGGGGCACTGGGGGTGGCTGGGGCTCCCTCCTGGCCTGGGGGAGTGGGGGCGGAGGTCACCGTGCTTTGCCGTGGCAGGTGGTGGCTGACCTCTTCGAGCAGACATTTGGACCCCCCAATGGCTCCATGAAGGACGACAGGTGAGGGCCTGGGGAGCCCACCATCGTGGGAAACAGCCTTCCGGGAACTGTGATCCCGAAAGATCTCGGCTGGGGACACAGACCTGAGATGCTCAAACCCCGAGGGGGTGCTGATGAGAGCACCAGTGGCCGTGCCCGGGTCCCCTGATCGTCCCGGTTGAGTGAACTTGAACGCCGGGACCACGCGGGCTGGGGAAGACCACGCCTGACCTCTGTCCCCAGGGACCTCCAGATAGAGACCTTGAAAAGGGAGGTGGAGACGCTCCGCACGGAGCTGGACAAGATCCAGCTGGAGGTGAGGGGCGAGGGCGGCGGCGCAGGGGCGGGCGGGCGGGCGGGCGGGCGGCTGCCCCGCGCGGGGGACCTACACCCCGCCCCTCCCCTCCTGCCGCCCAGGCGCAGCGGTACATGGCGCAGCTGAAGGGCCAGGTGAACGCGCTGGAGGCCGAGCTGGAGGAGCAGCGGAAGCAGAAACAGAAGGCCCTGGTGGACAACGAGCAGCTGCGCCACGAGGTGGCCCGGCTGCGCGCCGCCCAGCTGGAGGGCGAGCGCCACCAGGGGCTGCGAGAAGAGGCGGAGAGTGCGTGAGCGGAGCGGGGCGGGGCGGGGCGGGCGGGGCGGCGGGGTCGGGGGAGTCCGCCGCCGGGCGGGGGGTCACGGCCGCAGCCTCCGCCTCCCCCGCAGAGAAGGCCAGCGCCACCGAGGCGCGCTACAACAAGCTGAAGGAAAAGCACAGCGAGCTCATCAACACGCACGCCGAGCTGCTCCGGAAGGTGGGCCCGGGGGGCGCGGACGGGGGCCGGTGGGAGGAGGGGGCCCCGAGCGCAGCCCAGCCGAGCCTGTCCCCGGTCCCCGCCGGTGCAGAACGCAGACACGGCCAAGCAGCTGACGGTGACACAGCAGAGCCAGGAGGAGGTGGCACGGGTGAAGGAGCAGCTGGCCTTCCAGGTGGCGCAGGTGAAACGGGAGTCAGAGATGAAGGTGCGTCCCGTGAGCACGGGCCCTGCCCCGTAGACCCCCGCGCCCCTAGCTCCACCGCCCCCGTGACGTCCTGCCCCCTCCCGTCGTAGCTGGAGGAGCAGAGTGACCAGCTGGAGAAGCTCAAGACGGAGCTGGAGGCCAAGGCGGGAGAGCTGGCGTGGGCGCAGGCGGCCCTGAGCCGCGCGGAGCAGGTGTGGGCCCTCCCAGGCCCGGCGGCCACGGGGCGCGGCGTGCTTCAGAGCGGCTCGCCGTGGTCTGGGGGTGTGGCTCTGACCCAGCCCCGGGGTGTACACAGGGCACAGGACCCACTCCTGGGCCCTCAGCCAGCCTTTAGTCTCCTGGGGCCCTAGGGAGGGTCTGTAGATTTGGGTGGGGGCGGGTGGGCGGGGCCTCTGGAAGCCCTGCTCACCGGCCAGGTGTTCACAGAGCGGGTTGGAGCTGAGCTCGAGGCTGGATGCGCTGAGTGCGGAGAAGGACACACTGAGCAGCGTCGTGCGGAAGCGGCAGGCGGAGCTGGTGGCGGCCCAGAGCCTGGTGCAGGAGAGGGAGGCAGCGCTGGGCCGGGAGCAAGAGCGCAGCTCCCGGGAGAAGGGCGAGCTGCAGGGGCGGCTGGCGGACAAGGTGCGGCCCGCCCCGCCCTCTCACCCTGTGTAACAGCTGACTTGGGGCAGAATTCCCTTTTATCACGAGCAGCCCAGGCGCGGGGGGTGCGGCAGAGCCTCTCGCTAAAGCCCCTGCCCAGCGAGGGTCTCCGCTGGGGCCTGGCTGGCTCGCCACCTCGCCCTCTCCCGCCAGGAGTCTCAGGAGCAGGAGCTGCAGTGCAGGCTGCTGGATGAGCAGTTCGCCATGCTGCGGGGCACCGCCGCCGAGGCCGAGCGCATCCTACAGGACGCCGTGGGCAAGCTGGACGACCCCCTGCACCTGCGCTGCACCAGCTCTCCGGGTAGGGCCGCGGCGGCAGGCGCTCGGGCATCGCCCTTCCCTACTTCCCACCCACCCTGAGGGAGGCGGGCAGGAGGGCGCCGGGGCCTCAGGCCAGGCTCTGCCCTTCACCGGTTCTCCCTGTACTGGCAGACTACCTGGTGAGCAGGGCCCAGGCTGCCCTGGATGCCGTGAGTGCCCTGGAGAAGGGTCACGCCCAGTACCTGATCTCTAGGGCAGGTGAGTGCAACCGGGGCGGGCCTGGGCAGGGCAGAGGCCGCCAGGGGTGGTGACCCGGGTCCACAGGCCATTGCCGCCTCCTGCTTTCGGGGCGGTTTCCACCACAGGTGCCTCTCCAGGAAGCCCCAGCCCCGTTCCAGAGATCAGCCCTTTGGGCCAGGGGTCACACAGACCCGGGGGTGGTTCCTGCGATGCTGCTTTCTAGCTGCGTGACCTTGGCCCGGTCCCCTCCCCCCGAGAGCTGGGGTACTGGTACTGGTGCCTGTGTGGGCTTGCCGGGCAGGAGAGGCACCACGGGGACTTGTTCCAGAGCAGCAGCGTTGAGGGTTGTTGTCCTTCCCGAGCAGACGCCTCTGCCCTTGTGGCAGCCCTGACCCGGTTCTCCCACCTGGCCGCGGACACCATCGTCCACGGCAGTGCCACCTCCCACCTGGCCCCCACTGACCCTGCTGACCGTAAGTGCGCCCTGGGCTTGTCACACGTGCTCCTCACGGCGGACCCGGGAAAGGGGGGTGGCTGCCGATAGGTCCTGGCGTCAGACCCGGCTGGGGTCTCCCGGGGTTCTCGGCGCCGCCTCCCCTCAGCCCTCTCCCGCCAGGCCTGATCGACACCTGCAGGGAGTGTGGAGCCCGGGCTCTGGAGCTCGTGAAGCAGCTGCAGGATCAGCGGGCTCTGCTGCAGGCCCAGCCCGGCCTGGTGCAGACGCCCCTGCAGGGCATCCTTCAGCTGGGCCAGGTGAGGTGTGCAGCCGGGATGCTGAGCGTGGGCCAGGGTCTGGAGGGGACCCCAGCGGTGGGGCTGGGCTGGGGTCCCCAGCTTCTCTGCACCTCCTTCCAGTTTGGGCTGAACAGGTACTCACGTGCAGAACCTGTAGCTGTGGGACATGGGGTGGGGACAGCACCACCCTCTAGGGCCCGGCTGCCCCAGTCTCGCTCCCAGGCTCTGTGGGGTGGCGGGAGGTGGAATCCACTCCCTCTGACTCCTGGATTCCCTCATTCCCCAGGAGCTGAAGCCCAAGAGCCTGGACGTGCGTCAGGAGGAGCTTGGGGCTATGGTGGACAAGGAGATGGCGGCCACGTCTGCGGCCATCGAAGATGCGGTGCGGAGGATCGAGGTGAGGACCGGGGTGCAGGAGCCCGGGGGGCGCTGCGCTGAGTGCGGGCTGCACCCGCCTCCGCACTCAGCCTCTGTGCGACGGCCAGACGGCCTCTGCAGGTCAGAGGTGGGAGGGTGGGCGGGGGCCCTGGCTTTCGGGCCCTGGGCCGCGGCCTCCCCTCCCTGGCTCCGCGGCTGATCCCGGGGCTGGTCCAGTGCGGGTGTCCCCTTTCCTCGCACGCTGCCCTCCTCCCGACCCACTCAAAGCTCTGTCATCGGGTGTAGGACGTGATGAACCAGGCCCGCCATGCCAGCTCTGGGGTGAAGCTGGAGGTGAATGAGAGGTGAGACCTACTATCTGCCCGCCCGTTACCCCAGGGCGGGTTCCCCAGTTTTTCCAGATTGGGGGAGGGGGAGGGGCTTCTGCCCTCCTGACTGTTTAGCTCTCCAGAAAGGCGGCCTGGGAACCTCAGAGCACGCCCGACCCTGTGGGCCCACCTGCAGAGCCCCCTGGCGCCCCTGTGGCTTCGGGGGCCGCACTGCAGCTCTTTTTCTCTTTTCCTCACCCTTCTGCTCTCAGGATCCTCAACTCCTGCACAGACCTGATGAAGGTGAGTGGCCGGCTGGGACCCAGGGCGGGCCCTGTGCCTGGCCGGGCCCCCGAGAATGACACACATCTTGGTCTTGGCAGGCCATCCGGCTCCTGGTGACAACATCCACGAGCCTGCAGAAGGAGATCGTGGAGAGCGGCAGGGTGAGCTGGGCCGCTGGTCTCACGGGGCCTCCCTGGCGGGGCCAGGTGGGGCCCCTCCCTAGCGGGCAGGCTGCACAGCTAGGCCATCGAGGGACAGGTTCCTGAAAGGGGGCTGACCCCAGAGCCCTCTCCGTCCCGGATCACCTGCCCTGTGGCTTAAGCCGACCACGGGACTCCCCTCGGGCACAAGACACCTGAGCGTGCAGAGTGCTGACGGGCCCTCCCGGTGCATGCAGCGTACCTGGGAATCCCAGCCCAATCCCCCACGGCCCAGGGATGCACCCTCGTGGCCGGGGTGAGGCGAGGAGGGCCCATCCGCGGGGATCTGTTGCCACCCGGGACGTCCTTGACTGGTCCACCCCGCCCTCCTGTCGCCACTAGGGGGCAGCCACGCAGCAGGAATTTTACGCCAAGAATTCGAGGTGGACGGAAGGCCTCATCTCTGCCTCCAAGGCCGTGGGCTGGGGAGCCACGCAGCTGGTGTATGTCGGCCCAGGTCGGGGGGCAGCAGGGTGTGTGGTGCTCGGGGTCTGGGGAGGGGTGTCGAGGCGGCCCACCGTCCAGGGGGTCGGAGACCCAGGCCCTGCCCGGCTCTGCCCCCAGGGAGGCAGCCGACAGGGTGGTGCTTCACACGGGCAAGTACGAGGAGCTCATCGTCTGCTCCCACGAGATCGCGGCCAGCACGGCCCAGCTGGTGGCGGCCTCCAAGGTGAGCCTCCCCTCGGGCTCCTGGGCTCCCGGCCGTGGCGGCGGCCCCACGTGTGGCGGGGAGACCGTGGGTGTGGGCGTGGTGCAGCCAGCAGGCCATCCTGCCCCCCCCACCAGGTGAAGGCCGAGAAGCACAGCCCACACCTGAGCCGCCTGCAGGAGTGCTCGCGCGCTGTCAACGAGATGGCCGCCAGCGTGGTGGCCTCCACCAGGTCGGGCCAGGAGCAGATCGAGGACAGAGGCGAGTGCTGGGGCCCCGGGGCAGCGGCCGGGCTGGGGGCGGGTGCCCAGACGCTTACCCACTCCCCTCTGGCTGCAGACACCATGGACTTCTCCGGCCTCTCCCTCATCAAGCTGAAGAAGCAGGAGATGGAGACCCAGGTGGGCGCCCTCGGCCGTCCCCCCTCCTACCCCTGTCCCTCTCCCGCGGCTGAGCTCCGGGAAGGCGGAAGGGCCCCTGGGGCGAGGCCGTGGGCCTGCTGAGCGGCTGGACGCCGGGCTGCAGGTGCGGGTCCTGGAGCTGGAGAAGACTCTGGAGGTGGAGCGCGTGCGGCTGGGCGAGTTGCGGAAGCAGCACTACGTGCTGGCCGGGGCCATGGGGACGCCCGGTGAGGAGGAGCCCGGCCGGCCCAGCGCTGCCCCCCGCGGCGGGACCTCCAAGAAGCCGCCCCTGGCCCAGAAGCCCAGTGTGGCCCCCAGGCAGGACCAGCAGGTGCGGGGAGTCAGTGTGGGTGGGGAGGTGACAGCGGAGGGGCCCCGGGAGTGCTGTCCCGGCCTCTGCTCACTGGCCTGTGGGGCAGCGGGCCTTGGGGACGGTCAGAAGCCACTGACCGGTGGGCACAGACAGGCGGCCCCAGCAACGCGGGGAGCGTGGCAGGTGCCAAGGGCCCGTGCCAGGGAAGGCGCAGGGGCCGAGGAGTGGCGGGGTGCCTGGCGCCCGGCGCAGGGCCTGTCAGGCACTCTTGGCCGTGGCCACTGAGCGCCTCACCTTTGACTCCTGCAGCTTGACAAAAAGGATGGCAGCTACGCGGCTCCGCTCGTCAACTACTAGGCCCCCCCCGCGAGGGGTCCAGCGGGGAGGCTGACGGCCAGACCCGGGCCTCGTGGCTGAGGAGCCTCTGAGAAGGCCCAGCCCTCGCTGAGCGCAAGGGCTCAGGGCTGACCGGGGCTGACCGGAGCAGTTCTTCCCGGAGGAGAGCCTAGTTACCTGCAACAGGAACTTCTCAGAGCAGCCAGGACCCAGCAGGCCTGAGCCATAGCTCTTCAGGAAATACATGGAGCATTTCTAATATTCTGAGTTAGATCTTTTGTGAGTTTGTGTGCAACACACCAGGAAGCAGGGCCATTGGAGGGGGTGTTTGTTTGGGCCGGGCCTCCCTTGCCCCTGGGACTCGCGGTCTGAGGTTAGAGGGGACTAGAACACAGTCTGTGCTGGCTGTTGGGGACATGGGGAAGACATCACCTGTTCGTGGCCTTCTTGGGACCTGGTGCAGCCTCAGGCAAAGCAGGGTGCTCTTAGGTGGGCTGGGGGTATCGCCCCTTGTCCCTGGGCCTCGCTCTAGGGCGTCAGTGATGGCGAGCGCTGAGGACGACGAGAGCCTCCCCTGGGAAGGGGGGCAGGCCAGGTGCTGCCGTCCTCCTGGAGTCTGTTCCTGCTGGAACCTGCACTGACCCTCCTGCTTCCGGCTTTTCTTTCCCCGGGTCTGGCTGCCCCTCCCCACGTCCAGCCACCTCATTCCTCCCTTTGCCTCCCCATCCCTGGGAGGTTGCCAGCCCTCCCGCAGGCCTCTCCCGTTCAGCCAGAAACAGCCCAGAAACTAGGAGCCGCCTGCCCGCTCTTCAGATCAGGATCAAAGGCACCTGGTGCTCCTGGGGCAGGGGGCTGCCCTCAGGGAGGGCTGACCGCGCTCTCCTCGAGCCCCCCGCCGCCTCCTGGGAAGAGGGAGGCCCCGCTGGAAGGAAGGAACTCGGTCTGGAGGGGAGCACAGGAGGCAGCTCGATTCACTTGGCGTGTAGTGTTTCCTCGTGTTGGAGCGTCAGATGGCAATAAACCGCACTTTCACTGTTGTCACCGTCGCCCCACAGTGAGGGGCTGCGCCTGGTTCTTGATTTCTCCGGGGCCAGTACGCTGGGGAGGGGAGGGACCCCCCCACCTTAGTTTCTGCAGGAAACAGTGGAACATGGGAGCCACCTTGCCGCTTCCGGTTCTGCCAAGAAGTGTCCGGCTCGCTTCCCGGGGAGGTTTGTGACTCTGGGGCGCTTGTCTGGGGAGTCCCGGGGCTTTTCTCTGAGAGGCTCCTGTTCCCAGCCAGAGGCCCCCTCGGGTCTTGATCCCCTCCCCCGGCGCTGTTGGAAGCTCCGCCTCTTTCAGGAAGGGAGGGGCGAGGCCGATTCCTCAGTTACAAATCGTACCTGAAGAATTTCACCTGAATTTCATGTCCGAGCTTGGTGGTGACCCTGACCCCCTGGCTGGACTTGACTGCAGTGGCCAAACCAGCCTTGACACTGGAGAACTTACCAGGTGTCTGGGTTCCTGAGAGCGCAGCTGGCTGTGACCGCACACCCACGTTCTCTGGAAGCACCCTGTGGCCGGCTGCCCTCAGCAACCGCGCCCCTCCCCCAAGATCACCAGCTTTTGTGGATCCAAAGGACGGTGCAGGTCAGGGGAGGAAAAGGGCACCTCGTGTGGCTCCTGCCGTGTGGCAAGCATGCTACTCCCCCTGCCTCGGTTTCCCAGAGGATGAAGTGGGGCTGTGAGGGGGCGGGTGTGGTCAGGTGAGCAAGGGCTTTGAAAACCAGCCCCCGTGAACTGGAAGGGCAGTGAGAGGGAGCCATGTCTGGTCCTTGTTTGAAAGGAAAACAGCTTCGGCAAACAGACTAAAGCAGGTGGTTCTCTCACCAAACCCAAACCAGTGGAGGGTGGTGTGAGCTGACTGCACCTAGGTCCTCAGTGGGCACACGCGGCAGTGGAGCCCCGCGGTGCGCGCAGCACCTACCAGTCCGGCTGAGGTCAGGCACCGGTCCTCCCTGGATGTCCCGTGAGCAAAGCGGACCTGACGAGGGAGGAGAGAATCACACGTGGCTCCATCCAGCCCAGCGCCCCCGGGGGGGTGGTGGACTGCAGATTTGGCTGTAAGCTTCCCAGCAGCCACTGGGAAAAGACAAAACTGTCAGACACATTCTCATGAACAAAAGCAAGGTGATTTCTCAGGAAACGCTTCCCTCTTACAGGAAAGCCATAGCAGTGTCTCCTAGCACCCTCCCGGCACCGTGACACGAAGGCGATGGCATCCGTTTAGAGGACACAGCGATAGGGAAGCTTTCACGGGGCTGCTTCGTGCTCGTGATCCACAAACACCCTGAGGAGAGTCCCTCCCAGGGGCACAAAGGCGCCAGCAGGCAGTGAGGTCCCTCCTCCCAGTCGCCAGCAGCGCATGACTGAGCCACGGGTCCCCTTTAAACACCTGTGGGCGAGTCTCAGCGCAGAATGCCAGCCACAGGATTGTATCATTTACTTGAAATCAGCAGAGAATGTTCTGAGTTTCCATCAGCTGTGCAGCTGACCCGTGGACAGAAGCCGGCAGGGGGGACTGAGCCCAGGGGGCACCCTGGCAGGGGGGCTAAGACCCCAAAGACACCCCGACACAGGAGGAGCGCGCTTCCTTCTGCCTCTGTTGGCGCACGTGAGATTCTCAGATCAAGAACAACCCTGCTGTTAGGGCCACAGGGACCCTGGGCCAGGCAGTCACTTCAGCCACCTCCGTGGCCTTTAGTTTTTGTAACTTCAAGAGCCACACCAGTCAGCCTCACTGTTGGAACACTGATTGCTGATACTCTAGAACCAAACACGTCATGAGGGTCCCCAGGCAAATAAAGGACAGGGCCGTTATTAACAATTCTCTATTTATTAAAAGGGGTCTTAACAGCTTTACAAGCACAGTTCAGATGTGGCCCTGGAGACGGCAAGGCCAGCCTGGTGGCCCCTCCCCCACATCAACACCGAGCTCACACGTTTGGCTGTGCCCCTTGCAGGCGGCAGAGGTACGGGCTGGGTGGCACCACTCTCGAGATACACAGACATTAACAGGCCCACCTGACTGGCAGGGCAGTAATTCGTCCTATACAGCTGTTCTCTTTAAAAAAACAATTACAAGACAGCAGGAGTTCAAGTCCAGGAGCAGAAATGTACAGTAACTGAGGACAAAGGTTGGTGGCCTCGCCCAGGGCCTGCCGGGACAGACCCCGTTTGAGCTCTGCCTGGATTCTGTCACCTGGGCAGCAGCCAGCTGGGGAGTCACAGGCCAGAGTCAGGAGTTCCACAACTGAGCACACCGGCCTTTTTTGGTCAACAGGTGGGCGGCAACACTACCCCCAGCCCCGCCTGGGGCCCTGGGAATCCAGCACACATGGCACGTGCGGATGAGAACCCAGGGGGCAGGCAGAGCCCGGGGTGTTGCCAGAGCATCGGAGCTTGTTGGTGCCTCCCTGACACTGAGGGGCAGGCATTCTCCAGACTGAGCTGAGATGCTGCTGGCATCCCTGTCACACCCCTGCCCCAAGGCCCAGCCAGAGGCAGAGAATATTGGCTAAGGGTATTCTGGTTCAGGCTGGGTGGGCTTTTCTTCCACCTGCAACACGACAAGGAACGCAGACAAGCCCCTCCCGGAACGCAGAGCCACCGGGGCAGCAGCGGCTGGTGGCGCCGCCCCAGCGCCTGGCCGGCCACTCCTGGCACCAGGTAAGCTAAGGCACAGCACGGGCCCCCGCCGGGGCGACCGTGCACTGCTTGCAAGAAAGGAAACTGCCTTCACTTCATCTGCCTTCTCAACCTGCTCAGAACAGTATGTGCATTTTTCATAAAGTTTCCCTGAATGGTCTTATGAGTGTCAAAAAAGTTTTCTTTCCCAATATAAAACAGGAAAATCACACACATAGTAAAAATATTGGAGGAGTATTTCCTCATGGAGAGCCTTGGGCTGGCTCGAGGCGGAGGAGGAGGAGCTGGGGCCGTCATTTGCTGTGCAAAGTCCAGCTCCCGGCCACCTCCTCACCTGGCCGCAGCTCGCCCGGCCTCTGGACGTGGCAGTGGGCCGAGTGCAAACTCCGAGGGTGGCTTTGAAGCATCCAGGTTTGGGGGAGGGAGGGACTGTGAGGACTGCCCGCCCCACACGGGTTCAGTAAGCACCTTGCGGGCTGGCCCACCCGACCGACCCCCACCTGGGGCTGCGGTGGGCTGGGACACACAGAACTGTCTTGAAAATAGAGCGAAATGATGAACCATGCTTATTAAATAAAGCTACAACGGGAGGACCACGATCCTATGTGGGAACGGAGGCGGGGTGGGGGGGACTTTTCCCCAAACTCACGAATTCAACACCAGACTGAGGAATCATACCGAGAACACAAACCAGCGCGACCACGGGATGCCCGGCTGAGGCCCAGCGCACAACCGCCTAGGTGTCCACAACCAGGGTTCTACGTGTGCTTACCACTGACCTACGGCTCTACAACCAGAGGGACGCCCTGGCCCGAGCACCAGAGCCCCTGGCAGAGCAGCCGGTGCTCACGGCCTCCATCTGCGTGCGTGGACCCGGCCAGCAGGCGCCAGCGAGGGAGTCTCACGGGGAGGACGAGGGCCGCTCACTGGAGGATGAAGCCTGGCTGGTGCGGAGGCAGCCGGGGCGGGGGTCTCTGGGGCAGTGCCGGCGGGTACGGTGGCAACACAAACTGCTGCAGGGAGAAGCCCTGCTGTGCAGGGAGGCCCCCGCGCGGGGGCAGCGGTGGGCACTGCGCCACTGGGTGCGGGGGGCCCTGTCCTGAGCCCAAGGCGGCGGCGAACGGCGTGGCTAAGCGTCCCGCAGGCACCGGGGGCGGTGGGGGAGGGATGCGCCGAGGCACCGCAGAGGGGGGCCCGCTGGCCTCCGGGGAGGGGTAGGGCAGGGGGGCAGCGGGCGCCGGCTCGGGCACCCTGGGGGGCAGCGGGGCCTGCGGAAGTCTCTGCCCCTTCAGCACCATCTCCTGGAGCTTCTCGATTTTAACCCTTCGCATGTGGGCCAGTTTCCGCTTGCTCTGATAGACATCGATGAAGGAGTCCAGGGGAAGCTCTCCGTCGAGAAACTTCTCTGCCATGTTCTGGAGGAGGAGGAGAAACCCGGTTCACGGGGCAGGTCAGCCATGAGGACACCCATCCCTTCCCTGTCCCCGGCCGCTCCTGGCGCCCCACCCGGGCCGAGTGAGCGGGAAGAGAGGTGCTGGTCCCACCTGCCGGACAGGCAGCGGGCCCTGGGGAGAGCCCGCCTTAAGGTGAGGGGCCCGAGCGGCTAAGCCCCCGGCCGAGACCAGCGTTTCCTTCCCTCCGCTGGTTGCGCCCTGCCAGCCCCACATGGTCGGCAGGACACGAGGGCCGCCCCGCCCGAGGGCTCCTCAGAGCACTCGGCCTACTCTGGCGAGGCTACAACTGCACAACTTTGGACCCTGACTCATTTCCTTATGGCTCGGCGAGGCTCAAGCCTCGGGTGCTCAGCTGGCCATGCCCACAGGCTCTGCCCGGCCAGCTGACGCAGACAGATGGTAACTCAGCCAGCGGCACCCACGGGACGGGCACCGATTCACAGTGTAGCGTGCACCCCTCACCTGAGGACCAGAGCGCCCCCGCTGCCCCCCTGGCCCCCAGGCTGGTGCTCTCCCCAGCCCACCGGCTGGGCTGCCCACTCCGTGCAGCCGGCACGCCTGGCCCTGGGGGAACCGGGCCCAGGCCCAGGTAACTGCCCTGGGGCGTCCCGCTGGGCTGGCTGGATTTACCTCCGTGTCCTCCTCGATCTTGGCCCCTTCCGCCTGCAGAAGTGCTAACAGGGTCTCCAAGGAAGCGCTGCTGGACTGTTTATCTGGAAGCAGCAGGAGGCACGATAGGGTGAGGGGCAGCGGCACACCCTCGGAAACCACCATGACCCCCGGCCCCTCGGGACGACACGCTCCCCCAGTCTCCTCCCCACCTCCCTTTCGAAGAAGAGCGTACTTTCGCTGGATAGGCGACAGGACAGTCACACCTACTGAGCTGAATTTCCAGGAAGCTGACAGGAAAGGCAGCCAGCGTCACCCGCCCGCCTCACGATACAGGGGCGATTACTGAACGTGTGACCTAACCTTACAACCTAACCCTGCAATTCACCCCGTAATTTATTTCCTTTGGAGTTCTGAGTGATAATTTACATAAATACATAAAGTATACACATCTTAAGTGCACCACCTGAATTTTTACATATACAAACCCAACCACCATGACCCAGACTGGGATACAGAATGTTTGCAGAGGCTCCCCAGGCCACTCCCAGAGGTGCTGACCTCCACTACCCAAGAGCTCTGCCTGCTTCTGAACTTCACACACGTGGAATCACACACTATGTGCCCTGTGCCGGCCTCTCGCTCAATACGTCTCTGAGACCATCCGTGTTGCTGCACGAATCGGCAGTTCATTTCTTTCAGCGCTTCGTGGCACTGAAAGGTGTGTAAGTGTCACAACTTACCCATCATTCTGCAGATGGACACTCGGACTGTTTCCAAATATGGCTCTCACAAGGCAAGCTATAACGAACATTCTTGTGCGCATCTTTTGATAGACCTGAGTGAACGTTCGCTTCTGCTGGGGAGATACCCAGCAGTGGAACTGCTGAATCACAGAGCATGCCGCCTTTTCACTGTAGCAGGTGCTAACAAACAGCTTCTCCAATTCTCACTCCTCCCAGCAATGGAAGAACCGCGCATCCCCACCAGCACTGGTCTTGCCAGGCTTTTCACCTTTACTCATTCTGGTCGGGTGTGCTACAGTACATTTTTTTTTTTTTTTTTGCGGTACGCGGGCCTCTCACTGTTGTGGCCTCTCCCGTTGCGGAGCACAGGCTCCAGATGTGCAGGCTCAGCGGCCATGGCTCACGGGCCCAGCCGCTCCGCGGCATGTGGGATCTTCCCAGACCGGGGCACGAACCCACGTCCCCTGCATCGGCAGGCGGACTCTCAACCACTGCGCCACCAGGGAAGCCCTACAGTGCATTTTTACTGCAGTTATACAGATATAGGAATCATGGTATCGGACGTCACTGTACACTTCACTGAAGGGGGTGATTTTTTAACCTTCTCTCTCCTTTTTTTGGGGGGGGGCTGTGCCCCTCAGCTTGTGAGATCTTAGTTCTCTGATCAGGGATTGAACCCAGGGCCACGGCAGTGACAGCACTAAGTCCTAACCACTGGACCACCAGGGAACTCCCTTTTTAACCTTCTCTTAATCTCAGTTTCCTTGAAAGCTACCCCCAATGCACTCAGGCTTCAACAATAGTCAATGCCTGCGTCACTTCATAATGGCTGCAAAGTAAAGTGTGACATTAAAATAAAGTATTCCAGTGACGAATATTTTTCAACATTAACTGTGAGGGCCTAACTTCAAGGGTAAAACATTAGTTGTATATCATAATTCAGAAAATTGCCTTTTTTCTATACTGTTTGGAAAAGGTAGAGTCTTGTTTAAAAAGTAGTCAAGTCTCTTCTTCTAAATTACTGACACAATCCTATATATAAACTATTTTTTCACAGCAGTAATGACTGTCCTAATCTGAAATTGTTCCATAATAACATTTCTTTCCTGGTTCGTGCCACAGCTTGAAAATGCACCCTCCCCTCAGCTCTTTATTCTTCAAAGATCACCCTAAAAGAGTTACCTAATTTGGTCTTTTTTATCTGATAGGCTTCAAAGAGCACCTGGAGTTCCTGGTATTTTTGGGTCAAACGTGCTTTCAGAGAGTCCAGCTGGGGCTGGTAGAGAAGGTTTCCTTCTGCCAGGCTCCGGTTGCTGGCCAGCGTCATTTCTTTGTTAAGCTGAACATTCTGCGTCTGCAAAGACCATACAGGGTGATGAGAACCGGCGTGTGAGCGCCGAGCCCCACCCCCGGGGCCACCGCAGCAGCTTCCGTTTGGCTGGGCAGCTGCCCCCATCCCAACGCCAGCCCCGATTTCTAGTTTGGACGCTGCTCCCGGTCTTAAAGAGCGAGACCACTTCCACTTCCTCTCCTTCAGGCCTGCAGGACGGGCTTCGTCCCAGGACTTGCTGAAGCTTCTACCCCAGGAGCTGCGCTGTGACCGGAATTCCTTACCACTGCCATTGTGCTCTTAGGAGCGAACGGCTCTGAAGGTTTAGAGCTAGAGTTTTCCAAAACGAGTTGCTGCTGTTCCAGAGACGTGAAAGAATCACTTTTTATCAGAGGAGGGCCAGTTGGCATGGTGTCAATTCAGGCTTAGTCATCAGGCTTTGAGATCAAACGCGAAAGCCCGAGACCCTGGGAAGGAATCCACTCAGGGGCCCTGTTCTACTCTGTCCCTGTGCCCGACACCAGCTCTTCACGTCTGAGCAGAGGCTTGAGCCTCTCCAGCTCCTGACCGCTGGTCCATCAGCACCGCTGACCCAAAGCTGGGGGCGGGGATTTATCTGCCCAACAGGGGTCCTGCGCTTCCAGGGGTGACAGGTCACGTGTGGGTGGAGAAGCCCGCCTGGACCTCAGGGGTGAGAAGGGTTAATGCGAGGTCTGAGAAGAGGTGAGGAAGTCCTAATGAAACGTAACCAGAAGTACACTGAAGAAAAAAGCAAAAATACCAACGTCTTACTTCTAGTGCAGCCCCCTTTCCACCTGCTGCTGAGGGGCTCCTCCACGGCCTGCAGCCACCTCGCTTTCTGGACTTGAAGTCTTATTTGCCCCCGTTTCTCTCTGAAGCTCTCCGTCAGCCCCACACCAGCCATCCTGCCCTCCCCTTGATATTTTCTACACCCCACCCCACCCAGGCTATTTTCGCTGCTACTTCCTTCCTCTTGCTCGTCTGGCTGTAGATTCCTGGCCTTGCTGCCTCCGCTTCAACCCCTCCCCCTCCAGCCATACCCTCTGGCGCTAGTGCACAATTCCCAGCACGCGCGCACGCACGCACGCATACACACACACTCACACGTGTGAGAACAAAGAAAGAGCCTTGGATGCAGGTCTCTAGCAGGAGGCCCTGACCGCCGAGTGGGGGGCTCCTCTCCTCAGCAGACACATAACCTGCATCTCTCGCACGGACCACAGGGCAGGGCCCTCAAGATGAGGCTCAGGGTAAAACAAAATTTAAGTTAAAAAAGAAAATTAAGCCTCTAGCTCAATACTATAAAACTAGTACAGTGGAAATACTCTCCCCTCTCTTGCTGATGCTTTCTGCCAGCAAGGACTATGAGGGCTGGAAAGATCTGGTTTAACTGGGTTCCTGGTCCTGCAGACTCTGGAGGGGTCCTGGGGGCTCCCAGCACCACCCCAGCCCCTGCCCACAGCAGCTCGGCCTCCAGGCACGTCGCACCCGGAGGGCCTGCAGAGGAGTCTTCCCTTCGATTAAGTCATTTAAAAGCACATACAAACCAACCACTGTACAGCCACCCTGGAAAACAGCTCGGCAATTTCTTTTAAAACAAAACAGGTAACTACCATACCATCCAGAAATTGTACACCTGGGCATTTATTCCAGAGAAATGAAAATTTATGTTCACACAAAAACCTGCACATGAATGTTCAGAACGGCCTTCCCTGTAATCAAAAACTTGAAGCCACCCAGGTGTCCTTCAGCAGGTGAACAGCTAAATGCAGTACTACACCCACACCATGGGCAGGGCGCAGACCTAAGAAAGAATGGGCTGCTGAGACACGTGCAACTTGGACGAAGATCCAGGGGACAAGGCTAAGCGAAAGAAACAAACCCGCCCAGAGGGTCACAGACTCCAAGATTCTGGGTATACAACATTCTTGAAAGGACAAAACTACAGAAATGGAGACGGATTCTGGTTGGTGGGGGAGGGAAGTGACTGTAAGAGGCGACAGGAAGGCTCCTCGTGGCCACGGTGTCCTGCTCTGACCATATCTGTGTCAAAATTCTGGCTTGGGAGTGGACTAGAATTCTGCAAGATTGTCCGTGGGGGAACCCGGGTGAAGGCTACACAGGATCTCTGTGTTATTTCTTACAGCTGCATGTGAATCTACAATTATCTCAAAATTTAAACTTTAATTATAAATAAATAGAACCGACTGTTGATGAGATCTTTTGCTCCCACTGGTCTCATCTGATGGACGGGGAGGGGCAGGTATTCAAGGCCACCGTCAGGACCCACTGCCCCGTGCACGCCATCATCCTGACTCAATCAGTTCTGTGTTCAATAAACACTTACCGAGCAACTGTTATTTGTCAGGCCCTGAGTGAGGCCCAGAGAATTGAGAGGAACAGGCACCCTCCTATTCTCAAACTGAGAATCAGCGAAAATGGAACCGAACTCGTCAGGCCCTGATCTCTGAGCCCTGGGGTGCCCTGGCCCTCACTCGCCCCGTCCCGGCGGTTCTGAGAACCAGCCAAGCTCTCCCCGAGCGGGCCCCCGGCTCCGCCTCACTGCCCGGCCCCAGCTGAGCGCCTTGTCCGCAGAGGCCTCCCTGGCCGTCCTCGCTAAGCCAGCAGCCGCCCTCTGTCACGGCACCTGTTTCCTTCCTGCCACCAACGGCAACCGGGGAGCACTACGCTTGTGCGTCCGCTCCCTGTCACCCGCTTTGGGTATCCTGTCATCTGGGGTGTGCCAAACAGCCAGCACACAGCAGCCACTCAGCAAGGATCTGCTGAATCAATCAGAGAGACCCTCTCATCCCCTAAAAAGCCAGTCACTTGAGACTAGATCTGGCAAACTAGGTGGGTAACAAAATGCAGAGTCAAAAAGAAAAAAACCATGAGCTGTGCTTGTCAAGCAACAAATGCCCCAAATCCTTTATGCAACAGACGGGCTCCCGTAATAGAGGAACCCTTGGAGACTGTGGTGGAGGGTCTCACTCGTCCTGGATCTAAGGGCCATCCGATCAGGAGTTTCCCCAAGTCTTCAGCGCAGGCAGACCACAAACACAGGGCTCCCGAGGGGCCACTGGAAAGGCATCTCGTGAGGGAAGTGCACCGTCCTAGCACCGCCAAGTGCCAGCCTACCGCGGGGGTTCTCAGCATCAGCTGAACTACCTGAAAGCAAGGGGGCGCTGATAAGTTCCCCAGGCCCAGACCAGCCCCAGATGAGCCCAATTCTCTAGGAGGGGACCCAGGCCTGAGAGTGTCTTCAAAGCCCCCAGGTGATCCTTGCCTCACAGTTCCACCCTAAAATATATCTACGAATAAAGCTTATTCTCCTGGGGTCCAAGTCAGGTCAGAATCACTTCTCCTACATGTCATGCACAGAACGCAGAGGCAAAATAAAATTCCAACCAATGGAGACGACCGTTATGCTGGCTGTACTCTTTCTATCCCCGGGTACTCAGATGTTTTTACAAGACTATCAGGAAATTCTCAGTGGCCACCCAGGGCACACCCGCACCCTCTCCAGGTGGACAGTGGAGACAGTGGTGGCGGGAGCGGTGGCCAGGGCGTAGGCTGAAGGGGGGAAAAGCCTCTTTCTTAAGCCTCGGATAAAGCTCTTCCAGCACAAGCATCGGCGCCCAAACACGCCTTTGATGCTGCATTAGAGAAAGACCTTCCTCCCCAACGTTCCTTTTCATCGTCCCAGTTGAGGAAAACTGGGAGGAAGCAGCCAGACTTCTTCTATCGTTTGCAAGGACTCGGGGGGACCATGCACACCACACTCAGCAAGGCTTAAGTGGGAGCCACCCTGGGGGATGTGCGGTCTGACTCCCCACCCCCTGTCCTACTGATCCGAGGACCCGTGCGAGAGGAGGCTTCGTGCGAGCCATACACCCTGAAATTGAAAACTGGGTCCCAGTCTCTTGATGGTTTCTCATGATTCTTTTTCTTAACCACAGAGAAATCTTTTCAGGAAATAAACTCTCTGTGGTAATGAAACATTTTTATAAATGTGCTCAGTTTCACTTCAGTTTCCTTTTCTGTTCAGAATCAAAGACAACTGAGACGTGTGACAGCAGCATTTACAGTAAGATCCGCTTAGGGATTTCTGCCCATCTGTCCATCCGTGAGCACGGCTGTCTAAAAGGATGGTCACCCAAAGCTAACAGCGACCTCTCAGTGGTGTGACTTTCTTTACTTTCCTCTTTCTACTTGAGTATAGCGTTTGAATCATTTATAATAAGCGTGTATAAATTTATAGAAAGTAATTATGTTTTAATTTTTTAAAAAACCTGTTAGGTATTAGTAGAACCAGAAGGGCAGAGGCTCTAGGGAGATAAGCTGCCTTTGTTTAAAACAAACAAAAAACCAAGGTCTTTTACATATACGTGTCCAGGCAAGGTGGAGATATCGTTCTCTCCTGGGAGGCTTACATCACTATATGACGTTCTCACAGAATGTACATTCTACCTCAAATGCACAGGTCATTATTTATTTGGGTTGGGGGAGTGTGGTAGAAAATAAAGTTAGTGAGGAGGAAAACAGACATAAACTCCCCTCTGCATGACACATGCAGTAGTTACAGTTGAGAAGCACTCGGGGCCAGGACGGGGGGTCAAGGTCTGGGTCTGCAGTGGATGTTTTCCAAACCAGAGGCTTCCACGATGTGAAGTTCTGATTTCAGCTGGCCTGTCTGCCTCTTCAACCATAATTATAACTGTGCCTTCCTATAAACACTACAATGGGCAAATCTGCCTATGTTTCCAAGCTAAATCTTTTTTTTTTTTTTTTTTTTTTTTGCGGTACGCGGGCCTCTCACTGCTGTGGCCCCTCCCGTTGTGGAGCGCAGGCTCAGCGGCCATGGCTCGCGGGCCCAGCCGCTCCGTGGCATGTGGGATCTTCCCGGACCGGGGCACGAACCCGCGTCCCCTGCATCGGCAGGCGGACTCTCAACCACTGCGCCACCAGGGAAGCCCCAAGCTAAATCTTTTATGGAAAAATACTGAGTAGTCCCTTATTCCCCCTTTACACTATAATAGAATTCTTATCATAACAAAGTAAATGACATTATTGAATTATGTTAGCAAATTTCAATGAAATAGATGGAAATTCTTGATCGTACTAAAGTCCTTTAAATGCTCAAAACCCAGTAAGGACAGAGAATCTGGGCTGGGGAACTAAGAAAAACACGGGTTTGGGGGACGTCCCTGGCAGTCCAGTGGTTAAGACTCTGCACTTCCACTGCAGGGGGCACAGGTTCGATCCCAGCTCGGGGAACTAGATCCCCGCACGCCACGAGGTGCAGCCCAAAAACAGAAAACAAAACAAACAAAAAAACACAGGTTTGCCCTCTCACCTACTGCCGTGCTCAGAGGCCTAGTATTTGTACAAAGTCAAGGATCCCATTTTATTTAAGAAGTAAACATCCCGTCCAGTAGATAAAATATCCCTCACCAACAACTTTGCTCGCTGCCCCAGCCTATAACGCCCGTCCGCAAAGCCCTGCGCTGGCTGTGGCTCTGGGCCTTTCTCGACTCCGAGAGCCGCACGAAAAGCTACGCGTGCTCTCACCCCCTGGTCGCCGGGTGCTGAGGCACAACTCACACACCGCTCGATCCATCCCTGTACGTGTTCGGCTCGAAGCTGAACTGCACCAGCCCTGAGGGGTCTACACCCACCCTCTCCTTGTAAAGAACACCTTTACTAAACGCCCCTCGACTCCCCCAAGCTGAGCGCCCCCTGTCGTGCCAGAGACCCAACTGATATAACTCAACTGGCCTTCCTTCAGCACACAGTGACATCTGAGCTCTTTTTTGTGGCCTCGCAGAGCACACCCCTGGTTTTTACTCTGTATTGTAGTTCACGGTGCTTGTCCGTTCATCTGTTTATTCATTCATCCAAAAAAGGATTTTCTGAGGCACTGTTACGCGCTGACCCTGGGCAGGGCCGGCGATGGACACAGGGGTGAACAAGGCAGGCCGGACCCCGCTCTCGCGGAGCGCCCCTCGACTGAAGACAAATTAAACAAAGTCACACCAACAGCTATCACTGTATCACGATGGCGTTTTAACTCTCCTGCGAGTGATGGATGCTTGTAGTGGGCTGAATGGTGGCTCCCCAAAAGAAACGTCCACATTCTAACCCCTGGAACCTGGGAATGTGACCTTATCTGGGGAAAGACTCTTTGCAGATGTAATTAAGTTAAAGAAGACAACGATCATCCTAGATTACCTGGGTCATCCTAAATCCAATGGCAAGTGGATTTATACAAGACACACAGAGGAGAACGCATAGAGAGGAGAAAGCCATGTGAAGACAGAGGCAGGGAATGGAGTGATACGGCCACAAGCCAAGGAGGCCAGCAACACCAGAAGCTGGAAGAGGCAAGGAACGGATTCTCTCCTAGAGTCTCTGGAGGGAGCACGGACACCCCTGATTTAGGACTTCTGGTCTCCTGGATTGTGAGAGAATAAATTTGTCTTGTTTTAAGCCACCAAGTTGTGTAATGTGTTATGGCATCCAGAGGACTAATCCAGGGCTGGAATCTTCATCTCTCCTTGAGATCCACTCTCCATCCTGCTCTGGGCCCCAGGGGCCAACTGGCTGAACCACATCCACCACTTAGGCCCCTTGCCTTCTGGTTCTAGCTGGATTCAGCGATGGGGACTGAGGGTGGGACGAGAGTGAAATGAGGAGGGGGCTCTCTGGGTCCCCTCCCTCTGGGGTCGCTGTAGGTGACCAAACCCCCCACCCCAATCAAAAGCAGCCCCCTCTCTCGTTCTCCACACCCAGCTCCATCCCTCAGGCCTGAGGCTGAGAAGTGCACACCTGTGGCCCATTCAGCACCAGCCCTGGGGGAGTCTACACCCACCTTCCCCAAGCTGAGTGCCCTGTCTCGCCAAAGGCCTGACTGGCAGAACTGGAATGGCTTTCCCCATGAAATACAACAACGTCTGAGCTCATGCTCACCCTTCCAATGAGAACATCCGGCCCCTTAAGAGGAAAACTGAGCCCTGTTCACTCCCCGATACCCAGATACCCCGATACCCAGAACCCAGCACAGTACCCAGGCCAACACATGCCTACTGCTAAATATGTGTTCAACTCAGTCCGGAGAACTCTTGATTGCTGGGCCTCAGGGCACGACCTGTCAGTTGTTAAAACCTTGCTGAGCTGTTCTGAAGATTAGCTTCTTTGAATGTTTATAATAAATTTTTAAACAGTAACATCACAGATTAATGCTCGTTATTACAACCAACCAGGTGAAACTATCTGCACCCCTACTTCACCACAGGAGTGATCACAGATCAAGCATGAAAGGAAAAAATTAAGATTATGACAGTGATTGCTCTAAAGCAAAACCACCCATTACTGCGTAGACATCAGACACGCAACACATATGTGGAGACTCATCAGAGGCGGGTCAGCATCACACAATCCCTTCTCTTGAGCTGAAATTCAGCCCTCTTGGAAAGCCTTCGAGAATGTGGGAGTAATGTTTATGATTGTGATGGCCTGGAAGCCACAATACTTTACACATCTTTTTTTTTTTTTTTAAGTCACTCATGAACTCCAGTACCTAGACTATGTATGGCCCATAACAGCCACCGCAACATGCTCCAACACAGCGGCTTGCGCATTTCATTCATTCATTCAAGAAATACTTAAGAAGCACCATTACGTGCCAGGCTCTGGGGGGACAACAACCAGAACACAGTCTGTCCTCCTGAGCATAAGTCTCCGCGTCAAGACCGCCATGGAGACAGGCGGTGTTCAGCTCACAGGGCCTAACTCCAGAGGGCGCCATTCACCCTGTACTGCAGCCTGTAGCCCTGACTGCATTTGCTCTTCAAAGAAAAGGCTCAGGGGAGGAGAACAGACACATGTATATGCACGGCTGAGTCCCTCTGCTGTACACCTGAAACTATCAACATTGTTAATCGGCTATACTCCAATATAAAATAAAAAGTTTAAAAAAGAAAGGTTCAGGGGAGAAAAAAGGGAAAAAAGATCAAACAGATGCGAACTTAAAGATTTAAGTAAGACAAGTTACTGGTGGTGACATGACAGCTTCAGTCTCGCCAGCATCTGACACAGTTCAACAGTATCTGTGAACATTTCTTGAGTTCTCACCGTGTGCTTGGCACTGTGCCACCGTCCCTTCTAGCATTATATCTCCTTAATCCTCTCAGTGAGGATGAGACAGATTTGTCCCCATTTTACTCAGGAAAAAGGAAATGCAATCTTAGCGAGGTTTAAGAGATCACCAAAGTCACAAGTGCCAGGAAGTAACTCCAGAGGTATGACATTAGGAGTTAGGGTATTTTGTCTCCAGGTGTGTTTTCTACAGGATTACCCCATGAATTATGCCACAGAACCGACCCTACTACACAAAATCCAGTCTACCACCACTTCTCTATTTTCAAGTTCCAGTAATCACCTAAATTTCGTTTCTATTTATGCCTCTCATTTACCCTTTTATTAGGATATTTCAAACACAAAGCAAAAGCAGAAGTAAGAATAATGAATCCCTGTGCGCTCTTCTCCCAGGTTCAGCAATTAGCGCCATTTGCCAGTCCTGTTTCTTCTGTACTCCCCACCTTTGGGGGGGAAGTATTTTAAAGCAAATCTCGGCATAATATCATTTCACCCGTAAAAACTTTAACCTGTATCTTTAGTGGGCAAGAACTTCATAACTCTAACTACAATGCTGTAACTACACTTACTAAAAATTCTTTAATTTCATCTTTCGTATGTATTAGCTTGAATTCCTCTGAGCATTCTGCCTCATCTGTCTGAGTATCGGAAATAATTTATATAGGAAAAGCAGGATGAATGTTTGATTTCGCCGCCCCTCCACTTTTAAAGCCAACGTTTAGAAGACTGAGTTAGTGCTCAAGCAACCTCCAAAAACGACCAATAAGCTTTTTCTGGAGGTATCATTATTAAGTAACAGATTTTTAATCAGCTGTAGTCATTAATCTTTCTAATGCTCAAATTGTCCGTGGCCAGTGGGAGACACTGCGAGCTGGCTCTTAGGCTGGCACACCCCAGAGGTTTGACAGCTGCCCTGCTCGCTGGTAAAACAAGATGTCCCAGACCAATCTGTACAGTTGCTGCCCCTAACCCAGGTGGGTCCTTCTCAAAGAAACACTGGTTCCTTTTGGTGGGAAATTCATTTTGATTTTGATATTTTCCTCTCCAAATAAAATTAAATAGAAAGTTATATATAATACAAAGATATAGAGTGAAAGAAATCTTAGCCTTTTACTTTCCACTAGAAAAGTTCAGGTTGCATTCAGACTTTAAACACAGCAGGCTTATGGATTAGGTGATAAAAAGGTTGGCATGCATTCAGCCAGGTCAACCTGGTTTCCTTTTATTGTGCTACACTTGATCTAGTCCACCAATTAATTTTACGGTAGATTTCACCAAAGTCACATGCAATTTGAGTTTGGGCTTTAATACTAAAGGTTAGGTTATCAGAAAACCCAAATTCATCTTCCATTCAGTGGAAAGACCTCCCCAGTGATGCACTCATTTCACCAGTCTTCCATTTGAAGGCAGGCTTTCAGGTGGAGCCTGTAATCCAAGCCTATAATATCCCAGAGGTGACCTGTAAACACAACCCAATGTGGCTTGATTCAATCCAAATGTTCCCTGAGTTTCTATGAAAAAACTTAACAGTTGCTGAGTTGTTTAACATGTTAAAAAAATTAAGGATATGAAAATACAAAAAATCCAGTGAAAGAACTGTAGAACATTATGAAACTGTTCTAAAATACAACAATCTCGTGGGCTGTGTGAAACCATCTCTAAGGCTACAGCCTACTCGGGAAAGTAAATTTGCCAGCTGCTTATCAAATGTTCCACTGAAACAACCACTCAACAGAACATATTAGATTAATAAAGATTGCTACTTCTGATTGCAGATATCAAAATCCTTGTTGAGAGAAACTTGCTGTCCTCAGAAAGCAGCAGACAATGGACATAGACTCAACCAATCCCTTCCATATGGAGCTGACTCGCATCTTAAAAATTAGTATGTTATTCACTGTAAGTGCAACTGACCACAGGAAATGCAAAAAGCTAGGCTTGAAAATAAACGGACTAGCCCCAGGGAAGAAGTGGTCTCAGCTACACAGGATTTGATTGTTTTCTACTTCTGGCAGGCACAACATACCAGGGTGTTCCGTTGTTTTTTTTGTTTTTTCTTTTTCTTTTTTTCCTAGAAGACGTATTTCCTAGTATTCGGGGCGGGGTGGGTAGAAAATAAACCAAGATCTCCCCCACTTCCTGGACGTGTGTGGATAGTGGTGTCGATATTAAATGTTACTTTCCTAGAATCACTGGCCTTGTAATTCCTGAGAAGAAAGGGATGAGCAGAAGGCAGGATGGGACCCAAACTGAACACAATGTTACCTGCCTCTGTCGCTCATCTCCTAAAAGCAAGGGGCTTGTCACACTTGGCCCCAGCCTAGTCCTACAGAACCAGGATCTCACAGCAGGGGAACCAGGAAAACACAGAGAAGCCCTCACTTCATACACTCAGAACCAGTCAGCTGCTGGTTAACTGAGCAGTTTGGTTAAAGCAGTAACTCACTAAACACGCAGAATTTTAAAGACCTAACCGTTTTTTTCATTTAAAGCAAAGGTCCTTTCTTAGAGAAAGGGTCCACTAGCTCGATTTCCAGAAGTTCTTTGCCTAGACCACACCCTCTCATGTGGGGAACCTGAAGACACTGGACAAGCAAGATGAGAGCAGAATCCTTCTGGAATACTCGCAAGCTTTTTTTTTTTTTTCTAGTGAATCACCTTATAGTAACTCTTTCCAAAGCACTCAGCTTACAGTTTTCACTCTCTCTTTTTCGCACAGTTCCTCCGTTGCCATAGTACTTAATGAAATCATGTAATTACTGTAACAAAATCAGAATGAGGGACTTCCCTGGTGGCACAATGGTTAAGAATCTGCCTGCCAATGCAGGGGACATGGGTTCGAGCCCCGGTCCAGGGAGATCCCACATGCCGCGGAGCACCTGAGCCTGTACGCCACAACTACTGAGCCTGCGCTCTAGAGCCCGTGAGCCACAACTACTGAGCCTGTGCGCCACAACTACTGAAGCCCGCACGCCTAGAGCCTGTGCTCCGCAACAAGAAAAGCCATCGCAATCAGAAGCCTGCGCACCACGACGAAGAGTAGCCCCCACTCGCTGCAACTAGAGAAAGCTTGCACGCAGCAACAAAGACCCAATGCAGCCATAAATAAATTTCAAAAATTAAAAAAATATATATCAGAATGAACAGGTCTGAGAGAAAACACACTTGACTCTCGGTAATCACGCAACTGTGGTGTGGGAGCAGAAATGCCTGGGGAACTAATCATGATGGGGGGAGCATCAATCATTATATTTGATGAAGGGCATGGAGAATGTCAATTACTGCAACACTTTAGTTAAGTAGAGGGAGGTCAATTAATAGCTTCCACCGAAATTTAAAAATCCAGATCCCCCCCCCAAAAGAAAGCAGCCTACAGAAGACTGAATTTCTAAACTTTGCTTTTCTTTTTCTTTTTTTTTTTTTTTTGCGGTACGTGGGCCTCTCACAGTTGCGGCCTCTCCCGTTGCAGAGCACAGGCTCCGGACGCGCAGGCTCAGGGGCCATGGCTCACGGGCCCAGCCACTCTGCGGCATGTGGGATCCTCCCGGACCGGGGCACGAACCCGTGTCCCCTGCATCGGCAGGCGGACCCTCAACCACTGCGCCACCAGGGAAGCCCTGCTTTTCTTATTAGTAGTTTCTTGCCAAGACAACCAACCAAAGCATTCACTTGTTTAGTAAGAGCTTTGGTGTTTTCCCCTCTTCACCACAAACTACAAGAAAAGCATGTATGAGAATTTTCTGGGATAGTCTTTACACAGGTGCAGATAAGAAAATGCCTATCCAGGTAGATCCCAGATGTATATTGACTACATCTTTTGACAATTTTGCTTTTACATTTAAAATACATCATGACATGAACTTTCCAACACCTGACTCAAGAATTCAGTTT
Source organism: Hyperoodon ampullatus (assembly GCF_949752795.1). Classification (NCBI taxonomy): domain Eukaryota; kingdom Metazoa; phylum Chordata; class Mammalia; order Artiodactyla; family Ziphiidae; genus Hyperoodon; species Hyperoodon ampullatus. The sequence goes on along the minus strand of NC_136926.1, from coordinate 7,498,256 downwards.
GATAAAAGTTTACTCTCGGGCTTCCCTGGTGGCGCAGTGGTTGGGAGTCCGCCTGCCAATGCAGGGGACACGGGTTCGTGCCCCGCTCCGGGAAGATCCCACATGCCGCGGAGCGGCTGGCTCCGTGAGCCATGGCCGCTGAGCCTGTGCTCCGCAACGGGAGAGGCCCGCGTACCGCAAAAAAAAAAAAAAAAAAAAAAAAAGTTTACTCTCACATGACTGAAATTATTCATCTTCTATTCAGTATGAGAAAATGCTATTCTAATAACGAGATTTTTATTTTTAGTCTGTGGGTAGAAAAAGGGATTAGTCAAAGGAGATTAAGTTACTCTAAATTATTCTACTTAAATTTCACAACAAAAAAACTGCAATTATAAGTGATGTAGGGAATAAGATGTTCTAACTAAAAGAATTGCCTAGATACTTAAGACTGACTCATTTTCAAAAAAAATTAAGTGTTGGTATTTTAACAGATTTATGTTCAAAGATGTTAACCGCAATATAATTTATGAAAGGAAAAAAACCCAGTACCTAAATATCCAGTAATAAAGGACTAGTCACATAAATTGTGGCATACCCACATGATAAAATATCATAAGCCACTAAAAATCATGTCATGTAAGGATCTTCTGAGAAAAAATAAGAAAATGCCCAGAGCATAAATTTAGATAACAAACAAGTCAAAAACTCTACATGCAGAATGATCCTAGTGGTAGAAAACACATAAAGAAAATGTATAAAATGTTTAACAGTGTTCATCTGAGCAGTGGTATTACATGTGATTATATTTTTCTTCTTTATAGCTCTGTATTTTTAAATTTTTCTATAATAAACATGTTTAAAATGTCATTTTTTAAAGGTTTGATCAATTGGGATCAGAAATCTTAAATCATTTTTTTAAAGAAATCTTAAATATACTTCCTTGCTTTATTTTTTAAAAATTAATTAATTTATTTTTGGCTGCACTGAGTCTTCGTTGCTGCGCACGGGCTTTCTCTAGTTGCGGTGCCTGGGCTTCTTATTGCTGTGGCTTCTCTTGTTGCGGAGCATAGGCTCTAGGTGCACAGGCTTCAGTAGTTGTGGCGCACGGGCTTAGTTGCTCTGTGGCATGTGGGATCTTCCCAGACCAGGGCTCAAACCCGCATCCCCTGCATTGGCAGGTGGATTCTTAACCCCTGCATCACCAGGGAAGTCTCCTTCCTTGCCTTCTTAAACAGAGTACATGAAAGCACAAAGGACAGCCTTTGATGAGACAGAATCATCAGTATCAAGTAACTACAGTGGGTCTATGCCATGGAAGCAGATGGATACATTTACGTCCTTAAATAAGCATTTGCCCAAGTGTGCCCCAGGGAAACTAGCCCCACCAGACTGAGTTCTGCGATGGAGTAAGTATGGGAAATACTACAACACACACTAGCTGTAAGAACCAAACCAAACAAAGCAAAGCAAAACAAAACCCCTCTTATTTCAGCAGATTCCCCAGATTTCTTGACCACAGAGCCCTCTTTCTGTAATCGCCATTAACAATCACAGAATTAGGGATGCGCTACCCTAAACCAAACAGCCTCAACCACTTCAATTCACAGCCGTCACGGCTTCATTTACTGGCATTTATCATGGTCACGCACTGTGTTCCACAGTTTACAAACATATCTTATTTAATCCTCCAAAGTCTCATAAGGACGGTATTTTAATTCTCCCCTTTTAAAGATGAGGAAACCAATACTTAGGTTAATCCGCGTCTGAAGTCTTCTAACAACCCAAATCCTATGCTTAACAGCTGATCTTACATTTTTTGTGCAGCTTCATTTATTTCTGGATGGTGTAATTGGCTCTATTAGTTTTTCCCTACACCCTTTAAAAAAATCTGCCACTGACAGATTAGCCATAGGACCAAGCGTGTTGTTATCTGAATTGTGTGCAAAGCAAGACTCAGCAGGCTGTGCAATGAGTCTGGTGTAAGCCTCCAAGTCAAAGAGTCTGGCTGCCTGAGAATCTTTCTTCTCAATCCTCTTTCAGCCTTCTAACTGATCTCCCCGCTTTCTGGTCTCACCCCCTCAAATCCATCCTCTCCTGGCTGCCTGAATCATCTGCATAACTCGCCAAGTATGACCACTCCACTCCCTGGTTTAAAATCCTCCAGTGGCTCCCTCGGACTGGAGAGTGAAGCCCAAGCTTTCTCAGGAAACATGGGGCTGTCTGGTTTCTGCCCGCCTCGTTCCCCCATGCCCTGCCCCGGCCCCTCCAGCAAGGCCTGCAGTCTTCCTCCCACACAGTCTCTGCTTCTTTCCCCTGTGCCTCACTCTGTTCATGCAGCCCAGCCCCACGCCTGGAAGCCCTTCTCTCTCATTACCTGGTTAACTTCACCCTTCCAATCATCGCTCATGAGTCACCTCCTCCAGGAAACATTCCCAAGGATCTCCCTGCGCCCTGCAACGGTTCACCAGGTCTCCCTCCCACTGGGGCGTGTCCTCACCCCTACTGTCTCACCCATACATTGGAACTGGCTTTTGCATACCTGCGAGATCCTAAAAGATGAAAACTCTGTGGCTGAGCGGTTCCACGCCCCGCGCCCCACACGCAAGGTGCTCCATAAAGGTTGAGTAAATGAATCAACTTACCCTACCTCAGCTGTGCTCACATTAATGAATTGCTAATTGGCAAACACCAATTAGCACTTACTGTGCCTCTGCCAACCTCAGCCCTGGGCTATGGGTATGAATATAACCTCAAGGTGCCATTAGCTAACCGTGGAGATGATGTTTCTTTCAAATCAAGTCTTTTATTATCTATGACGCTGCTTGTAATACAACAACCATTCAAACATCTGTTCTTCACATGCACTCTTTCGAACGATGAACAACGCTGCTCACAATTCCCTGAGAAACGCGCTGAAAAGCTTTCCCCTGACACACTGCAAGGTAACCTACTGACAGCAAAGCTACATCTACTGCTCTACTTGCACTCTTCCCTATGAAGTAACTCTACAAAGAACTTTCCTGTCTTTGTACCGCTGGGTGAGATGCTTTTCCTGAATAATGATGGGAGGTGAAAACCCCACACAGCTGAGGAAGGAAAGAAACCAGCTAGAACTCCTGCCCCGGCACGTTCTGGGCCTCAGCGATCGGGTCTGTGAGCAGCGGCTGACGCCCAGGTCGTTAGAGACACCCCTGCACTGCTACCTGGCATGATCCCCACAGCAACATTCCGCTACAGATACTGCGATGAAAGCCAAATCTGCAATGAGGCTGGCTTAGCTCAAGAGCACCTCAATTCTGCACAAGACATTGAGGCTCAACCGGTGCGGCCTGTTTCTGGGCTCCTCCTGACGAATCTGTACGGCACAGGCACTGCGACAGGACGGCACCTGGTCTGTAAAGTCAAGTCACGGGACCCGTGTCCTTCCACGGCCCCTCTCTCCTTCTCCCAATCCAGTGACCCCTAATGGCCTTTTGAACTTTTATATCCTCCTTGGCTTCAACAAGTGCTTGGACCAAGTCAGCCCCCAAATTTGTATCTCTAAGCAAACCACGCCCCTGAGCTCCAGAACTGCACTCTCAGCTGCCTGCCGGACGATGTCACATGACTGCCCTGCTTGTCCCCCACACCCAGGCTGCCGCGGTCTCAAGGGCCCCCCCTTCCCTCCTCCAGCCTCCCTCTGGCCCACCCTCTCACGTCCACTCAAGGCCCAGCTCCCTCCACTGAGCAGCACTAACTGGGCACATCCTGTGCGCCAGGCATGTGCTAGGTGCCAAGGACACAGAGATAAACGGGATAAAATGGACCCCCCAGGCCAGTCGGGGACACAGGGAAGCAAGGGACTTACAAAATGTGTCTCAAATTCCACTGAGGAGGCAATACCAAGAGGCTAAGTGACCGTGTGTCTGGGACTGAGGCGGGGAGGGCATTTGGAAGGCAAAGCTGACGGGGTCCCTCGGTGGGCAGGGGAGGGGGAGGGACAGCTCCACCAGGGCACCATGGTGTGAAGGGGTCCAACCGGCTGGTCTGCATCTCCCCCCCCTCCCAGGACTCCAGCTCAAATCCTAACCTCTTCTTCCCTGTCCTTCCGTTTCCACCTCTGACCTGGTCTCCTGAACCTCCCCATGCCAGTCCAGCCCACACCCTGCTGCCAAAATTGTCTCCCTAAGGTGCTCTTCTGACCGCACTGCCACTCTGCTCCAAAGAGTCACGGCAAGTCCGTGCTGCCAAAGGAACCGCCGCGGAGCTCTGGCCTGGCTCTCCGCCTCGCCAGCTTTACTTCCTATCACTTCCCTTAGCACCAGCAAATCTGATCTGGTAACTCAGCGAGTCACAGAACCTGCCCCGTGCTGTCCTGCTCAGTGCCGTGCTCAGGCTGTCACTCCTTCGTGGGCCCCCACTTCTGTCAAAATACTACTCAGAGAAATAAATACCTAGTTCAAGACAGTGGCTCCCTGGCGGGTGGGGAATCACGTCCCGGATGGAGCACAGAGGGCTCTTCTCTGGCTCGGTCGTGTTTTCTTCCAAAGCCGCTGCGGGTACACAGATGTTTCTTGTATCATTCTACACCCTCGTATGGGAATTACTGTATTTGAGCATTTATTTTCTTAAATCTTACCTGCCTCTCAAAGTCCATCTCTTGCAGTAGGAACCTAATCTAGCCAGAAAGCCTCTCATCTGAGCCTCAATGTCATTTACAATTCACATGTGGCCTTTTTCTTATCCTCTCTCTCTCTAAAGAAACAAAAAACAAAAAAACTGTGGTAGGGCTTCCCTGGTGGCGCAGTGTTTGAGAGTCCGCCTGCCGATGCAGGGGACGCGGGTTCGTGCCCCGGTCCGGGAAGATCCCACATGCCACGGAGCGGCTGGGCCCGCGAGCCATGGCCGCTGAGCCTGCGCTCCACAACGGGAGGGGCCACAGCAGTGAGAGGCCCGCGTACCGCAAAAAAAAAAAAAAAAACTGTGGTAAAATATACAAAACATGAAATTGACCCCTTTAGCCATTTTTACGTGCACACTTCCTGCGGTGTTACATACACTCACATTGCTGTGCCATCATCGCCACCATAACCTTTTTCATCTCCCCAAACTGAAGCTCCCTACCTCTTATTCTCTCTTGTATTGATGTCTGTGTACTTGGTTTCTTTCCTAGATTATAATACAGGGATTATCTGCTATTCATGGTTCTATCCTTTATAAGGCCTCGCACACAGCAGGGGCTCCACAGCATTTAAACGAAATGGAATCTCTTGAAATGGCAGAAAGGACACTATGCCTTCTAGTTTTGTCAATACTACTGAATAATAACAATTTAATGAGTGTTCACTCTGTGCCAGGTACCATGATAAACTTTTTTTTTTTAAAGATTCATTTATTTATTTGTTTCACTGGTTGGTTGCACTGGGTCTCAGTTGCGGCACGTGGGCTCCTTAGTTGCGGCATATATGTGGGATCTAGTTCCCTGACCAGGGATGGAACCCAGGCCCCCGGCATTGGGAGCTGGAGTCTTATCCGCTGCTGCTGCGCCACCAGGGAAGTTCCTATGATAAGCACGTTAAAGGCTTATCTCACTTAGTCCACCCAACAACCCTCAACCCAATGGAGTAGCTTACTGCTATTATCCCCTTTATTTTCAATGAGGAAACTGCAATTGGAAAGACTGAATACTTGCCAAAGGTCACATTGCAGGTATCAAAAGCCAGTTCTGTACTATACCACCCCCACTGCACTTCTGATCAGTACAAAAGAAGGAGACAACAACTAAGTGAAATAAGGGATTGATTTCACCTAAGACTGTCTAACAATTCTGAAAATCCCTTTAAAGAAAGGGAGCTAGCCTCTACTGACTTCACCTGCTATTCCACTTCACCTCACAAGAACCTTGGAAGGCAGGCATGATTACCATCCTCACTTTACAGTGGAAGCAGAGTTTAAAATAAGTCACAAAACTCTCAGATTCTTTAAAGAGAAAAAGTCAGATAATACCGGATTTCAGAAAATATTCTGGGGCATACTAATTTTTTACACAAGAGGTAAAGTCATAGGTCCATGGAAGAGAAGTTTTAAACATAAAAGTTGAAGCCTTTATATATACAATAATGATTGTACAACACGAACAGAAACAACCTCCAGTAGCAGACACTCAAAAGGGGTTTAAATCTTAGCTTCTAAAAACCAGTCCCACCAGTGTTGAGAGCTTGTTTGAGGAAGCAGTCCCTGGTCGGTACATTTCAATGAGCCATTGTGATTCATGCAGTAGCTCTGCAGCCCCACACAAATCACACCAGAACACGCCTTAGGGAAACAGCTTCTTCCAGACCAGACTCTTTACTTTCCACTAAACAATCTATTTTTCAGACCCTCAGAGTTTTTGCCTGTGGGCAGTTTCACTTGCCCTAGGAACAAAGATCCTGAATTTGAATCCTTAGTGAATCATTAGTTAACACCAACCAATCAGCATTTCCTCAGAAAGCACACCGGGAGGAATGACCCAGGAGGTCCGGTTTAGCTGCCTAATCCCCTAAGCAACAGTTCCTTTTAAGGGAGTGCCCTGCAAGTCCAGTGGGGTTAATGTGGACAGACAGGGAAAGGCACATTCCACCGCCATGTAAAAATAACTTTAAATAAAAATAAAAACGTGTACATAACAAACATCAGCCCAGAGCAAATGGAAAGAACCTACGATCACTAGGGCTGTACTACATTTAGAGAACTGCATACAGACAGGAGGAACAGGAAAAGAGAAACCCACGGGCAGGGAAAAGAGAATGTCTGCAGCTCCAGCAAGATTTGAATTTAGTCTCGAGCTGGACTAAACTCAGATGCCACAATTAAAACAATGTAAGTGAAGCGTAATGCACAGCTGTATTTAAACCTAACAGTGAATGCCTTCAAAACCTAGCCACACTTCCCAGCCGCCACAAAATAGCCCCTCAGGCTTGTAGAAGCCTTACTCTACAATTTAAAACACTTCCTTCGGCCAAAAAAAAAAAAAAAAAGCCTTTGGTTCAGGGTTAAGAGAGTCTACGCTGTGCAAGTGCTGTTCCACTTACTGTCTCGTTCTGCTCCGACTGAGATACATAATCATTTTGACCACAGAAAGGTAAATGTTTCTTAGGCTAATACCAAATAAAAATTTACTTTATAGATTCTTGAGATAAGACCTTATTAACTGGTCAGGATGAGCTGTATGCATGATTGTCAGTAATCGTTCTAAAAAGATAACTACAAATTACTAATTGCAATTACTCTTTATTGAACACTAACTATATGCCGTGTTAAGCACTTAACATGCACTCTTTCACATAATCCCCACATCAACTCTAAGAAATAAATACGTTCATATGTCCTTCCCCAGCAGAGGCTCACAGAGGTGAGGTGACCTGCCTGCAGTCACACAGCTGGGCAGTGGCCAGGTCTGGCCTGGAGTGTATGATTCCAGAGCCCAAATGTTCTTTAACACCAGATCATAAATGTGCCATTTGGTCAAGAGTGGACAGTTCACAAAGTATCTTCTTCTGTGTCTCACAGCCATCCCCAAATAAGCCAACACACAAGATTAGCAGCTGAGTGAAACTACCATGGTCAGAATTTTGGTTGTTCACATTACACCAGTTCCTTCAGAAACGCACCACACACGATCAGGGTAACAGGACTTGCAAAGGGTGACCGTGGCTAGGTGAGCTGCCTGGCTAAGGTACTTCCGTCTTCACGTTCAGTTTCCTTGTTTTAAAAGCAGTACACTCTGAAGAACAAACTTCTGCTGAGTAACTGAACTTAACCATGTGGTCTAAACAAGAGGAGTTGGTCCTCAGTATTTCTATAGGGTACTCTGGTATGAAGGTCACCTTTAACCGCCCCCCCCCAAAAAGAAAAAAATCCTGCTAGATTAATTTGCCTTTCCCTTTAAATAGTAACCTCCAGTTTCTCATGTAGCGGAAACAGGTGAGGCCGGAGTCAGCAGAATGACCTGACTCCACAATCTTCCCTCCAATAAAAAGCAGTTTAGTTCTATTAATGTTCCACTAATGTAACTACAGTTCTCTGTTCTGAAACTGGATAGTCACATATAATAAAATAACTTGTAGGCAGTGTTACCCAGTAGAGAAACATACCTATCATTTTATTATTAAACTAGAAAGATGCCTGCTGACAATCAACAAAAAGGTCCCCTGGCAACTGAAAAGCAGAGAAACTAAGCAAAGATTTTCTTTCTTTGGAGACATGAAACTCTCATTCAGTCAAGAAAGATGGATTTTGTCACTTATTCTTCTCTAAAAAGGAAAGCGCCACATGGAGACCATAAATAGGGTAAATTGCATCTCAGAGCAAGTTGTAGGTGCCAAGTTGTTACAAAGCCCGGGAATACAAGGGGTGGATTAATGGAAAGACTGATACCATCTTACTACAGTGGCCTCTCTGTAGCTCGGGACAATGACCTGTTGAGGGTTTTCCAGTGATTTTGAATGTGCAGCCTCCATACAAGCCCCCTTTTAAGGGGGCTGGCTCAGTGCTGAACAATCACTCCCTCTTCGGAAAGAAAGCCAAAAGCCCCCCCACAGGCTTCTGGGTGAGAAGCTCAGCCCTGTAGGCGTGGGAAGGCTCAGACTTCAGAGACAAAGGAGCAGGAGTGGTAGATGGGCTGGGGAGAGCTGGATCGGCCTGGGTCCACCTGCCTGGAGAAGACCCAGACTCACAGGACTGGACTTTCAGGGAAAGAGTTCAAAAGGGCTGGGAGAAAAGGAGAAAAGAAAACACACATGGCAAACGCAGGAGTGAAGTCAGTTACCCCTGAGAACAAACCACACCACAAGGGATGCAGTGAGATATCCAGAAACAGCGGTGGCACGCCTTCCAGAGACTGGGCAGCCCTTCCACTACCAAAGAGGTGGGGCTTGGCTGTCAGCCCCCGACCTCCAGTTTATCTCCTCCCCCAAAACAGCTCTGATTGAATCCTCCTTGGCCCCAGCAAGGAAGGACACTGTGGGGCAAAGCTACCCTACTAGAATTACCACATTCCCTTCTTCCACGGACGGGGCAACTCTTAACCAGAAAGGGCAGCCTGCTGCCACCCTCAGACCCCCCCCCCCAAAACGCTGGAGAAGAGCCCCCTGGGATAACGCTGTTAAGGCCGCTTCCACATGAAGTCAGACCCTGGAGGGTCCCTCTGACACTCAGGATCCCTCAGATACATGGACACCTCAAATCTTAACTGGGTAAGTCCGTGGCCTCGTGTCTCCCAACCTTGGAGGCCCAACCCTAAAACCCCATCTCAGAACTACCTCTCAGACTTAGGTACAGACCCTCGGCCCCCAAACTCATCTTGGAACCCCCAACCCTTTCCTAAGATTCTATCTAGCTAGCCCACTCAGCACCTCAAAACCTATTCTCAGACCCCAATAACTGCCTCAGTCCCCCTGTACCTCTCAAGCCCGCCCCCGCCCGCCCAGGCCCCCTCAGTCCGGTCTCAGGTACCCGTAATCCTCAACTAGCGTCCCCTCTACCCTCTCCAACCCAGTCTCGATCCCCCAATTCCCTCCTCGCCCCACCGGACTCGGCCACAGTCGTCCACGTCTCCAAATGCTCATTCCAGGCTCTCTAATCCCTGCTTCACTCCCCGCCTCAGGACCTCATCAGCCCCCGCAAGCCCCGTCCCAGGACGCTTTTCCCAGCTCCGCCCCAGCCTCGGTCCTCTCACCCCCGACCCCGTCTCAAGACCACCCCCCATTTCTCCTCCCAGTCCCCTCGACCCAACTTGAGGCACCGCGACCGCCTCCGCCTTGGGCCACCTCCAGCCCGCCGCCAGCCCCCGGCTCCGCGCGTCCCGCTCGAGGCCCCGCCGCCGCCGCCGCCGCCGCCGCCGCCTCGAGCCCCCGCTCGGCTCACCTCCTCCATCTTCTGCACCATCTCTGTCAGCTGCCCCTCGTCCTCCAGCAGCTCGTTGAGCTGCACCAGCGACAACCCGGCGAACCGGGCTTCGCTCCCGGCAACCGCCATCCCCGCGTTTCGGCTGCAGACGCCGCCGCCGCCGCCGCTGCTCTGGCCGCCAGGCTCCGCGGACCGGAAGCACCGCCCCGAAGGCCCGCCCCCAGCGGGGGGGCACGTGACGCCAGCCCGTGGGGCGTGACGTCATCACCGGGCGGGCGGGCGGGACGTAGCAGTCTGGGCACCTGGCGGGAGGCGTGTTAGGGGCGGGGGTTTTCTGAGGAAAGGTAGGGGGCTTCTTAAGGGAAGGGAAAGGAACCTGGGAACGGGCTTGTGACGCAGTGACCAGCGGTAATGATGTCACTGCGGCACAGGAGTGCGCGCCATGATGTCCTAAGAGCCTTTTCCTCAAGGCAAAGAAATGCCTAGATCCAAAGAAAGCAGGCAGTGGGAAGGAAGTTCCTGCAGCCTAAGCCCAGCCTGACCCAGGGAACCCCAAAGAAGGGACTTTATCGGAAAACAGCTTTAGATGCCTTTGGTTCCTCGGAATTGTGGAGCAGCAAGTCATCGATTTGACAAATATTTGTTGAGACCTACTCTGTGGACTAGGAATTGGGTATACAGTTCTGAATAAAATAAAAAGGACCCCTGCTTACACGGAGCTAACAGACGGGGAAGCAAACAAAAAAGTAAAATGGTTCCAAATTGGGAGTGTGCAAAGAAGGAAATGAATGCTGAAATAAGAGAGTAATAGGAATACCTTTAGAGAGAATAGTAGAAGATGGCCCTCTCCGAGAAGATATCTGAGGAGACCCGAAGGAGGAGAAGGGCAGGACAAGCCACCATTCCTGTATGAAGCCCAAGTCAGCAAGACCAGCATGTGCAAAGGCCCTGAGTCAGGACTAGCTTGGTACACTCACGGAAGGGCAGAAAACCAGTATGGCTGAAGCATGGTGAGCGAGGACCCACATGAGTGGCCCCTTTGCATCAACTCAGAGGAAGGTGCCTAGACATCCAGGTGGGCCAAGCTGTGCTCTTTCAGAAACAACATGATTTCGGGTGCCAGTGCTCAATCTCCCCATCTATCTAGAAGCCTCTCGAGATCCAGGAGTTCTGGGAACTGTTATCCTGCTTTGGAATCTGCCACAGTTCTAGTTGGAAGACAGCAAAATCTGAGGTTAACCATGACAACCTCCTAATTTTACACATAAGGAAACTGAGGCCCTGAGAGGAGGAAGTTTTTGGTTTTTTCCAGAATCGAGTAATTGGCAGCTCTCCTGGCTCCCAGACTGGCATCCGCCACGCTGGCATCCTACGACACTGACCTTGACACATAACTCAGCACTGAGCACAGTCCAGGCATTCAGTAAACGCTTGTTGGCTGACTAATGACCTTTGTGTATAAAGATGTTTCTGCTCTGCCATCCATAGAACATAAGGTCTGAGTTTTCTGCCCATACATTAGACTGGGCTGCACTGACCTTTTCTTTCTCTCCTAGCCCCTGTGACTAAGGGCACACAATTGTAGAAAATGAGCAAAATTAGAGGAAGCATTTCATACTGTCCATAAACAAAAGTTTTTTTATGAAGTTCAAAAAAGGGCACACGGGACTTCCCTGGTGGTCCAGTGGTTAAGGCTCAGCGCTTCCAATGCAGGGGGCACGGGTTCTACCCCTGGTCGGGGAACTAAGATCCTGCATGCTGTGTCTCATGGCCAAAAAAAAAAAAAAGAAAAATGGGCACTCAGTTGTTTTCTTCCTTTGAGCTCCTGACACATGGTCCAAAAAGGTGGCTTTGAGGAAGAAAGACCACAATAAAGAGGAAGGGAATGTAGAAACTCAAGTTTATGGCCAGGGTAGTCACTCAGTTTTGTTTCGTTTTTTTTCTCTTCAGGAAAAGTATAAACCTGCCACACTGTGAATAGTAGCTATATTTCCAGGAAATTCTGATCCATGAGGCTTAAGACGTTGTCCAGAAATTTCTCAAATTCCCCACAGAAGGTAAGACTAAGGTTGGAGGGCAGGGCACTCCAGAACATAGAGGGATGAAGTAACTCATCCAAGGACACACACCAAGAAGAAGCCCGGTTCTGGATGGCACACCTGTATACAAGGGCCCCTAGAACGCGCAGTCCAGACCGGGTTCACAGCTCAGCCTTGCCCGGTCCTTCTATAAACCTTCTCAAACCTGCTTTCTGCCACCGACCTATTCGAGTCACACACCACTTCCTTTGTCAAATAGAGCAAACCACAGAAAAATCTTGTTTTCTCCTGCTCTAAAAATTTCTCGTGGCACTTAAAAGTGGTGGAGAGAAGAAACATAAGAAAATCACTGCATTGCTGTCAAACCCGTCGATTTAAATGCATGGGTGAGCTTGTACATCACCCCCCCTCCTTTTTTTCTTTTGTTAACTGATGTTGGGATTTCTCTGCAAACCTATGTCTGCCTGTAGTACTTGTGGGTTAACTAAGATTTTGCACCGGCAAATCAAGGGCAATGTATGTATGTGCCAAGGCTTCTGTCTCAACGGGAGCATTGTTACTACCTAGAAATGAGTCTCCTGTTGTACAACATGGGGAAATTGTTTGGAAAGCATACTCCAAAAAAAATACATAGACTTCACACAGTTGAAACTTAAGATCTTCTAGCCTTGAGATTAGAATTTTCTCTCTCTGATGGAAGTTAGTAGAATGATTCATAAATGTTTTCCAGTCTGAGGAGCTGGGAGAAAATATGCTGACTTGATGACAACGTATCCATAGCATATGCTATGCAGCTCTGTGTGGGCAGGAGAGGAATGATTCCCCGAGGATGCAGGTGGCACAGCCGTGCCCCTCTTAGGACACATAGCCTGATGGCACCACCACTGTCAGTGTCACCTACTGACACCTAAATGCCCAACGTGACCTAAGCACTACTCATCAAGAAGAAAAAAAAAATCATTTTAGACAGAGTCTCTACTTCGGAGAGTGAGGGAAGATATAAAAATATAGAGCAATACCTTTTTTTTTTTTTTTTTTTTGGCCGCATTGGGTCTTCACTGCTGCGCACGGGCTTTCTCCAGTTGCAGCGAGCGGGGGCTTCTCCTTGCAGTGGCTTTTCTTTTTGCGGAGCATGGGCTCTAGGCATGCGGGCTTCAGTAGTTGTGGCACGAGGGCTCAGTAGTTGTGGCGCATGGGCTTAGTTGCTCTGTGGCATGTGGGATCCTCCCAGATCAGGGCTCGAACCCCTGTCCCCTGCCTTGGCAGGCAGGTTCTTAACCACTGTGCCACCAGGGAAGCCCTAGAGCAGTACCTTTTAAATAATATTTAAAGTTGATGTTATTTTGGGGTGTTGTAAAGGTGGAGGATGCAGGAAGTTTGGTTATTTTAATTTGAAGTTTGCCTTTTTTTGGTTTTTGGATTTTTCTCTTATTTTTTGGTCCCATGTGGGGTTTATTTAATCAACTATTTCAGTCACACACACACACACACACACACACAAAAGAAGAAGGAGAGAGAAAAATATAACAAACACTCATGTGCTCACCTGATTAAAGACTAAACATCACAGGCACAATTGAAGCCCCTAGTGTCCTATCTCCCTTTCCAGAGGGTAGCTACTATCTTATTATTTTACCTTACATCTATATAGCCATAACCTTAATTTTACAATATACACATAATATGTGTGTATATATATACACACACGCACATATATATACACACACATTTGTAGAAAATGAGCAAAATTAGAGGAAGCATTTCATACTATCTGTAAATAAAAGTTTTTATCGAGTTCAAAAAAGGGCACATGGGACTTCCCTGGTGATCCAGTGGTTAAGACTCTGTGCTTTTTTGGATCAACAGTGAGTTTGTTTTGGGGTTGTTGTTTTTTTTCAGCCACACCTCACAGCTTGTGGGATCTTAGTTCCCCAAAGAGGGATTGAACCCGAGCCCATGGCAGTGAAAGCATGGAGTCCTAACCAGTGGGCCAGGGAATTCCCAACAGTGAGTTTCTGAAATGTATCCTTGCTGATTCCTATAGTTTGAAACATTCTTTTTTCACAACTGTATAGTGTGCCACTGTATACATGTATGACAATTTTTGAACTCCTTTCTTCTGTTGTTGAGGGTCATAGGGTATTCACATCTTCAGCTTTAATGGATGTTGCCAAATTGCTTTCCAAAATGGTTGTACCAGTAGTGTTTGTTTTATTGTGACCAAATATACATAAAATTTGCCATTTTAAATATTCTAAGTGTACGGTTCAGTGGCATTAAGTATATTCACACTGCAGTGCAGCCATCACCACCATCCATGTCCATGTCCACCATCCATGTCCAGAACTGAAACTCTGTGCCCATTCAGCAGTAATTCCTGTTTCCGCCTTCCTCCAGCCTCTCATAACCATCATTCTCTTTTCTGTCTCTATGAGTTTGACGACTCTAGGGACGTCACATTAAGTGGAGTCACACAATACTTGTCCTTTGGTGACTAATTTCACATAATGTCTTCAAGGTTCATCCGTGTTGTAGCATGTGTCAGCATTTCATTCCTTTTAAAGGATGAATAACATTCCCAGGTATGTATAGACCACATTTGTTCATCTGTTCATCTGTCAATGAACACTTGGGCTGTTGCCACCTTTTCTGTGTGTGAATAATGCCGCTGTGAACATTGGTATACAATTATCTGTTCAAGTCCCTGATTTCAGTCCTTTTGTGTATATACCCAGAAGTAAAATTACTGGATTATATGGTATTTAACTTTTTGAGGAACAACCATACTGTTTTACATACTGATTGCACCATCTTACATTCCCACCAGCCACGCACATGGGTTCCAGTTTCTCCTCATCCACATCAAAATTGTTTTCTGGAGTTTTAAAAAAATATATAACAGCCACCCCACGTTCTTTTGTTTCGCTTTCTAAAAAATATTTTGTGCCAAAAAAGTGAGCTTATATGCATCCCATCATCTTTCACTCAGTGCAGGTCAGATGTAGGATGTCTGAAAAGTTCCAGAAACCAATTATTATCTATAAAGATCACTTTTCTTTATCCCTACAAGCCAGGAGGTAACATGTAAAGAGGTTCTGGATGAGTAGAGAAATGAATGTTTTCAAATTCTCGGTCTTAAAATTAGCCACATCCTTTACATACAGAGACAATGAAAGAAGTGGGAAACAGATGGCTGTTAGAGACCAGAAAGGCACCTGGGGTAGCCAGCATCCTGATATTCACGCCCTCGAGTAGGCCTCTGTGGTTTTGTACCGGCGCTGGGCTCGGTCATCAGTAGAATATGGCAGTGATGCACATCACTTCCAAGGTTAGGTTTCTATTTCATGCTCTTCCTCTCTCACCTGACAAACTCTAGGGAAAGCCAGCTGTCATATCAGCAGGACATTCAAGAAGTACACATGATAAACTGAGCACTACCAGCAACCATCCCCAGGCGAGCCTCAGAGGACAGCAGCCTCATGAGAGACTCTGAGCCAGAATCACCCAGCTAAGCTGCTCCCAGGTTCCTGACCCTCAGAAACTATTTGTGAGATAACAAATGTTTGTTGGTGGGGGCTTCCCTGGTGGTGCAGTGGTTAAGAATCCACCTGCCAATGCAGGGGACACGGGCTCGAGCCCTGGTCTGGGAAGATCCCACGTGCCGCGGAGCAACTAAGTCCATGCGCCACAACTATCGAGCCTGCGCTCTAGAGCCTGCGAGCCACAACTAGTGAGCCCACGTGCCACAACTGCTGAACTCACGTGCCTAGAGCCCGTGCTCCGCAACGAGAAGCCACCACAGTGAGAAGTCTGCGCACCGCGACAAAGAGTAGCCCCTGCTCGCCGCAACTAGAGAAAGCCTGCGTGCAGCAAAGACCCGACTCAGCCCAAAATAAATAAATAAATTAATTAATTAATTTAAAAAAACAAATGTTTGTTGTTAAGCTGCTAAGTTTGGGTGTAATTTGTTCTGCAGCAAGAGATAACTAATGCGGCACATATAGAGTGGTCATAAGAGAGAAGGATGAATAAGGGACCATTATTATAACTTAAATGACCAACACTAAGAGAATGGGTAAGTCTGGGTGGTAAATCTGACCAATGGTATATTTAACAGCCATTCAAATAAGAAGCAGAAAGACTATGAAGCAACATGGAAGAACCAATAGGAGTTAATATTAAGCTACAAAGACAACATATAATCACATACTGTGATTATAACCATGAACAAGTCATGTTTGTATATAAACAAAGACTAGAAAGTCTTTTTTAAAAATTGTTGGTGGACAGGACAGACTAAAATTTTTTCTTATATGAGAGCTGGGTGTTGTTTTTTACAAGGATAATACTAATAAAAAAGATGACGTTCAACACACATTTATAACAATAATCATCAGTTAAATTTCATAGGAAACCAGGAATGGAAGAGACTTCCCTGACTCTGGAAAGGCTGCTTATCCCAAACCTACAGCAACACCCTACTGAATGCAGAAGTGTGAGCCTCCTCGTTTTATTTTTTAAGAAGCTGACCTGCACACCCAGGTCTGCCTGGCCCCAAATCTCACACTGTTTCCTGCAATGTCTAACAAAGGCTGAAGCATGGGCAGGCTCTAGGAGTTTTCTTTGGAGCAAAAGGTCCTTTCAGTTGATGAGAGTTACGTTAAACAAAACACTACTAGCACGTTGTCACCTTAACTAAAATAAAAGGGAGTGGGCTTCCCTGGTGGTGCAGTGGTTAAGAATCCGCCTGCCAATGCAGGGGACACGGGTTTGAGCCCTGGTCCGGGAGGATCCCACATGCCACGGAGCAACTAAGCCCGTGAGCCACAACTACTGAGCCTGCACTCTAGAGCCCATGAGCCACAAGTACTGAGCCCATGAGCCACAAGTACTGAAGCCCACAAACCTAGAGCCTGTGCTCTGCAACAAGATAAGCCACCACAATGAGAAGCCCGCGCACTGCAGCAAAGAGTAGCCCCCGCTCACCACAACTAGAGAAAAGCCCGCATACAGCAACGAAGACCCAACACAGCCAAAAATAAAATAAATAAATTTATTTTAAAAATAAATAAAAGGGAGAAAACTGATGTAGGTTCATTTTAGTAGCTACCGAAGACCTCAAAGTTTTACTGAACAATGGTACAAAGACCAAAATAATCACCAAAAACCTAATAAATTCCTCAAACCCAGACTTACTATGCTGAGCAAACCAACAACAAGTAAAAATGTGTTGGCTCATAAACCAGTTTTTACAGTCTGATTTCCTTTAAACTCTCTACTTTAGCATTGCTGAAATATTACTCTTCTCACTAATTATTTAAGAGGTTTTTTTAAAATGTTGTTTTTGCTTTTTGTACCTCTCACCAAAAACTGTTCTGCACCATTATTTCAAATTAAAACAGGAGGTAATAACGCTATTTTTTTTTAATAAGTTCATCCATTTTATTTATTTTATTTTTGGCTTCATTGGGTCTCCGTTGCTATGGGCGGGCTCTCTCTAGTTGCGGCGAGCGGGGGTCTCTCCTTGTTGCGGTGCGTGGACCTCTCATTGCGGCAGCTTCTCTTGTTGCGGAGCCCGGGCTCTAGAGTGCGGGCTCTAGAGTCCAGGCTCAGCAGTTGTGGCGCACGAGCCCAGCTGCTCCGTGGCATGTGGGATCCTCCCTGTCCAAGGATCGGACCCTCATCCCCTGCATTGGCAGGCGGACTCCTAACCACTGTGCCACCAGGGAAGCCCCAAAGCTATTTACTCTTCAACCTTCCCCTTCTGATCAATCTATTTCACAGGGAGGATTGCCTGTAAGATTACTTAACTTTTGCTTCCCTCAAGAACAATTTCACAGATTGTCCCTGGAGAGGACTCTAAATGTTTTCAAATTCCAGAACTTTGTTTTCCTCACCAAAATGGCCTTCAGAGGGACTCCCCTGGTGGCACAGTGGTTAAGAATCCACCAGGGGACATGAGTTCGAGCCCTGGTCCAGGAAGATCCCACATGCAGCACAGCAACTTAGCCCGTTGCACCACAACTACTGAGCCCGCGAGCCACAACTACTGAAGCCCATGCACCTAGAGCCCGTGCTCCGCAACAAGAGAAGCCTCCACAATGAGAAACCTGCACACCACAACGAAGAGTAGCCCCTGCTCACCGCAACTAGAGAAAGCCCGCATGCAGCAACGAAGACCCAATGCAGCCAAAACTAAGTAAATGAATAAATAAATAAAAATACAATCTTTAAAAAAAATGGCCTTCAGAAAGTGGTCAATGTTTTGCCCTGTTTTTCCTTGACACTGCAGCTAAACCACAGAGGCAATGAACAGTCTGTTCTGTGCATGTATACACTGCAATAAGCTTGACAACTTCAAAAACATTAAGTTCATGAAATTAATTCAGCTCTAAATTTCACTTCCAGCCCTGACAAGGTTTGAAAAACCTAACATATGAGCAGTGGTTATGACATTTAAGTTGATTTACATGTAGGTAAACTTAGAGAGACATGATTTCCAGGCAATGTGCTTGCAAATTCTCTAGGAAGAAACTGAAACTTTCTCAAGGTGGTATTTTCAAAAGGACCTTTTCAGGTTTGGGTTTGGGTTTTTTTTTCTTTAAAGTTATAAAAGTCACTTGCATCTTTCATTTCTTAACTGGGTGATGGGTTTATTATATTATTCTCTCTTTTGGCAAATTCGAAATACTTCGTAACAATATATACAAATTAACATTCAGATACTTAAAAATACTATTTGTCTACTGTGAAAACTTTCTGAATAGTAAAGATGTAAACTGTAATGTTAAAAAGAAATCCCATGGTGCTTCCCCGGTGGCACAGTAGTTGAGAATCCGCCTGCCAATGCAGGGGACACAGGTTCAAGCCCTGGTCCGGGAAGATCCCACATGCCGTGGAGCAACTAAGCCCATGCGCCACAATTACTGAGCCCATGCACTGCATCTACTGAAGCCTGCGCGCCTAGGCCTGGCTCCACAACAAGAGAAGCCACCACATTGAGAAGCCGGCGCACCGCAATGAAGAGGAGACCCCACTCGCCGCGACTAGAGAAAGCCCACGCGCAGCAATGAAGACCCAATACAGACAAAAATAATAAATAAATAAAAATAAAATAAATTTTAAAAAAATCCCATCAATCTCATATCCCAGAGGTAACCACAATGAGCAGTTTTGTGTTTTGTTTTCTAGAATTTCTCTAAATCCAGATAAACACACACACATGTAACATTTCATTGAGCACAAACGGGAGCTTACTACGTACTCTGCAACTGGAAGTTTAGTACTTTTAGCTACACCACATTCTTTTCAATGGCTATATAGTGTTCCAGAGGGCCTGTTGTGGGCCTCTAGGTTTCTAGTTGTCCACACAGTATGATGCAGTGAACTCTCTCATATACACATCTTTGCATACTTCTGTGAGTGTATATGGAGGAGAATTTCCTCTAAATTGAAATGGAACCACTTTTTAATTTTTTAATAGATTTTTAAAGAACAGTTTTAGATTTACAGAAAAAATGAGACAATAGTTCAAAAAGTTCCCATATTTTCCCTCATCCAGTTTTCCCTGTTATTAACAACTTATATTAGTATGGTACATTTGCCACAATTAATCAACCAATATTGATACCTTGTTTGTAACTAAAGTCATTATTTAGATGTCCTTTGTTTTTATCTAATGTCCTTTTTCTGTCCCAGGATCCCATCCAGGACACCCACCATGCTAGATTTAATCATCGTATCTCCTTAGGCCCCTCTTGACTGTGGCAATTTCTCAGACTTCCTTTGGTTTTGATGACCTTGATGGATTTGAGGAGTACAGATATTTTAGGTTATCTTCTGTTAGAATTTGTCTAGTGTTTTTCTTATGATTAGACTGGGGTTCTAGGTTTTGGGGAGGAAGGCCACTCTCATCACATCACATCAAGAGTATAGATGACCAGACATGATTTATCACTGCTGATGCTAACCTTGATCACCTGTGTAGCCAGTGGTTGTCAAGTGTCTCCCCTGTGGAGTTACTCTATTTGCCTGCTTTCCACACTGTCCTCTTTGGAAGAAAGTCACCAGCCACAGCCCACACCTAAGATGTTATGCTCCCTTTTTTTTTTTTTTTTTTTTTTTGTGGTACGCGGGCCTCTCACTGTTGTGGCCTCTCCCATTGCGGAACACAGGCTCCGGACGCGCAGGCCCAGTGGCCATGGCTCACGGGCCCAGCCACTACGCGGCATGTGGGATCTTCCCGGACCAGGGCACGAACCCGCTTCCCCTGCATCAGCAGGCGGACTCTCAACCACTGCGCCACCAGGGAAGCCCTATGCTCCCATTTTTAAAGTCATAAAATGTTATAAAAATCAAATTTAAACAGTTGACAAGGAGGCAAAACAAAAAACCATTGTTAACAGCCTTGTGTTTCCTTCCTAGAATTTTTTCAAGGGATAGTCAAGCAACTATGTTCTTGTCCACACTCCCATTCACTCCCTGCTCCCTTTTTTTAAAAAAGGGGGTTCATGTTCGACTTACATGGAATCTGTCATTTTGAAATCACGTCGCTAAAGAAGATAAATCAACGTGACTCTCTAATAACATTATCTGATCCGCAGATCCTTCCAGAAGCAATTGAAGCTCCCTCAGCAGACACTGCCTCCATTTCCATTTCCTCTATCAGCACTGAAAATGGTTTGAGTGGCTCTTTTTTTCTTTTAATTCCATGCTTTTTTAAAAAAGATTCTTCTCCGGCAGAAGGTGTTAACTCAGGCACTAAATCTGGAACATTCTAATCCTGTGAAGTTTTGCATGTCTCATCTTTGGCAGAAAATGTGTGAAGATGAGAGCTTATTCCTTACCCCACACAGCTCCCAAGGCGGCTCTGCGCAAGTTAATCGCCTTACATCCTCCCACATTTCAGATGCCTCCCACCTCCCGACCTCGGGTCCCTAAGCTTTGGTATTTCCAGAAGCTCACCTAGGTTCCCTCTCTTCTTTCAAGAGGGGCTGTCTTGGGCTTCCCTGGTGGCGCAGTGGTTGAGAGTCCGCCTGCCGATGCAGGGGACACGGGTTCGTGCCCTGGTCCGCGAAGATCCCACATGCCGCGGAGCGGCTGGGCCCGTGAGCCATGACCGCTGAGCCTGCGCGTCCGGAGCCTGTGCTCCGCAACGGGAGAGGCCACAACAGTGAGAGGCCCGCGTACCACAAAAAAAAAAAAAAAAAAAAAGGGAAGGAGGGGCTGCCTCAGCTGATGCCCCCCAAGTCTGCCTTCTCCTCCCAAGTCTCTCTCCTTTCACACATGTAATTTTCGGAATGTTGAACTGCACGAGTCGTGTGTGAGTCCTTCTGTATTCGTTTCCTTTGGCCACTTTAACGAACCACCACCAGCTTTAACACAAATTCATTCTCTTACCGTTCTGGACGTCAGGAGTCTGAAGTCAGGAAGTCCTAAGGTGAAGGTGTTGGTAGAACTGCCCCCTTCTGCAGGCTGGGAGGGGAGAATCCGCCTCCTTGCCTTTCTTGCAGCTTCTAGAAGCCGCCCGCTTCCCTTGGCTGGGGGTCACCTTCCTTTTCCAAGCGGATCACTCAGAGTTCTGATCCTGCTCTCACTGTTTCCTCCCTGACTCTGACCCTCCTGCCTCCCTCTCATAAGGACCCTGTGATGACATTGGCCTCACCTGGATGACCCAGGAGGCTCCCCATCTCAAGGGCCTGAACCGAACACACCCGCCAAGCCCCTTTGGCCTCATAAGGCAACATGACAGGTGCTGAGCATTAGGCTGTGGGTTTACTTGGGGGATTATGATTCAGCACGCCACACCACCCTCCTTTAAACATACATAAATCAGAACCTAAAGGCTCCTTTGACCACCTAACTCTGGTCCATCCTGTCTCCCAGGAGAGACCACTATTAATTCAACTTGGGGTGTCTTTTTCGAGACCATTTTTATTCTTTAACGTATGTACATATATTCACATAGCGTATTTATTTAGTATTGTTGTTGGTGGATTTTTTTAATTAAAAAAACCCAAGTGGCATCATATTATTCAACATACTTCTCTGTTTTAAGACCCAGCTCTATTAATATATATAGAACTAGTTCAGCTGCCACCATTTCAAACTATTTGCGTATCGTAGTAAAATATAGATAAATACATAAAATTTACCATTTTAACCACTTTTAAATCTGCAGTTCAGTGGCATTAAGTACATTCACTTTGTTGTGCAATCATCACCCCCATGCAACTCCAGACACTTTTCATCATCACAAACTGAAACTCTGTCCCCCTTTAAACAACTCCCCGTTTCCCCATCCCTCCACCCTGGCGACCTCTCTTCTACTTTCTATCTCTGTGAATTTGCCTCTTCCAGATACTTCATAGAAGAGGCATGCACACAGTATTGGTGCTCTCGTGGCTGACTTTGTTTCACTTTGTATGATTTTTTTCAAGCTTCCTTCACGTCCTAGCACATTATCAGCACTTCATCTGGCATTCCACGCCTTCAGTTTGCTCTCAATCAACCTGCACCTGTTTGCATTCTCTTTTGCAAGCCGTCTGCAACCTTTTCCACCTGGGTTTCATCTGTCCCTGCCAATGAACTGTAAACTAGGATCAGAAAAACCAGATGACCGTCCCCTCCAGAGTCTGCTGGCACAATGTCCACAACAGGGACTTGGGTGCTGATGTACTGTTTGAATGAGAACCGCCCGGTCTGGGTAACCGAGGCACCTGGGTTCTGGCAATTGCTAGGAGGAACAAATGACTTCCCTTCTTAGACCTCACTTTTCCCATCTGGAAAATGGGGCTAATTCCCGTTTCAGTTCCTTCCCTGCAAAATAGGGCATCATCTCTATAGAAAAGCCTGCAGGGGGCAGTTGTTGCCTCCTTGACAAGCCAGCGCCCCCGGCAGTTTGGTCTGGGTGGCCCGCGGTTCCCCTGATGCCTGGCAGGGGCTCGACTGAGGGAATAAAAACTACACAAACCCTTTCTAACCCTCTTTCCTCTTTCCCTCTCAGCGGGAGGGGCTCTTGGATGGTTTTCCTGGGCTTGAGATATTTGTCTTTGTTCCAGGAGAGAAAGACGGCTAAGCAGCTTGAGCTACTCCTCTTCCCTGAGGGGACAGTTTTGGAGAATCTCTGGGGTTGCAAGCTGGGCCTGTCACAGCTCAGTAGCTGGGCAGCATTCCTCCCCCTGGCTGTCTATTTTAGACCACACAGATAACCAGGGAGGCGAGGCAAGACGACAAAGGCTGAACAGTGGGTGAAGGGCATCTGGCACCAGCAGCCGGCAGCAGGCTGACGGGCTTTCAGTGACGTGGCCCGGCTCCCGCTGCCTGTGTGCGAGCCTGGGAGAGGAGCGTGGCGGGGCCTGGGAGGTGCAGGGGGAGCTCCCCATCCCTCCCTCCCTTCCCCTCCCAGCCATGCAGCTCACATGTGAGGGGAGGGCGGGGGCAGGGCACACTTATCAAGGAATCTTTCATTCACTTGTTCACTCATTCAACAAATATTTGGCCTCTTCTAGTCTGTTGACATCTTTTTATCAGTTCTGGATAACTTCCAGCCATTCTCTCCTAAAATGGTTTCCTACCCCATTCTCTCTTGCCTCTCTGTCTGAAACTCCAAACAAATGTATAACAAAACCCCCCGGAATCCTCACATTCTCATTTTTCTCTCTCTGGTATTTTCTATATTTTTGTCTCTCTCTGTTGCAGTTCTGGATCATTTCTTCTGATAGCTCACTAATCTTTCTGCTGTGTCCAATCTTCTGTCCAATACAATTGAGTTTATTATTATTATATATTTTTTTGATCAGTTCTGTTTAGTTCTTCATCAAATCTGCTGTGTTGCTTTTTAGAGCTTTCTATTCCTTGTAGCATTGTCAAGCTTGCTGATGATTTTGCTTTAACCAGGACCGATAAGCGTAAGTGTTTTAGACTCTGGATAATTGCACTCCCTGAGGCATCTGTGGGTCTGTTTCTGCCGCCTCTTGTTTCTGCTGGTTCTTGCTCATGATGTTCTGCTTCCTTGTGAGCTAGGTTTTCTTCCGCTGCGTGTCAGTCTTTGCCCTCGGAAAATTATTTGTGGGGATTCTCTGCAGCCTGGAATGAATGAGCTGTCCTCCGAAGAAGATTTACGCTGCTTCTGCTGGGCTCCTAAGGCACCAGCAGCTGGAGCCACTGCAGAGCAAGCTCCCTGGGCACTGATGTGTATCCATGGGCAGGTGAGCCTATAGCAGCGACTTCTTAGGAATTATTTTCTCTCTCTGCTCCTTTTTCTTTTTCCGGCTTGCTCAGCATCAAGACAGGCCATTCCCTGGGGTTGGGGTCGGTCATGTCCCCCAGTGCTGTCCGGGTCAATGTTGAGTAGTCAGCTATCAGGGAGGGAAAAAGCCCTGATTTGTAGCACCTGCTGCTCTCTGTGGTATAAATACTCTCAGCGTGGTTGGTTTCAGGTCACCAGCATGAAGTCACGAGAGTGGCATTTGGAAGACACCGTGAGCCCCCGACCCTCACAAGTCTAAACGGCCGGCTCCAGCTCATCACGCTTTGTTCTTAGCTGCTCTCTGCAAGGCCACTGCGCTGCAGGCTGTGTGTGTGGGATGCCAAATGCCCTTGGGATGAAAAAGGCTTTGGTGAACTTTTGTGGGTTCAGGGTTTCCCCCAGAGGAAGTGAACTTCAGCTGAGACAGTCCTGAATGAGAAGGGGGCGGCCAGGAGAGGACGGGTGAGGAGAAAGGGTGCAGGCAGAGGTAAGAGCCCTGCATGGGCCCAGAGGTGGAGACAACATTGGCATGCTTGAGGGAAAGCCAGAGGCCAGTGTGGCTGGCGTGGTGAGCTGGGGGAGGGGGGAGGGCCAGGCCACCCAGACCAGGGTGGCCAGCTTCATTCCAAGGGCAGGAGAGGTCACTGCAGGGTTTGAACCAGAGGAGTGAGAGGATCTGATTTAGAGGGGTTTTTTTTCTTTTTTTTTTTCTTTGGCTGCACCGTGCGGCTTGTGGGATCTTAGTTCCCTGACCAGGGATCGAACCCGTGTCCCCTGCAGTGGAAGCACAGAGTCTTAACCACTGACCTCCATGACTCCTGGGCTGTGCATAGAGGCTTCCTTCCAGAGAGAACAGTGTGGAAGGGGGGTAAAGAGTAACTTCATCGCGGTGATGTCACGTTGATAGTACGTACCTTTGACATGAGGTGACGACAGTGGCACTTGGTCTCTGTGTTTCCCCCCAACCACAGTCTGATCGTGAGAAAAACATCAGACAAATCCCAAGGAACATTCTACAAAATACCTGCCCAGTTCTCGAAACTGTCAAGATCATGAAAAACAAGGAAAGTCAGAAACTGTCACAGCCAAGAGGAGCCTAAAGAGATGTGACGGCTACATGTAACGTGGTCTCCTGGAGGGAGTCCTGGAGGAGAAAGAGGATATTAGGGGAAAATGGAGGAAATCTAAATAAAGCATAAACTTTAGTTAATGCTATATCAATATTAGTTCATTCACTGTAACATGCCATACTGATGTCAGATGTTAGTAATAGGGGAAACTGGCTATCTGTACTACATTCCCAATTTCTGTACTATGGTTCCAATTTTTCTGTAAATCTAAAACTGTTCTGGGAATTCCCTGGCAGTCCAGTGGTTAGGACTCTGCTTTCACTGCTGTGGGCCCGGGTTCAATCCCTGGTCAGGAAACTAAGATCCTGCAAGATGTGTGATGCGGCAAAAAAAAAAAAAAAAAAAAAAAAAAACTTGTGAAAAATAAAGTCTCGTTAAAAAAAAGAAAAGGAAGATCTTACTGGCTATTGTATGGAGAATGGATCATAAGGGCGGGGCAAGATGGGAGCTGAAAGATTTTTATGTTTTTTTTTTAATTAATTGTATTTTATTTTTGGCTGCGTTGGGTCTTCGTTACTGTGCACAGGCTTTCTCTAGTTTGGCAAGCGGGGTCTACTCTTCGTTGTGGTGCATGGGCTTCTCATTGCAATGGCTTCTCTTGTTGCAGAGCACAGGCTCTAGGCACGTGGGCTTCAGTAGTTGTGGTTTGGCTCTGGAGTGCAGGCTCAGTAGTTGTGGCACGTGGGCTCAGTAGTTGTGGCACATGGGCTCTAGAGCGCAGGCTCAGTAGTTGTGGCGCACGGGCTTAGTTGCTCCGCGGCATGTGGAATCTTCCCGGACCAGGGCTCGAACCTGTGTCCCCTGCATTGGCAGGCAGATTCTTAACCACTGCACCACCAGGGAAGCCTGGGAGCAGAGAGATTATTATCACAGCCCTGCAGGTAAGATGTAGCTTGGGTCTCCGTGGGGCAAAACAGATGGAGAAATAGAATCCTACTGGGCAGGTCGAACTGAGAGCCTGACAGGTAGGGATAAAGAAAGGGAGGAGTCAGTTATGACGCACAGATAGCACAGATATTTGGACTCGAGTGACTGGCAGATGGTGTTGTTAACTAAGGTGGAGTATATGTGAAAAAAAGAAGAAAAAACAGGTTTGGGAGGAAAATCTCCAGAGGCTGCATTTCCACCATGATGAGTCTAAGGTGGCTCTGGGACATCAGAAAGGAAGTATCGAGTAGGCTGGGAGATGTACGAATTCCTCTGGTGGTTAGGGTTAGAGCACCTGCTGTGAGCAAGGAGCACACCTACTATGTGGGGACCCAGGTATGAGAAGGCACAGGTCCTGCCTTTAAGAAGTTTCTAGTATGTTCGAAGAACAAGCAACCTGCCAGGGAAGCTTGACAAGTTAAATAAATGAGGATGAGTAGTAGTGAGAAATCCTGGAAGACTGCCTGGAGGCAGCAGCGGGGGGGGGGGCACAAAGGATGCCCCCGAAGCAGCCGTATTCTGGTTCTGGAAAAGCCTGATCTTGACCAGAGCCAGTCCACATCAGTCCAGACTTCCAGCCAGGCTCCCATTTGGAAATAGCCTACTCTTTCCCTAGGCTAATATCCAGAAAAGCCAGATAATTGAGGGTCAGAGGTGAGGGAGCTCACACCTGGCAGCTGACCAGGCCTCAGGGCTCATGTAACTGCCCTGAGTCAGTCCTTGAAGTCCTGGAGTCTCTAATTGCCTCCGAGCTTGTGCTGGATTGATGGATCCGGGCCAGGAAAGGTGAAGAGCCTCAACCGCTGTCTCTCTGGGGCTTGTATTGCTGCCCCAGGGCCTTTGCTGCCCCAGCAGAGCAGAAAACTCCTTGAAGTGTTTCTTGAAGGCCCACAACCCCTTCAGTTATGAATACCAGCAGGACATGCTGAACAAGGCCTACAGGAAGGCCCCATGATGAAACAATGGCTGCACCCCCCGTCCAAGGCTACAGAGTTGGGTGATCCCAGGCCTGGCTGCCTCGGGAAGGTGGGGGGCACCTGCCGCCTCCCTTGGCCCTGTCCACACGGAGCCAGAGGGTCAGTCATGTCACGCCCCCATCACAACCCTCCCGTGCTCTCCACCCTTTGCAGAGTCAGTCACACACCTCCCGAGAAGCCACACGATCCGTCCCTTCCTCCTCCTCCTTCACCTTCTCCACGTTCCGTCCCACTGCCCATTTCCTGCTGGGCCAACGTCCAAGCTTCTGCCTGCTTCGTGGTCTTGATACCCGCTCCTCCTTTGCCTGGGTCAGTCTTTTCCACCCGCTAATTTTTTTTTGTCTTTTAAAGAGGTGAAATTCACATAACATGCAATTAACCTTTTTTTGGCGGGGGTGGGCAGGTCCACACTAAGTCATGCAGGATCTTGGTTCCCCAACCAGGGATTGAACTCGTGCCCTCTGCAGTGGAAGTGAGGCGTCCTAACCACTAGACCGCCACGGAATTCCCCACAATTAACCATTATAAAGCATGCAAATTCATTGGTATTACTGTATTCACAATGTAATCATCGCCCGGTCTCGGTCTCGGGAGTTTCAAAACTTTCTCATCCTCCCATAAAATCCCCCCTCACCGTGTGAAGCAGTCACTGCCCATTGTTCCCGCTCCTGTGCCCTGCTAACCGCTAACCTGCTTTCTGTCTAGCGATTTGCTTATTCTGAGAATATCTTA
This sequence comes from Hyperoodon ampullatus, assembly GCF_949752795.1. NCBI lineage: Eukaryota > Metazoa > Chordata > Mammalia > Artiodactyla > Ziphiidae > Hyperoodon > Hyperoodon ampullatus. The sequence goes on along the minus strand of NC_136926.1, from coordinate 7,470,352 downwards.
TAAAAGTAATCATACTTTTATACTTCTGTGACTGTCTTCTTTCATTAGGGTAATGTTTTCAACATTCATCCACATTGTGGCCTGTGTCAGTGCTTCATTCCTTTTTATGGCGGAATAATAGTCCACCGTCTGCATACACCACAGTTGGTTTATTCTTCTGTTAGTAGATGGACACTTGGGTTGTTTCCACATTTTGGCGATTGTAAATAGAGCTGTTATAAACATTCATGGACAAGTTTCTGTGTGGACACCCATTTTCATTTCTTTGGGGTCTGTACCTAGGGGTGGGATTGCTGGGTCACATGGTAACTCCATGGTCAACTTTTTGAGGAACCACCAGACTCATTCTTTGCCCCAGACATCCGGGGCCGGCCCTTCCTCCTCACTCAGCCCTCAGCTCAGACGTGACCTCCTCAGATCACCCCAGCTCAAATAGCGTCCCTCTCCCAAATCACTCTTGTCTTTTCACCATTTGGGGTTCATGATCCATTAGAATGTAGGCGATCCCGCACCTCCTATTTTCCGTGGTGACCCGCAGCCCCACACAGTGCCCGGCACTCAGTAAATGATAATCAGTTGTCGCTCAACAAGGCATTTGACCAACAGTCTTGGAAGCTGGACAAGACAGAGAATGTAGGTCAGGTAAATGTAACGTTAGGGAAATCCTCCGCTACATAAGGAATACTGATCCCTGCAGGTTTGACACTATATTGAGGTGATAGACCTCATGGCTCTATTCTTTGATCTGTGTATAATCAGTCACTGTGTAAAGATTTAAAAGGCATGTTTTCTAAAAAAAAAATAATAATAATAATCAGTCATTGCTGAATGACTGATCTCAGGTTGTCAAAGGTGAGGACTGCAACAAGGTGACGCATGTCAGTGTCATTCTAAGTCTGTTGGAACCACCCAGGGTGACTCAGCTCTTTTAGGGGACTACTTCCTCCTGCCCCGAGGGAAAAACTAAAAGCAGTGGAAGGAAGTCACTGCTGATGTTCTGTTCCTCCATCCCTCCTTGTTGGTGACTCAACACAGACATGTCTTCAGCAAGCCACAACTCCTTGGGCTGGAACAAGTAACCCTCAGCGACTAATTGCAAAGGGGAAAAAAAGACAAAGGTGGAAAAGAATATGGGTGGGAAATTGGTCATATCTATAATCTTATAGTCAGCCTGGTGAAATGGTTAAGGGCTCCAGCTGGGGGTTCAGGCTGCCAGGGTTCAAATCCCAGCTTTGTAAATTTCTGCAGGTTATTTAATCTCACTTTTCCTTTTTTTTTTTTTTTTTTTTTTTTTTTGCGGTACGCGGGCCTCTCACTGTTGCGGCCTCTCCCGTTGCGGAGCACAGGCTCCAGACGCGCAGGCCCAGCGGCCATGGCTCACGGGCCCAGCTGCTCCACGGCATGTGGGATCCTCCCGGACCGGGGCACGAACCCGCGTCCCCTGCATCGGCAGGCGGACTCTCAACCACTGCGCCACCAGGAAGCCCTCACTTTTCCTTTTTTTGAAAAATAGGGTTAATAGTAGTAGCTGCCTCATAGGCTTGTTGTGAGGATTAAAAGAGTTAATATTATATAAAGTGCTTAGAAAGCGCTTGTTGTGTTGAAAATGCTTTATACCAGAATAGTCATCATCACTATCATCCATCTCAGTACTGATATCTGCAGCTGGGCATTCAGATGAAAGGAGATAATAAATGGGCTTTTAAAAAGTTAAAGGGGGGCCCTTCCCTGCTGGCACAGTGGCTAAGACTCCGTGCTCCCAATGCAGGGGGCCCGGGTTCGATCCCTCGTCAGGAAACTAGATCCCACATGCTGCAACTAAGAGTTTGCATGCCGCAACTAAGGAGCCTGCCTGCCACAACTAAGACCCGGTGCAACCAAATAAATAAATAAATATTAAAAAAATAAAATAAACCTATTCTTATCCTCTTAAAAAAAAAAAGTTAAAGGGGGACTTCCCTGGCAGCCCAGTGGTTAGGACTCAGTGCTTCCAGGGCAGGGGGCGTGGGTTCAATCCCTGGTTGGGGAACTAAGATCCCGCATGCCGCACAGCGTGGCAAAAAAAAAAAAAAAAGTTAAAGGAAAATTATGAGTATGCTTAATGCCTCTGGGCAGTAAAATTTTAAATAGTTAAAATGATCAATTTTATGTTATGTGTATTGTACCACAATTTTAAAAAGTAAATGTAAACAACCTCTTTCTGAGCCACCTGCCAAAAAAAAAAAGGTAAGGAATTTCTCTGTATTATTATTTGAAATTATAATAGTTCTCCTACCTGGGGCCAGAAATAACCACCTCAGCAGAAATGGCTGTTTGGGTGCTGCATTCCAGAGTCCCTGCTCTGTGGAATTTTCTAGAATTTCAGGCCCTGGAGGAGGGCAGGATTACAGAGTGGATGGAGCTGCCATCAGTAGACGCTCAGGTCTGGGAGAGCTTCTCGGGCCGGACAGACCGGCTGGCTGTCGGGCTTTTCAACTTCTGTTTTCAGTAAATAGAAGTCAGAACAGCTGCTTTCCATCTTGTCCCAGGAAGTCTTCCGGGGCCCCTTTGGCGCTTGTCACTGGAGGGTCGGGTTAGTTTGTTCTGAGTGTTCCATCCCCCCACCCCCGGGGAAAACGTACACGCAATCATAAAACAAACACACGTGTGCCCACCGCTCAGAACCGACCATCATTAACCTTTTCTTCTATGTGCTTTGAATCTTGCTTTTATGCTTAACAAAAGAGTAAAGCATTGCATGTTTGTGGCCTTCTGTCTCCAATCAACAGAGACAAACTCCAGCATGAATGGAGCCTGTAGCCTCCCAGTCTACTAATAAACTTTGCACACATATTTATAGATCCAAGAAATAGATTTCATACTGTTTTGTGTGTATTAATTAGCACAAACAACTCAATCATAATATCTATTGACATCTTTCTGCAGCGTGCTTTCCTTTTTATGTTTTTGAGATCTTTCCAAGTTAACATGTATGGATTCAATTTATGCCTTTTCCTCCCACATAATATTCCACCATATGTCCTGTAACATAATTTTTACAACCAAATTAAAGACGTATCAGTTGTTTCTAGTGTTTGCAAATGCGAACCAGGTGGCTACAAACGTCCTTGGGCTAATTGCTCCAGAACAGTGTTTTTCAAATTGCCTGAGGCATGACTAGGTCATGAAATCAGATTTTTCTTAAATAATATAGGATAGAATAACTTGTAATGAATACTATTCCTTGGTGAAGCTTGTGTTTTGTGTGCACGTGTACTTGGTAGGGAGGTAAAAGCGCTTTTCTTACTAAGGATTGTAGTGAAAGCAAAGTTTAAAAAACATTCCTCACCCAGCGATTCTACCCAAGAGAAATGCAATGTATAGCCAAAGTACAAAAACGTGTACACAGATGTTCACAGAAGCTCTATTCACAACAGCCGAAAGGTGGAAACAACCCAAATGTCCATCGACAGATGAAGGGAAAAACAAAATGGGATCTAGCCATAAAATAGAAAATTATTCCACCATAATAAAGGATAAAGTACTGACACATGTTCCAACATAGATGAAGCTTGAAAACATGATGCTAAATGAAAGAGGCCAGACACAAAAGGCCACAGACTGTCTGATTCCATTAATATGAAATGTCCAGAATAGACAAATCCACAGAGATGGAAGGCAGATCAGTGGTTGCCAAGGGCTGGGGGTTGGAATGCAGAGTGACTGCTTAATAGGTACGGATTTCCTTTCGGGGTGATGAAAGCGTTCTGGAACCAGATAGTGATGATAGTTTCACAACATTGCAAATTTACGAAAAGCCACTGAATTCTATGCTTTAAAATGGTTTAAATGATGAATTTTTGGTTATGTGAATTTTACTTCAATTTTTTTAAAAAAGGAAAGCCACTCCTGCAAGGCATACTAAGAGCAGAATTGTGGGACGTAGAGTTTGCTCTTTTCAACTTTTTTACTAGACGTGGCAAATAGCTCTCCAAAGCAGTTGCCGCAGTTTGCACTCTTACCACAGTGAATGAGCGCTTCTGTCTCTTTACATCCACACCAACACCTCATACCCAAGAGAAGAATAAGAGAGAGAATAACTCAGAGTTGAATTGTGGGTATAAACCAGAGGTCACAATCTAGAGGCCCAAGGACTTGTTTTGTTTGGCTTGTTTGTATTTTTTAAAGTTTGAACTAGATACCTACTGTTAAAGTTGACAGATCACAAAATGTGGTTTGCCCACTTCCTTTGCAACATTGGAAGGCCTGGCCCCATTTCATACACATTTCCTTGTGGTGACAGCGGCGAGATGAGCCCCAGGTGCCCTCTTTAAAGGAGGAATGAGGTCTTCATTTCACCACAGTCCCCACCGCTCCCCAAAGTCTTACAGCTGGTCCCATTTACTGTTTATGTTTCCCCTCTGGCCCATGTACTCCTCTGAATGCACGCAGCCTGGTGTAAAGCTTTGAGCTCCATCTGGGGGCTCACCCTCACAGCTTGTGCAGGCCACAACCTGCAAAACTGTACCAGGACAACCCTGATGAAGAGGAGGAGGAGAGATGATTTCCAAGCCCATCACCTGTGGATGTTTCCTGAGATAGGCGAGGTCTCAGCCAGACATGGGGAGAAAAGCAAACGTGGGCGCTTGAGGGGGAAGGTGGGGTCAGCGCCCTGGGATAGCCACCACGCAGGGGATAGGGGAACAGGCCATGGAGGGGCCATCATTCCAGCGTCCACTTGAGGATTCTCGGCCTCAACGAGCCTGCCTTCAGAATCCTCTCCAGCTCTGCATCCAGTGAGCAACCTCCCGAGTTCCTGCGTTTCTGTCCTTGGAGCTGTCAGCTCTGACCGTGACCCCAAATCAGATTAACAGCCTCCTCCCAACACACACAGGCTCTGGGTCAGAGTCTGCGGAGACCAGCCGCTTGGAAGAGCCCATCTGCTGACTAATGCACTCAATTCTGCTTCAGGGGCCAGCTTGGAAGAGGGAGGGGGCAGCGGGAGGGGAGGGGGTGACCTGCAGCAGGTGGCTCTGGGGGTGAGAAATGCCCAGGGTGAAGATCTAGGGTGGCGGGTGCTGGTCACAGAATTCTCCGTGTTTTTTTTTTTTTTTTTTAGAAGATGTTGGGGGTAGGAGTTTTTATTAATTTATTATTTTTTTTAAATTTATTTTGGCTGTGTTGGGTCTTCGTTTCTGTGCGAGGGCTTTCTCTAGTTGTGGCAAGCGGGGGCCACTCTTCATCGCGGTGCGCGGGCCTCTCACTATCGCAACCTCTCTTGTTGCGGAGCACAGGCTCCAGACACGCAGGCTCAGTAGTTGTGGCTCATGGGCCTAGTTGCTCCGCGGCATGTGGGATCCTCCCAGACCAGAGCTCGAACCCGTGTCCCCTGCATTGGTAGGCAGATTCTCAACCACTGTGCCACCAGGGAAGCCCCTCCGTGTTTTTTTAAATATTTAAAAAAAAAAAGCCCCTTCCCCCAGATGCCGAAGATGCAGCTGTGGAGGGAGGCTTCCCTAGACCCCGCCTCCAGCGCAACAACTACCTAGGACCAGCTCCATAATTTGCAGGGCCCGGAGCAAAGTGAAAATGCAGGACCCCTTGTTCAAAAATTAAGAATTTTCAGATGGCGGCCACAGAGCTTTAAACCAAGTGCAGGACCCTACTGTGCCCTACTGTGCCTGGAGCCCCCGTGGGACTGTCTGGGTCGCACCGCCGTGAAGCCAGCACTGCCTCTAACCCTCTCACTGCCCCCAGATCCCCGCGCCAGGATTAAGCCTGCTCGGGATACCCATGGCCCCCATGCTGTCTCCGCTGTGTCTCATTCTTGCTTGTTTCCTTGCCTGTTATACGCCCCCCAGAATATGCTTTTCCCAAGGGCCCAACTGCCATGCTTTGCCCCTGATTGCCTAGCAGAGCGCCTGGGACAGAGGAGGGCAGCTATATTTGCTAAATGAATTGTAACAGAGAAAAAGTCCCCTTCAACAATGATGGCTCTCCACTTTATACCCACTAGGATGGCTATAATCAAAAATAAATAAATAAAAACAGAAAATAACAAGTGTTGGTGAGGATGTGGAGAAATAAGAACCCTCATACTTTGCTGTTGGGAATTTAAAATGGTGCAGTCGCTGTGGAAGGTAGTTTGATAGTTCCTCAAAGTGTTAAATACAGAGTGATCATATGACCCAGCAATTCTGCTCCTAGGTATAAACCCCAGAGAATTGAAAACATGTCCACACAAAAGCATGAATATTCATAGCAGCATTATCCACAAGAGCCAAAATGTGTCAACAACCCAAGTGTCCATCAATGGATGAATGAATTAACAGAATGGGGTCCATCCATACAATGGAATAGTACCCAGACATAAAAAGGAATGAAGCACTAACACAGGCTACAATGTGGATGAACCTTGAAAACATGATGCTAAGTGAAAGAAGCCAGACTCAAAAGGCCACATAGTCTATGATTCCATTTATATGAAATGTCCAGAACTGGCAAATTTATAGAGACAGAAAGTAGACTGGTGGTTGCCAGGGGCTGGGGGAGGGGGCGTGGAGGGTGACTGTTACTGGGGACAGGGTTTTGGGAGGGGGTGATAAAATGTCCTGGAACGAGATAATGGTGACAGTTGTACCACACTGTGAATGTACTAAATGTCGTTAGTGGTAAATGTTATGTATATTTTATCACAGTGAAAACAATTTTAAAAACCTGTCTTTAAATGCAATGTGGTACCCTGAATTGGATCTTGGAACAGAAAAAGGACATAGTGGGAAAACTGGTGAAATCCAAAACAAGCTTGGCATTTCATTGCCAGCGCTGTGCGAGTGTAGGTTTCTTAGTCGTGACAAATGTGTCACGAACACGTGAGATGTTAACATAAGAGAAGCTGGGTGAGGGTATATAGCAACGCCCTCTACCATCATTGCAACTTTTCTGTAAATCTAAAATGATTCCAAAATGAAACATGTATTTTCAAAAATCATATATGCCTTCTAAAAAGGGTCTTGCTTGGTCTCCCGAAGGTTCTTTTGTCTAACTAGGGCCCACTTTGCCTGCCTAGGGCCCACTTTGCAATTCAGGGAGCTGGAGCTGACTCTTTGGCATGGGAGAGGGAGAAGAATCTGGAGCTCCCAGCTGGGAGGGGAGGGATGAGGTGAAGAGAGGGGCAGGTGGGAGGGGTGAGGGAGGCACCTGGGCTGGAACGGGGTTGGGCCGGGGGGTCCCCCACGGCAAGTGGAACCGCTTTGCTGGGGAAGCTCCAAGGACTGTGGAGAACAGGAATGTCCAACACAGAGGCTGCAAATGGATGATCCACAGGCTGAAGACTAGAGATGCGTTATATTTACCCTTACTTTTGTAAAAATAATTGAGTCAATCTCACATTAAAATTGGAAATTTCCAACTTCTCTGGAAACATCCGAAGATCTGCTGACTCAAGGCCACCTTCCTGCATGGCCCCAAAGGGCCAGAGCCAAGTCCCAGGCAACCCCTTGAAGCGGGTGTGAGCTCTCCCATTTGCCACGGTCCCCACCAGCCCCTGTTGTCACCAGCTACTGACACCGGGCCTCGGTTGCTATTTATCCTCAAGTTTGCACCATATTCTACTTCTAACGGAACAGATTTTCTTTGCACCATGTCAAAAGTGGAAAAGAGAAACCAAGATATTGTCTGACTTTTCTTACACCTGGCTGGCTTCACTCGCCTATGATATCTACCTGGTTCCTAGAGGCACTTTTTTTTTTTTAACATCCTTATTGGAGTATAATTGCTTTACAATGGTGTGTTAGTTTCTGCTTTACAACAAAGTGAATCAGTTATACATATACATATGTTCCCATATCTCTTCTCTCTGTCTCCCTCCCTCCCACCCTCCCTATCCCACCCCTCTAGGTGGTCACCCTAGAGGCACTTATGTTCGAGAACTCAAGTCTAATGTTTGACCTGCAGCCTTTGCTGCAATGTCAACATACCCTCCCCAACCCATGCCCTTAAATCTTCACTCTCACGGGTATTCTGTGGTTGGGGTCAAACACACACACTAATTCTTGGGTGTGAATCCTGGTTCTACCCCTTACTAGCTGGGTGGTCTTGGCCAAGTCACTTAACTGCTCTGTGCCTCAGTTTCTCCAGCTGTAAAACGGGCATGACATTGTACCTACCTTTCAGGGGTTTTGTGAGGATTAGGTGACGTAGCCCATGCAAAGCATGTAGACCTGAGCCTGGAACAGAACAAAAGAGGCAGAGATTTCAGGGGGTGACAAGTGCTGTGATTAACAGATCCGGGTGACTAGGGGAAACCCCACCTTCAGTACTTGTTGAGGAGGAGGGGACATGTGAGCTGAAAGAGGGATGAGAAGGAACCAGCTGGGAACCGAGGGGAAGGAACAGTGTGTCAGGCAGAAGGAACAGTCAGTGTAAGGTTTCAGAGGCAAGACTGAGCTTGGCTTGCTCGAGGACCGGAAGGAAGAAGCGCAGTGTGGCTAGAGCACAGCAACCGAGGGTCACATGTAAGGCTGGAAGGCAGGCAGAGGCCTTGCAGCCACGGGACGCCGGGGGAGGGTTCTCAGCAGCCAGAGGCCAGACTCTGACCGACGAAGGGGCGCGTGAGCCTGGCAGAGGCGGGCCAGTCCAGCCCGGAGCCTCTACTTCCAGTTCCACGATCCCCATCACAACCAGCCTGACCCAAGCCTGGCTGTCCTTGCCCTCCGAGCATCGAATCCCCCCACCCCCCAAAAAAACAAACAGGAAGTCTTGAGGTGGTCCTGGGCCAGCTCAGTGGCCCCCGGGTAGTGGCAGCGCAAGGGATGCAAAGCCACTCGGATGAAAGGCTGCAGGGTCCCCCGCAAGAGAGACCCACGTCAAATCCCTGGAACCTGTGAGTGAGAACTTACTTGGAAAAAGGGCCTTTGCAGATAAGATTCAGAAGCTCAAGACGAGATCATTCTGGATTATCCACATGGGCTTAAAACCCAATGACAAATGTCCTTATGAGAGAAAGGCAGAGGGAGTTTTTTTTTTTTTTTTTTTTTTTGCGGTACGCGGGCCTCTCACTGTTGTGGCCTCTCCCGCTGCGGAGCACAGGCTCCGGACGCCCAGGCCCAGCGGCCATGGCTCACGGGCCCAGCCACCCCGCGGCACGAGCCCGTGTCCCCTGCATCGGCAGGCGGACTCCCAACCACTGTGTCACCAGGGAAGCCCAAGAGGGAGATTTAAGACGCACAGGGAAGAAGCCCACGTGAAGACGGAGGCAGAGACAGGAGGGATGCGGCCACAAGCAAGGAATACCTGGAGCCGCCAGAAGCTGGAAGACGCCAGGAAGGAATCTCCCCTAGAGCCTTCGGAGGGAGCGCGGCCCTGCCGACACCTCAATGTCAGACTTCCGGTCTCCAGAACTGGGAGAGAATACGTTTCCGCTGTTTTAAGGCACTCAGTTTGTGGTCATTTGTTATAGCGGCCGCAGGAAACCAATACTCGTCCGCCAAGCCCCCGCCCGCCCCGCCCCGCCCCGCCCCGCCCCGCCCCCGCCCCAGGCAGGAGGTTCAATCTCTCCTTCCATCCTTGCAGCACATGCCCCTTTCCAGGTGAGAACACTGAGGCCCAGAGAGGGGACGATAAATGGGGAAAGCCCCTTACAGCGGTCTCAACTTTCCTCCTGCCTGAATTGAACTCACCTATGTATCTTGTTGGGTTTTTCACAGCATTTTAAAATTTGTATTTATTTTTATTATGGAATGGTTAGCACAGAAAGAGTCCCCATAGCAAAGCCCCGCAACTTTTTCATTCCCTACTCTTGGGGGTTTAGCTGTGGGGTCTTGGCGGTGTGGCATAGGGAAAAGTAACCTCTCTGAGCTTCGGATTCCTCAACTTTAAAATGGGGAGAGGGACTTCCCTGGTGGTCCAGTGGTTAGGACTCCGTGCTTCCACTGCAGGGGGTACGGGTTTGATGCCTGGTCGGGGAACAAAGATCCCGCATGCCACACGACACGGCCTAAATAAATAAATAAATAAATAAATAAATTTAAAATGGGGACAGAACCGGTTGTTGTGAGGATTAAATGAGAATGGATGAGAAACACCTGGTGTCTCTCCGGTTCCACCTGAAACCCCAGCCTGGGCCCGAGCAGGTTCTTGCTGTGGGACCCAGTTCTCAGGCTCATGATGGCTTCTTCAGGTGGGGAGCCAGAGGGTCCTCGATAAATAAGATGCTCCAGGCAGGCCCAAGCCCCTGAGGGCAAGCAGGGGACCCAGCTGGCAACAGTCTGGGTCTCAGGCCTTGGTTTAATTGGCAGGAAAACGGGTACACGGCAGACATGGAGCTGGTATATGCAGTGTGGCTGTACCAGTAGTTAAAATATTGAAATACTGCTCTACCAGTTGGTAAAAGCCACTGCCCGCCCCCCTCCCGGGACCCCAGACTTCCACACAACCCAGCAAGTTAGAACCACCACCAGGAGGACTTCCTGTGTCCCGTCCTAAGCCTCTCTTCTGATTGAGCTGTTCTGCTGGGTAATATTTCTCGGCGCCATGGGCTGGTGGGCGTGGGGCGCCCCGTCCCTGATGGAAAAAAACAGGTGGCATTTGCTGGGTCTCGGCTTTCCCGGGAGGTACAGAAGCCCCAGGGATTTAGAGGAGACAGGTCTCTGTTATCCCGCACAAGCCCCATGGAGGCAGACAGACAGACATAGATGTCTGCGCTGGGGTCCTGGGGATGTGAAGGGGCTCCTGGACACTGGGCCGAGGCCCTAGACCACCCAAAGTCTCCCTACAACTACACCAGGCAGGGCCGGGGGGAGAGTTAGTGGATGGAGAAACCTAACCAGGCGATGAGGCAGACGGCCCAGGAAGAGGTCAGAAGTCAGGGGTCAGAGGTAGTCTACTTTATTGACCGGGTTCTCCCAACATCTCGCAACCCCACTACAAAGCCAGACCTGGGCTTTGCCCGTGTCCCGTCCACTGGACACGGAAGAGAACGCGACTCCCAAACGTCCAAAGGGCCTCAGAAGAGCAGAGCGGCAGGGTGGGTGTGGGAAGGGGCCGCCAGCCAGGGGCGGGGCAGGGGGAGGGGCTAGCGCTGGGCGCTGGGCCAGGGACACCCCGAGGCTCCGCCAGGCCTGGCCAGCCCCTCACTCTCCCACTTAAGGGCCGTAGTGGTTCACAGTGAGACTGGCTTAGATTTGGGAGGGCGGAAGGGGTGGGGCAGGCAGGTGCCTTCCACTCCCCACCCACCTTGGCCTGACTCACAAAGCTGGGAAGAGGGAGAGACAGGAAGTCCCCTCCCCGTGTCCCCCCACCCGCACCCCGGGACAGGGAAGCCCCTTCTCTCCAGCGGCAAAGGGTAGAGGCCTAGTTCTCCCTGACATCCCCCAGGCTCTTAGGAAGGGTCATTCGCTCCCGGCTCAGAAGTCTCTAGAACATCTCAGTGAACTCGCCCATCATTGCTCCCAATTAGAAAAATGTTTTTGAAATCTAGGAGATTGGGGCCCATCAGAACCAAGCGGTAAAAAACCTGGTTAAGATCTTGGTTTAAAAAGGTAAGCTCTGGGCTTCCCTGGTGGTGCAGTGGTTGAGAGTCCGCCTGCCGATGCAGGGGACACGGGTTCGTGCCCCGGTCAGGGAGGATCCCACATGCCGCGGAGCGGCTGGGCCCGTGAGCCATGGCTGCTGAGCCTGCGCATCCAGAGCCTGTGCTCCGCAATGGGAGAGGCCACAACAGTGAGAGGCCCGCGTATCACAAAAAAAAAAAAAAAAAAAAAAAAGGTAAGCTCTACCTTCACTTAGAAACCTTGGGAGACCAGCTGGAGATACCAGTGGTGTCTCCACTGCCCAGACTGGAGGGGGTCGCTCATGGCAGCAGGGGTCTGGTGGTGGCCCGGGGAACAGGGTGGGAACCGGGGGCGAGACGCAGGAAGCGGGGACACGTGGGACAGGGCAGCTGGCCCTCCAGTGCCGTGGACCTGGGCTCAGAGGGCAGCGGGGGTGGCCGGGGGGCCCCCGTGGGTACATCTGCCAGGTGGGCAATGGAGCCTCTGCCCCACCGGGAGAGGCAGGGCCCACGGTCAGGCCTTGTGACCGCCGTTGCCCGGCGGCTCCCTGTGGCCGGCTGTGCAGTCCGAGGCGGGCTCAAGCCCCAGCATCTGCCGCTGCACCAGCCTGGCATAGAGGCCGCCCTGGGCCAGCAGCTGCTGGTGTGTGCCCTGCTGCACCACGCGGCCCTTGTCCAGCACCACGATGAGGTGCGCCCGCTCCACCGTGCTCAGCCGGTGCGCGATGATGAGCACCGTGTGCTTCTGCAGGTTGCCGTGGATGGCCTGCTGGATCTGTGGAAACAGAGAGCAGGGCCGGAAAGTTGCAGGCTCCAGGAGGGCGCCGGCTCGCACGGGCGTCTCCGCCGCCACCCACTGCCCCGCCCGGGCCTGGCGGGGACCCCAGATCCACTGCGTCCTACGGATGCTCAGGCTCTCTGAGGCTTCCTCACTTGTAAAGCAAGCACAGGACCTGCTTCCTGGTTTTTGTCCACGGGGGATGGAGCTCAGAGCCTGACACAGGGCAGCGCCCGGCGAATGACAGAGGGGCCCCTAATGTGGTCGTCTTCTGGTCTTCCTGCTCCTTCCCCTAACCTTGGCCTTGGTTAACGGTCTCACCGTCAGCCCCGAAGCTCATGCCGACAAACCCAGGCATCACCTGGTTCCTCATCCTTCCCATATCACCCGAATCCAACCCCTCGGCAAGTCCTGTAGCTCCATCCCCCCGGCGTGTCTCTGTGCCATCTCTCCACCTCTGTCACCATTCCTTCTTGCCTGGAGCCTGCGGCTTTCCTGCCCTGCTGCCATCCGTTCCCCACGTGGATTTAACATTTTTAATCAGTTCTTGTTGAACTCATGCTCCAAGCCCTCCAAGAGCTTCTTGTCCCATTCAGGATAAAATCCAAACTCCTGGGGAAGTTTTAGGGCCGTGCAACTATTCTGCATAACATGACATTCTGCATTTGTCAAAACCCATAGAAGGGGCCTCCCTGGTGGCGCAGTGGTTGAGAGTCCGCCTGCTGATGCAGGGGATACGGGTTCGTGCCCCGGTCTGGGAGGATCCCATATGCCGCGGAGCGGCTGGGCCCGTGAGCCATGGCCGCTGAGCCTGCGCATCCGGAGCCTGTGCTCCGCAACGGGAGAGGCCACAACAGTGAGAGGCCCGCGTACCGCAAAAAAAAAAAAAAAAAAAAAAAAAAAAAAAAAAAAAAAAACCCATAGAAGGCGCAACACAAACAGTGACCCCTTATATGAACTGTGGCCTTGAGTTAGAAATAACGCATCAATGCCAGCTTGTCAACTGGAACCAAGGTACCGCTAATGCAAGATGTTAATAACAGGCGACACTGTTCGTGGTGCGGGGAGGGAGATATACGGGAACTCTCTGTACTTTCTGCTTAATTTTCTTTAAACCTAAACCTGCTCTAAAAAAATAAAATAAAAATCTATTAATGGAAAACAATCCAAACTCCCTTCCAGGGCCTGAGCGGCTTGTGTCCCCCTGTGACTGTGTCCTTGCCTCACCCCACCGCCAGCCACGCTGGCCTTGGGGCTTGGCTGTGGACCTGCTCTGGGACTTTGCCCCCACTGCCCCCTCTCCCTGGGACTCTCTTACCCAGCCCCCCTCTGGCTGCCTCCTTTCCCTTCTGGTCTCAGCTCAAGTGGGACCTGATGACCCTGGTTCTGTTGGCATGAACTGCAGGATTCTTGGCACGTGTGACCCCATCCAAACTCCGCACCAAGATGGCCACACTCCAGGGGGCTTCTGCAGCTCAAGGCCTTGTTGCTAGGATGACCCCAGCCCCTAAATGCCCAGTGCTGTCAGGAGAATTGACTTCTAGACATCACCTGATGGTGGGCCCCAGAGCTCCCTTTCTTAGAGCCTTGACCAAAAAGGGCTTATAACTGTAAAACCTTCCCCTGTCCCCTGGAGATATATATGCAGATCTCCTAAAACTCAGGAATGTTTTTCTCTGGGACCTGAATGCCATCTCATTGTAATCATGGGAAGGAGAGGGCCCCCGTAACCGCTGCTGGCCAGCAGCCATGGGGACTGATCACACTTGCACTGCCCAGCCCTTTGTGAGTTTCTCCTGGTCCCCCACTCTTGCGCCCTCCCTACATCCTCAATCTCCCTGTGAAAGGCTCCGTCACCACTGTCACCCCTGCACAGGCATGGGGCTCAGCTCTTTTCCCTACTGACAGTAGCTACTAATAAAATCTGTTTTCCCAGCTTTAACTAATGTCCAGCAGTGTTTCTTTGACAGTAGTGACCCTTCCCTCAATCTCTCTATCACATGACTGTTTCTTCTTCTTCTTTTGTTTTTTCTTTTGGCCGCACTGTGCGGCATCTGGGATCTTAGTTCCCCAACCAGGGATCGAACCTGCATCCCCTGCCCTGGCCAGGGCAGCACGGAGTCTTAACTGCTGGGCCGCCAGGGAAGTCCCCACATGACGGTTCCATTTTCTACATAGCACAGGCCCCAGGGTGAACTCATGCTTATCTCCTTGTCATCTGTCTCCCCCCTCTGGACTGGAAACACCTCGGGAGCAGGGGCCGCTGTAACCCTGGTGCCTAGAACAGCGCCTGGTGCCCGGGAGGTGCACATTAAATACCTGTGTAGTAAATGAATTGATCCATGGATGGACTGAGGTAGCTGGTCCTCTTCAAATACACTGTGGGGCCCTTCTTTCTTTACCAATGAAATGAGACTCAGGGGGTAAGAGACACGCGCAAGCCACGAGCTGCAGGGCGGAGCTCCTATCCACGTCCCACACCTCCTGACCCCTAACCCAATTCCATATAATTTCAACACCTAGAGCCAGAGGCTGGGCCAGGGTGGCCAGGCCCTGGGCCTCCTCTGCCCCTGCTCCCTGCCCTCAGCTCCGGAACACCCTAGTCCAGGAAGCTGACGGCCTGGGAGAGCCCCGGCAGCCGTCTGCGGGGGGAGGGAGGGCTCTGGCCACCTGGAGCTGCTACTGCTCCAGCATCGCCCGTTACCCCGCGACTCACCAGGAACTCGCTCTCTGCATCCAGGGCGCTGGTGGCTTCGTCCAGGATGAGAACGGGTGGGTTCCGCACCAGAGCCCGGGCCATGGCCACCCGCTGCTTCTGGCCGCCTGACAGCTGGGCACCCTTCTCCCCCGTCTCTGCATGGCAGAGACACAGGGGCAAGTGAGCGGGAGGTGAGGCCGGTGGCCCTGGGGAGCAGCGAGCAACCCCCGCCTCCGCCTTTCCCTGCTGCCACAGGAGCTCTGTTCCCCAGGAAAAGGTGGGGCTAAAAGGGCCCCAGGCTGGAAACCTCATGAAAGGATGCTCTTCCTCCCTGTTTGTAAGAGGCATGCAAATTACAGCTATGTGCGATTGGTACCAAGATACCAACTTTTACCTATTAATCTGGCACAAATCCACACGTTTGATAGCACACTGTGCCGGTGTGGCCGAGGGGAAAGGGCACTCCCTCCCCTGCCTGAGGTGCTGCTGGCGCGGGCCCTGTGCTGCTGTGCACACACCGCTGTGTCTATCCGGTTGTGCTGTACAAGTCTACAGAGCACAATTACAGAGGCACAACCCTTGGACCAGCAAACCCATCTCTGTGAATATTTCTTACAGATTCACCTTCTCATGCACAGTGACTCACAGCGCTGTTATTGCAAAAAAAAATCCACAAAGAAACAAACAAACAACCAAATATCCATCAACAGGAAACCAGTTATTTTTGAGTAAATTATAAAGCCACACAACAGAATACTATGCAGTAGTTAAAAAAAGAGCAGCTTTCTAGGTATCAATATGGACAGGTCACTTAAAAAAGCCAGGGGGCAGAATAGAATGTGCTGGGTTTTTTTCTGTAAAAGGGTGGGAGGGAATAAAAATACATATTCATATTTGCATAAAGAAACTCCAAAAGGACATGTAAGAAAATAATGAAAGATGTTTTGGTGGGGGCAGGGGGGACCTGGCAGTGACCAGGATGAAATAAAACTTTGCATTGGATATCGTTATGTCTATTTTTTTAGTTTTGAATTGTATGAATAGTCCCATTGCGAGAGTTAAAATTTTTTAATATGTTAAATAAAACCTATAAGGTAATATATTGTTCAACTTATTAAATTAAAATATTTACTAATATAAAATTAAGTCACTATAATTAATGAATATAATACATATATTATTTTTAAATAATAATATTTCGGGGACTTCCCTGGTGGCGCAGTGGTTAAGAATCCACCTGCCAATGCAGGGGACATGGGTTCGAGCCCTGGTCCGGGAAGATGCCACATGCTGCGGAGCAACTAAGCCTGTGCGCCACAACTACTGAGCCTGTGTTCCACAACTACTGAGCCTGCGCTCTAGAGCCCATGCTCTGCAACAAGAGAAGCCACTGCAATGAGAAGCCCCCGCTTGCCACAACTAGAGAAAGCCTGTGCGCAGCAACGAAGACCCAACGTGGCCAAAAAATTAAAAATTAAACTAATTAATTAATTTTTAAAAATAAAGAAAAAAGTGTCTTTTTAAAAAAAATAATGTTTTGGAACTAAACAGCGGTGGTAGTTGTAAAGCATTGTGAATGTACTAAATGCTGCTGAATTGTTCACTTAAAATACAGTGGTTAAGTTTATGTTATGTGAGTTTCAGCTGGCAGAGGGCAGTGCATAACTCAGGGTTGCATCCCTGAGGGTGGACCTCCAGGCACGGTGGAGGTGATGCCCTGGGCTCTGTACCTGTATTGTAGCCATCCTGGAGTTCCATGATGAAGCCGTGGGCATTTGCCTTCTGTGCGGCCTCCACCACCACCTCGAAGGGCACGGTGGGCAGGCCGTAGGAGATGTTGTCTGTGATGGAGCGCGCGAACAGCACTGGCTCCTGGCTCACCAGGGAGATCTGCGGAGGAGGAAGGATGGGCTGTGAGAGGCCTGGAGCACGTCTATCCAGCTGTCACCAGGAACCTCGCGAGCCCTGGGCCTGAGTGACGCCGGGAGCCTTGGGTCTGAAATCTGATCAGGGCCCGCGGCCGGCAGCTGCATTCAGCTGCCCCTCTTCTTTCCGAACAGCAGAGTCCACTTTCTGCACAAGCTCTCAGCCTCCCTGACCAGCAAACTGGGGCCCCGCTAACCTTGCCGCTCTGGGCCCAGTCAAGCTCCCTGACCTCCAAGACGGAGCTCACTGGCTGCCCCTGACCTGGAAAAAAAGAGCAAGAGCGTGGAGTGTAACTCTGTGAGTCAGCCTGTCCCTGGCAGGAGGCAAGAGGGCACAGCAGACCCAGGCCACAAGGACCTCCCTGGCTGGTGCCCCCTCCCTGTAAGAGAAAAAATGAAAGGAGCTATTGTCTCATGGTCTCAGTTTTAGGAATTTGTATGTAGTTGGAGGATATCATTGCAACACTGTAAATAGCAAAAAAGGAAAAAGGAAAACAAAACAAAACAATCTAATTCTCCATAAATAGAGGATTGGTTAAATGATTACAGTGCACCCATAAAATCAAACTGTAATATATATATCATATTTCTATTTTTGTTTCAAAAAAGCATACGTGCCTTTATATATAGATATGTTTATATAAAAGTAGGAAACACGTTGGAAAGGATATTGACTAAACTGCCAATGCTGGTTCCCGACACGGAGTGGAATTCAAAAGGTGAGGTGGAGTCACCTCAGGTCTTTGCTATAAAATTCTCTGAATATATGGGAATACGGTTAGGTTGTTGAGTTTTACTGCTTTGGGTTTATGAAAATTAAAAATTTAAATTTATAGAGAAGGTATTCACAAAAGAGGAAATCCAAATAACCAATAAACATATGAAAAGGGACTTAATATCTTTAGTCACCAGGAAAATGCAAAAGACCTCTACACTGAACTATCTCTAAATACCAACTGGTACAGATTCAGGACTGGCAATATTAACAGTCTGAGAAGATTAAGTGTCTGAGTATGTTAACTAGTGCAAAGCCTAAACAGCTCTTTCTAGGAGCCACTTCCAGAACTCTAGTGGGCAGCACCCTGGTGGGGGCAAACCTGGGACCACTTCTCCACCATCTGTCCCTGGTTATATACACATAGGTGGGAAGATTTCACAATCTGTGGCCTCCACCAGCATCTACAACTGGCCAGAAGTTCTGGAATCTCTGTGCCAACTCTCAGGCTCCCATATATCTTAATGTATGTAGATAATGCAAATAGTGTCTGCTTAATAGTCAGTGTTTCTTGTATAGTGTGCAGCCTGAACAACCGTCCAGGGAATCCCTGCTCTTATGCCAGCACAGGATCAGGTGTCAAGTCTACTTTTCTGAGAGTATTACCCAAAACTGTAAGGTCATGAATAGCCTCCTTTAAATACTGGAGATAACTTAAATGCGGAACAACCTGAACTCTCATCCACAGCTAGTGGGAATGTAATGTGTAAAAAAAAAAAAAAAAAAAGTAAACCACCTTAATGGCAGTAACTACTAAAGCTGAGGCTCTGGGAGAACCTACCCATCCATGGGCACCGTGATATGGACTAAACTGTCCATATCGGTATTGCTGGTAATAGTAAAAAAACAGGAAACAACCGAAATATCCATCAAGAACAGAATGTATAAACGGACTGTGCCATGTTTACACAGTGGATTATCTTCCAGAAATGAAAATGAGTGAACTACAAACACAGCCTCAACCTGGAAAACTCACAAATAACACTGAGTGGAAGGAACAAGACACAAAGAATACACACGTTACGGTTCCAGCCAGACGGAGTTTAAAACTAGCAAAACACAGCTGCGCTGTTCGGGGAGGCGCAGAGATGGGAACAAAAGAAAAGCACGGAAATGACGATCGTGAGCGTCAGGCAAGACATTGCTTCTTGGGGGGAGAGTGCTGGAATGTTCCACTTCTTGAACTGGTGATAATTCTTTGAAATGTATGTGTGTCTTTTTTTTTTTTTTTTTTGCGGTACACGGGCCTCTCACTGTTGTGGCCTCTCCCGCTGCGGAGCACAGGCTCCGGACGCGCAGGCTCAGCGGCCATGGCTGACGGGCCCAGCCGCTCCGCGGCATGTGGGATCTTCCCGGACCGGGGCACGAACCCGTGTCCCCTGCATCGGCAGGCGGACTCTCAACCACTGCGCCACCAGGGAAGCCCTGTATGTGTATCTTGAGCCCTCTTCCCTGCACCTGTGTGCGTGCTCGCGGGAGAGAAGGTCAGACAAGGAAAGGGCGGAGGAGGGCAGCAAAGGCCCACGCACGTACCACTCGGTGCAAGTACTTGTGGTCATAGGCGCTGATGGGCTTCCCATCCAGCAGCACGCGACCCCCTTCCAGGGGGTAGAAGTTCTCCAGGATGTTGACACAGGAGCTCTTCCCACTGCCCGACGGCCCCACGAGCGCTGTCACCTTTCCTGGGGACAGGCTGAAGGAGACATTCTGCAAGGAACACGCAGACACGGTGTGGGGCCCCTGGCTCATATGCTCTGGCCTCAGACGCAGGCGGGCATCCTTCCCAGCCTGCCCCACTGCCGGCCCCCAGAATGCTCTCCTTTCTAGGATTTGGCAGCACTTTTATACTTGTCTCCTTTGCCTGGAATGTTCTTTCTGCAGAGAGCCGTCGGCTGGCTCCTGCTCCTTGTTTAGGTCTCATATCAAATGTCACCTCCTCCGAGAAGCCCTCCTTGACTGCTAATACCATCTCTGCAGACTACCCCTGACTTATTGCCTTCCTAGCACTTCTCCGGGAATCCTTTTGTTAATGATCTGTCTTCAGTGTTCCTGGCCTTTCATGTTCCTGGCTGCACTGCCATGGCCTGGCCTGTAGGAGGTGCGTGAGAGATGGGATGAGGGAAAGGATGACTTGGGGAGCGGGGGGCTTGGGCCCTCTCTCACCTGCAAGACTTGGGTGTGGGGCCGAGTGCGGTAGGTGAAAGTCACGTTCTCAAAGTCCACCCGGCCCTCCAGGTGGTCGGGGGCCAAGCTCCCATCATGCACCATGGTTGGCTGCCGGTCAATGAACTCGAACACCTTCTCCGCAGCCCCCACTCCTTGCATCAGGCCGCTGTAGACGGAGCCCACGGACTGCGGGGGGAGTAGACACACGTTCCTGACCCATCGACGTCCCGATCCTGGGACACCCCTCCCCCCGCCACGGTGCCAGAGAGCTGAAGCGGGTGAGGAGAGAGCCAAGAACACAGCAGCAGTTCTGGGGGCGGGGTGCCCACAGGAGGCTGCTGGAGCCCCACCTGCTAGTACAGCAGACCATGACGACAATGAAAAAATGAGGACAGCAATAAAAAATACTGGTGCCTTGTGTGTTATAGCTAAACCTCACCACCGTCCAGCAGGGTAGGTGTTATCACCCCCCAGAAGAGGAAACGGAAGCACAGAGAAGTTAAATGAACTAAGCAGAATGTGGCAGAACAGCAATCGGACCTTCCTCTTTCAGCTGTCACAGAATTTTTAAATTTCAATTTTAAAAATGGCCCTTCATTTATACTATACACCTCCTTGGGTAAAAATATACACAAGTATAAGCGTGAATAATGACTCATTTTACTGAGTACTTATATACGTTACGAGGTAGGTTCTATCATTATCTCCTTTCTGGTGATACGGAAACTGAGGCACAGAGAGCTCAAGTAACTTCCCCCAGGTCACACAGCCAGGAAGTGGCAGAGCCGGGATTCGAACCCAGGCGCATCTGGCTCCCGAGTTCAGGCCCTTACGAGCTGTGACTGCGGGTCCTGGTTGATGAAGTGGGGGTGATATTAGTACCATTGTCATGGTTCCGCGAAGACAGTGCTCAGCACATAGTAAACCCCCAACACACCACAGCTACGGCTATCATCGTAACATCTGGATATAATTATTTCTATTAAGATACACGTGCTGTGTGTAAGTTGTCTTTCTTGCTTCATCCCAGAGGTGGCCCCGGTTATCCGAGCACTGTGTCTTTCGAGTCCTTTCTCTGTGCTTTTACAAACACATGCACATGTGTAATTAAATCATTTTGAGATGAAAAAAAAAACCCACAGGTGGGATCAGACCATCCTTATGACTCGGGGATTAGCTTTTTCCAAACAGCACGTCTTAGGGTTCTCTCCATGCCAGTGCACACAGCTTTACCTCATCTTTGTGGCTGCTGCGTAGTTTTCATAGCACAGATGGATTGGATTGTTTCTAGAATACAGATGTACTGTATTCACCCAATCGCTGGTTGACAGGCACTTGACTTTTCACCATTATAAACGATGCCGCACTGAACATTCTGGGACACATGTCTTTGCCCACTAGTGTGGGTATTTCTGAAGCACGGATTCTGAGACGCTGATTCAAATGACACTGCATGGATGACGGTAGCGAACGCAAAGTGCCATCTGCAGCAGAGGCTAACCCGCCCCTCCGCTGCTGCATCTTTGAGCTTTATCACTGCAGGACACAGAGGCTCAACCTCAGTGCCGGAGGGCTTTGTGGGGGGAGGGAGGCAGACCAGAGAAGCACTCCAAGCATCCTCCAGCAGTGACTGATCGCAGCATCATCGGCACAGGCACGCCAGCTCCCTAGCCTCGGGACCTGCTGGTGGGGGCAGCCGAATTAAGACATAATCTATTAAAAAAAAAAAGAAACCCACTCTGTTCTTTTTCCATGGAGCTACTCTTTAAAGTGGGTTAAAATAAAGTCAGACCATCTGGCTCTGAATTCGGTTCCCTTACAAACATGGTGGGCAAGTCGTTTAACCCCTCTGAGCCTCAGCTTCTTTATCTGGGAAATGGGGACTGGAGTAGCACTGACTGCGCACAGTGTGCTCAGGAGAACCTTCTGAAATAATTGCTGTCGTTGCCACTTTGCTCCATAAACGGAGTTGCTGCCACTTGTCTGTAGTACTCTCTTTATTAGTATTATTGGTATTGTCACGTTCTTTAGACAGAAATACCGCCTCCCGTGAACCCTGGAGCACCCCATTTAGATGCCCCTCCCTCCTCCCCGGGGCCCCCCTGCCCCCGCCGGCCCCTCACCTCCATACAATCTCCCAGGACAAACTCGTAGATAATGAAGGAGATGAGATTGCCGCTGGTCATCTGCCCTGAGATGACGAGGTGGCCCCCGTAGTAGAGGATACTGACCTGGACCACCAGCAGCGTGAGCTGGAGGGAAGCGGGAAAGGGGCATCTGAGTCGTGGGGGCCTTGGCTCAGACCTTCCCCCCAGCCCCGCAGGGGAGGTGAGAGCAGCTGTGGGCGCCTCACTCACAGCCACAGGCTGAAACTCCAGCCCGCAGCAGGGATGGCCTCCCACAAGCTGGGGCCCTTCTGTCACTCATGCCCTCCCCGCCCCCGCCATGGAGTTTTTCCCTGCATAAGGCCCCCAGCTGGAACAGGCCATGAGCCTGGCTGGGAACAAGGCTTGCTTTGTAAGGCCCTGGCACACATACACAGCCCCCAAGCGCCTCAGCGAGGCCAAACTGGAGCTATTAGTCTTCTCCTTATTGGGAAGAGCATGGTTCAGAGAGGCTGAGTCCACTGGCTCAGGTCACACAGCAAGCCAGGCAAAGCAGACGAGGTCTGTGTTTCCATGAAGGAGGGGCTGTGTCCAGGGTGTGCTTGCCTCCAGCCCCCTCTGGTGTCTGGGGGAGTGGTCTGCGAGAGGAGTGGGACCTGCGTACCCATGACAACCCACTGGGTCCCTATTTGCCCCTCCCCATCCCAAGCCAGCGACGCTGGGTCAGAACTAGATCAATGGCTGGACCACAGTGCCTTTGCACAAGCGGCAAGAGGCGCCCCTGCTGGTGGGCAGATTGCCAAGAGGCTTGGCTAGCTGAGCTGGATTTCAGGCCCTTCCTCTCCTTGGTTGGGCACTTCTGAGGGGTGGCCCACCCTGGGGGGACCCAGAAGGTCCTTATTCCCTGCTTTCCCTGTAGGCCACCCTCTCATTCCTCCCCCTAAACTCCAAACCCTCCTCATTCCTACCCCAGCTGTTCCCCAACAGCCCACCCCCAGATGTGGCCAGCACACAGTGACAGGACCCAAGTGTTTCTTCTCCAGGAGGGGCTATAACTCACCCCCAGGGAGTGAGCTGGACACTCTAATGGGGGAATGTGTGTGGTTGTGACACAGGACCTGCAGGGAAGCGTCCGAGGATGGGTCCCAGCTGGCCTTGGGGTGACTCCCTACCTTGGCAGGGACGCTTCCCTAGCTGGGAAAAGAAAGCTCCTACCCTGCCACCCCACGCCCAGGAGAGAGGGAGAGAGGAGGTGCCCTGTTTGAGGACATGCCCCGAGAGGCTGAATTCCTTTCCAGAAAGATTCTCTGAGGACAAGCAGAAAGTTGGGACAAAGTCAAGTGTCACATCAGCATGCCTGGACCTGGGCTAATGTCCTGATCTAGGGGTCCCCCATCTTTGTGTCAGATCTGCCCGGGACGGGGCACGTACCCCGCTGCCCCAGACGTAGTACATGTAGGCCGCAGCCTCCTTCCTGTTCAGCTTGTAGACCTGCTGCAGCTTCCGTGAGTACACGTCCGCCTCCTCCTCCTCGTTGGCAAAGCTCCGGACTGTCTTCATGGCGCTGATGGTCTCCTCGGCCGTGCTGCTGGCTCTGGCCAGGGCATTCTGGACCTCTTTGGAGAGCCTCTATGGGTGGGAGGGGCGACAAGAAGGAAGAGACCCCAAAACAGACAGTCTCACCCTCTGCCTGAGCCCCCAGGCCTCTCTGGTGTTTTCTATCTTTAGTTGGTGCCAGCTCTGTGCAGGGAGTTCCAGGGACAAGGGGACAAGGCCCAGCCCCCCTCCTCCCCCATTCCCTTCTAGCTTGATTTGCTGAACTCAGAGAACAGACTCCAGCTGGGCTCTTAGGGTGAGCTCCTGAGGCTCTAGCTCCTGAGGCTCTAGCTCCTGAGGCATGGGGGTGCTGATCATGAAGTCATCTCCAGTATTCAGAGGAGGTTATGCGTGACCATACAGTTTTGGGTAATCCTCTGAGAAAAAGAAGTCTCAATACCTGATTCTGTGCTGGCATAAAAGCAGGGATGCCCTGGATGGTTGTTCAGGTTGTACACTACACAAGAAACACTAACTATTAAGGAGGCACCGTTTACATCCAGCAACATATATTAAATTAGGTGAGAGCCTGAGGGTTGGCACAGAGATTCCAGAACTCCTAGCCAAGTTCTAGATGGCGGTGGAGGCCACGGGCTATGAAATTTGCCCTCATCCTGTGCTTATAACTGGAGACGGATGGCTGAGAAGTGGTTCCAAGTACATGACCACCAGGCTGCTGCCCACAGAGTTCCAGAAGCCGCCCTGGGCCACGCTATTCAGGCTTTCAGTAACCACACTCAGAATCTCACACCAGCCAGGAAGGCTGCCCAGGAGGCTGAGACAGGCTCCTCCACAGGCATGTCCCATGACCTGCGAGTCATGCCCAGGCCATCGGAAGCATGCAGTACACTCAGGCATCCTGGGAGAAGCCAGGCTCTGCCTTGCGTCATGTCTGGCTGCGGGCGATGTGTGTGGCTTGTGGCGATGTCTGTAACCTACACCTTCGGGTACAGGTACGAGACCTAAACAGGGCTTCCTTGAGGTCCTGGCCGGTTGAACCTAAAGGTGGGGCCTGAGGTGTGTGCACAGGCGGGGCTGGTGCAGGCAGCCCCAGGGTTTCCTGCCTCCTCTCGGGGGCGGGCAGGAAGGCAGGAAGGGTGGTGTGGAAGGGAAACGGCTCCAACTCCAACTCATATATTTACTTTTTCTACTCAGGGAGGAAAACAGTGAGGCCGGTGACCCAGAACTGCTGGGGAGAGGACCCTCCTGGGTGGTGGGCTCTGCCAGAGGTGACACATTGGACTGTGGGGAACGGATCCATCTGGGGGCTGGCCTCAGGTCATGGGCACCAAGGGTTCCGACCAAACTGGGGACCCTGAGCTGATCACGTGTCCAAGCCCCTGCTCAGGAGTGTCCCTGCCCCCGCAGGCCTGGAGCACTGAGGAGGGGCCGCCTACACTGTCTGAACCCAGCCTGGCTCCGTTAGGGCTCAGGGGCACCCACCATCGCAGGAAGCAGGAGGAAGGTGAGGCAGGGGCCTAGCTTACAGGCTGACCCTTCTGACAGAGGCAGTGCCAAGGGGCGGCCTGAGGGGACTGCTGCCTGCCCATCACTGCATCGTGGGTGAGGGACCCGCTCCCGGGGACCTGAGCCCTCCCCCCCGACACAAACGTAAAGAAAGAGAGCAAACTTTGCACTCAGAGTGAAAACCAAACTTCCCACAAAGGCCGACACCGTCTGGCCACCGTCACCTCCCTGCTCTCCCCTCACTCCTGGCTCTGGCCTCACCGGCCTCTCTGAGGCTCCGCAAACACGCCAGGCACATTCCCACCTCAGGGCCTTTGCACTGGCTGTGCCCTCTGCTTGGAATGTGCTTCCCCGAGCTGTCCACCTCTTTACTCAAATGCCACCTTCTCAGAAAGATTTATTTAAAACTGGCAACCAGCCCCAATGCTCCCCATCTCTTCATTTTTCTCTTTAGCAGTTATGATCTTTTACTGTATTATATATTTTCATTATTAGCATTGTTGTTATTTACTGTCTGTTTCTCTTATTAGAATATAAGCCTCCTGAAGGCAGGGGCCCTGTCTGTTTCATTGATATATCCCAGTGCCTGGGACATGGTAGGTGCTCAATAAATATTTATTGAATGACTGAAATGAACCAGTGAATGAATGCAAATGCAGCCTTACGATGAGTCCTTCACTAGCCCCTAGTGGCCCCCTGAACCTGGCTAAGGGGTCACTCAGGAGCTGCCAGTGCTCAGACCCCAGCAGGGACCAGGCGGGTCCTACCTTGTAGTACTTGCCGTAGATGTCAGACACCATCATGATGATGGGGAAGCCCATGAAGGTGACCAAGGAGAGCTGCCAGGAGAGGCTGAACATGAAGACCACGACGCCCGTGACCTTGACCGTGTTCCGCAGGAAGATGTTGATATTCTGGGAGACCAGGTCGCTGACCATGGTGGTGTCCGAGGTGAGGCGGGAGATGAGGTCCCCTGGAACACAGGCAGCTCAGCTCCCGCTGTGGCAATGGGGTCACTGTGGGCAGCGGCAGGGGACCCTCGGGGAGCTCAGGCCTTCCCCACCTTCTGGGCGGGGTGGGGAGGGAAGGAGAGCGGATGCCCCTTGAGGGCTGCTCTGAGCCCAGGCCTTGTCACCAGCATCTTGCTTCAGCTTCACACCTCTCAGAGCACAGAGGAGGCAGCTGAGGCTCAGGAAAGGGAAGAGGCTTGCTCAGCACCACACAGCGTGTCCGTGACTGAGCCAGAGCCGAGCCCACGTCTCCTCCCTGTCACTGGCAGAGGGGCCACTCCCCTCTTCCCTCACAGAAATAACAATCTGGGCTGTGGAGGAGAGAGGAACAGAAAGCCCTTTACTGACTGCTGGATACTGGGCTAAGAGTTCCACAGCAATCCCACAGGGCAGCTACCGTTATTGTTCCCATCTTACAGAGGAGAAAACAGAGGCTCAGAGAGGGGAAGTTAGTGACAGAGCTTGCACCCAGGCTGGTCTGCCTCCGAGCCTGGATCTGGGCCGGACGCTGTAATGTCTTCCCTGCTCTGCCCTGCGTGTCCGCCCTGCTCACTCCCATAGGAGCTGGGCCTCTCAGGCCACAGGCCTGGGTGGTCCCGGCCCTTGTGCTTCCCACAAGCCAGTGGGAGGTGAGGCCTGGTTGCTGCAGGGACTTCAGGTGGCCTAGCGAGGGGCCTATAGTGGCCGCAGTTTACACCAAAACCTCAGCCAGCAGGCCAGCTCCCCAGGGCTCAGGCAGGGCCAGAGGCCCAAGCCAGCCTCCCGGGGTGTCCCCATCCAGAACTGGACGGCAGGAGAAGCCATCAGGACTGAGACCATGGACGTACCCACTTAAATCCTCAATGCAAGGCAAGCCCACCTGGCCGGGCCCAGCCCCAGGTCCCCCGAGGCCCCAGGAGGACCAACCTGTGCGATTCTCGTCAAAGAAGCTCGTCTCCTGAGATACCAGCGAGCGGAAGAGACGGTTCCGAAGGCGAATGTTCAGTCTGGCAAATATGAGGGTAAAAATGCCGCCCCGAATACCTGCGGCAAATGAGCTAATTGCAGATAAGAGATGTTATATATAGCACGACGTCCTTCCGACAACCAACCGCCACCACCCGCCACCCCCCTCTGCTGGCAGGCGTGGACCCCTCGCAGGGCAGAGACCGGGTGGCACCCCGACCTCGAGCCCACTCTCCGGAGCTGGCACCACCACGGGGTTTCCCTCTTCCCAACAGGAGCACCCAAGGTGAGGGCACAGAGGGGACGGCGTTTACTGTGGGTGAAGGACCCAGCTCCGCCAGCCACACCCCTCCCCCTTCCAGAAGAGCACAGACAAGGCTGGTCCTTGTTTCCCGCTTGGAAAACCACCGGGGGTGGGAGGGTGCTGGTGAAAGGGGGAACCCTGAGGACTGAAGCCATTTGTAGGGACAAAAGGGCGTTGCTCTAGGGTGTGGCTCAACCAAAGGGGCAGAACTAAGCCAGTTGGGGTGTTGGTTACCACGGGGACCAGCTGAGGCACAGGCTCCCCAGGGGCATTTTCCGGGCCTCCCTGGCCCCTTTTCCTCTCGGGAGCTGGCCCTGCCCTCCTTCCCCGCGGCAGGCCTGGGAGGGTGGGGGAGGGCATGGGCCGCTACCTGCCGATGGCCAGCACACACATGACGATGACGGCCGTGCTGAACTGCTCCATGCTCTTCTGGATGACGATGCCATCGATGGCCCGGCCCGTATAGTAGGGGAGGAAGGTCTCTCCTGTGGGGACAGGGCGGCTCAGGGGGCATCTGCAACCGGGGGAGCCTCTGTCCTTCCTCCTGAGCCTCTGGAAGCCCCCACACCACCCACAGTGCTGACTCCACCGTGGGGTTTTCTCTCTCGGCAAACTCCTGCTTCTCAGCGGGGCAGGGGGCAGGGAAGGGGTCCCACACTGCTTAATGCCCTCTCTTTTCAGAGAGCGGGAACACGGGAAATGTGAGTTACTTAATCTATACAGACTGGGTCGTGCTATCGTGAATACTGGCGACCGGGCCTCGAGCCCACAGAGTCGAGGGGCTCCTGTGTGACAGTTCACTCCCTCTGCACGTGGACTCTGAAGTCGGCTCTGTTACCACCCATTGTACAGATGAGGAAAGTGGAGCTGAAAAGATGAGCTGACGCTCGCTCAGCCACACAACTGGTGGCTGACAGACGCCAAAGTTCACTGCCTTCTTCTCTTTGGCCGAGGGTTCAGAGTCCAAATTCTAGACCCTCAGAGTATCTTGATATTCTGGTTCTGAGCAATGCTGTAAATTGCCACCCCGCCCCTCTTGATGGGGCACTTTACAGTTTGTCAGAAAATTTCTTACCCATATGTCCTGCTATATCTTCACAACAATCCTGGGTGGACGTGGGGAGGGGGGCACTGGGCAGGGACGTCACCCCATTTCACAGAGGTGGAATGGGAGACTCAGAGAGGCTAATTCGCCCAAGGTCCCATAGCAATTAAGAGGAAGGCCCAGGACTCAAACCCAAATGAGCTCCCAACCTGGGGGCTCGTTCCTTTGCCTTCCCTCCCAAGAGCCCAGAATAAATGCCCGCTCCCATCTTATGGAAATGACGGACACGGAATAGAAGGTGGTCAGACCAGGCTGTGTCCCCTGTTTTCACGGCAGCTCTTTCAGCGGCCAAAGCCTGGCTCAGGGCTGGGCATACAGGAGTCACTCAATAAAGGTCAATGAATGAACCCTGGGCAGGTGGAGGTGGGGCAGCCCTTCCCTGGTCAGCTCTACAGGACTGGCTCAACCCGGACAGTGAGGCCTTCCATGGCGTTCTGGCGCCCTCTGCTGGTCTCAGCACAGGGACCACAGGGCGGCAGCGGAGAGGGCCTCTGTCTCCCCTGTGTCCTTGGCCAGATGGGGTCTCCAGCCACCCCTGTGAAGTTCTACCTCAGCTGAATCTCTGCCTCAGTTTACCCACAGGGAAGTAAAGGGCGTCAGCGAGCTCTAGCAGCATTATGATTCCAGCAAGCACCAGTGATGATATTAACCACCATGGACGTTTATGGAGCCCTTGCTGGGTAGGGTGCTGTGCTAAGCAGGCACGCAAACTCTTTTGTCCAATCTGCCCAAGAACCAGGTGAAACTCTCTGGTCCATCAACAAATCCTGTGGCTCCACCTTCAAACTATTTCCAGAATATTCTGCCTCTACTGCCCCACCCGGGTTTGTCAACCTCCTTTGGACTCTATCTCAGCAAACCCCTGGTTCCCCCTGCTGCCACCTTTATCCTCATCAGCCTGTTCTCCACTCAACGGACAGCGGGAGCCTGTGAAACCCAAGGCAGATCATCTCATCCAGCATCAAAGTCAAAGGCCTTACAGTGGCTGACGGCACCCTGCACGACTGGGCCCTGCTACTGAGCTGCCTCATCTTCTTCTCTCCCCCCACTCCCTCTGCTCCAGCTGCGCTGGCCTCTCTGCTTTTCCTTTAACAATCAGGCACCTTCCTGCCTCAGGACCTTTGCATGGGCTGTTCCCTTTGCCTGGAGCACTGTTACCCCAGATAGCTGCTCCCTCATCTCTTTCAAGTCTCAAATGCTTCCCAATAACCCCATAGGTGGTCTACTATCATTCTTCCCACTTTACAGATGAGGAAACTGAGGCTCAGAGAGGCTAAGTCATTTGCCCAAGGTTATTGTAGTTAGGTTGCCATGAAATCCATATCTCAAGGGGAGATACTCAGCACTAAAAGAAACCATTTTTTTTTTCACAATGGGTGGTTGTTCTTTTAGATGATAAGGTTTCAGAAAAAGCTGAACCCTACTGGATGCTTGCTGATTGAAAAATAATTGTTCATAATCACAGTACCTAACTTTTAGGAAGAAGTACCTAGTTTGCCAGGCCCTGTGCTTCACCTCATTTAATTTTCACAGTAACCTGAAGAAGCCCTCATTGCAGGATGAGAAGCCAAAGCTTGGCCACGCGAAGTAAACTTGATTAAAATTACTGATGAAGTCGGGGGGCCTGATTTCAAGTTGAAGCCCATAACCTTGACATAATCCTGCAGGCTGGTGCCATCTGCCCGGCTGTATTTTAGGACATCTGTATTCCCTAAGCGCACACCAGCTGACAACAGCACCCTGGGAGGCAGGGGAAACGAGGCCGTGGGGGCAACATCTGCCGACACAGGCAGGACGGTCATTCATTCATTCATCCATTCACTCAGTGAGTCTGATTCTGTGCCAGGTATCAGGGGCCCTGGATGAGTCAGACCTGGCCCCTGTCCGCAAGGGGCTCAAAGCCTGGAAGGGGAGAAAGGAGAGTGGACGCGTGACTTTCATGTCACCAATGCTGTCATTAAGGGCCACAGTCGGCAGAATCTGAGTGGGGTCTCAGGAGCAGACATTTGGGCCTTGAAGCACGAGGAGGAGAAACTATCTGGTTAAATGAAAAGGGGCCATCCCAACACTCACGGCCACTGAAGTTTACTGGGAGCTTTCCATGTGCCGCGAGCTGTCCTAGGCGTCTTACTCGGATTACACAACCCCGCAACTGCTGCTGCCCATTTTACAGATGAGGAGATGAGACTTAGAGAGGTTAAGGAACTTGCCTAAAATCACACAGCGGTTAAGGGGCCGGGACCGAGAGGGTGGAGGATGGATGGTACGAGGAAATGGGCTCTGGGGTTCGCCTGTCCTCTCTGAGATCACTCTGGCTTTGTGGCTACTCCCAGACTCTGTCCCTGGGAGTTAAACACGTAACGACTCATAGCAGCTAACAGTCCTGTACTCATCATGCCGTACCAAGCTGTGTACCTGTCCTTCTCCTCTCTGTCTTTTTATTCAAACTTTACAACACCTTGGGATAAGGAGGCTCCCAATCCCTATTTCACAGAAGGAGGAAGTGAGGCTCTGAAAGGTCTGAGCACTTGCCCACAGTCACACAGCCAGGCCCGGAGCAGGACTGGGATTGGTACCTGGGCCTTGTCACCCCCAGAACCCGTGGAGTTTCCACCCTGTGAGGTCCCTTCCCACCCACGTTGCTGGAGTGTTGCTTTCAAACTGTTTGGACCAGATCCACAGTAACAGATACAATTTACACCACCAACCAGGACACACACACAGGCGCACACAGCTAAACTAAAAGTTTCACAAAACAATACTTAATCTTACCACAGACTACATACCCCGATAGCTCTATTCTATTCTGCTTCATTACAAAAAAGGCTTTGAACCTATAAATGCCATTTCTAGGAACCTATCCTACAGATATAGGCACATTTATATGAAACATGTATGAACAAGAGAAAAAGACTCAAAACAACCCAAGAGTCCAACAACGGGAGACCGACTAAATAATCTATGGTACAGCCACACAGTGCAGTATTACACGGCCAAATAAAAGAATGAGATACTGATTGGAAAAATTCCGGGATATATTGTTAAGTGAGAAAAGCAAGACACAGAACAGAGCGTAAGAGGTGGGGAGAGTGACGTGTACTTATTTGCTTGTAGCCGCATAAGGAAACGCTGGAAGCGTATACGAGAGAGGAATAAAAGTGGTTTCCTGCCCACTTGGAAGCTTCCGGAACCTTTGTCTGTAGTTAGCCCTGGGCACCGGGATCAGGGTAGTCAGGGGTAGAATTAGGAGTGAAACTCTCCGTGTTTACCTTTACGTATCAATTTGATGCCTGAACCACGTAAGTAAGGTGTTAAAATCTGAGAGGAGAGAAGCGGGCCCTCACTCACCCAGAGCTGCCATGATGAGGAAGAAGGAGGCGGCCACGAGGAAGGCGATGTCGGGCTTGGTGTAGGACAGCAGCTTCTGCAGCGTGGCCCCGGAGGCCTGCTCGGGCGCGGGCCGGTCCTCCCCAGGGAGGCCCTCGGCCTCGGCCCCTGCTCCCCGCTCGAGGGCCTTGGCGTCCGGCTGCACTGTGGACAGCAGCCACCAGAGCAGGAAGGACGCAGCGAGTGAGATGTAGGTCCACACGAAGAGGGCCCAGAACCACGGGTCCCGGACCGGCTTGCGTACCTCGGAGAAGAGCAGCAGCTTCACCATGGTGTAGATGCCCGCGAAGAGGCACACGAGGGCGATGACCGTCCACGAGGCCCGCAGCCGCCGGGGCCCCAGGGTGCTGTTCTTGGCCACGCCGATGGTGGCCCCCAGCAGCAGGCAGCTGCGGTACAGGCAGGCCGCCCAGAGGTCCAGCACCGAGTCGAAGATGTTGAAGTGCCGGATGTCCTCCAGCAGGCTGCGGTCCAGGTGGCTGAGGACGTAGATGGCCGTGGTCATGCCGACGTCCAAGCTCATGAAGGCCAGGGTCACCACCACGGCCTTCCACAGCTGCATCCTGCTGGCGGGTGGTGGGCAGGCACCGAGGGGCAGGCGCTAGCTCATGGGGGCAAGGCCATTGTCTGTGGGGCGAGGCCAGACCTGCAGGGGCAACAGGACAAGGGGTTCAGGTGTGCTACTTGCTGGCTGTGTGACCTTGGGCAAGTCACCTGACAACTCTGAGCCTCAGATTCCTCATCTGTAAAATGGCAGTGACAAGAATACTGATTTCACAGAGGTATTGTGACAGTTCCACTCATTCAAGGAACACTGATTGAGCACCCTCTGTGGGCCAGACTCTGTTCTTTGCACTGGGGATTTAACAGTGAACAAAAATAACAAAGACCCCTGCTCTTGTGGAGATGAGACACTCATGTCAGAGACAGATAATAAACCTAATAACTAAATGATACAGTATGTTAAGAGATAAGGCTGGGGTGTGAGGAACGAGGGGCCATGAGGGGCGGTGAGGGCAATTTTAAATAGTGGGCCAGGGCTTCCCTGGTGGCGCAGTGGTTAAGAATCCGCCTGCCAATGAAGGGGACACGGGTTCAAGCCCTGGTCCAGGAAGATCCCACATGCCGCGGGGCAACTAAGCCCACGTGCCACAACTACTGAGCCTGTGCTCTACAGCCCGCGAGCCACAACTACTGAGCCCGCGTGCCTAGAGCCTGTGCTCCGCAACAAGAAAAGCCACCACAATGAGAAGCCCGCCCAACGTGTCCCACGTTGGGTCCTTCAGGCCTGGACCAGGGCCTGGGAGATGCCAGGAGCTGCAGAGACACGGAGGGAGGTGGGCCCAGGGGCCTGAGTTTTGGAGTGGGGCTTGTCCAGGGCAGGACTGGGACCAGACTGGGTGTGCCCCTGAGTGCCACCTCATGACTTGGGTTCATCCCTTTCTCCCCTGGGGTCTTTGTTGTCCCGTCTGAAAAATGGGCAAAGCTCTGGAGTCCCCAGCAGAGGGGAGAGGTGCAAAGCAAGTGGAGGGGTGACTGTGAGCAGTGACTGGGAAGGGGGCCAGGCTGAGAGAGCCTCTCCCCCCACAGCTCCAGTGCTCAGACCAATGTCAGAAACCCCACACAACCCCATGAGGCCGCTGCTTCCACATTCCCATTTACAGCTGGGGAAACTGAGGCACACAGAGGCAAAGGCACATGGCCCATATCACTCAGCCAACAAAGGCCCAAGCCAGGACTCGAGCCAGTGTGTGAAGGGTCCCAGCACCTGGCTCGCAATCTCGGTACCACATGCCTGACACACAGCAGGTGCCCAATTACTACAAGCAAACAGTTACGCAGCACAGCCCTTCCTAGCAGCCCCACCCTTTATGTGGGTCACGTGCTTTGTATGTGTCTGCTTACTTAATCCTCACAGCAACTTTGCGAGATTTACACTACTATCATCCCCATTTAGCTGATGGAGAAACTGAGGCCCAGAGAAGCTAATAACTTGCCAAAGATCACACAGCTGGTGAGCAGCAGAGCCGGGATTTGAACGCAGAGCTGTCTGGTTCCAAGAGCTGGGCTCTAAACTGCTAAGCTAAAATGCTTGTCAATATAGAAAGTCCTTACTCACAGCAGCCAAGACATGGAAGCAACCTAAATGTCCATCGACAGATGAATGGATAAAGAAGATGTGGTACATATATACAATGGAATACTACTCAGCCATAAAAAAGAATGAAGTAATGCCATTTGCAGCAACATGGATAGACCTAGAGATTATCATACTAAGTAAAGTGAGTCAGAAAGAGAAAGAAAAATACCATATGATATCACTTATATGTGGAATCTAAAATATGCCACAAATATTTATGAAACAGAAACAGACTCACAGACATAGAAAACAGACTTGTGGTTACCAAAGGGTGGGGAAGGGATAAATTAGGAGTTTGGGACTAGCAGATACAAATTACTGTATATAAAACAGATAAACAACAAGGTGCTACTGTATAGCACAGGGCACTATATCCAATATCCTGTAATAAACCATAATGGAAAAGAATATGTATATATATGGATAACTGAATCACTTTGCTGTACACCAGAAACTAACACAACATTGTAAATCAACTATACTTCAATTTAAAAAATATATATATATATATATACATATAGCAAGTGCTAACAGAGAGTATTCACTGAAGGAAAATAGAGTCTATACCAGAAGGGGCTCAGCTAAGAAGCAGAACTGATGACACACAGTGATAACAATGACAAGGACAGCAGCAACAGTAACAAGAGCTGACACTTATTGATGTTATCGTGCACCTGGCATTGTTCTGAGTGATTTACATGCATTCATCCTCACAAGAATCCTATGAGGTATGTTCTGTTATCATCCCCGTTTTCTGGTGAGAAAATTGAGGCACAGAGAGGTTAAGTAACCTGCCCCAGGTCACACAGCTAGGAAGTGGCACACCTGGGATGCGAACCAAGGCCTTCGAGTTCCAAAATCTGTGCTCTCAACTCCAAAGGCATAATTCTTCAAAACAGCATCTCAGGGGTAGGCAAGACCTTTAATGATGCTCAGGAGGGTCTCAGATGCAGAGGGGACCCAGGGGCGTGACAGTCCCCAAGCCTGGACCCTGCTGTCACCACAGCACTTCTAGGAAGACTCAAGTATATCCTAGAGAAGACAGTTGCTTTGTCAGCAGCTGCCTCTCCAAGGGAAGCCAGGGCTGACTGGGATCAAGGGCAGGGGAGGGAGTGAAGGTGGGGACAGGGGAACAGACACCCCCTGCCCAGGCCCTTGTTCCACCCCCAGCCCTGGCTGGGCTGCCAGCGCAGGTTCCTATCTGCTGCAATGCAGAGGCCTCGAGGAGCCAGCAAGTGGGTAAGTGTGAGTCGGAGCCCAGGGAGGGATGCTCTTGGCCGGGTGCCTCACCAGGCCTCCTGGCCAAGCTACTGCCGGCTGCCTGGGCCCCGTCAGCCACCTTGGCTGCAACTCACCTCTTGGTGGGTACAAGGAGTCCCTTAGCTGCCGGGAAGGAGCTGCGATTCAGAAGTGGGACAGGAGGCAGATCTGCCAGGAGCAGCCCAGGGGCCTGGCCAGCTCTCCCCATCCCCACTCCCAGTCACCGGGTCAGTCCCTTCCCGACACCCTCCACTTCGGGTAATGTCATTTGACAACCACCCACCTGGGAGCCCCAGCTGTTTATCTTCTTCACTGGAATAAAAGAAAATTTTGCACTCCAGCATCACAGACTATTTGAACCACGTTTTACAGATGGGGAAACTAAGGCCCAGAGAGGGAGGGAGGGAGGCTTGTCTAAGGTCACCCCGTGAGCTGGGGACAGAGCAGCAATAGCACCAGGGTCCCCAGCTCCTAAGTGCTGAGTCCTCCCACTCCACGCTCTGATGGAGCAGAATCCAACTTGGGTCAGGTTACAGCCCTCAGTGGGGACAGACTACTCTGTTATTTTTAAAGTTACTGAGCAGAAGAGTGAAGGGGACAAGACCACCAGCCAAGACTGGGAGGAGGGGAGGATGGGGGCCAGCGGGCTGGGTGGAGCCACGTCCCAGCACACCATCTGCCTGACCTGGAGGACGCAACTGGGCTTGGCCAGGTGGAGCTGGAGGGCAAATTGTGGGCACACGGGTGATGTGTGTGCCCCAAGGGACAAGGACAAGGTGGTGGTCAGAGGTCAGAGCAGGCACTGCTCAGGGCCTGATGTGCCCAGGAAGACAGGGTCAACTCGCCTTGACCCCAAGAGCTAAGGAATGGCACAGGGTTATCAAGTGACCGCATCCCCACTGCAGGTCCTGTCAAAGGCTTTTCTTCCCGGTAGAAGAAATGGTGGTTGGGGCATCTCCAGCTGTCAGGTGCACAAAAAAGAAAGTCTGGAACAGCCAGGAGATAACAAATAGCAATTATTATCATAACCACAGCAGCTATAGTTCATGGGGTGTTACTAAGTGCTTGACAGTGTGCTAAGTGCCTGTCATCTCCCATCCCAGTTAATCCTCACCACTACTCTGGGATGTTCTCTCTGTTATCATTCCCATTTTACAGATAGGGAAACGGAGGCTTGGGGAAGTCAAATGACCTGAAGAGAACTGGCAAAGGCAGAGCTGAAACCCCACACTTCACTCTCTGGGCCCAGGTTATTCAGGGCTCCCAAGAAAGGGTCCTGAAGGATCTGGGGGGCCCACGCAGCTCAGTTCTCCCCCAACTTTGGGGGTGAGCTTTTCATGCCAAAGCAGTCATCACCCAGCTGACTGGGGCTGGTTCTGTGGGACGGTGTCATTGTGGGGTCTCCGGATGCAGGGCCAGGACTCAGCCGAGTCCACGTTATTCCATCCTGACTCCCACGCTTGCTGAGCCCACACATCCCACACTGGCACTTGGGGAAGTTGGATAACTCACTGCTCTAGGTGAGGCAAACTGGGGAGTTACTGTGGCCTTCCTGCCATCCTCCTCTTGTCACCTGTCACCTGCCCACCTGAAGCAGGGGAATTGAGGCCAGCCTAACTCCAGGGCGGGGGGAGTCCTGTCAGACCAGCTTAAAGCTGTCTGAATTAACGTCATCTCTGGGGAGGGGGCACCCTGTTTTAACAAAGAACTAGAAATAAGGGAGAGGCCCTTGGGAAGCCACAGGCCTAACTGCCTGGGTGCATGCAGAGAAGGGTCAGCCCATTGGCCAGCTGGGGGGACTGAGGGGAAGGGGTTTGCCAAGGTCGGCAGGTCCAGGCCTGCTCCCAGGCTTCTGACATAGCCAGCCTCTCGGGATCTGTGGGCAGGCACCGCTGTAGGGTGTGGGGAGCCCTCAGAAGAGGCGCCAGTCCGATCCTGGGGGGAGAACAGCCATCCCAGGATCCACGCCAAAAGGCACCCTCACCATTTTCCAAGAGGTGGCGGCACCTGAATAGTTAAAAAAAAAAAAAAAAAAAGCAACATTCTCCCTGCGGCGTGGAAAGGATGCTGCAGGGATGGGGGGCTGGGACCTGCGGCTGCGGGTGCTAGGGTACCAGGACGGCGGGCCAAGAAGGCTCCCACCTTCAACTGAGATGCCTACTCCATCCCCGGGGCAGGGAGAGCCAAATGTCCCTCCAGCCTGTGCCCGGCCAGGCACCTCGACTTGAGAAAGACCCGGGTCTGGGGTCCCGGGCCCCGCACTCTTACCTGTCACCTTACCTGGCACCAGGTGAGCCGTGGGGAGGGGGCGCAGCGGGCTGGGGTCCTCAGGGGCGCGGGTTCCGCGCGGTTCATTGGAGACAGCGCCCGGCTCCCCGCTCGCTCCACCCCTCCCGCCTCTGCCTCCTCCCGCTGCTCCTCAGGGCCTCCCGCCCCCGGCTGCTGCGCAGCAGCAAGGTCGGAGCAGAGGGGGGCGGGCACACAGGCGAGCCGACGGGCGGGGCGGGGCCTCCTGGTGGACGGGGCCTTCGTGGGGGCGTGACCACAGCTAGCCACCGCCCACCTGCGACGAGCCCCGCCCTCATCCGCAGGACCAGGCCCTTCCGCTCGGCGCTCCACCCCTGGAGACCTCAGGCCCATTCTGAGCAGAAGGAAGTGGCCACACCTGCTAGGGGCGCCTGCTCTTTAACCGTCCTTTTCCTCTGGAGGGACTACCAGCCAGCCTTGGAGGATGGAGGTGACGATCCTCATTCCTTCATTCATTCAACCAATATTTGTTGAAAGGCACCTACTATGTGCCGTGCACCATTCTAAGCGTTTGCGATGCTACAGGGAACAAAACGAGATCCTTGCCCTTCTGGAGCTGACATTCTAGTGAGGGAGTCAGGCGATACGCATAATGAATAAGTAAATTATCCCTGTTGGAAGGGAATACATTTCATGGAGAAAAACAGAGCCAGGGTGGTGGGGATTGGGAGAGGGAGACACAGTGATCGCTAGGGGCTAGGTGCTGGGTGCTGGGTGTGAAAAAAGACTCCCATCCTTCGCGGGGTGGGGGAGGTAGAAAACCAACAAGTAAATAACATCATTTCATGGGGTGCCACGTATGATTTATTTCCTGTAAAGGAAATAAAAACTGGGTGAGGCAATGGAAAGGGCCATGGGGCTTCTCTAACTGGGAAGGGCTCCCTGAGAGAGGTGAAAGGTGAGAAGGAGGGAGCCACGGAAAGGTCTGGGGGGAGAGCATTCTACGTGAAAGGAACTGCCAGTGGAAAGGCTCTGAGGTGGGAACTCACCTGGCATTTGAGGAGCAGAAAAGGGATCAGTGTGGCCTGAACCAAGAGCTGAGGAGAGTAGGTCAAGCCCAGAGGGGCGGCAGCTGAGGCAAGATACACCCCCATCTCTCCAGCCTCCGGCCAGAGGCTCAAAATGCTCTCTGAATGTAAAACAGTCTCTGCTTCTCACGTGAGACAGCCTCCTTCAAGGGGAATTTGGCAAAGTGCAGAATTGTAAATGCACTTTTTTTTTCCTGACCCAGTAGGAATTTCTTCTATAGATAGACTTGTGGAGGGAGTGAAGATACTAGTTTGCAGATAGTCACTGGAGTAGCAGAAGTCTGGAAATAACCTAAATACCCTTCCGTAGGGAACTGGCCAAATAATTACAGAGCATCGCTCAAAAAAATACCCTGTAGCATGGGGGGGAAAATCTGTGTATCTATCCATACACAAATGTTACCTAAAGGTATGAAATGACCCCCAAAATCTATTGAGTAAAAACAAGGGGTAGAATCAAGTTGAAGTGTGATACTGTTTGTGCAAAAACAAAAGCAAATATATAATTGTACGTGAAGAAAAGCTCTTGGATGGATTATCCAAAAGCTAGAATGACTCAGGTCTGGGGCCAAATCCAGGCTCTGTCTTTTTTTTTTTTTTTTTTTTTTTGCGGTATGCGGGCCTCTCACTGTTGTGGCCTCTCCCGTTGCGGAGCACAGGCTCCAGACGCGCAGGCTCAGCGGCCATGGCTCACGGGCCCAGCCGCTCCGTGGCATGTGGGCTCTTCCCGGACTGGGGCACGAACCCGTGTCCCCTGCATCGGCAGGCGGACTCTCAACCACTGCGCCACCAGGGAAGCCCCAGGCTCTGTCATTTTTGCTGTGTGAAAATAGCCAACACAATATTGAAGGAGCAAGACAAATTCGGTGTACTGACACTACCCAACTTCAAGACGTACTATAAAGCTGCAGTAATCAGGACAGTGTGGTGTTGACAAAAGAACAAATAGATCAATGGGACAGGATAGAGAGCCCAGAAATAGAACCACATAAATATAGTCAACTGATCTCTGACAAAGGAGTAAAGGCAATACAGTGGAGAAAAGACGAATGGTGCTTTGCAACACATGGTGCTGAAACAACTGGACATACACATGCAAAAAAAAAAAAACAAAAAAATCTTGACACAGACCTTACACCTTTCACAAAAGTTAACTCAAGATGGATCATAGACCTAAATGTAAAACACAAAACTATAAAACTCCTACAAGATAACCTAGGAGAAAATCTAGATTTTCTTGGGCATGGAGATGATTTTTTAGATGTAATATTAAAGGCATGATCCATGAAAGAAAGAATTGATAAGCTAGACTTCATTAAAATAAAAAACTTCCACTCTGCGAATGATATTGTCAAGGGAATGAGAAGATAAGCCACAGACTGGGAGAAAATATATCTGATAAAGGACTGTTATCCAAAATATACAAAGAACTCTTAAAGCCCAACAATAAGAAAGCAAATAACCTGATTTAAAAAGAGGGAAAAGACCTGAACAGACACCTCACCAAATGAAATATACAGATGAAAAATAAACGTGAAAAGATGCTCAACGTAATTTGTCATTAGAAAATTGCAGATTAAAACAACAATGAGGTACTATTACATACCTAATAGAATGGCCAAAATCCAAAACACTGACACCACCAAATGCTGATGAAGATGTGGAGAAACAGGAACTCTCTTTCATTGCTGGTGGGAATGCAAAACAGCACAGTTACTTTGGAAGACAGTTTGGCGGCTTCTTATGAAACTAAACATACTTCTACCATACGATCCAGCAATCATGCTCCTTCGTATTTACCCAAACGAGTTGAAAACTTATGTCCACATAAAAACCTGCACATAGATGTTTACAGCAGCTTTATTCATAACTGCCAAAACTTGGAAGCAACCAAGATGTCCTTCAGTAGGTGAATGGATAAAATGGTAATTCAGACAATGGAATATTACTCAGGGCTAAGACTAAATGAATTACCAAGCCATAAAAAAGACATGGAAGAAACATAGATGCATATTACTAAGGGAGAGAAGCCAATCGGAAAAGGCTACACACTGTATGATTCCCACTATATCATATTCTGGAAAAGATAAAACTATGGAGAGTGTAAAAGGATCAGTGGTTGCCAGGGGTTACGGGAGGATGGGGGGATGAACAGGCAGAGAGTAGAGGATGTTCAGGGCAGTGAAACTATTCTGTATGATGCCGTAATGGTAGATATATGGCCCTATACATTGTCAAAAACCATAGAATATACAACTCCAAGAGCGAACCCTAATGTGAACTATGCACTTTGGGTGATAACGATGCATCATTGTGACACTCAGTTGTAACAAACGTACCATCTGGTGTGGGATGTTTGCAGTGGGGGAGGCTCTGTGTGTGTGGGGGGGGCAGGGAGCACGTGGTAAACCTCTGTACTTTCCACTCCATTTTGCTAAGAACCTAAAACTGTTCTAAAGAATAAAGTCTATTTAAAAATTGGTTAAATGGCCA
Source organism: Hyperoodon ampullatus (assembly GCF_949752795.1). NCBI lineage: Eukaryota > Metazoa > Chordata > Mammalia > Artiodactyla > Ziphiidae > Hyperoodon > Hyperoodon ampullatus. The sequence continues at coordinate 7,429,333 of NC_136926.1, read as the reverse complement.
ATTTTATGTTATGTATATTCTAACCACAATAAAAATTGTTCATAGCAGCTTCATTCATGACATCACCAAACCGGAAACAATGCAAATGTCCATCAACTGTAGAATGACTCAGTGAATGGTGGAGTGGTCACCGGGTGGAATACTATGCAGCCATGAAAAAGGATGAGCCACTGCTACACATAATGACACAGATGAATCTTAAAAACATAATGCTGGGCTTCCCTGATGGCGCAGTGGTTAAGAATCTGCCTGCCAGTGCAGGGGACATGGGTTCGAGCCCTGGTCCGGGAAGATCCCACATGCTGCAGAGCCCGCGTGCCACAACTATTGAAGCCTGCGCGCCTAGAGCCTGTGCTCCACAACAAGAGAAGCCACTGCAATGAGAAGCCTGCGCACCTCAATGAAGAGTAGCCCCCACTCGCCGCAACTAGAGAAAGCCCACACGCAGCAATGAAGACCCAACACAGCCAATAAATAAATAAATAAATAAATAAATTTTAAAAAAGAGAACATAATGCTGGGGGTTGGGGAGGATAAATTAGGAGTTTGGGATTAGCAGATACAAACTACTATATATAAAAGAGATAAACAAGGGAACTAGATTCAATATCCTGTAATAAACCATAAAGGAAAAGAGTATGAAAGAGAATACATACAATATAAATGAAAAAGAATGTATATTATATATGTACGTACAACTGAACACCGAAAGCTGACACATTGTAAATCAGCTATACTTCAATTAAAAAAAAAAAAGAACATAATGCTGAGTGAAAGAAGTGGTATACAAAATAATACACATGATTTTATTTGTATCAAATTCAAGAACAGGCAAGACTGATCTTTGCTCTTAGAAGTCAGAACCGTGACTACCCTTGGGAGGTGGGTAGTGACTGATGGGGACGTGGGTGGGGGCCTCTGCAGGGCTAGGATGTGCTGTTTTGGGATCTGGGTGCTGTCTAGTTTGTGAAAATTCACCACACTGTACACTTATGATTTGTGCCCATTTGTGCATGTGTGCTGTCAATTCAAAAGAATATGTATAGACACATGTATACATATATATATACGTACATACCATACATATATACATATACATACAGTTACACACACACACACACACATCACTCTGGAATCCAAAGGATGGGTGCTCTAATTCTGGTTCTGCACTCACTAGGTTTATGACCCTAGACAGGCCCCTGTACTTCACTGAGCCTCCGTTTCCTCATCTGTAAAATAGGGATGATAATACCTCACAAGGTCAACAACAGTACATCAGTGCTGGCTACGAGCATACTGATTCAGTGCTTACTATTAATATTCTGGCTGCTGTTCCCTTTGGGGACCAAGCCCAGGCTGGGGCAGGGTGGGGCTGGGGACTCTGTTTCCAAGGAAGAGATGGGGCATGGGGGGTGCCAGTCTAAACTGAGGAGCAGGAAATGGTTATCTTGCAAAAACTACTGTAAAAGGAGAACACTAGCCAGGGAGCCGGGGTGTGCACGTGTGTGTGTTGGTGGGGAAGCTGCTGGGGTCCAGCCTGTGTGGTGGCTGCCTGGGGAGCTGGTCTCCCCTGGGCCTCCTGGGGAAGGAAGGCACTTAGGAGTGGGATGAACGCAGAGCTGGGGAAATGGATCCTTTCCTGGAGAGCAGGGCCCTTCACTATCGCTGGGCAATCAAGATGGCTGTAAAACTTTAATTACCTTCTCAGGCCACACAGCTCTGGGCTGGGGAGCTGGGTCCTTGTGGGGGGAAGCAGGTCCCCAACCGTTGTTCTCCTCCCTGGGGAAGCCTGGTAGCTTCGGGAGGCTTGGGCTGGGCCCCAGGATCTCCACGGCCCAGTGACCTGGATTTCACACCTGAGGAGAGGAGGGGGCACTGAGAGACCTGGCTGCGCCTTCAGGAACAACCCAGCAGAGTCAGACTTGGGTTCCATTCCAGACAGACTCCACCACGTCTGAGCTGTGTGACCTTGGTGGGTCATTCAAGCCAACTGAACCTTGTTTTCCACATCTGTAAAATGGGGATAGTTCCTACCGCATAGGGTTTGTTGTGAGGACTAAACAGCTTCCCTTTGCAAATAGAGTAAAATCTAAAATGTTACCAGTGGCCCTACTAAGCCCAATGATTTGGTCTCAATGCCACCTGGCCTTGTTCCCTATGATTTGCCCTCTTGTATGCTTTTTGCTGTTCTCCAAGCATGCCAAGCTCAGCCCACCGCAGGGCCTTTGCCCCTTCAGTCTCCCTGTCTAGAACCCTTTCCTGCAGATCTCGCTGCAGCAGTTAGAGCTCAGCTGAAATGTCACTCTTCAGGAGGCCTTCCCTGGCCACCGTGTCCGAAGCAGCCGCCTCCGGGCACTCGCCATCTCATCAGCCTAGTGCCTTCCCAGCACTTACAACTGAACGAGGATAACCTGATCTCGTACTGGTCTCCTTGCTTGTTCCTGTCTCCCCCACTCGACTGAAAGCTTCAGAAGGGCAGGGATCTTGTCCGTCACTCAAAACACACTTCCACACACTCACACGCACTCCTTCCACACTCCCAGACAGGAGGGTCTCGCTGCCCCTGCCCAGCCAGTGTGAAAACCAATCCGGCTGTTGTGCAGGCTCTGTCCAGAGAGCAGGGGCCCTCTTCCGGCCCCTCAAGGTGCTGGAGGGGAGACTCTGCTGGCTCGAGCCTTGGTCCCCCGAATGTGCTGATGGAGACAGCTGGGAGGATGGCCTGGCACCGCATCACAGGGCTTGGAGGTCTCTCATCTTCCTTCTGGGGTCCTGGGGCTTCAGCAGGAGCAAGGGGTGGGCCGTGGAGCCCTGAAGAAGAAAGGAACAGGGGCTGTGTTGCCTCTGTGTGTGTGTGTGTGTGTGAGACTGTGTGTAGGATGTGAGTGTGGATGAGTACTTTTGTGAGGGTGTGCATGTGTGTGAGATATTGGGTGTATGAATAGGAGTGTGCGACTGTGTATGTGGAATGTGTGTGTTCAAGCGAGGGTGTGTGTTGATGGTATGTGTGAGGGTGTGAGCGCATGTGTGATTGTGTGTGAATGTGTGTTAGCATGTGTGAGCATGTAAGGCTGTGTTTGAGTGTGTGTGTGAGACTGTGGATGTGAGTGTGTGAGCGTGAACCTGTGTCTACACATGGGGAAAGCAAAGCAGAGTTATCAAGAAAATGCCAACAAGGGAATTCCCTGGCAGTCCAGTGGTTAGGTCTCAGTGCTTCCACTGCAGGGGGCATGGGCTTGATCCCTGGTCAGGGAACTAAGATCCTGCAAGCCACACGGTGCGACCAAATATATATATATATACGAAAAAGAAAGAAAGAGACAGAGAGAAAGGGAGGGAGGAAGGAAGGAAGGAGGAAGGAAGGAAGGAAGGAAGGAAATGGAAGGAAGTTAGGAAATGCCAACAAGCCCAAAGAGAAAAGTCAACATCCCTCAAAATCCCACCACTCAGAGAATTCCTGTTGTGATGAACAGGGAACTCAGAGGGCAGACTGTTGGGTTCAAACCCCATGTGTGTCCCTTACTGGAGAGTGACAGGGGGCAAGTCACTGCACCTCTCTGGGCCTCAGGTTCCCCCGTCTGTAACACGGTGATATAACAGTACCTAGCTCAAAGGTTTGCTGTAAAGATGAAAGGAGGTAAGGTGGGTGGTAGATGTGTTAGCTCAGGTCCAGTAGAGAGGAGCCTCAGTCAACAGCTGTCATCTGCAGTCACCTGTTGATTTAGGGTAAGGGCCAGGGTCTTAAAGCCCCAGAGTCTTCCTCCGCACCCCCATCCCTGCATCACGCTGAGCCATGGAGGGAACTCTAAGGCAGGGGTCAGGGGTCACTTCCAGGGGTCAAGACTTCCTCCCCAGCTGCACGCCTTAGTTCTGCCAGCTCAATAGGATTGACATCCAAGCTTCTTCTCGGGGCTTTGCAGACCCGGGTCTTGGGGATGCATGGCGGACCATGACGGGGTTCCCAAGGTATGGCTTGCGTGTGCTGTGATGGGTCTCCCCGAGGATGGAGGGCACGCTCTGTAAGGCAGAAACATACACATCTCACACTGCTGCTGTACAGAACTTGAACCTGGTTGCGCTGGGTGTGGCCACCGGCAGACCACGCCCCATGCACACCTGAATCCGTCGGGAGCACCACCGGAAGTCTCACCGGACGGAGCGTTTTCGTGGGGACACTCACTGGGGCGATCCGCGGCGAACCCTAAGAGACTGTGGCGTTGGCAACGGGAGCGCCGGGCAAGGACCCGGGATAAATGCTAAACCCAAGCTCAGACGCACAAAACTGGAGAGCAGTTGGAGGGAACGAGGTCAGACGCTCGTCCTCGTGGCGTTCGCTGGTTCTTCAAAACCTCCGAGCAGAAAAGGGAGCCAGCGTTTAAGCAGAGGGTCTTGAGATTCCGAGTCCCTACTAATCCACGTCCTGTGAAGGTGTGACTCAGTTCACCTGTCTGTAAAGTGGGACGATTAATTCCCGCCTCGTGGATGGAGAAACTCTGAAGCGGAACGAGAAAGCCGCGTGCTCCCAGCGGAGGCTGCCAGCCCCAACCCGGCCGGGAGCATCTTCCTGCACCGCAGCCCCTTTTCTGGGGCGGAGTCTTCGTTCTTTTCCGCACTTGGGAATTTAGAACGGACCCTTGGCCGCTGGTTCCAGACCGCCTCGGCTGGGGGCGTATCCGGAAGTGATCCTACGGAAGCCGGCGGGTCAGCGCGCGGTACCTCACCATGGGGACCGCGGCGGCTCCGCGGCGCTTCTGCCGCTGCGCCTGCTTCTGCTCCGAGAACTTGTACGTGGCGCGCTACGGCCTGCACGTGCGCTTCCGGAGCGAGCAGCAGCTGCGCCAGGACTACGGCCCCGTGAGTGGCCTCTATTGGCTCTGCGGGGAAATGGGCGGGGAGGGGTCGTTTGCTTTGCCTTTGGTGCGCTCAGGTGTGACAAGAATGACTTAACCTCTAGGTACCTCACTGTTTTCAACCTTAAATGGGGATAATGGTATCTTTAGTGAGGTTGTCGTGAGGACTGAATGAATGAACGTACGTGCACGATGCTCAGGGCAGGGCCTGGCTCAGCGTACTCTGTCAGTGTTACTACCAAGAGCAACCGGGAACCCTGCTCTGTGCTCAACGTGCTCGTGGCATTCCATCCTTCCAATGATCCTGTGAGGTCGGATCATCTCCATTTCAAGGAGAAACTGAGGCTCAGAGACGTTTAAGTGACTTAAAAGTCCCAAGGTCACACCGTCGCGCTCACTGGCCTTTCTGCTCCCAGATCCTGCGCAGCCGAGGCTGTGTCAGCCCCAAGGACTTCCAGCAGCTGTTGGGAGAGGTAACAACTCCCCGCCCGCCCTCGGTCGCGCCCTCCACACCCAGCCTGGCCCTTCCTCTTTAGATTTGCATCAGCAGTTTGAGGAGTCTCCCAGCCTCAGGCCTGCCAGTGTCAGATCCTGAGACCTCCCTTTTCCCGCTTCCAGTCCTCACTCACCACAGCACCTGGGTCCTGGCAGCAGAAAAAGAGAAAGCAGGAAAAACGCCAGGTTGTCTGCCTCATGCCCTTTTGAGATACTTGGGCTCCGGGGAGGGGTCACTTGCCCAAGGTTTCACAGCAGGTGGAGTTGAGGTCCCACCCAGGGCCGCCTGGCTCCTGTCTCTTCAACCCTCCCCCCACGCCACTTCTGGGGCTGCTGCTTGTCTCCCACCCGGGGGTGAAGTGTCGGGAAGCTTCCCAGGACAGCCCGCTGCAGCCTCTGAAACACAAGCTTTGAACGGGACTCTGTTTCTCCTCCTTGAGTGGGCCCAGCTGGTTGAGGAGCAGCGAGGGGTCTCATCCCAGCCAGGCTCAGGCTGGTGCAGCCCTGAGTGGGATGGGCCCCCTTCTGGAAGGATTCCCCTTCAGCTAACAGCTTAGCACCTGCCATTTACCCTGGTAGAGTCAGGAGCACAGGGAGACGTTGCTGCCAGCCCTGGCCATGCCCTGGGCTTCCTGAACCTCAGTTTCCTCATCTGCACAGTGGCCTCGGGGGGGATGGGAGGCCCCAACCTCATAACCAGGCCCTGTGTAACCCCAGCTTGAGAAGGAGGTGGAGCGGCGGCAGCGACTGGGGCAGGAGTCGGCTGCCAGGAAAGCCCTCATTGCGAGCTCCTACCACCCAGCGCGGCCCGATGTCTACAACTCGCTGCAGGTACCTGGCAGGGGGCAGGTCACTGGAGGAGGCGGAGGCATCCGGGCCTGCGGGCTGTCTGCCCCACGGCTTGTGTGCTCTGCCCCCAGGACGTGGCTCTGGCCCCCGAGTTTCTGGCCGCAGCTGAGTACAGCACATTGCCAGGTGCAGACCTCCAGGGCCTTCTCCAGCGGCTGGAGACAGTTTCGGGTGAGGTCTTGGCCCATCACCTTGCAGCACTGGGGGTGGGAGACTGAGGTCCCTCCACCCACCATATCTGCCTCCAAAAATCAAACCAGCAGGACTGAGAAGGGCTGGCGGGACAGACCCGTCAGGAGCACGGCACCTGTATCCATTCGCTCACTTATCCAACAGTTATTCAGTGCCTTGCATCAGACACACTCAAATAGGGGTGACTGAAGAGGTTAACAAAGGGACAGTTGAGACAAGTGTGGGCTAAGGAATCAGCAAGGGATGGGGAGGGACCCGCCCCAGGGCTAGCAATGGGGGTGGGGTTGGGGGTAGGGAGCCGTTCCTATCCCAAGACCTGAAGGAGTGGGCAAGAATGAGGTTTCTTGAACCTGCCAGGACCTGGAGCTGTGGGAGAGGGCTTGCCGGACGGGGTGCACATCTGACTTTGGAGGCTAGACCTCAGGGCAGGGTGAGGCTTCAGGGATGAGTGGGGGGCCCAAGAATAGGGCCCCCTTGCCGCACGTTATGTCATTTAATCATCACAAGAGCCCTGAGAGGTGAGTACTCACGTCATCCCCATTGTACAGATGAGGAAACTGAGGCTGGGGGAAGTGAAAAGGTTATGGGCAGATCGAAACCCACACCGGAGCTCCCGGCCAACCGACACTCCCTCCCTCCACAGAGGAGAAGCGTATCTACCGCCTGCCGGTGTTCACAGCGCCGTTCTGCCGGGCCCTGCTGGAGGAGCTGGAGCACTTCGAGCAGTCGGACATGCCCAAGGGAAGACCCAACACCATGAACAACTACGGGGTGGGTGAGGCTCCACCCGCTGGGCCCGAGGAGGTGGGGACATCGTGAGACGTATCCCCAGCGCTGCAGACCTTCTCCAAGCCTCGGTTTCCCCATCTGTAAAATGAGATCACAGCACGATTATTATGAAGTTAAGCACGTTGATGTTTGCAAAGCACTTAACAGTGTCCTTAGTAAGGGACTCCCCCAGGGACCCAGGGTGAGGCCCTACCAGTTTCCCCGCTGACCCTGGGATCCCCCTCCCAGGTGCTGCTACACGAGCTGGGCCTGGATGAGCCACTGGTGACACCACTGAGGGAGCGTTTCCTGCAGCCGCTGATGGCCCTGCTGTACCCAGAGTACAGGGGCCCGCTGGACACCCACCGCGCCTTCGTGGTCAAATACGCGCCAGGCCAGGATCGCGAGCTGGGCTGCCACTATGATAACGCCGAGCTCACCCTCAACGTGGCCCTGGGCAAGGCCTTCACGGGGGGCGCCCTCTACTTTGGGGACCTCTTCCAGGTTAGTGTGTGTGACCCGTGGGGCAGGGCCGGGGCCACTGAGAGTGCCCAGGCCTGAGCCCCGCTGTCCACAGGCACCTTCGGCCCTGGCCAACCCCCTGGAGGTAGAGCACGTCGTGGGCCAGGGCATCCTGCACCGGGGGGGCCAGCTGCACGGGGCCCGACCCCTGGGCACTGGTGAGCGCTGGAACCTGGTCGTCTGGCTCCGCGCCTCTGCTGTGCGCAACCGCCTCTGCCCCATGTGCTGCCGCAAGCCCGACCTGGTGGACGATGAGGGCTTCGGCGACGGCTTCACCCGCGAGGAGCCCGCCACGGTGGATGTGTGTACACTGACTTGAGCCTGGCTGGGGCCAGTGTGGGGGGGTGAGGGGCAGAAATAAACACCCTGCAGCCCTCAGCACATCGTGGTTCAAAAGGACACACGAGCTTCTGGGCCATTCTTTCAGCAGAGACATTGGCTTAGGTCGGGTTTGTTAGAACCAGAGCCTGAGACAGGGACTCCTGTGCAGGTGGTTTAAGGCGGGGACACTCTTGGGAGAAGGGGGAGCAGGACAGAGCAGGAAGGAACTGGGCCAAGATGGTCTGAAGTGGCCTCTGGCCTCAGCCCGATCCCACGGGGCTCTCCGGAGCATGAATCATACCACAGTTTGCCCTCCACGTCAGATATTAGCTATAGGGTGTGTTGGGGTAGAGAAGGGGTGAGTAACTTCCCAGACATCCATCTCCAGGGCAAGGTGATTCCCAGAGGCCAAGGGAATCTTCGAGAGAAGAGTACAGGCGTGAGGGACTTCCCTGGTGGTCCAGTGGTTAAGAATCTGCCTTCCAATGCAGGGGACGTGGGTTCAATCCCTGGTTGGGGAACTAAGATCCCACATGACGCGGGGCAACTAAGCCCGTGCACAGCAACTACTGAGCCCGCGCACCTCAACTAGAGAGTCTGTGCGTCACAGCGAAGCGCCCACGTGCCACAACTAAGACCCGACACAGCCAAAAATAAATACATAAAATAAAAAATAAATGTTTAAAAAAAAAGTACAGGGGTGAGGTGTCAGCAGCAGACACCACGCTGGGAGTGTGCGTCTCATCTACAAAGGGGATTTAGATGGGCCGCCAACAGCATCTTCTGGACCGTGTGGAGGGGTTCCTGCAGAGGGATTAAAAGCAGGGACTTGGGGCTTCCCTGGTGGCGCAGTGGTTGAGAGTCCGCCTGCCGATGCAGGGGACACGGGTTCGTGCCCCGGTCCAGGAAGATCCCACATGCCGCGGAGCGGCTGGGCCTGTGAGCCATGGCCGCTGAGCCTGCGCGTCCGGAGCCTGTGCTCCGCAACGGGAGCGGCCACAACAGTGAGAGGCCCGCGTACCACACACACACACAAAAAAAAGCAGGGACTTGGAGCCAGACCTCTTGGGTTCGAATTCTGATTCGGCTGCTTTCAGCTGTGACTGTGGGTAAGCCACGTGATTCTCCGTGCCTTTGTTTCCTCCTCTGGAAAGTACTCGTGTCCTAGAGGTGTTGTGGAAATCAAGTGACTTCCCGTTTATACAGTGATTTTTAACAGACCTGTGAGTTTGCTGCTGTCGTTGCTACTGAAGAGTTTGCAACTCGGCGGCCCCAGGACTGGATGAGGCATGCAGCTATGCTGTGTTCGGGAGGGTTTTCCATGTTGAAAGCTTGAGTTCTGGCTTCCGTGGCGGCCCCAGGACTGGATGAGGCATGCAGCTATGCTGTGTTCGGGAGGGTTTTCCATGTTGAAAGCTTGAGTTCTGGCTTCCGTGGGAAGGTGGGAAGATCTGGAAACACCGGGCCCCAATCGACACTGCAGTAATCAGCAGGAGCGGACTCAGCTGCCCCCACTCTAGACGGGCCTGCGGTGCGCTTTCTCACAGGGGTCCTTCCGTCATTCATTGTCATGCCCCCTCTGGTCCTTATGGACATTTGAGTTTGCGACCTCTGTATTACTGGGTGGAGACGGTGTAAAGACCAAGGCTCTGGAGCTTACGGCCCGTTGCAGTGGACACGTTCGCAGACAATCCAGAGAGGAAAGCGGCGCGCAGTCGCCTTCTTCCCTGGGGCATCACGGAGACTAGGGATGCTGCGGGCGCGGCGAAAGGACCGTGATGGGAGAGGGCATAGCTGTGGCAAAGGACCCGCGGGCTCCGGGACTGGCGCCAGGCTGGAAAGCAGGTCTCTCGTCTGGGAGCTCCGCCTGGAGCCCCAGGTCGCCTCTCCGGGAGGTCAGTGCGTCAGACTCAGTTTCTTGGGCTGTCCCAGAAACGGAACCTGGGGCTTCAGAACTAAAGGCAGCAGCGCCTTGCTTCGCGGTCGGACGGCCTCCCAGAGCACAGTCCCGGGCCGGAAGTCGCCCAGCCGCCGCTTCCTCACGCGAAGGCGTGGTGCGGGGTTGGTGGTCCGGCCGGATGGGCGGTTGAGGAGAGAGCGGAGCAGCCGGGGGGCTTTCTTTCAGGCCGCGAGGCCGCGGAGGGCGCGGGGTGGAGGGTACGAGCGCGCGGGAAGGAATGAGGAACGCACCTGGCACCTGAGGATCGTGGCCGTTTCTAGAGGCGCCTGAGCCGCGTGCGCAGGCGTGGAGCGTCCGGGCGGGGGCGGGCCCTTAAAGGGGCCGCAGCGGAGGATCCGGGAGTCCGCGGAGAACCCGGGGTACCCAGGGGTGGGGGTGGGTGAGGATCGTGCGGTTGCACGGACCCCCTCAATATCCCTGCCCCGGGTGGTGACCAGGCCCCGAGTAGAGCCGCCCTCGGAACCCAGTCTGTGGGTCGGCCCTGTGATCAATCCCTAGTTTAAGCGCGTCCCCCCGTCTCCAGCCCGCGGCGCTATGGCTCACGTCGGCTCTCGCAAGCGCTCCAGGAGTCGCAGCCGGTCCCGGGGGCGAGGGTCGGAAAAGAAAAGGAAGAAGAGCAGTAAGGACGCCCCGAGAAGCGGCTCGGCTTCTAGATCCCAAAGCCGCAAGGCCAGCACCACCTCCTCCGGGGCGGAGGGTGAGAACCAGAGGGAATGGGAAAGGGGTGAGGGAACTTCATGGAGGAAGTTGCAGGCAGCTGGGCGGGCTTCTCCGGACTGGCTGTGGGGAGATCGCGGTGAGCGCTATTCAGAGGGACACAGAGTGTCGATCCTGCATATCTGGATTGAAAGACGCTCAGAATCCAGGGGCTGGGCCAGCCCATTGAGTACGGAGTGAAGGGAGCACTAAATCATATTTTTGGTGCAGCTGGGTTTGAGATATGGAGGCTGGCCGCCCCGCTCCTGGGCAGTGACTGCGCAGCCCAGAAAGTGCCTCTCCGCAGGGTGCAGAGCCCTCCTCTAGAAGGCCCTGCCAGGAGGGTCTCACCCCTCTGTAGTCAGCCTAAGCCTGCTACAGGCCAGAGCGAGGGGACGAAGGTTTACTTCTTCGCCTCCTGGCCTTCCAGCCTCACCTTCTCCCTGCGTCACAGAGAGAAGCAAACACAAGGCCCGGAGGAGACCACGATCCAGCCCCTCCTCCTCTTCTTCCAGTTCTTCCAGCTGCTCTTCCTCCAGCGATGGCCGGAAGAAGCGGGGGAAGCACAAGGACAAGAAGAGGAAGAAAAAGAAGAAAAGGAAGAAGAAGCTGAAGAAGAGAGACAAGGATAAGGCCAAGGTGCAGCAGACCGAGGCTCTGCCCGGACCCTCGCTGGACCAGTGGCACAGAGCAGCCGAGGAGGAAGAGGATGGCCCAGGTACAGTGCTGCCCGGCGGTGTGCAAGGCGGGGAGGGTCCCCTCCCTGAGGCCCCCATTCCTGAGCCGCGCCACCCCCCCGCCACCTCCCTGCCATCTCACCTTCCAGTCCTGACGGACGAGCAGAAGTCCCGCATCCAGGCCATGAAGCCCATGACCAAGGAGGAGTGGGATGCCCGGCAGAGCGTCATCCGCAAGGTGGTGGACCCGGAGACAGGACGCACCAGGTGGGAAGCCGGGCCCCACAGCTGCATCTGGGCGCCCTGGTCCCAGACCGGCACTCAGGAGGAGAGGTGGTGGCTGCTTCTGCTGCTCTAAAAGGACCGAGGATGAGGGAGAAAAAGGAGTCACTCGTTGGTGGGGCTTCTCAGGCCATTGCTGCCCATCCCGCAGAGCAGGCGACTGCAGGGGCTGGAAGGGCCTTGGGCGGGGGTCTTCAAAGAGCCGCTGTGGGCTGGTCCGATGGCAGAGCCCACCGGGCCGCCCTCATCCCTGTCCCAAGGGTGGGAGGGAGGGCTGGGAGCGGCCAGGCTCCGCCTACTCGCGATGGTGGGGGCCTGAGGCCTGGCCCCCCTCTGCTGGATGCTTCTGGTTCTGTTGCTCTGGCCTCTAAGTTAGAGGCTCAGCCTCTTCCCCCTCCCCCTCTAGGCTCATTAAGGGAGACGGTGAGGTCTTAGAGGAAATCGTAACCAAGGAACGACACAGGGAGATCAACAAGGTGGGTGCCGCCCCTCGTCCAGGCCCGCCCCCAGCTCTGCTTCTCACGTGTCCCCTCCTGTGTGCTTTCTTCCCCAGCAAGCCACCCGAGGGGACGGTCTGGCCTTCCAGATGCGAGCAGGGCTGCTGCCCTGAGGGCCCCACTGGCCAAGGCCTGCACACAGTGTTGGTGGCACAGCCTGAAGGCTGGCCTCAGGGTGGGCAGCAGGGAGCCCGATGGATGCTGCTTGGCTCTCTCCTGCAGACCGGCCTCTGGCCCAGCCTCCTGTCAGATGCAGGGGGTGGAGGTCAGGGTCACTGGCCTAATTGGCTCCCCTAACTCCTGAAAGAGTGCAGCTTCCCAGATATTAAACGTACCCTGGTTGGAGACTTCTTCTGTGCTGTTGCATTTTGTGCTGAGGCGGGGAGGGGAGAAGAGTGCAGCCCTACTTCCAGGGCAAAAATAAGGACTCCAGGAGCTTTGGGGGAAAGGACAGGCCACGTCAGCCACCTTTGCCCTCCTCACCCTCAGATGAGGTCCTGCCTGGACCAGACCCAGGGCTCCACCTCCAGCTGAATCCCAGACCCTTGGCTCTTAAACTGGATTCCCTCAGGCTTGGAGGGAGGCTGCAGCCCTCGCTGCTTATGCCACAGACGACTGCAGTTGAGGATCCTGGCGGCCCGGGAGGAATCCTGGCCCAGCTTACTGGCTGTGTCCTCTGTGAAGCAGAGGCTGACAGTACCCACCTCCCTGACTGGGTTGCTATGAGGACCAACTGAGTTCATGCCTGGGAAAGGGCTGGGAGGGGCCAGGAGGGGGCCCAGCATAGGTAAGACCCCCATGAGTGCACTGCTATTACCGTGAGCGTAGCTGACACCGTGTACTGGGAAGGACAGCCTCTCCCCTCACAGGACAGGCTGGGCCCCCATCCCGGCCCCATCCCCCCCGGGCTCTGGTTGCCGGCGCAGTACTGAGACTCAGAAGGAAGCCTTCCTGCTTCTTTAATTGGTGTAACAGACGACGACACAGTACACAGAGCACACTCAGGCCTGATGGAGCAGGGACAGCACGGGCGGGCGGGGGCAAGTCAGGGCACCACTCACATTCGGTCCAGACAGACGGACAGGGGCCCAAGACGTGAAGACTGCGACGTGGCGGGTGGGCGGGCAGGCAGCTCAGACTGAGCTAGGAAGGGGGCGTGGGGTCTCTGCTGAATCCCTCTTTAGAAATCAAAGAGAAGGCAGGTGGGGGGATCTGGGGGGGGGCGGGCTGAGGCTCAGTCCTGGGGGCTTGGGGGTGGGAGTGGGACTAAGGCTTCTACTCTAACAGGCCTGGGGTGGGGTGGCAGTCAGCAAGGCCTGCTTCACCCTTTGGTTACGACTGGTCGGGCCTGAGCCCTGCAGCTCAGCACCCAATGCTGTAAACATTTTTGGTATTTTTAAAGGACTCTGTCCTCCCTCTCTTAGTTTCTGAAAAACTGGTGCTTCCTTAAGAGGATAATGTGCCGAAAGGAATCTTCAGGGAGGCCAGGAAGCAGACCTGGATAGAGAAGAGAGACGTCACCAGGGAGGCTGGGCTGCCCACCTCACCATCTATGGCTGAGGGCCGCTGGGAGAGGCCCGGGGACTATTGCTGTTGTCCTTGGCATGGCTGGCGGCTGGGCAGGCAGGCGGGGAGCTCGGAGCCGTGGGGGAGCTGCCCGCTGGGAGAGGCCGAGCCCACTGCCCACCCGGCCTCCCGGGGCCAGGCGGCCTCCCGGCCTTTATTGCAGGCGGGCTGAGACTCTTCCAGGTGCTCCTCCGGATGGCTGCTCACCAGGCGACAGGCGAGATGGGGTGAGGCGGGACCGACAGGAGGCGGCACTGGCCATGGGGCCCCTCGTTGGGGCTGTGATTGTCGGGCCAAGCTATCCCGCTGGGAGCAAGGGGTTAGATATTGCACTTTCACTGCAACAGTTACATTAAAACTTGGTCCATAAAATAATCGCCGCTTTATACATAACGCCTGAAACAACAAAAAGCTACATCTTAAATATGAATAAACCCTGAAGGTCCCATCCCTCCAGACATTTTTCTCTGCACAAAATAAATAGCTTTCACTCTGTACAGACCCACTTTTGCAGAACATTTACACGACCCTTTGGCTGTACATATCTACACACGGGAAAATGTTAACATCCGTCTGCGCGCCTCCCTGTCCCAGCCCACGAGGCCCTGAGGCCGTATCCAGGTTGGCAGCAGCTTCGCGCAGAAGGAGCCTGGTCGCTGGACGGCTGGCTGAGGCCCAGCAGGCTCCCCCGTCTCAGAGAAGCTGGAGGCGCAGCAGAGGGGCTGCCGGGGCTGAGGCCACGGCTGAGATTGCGGTCGGTTCCGGGGAGGGAGGGCTGACGCGCAGACCCAGCGTGCAGGACAGCGCGGTCCTTACCAGGTGGGAAATGAAGCCGTGGCTGCCTGCCCTGAAGCTAACTAAGCGGGTTGTGGCTTCTTAGATTCGGCATCGAAACGGAATTGGCGTTAAAAAAAACCTAAGTGGGGTGCCCCACTCACCCCAGAGTAGAAATTCAGTGGAATTAACAGGGGTCAGGCGAGGCAGGGAGCCCACGCCCCGCTGCCTGGGCAGGGGACAGGGCCCTGGGACCCAGAACCGGGCTGGACTCCGTCACAGTGCTGGGCGTTTTCATGTGGAGGGGCTGCGTTTGGTACTGAAAGAGTTAAGAAAAGGAAGCAGCCAAGGATTGCTCATTTAAAAAAACCTCATAGAAATCAGACTCGAGAAGTAGAAAGGTGTAGAAACGTGGAAGGGGGGGGGCCGAGGCGCGGGGCTTTGGCTGACGGCCAGCGAGGAGCGGAAGAAGTAGGCCCGGCCGGTCCCGGCCCCGCCGGTCCCGGCCCCGCAGCCCGAGGCGAGGCTTCTCAGGAGCCACCGCCTCGGCTGCACCGGCCTGGCGGCCTGGGCTGTGCCTGGGGCTGAGATGATGCCAGGCCCTCTGCTGGACGGGGCTCCCGGTGGGGCAGCTAGAAGGGGTCGAGAGTCCGGGGCTGCCATGGGCCAGGTGGAGCTGTGGAAAATACCATATGGCCTTTCTCTCCTACTTGTACAAGGATTCTCTGCCCCGGAGCCTCTGTGTGGCGATGGGTCCTGGATCAGCAAACGCTGAATTTTCACGCACGTCAACGGATCTGTAGCCATAGGAGATGGTGATGGGTCTCCACCCTCAAACTTCAGTGCAAAACCAGTGAGGTCGAGCAGTTGAGTAACTCGAGTTAACAAGAAGCAGGCTGTCCCCCGTTGGAGCTGCTACCAAGTGGGAGGGGACTTGGGGGTCGGGGCGAGCTAGTGGATGGGAGGTGCCCAGGCCTGGCATCAGGATGCTGGGCGGTCAACGCAGGGCAAGCGTCCGGGAGTGCCTTCCCGGCCAGTCCACGCTGGGGGGTCCTGGTCTCTCCGTCACCCTCGGGCTGGTCCTCCTGCCAGCTTCCACGATACGCTGGAACCCCCCAGACCCTAACACGTGAGGCAGGGCTGGAAGGGCTGTGTGTGGCACGGCCCCGTGTCCTCCGCCGGGCCCTGGGACAAGCTGGGCCCCAACCGACTGTCCGTGCCCAGGCCAGGCCTCCTGGCAGGGCGGGCCGCCCCGGCCTAGCACCATGGAGACCACAGCGCCTTGCTCCCGGAGCCCTACTTGGGGCCCGCAGCTGCCCCCGGTTCGGGCCGGCCGGCCATGGCGCGGCCCCAGCAGCCGGCCGCCACGCTCATGCTACGTTGTCCCCGCTGCTCACTGTCCGCCTGGCTCTGCGTCCGCTCGTGCCGGTGGCCGGGCCCGCTGGGCTGGGCCGAGATGGTGCGGAGCAGGTGGTTCCGGGAGCGCAGGAAGTCGCCCTGGCCGGGCAGGCCGAAGCTGCCCTTGCGCAGCGCCATGCGGGTGGCCGCGTTGCGGGCCGGCCGCGCCCGGTGGTTGTACTTGAGCTGGGCCAGGTGGGCCGCGTAGCCGTCGGTGATGAACTGCGGGGGCGGGAGGGCAACGCGGAGCCTGGCTGTCAGGGGGCGGGGCGGGGCTCCCGGGGCTGCCCGCCCACCCGCGCGGCCGCCACGACGCGTCCGCTCACCTGGCACTGCTGCTGCAGCTTCTTGGTGGGCCGGCCCACGATGTAGATCTGCATGGGGGACAGGCTGATGGAGCTGTAGACCGCCACGTCCTTGGTGGAGCCGTAGGCCGCGTGCACGCGCAGGTGCAGCTGTGGGCAAGACGGGCGTGGGCGTGGGCGTGGGCGCGGGCTCGGCCCTGCCGCCCGTCCCCACCCCACTCCCTTCTAGCCGGGACCCACCTCAGAGATGAGCAGCTTCAGGAAGTTGGCCTTGTGCCTCAGCGGGTCGTGCACCAGGCCGTCACAGAAGGACACCACGCCGTGAGGGAAGTTGTGCTGGGCCAGCCATGCCACCACCCGCTGCTTCTGCATGTCAGGCCGGCCCGTCACATAGATGATGAGGTAGCCCAGGTCCTGCCAGTGCCTGGGGGTGAGGGGCAGGCCTGGGTGTCCCACGGACGCACTGTCCTCCCTCCTGGGCCGCCCAGCCAGTCCCCACGGGGGCCACTCAAGAGCGCCTCTCGGGTCAGGGGCCGACAACAGCAGCAGCAGCCGGACCGACAGCAGCGCGGTGCTCATGGCCCCCACCCCCGCCCCCTGCAGCAGGTGTAACTGGTCTTGTTAGAAGCGGCCCCGCTCCCCAGGTAAGGGAACTGAGGCATCAACAGCAAGAGGTTACAGCTGGGAAGTGTGACCCAGCTGCGGGGTCCCTGCCCCATGTCCCCGCGCTGGCACCCAGGGCCCTCCGCCGCCTGGCTGTGGAGCTGCCCGCCTCCGAGCCCACCCGCTGCTGCTCGGAGCGCTCACCGCACCACGTCCACGGCCCCGGCCCGCACTTTGGGGTCGCTGCCCATGATGGACACGCTGGCGGCGAAGGAGCCGTCGATGCTGAAGACCACGAACTCCGTGCCCTTGGGCAGCACGGTGATGTAGCTGTCGGCAAACGTGTGGTCTCCCCTGGGAGGGGGCAGCTCATCAGAACCCACCAGGGCTCCTTCCTCCCGCCCCAGATGAGGCTGACCCGGCCGGCTCACTCCTTGGAGCTCATACCTGACCACCATCTTGACGGGGTAGACACCCACGCCCAGGCGGTGGGTCTCGGGGATGGTGTAGGAGACGCGCCCGCTGCTGTTGGTCACCAGCGTGTCCAGGTACAGCCACTCACCCGAGGGCGGCTGCATCATGATGTGCACATCCACCTGGAGCCGGGAGGGCTGGTCACGGCTGGGCCGCGCCCTTGGCCTCCCCACCCCCACTTCCCACCCCCCAGCCAGAGGGAGGCGAGGTGGGGGGGCCCCCGTGGGCTCCCTGTGTCTTCACCTTCTCCCCGGTCAGGGTGACCATGTCCAGGGGCCCATACATGAACCGGCCTGTCAGGACCTGCGGGCCATCCTCGTTGGCAACCGCGTCATTGATCCGGTGATTGGCCGTCACGTTCTGGGGGGAGGAGGAGCAAAGCTGGGTCAGGGCTGGGGATGGAGGGGCGGCTGGGGCCTCCTGGGCTCAGCTCAAGCTTCCCACGGGCCTGGGGTGTGAGTACGGGTGCAAAGCCCGATGACCCAGCTCAGCCACTGAGCTTCGTGGCCTTGGCGCTGGTCCCCGTCTGTGAATGGGGTAACAGCTCCAGCCCCAAACTGTGAGGATTAAGTAAGACAGCACACTTCTCTGTGACTCAGTTTCCTCATCTGTAAAATGGGGTCTTCTCGCAAGGATTCAATAGGACGACAGCTGTGGGGCCTGGGCCCTCAGAGGACCCCTCACCCGCAGCTTCACGTGGGTCCTCTTGCGCTGCCACTTCTCTCTCGGCTTTGACGGGGTGAACACCGAGACCTCCTTGCCGTCCAGTTCCAAGATGCTGGAGTTGTCGTGCCTCATGACCTGGGAGGGGACACAGAGGGAGGCCATGGAGCAGGCTCAAGCCTGGGGCTTCCTGTTCTAGAGGGGAGAGGCCAGCGGCCCTAGGGCCCATGCTACCCATGGGAGGCTTGGGCGGGGGGCACTATTTAACCCCACTGCAGTCTGCTCTCTGGCCCGTGAATGTGCACGTTCCTTCACCCCATCTCAACATCCCCACGGCTTCCTCCATCCTGCTGGCTGTGGCGTCTGCTGGGGCCAGAAAGTGGGGCTCCCCACCATCCTCATCTATGAAATGGGGCCACCTCAGCAGCGGTGTCAGTCGGGCCTCCTGAGAGGTGCAGGTGTGCCCGGCAGGGGGACCCTGGGTACCTGTCTCAGCAGGAAGGAGACCACATCCGTGGACTCCCAGTAGCTGGCGTGGAACAGGTGGGGCAGGGCCGCGGTGGGGAAGGCCGTCAGGGCGTCGGGGCAGTACAGGGCGAAGTCGATCCGCTTCTGACCCCACCACTTCGCCGCAACTGCCAGGAGGAGGGGCTGTGACGGGGCTGGGCCCCAGGGGCTCACCTGGCCCCTCAGGCCGGGCTCAGCCCAAAGGCAAGACCCCCTCACCAGAGACAAGGGCTGCAACCAAAGCAAGTCTCCTTCCCCCAGACTTGGCGACAGGAGCAGCAAGCAGCCAGGGCGCCCAGGAGGGGGAGGTGGGAGACCGCGGCTCAGCCGGGAGGATGTGGCGTTACAGGGCGAGGGGGCAAGCCCAGTCCCGAGGCAGGACTCCCCGTCCCTGGTCCTGTCGACCCCCTGCCTTGGGCCTTATCACTGCCCTCTCCAGGCTTCTCCTGGACGCCCTGTCTGCCCCCGCAGGCCTCAAGGCTGTGAAAGGCTTTGCAGAGATGGAGTCACGATTCCTGGGCCCCAAGGCAAGGCCCGCTGTCCTCAGCACCCGGCAGGCAGGGTGTGAAGTGAGGGCCTCCAGTCTATGGAGCCTGTGCGTGAAGCCGGCTCCCTCTCCGGGCTGGGGGACCGCCCCAGGTTTGCAAAAGCCTCCCCGGTGGCTGCACGCGGGAGGTGCACCTGGTTAGGCTCGGGGTGGCCCTGCTCTCCGCCTGCAGCCTGCCTGACGGGCAACCCCCAGTCCTCACCCGGCCTCCATCTAGCTGCCCCCGCCCGCCCCCCGCTGCTCCTGCTTCCTGCCTGGAAGTCTGGGTGCTCCCAGACCAAGCTGCCAGCTCCCCGCTAGGCCTCAGCGGGGCCCGGGGGTGAGGCGTGCCTGGAAACAGAGCGTGACCCCTGTTAGAGGAGGCGGACGTGTGTGCACGGAGGGCCCGTGACGGCCGGGACCTTCTCTGATGTCCACGTCGGGGAGGTGGGGGCCCTCCGCAGGCTGGG
Source organism: Hyperoodon ampullatus (assembly GCF_949752795.1). Taxonomy (NCBI): domain Eukaryota; kingdom Metazoa; phylum Chordata; class Mammalia; order Artiodactyla; family Ziphiidae; genus Hyperoodon; species Hyperoodon ampullatus. The sequence continues at coordinate 7,409,941 of NC_136926.1, read as the reverse complement.
GCTCGCCTGCTGGCCCGGGGCGGTGGGCGGTAGCAGCGGAGGGCAAGCAGGGACGGGCACCTGATGCTGGGGCTGGGGCTGAGCAGCGCACAGGCTCAGCCCTGCTGGGGCCACCACTGCCCCCGCGGGCCAGGAGGACACCCACGCCGGCCTTAGCCCCAGAGCTCTGCTCTGACAGGCAGCCTGGGAGCCAGTCACGTGGCAGGGGGCCGCTGGCCCCGGAGGAGTGGGGGCGGGGGTGACCCGGGCTCCGCTTCCAGCTGCTGAGAAGCTTCTGAGATGGGCAGGAGCGAAGGAGGCCGTGGGTGACCCTGCCCCCTGGGGCGGCAGGAGGGGCTGGCACAGGAGACCTCGCCTCCCTGGCTCCCCTCGGCCACGGCCGCAGCTTCTCCAGGAATGGGCCCCCCAGCTTTCTCCTTCTAGGAGCACCTGCCCCCCTGGGGCTAGGACCCCTCCTCCCAGACCCCCCCCGCCAGCTGAGACAGCACCACCCATCTCCCACCACCTGCACCTGCCCCCCGATGCCCTGCCCCAGGGCCACCCCTTTCAATGTTCCTTCCTTCCAGACTCCTCTATGGACACGGGGGCTGGATCACTCTTCGCTGCGGGGCCGTCCTGGGCACCGTACGGTGTTGAGCAGCACACCTGGTCTCCACCCACCGGATGCCAGTGGCGCCCACCCCAGTTGCCTCCAGACGCTGCAAACTGTCCTCTGGGGGACGGGCACAGTGGCCGCCGTTGAGACTGGCTGCGACAGGGCACAGCCCCCTTGCTGTGATGGGGAGGGCAGGCCCGGCACTGCTGCACTCACTCTGGGCAATGCTGGACGCCGTGTAGCTCTCAGCCATGCCCGACACCTGGCTGGCGATGCTGATCTCGCTGGCCCGGCGGAAACCTCGGGCGGTGGGGGCTGTGCCGGGCGAGGAGGGGGCCGCGTGCTCTTGGAAGACCGCGTTGTGGGCCTGGAGTGCGTCTGCTGCAGGCGGACAGGGACCAGAGGCCGCGGGTAAGGAGGCCTCGCCCAGCCCGGCCCTCCAGCCCCCGAGCAGTGGTGGGGGGCGTCCAGCATGTGCCGGGGCTGGGGCGGCTGGAGCGGCCACTGTGCCAGGCAAGGCCGACACGTCCAGCTGCAGAGGAGCAGGGGCATCTGAGCACAGCTGGCAGAGAGGGTGGGCCCAAGCGTGCCAGGGCCTGCCTGCTCAGGGCCCAGAGCTGAGGCAGAGAGAAGGCAGCGCTGGGGCTGGGGTGGACAGACGGACCAATACAGACACAGTGGGCAGGGAGGCCAGGCGGCCGGGCTCATGCCCCATGCCGGCCACCCTTCCAGTTGAGCCTTCTTGGCCTCTGGGGCTCGGCCTGGCTTGGCCTGACCCACAGCCCGCGGCAGCTGGGTTTGGGGGCGCTAACAACAGGGGCCTGGGGCAGCTTCCCAGGGCTGCCCAGCGCTGAGGACTGAGAATGAGGCAACACCCCGGCACATCCCTCACACATGGGTCACGTCGAGCCAGCCCCGAATGGGCATCTGGGGACACAGGCAGGTGCTGAGGGCTTGAGCCAGGCTCACCTGGGTCCAGCCTGAGAACGGGGCTCGGCTACAGGACCCACATCTAGACGGGGCGCAGGAGATGCCTGGACCTCCTCAGGGAGAGGGAGTGGGGCCCTGAGAATCCAACCCCTCGCCAGGACCGAAGTCTTCTCCTGGGGGTTAGGTGGGTCCCAGCGGGCTCGAGGCCTCACCCCAACTCCTGCTGCTAGCCTCACAGACGGGGGAGAGGACCCTCAGACTGACCCCTGTGCTGGGTGACCCTGAGACAGCTGCCCCCCTCTCTGGGCTCCTGCGCCTCCTCTGCTTGGGGTCCCCTCCCTGCTCAGCCCAGTGTCCAGAGAGGGGGCACCAGGTCTGCTCCCGGGGCCTGTCCTGCCCGGTCTCTGCTCCTTGCCACCACAGTTCCACAAATTCCGGGTGGCCAAGGAGGGCACGGGGGTCCCTGAGGACCAGCGGTCAGCCGGTGAAGCAGACGCCACCACGAGCAAGGGGGTTACGCACACTAGCAGAGCTCGGGCTGGGGTGGGGCCCGTCTTGCCAGGTGAGTGCGGGAACGGGGATACTGGTCTCCAGGAAGCCATCCCTGTGAGGGAGGGGGACCAGGGGGCCGCCCTCCAGGACCAGCTGGGGGTTTCTCTGCACGGTCTGGACTGGAGGCATATGGGGAGAGAAGAGGGGACCCAAGAACAGACACTTGTGTGCACGTGACACAGACACGCGCTGCTCAAGAGCCAGGACATGACAGGACTGGGACACTGGGGCAGGTGGGACGGGCCGTTCCCGGGGGGCGAGAGTGGGCCACGGGCAGCCCTCTCTCATGCTCCTGCACCCCAGCTTCAGGCTAGGTGACCTGGAGGCTCCGGAGCTGCCTGCCATGGGGGTCCCTTCACAGGGCAGGACAATGCCCGGGACTCAGCCAGGGGCCCTCAGGTCCTCAGCTCTGCCTTGGCGGGGCGGTGGGGCGGGGAGCAAGCTCCCTAGCTCTGTGTGTGTGTGGGGGGTGGGGGAGGTCCTGGCCTGTGAGGCTGTCTCCCTCCTACCTCCCTGGGGTGGGTGGGGCTAATGCACCCGCACCTACACCAGGTGTCCCGCTTCCAAGGTGTTCAGTGCAGGCTGCCCCTCCCCGCACGGCAGGGCCAGCCCCGGCCTGGGGCACCCAAGGAGAGGGGACAAGTCCCACCCTCCCCCAGGGCCGGGGGCCCATGGGGCTCTCACCCAGCAGCGTCGAGCAGCCGTCCCCCAGCGGGTAGCGCTGGTAGCGGGGGATGCTGAGAGGCGGCAGGGCGTGGAATCGCCGCTCCAGCAGCGGCTCCAGGCGCGACGCCGACGGGTCGGCGGGGTGGAAGAGGTTGTAGACTTGCTGGCAGGCTGGCCGCAGCTGGAAAACTGGGGGGCGGAGGGCGGGGGGAGTCGCAGAGCCTGGAGCTAGCTCCGCCCTCAGGAGGCGGGGCCTAGAGCAGGCTGGGATTGGGTGCAGTGCGACGGCACGGGGTTGGGGATACAGAGAAACCCGAAAGTGTGTCTCTATCAACTTTGGGATTCTGTTTGGGCCACTGTCCCTTTATTAACCAAATTTGTTTTAATTGAAAAAGTTATAATGACGGTAGTTAAAAAATTTCTGTTTAAGTGCAGAAATATATATGATAAAAGACATATAACGGAGGGTTCCCTTTCTCCCCAGAGACCCGGGGCTGGCGCCCCACCTGCAACTTTTGGGAGCCTCACGCGCATGCGCGGCCCAAGCCGGGTGGAGCCATCCTCCGCTATTAGAAATGTCTCTAGGCTGTGCGATGGGGCTGTGCTTTCGAACATCTCAGAGTTGATGGGAAGGTCACGTGAATGTCATTATAAACTACGTTATAAACTATCAGTAACATATATCTCACTTTAAAAAATACATACAAATAGGAACATAATCTATGCTTTTTGAACATAATCTATGCTTTTTTCTCATCTAACACAATAAATGGGAGTCTTTCGTATCAGCACTCTAGTTCCGCCCCATTCTTTTTAACTGCGGCGGGGTATTCCATTGTATGGCTGTGCCGCAATTGATTTAACCAGCTCGCATCCCGTTTAGGTTGGTTCTGGTTTTTCACCACTACAGATGACGTTGCCCTAACATCAGTGTCTCTGAGTCTGAGCACTCATACCGAAGCCACTGTTTACTTGCTCTTGGGCAAGTGTCTACGCCTGCCTCTCTGAGCCTCAGTTTCCCGCTGGGGCCCCTGCAGAGCTCCTGTAGGATGGCAGGTCTCCCTGGACCGCGCTCGTTGATCCCGGGGTCACTGGGCAGGGACTGCTGCTCTGACGGCTGCTTAGCCCACAGGTTCCGTCTCCCTGTGTGTGTAGCCATGAGGAGGAACCTGGAGCAGCGTGGCTGTGGTCCCTCTGGGGCTGGGAGGCCACCCGATCGAGGAGACTTTGGGGGTGCCTGGCTTCACATCTCTTCCTTATGGGAAGACCTTGGGCCTGGGAGACTGGGTCTGGCCCCATCTGATCCTGGGGCAGCCCCTTCCATCTCTGGACCTCAGCTCCCAGAGGTGCCTTGGAGACTAAACGAAACAGCATGCTGGGAAATGGGGCCAGGGACTGAGCTGCTGAAGCTGGAGCAAAGGAGAGCAATGGGCCCTTGGTGGGGGGTGCAGAAAAGAGGAGGAAGGGGTCTGGGATGTGGCCATGGCCTCATGACAGGGGTCCACTGAGACCCTCTGCCCAGCTCATGCCCGCCCCCCGCCCCCCCCACCCCGCCTCACTCCTCGCCTGCAGGGACTCTCACCATCCAGGGAGGGGATGACGGTCTTCCTCAAGGCCAGGACCAGCCCCAGCGGGCACCCGAAGAGGAAGAGGTCAGCGATCTCAAAGTCGAACTTGCCCACGGCCCCTGCGCCGTCCAGCATGGTGGAGCTGCTTGAGCGGCGGGAGCTGGGCTCATTCCTCAGCACGCTGGCGTGGAGGCTGCAGATGCGGGGGGACGACTCAGGTCACACCATGGCCCTTCTCGGGGCTGGCCTGTCCTTAGCCTCCTGAAAGAGGCTCCTCAGGGGTGATCAGGCCCAAACGAGGCTTGGCCCCTGTGTGGTCCTGTGAGTGCAGCTGTCCAGCACCTGCTGGGACACCTCCAGTGACAGCAGGTCCCAACCTCTCTAGGGAGCCCCCTGCCTTTGGGACAGCCCTGACCGGGATCACGCCGCCCCTGGTCAGTTCTGCTGCCTGATTCTGCCATCCCCACACTTCTAGCCCTGGTCAATCTGTTCCGACTCAAGAGGACCCAAGGCATGTACAAGACCACAGCCGTACCCAACAAGCACCTTCTCCTGGCTGAAGAGCCGTGGCCCAGTCTGGGAATCCCAGGACAAGGCCCGGGGGACCTCCAGCACCCTCATGTTGGCCATCGGCACGATCTGATCCATGTCCTCACTTCTGAGCCGTCCCTCTGTCTTAGAGTCCCCGTCCTCACCTGGCGGTGGGCCTCACTACCCACCTGGACAGGAAGGCCTGGTGCTGCTGGATGGTGTCCAGCTCGTAGGTGGACGAGTCACTCCTCTTGCGGGGCAGCTGCTGTTTGGGGTCCTCAGCGCCGTTGCTTCGGAGGATGTCGATGTTGCTGCGGCTCAGGTGCCGGCTGCTCTCCAGGTTGCCGCCATGTGCCGCATTGACCGTCGTGCCCGGGGACAGCAGGTCAGTGTCCTGGAACGGCCCCATGCAGGCTCACTGCCCAGTGGCCACCGGCCTGGCCCCCTCTTCAGTGTCCTGGAAGCTGTGTCTGCCCTCCTGACTCCAGGCCCACTGGCCACTGCTCAGCAGCCTCTCACCCAAGCCAGGGAGGGAAAAGCCCTGTCCCTCTGTGCCCCACGGTCCCCCCCAGCCTTCACTCCGGGCCTGGCCTGCCCATGTGGGCCTTGCTGATCTCCCACTGATCCCACTGCCTCGCCCGGCCTGCCAGGCCATTTGCTACTCTGCAGCAGAGAGACCTTGGGTCCTCTCTCCTACTAGGAAGCTCAGAGGATCCACCCCCCAGGACCAGAGCCTGCTCCCCAGGGTGCAGACCCTGCTTCACCGCCCGCTGAAGCCGCCGTGCTCCTAGGTTGAGCCGCGGCGCAGCTGTTCACCTGTCCCACGCGTCCACACCCTGCCTTTGGGCACCTGCATTAGCAACCTCTGCCCTTCCCTTTTTCTGCAGGCCTCCGGGATGTTTGGAGCCAGAGGGTGACAGTCCTCAACCTGGAGGTCCCCTGCTCCGGGGGCTGGGGGAAGCTAGTACCTGCACACTGGCCACACTGCCCCGGCGGCTGCTGCTCTGACTCTCAGACACCGTCTGGTTGCTGCAGCATAAGGCATCGAACGCCAGGATGCCCCCGACGCAGTCCCCGATCAGGCAGACCTGGAGGGGGAGAGGCTCAGGGCCCTGAGAGCCCACCCTGCTTGCTGGAGGGCTGGCTGGGGAGAGCCAGCCCTGGCCTGGAGGACCAGGCCAGCCCACCCTGCAGAGTTTCTGTCTTCCCTTCCCTCACCCCACAACTCACCTGCCCGTTGAAAGTCACGCCCTCCTGGGACTTGATGAAGTCCCCGTAGGCGAGGTTGGCCCGCTGAATCACCGTGGCAACGGCCTCCTGGTAGTGGGGCGAAGAGGTTGCCAGCAGGGGCAGGGCGGCCAAGGGGATGTGGTCCTGGCTGCTGGACAGACAGCCTTCGTCGTGGCTGTAGGGGCTGAGGCTGGGGGCGGGAGACCGGTCAGGAGAGAGCAGGTGGCCTCAGCTCAGCCCAGTGGGCCCCTCTTCTCTGACCCGAGCATCAGAGCAGGAGCTGCCTGACACCCTGAGAGCCTCAGCCCTGACTTGGCAAACCTCGTGGGGATGCTTCCAGGCCAGGCGTGGGCAACAGGGCCGGGGAGTAAGGCCAGTATGTCAGAGGCAGGTCAGCATCCCCACATTACAGATGTAGAAACTGAGGCTCAGCTCTGGGCCCCCGCCCCTCCAGGACTCTAGGCTCAGCCATCTGTGTAGGTTTTGCCGCCTCCCGGCAGAATAGGCTAGACGGCGGGTTTGGATGTCGGCACTGTGGTCCCAGTACTGCGGCTGGGTGGGGGGGTTCTCCTGACCCTCAGGGCCAGGGGAGGGGCAGGGCCAGCGAGCCTGGGCACTCACTCGGAGACGAGGGCGAAGGCAGCGGAGCAGATGGGCGGGCAGGGCACCAGGCGGATGGCCAGGTGGCCCAGGGCGCTGGGGTAGTGCACGCGCATGACGGTGTCGAACACGGTGGCGATGGTGTTGGTGTCGCCCTGCTTGGAGCCGGGGTCCCCGGCGCCCGTGTCCAGGATGGTGCCTCCGTGCAGCAGCAGCAGCAGCACGTGGATCTTGGAGGGCGGCACGGCCAGCGGCGGGCTGACCTCGTCCTGTGCGGGTGGGGGTGGGGGGGTGGGGGGTGAACTCCCTGGGGACTCGGCTCCTGGCCGGAGCTTCTGTCCTGCTGGGGGGACGCGTGTGGCGGCCCAGTCACTCCCTCTGAGACCCCGTCTCAGTCCCTCTCCTCCAGGGCCTGGGGCCCCTCCCCCGGGAGGCCCAGCTGCTTCTTCCCCGCCCCTCTGTGTTCAGCGCTGCTCCCTGCTGGCCTCACGGGGCACAGAGGACACGGAGGGAGGGTCTCTTCCTTCCGAAGCATGACTCCACCTCCCACCTGCGGGCCCAGGCAGGGGCTTCTGGGCTTCCAGCCTTGGGGGGCAGGCAGAGGCGCAGCCCCGTGCGGGCCTTTGGGGCCTGCCTGCCCTCCGTGTGTCTGCGTCCAGACGTCGGTCTGTCACAGGCTCTCTCTCTTTTTTTTATAAGTTTATCTTATTTTATTTATTTATTTTTGGCTGCGCTGGGTCTTCGGTGCTGTGCGCAGGCTTTTCTCTGGTTGCCGCAAGCGGGGGCCACGCACGCACGCTTCGTTGCTCCACGGCATGTGGGATCTTCCCTGACCGGGGCTCGAACCCGTGTCCCCTGCATTGGCAGGCGGATTCTTAACCACTGCGCCACCAGGGAAGCCCTCACAGGCTCTCTTAAGAGGGGCTGGGGGGGGACTTCCCTGGCGGTCCAGTGGTTGAGAATCCGCCTTCCAATGCAGGGGATGCAGGCTCGATCCCTGGTTGGGGAACTAAGATCCCACATGCTGCGGGGCAACTAAGCCCGCGCCACAACTAGAGAGAAGCCTGTGCACCGCACCGAAGACCCAATGCAGCCAAAAAACAAAAAACAAACCAAAACAAAAAAATTCTGAGGCAAGCAATTAAAGGAAAAAGAAAAGAAAAAGAGGGGCGGCGGAGGTCAGGGATTCGGATTCAGCTTGGCCGCTCAGCCAGCAGCTCTGAGCTCTCCCTCCATTTACATGGGCCCTCCCCCGCTGCCCCAGGCCCATGGCCCCCAGGCCCTGCCATTCCCAGACTCTAAGACCAAGGTCCTCAAGAGCAGAGGGCAGAACCCCAGCATCTTAGAGTGGGGAGGGCCACGCAGGTGTGTCTATCTGGACCCCCCTCATCTGTGAGGAGTCATGCCCCCACTTCTTGCTGGTCAGAAGTCCAAGTGAGACTTGCACACATCCACCATGGGAATGGAACTGGTCTATCTAGAGACAAGGTGGCCCAGAGAGGACAAGGGGACTTGTCTAGTATCACACAGCGCGTCAGTACCAAGCTGGACCGGAACCCAGAGCTCCTGCCACCAGCTCAGTGCTCTTCGGCTAGCTACCCTAGGCTGTAGCCCCATCCCCAGGGGCCTCTCCCCATCCCTGGCTTCTGGTGTGGGAGGTACTTGCTGAGTACTTGCCTTGCCCATATTATGTCAGGGGCTGAGGGGGGCGGGGAAGGGAGCTGAAGAGAGGGGCCTGTCCCTAAGGAACTCAGGAGCAGAACAAGGGGCTGAAGCCATCTGGAGGGTCCATGGGGGGTCAGCTGGCCCTGAACTGGGCCACCGGATGGCAGGAGGTGGGGCAGCAGCAGGACCCGAGTGTCAATACAGAGCCCAAGAGCGGGCTGAGCAGTGTGGGCACTGAACCCGGGGACTGGCGAGGCCACCGGCAACGGGTCGGGCTGGGCTGGGAGCCTCTGAGCAGCAGAGGGCTTTGGGCGGGAGGAAGGCTGGTGGGTGGTACCGGGCCTGGGGTGGAGGCAAGGCTGGGCTGCCTCAGTCCCCAAGAGGGGGCTGGTCATCGGCCGGTCGTGGGCCACAGGACCTGGGCAGGAATGAACTCACGGCCCAAGGCAGGGTGTGGTCACTGGCTGCCCAGACCACAGGCCAGGACAGAAGCACCGGATGGTCCCAAAGACTGATCAACACAGCCAGGCGAGAGGCTCACGGAAGGCACGTCTTACAGCACCCTCCCTGTCACCCAGACATGGCCGCTAGTCACCTGGGACGGGCAGGGCTGGGCGGTGCGGGGCTGAGAGAATCCTGCCTGAGCCTGGATGCTGGGACCCAGTGCTGGAGGCTGGGGACTCTTCAGGGACCCAGGAGGCCGGTCCGAGACACAGCTTTCCTCCCATTCAAACTGCTTTCTACAGGGGCACACCCTGCCTGAGACTCGAACCCCAGTGGGAACAGAGCCATTGGGAGGCGGGGCCTGGGAGGCAGCTCTGGAGAGCCAGGGGTCCCTAGCAGTGACTAGGTAAAGCCGTCCTCCTTCCTCGAGGCTGGGAGAAGAGGCCCTGGTTTGGGGACCGTTGCCAGCAAAGGGATCTGACTCTGGATGGCGGTGTCCCAGAACCAGTGCTGGGTCCAAATGCACATCCCCAGGAAGATCCAGAGCCCGAGGCCCCTTCTGCCCGTCCTGGGGGGCCGTCAGTGCTGTGTGCGCCGAAGGCAAGGGGCGGCTCCGTTTGCTTTATCGCCATTAACTGGCAATTGGGAATCAACTCCCCTCGTCCCAGTTACCCTGCTAGAAAAGCCCGCTTCGACCTCAGACCTCAAAGAGAACCCCAAGAGGAGGAGGGCGGTGCGGATGCACCCCCTCCCCGGTCCAAACTCCCCATGGGTCCTGAGTCCCCAGAGGTGCCGTCTCCACCTTGGGCAGCTAGAGGCCAGAGCGGTGAGGTGACCGCAGCGTGTGATAGCCCCACTCTGCCCCGGCTCCTGCCCCAGTGCAAACAGCTCTGACCGCCCACAGCTGGAGGAGGAGAAGGGGCGTGAGCTCTGTGCAAAGGACCCCCGAAGCGGACACAAGCGCTCTACCAAGACAGCTTTGCTGGACACTGAGAGCTCTTCCCACCCCCGGCGGGGCGGCCACAGCCGCCACATCACTTCTGCCTACGTGACTTTCGCTTCCTCCCCGTCTATCTTTTTTCCTTCAGGGACTTCAGACAAGCTGAGCACAGGTGAAGATCTTAGTTTTGATCTGGAATTTACAAGTTTCTCATTTTGCTTTCCAAGGGTGGAGCGGGGTCAAGGCCTTCCTCGGGGGAGCTGTCTGCAGTCCCTACCGGTTCTCAGGGGCATCAGAGGGGGTGGGCCCCAGGTCTCCCTCCAGTGGCGCCCAGGCCAGTGTGGACCTGATGCCGTAGGAGCCAAGTTCTGCCTCCATGGTCTCCCCCGCGGGTCCTTTATGCCCTGCCCCCCCCGCAGCCCTGGCCCTCTCCACCTCGGCACCCACCTCGATGATATGCAGCTGCTCCACACTGGAGGCCACCCTGAACTCGGGGGCGCTCTGGCGGTACAGACCGTCTGCAACACAGAAGCGGTGGGTGGGTGTGAGCAAAGGGGCAGGCCCAGCGGACAGAGGCTGGGACCGTGACAAGCAGGGCCCGAGGTGTCCCCCCAACCCTCCTGGGTGCTTGGGTGCTCCTCCTTAGGAGGCTGTACCCTGCAGCCCCCCAGCTGGTTACCCTGTGTGTCCTCAGGCTCAGGGCTTTCGATTTTGTCCATGAGGTCGTTGGAGCTCCACTTGGTGATGTCCTTGGGGAACATTTCCTCTGAATCGGACAGGTCCTCTGGGGAGGAGAGAGAGGGGCTTCAGCACCCTGATCAAGGGCAGGGAGTCGGCGGGGGGGCGCTGGGAGGCCTAAGAGTGGCCGCTCTGGGGGCTCCCATGCTTCTCTGGCCCGTGTGGCCCTCCCCACCTGGTTCTATGCTCTCCCTTCCTTAACAGGATGGACACAGGGCCACATACTCCCGGGGCTTCTGCCTGATGTTTTTCAAAAAATTGTGGTAATTTTCACTTAACATAAAATGCACCATTTTAACCATTTTCAAGTAGCATTTAGTCCATTCACAATGGTGTGAAACCATGAGCTCTATCTGGTTCCAGAACTTCTCCATCTCCCCCGATGGAAACCTGTCCCCATTAGCAGTCATGCCTCATCCCCCGCCTCTCCCAGACCCTGGCAACCACCGGTGGACTTTCTGTCCTTCTGCATTTGCCTGTTCGGGGCATTTCCCATACATGGAATCATACAGTATGTGGTCTTTTGTGTTTGGCTTCTTCTACTTCCCATGGTGTTTCTAAGCTTCAACCATGTGTCAGTGCCTCATCCCTTTTCATGCTCGAGTCATATTCCATCGTATGGATGGACCACGTCTTGTTTCTCCATGATGTTCCTGACTGTTTTCAATGTCCACAAAACAACAGCTTAGTGAGAAGTGCTGCTAGGAACAGTTCCATCCATGACTCTTTTTTTTTCTGCTTTTCTGAGAACTTTCACCCATGACTGCTGGGTAGGAAGCAGCTGTCTGCGCTCTGGCATGGCTGGTCCCTCCTCTGTGGGTCACTGGGACAGTTTCCCCAGGACACTGCGGCTCTGGCATCTCCTGCTCTGCTGTCTCTTCTCTTTTCCAGCTTTTTCTAAAGTTTCTACATTAGATGTGTCTTTTCCTCATATCAGGGACACAGAGCCAGGAGGGGCTCAGCCTCTTGGCCTGGCTGGAGGGGAGTGGGAGTATGGGATGCCCCAAACACCCTCTCTACCCTCAGGGAGGCCCCAGGTGCAGAGGCTGGCTCAGGAACCACCTGCCTCCTGTTCCAGGTCCCCACCCCAGGGCCACATCTGCCTCTGCCCTGCTGTGTGCCTGTGGGCAAGTCCCTGTCCCTTTCTGAGTGTGTCCTGCCTTATAAACTGCAAACCTGTCTCCCTGTACCTGCCTGCCGGCCCCTCTTACTTCCTCAAGAGGAAAGGCAAAGGTACGAAGCAAGGATGTTTGGTATGTGCATCTTCCCAGCACAGGTGGGTGATTTATCCGGCTGTTTGCTTGCTGTGCTTATTCTGGGATTCGCGGGAAAATGGGCACTTCATGTATTTTCTACTTGTTTGTATTTTCTAAGGTTTCTACATTAGATGTGTGTTAATTTAATCATGAAAGGACAGTAATTACAAAAATTAGAAGATTAGAAGAAGTTATGCTTTTGTAAAGCTTCTTAGGGAATTATTATTATTATTATTATTATTATTATTTTGTCCACGCCGCGTGGCTTGCGGGATCTTAGTTCCCTGACCAGGGATTGAACCCGGGCCACGGCAGAGAAAGCACCGAGTCCTAGTCCCTGGACCGCCAGGGAATTCCCTTCGGGAATAAATTCACATACGGAAAAAAGTCACCGTCTGATTGTAACTCCATTTTGGGGGGGTTCGAGAGAACAGTCCCCACCTGCCAGACCCCGTGCACATTCTGATACCAGGTTAAGGTGAGTGTGAGACCCCAGACTCCCGGTGACTTCAGCTCACCCTGCCCCTGCCCCCCGTGCTGCTGTTCACCCAGAACTTTTCACAGGTAACCCCCACCTTGGCTTGCAGGCCCTGCAGCTCTCTCAGACCCCTCCCCTCCCCCTCCTGGGAAGGCCCGTGTGCTCCAGGGTGCCCGCCTACCGTGAGCATCAAAGAACTCCTCATCCGAGCTTTCATCAGAGTCCCGGGCAATACTCTGCATCCTCCATTCCGAGATGCTGTGGCGGGAAGGACTCGCTGGAAGGCAAAACCCCAGACTGACCGACCGCCCAGCAGCACTGGGCTAAGCGGGCGGAGGCAGGCAGGTGCGATGATGCTGGGCCAGGAGGGCTCAGAAGGGGATGCAGTGGAGAAATGAGGGCGGGGCGGCTCGGACGCATCTCCCAGCCCACCTGGCACGATGCAGTCCTGTCCCGGGAGGACGTGGATGGGGGAGGGTATCAGGTATGAGGCCAGGACGTGCAGTCACCCAGGCTTGGGTCCACTCCTGTGCCCTTGACCTCATCTGCTCGGGAGCGAGGCCCCCTCCCTTTTTTTTTTTGCCGCACCACTGCGTGGCATGCGGGGTCTTAGTTCCCCGACCAGGGGCTGAACCCGGGCCCTGGCAGTGGCCCGCCAGGGAACTTCCAGGAGCGAGCCCCTTCAACTCTGCCACGGCGGGGCCGACAGACAGGGATGCCCGGCAAGGGCGGGAAGTGAGATTAAAGGTATCGATGCATGTGTTTCCATGGATCCCTTCAGCACAGCACAAGCCTGGTGTGGGAAAAGCCGGATTTGTGGGAGGCAGGGGGGACTCCTGGCGTTTTGTACAAAATACCCTAAGTTTCCCCATAGCCACTGCACTTTCAAGTGAGTTCCAGAGAAAGGCCCTTCTGAGTATCTGAAGCCTTTCAGGGTCCTTTCGCCTGGCCGCTCCCTCAGGAGCAGAAGCCTCTCCCGGGTGTGCTGCCGCCTTGGAACCCTGGCTCAGAGCTGCAGCTGGCTGGGTCCCAGGAGGGGTTGGGAGTGGGGATCCCACGTGGCCAGCCTGCCTGTCTCAGCCGGGCTGTGTGGGTGAGTCTGGGGGAACCTGCCAGGGTTGGGGCAACGCCCTGGGCTTCACTCGGAGGCGGAGGCTACAAGGAGGTGACTAGTTCTGAGTCCCACAGGTGTGGCTCGCAGGTCCACCTTCAGAGTTCGAAGTCCCCGGCAGAGGCATCGGGCTGCCCTGGCAGGGGCAGTCGCCGGGGTGGACGAGTAGAGGGCAGGGACACCCGCGGGGACAGAGTGCGCTCACCTCCCCGCTTGGACGACCGGGACGACTTGGAGGACGTGGACCACTGCTTCTTCAGACCCCTGCCCACCAGGGGCTCCCCACCGCTGCTGCCGGGCTGGGGGGGCTCCCTGGGGGCCTGGGCCTGGGGGGCCTCGTCCTTGGCCAGCTCCGCGGCCCCCTCGTCGTCCTCGTTGAATTGGGCCATCTTGCGGGACAGCATGAGCTGCGCCTCCTTCTCCAGCTCCCGGATGTTTTCCATGTTCAGCCCGTACCACTCATCCTGCCAGCACCAGGCCTGCCGGTGGGCCCTCACCATCACCTTCCGCAGGCCTGGGGGCAGGGAGGGAGAGAGAGAGAGAGAGAGACACACGCCCGCGTTAGAGCCCCTCGGGGACTCCTAGGCTGGCTCACCCACTGCGTGGCTTCCAGCAAACCACTGCCCTCGTGCCCGTTTCCCCATGTGTAAATGAGGGGTCCGGCTCACAGGTGGCTTCACAAGCTCACACTGGCTCTGTAACTGGGGTACTGGGGCTTCCCAAGGTACTGTGTCTGCTCAGAAGCCATGCTGAGTTTTGCGGTGGAGGGGGGGGAATTCCTGCCTTGTGGGGAGCTGGAGAAGGACTTCCTGAGTGTTTCCTATCTCAGAGTCAAGGACACTTCTCTTGTCGAATTTCCCACGGGAAAGTCAACCTCAAGTTCAAAGCATGTTGGTCCTTTCTTTTTTAAACAGAATATATACACATACGATATAAAATAAGATATAAAATACAATAAAGTATGATATATAGGAATATATCATATATAGAAAATAAGATGGAAAATAAGATACTTTTAAGGTATAAAGAATAGAAGAACCACAGGGACAGGAAGCAGATGGGGGCCGCCTTGGGTGGGGATGAGAATGAGGGTGATTGTGAAAGACTCTGGGGGCATGGAATGTTCTAGAACTGTGTGCACTACTCTGCAAACACACTCAAGCTTACGGAACTCAAACTTCTCTTACAACAGATGCAAAATCAGGCCTCAATAGGCTGCTTAAAAAACATTAAGAAGAAATAAAGCATTTCCACCCCGCCCCGCCCCCCCCCCGCATCGAGGGAGTAGACATGACCAGTAACACGGACCCCACGGTCGCCCTCCCAGACGCGTCTTCCTCCTGCCCTGAAAGGGTCCATCCTGAATTTTGTGTTTATCACTTGCTTTTCTTTCTGTGTTTTTCTATACAATACGTTGGGTTGGCCTACATGTTGTTGACATTTACATGTATGTGTCATGCTGCAAGTATTTTTCTGCCACTTGCCTTTTCTGGGTGAGTTGCCGGTTTGTTGCTGTATGGTATTTATTTGTTTGAAATACCACATTTTATTTATTCTTTCTCCTGCCAGTGGGCCTTTGGCTCACTTTCATTGTTTGTCCCTTTTGCTTTTACAATCCTGCTGCTCTGAACATTCCGGAACGTGCATTTGAGTTTCTCCAGGGGGGCAAACCCAGAAGGGTCATCACTGAGTCTTCCTCCCGCTTTCCTAGAGAAAGCTGAGCGGCTTCCCAGGTGGTCCAGCCCTTCCTCGTTCCCAGGCTGGTCTCTGGCGACCCTTCCTCCGGGCTCACCTCCCGATTCCCACTTGCAGCCTCGCTCAGGCCACTCGGCCTCCCCAGCCGTCCTTTCTATATCCCTTCATTCTCAAAAGCCTGCCTGGGAGAAACTCCCTCTCACCCCTGCTCCTAGGAGGGTACCCCCAAGCCCTGGGCCGTGGCCTCAGGCACGCCACCCTCAGGGTCAGCCAGCACCCACACTGGACAGACCGTCTGATGAGATGTGACGCACAGACTAGGACGGCTGGGACGGGAGATCTGGGTTCAGACCCAGGGCTGGCCCTGGGCTTCCTCCACTGCAAATGGGGGTTGGAAGGGGTGACAGTGGCCACCCTGCAGGGCCATGGAGAGCTGATGTGACACCTGTGAAGTATACCATCAGTGCTGTGACTCTGCTCATGGCTACACAGTCACCCTTGCGCTTGGAGTGAGCAGGTGCCTGCCCAGGTGCCGCTCCTGGATCATGAGCCTTGGGGCTAAAACCAGGCCCTGGGCACTGACCTCTGCCCTGACTGGGGGGCAGGGAGGAGCCCGGGTCGGCACTAGCTCCTTCTAGAACCCCTGGGCATCTGCTGTCCCGTTTCCCGGGCACCAGCTCTGGGCCAGGCGGGAGTAGGTGTAGGACAGGAGGATGTCCAAGACGCTCTCCCCTGGGACTTCCAGCCCAAAGCGGGCGGCAGTGCCGGGGCAGGGCCTGGGGTCTGGCCTTGGGGTGCCGAGAGGTGCTGTGAGCAGCAGGGGGGCAGTCCCCTGGGGCTGCTCCCCCATGGTGGGTGGGCATCACATGTTACAAATACCAGCCAGTCCGGAGTGTCTGGGGCAGGCATACATTGCCTGTCGTCTGTAGGTGCTCGGCAAGTGTTTATATGGTCAAGGTAAACCAGGTGGGTGGCTGCATGTGGGCCTTGGGGGTCGCCTGTCCAGAGTAAGACAGAAACGTGGAGTCCCGGGCAGATGCAGAGAGAGAAGGCAGGCAGACAGGGGCACACAGACGGAGAGGCCGGGCGCGCTCACCCGTGTCGTGGATGAACCTCTCGATCTTGGACTGCATGCCCCAGTAGCGGAACTCCACCTTGCAGAGCTTGTAGGCGCACATTATGGGGAAGACCTGCTGCTTGTACTCCTCAATCCAGTTCTCGGACAGGGGCCCCCGCTGGGTCTTGGTCGAGTGGAACAGCTTGGGGTCCTCTTCCGTCTTATACTCGTTGGGGGGCACGGGGTCCTTGACGATGTCGATGAAATCTACGGGGAGACCCCGTGAGTGACAACGTCTGCCCCAACCTCCACCCCACCCCTCCCCATCCAGTCTCCTCGCCATGTCCCTGCCACCCCCAAATCCTCATGGGGCCCCAGGCCTCGATGTGCCACGGGGCCCGACGTGGGGTTGAGGATGCTGTTCTGGTCCACCCTGACCCCGAGCTCCCCCGCCCTCAGGGCCTGTGGCTTTCCTTGTTGCCTTTTCCAATCATTTCAGCAAACCCCCTGTTTTGGGCACACTTGCCAAAGCGGATAGATAAGGTGATGAGCTGGAGAAGCACGGGCGGGATGAGGATGGAGGATGTGGGAGGCGGCGGGGGCGAGTGAAAGAGTAAAGCTTCCCAGAAAAGCTGGTGTTTCAGCTACAGGAGCAGAACTGCGAGGCCAAGAACGTCCCAGGATGTGACGCTTGACCAGGAGGTGGGGGAGCGGGGGGAACCACCAGCGTGTCCGCGTGGGTAGAGGTGATGCGGATGCAGCTGGACACATCCGCCAGCTCTCGCCAGGCTTTGTGCCCGGCCGGCACCCTGAGGGGAAGGGGCCCTACGGATGCGCTTTAAGGCAGCTGGCCTGCTGGGAAGCCCCTCCCAGACAGATCGGCGGGGAAGAGTCCGGAAACCACGTCGGACGGGCCCAGGGGGAGGCGTCGGGCCTGAGAGGGTCCGGGATGTGCCTGAGAGTGCGCAGCAGATGCCATGGGGCTGGGTGCTTGGGAAACAGCACTGGGGGCTGGTGGGACCTGGGTGAGGGGTGGGACGGTGACTCTGGGAAGGACCACCTCTTGTCACACGGCTCCTCCCCCAAGTCAGAGCCATCCTGCTGGGCTGGCTCCCCGAGGTGTGCATGTGGTAGACGGGCTTGCGTGCCCAGCTGGTGTGGAGGAACCCAGGACAGGGTCTGTGGCTCAGAGAGCTCTTCTTTCAGGTGTGTGGGGACGACGGCACTTGGGGGGGCTCTGCCCCGACCGGGCCCCGGCTGTCTCGTCTCCCTGGCTTGCTGGCACCTAGTCTGGGTTGTGGTTTACAGACGCAGACGTTGGCCCCGCCGAAACTGGTGATTGGTCAGAAGCGGCCCGAGGGCAGCAGGATGTGGGGAAGGGATGCACATCCTTCCTGGAGCAGACCACGTGCCCAGCCCGCTCAGGCAGGCAAAGGCCGCTAAGGGGAGGGCTGGGACTTAGGAACCATGGCAGGAGGCCTTTGGGGGGAGCCTGCAGCTGGCCCGACAAGAGCTGCCAGAGGGCCTGCGTCATGCTGGGCCTTCCTTCCTGTTATGGGTAGAATGTGTCCCCTCGTAAACTCATTCGTTGGAGTTCTGGCCCCCAGGGCCTCAGAATGTGACCTTATTTGGAGACAGGGTCTTTAAAGAAGTAAATCTAATTAAAGCGAGGTCATTAGGGTGCACCTAATCCAATATAACTAGAGTGCTTATAAAAAGGAGAAATTTGGCTCAATTAAAAAAAAATACACCTGAAACTAACACAGCATTGTAAATCAACTCTACTTCAATTAAAAAAAAAAAAAAGGAGAAATTCGAATACGGACATGCACGCAGAGAGAACACCATGTAAAGATGAAGGCAGAGATTGAGGTGACGCGTCTACAAGCCGAGGAACGCCAGAGATGGCCAGCAGCCACCAGAAGCTAGGAGAGAGGCCCAAACCGATTCTCCCTCAGGGACCCCAGAAGGAGCCAACCCTGCTGACACCTTGACCTTGACTTCTGACCTCCAAAACTGTGAGACAAAAAGCGTCTGTTGTCTTAAGTCCCTTAGTCTGTGGTACTTCATTCTGGTAGCCCTAGGAAGCTAAGGTATCTCCCAAAGCCCACTGGGGCCTAAAAACTCCGGCAGGAGGGAGGAGTCTCAGGGGATTGCCCTCCAGGCCTCTGAGGCTGCCTGGGAGTTCGTCAACACCCCTCCACCAACAGCCGTGCACCCATCTGGGAACCACAATGGCTTGTTCCTACGGGTTTGGGGCCTGTTGAGGTGCGGCTGGTCCATAGATGTGTCTTGTTTGGCTGGCATATTTACAAAGATTTTTAATTAGTTGTCAACATTTAGGAATTGGAAGATTTCACATGAAAACCCTGATTTCTGGCCTCCCTTGAAAAAGAAGATTTAACAAATGGGGCCTGTTTCCCACATGGCGCAGTCAGCTAGAGGGCGGCAGAGCAGAGGCCACCCACCATCAAGGGGCCACAGGCCCCATCCGGCCTGCGGCACTCACGCATGGCTGTCGGCCTGATGTGGCCCCCAAGCACACGCATGCATTTCTGGGGATGGGGACACTTCGAAGGGATGAAGGGAAGGGGCTTGAGTGGGAAACGCACGGAGCCTTAGTGGGCACGTCAGGGAAATGGGGCCGAGGAGACCCATCCTTCCCCGCCCCCCACCTCTGACCAGGCTTGCTTGGACTCTAACCTCCCCGCCCAGGACAGGAGCTGGTCTGCAGCCTGCCAGGCCTGAAGATCAGGGGCAGAATCAAGGGGCCCACGGGCGGGGAAGCTGGGAACTCAGCCCTGCAGGGCTCCTGTGCCCTTCCCGGGCTTGGGAGCGTCAGGGTAGACGGTTACCGATCGTCAGCTGGTTCTTTTCCACAGGAGACAGGCTGAACACATTGGGGTTTTCTCCAGCATCAGTTTTATAAAAGGTTTCGATGTCAATGGAGAATTTCTCCACAAAAGGGCAAGTGAACCTGCGGGGGAGGGAGAGTATCCATCAGGACTCGAGCTTAGAGGTGTAGGCGTGGGTGGCTGGGTGGAGGACGAGGGCTGGAGTGGTGGCTGAGACTCGTCTGTCCTGTCCACCTCCTGGACTTTCACCTCGTCCCAAGAAGAGCCAAGGCCAGGTTGGGGGGAGGGCTGGGTTTAGGGGGAAGAGGGAGTCATTCCAGGAAGCTGCCGGCAGCCCTGTGTCCACGTGTGTGAGGCGTGGTGTGGACTCAGGCACAGCTGAGGTGGCACACTGCTGAGTCAGCTGAATCTGGACCAGCGCTTTGTGTGACATGCCACCCGGTCCCCCGTCCCCTAAGAAACCAGGTGTGGCAACAGGGAAACAGCCCCTCTCTCTTGACTGGAGATGAGCTCAGAGGAGGAAAGTGCTGCTGGGAAGAGGAATAACCTGGATGGATCCTCCAGCAAGCTCCAGGCCCTCAACGACCTGGGGAAGGAAACCCCAGGAGATTCATGGGACTCCACCTGCTCAGCAAGTGGGCGGCCAGCTGGGAGCAGCCCCCGATCTCTTCTAACGAAGCAGTGCTCAGCTCTGTTGGGTGGGGGCCACAGAGTGAAGAGCCCCCCTACCAGAGGGATCCAAAGAAAGCCCTGTTCAACGTGGTTTGTTATAAAACATCATCATAGTCGCTGAAGGTCTCAGGGTTGGAGGGGATCTCAGGGTTGGAGGGCATCTCTGGGCCATCTGGTCTACCCTCAGTTTGTGTTTCTTCCCACCTGGTTGACTGTCCTGCACTCCCAGGTGAACGTTAAAGTGAGTTTGTATTCCCTGAGCCTTCCCAGATGGCAAAGGAGTCTCAGATGGCCCTCCCTGGACTCATGCCTTCCTGGTCTCCCCCACTGGCAGGCTAGAAGGCACCCAGGGGTATACCCTTCCCTCTCCTGCCTGTTCTCTGAGGGGGAACTTGGGGGACCTTCAGAGTACCACTCAGAATGGAGGCTCAGCTCCCCAGAAGCCAGGGCTCCTTGGGGTGTGGGGATTGAGCCTGTCTGGGGGACCAGCACCAGGATCTATGCTGCAGGGTTGCTTCCCCAGCAGACAGCACGAGGCTGAGGGCAAGCTCACCTGGTTCGGGTATAGGGGTAGGCGTTCCAGGACTCCTCCACCACCCGCAGGGCCGCCTTGGGCAGGATGGAGCGGAACCAGCTGGGGATGTGCATGCCCACATGGTACACCTTGTGTGTGTACTGCCCGGAGCCGCCAGGGCCGTCCGTGTATGGCCGGTTCTCCAGGATCTCCACGCCGCTGCCTTCACCGAACGTCTCGTTCCGGCTCTTCTTCTGTGGGGACAAAAGCACCAGCGATGTGTGGGTCCAGAGCACGCTGCGGAGGGGGAGGGGTTCAGGAGACTGGCCGAGGGTGCTGAATGGGGGGTGGGGTTTTGGCCAACCAGGCTGGCTCCTCCTGTGTCACTTCAGGACAGCCCCCCACCCACCCCGGCTCCACGTGCCCCAGCACTCATGCAGGAGACTGAAGGGGCCACGGTTCCCTGTCCAAGCCCAGCACTGCACGTGCAAACTCCTCCATTCTGACTCCTGAGTGTGCCGGGACTGAAAGTATTCCCAAGGTCAGGAACAAGATGAGGATGCCTGCTTTCTCACCTCTAGCCAACATTGTACTGGAGGTTCTAGCCAGAGAAATTAGGCAAGAAAAAGAAATAGTAAGAGGCATTCGAATAGGAAAAGAAGAAGTAAAACTATCTCAATTTGTTGATGACACACTCATATACAGAAAAACCTAAAGAATCCCCCCCAAATCTGTTAGACCTAATACATATATTCAACAGAGTTGCAGGATACAAAATCAACACACAAAAGCAAATAATGCAGAAAGGAAATAAAGAAATCATTTCCATTTACAGTAGCACCCAAAAGAATAAAATACCTGGGAATAAATTTAACCAAGGAGGTACAAGACTTGTACACAGAAAGCTATAAAACATTGCTGAAAGAAATTAAAGAAGATCTAAATAAACGGAAAGACATCTGTGTTCATGCACTGGAAGATTTAATATTGTTAAGATGTCAATACTCCCCAAAGCAATCTGCAGGTCCAATGTAATCCCTATCAAAATCCAATGGCAGTTTTGGTAGAAAGGGAAAAACTGATCCTAAAATTCACATGGAACTTTTAGGGCTCTCAAACAGCCGAAACAATTTTGAAAACAAAAACGAAGTTGGAATGCTCACATTTTCCAATACCAGAACTTGCTATAAAACTATAGTAGGGGGACTTCCCTGGTCGCAAGTGGTTAAGAATCCACCTGCCAATGCAGGGGACACGGGTTTGATCCCTGGTCCGGGAAGATTCCACATGCCACGGAGCAACTAAGCCCGTGCACCGCAACTACTGAGCCCACATGCCACAACTACTGAAGCCCACGAGCTCTAGAGCCCGTGCACCACAGCGAAGAGTAGCCCCCGCTCACCGCAACTAGAGAAAAGCCCGCTTGCAGCAACGAAGACCCAACTCAGCCAAAAATAAATTTAAAAAAAACCCACAACTATAGTAGGGACTTCCCTAGTGGCGCAGTGGTTAAGAAATCAGCCTGCCAATGCAGGGGATACGGGTTCAAGCCCTGGTCTGGGAAGATCCCACATGCCGCGGAACAACTAAGCCCATGAGCCACAACTACTGAGCCTGTGTGCCACAACTAATGAAGCCCGCACGCCTAGAGCCTATGCTCCGCAACAAGAGAAGCCACCGCGATGAGAAGCCCTTGCACCGCAACGAACAGCAGCCCCCACTTGTCACAACTAGAGAAAGTCCGCGCGCGGCAACAAAGGACAAACGCAGCCAAAAAAAAAAGATTCATCCACCCGTTGCGGGTGGTAGTAGCTCTTTAAAAAAAAAAAACTATAGTAATCAAAACAGTGTAGTACTGGCATAGGACAGATCTATGGAATGGAGATGAGAGTTTAGAAATAAACCCACAGATCTATACGCTATACATATTGATTTTCAACAAGGTGCCAAAACCATTCAATGAAGGAGGGAAGAGTCTTTTCAACAAATGCTGCTGGGACAACTGGATACTCACGTGCAAAAGAATGAAGCTGCACTACTATCTCATACCACATATAAAGATTAACTCAAAATGGATCAAAGCCCTAATTGTAAGAACTAAAAGTATAGAACTCTTAGAAGAAAACATAGGGGCAAATCTTCATGACCTTGGATTTGACAATGGTTTCTCAGATATGATACCCAAAGCACAAGCAACCAAAGAAAAAATAGTTAATTGGACTTCATCAAAATGAAAAAAAAAAAACTTGTGCATCAAGGGACACTATCAAGAGAGTGAAAGGACAATCCACAGAATGGGAGAAAATTTTTTGTAAATAACATATCTGATAAATGAATTATATCCATACAATAAAACATGATTTGGCTGTAAAAAGGAATAAAGTACTGACACATGCTACTACACAGATGAACCTTGAAAACATGCCGAGTGAAAGAAACCAGACACAAAAGGCCATATACTATATGATCCCATTTATATAAAATGTACAGAATAGGCAAATCCAGAGAGTCAGAAAGTAGATTATTGATTGCCTGGGGGTTGGGGGAAAATGGAGAGCGGCTTCTTTATGGGATGATGAAAATGCTCTAGAATTGTGATGGTTTCACAACTCTGTGAACGTGCTAAAAGCCACTAAACTATACACTTTAAATGTGTGAATTGTGTGGTGTGGCACTTACAGCTCAATAAATCTGGTATAAAACAAAACAAACAAATAAAAACCAACCTTGCCTCTTGTACTCAACTAAGATTTCAGAGAGATCAAACACGAGGAGTGAGAAGGGGCCTCGGAGGCACTGCCTTGGAGATGTGATGCCTGGGTCACCTTCAAGTGTCTTTCTGCCACGAACGTCCTTCCCAGGGTCCAGAAGCTCAGGTTTCTGCTTCTGCACAAAACCTCGTGGTCAAGGTGCTGGTGACATTAAGCCCAGCATCTGTTTCCATGGTGACATGACAGCATCACCAAGGCCATCTTCGGTCAGCTTCCTGAACAGCAGGTGCGCATACACTCACACATGCACGCACCTGAGTCCTCGCACACGTACACAGGCACTCCCCACAGCACTGCCTAGCCCTCGGGGCACGAACCCTCTCTAAGGCACAAAGACGTGATATATCTCCATGGCCAGAGACACTGAGTCCCCTTCAGAAAAAAGAGCAGACCCTGGTTGAGGCCACAGATGGAGTCAGAGCAGGGACATGCCATTCCTCACTCTTTAAAGGAGCTCCTGGAATGTGGCCCAGATTCCGTAATGAAAACAGCGACCATTTCCTGGATGCTTTCCAAGATTCCACCTCTTACAGTAGCTTCGTTTATTAGCAGTTGTGCTAAGCGCTTGGCATGCGCTTTCTCATAGAGTTACTGCAATGAGCCCTTGAGAAGACTGCAGGACTACTATCACCCCCAAGGTACAGATGGGAAGGTGGAGCCTCAGAGAGGCTAAGCGACCCGTCCAAGGTTACACAGTTACCAAACAGCAGAGCCAGGACGAACTCAGACCTGTTGGATTCCAGGGCCTGCTCGCCCCAAAGCAGTGAGCGCCTCAAGGAAAACGCCTCGGGACAAGGTAGGTGCTGATAAGTAGTTACTGAGCAAGTACAGAGACCGTAGTCCTAACCCTGTGGCCAACTTCCTCTCATCCTGGACAAGTTGCTTCTTGTGTCTGGTCTCAGTTTCTAAAACTGTAAGTGGGGATGGGGCTACCTGGCTGCCCAAGCCCCAGTGTAGTGGGTTAAAGGCCTCCCCGCCCAAATCCATGTCTACCCTAGCATCTCAAACTGTGACCTTATCTGGAAACAGGGTGTTTGCAGATGTACTGATAATTAGTTAAGATGAGGTCATCTTAACTTAGATGGATTAGACGACTTAGGGTGGGTCCTAAATCCAATGAGAAGAGATCATTATAAGAAGAGAAAACGGAGACACAGACACACACACAGGGCGGGCAGCCATGTGACAACGAAGGCAGAGACTGGAGTGAAACAGCTTTAAACCAAGGAACGCCAAGGATGGCCGGCCACCACCAGAAGCTGGGAGAGTCGAGGGAGGATCCCCCCCAGCCCCCCAGAGCCTTCAGAGGGAGTACGGCCCGCTGACACCTTGATTTTGGACTTCTGTCCTCCAGAACTTTGAGAGAATACATTTCTGTTGCTTTAAGCCATCCAGTTTGTGGTGCTTTGTTACGGCAGCCCCAGGGAATGAAACATCTGGGTGCTGGGTGGCTCGGTGAGAAGAGGACGTGCAGGTCAGAGGGGTCAGGGCACACGGAGTCTCTGAGGGCTGAGGTGCGGCCTGCCAGGGATCCCAGGGCAGAGAAGGCACAGGAAGGCCAGAGAGGGAGCAGGGGCGGGGAGGGTGCCTCCCACCTGGCCTCACTGGGGCTGCACAGACCCCAGGCCCCAGGGATGGGGGAGGGGAGAAGAGGCGGGGGGGAGGGTCCTGCTCACATCAGAAGCCACTGCCCGTCCCTGCCAACCACTCCCGCAAGCAAGTGGTGCTGTGGTGCCTCCCCGGAGACTGCGGGCTTGACCTACCCTGCCCTGCCCGCACCGGCTGGGTGAAGGCCCCTCCCCACTCCTCTCCTCCCCTCCCCCATCCCTGGGGTCTGCAAGGGAGGAGCCTGAGCCGGCAGGGGCCTGGTGCAGAAAAAGCACCCGATGAAGGGGGTGGGGGGTAAAGGATTCAAAGTCCAAGAAACTCCGGCCAGTCAGGCAGCTCTCAGAGCTGTCCAGGGTCCTGGCTAAGCCGCTTCTGATAGCTTCCCCCGTTTGCTGGGCACCTCCTAGGATGGAAGGCTCTCTCCCAGCCAGACCAATTTCTCTCTCTCTTTTTTTTTTTTTTTTTTTGCGGTATGCGGGCCTCTCACTGTTGTGGCCTCTCCCATTGCGGAGTGCAGGCTCCGGACGCGCAGGCCCAGCGGCCATGGCTCACGGGCCCAGCCGCTCCGCGGCATGTGGGATCCTCCCGGACCGGGGCACGAACCCGTGTCCCCTGCATCGGCAGGCGGACTCTCAACCACTGCGCCACCAGGGAAGCCCCAATTTTTCTTTTTTTCTTTCTTTCCTTCCTTTCTTTTTTTTAACCTTGAACAACATGTATATTGAGCACTGGTCAGGCAGGTATGAGGCAGTTTGATATGGGAGCCCATCTTGTTCACAGCCTCAGGGAGGAGGTGGCTTGTTCAGAAGGCCGGCCTCTTCCTAGCTGCCACCCCAGATGGTAAGCGGGATCAGCAGGCAATGAACTAAGGTCTTGCTCTTCTTTCCAGAAAAACGAAGCTGCCTTCCTTGATGGACCATCCATCTCATAAGGCCCAGCTCGGAATGGAGGCCCTCCTGGAGCACTGGGCTCCCAGCCTCCTAGCCCCACTGCTCTGGCCTCTATTCAGTGGGCTGCATACACATCCGTCTCCCCGCAGGCAATCCTGGAGCGCAGAAAGCACTTTTTATTCGTCTCTGTAGCCTAGCCCTTTCCCAGGCCGGGCACAGAAAAGTCTGGTGAATTTAACTTAGTTTTTAAACAGCATTATTGAGGTAGGATTGCCATACAATAAACCATCTATTTGTAAAAGTACAGCCGGTGAGCTGTGATGTACGTTCACACCCACGAAACTGTCACACAGTGGAGATAATGGGCTTGTCCATCACCCCCACGGTGGATGGAGCGCCTCCGGAACCGTGGAGCCAGAGGCGGGTAAGACAATGCCAGAGCGGGAGCAGCGGAGGCCGGCCTCGAGAGGCACAGTGTGAGTGGGGCTGTAGGAGGCATCACCTAGGAGGCTGGGAAGGTTTCACATTAATTGGAGGCATAGGATAGATGTTGAAAACAGCACCTTAAAACAGGGGGTGCAGATGGCAGGTGTCTGAGGAGCCCTGAGTCAGAGGTGTTTACATACTTGAAAAAGCTTGGGATAAACTGGAAGCTGAAAGTCAGCCTCCTGGGATCTTGACGCTCCCAGCCCCCTAGCAGAGCTGAGGGCCATCTGCTGTGGTCCAGGGTTAGGGTCCAGGGCTCCCCTGGCTCGGCGAGGAATGAGGAAGCCACAGGACAAACAGTGCCTTTGGCAGATCAGCCTGGTCCTTGAACAGGCTGAGAGATTTCCAGAGTGCCTGGCGCTGGGGGGCTGATGCCAGTCTCACCTCTCCCCACTCTCGAGGAATAATTACTGGGTAAGTGGTTCAAGAGGGAATTGAGTGGCGCTTCTGAAGCAGCATGGAGCAAAAAGCCCCCCGGAGAGGCTGAGTTGGCCTTCTGTTCTCTTCCCAGCCAAGCTTCCCACGCTGAGGGCCGGGTCAGACTCGGGATGAAGGTGCAGGCCCTGCCGGGCTCTCCCTGCCCTGATGGCCCCGTGTAATGCTTGCGCAGCCAGGGGCTGCACCGAGGCATCCATGTACCCAGAAAAGCCAGAGCCAGGCCGGGAGCGGGTTCATAATCAGACCCCCAACTGGGAGGAAAGCTGCCAGGCCAGGCAAACTGCTGGGGCACCAAGGATGAGCAAGAGGCTGGCAGAGAAGCTGGGATGGGGACCCCCATGGGGCAGGACCGCAGCCAGCACCCCAACGAGCAGGAGCTGAGGTCACATCTGGGCCATGAGGACCCGATCCTGGGTCTCCCTATCCTGGGTTCCAGGTTAGTCAGGCACTGAGTAGGGAGGCCAGCAACATCTGGGGTGGGGTGATCATCTCTGGTTTGTCACAGGCCCGGTCATCCTCAAAGTCATTTGTGACTCTGTAAACCAGCCACTTAGCCTAAGGCATGGGGAAAGTGCGTACCTAGAGCCGGAAGGCAGGCTGTGTGCTCTTGGACAAGTCACTTAACTTCTCTGGGTCTTGCACCTTCCTGTCTGTCAAATGGATTGTCATGGACTGGACGTTTGTGTCCATCGTCCCCCAAATTCATATGTTGAAGCCCCAACCTCCAGTGGGATGATGCTAGGAGGTCAGGCCTTTGGGAGGTGATTAGGTCATGTGGGTGGAATTAGTGCCCTTATAAAGGAGGCCCCAGAGAGCTCCCAGGCTCCTTACGCCGTGTGAAGACACAGCAAGCAGGTGGCCATCTATAAGCCAGGAAGAGGGCCCTTACCAGACACCAAACCTGTCAGTACCTTGATCTTGGACTTCCCAGCCTCTAGAACTGTGAGAAATAAACGTCTGTTGTTTAAGCCACCCAGTCTGTAGCATTTTGTTATACAGCCCAAGCTGACTAAAGACAAGGATAATATCTGGATCAGTAAGAGGATGGGTGTTCTATACAAAGAGTGTTAGTCTTGTCAGTGCTGTGAATACAGTGCTGGCGAGACAATCCAATGCCACAAACATCCATGGCGTGTTGCATGTGCCTGGCTTTGTGCTTGGAAGCCAGAGCTCCAGTGCAATTCAGACACTGACCAGAAGCCTACCGGGCAGATACTGCTGTGAAGGCCACAGTGCCACCCAACCCTCCACGCCGGTGCTGAGAGCTGCTGTGTGCACGGCCTCACCACCCACCTGTATCATGTACAGCTGGGCAATGCGGTACTCCTCCACGGTCATTGGCAGAGGAATCCGATATTCCTTTATAATCATCTTGGAGTCCAAGCCTTCCCGTCAATGGGGAACTGTGCGTTGGGACTTCTAGGCGAGGTTCCTTAAATAACCATGACAAAATTCACCAAGGACCCCTGAGAGAGAAAGAGAGGACAGGAGAGTCACTTTCTGCAAAAGCTGATGGGTAAAGTAGCACAGGAAGGGCCTGGTCCAGACCCCAGGCTAGAGTTCTGGTCTCAAGTCAGCCATGAGCCCACTGTGTGACCCTGAGCCCACCATGTGACCTTGAGCAAGTTCCCTTACCTCCCCAGCCTCCATTTTCCCTGTTTGCTAAGCGACTGTGTAGAGGACATGTATAAACTCTGATCAGCCACGAGGAAATAAAGGATTGTTATCCTGCTAGCGAGGGCCAGGCGATGGGAGGCCATCACATCCCCTAAGAGTCAAGAGCATCGCGTTCTTGTTTTACGCAAGGTTCTAACAGCCTGCAGCCTCAGCTCCCCAGTGTTCTGGAGGAGCTGGAGGCTGGCACGGTGACGGCAGCGAGTGATGAGGGCCGGCAAGAAGGCAGGACACACAAAACTACGAAAAACAGACGCGAGAATTTTAAAAATCAGCAGTCTGGGACCAATCGGCATCAGGGCGATCGGTTCTGCTGCTGTCACCAGGTGCAGATGGCAACCCTGCTTCCTGGCAGGAGATCCCGAGTTATCAAAAGAGGTGACCTTAAGTGTAGTTTCAGTTCAATCCACCACCAGCTGCTTATTGATACCTACTCTACTGCCGACATTGGGCAAGGTCTTGGAGGTAGAAGAGGAAAATAAGATAAATGGGTGGATTGCACGGCATGTGAATTATATCTCAATAAAGCTATTTAAAAAATATAAGCAAGCAATGTATTCACAGTAACTTGTATTGAAGAGGACAAGATATTTGATGAAGACTTGCACCTAAAGCAATCATATTTAAAAAAAAACAAAACAGGGCTTCCCTGGTGGCGCAGTGGTTGAGAGTCCGCCTGCCGATGCAGGGGACACGGGTTCGTGCCCTGGTCTGGGAAGATCCCACATGCCGTGGAGCGGCTGGGCCCGTGAGCCATGGCCGCTGAGCCTGCGCATCCGGAGACTGTGCTCCGCAAGGGGAGAGGCCACAACAGTGAGAGGCCCGCGTACCGCAAAAAAAAAAAAAAAAAAAAAAAAAAAAAAACAACAAAACAAAACTTAATGCTTGAAGGAGGCATACCTGCAGTGATCTGGAAAATGAAATCACGCATCATAATCTGTCCCCTAGGTGGTGGGGGCTTTGCTGTGGATATATTTGGTTACCCCCAGAGAGACTGGATGCTGTTAACTGGAAGCTGAGTGAAGGTTTCCAAGACAGGCAGTGGCAGAATCCGGATAGTAGTTTAGAAGGACCACGCCGGGGACAGCAGTTAGTGAGGATTCACAGGGACTGGAGGCAGGACGCTGGCTAAGTGATAAAAGCAAGGGCCGACCGGGCGGGCAGCTTCCCCAGGGCACCATGTGTACGAGGCCTGCGCATCAGCCAGGCACTAACGCATTACTGGATAACTAACGCGACTGGGAAAAGCATGTATACCAGAACTCTTGGGACCTTCAGTACGTAAGGTGGAAAGAAATTCTTTAATAAACCACCTAAGGAGAGAGATGGAGGCTGGGGATGGCCCCCACGTTATTAGCCTAAAGTGACCCCCCTGTTGTTTCCTTCTTTACAGCAGGTAGGACGATTAGCCCCCAAAACACCCAGCACCAAACTCAACTTCTCACTTATCCAACTGCTTGAAATACAGTCCAGATAAACACCTCTTTAGCCAATTAGAGTTCATCTACTTTATATACGTCAGAAACTGCACCCAACATCTGCTAGGCATAGATGAGGCATAAAAGACCCCAAAGGGGGAGTTTTGTGACCCACAGGCTCTCCAGCGTGATTCTGAGCAATGTCACCTAGACACGAGCCCCCTGTCTAACCCCGCCTCTCCCTTTCTGGGTGGTGGTCCCACATCACTGCATCTGGAAGGCCTCTTGCTGGGAGAAATTTTCCACCCTGGCAAACCTGTCCCAGCGCCATCCAGGAAAGCTTGTTACTGGCCCTCCGGGTCCTGTCTCTTCCCTGATCAACCCCGGACCACTGAGCTTACCCCAGAGGGGAGGACTCAACTCTCCAGAGGCCGTGCTCCTGTGCAAACATCACCTCTAACCTTCCTTGAAGGTGTGGGTCCAGCCAACAGCTGAGAGGGCACGTGGGTTCGGGGCCCGAGCTGAAATTGTCCAGGAGGACGAGAAAGCAGAGGCTGCAGGCTGCCTGGACTCGGCTCTGAGACCCACAGGTCCAAGCTCAAGTCTGGCTGGAAGCTGAGGCCGCAGGAGAGACGAGTGATGGTCCAGAGCCCCCAAGGCGCCACCTCCTTCCACAGGAGGATGTGACACAAGACGCTGAGGGAATTCCCTGGCAGTCCAGTGGTTAGGACTCTGCGTTTTCACTGCCGAGGGCACGGGTTCGATCCCTGGCAGGTAACTAGCAAGATCCCGCAAGCCTCGAGGCACAGCCCAAACAAGGAAACAAGACCCTGGGCTCAGCTGGGGCAGCAAGGCACCCAGGCTGACACCCCCAAGAGGGTAGGACAGGCACCCGATTTGGGAACCTCCTGACACAAACAAAGGAGAGAAAACCGTATGCTTGCGAGAGGCTGGATGAAATGCGGACTGGAGACAGGAAAAGGAAAACCTAGGTTCGATAAGGGCCATGTTTCCAAAGCTTTTCCACATGGTTTTGTGGGCTCCTTCTGTAGCAAGGGATAATGCAATGACCCAGAGTGAGCTTGGGCAAGTCCGCGTCGTCATCTAAACTGCCAACAAAGAGGTCAGATGCAATCTCTATATGTTCTCGAGAAACTCTAAGCAACCTGCCCTTCTGGACTCTTCATGGCTCCACAGTAAATGACCTGCCCGCGCTCGCCCACACATGTCAGACCAAATGTCCACTGGTTTGCCTCTTCCAGCCCACCAGGCACCAGGGCAGGACGTGGGGCCGGACTATGCTTTTTCCTTAGAAGCCTCCATTTCCCCCCAACAGCCTCCACGTCCCCCCATCCTAACACCTGGATGGACCCTCAGAGCATGAGCCAGCACCCAGACACAGGCTTGGTTCTCGATTTCGGGGGCCCTGTGAACACGTGTCTGGAACACACACAGGATAAGGTTCCTCTCCTCCCCAAGTCTCCGCTTTCTTCTCCCAAAGACAAGCTACCCAGTGAGCTGTAATCCCACAGGGGGCGTCCACATCTCCACGTGCAGCCTGAGGGCACAGAGACAGGGAGGGGACACATATCCAGAGGTCCCTCAGCGGCTCCCATGTCCTGGGGGAGCCGGGCTCGCAGGCGAAGCTTAGGGCCGACCAAGGGCAATAACCCCACGATGGCCCCCGGAAGACAACACGCCGCTTAGGCTGCATTTCCATCTCCTGCTGGGCTAGAGGAAGAGAGCTGTGCCTCCACCCAACAGGGGCCAAAGAGGGACAGAGGTAGGTATGTAGAAGGAAAGAACAAAATAAGCGGTCCTGGGGCTTCCCTGGTGGCGCAGTGGTTGAGAGTCCGCCTGCCGATGCAGGGGACACGGGTTCGTGCCCTGGTCTGGGAAGATCCCACATGCCGCGGAGCGGCTGGGCCCGTGAGCCACGGCCACTGAGCCTGCGCGTCCAGAGCCTGTGCTCCACAACGGGGGAGGCCACAACAGTGAGAGTCCCGCGTACCGCAAAAAAAAATTTAAATAAATAAATGGTCCTGTCTAGTTACAGTTAAGTGCGTGGTGACTAATGGTAGGAGAGGACTCAGAACTCTAAGAGTGACACAAAATGTGCAGCAGTCACAGTGGAGCCCCCCCGGGATCTGAGGTTGCAACCTGACAACGCGTTTCCCAGTCGTGTGATCCGTGCCCGCCGAGCCTCGGTCTTTCCATACGTCAAATGGGGATAATGCCACCCGCCGTCCAGAGTCATCACCAGTGTCACCGAGATGAGTGCGGGTGAAGTGCTCACCTGCCAGGGGGTGTTCGTCTCTCAGTCCAGAGGGACTTGGAAAAGGCTTCACAGAACGTGGAGCTTTCAGACGACGCGAGGTGGGTCTCCCAGGATCCGTGAGGTTCTGCTCAGCAGAGAACGTGGGAGGAGGACGCTCTGGGAGAAGGAACAGCACGAGCAAAGGCCCTGCGGCGGGAATGCGCCGCCCCATCGGAGACACCTCCCACTGGCGCGCCCCCAGCGTCGCCACGCCGTGTCCCTGGAGGATGGGGCCAGGGCGGTGGGGGCACGGAGGCCACCGGCGGCCACTCTCCACAGGGCAGGCTGTGCCCAAGGCTGAGATGAAGCTGCTCCCTGCAGCAGGCATGACAGCCACACCCACGCGCCCATGGAGTTCAGGGTCAGGTGGGGCGGGAGCGGGGTGACAAGAGACCATCACTTGCTTCAAGAAGGCTCTCTCCCAGGGGAGGTAAGACATACTCGCCAGACAGGGTGTAACCACAAAGCATAAGTTTCCCAACAAGCACTTCCACGCAGAAGCCAAGCCGTCCTTCCGAGCAGCCCTGGGGAAGGTCTGTGGTCACCCACACCCACCAGGGCTGCTCTCTAGGAAGTCGTCAGCGCTCTGGGTCACTGTGACCCCCTTGGGTCACTCCCAGCAAGAGGAACAGTGCTCGGGAGAGGGACACTGGCCCCTCGGGGGCCTGTCTTTCAGGGAGGTCACTCTGAAGGGGCCAACAGTCTCTGGTCTCATCAGATACTAGCATTTTATTTACTTAAGAAAGCCAGATCTGTTTCTTTCTACACCTGTGCTAGTTGGTTCTGACAACTATCCTGACTTCCTGTTGAAGACAGAGGAGCAGGAGCACTTCCGTTCTCAAAACGACACAGAGCGGCTAAAGATAGAGAAAAGTCACCACGGCCGAGAAACGAGGAAATGGCTGCAGCCCCGAACCACAGGCCATGAAGGGTACCAGCCAGACACCACCAGGTCTGAGCTGGGAGGAAGGAACATGCTGACAGCTAACATGTGCCGCCTCGGACCTCTGAACAAATACCACCTCCTGAAAGACATGGAAGGATGGAGTCTAGGGCACATATCATAAGGACAGATATTTTCACAAACGGAACACACCCATATACAGCCAGCACCCAGATCAAGAAACAGAAAATGAATAACCCAGAAGCACCCTCCCCCAGGCACACCTCCCCAACCATGGATAACCATCTGCCTTTTGCCTGTTCTGTATTTTGCACTAGGTTGAAGCCTACGAACTGCCAATACCCAACTGTCTTTGACCCATCGAATGAGCAGTTTCATATGGAATCAGGCTGTAAGTGCACTTTTGATTCTGGCTGCTTTTGGTCCACATCATGTTCCTGGGGTTCATCCAATTTGTTGCATGTAGTGGTAGAGGGCTCCCTCTCACTGCTGTCTAATATTTCACTGGGTGAATATTCTGTAATTGATTTAACCATTCCATTGTTGATGGGCATTTGGGTCATTTCCAATTTGGGGCTGACGGGAATAGGGCTGCTGTGAACAACTGGGTACAGGCAGAGATGCAATTTTACATTACGGAATGGAAGGGGAGTGAGAGCCAATGGGAAAATCACACCAATATGCCGTTTCTATGACAGAACCTAGTTCTCCAGGTAAAGGAATGAAGTGGGGCTTGGGAGGGAGAAGGGGCAGTGAGGGGCTGGTCATAATACAGAGAGTCAGAGACCTAAAGAGCTTTTCTGTGAACCACCATGACTGCATGAACCCCCAAACCTGAGAGAGCTGGAATCCCTGGGCACAGGACAAAAAACAGCTCTGGGAAGAGAGTCTTCCAGACAATAAATAAGCCCAAAATGCAGCTGCAGGCTGCTCCAGATCACTCCTTGCATTTCCCACATGCTGCTATTTAGAAGGTAGCTAGAGAACAATAATCAGAAAGGAACTCACGTGGGTCCTATGCATTAAGGGTGGGGGGCAAGTGAAGAACATGCATCACAAGAGGAATCATCCACAGAAATGCAGAAAGACTTCAGAAACGACAGTTCTTCATTGACTCAGAGAAATGACAGATATAATCTCTTAGAAACTGGTGGGGGCAGAGGAGTGGAAGGAAGGAAACATAGAAATTTAAAAAAGAAATGATGGGATGACAGAAGAGATGAACGTTGAAAGGCTGGTTAGCAGAGTTCAGGGGAAAATGGGAAAGAAAAATACATACATCACAGATATTTTTTAAAAGCCACACTATAAGCAATGAATAAAGGGGCAAAGCACAGTGTGAACAATTAGAGATGGTGGGCGGGCTTGAGGAACTCACACAAGATTAAATGAAGACTGATAAGACAAAATGACAGATATGGGAGGCAAAAGGAAATCCAACATATACATAATTAGTATGCTTCTCTGAGGAAATAGAATAATAGAACGGGGGTGGGGGAAGTATTCAAATATATAATGAAAAAATTCCCTGAAATAAAAAAGACTTGACTCTGCAGATTAACTGCCATTCTGTAGTCCAGGAAAACCTGATGGTGTTATGAACACCAAGACATCCTAAAAAAAGTTATTGAGCTTAAAGGATAAAGAAAGAATCATATAACTAGGGGGCACAGGGAGATGGGTTGAGGACCATCAGAATCCTCCTCAGCAACACAATTTCAGAAAACAGTGGAGCAATATCTATAGAGTTCTAAGAGAAAGAAATTGTAAACCAGAATTTTATACCCAGCTAAGTTGTCCTTTAAGCATAAAGTTAATAGACATCCTGAAACATGCATTTAGGAGCCTAGACATCTATAACATCTTTTAAAAATTACCTGATGCTAAAATCCAACCAACCAAAAGATAAATAAAAGTAAGTTCATCAATGGAGGAATCCTGGTGAATACTGAGTTAATATTTTTGAAACCAAGGCAATTACGGTTATTGAATAGAATACAAAAACCTTGACAAAATCCACAAATAATATAACTAACAAAAATTGAGAGTGGAAGAACAGAAGCATGGAATTTGATTCATTATGTAGGTTAAAAAACTAAGGAGGGATAAATAGTTGAAGCACAGGAATTTTTAGGGCAGTGGAACTATTCTGTATGATGCTACTATGGTGGATGTGTATCATTATACATTTGTCAAAACTCATAGAATGTACAACACAAAGAGTGACCCCTAATGTAAACAATGGGCTTTGGGTGATAATGATGTACCAGTGTAGGGTCATCAGTTGTACCGCACCATCTGGAGGGGGACGTTGATAATGGAGGGGGATGTTGATAATAGGGGAGGCTGTGCTTGTGTGGGGGCAGGGAGTATATGGAGAATCTCTGTACCTGCCTCTCAATTTTGCTGTACATTTAAAACTAAAAGATAAATGTTATTACTTAAAAAAATTAATGACTCCAACCTTTTATAAGTTTTTCTCTCAGAAAGTAGATTAGAGGTTACCAGGGAGAGAGGAGAATAGGGGGTCATTGTCGAATGCTTATGGAGTTTCAATTTCGGTGATAAAAAAATTTTGGAAATAGTAGTGGGGATAGTTGTACAATATTGGAAATGTACTAATGCCACACAATTGTACACTTAAAAATGGTTAAAATGGCAAATTTTGTGTTATAGATAAATAAATGTCACAATTTTAAAGATTAATGTAATAGGCCCCAAACCATTGAATTGTACACTTTAAATGTGAATTGTATGGTATGTGAACTATATCTAATAAAGCTGTTAAGTTTGTTTCCCTCTTTTCTCACCTTAACTTTAACCTGTTAGGAACTATTATCACTTATGATGAAGAAATGTTTTTCTGAAGTTTAACAATTCCCTTCTGTTTCATTTTAGATATGTGCAAGTAGGTGATTTATCTTTGGTTAAATTCAAGTAAAATTAAATTTGATTTTTTATTTTTAAGATGTAGAGTACCACCCATTTTTTTAAAAAAAAGTTATTACTACTCTGTACATATCTGTACAGAATCTGAAAAGGTGTTCACTGGATGCTGGAGAGGGTTATCTCAGGTTGACGGAATTTTGGGCAACTTTTACTTGCACTTTTCTCCATTACTCGATTTTTCACGAGGCAGCAGCAACAGAGTGTGAGCCGTATGTGTATAACCGGTCTGAGATGGGCAGTCTGCATAGCTGTGAAAATGATGGACTTCGAGTCAGCCAGACCTTCTGCTACCTCCCAGCAGTGACCATGGGCAAGTTGCTTAATCTCTTTGATCTTTCATTTGATCTTCTACAAAATAGAGGTGAGAATAGCACCTACCCCGCTGGGCCGTCTTGTGGATTAAATGAGATAATGCACATAAAACGCTTAGTCCAGTTCCAACCAACACTCAGCTAGCAATTAGGAGGTGCTGCTGTGCTGAGCAAGGTCTGGAAGACAGGTGCCTGGGGAACAGGGCCTGTGGGCTTCCAGGCTGGGCTGCCAGGGGCAGGTACGGGTGCAGACACTACATGCACTGGCATCAGGGAAAGACAGCCCAGCACCCAGGGCACCAACGTCCGAAGGACGAAAGGCCCCTTGGGAGGTCCTGGTTAGCTTTGCAGCCAGAATGCGGCCCTGGTTAGGGCACAAGAGTCCCCTTGTTTTCTTCCCGGCTGAGTCTGAAGCCACGGGGGCACAGGCAGCCACCAGCCCCCTAATGAGAGAAGGCAGTGTGACTTGGCATCTGCCCGTCCCCTGAGCCTCCTCATCCAGCAGCTGCACCCTCAGACAATCTTATTACACCCACCCCGGCTGCCTGCGCTCACAAGACAGACACACGTCTCATGTCCATTCCCGCTGGTGTCGTGATGGGTTAGACAGAATTATATTTTACTTCCTTCCACAGGGCAGCTTTTGGGGCTGGAATAATGAGAGGGAAGAAAGAAATAAAAAAGTGTGCAGAAGCCCTCGTGCGCGGGAAGCCAGGCAAGGAGTCTGTGTGACCATCACACACAAACCACCCTCCCATCTCTCCCCAGGGAGAACAGGGACAGACCCCCTAGAGGGCCTCAGGTATGGTATCTGTCTCTAAAAAAGCCTTGGGTTTCCAGAACCCATGTATTCATGACCCTAGAAAGGACCCC
Organism: Hyperoodon ampullatus; assembly: GCF_949752795.1. NCBI lineage: Eukaryota > Metazoa > Chordata > Mammalia > Artiodactyla > Ziphiidae > Hyperoodon > Hyperoodon ampullatus. The sequence continues at coordinate 7,373,205 of NC_136926.1, read as the reverse complement.
CAGCCCCCATGTTCATCGGTGTCTTTGAGGGAACAGAAGGGCCAGATGAAGTCAAGAGTGGGGGCCACCTGGCATGGCGATCAGGGAGGCCACGGGGGGCGGGACCAGCCCTGGACAAGGTGCGCGGCCCAGGCTGCATCCTGCTGGGCCCGGAGCCCTGGCTTGGACCCTGGTCAGAGTAGGGGCGGGGACGGGTGACCCGACTCCTGCTCAAGCAGCCTGTCTCACCAGAACCCACGTGGTAAGACAGAGAAAAGGGGCCTGCAGTCGACCGAGAGCATCTGATTCTGCCCAAGGACTCAAGGGCAGGACACCTCTCAAGGCCTCCCCAGGTGGGCCCCAAAGGTCTTCAGGGACCCCCCCCCGGGGGGTCAGCAGTGAAGACGGGGTGATTATTAGGGTTTGGCTCAGAAGGGTGGGCAAGGTAGGAAGGCAAGATGACTGCTCTGAGTGGAGGTCACGGCGAGACACCCTGACTGGGAGAGAAAGCGAGAGAATTGAGTTTACAGAACCTAATCTGTTTTTCCTTGATGAGCCGGGGTTTGATGTCACAGATGCAATTTAGGAGTGAGGCTGTGCAGAGACAACAGAGGATGGAATCCATCCAAACGCAATTCAGTTGCATTCTGGCCATTAGGTCTGGAAGCTCCTTCAAGCCAGGCCAGGGGAGCCTGCCTAGATGTTTGCAATCGTGGAGAAGGCAGCTGGTGGGGACGGGAGGGGTCCAGGCAGCCTCTGGGGTCTCTACATTCGGAACATCCCATCTGGCTCCCCTGGGTCTCTAGGAAAGCCCCCTTCTTCTGCTCTCTGCTTCCCAAACCTACTGGCCCCCTATCAGGGACCAAAGTGGGTGACGTTAAAAGAACTTCATCTACCCCCATGTGGGCAGCTCCCCACACCCAAAACCTCCCCTCCTACCATCTGTCTCCAGGGAAGGCAGGCTCCAGATGAATGGGAGGGGGCGTAGAGGGGAAAGGGGCGGTTCCTTGTGCCCCGGGGATCTGGGGCGGGCGGGGGCATAGGGAGTGTGTGCATGAAGTTAGCAGTGATTAGCTGCCTGTCCCCTGGGGGTAAAAGCAGGAGCAGACACACCCCCATGAAAGTCTGAGCTGGAAGGGACAGGGGTGGGGGGCTGGGGAGTCTCCAATCGCTGCCCCCCACAGTAGTCTCACCTTTATCTGTTAGACACTGGACTTCCGCCAAGGTTTCTTGGGAGGAAACAGTACAGGACCCCCGCCCCCCTCCAGCTCAACCCTCACTTTATAAATGGGGAGACTGACGCCTGGATTTCTCAGGTGTGAGGAGCTGGGGGACACAGACCCCGTCCATGTCCTGTAACCTTATGAGAGGAGGACACGGCACCTCCCCCGCCAGCCTGAGCACTGCAAGGGTCCCCACGGAGTCCCAAAGCCCTGGGCACCCCTGCAGTCACTGACATCCCAAGAAAGGTTGTCAATCTCATGGTTGTTCACCCGCAGTGCCAACCTGGGGACGACTGCCAAGCCACTGCGGGACTCAGTCATTAGCCCCCGCGGGACAGGGCCCAGAGCGTGCAGCTCTCTGCAGGGCTGGAAACGCTGGGTGGCAGGGGTGGGACCCTTGGAAAATGCTTGAGGGTTATGTGGCATGTCATGTGTAACACCCCACTGAAATGGCAGCCAGGGGGCTTAGCAGGGAGGACCTCTTATCTCTAGGGCGCAGAGAGCAAAGCAGGTCCCGAGAGGGCTGGCGCCCTCCTCAAAGACAGCCGCAAGCCAAGGGTGACCATCGGCACCTCAGTTTCACGACTCCTACTCCCTCGCCGGGCCTGCCAGCTCCAACCCCTCTTGTCGGGAAAAAAAGGAGAGGAGATTTGCAGGTGAGGAAATGAAAACAGACCCAGATCCTCCAAGACGAGCACGAGGGGGCACCAGGCGGAACTCGCCACCGCCTGCACTCCTCGTTGCCCTTTGGGGACCCTGCTGGTCACTGCCGGTGAGGCCATCACCACGCTGGCCTCCAGGGCGCTGCTCCCACACTTAGCACCGAGTACAGCTCAAACGAGGCAGGGCCGTCCGAACAGAATGCCCCTGGATGCTTCGGGGTCAGAAGGGAAACACAGACCCAGAGGGACCTGGGCCTGACCGTCTGGTTCTGAGCTGTGGCTCGCACAGTGGTCACCTGGGGTTGGCTCAGAGGTTCTGGCTCCTGGTTGCCTTCCGTGGGCGCTACCACCGCAGCAACGCCCAGGCCACTGCCCTATGTCAGCAGTACACGCATCTGCCCACCTAAGGTCTGCGTCTGGGCCTGCAGGAGCACGTTGAAATGAGCGCCCCTTAGGGGAGAATGTCCCCCAGCTACTGCGGCAGAAGGAGGGAGAACCCGCTCCTCCAGATGCCTGGAGGCAGGGAGCACCTCCAATTGGGGGGGGCTCTGGTTAAGCTGGTGTTCAGTGCACCATCCATCACGGGCAGGGGCTCTGCCACAGGCCGGGCCCCAAAGCATCTCCGCTCATTAATCCCCCGGGAAATAGAGGCTTTGGGGCACCAGAGTTAATAAGAAAAGGCAGTAATAAGAGCCAGAGTGGAGATTTTCACCAAAACTGGGGATGATGCCTTGTATGATGATGACGATGCTGATCCTGACAACATAAAATACACATCGGGGACAATCACAGCTACTGGGGCCAAGTGCTCACTTCTCGGGCCAGCCTGGCCTCCAGGTTTCGGTGGACACCTCGGTGGGCCCAGCACCCGGAAATCCCACCCCACTGATTCTGCTCCTGCACTCCCCACCCCGGCTATTTTAGACCTTCTCCCCGACTGTTCTTCTTTATTCCCTCAAATTCCCACCATGGGATCCACCAACCCACCTGCACCAACTGCTCCTGCTACAACGAAAAATGTCTTGGCTCCCATGGGAGGTCAACCTCTCGAGCACTGAGTCCCATTCTTATCACTTAAGAAACTTCTCCTGGGGCTTCCCTGGTGGCGCAGTGCTTGAGAGTCCGCCTGCCGATGCAGGGGACACGGGTTCATGCCCTGGTCTGGGAAGATCCCACATGCCGAGGAGCGGCTGGGCCCGTGAGCCATGGCCGCTGAGCCTGCGCGTCCGGAGCCTGTGCTCCGCAATGGGAGAGGCCACAACAGTGAGAGGCCCGCGTACCGCAAAAAAAAAAAAAAAAAGAAACTTCTCCTGATGGGCAGAGGAACTGAATAGACATTTTTCTAAAGAAGCCATACAGATGGCCAACAGGCACGTGAACAGATGCTCAACATCGCTAATCATCAGACAAATGCAAATCAAAACCACAAAGAGATATCACCTCACGCCTGTCAGAATGGCTATCATCAAAAAGGCCACAAATAACAAGTGTTGGAGAGAATGTGGAGAAAAGGGAACCCTCCTACACTGTTGATGGGAATGTAAATTGGTGCAGCCACTGTGGAAAACAGTATGGAGGTTCCTCAAAAAACTAAAAATAGAGCTACCATATGATCCAGCAATTCCAGTCCTGGGTATATATCCAAAGAAAATGAAAACATTAATTCAAAAAGATACACATACCCCAATGTTCACAGTAGCATTATTTACAATAGCCAAGATATGGACGCTACCTAAGTGTCCATCAACAGATAAATGGATAAAGAAGATCTGATATACACACACACACACACAAAATAGAATACTACTCAGCTATAAAAAAAGAATGAAATTTTGCCATTTGCAACCTCATGGATAGACTTGGACGGTATTATGCTTAGTGAAATAAGTCAGACAGAGAAAGACAAATACTGTATGTTGTCACTTATATGTGGAATCTAAAAAATAAAACCAATGAATGAATACAACAAAACAGAAACACACTCACAGATACAAAGAACAAACTAGAGGTTACCAGTGGGGAGAGGGAAGTGGGGAGGGGCAAGATGGAGGTAGGAGATTAGAGGTACAAACTACTATACTTATTTATTTATAAGAGGTACAAACTACTATAATTATTTATTTATAAAATAAATAAGCTACAAGGATATATTGTACGGCACAGGGAATATAGCCAACATTTTATAATAACTTTAAATGGAGTGTGATCAATAAAATAGTGAATCACTATGTTGTACACCTGAAACCAATATAATGTTGTAAATCAACTACACTTTTTAATTGAATTTAATTAATTTATTTTTAATAAATTTATTTATTTATTTATTTATTTATTGGCTGCGTTGGGTCTTCATTGCTGCGTGCAGGCTTTCTCTAGTTGTGGCGAGTGGGGGTTCCTCTTTGTTGCAGTGCATGGGCTTCTCATTGCGGTGGCTTCTCTTGTTGCGGAGCATGGGCTCTAGGTATGTGGGCTTCAGTAGTTGTGGCACGTGGGCTCAGTAGTTGTGGCTCGCGGGCTCTAGAGCGCAGGCTCAGTAGTTATGGCGCACGGGCTTAGTTGCTCTGCGGCATGTGGGATCTTCCCGGACCAGAGCTCGAACCCGTGTCCCTTGCATTGGCAGGCGATTCTTAACCACTGAGCCACCAGGGAAGCCCTTAATTTTAAAAATAAATAAAAATCGGGACTTCCCTGGCGGTCCAGTGGTTAAGACTCTGCGCTTCCAATGTAGGGGCACGGGTTTGATCCCTGGTCGGGGAACTAAGATCCTGCATGCCACGTGGTGCGGCCAGAAGAAAAAAAAAAAAATTACAAAGCAGGAAGAAAAGAACCTTCTTCTAAGTTAACTCTCCTCTATCAGTTTCTGCCTCTCCACTGCAGGCCCCACCTTCATCAGCAATGCAGACATGCTGGTAATAGGTCCCATATTTACGAAAACCAAACAAAAACCCCATAGCTCGATCTCTCTTTTTTAAGCTAACTTTTTTTTGAGTTATAGTTGACATACAACATTCTGTAAGTTTCAGGTGTACAACACAGAGGTTCGATCCCATAGCTCTCCACACCCCACTTCCTGCTCTTGGAACCATCCCACTTCTCTGCTCCCCTTTACAGCAAAAATCCTCTCAAGAGTTAGCTCTTCTTGCGGTTTCCAGCCTCTCACCTCCCAGCATCCTTTCAAGCTCACCACATCCCTGAAACTGCATTGGTCAAGTCCATCAATGACCTCTGCGTGGCTAAGCCAGTGGCCGGCTCTCAGTCCTCGTATTTCCATCTTCTGTTAATTCCTGTGTTTAACACATCCTGATGGAGCGTCTGAGGCTCGCAGGCAGGTAGCATGGCCCTTGAATAGATTTCTGCCTGGAAAAGGTCCTTTCTACTTAGCCAGCACACCCAACCAGCAAACCTCCACTCGGAGCCGACCGTGTGCAAGATTCCAGCGCCGAGGCTCCGAGCCAGCTTATTCAGGGCCTGTCAGCCATCAGCTGCAAATTATAATTTTTGTTTGCTTGTTTCAAAAAAAAAAAAAAAAAAAAGCTGGTGTTGTGCAGCCTGCTCATAGCCCCACAGGGCTGGCCTGAAACCTGGAAGGGCTCCCACCCCATGTCAGGAGTTTTAAGAGCCAGTGTCCCTGATTCTACCGCCTTAAGCCAACCCTACTTATGACACCCCAAGGCTCTGCACTCCCACAGCACCTTCTGCAAAAGCTACAGCCCAACGGCGCACAGGCCCAGTGCTTTCTAGGTGTCCCAGTGGAGCATTAAAGCCCTTTAGCTCTGAGAAACCGCCTACAGTTCCCCACGAGCCTAAAACCATTTTTCCCAAACTTGCTGATCCCAGGAACCAACTGGAATGTTCTTTGAAGACACAGGTTCCGGAGCAACGGAATGCTCAGAGACCAAGCCCCACCCTACCCTCGCTCGTCATGGGCACCGCAAGGAGGACGCCCAAGAAAATACAGTCCATCCCAGCCTGACTCTCCTGAAGACCCTACCGGGGTCTCATCATACCCTGCACCCTGACACCCGGAAACCAGATTTTCTGCTTGGTCCCTTGGTGTATAAATTCCTCGATCATTTTACACATTCAGGCCACATGAATAAACGATGAGTGACTTAATCCTCACGACTGCCTTAAGTTAGATATATTACCCCCCCATTTATCTATTCATTTTATTGAGATGTAATTTGCATAGCATACAATTCACCCTTTTTAAATGTACAATTCAGTGGGTTTTGATATATTTACAAAGTTTTGCAACCACCACCACTAATTCCAGAACATTTCTCGTCCCAGAAGGAAACCCCATGCTCATCACTCACTCCTACTCCCCGCCTCCCCAGGGATACATTCATCTATTCTTGACACTGTGGATTTGCCTATTCTGGAGATTTCATCTTAATGGAGTCATACAATAATGTGGCCTTTGGTGTCTAGCTTCTTTCACTCAGCATCATATTCTCAAGTTTCATCCACATTGTAGCATGCATCAGTCCCTCACTCCGTTCTGTGCAGAATAGCATTCTACTGCACGGCTATTATGCCCCCTTTTTTTTTCTTTTAAAGCACCGCACGGCACGCGGGATCTTAGTTCCCTGACCAGGGACTGCACTCGAGCCCCCTGCAGTGGAAGCGCAGAGTCTTAACCACTGGACCGCCAGGGAAGTCTCTATTATGCCCATTTTTATAGCTGAGGAAACCGTGGCTCAGTGTCATTAAGGCATCTCGTCCCCCATCACTCAGCTGGAGTCAGGTTTATCTATCTTTCTGTGTGGCCAGGATAGAAACAGCTTAAGAACTGAACAAATGTCATCTAAATTGATGTCAATTTATATAAATATATCCATCCCCCTAGCACTGATAATGGCATTTTATGGTTTACAAATGCTTTTAGCTTCTTGCTTTTGCAGCCCAATCCTCCAAGGTGGAAAGGCAAGTGTGCCCCATTTTGGGAAGGAATCAAAAACTTAAGTGGTGTGTTCAAGGCTAGAGATATTTATTGATGGGTAAGTGGTGGCTGCGTCTGAATCCAGATATAATGTGAGCAAATAGGTTTAATGTTTGCTTAAAGCAAAAAAATGTTTGTTGAAAGCAAAAAAACTTTAATGCTTTTTACAAAGATGCATGGTTTAGTGAAATCATTTTTGCCTTTTCTTTCAGATTATTTTGTCATGAGTGCAAACCTTGGAGCTGAGGGCCAACCCCATGTAGACTACATCCAAGGGTGATTACTTGGCTTTATTTTAATGTTCCTGACGGATCTTGGAAGTAAGAGTTGATATTTCTTTCCAAACACAAACTCCTTGGTTCCAGCTCAAATGTGCATTGCAGAGCAAGGGACCTGGGAATATGCATTTTTAATAAGTTCCCTAGGTGGCTAGTAAGAACAGGGAAGTGCCTAGAGGCTAAAACCTTAATTCCATAACCTGGCAAGAAAGATTCTTAAATTCTAGCCTCAACAAGTCCCTCCAACCTTTCCTCCCAGCAAGGAATCTGACACTGGGGCCCCTCTGAACAGCACGCAACCAGCAGTGTTTACTAAGCCAGATGTCCAGGCTCTGTGCTGGGTGCCAGGGGGTGCAGGGGACCAAGACAGAGCCCTCAGGGAGCTCCTAGGCTATTAGGGAAGACAGATACCGCATAAGCCATCAAAAACCTGGTGGGGAATATTATTCAGCCTTAAAGAGGAAGGAGATCTGCCACCTGGACCCTGCCTGCCCGCCTTCCTATGCTGCAGCCACCTGGGCTGCTTCCTTCCATGGAATACGCCAGGCTACTTCCCAGCCCCGGGCCTCTGCCATCCCCAGTACGCGCGCGTCCTCCAGGCTGGGGGCTGTGGCACAGGTGGCTCCTTGTCATGATCCAGGCCGTGGTCCGGATGCCATGTGCCCTCAGTGGAGGAGCCCCCCACTGGCTCAGCATCCTTTGTAATGGTCTGAGCCACTTGCACATGGCCATGCCTCCCCCACAGCATAGCTGGTCCCACGTCCAGGACCTCACCCATCTTGCTCGTGGCCACAACAGTGCCCGGGCCGATGCCACGGTAACAAATCTGTCCTGTTCGTCTTGTTGTTCTCAGCAGGTGCCCTGGAGCAGGGGCCTTAGGTACTCAGAAAGCCTTGCTTGGTAAACGTTCACACAGCCCCTCAACAGGCAGATAACGCCGCTAAGCAGCCAAAGTGCTAATTACAAACTGCTCCCTTAGCTGTTCCTCGGAGCAACGAAAGGATTCTCTAAGAATAGCGTACCCTCCCTGCCGTGTCCCTGGAAGAACAAACCGAGTTTCTTGACGGCGTCTGTGACTCCGACTGTTCATGGAGCCAGACTTGCCTCCCCCCAAACAGCGTGCACAGGGGTATAAAGCTCAGACAGGCAGAGAGGGCTGCGTGTTGTTATCCACGGCGGGTGTGCGTGGGCATCTGAGGCCCCCTTCCAATGGGTGGGTTTGGGAGAGACAAGTGTGGCCCTGAATGAGCTACAGCAAAGCCAGGAGGCCCAAATGGCCTTAGAGAGGTTGCCGCCCCCCTCAGATGCTCACGGTACATTACAGTTTGTCACCCTTGGAAAGTCGATGCTCGGAAGCAGCCAGGGCAATGCAGGGAGATGAGAGCCCAGAGGGGCTAAGTCATCTGGCGAGGCCACACAGCGAGTCAAAGGCAGAACCACACTAGAATCCACTTTCCTGGCCTGCGATGAAGAGCTTGCTCTACTGTGCCCTTGGGTAAGCAAGGGTCCAGGTGCCTCAGGCTCCAACAATTAGGTCCAAATACTCAATTCAGAAGGGAGCAATGAGGCCGCGTTGGGTGTCCCCAGGGGGAGGTGTGCACGTGTGTGCACATGCAAATCCACATGTCTGTACAACTTTGCCCAGGCCTTGCTCCATCTCACTGTATGAGTGGTGTGGCCTTTACAGCCAGGCTTCCCAGGGCTGCTGGGGAACACAACATGCCTGGAAAGTTTCCCAGGTAACTGTCTCTTCTTTACAGTTATTAGCTTCCCTTCATCACCCCATAAAATCCTTCCCCAGATGATGGATGCCACCCCTCTCCAGGGAGGGAGAGAGGAAAGAAAGAAAGCACAAAGAAAAAAAAAAAACTGGTGAAATTTGGAAAGCCCCACGGGTTCATAACTTGGGAAGAGAAACCATCAGCTGTAGCTGGGTTGCTTTGTTCAGTTGCACAGGCTGTGTACTGCCCAAGTCCAGGCAGTGATATTCTCATGGACTACCATCAGATTGACACTCCCTTGAGTTGGGCAGTGCAGGGAAAGGGCCCTGCCTGATTTGGAGGAATGTCTTCAATAGTCTCAAAGCCCACTCCTCACTGAAACCTTGTCCTAGCATAAGGACTGCTCCGTTCTCAGGAATTGAAGCCCAGGACCTGAGAGAAGAAATTAGCCATCTTCTATGAGCTGAGTTTCACATACTTCTCCAGCATTTTCTCCCCCTCCCTCCAAACTACTCTCCATTCCTACCTCTGTCTTTCATCAATTCTGGAAAGTTCTCAGCAATTCTCTCTTCAAACCTGGCCTCTGGCTTATTTTCCTCTTCTCTTTCTGGTACTGTGATTAGATGAATGATAGGTGTTCTCCTTCTCCGTGTGTCTTATCTCCGCCACAGCTTCCTCTCTTCCCAGTGTTCAATCCTGGGTGACCTCTTCACATCTGGCTTCCAGTCACTAATCCCTTCTTCAGCTATGACTGCTCTCCTAGTGAAGTTCTGTTTGGTTCTCTTCCAAATCTGCTTCTTCACTTTTTTTTGGCAGTGCCATGCGGCTTGCAGGATCTTAGTTCCCCAACCGGGGATTGAACCTGCGCCCTCAGCAGTGAAAGCACAGAGTCCTAACCACTGGACCGCCAGGGAATTCCTTCCTTCTTCATTTTTTACAGCTTTTTATCCCCTGCACATATTTTCAACCATGCCTTTTATTTATTTAAATGCATCAAATGTAGTCATTTTATCGTCTAGCCCTAAATACTGCCGTATCTGAAGTCCCGAGGGCTGTTTCGGAGGCAAATTGTCCGGGCTGCCTCTGGCTCACGTGCTCGGTCACCTCTTGACTCCATTACTTTTGACTGTGAACTGATCATTTTCTGTGGAGGTTATTTGTAGAAATCTTCTGAGACTTAGGACAAGGGACCGTTGCAGTCATTCTGAACCACTAGGTTCGTTTGAGTTCATCTTTCTCATTCTTTTATTCTTCCTCCCAAATAGCTAGTGAGTATATTTGTTTCCTGGGGCTGCTGTCACAAACTGGGTGGCTTTTAACAACCTAAATGTATTCACTCACAGTTCTGGAGGCCAGAGGTCTGACGTTAAGGTGTCGCTAGGTTGGCTCCTTGTCCAGTGCCTGTCTCCCAGCTTCTGGAAGTTGATGGCAATCCTCGGCATTCCCTGGCTTGTACCTGCAACACTCGGATCTCTTCCTCTGTCGTCACATGGCCTTCTCTCTGTGTCTGGGTTCTGAACCACTAGGTAGTTTGGTAGTTTTTATTTACTTAGGTAGTTTTATTTACTTACTTTTATTTACTTTATTTCACTTAGTGTTTCTAATTAACTGGCCAAAGAATTGCATATATTTTCTTTTAAAAATCTCTTTTGAAGTTATATTCTCTTTTTGTCTGCCTTTGACTTTTTTTTTTTAATTAGACTTGTCAAAGTTTTACCTCTTGTCTTTTTAAGAACAATTTTTTGGAATTATTGATGAATTCAACTACATTTTCTGACTTCACTTTTTTTTTAATTATCTTTTTACCTTCTTCAAGTTTACTTTTCTAGTTTCTTGAATTGAAAGTTAAAGTGAATAACTTTTAGTCTTACTCGTCTCTTAGTAAATGAATTTAGGGCTACAGATTTTCCTTTGAGCACTGATTTGGTTTCATCCATAGGCTTTCACATTTAGGGCTCTAACTGACGTTCATTAAAATACTGTAGTTTAAAATTTTCACTCTGACTTCCTCATTTAACCTAAGAGTTATTTGGTTTTTTGTACCTAATATGTTGTCTTTGAAGAATTTTCTATTGAAAATTTAATTGAGATCACTGCAGATTCACATGAAGTTGTAAGAAATAACACAGAGAAATCCCTTGTACACTATCAGTCTCCGCCAATGATAACTTTTTATAAAACTATAACAACCAGAATACTGACATTGATATGATCTACAGATTTTAATCCCATCTCCCCGGTTCTATTGTACTTACTGGTATGTACGGTGTGTGTATGTATTAAGTTCTATACAATTTCATCACCTGTGTACGTCTACATATACACCACAAGGGATATCTTGGAGATTTTTAAAGCCCACCATTGTTACTCTATACTTGTCATTTTTCGCTCATAATATCATCAATTTTTATTTAATGTATTTGAAGCTACCTTGTTAAGTACAAAAGTCGATGGGCTTTTAACTTTTTGGTGGAATATTCCTTTTACACGTTTAAACAATTCCTTTATACCCAAAATATTTTTCACTTTTAGTTCTCCTTTATCTGATATTAATATTGCTATATTTGCCTTCTTTGCTATGGTTCATTAGGGGTTTCTTTCCTTATCCTTTTATTTTCATACTTAAGCTGCCTTTTTTTTTCCAGTCTCATTTAAACATTTTTTAGGGCTTCCCTGGTGGCGCAGTGTTAAGAATCTGCCTGCCAGGGCAGGGGACACGGGTTCGATCCCTGGTCTGGGAAGATCCCACATGCCGCGGAGCAAGTAAGCCCATGCACCACGACTACTGAGCCTGCGCTCTAGAGCCCGCGAGCCACAACTACTGAGCCCACGTGCCACAGCTACCAAAGCCCACGCACCTAGAGCCCGAGTTCTGCAACAAGAGAAGCCACCGCAATGAGAAGCCCACTCGCCGCAACTAGAGAAAGCCTGTGTGCAGCAACGAAGACCCAATGCAGCCAAAAATAAATAAATAAATAAAATTTATTTTAAAAAATTTTAAACCAGTTTTGAGACTATCTTTTAATTAGTGAATTTAACTTGTTCACATTTATTGTGCTTACTGATGTTTAGACTAATTCCATATTTATTTACCATATTTCTTTTATTTTTCTTTTTATTGGATTCATTTTGTTTGATTAGATACATCTATTTTTCTACAATAGATTGGATGTTATGTTTTATTTTCATTTTTCTATAGCAGAGATCGGCAAACTTTTTCCACAAAGGGCCATATAGTCAATATTTTAGGTTTTGTGGGCCACAGAGTCTCTGCTGCAACTACTCAGCTCTGCCACTGTAGCATGAAAGCAGCCATAGAGAATACATTAACATATAGGCATGGCTGTGTTCCAATAAAACTTTATTTACACAAACAAATGGTGGCCCAGACCTGAACTGCAGGCCATAGTTTGTTGACCCTTTTTCCAGCGGCAATCTTTAAATATTTAAACACATGTACTTAAACATGTAATTCTCTACAGTGCTTAGATTAAAAAGGGTCTACCTTTCCTTCCTCAACAAGAGAGGAAACTTAACAGTTGTATTCATTCTTCTTCCTCATTTATCCCCCAAACTGTGGTGGTCACCCCAGAATCCCTTCCCGCTCCTCATCTGTCACATCTAGCCTCAGGGCACACCTAGAACCTCTCTACCTCCTGGGAACAATTTTGGTCATTGTTTCCTTTTTCAGTCTAATCCCATTTTCACTCCACCCTTTGGGAATTCCTCATGGTTCATTACTCACTAAAGGCATCTCTTTGCCTACATGGATATTTACTAATATTTGTTCTATCACATGGAGTGATTTGAAGCAGGAGGAGAAGGCTGTGGTGTGCTCTCAATCTGCAAACACTGATCTCACCCCTGCTTAAACTTCCAAGGATTTTCTTTTTTGGCCACCGTGCGCAGCATGCGGGATCTTAGTTCTCCGATCAGGGATGGAACCCGTGCCCCCTGCAGTGGAAGCGCGGAGTCATAACCACTGGACCGCCAGGGAAGTCCCTGAACTTCCAAGAATTTTTTTAAAATGTGGGGTCAGGGCTTCCCTGGTGGCCCAGTGGTTGAGAGTCCGCCTGCCGATGCAGGGGATGGCGGGTTTGTGCCCCGGTCCGGGAAGATCCCACATGCCGCGGAGCGGCTGGGCCCGTGAGCCATGGCCGCTGAGCCTGCGCGTCCGGAGCCTGTGCTCCGCAACGGGAGAGGCCACAGCAGTGAGAGGCCCACGTACCACAAAAAAAAAAAAAAAAAAAAAAAAAAAAGTGGGGTCAAAGAGAATATGAATCGGTCTTTCACTGGTAGCAAAGGCACAGAGGCTATCAGCAGCTGTGTCCCCTCCAGGTAGCCAGTCTGGGCCAACAGAACTGGCACTTGGGCCTCAACAGAGCTGATCATGAGCCCAACTCTCAGTGCCATTTGGATCTGCAACTCCAGCCGCTGCTGAGCTAGCTGTCCCCGTCCTCCCTCCCCTGGTGATGTGAGCATCCAAGCAGGTTCCTCTTCACCAGAGCTGGAGCTTGACTTCTGTTACTCACAACCAGACAAGTCCTGACTAATAGTAGGATATGATGCCTCTTCTTTTGATCTTCCACATGCTATTCACTTGCTGAGCAAACCTTTTTCTCCTAAAGGGCATAGAGATAAACTTCATCCTACCCCAAGGTCAAAAAAATGATTGAAAAATTCCAAATCAGCTAACATGCACAATCATTCTGAAATCTCTCACACTACTGTCTTTATCCCTGTAAGCTGTGGGGAGTTGATCTGGTGGCGGGGGGGGAGGGCGAAGCTGGTTGGGGGGCGGGGGGAGGGCAGAAGCGGGTGACATGATGTCCGGGATTCTGGACATGTGCCACCACCCTCCCATCACGTGGAGATACTATCTGTGAACCCTGGGCACTTTCTGTGAATCTGGGGAGTTGCTCTGGGCTTCTAACAAATCTGGTTCCACCTGCCTGGAACTACCTCGAAGACTTCTTCCCTCCAGGAGGTGGTAACACCACCAGCTGGGCCTGCCCAGTATGCTCAGTGCCACGTGGCCTTGGTGCTAAATAGATACAACACTGCGGACCAAAATAAAACCCAGCTCGGTGACATCTTGATGCAGCTTTGCAGGAACAGCAGGCTCCTGTGCACACGCTCTCCCACTCTGCACCCCTATTTGTAAATTAATCACACATCAGTAGACTCTGCTCAGATTCACAGGTTTCTGGACCACTCTGAGGGTAGCTTGGGCTACAGGATCTTCCGATCAACTTCAAAATCAGACTGATCCTTTCAACAGACCCTAGATGGGAATTCTCTTTCTTCCCAGACCCCTAAGCCCTCCTCATGTTGCTCCCCTCCCCAGAAGAAGCACAGGGGGCAGGGGGAAGCGCTGCCAGGAGCTCCCCATGAGCGCCGTCTACAAAAGTGTCCCCAGTATACTGATCGGATAGTTTTAAGACAGACACGCACACTTGTAAGATGTCAGTGGAAGCCATGCGAAAGCAAGATTAGGAGAAGCGGAGAGAAGGTAGTTAGGAAAGCAGCACCTTTTAATTACGTGTTCACACCCTCACTGTCCACTGCCTAGGGCCCCCCCGCCTCTCTCTGGGCTTCTTCCCTGTGGTGGTAACCTCGCCCCACCTCTGCTCCCAGGTCCACCTGGCTCCTGGAACACTGACCGGTCCCAAGCCCCACTGAGCTTCCTTGAGTCAGCTCTGAGGGTCCCTGGGTAGTAGTGGAGGGTCAGCGGAAGGAACATCAGGCTGAGCTTGATGACCTGTACGTGTCGCATAACCCTGGCCTCAGTTTACTCCTCTGGGAAGGAGACTGAGCACCTGAACTTTGACGGCGCTGGGTACCCCAGTGGAGGAGTGTAGGCTGACAGCTCACGCTCGTGTTGCCCGGGAGACAAGCTCCTCTTCTATTTGGAGCTGCCCCAGAGTGTTCTGTGCCAGCTTCTCACCACGAGGGCTTCACCTGAACACACAGACGTGGGGACGGTGCCACCACGCTGCTCGCCCAGGAAGACGCCTTCATGGGCTCAGGTCGGGTTCTCTGTGTCAGCAGCTCCTGCCAACACCAGGAAGCCCAGGACCAGGCTGCTGCCTCCTTCTGCTAGACCCAAAGCATGAAAGAATTGAACTGCCCTGCCGTCCTCTTCCAGAAAAGTCCTCCTGGGTTGAGCGAGAAAAGCTCACAGCCTTTCTGCCCTCTCCTGGCCCTGTGTGATACTGGATCCTATCCCTGCCCGACACTGGATCCTGCCCCTGCCCTTGGGCACTGGGGTAACTGTCCACACCTGAGCCTCGGGATCTGGCTTTCTCCACATTCAGCCCAATTAGGGGAGTCACAGGATTCCATTAAGAATGAGGCCAGGGGGCTTCCCTGGTGGCGCAGTGGTTGAGGGTCCGCCTGCCGATGCAGGGGACACTGGTTCGTGCCCCGGTCCAGGAAGATCCTACATGCCACGGAGTGGCTGGGCCTGTGAGCCGTGGCCGCTGAGCCTGCGCATCCGGAGCCTGTGCTCCGCAACGGGAGAGGCCACAACAGTGAGAGGCCCGCGTACCGCAAAAAAAAAAAAAAAAAAAAAAAAAAGGAATGAGGCCAACAACCAGAGTGGAACATGCCTTAAAGTTTCCCCTATAGGGTTTTGTAGTCCCGGGAGTTCACTGTTCACTGAGGTCTAGCCCTTGGCCTTGAACGGGGACCAGGCAAGTGCGGACTGAAGTCATTGCTTGCTTTGGGCAAGTCGGGGCGCTCCGAGACCTCAGATCCCAAACGTGAGAAGTGTGTATGTGTGTGTGAATCCCTTCCGAATAGGGACATTGGGAAGAGCAAAGGAAGGAGGGTTCCTGAGTGTGCAAATGGTACCACTGGTCTCCTCATCCTATAAATATTTACGAAATGCCCTAGACAGACCCTGAGTGAAACCAGGGATGGGCAGAAGGCAGGACCAGTGGTTTCTAAGGACTCTCTCCACTTCCACAGGCAATGGGCCTACAGACTCTGAAGGTGGGGCGCCCTGGGGCCTGTTGAGGCTACAGGTACTGGTGGTGAGAACTCAGACACCTGGACGCCTGGAGCCTCCCGGGCCCCGCCCCGCCATGCCCACCGCGAGTGAGGAAGCAGCTCCAGGAGGCTGTGGGAGAGCAGGAGGAAAAGCAGCAGAGCCATCTGGCTTGTCCTGAATTATTCACCGCGCAGGAGGAGGTGCACGAGGAGGTGCCAAGGTAGGGGAACCAGATGCAGCTGCCCCCGGGGCAGGGGGTCAGGCAGGGAGACCTGGACCTTTGGCTGCACAAACCCAAGGGGTCGAGGGGCTCGGCTGTGGCCTTTGGCGGCGTCTGGGCTAGGCGCCCTGGGCCCCTCTCGTCAGGGCAGCAAACGCCAAACCACACCTCATGCCCTGAGCTTTCACTCTTCAAGGTAGTGATGAACCCGCGCTCCTCATTCCTTCCTTTTGGGAATCTTGCAGAAGATTAAACCTGCCTGCCGGACAAGGTCAGGCAGTTCAGCCAGAGTCTCTCGACTGCCAAGGACCAGAAAAAGACGCAGATCAGGCCCCAAGCGCCACCTGAAGACCCTCCTGGCAGATCTCGCGTCACCAGACAGAACCGGAAGTCTAATGTGCCTCACCTGTGGTCCCCATTCCTCCAGGCCTCGGTTCAGGCCCTGTCAGCCCTCCCTGAGGGGCAGAACAGCTTCCTCATTGGTCTCCAACCTTGCAGTTTGGATCCCCGCACATCTGCCTTCTAGAAGCCGGCAGAGTGCATCTGAGTGCGCGACAGCCCCCGCCAGGGTCAGAGCCCCGCCCTCGAACATCACTCAAGGTCCTCGGGCTCCGCCCCCCGACCCCTGGGCCCCGCCTACCGCCTGGCCGCCTGGAGCCCCGCTGCGGGCAGCTTCGCACCTCTCTTCCCGCTCAAAGGCAGCGCTCACGGGCTCACCGGGTCCCCAGTGCCTGGCGCGAGGCGGGAGCTCGCTTCCTTTGCCGGAAGCATTTGCTGAGATTCACACTTGTTGTTCCTTCTGTCGAAAAGCCCGTCCCCACCTGGTCTCCCTGGCAAACTCCCAAAGTGTCCTTTAAGACTTAGCCAGCATGCGCTTCGCCAGGCCCCCTAGACCGAAGCTGGGTTCCCCGGGGTGCGCCGGGTGCACATCGCCTCAAGCCCTCACACAGCCCATTCCCACTGCCTGTCCCCAGACCGCGAGGCCCCAGGGCAGGGCGTCTGGTGCGTCCTGGGTCTTGGGTGTGGTGATCCGAGAGGCGCTCCGCAGACCTGCGTAAATGCTCAGGAGCCGCAGCTGCAAGGGTGGTGGTCCCGGGCAGGGAGAAAACCAACCCCGGCACGTGGCAGGGCACACAGAGCCCATGTTTCCGGACAGTCAGAGAGAGAGAGCAATGAAGGCTTGGGGCCATTTCTGGGGGATCTTCCAGGGGGCAGTCTGGACAGGGGCCAGTAGACAGCCCACCTCCCCTGGACCGGCCCCTGCCCCCTTACTCCGTGGGCAGCTTACACGGGGAGCCCTTAGCCTCAGTCCTGGTAAGGGATCTAGACAGAGGGTGGGCCCAGAGAAGGCCAGGAAGGAGCCTGCCTGGGCCGCAGATGCCACTGTCACTGTGTCACTGTGGCTTCTGGAGCTGGGTCTGTCCTCTTTGCTGTCCGGGCACTGCCCCAGCCTCACGCCCTGTCCTTCAGCACATGGCCACACACACAATTAATGCCCCAGCAGGGCGCAAGGGCTGCTTCTCCCGCAGGTCCAGCTTGCGGCTCACTGATTTGTTCTTCACAGAATCTGTCTGAACATCCTTCTTGGACCAGTGCAAGGCTGGGAGCTACAGCCAGGCTGGACCTAGGCCTGGCCTCAGGGCCACAGAGCAGAAAGTACAGTGTGAGCTTAGGGCATGGCGGGGCAAAACAGGACAGAAAAGTCAGGTTGGAAGGCCCCCAGCATCTGATGTATGATTCCACTGATGCGAAACATCCGAACTGGCAAATCCCTTGAGAAGGAGAGCAGATTGGTGGGTGCCAGGGGCTGGTGCTAATGGGTACAAGGTTTCCTTTTGGGGCGATGGAAATGCTCTGAAACTAGACAGAGGTGGTAGTTGCACAACACTGTGAATGTATTAACACCACTAAATTGTTCACCTTAATGCGGTTAGGTTTTTTCTTTTTTTATGTTATGTGAATTTCGTCTCCAAAACAAATTTTTTTTAGGAAAAAAAGTCACGCAAAACTTCATTTATCAGTTTCCCTTCTTTATCCAGTAAGTCTTGGCAGCCTCCCCTTTTTTCTGAGCCAACATCCCAGCTCCTAGGTCCCAAGGGCTCAGAGCACCAACCATAGGTGAGTTTTCCAAGTTACCCTTTGTTTTTTTTTCAGCAAAGATCCCCCAGCATACTGTAAGAGAGGGGCATTGACTGTGTCACCCTCCTGCTTAAAATCTTCAAGAATTCACCTTTATTCAACAAAGAACACCTGAGCTCCGTATCCTGGCACTCAAGGTCTTGCCTAAACTAGTGATGGGACAGCCTCATGCGTGGAGGTCCCCAGCGGGTCTGGGTGCCTGCACTTGGTGCCATCATCTGGACCCCACCTCCCCCAGGATGCCCAGCCTAGCAAGCTGAGCCCTGCCGAGCCCCGCCTTGCTGGTAAGTCGTCCCTGGCTCACAGCCTCCTCAGCCACAGCTGCTCTTCCCTCTGCCAAGCTCTCTGCACGAAGCACATGTGTTACTGTGCATGATACTGCTTCACATCTGGGCTGCTTCGAGATCTTATTTTCCCCACAAAACTGAGTTCTCCGAGGACCCGAGGCCACGCGTTATTTCCTGTGGATCCCCAGGGCCTGATGCCACCTCGGAATTGCCCAACTCCAGGGGGCGCTGTTCCTTTCTACTGTACGTAACAACGCTTCCACCCACTGTTCGCTCAGTGGTTCATCCTGAATGGACATACCGTCCCCCACCACAGATAAAAAAAATGGTTTTGTCAAAAAAAAAAGTCAGAAGAAAACACAACTGCACCTCCAAGTAGAGCAGACGAATAGACATGCAGAGTCCAAACAACATGCACACAGGCAGACGATGAAGGCTGGGGTGGAGGCCAGCACAGGAAATACCCAGTGGGTGGTGGGAAGTGCAACCGAGAGAGCGTTCCAGAGCCCCTGGGCACAGGTGTGCTGCTCGTTATAGGTGCCTGGGGTGGGGCGGGGGTCTTAAGGGTGCTAGGTTGACACAGATGGGATCACAAAACTCAGAAACTGAAGGGGAACTTGTTACCTAACTCCATCCTTGTATAGATGGGAAATTAAGGCCCAGAGAGGGGCAGGGACTTGATCTGTTTATCTATCAATGCATGCATCCATCCATCAATGCATCTATTCATCTATCCACCTACCCCCCCATCCAGCCATTCCTCCAGCCACACATGCACCCACGTATCCATCCATGCACCCATGCATCAGCCATCAAGCCATGCATGCATGCATCCATCTATCCATACACGCATCCATCCTTCCCTCCTCTCCCTCTAGGGAGCCAGGGCAGAGCTGGAACTGGAGCCCAGAGCACTAGCCTCTCAACCCAAAGCTCCCCACAGTGGGCCACCGTTGCCTTCTTTAAGGCCATGGCAGCTCTGGGGAACTTCCTGACCCCATAAGGCAGGCAAGAAGAAAGTCCCTGCTAGTGGGGCTTGTGCTAAAGTACATACCATATCAGGCACCTGCCCTGAGGCCAGTTCACCCACAGCTCAGTGAGCGCAGCCATTCCGAGCCCACCCTGCAGGCAAGGAAACTGCAGCCCTCCCAGGATTCGCTCTCTCCCCGCACTACGGCACTGCGGGGCAGGTATGGCTGAGGTAGGTAGGGGTGGGAGGTACTCCTGGTGGGTAAGAGGCCCAGCAAAGGCTCTGAGGCAGGACTGCCATGGCCAGCAGCGAGGGGTTCCTGGGTTGTCACAGGATGATGGGAGATGCACGGGAAAGAGCTTGCACACAGGGGAGCGTGCACGCTCGGGGACTTCAGAGCCCGCCAGCACTGCCAGATGCAAGGGAGCGCCCGAAGGTTATGAGGGGAGCTGGTCCCCAAGAACAGCAGGCAGATGGGGTTGGAGCAAAGTTATGCCAACTCCCTGTGTTACTGTGGTTTCAGAGAGAACTGCAGAAAAGATTCGGAGGCCGAGCAGCTCGGAGTGTGAGCAGCCGCCAGCTGCTGGGAACAGACAAGGCAGGGGAATGGCAAAGGTGTTCGTACAAAAGGACCATCTGAGAAGCAGGAACTGCAGCGGGAGTGGGCAGTAGGTCCCAAGGGAGGCCCTGCAGCGCAGAATGCCTCCGGCTTCCCCCCGGCCGCCGGCAGGGGCTGGGCCTGGCTCGCATCTGTCTGCTCCCCTCCATATGCACCTGGGACACATATGCTTGCTCCCTCCCCATTGCAACGTGTGTTGGCTGCAAATCCAGGGAGTCGAACTGCTGTGCCCCTAGACTTCCTCCCAGAGAGGCAGCAAGATGGGAGGGCAAGTTGGAGCCCTAGCACTTTCCCTTCTCCCCTCCTCTGTCCTTAGATATCATACATAAAAGCCCGAGCCTCAGTTTACTCATCTGTAAAGGGGGAGTGGTAATACATCCAAAGAGGGGTGTCAGCATACGTGTGGAGAGCACCCCACGCTGTGCCTGGCAATAAAGATGTGTTCTATCACCCACGATGACCATAAAAATATCCGCTGAGCACTGCCAGTGGTGCTGGGTGGGGTCCTGGAGGCCCCTGTGGGTGGCATCACCACTTTAGCTCCAGGAAACGGACACTGGGAGGGGCACTGGCGGGGTCGGGGGGCTGGAGGCAGAGGTTAATTGTAACCGGTACAAAAGTAGGCTTACTCCTGGGGCCAGATGCATTCAAGCATTCAGAACTCCCCGCACCTTAGATGCGTAATACTCCATGTTTCAGCAGCATCCAATAATCAAATCCGCGGACATTTCTGCGGTGAAATACATAACATAGGATGCATAAGGGCTATAAATAGCCTCACTTGGACTATAAATAGCCTCACCTCGGTTCAGGCGCCAGCTTGCTGCCAAGTGAATTATGAAAAAGCGTTTGGTTTTCAGAGCTTGCTGGAGTTTGGAACTGAGGTTAAGGGTTTGCAGCTCCACACGTCAGTGCTTTTCACCACAAACTGGGGAAACAACTGTGCGTCAGCCCTGGTTCATCCCACAGCCGACGAGGTCCAGATGAGAGTCACATGTGCCCTGCCCCTAAAACCCGCCAGGCCCTGACCCGGGGGACACAGCACAAGACCAGTCACAAAGCAAACACAAACGCGCACACAAATAAACACACATGGCAACGCATACAAATATAATCACACCAGCCTTGGGCGCGGAGGCAAACAGTGACGCAAACCCGACCTGGGGATGGAAGCCAGCCTGTGCAGCCCCCAGTGGCCACAGACACCTGCTCAGGCTAACCCCTGCCTGTGCTGATGTGCCTGAACCCGACAGAGGAGGGAGAGGCCGGAATGAGGTACAGGGCTGGGGAGTGGAGGCCAAGAGCTGCCCATTCTCTGGACCCTGGAAGAGCAGCAAAAGCACCAGGCAGCCTGGGAGCTGGTCCTGGCACTGCCACGTGGGAGCCGATGGCTTCGGATGGGTGGCCTGACCTTACTAAGCTGCAAAGTCAGAACAATCGGGCCTCCAGGGGTTCTTCAAAGAGTGGGAAGGCACCCTCGGGGCCTGGTACTTGGGAACTACTCGCCGACTGTTCTGTGAAGTTGCTTCAATGTACAACATAAAAAGGGGGTAAGGGAGGTATACATTATGAGCTTGGGATTAGCAGATACAAACTACTATATATAAAATAGATAAACAGGGACTTCCCTGGTGGCGCAGTGGTGAAGAATCCACCTGCCAATGCAGGGAACACGGGTTCGAGCCCTGGTCCGGGAAGATCCCACGTGCCGCGGAGCAACTAAACCCGTGTGCCACAACTACTGAGCCTGCGCTCTAGAGCCCGTGAGCCACAACTACCGAGCCCTCGTGCCACAACTACTGAAGCCCGCATGCCTAGAGCCTGTGCTCTGCAACAAGAGAAGCCACCACAATGAGAAGCCCACGCACTGCAACGAAGAGTAGCCCCCGCTCGCCGCAACTAGAGAGAGCCCGCGTGCAGTAATGAAGACCCAACGCAGCCAAAAATAAATAAATAAAATAAATAAATTTATTTAAAAAATAGATAAACAACAAGGTCCTACTGTATAGCACAGGGAAATAAATTCAATATCTTGTAATAAACCATAACGGAAAAGAAAATGAAAAAGAGTGAGGTGGATGGACCTAGAGTCTGTCATACAGAGTGAAGTAAGTCAGAAAGAGAAAGACAAATACTGTATGCTGACACATATATATGGAACTTAAGAAAAAAAAATGTCATGAAGAACATAGGGGTAAGACAGGAATAAAGACACAGACCTACTAGAGAATGGACTTGAGGATATGGGGAGGGGGAAGGGTAAGCTGTGACAAAGTGCAAGAGCGGCATGGACATATATACACTACCAAACGTAAGGTAGATAGCTAGTGGGAAGCAGCCGCATAGCACAGGGAGATCAGCTCGGTGCTTTGTGACCGCCTGGAGGGGTGGGCTAGGGAGGGTGGGAGGGAGACACAAAAGGGAGGGGATATGGGAACATATGTATATGTATAACTGATTAAATTTGTTATAAAGCAAAAAATAAAAAAAATAAAAAGAGAAAAAAAAGAATACATAGGGACTTCCCTGGTGGCACAGTGGTTGAGACTCCACGCCCCAGTGCAGGGGGCCTGGGTTCAACCCCTGGTCAGGGAACTAGATCCCACATGCATTCTGCAAGTAAGAGTTCCCATGCCACAACTGAGGAGCCAGAGAGCCGTAACTAAGGAGCCCTCAAGCTGCCACTAAGGAGCCCGCCTGCTGCAACTAAGACCCAGTGCAACCAAATAAATAAATAAAAATTAAAAATATATATACAACTGTCATTTAAAAAAAAGAAAAAGAATATATATATACATGTAACTGAATCACTTTGCTGTACACCAGAAACTAACACAACACTGTAACTCAACTCTACTTCAACAAATAAATAAATAAATAAGGGGGGTGTTAAAGGTGCGGCCCCTTCAGTTCCAGAGATGCCCTTATGACCTCATGGCTCTCTTCGAGGCCAAGCCTTAGTGTGTCTCTGTCCTATACCAGGTTCCCTAGGTGAACACAGACAGAATCTTTGAGCTGCTGCGGCTGCCAAGGGCAGCCCCCATGAGACTAGGTTCATGATCTGGAGAGGGAAGCCTAGAGCAGGGACAGGCTTACCCTGGAGGAGGGGGCAGGACATCACAGGCAGAACCCAGTTTTGAAGCCAGAGCGGGTTTCCATGGCGGCTCCACCCTCCACTGGGTCTTGGCAAGTTAAACTCTCTGAGCCTGAGTTCTCACATTTATAGAAGTCAGTCCAATGCCATGGACACCCCCATAGGGCCGTCAGGGGGGATAAATGAAGAGACGATGAATGTAAAGTGCCCAGCACACAACACCCAAGGAACAGCAGCGGCTGCCATCAGTACCACGATGACGGAGATGGTGATGCTGGGACAGCCCTGCTAACGGAGGGCTTCCCTTTGAACTGTACCCTCACACTCAGAACAGTCAGGATTGGAAGAAATAACGTCGCTATTGTTATCACCAACCTTCCCCCCACCGTTTGGGACCCCCGTCCCCACGACGACACGAGGCAGCAGACAGATGCGCTCCCCCCATCTCCAGCTGGAAGACTGAAGCCAAGAGGCTGGCGGGGACTTGGTCAAGGTCAAACCAGGCAATTCAGTCACAGGGAGGGACTGAGAAGCCCTGATTCCAGGTCAGGGCTACCCACCCAAGCCAGCAGCCCGAAGCTGGCAGCCCTCCGCAGCCTCTGGGCACTCCTGGGAGTAAGGCCATCTCAGGCACAGGGGTGTGAAGCAGCATCCGGTGGCCCAGGCTGGGGGGAGGTGCGGGGCAGGTGAACTCGAGGGGAGGTCAGGAAGCAGAGGGGCCGGCTGGGGTACCCGGAACTGAGTCATCTGAACTGGTCCAAGCCCACCGCACACAGTCTGGCTCTTCTATCTTTGGCGGGGAGCCTGGGGCTATTTTGGGAAGCTCTGCACATAGCCCGCCACTTCCCTGCCAGGCTGACTGGGTCAAAAACAAAACCAGCGGCAGCAAACGCCCCATGACAACAGGGTGGGGAGCGAGGAGGCACTGAACAGCCGGCGCGGGGGCGGCGGGGGCGGCGGGGGCGGGCGCCATCCCCGCACCCTGCAAAAAAGAGAATAAAACCAGGTAGTGAAACAAACAAACGAAGAGCTAGTGGGAGGCAGCAAGATGCGGCGGGGAAGACTAGCTTTGGAACAGACGGACCTAAGTTCGAACTTAAGCCTTGCCTTCGAGCAAGTCACTTAACCGCTCTGGGCCTCAGGTTACCCGTCTGTAGGAACATCACCCACCTCACTGGGTTAGGTGGGATTAAATAAGATGACACTGGGGCACTGGGCACCTCCTTCCAGAAGTGAACTCCGCCTCGGCCTGATATGTCTGGTCATCCCTCCAAGGCTGCTCAAAGCCCCGTGTGCTGGACAGCCCCCCACCTGCAGCCCCAGCTCACCCAGGGCAGGCGCTCAGAAAACACCTGTGTACAGAATGAAAGGCGGAACAGGGCCGGCAGTAAAGAGTGGAGGCCCAAGGATGCGAACAGCCACTTAGGGGGTTTTCGAAGAGCCCCACGGGAGTGGTGGACACAGGTTATTACGTCCTTCTGACAGATGACAGGCAAGGGCTCAGAGAAAGGAAGCGACATGGCCAAGGTCAGCCAGTTCCACTGAGGGCTGAGGTTCTCAGCAAGCTGTGCCCTTATCTTTCTGGAGGAGAAAGTGGGGGCCCAAGGGCAGGGAAGGCGCAGCATGGCTCGGAGAGGAAGGTACAGGTGGTAGGGCATTCTGGAATGATCTTCTTTCCACTGGGGCCTGGGCTCAGCGGTCTGGAGCTAATTATGGATTAAGGGATGTGGGAGCATATACTGGGAGTCCGACAGCCCAGTCAGACCGCTGGCCCTGTGCTTTTCTCATTAGCCTCTCAAAAAAGCCCCAGGGTTGGACTCACAATAGCCAAAAGATGGATGCGATCCACGTGTCCATTGATGGATGAACTGATAAACAAATGTGGTCGATCCATACAATGGAATGTTATTCAGCCTTAAAAAGGAAGGAAATTCTGACTCATGTTACAACCATGGATGGACCTGGAAGACATGATGCTACATGAAATAAACCAGACACAAAAGAACAAGTACTGTATGATTCCACTTCTACGAGGCACCCAGACAGATTCATTGAGACAGAAAGGAGAATGGTGGGTGCCAGGGGCTGGGGGAGAAGGGATGGGGTTTAGTGTTTAATGGGGACATTTTCTGTTTGGGGAAAGAAAAGAGTTCTGGAGATGGATGGGGGTGATGGTTGCACAATGTGAATGTACTTAACCACTGAACCGGACACTTAAAATGGTACATTTTGTTATGTGTATTTCATCACAATTTTAAAATAAAACAGAAAAGCCCCAGAACTGGGCACAGGGTTTCCTTTTGGGGTGATGAAAATGTTTTGGAACTAGACAGTCGTAGTGGTTGCACAACATTGTGAGTGTACTACATGCCACTGAATTATATACTTTAAAACAGTTTTACGTTATGTGAAACTCATCTCAGTAAAAAAAATTTAAAGCTGCTGAGTATGAGGCAGGTGGCTCCAGTGGACAGGCAGCCTGGGCAGGGCTGGGAATCAGCGGGGACTTCATTAGCGAGGCTATTCTCTCTGAGCAGGAGGGTCTGAGGGACATCACAGGTGTGGGAAGGGAGGCAGACAGGCGGCTGAGATGCCAGCAGCCAGGCAGCCGTGGGGCATCTGGTCCTGGCAATGGGGAATGCTCGCATCTCGGGCACCGTGTCAAGGTCCCCTCCATCACCCCTGGTTTCCAGAAGTCAGACACAGGAAGGGTTTCACACAGCAGCAGGATCCGTCTTTCCTTAGCTGATGGGGACACAGGGCCCTTTGAGGGACAAGGACTTGCCCAAGGTCTGCAGGAGGTTAAGGCGGGGCTGGACCTCATGCCCTCCAAAAACATCCAGCCTGGTGTACACATAGTTGTCTGGAGACCAACATCACCCTCATGGCTGAGGTGTGTTCAGGGCATCTCGTCTGGGACAGGCCCTGGACACAGAGAAGAAGGCTCTTGCAGGTGCCAAGCACCTAGATGACAACTCCACACTATGCCCCGGGTGAAGTGCCCAGTGAGGGCTCGGTGCTCAGAGAGAGGCAGACCCGGGGGCAGGCGGAGTGCCAAGCCGGCCGTGGGAGGGGTTCCTGGGCTAAGCTGGCAGGACGTGGAGCTTCAGGACAGAGCAGGGGAGGGAGACCTGGCTGCAGAAGCCGACAGGGTGGGAGGGGCACGGGGAGGGGCGTCGGGCCTTGCAGAGGAGTTGACGCCAGGGCGTGAGGGTGCCCCTCCCCCCCCAAACCCACAAACCAGCCAGAGGGAGGGTCCAGCGGGCCGGGGCTGGCTCTGCCGCAGCTCTTTGGCTGCCCTTGGGTGAGTCTCTGACCTGGACCCGTGGCTGTCGGACGGGGCGGTCAGTCCCTGACAAGCACAGGCTCGGAGCTCTCGGGATGGGGCTTGAATGCTCTCTGCGACATCAGCCCTGCAAGGGCCGCGAAAGCACCTCCCAGGACGGGCCGCTCCCCACTACAAGGTCCTGTTGGAAAGTTCTTACGCTTGAGCAGTCTGTCTCCCTGGGATTCAACCTGGTCCTGAGGCTGGCTCTTCAGAGCCTCGTTCAGCTTTTCTTGCCCAGGACACCGTAAAGCAGGCGTCCAAATGGCACACCCTCTCCAGGGTGGCCGAGCCCTTGGCAACCACCTCCTGGGCTCTGGGCTCTGATTCTGTTACACAGAGGCAAAGCTGCCCTAGCTGACAACACAGCCTGAGGCTGCTAAAAGCCCCAGATCTGTTTCCTGGAACCAGCGGCCAGCCCACTGCTCCCCCCGCCAGCTGAACAGACCTGCCCTTTACCTGGTGACACTCTGCCTGCTGGGTAGAGCGGGTGGGAGAGTGTCCCCCCCAAATTCATGTCCAGCTGGAACCTCAGAATGTGACCTTACTTGGAAATAGGGGCTCTGAGGGTGTAATTAGTTAAGGATCTCGAGAGGAGATCATCCTGGATTTAGGATGGACCCAAAATCCAGTGACGGGTGTCCTTATAAGGAGAGGACACAGAGATACACACAGAGGAGACAACCACGTGGACACAGAGACAGAGATCAGAGAGATGCAGCCACAAGCCAAGATGGGGTCACCAGAAGCTGGAAGAAGCCAGAAAGGATCCTCCCCTAGAGCCTTCAGAGGGAACGTGGCCCTGCAGACACCTTGATTTCAGACTTCTGACCTCCAGAGTGGTGAGACAACATACCTCTGTGGTTCTAAACCACACAGCCTGAGGTCCTTTGTCACAGCAGCCCCTACACTAGTGCACTGGTTTGCAGCATCAGGAAACAGGACATAGCCTGAGCTGACCACGTGGACATTAGCCAGCGTCCCCCTGCTCTGGGAGCGTTCAGGAGAAAAGGTAACGGCGTCCTGGCTGGGAGGGTGACACCAGTGCTTGGCAGGACAGAGCAAGCCTGTCACCAGGCTCGCAAAAGGGCTGCAGCCCAATTAGCTAAGGTCACTTGAGGGGCCGGCGAGAAGCCCTTCTCCGTCTGCTATGAAGACACTCGAGGGGAAGTGGCTGCTGGACGTGGAGCCGCCCGGCCTCCCTGCTTTCCCCATGCCGGGGCCTGGACAGCCTCTTCTAGCCTCCCACACCTGGTCAGGCCAGACAAGCCTGCCTGAGTCCTCAGGTGCACCAGCCCCAAGCAAGCGGCCGGAAGCACTCCTTGGGTGAAGGCCTAACCCAGGCACTGCAGTTTCTCTGATGAGAAACGGTAGACCCCCACTCTGACCTTTGGCTCAGCATCCCCTATCTGTCTCATTTTTGGAGAACCTCTCATTGGGGGTGGGGAGCTGGCCAAGGCTTCTGGAAGCTTCGGAACCGAGACCAGGGTTCCCCTGGTCTCCTGGATCCTGCCAGGTGTGGGAGCTGAGACAGCTGAGCATTAGCAAACCCCTGGCTCTCCACCCTGCCAGCTCTGCAGACGCTGCCATGCCAAGGGGCAAGGTTAGGGTCATCGTAGGACTGATGATGTCGGCGCTCAAAGGGCTTCGCCATGGCCAAGTGCAGCATCTCTCCAACTGAGGTACACGGATGAGCTGCTTTAGAAACGTCTCGTGAGCTTGTTCAACATGCAGATTCCTGGCCCTCCCTCCAGGCCTACTGAATTAGAACCTCTGTGTGAGAGACCCAGGACCCTGCATCTTATACAGGTTCCCCAAGGATCCTGGGGAGCTCACCAGAGGATGCAAACACGTGGCCTGCTTTGACCTCTTCGTGCACGTGGAGAGAGGGTCATGGGACAGGGCCTGCTTGAGGTCACACGGCACAGCCAAAGCTAGAACGTCCGTCCGCTGGCCTGGCTGGTGAGGGGACGCATGCCGGCGTCCCCCCGGGCTTGGAATCAGGTGACGGACCCTCCTGTGCTCTAAGAGCCCTTCGCCCAGGTGAGGATTCCCCACGGGCCCGGTCAGCTCCACAGGCGCCTGGTGTTGACTCTCTCCAGCCATCATGTCACCACCACCCCACCCCCCGCCCCCGGCTTCCTTCTGAGCTCAGGCCCTGCGTCTTGCTCACAGCCATCTCCCCAGGGCCTGGCCAGAGCAGCTGCTCCATAAAGGCAGTCGCCTGGCGAATGTTCGTTAGGCGAATGATTTGAAGTCCGAACTCTGTCCCAGAGCTGCCGTCTGACCTCGGGCAGCTCACTCAACCCCTCTGCCCCTGCGCGAAAAGACTCTGGGCATCTGCCTTGGCCATCGCACAGGGCCGCAGCCAGACTCACCCGGTAAACCAGATGCAATATGCTTTGGAGACTGCAAAGCCACATCCGAGCATGCGTTCTGCACGCTGGTAATTCACAACCATCAAGTTTGCACTGAGTGACTGGCTGTGAGCTGAGAGTCCAGGGTAGCAAGACCCAGCCAGGAGCCTCTGCTGGTGGCCTGGGGGTGACGGGAGAGAGGCCAGGGGCAGGTGAGCCACCCCCGCAGTGAGGCAGGCAGGTTCCAGAGGCTCCATTGTCTCCTCCCAGCAGCACGGCTCGCTGCTCTCAGGGGTGTAAATCCCGCCCTAGTGCCACACCCACCGTGGGGACGGGGCCCAGGCCCTGAACGTTATCAGGCGGCAGATAGAAGGTAGTGCTACCGAGGTCCAGGGAGCTGGACGAGGTAGGTCCCTGGCCCTCCATGGGCCTCAGTTTCCCAGCTAAAGCAGAGGGGTTTGAGTGAGACCATCTCCAAGGGCCCTAGGACCACGCAGGCAGTGGCTCTGTGCCCTGGGACACCCCCCACCAGAAGGCGCTTGCTGTTGTCCACTCCCCAAACCCCCTGTCCCCCCACAGAGAGAGACAGGCCTTGTGGAGCACCCGGGTCGGGCAGCTCAGAGGAATGTGGCGCTTGCCGGGGCAGGAGCCCTCCCGCCGGCTGTTATATACTCGAGTCTGCGTGGACTGCCAAGCGGTCGGAGAGAAGCCCAGCTCCCGTGGGATGGAAGCTCTCCTCCAAGGCGCAAGCGGTAGAGCCTCTTCCTCAGGCTGCCTGTCTAAATGACCTCACAGGACCAACCGGTTCTTCAGCCCGGACTGGTAGCGGGGACACCACGGAGGGCTCCGCATCGACATGACCCTTCATGCATCGGCCCAACCTGGATCGACTGTGGGGCAAGAGGCAGCCCAGGAATGTCGTGATACGTGCGGGCGCTGTACAGAAGGAACGTCACCGTGTCACCAGCGCGGCCCCTCCACAGCCACAAAGGTGGGGGTGGGGGTGGAGGGCAGCGGGGACCAGTGCGGAGAGGAAGGAGGACCCTGTCCTGCCCCCAGAGCCACCCAGCTCAGCCCGGCGTGGCTCTGGGGGACTCAGGAAAGCCCCTCTGGGTCTCTGTGCCAGTTGCCCCGTCTTCTGGGCCTGACCTGGAATCCCAGTGTGTCGTCTGCTGCCCGGGAGGGCAGAGGGCTGGGGGCAGCCGTCAAGCCGGCCTCTTACCTCCAGACCGAAGCTGCTGGGCGATGATTCAAGTATAAATTCTGGCCCCTGCTCTTTTCTGGGTCCAGGGGAGCCCCCTCCTTGGCACTGTGGCCACGCCCAGCTCCAGCAGTGAGATACACCTCTGGGCCTTGGTTTCCCCAACAGCGACACTGCTGTGCCATGTGCCCTCAGGTGGCTGGCGGGGCCCAGGCCTTCGTCTTCTAGGCCACAGGCAGCTTAGTGACCACACCTCTGACGGAAGGTCCCGCTGGCCATGACACAGCACTGGCTCTCCAAACATCTGGGAACATGTAAAGCAGCAGCTGGCCTGGCTCTGATCCTAGGACGACCTTTGGTACAGAGTGGCCATTTGAGATGAACCCTTTTCTTAAGTCCTACCCTGGAGGACAGCCCTATAAAGCAATCACCCGCATCATCTCGCTCCTTCTACGGGTCCATTCTCAGCCAGCGCCCGCAGCGGGAAGATCACCCCTGTCCTGCACGGGGCGAAACTCAGGCTCACGGGATTGAGTGGCTCCTGCAGGTCCCACAGCCAGGACTCAACCCCGGGTCCACGTGGCTCACAAGTCCTGCTCTTCCTGCCGCCCCAAGGGCAGCCTCCACCTCCCAGGAACCCGGAATCCGGACGAAGGACTTTAGCCACGCAGTTAGCAGGGGCCCAGCGGGCAAATGGATCCAGGTAGCCAGAGTGTTTTAAGTGCCCCGCTCCCGGCTCCCTGTCTGTGCAGCCTGCCGCAGCCCTGACAAAGCCTGGTCACAGCTACAGGCGGGGATAATGGTGTGTCCACACCTCGACAGCTGTGAGGTGCTTGACAAGGCACAGGGCGCCGGCTGGGATCGCGATGCTCTGCTCACACCCTCTGTAACCCTGCTGTGCAGACCGGGGAAACGGAGGCTCGGAGAGGTCAAGGGAGTTCTCTGAGGTCTCACACCCGGGCTGATGGCAGAGTGGGGACAGGACAAGTGGCTCTGACTTGTTTCCGCCTCCGTGCTCCCCCAGCGCGGTGGGCACCCGAGGGTGTGAGATGGCCCCAAACTCCCCCTTGGTGCTCCCTCCTGTCCTCCCTGAGACCCCCTGAGCTGCCTTCAGAGAGGAGGGGGGACCCGGTGAGGAATGCTCTTCTCGCTACGGCAGCAAGGGGAACCTGGAGCGGAGCCCGCTCGGGCGCCGGGCTCGGGTGCCACCACGCTCGCTTTGTCGGGGAGACGATCGAGGCTGGGGTGGCCCACAGGGAGCAGTGCCGGAACTCCCAGCAACCACGCAAGGATTTCCCGAAAGGGGCTCTCCGGACCCCGGGGGGCAGCAGAAGGCCACAAGGCTGACAGCACGGGAGGCTATGCTGCAGCTCGGACCAAAACTAAACCAGCGCCCCGTCAAGAAACCATCAACTTTCTCCAGGCCTGGGGAAGGCAGCAGGCTCTGTCCTCTGGAAGAAGAGACTCAGGCCCCGGGGAAGGCCTCAGCAAGCCCAGGGAGGGAGCTGGGGAGGAGCTTGACCTCGGAGGCCCTTGTGTCCAGGGAGAGCCCTGCCTCAATAGCGTGTGGCCTGGCCATGACCTGAAAGGGCCCCTACAATGGCTCCTTCTCCCCTGCAGGGCAGGCCGGTCATGGGTTTTGTTCACATGGCTTCTTGTGGGCTCCTAAAGGTACAAACCCCCCTCTGTTATATCACTACTGTGTTCACCTTTGGGGAAAAGCCCTCGAACACCTGTCTTTTTTCTTTCCTTCTTTCTTTCTTTCACATAATCTCTAATTTACAGAAAAGTTGCAAAGATAACATAAGAACTCTCAGATTCTCTCTACCCAGAATCGCTGTTTATATCATTTGCTTTACCAATGGTGCACTCTCTCTTTACATATCTATATGCACGTATCTATATACTCCAAACCTTGCAGTCTCTTCTGAGAAGCCATCGGAGAGTAAGGTACCAGGATACCTAAAGGCATGATGACAAATCCTGATGCCAATTTGGGGGTTCATTGCCAAGCACCCTCACACCTGCCTCCTCCAGGCTGAGGTGCACGAAGTAGCTGGTGCTATCTCCAGGTTACAGATGAGGAAACTGAGGCACAGTGTCCAGGGGTACGTGGCCCTCCTTCTACACCGAGCCACCCACACCTAAGTTCTCAGCATAAAACACACAGGCCCACTCTGCAGACTATCTTCCTGATGACAAGACGATGTCTTAATTTTTTGTTTTCTTTTTGGCCGCACCATGCGGCATGTGGGATCTTAGTTCCCCGACCAGGGATCGAACCCGTGCCCCCTGCAGTGGAAGCATGGAGTCCTAACCACTGGACCGCCAGGGAAGGCCTTAGATGATGTCTTAATTTTTAAAAGAAAGTGAGCCAGGTTGCCCCCCACAGGAGAACACAGATGGATCAGGACCCAATCAAGATTGTCTACAGTGCAGCAGGCGGGAGTGGTGGGCTGGGGTGGGCGCCAGCGAGGGACTCCCCACTCCACCCGGGGGTGCCGCCTCCTTCAGCGCCTGCCCTCTGCTTCTTTCCTTTTCTCTCCTCCGACAGCTGGGATGGAGGGACTCCTCCCTGGAGGGCAAGGACTGGGTCTCCGCTTCATCCCAAAGCCCGGTGGCATGGGGCCCATTGCAGAGCAGGCTGCATGTGTAACTGATGAATGAATGAGTCAGAGATCTGAGTTCTGGTTGTGCCACAGGGTGGGCTACTCAGCTGCTCTGAGACTCAGTTTCCTCTTAGGTAAAAATGGGACAACACCAAGCACGTCTAAAGTGGTTGCAAACTGTTAAATGAGATGAGATTTGTGAAGGTGCCGGTGAGGTGGATGTTAAGATCCCAGTTCAGAGTTGGATCAGGGAAATGAACAAGACAATGGGGAGAAATGGAAAGCAAAGCTGAAGATGCCCAAATATGAACAATGTGGGGAAGGCACACACACACACACACGCGTGCACACACGGCCTCGCAGCTCAGCACCTCTGAAGCTTAGCAGTCTCTCTCTGACGACCCCCCTTTCTTTCGGCTTGAGACCCTCAGCAGCCCAGGATGAAAAGCTGGCACCCATGGCTTCCTCAGCAGACACAAATGTGCTAATGTCTGTAACACCTGACAACGTAGCAGAGCCGGGGGGGTTGTGGAAAAGGAACAGTAAGAGAGGGAGGCAGCTCCTTCCAGAAGTGGACGCGAATGGTCTGTCTCACTCAGGTAAGACACAGAGCTAAAAAGCGATGCATAAAAAGGACAGCTCTGCGATCTTATCAGTACCGGCAACTGTTGATAGGAGATCATGTTATCGAGGGCAGAATGCCAGCTGGTACACGCACCCCTGATGGCAAAAGGGAAAACCGTATCTGTGTGTGTGTGAGTGTGCATGTGTGTGACCGCATATATGTGTGTGTATGTGTGAATTCAGGGACGTCGCACAGCAGACCGGGAGAACTTAACGTTCACGAGCTTCTGTTCTCCTGCACGATTTCTTAAGCCATTTGTGTAAAAAGATGAACTGCCACCCCTAAGAGATTTTCTCAGTCTGGGCAACAGGGCTGGGTTGGGGCACAGGCTCAGCCTCCCAAGGCAGTTGTGGTCCCGAGTCCTAGAGTCCCTGATGCTGAACCAGCACCGCCTGTCCCGCCCGACACAGCCTGGGTGGGCGACGCCAGCGCACAGGGGAAGACAAACCAAACTTTCCCCGTGGAGCGTTACGGGCTTCGCGAGGTTTGTCCGAACCACCAGGCTTCCCACCGAGCCCGCCCCTGAATCCCAGTGCTCCCGTGGAATTAAAGGACAGCCACTCACCGCCTGAAAGCCAGCCAACACGGCGACTAGTCCACTTTTCCTGGAATGAGCTTTCCACACTTTCGGCGGCTGGAGCCATCGGCAGCCGGGGCTCTCACCTCTCCGACCTGCTCCCACACCCTCGGCGGCTCTTTACGATGCTTTCAAGTAAGGCACAGCTATGTGAAATCCCACTAAGAAAGAAGGCTGGCTCCTGGTGCCGGGGGTGGGGGTGGGGGTGGGGGTGGGGGGGTGGGGAGGCTGGCACGGAGCACTCAGGATTCACTTTGGATGAAAGCGGGCAGGTTGGCGGAGCCTTGCCTCCCTCCCCCTCCGTCGCCAGCCCTGCTCTGCCATCCTTCCGACTTGCCGGCTTGCTGATTCAACACACACGTGGATTGCCAAAGCAACCCGCACCCTGGACGCCCATGAAAGAGCCCGGGGGGCAGAGTAACTCCAGCTGCAGCCACCTCCCGTGGAGGCTGGGAGCAAAGCTGAGAATGAATGCTGCCACTCAAGGGGCTGACCTTTTACGTGTCACATCAGATTTTCCGTTCGCCAGCAAACCAAAACCAAACCAAGCCCGACCGGCACACCGCCTCCCCACCCCATCGCACGACTCGTAAACCCATCAGAATTTACTGCAAACCAACCAGAATCCAGACACCGCTAATGTCATTAAGAAGCCTGCACAGCGCCCAGATGCCAGGAGGGTCTCGGTGACAGATGCCAGCCTCAAAGCAAAGGAAAAGCAAGACACAGCACAGATGCTGCAGACACAAAAGCATTTTCATCCTGCCCAACAGGAACCGATCTGATTATCAAAGAGAAGCACCAAGGACTCAAGAGTCTAAGGCGGCTTTAGTGAAACAGGGCTTTGGGAGATGAGCAAATGTGGTTTAAAGAGACCTGACCACAGACCCAGACTGGCGGCGGGGTGGTGGGGGGCTGCCTTGGGCCGTCTGTTTTTAAAGCAATCTGCCAGAGATAATGCTGAAAACAAATGTATAATCCAATCAGAAGCCTGACTCTGAGACACATGCCTGAATGTCTAGACTCCCTGCCGTTTCAGCCCCCAACGTGGGGACCCCGTTCAGAGCTGACTGCTGTTTCCCCCCCGATACCTGAACCAAACTTTCAAGTCTCCTTGTGAGTCACTGGTGTTCGCTTTCTATTTAAAGATCACACAGGGCTTCCTCTCAAGCACCATTCAAACCCATGGCTTCTAAGAACTGGGTGCTAAATCCGTTTTCTTCGGGCCTCACTTTCCATCAACATAGATGTACCAGTTGACAGCGAGGGGTTCTTTTTTCCATCATCTGCTGCCAGAAGGCAGAGGTAACGGGAGTGGTGCGGATCCCGAGAGTGCCCCCGGGACGGGCAGCTGATGGATTAACCTCATTGATTCCTTCCAGGAGAGCCATGCAGAAGCCGTCCTGAACGCCATGGTTGGAGATGGGGTGGAGACAAGGGAAAAATCTCGACCCACTGGGCAGCAGTCTCAGGATCCTGTCTGAACCAAACTCTGCTGAGGGGCTGTCCCAGACAGATGGTGGTGCCACGACAGCCAGGCTGCCGGGACCCCCTGTGCCGGGAACCAGCCAGAGGCTGATCTTCACTACACCATCTTCTCGGAGAGGCTTGGTTACGGGGACAAAACATTTCCCTACTGAACTCCATTTTCAGGCAAGAAAGGATGAGACAGAGAAACCTGTACCCAGCCATCGACACTTGGTAGACCTGCCCCGTCTGGGGTGCACGTGCATGCCCCTAAATTCCCTTCCCTTCCCCCTGGTCAGACCACGGTCCAGGAAAGCAGCCTGCTCATGTTGTGTAGCAGTTAGGCTGAAAAATGGAAGAGCGACAGACAGCCACAGACCCAGGCACCAGGAGTCGGGAGTGGGCTTCTCATAGCCGCCCTGGAGGAAAGACCCCCGCCCCCACACCCAAACTCTGCTGTGTCCCCTCTGAGCTCTGAGTCAGGCCATGCCTCTCCCTCCCTCTCTCCCTCCATCCCAGCTACTCCAGGGAAAACAGCAGCCCACGTGACCAGGACAGAGCCTGCCTTGCTAATAAACCCATCCTAAGGCTCTGACAGTTTTAGCAGAAAATTACCTTTCAGGAAGAAAATGTAAGGAAAGGGAAGAGGGGAGACAAAGTGTTAGAGCTGGGAGCCACACGCCACAGGAGCCGGCCTGGGGCTGGTCCAGCAGCCCCCCCATGTCTGCGGAGGTCCCCCAAGCTCCCCATGCTGACGGCCTCAGGGAGCCGCCCCTGGCACGCAGCTCCGCCGGCAACTCATGCCTGGAGACGGGAGGGCGCCTCGGAGACAGAGGGACAGACGGATGGACGGATGGATGGAGGAGCCGCAAGCCCGGCAGGGACGAAGGAGGAAGGGAAGCCAAGAGGAAGGGGTGGGGAGAGAGGAGAGGGAGGGAGGGAAGAGGAGAATTGATTCTCTCTCCTCCACTGGGACCACTGAGCTAAGTTGCCATGGAGAAAGGGGAGCCGCTGGCAGAGCCTGAGGCGGGTGGAGGAACCTTATGCCAGAGGGAAGGCATCAGCTCAGAGCCAATCCCCACACTTCTGGTGCAGCCTCCACCAAACCG
Organism: Hyperoodon ampullatus; assembly: GCF_949752795.1. Lineage (NCBI taxonomy): Eukaryota > Metazoa > Chordata > Mammalia > Artiodactyla > Ziphiidae > Hyperoodon > Hyperoodon ampullatus. The sequence continues at coordinate 7,336,804 of NC_136926.1, read as the reverse complement.
GGCCTTCTGGGCCCGAGGCGGCCAGACTGGGAGGGGAACTGGCCTGACCCAGTGGGGCAAGTAGCAGCAGTTCTCTGCCCCCTGGAGGAGACGGGGTTGAGGGGGCAGGAGGTTCAAGTCTTCCTCGCCAGGCTCACTGGCGCTCCCGCCCCTCATCTCACACCACGCCGCCCGTCCAGCCAGACTCCCCGGGGACTGAGGGGACCAGAGCCTCTCCCAACGGCCTGGGTACCACCTGGGGCCCTGGTGTCTGGGGAGGCACTCTGACCTCCACCTGCCTCCCCGTTTCTAAAAATTAGAGTCTCCAGACCCCGAGTCACATTTCCCCATGAGTTTCGGCCACATTTCCCACCCTCAGGGATGAGGGGACGTCCAACTAGGGGAGGACCTCGAAGCACAGAACCTCCTATGCAGGGAGTGGAGGAGAAGGACAAAGGGAGTGAGCCCTCCCGGGTGGACGGCCCTGCGGGTGGATGGCCCTGCTGGGTGGACAGCCCTGCGGGTGGACGGCCCTCCCGGGTGGACAGCCCTGCGGGTGGACGGTCCTGCGGGTGGACGGCACTGCCGGGTGGACGGCCCTGCGGGTGGACGGCCCCTGAAGACTCCATGGCCCTGGCTCCCTGTGGTTCTCCCACGCTGGGCTGGCTCTCCCACCTGCCTGCGCCAGCCCTGCCACTGCTCCTGTCCACGACACCAGCTCCAGGACTGGCCGTGGCTGCTGGCCCTGCACCCACTCCAAGCTGCAGGAATAGGGCCAGGGAGGCCTGGGCTGGGGTCTCCACTCCTCCTCTTGGAGAAGACATGACAGGGGCGCATCCAGGCCCACCTCTGGGCCCCCACTCCTGATCTCAAATGGGCACAACCCTGCCATCTCCTAACCTGGACACCAAAACAGCAGGGGCCGGTGGAGGGGCGTGGACACCATCTCAGGGATGCTGTCTCCTCAGGGGGACGGAAACATAGCAGGAACAGCACCCATTGTCCCACCTCCCCTTGCTCCCCACGGTCAGGACAGAGGCCCCAGAATGGCTGAAGCCAACGCAGAGGCCAAGGCCTTGCAGCTCTGTCACAGAAAGACTTCAGGGCGGACCCACTGGAGTCCTATCTCTGAATGCCATGACCTGGGACACATTCTTCTCTTCACAATCCTCTTCTCACTTTCCCCCTCGACGCTTTATTATGAAAAGGTTCACACAAACAGCAAAGCTGAACACATTTCCTAAAGAACATCCATACATGCACTACCTACATCCTACCATTTCCTCTCACTTTTTTTTTTAATTGGGGGTAGGAGTTTATTAATGTATTTATTTATTTTTGCCGTGTTGGGTCTTCATTTCTGTGTGAGGGCTTTCTCTAGTTGCGGCGAGCAGGGGCCACTCTTCATCGCGGTGCGCGGGCCTCTCACTATCGTGGCCTCTCTTCTCGCGGAGCACAGGTTCCAGACGCCGCAGGCTCAGTAGTTGTGGCTCACGGGCCCAGTTGCTCCGCGACATGTGGGATCCTCCCAGACCAGGGCTCGAACCTGTGTCCCCTGCATTAGCAGGCAGATTCTCAACCACTGCAGCACCAGGGAAGCCCTCCTCTCACTTTTAATGTGGCAAAACACCTATAAAACTGACCATTTTTGCCATTTTAAAGTACACAGTTCAGAGGCATGGAGTGCATTCATGGTGCTGTGCCACCGTCACCTCTAATTCCAGAACATCTTCATCACCCCCAAACCTGATAGGCACTCACTCCCCATCCCGCCTCCCCCAAGCTCTGGGCAACCACCAGCCTGCTTTCTGTCTCTGTGGATTTAGCTGCTCTGGACAGTTCATATCAATGGGATCATCCACTCTGTGGCCTTTTGTGTGCGGCCTCTTTCACTTTGCATCATGTTCTCGAGGTTCGTCCACTTTGTAGCCTGGGTCAGTGCTTCACTCCTCTTTATGGCTGAATCACAGCATCGGATTCATCGGACACGTGGGCTGTTTCCAGCTTTTGGCTATCGTTCTCTTACTTTTAGAATGAGTTTTTCAGAGTCCAGTGATGTTTCCTGAAGCCTCTCCTAGGGGATTTGGGATTCGGTCTCAAAGGTGCAGCCCCGGAGGCCCCAAACAGAATGTTAATCCTTGTCTGGCCTTTTCATTAAAGCATTGCTCCTCACTGGGTAATCGAGCCTGCGGGGGGCTCCACCTGGCCCTGGGGACTGAGGCAGAGGTCCCAGAGCATGTGTGTGGCCAGCGAGTGGGCTTTGGTCTCCTCTGTCCCAAGAAGCAGCCCTCTGGGCAGCAGGACACTTGTGCACATGGACCCCGTATTCACGCTCTGAGGCTCGACGCACCCAGGTTTGAGTACTCTCTTACACTCCCTGGCGGCCTGACTAGCAAGCCATTTCCCCTCTCTGAGCCTCAGCTTCTCCATCTGTAAAAGGCGGGCAACAGTCTCTACCACTTGGGGTTGCTCTAGAGAGGAGACTGGCGCTGCCCCATGGAACTTTCTGGGTTGACAGATGTGTTCTACGCCTGGCTGTCCAGTACGGCCGCCACTAGCCCATGGGCTGAGTACCTGAAATGTGACTAGTGTGACTGGACAATGGAATTTTTCATTTTATTTCACTTTAATTTAAAATTAAAATTAAGAAGTCACACGGGGCTGGTGGTGATCACCCTGGACAGAGCAGCTCTAAGGACTTACTGGGATGGGAAGGCAGGACGCGGTCCAAGCCCAGCACCTAGCTCCTCCGTCTTTTCCTTCATCCCTTCCTCTCCCTACTTACTCCATGGTGTCTGGGCAGTGGAGTGAGCTTCTGTCTGCAGCCTGGCCCCCAAGGCTCCCTCTAAAAGGACAGAGGGTGAGCAGTTGGGCTCCCAGGGAACAAAACAGGTGCCAGCTGGGGCGTGGACGTGGTGGACTCCGTAATGCTGTAGGTCCCTGAACCGCTAACCTCTCCTCCTGCCCCTATTGGCCCTAGACCCCTATTCTAGAACCCCATCTCTATTCTAGAACCCCCAGCAACTCCTGAGGTCATCCCTAGAATGTCCGGGCAGGAGATGAAGGATTGGAATAGACCCTCCCCCCATTCCTAAAGTGGCAGCAGTGGACCCCCGTGGTTGTGCAGGGGTTTTGTGGTCTCAGGCTGCACTGTCTCAGGTCCTCAGGGACACCTTCCCACGTGCACAAAGCTGTTCTCACAGCTTGTGCCCTGGCACAGCAGCTGGACTAGAATCCAAACCTCACTTTACAGATGCAGAAACCCAGACTCAGCTGGTGGAGCACATGGCAAGGCGGCAGGAGTTGGGGCTGAAGCTCAGGCCCCCAACTCCCCCCCAGCCTGGCAGGCATGGGCCTGCTGAGGGGCAGGAGATTCTGGAACAGGCCCGGCTAGGAGGAGGGCCCCAGCACTTGACCCCGTGCCAGGGCAGGTCAAGGGCCCGGGCGACGGCTGTGCGGCTTCAAAGTCAGACCTGAAGCCTGGCCGAGCCATCCCATTGCTGTCCCTCACCCACCCCAACCTCTCCCAAGTCGGAGAGAAGTGACATCTCGGGGGTGGCAGTGGGGACTCCAGAAAAACTTAAACACAACCACAAACAACCATCACTCCAGTTGTGCTCTGAGCCCACCAACAGGTATGGGTCACCCAGAGCTGGGAACGGCCGCCAAGGACCGGGGGCCCAGCTGGCACCGCCTCACCCTGCAAAGCCTTCTCTTAGCTTCCCACATGCCCCTGCCTCCCCGACAGGATGGCCAGAGGGATCCCCTTCAAGCCTGTGCCCTGAAGTCACCTGGTCTCACCCCACTCACAGGGGAAGGCCTGGAGGCCCTGCCCTGCCTGCCTTGGGGCATGTGTACCCAGGCACCCTCTGCCCAGAGCAGCCTCCCCGGTAGCCTCGGCTCTGGGACCCTCCTCACTGAGGCCTTCCTTGATCCCCTCACTTATTTCAGACTCAGCCCCAGCACCGGCACTCCCCTGACTTTCCCATTTACTTCATAGCTTCGATCCCCATCTAATATACCGTGGGCTTTTCTTTCTTCTTTTATTTTTATTGTTTGAATTGTGGTAAGATACATGTAACATCAAACTTACCATCTGAATCATTTTCAAGTGTACAGTTCAGTGGCATTACGGACCTTCACCCTGCTGTGCAGCCATCGCCACCGTCCATCTCCAGACCTTCATCTTGTAAAACTGGAACTCTGTCCCCAGTAAACACGGGCTCCCCATTCCACCCTCCCTCCGGCCCCTGGCACCCACCCCTCTACTTTGAACTTAACTGCTTTAGGCACCTCATGTAAGTGGAATCATGCAGCATCTGTCCTTTTGTGTCTGGCTTATTTTACACAGGGTAGCATCTTTCGGGTTCATCCATGGTGGCGCACGTTCTTTTTTTAAAGTTGTCTTTCCCACTGGAATGGAGGCTTCATGGGGTCAGGGATTTTGGTTGGGTTGTTTTCACTGCTGTATCCCCAGGGTCTAGAGGACAGCCTGGCACCCAGCCGGCACTGAACGAGTCTTTGGAATTAATGAATAAGCGCGTGAGTGAATGAATGAAGACTCTGTAGAGGACAGTACTCCACCCCACAGGTCTGGGTCTGCCCCTCCCCCACACTGTGGACCAACTCCCAGTGATGGCGGCCCCGCCCCATGGTTTGAGACCCCTGCCCTGGAGTCCCAGGCCCACCGTCCCAAGGGGTGACCACTCTCAGCGCCCGCAGGAGCCCCCCACTTGACGGTGGGCTTTCCCCCTAGACATGGCACATCCATGGGAAGATTATTACAGGGACAGACAGGGTCCCCGGCCGTGGATGTGACAATGTGCCTTGGAGCCTCACAGTGGCGCTGTGGGCGGTGAGGAAGGATGGAGGTGGGTAAGGGCCCGGAACGCCCCGATCCCCCCGGCGTGGGGAGGCCAGCACAGGCGGGGGCCCAGGAGACCTGGTCCACACCTAGCCACTGCTCAGAGCGGGGCTCACACCCAGGCGGTCCCTCGCCTTCCACCTTCTCCACATCCTGCCTGGCTACTTGGTTTACTCCCTGAGGACTTGCTTTACTCCTGTTTCTGGGCTAGACGAGCTCAGAAAATCAAAGTAAGGCATAAGGTGGACCCCTTGCGCCCACGCAGCAAGCCTGAAGGGGCACCAGCACTCCAGCCAGGCCGGCCGGCGCGTGGGAGAGGCAGGGGGCTCACCCCGCGCCAGACTTGGGCAGGAGGGGTCCACGGAGAGGGCAGTGGCTGAGGGCCCACAGTGAGGCCTCAGCGCCCAGCCAGACCTCAACCGGGGTGCTAGAAGACAGTGACCCCAGAAGAGCCCAGATCACCCCCGAGAGATCCTCCCCACTCCGGGAAGACAAACAGACTGGGACAGTGGAAAAACAGCTGTACCTTTAAATTATCTGGCCCACAGATACGAAAAACATTTGCCTGTTGAAGCTGTTTGCATGTTTGGTTATTTTTAGGGTGAACCCAGTTGCCTCCCCTTGGAACCAGATGAAGCCCAGGAGGCACGTAGTCTTCTTTCCCAGATGGGGGTCCCAGTCCCGCATCCCTGGGAACCTGGGCCTGAGTGTGAGAGCCCTGGGCCTCGCGGGCAGCAGGGGCCCCACCGGAACACACACCGGGGAGCCTGGGCGGGTCTGCTGGGACCTTTAAGAAGACGCGACTCTGCTGACAGCACGGCTGCCCACCTGGGTCCAGAAAGAGCCCCCTGACCCTGCCCAGAGCACGGTGTGAAGGGAAGGAAGCTGGAGGCCCTGTCTCCGTCCATGCCAGGCCCAGCTAATGGGAATATTTTGCTGACATATTTTTAGAACAAATGGCAATTGGAGCAGATTTTCTCTTCCACTCCCCCTCCCCAAAACAGGAATAAATCAGCTCTACCAATTTCCCAGCTAATGATTTCCTCCATTAAATTAAAAAGAAGAAGAAGAAAATGTTTTTTTAAATAGATTACCAGCCCTGTGCTTTCGGAGACCATGTGACCTGTCAGCTCCTCTTAAGTCCTGATACATCAGAGTCCCTTAATTAATTTTTAATAAATAAAAAAGTCATAGTCTAAGAAGGACTCCTCCCCCACCCGCTCCCAGTTGGCCTGGCACACAAGGGTCAGCTCTGGGCTGGCCATGGGAAGCCAGCTCAACAGGGCCAAAGATAATCTGAGAATCAGTGCACGAGGTCCATTTCACAGATGAGAAGAATGAGGCTGAGATGAGAAGCACCTAAACACATAGCCCGTGGAGGACTAAATGTGGGACGGGGGTCTTGCTTTCAAGATGCGCCCACCTACAGAAATGCAAACAGGGGAAGCCAGGAGCCGAGGAGCCCCGGCCTTCGGGTGCAGGGATGACGTGAGTTCCTTTATCCAGGGCCTGGGCTTCTCTTCCTCTTGTTCCTTTGCGGCTCCTGGGACAGGGGCCGGCATACACTGCGAACACCTCATCTATTTCTAAAAAGTCCGCTCCCCGACGGCACGGATGAACCTTGGAAGCACTGTGCTGAGTGAAAGAAGGCAGACAGCACAGGGCAAATACTGTATGATTCCACTTGTATGAGGTGCCTGGAGCAGGCAGATTCACAGAGACAAAGGGTGGAAGGGTAGGTACCAGTAGAATGGGGAAGGGGAGTTAGTGTTTAATGGGGACACTGTCTGTTTGGGGAAAGAAAAGAGCTCTGGAGACGGATGCTGGTGATGGTGGTGGCCCAACAACCTGAATGTACTTAATGCCACTGGAACTATTACTTAAAAATGGTTAAAGTGGTCAATTTTACGTATATTTTACCACAATGAACAGATATAAAAAGAAAAAAAAAGAGTCCACTCTCCAAAATGCTATTTGAAGATACAGGAGGGGCTGACAACTCCACAGTGACTCGGGCAGCACCCTCTGTGGCCTGCCACTAGCTGGACCTGAATTCCTGAAGTCCAGCTGGGGAGCTCACAGGTCCCTCCAGTCATGTAGGAATGCCAGGGACCTTCAGAGAAAGGCTGCTCGTGTCAGCCAGCGCCACCAAGTCAGGATTCCCTGTGTCCCTGATGGCCTACCAGACGCCAACAGGGAGAAGGTCCAAGGAACACCCTCTCTGAAAGATGCCTCAGGGCCTTCGGACATGCTGTGCCCTCTGCCTGGAATGCATTTCCCCAGATATTATATGACTCGCTTCCTAAGTTTATTTAGGTTTCTGCAGAGAGTTCCTCTCTGGACCATCCTATAGCTAGATGCAGGGAAAGTCACTGGGACCAGGCAGGGTGGCCTTGAGCAAGAACGGGAAACCAATAGCCCTAAGCATCCATGGCAAGCCAGCACCATCACGCTGCTCCTGGCTGGAGAGAAGCAGCTCGTGGGAGGGCAGTCAGATCCTGGCTCCGCCATAATCAGTCAGAGGACCTTGGCAAGTTCCTTCACCCCTCTAAGGCTCAGTTTTCTTTTCTATAACACGGGGAGGAAAACAGGATTTTTTGAGGGTGAGGTGAGATGATGTATGTGTTTGGCATATAGCTGGGACGTGGGCAAAGGTCGATAAATGGTAATGATTCTAAATATAATCTCCCAAATGCATTCCTTCAAAGAGGGTCCAGGGGCAATGATCTCAGACAACTCAAAGACATGCACCACTAATCACTGTCCAGGCTAGCAGTCGTGTGTGTGTGTGTGTGTGTGTGTGTGTGTGTGTGTGCGTGTGTGTCCCCGAAGGCAGAGGATGGGGCCTGTAGGCTTTACCGTGTGGTATGTGGTTTAACTAATTTAATCCTTTTTGTTTTGCATATGAGGAAACAGAAGCACAGAGAGGTTAGTGACTTATTTGCTCCAGGTCACACAGCCTGGAGGCAATGAAACCGAATTCCAACCCTGGTCATGAGGTTCCAGGGCCTGAGCTGGTCCTCACTGTTCCATAGTGCATTGCTGGGGTTTTTTAAAAATTTTTTTATAGGTTTAAAAAATATATATTTATTTATTTTATTTTTATTATTTATTTTCTTTATTTTTTTGGCCACGTTGGGTCTTAGTTGCGGCACGCGGGCTCTTCGTTGCGGTGCACGGGCTTCTCTCTAGTTGTGGCGTGAGGGTTTTCTTTCCCTAGTTGTGGCGCGTGGGCTCAGTGGTTGTGGTGCGTGGGCTTAGTTGCCCTGCAGCATGTGGGATCTTGGTTCCCCAACCAGGGATTGAACCCGCGTCCCCTGCATTGGAAGGCGGATTCTTTACCACTGGACCACCAGGGAAGTCCCCCTTTTTTTTTTTTTTTTTTGGTGGTACGCGGGCCTCTCACCGCTGTGGCCTCTCCCGTTGCGGAGCACAGGCTCCGGACGCGCAGGCTCAGCGGCCATGGCTCACGGGCCCAGCCGCTCCGCGGCATGTGGGATCTTCCCAGACCGGGGCACGAACCCGTGTCCCCTGCATCGGCAGGCGGACTCTCAACCACTGCGCCACCAGGGAAGCCCGGGAAGTCCCTTTTTAAAAAAATTTTTAATCTTTTTATAGTAGATCCTAGTTGGTTATCTATTTTAAATATAGCAGTGTGTAATGTCAATCCCAAACTCCCAGTCTATCCCTCCCTGCAACCCTTCTGCCTGGTAAGCATAAATGCGTTCTCTAAGTCTGTGATGTGAGTCTGTTTCTGTTTTGTAAATAAGTTCAATTGTATCTTTTTTTTAGATTCTGCATATAAGCGATATCATACGATACTTGTCTTTCTCTGTCTGACTGACTTAGTAGGATCATCTCTAGGTCCACCACAGGGTATCTTGAGAGAAGTATGGAAGGAAGGAAGGAAGGGAGGGAGGGAGGAGGAGAGCGGGGCCCAGGAAAGCAGAGGCAGATCCCCTGGCAGCTTCTGCAACTCTGACATCCGGGCTACGTGAGTTTCCATAAGCCGGAGGGAAAGGTCCCCGAGCAGGCCCCTCAGGGAAGCCCACAGCACAGCGGGACTGGCCTGGGTCCTCTCGAAGGTCTCCAAGGTCAGGCCCAAGATCTTCATACTTCGTTCCACTCAGCCCAGCTGCACTGGTCAGCACCCAAGTGTGCAGTTAACTCCCTTGGAACCCAGGCTGGGCAGGGGGAGGGGAGGAACAGCTCCGCGCCTGGCTCCGCCTTACGATGCCTCCCCAGCAGCTCAGAGACCCAGGGGACACCTGAAAGCCCCCACTCTTTCAGCGGCCAGACACGGAGGAGAGGGGAGGCCTGCACGCTGGCAGCCGGCGGGTGATTCTGTGTGCACGGCTAAAGGGCAGGCGGCTTCCAACTCATCCTTGAAGGTGATTCACTTCCCTCTATGCCACCTCCTGAAGAATATCTTCACTAACAACTCTCTTAGCCACACGGCAGCCAAAGTGAGCATTTTAAAATGTAAATGCAGGACTTCCCTGGTGGCACAGTGGTTGAGAATCCGCCTGCCATTGCAGGGGACACAGGTTCGAGCCCTGGTCCGTGAAGATCCCACATGCCGCGGAGCAACTAAGCCCGTGCGCCACAACTACTGAGCCCTCATGCCGCAATGACTGAAGCCCGGGAGCCTAGAGCTTGTGCTCTGCAACAAGAGAAGCCACCGCAATGAGAAGCCCGCGCACAGCAATGAAGAGGAGCCCCCGCTCGCCGCAACGAGAGAAAGGCCGCGCGCAGCAACGAAGACCCAACGCAGCCAAAAATAAATAAAATGTATTTAAAAAAATGTAAATGCAAATAGGAATATGTCATGCCTGTACCTCAACACCCTCCAACAGCTCCCTTCATGCTTGGGAGGTTTTTTTGATTTTTGTTTGTTTGTTTGTTTGTTTTTCCGTGCCGCACGGCATGCAGAATCTTAGTTCCCCAACCAGGGATTGAACCCAGGCCCCCTGAAGTGGAAGCATGGAGTCTTAACCAGTGGACCACCAGGGAAGTCCCAAGTCCAAAGTCTTTACCACGAGCTACAAGTCCTCCAAGATCGCGCCCCGGACTCTACCATCTCCTTCCACTTTTCCTCTCTCACGCCTCAGACTTGCCAAGCACACTTCTGCCTCAGGCCCTTTGCACCTGTTAGTCCCTCTTTCTCAGATATTACAGGACTTGCTCCTAAGTTCATTTAGGTTTTTACAGAGAGGTTCTATCATGCTATCTCAAACCCCTACCATCCTCACCCTCTCTCTCTATCCTAGTCCCTTGCTTATTTCCCTTCCTGGCATTTAGTACCACCAGTGTGTTTTAGGAAGGGATTTCATTTGGTTCACTGCTAAATCTCCAGTGTATAGAACAATGCCTGGCATATGAGTGGTGTCCAAAAACTCTGTGGATAGTTTTTATTTTTTAATTTTTTTGGCCACGCCGCGCGGCTCTTGGGATCTTAGTTCCCCAACCAGGGATCAAACCCAGGCCTCAGCAGTGAAAGCGCCGAGTCCTAACCACTGGACCATCAGGGAATTAATTCCCTGTGGATGGCTTTAGAAGTGAGGGTGGTTGGTGGAAGTCGGGGGAGCTTTTGGGGACAGCTGACGCCCTGTCAATCGATCTGGATGGTCAGTCTGTACAAAGTTATCAGCAGGACACTTAATGTCTGTACATTTTCTGTAGGTTTGTTACACTTCTATAGAATGTTTTCAAAAAATTTTTAAAAAGCTTTATTGAATTACTGAATTATGGAAAACTAAACAATAAAGGATGTACAACACAGCTCTTTAAAAGCATGGACAAGCCATTATCTTGTAATAACTTATGATGGAGTATAGTCTGCAAAAATACTGACTCACTATGAATCTAATATTATAAGTCAGCTATACTTCAATATGAAATAAATAAGTAAATAAATAAAAGCACATACAGATTTAACAAGACCACTCGTACCTGCCGAGCAGATCAAGCTAAGTGGAACACAGCCCTCTCTCTCCGTGAACCATATAAAGTCATCTTGCTTTTTATGGAGAATGAGAAGGCAAGGGACAGGTCCTTCAGGACAGGGTAGCCACAAGGACTTTGGTGAGTCATCTTACAGGGGACACCTACGGCCCTTCTGAGCAAATCTGAAGAAGCTTGAGGCTGTAAAACTCCATCCCCGCTGGGCACTAGAGATCAAGCTGTTGGTCTGAAATGCAGTTTCTTGCAACTGGCCAGTGACATCAGTCTGTTTGGGGCCAACAACAGGGACATCACTGGCAGAGGCTGTAAGTGCCCCTTCCCACCAGCCAGATTGGCTCCCTCAAAGGCGACAGACTGTGCCCGGCCTCGCTGCCTGGCCTATACCCTCCCTGCCTTTTTCTTATGGCCTCCCACCTGCCTGGCCTGCTTCAAAAGGAGACCCTCCTACCCTCGCTGCTGGCCCAGAACCCTCTCTTGGGAAGACCATCTGGCTGCCCCCGGCTCCCTTCTGGGCGCTAGGACCGGCTCTCTGAAGACTGACCCCCACAAAAGGGAAAAAGTCTTCGTCTCAGGTGGTCTGTAATGCTGAGCCAGGGGAAGAGGAAGCTGAAGAAAGAGGAGGAGAAAGAACGAACATGCATTTTCCTCCCATACTCAAAGGCTGGAACATCCCTGCCTCACTCTCAACTAAAACAACTCCTGCAAGCAAAGCCGGAGAAACCCATGGATTAGAGACCACTCTTCACCTGCCTCTCCCTCACCCATCACCTCCCTACCAGCCCTCAAGCTCAGGCCAAAGGCGGAAGGTTCCAGGGACCAGCAAAGCAGATGTGACCTTGTGGGCTCTGGATGGGACCAACCCCAGTGCTCTATGCAAAGGCCTTGATGTGAGCCATCAAGACCTGCAGTTCTGGGGCTTCCCTGGTGGCGCAGTGGTTGAGAATCTGCCTGCTAATGCAGGGGACACGGGTTCGAACCCTGGTCTGGGAGGATCCCACATGCCGCGGAGCAACTAGGCCCGTGAGCCACAACTACTGAGCCTGCGCGTCTGGAGCGTGTGCTCCGCAACAAGAGAGGCCGCGACAGTGAGAGGCCCATGCACTGCGATGAAGAGTGGCCCCCACTTGCCACAACTAGAGAAAGCCCTCGCACAGAAATGAAGACTCAACACGGCAAAAATAAAAATAAATAAATTAATAAACTCCTACCCCCAACATCTAAAAAAAAAAAAAAAAAGTAGAATCTCTCCACCTTCTTAAAAAAAAAAAAAAAGACCTGCAGTTATGAGGGAGAGCAGCAAACAGGCATCTCTGCAGCCAGTGGAACAAAGATGAGTCAGTGAAAGCAGCAGAAAGGAAATGAGCACTTATGGCACTTTGTATTAGTTACCTATGGCTGTGTTACAAATTACCCCAAATCTTAGTGGTTTAAAACAATGGACGTTTATAATTTCATGCTGTTTCTGGGCATCCAGAATCCGAAAGGGGCTCAGCAAGGTGGTCCTGGCTCCAGATCCTTCAGGAGGTCACAGTCAGGAGGCTGACCAGAAAGACCTATGGTCATCAGAAGGCTCAGCTAGGGCCAGAAGAGCCACTTCTGAGCTCATGGGTGTCGGCTGGCTTCCCAGAGGGAGCGACCCAAGAGAGAGGATGGCAAAAAACCCACTGTGCCTTGGCCCTTACACTCTGTCATTCCCACCACATCCATGGGTCACACGGGTCAGCCCTGTCCAGCGTGGGAGGGCCGTGTACCGGGAGGCAGGAGCACAGAGGACCATCTTGGAAGCTCCTGACCCTTGATCCAGACCATCTCCTTCCATCCTCACAACAGTCCTCAGAGGCAGGCATTTCTACCTTCACTTTACAGCTGTAGAAACGGAAGCTCGAGAAGGTAACTGCCTCAAGTCCCGCCAGGAGTTACAGACCCAGCCAGCACTCTGTCCTGCCCATCTAGCTCCCAGTGACCACCAACTGGGCAGCTGGGCCTCCAAAAGGAGTCAAAAGCCAGGCCGGCAAGGTCCAGTCCAGTTACCTAGTCTCTCGGCATCTCCTCATCTGCAAAAGGAGGTTAACATCAGCGCTGACACTGGGAGCGTCGCAAAGACAAAATGAGATAACGTGAGGGAAGTTCCCAGCGCAGTGCCTGGCGCAGGGCGGGCACCCAGTAAACAGCAGCAGCCGTTCTAACGTTCCATGACTGTTAGACAGTGAGGTCCCCGCAGGCCCACCTGCCCTGCTTCCTCGAGCAAGGAGGACAGCTGGAAGCTCTGTACTGAGCATGTGGCTGGAGCCTCCAGGAGAAGCAGCAGGGGTGACGGGGCCAGGCCACCTGCCCCCCCAGTGACCTTGCAGAAACAGCACGGAGGCTTTCCTCTCTCCAAGGTGCCTGGCTTCACGGCAGGATCGCCATCCTGTGGCCCCTTCCTTAGGAGACAGACTTCCGGAAACCCCCCAAGTGCTGTACGGCCCCAGGAGCAGCCTCGTGGGGCACAGGGTTTCCAGCCGCTCACATGGGTGAAAACAGAGGTCCCTCCAGCTGCGAGAGCCACCCTCTGGCTCGCGGGACAATCTTCCCCCACTTCACTCTCACCACCATAGACGGTGGGGGGTTATTAAGTCCCTCAATCTAACTTCTCCACTGCGGGTCAGTGGTTCTTGATGCTGGTGACTCCTCCCTGGCACAGGCTGGGGGCAGGGGGCTGGGAGCTGGGGGTTGGGGAGTGAGAAGCCAGTATCACCATGTGCCTGAGGCCCAAATGCAAAACAAGCACGAGGGTCAGCTTGGCTGATGTTTTTTTCTTTCTTTTTTTTTTTTTTTTTTGTGGAATGCAGGCCTCCCACAGCCATGGCCTCTCCCGTTGTGGGGCACAGGCTCCGGACGCGCAGGCTCAGCGGCCATGGCTCACGGGCCCAGCCGCTCCGCGGCATGTGGGATCTTCCCGGACCGGGGCACGAACCCGCGTCCTCTGCATCGGCAGGTGGACTCCCAACCACTGCACCATCAGGGAAGCCCTGGCTGATATTTTTTAAAACACTGGAATCCCAGGGTGGGCCACCCCGATTCAGACACCTTCCTGCCATCACCCAGAGCCTACAGGAGCCTGGCTGTCAAACCCAGAAAGCCCCGTCCACACACTATCCTGGAGACCCCACCTGCACCAGCCGGCGGTTCCTATGAAGAAGATCAGCCCTCCTCTCTGGGCCACCCACAGCGTCTTGGAGAGTAGGAGCCATCCCGATCCACTGGTAAGCTGGGAGGCCCCCCTGCACCGATGTGTCCTCATCCGTCACCCCCGCCTGGCAGGGCTGATGCAGGGCTCATATTAAATAAAGTGGACAAAGCCTCCCGTGGACGCCTGACTTCGGAGACAGTCAATGCAGGAGCTGTTTCTCTGTGCCTCCTGGCCCTCTTGTTTGGTTCTGGAACCTGAGGGGTCCTTGCAAGTAAGACAGCTCAGGGGAGAAACCCCCCACCCAGTGTTCTGCACTTACACTCTGGGGTGGGTGAGGCCGGCCCTACCTGGAGGCTGCAGAATCTTCCCTGTGACTCCTGGCTGCAGCCTCCTCACCTAAGAACCAGCGGTGGCTCAGGCATGGCCTGTGGAGAGCCGAGAGGTGTGGTGCCTTTCAATAAAAGCTCTGTCCTCGGGCTTCCCTGGTGGCACAGCAGTTAAGAATCCACCTGCTAATGCAGGGGACACCGGTTCGAGTCCTGGTCCGGGAAGATCCCACATGCCGCGGAGCAACTAAGCCGGTGCGCCGCAGCTACTGAGCCTGTGCTCTAGAGCCCGCGAGCCACAACTACTGAGTCCACATGCCACAACTACTGAAGCCCGCGTGCCTAGAGCCCGTGCTCCGCAACAAGAGAAGCCACTGCAAGGAGAAGCCCACGCACCACAACGAAGAGTAGCCCCCGCTCGCCACAACTAGAGAAAGCCTGCGCACAGCAACAAAGACCCAACACAGCCAAAAGTAAATTAAATAAATAAATTTAAAAAAATGAAAAAACAAAAAACTGTCCTCCAGAAAGGAGTGCTGCACTCAGCCTCAAACAGGATTACTAGTCACTCTGTTAGGAAAGACGAGACAATTAGAGCGAGATTAAACAAACGCTTAACTGCCCTCCCCTAATCCCTGGGTTGTAATCAATCAGGCCGACTCTAATCTGGGTTCCTTCCGGATCTGCCTGCAAGGCTCCTGGAGGCCTTAGATGTTGGCCTCAACGCAGAGCCTCGGGGCATAACGCGGCCCGGGGTTCCAGCCTTGGCCCAAGGCCTCCGTCAAAAGAGTCCGCTACCTCTGCTGAGGCCTGGCGCTCTCCTGGTCTGCCCATCTCCCGGAATGAGAAAAGAAAACCCGAAACGGACCCTCTCCTTCTGGGTCCCCCCAACTCTCCCTTCTCCCTCTCGAGGGGCTGCTCAGAGAAAGAATGTCCCCTTCCCCTCCTGTGAGCCCCTCTTGGGAGCGGCCGTTTCTGCTATTTGCATTCTCTACACTGGCCCCTGACGCACTCAGTAGCTCAGAACTGTGTTTGAGATGGAAAAAAAATCACTCTTTAAAAATGCACTCATCGGGACTTCCCTGGTGGTCCAGTGGTAAAGAATCTGCCTTCCAATGCAGGGGACGAGGGTTCGATCCCTGGTCAGGGAACTAAGATCCCACATACCGTGGGGCAACAAAGCCTGCGTGCCACAACTACTGAGATTGCGTGCCTCGACTAGAGAGCATGCGTGCTGCAAACTACATAGCCCACACGCCACAACTAGAGAGAGAAAACCCGCACGCCACGATTAGAGAAAAGCCTGTGCGCTGCGATGAAAGATCCCGCGTGCCGCGGCTAAGACCCGACACAGCCAAAAATAAAAATTTTTTAAATAAATAAATAATAAATCTTTTTTAAAAATGCACTTATCAACCGATGAAAGGAAAACAAAACATGGCCAATGACACATGATTCAGCCACGGAAAGGAATGAAGTACTGTGACACGGGCTACAACATGAATCAACCTGGAGACGCCATGCTGGGTGAAAGAAGCCTGGTACAAAAGGCCACAGACTGCAGGATTCCACTTACACGAATGTCCAGAAGAGGCAACTCCATAGAGACAGGAAGCAGATTAGTGGTTGCCAGGGACTGGGGTTTAGGAAGCAATGGGGAGGGCGGGCGGGGGGAGGACGTCTAGGGGTTCATTTTTGGAGAGATGAAAATGTTCTAAAACGGATACTGGTGATGGCTGCACAATTCTGAGGATATACTAAAAACCACTGAATTGTATACTTTAAATGAGTGAATTGTATAGGATGTGAATTATAATCCCAAAAGGTTTTTGTAAAAAAAAAAAGTTCAAAAAAAACCCCACAGGGGCTTCCCTGGTGGCACAGTGGTTGTGAGTCCGCCTGCCGATGCAGGGGACACGGGTTCGTGCCCCGGTCTGGGAAGATCCCACATGCCATGGAGCGGCTGGTCGCTGAGCCTGCGTGTCCGGAGCCTGTGCTCCGCAACGGGAGAGGCCACAACAGTGAGAGGCCCACGTACCACACACACACACACACACACACACACAAAAAAAAAACCTACAGAGGGACTTCCCTGGTGGTCCAGTGGTTAGGACTCCACGCTTCCACTGCAGGGGGCACAGGTTTGATCCCTGGTCGGGGAACTAAGATCCCACATGCCCGGCGGTGCGGCAAAAAAAAAAAAAAAAAACGACCACAGAAAGCAACCATTTGTGAACAACCAAGTAAGGCTGCTGAAGAAGGCCCTGAGGTAGAGTTTCCCTCTGCTACTGAGTCCCGTCCCCCCTGCTACTCGGCAGCCCCCTGGCTGGACGCTGTTACAGCTCACTCTCTCATCCCCAAAGCCCCAATGCCAGGGCCAGTGCCGGGAGGGAGAAAAAGGGCACGCAGCTCCCCCTGGGCCACACCTGTGGAGCCAGAGGACCCAGGAGACAGGTGACGGCCGGGTAGAGATATCTTCACATCTCCAAACCCTCCAACCCCGAGACGGAAACCGACAAGACACCACCATCCAGCTGGTTTGTGGGTCTACCATCTTCTCTCTGCTAAAACAACAGCCACGAATGAACAAGAGCAATGACACTGGGGGCAGAGAGGAGCCCAAAGTATCTGCGATTCCCGGGCAGGTCCCAGTGGCACCCTCTACGAGCCCCCTCACTCCCGGCACTGGGCGTCCAAGAATCCCACGAGCCGGGTGACGGTTGTCAGAGGAGACAGGGTCAGTGGTGAGGAACCTGAGGTTTGCGGGGCCAGAGCCGGACCCGTCAGACTCTCTGGCAGAGGCATCCCCTGTCACCTCAGGGACGAAGCCCACCACCTGAGCCAGGGACCACCACATGCAGGCTGGCATCTAAGGCCGCAGCTGGCCTAGAGCAGACAAGACTTCACCAGGCCACGTGGGCGGCTGCTCCTGCCCATGCTTCAGGGTCGCAAACTTCCTACCAAGCCAGGTAACTTATATCCGAAGCATCTATCTTGTTTGAGCCTCACCAACCTAGGGCCGACCATACATTTCGGGGCAGGGGGTCAGGCCATCTCAGCTCAGGTGACCAGTCAGGGGTATGGAGTTGAGGGGCACGGGTGTGGGTTTGGGGGTGGGGGCTGGAGTACAGAGAAGCTCAGAGAGCTTCTGGCCCCTCCAAGAGCTCAGAGGGGGCTTCCCAGGAGCGGTGCAACAGTCCTGAGGTCTCTGTTAACGGCTCTGCGCCCTTAAAGCAGGCCAAGCCCTCTGGGGATGTTATCCAAACAGCAGCCCTCCAGCTCCAGCCATAAAGCAAGGAATTTGGGAAGCTGGTAATCAGAGGCGCTCCCTCTTCCCCCGCAGGGTCATAAATCATGGGCAGCCCTCTGCACACACACATCAAAGGCCCAGTGGCTCTCCAAAACCATGCCCAGGCGACAGCGTGGGGTCATAGGGTCAGCCTTCCAAAGGCCCTTCCAGACAGGGCGGAGGAAGCGGATAGGCGGGGGGAGGGGGCCTGCAGACCACAGGGAAGGAGAAATGGAAGGTTCCCGAAACTCTCCCCAAATCGCCGGGTGCCAGCCCAGCGCCAGCCATTAGACCCTGGTAAACACTGGCCTGGATCATGTGCGCAAGTGTTTGGGTAAACAAGGACACTGGAACCCTGAGTGGCTTGTTCAAGGTCGTTGGCTAGACCCTGACCTCTGACCAGAGACCCTGCCATTGGCCCAGGCCTCCTGCAGCACACCCGCCATGGCACGGGAGAGAAGTCCCCGCGCTTAAGGAACAACAGAGGCCCCAGGCAGGCACTGGCTCTGTGATCCTCCCAAGTCACAGCCTTCCTGAGCCTCCGGCTCCCTGTCGGTGCAGAGGGATCTGAAACACTTCCTTCAAAAGATAGCCGAAACAGGCAAGAAAGGACCCCCACCTGCTGGAGCTCATTTTATTTCATCCTCACACCACCCCTAGGAGGTGACATTTTATGATTTCCATTTTGAAGAGAGTGACTGATGTGGCACCTGTCCAAAGCCACAGGGCTCGTACCCGTCTGACCCCAAGGCTCAGGAACTTCACCCGGCATTGACCTGCTTTCTGAGCCACACCCGTCGGGCGCAGACCGCCTCTCCCGCTGGGTTCAAGAGGTACGAGGGGGACACTTCCCTGGTGGTCCAGTGGTTAGGACTCCGAGCTTCCACTTCAGGGGGCGTGGGTTCTATCCCTGGTCGGGGGACTAAGATCCCGCGTGCCATGCGAGAGCTCAAAGAGAAACGCTAGCCAAGAAGAAAAGTGTGCTCCTTACCCAGGTGCTGCAGTCAAACAATAGAATAAAGTCGTGTAAGACAGAAAAATTAATAAAAAAAAAAAAAGAGGTGGGTGAGGAACCAGTGTGGGAGCCACGTCGACCTGCGACACTGGTCCATCAGGGGGCAGGGGACAAGGCAGCACAGAGAAGGCAAGGGAACGCCTCTGGGGTCCCTGCAGACCAAGCCGTCAGCTTTCCATCTTCCTGGGCAGGGAAGGGAGTGACTTCCATGGGCCGCAGGACAGACCTTAGAGGGGGCCCAAGGACCAGCCTCTGCCACCAAGTCCTCTGTGTGCCTCGGGACACATGTCCCCTCACCCAGCTCCACAGGGACCAGTTTCCCTGAGATACTGTGATATAATAAGAAATATAGGGACTTCCCTGGTGGCGCAGGGGTTGAGAGTCTGCCTGCCAATGCAGGGGACACGGGTTCGAGCCCTGGTCTGGAAGATCCCCCATGCCGTGGAGCAACTAAGCCCATGCGCCACAACTACTGAGCCTGCGCTCTAGAGCCCGCAAGCCACAACTACTGCAGATCGGGTGCCTAGAGCCTGTGCTCCGCAACAAGAGAAGACACCGTACCACAACGAGAAGCCCGTGCACCGCAACGAAGAGTAGACCCCGCTCACCACAACTAGAGAAAGCCCGCGCACAGCAATGCAGACCCAAGGCAACCAAGAATAAATACATAAATAAATAAATTTTTTTAAAAAAGAAATATATTTGGTCTTCGTCTCCCGGTTCCTGGCACAGAGGAACTAAAGAGTTCTAAAAGGTCCTAAAACCCTTGTATTTTCCTGGGTAATGAGTGTTATGCTAATGAGATGACAGGTGGCTGGGAGCCCCTAAGGAGCGTCAGGGGCTGGCAGCCAGGAAGACCAAAACATGATTAGGGGGTTGGAACTTTTGCCCAACACCCCAGCCTCCAGGAGGGGAGAGGGGCTGGAGGTTGAGCTAATGCCTGTATGATGACATCTCAACCACGGGTTCTGAGAGCTTCCGGGTTGATGAACACATCAGGGAGGGTGGTGCACCCAACTCCACGGGGACAGAGGCTCCTGTGCTTGGGACCCTTCCAGACCTCACCCCATATACCTCTTCCTCTGGCCGTTCATCTGTATCCTTTATCACATCCTTTATAATAAGCCAGTAAACATAAGTCAATGTCCCCTGAGTTCTGTGAACTTCCAGCAAATTACCGAACCTGAGGTGGGGGAGGGTGGGAACCCCCAATGTGTAGCCCAGTCAGGGGTGGGTAACCGGGGACCCACTACGTGAGACTGGAGTCTGAGGGGGCAGCCTAGTGGGACGGAGCCTTTAACCCAAGGTGTCTTCACTAACCTCGGGGAGTTAACATCAGAACTGAATTGACTGGAAGGACAGCCAGCTGGTGCCCACAGAGAACTGGAAAATTGCTTGGTGTGGAAAACCCACACATTTGGTGTCAGAAGTGTTGAGCAGAGAAACAGTTTTTCTTTATTCCCCGTCTGAGAAATGAAGGGCTTGGACTTGAATGCCCTTTAGGAGGCTCCTGGCTCTGACCTTCTCAATCCATGAAGGCTGGGGCTTTGGGGCAGTGCTGGACTTCGGACTCACACTGTGGTTCTTAACAAATACCACACCTTTCTCCGAAGGCAAGGTCAAGGCCACACAACCTCTCCTTTCTTCTATTTACCAACGTATACCCGCAGAATCATAAATACATGAAAACATTTACACGACCAAATTAACTCCTGGGCTCCATGGGTCATGTAAGCAAACATGTTTAGCTTTCCATCACACGGCACTTTTTTTTTTTTTTTTTTTTTTGCGGTACGTGGGCCTCTCACTGCTGTGGCCTCTCCCATTGCGGAGCACAGGCTCCGGATGTGCAGGCTCAGCGGTCATGGCTCACAGGCCCAGCCGCTCCGCGGCATGTGGGATCTTCCCGGACCAGGGCACGAACCCGTATCCCCTGCATCGGCAGGCGGACTCTCAACCACTGCGCCACCAGGGAAGCCCCACACGGCACTTTTTAAATCAATTCTTTTTCAGGGTGCTGGAACTCACCGCATAGCATCAGTATTAGGCTGAGGAGGGGAACGTGGCTGGCGGGGCGGAGATGCTGGGAGCCACACACCAACATCCTCTTACAACTGGCTGATTCGAGGTTGGAGCCTGGAGAGGGAAACCGGGGTCATGGGCTAAGGCCCTAGGGAAGCAGTTATCTTGGCTCCAGACCCGGGCTACTGGCAGCGGCCAAGCTTGCTGGACAAAGTCACCCCTCTGGTGACAAGGGGACCTGAGCAAGTCAACCAATGGATGGCTCCTTGCCCGGCCCTGCCATCTTTTGAAACCCGAGTTTCTCAGGCACGCACCCACATACGTACATCCCGGATTTTACAGGCTTGGTTAAAAACAAAAAAATTGGACTTCCCTGGTGGTGCAGTGGTTAAGAATCTGCCTGCCAATTCAGGGGACACAGGTTCGAGCCCTGGTCCGGGAAGATCCAACACACCACGGAGCAACTAAGCCCGTGTGCCACAACTAGTGAGCCTGC
The DNA here is from genome assembly GCF_949752795.1 of Hyperoodon ampullatus. Taxonomy (NCBI): domain Eukaryota; kingdom Metazoa; phylum Chordata; class Mammalia; order Artiodactyla; family Ziphiidae; genus Hyperoodon; species Hyperoodon ampullatus. Next base: position 7,315,677 of record NC_136926.1, on the reverse strand, counting down.
GCTCTAGAGCCCGCGAGCCAGAACTACTGAGCCCGCACGCCTAGAGCCCGTGCTCCGCAGCAAGAGAAGCCCGTGTGTAGCAACGAAGACCCAACATGGCCGAAAATAAATAAATTTTTAAAAAGGAAGAAAAGAAAATACAAGGCTTAAAAAAAAAATCTTTCAGGTACTCAACAAACCAAGACACCGTGATGCTGCCACCAGCCTGTCCACTCCTCCCCGCTGCCTCCAACCCGTCATCTCCCTGAAGTCAGATGAAGCCTTTCTAATACACACATCAGAGGGTGACAGCCCTCTGATTTGAGCCCCTCAGTGCCCCCCCTTGGCTTCTAAGACAACATCCACGCTCCTTAACCCCGATCTGGCTCCTTCCCTGAGCTCAGCCTGTGCTCCCAGCAGAGCCCCCATCCCCACAGGGCATCCTCTGGCCTCTGTGCCTTTGCACAGGCTGTTCTCTCTGCTGGGAAAGCCCTCCCCACCTCCCGGGTTGGGGGAACGTGGCATTCTAAAAAGTCCAGCCTACGTGTTGGAGCCCCTGAGAGCTTCCTCCGTGGGCTCCGAGCCCCAGGAGGAGCCCCCCATCCCATCAGGCTCGTATCACCAGCACCACAACTGCCTGCTGAATCAGTCTCATCCGCCGGCCAATGAGCTCCTCAGAGTGGGGACCAGACCCGATTCATCTCTGCAACCCCTGCTCCGAGCCCACACTCCGGGCTGAATGACGGGTCCACACACATGCTGCCCACTCGAGAAGCCAAAGTGGCCCTGTGGTTCCCTTTGTCCTCGAAGCCCTAAAGCACCAGGAATGACCTGGGGCAGGGGTGCAGACCCCTCATCCGCGGGACAGGCAGGGCTGCCCACCCCCCATCCGCAGGGGTGAGGTTCCCAGGATTAAAAACCCTCCCGTCCTTGCGCCGGGACTTCGCACACGCTCCGGGGTGGGGATAGGGGGTCTCTGTTCACTGAGGCCACGGAGGGGAATGGGCTCGAGGAAATCACTTCCCGCGACCGGTGACTGCACAGCAACGATATTTTATTCACGGGGACGTCACAGGATTCTCGCCAGCGTACTGACTCCTATCCTTTTGCATGAAAAGTGTCACTTGGGCACGCATCCTGGTCCTTGCTCAGCGCCAGCCCAGGTATCTGCTGCAGCCTCGGAGGGGGCGGTTGGAGACGGGAAGGAGGCGGATGGAGGGAGGCGGGCATGAGGAGGGGGGAGCGGGGAGGGACCAGGGACCACCGACTCCCACCCCCTGCCACTCGAGCCTAAACGGGGTCACTAGGCAGCCGTCCTTGGCTGAGCACAGGGGAACCAGAGGATAAACAACGCTGGGTTCTCCTCAGAAGGGGGAAGCAGGGGGGAAGCACAAAAAGGAGGCAGACGGCAGCTTGAGAAAGCAGTGGAGCTGCCCCGCGGGCAGGGGCCCCCCGGACCACCCAGGCCCAGCCCCTGTCTGCTGGCCCGGCTGCAGCAGGAACCAGGCCTGAGGATGCTGGGGAAGCGGGGGCTGAGGATGCTGTTCCGGGTACAACACACTGCCCCCCAACGTGCGACTGTCCTAGGACTCTTGCTGGGGACACCAGCCGGTCCCCTTTATAAGCTACTAGAGAGCGCTAAGGGAAAACTACCCCCAGCAGGCCGGCCCGCTGTGCGAGGTCCCCACAGACCAGCATCCTCCTTCTCTCTCCTCCCACAGACCCTCCCTCCCGCGCCCAGGCACAAGTGTGCTTTGGGAGGGAGCCGGCAAGGAAATCTGTCTTTCCGCACAGCACAGCGTGGCTTGGGAGGTGTTCTAGCAGACTTATTTATAGCCAAGCACCCCGTCCGCATGCTCTCCAGCGCTGCCTGCCTGCCACTGGGGCTTTTCAATCCATGTCTATATTTATCCCCCAAAGCCGTGGGGATAATGGCGAGGCCAGAAATAGCCTTGAAGACATTCACGTGAAGATGACAGACAGGTCTCCAGCTCCCGGCTGACCTCGCGCCCCACATCTGCTGCGTGGCCGTGGGTAACAGGGAACAGCTGGATGGGGCCGGGAAGGCAGCCGAAGCCAGATGGGAACAACATAATCCCTCTTTCCCTGCTGGCCAAGGTCCTCTGTAGTGATGCGGTGGACAAGTCCAAAATGGTACCTCACGGCTGCCGGGCTACGGGGAGAACGAAGGTGACACGGTTTCCTGATGGACGTCGGCACATTAATCAGCTCAGAGAAGAATGGAGAGTCAAAGGGAGCAGGCACAAGGGCTCTGCTCATTCCCGGGCACACACTCACAAAAAGCAGGTCGCCCGCCACACCAAGGCTGCAGGGCGTCTCCCTCCTGGCTCACCCCCTCACACCTGGACACAGGTACAGGGCTCACCATGGAAGTGTATGCACCGTCTCCTGCTGACCGGCCACTTCTCACCTCCTGGCAGGGAGGGTGACTCGAAGACAACCTGGCTGGTCAGGGAAGAAGCTGGGACCGTGGGGGAACCAGTGGGTGGCTCCTCCTCCCCAGCTTCAGAGTCCTGGAAGAACTCACCATCTGGGATGGGGGACAGACACATGAACAGCACATAGTGCATCAGTAGAGGGAGGCACAGAGCGCGGCCAGAGCAGAGAGAAGGCAGTGGATAACTGCCTGATGGGGAAGATTTCATTGAAGAGGGGGCATTTCAGTTGGGCTTTGAAGGATGCACAGGAGTTTACCAGGAGAGAAGGGGGAAGGGCACAGGGGACAGCAGGAGCCAGTGCCTTTAGTACTCAAAGTGCATGGTATGTTTGGGGACTGGGAGAAGTCCCAGGTGGCAGAAGTGCGGGGTCAAGGGTGGTGAGCTGGACCTCAGACTGGGAAAGGGGCTGGACCCAATCACACATCTGAAAGGCAGAGCTTGTGAGCACATGGGATTCAGAAGACTCACTCACCATCCCTGTGGCTGTGGCTGTGGGCTGCCTGGGGTGTTCTCTGACCTGTCACAGCTCCCAACAGGGAAGAGCTTTCTGATTTCATGCTGCCCCCGCTTCCATGACGGGGCCTCTGGGCTGGTCCCTGACACCCCCTCCCTGCCTGGATCTCTAGCCCCCAGTCCTGACGTACATCTGACTCCCTGTCCGTCCCTCCCTCCTGTGAGCCCCGGCCCATCCCAGGTCTCTCTGGGGCAGGGCCAGGGCTCTAGAAGCACCTCCCACAAGGAGGGAAAGAACCCCCGGTTGTGGAGTGATCACAGAGTGCCCCACATAGGTGCCATTTAATCCTGGCTGCTGAGCAAGGTAGATTCGACCTGACCATTCCACAGATGACGACATGAAGCCTCTGGGAAGCTGAACCCCCAATCTTCTCAAGACCACTTTGCAGTTAGTGATGGAGCTGGGTTTAAAACGAGGTTTGGGGCTTCCCTGGTGGCGCAGTGGTTGAGAGTCCGCCTGCTGATGCAGGGGACACGGGTTCGTGCCCCGGTCCGGGAAGATCCCACATGCCGCGGAGCGGCTGGGCCCGTGAGCCATGGCCGCTGAGCCTGCGTGTCCGGAGCCTGTGCTCCGCGACGGGAAAGGCCACAACAGTGAGAGGCCCACGTACCGCAAAAAAAAAAAAAAAAAAAAAAAAACCAAACAAACAAAAAAACGAGGTTTGTCTCAACTCTGTAGGTAGAGCTTCCCAGCTGCTTCCTTCCCTGCTGGGAGGTCCTTGGTGTGTGTGTTGGCTGGACTTTTACAGGGTCCAGCCCCTTTCCCGGCCTGATCTCCAACTCACCACCCTTGACCCGTACTTCTGACACTTAGGACTTCTCCCATTCCCCAAACATACCATGCAGTTTGAGTACTAAAGGCACTGGCTCCTGCTGTTCTCTGTGCCCTTCCCCCTTCTCTTCTGGTAAACTCCTGTGCATCCTTCAAAACCCAACAGAAATGCCCCATTTTCTATGAAATCTTCCCCATCAGGCAGTCGGCCACTGCCTGCTCTCTGCTCCGGCTGCACTCTGTGTCTCCCTTTACTGATGTATTACACGTTCTGAAACGTGTCTGATCCCAGATGGAGAGTTCTCCTCCCTCACTGTGACCCACTGCCTGGCACAGTAAACATCTTCCAGATGAGAGAGTAAACTGATTCCCTCCTTCACGCTCATCCAGAGCTGTCATTTTTGCGCCACCCACCCCAGCTTTTTTCTAAAGTATGGAACCCTACAGCAGGACCCCCTTCAGCAATCCAGGCAAATGATAAGCCCGGGTGCTCTCGCGCTCTGCCCCCCCATCTGGACAGCACGCAGGCTGCCAGGCACTCCTAGTCCTCGGAGAATACCCAGTGCTGCCAGATTGAGGAGCTGCTGCTCTGCCAGGGCTCTGACAGCAGGACCACAGCCAGGTGAGGGAGCAGGCCTGTCTTTGCACCTGGGAGCTGGCGCGGCACGGGGGACTCCAGGCCTCATCTGCAGCACAGGAGCTCCGACGACACTTTGCAGTCACTGAGCTGATTCTCTGTGAGGCTCCCGCCAGGGATGCACCCTCCTTCCCAGTGGCTGATCACAGAGCAGGAGCTGGGGTGCCCAGGAACAGGGGCTGCTGTCATGGGGTTGGGTCTTACCTCCCCAGCTTCTGAATTAACCAAACTGCTCCCGACCCCAGAGACCTGGCTCTGAATGCTCCCTGTGTCCCTGGCTTTAAGGTTTAAGTGCCTCTTGGAGTTGAAGCAAGTCCAGGGGCCACCCCCAAACTCACAAGGCCCTGTGCCAGACCCTCCAGGTGAAGAGAGATTCCCAGGGTACAAGACACTGACAGCCTAGACGGCTTTCCCAGGGGTGATCAGAAGAAGCAAAAGCACTGAAAAAGGGGGCACCCTGCAAAAAGCAAATTCTGCAGCCTTTGAAACATCACAGAGTACCTACTATGTGCCCAGCACCTGCAATCTAGAGGGAAATACTTACAACAGCGAACACAGACACAGCCCTCACCAAGCACTTTGTAGATATTCTCATTTAATCCCCATGACCACATGCAGTGAGCACTAATCTTGTCCCCGTTTTACAGATAAGGAAACTGAGGCTGGGAAAGGTGAAGGGACCTGTCCCAAGTCTCCCAGCCAGGTTCTAAAGCCAGGCAGCTTGGTTCTGGAGCCTGCATTAACCAACACACTACACAATTCTGCACAACAATCATTATAAAACAGTGTGCACTGAAAAACTGACAGCCGCCTTGGAAAAGTCTGGCAGTTCCTCAAAACGTTAAGCATAGAGTTAGCCTATGACCCAGCAATTCTCCTCCTGGGGATATACTCAAGGGAAATGAAACGTAGGTCCACACAAAAACGTATACGTGAATGTTCACAGTACCATTATTCACAATAATCAAAAAGTGGGGGGAATTCCCTGGCAGTCCAGTGGTTAGGACTCTGCACTTCCACTGCAGGGGGACATGGGTTCCATCCCTGCTCGGGGAACTAAGATCCCGCATGCCACAAGGTGCGGCTAAAAACAAAAAAGTGGGAAAAATGTAAATGCCTATCAACTGATGAACGGATAGATGAATGAGGGTCCATCCACACAATGGAATGTTATTCTGCGGTAAACGGGAGTGAAGCACCGATTCAGGCTACCACGTGGTGGAGCCTCGAAAACATCATCATGAGTGACAGAAGCCAGTCACTGAAGGCCACATGCCATTTATACGAAATGTCTGGAGTAGGCAAATCCATAGTGACAGAAAGGGGATGAGTGGTTGCCCGAGGCTGGGGGAGGGAAGTGATAGCTAAGAGGGCGTGGGGTTTCTTTGGGGGGGATGATGGACATGCTCTAAACTTGACTGTGGTGATGGCTGAACAAGTCTGTGAATATATAAAATACCATTGAATTGTACACTTTTTTTTTTTTTTTTTGCGGTACGCGGGCCTCTCACTGCTGTGGCCTCTCCCGTTGTGGAGCACAGGCTCCAGACGCGCAGGCTCAGTGGCTATGGCTCACGGGCCCAGCCGCTCCGCGGCATGTGGGATCCTCCCAGACCGGGGCACGAACCCGCGTCCCCTGCATCGGCAGGCGGACTCTCAACCACTGCGCCACCAGGGAAGCCCAAGTTGTATACTTTTAATGGATGAATTATATGCTATATGAATTATATCTCCATTGAGTTGTTTAAAAAGAAAACTGTGCAAACCCAGTTTGCACAGAGGTGTGTAAGCCCAGGTGCTCGGAGAGCCAGGGCAAGGGAGTCCCCTCTGCCTGCTGGAAGGGCAGTCTGGGCACCAGGGTCGCCACACCTGGCATTCTGCTGGCTTTCAGGTTCTGCAAGCCAGGTCTGTCCCTTACCTCCTGTGTCACACGCGAGACTTAGGAGCTGGCCTAGCACTGGCCAGTCTTCTATGTGGGAGAAGACTGAGGCCCAGGCTGCCTCACCTTGGGCAGCTACGTCCTCAAACACCCTCCTTCACGCTGTGCCGCCATAACTCTAAAGGGCTTGGTTCCAGAAGCCTTCCCCGATTCCACAGATGGAAGGTGCCACTCTCCCGCATACCCCACACCCCACGCAGACAGCGATCAGACAGCTCTGCTGGCCAGGGCACAGCCATCATCCCAAGGCAGCGCAGGCCCTGGGAGCCTCGGCCGACTCTGACGGATTTGTTTCCTTATGTGAGGAAAGGAACACTGATTTACTGAGCAACTACTAAGTGCCAGGAGCTGGGCGGGGTGGCCTACACCGCTTTTCTCATTGTCTCTCTTTCTTCGGGTCACAGTCTTTTCAAATCTAGGCCATCTTTGCAAGATGCTTTAACGGTTCAAGAAAACATGCCCATGACCTCAGATGTCCCCTTGCGATGGGAGTGAAGCACGTGTCACGGGGACAGGGCTGGCCCCGGGGCAATCTGTGATGTTGGAGGAGTCCTCCTGCTGGAATGCCGGCTCCCCACTGCCACCTCCTCTCATCCTCGCCGCCCTGGCCTGCTTCTTGGGTCCACTGCGTAAGCTTATGCACAGGGAGGTACCAGGGAGGGAGTGCGACATACTTCCCCAGAGTATTTATAACTTGTAGGCGAACTAGAGGCAAGAAGTGACTGAGGGAAGGAGAAGGAGGTGTGGCTCTCCTTCCAAGCCCCTCAAAGCACAACTCTGCTTTATTTTCACCTCCAGCACATGGCACAGCTCGCGCACACAGAAGGTGCTCAACACGTGTTAGGCAAATGATCACCCGACTTAAGGCATCTCCTCCAGTCTGGGAACCCACATCCTGGAAAGCATGCTGCGGGGGACAAGCCAACGGACTCCCTTTTCTCGGGGAAACTGGCGCCAGGAGAGGAGATGTGGATCCTGAAATCCACCACCGACGTGGGCACACCCTGAGCACAGGGCCCAACCTCGGCCGTCCTGGAGAGAGTCACCCCAGGGATGCTAGGAAGGGTTCCCCTCCATCATCTGCAGGTGCTGCAGCCCAGGGCAGGCTTGGGCCCTGGAGGGAGCCTGTCTGGGTGTTTGTTTTTCCCTTGCCATCTCCCCACTCCTCTAGCCTCCGAGGAAGATGCCAACAAAAGGACGGGGGCTGGCCTGATACCAGCCCACTGAGACTCAAGCCTCACTTCAGTGGTCTGGCTGGATCTCCCACGTCTGGGCACCACGTTCTCATCAGCCCTGTCCTGGGATCACCTGTGGCCGCCAGGGCGCTCATCAGACCCAAGGGCACAAGAACCACTTCTGGAGACAGCCCGTAAATCACCCCGTGGAAGCAATTCCAAGTTGGCCTCAAGAGTACCGCTGTTGTGATGGGACAGATCAAGTTAAAAGGCTAAAGAAAAATCAAACTGGAGTTTTCCCCCCTTTGGCCTATAGATCCAGCTTCTCCATAGAGAGTGAAAGCAAAATCTCTATCTTCCCAGGCAACCCTCACACAGAAGAGCCTGAGGATGATACCCAGCTCTTTCCAAGCTGAGCTGGGAGCTTCACAGGCCTCGTTCTGTATCTCAAGGGTCACCAGTGACCTTAAAGCTGGCCATTAGAGCTGGCTTGCAGACTAAAGAAAAGGTAGCAGCCCAGCGCCCTGCACAAAAAAGCACATGGGAAGTGCCGGCAATGAAAGGTTGCCTCTCAGGGGGTGCACCTGGGTCCTCACAGTTTAAGTGAAGCCTGTGCTCGGCGACACGGCTGTAGGGCAGTGAGATGCCAGCCCCCACCAACTCTCCTTGCCCCCTTTATTATAAGAGATGAATCATGGGTTTAAGCAGACCACCTTGGTGTACAGAAGGCCTCTGGCTTGTGTTCCCTGGGGTATCTGGTGGCTGTAGCGGCTGTTTAGTGCCCATCCTTGGACAGAGATCCCAAGCGTGGACAGCTCCTGCACAGGCCTGATCGCCCACGATTACGGGGGCATCCTTGGTTCATCTGTCCATCTCCCCAAACTGTTAGGTCCTCCAGAGCAAGGACATCTTGTCTCTGGGCTGGCACTTAATAGCAGCTCAATAAAATCTTCAAAAACATGCACAGGAGCATTGTCTCTGATCTGCCCAAGAGCTCAGACATGACCGTCAAGACCTCTGCCCAACTGAGGTCAAAATGTCAGCCCAGAAAGAGCCGTTAAACGCACACAGCACCCATAAATGTCAGTTTACAATGTCCCGGGTTCCTGCCAGCCAATGGAATCTGCCAGAATCCCACGCTCAGCTGCAGTGTTGGGGGCCAGCCCTGCTTCCCTCGGGACCTCAGACCTCTGCAGGTCTCCTCCCACAGCTGTCTATCAGTTCAGCTACAAAAACATGGGGTCAAAAACTCAGGTCTTGGCTCTGCCACTAACCAGCTTGCTGTGTGACTTTGGACAAGTAACTTCCTTTACTGGGCCTCAGTTACCCCGTAGGTTAAGTGAAAAGGCTGGACTAGGTGATCTCTTAGGTCCTTCCAAGCTCATGAGAACCTGTTTTTAAAAGTCCACACAACGAGGACTGCCAAATTCCTCAGCGGTTCCTTCCAGCTCTGCCTTTAAAACGTACCTGGAGCCCAACTCCCTCATCACCTCCACCGCTGGCACCCTGGTCCAGTGCCTACCACCTCACATGCTGCATCCATGCCCCTGCTGGTCTCCCTGCTTCCTCCCCTCACCTCATCCAGTCCGTTCTCAACACAGGAGCCAGAAACCGTCCTTTTAAAGCACAAGTCGGATCCTGGCCCTTCTCTGGTCAAACTCTAGAGTAGCATCACATCTCACTCAGAGCCAAGATTAAAGTCCAGATAGGAGTGCAAGGTCCCGATAGATGTGGGCTCTCATATTTCTCCAACCTCCTCCCCTGCCATTCTTCCACTCACTCAGATTTCCTGAACATCCCGGATGAGCTCCTGCCTCAGGGCCTTTGCACAGGCTGTCCCCTCTGCCTGGGATAACCTCCCCATTCTCTCCCTCACCTCCCTCAGGCCTTTGCTTAAATGTTCCTGACTTGAGAGGCCTTCTCTTCCCTTGTTTATTTCGCTTTGATCACCACCTGACGTACTTATATATTTTACTGCATACTTGCCTATTGTATGTCTACCCCCGCTAGACTATAAGCCCAGGAGGGCCAGAATTTTAAATGTTTTATCACTCCTTTATACCCAGCTCCCGGAATAGCAGCTACTCACTAAATGCATGTTGAATGAATACATTTGGATTGTTTGTGGGTTCGATCACACTGCTAAGATGAACAGTCTCAGGCCATACAACCCTCCAGCTTGAAAGACGTCACCCCAGGAGTCCCTCTGAGAATCCCAAGCTCTGGACAGTGTCTCTGGGAATCAAAGTGATTGTTCTAGGCAGGTTCGCGGCTTAGGAAGTACGTGGAGGAACAAAGCAAGGAAATGACACAGACCTGGTCTGGTCCCTGGGAGGCTGTGGGGTCAGTTCATAAGCAGATGCTTCCAGGCGCCTCCTTGCCGGGCAAGATGAGGTTATAAACACAGGTCAGTTAGTGCACTGGACACCGGTCGTGAGGGAAGCACAAGAAGGAAAACGCAAGCGGTGGGCTCTCCCTTAGAACCAGGGAAAGGCAGACATGGCGGAAGAGTGAGCAGAAGGCAGCCAGAAGGGGGCTGCAGTGCCAGGGGCCTGCGGACAGAGCTCCAGAGGAGCCCTGGCCCGCACCACCGAGGCCAGGCCAACCGCTTGCCCTGCCCTGCCGACCCCAGAGCGCTCGAACCGAGGGCCCTCAAGCCTGGCTCTCTGAAAGGTGCCTGGGCGAACGTCCACACGTGACTGGGAGCAGAGACCAGAAGCAAAGCCAGAGAAATGCGGCTCCTGCCACGTGGATGAAGATGAAATACGCTCTCGGGAAGATGTGCGTCACTGAGGCCAAGAGGGCAAACCCAGGGAGTGGGGATCTGGGGCTCTTGAGAAGAGGAAGAACTGGGAGGTGGAAGGACCAGACTTCGGCGGGCGCCGCTCCCGGGGCCGCGAGAGAGGGCCTAAGAGCCTAGAAAGAAGGGGAGGGTCGAGCAGTCCGGGTGGAAGCCCCTCCGTGTTCTACCTGAGTCCTGGGCAGGGCGGGCCGGGTGCCAAGGCACCACGTTAGGAAACGGACTATGGATGCAAGAGGTCAGGAGGGGACACGGGGGACGTCGGATCCTGCCCAGCGGCCTCCCAAGCGCCATGGGGGGACCTCGAAGGAACACAGGACAAGCCTCAGTCTTTGCTCCTGCCCTCTGTACGGGTGCACACGGCCTCCCTCGCTGGCCGAGGCCCCTAACAGGCCACCCATCAGACCTACAGCCCAGGGAGCGGCCGGCCAACCCTCCCACGTGGGGCTGGGGGGCTGAGAGGGGTGCAGCTCCCACAGCTGAAGGAAAGAAGCCTCCCCCCGTCCCTCAGTCTCCATCCAGGGGCCCGAGGGGAGGCGGGGAGGCCAGCGCGGTGGTGGGGACGCAAAGTGTGTCAGTTGCCACTGTGGTCTGAGGTCCTGCCCTCCTCTTCGGCTCTCTTCCCCCTCAGGAGACAGAGACCTTGCCGAGGCGTCAGCGGAGACAATGGCAGGAAGCGCCCCTCCCCGCGAGCCGGGGAGTCAGGAAGGAAGTGACCGACTCTGGGCCTGGGCCCGGGGCCCTTCCTGTCGAGCCCCTACCCCAGGGACACGCTGGAAGCTCTGCTCACCTGCTCAGGATGGCAAACGTCCTCAGCTCTGGGGAGGGGGTGCTGAGGACAGATGCTCTCCGGCCTGGGACCCCCTCTCAGAGGCAGACCCTCTGTGGACGGACAGCTCCTGCGTCAGGTTGGGCGGGTACAGAAGACAGCCAGGCTGAGCTGAGACGGCAACTCCAGCTGCCCCCTGCCTGCCCTCCACGGCCCCCCACCTCCTAGAAGGAAGGGCTCCATGCTCCTCTGGAGAAGGAGCTTCTCTAAAAATAAACGCTGCTCCTTCAGCCTTTTCCTCCCCAGCCCCCTGCGGAGGAGATGAGGAGGTGATTTCACATCGCGGAAGGGCCGCCTCTCTCCACGCCAACCCTCAACTCCTGCCCTCCAGGGCCCAGTGGTCTCGATGTCTCACACGGCCACAAACTCCCAGGAAGAGCTCAGAGGCAGGTAGGGGGCGACTGAGATCGTCCCCACCGTGGGATGTAGAGCAGGGGCGAGAACAGGGAACCTCAGGACGCTGGAACAGCATATGCAAAGCACAGAGGTGAGAGTGCAGAGCGGGTGCTGGGCCAACACCAGGGCATAAACTCCACACAGGCGGAGTCACACCTGCAACTCGGGCACCTGGGATGGTATCCGGTCCACACTAGGTACTGAGTAAATGTTCACTGGGTAAACAAGTGAAGCTGATGAGGTTGAAGTGAGGACGCGCAGGTAAGGTGGGCGGAAAGGCCACCATCTCCGACACCACGGAACTTGGGCATGAGGTCGTCGGGAAGGACAAGAACCCCCTTCCTGTAGAAGAAAAAACAGGAAACGAAGGTTCTGTTGGGGCAGGGCCCCTCCAACCAACGTGAGCTGAGGTCAGAACTCAGAGGAGGGCCCACCAGGGCCCCCCGGCGGCAGGACAGCGAGTGACCACGGAGAGGCTGAGAGTCAGGGCCCGTGTTCCCATGGCAGCCCCACTCCCAATACCCAGCTGAGACCCTGGGAAAGAACTGACGCAAAACAACAGAACAAAAAATACAACATAGCGCTCTCCCTTCTCAGCACTTGGAGGCCTTTTCACGGCAACTAAAAAGAACGGGCAATTAGAGGAGACGGCCCATGGTGCCGATATGGAAACACAGCAGTGAGGGCGCCCATGGCTGAGGCCTTGTCTGCTGTGCCCCATTTTCCCAGGGAGGAGAGGAGGCCGGGGACTGACCTGGAGACAGGCCCCCCAGCCCATGGGGAAGTCCAGCTGTATTTGGAAAATCATGCCATGTGCTTCGGGATCTAGACTTGGGGTCCAGTTCCCAGCCCAGCACTGACTAGCTGTGTGACCTTGAGCCAGATACCTGCCATCTCTGAGCCTCAGCTTCCTCGTGTGAAACAGCGATTGTAAGGGCTTCTGCACAGGTTATTGTGTGCTTAGCAGAGCCAGTGCTTTTACACCTCATAGCCTGGCTGAGACAGCCGCAACTACGGACCCCAGGGCTCCCTCCCCAGGTTAGTTTCCTGGGATGGAATGCCCACCCTCCATGCCTCGAAAACTCAAACTAGCCGATTGGTACACAGGGAGAAGGGTTCATTGAAATCTAGGAAAGGAAAAGGCAACATCACTTCAACTGCTCTGCCCACCGAAGGCCTCGGTGTGACAAAAAGGGGAGAGAGTGAGACCTGTGCCTAAGATTCAGGATATGCAATGGAATGGGGTGGACGGGAAGCCCGGCACCTGGGCTCCTGCTCTAACCCAGGGCAGAAGGAGAGAAAGAGCCAGGCTCTGGGAGATTCAGCCGCTCATCCTGACTCCACAGAGGACCCCAGCACACCCCAGCCCCAGGCCTCAGTTTCATCCAGGGAGGTGGTTACCTGAAAACACATACATGGCTGTTTCCGTGTCACTGACCCTGACTTGTGGGAAACAGCAAGGCAGCACCCAGGCTGGGGAGCCCCCAGACTCTTGTTCTGTCCTGTTGGCTGGGGTGGGGAGGGCCAGGCTGACCCAGGGGGGCCAAGAGAAGAGAGGCACCCCAGGGCGCCCTATACAGGGGAGAGAAACACAGGCCACCCGGGGAATCCAAAGCGACCAGGGAAAGAACATCAGTCCTTCCTCCTTGGTGAAGAGGAGTCAATATGTGCAAGAAGCAGGATGGATTAATACGATTCACCCCACGTACATCAGATAAAGTCAGATGTTTAAGGAAGAGGAAACGGCAACTGAGCCCCTGCCCGCCCCCCCCAAACTCCAATGCTGGTGGGCGGTCCTAACCCGCGGGTCTGCGTGCGATGTCCTGCTCTGAAGGCCCACAGAAGCGAGCCGGGGACCAGGAAACCCGTGCCAGCATCCTGCAGGGAGAAGCTCAGCGGGGGAGGGGTGAGACACCTGGTCGCTCTGATCACTCAACGCCCACTGGGAAATCGAGGAAGCCAGGCCTCCTCCTGAGCAACGCCAAAGCAATCCAGATGTGCCCAGAGGGCAGGACCGGGGGTGCCTGGCTAAAGGATTCTTCATTTGACAAAAGGGACCCAGTCCAGGACGCACTCCTGGAGGCTGATACACCCGACACTGCCCAGGGATTCCTCTGCTTCGGAAGACTGCTCAAGGAACAGGAACCCATAGCCCCAGCACACGCGGGAAGCTTTCTTATCTCAGAAGTCCAGCTCGGAGCTCTCAGCCTCAAACCTGAGGTTTTCACCCATCAACCTTTGGGACTGCGGGACCTCAGGACCTCAGGCTGCAGAGAGGAGGCAGGTAGGAGATGGGGGGTGGACGGGGTGGGGGGGCCCTGACACATCAGCCCAGGGTTCTCGGTAAGCAGCCACCAGCATCTTGATGCCCGGGGCAGGGTCACGGTCAGCGGGGCGATGCAGGTGACTCTCACCGTCCAATCAAGCTCCTGAACTTGGGCAGTATGGCACTGGAGGCCCACCTCCACCAGATACCCAGAGGCCAGAGACAAGCGCTCACAACAAAATGAAAAAGGTGGAGAAATAGATTTCCAGGGAGTCCCAGGTGCAATCAGACTACAAGAGGGCAGAACAGGCACCACGAAAGCCGCCACCAATCCAGGACCCCCATCAGGACCCGAGATGCTCCCGTGATCCCTGTGTACAGCTCAACGCCCATTCTTGTTTGTCTGAAACGTGTGCACCCCCGGTACGGTGCCCAGGAGGCAGACAGCAGCCCAGGAGGCCTTCCAGTGGCCATGACTGGAAGGCAGCCCCCTGCTGCTACAGAAGCCCTAATTGTTCCAGGAACCGATTCCCAACTCCGGAGCAACCCTACCCCAAGGGCTGAGGCCAGGCACCGGGGCAACTAGGGACACTAGAGGTAGAAGTGAAAGAAGAGGAGCCTTTCATGGTGGCTCGGAAAAGCAAAAGTGATGAACTGCAGAGTGAGGGCACAGACGGTGAGAATTCAGAGGAGGAAGAGAAGCGAACTCGGGAGGTGAAAAGATAACCAGTGACGGCACAGCAGTGGGAGGTGTGGCTGCAAGCCACAGAGACTGGCTTTTCGCACGCCGCCCACCCCAGCGCAGTCCCACGCTCCCTCCCGGGCAGCCACAGCCAATTCTGCAAACTCCTCTTTGGGCTGGGGCTGCAGGGGTTGAAGCTCCATCTCTGCCCTGCACGGACACGCTTGACCCCCAAAGAACAAAACACCCCAGGTGTGCCGGGTTCCAGGTCCCCGCCGGGCACGTGAGCCCCGCCGGCTTCCCCGCTCCACCCCACCAGAACCCCCAGCTCGCCCTCGCACGGCTTCTCCTCGGTTCTGTGTCTTAGCTTTCATCACAGCACCTCCAAGCCCTCTGTGAGGTCAGTGGCAGCCTCCCCATTTGAGGGGTCAGGAAACCCACCGAGAGGGTTAGGGGTCTGCCACGGCAACACGCCAGTCAAAGGCGAGCTGGCTTCTGCACACCGGCCCCACTCCCCTCCACTGTGTCGCCTCCCCGGGGTGAGAAGGTCAGCTGTGACTCACGCCCGGGAGAATGAGATCAGCTGTGGCTGCAAGAAAGGATGCGCACTCTTCACACAGGGGTGCACGGCGGGGAAATGATTTTTCAGACACAAAAGCATTTAAAAGCCAAAAAGTGAATGCAGGGCCAGCTTAAGGAGCGACACAGCTCCTCGGCGGACAGAGCTCTAGGGGCAGGGGGGCAAAACGACACTGGAATAAAGGAGGAAGATGCTGCCAGAGGACTCAGGTTTCCTCCCGTGACCTCTCACACAAAAGGCGAAAAGCAAATCAACCCCACTCCCTTTAGGGGAATGAAAAATCAAAATAGAACACAATTCTGTGCTGAGATTTGCTGTAGGCATGTTCCATGCACACCTGTAGCTGTGGTCATGGGGGGCTGTGGGGTGGGATGAGGTTCTGGAACTAAATAATGCACAGTGGGTTGCTGTTTACCAGGAAAAAAAAAACATTTTATTCCTTTGAGTTCTTCCCCCATTTTTACTGAAGTATAATCAACAGATAAAATCTTGATACACTTAAAGTGTATAGCCATAAAAAGAATGAAATAATGCCACTTGCAGCAACACAGATGGACCTAGAGATGATCATACTAAGTGAAGTAAGTCAGAGAAAGACAAATATCATGACACTGCTTATACGTGGAACCCAAAACAAATGATATGAATGAACTTATTTATAAAACAGAAATAGACCCACAGATATAGGAAACAAGCCTATGATTATCAAAGGGGAAGGGGGAGGGATAAATTAGGAGTTTGGGATTAACGCATACACGTGACTATATATAAAAGAGATAGACAACAAGGACCTGCTGTGCAGCACAGGGAACTACACTCAGTGTCTTATAATAACCTATGATGGAAAAGAATCTGAAAAATAATATATATGTATATGTATAACCGAATCACTTTGCTGTACACCTGAAACTGAGACAACGCTGTAAATCAGTCATATTTCAAGTAAAAAAATAAAGTGTATAGTGTGATGATTTGAAAGACGTATGTATTGTGAAAGGATTCCAACCATTGAGTTTATTACCCTATCACTGCATATTTGCTTTTTGTTTTTTGTGGTGAGAACACTTAAGTTCTACTCTTCAAGTAAATCTCCCTTATACAATACAGTGTTGTCAACAGTCGTCATCATTTTATACATTAGATCCTCTCCTTTCAGTTTTAAATCTGAATCTTCAACATGCAACCCGAATGATTTGCAAAATTGCAGGAGGGTAAAAAAAAAAAAAAAAAGGAAGAAAAGAAAAAAAACCCCAACCTTTGAAGATAAGAACCATAGAAGTCAGAATCGCTTTCCTGAAAAATTTTCGGATCCCAAACTGTTTTAGTCAACGGACATGAATTAGTAAGTGAATCTGTTTCTCTACATGATTTCTATTAACAGAATATCAGTCTCTCCTCATCCCCACTAAATAAATGTCAAACAAACACTTAAAGAATACTGATTTGATGGGGGTGCCAAATTACTAGCTTGCCCAGACATCCACATGTTTCAGGCTGGCCCTGGTTGAAAGTACAAGTTCCAAATGAGTGGGGCGCACGGCTGGAGTTGAACACTCTTGTTTCCAACCCCCGTTGACATGGAGACCATGAGGCAGGTGGCTAAAGAATGGGCAGAGAGGGCTTCCCTGGTGGCGCAGTGGTGGAGAGTCCGCCTGCCGATGCAGGGGACGCGGGTTCGTGCCCCGGTCCGGGAAGATCCCACTTGCCGCGGAGCGGCTGGGCCCGTGAGCCATGGCCACTGAGCCTGTGCGTCTGGAGCCTGTGCTCCGCAATGGGAGAGGCCACAGCAGTGAGAGGCCAGCGTACCGCAAAACAACAACAACAACAACAAAAAAGAATGGGCGGAGAAGGACGGATGCAAATGGCAGTGGTACCCAAGCAAGTTGGCCAGGTTGCTGGCAACAGGAGGGGGCAGCCCAGCTTTCGACTCCATCTGAAGGCTTGGCTCCTAATTTTTTCATTTATTAAGATGTAATTCTCATGCCATAGAATTCACCCTTTGAAAGTGTACAATTCAGTGGCCTTCAGTACATGCACAAAGTCGTACAACCATCACATCTCTCTAGTTCCAGAATGTCTTCATCACCCCCACAAAAGAAATCCCATACCTATTAGCAGTCACTCCCCACACCCCCTCCCTCCAGCTCCTGGCCAACACCATCTGCTTTCTGTCTCTACAGATTTGTCTATTCTGGACATTTCGCATAAATGGGATCATACAGTATGTGGCCTTTTGTGTCGGACTTCTTGCACTTCTCATCATGTTTTCAAGGTTCATCCACATTGTAGCATGTGTCAGTACTTCATTCTTCTTTGTGGCTGAACAACACTGCATTGTGTGGATCAACTGTGTTTTGTTTATCCATTCGTTAACAGACACTTGGGTTGTTTCCACTTTGGAGCTATTAAGAATTGTGCTGCTAGGAACATTTGTGTACAAGTTTTTGTGTGGATGTATGTGTTTGATTTAGGTACATAACTGGGAGTTGCTAATTTTTTTTTTTTTTTTTGGCCACACTGCCCGGCAGGTGGGATCTTAGTTCCCCGACCAGGGATTGAAACTGTGCCCCCTGCAGTAGAAGTGCAGAGTCTTAACCACTGGACCGCCAGGGAAGTCTCCAGGAGTTCCTAATTTTTAATAAAATAATTGAAAACAAGTAATACATCTGTATTTCTGAAAAGATTTTAAAAAGCATGACAGTGAGTTTCTCTCTCGTCCCTGTTCCCCAGCACCTGGTTCCCCTCTCCAGTGTCAGGTTAATTCTCCCAGAGACGCCTAGACATAATGTACACCCTGCTGCATTTTACAGACAGCTGGCAGGAGGAAACCTGACAACTAGATGAGGCCGGAATCAGCTTAGTGATGCTTTGGAAAGAGCACAGGGCCCAGTCCAATCCCATCTCTGCCGTCTGTCAGCAGCCCGGCCCCTGGAAAGCGGCTTAGCGGAGGGAGGCGCCCTAGGTGGACGGGTTTGGACGTCTGGCTCTGCCATCTCTTGGCTCTGTGGCCTCAAGCCCGCTGCTTAACCTCTCTGGACTCCATTTCCTTATCAGTAAGAGAGCGCTGACACTACTACCTAGTTCATGGGACCACCACAAAGGACCCATGAGCTCAGGAAAGCAAGTGCTTAGTACTGTGCCTGGCACACAGTTAGCACCCAGTGTTTGCTGCTGCTGAAATTACTGCTGCTACTGTTTGCTACCCTGTGACCCGATCCTCAGTTTCCCCACCTGGAAAATGGCGGTAGGTACCTCCCATGCACGGTCATGGTGTGGAGCACACGAGACCCCTGGTGCGCCACCGCTGCTGAGCAGTGCGACCTCCGGGAAAGTTAGGATGGCCACGCTGCAGCCCCACATCCCCGTGTCCTGCTTCAGAACCTCCCCAAAGGAGAGGCCAGGCTCCCGGCTCAGCCTCCGCGGCCCTGAGTTCTCCGCCCCACTCCCCCAAGCCCAGAGGAAGAGCCTGCAGCCTGGACCCCACCCCTGGCTGGGGTGGCTGCCTTTCTTCTTTCTTGTCCCTCTCCAGCCACCCCCCTTCCAGATCCTTCTCGCTGCTTTCTCAACAACTCGGTTCTGAACCTGAGCTGCTCTCTCTGAAGGCAGCAGGGAAACCCTCAGAGACCTTCAAGGTGGAGAGACCTCAAGAGAGGAAGGAAGCCTTAGCGGGGACCATTAGAAAGCTGTTAGGAGCGATTTTCCCCCAGCTGGCAAAAGGCAAAACAGAGCCTGCAGAACACACCCAGGCCTGGGAGGGCAGAGCAGGGAGAGGAACTGAACGGTGCTGCCTTGAGCAGCAAAAAGCAGTAAAAGTTCATGAGGGGAAAACACCCAACACACACACACACGCACACACACATACACACACACACACACACGCACGCATAACAAAAAGGAGAAATTCTTAGCCTGCGGCAGTTGGTAGCATTATGTAAAATCCCAAGCCCACAAAAATATCATTTGGATGATAAAAAGTTAAATTTAGCTAAGTACAGAGTGACTAATACCACGAGGGAGGGGCGGCACCCCCAGTTGCCTGGAGCTGATACAGCTGGTTTTTAGAAACTTTTGACAAGTAACCAGGGCCTGGCGCGGCCCAGAATAACAGATTATGTAATAAGAGGCTCAGCCATTAGCGATACAAAGCAGACGGTAAGCACTGCAGCCTCTTGGAGGGAGGGGACCGCTGGGGTCTGGCTGGAGCTTCTCCCACAGCACGGCTTCTGGAAGCCTGGGCGTTCCGGAGGCATCCAAGAGTGGAGCCGGGCCTCGGCAGGTTAGCGTAAGTGGATCACCTGGCCTCTTTTGCAAAGAGCTCTTCCCAGAGTGTCTGTGCCGGATGGTTACTTGGGTGGCCTCCAGTGGGCCAGGGCCCTGTGGAGTCCCTGTCCTTTGAATCCAGTCCGGCCCGATGACCTGTTTTAACCAACAGAATGGCGAGGGGTAGACAGGCAGGGAGCGACACTGTGCCGGGTTAGGACCCGAGCCTTAGGAAGGCCTGGCTAAGCACTGAAGACACAGACTCGGAGGGGAACCAGTGCCTCAGCTGATACAGCCAAGCTCGTGTACCCAGCCACCAGCCATGGGAGCCAGGCCGTGGTGGAAATGCATCTTCCACCCCCCAGTTAAGCCGTCCCAGCTGACAGCAGCGGAGCAGAGATGAGTCGTCCCCACCAAGCCCTGTCCGAACTGCCACATCATGAACAAATAAACGGTGCTTTCGGCCACTAAGTTGGGGAGTACTTTGTTGCAGCAACAGAACACTGACACAGTGGTCAAGCTCTCTACTGGGTTTTGGGGAAATTTCTATTCCTAATGTGAGACTTGTGAAGATTTTTCACACTCTCACATATGAGTCACTAAGAGAAGTCAGTGCTTGAATGAGTCTGAGGAAGAGACTAATTTTCCACTCCCCAAATCCCAATGGAATAAATGCTGAAGTCAAGCCTTGCGCTGAGTTTCAAAGAGCTGCTGGGAAGGCTGTCGGATTTCTCCAATGATCCAATAGACTAACCAGGCCAGGTCAGTTGATCAATTCAAGCTGTCACTTAATTACGTGGCTTTCACTCGTCCTCTCCAGAGCAGGGGGTTGTACAGTGTGGACAGAGGTATCGATGGAACTCCCTGTGTGTGGTGTCACAATTCCAGGTGTGAGGGCTGACAGCAAAGCTCTAGCTGGCTGACTCTTGGTAAGTCAGTTCCCCTCTCTGGGCCTCACTTTCCCATCTGTATAGTGAGAGGCTGATGTTTAAAAGCCCTCTCCAGGTGTGGAGAAAAGGGAACCCTCCTGAACTGTTGGTGGGAATGTAAATTGGTGCAGCCACTATGGAGAACAGTATGGAGGTTCCTTAAAAAACTAAAAATAGAACTACCATAGGACCCAGCAATCCCACTCCTGAGCATATAACCAGAGAAAACCATAATTGGAAAGGATGCATGCACTCCAATGTTCATTGCAGCACTATTTACAACAGCCAAGACATGGAAGCAACCTAAATGTCCACTGACAGAGGAATGGATAAAGAAGATGTGGTACATATATATACAATGGACTATTACTCAGCCATAAAAAAGAATGAAATCATGCCATTTGCAGCAACATGGATGGACCTCACAATTATCATACTAAGTAAAGTAAGTCAAACAGAGAAAGACGAATCTCATATGATATCACTCATATGTAGAATCTAATTTTTTTTTAAATGACATAAATGAACTTATTTAGACAACAGAAACAGACTCACAGATTTTGAAAACAAACTTGTGGTTATCAAAGGGGAAACACGATGGGGAGGGATAGATTAGGAGCTTGGGATTAACATACACACACGACGAGATATAAAACAGATAACCAACAAGGAGGTACTATATAGCACAGGGAACTCTACTCGATACTCTGTAATGACCTATATGGAAAAAGAATCTGAAAAAGAATGAATATATGTATATGTATAACTGAATCACTTTGCTGTACACCTGAAACTAACATCACATTGTAAATCAACTATACTCCAATAAAATATCTTAAAAATTAAAAAAACAGGGCTTCCCTGGTGGCGCAGTGGTTGAGAGTCCGTCTGCCGATGCAGGGGACACGGGTTCGTGCCCCGGTCCGGGAAGATCCTTCATGCCGCGGAGTAGCTGGGCCTGTGAGCTGCTGAGCCGGCACGTCCGGAGCCTGTGCTCCACAACGGGAGAGGCCACAACAGTGAGAGGCCCGCGTACCGCAAAAAAAAAAAAAAAAAAAAAAAAATTTAAAAACAATAATAAGGCCTCTCCATTCAGCTCCAACATTCTGCAATGCTATAGTTTTGGCAGAAGGGAAGGCAACACTGAAACAGAATCCAAGACACCGAACAAAGTCCAAATGACTTGCATCTAGTTTACAAGGCAGACAAACACACATTGGAATCCGTACCTCTGTCCCCTGGGAACCTCACTCTTATCTCTGTCCTTCATTTGAATTTGTTCCTTCCACAACATTCCCTGTGGAAATCCAGTGCGGTCCAATTTCCTCTTCCTAAATTACACTTTTGGCCCCTGGATTCTTAGTGGGACTGTGTAATTAGTTCTGTGCGTAGAGGGATGTACACCCCGCTTTCCAGCCTGGCCCCTAAGACACCTCACAGGGTCCTCTATGCAGAAACTCCTAACTGAGGACAATCTACATGCAGATGAGTAAACAACAACAACAACAACAACAAATCTTAGTTTTGGGCTTCCTAGTAGGCAAACCAAAGAGGGAGATACGCTGGCCACAGAGCTCTGCTGACAGTGAAAAACATACTGTTCATGATGAGAATCATCCTTCGTCCTGGCCGAAAGCTCTGAGGGGAAGTCTCCCCAGGGTCTCTGGGTGAGGGAATCGGCATTTGGCAGGAGGCAGCAACAGGAGACCAAGCTTGCCCCGAAATCTGTCCCCTCCACGGCGGAGGGTCAGCTTTTCAGGCCTCCTGTGGCCTGAGTGGCGCTTGATTGTGGCCAGCAAAATTCTTCATCCTTGTTAATGTCAACACGGCAGCACCATGATAATGACGGAAAATATTTACATACCCGTACCACGACGGGTTGTTTAGACCATCTGGCTACTGGATGCGGTAAAAGTACTGTCAAACCCACGGCCTGTCCACGAATGCTGTGCCTCAGCACTGATTCAGGCGGCATCCCAGGTCCCATCCGCATCATACACTGGACCACGGGGGACCCGAGGGGCCATCTCACGTCTTGGCCGGCCTGGACCCGCCCTCGGCCTCAGACCCCTGCAGGTCGGGAGCGGGGCCCTCCAAGTCCCACCCCTGCTCCGTCTGGGTGAGCGTCGATGATAACCTCCCGACACTATCAAGGATCTCTTTAGGACTCAAGTGCTCCAGACAAGACTCACTCGGCAAGGCAGCTCCGGTTCTGCAGCCACTGCGGGGTGTCTCCAGGGATCTCATGGGGCTGCTGGGAATTCTCAGAGGCCAACAGCACAGTTCGCTTGTGTCTGAAGCCGCTTCTGCCTGAGCTTTCTCCCGCTAGGGAGGCAGAGACAAGGATGAGATCCCACGGCTCCGGAAGGATGGAGGATGGTGAGCTTAACCTCGCCTCACTGAGAGCTTCTTCCTTCTGTCCGTGTGGCTCTGCTGAGCTCTGAGACCAGGCTGAATAACAGAGTTTTTTTCTGGGTTCATGTTAAATTTTTTTCCTTTTTCTTTCTTTCTTTCTTCTTTTAAACTTGGGGTGTTTGGGCGGGTGGTTTTATTATTATTTTCTTAATTTTAGTAAAAGCAAAAAAAAAAATTCCATTCGGAGCTCGTTTCAAAATTAGCAATTTTCTTAATGGGAAGCATACGCTCGCCGCCCACATGAGGAGCTGTGTCAGCTCGGCAATCACAGCGCCCAGTGAATATGGTGAGTCGTGTCACCTTCCTGACAACCGTGAGTCAAATGGAAACTCATCACAGGTGGCTGGGAGGCCAGGGGCCTGGCTTGAAGCTCTGATGAGGGCTTTCAGAGAGGCACGTCTGCGGGGAAGGTCGGCTGTGTTTCCGTCCACCGTGAACCCACAGCTTTAGAGTCTTTTTATAACAAACACCCTCGAAGATTTAAAATGCGCCAAGCAGAGCGTTTAGGGCCTGGGGGAGCACACGGACCAGGTTCAAGTGCCAGCTGGCCACCTTGCCTCCTGGAATCTGGATTTTGACTGTGAAATGAGGGTGAGTGACACAGCTCGAAGCAGCTTCCTGCCCTGATAGTCATACGAGCTGGTTCTCTAGTCATCAGGTGGCTGGGATGCACTGGCCTAGGTCAGGGGTCTCTGTGGCCATGGACTCAATCGAGGGTCACGGTCTTTCCCAGGACTGGCTCTTCTCTCTCTGCCAGTAGGGTGAGGACCACAAACCCCCCACGTGGAGAGAGGCCCATGAATAAAGTTAGAGCCTGAGGCCGGACATAGCACAAGGCTCAGGAGTTTGCAACCCTGGCCCAGGAGATCAAGCACGTGTGCACATCCACGTGCTCCAAAAGCACTGAGACCAACAGCACGGGTTGCCTGACAATACATAGTCTGGGATGACAGTCTGCACTGGTAACACACCTAGCACCCCAGGGAGGCCGGGTGGCCATGCAGAGGCCCAAGCGACATCTCTGGGAGGCATTTCAGATCCCTCAAGCCCCAGGAGAGACATCTGCTAGGAGCCACCAAGTAGTTTCAAACAGATACCTGCTCTGCTCACCGGCTTCTAGACAGGGGTGGGCAAATGCTCTTTGTGCAAAGCGAGCCCCTGGGGACACAGGAATATCGTAATGAAGACCACACCCAGGTCACTGCTTGCTTCACTCGTACCAGGCTCCAAAAACATCCAGCAGCAAGCCAGGGACAGGCTTCTTGTTTAAACACAGAGATAAAAGACAGCTAAAGGTGGGCCCAGCGCCTCGGGACGTGGAGCAGCTTAGCCCCGGGCCTCCTAAGTTGGAGCCAGGATCTTTTCCAGACCGTGGAGCCCCTGCAGGCCCAGCCCGAGCTCCTACTGTCTCCAGCCTTCAACGCCTCCTGCCCAGGCTCCCGCATCCCAACGGGCTGCTCAGCACCAGGCACCGACCGCCAGGCCCCCACCAGCTCAAGGCGAAATGAGAAACACATGGTTAAGGGAGCAAGTCGTTCTACAAGCTCTGTTTATTCTCTTTTTATTCTTAGGTTAGACCTTTCCTATTTCTTAGCGTCCTTTCGTTCATGAGAGGATGGCTACAGGGAATTGTAGCTTTTCTGTGTGTGTGGTTAGTTATTTATAACATAAGTTTTACCCTTTTAATTACTTTTAAGTGTACTTCGACGGCCTTCAGTGTATGCGCAGTGCTGTGTGACCGGCACCACCACCCGTTTCCAGACCTTCCTCACCACCCCAAACACTCAACACGAACTCCCCATCCCTCTTTTCCCCCAACCCCCGGTAATGTCTGTGAATGGTACCTCTTTATGTTTTTATTTTATTTTTATTTTTGGCTGCGTGGCATGTGGGATCTCAGGTCCCTGACCAGGGATCGAACCCGCACCCCCTGCATTGGAAGCATGGAGTCTTAACCACTGGCCCGCCAGGGAAGTCCCAGAATGGTACCTCTTTAAAAATAATGTCCTTACTTGGCAAAATTATTTTGTAATCTTATAAGTCCTGGTGTCATTTTAAAGCCCCTGGTGCTTCTCAGATACTCGGTGATAAACAAGCTGACAGAGGACGGGACAGGCAGCTGCTGTCCCCCATCCCCACCAGGAAGGAACCTTTCAGGCCACAACCAGTATGGAGGAATCAGGGGCGGCCCCCTCGGTCGTGTTCGAGTGGGCACCTAATGGGAGACGTCTGGCCAGGAACTCTGCTAGAGCTGCCCTTTGCGGTAGAAAGGCTCTCACCCGGTTTTCTCCAGATTTTCATCTTACTTAAAAGCTCTTCCTTGCCTGGGGTTTTAAGGTTAAAAACCGCTGCCTCGTGCTCCCACGCTGTAAGTGGGAGTCTCGATTGGTCCTACCTTTATGGAGAGCAATTGAGCAGTAGCTACCGACAGTAAAAGGAAAACACTCCTTGACCTGGCAATTCTGCTTTGGGGAAATTTATTCCGCAGACTTGAAAGCCTATTTGCATGAAAACCTACATACCGGGAGATTCACTGAGGTACTGTTTGCTCCCAGTCTTTCACGGTTAGAATGCAAAACTCCATGGAAAGGCAGCTGGCTTAAGAAATGATGGTGCATAAGAAGGACCTACTGTATATAGCACAGGCAACTCTACTCAATACTCTGTAATGGCCTATATGGGAAAAGAATCTAAAAAAAGAGTGGATAGATGTATATGTATAACTGATGCACTTTGTCAGACACCTGAAACTAACACAACATTGTAAATCAACTCTATTCCAATGAAAATTTTAAAAAGAAAAAAAAAATCATGGTGCATCCATCAGCCATACACTAAGCCCATTGTTAAAAAGCCCGGGCAGCCCAAATGAACTAACAGAGGACCACCTCCAGATTTATGAATTGATAAGTCAAAACAGCAGGTGAATAGGGAAGCAGCCATTTGTGGGGGTTTTTCTCATGTAACATATATTCATATACGCAGAGAATCTCTCTGAAGAGTATACACACTGGGAGACCGCAGACAGGGAGCAAAGAAGTCTTACATTTAACTCTCAGCCACTTGCCATTTGGTACCAAGTATAATGTATTACTTTATCCAAACAACGTTTTTCATACCAAATATGGTCTTTACTCTTTTGGTTTTTGACTACTTTATTGTAACCTATGAACTTGTAAGTTCCATAAAGCGAGAAATGTATCTTATTTATCTTTTTCCTTCTCCCAGTTTTATTGAGCTACAGCTGACAGACAGCACTGTGTACCCGGTTTAAGGTGTACAGCATAACGATTTGATTTAATTTATCTTTAAAACCTTGTCAATGTCCCGTATAACGTCACATACAACTTTGTGGGTGTTTTAGTAATTTTTTGAAGCCATGAAAGAATTGAGAGAGTGAATGATTAAGTGAATGATGAGTGAAGAAAGGCATTGGAAACATAAGTAATGTTCTCTAAATACTAGAAAACTGTGAGTCTTGAGTTGCCAGGGAAAGAAAAGGTTGAGGGGACGCAGGAACTGACTGATGGTGGAGATCCAGGTAGAAAAATCAGACTCAGTAATACTGAAGGAAGGTATACACCACTCACAGGGCAGTGATGTTGATGTTAAAAGTTTAACTGAACAAGTGTTTTTTGTTTTTTGGGTTTTTTTGGCCACGCCCCGCAGCTTGTGGGATCTTAGTTCCCCGACCAGGAACTGAACCTGGGCCCTCGGCAGTGAAAGTGCAGAGTCCTAACCACTGGACCACCAGTGAATTCCCCTGAAAAAGAGCTTTTGAATTTTAATAACTATTTTAGATTTTTTTAAAACAGCCAACATTTAATGTTTCTTTTGAAACTGCAGAATGCAAAAATAATAAAAATAATAATGGGTGGCCCAAACGATTTTAAAATACATTTTTTGAAACCACATTACATCTACCTTTTAATTCCATGGACCACATATTCCTAAAGAATCAGAAAGTAGATCAAAAAACCACCACTCTCCAGTGAGTTGGTTACAAGGTTTGAGCGTACATACCCAGCTTGGGAGCGCTTGCCTGTGATCCTCCACGAGCCAACCTGCAAGCTGGCAGCAACCTTGACCACTGAGAAGTGGGCTCACTAGCAGAGCAAGGCCGCCAGGCTTCAAGGAAAAAGCTTCCACAAAGCCCGAGGACTTCAGTCCTCGGAAAGTTATACCGGCCCCCTTGGCCACCCATACAAACAACTGTGGCTAAAATAAGGCAAAAAATGAACAGAAGCAAAACCACACTGAAGAGAGGACAGGAAAAGAAATAGGGAGGAGGGAAGGCTACCTTAAAAGGAATTAAGGGAGCCCGGGGTTCAGCCAGAGGGATGTCTGGCAGACGCACCCCCATCCAGCCCTTCCAAGGCCTCCCAGGACGGCCCGGTTCGTTCGTGACACCAGAACTTCATCTGCATCTGGGTAGCCCCAGCCAGCCAGATGACTCAGCCATCCCTAAAAGACTGAATTATACCAAGGGCTCTCTGTTTATTCAGAGACAGGCAAGAAATGCCTTTGAGAAAGAGCAGGATCATTACCAGGGAAATGTGAAGGATGCCTCAGTCCCCACCAAGCTGGCTCGGGAGCTGTCCTCGTGCTGGTTTCTAACAGGAGTTCATGGTTTCCTTCCAACAAGCATCTCCTTCCCACTCAACATGATGGCCTCGGGGAGACCAGAGCTGGGACCCGTGACAAACCCCGGGGAGGACTCCGACAGCCCCGTCCCCGAGAATGAGGAAGGTCCGACCCTCCTCAAGTGGCTTCCATTGCCCAGGATTAGTGCTGAGCTGAAATAACGGGGTCCCAGCCTTTGTAACAACAGCTCAGTGCTGTGCGAATGTGTTCGAAACCTCTCGGAGATTCCGCAGAAGGACCCTGCGAGGATGAGGTTAGGATCCCTCCTTCACAGATGAGGACATTCTGGTCCCGAGAGGCTAAGCAACTCAACCTAAACCCCGCAGCCAGCAAGCGGCACAGCCAGGCTCGGGACCAGGTCTCCTGACTCCCGGTCACACCTCCGTGACCGAAATGCTAAATGGGAGGCTAAGCTCTAAGGTGATCAGGGATACTAAGCCATGCACCGTTATTCCTGCATTTCCCAGGAACCTGGGCTCCAGGAGGCAAAGGAGATCCTGGCAGTTGCCTGAGGCTGCCAGGGTGTTGCTGTCATTTCTAACCAGAAAATAAGGTCACTGGCTTGTGGACACCCGAGCAAACAGGTGCCAGAGGTGTCCCTTCCGATAACGTTGACCAACCAGTTTCCACCTGGGAAAGTGATGGCGGTTTCATTTTTATTTTTTGACTTGGCCATCATACCATCTTATTACTTCCAATTATTTTTCAGTGTATCTACTTTGAACACCTAAGCTGTATCCATCTCAAAACATCAATTGTGCAACTTTGTTTCTAAGAGTTCTGTTCTGCTTCTTTCCTAGCCCCTGGCACTGGCTTCACTCTGGAGTGATGATTATTAGTGGGAGAGGGTTTGCTTGGCAACTGACATTAAGGGAAGGCATCTTAGAGCAGCATCTTCTAAATGCTGTTTGGCCCCAAAATCTCTTTTTGACACGACCTCCAGCAGCATTCTGTGCTCCTCAAACACACTGTGGGTCATGCTGTAGAGTGCTGTAGATGTTGTCATGCTAAAATCTATGTCTACCTCTCAATCGCTATGTTTTTAAGAGTAATGGATACTGAACTTTATCAAATGCTTTTCTGACATCTATTGAAAGCATCTAAGTTCTTTTCTTTTTTTTTTTTTTCTTTTGGTAGGTCTCCTAGTCTTTAATCATCTGCTTATGACTTTGAGGCTCGTTACCCAATGTAACGAGCCCTTTGCTGGGTGCCAGCATGGGGGAGCACAGAGAGAGACACCCAGCAAATAGCTCTTGCCTACAGAGGAAAGGGAGGGGAAAAGAACATGAAGAACACACACACACACACACACACACACACACACACACACACATACCATCTGAATGGTAGGCTAGTATTTGTGAATTCATGTATCACACACAAGGCACAGTGAGGACCCCAGGAACCACACGTGAGTCAGGTTAATCACGGGGAGCTTCCTGCAGGAGGTGGCAGGGGGGATTTAGAGACAGGCTGGAAATGAGGGCATCTGGATTTGAGTCTTGCCCCACATGGAGTCCAAGGGCATGATTTCCTCGCCTATAATTTTCTCAGCAATAAAACAGTAATAATCACAGATCAAGAGACCTCCGGAGGCACCCAGTTTAGCCTCCTTCATTTGCAAACTCTAGAGGCCGGGGTTCAAAGAGGAGAGCTGATTTGTCCAAGGTCACCGAGCCATCCCTACAGTCTTTCTTGGTTCCAAGGGGATGGGGAGAGAGATGGGGAGAGAAGCAAAAAAAGCTTTGAGATCTTGGGCAGAAAGGAAGCAGAGAAAACCCAGTGGGTCGTGACTCTTTCCCTGTAATAAACATTATTGTTGCCATCCTGAACGTTGGCTGAGTCAGGAGGCGGCCAGAGGTCTAGACTCAGGGTGCAGAGGCCAGTGGTCAGAGGAGCCACCATGCCGCCCACAGCCTGTGATCGAGCATCACAGTACCTCCCCGGGCCAGACACAGGAACCCAAGCTTCATTAAGCTGCGAGGCACCAGGTACCATGCTAGGCACTTCCACACACACTGTCCTTTAAACATCAGGATCAGCCAAAAGACAGGTGAGGACACAGCAGCTCCAAGAGAGAGCAGGTCTGTGGCAGAATCACACTCCAAATCTGCATGGCTGCCTGCATGGGGTGGGGGGCGTGGGTGATTCTTTGGCACACTTCCCAGCTCCCCTGGGGCTGCAGCACCTGCCCCCGGCAGGCCCATCTCCCACTCGCTCTGCAGCTGTGGGGACCCCAGGCAGTTGGCATCTAGTCTTTGAAAAGGTATTTATCTTTCCACTCCCTGAGAGCCAGTGAGAGCCATAAAAGGCCGTGCCCGACGTCAGGTGCACAAGCGTTCCGTAGAGACAGATGTCGTTCACACACAGCGATCAGGCCTGGCCAGTGGCTGCCAGGGTGCCTCCCCCGGGGGGCACAAGAGCCTGGGGTGCAGACTCACGGCGGAGCTGGGCGGCCTTGGCCAGGCCACAGGTGCAGGCGTCTCATATGCAAAAGCAAGGTGTGGTCCAGCCCAAGGCCCACCTGAGGTTCTAGCACAAGCCTGAGCGTTTTGTTTGGGTACCATTTTAATCTTTTTTTTTTTTTCTTTTCTTTTGGCCGCACAGCTTGGGCATGTGGGATCTTAGTTCTCCAACCAGGGATCGAACCCATGCCCCCTGCAGTGGAAGCACAGAGTCTTAACCACTGGACGGCCAGGGAGGTCTCCCATTGTAATCATTTTTAAGTGTACAATTCAGTGGCATCGATGATATTCCCACTATTGCTATTCCCACTATTGCTATTTCCAGAACATTTTCATCACCGCAAACAGAAGCTCTGTCCCCACTAACTCCCCCCCACCCAGTCCCTGGTGAGCACCATTCTCCTTCCTGTCTCTGAATTTGCCTATTCTGGGCACCTCACACAAGTGGAATCATACAATATTGTCCTTTAGTGTCTGGCTTATTTCACTCGGCATTCTTTTTTTTTTTTTCCCGGTACGCGGGCCTCTCACTGTTGTGGCCTCTCCCGTTGCGGAGCACAGGCTCCGGACGCGCAGGCTCAGCGGCCATGGCTCACGGGCCCAGCTGTTCCGCGGCATGTAGGATCTTCCGGGACCAGGGCACGAACCCGTGTCCCCTGCATTGGCAGGCGAACTCTCAACCACTGTGCCACCAGGGAAGCCCAGCATTCTGTTTTTGAGGTTCATCCGTGCGGTAGCCTGTGTCAGTGCTTCATTCCTTTTCGCGGCCATGTAATGTTCCATCGTATGGATCTACCCCATTTTGTTTATCCATTCATCAGCTGATAGGTTGGGTTGTTTTCACCTTCTGGCTATTGTGAATAATACTGCTGTGAACATAGGTGTAAAAATACCTGTTTGAGTCCCTGCTTTCAATGTTTTGGAGTATAATAACCTAGGAGTAGCACTGCTAGTAATATTATATTGTAGGGATAGACCACATTCATCAGTTGGTAACCTCGTGGGTTGTTTTTTTTCTTTTTGGCCGCACCACGCATGCTTGCAGGATTTTAGTTCCCCGACCAGGGATGGAACCCGCACCCTCAGCAGTGAAAGCGCGGAGTCCTAACCACTGGACTGCCAGGGAATGTCCAGTAACTGCGCTTAACCATTTGCGGACCCACCAAACTGTTCCACAGCGGCTGCACCATTTCACATTCCCGCCAGCAGGGCGCAAGGATTCCCATTTCTCCACATGCTCGTTAACACTTGTTATTTTCTGCTTTGGGATAACAGCCAAGCCGGAGATTTCAGAAGAAGGGAGGAGGCTAGTGCCTCAGGAGCCCAGTGCCTCAGGAGCCCCAGACACAGCCCGCTGGTGTCCGTGCGCTTCCGGCCCACCGTTCTGTGCAGAGCTGCAGGAGCACGGGCTGGGGAGTCAAGAGAATTCCGTTCCAGTTCCAGCACCCGGTGCTTATGGCTGTGCAACGCTGGTCAAATACTTTAACCACTCTGAGCCTCAGGTCTGTCCTCTGTGGGAACAGAGCTAACGAGCCCAGTGCACTTCCCGCAGGAGGCGGGGCTGTGAATCTGTGACCGCAACAGAAGAAAGAGTATTTTCAGAAACTCTACAGGGGGGACACATAGGTGGTAGAGAGGGGGTGGTTTCCACCTCCCTTGATAGATCTTTTATGATAATGTACGGGCAGGACTAGAATACTTTCCGCTTCAACCTCTTCTTTCTCTGCCTTTGAAGGGAGAAGCCAAAATACAGGAAAAAGTAGAAAGACAAAGAAGGAGTAGAAAAAATTCTAGATGACCTATTGAGGGCGGCCTTGGCATCAGAATAATTACTGGACACACACACACACGTACCAGTGTACACACAAATACACATACACACACAGCACTTGAACCCCACTGTGGATTCAAAGTTTGCCCAAATCAATTCTGTCACCAGATCCAGAGAAGCAGGTATATGGCAGGAATTAGCATCCCAAATTTTCAGGCGAGGAAATGAAGATGCGGGGAAATGAGGCAACCCTGCCCAAGGTCACACAGCACAGCTGAAGTGGAGCCTCCAGACTCTAGTGCAGTTCAGCCAAAGCACAAGATGGCTGTGGACACTGGGCTCCACGCAGGGTGCAGGCCCAGGGATAGTTCTTCTACAGCAGCAGCAACATCTGTCTGTCTGTCTGTCTGTCTGTCTCTCTCTCTCTCTCTCTCACACACACACACACACACACACACACACACACACACACACACACAGTGACTGAGGTCTCCACCGAGCAGCCCAGGCCACGTTCCAGAAAAGAAAGAGGACCCTCTTTCCTCACCGGCAGGAAAACCACGGAGCCTCGTGGGCCCCCAGCCGGCATCTCCATAGTGACAGAATCACAGAAGATGTGGGGCTAAAAATAAAGCCTCCACCTTCTGAAACCCCCATCTGCTCAGCTCCAGTTGCAGGAGGGCTCGGTGATGCTCAGTGGCCAGCACCTAAACAGCAAGGAACGCCCCTCCGCCCTGAGAACAGGGGACAGCACACCTGGGACACCAGGAACGACAGACCATCTGTGCTCCCACGAAAGAGTTTTCCACGGTCGTCTCCCACGGGTTCCCAGACAAACCGGCTCCGTGTGAGTCACGCCAGCAAGCAAAAGGCACCCTGACCTCCGGGCACAAACGTTCCCACACACGCACAAGCACCCCGTCCATGGCAGGCCTCCAGAGGCACCTCTTAAGCCTTGAAAGTACGAACTGTTCCTTTTCCAAAGGCACCAAGGGTTTTTAAGTTTCCTCACTTAAAAAAAAGAAGATTTACAAAATGCTTAGCTCCCCAGGTAGGCTCTCAAAAACCTACTTAACTCCAAAATAGGTGCAGTGTGTGGTAAATGGTCTAAAGTAGCCGTTTAGCCGAGAGCTTCAGAGGCAGACTGCCTGGATTTGAATCTACCAGCCATGCGACCTTGGGGAAGCCAGCTTTCCCCTCTGGGCCTCAGTTTTCTCATCTGTACAATGGGGTTAACTGCAGAGGACCTAGTGGAGAGTAAGTGCCCCAAGAGCTCAATCATTCAGTGGCCCGGTGGGTCATGTTCTTGTTGGCGGGCCAGCCTGAGAACCCAATAGTGAACGGACATCCCAACTGAAAGCAGCCTTTCAAGGTGCCAGCTGTGCATCAGCTGGAAACTCTCCGTATTAGCCAGCACTTTGCACACACTGAATGCCCCCCCGCTCCACTCTCCATCTACATGACCTTCCACAAATCAACCCTCAGCCTCAGCTTATCTTATAATCTATAACACGGATCACAACGTATGATTCCTAGGATGGTTATTAACTATATTACGGCTAATTTTAAACGGCCTCAAAATTCTCAAATAGCACAACAAGCGCAACCCCTCATCAGTCACGCAGCCCTAAGTTAATAATTAAGCAGCCTTAATTGGTGGATATGGAACTGCACGGCCCAGCCTCCTAGGCACCACCGCACATGGAACTGGCCCAGCCCGGTAATGGATTTCCTAAATCAGCTCACAGAGCTCATTCACATCGAAAGTTAATTAGCCTAATGAAGACAAGTGTGACTTAGTGAATTCCAGCCTGACTTTCTGCTCTGACTCAGCCACCCCAGGAGGCTGCCAATGTCATCCTCCCGGCTTCGATTTCCTGGAGCTCCAAGGAGGGGGCCCAGGAGACAGTGCTGCAGGGAACCATGTGTTCCCGGCTCCCCAACTGCTATAAGCTGGGAGGCAGCAAAAGCTCAGAGGCCACTAAGAGGCAGGACACACCTTCTTGTGGGGCCGACTCTGGAACCTCTGCAAGGGAGGGAACTTTCCAGCAAGTGGAAGTCACAAGTGAGCCCCAGGAGGGTGGAGGGCCAGGCACCACCAACCTTCATAGCTTATGACTGATGAAGATCAGGGCTGTCCCTGTCCAGGAAGACAGCAGCTCACATGTGCAGGGCAATGGACAGTCCACAAAACCGCCCTCTCATCCAGACTCCCACTGCATCCTCCCCTGGGAGGGAGCATCACTGCCCCTGTTGGATGGATACAGAAACCGAGGCACAGAAAGGTGCAATCATCAAAGGCCGTTCACTTTGGAAATGGTGCAGCTCTTGCCTCCCAGACCCCTAGGCCCTCCTAGTTCGGTTGTCTTTCACTGTTCCCCATCCAGGGGCAAGCCAAAGTCAACATCTCGCTGGCCCAGAAATGGCCCAAGTGTCCATCAACGGATGAACAGATAAACAAAAGGTGGTCTATCTATACAGTGGAATATTACTCAGCCATGAAAAGAAAGCAAATGCTGACACAGGCTACAGCATGGATGAACCTGAGGACATTCTGCTCAGTGAAATAAACCAGACGTGAAAGGACACACACTGTATGATTCTACTTATACGAGGTCCCCAGAAGGGTCAAATTCACAGGGACAGAAAGTAGCACGGTGGGTGCCAGGGGCTGGAGGGCAGAGGAAATGGGAAGTTGTTGTTTAATGGGGACAAAACCTCAGTTTGGGAAGACGAAGAAGCTCTGGACATGGATGGCAGTGATGGCTGCACAGCGACGTGAATGTACTTAATGCCACTGAACCGTATGCTGAAAAATGGTTAAGATGGTAAATTTGATGTTATGTGTATTTTACCACTCAGAAAAAAGAATGAAGTACTGATACATGCTACAACATGGATAAACCTCGAAAACATTATGTTACATGAAAGAAGCCAGACACAAAAGGTCACACGTTGTACGATTCCATTTATGTGAAATATCCAGAATAGGTAAATCTATAGAGACAGAAAGTAGACGAGTGGTGGCCAAGGGCCAGGGGAGGAGAGAGGACGGAGGATGATTGCTCATGGGCCTGGGGTTTCCTTTGGGGGTGGTGAGAATGCTCTAGAATTAGACAGAGGTGGTGGCCGCACAGCATTGTGAATGCGCTATACGACACTGAATTGCACATTTAGCAATGGTCAGTTCTATGTTACATGAATTTTACTTCAACTTTTAAAAAAAAAGAAGGAAAGGGAAGAAACTCTCCCGTTCCCTGGCCTTCTCTCCTCCTGCATCCAAAGCCTCACCCGGTGCCCTCTTTTTCTGCCGGGCATCTGTCCAGCGGCCCTCCCTGCCCCTTCCGTGCGCCGCACACACTGGAACCTCCATTTTCCCTCTGCGTCCAGGCCTGAGCACAGCCAGGGGATTGGAATCCTTCTGTGTGTGTGTGTCCTTCCGAGCAGGTTAGGATTCTAGTGAGAGCAGGAGAAATCTGGAAGGCAGCCTCCTGGGAGAACAGGTGGGCCAGACCACCTTCCCCAAGTTTTTCTTCGTCAGAGTCTTCACTAAGCCCTCTTCCAAGCTCGGAACAAGGCAAGGTGCTCCGAGGAAGCCAAAAAGGTATAACTCGGCCCTGCCCCTGGGAGCCCCCGCCCGGCCCAGCTGGGACGCCTGGGCCCCAGGAGCTACACCAAGATAACGACAGTCCGGGGAGTGGCTCATACAGTGTGGGGAGCCCCAGAGAAAAGCAGACCCCCTAACTCTTGCTGAAGGGACCCCGGCCTGAGCCAGAGGCTCCCACGGGGACCCACTTGTGTCTCTTCTCCGCCTGGTGGCCACAGGCCCTTCAACTCTCCCAGCTCAGAGGACATAGCAAGGCAGCCACCTGCAGTGCAGGTGGGAGAGGCAAAGCGTTGGCCTCCACCTCCTGCCCTACCTGCTGCTGCGTCCTGACCAGGCCACTTTGGGTCCCTGCTCTTTCTCTAATGAGCAAGGAAAAGACCAGAAGTGGGGCAGGAAGAGGGGAACAACCCAGAGCAAACTGACCCAGGCCCAGCTGAGAACCCAGAGTGGGTGGCGAGCAGGGCCCACCCTCACGGACAAGCCCCAGCCCACTCTGAACTGTGCCCTTTTAAAAACATGCCTGTCCCACCCCCATAAACGGGGTTCCTAACTCAGCCAGTCTGAAAGCGGCTCTGACCCGAGGGGAGGAAAAGGCACCACTTCCCAAGACCTCAAAGACACACAATTGGTGGAGCCTCTGACCACAACCTCCTAGGCGTGTGGCTACAAGACTTGACAACAGGATCCCAATGGGGTCTCCAACTCATGTACATGGCCGTGACCTCAGAGCATGCAACCCTATCTTGGGGAATCTAATCCTGCTCTAAATCCATGGTGCCTTTTGGCCTCATGAAGAGCAAAAGCTACAGAACAAAAGAAGAGAAATTCTGTTTTCCTCTCTGGAAAAAAAGAAAAGAAACAAAAAACTCACACAAACCCAAACTGAAAGCTTCTGGGCACTGTTCAGACTGAACTAGATCAGGAAATACTGATGGATTTTTTTTTTCTTTTTTGCCACATCGTGTGGCTTGCGGGATCTTAGTTCCCAGACCAGGGATCGAACCCGGGCCCTCAGCACTGAACGTGCAGAATCCTAACCACTGGGCCACCAGGGACTTCCCCTGATGGATTTTAAAAACAACAACAACGTAACAACATGGCACGGGCCATGTAATGGACGTGACAACATGAACTTGAAGAATCGAGGACCCCGATTACGACAAGAATCCTGGCCAGCAGGTTACCTCCTCTGTGGTTGGCCCAACTCATGACCTCCCTGAGCTGTAGTGTGCCCATGTATGAAACACGACAGCTGAAAGCACTGAGTGCCAAATCATGACTTCTTCGAGCCTCAGTTTCCTCACCTGTAAAATGGGCACAGCAGCACTTCTGGGTGTCAAATGAAGCACAACGGGCAGAAGCACTCCGTGCCATGGAGGGTGTTACACAAAAGGTGGATGAATGAGAAAGGCTGCTTTGCCTCTGGACCTCTAGCCACCGCCTCCCCACAAATGGCCATAAGGCCCTGAGTCACCACCAGGCCACTATGCTGGGTACCAGGGACTCAAAGACAAATAAGCCAAGGTCCCTCAGCCTGCAGAGCAGCTGGGCTAGACCAGGGATCCCTATGGTTTGGAGAGGGAAGGCCTGCCGCCTTCTCCTTGGGCAGGAATCTCAGTATCCAGAAGAGTCTATCATGAAGCATCAATCTGGCTGGGTACAGGATGGGTGCCGTTATCAGCCTAAACCCTCCAAACACCAGTCCTGCAGCTCCCAGGCCACCAGGACAAACCTGAATGAACCGAACATCCCAGATTTCACAAGCCGGCCTCCAGTTTACAACCATGTGGTGAGTCTCAATCCTGCTCCAGGCCCAGCCTGGGGGGTAAGGTTTCAGGGAAACGGAAAGTCATTCCTCCTGTAAGGTCAAACCCTTGGACTTGTTTTTTTCCCACGCTCCTTCCGGCTCCCCTATTCTCCTAAGATGCTGAATTCCTCTTTTCCTCCCTGCTGGAAAGTCAGACAGAACATTCCTCAGGAAAGGGGACAGTTTCCCAGGAGAAATAACGGAGGTAAAAAGAGAGAGAAATGGGTGTAATTGGTGCTCTGAACCTTGGTACCCAAGGAGTGCAGAGCAGATGCGCTGGTCCGCACGCATCACCATGACCTCACGATGCTCGGGTGAGTCACCCGAGTGAGGCTGGGACCCGAAATGAAACGAGCAGCTTGGGAGCTCAGCTGAATACTGACGTGGGGATCTGTTCACCACCTCCCTTGCTACTCCTGGCAGCAAGTGCCCAGGCTGCGTGGCCCCCAAGTATAAATGAATGAGCTCCTTTCCACACCAGGTTAATGCACATCGCACTCTGGACCAATGAAACAAGCCCCCTCAGAACGCTGCTTCACTGGGTTGGAAAATGTCACAGGAGTAGGGGAAGAAATGAGGTCTAAGTTATGCATGTCCATTTGATGGCTCAACAAGGGGGAATGCTTTCAGAACTCTGGAAGCTCTTGTTATTAATGGTGTTTTAGTGTTGGGTTCTTAAACACATCGAACAAATCTCCTTCAAACGGGTAGTTACCGACTGCCATGGGGAAGGCTGCAGGCCTCCCACCTCCCAGATGGCTCAACCACAATGAACGTGTGGCCTGTCAGATGCACAGCACTGATGAACTAATTGAAATATGCTGCAAGAAGCAAACCCCAAATAAATGTGAAATAGCTGTTTCCTTATCCAAGAGCCCCTAACTGCCTCCATGGCTGGCCGTCCCTGCCAGCTGAACGGTCCCCGGGCTCCTGCTTCCGTGTGGTTTTCAAGACTTAAATGCTTTTTGCCCATTGTGATTACCCAAGAGGGAAAAATTCTAATTGCAGAAAATGTTTGGTATCTCTCCCTCTTATGGAAAAAAAAAAACAAACCCAAAACCTGCAAGTGAAAAGTCAACTCTCACCAAGTGCCCAGCGGGACACAAGAGCACAACGGACCAGCCCGCGATAAGCCGCCCTCGACCGCGCCTCCCCGTCTGCGGGAAGCCCCGCCTCCCCATCTGCGGGAAGCCCCGCCTCCCCGGCAGCCCCGCGCCCGGATGGAAGCTGTTCCCTGTTGGAAATGGGAATGGCCGCCTATTTCTACCCCGATGCCTAGCCCCCGCCTCCCACCCTTCAAGGTGGGTTTGCAAGGGTCTGTAAAGAGATAGCAGAGGGACAGCTGGCAGCCCCCACGGAGTAGCCCTCCCTCCACCCGCCTCACGCAGGGCCCTGGCGCCTGGTGGGCGCTTCCTGGGGCCTGACTCCTTCGTGGACCATGGCCAGGTGAGGCCAGGAGGATGCAGGGCCTGACTCAGTCCAGCAGGGCAGCAGCGGGAGAGAGCTCCCGCTCTGCTCCACAGCACAGCCGATGAGTCAGCCAGACCCTACAGAGACCTGGGGGAAGCCCCCCAGCTTCAGAGAGAGAAAATTCCATCCTTCGCGGGGAGCCATTTCCAAAAAGGGAAATAAAGAACCTCGGAGAGAAGAAAGAGCAATAATCCCTATTATTTATGTACCAACTCTTCACAGGGCACACAAGGCAGAACATTTTTGGAAAGGTTTCCAGGACTAAGAAGGAGTAAGAAAGCCAGGATTTGAGGGTTGGGAACCCGGGAAGCCCCATGCTAGCCCGAAATGCCTCAAGAGAATCATTTCTGGGACTTCCCTGGTGGTCCAGGAGTTAAGACTACACGCTCCCAATGCAGGGGGCTGGGGTTTGATCCCAGGTCAGGGAACTAGATCCCGCAGGCTGCAACTGAAGACCCTGCATGTCACAAGGAAGATCTTGCACGGGGCAACAAAGATCTGCGTGTCGCAACTAAGACCCGGTGCAGCCAAATAAATAAATAGATATGTATTTTTTAAATGGTAAAAGCTTAAAAAAAAAAAAAAAAAAAAAAAGGATCATTCCTTTGGGCGAAGGGCTGCCCTTGGCGCCTCCCAGCAAAGACCAGTTAGTTCTGTTAGACGTGGGGCTGCCGACACCCCCTTGTGTGCGAGAACACAGGACCTCCTGCCTGCAGGCTGTGGAAAGGGGAGATGGGTGCTCTTCTGGAAGGGATCTAGGAGGGCGAGGTGGGGACCCTATGCCCGGATATTTCTCCTTCCTCTGGCACCCAAGACAGAGCAAACACAAGAAACTGCGGCTCTGGCCTTCATTCACCAAGTAATTACTGAGCGTCCACAAGGGGCCCCGTTCTGTACGCTGGAGTTACCATGGGGG
This sequence comes from Hyperoodon ampullatus, assembly GCF_949752795.1. Taxonomy (NCBI): domain Eukaryota; kingdom Metazoa; phylum Chordata; class Mammalia; order Artiodactyla; family Ziphiidae; genus Hyperoodon; species Hyperoodon ampullatus. Next base: position 7,276,366 of record NC_136926.1, on the reverse strand, counting down.
TAAACACAGTGACAAAGACAGCAGATGGGTCACTGCGGTGGGGGTGGGGGCGTAGCACGAGGAGGAAAGAATCTCATCGCGAACGCTGCAGGAGCTGAGAGGAAAGAACCACACTTGGGATCAGCCGGGAGTGGGTGCAAGTGTTGGCTGGCCCCAGCCACCTGTGCGAATTCCAACAAGTCACTTACCTCTCTGAGCCTGTTTCCCTTCTGTAAAATGTGGCCACAGTCCCTCCTTATCTCTCGGGAATGCTGTGTTGTGGAACTACTTTGTATAAACTGTCGGTACTCATTATTCACGGATTCCCGTATTTACGAATCCGCCCACTTGCTACAGTTTACTTGTAACCCAGAAACTGACGATCGCGGCGCTTACGAGGTCATTTGCAGACATGCACGGGGTGGGGGTGGGGGGGAAACTGAGTCACCCAACGCCCAACGTGCAGCACAGGTCAAACAAGGTGGCCCTCTGCCTTCTGTTTCAGTTCAAGCTGTCAACAAGTGTCCCTTCCGTGATCCATTAACTGCCACAGTTTTCACACTTCTGTGCTTTTTTTGTTAGTGATTTAACATGGCCCTGAGCATGAAGCTGAAGCACTGCCTACTGCTCAGAGCTGCTCAGAGCCGAGAAGGCTGTGATGTGCCTTATGGAGAAAACTCGTGTGTTAGATGAGCTTCGCTCAGGCCTGAGTGATAGTGCTGTTGGCTGAGTTCAATTAATGAATCAATAATATATAATAAATAAGGCATCTTTAAAGAGAAACACACATAAGAGAGTTATGTATTGATCGGTGGACAAATACGTTGTGACCAGAGGCTGGCGGGAACCTACCTCCGTATTTCCCCTAAGAGCAGTGGTTCAGGGCACTGTACAGAACGGCCAGGAATGGGCCTCGACGGTGTGCACACGTGACCTACGATGTATTATACTCGAGGGCTTCTGCTCTGTGAGGCCACGGCTCCTGCAGCTGACGTATCCACACCTGGCCTATCAGCATCACTCCGAGATGGAAATCAGCCTCGGGGTCCCCGAGTCCTGCGGCTTCTTTTAATAACTCTCTGCCTTTCCCCTGCACTCCCAACTCCCAACACCTTCCACATGAGGGAAGCGGGACTTCGGGGCTTCAGCGAGGAGAGGGTGTGAAACTGCTTTCTTTTTTTTTTTTTTTAATTAATTAATTTATTTGTTCTTATTTTGGGCTGTGTTGGGTCCTGGCCGCTGCGCACAGGCTTTCTCTATTTGCAGCGAGCGGGGGCTACTCTTCGTTGCGGTGCACGGGCCTCTCACTGTCGTGACTTCTCTTGTTGCGGAGCCCGGGCTCTAGGCACGCAGGCTTCAGTAGTTGTGGCGCATGCGCGCACGGGCGCACGGGCTTAGCCGCTCCGCGGCATGTGGGATCCTCCCGGACCAGGGCTCGAACCCGTGTCCCCTGCATCGGCAGGTGAACTCTCAACCACTGTGCCATCAAGGAAGCCCCGAAACTGCTTTCTTTCTTTTTTTTTTTTTTATGGTACGCGGGCCTCTCACTGTTGTGGCCTCTCCCATTGCGGAGTACAGGCTCCGGACTTGCAGGCTCAGTGGCCATGGCTCACGGGCCCAGCCGCTCCGCAGCATGTGGGATCTTCCCAGACCAGGGCTCGAACCCGTGTCCCCTGCATCGGCAGGCGGACTCTCAACCACTGCGCCACCAGGGAAGCCCCGAAACTGCTTTCTTGAAGCTCTTCCCCAAAGCTCTTGCTTGGGTTTGATTTGTCTGTTGCTGGAATCCTGCCTGTTGGTTCATTTTGTTTCTGTCCTCTGGCAAGGGCAGTTTTTTGCTTTTTTCAAATTTAATTATTATTCTGACGAACTTTATTTCAACAGTAACTATATATTTTGTTTGTTTTTAAACGATTAAAGCAATTTTATTTTACTTTTTTTTGAATTTTTTTTTAAACAGCAGGTTCTTATCAGTAATCTATTTTATACATATTCGTGTATATATGTCAATCCCAATCTCCCAATTCATGCCACCACCACCACCCCCCCCGCTGCCACTTTCCCCCCTTGGTGTCCATACGTTTGTTCTCTACATCTGTGTCTCTATTTCTGCCCTGCAAACCGGTTCATCTGTACCATTCTTCTAGGTTCCACATACATGCGTTAATATACGATATTTGTTTTTCTCTTTCTGACTTACTTCATTCCGTATGACAGTCTCTAGATCCATCCACGTCTCTCCGTTTGTTTTTTTAATACTTATTTATTTGGCTGTGCCAGGTCTTGGTTGCAGCATGCGGGATCTTTAGTTGCTGCATGAGGGATCTAGTTCCCTGACCAGAGATGGAATCCGGGCCCCCTGAATTGGGAGCGCAGAGTCTGCACCACAAGGGAAGTCCCAAGGGCAGTTGTTAATATGAGTAATTGACGTGAACGCCAGCTCTCCTCCCCAGCAGTGCTCTTTCTGCCTTTGCTCATAAAGGTTTAGCAGGGGTTTTTCTTGGTGTTTGCTGGGCTGGGAGTGAGGAAGACGGTACCCCTGTACCCGTCTGACAGGAGAAAAGGGCTGATGTACAGGGCTGCTGTCCGACTTCAACTTCGCCAGTATAACGAGCCAGCACCAAGCTGGTAATTAGGGACCTGGGTTCCAGGCTGCAGGACAGGTCTTGGGCAAGTCACTGCTCTTCTCTCAGCCTCGCCCTCTCGTCCTTAATGGGGTACAGCCCTCCCAGCTCCAGCGTTCCCAGACCCTCCAGCAAGACTGGAGAAGGCACCACCAGCCTCCCCACTTTCCCTCCAGACCGATTCTCTCCTTTCACGCAGGAACCTTTTCCGGTAGGGCCGTGGTGATAACCACAAATTTGACTCTAAATCCTACACACCTTTCCAGGTGCCCTATCAAAACTCCACCCATTCTCCAAGGCCTCCTTCAAATCCCACCTCTTCCAGGAAGTCAACCCTGACCGCCTTACCCAGAAAGGGTGTCTCCTCCTCTGAAGCCTGTCTGCTGTTTAAGCAACACTTATCTCACATGCCCGGTGTTACCCGTGGGGCGCACCTCCCTAACCACACCGTGAGTCGGCCTAAGTTTTAGGTGCAGTGTTACATATTGTATTCAACTCTTATCTGTCCAGTTTTCCAGAAACCTTTTTTTTTTTTTGCGGTACGCGGGCCTCTCACTGCTGTGGCCTCTCCTGTTGCGGAGCGCAGGCTCTGGACGCGCAGGCTCAGCGGCCATGGCTCACGGGCCCAGCCGCTCCGCGGCATGTGGGATCTTCCCGGACCAGGGCACGAACCTGTGTCCCCTGCATCGGCAGGCGGACTCTCAACCACTGCGCCACCAGGGAAGCCCCTCCAGAAACCTTTTGTGATGAGTTATAAAGAATACAGGTAGATTTACACTTACATATACACGTGCACATAGACGAGAGTAAAGTAGAAATAAGTATGCTGACCCCAGGGTAAGTGAATACAGTCACTACATGAAAATATAGCATTGTGCTCCCAGCATCCTGGAAGCCAGGGAAGAGGAGGTGCCCATAATCAGTTGGAAAGACAGTGTGGGTGGAATGGGAAGAGTCTGGCAGAACTGGGCACAAACCCGGAGTGCCTTAGGGCAAATCAGTTGACTTCTTTCTGTGGGAAAATGGAGGAAGAACACCATCTAACGCGCAGGGTGCGTGGGGAAGCCTCGTGCGCGCTGTGTGCATGCAGTACACAAACCATACATGTTTTCCTTCTCCACCTTCCTTCTCATTATCAAAGGAAGCAACCTACATTCCCCGCACACAGGGGAGGCAAATCTTGCCTGGCCGTAAATTCTAAAAGAAATGTTTCATACGAGACTCTGTAAGAAGACTTGAGCAGAGAGGGGGCAACGCCCCACGTTACCGTTAGCCTTGGTTTTAGAGCAAAGTCAGACAACGATTTGCCATGGCCGCCATGGCTCTATTTGATCACATCCCGGGTACCCAGTGAAAGCCTAATAAACATTGACATAAGGACCTACAGGGAAGCTACTTGAAGACCACTTAGTGGCAGGGGGTCCTGGTGAGCAGGTTTCAGGAGGGCTGTCTGCAAGGCTGACCACCTCTCCTGCCCATGGCTGAGGACGCAGGCGTGAGATCACTGTCCTTCCATGACAGAGCACATGCCCGCCCCCACCCCCACTGTCTTCTCCAAAAGCAGCAAGGCAGCGATCATGAAGCACCAGAAGTTTCCTCTTTTTTTAAAAAAAAAAAAAAAAATTTTTATTTATTTATTTTTGGCTGCGTTGGGTCTTCGTTACTGTGCACAGGCTTTCTCTAGTTGTGGCGAGCGGGGGCTACTCTTCGTTGTGATGCATGGGCTTCTCATTGCAGTGGCTTCTCTTGTTGCGGAGCACGGGCTCTAGGCACGCGGGCTTCAGTAGTTTTGGCTCACGGGCTCTAGAGCGCAGGATCAGTAGTTGTGGTGCACGGGCTCAGTTGCTCCACAGCATGTGGGATCTTCCCAGAGCAGGGATCGAACCCGTGCCCCTACATTGGCAGGTGGATTCTTAACCACTGCGCTACCAGGGAAATCCATCACCAGAAGTTTCCTCTTCTAATCTCTACAAATGAACTGTACATTCTCCACGACTGGCTCTTCTCAGGGACCAAGCTGGAAAGCCTTAACGGGATGGGATGGTTAAGAGAACATCTGCCTGGTTTTAAAAGAGGCCTCTAGATATGGAGGAAGGCAAAGTTGGGCCCCAGTGAGAGAGGATGTACAGTCAGCTTGGGACAAGGGCTCTTAGTTCCTCACCATTTATCCGACAGACATTTGCCCTAGAGTCTCCCATGTGCCAGGCACGGGGGATGCAGAGAAATGAGATTCAGCGCTGACCCCACAGGAGCTCAGTCTAGCAGGGAGGCACAGAGTAACATTTTTTTTTTTTTTTCTTGCAGTACGCGGACCTCTCACTGCTGTGGCCTCTCCCGTTGCGGAACACAGGCTTTAGACGCACAGGCTCAGCGGCCATGGCTCACAGGCCCAGCCGCTCCGTGGCATGTGGGATCTTCCCGGACCGGGGCACGAACCCATGTCCCCTGCATCGGCAGGCGGACTCTCAACCACTGCGCCACCAGGGAAGCCCCAGAGTAACATTTAACTGACGTTCTGCCTAAGTTAGATTAGGGTGGCACAAAGGTGCAGGTGATGGACTCCACCTGGGAAGGCCAATGAAGACAACAAGCCCGGGTCTCGGTAATGAGCAGTCATTAAGGCAGAGGACGCAAGGCCCAAATCCTACAGGGCCTCATACAAGCAGAGGAATTTTCTTTCAGATTCCATAAGGAAGGACCAACCAAGATCAAGAGAAACCAAGTGACTCAGTGAAGCTCGTACGACCTTATGGGACGACCAGGCCTGGAGCCTTGACTCCCATAGTTCAGTTACCCTGCTGCATCCCCTGCACGGTGAGTACAGAAGGCCAAAGAGAGAAGCCCATTCCACACCCAGTGCCCAGAGAGCCCAGAGTCTGTGCCTGGCCATCATCATAGCAGAGCATGTACTGTCCTAGTCATCTGGCAAGTCCCTCCCCTATAAGACAAACATCCCTTCCTAACTCACTGTGTTTCTCTCTGCAAAGGAAGAGGGCTGGGAATCTCCTCCGATCACAGAAGAAGAAGAAGAATTTAACAGGGACCGTCCAGGAGTCAGATAAGCTAGGTCCCCAGAGGCAAGCTGGGGAGGGGGCTTCTAGTGCATCCAGACACTGACGCTGACGGTGCACAGGGTGCTGACCCAGGGCGGGGGACCAGGGATGAATCAAACTCCACCCCCGTCCTCCATCCTCCAGGAGCTCACAATCCAGCCGGGGAGATAAGCCAGGCCCAAAAGTAACTATAAAATAAGGCAGGCGGTGATAAGAGTCACACAAGAGACACAAATAAGGTGCAGTGGGAGTTCAGAGCAGAGATGAGTCACGTTGGGGGCTTGGCCGCAAGGGAGATTCAGATGAAGGCGAGCATTTACCACATTCCCCTCAGAAAGGAGGCAGGGGGGCTCTCGCCTATAGCCCCAGTGGCTCCCAGGTAGGGGCTGGGGACGGAGCTAGCAGGGGACCAAGAAAGATGCTCAGAGGAGGCCCCCTTTGAAGGACCCTGATTCTGAAGGGGAGGCCTGAGACTTTGGAGAACTGCCCCAGTCCACATTTCAGAGGCAGGCAGAGGAGCGTAGGATGAGGAATTTGGAATTTAGGCAGGGGCCGCAAATGCGTTGAAAAGGGACAGCGCTGAAGATTTGCCTTGAAATGACATTTGCCGAGCAAACACACTCTGTTTATTCAGAATGTCCACTTGAGGTTTCCCGGCGGAATTAGCTACACGTTATGGCGGAGGCGGGCACTAGCGTTTCCCTCTCCCCAAGTCCCCCATCAGCCCTGCCCCTGACAAGCAAGCCTGAGGCGGGCAGGGAGGAAGCTCGCCGCTCGGAGACAGCGCCGGCCCCTCAGGTTAACAGCAAAGGGAGACTCACGGGATGGAGAGGGGCCAGATGTTCCTCCAGCAGCACTTCTTCCCAGTCCTGGCCCCCTCTCTGAGGGCCGCACCCCGGGCTCAGGCCCCGGACACCCACCCAGCCAGGCCAGCGCTGGAGGGCTGTCCAGGTGGAGGCGGGAAGCCCAGAAGGCTACACCGAGGGCTTTGGCCACCACTTCCTCCCGGCCCCTTCCCAGCACTGCACACACACCTGCCCCTTGGCCGCCGTGACACTTGTCACTGGGGGAGGGGAGTCCTCCGCGCCCCAGCCGGAACCGACGGAAATTCGGCATTAGCGTCGGGGCCCCCCCTGAATTCCGAGGGTCAGCGCCTCCCGGGGGGCCGGACTGGGGGCGATTTCCTGAGGCCGGGATCCCCGCGCGCCAGACCCTCCTCCCCGCGCGGGGCGGCGGGGCCCGGGTCTCCTACTTTTCCCTCCCGCCGAGCGCGCGGGCCGGCGGACAGGCGGGCAGGCGGGCGGGCCTGGGCCTCCGGGAGCCGCCGCCCGGCCGGGGTCCCCACCCCGCGCCCGGCCCCCCCGCCCCCTCCCCGGGGGCTCCGCACGGGCCAGAGGAGGGGGCCCGGCCGCGCCGCCTTCCGGCCGGGCCGCCGAAACACTCACCCAGCTCCGCGCGGCGCGGCTTCGTCCTCTTCAGCCGCGCTGGGCCGCCGCCGCCTCACGCCGCCCGGGAGGCCCCGGCCCCGCGGTCCCGGCCCGGCCGGCTGCGCCCCGCGGCTCCGCGCGCCGCCACCGCCGCCGCCGCCAGCTGGCCCCGGGCGAGCGGCCGGGCCCCCGCGGGCATGCTCCCCGGCCGTCGGCGGGCGGGCGGCGGGCGGGCGCACGTGCGGGCCGCCGCGGGTCTGGGCGCTCGGAGCGCGGGCCGCGGGCCAACGAAGAGGCGGCGGCCGGCGGGGCGCGGGGCCGGGCGCGCCCGCGGACCGGCCTGACAGCTCTACGCCGCGGCGCCGCCGTGCCCCGCGCGCCCCAGCGGCCGCTGCTGCCCGTGCGCGCCGGGCCCGCCTCGCATTCCCTCACTCGGCGGCAGGCCTGCGCCTCCGTCAGGCCACGCGGGGAGCCGCCCGCCGCCTCCGCCCGCCCCGAGGGCCGGCCTCCGCCCGGAGCAACCCGGCAAACTTGGTGGCCCCGCTCCGGCGCCGGGCGTGCTGTCGCCCCGGCGACCCCCGAAAGCCCGGGGCTCGCTTCCGCGCGGGAGGCCCCGGGCGCTGGACCCGGCCCACGACCTCTCGGCCCTTTTAACACCATCGGCCTCGCCTATCGGGAGACTCGCGAACAGTAAGAGGGGAAGGGAACGAGCAGATCTGCAGAAATTGGGGGAAAAAAAATAAAAATCAAGTCCTTCGGGAGTAAAATGACAAATCAAGGGGAACGAACTGAGGAAGACTTCGGAAGGCATTTGGCATGTGTGGACAAACCAAAGGTAGTTAATTGAAGTCCAAACCTTGATGCCGGGCACTTGCATCAGTTACCGACCCGATTTGCAGAAATAGGCATCAAGGAGTTCTCTCCTCAGGATCCCAGATATGATCTGGACCAAAAAATGAAAATGCGCTTTGGTCATCAGACGTCATGGAAGTAATAGTAGCCAGAGGGTAAGTTCTAGTCCCTGACCTCAAGGAACTGGCAGAGGATCAGAAAGAGCTTCATCTTGATGTTCCCTCCCAACTGGACGCTCCAGTTGGACCAAGAGGGTACTGAGTGAAATTTAAAGGAAATCATAAAGCGTATATTTAGACTGAGCAAGGATGGCCTTGTTTGTCAAGATCTGAAGTAAGTGAATTAAACAGGGCACACCCAAAACCTATGGGTAGTTTACCTCTCACTAAGTACCGCCTTATAAGGTCGGGAGGAGCGGGGGAGTGCTTTCCCCTGGAGGGCAAGGCCAAGCTCAAGTTAAAGCGCTCCAGGATGAGTTCAGATCAAGTCAGAGAACAACCCTGACCAAAGGCTGTCCCGTCTCCTTGGACGCTGAACGGGCCAGGAGAGCCATCGTGACACAGCTTGCCTCAAAACACCCGCCTTGTGATCACACGGAGGCAAGTGAAGGGGTCCCCATAAATACGAAACCCTCAACTCCGTCCCTCCACCAAGGGGTGCCCTAAGACCCATGAAAGGTTTTCAGCCCCAATGCTGTTCCGAGACGGCCAGGGATTGAGTCATCATCTGTCTCCTGTACAGCCGTGCTCCTTGCCTGAGGACCCGTGGAAACCGGACTGGATGACAGACCCTTTTGCTGCTACTTCTCCCTGTACTTGTGCTTTAACCTAATAATAAAAGTAAAAAGAAAAAAAAAAAAAAAAGGGTTTCAGAGCATACAGATCTCCAGAGTGAGGCTCTCTGCCTGTAGGCCAGTCGGAACGGAGCACCTGGACGGCTGCCACTGTAACCCTGCAATGACTGCTCTCAGACCAGTAACTCGGAAGACTTAACACCATTAAAAACCAGATCCCACAGTGAGCCGGTAGGAATAAATACACTAATATCACAATTATTCGTATCCACAAATATTTATTAAGTGCCTGTATTCAAGAATGAAGAGGAGATGGTCCCTGCTCTCATGGAGCTTACAATTTCATTACTCCAGCATCTGACTAGACTTAAAAACTGCAACAAGCACTGGTCTTTGTCTAATGTCAGCAGCATTATAGGAAGCAAATTTCTCACATTATATTGGTCACTGTTACAGTGAAATTGTGAATAAAACATTATCTTTGAAGTCTGTAGTCACAGCGATGACATGACATATAATGTCCAGCAAATGCAAATTTATGGCTTGCTTCCTCCTATTTGAGAGGGGTCTGCTGAAATAAAACACAAATCAAAAGGGGAAGGCTTAACACAGGTCCTAAGAATACTGGTGTAGTTTAATATATTATTAAACTGCCACAGAACTCTTGGCAAGGCAGGAAATTATTTCCTGCAAAATCTGTGCAATATAATTGGTTTAATTAGACCTGCAAATCTCATAACCATGTACAATCACTTATGATGGGTAAACATGATTTACCTTTATGATTCCTAAAGGGCTCTAGATATGTATTTATTTTTGAAACCTTCTTAAAGACTCACAGCACAAATGGCACATTAAAATTTAGTGAAAACTGCTTTTGAGATATCTAAAAATTAAAATGACAAAAATGTCTAACTTTTCTACATTTGTAAGTACAGAGTTCAGAATTCAAATAGCATTCAGCAAAGCACCTGGCTTTTCCGAGTTAAAAAGGGGAACAAATTTTGGTTGCTTATCAAACTCCAAAAGCAAATCATAATCTTCATATAGATCTTCCAAACGTTCAGTGGCAGCCACTTCCTTCATGTGCTCCTGTGTCACAGGCCAGCACCTTTAGAAGTCTAATTATGGAACATTCAAAGGTGCAATTATTTTGATTACATTGGCAATACTTTTTTTTTTTTTTTGGTAAAACAGCCTATATCAAATAACCCCCAAATCATCTACTTTACTTAAGATCACAGGGCTTCTGAACTTACGCTAGCCAAGTTATCAATTACTCATTAAAAAAAACACACCAGAGGGAAGCTCATTTAAACTCTAAGAAAGCTCATTTTTTGCAAAAAGATGGAGAGAACAGCTTAGACCACCTAACAAATGTCAACCAACCCAAGGCAGTTTTTGAGTCAATTGCTGGGGACATAGTCTACTTTTCTATCTACAAAAGCACTGAAATCATTACTTCAAAAGCCTATTTAATAACCCAGAATGAATCAGAAATGTACTGTTTATTGAAAACTTACTAGACACCAGGCACTTTACATAAGCTCTCACAATGGAAGGAAGCTTCTTATCTTCACGTGGAGGAAGGCAGCCCTGAGCAGGGTGTGACCCAGGTCTGTCTGGCTCGCCTGTCTCCTGCCCAGCTGCTGCAGTCCTAGCGCTGCCTAGTAGCTACATCTACTTGGGACCCTAGAAGGACAGAGGACATTCCCCCCACCTCAGGAGGCTTTTCAGGGAAAGGAAGAGGGTAGATCCAGGGGAAAGGAGAGCAGTAACTCTACTTGCATTTTAAAAGGCACTTCCCAGAAGTGGAAGATTCACTTAGGTTTTTTACTAACTGCAGCTCAGCCCCAGACAGCAACAACAGTTGCTTTTAAAGCTTGCCATCTCTCCAGCTTTCAGGTTGTTTTGAAATGGAGTATTTGTACGTTAAGCATTATCAAAGGGAAAGACGGCTGAAAGGATTTTTTCCTTGGTGTCCCTCTTCACAGCTACAAAGAAAAAAAATTTTTTTCTTAATTTTAAATCAGTGACTGATACTTCCAATCTATTACACACGTCACAAATCAAAGCATGTTTCCTGAGAGGTACAGAAGACATTTTAACGGGGCTTAAGATTGGAATAAGACTACTGAGAAGATAACTCCCTGACAAGAGAAAACTCTCATCTCTTCTGAAGTGGCAATTTCCTATTCTTAAGAATGTAACAGACTTTACAATAAAAGTAGGGAACAATGAAACATCCTAATAATTTTCAAGTTAGTTTTTAGTGTCATCTATAGGAACACATTAAAGGGAATATCATTGGTAAAGTCGATCCCTTTATTAAGTCTTGACACAAGCTCTCCTGGAACTTGATTAAAAAGAACGTTTTCTTCACTATAACTAGGAGATTAAAAAGAAAAAAAGACTAGGAAAAAACACCAAGAATAAGGCACTTGATTCTGCTGATGAGTAACTCTGATTAGCTGGAGGTCTCCAACAGGTTGCAGGAGTTGGAAGCAAAGGTTTGATTCACGGACAGGAAGGAGCAAGAGGGGCCGCTGTCAGGCGACCCCGGCTTGCTGGGAACCCCCGAGCTGAGCAGGGAGGCTGCAGGCGCCAGGCCCGAGCTCAGGCAGGGGAAGCTCCGGTGAAGGGTGCTCAGAGATTATCTGAGATCCCTGCTCAAAGGCATACATATACCCGAATGGAATAACGGGTGGCTTGACTCAGTATAACTACATGCTATCAAGAGCCACAGAAGGAGAAAAAGCTCAAAAGTAAACCAAACTGTAAAACCGGAATCAGTGGGAATCAATGGTGAAAGTTTGGAATGAGTCTGTTTGTCAACACATACAGAGCTTGAATATGTGGGCACTGGGTTCTGACTGGCCACCAAAAAGTGGGCAGCTAAGCAGCCTGGACCTGACCAGAAGTCAGGACCTCTACCTGCTACGCTCCCGATCAGAGCACAGCTTCCTGCCCACGTGCTACTTCTGAGAGCCAGGAGGCATTGCCAAGGCAGCGCGCTGGAGCCCTCCAGCAAGGCCACGCGAAAGGCACCGAGCTCTATCTAGACACGTTCCCTGTCCAGTAACAAGCAGGGAAGGTTGCTCTCATCTCAACCTACTGTTCTTACAGCAGCTAATATGGGAGTATTTATTTTTCTTTTTGGCGGGGTGGGGGAGGGAGATTAAAAATGTCTTCATGACGATCTGACAGCTGAGGCCACGTACACTGAGGAAACTGGGGTTGCTCTTACAACCTCACTGAGTGGTGGCCTATATTTCCATCAAAGCTTTATCACCTCATTGTCAAGGGCGGGACACAAATTACATTCAGAATGATGGGCAGAAAGGTACAACTCCCCAGTTGTTAAACTTTTCTGAAAAGTACTACATCTATCACAAAATTAGAGAATTACATCTCTATCATTTTTCTTTCTTACAAATAACGAAGTTTAAGGGAAACAAAATGAGATATTCTTACTTTCAAAGCTTTCCAATATTCCATTATTTCCAACATTTCCATTATTAACTATTCCAATATTCACTCTAAGACACGGTTCAAACACGAATTACATTACTACTATTTTTAAAAAACTTCAACACAACTAAATCCAGGGTATGCTGTTTTTTGGTTTTTTTTTTTTTTTTTTTGCATTCAGCATGTATTTAGTCTATCATTACGGAAGCTGTTCTTAGGCATTTATTTAAAAATAAAAGAATCATATTCACAACGTAGAACAAGTTTATAAAATTGGTGTGCAAAGTTAATGGTAAAAGGATAACACTATTTGTTTAGAAACAAAGCTGTCTCCCCTATTTACATTTCCTTATTCTTGATATAAATTGGATACATATACTATTTAAAAATAATACTTTTTAAATAGTAAAATATACAAGAGATTCCTGAGCATAACAAAAATATCTTGAAAATATGTGGCCATTTGAAGTATAAAATAGCAAGTGTAAAGAATAGCATGATTGTAAAACTACTGTGTGAAAGCTTATAAACAGTATAAAATAGTTTGCCTTTTCTGAGTGCATAATTACACATTAGTGCAAACAAAACTGTCTCAAAATTTAATGGCTACAAATCTCAAAGATTTGCAGAGGTGCGCAAAACATGAAATTTCTTTAATGTCATACGAACTGAACCCAGCTCTCGATTAATCTTCTCCAAACGATCTTCCAAGGCTTCCTGGGTGAAAATCATGGAAAAAACTTAATTAGAATTCTACATCAAGTCCACCGACTCTATAATTACCACCAAAATGACTTTTCTTTCAGCAAAAGAGCAAGTATAAACATCAAAATTACAATCATTTTGGTTTTTACACAAATCGTCATTTACATTATTTCTTTTAAACTAAACATAAATCAACTTTTCAACCATTCAAGATAACTGCTTATCTTTAAATAGAAGGAGAGAATTATTTGACTCCGTTGAACTGAGAACAGTACAAGAGGAACCTAGAAGTTTCTTCACACGTTTCGCCAGAAGAAACGGACACATCTGACTGGTGCCGTAGCCCACTTACAAGTATATCAAATAACTTTCTTCTGACAAAAATTTCTAGGTTGAAAAAGAGGAAAAACGCTGGAGGAGACTTTTCCAAGAAACAAGATATTTCACAATGAGTCAGTGTAACAAATGCTATTTTTAAATAAATAGTACTACTGTTAAATAGTACCTGGAATATATATTCATCATTTTAGATACTTTATTAGCTATTAACTCCAATGGTATCCTGAAATAAAACTTAAAAATTTTCTCTTCAACAACTTTAAATTGTAAAAAAAATTACACGTTCATTTTAGAATTTTTAGAAGACAGACGAGAAAGAAGTAACAAATAACCACTGTTCCCCTTTCCTGTTTTTTTCTGCAGACAGGAACACCATTTTCAAGAAAAATAAAATCAGAATCAAACTCTACTTCAGAATGTTTTTCAATTTAACTTTTCTTGTTATGGAATATACTTTATGACATCATTGTAAATTAATGTGCAATATTCCATCAGATATACCATATTTAATCAAGAATCTTTTAGTTGAAATTTAGGTTGCTTCTAATTTCATATATCACAAATAATGCTGCAATATATATTCTGAAACATACCTCTACACAGACCTATAAACACTGCCTTAGGAATCATTCCCAAAAGTAAAAATGCTAGGTCCAAAGAAATGTAAGATTTTAAAGCTTTGGATACATGTCAAGCTAAACTCCAGAAAGTCTTTCTCCTTCCACTCGCGTGTACAAGGATAAGCTTTTCCCTAGCCCAGGTTCTGGTGTTTTTTTTGTTTGTTTTTTTTTTTTAAATACCTGCCAATGTGATAGTTTAAAAATGATGCTTTTGTTTAAATGTGTGGGGTTTTTTTACTCATTGGTGAGGCCAAGCATTTTTCAATATTTTTTGCCCAATTTTACCTTTTTTACTTATGAATCATACACAAGCATCCTCAGCCCTTTTTTGCTGCCATTTGTCTTCTTACTGGATTGAAATAGCTTTGACATAGATGAACAGAACCTAGGGCCCTTTAAGTCTTATTTTAAGAGCTTATCATCATTATGTAAAAAAACATATTAAACAAAAGTTTCAGATACATTTAGAATTAGAGTATGAACAAGTTTTCCTTCTGCTTTCCCAGTAAACTGTTTTATTTTTATTTATTTATTTGTTTGTTTGGCTGCACCTCGCGGCATGCGGGATATCTTAGTTCCCCGACCAGGGATCGAACCTGCACCCCCTGCATTGGAAGCATGGAGTCTTAACCACTGGACCACCAGGGAAGTCCCCCCAGTAAACTATTTTAAAATGAATTTCATGTGTTGACTTTTACAAATTATTGAATAAAAACGTTCAGAACAACAAAAACAACGAAAGAAAGTCAGAAAAAAAGAGAAGTTAAGGATACAGGCCCTAGAAAAAGACCTCTGCTATTTTCTGTGTGTCTTTCTCACAGATCAATCTGAAACTGAACTTTTCCTGACATTAAGGCATTGAAAAGCCAAAGCTTGCAGTTATATAAGAGACATATCATTGCTGTTATGTTTAAAATGTTACAAAAAGAGATTTAAAATGTTCCATGGTTTCATGCATTTTAATTCTCTTTGAAAAGCAACTAAAAAAGATGTACACGGCCCACTTCGCCCGCACCATCTCCTGCTCAATAATGGAATCACACCTCTCTTTTGAACCTCACATCTATTCCAGTCGCAAAGTGCCACTGTCTTATATGTCTACTAAATGGAAAGGGGTTCAGAAATAAATTGCAGATTGGGGAGAAAAAAACAAACACAAAAAAGGGAGATTTAACGTGAGAGCCTTAAAAACGTAAAATCTGTTAATAGACATATTGCCATTTGCTCCCAAGTTAGTTTCTTGAAAACATGATGGCATGAACACCTTTTTCTTAGAAGTATAAAGGTAAAGTCGCTTTTTGCTCCTGAAAGCTAGCATGCAGTTATAAAATGTGCTATCATTACCAAACACTTCCTGTAAAGGCTAAAAGTTTTGACCGACTGTTTCAGTGTGCCTAAAAACTGTGATATTAAAAAATCATCGTGGTTAAATGGAGCACTGACTAGCATCAAGCCTCCAAAGCAGACTCAGGGTAAGACACTTCACCTGATTCAATCTTGTCTGCAGAGTGATTCGTCCTCCAGTAGAAGGCATTCGGCTTAGTGCTGCCTCAATCTGTTAACACAAAAAAATGTTTAAATAAAAATAGGAGAATTCTAATTAGTGGCAGGGAGGTTTATAACAGAATGGAAAGAAAAGACTTCAGCCTAGTATTTTCTTGTCCATCTCAACTTCACATAAGTTTCCTCTGTCACAATTAGTAACAACAGCTTGGCTCACACACGTTTCTAGTGCGGCTTTGTGTGGCATCCACAGTAACTTCCTGGGTTTGACACAATAATTCCCTTCTGACTATTCCTCAGACATAAGCATTAAGTACAGAAAAAGATTTAAGACATTTTTTTATGTTTGTTTTTACCTGGTCTTTTTCTTTTGTAAGTTCATCAAAAAACCGTTCCGTTTCAGCTAGGGTCCTAATTTTTGCTGTATACTCAAAATCATTGCCCTGTGGTGGTACGTAGGCAGGCTTACACTGCTCATAGCTAACTGATTTATTCTTCTCCCAGGCTGATCTCACAGAGACTTTCTTCACTCCACTTGGCAACGGTTCGGGGGAAGAGCTATGATTAACATGGATGTCAGTGGTTTTTTCTGAGTATTTTTTTTCTGTCAGAGAGAAAAGAAATTTCTTTTATTTCTTATCAACTCTTCCAGCAGAGCATGTACATACTAAATATGTTACCCAACTTCACTTTCTGGAAATGGCTGCTACACGGCCCAAAAAAATGTAATGAAAAGAGATACATAATGAATCATATATACTCAGTTTTCTTCTCCACAGAATTCTAAAAGCCCTGCCCTCCGTTTGACAATCTTAACAACTTCCCTAAATAAACTTAAAGCAAAAAAAAAAGTTTAAAAACTAAACAACACATTTAGTGGACATATACCAACATTACAGAGTTAGTATTTTAAGGGCCTACCCAAGTGATTTCACATACATTATCTTATAACTTTATAAGATAAATGAGAAAAAGAAACTTAAAATATAAATGAGAAAAAAGAAGGTGCATATAAGTTACAGAATATAAAAAACTGAACAGTATGGCCCTGGTAATTAAACATTAACATCCCCTGTACCTCGGTTTCCCAACTTTCCAATGAGGATAACAACACTGACACAATATATGAGTGTCACAAATGCTTATTTTTAGAGGCCCTTGGGTAAAAAAAGATTTAAGTGCAGGATATAATGACATTTAGAACCTTGAAAAGATACCAGAAACTCACAAAATGAAAGACTAAAACCATAACTGATCATTTTTTTAGGAAAAGGTACCTTCTGAGTCATCTAGAGGAAGAAACTGGAGTTGTTTCCTTGGATTGGGACGTTGTACTGTAGACACAGGAACAGTATCTAAATCATCCAAAAGTATATCAAATCTATTGAATGAAGCAAGTTACTTGTGAGAAAAAAAGTGTTAACTGATGTTCCCTATCTCCACGAGAAAGATGAGCTGGCATCCAGTTAACTTACATACTCACATATTTTTAAAAGAGAAAGGTGGTCAAATAATTTTTTAAAACTGAAATTTAATTTATATTTTCTTTTTTTTTTTTTTTTTTTTTTTTTTTTTTTTTTTTTTGCGGTACGCGGGCCTCTCACTGCTGTGGCCTCTCCCGCTGCGGAGCACAGGCTCCGGACGCACAGGCCCAGCGGCCATGGCCCACGGGCCCAGCCGCTCCGCGGCATATGGGATCCTCCCGGATCGGGGCACGAACCCGTATCCCCTGCATCGGCAGGCGGACTCCCAACCACTGCGCCACCAGGGAGGCCCTAATTTATATTTTCTAACACAAAATTATATTTACATACTGGCGACTTAAAGCATTTACCAATACATTATCTCAACTGATCTTTTTAACAACCATATGAAATAAGCAGGTAGGCATTATAATCCCCTTTTTATAGAAGAGGAAACTGAGGTTCAATGTGCTTCAGTAATTTTCCCCACGAGCCTGACGGAGCTGGGCCACCAGCTCTCCTGTCTTAGGAGTCAGTGGTCTTCCCAGCACAGCACACACTCCCAGCCACACTTCAGGGAGGACAACTTTCTCAGGAGCACAGGTAAGCTTATGTTCAGTGACAGGGCCACACCAGGACAGTCCACTTCCTTGTACAAATGGCCCCCAATTTTCCCTGTATCTTATACCTTTTCAGGAAAACAAAGAATTATCATTCTATATCCAAAAGCTGGAAGAGGTTCTGAGGCAGTATTTAAATTTTATAGTAGCCAGTTTACATCCTTAAAAACTGTTTTCACATATTATAGTACTTTTTTATTTTTAGTATGACATTTATTTAAATGATTTAAATCCACAGAATCCACATTAACAACTGAAAAATTAGTGACAGCCAGAGGCATAAGTTGACATTTAAAAAAAATCAATACTATATATATTTTATTCAACAATTTTAGAGAACTTACCGAATCGGGCTGCTTTCATTTTTGCTAAGTAGATGACTAAATCCTGGGGACAAATTTTCTTTAGGGGATCGCTTTGGACTATAAGCCACAGTCACTGGTGTTAACATAATCTCTCTTTTTGCTACAGAGGAAAACGAAGAGGAGACAGTGTGTTCCTTCTATGTATGTGCTAGGCTGGCAGAGCATAGCTTCTTTTTCAGTACCTTATTTCTAACTAAGAATACATTTTCATTGTAAAACTTTTTCAAAGATAAATAAGAGTATACAAAGTAGAAATAGTTCATAATCCTAACATCTAGAGGAAACCACCGGCAAGATTTTAGTGTATCAGACTGTAGTTGCAGCGCTCTGACTCAAAACTGGTTTTTCAGGATTTTAGAAGTCGACTGGAAATAAGATGGAAACACCAGTGCACTAGTGAACATTCCTAATAACACAGTCACACACAAATCTCCCCAGCAGTTATGGAAATGGAAAATAAGGATACAGAAGCCCAGTGCTTAACTTTAAGACCATACTTATAATTGGCTAAAGAAAAAGGTGACTAATGCTGAGTAATCTTAGGTAAATATATGGAAAAAAACATCATTTTTCAGGCTAGTTTAATTTGTTTGAACTACTGTTTAATTTGATAGTTGTCAAAATATCTAGTTGAGCTTGTCTCAAAAACTGTGAAGTGGTATTAGTTGCAAAACATTTGCGGCACACACTCAAAAATCTCACTTTGATAAATGGTGAGAATTCTTCAGTTACAGTCATAGTAACTGTGCAATCAGATGGTGTTATTGAACAAGATCGAATTTAGGGATTCTGTGTTCAGAGCACTGTACGAGGTGCTAGGAAGAGAGTAAGGGACACAGAAAGCATCAAACAGTGTGTATGGCTCAGATGCCACTCTGCCAAGCCCAAGAGACATAAACCTCTAACTCTTACTTGGAGTACTTGATTTACGATTTGAAGGTGGTAAAGATGACGATCTCTGTGAAGCAGAATTAAATCTCTTTTGTCTTTGCTGGGCACCTTTCTCTGGGGACCGACTTGCATTGACTGAAGTGTCAGTTAGCCGAGGAGTCACTAATTCTGTAAGAGAAAAATGTAAAAAAAGAAAAACAAAAAACCAAAACAAACCTAGCTTCAGTTATCTGCTTTTTATTAACAGATGGTTACACCAAGCAAGCAATTCTTCTCACCATCTAGATTATAATGATTACTTGCAAAATGCACCACATTACAATGCTAAAAAATGCTTGATGAACAAAAACGTGGGAGTTTTTAATGAATTCATTCTGGTTCTCTGTTTACAACTGGCATTCAAGGTGATTTTTCAAGTTTATTTTTAGAAAGCAGGTCACTAATTTATTTACTAGCGGATACTGCTTTGGAAATGCAATGCCAAAGATGTTAATGACGTAATTAGCAGGCCCAACCAAATAAGCACCAGAGCAAGTACAAGTGCCTGGACCTGTGAAATAAACAGCATTCAACATACTTCTTGTCCTACGGATAGATGCTCAGTAACCAAGAAAGGGAGAGTAGGAAATGTCACATCTCACTTTATGAACACCAAATGCCTGTCATAACTTTTTGACGTGTGCAAGTAAGACAAATTGATATGGAAAGTTTTCAAATATCCTTAAGAATGCCACGTAAATCTTTAATAATCAGAACATAATATGTCATTTGAAAAGGTACGTATGTGATGACAATGATAAATTAACAACTGAGGGGGACTTCCCTGGTGGTCCAGTGGTAAAGAACCCACCTTCCAATGCAGGGGATGGGGGTTCGATCCCTGGTCGGGGAACTAAGATCCCACATGCCGCGGGGCAACTAAGTCGGCGTGCCACAACTACTGGGCTCACACGCCCTGGAGCCTGAGCGCCACAACTAGAGAGAAAACCCGCACGTCACAACTAGAGAGAAGCCCGTGCGCCACAATGAAGAGCCAGCACGTCGCAACAAAAGATCCCACGTGCCTCAATGAAGATCCCACGTGTTGCAACTAAGACCCGTCATAGCCAAATTAATTAATTAATTACTTAAAAAAAAATTAACAACTAGGGGATTCAACTGTCTGCTATGGGGCCGAAACAGCATAAAAATAAATTTAACCTTTTATTTTATTACTTGAGGCATTTCATTTTAAGAAGGTAATATAATTGGGGGAGAAAGGGGAAGAGATCTATATATCTATATTTCTATCAAACAAGGAATAAAATACTTACTATTTGAGGTATCCTCTTTCTCTGTCTGTGTGCCCCAATTTTTAAATACTTTTTCTTCATCAAGTTCTTTCAAAGCTTTCATGATTGGTGTGTCTGAAGTGTCTCTTTGTTTTTTTATCAATAAACTTGTTGGTGAACTTCCAGGTGAAGGATCCTTTTCCAGAGGAGAATGGTACCTTAAATAATAATTTTAAGACACACGGTGCTATGAACGGAATATTTGTGTCTCCCCAAAATTCTTACGTTGAATGCAATTCTTATGATGCATTCTTGTCCTCACCTTTTGGAGGTGATTAGGTTTTGATGAGATCATGAGGGTAAAGCCCCCAAGCTGGGATTAGTGCCCTTACAAAATAAGGAAGAGACATCTTGATCTCTCCCTGCACACATGCACCAAAGAAAGGCCACGTGAGGACAGAACCAGGACCCAACCAGGACCCTGACCTCAGACTGCCCACCTCCAGAACTGTAGGACATAACTGTTTGCTGCTTAAGCCACCCAGTCAAGGGTAACTTGTTGTAGCAGCCTGAACTAAGATGGTTTACTGGGATTACTAGGGGAATAACATGAGGGTTGACAGTTCCTCCACAACGAGTATGTATGCTTTACAAGGCAATTCAATAAAATTGAGCCTGTATATAACAGACCAGTGCTTCCCAATCCTTTTCACAGCCTAGAGCATACAGAAATGTAATATTTATAGGGCACTCTGGAGTACATGAACGAGGTCGCTCATGGGGGCTCAGCTATCTGGAGGGTGAGGATCAACCTCTTGTCCTAACTGTAAGCCCGTGCACAGGGCACACCACTATGCCAGCGGCACAGGTGGAGACAGCTCTGCAAGGCCTACAAAAGGAAAATCTCCGAGAAGCACTAGCCTTTCAAAATAAAGTAAAACTCGGATCCTCAAAATTAACACATAAAAAGAACGAGGAGATGGCTCTTTACAACTTCCTGAACCTTGAAAGGCAACTGAAATCCCTAAGGAAACCTAACCGTCTCTAAGTACGATCTTCGACGGAGCCGTCTCACCCAGGAGGGCAGGTGGCCTCCGGCGGGCTGGCTGCCTCGCTGGCCCGCGTGTCCAGAGGCCGCCCGGTGGCCCGCGTGTCCAGAGGCTGCCCGGTGGCCCGCGTGTCCAGAGGCTGCCCGGTGAAGATGGAGTGGTCTGCTCCCGGGATCAGCCACTTTCGCCGGCTGACGTCGGAGCCTGCCAGCGTGCTGTGAGGACGAGAAGTGTTCTCAGGCATTGCACGGTCTGCGCTCCAGTTTAGACTGAGCACATACAGAAAATAACCTGCTCTGAAATATGATTTCCACATTTACACAGGAATTTAAAAACAGCATAAAACAATCTTATTTTAGCTAGATGAACTCTATTTTACGGTTTTCAGCTCCAACTGAATTGTTATACTTGGTTTCAGAAGAACAGTCAAGATTTAGGTACCGTCACGTGTACACGGCTCTGAACACCCCGGCCCTGAACACCCCGGCCCAGCCCCGCACCACACTTCACACCCTTTATGTCCCGTAGAGCTCAGGGCCCTGAGGTGAAGCAAGAGCACCTTGCCTGTTCCTCCCAGACCAGCACTGCCCACAGAATTTTCTGTGAAGACAGAAAACGCCCTCCACGTGCACAGTCCAATACCGTGGCCACCAGCCACGCACACACGAGCTCGTGCATGCTTGCAACGCAGCTAGATTTAAACAGCTGTGGTGGCCAGCACCGCTGTACCGAACAGTGCAGTTCTAGACCATGACATTCCTCCCTGTGACTGTGAAGCCCGGCCCGACTGAGGCTCACCCCACCCTACACTCCGGTCACTCGAGGCCTCATCCTCTCCACACCGCCTCCTGCCCTCATCCCGCGCGCCCTCCACGCGCACCCGGGAGCTGCTCCGAACTCCCGCCAACGACTGGACTCCCTTCCTCAGTCGCCCCTTCAGAGGATGCTCAGTGGATGCATCATCCCAGAGAAGGCAGCCCCCTTCAGAAAGCAAAGCTCCAAAGATCCTCTGGCTCCCGTGCTCGAGCATCCCCATGGCGCTCTCGCCACGAGGCCCACGACCCTGGGCACCCCCTTCGCTGTGCACCAGCCCCTCCTAGCTGTCGGGCTCCTCTTCACCCCGCTCCCACCATCACCCCAGCCCACGCTCCTGGTAATCAGTACTTATCACCTGGACCCCCTTCTCTGCTCACGTGCCATCGCATCTGACTGGCAGCAAAACCTAAGCCTGTCTGACTACAATGAGCTCATTTTTCTTCTGTGTCTGTACTCCTATAGTTGAGCTTTGCTGGAAAAAAGCTGCCCAGCTGTGTAGACTGGGGTATCACCACAGAATCACTATCACTATCTCAAGTGGACGCCCAACACTGGCTGCCAACACATCTTTCCGTAATTAAGGAGCTCCGATTCCCCAATATGACTATCTGACACCCTCTCCACTCTCCTCAAACCTCTCGCCCCAGCCTTGACTGTCAGGTGATAACCTTGCATCACACTCCAGAGAGAAAATAGAAACCACGGGACAGGAACTCCTGTCTTCCTCTCTCTGCTTCCTTTCACAACCAAACTTTTTAAGAGTTGCCTCTTTTATCTATCAGTATTTTCATTTCAGCTCCCAGTCACTCCTTTCCCCCTCAATTTTTAAATTAAGAATCATTTCAAACATTCTTAGAAAATTACAAAGAGTACTATAACAAGCACTTGCCCATACTTAGTTTTAATAAATGCTAACATCTTTACCATATGTGTTTTTAATTGTAAGACATAAATAGCATATATATGGTTGTTTGCATTTTTAAAATTACATAAAGGGCATAATGTACACATCCTTTTAATGCTGCTTTTTCTACTCAACATTATGTTTGAGACTTACCCATGTTAATATCTACAGCTCTACCATTTTAATAGTTTATCCACAGTATGACTGCCTCACAAGTCATTTATCCTTTCTCCTGTTGGTGCATGTCTAGTTTCTAATGTATCACCTTTCAACAATGCTATAATGAACATGTGTCAGAATTTCTCAAAGGTAAATACCTTAAACTCGAACTGTGGAATTTGGGGTGTGCTCACCTTCAGTCTTACTGGATACTGACAAATCACTCTCCAGATGCGCTGTGCCAATTTTCAGTCAAACCAGTAGTTTGAGAGTTCCTGTTTCTTCGTATCTTTGTGAAATTTTTCAATGACTGGCCTGTCTGATGGTGTGAGTGGTATCCCATTACTGTTTTCATTTGCAATTTTCTGATTATTAGTGAAATGAGCATCTTTTCATTTTCATTAGCCATTTAGGTTTCTTTTTCTGTGAACAGCTTGGTCATATTCTTTTATCAGTTTTTTATTGAGGAGGTTCTCTTTTTTTTTTTTTTTTTTTGATTTGTAGAAGTCCTTTATATTCTGGATACTAATCCTTTATTGGTTCTTGTTCACTTAAAAAATGTAGGACTTCCCTGGTGGCGCAGTGGGTAAGAATCTGCCTGCCAATGCAGGGAACCTGGGTTCAAGCCCTGGTCCAGGAAGATCCCACATGCCGCAGAGCAACTAAGCCCGTGCGCCACAACTACTGAGCCTGTGCTCTAGAGGTCGCTCGCCTAGAGCCCGTGCTCCACAACGAGAAGCCACTGCAATGAGAAGCCCGCACACCACAACGAAGAGTAGCCCCCGCTCGCCACAACTAGAGAAAGCCCGCGCGCAGCGATGAAGACCCAACGCAGCCATAAATAAATAAATAAATAAATAAATTTTTAAATGTAAAATAGTTCAAGCATGAAGACATCCAGATGATATTCAGGCACCAACCAACCCGCTTTATAAGATCTTGATCCTCTGCTGTATATCCTTTAGAATTCTATGGCGCGGAACAATACAGATACCACTGAAGTCCCCTGTGTACCTTTCCAACCTCATTCTTCCCAAAAGCAACCGTTCGTGCTAAATTTGTGGTCAGCATCCCCATGAGTGCTTTTACACCTTTACTCCATCTGTATGACCCGTAAGATCTGCAGAGCTGATTTACATGCTAAAGTCGATATAACTAGTACCCAATTTCTTCTGCAACTAGTTTTTTGTTGTGTGCCATATTATGTTCTTAAGATTAAACCATGTTGACAGGCTAGTTATGGGGTTGGCAACTGTGAGTAAAGAGCCAGATGATAAATATTTTAGGTATTATGGGCCAGATAGTCTCTGTCACAACTACTCAACGTTGTCACTGCAGCACAAAGCACCTATAGACGATACACAAATGAATAAGCTTAGGTATGTTCCAATAAAACTTTATTCCTGGACACTGAAAGCTGAATTTCATATAGTTTTCAGGTGTCATGAAATATTATTCTTTGATTTTTTTTTTCCAAACATTTAAAAACAAAAACCATTCTTTGCTCACAGGCCTTACAAAAACAGGTGGTATGGGAATTCCCTGGCAGTCCAGTGGTTAGGACTCCACGCTTTCACTGCCATGGGCCCGGGTTCAACCCCTGGTCAGGGAACTAAGATCTGGCAAGCCATGCAGCCCGGAGCAAAAAAAAAAAAAAGAAAAAACAAACACAGGCAGTAGGCTAGATTTGGCTGGGGAGCTGTGGTTTGCCAACCCCCAATCTAGTCTGTGCACTGTCATGCTGAGCAGTATTATGCATAAATGTATCACAATATACTGACATTCAGGCTGTTAGACATCTAGGTTGTGTTCATTCACTCTTCAATACATCCACAACTGCCTTCCGCTTCTATCACTTCGTGCCAACTGCTCTCCAGGTCATCAGGAACCTCCAGCTTACAAATCCAACAGACCCTCATTCTTCATCTCACTGGCTCTCTTAACAGCTGCTTCAGTCTTTCTCCTGGTTTCCAGCAGCTCTTTCTCAGGTTCCTTTGCCAGCTCCTTCTCTACCCAACACCAAAACACTGGGGTTCTTCAGAGCTTTGTCCTGGGCTTGCTTCTCACTAAACACACGCATCCATCCAATAGCTTTAAGCCCTATCTAGAAAGACGACTCCAATATTTATAACTCCAGCCTTATTTCTGCACTCCAAACGGAAATTTATCATCACCTGCTTGATTTCCACTTGGAATTTACATGAATCTCAAACTAAAATCTTCAAAATGGAAATTCTGATCTTTACCCCATGGTCTGCTCTTCACATCTCCTCCCTGGTTCAATGCTACACCTTTAGCTGTTCAAGACAGAAACAAAGGACTGACCTGACGCCTCCCTTTCTTACCTTGCCATCCAATTCATCCAGAATCTTCTCAAATCCTTCTCGTCTGTCCATTTCTATGGCCACCACCCAGCTAGCACCATCTCTCTCCTAGCCCTGCAACAGCCTAATTAGTCTCTCTGCTTCTACTCTTTTCCCCTCCTCATGGCAGGTGCATTTAAAAAATAGAAATCAGGGGGCTTCCCTGGTGGCGCAGTGGTTGAGAGTCCGCCTGCCGATGCAGGGGACACGGGTTCGTGCCCCGGTCTGGGAGGATCCCACATGCCGCGGAGCGGCTTGGCCCATGAGCCATGGCCATTGAGCCTGCGTGTCCGGAGCCTGTGCTCCGCAACGGGAGAGGCCACAACAGTGAGAGGCCCACATACCGCAAAAAAAAAAAAAAAAAAAAAAAAAAAAAAAAAAAAAAAAAAAAAATAGAAATCAGGTGACACAATTTTACTATATAAAACCCGGGCTTCCCGGGTGGCACAGTGGTTGGGAGTCCGCCGGCCGACGCAGGGGACACGGGTTCGTGCCCCGGACCGGGAAGATCCCACATGCCGCGGAGCGGCTGGGCCCGTGAGCCATGGCCGCTGAGCCTGTGCGTCCGGAGCCTGTGCTCCGCAACGGGAGAGGACACAGCAGTGAGAGGCCCGCGTACCGCGCAAAAAAAAAAAAAAAAAAACCGTCAAAGGTGTCCCAATGGACTTAGAGTAAAATCCAAACCCTTGACCCTGGCTTAGAAAGCTATGTATGATGGGTCTGTGATTTTATCTGGGGCTCCTTTATCCCTTGCTGGGAACAGTCAGGCCACACGAGCCTCCTCTGGGTTCTTCAAACATAAGACTAAGCTCTTTCCTACCTCAGGACTCAGCAAGAGCACTGCCTCTGCCTGGAACACCCCTCCCTCCACACCTCCCACCTGAACGACTCTGCACGTCTTCCCTGTCCACTAACGTGTCCCTCCACAGAAAGGCCCTTCCCTGACTCCAACTTCAGCCCTCCTTTTTGTTCAATCTCAAATGTCCAATTTCAGTTATTTACATTACCTTATCTTTCAATAATTCATTATGTCCTACTAATATTAATTAGTAAAGATCTAGAAAAAGTTTCTCATTTGACAATTACAACTTAGGTTAACATTTGCAAGTTAATCTTTTTCTGATAAAACATCAATATTAGGAAGTTATGACCTACTCATTTAATACTCTTTATTTACATCAAAATCACAATAAAAACAATTCTAATATGAAAAAAACTTACTGTGTAAATGAATCATCAAGATAATGCTCTTAGATTATAACAAAGCTAATTTGGAAAAACTAAAAAGTAAAATCCACACAACCTAATGCAGATCCATCTTCATAATTCTTTCCTCTAACACGGGAATAAAATTTCTGGAAGTTTAGGGCTAAAAGACCTTTTGAGATGTTCTAACCCAATGTCCTTGTTTTTACAGATGATAAAACTGAGCTCCAAAAAATTAAGTGAGATGCCTAAGGTCACACAGCTGGGCAGAGTCAAAAACCATAAAACATCCCAATTCTCCTCACTCCCAATCTGATTCTACATTACCTTTCGGCAAATGCCTCTGCATATGAGCTTTCACAATATCTAACAGTTAGATGTTTTTACGCATCAAGTTCTGTGATGACAGTTAACTGTGTCTTCCTCACGATTTAGACAGATGAGTGTCTCAATTCAATTACAGGGTGCACCTATTACTAGCTTTACAGAGAGATTAAACGAAGTAACTTACTTGGCACGTGAGGGTCTCATAGGAGTTTTAGAATTATGACGAAGACTTAACATATTTTCATGCTCTACTTGCTTGACCTGAGCTTCAAGTTTTGAAATTGTTCTAATTCAAAAGCAATAAGATAAATTAAGTACATTTCAACAAACTTAAAATACAGCTCAACTACAAATTACTTATTTACTTATTTAACAGATACTTCTAGGAAAGGGGTGACAAAAGAGCTGCACATGCATAAACCTTCTTCATAGTAAAAAGCCACATTACACTTTAAAAAGCTGAAAAAAATCAGGGAGAATAAATAGGAAGGCAAATAGAAAAAACTCTACAAAGGAGCATTTCGTATGCTACAACTGAAGGAAAAGGGAACAACAAATACATTTAATACAGAAAGTAAAAAGAAATTTAGAAATTTTACTACAGATAAAAACACACAGTATAAATTAAATAAAAATAAAATAAATTCAGCAATCAAATAAATTGCAGTTCTAACATGTTTAATTCTAATACGTATGTATTCATATGAAATATACACGGGTAAGGCTCTCACAAAAGAGGAAGCAGGCTTACCATCCAAAGCAGAGCTATTAAAAAGAACTTCCTGTTCTGACCAACTCTCAACCTGCAGGCAGCTCATCTAATTTGTGCCGTGTTCAGAATAAAAGCTTATCTTCAAGCTTACCAAGAGAAAATAAGCACTCTGGCCAGTTAATTGTTTTGCGGATATCTTGGCATTCTTTCTATCTTTTAAAACTTTGAATATGTCTCCATCTCATCTTTTAAACTTAAATTCTTACCTACTCTGTTGCAAGGAAGATTTGAGGGAGAAAGCTCTAACAGGGCTAATGCTTATACCAAACTGATAACAAACGATCCCTAGAATTGAATGCTTCACAGAAAAGACTTGAGCAGACAAGAAAGCTAGACAGTGTTCCTGTTCTTCCCTATGAGAAGTCCTTAAGAGTGCAATAAAATCTCTAAATCAGGGACATCACTTATCTCCAAATAAAACTACAAAAATAATATGCTAAAGCCAATTAGAAATATCTAATCATTTGCCATAGGGACCACTTAATGACTGTTCCTTCCCTAAGTAAGCAAATCAGATCATGAATACAGTCCTCAAACCAGGTCTTTAAGAAAGTAGATAACCACAAAATTGGTGTGAATGCTATTTTCTTTTTGGAGCACAAAGATAATTCAGTGAATTAGACTACTTCTTAAAATTCTTTTCAATGATTTAATATCACTTAGGTTTTACCTATGCTAAGTAAATACATAAAGTTTGGGGACGTGCACACCTTTCAGGCACAGCCACCAGTATATTCCAATCATTTTAAAATCTTTGGCTAAAATCAAATGTCTTTCCAGGGGAAGGGAAGATGAGGATTAAAATCTAATCTCAATGTGCTTAAAAATCCCAAGAAAAGCTTTTTTCATCACTTTTAATATAGACACATATTTAAGGCCGGAAAGAACAGTTAGAGGTATTTGCTTATTAGTAAGACAATATATTTTACCTTTTCAAATCAGAAATCTGAGTATGTGCATCAAGCAATTTGTTCTCAGTTTTATTTAATGTATCCTATGAAAATAAAGGAAAAATTCAGATAACTGAAGGTAAATATTCAGATGTATTCCTTTTCTTTTAAAATGCATAATATAAAACTAATCTGAGACTACACCAGAGAGCTACAAATAAAATTATGCAGATACTCAGCAAGTATGGCATCAGCCACAGAGCCAATACACATAATTCAAGGGAAAAAACAAAGAGCAAAATACTGGTTTATACAAATAGCTGTGTGGAAGCCCCCTGTTTCATAAGCAAAGCCTATTATGCTTTGCTTGATTAGAAACAGTGTTAAAATGGACATATTTTAAACACAAACTTGACTGAAACCTCAGTAAATGGCAAAGCGAATACCTGCAATGATGAGATTTCAGATATAACAACTGGCCCCTGAAACCCCAGACATCTTGGCTACCTAGCTATGCAGGCCTTTTCACTAACCTTGAAGAATCACAACCCTGCATTTTATGCAACTTAACTACTTGGACCCCATTTACTTATTGTGGGGTTTCAATGAATTCAAATATGTAGATCCCAAACAGAGTTTTAATTAAGAATTTAACATAATTAACTCAACCCCACAAAAAGCTAATGTTTTGAAAAACGAAACCTTATATTTAAACAGCATTAAATAATTATTTGCATTTGTATGGCATTTTATCCTCTTCTAAAAATTTCATCCCATCTCAAATGCAACAGCCATTCAATAAATATTTGTTAAATTAACAAATTCAACAAATTTGTGAGTTAAATGGGCAGATATTTGAAAATAAGGAAAGTGACACAAGAGGATAAGTGAGCGGTCTAGTTCAAATAGCCAGATGGGGAGAGAGGAGGGGAAGAGAAAGGGAGGAAGGGTCAGATCTCTCGACTTCCAAACTAATGCTTTTGCCCCGACAGGAAGTTCAGAACATGAATGATCAACTGTTACCTTTACTCTTTCGTGTTCTTTTCCAAGGGACTCATACTCTCCTAAAAGCTACAAGGAAAAACAAAGAATTGCACCACAAAATTAAATATTATAATATCAACGGAGGGACAGCCTGTAAAATAACTGCCCTTACTCTTCAAAGATGCCAGTGTCATGAAAGAAAAACGTTAACACATTGTTTCAGATTAAAGGCAACTAAAGAGATAAGTGAATGGATCCTGGACTGAGGAAAAAGGTGACATAAAGGAACAATCTGGATATGGACTGCATCAGTATTAGATTTCTTTATTTGGATAATTTTTCTGTGACTATGGATGTATTTCTTAGGAAACACATACCAAAAGTATACAGGTACCGGGGCTCTATGTCTACAACTTACTCTCAAATGGTTCAAGGGGAAAAAAAAAAAAAAAAACATATATATATATGTATGTGTGTGAAAATATATATATATGTGACATGATAAAGCAAATATGGCAAAATGTTAACTGGTGATCCTAGGATATAGGAGTATGACAGTTCTTGCAAGTTTTCTGTAGATTTGAATTTATTTCAAAATAGAAAGTAAAACAAATAATTTATTTCAGTCAGTGCCCTTTAAGTAAGCAGTATTTGAAAAGATTAAAATGTATTTGCATTGTTCTCTTTGGAATTGTTGCACACTACCTTTTGTTAAGTTAGTTCCACAGAGTAAAGGAACAATCCCCAAAGTCTAATATAATTAGGTAATTTATTCAAAAATACATAAGTGAGACTTCTGGTGAAAGAAGAGAGATTCATCACAGGATATTCTTTTTATCCAGAGATCCCACTAAATTAACAATGAAGCATTTAAAGAGAAAACAAAAGAGGTAACAGCAACGAGTGAGAGATTTCAATGAAGATGCAACAAGGCCACAACTTCCAGAGTCTGAATACAGGATGCTGATGGCAAGTAGGCTGATCTCTTCATAACCCTGAGAGGCTCACAGCTTGAACCCCAGGTTCAGTGGTGGGCAGGGCTGAAGCACAGGGCTGACCACAGGAAACTGGTTCAAAGTCCTGGGTTAGAGCCCAGGGCCTCTTCCCGTCCCATACAGCAGTGGACTGTTCAGCCAGGCAATAGGGCACAGAAGACACGACTGTGAGAGAAAAATGCAACTTTGGAAACACAAGTATGATAGCAGGGTGTGAGGAGGAGGCAAAGAGACAAAGAGAAAATGACTAAGGAAAAGTCTTCAAAAAAAAAAAAAAAAAAAAACCCACTTGACTCTCCCCTCCCTCACTGCCACCAGAGCCTGGCTGATAGGTTCCAGACAAGAAACCGGAAGACTTTCCTTTGGGAAAACTGAACAACCCCAGAAAAAAAGACACATTCACACCTGGAGGTTCCCTAACCAAATGCCTGGTGCATCACTTACAACTGCTTTTAAGTGAAGGTACCAGGAAGTAAGTCCCATCTGTGCACACAGAGTCTCCAAATAGCTTTTTACTGCCTCCCTCTTAAATGTGAACCTACCAAAGAACCAACATTTGAAAAAAAAAATTCCATATGAAACAGACTTCAAATCAAAATGAAAGGTTAACTTAGAAGAAATAATGAACCAAATCTAAAGGAAAGTATCAAAAGAAAGCTATTATTGGGACCTCCTTGGTGGTCCAGTGGTAAAGAATCCGCCTTACAATGCAGGGGATGTGGGTTCGATCCCTGGTCAGGGAACTAAGGTCCCACATGCCACGGGGCAACTAAGCCCACGTGCCACAACTACTGAGCTCATGTGCCTCAACTAGAGCCCACATGCCTCAAACTACAGAGCCCATGTGCTCTGGAACCCAACGCGCCACAACTAGAGAAGAGAAAACCCACACACCACAACTAGAGAGAAGCCCATGCACCACAACAAATGATCCCACATGCCTCAGAGATCCTGTGTGCCGCAACTAAGACCCAATGCAGCCAAAAATAAATAATAAATCTTTTTTTAAAAAGAAAGCTATTATTAATATCCTCAGAGAAATAACAATGTTATAGTCACAAAACAAGAACAGAAAGCTTTGAAAAACTAGCAATCAGAGAATAAAGAGCTCTTAGTAAAAATGAGAAAAGACATAATTAATACTAAGACTGGAAGATAAAGGACAAAGAGGTCTTGATGAACACTAAAACATAAATAAGTCTTAGAGAATCAACCCATGCAATACAACATCTACTCATAAAAGTTCCAGAGAAAGAGAAGAGAGAGAGGCAGGAAATTAATAGAGAAATAATATCAGCAAGTTTTGTAGAACTAAAAGACATTAATTTCCAGATTGGAAGAATCTATGCCCCAAACACTGTTATGGACTATCAGAATACCAGGGATAAAAAGAAGATGCTAGAAAGCTTCCAGAAGGCTAGTCATGAAAGGCACTGTGGCTGTCAGGAAGCTCTTTCAGGACGCCTGTCCTTGGTACTCAGCCATTATGCTGCAAAGAAGCCCAAATGAGGCCACATGGGAGGAAACATGGAAAGAACTGCAGTCTTAGTCAACAGCCATCATCAAAGGCCCCAGCTTCTGAGTTTCCAGCTAAGGTCCCAGATAATGCTGGGCCAAGATAAGCTGCCCCTGTTAAGCCCAGTCCAAGTTCCTAGACCACCGAGCCCATGAGGAGAATATGTCCAGTTTGGAGGTCATTTGTTTTGCAGCTCTGGTAACTGCAACAATACCCCAGAGGTACTTGCACACATTGGCACAGGAGGTATATATAGGAATGGTCATGGTAGTGTGGCTCATAACAGCAACAAAAAGAAACTGGAAGCAGGAAAATGGATAAATAAATTGTGGAATATTCACACAATGGAATACTACACAGGGATGAAAACAAGTGAATTAGTGCTGTATGTATCAGCTTGGATAAGGCTTACAAAGGAAAAACAGTTTCAGAACAGTAAATACAGTATGATAGCATTTATAGTTTTAAGATATGCCAAACAAACAACACTGACTAAGCAACCATACAAACATGATGATACAAAGACAGACATGGGAATGACATTCACACCATTCAGACCGATTACTTCTAAGAAGGCAGAGGTGATCAGAAAAGGTACATGGAGGGCCTCAACGGCATCTACAGTATTTTAATTCCTAAGGTGGGTGGTGGGTCAGTCTACATGTATTTGTTATATTATTCTTTATACCTTTGTATATACCAGAAATATTTCACATACAAATGTTTAAATAAAAAAGAATAAAAACTACATGTATCAACACGGCCAATCTTAGAAACAATGTTGAGAGAAAAACAGGTGCTAGAAGGATACAGTGCAATACAATTCACATATGGTTTACGAACATACGAAACATTACTATATATTGTTTAAAACAACGTGCATATACAGTAGAAGTAAAAAGAACAGAGTGGGGATAACCAAGAGCACATTTAGCACAGCAGGCGCCTCTAGGGTGGGAGAGAGAGGAATAGAAGAGGGTCTTTCAACAGTATCTACGGTTGGCCAGTATATGGGGATTTAATGCATTACTCTATACCTTTCTGTGTGCTTAAAATATTTGACATGATTAATGTGGAAAAAGTCAGTGCTATCCCTGGAAATAGTCACGCAATTTCAGCTGAAAACAACATTCTACCTATCCTTTGCGCTTCACTGCTACTCAAACGATCGGTTTTTAATTAAAAACAATGACATCCCAGAAGCAATGAACATACCTAGATCTTAAGTTTCTAAATACCATCTTCCACTTAAAGGAACCAGGGCTCTGGGGAAAAATGACTGACTTAGGGCCGGGGCTAGAAAAGTACAAGATGGGCCTGGAACATCTGGCTGTGGCAGGAAGTCTAGAATGACGGGAACCTGTCAGAAGGCCACAGAAGCCAGCTTCACACGTACCCCTCAGGCCAAAGCATCAAAATAATAAACAGAGTAAAAAAGACTACCTCACTGAATAAAATAAGAATCCATGAGTCCACGCTGATAAGCAGAAATAAAAAAGGAGGACTACTCCCTGCAGTAAAATGTAGAGGGAATCATAGAGATAGAAAAAACACCATTTGGCAGCCGCCACAGTAATTAGTGGTTTCAGGCAAGACACATCAGGGCATGCTACAGCTAGTGGGTAAAAGTTTGATGAGAAAAACATGATTTACAGAGCCTTAAATTACTCTCTCATAAGTTACATGTTAACTGCAGTGGGGGAGAAGCAGGGTATAACTTCACAGTGGAGACCCACAGCAAACCCCACCTTCACCAAGTGGCTGGAGTTGACACCCACACAGTTCACACGTGCCTCCTAACAGGAAGTGCTAAGAGGGGCTCCTGTGCATCACGACAACCCAATCTAACTGTGAAGAAACACACACCCAAACTAAGGACCATTCCACAATGTGCTGGCCAACGAACTCTCTGCGATGACGGATGCAGTCCCCCCACGCTGCCCGACACCACAGCCACTACCTACGTGTGACCGCTGAGCACTTGAAATGTGGACAGTGCAACTGGGGAACTGAACTGTTTATTTTACTTAATTGTAATCAGTGTAAAGTTAAATAGTCACATGTGGCTACAGGCTACCATGTTAGAAGGCGTAGTTCCATAAAATAATTAGTCTATGATCTTCAAAGAGTTTTAAGGTTATAAAAGACAGAAAAACTGAGGATCTGCTCTAGGTTAAAGGAGATAAAAGAGATGTGACAACTCAATGCAACATGTAGTCCTGGATCGGATCCCGAACAAGGGAAAAAAAGTTTCTTTTGGTATAAGGAATACTTGTGGTATAATTTGCAAAAAATTGAATGGCATGTATAAATTAGATTACTATATTAATGTTAATTTCCTAATTTTGCTATGGTTATATAAAAGACTGCCCTTGTTTTTAAGAAATAGACGTTGAAGTATTTAGAGATAAAGATGCATTATATCTCTAACTTACTCTAAAAAAGTTTGGAAAAAAAATTTTTTTTTTTAAATCTTTAAACTATATGTGGACCGAATGATAAAGCACATATTATAAAATGTTAACTTTCAGAATCTAGGTGAAGGGTATATGAAAATTATTCACCAATTTTTGCAAGTTTCTGTAGGTCTGATGTTAAGAAGTACAAGTTTTAAAAACCAGGAGCTCATGTACTCACATACACTAAAATTACACTATTAATGTGTATGAATGAGAACAGTAATAACCGAACCATGTAGAGTTCTAATCAAATATGGCACACCGAATGGAGTGTTCATATGCACTCCCTCCTGAAACTTTACTAAAATGACTATAAAGGAATAAAAAACATAGGGCTTGCTGGTATGATATGCCCAAAATGGTACTTTACCTCTGTGATTTTCCTCCTAATAACCTTAGTCTAATCATGAGAAAAATATTAGACAAATCCCAAGGGACATACTGCAAAATACCTGCCCAGTTCTCCTCAAAACTGTCAAGATCATGAAAAACAGGAAAAGTCTGAGAAACTGTCACAGCCAAGAGGAGCCTAGGAAGCCATGAAGACTACATGTAATCTGGTCTCCTAGAGGGAGTCCTGGAGCAGAAAAAGAACATTAGGAAAAAAGCAAGGAAATCTGAATAAACTGTGGTGTTTACTTAATAATAATGTATCAATATTGGCTCATTGGGACTTCCCTGGTGGTCCAGTGGATAAGACTCCCCGCTCTCAATGCAGGGGGCCTGGGTTAGATCCCTGGTCGGGGAACTAGATCCCACATGCATGCTGTAACCAAGAGTCCGCACGCCTCAACTTAGAAGGCTGCATGTGGCAACTAAGACCCGGAGCAGCCAAAATAAACAAACATTTAAAAAAAAATGGCTCATTAATTGTGGCCAAGGTATCGTACTAATGCAAGATGTTAATAACAGGGGAAATGGTGTGGGGCACATGGGAACACTCCACTATCTCCTCAATTTTTCTGTAATTCTAACTGTTCTAAAAAATATTTTTTAAAAAGTAAAGTGTGACTGCAACTATAAAAGTTTTCAGATATGGAAGGCCTCAAAATTTGTCTCTTATGCCTTCTTTTTCTCAGGAGATGTACTCTAGCAAAACAGAGTTAAACCAAGAAAGAAGATATAGAATCCACACAAAAGGACAGATTCAATACAGAAAAGAAGCGAAGACAATTCCCAGGATGATGACAAAGGCAAGTCCTAGAAATCTGTGTATCAGACCTCGAGGGCAATCAGTTCAGACTGAAGCAAGGATACTGGGGAGGCTAGAGGAAAGGAAGTTCTATGCATGTAAAAAAACTAAGCAAGCAGATAAAGAGACAAGGCAATTATTAAGTCTAGGAAAAATAAAAGTTGTAAGAGAAAGGAAATGCAATCACTGAACACTGCAGCTTAGCTTTGAAAAATATCTGCACAGACATAAGAAACACTGAATTCTGATTCATTTATAAATGATAATATATCATATTTAAAGTCTAAGACACCACTAACTAGAAATCATGCTATTTAATATTATTTACTAAAATACTAAGAGGAAAAAGTGCTGCCAATTAAAATATGACACTATAAAGATGCATTCCAATTTCTGAGTTGTTCAAATGTAAAAGAATAAGCTTCGGGCTTCCCTGGTGGCACAGTGGTTGAGAGTCCGCCTGCCGATACAGGGGACACGGGTTCGTGCCCTGGTCTGGGAAGATCCTACATGCCACGGAGCGGCTGGGCCCATGAGCCATGGCCGCTGAGCCTGCGCATCCGGAGCCTGTGCTCCACAACGGGAGAGGCCACGACAGTGAGAGGCCCGCGTACCGCAAAAAAAAAAAAGAATAAGCTTCTCAGAATCAATTTAATACATCAAGCACAGTGGAAAGAGAGGGGGAGTGTTTGTTTGGGGAGCAAATGGTATAAGAAAGCTACACTGTGACCTTGCACAGAGGGTAGTCTATATATAATGTCTGAAACTGATGGGGATAAAAAAAGAGCAATGTAAGTTTGTTACTTAGAAACATGGAGCAAAACTTTAGAAGGAATGGCCAAAAGAGCTGAAAATAATGGCTTCTAGGGTAGAGGACTCCAAGATAGGGAGAGGTGAAGAAGATTGCTGTTTCTCATTTGATATTTGACCATTTAAACCATTTACATGTATTACCTTCATGAAAATAAATTTTAAAAAACAAAGCAGCAAGAATCAAATCTAAAGCTATCAGGAAGAAAATATCAACAGCCGAAATACTTTCAGATTTTACTTTTAAAAAACAAAACCTAAAACCTAATCCAGTTTCAATGTTATACAAATCTAAATTTTAAGTGAAATTAAATCAAAATGAAAAATTTTATCAAGCCTGTTCTAAATCTGGTCCGTTGTACCTGCCAGACACACAGATGTTGATTTAAGATAGCTCAAAGGCTGCCCTGCTAGAGACAGAAAGGCGTGGGAGTGACACCATAGTTCTGAAAGCCCTGACTTCCTGCTTTAAGGTAAGACCCAACTAACTCGATCAGAAAAGTACACGTATATTTGCAGCTACAGCAAAGTTACGTAAAATGAAAATAAATGTGGAAAAAATCATAATAGCTTGTAACACTACAATATCTGAAATTACTTTTAGCCAACCATGTCACTGAGTTACTTGTCACTTACATCTTGAAACATTTTATTTTCTTGTTTTAGTCTTGCTTCTTTATCATCTGAGAGTTTGTAAGCATTCTCAAATGCCTCTTCTAAATCCTGAAGTCTAGATTTCAGTCGAATGATGGTATTGTCTTTTTCTTTATTACTCGTTCTCATTTCCTCAATTCGTTCCTGCAAAATTTTGGAGGCACTGCTGGCTGCACTGAAGCGTTCTCTAAGATCACTCTACAAAACAAAGACAAGGATAATACACTGTTTTTAATAATAATAAAAAAAATAGATGTCTCAATAGCAGCTAATAATCTGTGGACATTAAATATAAAAGAAAAGTAATAAAACAAAACACATAAATGGAAATGAACAAATTTGATATTCTGTTATATCCCGGGATGGAGACTAGAAAGGATTACCCTATAGAATAATACACAGAAAACCACTGTCTGAGGCATTCTGATTCCAGGACTCACCTGTAGATGACTTTAATGAGGAAAAAATAACCATGGCTATTAGGGAAATGATTCCAAAAGCATAGCTGGAATTTGTTGCCCCACACTGATATTTAGAGGGGAAAAAAAGCATTTCTTACCCTATTCTCTCACTTACAATGAAAATAAAAGAGAAAATTCAAAACATCTGATATGTTAATATTCATTCAACAATCATTAATTGCAAATCCACTAGATGGCAGGCACTAGGGTGCTAGAAATGTAAGATTAACAAGAGGACTTCCCTGGTGGAGCAGTGGTTAAGAATCACCTGCCACTGCAGGGGACACGGGTTCAAGCCCTGGTCCGGGAAGATCCCACATGCCACGGAGCAACTAAGCCCCTGTGCCACAACTACTGAGCCTGCGCTCTAGAGCCACAACTACTGACCCCGTGTGCCACAACTACTGAAGCCCATGCGCCTAGAACCCGTGTTTCACCTCAATGAGAAGCCCACACACCACAATGAAGAGTAGCCCCTGCTCACCGCAACTAGAGAAAGCCCGTGGGCAGCGAAAGACCCAGCATGGCCAAAAATAGATAAATTAATTGATTAAAATTTTTTTAAAAAAAGATCAACAAGAAAGGTCCCTGACTTCATAAAGTTTATGGTTTAGAAGGAGACAAAGATAACTTCAAAAAACATCAAAACTATCCTGGTTTCAGCATCAAAAAACAACAAACAAAAAACCCATCAAAGACAAAGAAACAATGTCTAGAATAAAACTGGCATTTTACAGAAAACACTGTTTGTAAAATTATGCACAGAAGAATAAAACTTGGTAATGCATGGGAAAGAAAAGTTATTTAAGAGGAAAGGTTAAGCATTCCTAGTTATACACCCAAGAAAGCTGAAAATGCATCCACATAAAATCTTGAAAATATAAATGTTCGTAGCACTATCATTCATAATAGCCAAAAAGTGAAAATAACCCAAACATCCGTCACCTGATGGATGGATAAACAAAATGTGGTGTATCCATACTACAGAATATTATTCCGCTATAAAAAAGAGTGAAGTCCTGGTCCGTGCTACACTATGGATGAACCTTGAAAACCTGATGCTCAGTGAAGGCAGCCAGACACACAAGGTCACATATGGTTTTATTCCGTTGACATCAAATACCCAGAATAGGTAAACCCATAGAAACGGAAAGCAGAGCAGTGGTTGCTCATGGCTGAGAAGAGCATGTAATGGGGGGAGATGGCTAAGAGGTTTGGGGTTTCTTTCTGAGTGAGAAAAAAGCTCTAAAATTAATTGTGGTGATAGTCGCACAAATTTGTGAATATACTAAAGACCACTGAATTATACACTCTAGAAGGATGAGTTTTATGATATGCAAATTATATCCCAAATAAAAAATAAAGTTTTTCGAGGGTAAAAGTTTATAGTATCATATGAAGCCAGCAGCATTCAAAATATAAACGTAACAATAAAACATCCTAAAGGAGAAGACAAGCAACATATAACCAATGTTTTTATAAAACTGTTCATTCGTCTCTAAAGTTCAATTAATAAAAAAGCTTATATTTTTAACATTAAGCCACTAGAACAACAAAAAATAGAGTACTTACTTACCACTTCTATTTCCAGCAAGTTATTCTTATTTTCAAGTGTTCTCACACGACTAGTAGCTTCATTCAGAGCACTATCTAACTGGCCACATCTAAAAACCATATATTGAAACAAAACAATCAAAGACAAGATCCTTCCTCTTAAAAGTATTATAAAAATCTAACTGATTCTACAATATATTAGGTAAAACAAATTTTCCAATGTTAGCCAAGACTAAGGATGCCATTTTAGTAAAATATATCCAATGAACCTGATATTATAGTATCCGGAAAAAATTAAAAATGATATGAAAAGATCCCTAACAAGTATTAGGTGAACAAAGCAAGATATGAGCAGGTATTTGTACATTCACATTCATAGCAGCATAAATTCACAATAGCCAAAAGATGGAAGCAACCTAAGTGTCCACCAAGGGATGAATGGATATAAACAAAATGCAGTGTGTGTGTGTGTGTGTGTGTGTGTATGTGGTGTGGTGTGTACAATGAAGTATTATTCAATGTTAAAAAGGAAAGAAATTCTGACACATGCTACAACATGGAGGAACGTCAAGGACATTATGCTGAGTGAAATAAACCAGACACAAAAGGACAAACACTGTGATTCCATTTATACAAGGTACCCAGAAGCATCAAATAGAGACAAAGTAGAATGATGGTTGCCAGGGGCTGGAGGGAGGGGGTAATGGGGAGTTATTGTTTAATGGGTATAGAACGACAGTCCTGCAAGATAAAAAAAAGTTCCAGAAATGGATACTGGTGACAGTAGCACAGCAATGTGAATGGACAATGCCAGTGAACTGTAAACTTAAAAATAGTTAAAATGGTAGATTCTGTCATTTTATCACATTAAAAAATAAAAATTAAATATGCAAGATATAGAAAACTGCATAAAATAACTTGATCTATGAAGAAATATATATGTATATGCATTATAATTTCTGGAGGGATGCAAAAAATTAAGTCTAGGATGTGAAAACAGAAGATGGGGTAGAAAGACTTCATAATAAATCCTTCTGTACTATTTCAAATCAGCATGAATGTTATTCTTATAATTAAAGACTTTCTTTGTAAAGTTAATTACCATAGAACCTCAAAATAAGAAAATACAAGGAAGAATTTGGTCACCATTTTGAATCAGTGTTCAATGATGTGTTGTGAATAAAAGCTAATATTTATTCAGCACTGACTACACACTCAGTCTTTGTGAAGCACTTTGCACTCATCCTCACAATCCTCTGAGTTAGGATTGTCATCATTCCCATTTTACAGATGAGAATACAGAGACAGAGAAGTTAAGTTCCTCCAGAGTCACACTGGGATTCTAAGCCAGGCAGTCTGGCTCCAGAGTCATGCTCCTACCCACTACGCATTAATGCCTTGCAGAAAGGAAACACTGATGAAACTGTTCTTGAAACAAAGATCACTAAATAGTCAGGTGTTGCTGTGTTGTTATTTTTCTGTTGTAATTACCTCACTGATTCCGGTATGCCAGAGATCTCATCCCCCAAGTTGCAATTGTGTGACAATATAAGTGTTAATGGTCCCATCTGCAATAGCAGTGGGATTCCCCAATTTGCAATTGTGAAATTTGAAAAAAAATTGCTGTGTATACTGACAACATAATATTGGTTTTTGTCTTAGGTAAATCGTTTTTCCAGTTCTAAATAACTGCAACTTCTCATTTTGTTTCTACTGTCCTCTGTAACACAGTTTTATATGGTAGAGGCCGAATCAAGCCCTGTAGGGGTGCTGGTAGGAGAAAATGACGCGTTGCTCTTCATTTGCACGCTATCAATACATTTACTCCACTACCTAGATTGCTGCTGTTACTCTTATAACACGACCACTTATTTAAAACCCTGACTTCCAATTTGCTCCTCCTACATTCTCCCACTGCTCCGTGTGCTCTAGCAGCTTCTAGACATGAAGATGTTTTAATTAGCTCCCCTTCTTTGGCACCCCGTCTTTGACCCAACAAGGTCTACTGGTCGGCGTCTTTCAGACTTCTGTTTTCTAACAGGAAGTACCTGTGGTCATCTGTGACTTCTTAAAAAACAAAATAAAACAAAAATAAGAACAAACTTCCCCCAGCCTGGTATCTACTCTTTTCTTTTTGTCCTAGAAAACCTAAAACTGGCCTTTTTTCCTGGCTCTTTTCAAACTACTTCTCTGCCATTGTACCCCCATCGCCACCACCAACAGCAAAATGGAAGCTATAGAAACGATCAGGATTAAGACAGCATGTTAACTACCACAGCAACCACACACTAGTATAAAAGATAGTTTTCCCGACTTCCCTGGTGGCGCAGCGGTTAAGAATCCAACTGCCAATGCAGGGGACATGGGTTCATAGCCCTGGTCCAGGAAGATCCCACATGCCGCGGAGCAACTGAGCCCGTGAGCCACAACTACTGAGCCTGCGCTCTAGAGCCCGTGAGCCACAACTACTGAGCCCACGTGCCTGGAGCCCTTGCTCCACAACAAGAAAAGCCACTGCAATGAAAAGGCTGCGCACCGCAACAAAGACCCAACACAGCCAAAGAGATAAATAGATAAATAAATAAAAGCTAGTTTTCCTAGAATTCTCCAAATTAAACTGTTAACTGGATCAGATTTCAGTTCCCTCCTAATCTTTTCTCAAGGGGTTTTGTCTTTTTTGCCCTAGAGAAGACTTTGTTGTCACCTAGACTCTACCAGTTTTCAATCTGTTTAATACCATTTGTAAAGTATGTTGCAAGTACGCTGTTACTTTTTTAGTTTTTTTTTTGGCCATGCCACATGGCATGTGGGATCTTAGTTCCTTGACCAAGGATCGAACCCGAGCCACCTGCAGTGGAAGCGTGGAGTCTTAAATTAACCACTGGACAGCCAGAGAAGTCCCTCAAGTACGCTGTTATTAACACTAGTAAAAGCATCAAATTTTGTAAATGATTCTCTCTCTCTAAAATAAGTGGAAAGCTATCCCTAGTATAAGACCATTCTCCCCTGTGTGTCTATGGTTTTTTTGAATGAGATAACTGTTTCCACAGGTTCATGAGTGTCTGGGTTAAAGTTATGCATTTCTGGGTATGAAGAAAGGTTGAGAACTGCCCCAGGACATCAATAATAGACTTATTAGGGAATCGGTAGAGCATTAATCCTCCCATAAATG
Source organism: Hyperoodon ampullatus (assembly GCF_949752795.1). NCBI lineage: Eukaryota > Metazoa > Chordata > Mammalia > Artiodactyla > Ziphiidae > Hyperoodon > Hyperoodon ampullatus. The sequence continues at coordinate 7,234,107 of NC_136926.1, read as the reverse complement.
ACATTCCTTTACATACACAAAATCTGCTCAACTATCTCAGTATTTCGCCCACAAAAAACAAATGTCCTCATCAATTATCAGTGTTTTGTAAGAGGATGGCTCAAATCTTTATTTTTTGGCTGCACCCACGGCTTGTAGGATTTTAGTTCCCCAACCAGGGATTGAACCCGGGCCCTAAGCAGTGACAGCAAGGAGTCCTAACCACTGGACTGCCAGGGAATTCCCTCAAATCTTTAAAAATACTTACTTAGGCAAACAGGTTTCTTTGTGAAAAATTTCAAATCTAAAGCACACGTTTTCAAAGTGTTTTAACATCACAATATGTTATACTTTGGGGAAAATAATATATCCAAGTTGGAGAAACACTAACTTTACAGTTAAATTATAAGTCTTACCTGTCTACAAGAATTTGATTGGTTTTCTTCCAATCTTCAACTGCAGGAATTTCTCTTGCCTCCAGTTTCTGTTTCAAACTATTTATTTCTGACTCATAATAAGCTCGAAGATCTGCGATGTGTCGAGCATGCTTTTCCTTCAGGTTCTGCCTAACCCTGTTGGTGAGAGGAAAAAACATCATTTAGAAAGCATCTCCTCACTATCTTGATAAGAAAAACCAAGAACATAATGATTCTCATACACAAAAATACAGCCTTTTTCCTTTATACACCCACAGAAAATATAATAGATTAATACACAAGATGACAATAAAGCAAAAAAAAAAAAGACATTATTTTTTAGATGGTCTACCTTATAAACATTATATTATCTTTTTAATTTTTTATACATTACTGAAGTTCAATAAAAACAATTCCCATAATTCAAGCAGACATCATAAAAAACCTATTGACATTACAAGCCATTCACTGAAATACATACTTAGACAATATCACAGGATCTTCCAGGGACGTCAGTGAAATGCATTCTGGGACACCACTGGCTGTACCTGGAAGCTGGGACTGACTGACTGAGGCAAAAGGTACCAGGCCAGTGTTTTCTTCATCTACACTGTTGACTGAGATGTCGTTACTACCAATAGTATATACTGCAGGAAACGTGGAACTGGTCCTACTTTCATTTTGGAATGCATGATTTTTCCAAGAGTCCACTGGAGAAACTTTTGTATTTGAAGGATATTTTGGGAATCCAGGTAACTGAGATGTAACATGACTTGCTTGTGAAAACGAGTCTATGTCAGAGTGACTAGCCATACTAGGTTCTAGAACAGAGTCCGGTGAGAAGGATATTCTGTCATCAAGGGCATTCAAAAAGCCACGTGGCTGAATCCCTGAAATCTGCTGACTTGGCTTCAGGTGTAATGTTGGGTCTAGAGTCAGTACCTAGAAAAAAGACAGACAACAGTAAGCTCTCGCCCTCTGTACTCAGTTTTTGTTTTCAAGTGAGTAGGCTTTAGATCTCCTAGGGAAAAGGAAGCTCAAGATGAGAGTTAAGAGTCATGAATCATCTTTCATTGTCACTCAGCAGAGTGCTGTCAACTTTACCTCCGGTGGATGATTTGGGTTGGAAGCAGAAGGGAGATTCCTCTCAGGTAACTGCTTGTTTTCCCTCTGTTTTTTATAATAAATATCCTTCAGTGATGGTAGCTTCATCTCATTACTAGTATTAGACTTAAAGATACGAAACAAAATTATTTAAATATTATCAACGAATCAATGACGAAAAAAGTTTACTTTCCTGATATCAAGATCAGTACCATAAAAAGATTTTTGAAAAATTTAAAATAAACTGAGATGCCAGACTGCCAGATTTGTAATAAGAGTTTGGAAGTCATTACCTATTATGAGGCTCCCTCAGAATGAAAAAATTTTCATACCCTCTAACAATAAATATTAAGGGGATAATTTAAACCTAAGATATTTAGCAGCCTAAGAACACTTCCAAAGAATAAAATCCTTGGTAATCTCCTTACTCAAAATAAGAACCGAGTTTTGAGGTAAGAAAAGACTTCATAATGAGTGAAGGAAGCAGGGCAAGAAAACTTCTGGCCAGATTAATTTCCTGTGACCCAAAGGGACAGGTGTCGAAAGGTGGAGTTCCCCAGCTCTGTAGTTATATTCGTGTTTAAGAGTTGGCAGACAACAAGAAGTGTTAAGAAAGAAGTTACCCAATGAAAATAAGACCCCTTTTTAATTAGTAAAATAAGAAGATATGGGGACTTCCCTGGTGGCACAGTGGATAGGACTCCTCACTCCCAATGCAAGGGGCCCAGGTTTGATCCCTGGTCGAGGAACTAGATCCCACATGCATGCCGCAACTAAGAGTTTGCATACCACAACTAAGGAGCCCATATGCCGTAACTCAGACCCCACACAACCAAATAAATAAATAAATATTTTTTTTTTAAAAAAAAGAAGAAGATACAATCCTAACTTCTACAGCTGAAATCAGGGCTTTGCTACACTGGAAGTGTTACAAACCTAAACTCCAAATACTAAAACACTGGGCTTAAATTATTTCAATGTGGGACTTATTGTAGGGCGTGACAGGGGTACCATTGAACCCTGGGCCTCAAATTTAAACCGTGGACATTCTCTCAAATGAGAGTACAGATCGAGCGAGAGATACATTGAAAGCACTGAAAGAACACATTCGTCCTAGAGCTTTAAACTTTTAAACTGTCCCATTTCCAGACCCTACATAGACAGGCTGCGGAGCACCAGGAACTAATGTTTTTTTCAATAAACTCTATAACTAGCTTGTGAAAAAGACAATTAGTTATACTTTTTGTGTGTGCATTAAAGGCATTAATTTGTTAAATGTAAACCCTTAAAATTTACCACAATTTCTATAATCCTGCTTTGAAATTTTACTTTTTATACACCAACAACCTGGAAGCCTTTTCAGGCACTGAAATCTATGCCAAGCAGCAGCTCTTGGACTATGGCTACAGCCTGAGGAAGGAATCCTGCCCTGGGTGAACAGTTGCAACTATTCTATTGACAGCTCACTGTAATACAAGGTAATATTTTTCACCACCTCTTTTTTTTTTTTTTTTTGGTGTGCCGAGTGGCTTGTGGGATGTTAGTTCCCCGACCAGGGACTGAACCCAGGCCCTCGGCAGTGAGGGCTCAGAGTCCCAACCACTGGACTGCCAGGGAGTTTCCTTTTCACCACTTTTATGATTTCTCTTCTTGTCATATTTTAACATCTCTGAAGTGAGGATGTCTCTTGTAATTAACAGCATCTTACAAATGCCTTTGGTCAAGTAGCAGCTGTGACATAATTGTCACTGCCTGCTCATAAGCAAATAAAAAAGCTTTCAAAATTGGCCAAATAGGTGTCAGCAGCTTGGAAGAAAATCCTAGAGGCTACGCTGGAACCCCTGAGAAGCAATATTTAAGGGACAGTGAATCAGACATGTTTAGCAACATTCCCCATCTGAGAGTCAAAAGCAGGCCAGTCCTACATAACTAAGCCAGGTAAAAACTCAGCACACCAAGGCCTTTCATCCTTTTTTAAAGAAATGCCAAGTCACCAATGCTCTTGGTGGCCCAAGGGAAATGGCATGTGGAAAACACAGAAACCAACACTGACTTAAAAAGAGAGGAGTGTGGAGTGTAAGCTCCTGTAGGTAAAGAAGTTTCAACTAATTTACTTCACTTATATTATCCATAAGGATGTACGAGAATTACAGGATAAAAATATATGTTTAAGTCTACAAAATATAAATTCTAAGGGATAAGAAAGCATTGTATCCGTCTGATGGATGAATTTTTTTTCTTGGTAGAATATGAAACAGGAAGTCTTAAAATTGATGGCAACTTTATATTTTGAGTCAACAAAATATAGTGTTAATTTACTGATGTTGAAGACCAAGGAACACACACAGTGAGCCCTGTGATTGCAAAGCCCACTGAGTCTCCCAGACCCCTCAATCTCACTTCCCCCACCCTTCCTTCCTAGTGTTTATCTGTCTCTTTTTTCCTCCTTTCCTGAAGGACAGAATGCTGGTTCCCGCCCTCCCTGGGACTCCGATGTCCAAAACTACACTGGTCCCACGCTGTCTTGTCCGTCTATGCCTGTCACGCGTGTTTACAGCTCTCCTGGTTACTTTAATTGTATCTCTCCTTTCCTCCAACCTATTCTCTCATCTCCTGATCTAAACACAAGTGAGATATATACATCGATGTACACATACTGGATATTTTTATTTCTTTGCTCTCAAGTCAACAAAATATTTACATTTCTTGCTCAAAGAAAATCAAAACAGCAAATTAAATTGCTCATAATTATGATACAAACGGATCAGCGGGAGGGTGTAACAGAACAGAAAATCAAAACCACGCCTGGGAACGGGGGAAGAAGTTTATTTGTGTACCTACTATATTTAAAATAGTGGGCACAAAACCATGTCATTTAATTTCACAAAACACTAACCAGGCATTTTTAATTCCATTTTTAAGTAACGTTCCTAAGATCACATAGGCAGTGAATGACAGAGACCAAATCTGAAAGCACGCAGATATGATTTAAAGCCCATGCTTTTTTCTGTGTATCAGAAATTGAAAAATACAAACTTTGTAAATGAAATAGTGTACACAATTGTATAACAAATACACACGTGCATCGTGGGTTATTAAATTACCTGGCTTGGTGATATATCCGTGGAGGAGGCTGGAGCAAACGTCTTCTCTAAAGTCTCAGGCAAAGAGTGATACATGTCCTCCTCCTCCAGTTTCCAGTAAGTCAGTCCTAATGTGAACACATACACAGAATAGATAAGGGTGAGGAAAAAGAACAAAAATGCTTTCTAGAGTAACTTATTTCTACCTAAAGAAAATTAAACATGGGAAGTATGTGTTCTAGAATAACTTATTTTTACCTAAAGAAAATTAAATATGGGAAGTTTCTGGCTATCTGGATACAGGAAATTGAATTTGGAAGGGAAAAAATTCACATAAATGCCTTGCCATATATGAGTCCTAACTTAATGATCCAAGTATTTTAAACTGAACTATCATATTATTAAAAGTCAAGATAAATTCGTGCAATTTAAAAAATAATTTTTTAAGAGACAATTCCTTTATGCACAGTACAGACGTACATAGAAGCAATCTAAAGAATTCAATCATTCAAATCCTTATTGAGCGTTTGCTGTACCAGCTGGGGAGGAGGAGGCGTGAAGAGTGAGCCGTGAACTGTAAGTCAATCATGCAGTACACACAGCATGTCAGAAGGTGGTAAGCACTCTAGTAAAATTTAAAAAATCAGTGTAAGGGAATATGCAGTGCGTGTGGAAGGGAGCGCAGGCGCTCTTTTTGAATAGGGTGGTCAAGGCTGGCCGCGTTAGCCGTATATGAGGGAGCTCCCCCGTAAGGGGCGGGGGAGAACATTCCACATACAGGAAGCAGCCAAAGCAAAAGCCCTAAAATGAGAACTTATCTGGCATATTTGAGCAAACAGCCTCTCTACTGAAGCAGAGAAAGGGAGAGAGCAGCAGACAGTGAGGTCAAAGAGCAGAGCGAGATGTCTCGGGCCCGCAGGCCTCTGTAAGGACAGACTCCCTCCCGGCTGTTATTCTGCGGGAAGTGGAACCACCGCAGGGCTTGAGCGGAGGAGTCACAAGATCTGACCTGTCTTTAAAAAGGATCACATTGGCTACTGTGTTGAGAACAGATGGAAGCTGCAGGGGTGAAAGCAGGGAGGCTGGTTAGGAAGCTCGCGGGAACCCAGGGGACAGGTGATGGGGCTCTGGTAGGGTGAGAGCAGGAAGGTGGTGACAGGTGATCGGATCATGGTAATTTTCACAAGGCAAAGCTAATTCATCCTGAACTGGATGTGGGATTGAGGGAAAAAGGAGTCAGTATGTAAAGCCATTAAAGCTAAAATAAGCTCACCGTGGAGAGTAAAGAATGGCTTACAGACAGTTTGAATTTCTTAATTCATTTTGGAGTATCTGAAAAATGCTGAGATGATTTTTGCAGCTGTTTGAAATAACTGCAAAAGTACTTCTTTCTACCTTTACAGAACTTGTAACACAAAGTAAGGCAAGTAAGGAAGTTACAGCTACCAGAGGCACAAGACAACACATACTACTTTTACAGAAACCACTCTAATATACATGATTATCACCCTATGAGAAATGTGCACGTTATTATTTTGAAAAAAACTCCTTAGAAATATAAGTATCATACCTGTTCCTGAATCAGACATCCAACAATTTGGACTCTCATCTGGTTTGTTGAGGTAAAAAGCTCGAGAATGTGTAGCAGCAGTGAAATCAGACTACAATTCAAGAAAGAAAGCCATTAGTTGCCAGCTAAAAATCATTAGGCACAAACTGCTGACACAAAGAATAAGAGCCAGGTGTCAAACCCAGGCATAGAGAAACTTTCAGAGGTTCACAAAGAAAGAAAGCCTGGTTTTCCCCATGGTTACAAGAATTGCAAAATGACAGGAATTAACAATGAAGGATTTTCTATTCCTGTGTAATTTACAAAAGTTTGTTTTGATTCTCTGTGGAGATGAAGGAGGAAACCGGAAGCAGACATTATGAGTTCAGAAAGAAAACGTATTTATGGATTTCCCTGGCGACGCAGTGGTTAAGAATCCGCCTGCCAATGCTGGGGACACGGGTTCGAGCCCTGGTACGGGAAGATTCCACGTGCCGCGGAGCAAGTAAGCCCGTTCACCACAACTACTAAGCCTGTGCTCTAGAGTCCGCGAGCCACAACTACTGAGCCCGCGTGTCACAACTACTGAGGCCTGCGCACCTAGGGCCCGTGCTCTGCAACAAGAGAAGCCACTGCAATGAGAAGCCCGTTCACAGCAATGAAGAGTAGCCCCCACTCGCCACAACTAGAGAAAGCCCACGCACTGCAACGAAGACCCAACACAACCAAAGATAAATTAATTAAAAAAAAAAAGAAAATGTATTTATAATTTGCCATCGACTTCCAAAAGAAACTTCAAGTGCCTAGAATTAAAGTCATTTAGTATAAAAATTAGTGTAAAAGCCATAACAATTCATTTTTATCATTAAGACTACAATAAATCAACTCTGAAAACTGCATATCAATAATTAATATGAACTTTAAATAGTAGACTACATCTTATATGCAAATAATTGGTTACCAGAAAAGGCTAAAAGTGCTTACTTATCCTCAATTCTAATAAAAATTCTAAGCTAAACTCTCCTCACAATATCTCTGGCACTGTCACAAGAAATCTGTGTTTCCCCAGAGAGATATGTGATTTTCATCGGAATTTTTCTTATCAGTTTCACCACCATCAAACTTTTAATTCCTGTTAAAAAGTATTTAGCTCTATTTGCTTACAACCACCTGTGAACCCACTGCAAAAGCAAAAGCACACTAAGCTGATGCCATTCTACATACCAAGGAGGGCTTATCCCCTCAGCCTTCTGAGGCTAAACCACTTTAGCCTCCTTTTCATCAAATGTCTCTCCTAATACGCCTACCTGTTCAAATTTCTGTCGCATCTCTGTACTTAACAGACCAAGAGAAGCTGACTACAGAAGAATAAGTGAAAAATCCCAATTAAAATATTTTGACTTTTTCCTGGTTCTTTGGTGTAAACCTTAATGTGCTCAGTCGACACACGCCCCCTTGGCTGGAGGGGGCTCACCTCACACGGCTGCCTGCTGCACTCTTCTGGGCCACAAGGCATCGGCTGAAGAAAACAGGCCCGGCTTTTAAAGAACAACGAAAGTATGGTGCAAGGAAAGCCCTTCCCAAGAAGCTGGCCTCAGCCTAGCACAGGATCTTCATCAGTAACAGTCTAGCAGCATCTGAAAAACCACCATGGAGCCCACACCTGGGGATATGGTAACAGCCAGTCTGTCCCAGACAAAGGACCAAGGAAACAAAGACTGACTTGAGCTTTGGAAAATCCTTGTGCTAAACAATATCCAATTTCAAGACATGCTTCAAAATAGCTAGGACCCAAAATAAACTACCTTGTATAAAAAGAAAATTGGATCCCAAGAGAATTCTGATCATAAAGATTCCCTGGATTTAGACTGAAAATGGAAAAAAAACAGTGGGAGAAGAGAAAGGATGAACTAAAGAAGAAAGTTCCAACTTTTGTGAATCCACAGAATTTGATTCAGAATTATGCAGGTAAGAAGTGCATTTCAGGTGTGGTGTCTGATTCAATAATCACCACTACCTGAAAGCCATTTAAAACTTGGACATACCAAAGAAACTTGATTCCCCTAATGATTTAATAGCAAAAATATCTAATTCACCTTTAAAAAATAGGAAAAATAAAACTTGTCCAGAGATGATCAAAGAAAAGGAAAAATTCAAAGAGAATCATGCCCTCATCACAACTTTACCCTTTGCACAACTGACATCCCCAGAGGCAGAACGGGCTACTAGGTAGACCTATCCCCGCAAGGGCTTATTTCTCAGGCAGTGTCTCTGATCCTTCAGCTGCTTGTCTGATTCTCCACTGAATCAAGGGAGAAAATTAGGCTAGATCATTGGTTCCAAGCTTTACAGAACATAAGAATCACCTGAGGAGCTTTTAAACCACCTGATCATAGGTCACAACTGCACCAATGAAGACAGACCGCCTGGGGTGGGTGGCCAGTCATCAGTAGATTTTTAAGGCTCCTCAGGTGACTCCAATGTGCAGCAAATTCTGGAAACCACAGGGCTACACAGAACAAATACCGATCCACAGTCACAAAAGACAGTGAATCCACCAAGTTACACACCACAAATCCAAAGTTCATCAGAAGTGAAAAAGTCTCCACAAACTAAGTTTCAGTTAAGGTAAAAACAGAAAAAATGAAGCTACTATATATGAAAACATTCTCCATTTCTGCCAACCTATTCCAATGAAAAAAACAACTTCCACCTCAGCCTCCAAATGCTTTTATGCCACCACACCAAATAAGGATATACCATGCTTGATGGCACACAGGTTCAAAAGAACAGAGCTACCAATACAGCACCAGCCCCCAAGGCTTGATGGTTCATGTAGCTTCTTCACCTTCATTTCCCTCAACACAAATCTGAGTAAGTTAAAAAAAAATGATGATTTCAAGAAGCCTAAGTATCATGGGCTGAAGAAAGAAAATTTACTGAAAGAGAAATATTGCCTTATGAAGGCTGGGGGACTGCCTTCTTACGACTTCCATTCTTTTCATTTAAATTAATTTAGTTTTGGCTGCGTTGGGTCTTTGTTGCTGTGTGCGGGCTTTCCGGAGCTGCGGCGAGCAGAGGCTGCTCTTCATTGCAGTGCATGTGCTTCTCATTGCGGGGGCTTCTCTTGTTGCGGAACATGGGCTCTAGAAGCACAGGCTTTAGTAGTTGTGGCGCACGGGCTTAGTTGCTCTGCAGCATGCAGGATCTTCCCAGACCAGGGCTCGAACCCGTGTCCCCTGCATTGGCAGGCGGATTCTTAACCACTGCGCCACCAGGAATGTCCCCACAACTTCTGTTCTTTAATAGATCTTTTTCAAAGGAAGATGGAAAGACTATATTTAGGATGGCCAGTTTCTAAAGGAATCAAGTTTGTAGAGAGACTTGACTTTGCGATTTCAATGTATTATATACTAAACAATGTTATTCTATGACAATTTAGGCCAAAAGGTCTTTAAAGATGTTTCAACCTTACTCAGTAGCTACAGCTCTTTAACAAAAGCAGCTGCTATATGAGCAAAAGGAATTTAAATGAATGCTTAGAATTTAAACATTCAATCTCTTACAATTTGGATTATAAATTCAGAGTTGTCCAAGCTTCAACTGTTTTTATAATGGCATCTTAAAGCATTCACACATAGAGTACTACTTATTACAACTTAGCAGTAGAACAAATTATTTGAGGGTTTTTAAAAAAACAATGTATTACTCTCTGGCTAAATGTAAACATTTGCAGTACAAAGAGAATTAGGACCTTTACAAAATGTTTCATTTTTTTTTTTAGTAGTACTTTATCCCTCATTGGTTTTGATTTCCGGCCTACTAAAGAACCACTAATTGGAGCATTGTTTCCCATCCTTTGAGACACCAAAAAAGATATGTCAATGGAACAAATTAACAATACAAAACAAAGGGCAAAAAACTTATGTTAATGAACATGTGGTAAACTCAACATAATTATCCTAATTGTCCATAGATGAAGCATGCCAGAGTCAAGTGACTGATCACCTACTTTCTCAATTGGTGATTTTTTGGTTTGCTCATTTCCTTGCATAGATTTTGAACACCCCTCTTCTTTATGTGCTCTCTTTGGTTGGTTCTGCCTCAGCATTTGAGCCCATGATGTTATAGATTTACTATTTAAAAAGAAAAAAACAAAACACCTCTCTTTAAATGCTGTCCTTCACAAATAAAACTAAACACTAGTAGATACTATGTCAGTGGAAAATGCTTTGAGTTGTTTTTCTAATAGCAGAGAGAGGATGGATTTTTATTGATTCACATAAATTTCTTTTTACAACATCTTACTATTAAAGGCAAAATGAAAAAAGACTGACTAGCAGTGACTAACAATACTTATAGTCTGTAGCCATGGAACAGAACAAAAACCACCACAGTGGCCCCTTCAAGTACTCAGTATATCTCCACAGTGAAAGCATACTTATTTAGATGGACTTATAATTATACTTATGGGTACCCAAGATTGTGTTGCCACAGCAAAATACCTTACACTGGATGACATATTTCAGAGACATAAAACGGAACATAATTTTAAGTGATTATTTGCTTTACAAACATTCAGCCAAAGTTTCTTTTACCAAAAGTTTCTTTTACCTGGGTCGATCAAAATGTCATTTAACTTACAAAATCTCTTCTTATAAACAAAAAACATAAAACTGAGTATGCTTGTATATAATTTTTTGTTTTAAATTATATGAACATGTGTGACAAAATTCCACTGTTGATGCAGTCCTATACTCTAATTTCAGCAAGTCGATAGTGACTAGAAAATACAAAAGGTATTTTTTCTGGCAAGGCCTCTCACCTTAAGAGTTTTAGTAGTCTTATAACATTGTAAATGGGAAGACAGATGTCGTTAGCATGTAGTGTGCTTTGTTAATTTCAGTTTTTTCCACAGGCAGTAAATAAAACAATTTGATAAAACTGATAGACATTCGAACACATCTCATTCCAACTAAAAGGAGCTGTATTTACTAAACATGTTTAGCTTATTATAAATGTAATAAACAAGTCAAACTCCCTTCAAGTGATGGAGAAATTCTACTTACTTATCTGTTTTTCCACTGTATACTTCCGAAATCTTATTTTCACCAAGAAAACTGTGTTCAAATTCATCAGGAAAAATGGGAGTATCTTCCTTTAAAGATGCACAAAACTCTTCATTTGTATGTATATAAAAACTCTGGTTTTTCACACCATCTACAAGTGACTCCGTTTGCACCACCGGTGCTCCAGACTGTCCTTTAGAAACCTCTGCGTGCTCCATGAATTCTTGAGCGTCCTTAGATTTGTAGGTATTTAGTTCTGAGGCACAAAAGGTACCATACCCACTGCTCACTGAGCTACTATCCACATTGCAGTCTGGTTGTGACATGGATGTTTCTTGCTGCATTTCAGGTTCTTTAGACTTGGGATAACTGAAAACAGATTCATTTCTCTCACTGTTTTCAGAAAAAAAACCCATTTGACTTTCTGAAGATATTTGTCTGCTTAAAGAACTTCTATCACAGGAAGCCCAGGAAGCATTATTGGTCTGTAACTTGACTAAATTTTTTATCTCCTTCTGTATACGCTGAAAATAAAAAGTTACAGAGTTGGCTAAGGATGTATATTAACATCACATTTTTATAAATGTCTTAAAATATTGTATTTAAAAATAAGAGATATTACCCTAAAGATGACACATGTGCATTATATTTAGTTTATAAACAAAACTGATATAAAGAACTAACTAATTGGGACCTTTGAGATGGCCCACACTCTGGCATTTCTCCCAGGGCCACTCTCACCTTTTGAGACAGACCGAGTCCTATATTTGGAATGCGTACCTCTAAATAAATAAATCTACTTCTTGCCTATCACTTTGTCTCTCACTGCATTCTTCCTGGGATGAGACATAAAGAACCTGAGCTTCAGTAAGTGCTGACACCAGGAACTCAGGCCCCCACCCAGGTGGAGGATGGAATGATGATGCTGACCCTCCGGCCTTCAATCAACTAAAGCTTGGACTCTGTGGACCTTTGTCCCAATTCTACGCTGAGTTCTCCTCTGCTTAAGCCCCCTCACGATTATGCACGTACCCTTAGTTTAAAACTTCCCCAGTTTTGCAGTTTGGGGAGACACTGCTTTGGGAAAAGATCCCCGGTGTTCTCCTTATTTGCTGCAAGTAATGAATCCTTCCTTCTCCCAAAAAAAAGGGGAAAAAAATTAACTAAGTGGTTCTTCTGCAAATCTTACAATATAAAAACAAGAATCAATATAAAGAACTTACTTGAATTTGGTTGTGGAACTGTTCCTGCTGGGCAACTATCTGCTCTTGGCATTGTTTTTCCACCAAATTGAATAGCTGTAACCACCTGGTCTAGTAAATTATAAAATATTTTAGTTAAACATAAATTTTTAACCTAATACTTCACAGAAATCTTCCTCCAGTGGGAAAGAGCCTTTTTTAAAAATGTATTTTTAATGTAAAAGTCATTAGCTAAATTAATTATAAAACTATATTTAATGCAAAAGTACACGGACATAGGCTTGGGCACCCCTTTCTTATGTTACCTGTGGTCTGGGTAAATTTGAGGGTCTGAGTAAATCTTCTTTTTCAAATGGCATCTTGATTTGATGTCATCTGCTACCATTTCTGATTAATGAATAACTGCTGCCAGCTGTACTTTACATTTGTCTTAAGTTCCTCTTCCTTTCCTCGTAACACCTAATGGTTTTCTTAAACACTAACCTGGACCCAGAAAAAGAATCCCACATCTTAAAACAACAAATAGTTTAGTAGTAGGAGAATTTGATCCCTAATTTAGTTGTTCTTCAAGTTAAAAAAACCTTTTTTAGAGTCAGATATTAAAGCACTGCAGCTGAAAAAGAATGAAAAAATGACTCTGAAAACCTGTGGAAGTGACCTATAATTCCCTTCACGGCCACTTTTAGGTCCTGATCCATCCTGACCCCCAAGAGTAGTTAAGTGCTCTTATCACTAGACTAGGCCAAACCACGGGAGGAGAGGGGGCACGGACTTCTCCAGAGGCTGAATTCAATCTAAGGGCTGGTCTACTTTCAGTAGCAGACCGTATGTAATAACATGCAATGTCAACAAGCAGCTACCACAACTGGCTTCCCTGTTTAAAACCTTTCGGTGCCTTTCCACTCCGGTCATTCCCTAGGGCGCCCTGCGTGATCTGGCTCAGCTACGCCTCCCAGCTTCATCTCAAGTCTCTCTGTCCCTTTCTCGACACACACCAGCGTCGCTGGCCCCCTTCTGTTCCCTGGACACGCCAAAACTGTCTTCCGCCTCAAAAGTCTCGCACTAGCTGTACCCTCTACCTGGAAAGCCCTCTCCGCAGCTCTCAACATGGCTGGCTTCCTCCCCCCCTGCGATTTCAGCTCAATTATCATCTTCTCTCGAAGAGTTTCCCGGACCACCCTCACAGTCGCGCTCTCTCTTTCTTGGCACCCTGTTTAGTTCCTTCGGAGCGTTTACCACAGTCGGAAAGTCTCTCACTTGTTCTCCTGGTTAGCCTGTCTCTCTCCCACCCCGCGCCCACCCCATCTCCAGCACCTAGGACACAAGGCCAAGAGTGGACACTCAGATACACAGTCTAAACGAGTGTATAACAATGGATACTGCTAGCTGCGCTTTTCTTGGTATTATAGACTACAGAATCCAGAGACCCTTCAGGTTCATGGTGAAAGCCACTTATATAACAGAATTAAGTTGAAACCTGTATAACGGTATTAAGGTAAAGGGGAGAAAACCTCAAGACTGGAAAAGGAAGCCTTAAAATGAAATACGATGGTACTGATAGGAAGCGTGAATTCTAAATCAACTGACTTCAGGACAAGGTGGGTTAGACCAAATCAAGTCCCTTACCTTCTCAACTTATAAAGTATCTTATATTAATCAAAACATAAAAGAAATCATCAGGCAACAGTTTTCTTATACAGTTATACCCCTATACCTTTAGGGGTTATTTTTATCCTAATAAAGTTATTATTCACATAAAACTAAATTATGATAGAATAACAATTTACTTAACAAAAAATGGCTTCATAGTATGTGAGACACTTGAGATTAATCACATCCTTATCATCATTTTCTTATTTAGGATACAAATGAATAGAGTTCATTCAGGCCATAAATTAGTGGAGACTTTGTTTTTCCAAGTCAGATTTTATTGTTAATGTTTTAATTTTAAGTAAGCTAATTTAAGGATATTTTTAAAACTGTGAATAACATTATACACTTAATTATTAAGAAGGGCTATTATTCATTTCCAACTAAACCTATGTATACCACCGGCATCTTACGTACTGCTGGAGGGCATGGGCGCCGAGTTTTCCCCTGAGCCCAGGTGCCTGGCGCTATTAGCCTGAACGGGGCTGCTGCCATCCGCTGCTCTAGTCTGGCCTGGGAAACTTCCTATGGGCTTTTCCCAAGCCAGACTCCCGCCTCTCCACCAACAACCTGGGTGGTCCTGAACAAGTAAATTTAACTTCCTTATGCCTCAGTTTCCTAATTTATAAAAGGGGAACAGCAACACCTCATAGGTGGCTGAGAGGACTACATTTTAAATTTAAATGTGATGCACGTAAAGCAGTGGTCTCAATGGGGGAACTATATTTTGAAAATCTGTGAGGTCATGGTTGTCACAAGGATAGCGGGAGTACCATTAGCATTTAGTGGGCAGGATCCAGGGATACAAATCACAGGATAGTCCCTGACAATGTGTCCATTTTATATTATAAAAATGATACATATTTTGCATAGTTTTCAAATCACCAAATTGTCCAGGAATGCAACTACCAAGATGTTTCAGAACTTGCTCAGAAATGAGTCACCATTTCAAAAAATCATGTCACCAGTTGCAGTGCTGGATCATCAGTGCAAGGCAGATGTATCAGTCTGTGTTGATAGCTGCTGCGTTCAAGGTGAGTCTACCTAGAGGTAAACACCAGACTGCTGCTACATTATGTTTTCTAATGTGGATATGTCTGAGTATTTATACATTTACATATTATCTTATTATAAGTAACTATTATTCCTCTTTTATAGCACAGTTAGGACATTACCCTGATTTTTTTTTTTCAAGCAGATACAGGCAGGTTATATTATCTGTGAATTTAATTTCAGGACAATATAAGTTGATGTTATTTTGAAAACTGTTATAAAAAGAGGGCTTTGGGTCCAATAAGGTTGAGTGCCACTGACAGAAAGTATCTAGTATACTGCCTGGCAAATACTCAATAATTATCACATAACTATTACTATTATATACATAATCAATAGTGCTAAATTGTTAAAATGCTAAAATAATTTAGTTAATGATGTGCTTTTAAATTTTTCTTACAATCATAGAAATATGAGCAAGCACTTAAGAATGTATTAAAGTATTTCTATGGAAATGCCTTAAAAGATTCTTTCCTGATCTAATAAAAATACATAACCTTCCCAAGTTTAAGCAGTGATAAACTTAAGAATCCCAGAAGAGATGCTTTATAAAGGAATTCTAAAGAATCAGGTCATCCCCAGATCTCTTCCAGAGCTCTGTGGAGGTTTAGTTCTTTACTGTAATAATATAGATTCGTTTCTTGTAAGTGGTAGAAGTCTGACAAATGTTACTATTCCAAAAGAAAGATGTAAACATGAAATTCAGGAAAGAGTCAGGAATAAGACTTGCGCTATCATTACCTTCCCATTCTTTCTAAATCATTACCCTAAAGCATCAGAGACTTTTATTTTCACAGGCTATGAAAACACACAAAACAAATTCAAGAAATTTTACTGAAATGGCCAAAAAAGTATTTCATATTCTGTCAAAGTAAGAAATAGCTTAAGAAGTTCTTCAGTGAATAATCAATTATATGTCTACATTATAAAAATTAAGTAGTCAATTAATACTGAACGGAATAAAAATAATCTGTTAGATCACAGGAGAACAAAGGGCAGAAAGAAAGAAACCAGTTCAAATATTAAAAGGTGTAAGTACCTGGTTGGTATTCTGGCTTGTAATCATCTGTGTCTTAAATTCACAAATATATTCTGATTCTGATTTAAGATGTTGATTTCAAAGACTAAAAGTAACAATTTCTACTTAAAAATGAATTTGCCAGAAGTCAAGCCACATTGATGCAATGCCTCATTTTTTTTTTAAAGCGTATCAATTCAGGTATTATAAGCTAATGAGTAAGTATACTAGGGGAAGCATTTCATAAAACATTCCATTATTATTTACATCATTTTACAATGGCATTTTATAGGTCTTTTGCATTAGCACATACTGATTGTTATATGGAAAAAAAAAGGTATCAAAACTTAAAACTCAGCTTTCTTTTAAGTTTGCCATAATAGTCATTTTTATAACTCCAATGATTATGGATAATGAATATAAGTAATTACACTTAGGGGTGGCTGCTGCTGAATTCTTAAACCAGATAATCTTTTATTCCATTTATTCTACATAGTTTTAAAACTATGATTAACACTTACAACAAAATCCACTGCTCTCTAAAGAATTTAATAATAATATTTTACACATTTCTACGAAGTGTTACCAACTGTAGCCTTGGAAAAGTCTATCTTGGGCATTATTCCATGAAACAAAACTTATTTATAAGTATTCTTTTAACTGTTAAATTTTTATGTCACAATTTAACCTATGGACAAAAAAAAGAACCACTTGACCTGAACAACCAATATAAGTCAATGTAGCACAGCTAAATGCGATAAGGTATTAAACAGAAGCCTTACTTTATAATTAGAAATATTTCAAAGTGGATTTAGGTTTTACAAAATGATGACAATTCTGTATAAGTTACTTAAAAGATCAGAATTAGTAACAATATCAATAATTTTGGAATTCTCATTTTTATGAACAAAGACAATATTTTAGTTCACATTTGAAGTATAAATTAGAATGTCTAATCACTAATATATTGTTAAAACATACCTTTGATCATTTTTCACATTTGTTCTATATTGTTCCCTAATTAATATCCTTGACCACTTTATTCTAGCAATAACTTAAGTATCATGCTCTTTAGGATATAAATTTCTAATAATTTAGAGTTTAGTACAGGCATATTTATAAATAGAACTATTTTTTTAATTCCAGAAATAAAACAAAACTAGATACCTCACAGTTTTTCCAAAGTTCCGAATCAGTCTTTCCACTGTTTTGTAGCTCTTGCATTAAAGAGGTTAGGACTTCAACTGTACCTTGAATTACAGACGGTCTGGTCTTCCCTGAGAAAGAGGATACCCCATTTGTACTAAGGTGGGGACTACTTCTGTTGAAACATAAATAATTCAAATGGTTTTCTTCATTCTACCAAAGTGTTGAATAATTCAGCAGTTCAAGATTTAGCAGAGCAGTACAAAACTACTGATATTTAATCCTTCTTAATGGCACCTCATTTGCTGAAAATCTGATCACAAGTTTGTCCATGAAGGGAAAACAGCAGTGAAAAGACAGGCAGCACTTAATTGTATTCTTAAGAACACAACAGAAAAACCTTCTTCAGAAGCGAGAGAACAGTCCAGAGTACAGCAGAAAATAAAAGTTTCTGCTAAACAATAAGAAAAATTCTAAGCTACTCTGATCTAAATTATTCCAGAGGATTATTTCACCCCACTTTAAGAACAGCCCTTTATTGTTATGGAGATTCTTTCTCCATTGCCCAGAATTACAGTCAAGTCTTGTTAACTGGATCCCCCTAATTTGGTGTGATAAGGTGATGCTTATCTTTGCACCGTCTCTGAATAAAAGTAGTGCCAACCAAATTAGCGGCAAATATTCAGGACTTATTTAGCCTATTCAGTGCATAAAATAGCACTGATTCTTTCCAGGAGGACTGCTTTTCCAAATCTGAGATGAGTTTATTTCAGATTTGTTTTATAAACCCACAAGGCATAATTAGGGACATTAAAATTTATTTAAATTCTAACCGTTGAAAGGTCACTTTATTTATTGATACTCTGATTTGTTTCACAAACAATTTGCAAAAAAGAGGACACTAATGAAAATAACAGTAAAATAATAAAGAGGATCAGAGAAAATACTAATAAAAATTCAAGGGAAAGAACATAATATGTTGTCCATTAAGTGTTAAATATACAATTATAGTTGTGTAATAATCAAGTTTAAATTTGGCCAGTTGAACTGCCAGTCACAATGAAAAGGGAGACGGTTCAGTTACATAATTTTCATTAGAAAGGCACATTTAAGTTCCTCCAAGTAAATCAAACACTATGTTCTAAAAGGGGTTTCTCCTAGAAGTGGGTTTCAAAGGGGCTGTCAAATGATACAGGAAACAAAAAGCGTGGCCAACATTCGGAAGTGGGTATAGATTACGATGGCAAACATTTCTGGACCTTATCCCATGCTTTTTTTTTTTCCCCCTTTCCTCCCTATTTTTTTTTTCCTCCCTATTTTAATTTATGCTTTCTCCTCTTCTTTTATGTATTCTTGTAAGCTGCCTTAAATTCCTCCTGAGGCCAAAGAATGAACAAATTTTGAAAGGAATTAATTTATTTAAAATACACAATTTCTTCAAGACCTATTACTGTGTGTAAATTTGCTCCTTTACCAGTAGGCCCCAGATTGCTGTGCTTTTGTTTTATTATACCTGCTTTTTATAGGTGATCTCCTCTCCAGTGGTCCCTGCCTCTTTACTGTTTTTAACCTACTGTAATTTAGAAACCAAATAATCAACTTGCCAGACTATGTACAAAATGAGAATAAACAGGCCCTGATTAAAAACAAACCAAACATGGGATAGTTTAAAAAGAAAATGCATAAAACGCATGGTTTGATAGCATCTACTTTGTCAACTCAGAGCCCGCTTTTTTGCTTACTTCCTAGTATTCAACTTTAATTGCTACTTTCCAGATTGGTGAGGTATTTCTGCAATATGAAACATTATTTGTCCTCTTAACTTCAAAATGGAGAAACAATAGTTAGACAACTAAATTTTAAAGATATACCTGTAATTTACCGAAAACAAAAAAAGTGTAAAAAAACTCCAACTAGCAAAACAAATTCTTTTTCACAATGTTCCCCATGCAAAAGTACATCTCTGGGAGAAATAAAAACATGAAAGGACTGAAACTATTCTTAACCCAAACAACTGTCCTTGAACACTTCCTGATCATAGTTTTGGGGTTTTTTCAATGCAAATCAGTAACTATGACACCATTTGGATGCACTGGCAAACTACGCAAATAAAGTTATTTTGATTTGTCATTACATTAAAAAAAAATCTATCCCATTCTTACCTATTAGTACTTAAGTTCAGTCCAAGAGAATGGGGAGAATTTTTTATATCAGATTCTACAGAAGGTGAAGCTTTTTGTAAGGGTTTCCCCAAGTCAAAATCTTCCATAGCGTACAGAAGTTGTTACTCTCTCTCACTGGAAAATGTAGGTTCTTGCACTGTTTGAAGAAACTGAATCTGAGTCATCTTCAGATGCTTCATCGTCTAAAGGCATTTTCAGTTGCTGACATTCAGACTGTGAAATGTCTGAAGGTCCCAGGAGAGTCTGAAAATGAATGAGGAACAAAAACTATTATAAAAAGCCATTAAACCTAGCAACTGTCTTTTCAAGACTGTGGAAACCTTGATCCTTTTATACAAATCTCCATTAAGGGTAGCAACATTATTCATAATAGCCAAAATTCAGAAACAACCCAAATGTCCATCAACTGATGAATGGATAAATAAATGTTGCGTATCTGTATAATGGAATATTTTTCAGTCATAGAAAAGAATAAAGTACTGATTTATGCTACAATGTGGATAAACATTTAAAACATTATGGCAAAGGGAATTCCCTGGCAGTCCAGTGGTTAGGGCTCAGAGCTTTCACTGCCGTGGGCCCAGGTTCACTCCCTATTCAGGAAACTAAGATCCCGCAAGCTGCATGCGGTGTGGCCAAAAAAAAAACATTATGCTAAGTAAAAGAAGGTCAATAAAAGGCTTCGTATTGTAGGATTCCATTTATACGAAGTATCTAGAGTATGCAAATCTATAGAGACAGAAAGCAGATTAACAGCTGCCAGGAGCTGGGAGAAGGAGAGAACGGGAGTGACCAAAATGGGTATGGGGTGTCTTTTTGGGGAGATGAAAACTTCTAGAATTACACAGTGATGATGGTTGCACAACTCTGTGAATATACTAAAAATCACTGAATTGTACACTTTACAAGAGTAGATTTTATGGTATATAAATTATATCTCAATAAAAAATCTACAAATCTTCTGATTTGCAGAAGTAGTAGTATCTTTTCAGGTAATATTTCACAATTTTATGTGCTTAATCATCAAGGTTCCAGACACAATTCTACTGTGTAACAACTGGAATACTTATTGATACGTGCCTTGTTCATTCCTTTAATAAAGTCTACCAAATATCCGTGCTTGTTGATTTATACAGTGAATAGATGAATGGGAACTACTTGGTATCTGTACTGAATCTGGTACTGAAAACAGCCAATTAAACTGTTAACAGTGGTTGTTTCCCCACTGGCTGGAAGGCGGGAGTGGAAGGAGTGCACTATACACTGTATACGTAGAGTACTTTTGTACTCTGTGCATGTTATCACTTCTTAAAAAATAAACTATTTGCCAGGTCCACTAAAATTTAACTGAAGCTAGATGTAGAGGTAAATTGGCTATAACAAGTCAAACAGCATGCCTCCTGCTTAAGGAATTCATGTCCTTAAAAAAAAAGCCAGGAGTAAGTGGGTGGGGGAGGCGGAAGAATACAGAAAACATACGCTGCTTACAAGATAGACATTTCAGGGGGTGCAAGAGAGGAAAACTACCTATTATTCTGGTTCCTCTAGGTTCCCACTTTCTAGGGCCTGGTTTTACAAAGCACAACCTTGAGAGCATCAGCTCACAAAGGAACCATTTCCTTCAGGGACAGGTGTGAAGGCCAAGGGTAACCGGACCTAGCTAAACAGATTTCTCCCCAGTGACTCAGCCCATCACCAACGACAAATGGGGTATTGAAAAAGTCAGGGGCTGCACCTTCCATCTGGCAACGAAAATACCTGGATTCAAATCACCTTGCTCTTCCAGCAGGAAAACACAAGCTCTCCAGGGACGCGGATCGGCCTGCAACCCCATCTATAATTTCCCCCGTTGAGTTAATCCGGATGCAGTAGATCCAGATGGATCTTGAAATGCGGTGATGCTTTCCCAGCAGAGCGTGAGGGTGGGGAGGAATGGGCGGGAGAGTGGGAGGTGAATTAAAAAAAAAGAAAAGATATACAATGCAAAAGTGTAAGAACCTGATGGAGACTGGGTATAAGAAGAGAGACTTTTATATCTCCCGTCAACAAAATATGACGCTTTCGATGGCCCCAGCTCCTAGTAGGAAAAGGCAGTTACGGGGTAGAGGAACGACTGATGGGGGTCTGCTGAGAATATAAAAGTTAACCAGGCGTTTTGCTTTGGTGGGAGCCTGAGAGGGGGGGAAAGAAGGCATGATTTCAGGTTTTGAGGCCAAATCCTGGCGTTCTCGCGCTCACAGCCAGACCGCAGCTGCTGGCGGCGGCTCTCGGGTTAAAGTATGAAGGCGAGGAGAACCCACGCAGTTGCCTAAATTGTAGGCAGCAGGGAGGCTGTAGTTAAGACCACCGGTCCAACAACTACAATCGTGATTCTCAAAGTAAGCCCAGGAAGCTGGTCAAAAAAAAAGAGAGACAGAAATCCCTCAAGCCCCCCGCCCCTCGGGAAGAGGCGCTCAGCGATTGGGCCGCGCGGGTGTCACTCAAGGGCAGAGTCTAGAAAAGGTGCACTGCCGCGAGCAAAGCCCCCACACGGCCGCGGGCTCCGCTGAGGTTGCGTCTATCGAGTGTTGTCTTCCCCCGCCCTAACACATCAGCACACTCAGGGGGCCGCTGACTTGGTGTCTTCGAGTCGCGTCCCCTGTTTCCCGCGACCGGCAGCTCCCCGCAGGCCGGCAGTTCCCCGCAGGCTGGCGGCCGCTTACCTGGCCGCCGTTCCCACTGCCGACGTCAGTGTCGGGCGAGCACCTCTCGCGACCGTTAAACTCGAGGGAGCGTGCGCGCGCCCGGCGTCTTGGTTGCGATTGGATGCTCGGAAGGGGGCGGAGACGGCCGAGCCGCGGCGCGCCCGCGTCCACTTCCCCCGTCCCGCCCCCAGCTCTCACCAAAGAGGGAGGTGCGATGCCCGCGGAAGCGGGGTGGAGGGGGGCGGGGCTGCAGTCAAGTCCTCTCGTCTGATTGGCTCTCTGGGCACCTACTGCAGCTACGCGGGAAAGAAGCCTCAGCTTCCCGCATGCGCAGTTAGTAAGACGGGGGGCTCGGGTTTGTGAAGGGGGGCTGCGGCAGGAGTACGGCGCGTGCGCAGGCGCGGGAGTGCGTTTGCGTTACCGCTCCTGCGGCCCTTCCGGTTCATCCAGAACGTTGGGGGCGGGAGCACCAGTCCTGAGGTCAGGTAAGCGTCTGCGGAGAAGCCCGACACCCACACGGTTGCCCACGATTGTTAGAGACTCCGGAGAGAGGACTGGGAGCTGGGACCCGTGAATTTCCCCGTTTGCGACCCTGAGTCGCGCAGCGCATTGACCTGAGGCCCCGCTGGCGGTGAGGTGAAGCCGGCCCGGACACCCGATCTAAGTTTACCCTGGACCGGCTTTACCCTAGGCTGGTGGGGGTCGGCACTGGGGCTCTTCAGGGACTTGGAGGGGCGGGCGAGGAGAACCCACCCTTGTAGAGAAAACAGTTGCACCGAGGCCCGAGGACGAATGGAACGATGCTCGTTGACTTGTTCGGCGGAGGCTTAGGGACCTGTTAGCACGCAGCTGGGCCTGTTTTAGGCATCGTGGGTGTTCTCCTCTTGCCCAGCCTTTCGAAGAACCACAGAGAACCCTCTCCGTGGGCCCCCAGCCCATCTCACACGCACTGGTCAGTTCGCCTTTCTCAGACGAGAGGTTCTTACCCTTTAAGGTACTTCGAGTTCTTAGATTTTCCTCCGAGTGTCCAGAGCCCACGATAAAGGGACTTCGCCAGCCTTGTCCTTAGGTGTGCCGGAGAAGCCAGGACGGAGCAGATGTTATTTGCCCTTGGAAAAACAAATCTGCCAAGAGGCATTCCATCTGACCTGAGCCTCCTAAGAATATCTGACAATTTTGTCTCAACAGTAGAAATTCAGTCTCTCCAAAACCCCATCCGTCTGTGGGAGAGTTCAAGCTTAAGTAAATCGAACCCTCCTCCCAATTGCGTTAATCCACCCGTCAGTATTGTGCTTGTGTTAAGACCCAACCAAAATCAAATCATTTTTAAGCACACGGCTCTGTTTTCAGCAACCATGTTTCTTTCAAGTCCACCCAAAAACAAAAACAAAACAAAACGCGGTTTTACCACTAATTTCGGTTGGCTGCAAAATCTGTTACTTGAGATCCTCACACTAGGATGGGAAAGTGGATTCCTGAGATGGCTCCAGGCAAAGGGAGGTGTGTTTCCTTGCAAGAAAAATGTTAACCCCAAAACCGAGTACTGGAGATTAGTTCCCAACCATGCAAGAGGCAAGAGATCATTGCTTTTTGCTACAAAATCTGATGGACTTTGTTTAGTTTGAGTGCGTTTTTGTTTTTGGCAGTGTCATTTTTAGGTAACTTTCAAAAAAATCTATTAATGTTTTAATAAGCCAGCATGTTCAGAAGCTAGTATTCTAATTAACTGAGTTATCTTGTTAACCAACTGATACAAAATATTTTGGTAAGGTTATACACACCTTACTTCTTTTTTTTTTTTTTTTGCGGTACGCGGGCCTCTCACTGTTGTGGCCTCTCTCGCAGCGGAGCACAGGCTCCGGACGCGCAGGCTCAGCGGCCATGGCTCACGGGCCCAGCCGCTCCGTGGCATGTGGGATTTTCGCGGACCGGGGCACGAACCCCTGTCCCCTGCGTCGCAAGCGGACTCTCAACCACTGCGCCACCAGGGAAGCCCCACACCTTACTTCTTAATTTAGGTTAAGCTCTTTGGTAGTGTCGTAATTTTTACAAATTCAGAGTGGAAATTGCTTTTGACTAATTGGTCTAGAGAGAAGCTTTATAAAAACAGAGAGGAGGTTTTTTAAGTCCATATTAATTATTTCTGAATATAGAAAACAGAAGTAGAAGGTGTCAGAAATTCAAGTATATATTAAGTGTAAGAACTATTCATCTTAATTTAACACCCCCCTCATACTGGAGATTTTGCATTACTTGTATACAAGCTTACACCACTATTTTATGCCCTTATAAGGGTGCACAGCAAAGGAAACCATAAACAAGACAAAAAGACAACCCTCAGAATGGGAGAAAATATTTGCAAATGAAACAACAGACAAAGGATTAATCTCCAAAATATACAAACAGCTCATGGAGCTCAGTATCAAAAAAAAGTATATGATTTTATTATAACATCTTTGTATCGCTCAGGTGTTCCTCTTTTGCCACGATGACGTCAAATTGCCGCTTTTGAGTGGAGATCTTTCACTCTGGGATAAGATTAGGCTGTTCAGTAATAGTGGCTGCTAATGGCTTGAGGCATTTAGTGTTTGTTAAGCAGGGTGTTACTCTGTGTCATTTATTTTTATATACAAAACAGCTTGTCATTGGTGGGGGTTGGAGGAGGGACGTCCTCCACAGCAAAAATGAGGAACTCTAAAACTTTATAGTTTAACCATTGAAGATGAAAAGGAATAATCAGGTGTACATTTAAACGTGACTTTTTTCATCTTTTCTGTCCTTCATGATTTTTTTTACTATATCAGATAATTACTAAAGATCTCTATGTTTAAACCAGGACTTGCTGTGATGAAGGTAGTTTTTATCTTTCAATTTGAACCTTCTGGGAAGTCACGCTATATTCTTGGCATCATAATTATCTCTTTTACACCTGATTTCATAGACCACAATTATGATCTCACCAAACAGCATATCTTCGGTAATTTCATGGTTTCCAAGTATTTCTTAAATTGGACCATGCCAAGTAAAATTGTTTGCAGGTCATTTTCTAGATACCTTTTCACTGAGCTTCTAAAACAGAAGTCCATGAAATAATCCGTTTGCAGATTGGGCTTGTGGTGTGTTAGCCAGAGGTTCCTGAGCTTTGTAATTTAGGGATCCTAAGCACTTTACATTTGTGGTGACGTGTACAATTTTTTTCTCTCCCTCGGTGGTATTACCTCTGTTTTACAGATGTGGAAACGTGGCCAGAGTTGCACAGTGAGTAAATCGTGGGGGCAAGGCATTGATGCAGGTCACGCTGACTACAAAGCAGTATGGCCTTTTGGGGACAAAGTGAGAGGGGGAGTCAAGAAGAGAGCGTTGAGGGCTTCCCTGGTGGCGCAGTGGTTGAGAGTCCGCCTGCCGATGCAGGGGACACGGGTTCGTGCCCCGGTCCGGGAAGATCCCACATGCCGCGGAGCGGCTGGGCCCGTGAGCCATGGCCGCTGGGCCTGCGCGTCCGGAGCCTGTGCTCGGCAACGGGAGAGGCCACAACAGTGAGAGGCCCGCGTACCGCAAAAAAAAAAAAAAAAAAAAGAGAGCGTTGAGGAAAATGAGCTCACGCTTTCTAAGGAGCTGGGGGAAGGACAAATCTGGAGATGTTATGAAAGGTAAAGAAACAAGCAGCAGGAAGGACAAATTTAGTTTAAAAAAATGGACTACGTAATGTTCTTCCAAAATAAGTCTTCCTGAAATATTCCACATAGTATACATCCCTTCTTTTCTTTATTTGTATGAGATATTCACTACGCTAACATATTTGAACGTGCTTTGAAAACCTAAGTCCTAAACAAATACAAAGCATCATTAATGGTAACAGAGTCTTTGAGACTTTTAGAGGAAAATGTGGAGTGTGGTTATTGCTGTTTTAATGTGTTTGTCTTATTTTAATAGTGTAGTTGATAAATTATAAAGTTCCTGTTAGGCGCCGTAAATAGAAGAAAATCACAGTGGTGCGCCCAAATAGGACGGATGTAATTGTGGATTTGAAGTTTTCTGTTTTAAAAAAAAAAACGGAATGGGACGTTGGTATTGTATGAATTGAAAGCTTTTCTTTTTATCTCCTTCTTTAGTGTCTCTTGAGCTGTGCAGCAGTAAAGCCTATGAAACTTAGACCAAACTCAGAGCAGTTTCCTTTCCCTCTTGTCCTCCCAGATCAAGGATAGCAGCCCTGTTGTCCTTTCCTGCTCAGTCCATTGTGGTTTTCTTATTTGAGAAATAATTCTCTGGAAACACTTACTGTGGCTGAAAGGTGCTCCATCTTGAGCGTAGAGCCCCCAGCCTAGGAAATGACAGGGTCTATTTCAAGCCTGAGCCAAAGTTCCCAGGGGTTCCGTCTGGGGAGCTGTTCCAGCCCTCGTAAGGATCTCAGGCAGCTAGAACAGGAGGATGAACTAGATGTGAAAAGGAGAGAAAGGCTGCTTTATCTTGACTCCCATTCAGCAGGGAGCACCAAGACATGCTTCTGAAACATAGACTATTATTAAGCATTTCACAGAAAACCATGCCCTCACTTAGCTTCTGGTGCCATCAGCTGGCCATCTTGTCTTTTTAAAGCTCACTGTGTTTGGTCCTTCACCATTGATTAGGTCATTGTTTTTGAGACCTATTTTATCTCCTTATTCGGGAGGGGGAAGCAAGACCATGACTAAGCAGGTAATCAGCACTCCTGAATTCTGGTCTCAACTTTTTAAACATTATAAACATAAGAGACAATAGCTCTTAAAAGTGTCTGTCCTAGCAGTTGGAAGAACTTGTTAATTCCTGTGTCCTTTGCTTCTCAAACTTCAGTGTGCCTCTGAATCACTTGAGGATCTTATTAAAACACAGGTTCTCTGGGACTTCCCTGGCGGTCCAGTGGTTAGGACTCTGCGCTTTCACTGCTGTGGGCCCGGGTTCGATCCCTGGTTGGGGAACTGAGATCCAGCAAGCCGTGCGGCACAGCCAAAAAAAAAACAAAACAAAAAAACACACAGGTTCTCATTTAGAAGGTCCTGAGATTCTTCATTCCTAACAAGCTCCCAGATGGTGCTGTTGCTGCTGCTCTGTGGACCACACTCTGATAGCAAGATTCTAGAGCTACCTCATCCACTACAGTAGCTGCGGGCACATGTGGCTAGTCCAGACTGACATGTGCTGTAAGCGTGGCCATACTTCAGATTTTGCAGACCTCATATAAAAAAATCTAAATAATTTTTTATATTGATTATATGTTGAAGTAATATTTGGGATATATTGGATTAAGGTATATTGAAATTCATCAGTTGCTTTTTACTATTTTTAACGTGACTATAAGAAAATTTAGAATTTCACATGTGGCTTGCACTATATTTCTACTGGACAGTGCTGTTCTAGAACATTAATGCAGGGGACTTCCCTAGCGGTCCAGTGGTTGAGACTTCACCTTCCAATGCAGGGGATGCGGGTTCAATCCCAGGTCACGGAGCTAAGATCCCACATGCCTCCCACTAAAAAAACAAAACATAAAACAAGCAGTATTGTAACAAATTCAATAAAGACTTAGAAGAAGGCAGCTTTAAAAAAAAATTAATGCAACAGAAGCAACGTTTTTGATGTTCTTTTTTCAGATGACCCAGTTTCTCAATCCCCTTGTGACCATTTCACCTGTTTTCACTCAATTCGATAATCATCTGTCTTCTCTTCCTCTCCCGCCTGTTCTCTCCTTTACACCTTCTCCATCTCCAGCATTGCCATCATGATCGTGGGGCTTTCATCCAGCAGTCAGGACTGCAGGCAGCAACCACCTCACCTGGGGGCTGGTTAGAAATGCGGAGTCTCAGGCCCCACCCCAGCCCTAATGAGCCGTATCCTATTTAACAGGATCCCTAGGGAATTTGTGCATGAAAGTTCGAGCCGCAAGAGCTTTAACAGTCTTCTTTCCTAAAGCACCCCATTTCAGCGCATCGCCGCATCTGTTCTTGCGGTTAGTTCGGATGACATTTCTGCAAGGTTGATACGCCATGAAAGTTGTGGCTAAGAGAAACTAGTGCTCCACCTTTCTAAAAAATACTTAAACAGTGAATTTTAGGCAAATGGTATCCACAGGTGGGTCCAGAGTTGAAATCCTATGTCTTCCAGATTCAAATATCCTCTCTCTGTCTCAGAGACACAAAGGCAGTAGCATCCCTTTACTGCTCTCCAGAGCATTTCGGCTGTTGGTGAAACAAGCCTCACCTCACTGCATCTTGTTTAAATATGTGATTGTTTGCTCTGGTCACAGGCCACATTCCAGAGCTGAGCATGCCACCCACGAGCTAGGTGTCAGTCTTGGTTTGGGCTGATTGTGGAAGCTAGAGGAGGAACTGTGTACCAGCTGGATCCAGTCACGAAGAAAGGCGCCTAATAGGATGCAGGTTCCAAGTCCCAGTAACCAGCCTTCTGGTGACTTGGGAGCACAGTGAAGTCTGAGAACCACTGCTCTATGGCGTGTCATCCATTCCGGGCTCTGGCATGTATCTTACTTACGGATGTCTTAATTTCTCTTTCATGCTACAGGCTCATCGAGGCCCATGCATGGCACATAGTAGATGTTGAAAATATTCATTGAACAAATTAACATTGCCTGTTTCAAAGGCGTCAGCCCTGTTATCTCTTAACTTGACCAAGTGAGAGAGAGCATGGCTTTAACCTAAACGGCAGCCAGCTGTTCAGCACAGACGCCGCCCTCCAAGGAAGAGCGGAGCCTAGGGGAGTTGGGGTGGAGAGCCGGCTGGGCCCGACGCTCCCACTCATGGGAGGGAATCGGGGCGCGCTGTCGTGACTGCCGGTTTCCCCTTACGCACACCGCTTGTTACCATTCTTTTCTCTTTTTTTAACGTCACGATGAGCTCTAATTTGAGCTGCTTTCATTGTTCCCCGAAGACTTTGGGTTGCTCTGTGGGTATCACGAAAACTGAAATCCAATCCGTATTCTTCTCTGGGCTTTGGGGAAGTGGAACCATGGGTGTGTTTGTCATTTTTAGCCACCTTTGGAGTACAGCCAGAGCTCCAGGAGATACTAAAAGTATTTGGAATTGTCCTATTGGCTGTTGGAATTAGCTGTTAAACAAAGCAGCCAGTAACTGAACACTGGGGACCTTCTCGAACTCCAGTTGGGTGGGAGACCTTCCTGTGTGTGTCAGCTCTGAACTAGGACAGAAAGGTAGATGTGAAACACAGTGGGCTGGTGACAAAGCAGCTGAGAAAAGCGCCGTCCTCTCCGCCCTTTGTCTGGGAGTTTCACCCCGTCTCAGACCTGCTTCCTTTCTTTGTCGCTGCACTATATTCCACTGCCATCCTGCCTGGTCAGATTTACTAACGGAAGAGAAGCCCCAAGAGAGGTACTGGCCTCCTGTTCCATGAACCTAATCCAGGGACTGGACACTGTCTGATACACAAAGGAATTGTGTTCTGTGGATTGAAAGCAGAAATAAGGGGAGGGAAATTTTGGACATCAACTTAGTCTCATTCATTTAATCATTATAGGGGAGTGGATTCTTTGTTGTAGAGATTTCAGAGAATGTGCCTGGGTTTATCTTTATCTTTTCCTGAGGATACTTCTGACATATTTCACACACAGTAAACAGAAGCAGTGTTCAAAGCACCATTTTCACTGGCATACTCTGTTTCAAAATATCTCCCTTAGTAGCCGCAGAGCACATTACGAACCGACACCACCTTAATTATCATCCCCCGGGACTGAGGGAACCTGCTCAGCACGTGCTGAATGTCGTGCTTTTCACAAAGAACATGTGTCAGTCATAGGACTGAAAACTAGCATGGCCTAAAGCTTGAAGAGTACATTTCATTATATTTATTTTCCATAGAAATAGTAGAGATAGGAATGAAGAATACTGTATTCATTCTATTTTTTTTTTTTTTTTTTTTTTTTGCGGTACGCAGGTCTCTCACCGCTGTGGCCTCTCCCGCTGCGGAGCACAGGCTCCGGACGCGCAGGCCCAGCGGCCACGGCTCACGGGCCCAGCCGCTCCGCGGCATGCGGGATCCTCCCGGACCAGGGCACGAACCCGTGTCCCCTGCACCGGCAGGCGGACTCTCAACCACTGCGCCACCAGGGAAGCCCAGATACTGTATTCATTCTAAAAATGACCAGTGTCATCTGTACTGATAATTGAGAAAGGCACTTGGATTTCAAATAACAGAAAATGCACATATTTACAAGGAAGCAATGCCTTCTAGCATGTTTCTGCATTAAGCTTACCTAGCGATCAGTGTTGAGCCCAGTGGATGTTAGCCGTCAGAACTGCTGGTGGGTGAAAGGTAATTGAGCCAAGAGAAACCTAGTGAAATAATTTGGTGGATGGTACGTTACTTTTGGCTGAGGAAGTTGCCTTAGGTAAACTCCAGTTCCTACCTGTGTTAGAGACCAGTTGCCACGAGCTAGAATTTACAAGGTTTCAAGTGGTAAAAGCTGTTTAGAGCCTCACAGGAAGCACTTGTTAAAAAGAGCAATGTATGCTTTTAGTGCCTACATAATCCTCGATCAAGAAGTAGTATGCAAGTGGCACATTCGTAGTTCCCCAAATCTGCCTGGGTGACAGGGATTTTTTTTTTTTTAATTCACCTTTGGCTGCGTTGAGTCTTCGTTGCTGCGCGCAGGCTTTCTCTAGTTGTGGTGAGCGGAGGCTACTCTTCATTGCAGTGCGTGGGCTTCTCATTGCTGTGGCTTCTCTTGTTGCGGAGCACAGGCTCTAGGCGCGTGGGCTTCAGTAGTTGTGGCTCGTGGGCTCTAGAGCGCAGGCTCAGTAGTTGTGGCGCACAGGCTTAGTTGCTCCGCGGCATGTGGGATCTTCCTGGACCAGGGCTCAGACCCATGCCCCCTGAATTGGCAGGCGAATTCCCAATCACTGTGCCACCAGGAAAGCCCTGGTGACAGGGATTTTGCTAAAAACCAGTCTCATGCCTTCAGAGTTATCAGCAAAGCCCTTTCCAGAATATACTGTTTTCTCTGATTTTACTCTAAGCCTGTGTGGGATGCATGGAGAGGGCTTATTCCCCCCATTTTCCAGATGAGAAAATGGGCGAAAGTTGTGACTCCCCAACCCTGACCCCATTCACATGGGGAATATGTAGGTCTCTGAAAAGAGGTGATACCTTTCAGATCCTCTGCCCTCCTCCCCTCGAAAAAAAGCAAAGGCCTGTGGGGTTCACTATACCCTCATGGCTGTTATTCTCTATACTATTCATTTGTCAACTAAGACTTTCAGCCTTAGGCTAGTCTCGAGTAGTTACTGAAATCTCTTGTTCAGCACCCCTCGCTTTCTTCTTGAATATCTTCTCCCACTAGGCTGTGAGCTCCATGAAGATAGCGTCTTGCTCTCTTTGACCTCACCTCACTCCCTATACCTCACCTCATACTTTGAACCTAACAGGCACCTTAATAAAAATCAGTTGACTTGGTGGTTCTGAGGATGAGAACTGGTTGCATCGTGTGATTGGCAGTGCTTCTGAGGGAACAGATGTTCCTATTCAAACCCACGAAACTGGAAACATGAAAAAACAGCAATCGTGACATTGATTGATAGTGATATTTACTGTGTCAGACTGTTTAAGCTCAAGCTATAAAATAGACTATCACGTACTGTCGTCTTTCCATTTTTGATTTCAAAGATTCTCACCCGCTTAAATAATGTCCCTTGACTCAGATCCTAATTCTTGTGTGATGTACTATGTAATATTTCCTTACCAAATTACAGCCCTGTTCTTTTGAATTTTACACTCAAAGCCTCCCTTCCTGAGAAAACAACACTTCTGGGTGCTTTGAAGACATTTTTGGGTCTGTTATAAGAAAATATTTATCAGTTGGCAAGGCCTGTACTGCTGAGAACACGGTAGACAATGCAGGGCCGGGGAGAGGTGTGTGTTGCCGAGTATGCTGTCTGCACTAATTTCCTAAACCCCCTGCCTGCCAGATGGGTGGTCATCGTTTGAACTGGTTCATAAAAGGTGATTTTAGAACCTGCGGTATAATCCTGAGCGCCACCAAGGCTGAAGGGCTGTCGTTTCTGTCTTACCCAGGTCCTGAGCAGGCAGAGCCGCACGCTATGAGCACCTCGGGTCTGTTCCGTTTTCCTGCCCCACTGACCAGAGTGTGCACGGTGCCCTGGGGACTCCGGCCCCGCGAGAAGCCGGAGCTCTTATCCCCTGGAACAGCGGTCGCTCCAGTCCAGGCGGCAGGCAAGAAGGACCACCCTGCTCTGCCCTCCCTGGATGAGCGTGAACTTGAGGAGCAGTTTGTAAAAGGACATGGGCCAGGGGGCCAGGCAACCAACAAAACAAGCAACTGCGTGGTGCTCAGGCACGTCCCCTCAGGCATTGTCGTCAAGGTAGAGGAAGGCGGCCGTGGGGGTCCCCTGGTTTCTCCTGAGTGAAAACTTGTTCTCACCATGGCCCCGGCAGTAGAGGGACTGCAGGTCTCGTGCCCGGTCCCGAGCGTTCCTCCCAGGCAGAACCTCCTGCACGGCGTCAGGAGCCTCCTTCCAGGATCCTTTGCAGTTGCGCTCTTACTGCTGCTGTCCTTGAACTTGGCAGGCCACGGTTCTTGTCGAGCCACTGGGCTGCAGGGTGGCTGCAGAAAGCTCTGCGGCACTGCCGTGGGCCCAGTCTGTCCGCCAGTGGGCTCAGCCCTTAGCCTCCTGGCTGATCGCTCAGATGGTCGCATTCTCCATGTCCCTCCGTCCCCTCTTTGGTAAATGTCAGTGACACCTACCCTTCTGGAGAAGGACTGAGTGAGGTAACGTTGGCAACCCGATTTCAGCCCTCAGAGGAAAAACGCCAGGCACAGCTGCCTGTAGGAGTCTTTCTTCTGAATATAAAAAACCAACCTCTGATCAAAATATTGCCAGCTGTCAATACATTCTGAACCTCTAGGAAACGGTGCAGTGCTTTTCTCCTGTGTCCTGGTTTGGTAGCGGCCCACTGCCTCTGGAACTGCCAGTCCATTCCGTATCCCCAGGGCCCTGAAGGCAGCACAAGCCTTGAGGCACAGCAGAGAGAGCAGAGGCAGGTTTTCGCACACCAGCGGTACCTTTCACAAGTACTTACATATCACGTGAGCTTGTGGCCGCCCCGTTCTGAGCCACTTCACATTCGAGTTAACTCTTAATCGTCACAGCCTACACTCGTGATGTGGAATCTGAGGCACAAGGGGCCTCCTGCACCTGCAGCAGAGTCAGCCCAGACCGAACCCAAGTCTGTCCCGAACAGCTGTTCTTCGCTACCACGCTTTTGAGCCAAGAGTGTATTAGTGAAAATCTCATTTTTCTTTTCCTCCTCGAAAAAAGTGACCTTCGTGAGCAACAAATAAAATTCTGAAACCTATTTTATATAGCTTACTCCAACTTTGCTTTCGGTACTATCCTTTCATCCTAATTTCACAGAATTTCTTCTATCAAATTGCTTTGCAGGGCACTCACCAGTGATAACGGAGATATTATGTAATGAATATTATGGCTGACTAATAATAAAGGCTATTTTCCTCCTTCAGAGAGAAGTTTACATTTATAAACGGGGCACACAAAGGGCTTGCTTAGACATACTGGTTGATGTTTTCAAAATTATTTGGGAACTTTAAGTTATTTGAAGGCTATTGTTACTTCTAAACAAAACAACACTCCTAATACTGGAACAGTCACAGTGAAAGCCACATAATACAGCTGGGGTGTGGGACTGGGCGGGCGCTGAGCAGAGGCAGGAAAGGGTATGGCCTTCGTCCTGTCACTGACCTACTGGGACTCCTGACAAGTGGCTTTCTCTCTGCGGGCCTGACCACTCTATAAAGGGACTAGGTTGAATTTAATGATTCCTGAGGTCCTGCCCAGAACACACTGGCTTTCACATTATGAAATATTATCTCTTACAGTGCCACCAGACTAGATCCGTCGATCAAAACAGAAAGCTAGCTCGGAGAATCCTGCAAGAGAAAGTGGATGTTTTCTACAACGGTGAAAACAGTCCTGTTTACAAAGAAAAACGGGAGGCAGAGAAGAGAAAGCAAGAAAGGAAAAAAAGAGCGAAGGAGACCCTAGAGAAAAAGAAACTCCTGAAAGAACAATGGGAATCAAGTAAAAATGCGCCCAGAGAAAGGACTGCAGATTCTGACTGAAAGAACCTGCCGGATGGGACTTCCCTGGTGGCGCAGTGGTTAAGAATCCGCCTGCCGATGCAGGGGACACAGGTTCGAGCCCTGGTCTGGGAGGATTCCACATGCTGTGGAGCAACTAAGCCCGTGCACCACAACTACTGAGCCTGCACTCTAGAGCCCGCGAGCCACAACTACCGAAGCCTGCACACCTAGAGCCCGTGCTCCGCAACAAGAGGAGCCACCGCAATGAGAAGCCCGCGCACCGCGACGAAGAGTAGCCCCCGCTCGCCGCAACTAGAGAAAGCCCACGCGCAGCAACGAAGACCCAACGCAGCCAAAAATAAATAAATAATTTTAAAAAAAGAACCTGCCGGATGCCTCCAGGGACAGCGTGAGCTCCACCACCACCGCAGCTGTGACGGGCTCCAGAGACAGCAGAGTTTCTAAACAGCAGACAAACTGTAGTGAATAGCAATGCACACTTTGAGAATAAAACTGTAAAAAGAAACACGAGGAAGTCATTACTGTAGAAGGACAAGGGCACTTTTTGGGGGAGGAAAGGCCGTCGTCGTGACGCGGGGCTTGGAGGGGCTTCTGGGCGGCTGACAGGGTTCTGTGTCTTGACCTGGACGGTAGTTAGAAGTATGTCACCTTTTAAGCTATACACTTGTGTGACTCTATCTTGTTTTGTTATCAGAAGTTAGAAATGAAAGTTGTTTTTTTTCGGCTGCACCATGAGGCTTGTGGGAACTTGGTTCCCCGACCAGGGATTGAACCTGGGCCCCGGCAGTGAGAGCGCAAAGTCCTAACCACTGGACCGCCAGGGAATTCCCAAATGAAAATATTTTCGGAAAACATTAATGTTAATAATGGACTTTTTATGGAAAACTATAGAATTGAGTCAAACAATAGCATTTAGTGCCTCCTTGTCACCTGCTGGAAGGTCATTGCTCAGTGATACACAGATGTCATTAAGAGAACAAAAGAAAACAAGATGGCGAAAGATTTACAAGTTAGTAAGTTACTTGCCCATTTACCCCATTAGCTTAATAGACTGTATGTTGACAAGTAACCTCTCTGATGTGGAAATACACATGTCATTCTCTGTATGCTGATTTACAAGTAGTAGGTTTATAAAAGATGAGGTTTCAGAAACTTGGGTTTGTGAATTTGCTTGATACCATCCTTGAAGCTGGATTTGACCTTACAAATTGGGGGTTTTTAGGCATGGTTTGTTAGGACACATCTGGAAGTTTATGCCTAAAAGTAGTAGGGAAACAAACCGTGAGGTGAGAAGGCCACTGTCAGACATAGGGTCTGCCTCATCAGTGAAGACCAGACTGCGTGCATCCAAATAAAGTTACCTGTAAAGAAGCCAGGTAAGGGTCTTCTCACCTCGGAGTAGCCTGGTTTGGAGGTTTAGCTCTACGCAAGGCTCTCGACCTCTGGTCGCAGTGTGCAGGGCCCTTCCCAGCTCCAACCTCCTTTTAGAAGGGAGCCCAGTGAAGTATCTGGAATGGTACACAGAGGACCGTAACAGTGGAAGGGAGTTTGGGGAGCTTCAGACAAGAGGGACAGAAGCTTTAATTTCTGTCTCCCTTGAACCTTTTTGAATTTCCTGTCACGTCCACGAAGGAGATGCAGACAAGCCGACTGCCTGATATCCATTCCTCTGGCCTTTAGAGACGTCCTGGCTGGGACCTGGCCTCATGCCTGTGAAACTGACCACGTCCCTCCTTTTGTCTTAGTCTACCCCTCACCACGGGGAATCCTCATTACATCGGGATCGGTGCCTAAGGAATATAGTAAGGATGACCTCAAAGTCCCTTTGGAAGGCACTGTTGGGGACCACCCCATGAATCCTCAACACATCCGAGGCAACCCAGTTTTCCCAGCACCAGAGCAGGTAGTTCTTCCAGTGAGAACAGGATGAAGTAGCTAGCTTGAGTTTAAATGCTCACAGGATAAGTTCCTAAAAACAGAATGGCCTAACCTAGGGGAGCACAGAAAGGGCGAAATCAATAACATCGCCTCTACTCTTGTTTTCTTTCCTGGCACACACTGAACATCTGCTGCAGTTAAGATGCATCCATAACGCAGCTTCACCTGATCCCTGCCTTCTGACTTAACCGACACATCCTGTCCCTGGCCTGTTGTGCTACTGATATTGTCATGCAAAATGTTTCTGGACCAGGTGGGAAAACGCCCTTTGACAGGTCTCTCCCCACTCGCTGAGGAGCTGTTCTTTAAAATACCACCAAGAATTTGCGGAACCCACATCTTAATACAAGCTATTAATGAAAATAAGCTTTATTACATCGAGTAATAAATACAAAGATGCAAACAGTTCCATTTTCTTCCAGATGTTTGGATCAACTTACAGGAGAGGCAGAACTGAAATCTACATAGAGTCTCAGGAAAAATTTCGGGGATCCTTGTTGGGTTTGGTTTGGGAGGTCGCTCTTTCTTCTGTATGTATAACTTGTGCATTTTTAAAATCGACTTCAAAGCA
Organism: Hyperoodon ampullatus; assembly: GCF_949752795.1. NCBI lineage: Eukaryota > Metazoa > Chordata > Mammalia > Artiodactyla > Ziphiidae > Hyperoodon > Hyperoodon ampullatus. The sequence continues at coordinate 7,197,317 of NC_136926.1, read as the reverse complement.
CTAATAGTCATGCAGATGCTTAAGCAAAAAAGAATTTACGTTAAGCAGAATCTATAGTGTATGGGAAGCGAGGGGACCAGCTACTAGTTAAGTGTGCTGTCAAGTCCGCACTACAAAAAAAAACCCCTTCAAGTTGTATCAGCTTATGAAAAGGAACAAAGAACAGTCCGGGTAACATAAATGTATTCAAAAGAGGAGAGCGAGACGCCGGTATCTTGGAGGCAAACTAGTTTGCTGTAAGACAGGTAATTTTTACGTGCATCTTTTGAATCAATGCTTTAAAAAACAACAACAAACACCTGGGTGGTTCCTAACTATGTAAAATGTAACTCCCCATCAACTGCCAAATCTTTCCTCAATGTTACAGACTGTAGATTCGGAGCCTAGTGAACCATGGGAGGGGCAGGGGGAGGAGAAACCAAACTGTTACCATTTTGAAAACAAAAGTTTCATCTGAACAGGGGAGATGAACTGTAACTTCTTCTCTCCGAAGAAGATGGAAAACCGTCCAGGCTCACAAGGCAGCTAGGACCTGGCATTCCGTTCCGTTTCAGCCAAGCACTCCCGCACCAGTCCTCGAGCGTGGATGATGCCTGCAAGAGAAGCAGAGGCGGGCGTCAGCCAGCAGCACCCATTCCAGAAGAGGAGGAGGGTCCTTCCAAACCAACCGCGAAACCCTCGGACTGGAGGAAACTCGGGCCCTGCATCCAACAACCCAAACCCCATCCCACCCCTCAAAGCCAAAACCCCTCTTCACGTCTCCCTAAAAGTTTCTTCCCACGCTCAAGGTGACAGCCAGCCAGCTCTCTGTTTCTGACGTGACTCTATTTGAACCCTGTTACCATCCAGATGTCGGGAGTAAGTGTGTCCTCACCCAAGTTCTTTAAGCGGGGACCCGCTTAGGAGATTCCACGCCTTCAAACCATTATTTTTCCTAAATTCTACAAAGAGCTTGACAATGTCAGGCAGCCTGCCTGGTTCGGGTGCGAGACGAATGCTCACTCAGGCCACCTTGGTCCACTGCTTTGTCCTTCCCCCCAGGGGATGGGTGCCATCTTGTGCACTATTATTCTCCCCTCATCTTTTATCTCTATAGTTGGGGAGTTAGCTATTGCTTGTTTGGGTTTTGTTTTGTTCTTTTTTCGGCTTTACTGAACTTCATGAAATATTGATTTCATTTTAATAGACACCAAGAATCTACTCCTTCCAAGAGCTGACCCCCCCAGAGGGCACTGGGAATGACACCCCAAGTCACTCAGGTGTCCCCACCTCACACGTCTTACCCCCCAGAGGTTCCGAAGACTTTCTGGAAAGGGCTGTGTAGCCACTGTCGCAGCACTCCACTCTGCCATTGTACTGCGACAGCAGCCGCAGACATTAATAAGCAACGGGTGTGGCCATGTTCCAACAAGTCTTTACTTCTAACACTGAAGTCTGAATTTCACATAATTTTCACATGTCACAAAATCATTTTTTCCACCATTAAAAACCGCAAAAAACATTCTTGGCGCTTGACTCCCTTGCGCCCTATGACCCTTCTTACTTGCTATGATGTAAACTTGGCCACCTTACTGGTCAGGGTGCCTGTGGGACCAGCTGCTCACCCAGGATGTGCCCTGAAAGCGGTCACCAGGTGTATCCATGTGTTGACCTGAACCGCCAGCTTTGTTGGGAGGCTGCAGGTCGCCTGTCAGAACGACTGCGGGGTCCAACATCTTCCCAGGCATTTGCAGTCAGGTATCCGGCACTCCCGTTACCAGGACTGCAGGCAGAGCGATGCCCACCTGACCCCCAGGGCTGGACTGGGGGTTAAGCTCCTTCTCTCCCCCGAGCCCTCCTCTTCCGTTCCAGCCTCCAACTGCCAGCGCCCTCCCCACGCCTGTGCCTGTTATTCCCCGATCCAGCTCTGCAGTCGGTCAGTCTCTTCGCAAAGCTGTCATGAACCGGCCCACTGCTCCGGGTGGGAGCCTGTCCTCAGCCCGCCTCGCCCTTCACTGGAGCCGTGGCCTCAACGGCAGCCCCCGTCACGCCCCAGATTTATAGCCAGCGAACATTCCCCTCTCGATTTTCTCCAAATCTGCTTAGAGCTCTTAACCTTAAAAAAAAAAAAAAAACCCTCCTAAAATTAAATTCACACATAAGCCACCGTGCTCTGAACTGCCACCTTCTAAAATAGACATGCTTTTCTCCACTCCACGCCGCTTTCACTTCATGAAGCAGCAAAAACCAACCTATTTCTCTGCCTTCTGAAGTCAGCTGGCCAGTCACCTCTTCACGTGAGTCACTTTCCTCCTGTGGCACCATCCTCCTGCCCTCCCTCCCTCTTCCATCAGGGAAGAACTTCAAAGCGTTCTCACTCTCCGGCCCCAGACTGGGACGGACCACACGCCCCCCTGGGCCCCGCTCCAAAGAGGACAGCAGAGGGCAACGCAGGCCCCCTTGGCCTCGTGTCACTGGCCTCACCCAAGTTGGGAGCCTACCTTATTGGGCTGCCCAGGGCTCCTAGGACCAGTGTCGGCCCACGGGAGCGGAGCGGGCATGAGGCGGAGCTGCAGGATCTGGGTACAAAGACTTTTTTTTTCGGCCGCACCACAAGGCTTGCAGGATCTTAGTTCCCCGACCAGGGATCGAACCCGAGGCCGCTGCAGTGGAAGCGCGGAGTCCTAACCACTGGACCGCCAGGGGAGTCCTGGGGATTTCCTTCTTAGACGCTGCATCTGACAACTGGCCGCCAAGCCCCTTCCATCAGATGTACATCCCACAGACCCGCTCACCCAGCCTGACGCCTCCACAGCCAACGGTAATTCTGTAACAAAGCGGGAGCCCCTGTGCCCTGGGAGACTCTTCCGTCTGCCACCCTCCATTTTCCCCAGAAAATCTTTCAAGACAGTTACTAGGCCAGTGCCATGGGGTCCGCCAGCAGCGAGGCGTCACCTGTCCAGGGAGTCCTGGGCCACGACTTACCTCGTTTTAGTCTCTCCATCGCGCTCTTGCTGCCCGCGTAGGTGGGTCTGATCTCTTTCCCCAGCTCTTCGATGATGGCCAACAGCTCAGCGTATTTGCTCTGGGGCACCTGGCTGTTCCCAGTTCCCTAGAGTCAGAAAGAAAAGGGTGCAGAAGGATTGAACCCAACCTGACCCCAATGCCGTGGTCAGGACCCCACGGCATGCCAGCTGCACGAGGGCAGGGCTGGGGAGAGGCCCGAGCCGGGGGCAGGTGGTGGAGGGAGGGCGGCCTGGCCCAGACTCCAGGGCAGCTGCGGCCAGGCACGGCCCACCTGGGCGACAACTACAGAGCAGGGAGCCGGCCCTCTCTACTGTCCCCACACACTCAAGGCAACCACCCAGCAGTCTGCAGAAAGCCCTTTTGTCATCTCAGATGGAAAAAAAAAAAAAAGACTGGCTTGTCCATAGGAAAGTGTTCACTGAGAATTTCCTTGAAGGAGCCGATGGGCGGGCAAGTGATGGCGGGGGAGGGGTGCTGAGGGTCCAGAGTGGGCGGAAGAGATGGAGGCCACACGTGGGGTCAGCAGGACCACAAAAACTGCCGGGACCACCCAGACAGAGCCCAGAATGTATTTAAATTCATCCATCCTCCCCCGCAGGCAGGGCCCACCACACAGAAACCCCTTCTCTCCAGAACCCCACGAACAGCCCGAGCAAACACCCGGAGCGGGGAGGCTGGGGTCCCGCCGGCCTGTGGGCCTCAGCCGGGCCTCCCTGCTCCCCCTCCCCCCCCCACAGCTGCATCAGGGCGGCCACCTCCCCCCAGGCCCTCGCCTGCTGCCGCCTCCTGGCCTCCTGGTCCTTCCTCCTCTCCTCGTCCAGCTCGGCAGCAGCCTCCCGCCGCCACCTCTTCAAGGGGGCCTCGCCCGTGCCCGCCTCCCCTCCGGGGGCAGGACGGCCTGGCGGGGCACAGCTCCCAGCCGCCGCCTCATCCGTGGGGCCGGCCTCCGTGGCGACCTCGGAACGCGAGTGGCAGCCACGGGAATCTCCCGGCTGGCGGCCCGGGTCCCCCCTCGCGGGGCAGCACTTCCCTGGCGGCCGGCGGCCGCCTCCCCTGAGGGCCCGCCAACCCGGTGGGGAAAGCAAGTCTCGGGGAGGTTGGGGCAGGGGCGGTGCACAGTCCTGTAACTGGTGGAACCAGGTGTAAACCAGGTGTAAAGCTGAGGGGCCAGCAGCTCTCGGTGCAGCGCACCTGGACTCCACTAGGATATGGGCCCGTCCTCCCTGCAGGGCCCACAACCTTGTGGGGGGTGAGTGGGAGCAGGGACCCCCTCCTCTGTCCAAGCTCAGATCCAGAGTCAAGGCCAGACCTCACCTCCCCAGGGACCAGGCACGAGGAGGCCCACCAGGGACACACGTGGGGTGGTGGCCCCGTCGGGAACTGTGGCTCTCGGGGCTTCCAGCCTTCTTGGGGCTCTCCCACCCCTTCCTGTCACTCGGTGTCCCCCGTGAAACCCCCTGCCACTTCTCCATTCTGATGCCCTGAGCCCTGGGTTGAGGAAGCTCAGATGACAGCTCCATCATTTCTACTCCCTTCACCGCCTCCCCTCTGGCCCAGGCCGCCCCTAGGGCCCCTCCCACTGCACATCCCACCCCCCCCCGCTGCCATACCTGGGTGTAGCCTAGAGATGGCGGCCCGTAGTCACTCAGCAGCTGGCGGTACTGTGAAGACGTTGCCATACTGGTGGAGGGCGGGTGGACACTCCCAGCTACGGGGGAGGAGACAGGAGTCAGTAATCAAGTAGCCTTGGCTAACTGTATCCGAGGTAAGGACTCTGAGTCCCCCTGCCCAGAACTCACGCCATCAACAGTGGTCTTTTGTCTCTGAGGATACAGAACCCTCTTCCTGTCCTCTAGTTTGGCCACGGCTGATACTCCGCGTAGATGACTGATGGTAAAATGTAGCTAACAGACCACTGCTCTTCACGCCCACCACCACAGCAGACATTGCTAATCAATCACAGAAATCCTTCCCATACATGCAGTCGAAACTGGTAGCAAAGACGAAAGCTGCTGCTATTCTCAGCCTAACCCTTGCAAGTCCCCTTTTCCTGGGTCCTGCTCCCCAGAGGTTGATATCCTAGAGACACATGGCTGCCACAAGAGCCCATCTGCTACTAAGGCTGGTCCACACCTGGGCTGAGACTTCCTGTGTGCCCAAACCTCTGCTGGAGTATATGGTGAGGAAGACAGGGGAAGATCTGGAGGTTGTGAGACCCAACCCTGGCTGGGGACTGGGGTACTGGACACAAAGTCAGGAATCTGGAGCACATCACAGCCTGTCTGTGTGTCCTCGGACAAGCCCCTCAACCTCTCTGAACTCCTGTCGCCCCTCTCCAAAGAGGGGACAAGACTCTCGGCAGTCTGAATCTATGCCCGGCTGGCTTCACCCCCATGGGGGAGGCGTAAGACCCCACTTACGCACTGTAACACTGGGAGACACTGTCCCTCAGCAGAGGGACCACAGGGGGCCAGGGCCCGGCTCAGAACGGAGTCTCCTGCATGGGGGGTGGGAGGCCCTCAGCAGGGAATTTTCCAGCTCCAGCTCAGTAGCTGGAAGCATGCAGACCCATAATGGCGTCCGAGTGGTCATTAGCAAGTAAAGGATGTCCTGCAGAATTACGAACAGCAGTAACCATGGAGAATCTACCTAGCCCTCCTCAGCAGCTAGCTGCCCGCATGCCTCCATGCCCGGCCGGGGAGCAGCTTCCCCTCTGCCTGCCTTCCCCGGAGCCAAACTGTCTCTCTCTCACGCACACAGTGGGCTCTGCAGACTTGGCCCCGGGGAAGGACAGCTGGTGCCAGGCCGGCCAAACCGACCAGCTGCTCATCTGGTGTGGGCAAGCGGAGGGGGCAGGGGAGGAAGGAAGTTCAGGAGCTCAGGCTGCTGGAGCTGGAAGGGGCCCTGGAGCCCCCCCCTGCAGAGACAGAAACACAGACCAGAGAGGGCGGGCACCGCCCCCAGGCCACACAGCACAGAAGAGGCTAACACACCGCACCTGTCCCTCTGTCCAGGAGCTGTAGACAGCTTGGTACCCGACGTGTCTTTCTCGGTCTCAGGCCTGCCTGGATTTCTGCACTGGGACCCAGATTTATGCTCAAACACAGGATGCCCAGTCAGGAAACGTGAATTCTGCCACCTCTAAGCTGGGGACTGGGCACAGCACTGCGCTCCTCAGAGCCTCATCGCCATGCCTCTACAGTGGGGTAGCTGACACACCTGTGCTACAGAACCACACCTCCGTCTGACGCAACTGCGGGTGTGCAGTGGCCAGAACACAGGAATGCGGCAGGGCGGGTGACCCCCAGCCCCCTCACCACATCAGCCAAACCCCAATTTCCTGACCTTCTGATGTGGGCGGCGAGTGTGGTCTGGGTAGCTCAGGCTTTGCTGCCCCAGGCCAGGGTTCAAGTCCCGACCACCACAACTTATTACACCTCTCTGTAAGGCCAGGATGCTAACTGCAAGACTGCGGGGGGAGGGGGGGTCTACTGCACTGCTCGGCACTTCAAGCCATCTAGAAGATTCCAGCTCCCTGGCGGGAGGTGAGCTGCACACCTCCGCTTCATCCTCTGCACCACCTCCTGCCCTCCTTCTCTCACTGCAAGTCTGTATTTCTTGCCTCCCAGACCCATCTTCTCTCCCACAGCCAAGGGCTTGGACTAGGAGCCAGTCCAGCTGCGCCATACGCGGCTGTGTGACCTAAGACAAGGCCCTTCCCTCTCTGGGCCTCAGTTTCTCCATCTGTCTGAGGTGATGGTTCCCACCAGAATGTCTCAAGGCCCTAGATGCTGCTCCTCCCGGGTGCTGGGGTTAGGTCCCGGGGGCGCTGAGGGGAGGAGGAGGAATGGGGCGGGGGCTTGGGGGATGGGGATGGGGAGTCAGGCAACAGCTCAGAGCTTGACTTTCCCACGGCCTGGGTGATGTGGTAGGTGACCCCGACTCTGTGCCAGCGCCAGTCCCTTACTCGGTGTTCAGAGGGGGGTGTCTGTGGCCCTGGAGAGAGCTGGCGGAAGGGCCCCGAGTCCCACTCATGCCCACACCTTCCTGCAGACACAGCGGCCGGCTGCCGGAGGCCTAGGAGAAAACCAGACCGGGCGTGAGCACAGCCTTCACGGAGCATCGCAGACAATGCGTGCAGTGTGCGGGGACCAGGGAGGGCCCGGAGCCCAGGGAGGGACTGGCAGAGGCCAGCAGCTCCTGGGGCCAGGCGCGGCTCCCCGCCCCCAAGCCAGACAAAGAGCGCCCGGGCCTGGGGAGCTGGCGGCCTTCCCGCCACTTGGGGCGCCTGGGGGGGCTCTCCGGCGGGGAGGCGGGGGCTTTGTCTAACTCCGCCACTGCCACCGCCGGCCAGGCCGAGGCTTGGCAACTCTCGAGCAGGAGGCAGGGCTGGAGGGTGTGAGGGATGATGACAAGGAAGCCGGAGGAGCGGCAGCGGAGAGTCCATCTTGGATGCAAATGGCACGGGGAGATCCGGCCTTTCTAAAGGGGTCCACGGGGAGGGGGGCGGCCCCACCAAAACACAAGAGACCTGGGGACCTGCGCAGTCCTCCTGGAGTTCACCGCAGAAGAAAGAAGAAAATCTGTGTACAGGTGCTAGCCAGCCCAGGGGGCTTCGGGGTCCCCAGCGGGTGCCTCTGTCACTCTGTGACCCCAATCCCCGAAGGGCCCCGTTCAGGGCGCCGGCCTCAACTGCACCAGGGCCGGCCTGAGACTTCCCACCAGTCCGGGCTGGCAGCAAGACCCTCCACCCATCCCACCCCAGAGTCAGATGAGGGAGGCAGTGAGAAATACTATGTCCACAAAGCCCGTCTTGGTAAGGTGTGCAGACCCCAGAAGAGGTGAGAACATCTGAGGAGAAAACGGGCTCTTGGGGCTTAGCACCCACATTTGACCAACTCAACTATCCCCCACCCCCTGAATCTTAACCCTTTCCAATCCCCAAATCTGTGTCCAAGAAGTTAAATATATATATACATACACACACACACACACACACACACACACACACACACACACACACACACACCCCTATACATATATACGCATATACATATATTGCTTTCCTGGGGCCCTCTTCAGATTTTCGTAGTTATGGAGTCAACATTCGGAGACAAGGCCCAGAACCTTCGGCCAACGGCCAGCGTGGCATCTCTGACCAGTAAGGCCAACCCCTCCCTGCCAAGCCCCCTCCATGCACCTCGCTTTTTTGGAAGTTTGTTTCCCATCAAGAGTCTAAAGAAGAACCTTGGTGAAGGGACAAAGCCGGTCCCCTCTGAACCCACAATTTCACCTACCGCCCTCGGTCCCTGGGGCAAGACCCTAGGCACAGCCTAAAGCTGCCTGACAACTTCTGCAGGAGTTTCCTGGGACCGCCCAGCTCCAGCCCCAGGGAAAGGAGAGGACGGGCCCTCCGGCTTCCGAAGGAGGGGGCCTTCTAAACCCAGACTTGGGGACTCCGAGATGCGGGGGCCCCGCTGAAACGACGCCCCCAGCCGCCGCCTCCAGGCGCTCCGAGGCCCCCGATCTCCTCCAACTTCTCTCACTCCACGCACGCCTGAAGGGACCTCCCGTGCGCCCCGTTTTGGGCGCCCCGTCCCGCGCGCCAGGCCGGGCGGGCGCCCAACGACGATCTCCCCTGCACCGCCGGTGACCCCAACGGCCCCGCTCCCTCGGGGGCGGCTGCACCTGGCACGCTCGCCGCCCCGCAGCGCCGCCCGCGCGTGGCCCGGGCTTGCTCACGTGCACCCCTGGCGCCCAGGCCCCCTGCCCGGACCTGCCCCCAGCTCCCTAAGGGCGGCCCGCGCCGGGGTCCCGGCGCCCGCTCCCAGCGCGGCCCGGCCGCTCCCGACTCCCGCCGGCAGGGGCCCTCGCCGAGCCGCCCAAAAGCCCAGGAAAAAGGAGCCGAGAAAGCCTCCCCCGCCCTCGCTCGCCGCGCTCCCCACGAGCCCTCGGCCGCCGGCGTGGGGGGGACCGCGGCGTCCGCCCGTGCCCCGGGCCCCGACCCGGCCCCGAGGCCCGGCGCGGGGCGCACCCGCGAACTTTGGCAGCACGGGCACCGGAATCATGGCGGCGGCCGCCGCGCTGCCCCGGGCCGGGACCCGGTGCCCGCCGACCCCGGCCGCCGCGGGCCCCCGGGAGCCGGGGCCGTGCGCGCGGACCCCCAACTTGGCGGCACTTGGGGCGCGGCGCGCGCGGCCCGCGGGGCGCACTCACTCACCGGCGTTGAGGGAGGCGGCGGGCATGTGCGCGGTCAAGTTCGGTTTGTAAGACATCCCCCCGAGCGGCGGGGCGCGCCGGGGCGCAGCGGGGCCCGGCCCGCGAGGGCGGCGGCGAAGGCGGCGAGGCCGGGCGGCAGCGAGGCGGCCCCAGCGTCCGTGCGCCCGTCCGTGCGCCCGCCGAGCTCCCGCGCACTTTTTGTTGTTGACGGCTCGGGCCGCACCGGCAAATATGGCCGTCCCTCACCCTGACACCCGCTGCAGTATATCACCCATACATCGGGCGGGCGCGCGGGCGCAAGGGCGGCCGCAAACTTTGAGCGGAGCCAGCGGGGCCGGCCCGGGCCGGGAGGGGGCGGCCCGGCGCGCCGCGGCCCGGCGTCAGGGGGCGGCTCCGCCCGCGGCCGCGCCCCGCGCCTCCGGGCGCGCTCGGCGCCCGCAACTTGGCAAAGTTTGGGGGGCTGGGGTCCCGGCGGCGCCCGAGGCCCGCGTGGGTCCCTTTCTTCTTCTGCGCTGGCGGCGCCTGGAGATTTGTGCTTGTACCGATTAATTAATTAATTTTTTTTTGTAAGCTAGGTAGGACTGCAGAATTACTTTTTTTCCTCTTGACTGTGGGGGCAGGGATGGAAAATTACCTGGAGAAAATGGTGGCGAGTGGTATTTTTAAGCACGTAGATCATTCCAGACGCCGAGGTCTGCCTACTCCCCAGAATAAGAACAACCAATTCTTGACATTGATTTCAAATAAATTTCATGTCCCTGTTGGTATTAAGTGGTTTTTAACCCCTTGGCGGCCTAGACTCCTTTGAGCCTGGGCAAAACCCAGAGGCCTCCTCCCCTGGGAAATACACCCTCACATCTACATAATTTTGCATCTTAACTCATTCAAATATCTAAGAAGCGCCTACTATGTGCCGGGCACTGTTGCCGGCGCTAAGGGTACCAGAATAAACTTGACAAAGTTTTCTCTCTCCTGGATTTTACATTGCAATTTTTGATCCTCCTCCGACGGACCCCTGCCGACTTCTCAGATCTGACTGATACGCAATCATCAAATGCATTTTGCATTAGATGATGAAGCTTTTGAAGGTGTTATTTCTTGGAGTTCTGCTTTATTATTACTTTTTGAATTTTTATTTATTTATTTATTTTGGCTGCGTTGGGTCTTCGTTGCTGCGCGCGGTCTCTCTCTCCTTGTGGCGAGCGGGGGCTACTCTTCGTTGCGGTGCACGGGCTTCTCATTGCGGTGGCTTCTCTTGTTGCGGAGCACGGGCTCTAGGCGCGCGGGCTTCAGTAGTTGTGGCACGTGGGCTCAGTAGTTGTGGCTCGCGGGCTCTAGAGCGCAGGCTCAGCAGTTGCGGTGCACAGGCTTAGTTGCTCCGCGGCATGTGGGATCTACCCCAAACAGGGCTCAAACCCGTGTGTACCCTGCATTGGCAGGCGGATTCTTAACCACTGCGCCACCGGGGAAGTCCAGAGTTCTGCTTTAAAGTAAATCTTGTCAAAATACACAAGATGCCCACCCTTTTCTGCCTTTTCTAATCGCCAATCTTTGCAGATTTCTTGATTAGCCACAGACATTCAGATACATCTGAATCTAGTGAGGAAGGCCTCAACCTCTTTGCCTGAGGGAAGGGATACCACCAATTCCTTCCCTCTGTCCCTTTAGGATTGAAGGTACAGGCGACACCCCCTTCCCAGGACCCCTTGTGGTCAGCTTTAGGCTGATTCAGCCAAGGATGCTCAGCGAAATTTTATTCACAGATAAATTAATATCACCCTTTCCTACCATGCTCCCAGGGGACCAATACTCTAGAGTAGCCCTGTCCAATAGAAAAGTACTGGAAGCCACATATGTAATTTAAAAGTTTTAGTAGTCACATTTTAGAAAGTAAAAAGAACTGGTGAAATTAATCTTTATATTTTATTTAACACAATATATCCAGAAACAGTATGATTTCGATATATAATGAATATAAAGCAAATATTAAGATACTTTACTTTCTTTTTATAATACTAAGTCTTCAAAACCCAGCATGTGGGCTTCCCTGGTGGCACAGTGGTTGAGAGTCCACCTGCCGATGCAGGGGACACGGGTTCATGCCCCGGTCCGGGAAGATCCCACATGCCGCGGAGCGGCTGGGCCCGTGAGCCATGGCCGCTGGGCCTGCACATCCGGAGCCTGTGCTCCGCAACGGGAGAGGCCACAACAGTGAGAGGCCCGCGTACCGCAAAAACAAAACAAAACAAAAAAAACCCAGCATGTATTTTACCTTTACAGCTCATCCTAATTCAAACTGGCCACATTTCAAGTGCTCGGTAGCCACAATAGCTAGTGGTTTTCCTGCTGGACTGGTTCAGGGCTCACAGGCTGACAGACCTTGGTATTAATTCTGGCTCCATCACCTATTCGCTGTTGGACTAAGCCTCCATTTCCTTGGGGCAAGAATCCAGATCTCAGTGGCCTGCTTCAGTCCCTTGTACAGATGTTGTGGGCTATTCTCTTTCCATATTGTATTTTTACCACGATGCCCCCTCACTGATCATCATTGGAAAATATTTTTCCTTTTGTTTTTAATTGAGACCTAGTTCACTTAGTATAAAATTCACCCTTTAAAAATATACAATTCAGCGGGACTTAGTATAAGCACAGAGTTGTTCAATCATCACAACTATCTAATTCTAGAACATTTCTGTCATCCCCAAAGGAAACCGAACAGCAGTCACTCTCCATTCTCCACTACCCATAGCTTTAGGCAACTACTAATCTACTTTCTATGTCTAGGGACAGACCTATTCTGGACATTTCATATACATGGAATCAGTTACAACATGTGTATGGCCTCTTTCACTTAGCATAATACTTTCAAGGTCCATCCATGTTGTAACACGTATCAGGACTTTGTTCCTTTTTATGGCTGAATAATATTCCATTGTATAAATAGACCACATTTTGTTTATCCATTCATTAGCTGATGGGCATTCTTTGTTTCCACTTTTTGACTATTATGAATAAAGCTGCTATGAACATTTATGTACAAGTTTTGTGAACATGTTTTCAATTTGGGGGGTATATACCCAGGACTGGAATTGCTGGGTTACATAGTAACTCTATGTTTAGCTTTTTGAGGAACTGCCACACTTCTTTCCATAGTGACTATATAATTTTATATTCCCAACAGCAATGTATAAATTTTCTGATTTCTCCATATCTTCACCAACACTTTTACTATATGGCTTTTTTTTTTTTTTTTTTTTTTTTTTTGGCTGTGTTGGGTCTTTGTTGCTGCACACAGGCTTTCTCTAGTTGTGGCGAGCGGGGGCTACTCTTCGTTGCCGTGCACGAGGCTCTCATTGCAGTGGCTTCTCTTGCTGTGGAGCATGGGCTCTAGGTGCGTGGGCTTCAGTAGTTGTGGCACATGGGCTCAGTAGTTGTGGCACATGGGCTCTAGAGCGCAGACTCAGTAGTTGTGGCACACAGGCTTAGCTGCTCCGTGGCATGTGGGATCTTCCCGGACCAGGGCTTGAACCCGTGTCCCCTGCATTGGGGGCCGGATTCTAAACCACTGCGCCATCAGGGCAGCCCATATCTGGCTTTTTTATTTGAGGCATCCTAGTGGGTGTGAACTGGAATCTCATGGTTTTGATTTGCATTTCTTTTTTTTTTTTTTTTTTTTTTTTTTTTTTTTTTTTTTTTGTGGTACGCGGGCCTCTCACTGTCGTGGCCTCTCCCGTTGCGGAGCACAGGCTCCGGACGCGCAGGCTCAGCAGCCATGGCTCACGGGCCCAGCCGCTCCGCGGCATATGGGATCCCCCCAGACCGGGGCACGAACCCGTATCCCCTGCATCGGCAGGCGGACTCCCAACCACTGCGCCACCAGGGAGGCCCGATTTGCATTTCTTTAATGAATGATGTTGAGCTTCTTTTCATGTGCTTACTGGCCATTTGTGTATCTTCTTTGGAGAAACATCTATTCCAATCCTTTACCCATTTTTTAACTTGAGTTTTTATGTTACGTTGAAAGAGTTCTTTATTCTGGATACTTGTCCCTTCTCAGATTTATAGTTTGCAAATATTTTCTCCCATTCTGTGGGCTATCTTTTCATTTTCTTGATAGTGTCCTTTGATACACAAAAGTTTTTAATTTTTTTTTATTTTTTTTTTGCCGTACCGCGCAGCTTGTGGGATTTTAGTTCCCTGACCAGGGATCAAACCTGGGCCCTTGGCAATGAGAGCATGGAGTCCTAACCACTGGACCGCCAGGGAATTCTGCAAAAGTTTTAAATTTTGATAAAGTCCAACGTATCTATTTTTAAATTTTTATTTGCTTGTGTTTTGGTACCATATCTTGTCCAAGGTCATGAAGTTTCACCTAAGTTTTCTTCAAATAGTTTTTATAGTTTTTGTTCTTACATTTAGGTCTTTGATCCATTTTTAGTTAATTTTTGTGTATGAAGTGTGTCCAGATTCATTCTTTCATGTGGATATCCAGTTGTCTCTGTACCATTTGTTGAAAAGTTTATTCTTTCCCCATTGCATGGTCTTGACACCTTTGTTGAAAATCAATTGACGATGAATATGAGTTTATTTCTGGACTCTCAATTCTATTCCATCGATCTATGGAATCTATCCTTGTGTCAGTACTCCACTGATTTGATTACTGTAGGTTTTGAGTAAGCTTTGAATTCAGGAAGTGTGAGTGTTCCAACTTTATATTTCTTTGTCAAGATTATTTTGGCTATTCTGGGTCCTTTGCATTTCCCTATGAATTTTAGGATCAGCTTGTCCTTTTTCGCTAAAAAAAAAAAAAAAAAAAAACCAACCAAAAAAACCCAAAAAACAAAAAATACAGTTGGGGGCTTCCCTGGTGGCACAGTGGTTAAGAATCCACTGGCCAATGCAGGGGACACAGGTTCAAGCCCTGGTCCAGGAAGATCCCACATGCCACAGAGCAATTAAGCCTGTGTGCCACAACTACTGAGCCTGTGCTCTAGAGACCGCGAGCCACAGCTACTAAGCCCATGTACCACAACTACTGAAGCCCGCGCACCTAGAGCCTATGCTCCAGAACAAAAGAAGCCACCACGGTGAGAAGCCCACCCACCACAATGAAGAGTAGCCCCCGCTCGCCGCAGCTAGAGAAAGCCTGCGCACAGCAACGAAGACCCAACACAGCCAAATAAATAAATAAATTTTATTTTAAAAAAATTAGTTGGAATTTTGATAGGGTTTGTATTAAATTTGTGTATCAAGTTAGGGAGTACTGCAATCTTAATTTCAATGTTAAGTCTTCCAATCCATGAATGCAGGATGTCTTTCCATTCATTTAGGTCTTCTTTCTTTAATTTCAACAATTTTTCAGTTTTCAGTGTACAAGTCCTGTACTTCTTTGGTTTACTGTATTCCTAAGTATTTCATTATTTTTGATGCTATTGTAAATGGAACTTACTTAATTTTTGGATTGTTTATCTCTAGTGTGTAGAAATACAACTGATTTTTCTATACTGTCTTGTATCCTGCCACTTTCCTGAACTCACTTTTTAGCTGTAATAGCTGTTTTGTGTCTGCATGGAGATTCTTTAGGGTCCTCTATATAAGATCATGTCATCTGCAAATTAGAGTTTTAGTTCTCCCTTTCCAAATGGGATGCCTTTTCTTTCTTTTTCTTGCCAAACAGCCCTGACTAGAGCCTCCAGGACAGCACCGGATAGAAGTGGTAAGAGTAGACATCCTTGTCTTGTTCCTGATCTTAGGGGCAAAGATTTTAGTTTTTCACCATTAAGTGTGATGTTCACTGTGGGCTTTTCATAGATGCCTTTTATCAAGTTGAGGGTGGGCCCTTCTCTTCCTAGTTTGTTGAGTGTTTTTATCATGAAAGAGTTGGATTTTGTCAAATGCTTTTTCTGCACCTATTGAGATCATGTGGGGGTTTTTCCCCTTTATTCAACAAATAGTTATCAAGCATCTGAGTGTCAGGCCCTATTCTAGGGGCAGCAGAGGAAGACCATCCCCATGGTGTGATGAAGCTTATCATTTCAGGCATGGCGGCCCTATTTAGCTGTCCCCTCTTACCTCACCACACTGGAGCCTTGCCTCTCACTAGTTACTCTTCTTCAGGCCAGCCTGGATTATGACCCTGGTGCTTGTTCATTCCCACGTCCGAGCCTTCATTACACCACCGTGCCCTTGTGTTCCACTTGGCCAACTCCTGCTCACCCGTCAAAGCCCAGCTCAACTATCCCCACCTCTGAAAAGACTTCCCTGCCTGGCTGCCCCTCTGCTAATGCCTGCTATTGCATTTAACCTGGTCAGTCTCCATGAGTCTGAGCCACCTGAAGGAAAGAACTGCATCCTTGAATGTCTCGTCAAGGCATACAGAACATTCCATAAAGGGCCTCAGTGTGCTCCTAGAAATGAGACAAAGCAAGATCAATTCTCATTTGCAGGCAGTACTCCTGTTCTCAACCTTCTTCCTGCTCACAATTCACTTTCCATAACAGATGTGTTAGCTTCCTGGGGTTGCCATAACTAATTACTACTAACTGGTGGCTTAAAACAACAGAGACTTATTTGCTCTCAGTTCTGGAGGCCAGAAGTCTGAAATCAAGGTATGGGCTGGGCCACACTCCCTCTGAAGGCTCTAAGGGACGATCGTTTGCCTCTTCCAGCTTCTGGTGGCTCCATGCATTCTTTGGCTTGCGGCTGCATCCCTCCAGCTCTGCCTTCAGATGGCCTTCTTCTCTATGTGGCTTCTCCCCGTCTCTTCTAAGAACACTTGTCATTGGATTGAGGACCCACCTTAATCCAGGATGATGTCATCTCAAGATCCTTAAATTAATTACATCTGCAAATATCTTTTTTTCCCCAAAAGGTCACATTTACAGATTTCAGGTGGACATATTTTTAATTTTTGGGGGGGACGGGGTAGGGGAGCACTATTCAACCCACTACAACAGGCTTCAAAAAAGGATCCGGGGGCTTCCCTCGTAGCGCAGTGGTTGAGAGTCCGCCTGCCGATGCAGGGGACACGGGTTTGTGCCCCGGTCCGGGAGGATCCCACGTGCCATGGAGCGGCTGGGCCCGTGAGCCATGGCCGCTGAGCCTGCGCATCCGGAGCCTGTGCTCCGCAACGGGAGAGACCACAGCAGTGAGAGGCCCACATATCGCAAAAAAAAAGAAAAAGGACCCGGATTTTTTTCCCTTTCTCCTCTGAGAGTTAAAACCCCTAAAAAAGGGAAAAAAAAACATTCCTAGTGGCTCCACTAAAAACATCTGTGTGAAACTCCCTCAAATAGGTCCCTTTATTTTTATTTTATTTTTTTCAGCAAAGAAACATTTATTGCAGGGTCAGGCAAAGAGAACGGTGGCTTGGGCTCAAAAACCCTGAACTCCAAATAGGTCCCTTTAAATGAGTGGTTTTAGTTTTTTTTATTTATTAGTTTAATGGAAATGTCACAGAGTGGCTTGCCAGGGATTAGAGCAGATGAAGGAGAAGGCAGAGCCTAGCGAAAGAGCTTGGCCCGGAAGAACCTCAGGAGATAAATTTTAGTTCTGGATCCGCCATGAACCTCTCTTTAGGTCTCAAGTAACTTGCCTAACCTACCTGGGCCTTAGTTTCACCTGTAAGACTACGGAGGTTCAACAGGATGAAGCTCTAAGAATTCTCGAAATGCCAACATCCTAAGAAGGCAGACAGACAACACACGTGCCATTTTCTCTAAGGAAAAATGTCAGCCTGGGAAGGCCTTGAAATCATTTTGATACTGTGTTTCCATCACCATTCTGGGGCAATCAGCTCCAAAGTGGGGTGCACCTGCCTCACTTGGTTAGAAGGGTGATTCATAGGAGTGAGGGAATATTAGAATTCCTGTTTATGTGGGATTTACCACATACATATTAGCACAGAAGCACACATAGGACTTATAACTTAATAAACAATAGTGGAAGTATACTCAGAAACACTTATTAGAACATGTGACCAAAAAAGTTTGGAGACCACTGACTGGAGAAACTAGTTAAGTAAGGCAATCAGACCGAACAGTTTGACAACCAGACAAGTTGTGGGTGAAGTGTCATGATTAAATCAGCAGTTAGTAACTCCAGTGTGGTTTTTATCCTCAGGACAGTAAAACCATACTTTATATCAAGTTGTTGTTTTTTTAAAAAATAAATTTATTTTATGTTTATCTTTGGCTATGCTGGGTCTTCGTTGCTGTGCGCGGGCTTTCTCTAGTTGCGGCGAGTGGGGGCTACTCTTCGTTGAGGTGCTCAGGCTTCTCATTGCGGTGGCTTCTCTTGCTGCTGAGCACAGGCTCTAGGCACGTGGGCTTCAGTAGTTGTGCCACACGGGCTCAGTAGTTGTGGCTCGCGGGCTCTAGAGCACAGGCTAAGTAGTTGTGGCGCACAGGCTTAGTTGCTCCACAGCATGTGAGATCTTCCCAGACCAAGGATCGAACCCGTGGCGCCTGCAATGGCAGGCGGATTCTTAACCACTGCACAACCAGGGAAGCCCAAAAGTTTGTTTCTTAAGTCTGATCTACGATAGAAAATCAAAAATGGGGCATGCAGGGACTTCCCATGGTCCAGTGGTAAAGAATCCACCTTTCAAGGCAGGGAACGCGGGTTCAACTCCTGGTCCAGGAACTAAGATCCCACATGCCGCGGGGCAACTAAGCCTGTGCGCCACAACTACCAAGCTCACGTGGCACAAAGTACAGAGCCCACATGCTCTGGAGCCTGCACACCGCAGCTAGAGAGCCTGCGCACCCTGGAGCCTGCATGCCACAACTAGAGAAGAGAAAACCCACACGCCACATCTAGAGAGAAGCCCACATGCTGCAACCAAGACCCGACGCAGCCAAATAAATAAAGAAATGGGGCATGTAAACATTTGAGGATATAATAAACATCTTTTCATATCAATACCTCTGAACAGGAAACACACATGTAAAAACAAACTGTGGGAAAAGAAAGCTAAACAGAAAATCCAGTATTACTGCAGAAATTGAGAGCATTGTATAATTTATCTTGATCTAGGCCTAAAGATGAAAAAGGGGATTCTAGAGACCTCTTATGGCTCTAAACAGTGGACATCTTCACAAAACACCTAACTTTCTACTGAAGGTTCATGAATTTCTCAATTTCCTACAATTAATAATTTATTCTAATTTGGATTTCTCCAGTAATTGCACATCAATCTTTGTGAAAATGAATCTTGCCTACAACCAAAGATAAACAACAGAAGCTAGAGCATTTTTTGCGATACTCAAAAATTTACCCTCTGAAGTTCCCCAAGAAAGGATACTGAAGAAAACGGGCGAGAATGGCTGCCTTGGAAAGAAGAACGGGAGCCGAGCGGGAAGAGCAGGGTGCGAACGTTCACTGTATGTTCTCATCTGCCTGTTGACTTCTGTCAGGTATTGGTATTACTTATTCAAGCAAACTACCAACCAAAAACATAAAAAGTAAGTATCCCAGACTAATTTGGTGTCCACCTAGCCATCCTACCTTTGCATGCTACCTGGTGGTAATTCTTAGGTGGACGGTGATTTGGAACCAGCAGTGTGGCACTCGCCTCTCCTAACCCAACGATGCACTTGACGCCCAGAGTGGGCAGCTTTCAGAGGACGAAGCCAACTTGCTGAGAGTTGGGCTCTAAAAATAAACATTTTGCACATTTCTTTTAGCCTCTTTTCTCTCCATAAAGGCCTCCACAGATGGCTTCTTTACATCATGCTCTCAAATGACTAGCTGATAAATATTCATACTTATGGAAATTGTATTGTACATACTCCAAACCCCCAGCCAGTTAAAGTTTGTATTTTCTGTTATCTCAAGGGTGGTGCCCCCTTGCTCATGGGTTTTGTCCTCTGTAAAACACACACAAATTTGTGCACACACACACACAGATCAGACACCAGCTTTTGCCTCTGTATGATTAATTTGCTTAGAGGCGATTTTGACCCTCAGGAGGACATTAGGCCATGTCTGGAGACATTTTGGATTTCCGTAAGTGGGGGGTGCAGGGTGCACAGTGTGTACTACTGGCACCTAGTGGGTGGAAGCAGGGATGCTGCTCTACACCCTACAATGCACAGGATGGTCCCCACATCAGCCCACTCTCTGCAAAGAAAAGCCCGGCCCAAATGTCAACAGTGCTGAGGCCCTGGGAGACACAACGTTGAGGCTGAAAGCAGACTGGGTTACAGATTAAAACACTGAAGGGGAACAAGGTCAAAGCAAACTGGAACCGTAACAGAAAAACTCAGTGGGGACAGTGGAGGCTCTACATGAAGTCTGGCCTCTCATTTCTTATTCAAATTAATACTCAATTTATTAAGGTTATATATTCAAGAACAAGTTTCCTTTCAGTCTTCAAGCATGACAGAAATATTTCAGGAAAATTTCACTTAAAATGTAAAACACTCCCTTTTCACTTGTTCTTCAATTAATGTTCAATTATCTCACGTATTTGGCAGACTAAACGTCCCTAAATGTAAACACCGTTTACAAATCTAATTCCTTTAAGGATCTCCAGCTACAAACTGAACGTGACTCTCTCACGCAGTTCAAACCCCACAAAGAAAAGACTCACAAACAAGCCAGACTCCAAACATTTACAAAATGCCTTTGTCCGTGTCTAGAGGACAGTCATACGGCATAGGGGCAGAGAGGTTTACACCACACACTCTCTCTCTCTCTCTCTCTCTCTCTCTCTCTCTCTCTCTCTCAGGGCAAAGGGATCTACTCACTGTTCTGGGTGTCCTGTGGCAGCTTCTCTCCTGTTCATTCCCAATTTCTCTAGCTTCCCAAGACCAGTGCAAGGAGGTGACTGGATCTCTTGTCAGGTCATTACTTCTCCATCGATGAGCCCCAGGGCTCACCACACTCCCTTCTCTCCATCCATGGCAGCCTCCTCAAGGCAGGCTGGTGCCAGTGGATGGTCGGTCACCTCCTGGGCCCCCCATCAGGCACCCAGCATTCCTAATGTCTCCTTCCTAGCTCCCACGACCACCGGAACCTTAGCTTGCTCGCTCGTTTGCTATCTCTGACATGAGAATAACTACCCACGAGGAGTCTCTACTGAGGACTGCATGTGGCCCGATATAGACACACAGCAGTTGCTTATTAAACACTAGTGAACCCACGAGGAGTCTCTACTGAGGACTGCATGTGGCCCGACACAGACACACAGCAGTTGCTTATTAAACACTTAGTGAAGAAACATGAAATACAGGCACTCGGGCTTCCCTGGTGGCGCAGTGGTTAAGAATCCGCCTGCCAATGCAGGGGACAGTGTTCGAACCCCGGTCCAGGAAGAACCCACATGCCGCGGAGCAACTAAGCCTGTGCACCACAACTACGGAGCCTGCGCTCTAGAGCCCACGTGCCACAACTACTGAGCTCGCATGCCACAACTACTGAGGCCGGCGCACCTAGAGCCCGTGCTCCACAGCAAGAGAAGCCACCACAATCAGAAGCCCGCGCACCACAACGAAGAGTAGCCCCTGCTCACCGCAACTAGAGAAAGCCCGCGCACAGCAACGAAGACACAACACAGCCAAAAATAGATAAATAAATAGAAGAAATACAGGCACGAATTTCCACAAAAATTAGAAACTAAAAGGCTTTTCATCTGAAAACTAGAGGAGGACTGAGGACTATGGACAGGACTACAGAAAGCACCCCACAGTGACTGGCACACACTATGTTGTCTGCAGTAGTTTCCGTTTTTTTTCTTAAGCAGAGCTCCAATCTTAAGACTCACAGACTGGATGGCTGTGCAACACCAGGAATGAATTTTAAATAGGAAGCCTCATACCCCCACGTCCTCCAACACTCGTGGCACCTTTCAGGGAGGACACCCCATGACCCAAGCCCCCCGGCCTGGGCACCCGGTGCTGACTCACTGAAGCTCTGCAGCAGCACAGACATTTCTGACTCTAACAAATGCTGGGTTGCATTTTATCCACATCGTGAACAGTCTTCTAGAATTCATTTAAAATAAAAAACCAACATAATAGAAGTCCGAGCCCCCAACGGAAAGAAGCTCTCTAGGTGAGCGTGGTTGCCCCGACACAGCTTAAACGGGTGCTCAGAACCCAGACAAAGAAAATACACAGAGAAAAGCAGCATATTAGCCAGTTTAATTTATTTAAGAATCTTACAAAAAAAAGAAAAAAAACCCAGAAAAACAAAAATCAAAAGACACAACAAAAAACCTAAATACAGAATTCGTTATGCTTCATGGTTGATCGTTTTTACTTGCAAGGGTATAAACCTCGCTAAATGCAGCCAATACATTTTTATTGCATGAGACCCAATTTTTAAAGTTACAAATCAAAACGGTCAGAACAATCGTTTCTGGACACTCGGTACTATATTACCACGGAAGGCTGAAGCAGTGCAGTATCATCAGAACAGTGCGTACCCTTCATACACTGACGGACATTCAAAACAGAGTAGCAATATAAAAAGAGATTTTTAAAAAGAGAACAGAACAGAAACAACCAGAAGAGTTTACATCCACCTTTGTTTCAAATTGTCTTTGGATTCCATCATATGTTGTCTCAAGATGCACCATGTCAGATCAGTAAAGGAAAGAAGATCTATGCCTACGTATAAAAGTATCCTTTGCTCAGCAGAGGTAGAACCTGGCAAAAGTTTTATTGCAGAGATACAGCGTACCTCTTCCCACCTCTCATGGTTGATGGTAGATACAAGTGGTTATTGAAAAATAATATCAGTAGTTTGCAAATTCAGTATAAACCATGAACAGGATGATTTCTGCTGATGGAGGTGAGACTGCAATGTGCTACGTAGAAAACAAGCTCCCCGCCCCGTAGAGGGGGGTCAGGAAGGAGGCTGGAGCTTCTTTATCCTCTTCAGTGCCACAAATACTGCCCCAGCAAGAAAGGCCCTCAGGACAGGGGGGGCGGAAAAGCCAGGGAGTTCTCACTAAGGGGCCTGCGGACTGACCCTCAGCCCCAAGGAGGCCTGACCTGCAAGTATCAAAGAGAACTGACGTTCCCAGGTGGCACCCCTTGCTCGACTCTGCACTACAAGGGCGTAGTCTTAGCCTGATGGTGTCCTGACAGCTGCTGCTGCTCCACGGGCGCCAGAGGAGGAGAGCCGGGCAGGACATGTTGGGACAGGGATTCCTACTGGAGCTCACCTCTGAAAGGCCCCGTTTCATGACAAATTAGGTTCCTAAGGCTCACCTAAATGCAGACAACTTTTAAATCTCAGTAAGTCTGCGAAGTTCAATAGTAACGAGTGAAACATGTACACGAATGAAGGCCCAAGAAAGGCTCACGGCTACCTTTCCTGAAAGTTAAGGAGGAAGCTTTTCTTAAAAGTGCGAAATCTGTACGTAAAAACGCAGCGTCTGCCTCCCTGGTGACGAGCACACCACTTCTGTGAGCACCCCTGGGTCTGCCCTACTGGCAACACTCATCCAAGCATTAAGAATGCCGTGATCCAGCTCAGCTCCTAGGCTTACAGCCAATCTAGTCAGGATCAATTCACCAGTTCACTGGTGGCGGGAGAGCCCAGCAGATCCTACCAGCCAGTCCCTCCACAGTTAACTGGCTGTTTTACCCGGAGCACAGAATCAACCCTTGAGCTGAAGGCTCATGGAAGCCTCCACAGCAATTGTGCTGCTCGATTCTGGAGGACAACTGTCCCTTAAAGGACATTCTCTAATGTCACCTGTCAGCATGGACACCAGCATGTACCAGGTCTGTCTCCATTCCTGCTCTAAATATCCCTAGCTGGTGGGAGCACAAGCAGATTACCCATGCTCACTGGAAAGTAAGCTTCTGATTGTTACTTGTAGGCTAAAAGTACACGCTCGACTTCTTAAAGAAACAGAAAATCTGCAGCAGTAGCAGGTCATAAATCACTGTTCAGATCTGCAAGATTTTCCCCTCAGCTGGAAAGCCCCAAGGATGAAGGATTTGGTGCAGGCCTGAAAAACTGCAAGGGTAGGAACAAGTCAGGTTTACTGAAGAGCAAGTTTGATCGCAAATGCACTGAAGAAGTTAGAGGAGCTTAAAGGAAGTCTTGGGAAGAAATTTTTTAGGTGAAAACATCAGGCTCACTATAGCTTCCAAAGAGCAACATAAATGAGCATAACTAGTCATATAATGACAGTATCAGAAATTGCACTCAAGTACATTCCCCCCAATACAATGCATTGCACACAGTAAAAATTTGTAATAAAAATGCAAAACACAATCAGGCATGTTGAAAAATATTAACACAAAACAGACACAGGAATTCTATAGTAAAGATGCAAAACAGAATTCTAAAATATATGAACAAATTCAACTAAGAAGTTTTTCACACGTTTCTACATCCAAAAAAATAATAATAATAAACTGTAAGAAGCCCCCTATGGGAAGTCAAGAAAAGAATAAATAGGATTGAAGGGAGGAGGGAAAAGAGAAAAACAAGCTGGTGGCGTCCCAATTTACAAGAAATATTTACATTCAGAATTCAAAAAGAACTCAACATTTCTATATATACACATTATGTACATATATATGTAAGTACAGCATAAAATCAGAAGGTGGGTTTTGGATTTCACCTCAAGTATGCAGAAAAAAAATTACTAGCTAGCTCGAGTTGCAGGTATCTAGATGTGTTTCCTTCACTTATATGCCCTTAAAAGACACTGCCTTTGTACTAGACAACTGGCAGCCAATGAGGACTTTTTACAAATGGCTTTTGCTCACAGCTGCAGCCATGACATGGACTGCCTGCTGCATATTCCAGCAGCAAAGCGTGCACAGTGAGCGTGCGAGGTGTGGTGTTAGCCAAGGAGACTCAGACATAGAGGAAGGATAGTCAACAAATGTCTACTGTCCCTGGGATGCCTGCACTAGCCGAACATCTGTTAACTGCATACCAGTCTAACAGCGACTCTTATGTAGCACCATTCTTAGAAACTATCAAATATCATTCAGGTACATTTTTATTTTATTTTACCTTTTCAGGTCCATTTTTAAAATGAGAGTGTTTAGATAGGGACCTTCCTCTTAACATCTCATCAAGAAAAGGACCCAAGTGAAAAACACTTTTCCTCTGCTCCTACTTTCATAAATTGAAATGCATCCATCATTTCTAATCTATTGCTTTTTTTCCCCTCCTGCTAAACTGGAAAGTGGAGGGGACTGGGGAAAGGCTCCCATTATACAACAGGAAGTGTCTGGTACCCTTTCTCGTCATGCCTGTTAGAAGTTGCTCTAATAGCATCACATGGAGATTAGCCAATGAATGCCCCAGTGGCTACAGCCAGAAAATTATGCTTCTAGAATATTATATACCCCTGGAGCTTGGTAATCTAGAACTTTTACCATTACAGATGAAGCAGAATACAAGTAACTCAAAAAGGTTTCTGAAGTGCTAGTTGGATTGGAATAAATATATATATATATACATACACACAACACTACATTGCTTTGGATGCAGGTTCTTGCTAACTTATATACAGATGCAAAGAAAAGATACTGAAGAGTGTATCGGCAATTTAGCAGCAAAAAGGGAAAATTGCTTAAGATATTTACTTTTTCATCAAGTTGTGTTTAAAAATACCTTATTAATACTTTTAGGAATTCATATCGTTGATAAATATCTGGATTATCCCACTAAACTGCAGCTTGTGGTAGGGAGGGTGCTAAATTAGGGGAACACTAACCCCCCCCACCAATACCATCTGAGCAGCTCTGGACTGGGAAAGTGGTTTTCAGTACAATCGGCACTGTAAACTCTGAAAACACTAACGTGACTTGTAATCAAATCTTTGTGCTCAGAGCCATATTGCTAAAAAGGGAGAAAAGGCATTACAGAGGCCAAATGGACTCACATCGGGTTCAACAAGGTCCCTGGGTTCAGACGTGGCATTCAGATCCTGAAATACAAGGATCTGTTGTACAGAAGTTAGCTGTTGTTGAGACTTGATTTTTTGACAGAGGAGGACCTTGAATGCTGGGTTTTCCCATGTTGACCAACCTAAAACTTGCTGACTTGGATAAGGGCACAGTGTTAAAGGTCATATGGTCACCTCCAGAGAGCAGGACGGGCAGCAGACTGCCAGTGCTCACATGCACACCACACCACGATAAGCATGTGCACGTGGCACCTCAGCTCCCCATCCAGTTACACGGCTGCCTTTCTGAGGTCTACTTTGAGAGTTTTCAGAGGCCTTATTTCTGGACTTTTTTTTAAAAAGCAAAACAAAGCTGTTCTACAAAGAACAGAACATACATATATCCCCCTTTGTAACAAGATAGCTATTCCAAGAGCAAACATTACATCATAAATTGTGAGGGTCAACTAACTGCATGCTAAAGAATCCTCACACTGAAGCTGCTTGGAAAAAACCATAACCTGCTAAAAAAGATACTCCCACACACAAAAAAGGGAAGTTGGGCCAGGCCTCCAAGAGGGAGTCTCTTTTCCCCAACCCTGCCATTTTGTCTCACTGGAGGGAACAGGCTTGTTATGCTTCCCCCTCCACAGCTCTATTTCACCTTGGGATGTTGACGGAAGCTGAGTGGGCTCCTGATTTAAAAACAGAAGAACTAACTGGGAAGTTTTGGTGCAGGTGGACAATTCTGCTCTTGACTGTCAGCTGGGTCTAGTGGCCCTAACAAGGGACATTGGTTGATATTCATATGGATCACTGCCTGAGATATAAGGACTAGACTGAGGATAAAAGTTGCATCCACTGGGCAAAATATGCCAAAGAACAGAAATTATTCTCAATTTGTTCCTTTAGGCGTCTAGAATAAATAAACCCAAAGAAAGAAAACTTATGGTAAACGTGACATAACCAAACTCAGGCGTAAAGAAACACAAGAGGATGACAGCCCTAGCTTTCCCGTCACTTAACATATATCTCACCTAATTCTGCAAGAAGTTTAGAAAGTTACAAAGGAGAACAGTTCAACTTGAGAAACTTTCAAAAGTACTATCATTTTACCCCTTCCTCAACACCATTTCAATTTTGAGGGGTAGGTTTTAAACCAAAATATAAGGCTACCTGGAATGTTGAGCAACACGCAAGTTCTGCAGCATCCCCATCACAGACTACTCTTGAGGGTGGTGAGGGCCTAAACAAGAGTCCACTTCTGCTTAGTATAATAACTTTTTATTTGACATCTACAAGATTGTGGTATCTTGCAGCTTTTGACCAGGTTTATACAATCTCAGTTTTTCAATAGTGCAACCTGTGCAAGCAAAAAAAAAAAAAGGAAAGAAAAAAAAAAAGGAAACAAAAAGACCAACTGTCCCCTCACTTGTTTTTATAAACATCTATTATAGGCGAAACAAAACTTACCCATATTATAGATAAGTGTCTATTCACATTTGTACATTACCATTTTTAACAGCTTGAGATAAACTCTACAATGTCTTACAACACATTAAACAATATTCAAGTTACTGGGTAACAACAATAACAACAAGAAATAAACATACAGCAGAAGCCTCAAGTGTTTCCTCATTGTCTAGTTTACAACTCAAGTACGGTTTCCATTTTTAAGAGTGACAAAGCAAATTAAGATAACGAAGTTAAAAAAAAAAAGATTGTTTGCAAGACGGAAGCCAATTTGTACTTCTTTCTAAAACTATCTTTAAGTTAAGAAAAATGTAATTTTAAGAAAAGCAGGCTTGTAGCCATTTTTGCAGCACACATTAGGAATACTATTAATACATTAAAATTAACTTTTAAGAGTTTTATCACCAAAAAAATTATATACTCATTACCTTGACAAGAAACCTGGGGCAGGGAGAATGGGAGAAGGTGATTTCGCAGGGTTTGAAGCAATACCCAGGTATAAACACTATAAAAATGCAATAACCAATGCTGTACATCTACAAATGTTTCTCCCCGTTACTTGACTTCTGTGTTAATCTTGTTTACGCATGCTGTCAAAGACATGCACTGTCAGAACAAAAACTAGAAAAAGAACCTGAATGCATGATATGTAACCTTTCATTTCATGCTTTAATAAACCTATTGTTTTAATAAGTTGGAAAAAGAAACCAATATATATTTTCTCTATTTATAGACTCAAAACACATGCATCCGGGGATAAGTCCCACAGCAATGGCATGGATGTACTGCGTTAACCCTGAGCACTGTATAACATAAAAGTAAAGCCAGTTTGGGAAGTTCCAAGCATTTTTAAACCAATTATGGTTCGTAGCTTTTAACAAACTCACAAACAAACAGACTGACACACACGCGCACATACCCCTCTGCTCGCCCAAAGTAAAAGCATACGGTTAAGTACCATGGGAAAAGCACGAGGAAAGACATATGTACCACCATCGGCACTGCTGATTTTCAGTTTTGCTATCTATTCCAGGTTTGTCCTTATTCCCCAAAAAAATTAACTAGAGAGAGCACAACTGAAAAAAAATTATAATTCTTTGGAAACTGTCCCTGATTTTTATGCAAATGATATGCTTCAACAGCATTTCATATACATCCATGTTGAAACCTGTCTGTTCTTATGCGTTGCTCAAATTGGCGATGCTCTGGGGGTGACGCTGCTGCCAGAGCTGTTTCTGCTGGACTGCAAGCTGTTGAGACTGGTCTGAAGTTGACAGGAGATTTATAAGAGGAGACACACAATTTGCAGGAATGATCAAACCTGCAATTAGAAAACAAGAATTTATAAAGGTTGCTTCCAGGAGAAACCACACTGTTTTACAGCTTCATAGCAAATTCCAAATGAAGTATAATATTAAGTTTAATGAACAAGACTCCACAAAAAAACTAAATGAACACCTAATAACTGAACTGGCCCCTTCAGAAGTAGCCCGATTCCTCAGCAGCGTCACCCACAAATACCTGAGCACATGCATGTGTCTAGTGCAACACCATCTTCTTGCTGAAGCAACAGAAGCCCAAGTACAGTACCTTCCTATCTACTATCTTTGAAGCTCCACAAATGTATGCAAGCACCACCTTCTTTGGCATGTACTAATGTACCAAAGAGACTACAGAATAGTGGCTGCAAATTCAAATGCGTACTGAAGCAGTAACTTCTAAGTGGCACAGTGCGGAAGTCAGCAAACTGGAGAGTATATATATCCTGGGTAAGGGAACTTTTAACTCCTCCCATGTGGGAACTGGGGTTCAATGTTCCAAGCTTCTCTGTTGTTACTGCTGCTGTTGTTGTTTTGAAGAAGATAGAAATCCAGTCTTCTGATTTTTTAAAAAATAAACTTATTTATTTATTTTTGGCTGCGTTGGGTCTCTGTTGTTGCACACAGGGCTTCTCTAGTTGCGGCGAGCAGGGGCTACTCTTCATTGTGGTGTGCGGGCTTCTCACTGCGGTGGCTTCTCTTGTTGTGGAGCGTAGGCTCTAGGCACATGGGCTTCAGTAGTTGCAGCACACGGGCTCAGTAGTTGTGGCTCGCAGGCTCTAGAGCACAGGCTCAGAGGTTGTGGCGCACGGGCTTGGATGCTCCGCGGTATGTGGGATCTTCCCGGACCAGGGCTCGAACCCGTGTCCCCTGCATTGGCAGGCGGATTCTTAACCACTGCGCCACCAGGGAAACCGACAGTCTTTTGATTTTTAAAAGTTGGCAACTAACTCAATTGAAATCTCGCAACCAAAAATACTTGAGGATCAAAAAAATGTCTATGGACTGACTAGCCCACAGGCTACCAATGTGCAACCCAGGATACAGAGAAAGGTTGTTGCAAAAGAAACAAAGACAATGCGACAGGGCAAGCGCAATAACTGGGTGGATTTCCGTGAGGCCTGTCACTGAGGGAACAGTGGGAGCGGCTAGCCTGGTCTCCCTGGCTCCCTGCAGGACTCCAGTCCATCCTCTGTGCACAGTGGCTTTGACTTCCATAGTCTCAATGTGGCACAATGAACATAAAGACTTCAGAGAATCCTTAGTCTTCATACCAGGGAGCCTGCATAGATGTCAACAGTGAGGAAGGGGAGCAAGAGCACTGAGGGCAGCATAAAATAACAACCACATCAGAATTTCAGCCAGAACCAACTACACCCATTCAAAAGCTTAACTACTATTTATCCTTTTAAGAACATAATATAAAGCAAGCTCTACCCCACCACTGGAATAGATAGATGCTAAGATTCTAAGACGTTAGAAGCAAAATAAGAAAAACACAGGAGCTGATTTTTCTTCTCAAGGCTCAAACCAAAAAAAAATTAAAACTCACCTACAATCCGCTGTCCATCCTCTGTTCTTAGCCGAACTATCTGCATTTTCACATTTGTGCCACTGACAGATGCGAGAACACCCTCGACTTTTGTCCAGACACTCAGTACTGAACCACATAATACATAGTACGTGCGGCAACGAAGACCTATTTCACAAACTAATCCCAAACTTGCTTTTTTGCAATTGCCACGCCTAGGATAAATAAGGAAAAAAATGTGTATGTGCGTGCGCGCGCACACACACACACGCGCACACACACACACACACACACAAAGGCCCACAAGGTCTACCCTAATTTCAAATGGAAAACGCCCTACCGTCATTTACTTTTACTGATAGTTTGTAGACTGCAGTCCTTCTGACATATTGGATTATCCTGTCCAACTTAAGGTATCACTACTGATTTTAACATTACAGTTAATTCTCGGGTCTGACTCCCTTATAAAAGGGCTGATTTATTGGTCTGGATATCCATATAAGCATCTGTCATTTTCATATCCATTAGTTTACTGTATTAATGTCAGTTTATAAAATAATCCTGCCAGTTATTTCTATAGTATTAAACTACCAATATACAGTTCTAAATCAGGTAAGTGGAAAAGGCCTCAGCAAATAAACAAAAGCAAATTTATCTACCTACATGTGTCTAAATAAAAACCTAGCTAAAATTCATCTATATCCTGTATCCCTCTTCAAAAAGTGGGCCAGATACTCCATTTTCAATGCCCTGAAATGAACATAATGACTTGAGAACACCTCTGGCTAGCCTAGTAGCTAGAATCAGCTCCAGGGCTCAACAACAAAGTTTCTAGTGCTGTTAACTATTTGAGGCACCTCTGTGGTTTCCTAGAAGTAGCCCAGCCTTAAAAATAAAACTGATTTGGGACACCAATAAAACTTTGGAGGAAGGAAAAAATAAAGGAAGGGAAGGAAGGAGACGAGAAAGAAAAAGTCTCAACCCTAAGAATGATAGTTAAGTCCATGCTGGCAGACATTTGGTTGGAAGTAACAAAGCATCAGTGGGGAGACCTAAAACAGTGCATGGTCCAGAGACATCCAACAAGTACCTCTGCTTAAAGAAACAACACCGAGCAACTGATAATCTGCCTGTGTACTTATAGGGACAGATAGCTAAAGAATGAAGGGGTGTTTAAATTAAATCTTGATTATACTTTGGAATATATGGTGAGAAAAATGAAAACTAACCAATAAGCATGAGTACAAGTATCTGCAGATGAATTATACTGATCTAACCAGTGGACCAGGGCATCGTCTGAGACTACCTGTGAAAATAAGACAAAAATTCCATTGAAAAGGTATTGTTTTAAACAAACTGGTTGCCTAATTTGGTCTCTAAAGCCAACTTAAAACCATCTTTATATAGAAAACATGGTCTTTGCTACTGCTTACATTTGAATGCCATCAATAAAAAGCTCTGCCGTGAGGTTTTTCCCATGTAATGAATATTTCAAATAGGTAACTTAATTATAATTGTTTGCAAGTGAAAATGGCTAGGAATAATAGTAATATAAGGTAATACTAACAACAAAATAACAGATATCACTGTTTTTCCAGAAATTATTGCAAAATATAAACACAGCAGTTCACAGTAAAACCAAGAGTCGGTGGGAAGGAATTTCAGTCTTGTATATCTTCCTTTTATTTAAAAAATTCTAATTTTTGTAGTTAGCACTATAGAAACTTCCTTTTCTGAAAACATAAGCTGTTTCAAATAATCATCTTAAGTTTCCTAATGGTTCATAACATTAAGACTGGGATACTAATTTAACAAGAGTTGATAAAACTTTTTCTGAAAACAATTTTCCAGTAATCAAATAGGAAAAACTGACAATTTACATATAAACATAAACATAGTTGCAATATATTATTATAAAACAAGTATTCATATATAACATCATGTACAAATGGAAAAATACCTTCTTATATTTCTTTTTTAGATCAGCATAAATTTCTAATTTGAGCTGTTTCCCAGTATTTGGTCTATAAACTAAGAAAAGCTTCTTTTTAGGATTCACTTCTTTAACTAAGATGGCAGTTTTCTTGTTGTTTCTTATCTATTAAAAATAAATAAATAAATAGGTGAGAAAATATAAGGATTCAATACTGTACACTTTAAGACATGCTCGTTTTTTTGTACCATCACATCACCAAAGCCAAATGAGTATGTAAATACAAAACTGTGTGAAAGGATAACACCTGCTGTGTAACCGACTTGAACAAGGTCTCACCAAAGTGAAGGCTAATGGACCTTATCTCTGAGGCAAGACAATCTTTAGAAAATTGTGTTGAGTAATAAGACTTAAAGCACGATGTCCAGTGGAGACAATTTTGCTTCTTCTAGTCCAGGAAACTGGACTCGCAGCCTAAACAGGCTCCGAGGTACGTGAGGTAAGAATCTAGGTAGTGGGCAGGAAGGGTCTTCACAGGAAGTAATTTTACCTCTACTGTATGTTACTCTCCTTCAAGTTACAATGAAATATATAACCTTCAAGATAACGCTTTTTGATCACCCATCACCCACAGTCCTCTGAATTCATCTACTCCATCAGTGCTACAACCTATTCCTATGGTTGTGTGACGGTAAAATATCACAAATTCGGGGCTTCCCTGGTGGCGCAGCGGTTGGGAGTCCGCCTGCCGACGCAGGGGACGCGGGTTCGTGCCCCGGTCCGGGAGGATCCCACGTGCCGTGGAGCGGCTGGGCCCGTGAGCCATGGCCGCTGAGCCTGTGCGTCCGGAGCTTGTGCTCCGCAATGGGAGAGGCCACAGCAGTGAGAGGCCCACGTACCGCGAAAAGGAAAAAAAAAAAAAAAAAATCACAAATTCATCTGTAAACGGTAACGCTGTAACAGGAGAAAGCCAAATGCTGAACAAATAATACATAAATATGATGCAGAAGTGGAAGAAAAGGATGCATTAGACAAACGATGGAGCTTGTTTTATTTTTTTATTTTTTTGGACCTGGGGCACGAACCCATGTCCCCTGCATTGACAGGCGGACTCTCAACCACTGCGCCACCAGGGAAGCCCAGAACTTGTTTTATTTAAAAAATTTTTTACAAGTTGGACTTTATGAGAAGAACCCTGAGATTTGTAAAAAGCTCCATTTAACACAAGGAAAAATAAGATTGGGAAAATTAGTATTTCTTTTGAAGAATGGCGAACAATTTCAAAGCAACAGTCTCTGGAGCAAAACTGAAGGAAAAAGAAAAGTTTCAAAGATATTTTCCCAGCTCCTCTACAAAATAAATCATTTGCTAAGCTATTACCTTTTTATATTAAGATAATTCTTACGCTGATAAAAGGACTTAATACTTTACTTTTCTCCTCATTGATACTAAAGATCCTTCGTCTTTTACTTGTTCAAATGATTTGAAACATTGTTTATATAATTACTGCAAAGTCTATGAAACAAAAGTTAAGTGAAAAATACATTTAAAATTTATATCAGCTGATGTGAAATTCTCTAGCAAACTATACTTTAAGGCAGTGTTTAAAGCACATAGCAGTGTGATCTATCTTGACAGTGTCAGGTTAATTCATTGTAACTATAAAATAAATCATCACACTACAGTGAAATTAAAAGTGATTCTGACATGGCTTTCCTAATGTCAACACACGTTAAACACACTGCAAGTCGAAACTGCTTGCTGCTGAGGCAGCTCAATGAAGGAGGCTACAGCTTCTTGGAAGGATGTCTCCTTCAAGGTCCTCACTCTTCACAACCAGCTGCCTGCGGCCAACGCTACCACATCCTTTCACTCAAGGGAAACTGGTGGGGATCAGCATTTTCATCAAAATCTACCAGTGCCTCAATTTGGCAATAATTTCAAGTGAAAAAAATATAACCGGGCTTCCCTGGTGGCACAGTAGTTGAGGGTCCGCCTGCCGATGCAGGTGACACAGGTTCATGCCCCGGTCCGGGAAGATCCCATATGCTGCGGAGCGGCTGGGCCCGTGAGCCATGGCCGCTGGGCCTGCGCGTCTGGAGCCTGTGCTCCGCAACGGGAGAGGCCACGGCGGTGGGAGGCCCGCGTACCGCAAAAAAAATTAATAATAATAATAATAATGAAAATAACCAATATCCTATAGGGACCAATCAAAAACCCATCCAAGGCCTCAGAGAAATCTGAATAAAATCTAGTGAACTGTATCAGTATCTTGGTTGTGATATTATACTATAGGTTTGTAAAATGTTACCATTGGGAAAACTGGTGTAAAAGGAATTTCTCTGTATTATTTCTTATAACCTCATGAGAATCTACAATAATCTCAATAAGATTTTCAAACACACATACACACACATAAATGCACAACTAGGAGCCAGATCCAGTTTGAGAGCTTTGCTATTGAATCAGAGACCAGTAAACCAGGTTTATGGACCAAATGGCTTGAGGCTCCTAAGCTTAAGAATAGTTTAAGGAAGGAAGGGAGAAAGTTTCTTAGGAAGGAAAAAAATCCATGCTGCTGAACCTAGGGTCAGGACAGGAATAAAGACCCAGACGTAGAGAATGGACTTGAGGACACGGGGATGGGGTACGGTAAGCTAGGACGAAGTGAGAGAGTGGCATGGACATATATACACTACCAAATGTAAAACAGACAGCTAGTGGGAAGCAGCCTCATAGCACAGGGAGATCAGCTCGGTGCTTTGTGACCACCTAGAGGGGTGGGATAGGGAGGGTGGGAGGGAGGCACAAGAGGGAGGGGATATGGGGATATACGTATACATATAGCTGATTCACCTTGTTATACAGCAGAAACTAACACAACATTGTAAAGCAATGTTGTAAAGCACTGTATACTCCAATAAAGATGTTTTAAAAAAAAAAAAAAGGAGAGAGAAGGCAGCAACTTAAACTCAGCCAAATCTGCTTGTTATCTTTCCCTTCAATCCTGATATATCCTTTTACTTGTTCAGTTTTACCCATCCCACCCTAGCTAGAAACCTCAAGATAATACTAGAAGCCAAGAACAAAGCTGGGGGGAAATCATTTTTCGGACTTTTAAGAACTAAACTTTTTCTCCTCCAGGATCTTCAAAAGAGTATTTCCTGGGCTTCCCTGGTGGCGCAGTGGTTGAGAGTCCGCCTGCCGATGCAGGGGACACGGGTTCATGTCCTAGTCCGGGAAGATCCCACATGCCGCAGAGTGGCTAGGCCCGTGAGCCATGGCTGCTGAGCCTGCGCGTCCGGAGCCTGTGCTCCGCAAAGGGAGAGGCCACAATAGTGAGAGGCCCATGTACCGCAGAAAAAAAAAAAAAAAAAAAAAAAAAAAAAGAGTATTTCCTCTCATTCACACATAGAAAGAAGTAAGTGATCTTAAGATCCAGTGATGCCATTTCTCTGAATCTACTCTAGAGATACACTCACACAGGTACATAAAGAAGCATCTCCTTTGTAAGGGAGAAAAAATGGAAACAACCTAAAAGTCAATTAATACGACACAGGCTAAGTAAACCATGGTATATTCATAACACAGAACACCATGCAACAGCCACAATGAATGAAGTAGTCCTTTAAGTATCAATACAGAAAGCACTCCAAGACTGACTGTTTAGTGAGAAAGGCAATTTAAAGAATGATCAGGGCCTCCCTGGTGGCGCAGTGGTTGAGAGTCCGCCTGCCGATGCAGGGGATACGGGTTCGTGCCCCGGTCTGGGAGGATCCCATATGCCGCGGAGCGGCTGGGCCCGTGAGCCATGGCTGCTGGGCCTGCGCATCCGGAGCCTGTGCTCCGCAGCGGGAGAGGCCACAGCAGTGAGAGGCCCGCGTACCACAAAAAAAAAAAAAAAAAAAAAAAAAAAAAAAAAAAAAAAAGAATGATCAATACTGTATCATAGAATTGGTGTAAAAAAAAATAACCAACGGGCTTCCCTGGTGGCGCAGTGGTTGAGAGTCCGCCTGCCGATGCAGGGGACACGGGTTCGTGCCCCGGTCTGGGAAGATCCCACATGCCGCGGAGCGGCTAGGCCCGTGAGCCATGGCTGCTGGGCCTGCGCGTCCAGAGCCTGTGCTCCGCAACGGGAGAGGCCACAGCAGTGAGAAGCCCACGTAATGCAAAAAAAAAAAAAAAAAAAAAAAAAAAAATAACCAACAACAAATCAACCACCTAAAACAGTAAATTGCTTCCTATGGCTACAATACACATGCATTAAATGCACAGAAAATGGTCTCGGAGAATAGACACAAAACTGGTAACGGTGGCTACCTCTGGGAAGGTGGGAAGGGAACCGCGGCTGGGAATGATGGTCAAAAAATTTAGTGTTATCTGTATTTAAATTTTTTCACAAGTGTAATAATGCATTCATGTGTACATAATTCAATTAAAGAATTTAAGAAAAAAAATCCCTGCAAACCCTAAAATACTTACTACCTGACGCCTGACATAAAAAATTTAGGGATTCCTGCTCTAGGGAGCTTATTTATGGTTTCACCCTGCCTGTGGCATCATCATATTTGGTCTCCTTTACGCAGTTCTTGAAACAGGTCTTCATTTACAGTTGGTCACGCCATAAAGGGCTTGGCCAAAAAGTTCGTTCGGGTTTTTGGTACCATCTTACTGAAAAACCAGAATGAACTTTTTGGCCAACCCAATATTTGCAAATAAAAAGCAAAATGTGCTACACACATACAAAGCAATATTAGTCACAAAAAGAAATGAAGTTATGACATATTCTACAACACGGACGAACCTTGAAAACATTATGCCGAGTGAAAGAAGTCAGACACAACTGTCACATACTGCATGATTCCACTTATATGAGGTACCAAGATACACAAATTCATAGACAGAAAATAGATCAAAGGTTATCAGGCCAGGGGAAAGCTATTGTTTAATGGTGATGTTGGCACAACATTGTGAATATAATTAATGACACTAAACCATACACTTTAAAATGGATAAAATGGCAAACTTTGTTATATATTTTACCATAATTTTTAAAAATTAACAATGTAGGGACTTCCCGGGTGGTGCAGTGGTTAAGAATCCGCCTGCCAATGCAGGGGACACAGGTTCGAGCCCTGGTCCAGGAAGATCCCACATGCCGCAGAGCAACTAAGCCCGTGCGCCACAACTACTGAGCCTGCACTCTAGAGCCCGAGGACCCAAGGCGGCCAAAAAATAAATAAATTAAATAAATAAATCAAAAACAAAAACAATGTAATATGCCAGAAATCATTAAATTATACACTTTAGCGAGTGAATTGTACTGTATGTGAATTATATCTCAATAAAGTCGTTAAAGAAAAAGAAATTAAGGAAGAGATAAAAAGAATTCAAGAGAAAATAAATATTAAAGGCAAGCAAAGATATAACCTATGCATAAGAGAAGTCCCGATAAAGGAGAAATTCAGGGAATAGAATACTAAAAACATTACAAATAAAAGTAATTTAAAAACTTTCTAAAATAAAGATTTGAAACTACATATTAAAAGAGCATATCACATAGCTGAGAATACTGACCAAGAATAACTAATAATACCAGGATATACTCTAAACTAAATTAAAAAGGGGAAAAACTTAGAGCACCATCAAATTTTGACAGCAGGGACTTCCCTGGTGGCGCAGTGGGTAAGAATCCACCTGCCAGGCTTCCCTGGTGGCCCAGTGGTTAAGAATCCATCTGCCAGTGCAGGGGACACAGGTTCAAGCCCTGGTCCAGGAAGATCCCACATGTCACAGAGCAACTAAGCCCGAGTGCCACAACTACTGAGCCTGCGCTCTGGAGCCCGTGAGCCACAACTACTGAAGCCCATGCGCCTAGACCCCGTGCACCGCAACGAAGAGTAGCCCCCGCTCGCCGCAACTAGAGAAAGCCTGCATGCAGCAACGAAGACCCAAGGCAGCCAAAAATTAATTAATTAATTAATTTTTAAAAAATAAAAGAGAATCCACCTGCCAATGCAGGGGACAGGGGTTTGAGCCCTGGTCTGGGAAGATCCCACATGCCGCGGAGCAACTAAGCCAGTGCGCCACAACTACTGCCTGTGCTCTAGAGCCCGCGAGCCACAACTACTGAGCCCACGTGCCGCAACTACTGAAGCCCGCGCACCTAGAGCCCGTGCTCCGCAACAAGAGAAGCCACTGCAATGAGAAGCCCGCGCACCGCAACAAAGAGTAGCCCCTTCTCGCCTCAACTAAAGAAAGCCCGCACTCAGCAATGAAGCCCCAACGCAGCCAAAAATAAAAATTAATTAATTAAAAAAATTTTTTTTGACAGCAACTCTATCTCAAAAGAATAAGGAGTAGCATCTTTAAGATATCCAAGAAAAGAAAACGTGAACTAAAGATTTCATGTCTGGTAAAATTTGTCTTTCAAGTACAAAGGCACAAACTTACCAGCATGTAAGAATTCAGGGAGTAATGTTTCCATAAGCCCTTCCTAAATCTACTACAGAATGGGATTCAGACAAAATAACTAGAGAGATATTAACCTAAGGACTAGTGAGTGAGTGGTGAGCTTTAAATATAAATTAATTACCTGTAGAACTAAGATTAATTAAGGGTTAAAAGAAGAGTATACTATATAATTGCCATATGCTGACATGCAGAAACAGTATAACTATTTTTTAAATAGCATAAAGTAAGCTTATGCAATAAAAGTTATTAAAAAATTATTTTCAGGAATACTGGGGCATAGTATCCATGATATTTTATCATCCTGTGTGCCCTGAAGAACAGGGATTATTAGTGTGGAAGAAAGAAGACAAAAAAATACCAGAGAAGGGGCTTCCCCAGTGGCGCAGTGGTTAAGAATCCATCTGCCAATGCAGAGAACACGGGTTCAGCCACGGTCCGGAAAGATCCCACATGCGGCGGAGCAATTAAGCCCGTCTGCCACAACTACTGAGCCCGTGCTCTAGAGCCTGCATGCCACAACTACTGAGCCCACGTGCCACAACTACTGAAGCCCGCACACCTAGAGCCCATGCCTCTCAACAAGAGAAGCCACCACAATGAGAAGCCCGCGCACCGCGGAGCGGCCCCCACTCGCTGCAACTAAAGAAAGCCCGTGCACAGCAATGAAGACCTAACACAGCCAAAAATAAAATAAATTAAAAAAAATAATCAGAGAAGAGGTGAGATTAAAATTCCGTAGTTTTGATCAGGACAAATAAATATGCATTCATTTGTGTGTGTACATGTATATGTCTAAATGTAAACACGCGCACGCACACACACACACATGCACACTCACACATCCTCTCTCCTTAGCTCTGTCCACAGGCAAATACTAAACCAATGAATGTAGTTACACCAATAAGTGAAAACTGAATCTTGAAGACATAAAGCATTATTATGACTAAAGAAGGTCACTCACTATATTATGGGAAAAAAGGGTTCAATTTACTAAGAATATGTAAACTTTTTTTTTTTTTTTGCCCACACCATGCAGTATGCAGGATCTTAATTCCCTGACCAGGGATCAAACCTCTGCCCCCTGCAGTGGAAGCGTGGAATCTTAACCACTGGACCGCCAGGGAAGTCCCCGGTAAGTAATAATTTAAAATTTGCATTTAATAATACTCCTCAAAATGTATTAAATCACAATTACAGTGATAAATTATCAAAACACAGAAAGCTAAATACAATTGGAAAATCAGCACAAAGCGAACAGATAATTACAATGCTGGCAATGAAAACACATTACATATCTAAATAACTAACATTTAAGGGAAACAAGTCTTACTTGCAATGACAAATAAAAGCCATCATCTGGTCCTGTCAACTCAGCCCAAATCTTGGTAGCTTCCTCCCAGGACATTCCCCTCTCTACACTTATCTGTAAAAAAATAATAATAAAGTTTAAATTAAACTCACTTCTGAGAATGCTTACCAGAAAATGACATTATACTTGAACGTGCACCTTTTCTAAACTTACAGTGTATAATTCTACATGGCCAGAGGTTGAATATCCTGGAGTCAGAAACTTCTTAACATCACTTTTCCTCACTTTTTCATCTCCAGAACCAAGATCTTGAACAAGAAAAAGCAACATATAAGTATAAAAAAAAAATTTCATCAAGAATACACATGACAGGCTTCCCTGCTGGCACAGTGGTTAAGAATCCGCCTGCCAATGCAGGGGACACGGGTTCGAGCCCTGGTCAGGGAAGATCCCACGTGCTGCAGAGCAACTAAGCCCGTGCGCTACAACTACTGAGCCTGTGCTCTAGAGCCCACCTGCCACAACTACTGAAGCCCGTGCACCCAGAGCCCATGCTCTGCAACAAGAGAAGCCACGACACAAGAAGCCCACGCACCACAATGAAGAGTAGCTCCCGCTTACTGCAACTATAGAAACCCCCATGTGCAGCAAAGAAAACCCAATGCAGCCAAAAATAAATAAAATTAATTAATTAATTAAAAAGGAAAAAAAAAAAGAATACATATGATGTTTTAAAAATTTCCCAACTTACCTAAGATTCCCATATCATATCTTCCATTTTTTTTGGCATTTTGAACAACTGCAGTAAGTGTGTCTGCAAAATACTGAAATAACGCATTCTGCTGATGCACCTCCATGCCCAAAATTCTATTTAAGAATTTTCCTATGTTGTTATAATCTGCAATGACAGGATTGTATGAAAGATTTAATGCATTCAAATGGCAATTTAAAAAATTTATTCATCTCAGCCTAGTAAGAGTCCCACTTTCTTCTCTAAGCCTTCCCTGACAACTCCTGTACTGTTCCCAGAACAGGGCTATACTTCGACCACTTCTACCTCTAGCAGTTAGCATGACTATACTAGATGCTCAAAAGATGTTTGCCAAATTGAATGTTTGCATCTTCAGCTTCGCTTATTGAAAGTATGAATACAATTTAGCACAACAGAATGTTAGTTTTCCAACATTAAGTCTTAACTCATAAAGTTTAAGTGCTGTTAAGTCAGTGAAGCTCAACTTTGGCTGCACAAGTAAGAATGCCCAGGAGCTTCTGGAAAATTACCATTGTCTGAGCTCCTGCCCTGGCTTCAGTACTTTTTAAAAAGCTCAACAGCTGATCATATACGCAACCTGGTTTGAGAACTGCTGTTATGTAGAGAATAGAGATTTAATTTCTTGAATAACCATAGTTATTCATAGCAAAAACCACCCAGAATGCTCTGTGAGCACTCAGTAATGAGGGATTGAGACCTAGAGACTTGAAGCTTCCCCTTCAAGTTGACGAAAGCAATAAACAACAAAACGGGCTATAATGATACAGCAACAGTTATGAACATACATACGAAAGTCATCCCATTACCTTTATCTAGAGTAAGAATTCCTGAACGATCTTCTACATTTATCAGGCCAACTCCTATCAGTCCTTGTCGAACATCTATAATAAAACAAATTTATAAAAAACCTTATAGCCCAGGGCTTCCCTGGTGGCACAGTGGTTAAGAATCCGCCTGCCAATGCAGGGGACATGGGGCGTGCCACAACTACTGAGCCTGCGCTCTAGAGCCCGCGAACCACAACTACTGGAGCCCGCACGCCTAGAGCCCGTGCTCCACAACAAGAGAAGCCACCGCGGTGAGAAACCCACTCGCCACAACTAGAGAAAGCCCGCGCACAGCAACAAAGACCCAATACAGCCAAAAATAAAATAAATTAAAACAAACAAACAAAAAACCTTATAGCCCAAATAACTCAATGAGCTGTTACCTGACTAATCAAACTAGATCAAGTTCTAGCATATAAGACACAGTCTATGTATCTTCCATAGTTCCTATTAGCTGAATTAAATGGAACCCACAGCCCCTAAAGATCTTTAGACACTTCAAAATCCTAGAGTACTCAAACCTCACATTATATTTTATTATTTCACTAAAATGTCATATCTTTCCAACAACAACCCTTGGCAGTGGAGATCCCTGGCTACAAAGCTGTCACTCACAGAATCTAAACAACTTTGAACATACAGCAGGATACTGATTAAATAATTTATATAAGGAAATAATCATGCTTCCTTCCCAAACGTTACCTATCAGTATTGACAAGGCGATGCAGAAGATAAGCAACATGTGTAACTGTCAACATGTTCTGAATTACGTTACTAAGAGGACAGTTTATAAAACTTTAAAAAAAGTATTTGTGTCCAGGCTCCAACTCAGACTTACAGTAAGAAGGGTTTAAGAAAGAGAAAAGGATCAAGAGGAAGCATAATTATATCCTATTTACATATTTATTTAATCAGCTCAACTGCTACATGCTCAAAATGTGTAGATTCTGCAGATGACAACTCTGTAGCCAAAGAGCTCCAACGCAAAAAATCCTCATTTTGGGAACCCATCCTATGGGAGGAAATTACCTGAATTAGAAGGACAGCTGCTATAATTCCAGCACTGTTTGTGATGCAAAAAAATGAAAGCCACTTGAACATCAATAAGGGAAAAACTGAAGAAACTGTTACATAAGCTAGATGTAGAATATTACACAACTGTTAAAATATGTATTAGTACTATAGCTATTGATTTGTAAGGGATGCCTGTGATGTACCAAGTGAGAAAAGTATGTTGCAAGTAATATTAACTTTTTTTTTTTTTTTAAAGTTCTGTGTTTAGACAAACGGATAAAGGTGTGTTAAGGCTGCCCCTGGTTCAGACTGTCAACATTTGTAACCTCAGCAGGTGAGACTGGTAGGTAGTAGGTAGTTAAGGAGAGGGTATGGGCTCCTCATTATTCACTTTTAGATTGTTTTCATCACTTATAATGAATAAATAACATGTAATTTTTTGGAATTAGAAATAAATTGGGGAGTTGTTTTTGACAATCCCTCCAATGACCAAATAAAAAGAAAATAAGAGGGAACGAAAGGGAAAGGGAGAAAAAGAACAGGGCCAAGACTTTATTGGTTTTTTGTTTTGTTAAATGCCATCAGTGATTATAAGCACCCCTGCCAGCTATGTCAATATGGACTGTTACCAACACTAAACACCGGTTCAATTGGAAAGGACTTCCTAGTAAAAAATGCTAACTCTATAAGGATAATGTTTCAAATACCTTACACCTGTTTATTTTCTAAAATATTTTAAGTTTGCTGAACTACTGAACTCACCCAGACTACTAATATTAATGGGGTAAAATCTATTCTTCAGATTTGCAAGATACATCTAAGAATTTCTACAGCACTACTTAGGACTTTTCTTTAAATATAAAAATTTCTAAATACACACAAATGTAAAGAGAATATTCTATGGACCACAGGTACCCAGCACCCAGTTTTAACAACTGTTAATACATGGCCAGTTTTGTTTTATCTGTACCTCCACTAGCCCACACAGATTATTTACCTAGGTACTTTAAATCTTAAAAGCTATTTGGCATAGTTATTTTCAAATTAATCTAACAAAACCATTTTTCCTCTAGTAATCTAGTATTAAACAACATGCAACAAACTCTATCAACAGTAAAAACACTTCCCCTGAATGAAATTTAATAAATCTACTGCTTATTATAAGACATCAATTTAGGTGTCTGGTAACTATCAATTTCTAAATTTTATACATTTTATGTCCAAAGAAAACTAAAAACAACAGCACATGTTAGAATGAGTTTTAGTACCTTCTTGTCAATACTCCTTTTCCTTTGTTATGATTATTTTTAAAAGTTACCTTTAAAGAATTCTCCAGGATAGTCTGGAGGTGGTGATACCATAGGAGAATCTAGGTTTACAATGGATTTCATGACAATTTCTAAAGCATTTCTTCCATACTGCAATAAAAACCAAATAAATTTAACAAGTTTCAGCATTTGGATACTCTTCAATCACATAACCAAGCGAACGCTATAAAAACTATTATTGTACCAAAGAGTCAAAAATAGCAGGACTCAATTATTTTTATATATATTTTACACTGCCTAGTGCCTCATTCACACCTTTGTACACAGCAGGCATTCCATAAATAAACAACTTTCTTTACTTCTGGGAACTCACACTTCATTCATCCACAAGTATTTATTATAATCTTATTTTCCAATAGGAATGAGAAGATGATTATATTGCACAGTTGATCACCAAAGATCTAACTGCCACGTGTCTTACAGGACTAGCCATGATTTTATAGCAAAACCGTAAGAGGAGGCAGCTTTAAGTTTTAAACAGCAACCACTTTCCCCTTCTGTTCCTTACAGACACCGTACACTGCAATTATTTTTCACAGATAGTGAAAGCTGAAATGTACCTTATTATCAAAGTTGAACCTACTCAGATCTCTGGATTCTGTTGCTCTTCTGTCTCCATGTGTAAGCGCACCCTATCCAAACATAAAATCTCCAGTCAAGGCATAGAAGACAGGTTAACATACATCATCTTTTACACACATCTATATAACTCAAAAACTTACCAAACTCTCAAGTCTTTTAGCAACAATAGATGCAAATCTTTGTTCTCCTGCCAATTCAGAAATCAGAAAGACGTATTCCGGAGCAGTAACTTGGTTTGATCTATGAGTTCGTCCTGTAATGACATTAAAAAAAAAAAAAAAAAAATCGCTGATTGTGTTCTCTAGATACTAGTATTCTGAGACCTATTCCCAGCACTTAACAGTAAGCTGGTATCCAGAAATCTTTAAACCAGAGAAAAAAATTAAAGAGTGTAACAATTACCCTAACTCCCCAAAAGGCACAAAATCAAAAGTGCCAACTTGAACAACATCTGTATTCAGAACAATACTCCCACTTACGGGGGAGCAAAAAAACCACCATAAAATTATTATATGATAAACCCATTACTGGTGCTACCCCAGTTTGGTTGACCACAATGGTGCTGATGCACAGCTGCTATGGATTCTCCCAAAATTGTTGCTGTTGTTGTTTTAAATCACCAGTTCACAGGGACATGAAGATGGAAGGGAAGGGAGGAGCAATGTGCCCTCAATGAAGCTACCGGGGGTTGAAAAAGACATCAAGTGGCAGTTGCTCTGACATGGATAACACCCCTTGGAGATCTACAATGAAGATACTCCTGAGGAGCCCCATTCTTGAATATAATGCCAGAAAGCCCTACTGTAGATCTTTTACAGCTTTTAAAACAGCCAAGAAATAAATTCATGATGCCCTCTATATTTTAAGGTATATGCAATACACAAACATCTCCAAAACCTACCTATATGTCAAGTTTTAGTATATCTAGCATTAAAATATTTCCCCAGTAATTCCTGGCTATGAAGTGAAACTCAGCGTAGGAACTTACCAAACTGCTGAATTGCTCTATCAGCACTCCATGGTAATTCCAGAGTCATATGAACTCTCCGCCTTTGATTTTTAGCTCTCCTATCTGCTTGTAATGAAATACCTGAGCTGGCAGCTTCTGAGATGATAGCAATATTCTGTATCAAATAT
Organism: Hyperoodon ampullatus; assembly: GCF_949752795.1. NCBI lineage: Eukaryota > Metazoa > Chordata > Mammalia > Artiodactyla > Ziphiidae > Hyperoodon > Hyperoodon ampullatus. Next base: position 7,152,522 of record NC_136926.1, on the reverse strand, counting down.
AAGGAGAAAAAAACAAAAGATCACTTCTGCACAAAGACAGGTGGGGAAACATCCACCAATACGTATTCTCCTTTACTTCCTAACTCTCAGTTTTAGCTGTACATGGTTACAAGGACACCCAGAATCAAGATTACATTTCCCAGTCTCCCTTACAGCTAAGTGTGGGCACACTCCAGTCAGCAGGTCACCTGAACAACGTCCAGGAAATGTCCCTAATCAAAGATATGCCCTTCCCCTCCTCTTTTTATCTCTCTGCTGGCTGAAATGTAGAGGTGTAATGACTGAACCTGAAATACGGAGCTAACTAGGAAATGGAAGGCTGCATATTAAAGGAACAAGACAGAAGAGACCTAGACTTCAAGGGGTCATACCAGTCCTGGTCTACCTACTCAAACTTGTACATGAGAAAAAGGCACTTCCACTTTAAGTGAATATGATTTTGGAGTTTCTGTCACTGAACAGCCAAATCTAATCCCAATTAATACAATTTCTAACGCACATGGGCCTAAATCACTAATGAAACAAGTACTTAAAATGACTGATAATACCTCTACCTATAATCTTTAAAATATGTAACATGAGTTTTTAAATACATTTAAAAGACAACTTTGATAATGGTAATAACTACCATCTATTTTCTAGCTGCAGAGGCAAAACACTTTTGAACTACACAGCAAACTGTGGAGGAAGAGGTAAGACTTTATTCCGCCCCTTTTAGGTTAAGGAAGGAGGCTGAAGTGGAGCTCTACCTGTTTTTAGCAAAACGCTTACAGCAATTCCGACTAGATGGAGGAAGAACTGATCTGAGAACCTGAAAATTCATGAAGTTTACTGAACAATAAGAGCACACAGAAAGGGCCTCTGAAGGTGACCACAACCTCTGCAGTGGTCAGTTATGCAAGTGTAATCTACGACCATTCAGAGTAAATCGTCTCAATAGGACACCGCAGAGCAAGACAATAAACAGCAAAATCAAAGGATCCTAGTAATCTGGGCATGCTTAAATATATTTCTAGACTCAAAATTACACTGACACTAGGGTGTAGCATTAGATGTAGTGCCACTAAGATGACCTGAGAGAACACAATTTAATATTCTGATTGAAGACTTCAAAGGCCTCCAAAGCTATCAAGAGCTACATCTAATTCTGTGCACAGAACACCACATTCGATTTATAAGAAAATAATGAAAACATGTAAAATGTTCAGTGATTATGTATAATTACTTAAAAAATAGAGTAAGAACATTCAACAGACATGATTTATATTAAGAGAAAAAACCTAAAGATTAATCTAAATGTATGGGCATTATTCTTTTCGCCAAAAAGCATCCCAGAAAAACATACCTTATCTCCATCCATAAATCTTTGTTTTTCCGTGATATTTAGTATTTCCACAGGGACGTCAAGTTCAGATCTTGACTCATAAGATATACTTCCATCATCATTGCTTACAACCCTCCCCTTGCGGCCAGTCATCTGCAAAGCCAAACAGCGTCACTTAACAATTAACATAGCTGACTATGGTGCATGAAGCTCAGGGCTCCCATCAGAAACTTGGCGGGAGGTGAAAGGGATAATGAAGCCAGCACGTACTGTGCAACCTGTCCTGCACCAGGCGCTGGGGGAGAGAGAACACTGCAACACAGTGCCTGGTTCTGAAAAGTTCAAATTCCAGTGGAGAAAACAGACATGCGGCAATGATAACAAAGCCTGAGAGACAGGTGCAATAACAGAGATCCGTGTCTTGGGGCAGATACTCAAGATACTAGGGGCAGGAATTTACTTGCTCTAGGATGACAACTAGAGTAGAACAAGGGTTCTAAGATCTAATAGAGGATATTAGATAATTATATGATGATACCAAATATATCACTTATTCTAAAGGGTTTGAAAGTGGCAAAAAATTACCTAGAAGAGACACAGCCCTGATCAAGTCATATTTACCTCAGCAACATTCTCAGGGCCACCAAGTTCATCAATAAGTTCATCCAGGGTATTAGGAGGGAGGTCTTCAGCTAATTTTTCTAGTTTATCAAGTAGGTCTTTCTTCATCTGCTGGGCCCTTTCCACGGCATCCTGACTTGTTATAAGGCTATTGTTGCTATTGGTGTTACTGTTAGCTAGATGAAGTACATTTGTTAAAAATCAGTACAAAGTTTAAATATTTGTTTTGTTTAAAAGTACATTTCACAGACAAAGCAAGCTTCCACGTGGATACCTGGTGCACTGTTAGGAGCAGGTGAAATTACTGGTGTAGAAGAAAAACTAGGTCGTTTTGATCCAAGACCTGATGCTAATAAGGCACTTTGAATAGAATCTGGATCTATACTTCTCTTTTTTTTTTTATCTTTGTTTTTCTTGTGGTCCTTTCTGATTAACCAGGGATCTGAAAATTAAGGAAAGACATGTATCAAATCATTTGTTAACACAAGTACAGAATTTCCAAAGGAAACAACCGTTGAGTTTTTTTGTATTGCTGAGCGACAACTTGTAAACCACCACCAACTTCAGAGGTCCAGTACACCCATACACCATGCGGTAAACTCCATGGTTTGAGGATAAACGTAAGTGCACAAAATCGAGGTCATGATCTCACATAAATGTGCTGAACCTCCAGAAGACAGACAAGCTTGGAGCTCCCACCAAGCAAAGATTAGAATCTGTGTGATGATTTCTACAGGAAAAAAAAGGTTTTAGTACAATAGCCCATTTCAAATACACAGAAATAGGGACTTCCCTGGTGGTCCAGCGATTAAGAATCTGCCTTCCAATTGCAGAGGATGCAGGTTTGATCCCTGGTCAGGGAACTAAGATCCCACATACCAGAGGGCAACTAAGCCCGTGCGCCGCAACTAGAGTCCATGTGCTCTGCAGCCTGCGTGCCACAACTAGAGAGAAGCCCGCGCACCTCAACGAAAGATCCCACCTGTCGCAACTAAGACCCAACGCAGCCAAAAATAAATAAATAAACAAATACACAGAAATAACTATCCTTTAGCTTACATTTAATAGATTCATGAACTCACCATCTTCATCATCCTCACTGGACTCATCTCTAAATGGGTTGAAATCATCGTCATCTCCAGAACTCATGTTTTTAGAGCTCTCGTAGTCACTTTCTTCATTATCGGAGGCATCAGATTCACTTCCACTATCATCAGAACTGCTACCAGTAAGGCCACCTATTTTTCGTGCTTTTTTGGATTCTCGAGTTATTTCTTCACCTATCCTCAAACCCCAAACAAGAGAGTCAGCCCAAACACACTGTTCTAAAGATTCAGGAAGTTACATTTAGTTCATGAGCTAATACACTTAGTTAACTCAAATGAGAAATGCAGAAAAAAAGCATTTGTGTAAGTGTATAAGAACAATTAAAAATTCATAAACAAAAGCTAGCCTTTTGGATTCCTATAAGAAATCAGGTTATATTCAATTATTCTTAAGAAGAAATCAGGTACATAAGTACAAATGCAAGACAGCCTTCAAGTGCACAAGTTTCAAAATAAACATCTCAAGACAACAGAGATGAAACAGAATCTCTGGCATTGTCACAATTTGTGTATCAGGTTGAGAGGAGAGGCCTAATAATTACAGATTTATAAAATATGCAAATACTTTATGGAATAATAAAAAAACTAATCTATAAAACTACATTTTTAAAAGTCAAACAAGGTGCTGATCTGAATTATCTTACTGAATACTCATAAAAGATATCTGGAATAAACCAACCAAAACTAAGCAGAACATTAAAATGTTCACATTTTAACGATGGTGAGAACATAATTCAAAAAAGGGAAACATGACCATCTATCTATATGACCACTCTGTTACTGACTCTAGGACTCAGCATTACTTTTTGTGCCACTAAAATAAAAAAATACTGTCAATTATATTATAATAGCCAACCTACTTTCAGGCATATTAAAAATGTAAGGGAAAAAAAAGCATTTCTTAGAACAGACGAAAGGTAAGGTTAAACTGTCAGGCACTGTGTTTAGAACACACAGTATGATAGTCTTCACAATATAATGAGTTATTATCACCATTTTAGAGAAAGAGAGCCCTGAGAAGTTAACTTCTGAAAGTCAAAGAGCTTACTTAGTAAGCACCTCAACACAAACCCAAGTTTTGCATTATTATAAAATATCTAACAAACAAAGATGAGTGTATTCATAATAATTAAATAATAAACTAACAGAAGTCTCTTTAAAGACTATATAAACACACACTCTCACACACCCATACACACACACACACACACACACACACACAGCATTGACAACAGAAAGGCCCAGATTTTGGTTCCCCATATATCACCCAGTAGTTGTGCCAACCTGGGGATATCGCTTAACCATTTAGTCTTTCTGTGCCTTGGTTTCCTCTGTCTATAAAACTGAAAAAATAAAACCTACTTTCATATGGATCCCTTGCAGGTTGAATGAGATCATGCATGGGCAGTGCTCAATACAGTGCCTACTTAGCACCAGTCAAATCGTTAAAACCCCAATTTAAAATGGGATTACTTGTGCATTCAAAAACTACATGAGCCAAGGGAATTCCCTGGTGGTCCAGTGGTTAGGACTCCGTGCTTTCACGGCCATGGCCCAGGGTTCAATCCCTGGTCAGGGAACTAAGATTCTGCAAGCCATGTGGTGCGGCCATAAAAATAAAGAAAAGAAAGAAAAGAAAAGAAGAGAGGAAGGAAGGAAGGAAGGGAGGGAGGGAGGGAGGGAGGAAGACACTTCCTTAAAAAACAAAACAAAACAAAAAACTACATGAGCCAATTCAAGGAAGGCAGTACATTCCCAAAATACAGCTTGCATCAAAATGCTCAAATTTATACTACGTCCAGCACCATTTAAAGAAAAGTGCCCACCTTTCCGCTTCTTTATTTTATTTTCCTTACAAGGACTATCTCTTGGTGAGCTGTTGTTACTTGGAGCTGTCAAATCGATTCCTAGCAAACTATAAAGTTTTTTCCTGTCTGGAGCAGGGAAGTGTTTTTCAATGAGTGACTGCAACACTCCTCTGTTCGAAGAGAGAAAAAGTGACAGTTAGTGGCTCAGTATGCAAAAAAGTTTATTATATATAAAGTCTTACTGAATGTATTTGTTTAAAACAAGTATACTTTATTAGCAGCATTTCCAAATTGGACATCAAAAGTAGGTTAGCTCCACGTAATTGTAAAGCTGGCTTAGGAACTCAGCACCAATGGTTCCTGATTCTTTTTCAGAACTGCTGCGCAGAGGAAGACTCCATGAAGAAAAATTGCACATCAGTGACTCGAGTCAAAAAGTGGTTCCAAAGAGTTGGATTCTGAATGTAAAGGACTTTAACAATCCTTTAACCAATTTATTTCACATATTTTTCCATTTTCAGGTACATGCAAGAGTTACAAATAATAAAATCTATGCCTTACTAAAAAATACATTTGGGGCTTCCCTGGTGGCACAGTGGTTGGGAATCCGCCTGCTAATGCAGGAGACACAGGTTCGAGCCCTGGTCTGGGAGGATCCCACATGCTGAGGAGCAATGGAGCCCATGCACCACAACTGCTGAGCCTGCGCTCTAGAGCCCTCAAGCCAGCTACAACTACTGAGCCCGCATGCCACAACTACTGAAGCCCGCGTGCCTGGAGCCCGTGCTCTGCAGCGGGAGAGGCTACCACAATGTGAGGCCCATGCGCTGCAGTGAGGAGTGGCCCCCGCGTAGCAATGAAGACACAACACAGCAAAGAAAAAATTTTTTAAATAAATAAAAATGAAATAAAATAAATTTTTTAAAAATAAAAAGTACAGGGGCCTCCCTGGTGGCGCAGTGGTTGAGAGTCCGCCTGCCGATGCAGGGGATACGGGTTCGTGCCCCGGTCTGGGAGGATCCCATATGCCGCGGAGCGGCTGGGCCCGTGAGCCATGGCCGCTGAGCCTGCGCATCCGGAGCCTGTGCTCCGCAACGGGAGAGGCCACAACAGTGAGAGGCCCGCGTACCACAAAAAAAAAAAAAAAAAAAAAAAAGTACATTTTATTCAATCTTACAAAATACTGATAATCCAGCTCAAATGAATTTTAATATTCTAGGCCAAGACTGTCCAACTGAAATATAGTGCAAGCCAAGCACAATTTTTACACTTTCTAGTAGCTACATTAAAAAGTAAAAGAAAACTTGTGAAACTAACTTTAATAATACTTAACTTAACATATCACTTTAAAATGTAATCAATGAAATGTTTTACATTATATTTCTTTAAGTCTTTGAAACCTGGTGCCTATTTCGTACTTAAAGGTCATTTCAGTTCGGACCTGCCTCTTCAACTGCTTCATAGCTCCCTGCGACTAGTGCCTACCATTTTAGAGGCAATACTAGGCAGGCAAGCACAGGAAAGATACAGATTAGCAGGTGCATGTTTTGCTTAAAAGTAGTTTTAAATTATATCTATCTTAAAAGGAGCCACTTGAATGTGTCCCCTAAGGCAAAAGATAGCATGGCAGCAAAAGTTATTTTGTTAATTTTGCTACCAGAGTTAGAACTGTCTGTTAGGCAAACAAACTGAAAAACAGTGTCTAAAAACATTTTAAAAATCTCTTTTGACTATCTCAGGATTATTTGCAATGTTTATATTAGAGCATACTAAACTGGGGCAAACTAAACTATATTGCTCCTCTGGATAATGGTAGTTTCCAATACACAAAGCCAAAACAAAACTGAATATCTTAAACCAAGCTGTCAGATTTCCAAGATGTACAAAACAAACAAAAATCAAGCCCTTCCGTTAGTCCAAATACTGGACATAATATTGTCAAAATACTTAACATTTGAGCATTTCTATGTTATTGTTTTCCAATAGACATGTTGTTATGCATACATAGGACTGTAAAAACTAAAATCAGAAAAACTTTAAAACGCAAAAATTTTGCCTCCAGGAAATGCCAACATTTAAACTAATCTAGGTAAAAACTCAAAACCATAAACATTACTTGGCAGTTGAAACGAAATCGTTCAATTCTCCTCCACCCTCTTCCAAGGCTTCTAATGTTCTAGCTTCTCCCGTAGACTGCAGACCAATTACAACACACTGGAGGCAAAAAAGAATATTATTAATTATAAATAAAAATATCTATGTGGTTTCTTAAGACATATTTTAAATATTTAGTTTAAAAAAAGATTTCAAACAAGAATTACCCATTACTGTACGTGTGTACCAATTTATTTATTCTACATATATTTGAGACATGCTACATGTAATACACTTAGCTAGGAAACAGTATTACAACAGTGGACACTACTGAAGCCCCTGCCCCAGTTCTTTGTGCTTTAACTAAATATGTATTTACCAAAAAGGAAAAAACCTTAATGTAATATATATCCATGTGTTATCAGTTGTTACAACTATGGTTAGCCAAATTATAGTGATGTTTGTTTATACTTTTCTGAGCTATCCAAATTCTTATAAACACGTATTGCTTTTGTTATCTTAAAAATGCATTTTTTAAAGTCTTACTATTAATACTTTTTACAAGTACCCTTCAGAAAGAAAAGGCTTTTTTAAGTAGAAAGCCTCAACACCCAAAAGACTAAAACACATAACCAAAAATGAATCTGTTAATGCATCTCCAACTTACTTTTCCATTCTTGATTTCTTCTCGAGCTAGTTGAACAACCCTCTTAACTTTGGATGCTATGCACAAGTATTTGAAAAATCTCTGGTGAGCAGACCAGAACTGACCCCACATGGATTTTTTCATTCGTTGCTCAGCATCGATCAGATCTGCAGCTTGCTGAAATCGCTCTCTGGCAATGACCCACTGAAGGTGCACAATCAACATTTTAGATATTTCAATCTTTTGAGTGATTTTAAAATGACTAATTCAATCAAAATAAAGTGCAAGACACCATTTAACATTAACTCAACGAAGCATTTTCACTAACTTGGGAATCTCTAAACAATTGTTTTTTAGGACGCTCACATAGAGCTGTCCCAAAATTCTTATTAACTAATGCAGTCATTTTAGGAAACAGTTACATTGTGATTTTTAAAACTATACAACCGAAATAAATGGCTATTTTTTATAGATTACTTTAACAAAGAGAAAACTTGGAAAATTGGGAAAATAAGGAACCAGTGATTTATCTGTTATTTTATAGCAGAAATATACTCCTGTGAGCTGAGAGGAGTATATTGGACAAAATATACTCCTGACTGGACAAAATTGGCTAACAGATACATTATCAGGTACATTAGAAGTACTAAGAGTTAATAAAAACATGCTCACCAGTTTGACTGCTTTGTTATACATTTTAACATAGCTCTGAGAAAGAAGAACTTCCTCAATTTTGAAGGTCACTCCAGTAAAGCTCAGCTGTCGAGCAATGTACATTCCTCTAAGCTTCATATCCATAGCAACTATTTCCATGGCACCAACACCTCTGAATAAAATTAAAACACACAGTAACTATCATTAAATATAGTAGAGCTTTAACATACATGGAAGAGATTTTAGCAATAACACCTCTTTTAGATTGCTACTGAGAACAAATAGTGTATACTGTAAATTGCATTACCTCCGTTCTACTGCCTGAATAAAATCACTGAATTCTCTAAATGGAGTTCCCTCACCCCATATTCCAAGACGGTTCATATAGGCCATGTTTCGTGGTTCAGAAGCACCTGAAAAACCCCCAAACAAAACATATTATAGCTGAAAAAATAACGTATATATCTCTCCCTTTTAAATATATAACTACTCACCAGTGGCACTAGCATAAACAACTCTGGCTTTTGGCAATTTATTCTGAAGTTCTAAAACTGCTAAGCCTGTCTTGGTTGGCTTTGAAGAACCAACAGGACATAAGTTTTTTGCTTTATGACATTCATCAAACACTATCTGTAAGGAGTAAATTAAGGAACATGTCACATTAGTAGCAAGTGTCTCCAATCTTTCAGGAAGAGTTAACTTTTATTTCACTTAGGACTTGGGAAACATCCAAGATTTCTGAGATGGTAGCTGGAGTAAAAAAAAGAATCAAGATTATTAGGGGGAGGGATGCTGTTGATAACAAGCCCCTGAGCATCAACTTTTTTTTTTTTTTTTTTTTACTAATACCCACGTACCTATCATCTGGTTTTGTCAAACCTTAACATTTTGCCGTATTTGCTTCAGGTGGTTTTCTTTTTCTGTAAGATCACAAGTATCAATGAAGCCCTCTATGTGCCTCTCCTTGATCTCCACAGCCCCCTTCCCCCAGCCCCAGAAGCATTCACTGAACTTGGCATTAACCTTAACTGGATATTTAATTTTTTTTTTTGGTATCTAGAAAATTTACTACTGCAGAAAATGAAGACTGCTTGAATCGAATGGGGGGTAGCGGAGGGCCTGTGGTTTTTCTTTTTGATTAACTACTGTAACACTGTCCTTCAGGCGGCTATAAGGGAGTTTCATATTTTGTTTAGACGTCATTAGGCACCGAAGCTCTTGCAGGACAACTTTGAAGCTATATGAATTCTGCCATTTTGCTAGCATTGATATGGCTCTTGGGTCCACCACTCCATTAGAACTATTAACTCCATTCATATTAATTTTTCTTACAAATCTTACAAAGGGGGTTGCTTCTGGGTATTTAGGTCCACATTCTATCTTAACGCTGTATATTCAGTTTTCATAAACTGTCCAAGCCCGTGGTGGCTGCCACCTTGAGGCGCTGTCACTCCTTAACTGGATATTTAATTCTTAATTAGAATGAATGAAAGGATCCACTACGGCTAAAAATGTCCACCACACAGGTAATTTGAGCAAATTTTGTTAAACAAAAGCACAACTGATAACCAACTTAATCAGTACTTCAAAAACTGGTGTTCCTCATGCAGGACAGTAAAAGGTATGCTATGAGCAAGTAAGTTTGGAAATCACTAAGTTAAGAAGGGAATATAGTATTCAGCATGTCCCATACCTGTTAACATTTTCCTAAAGCAGGAACTTAAATACTGGCCTCATATATGACAGCTACAAAACAGAATCAACTTTCTAACTCCCTTGGACTCTATGTAATCATTAAAGCTCTCGTCCCAGCAGTCTTTTTATTTAACCTCAAAATTTCTCTGTGTTATATTTTGTGCCATTAAAAATTATAAAACTTGTTGCAAAGGATACCACTCCATCGAAGTCATCACCGCACCAATGTAGGAGTTGTTTTAACCTTGTTTTGTATTTACCACCAGACTGACTTTCACCAATGAGGGAAGAATAGGTAGCAAAAATCACACCCTTCTTCACACTCCCATTATGTTTGGAAGAAATTTTTCCATATTTAAACTAAAAAAGAAAAGAGAAGAACTTAATAAATACACTTTTGTCTCTAAAATATTTATCCCACCCAGATTTCTACAGCAGGAAACTAGTGGTACCATGATGGGCTTCAGGAAAGTCAAAGGACCTCTTAAGATCATACACAAAATTTCTCATACGCATGTGAACACATACATACACACACACATGAACCCTCTCGTGTGTGTGTGTGTATATAACTTTAACATACAAGGATCCAGTTGTCATCAAAGTCTCAAAAAAGTCTATCATCAAAAAAAGATTACAGGGCTTCCCTGGTGGCGCAGTGGTTGAGAGTCCGCCTGCCGATGCAGGGGACATGGGTTCGTGCCCCGGTCCGGTAAGATCCCACATGCCACGGAGCAGCTAGGCCCGTGAGCCATGGCCGCTGAGCCTGCGTGTCCAGAGCCTGTGCTCCGCAACGGGAGAGGCCACAACAGTGAGAGGCCCGCGTACCACAAAAAAAAAAAAAAAAAAAAGATTACAAACCAAACTCCCCAAGAAAAGGTCACAATATTCATTCTACAAATATTTATTGTGCATTTACTACATGCAAAGCACTGTAATTAAGATCTGAGGGATATATAAGAATTATGATTAATAGTTACTGTGGTCTTCCTCAATTATGCTGATTTAGAAATCAAAAATATTTCTAGATGCCCCTTACATGTTTTAGTTTTGAACTGTTAGTAGTCATTCAAGACCGAGTACTTAACCCAACAAACCACTCAGTAACCCTCACCCGAAAAAAGCCACTGATGGGCAGGGCAACAACACCAAAGCAACTTAGGACTCAACACTGAAGCAACTTAGGACTCGAATGGAAAATAGATTTACATTTACTTATTTTCAAAGGGCTAGCAGGGAAGCACCTGCAGGAACTAGGTCTGTCTATTCTACCCATGTGACTCCAGGAATTGGTGCATAGTAGGAGGCTAATAAAGATTTGCTAAATGAACACTGAACTGTGCTTTCTAGATAATGAAACACATTTTCTTCCATTTGACAGAACTGTTTTAACATGAACACAAGTAACGGGTATACAAGTCCACTGAATGTACAAATATCTAAACCAGTCTCCAAACCACAATTCTCTATATGATGCGACGGGCACACTACCTGTCCATATAGCTTTATCACACTGCACCCTTATACTCATAGTTATATGAGTTTCACCCATATACAGTAACTTCAGAAACAGACAAAAACAAACAAACGAAAAACCCTGAAGAGAGAATAAACTCCATAAAAACAGACAATGCCTATGTTGTTTGCCACTACATAACCCTACCTAGCATATTACTTAACACTTAGTAATCCAAAAACCAACAATAGTGGCTAGCACTCACTATGCTTTCTGTGAAATAACTCATTTAATCCTCTTAACAACCCTACGAAGTAGAAACTATTATTATTCCCATCTCACAGATAAGTCAATATTTATTGAATGACCAACTGAATAGAAAACTTTCATACCTTATTTAATGAATGGACCAAAATGTTTTTTGCTCCAATATCCCTCAAATCTCTTTCGGCATCATACTTTAAATCATTTGAAACACTGAACCTGCCACAAAAAAAAGGGAAAAGAAAAACACACAAATTAAATACAAATCCCATCATTCTAGCAATATTCAGGAATAAATAAACCCAGGCCTTGACACTTCAAAAAAATACACCTACTCACGAAGACCCATCCCCATATGCTGGATTATTCACAAACAAAAGCTTCCACAGCCAGTCTTTAGCACTTACCACAAAGCCCTTTTTCTACTCAACAAATAATTTTCATAGATGATTCCTGCTATTGTCCTTCCTTTTCCTACACCAGCACCATCACCTATTAAGAATCCAGCACGATCTCCATTTGGTAGGAATGTTTCATGTTGCTGAAAAAGAAAACGCTGGTAATTATCTATGCCTTGAGATATTTTGGTGATCAGTCTTTCATACCTTGTTTTAGTCATATATTAACATTCTGTTTTTATATAAATGGCATACAGTTGGCTTAGTGTAGATACTTTCTTCACGTAACTATACAGGCATACCTCATTTTATTGTGCTTCACTGTTACTGCACTTCAGGGGATACTGCATTTTTTACATATTGAAGGTTTGTGGCAACCCTGCATCAAGCAATTTTATTGGTGCCATTTTTCCAACAGCAGTTGCTCTTTTGTGTCTCTGAGTCACTTTTTGGTAATTCTCATACTATTTCAAACTTTTTCATTATTATTATTATATTTGTTATTGTGATCTGTGATCAGTGATCTTTGATGTTACTATTTTAATTGTTTTGGGCTGCCGTGAACCCCGCCCATATAAGATGGTGAACTTAATTAATAAATGTTGTGTGTTGTATTGTGACTGCTCCACCGACTGGCCATTTCCCCCATCTCTCTCTCTCCTTCAGCCTCCCTATTCCCTGAGACACAACAGTACTGAAATTAGACCAATTAATAACTCTGCAATGGCTTCTTTAAGCATTCAAGTGAAAGGAAGAGCTTCATGTCTCTCACTTTAAATCAACAGCTAGAAATGATTACAACACAAGGAAGACATGTTGAAAGCCTAGACAGGCTGAATACCAGGTCTCTTGCTCCAAACAGCCAAATTGTGAATGAAAATAAAAAGTTCTTAAAGGAAATTAAAAGTGCTACTTCAGTGAACAAACAATAAGAAAGCGAAACAGCCTTATTGCTGACATGAAGAAACTTTTAGTGATCTCGAAAGAAGATCAAACAAGCCAAAGGTCCCCTTAAGCCAAAGTCTAATCCAGAGCAAGGCCCTAACTCCCTTTAATTCTACAAAGGCTGAGAGAGGTGAGGAAGCTGCAGAAGAATTCTGAAGCTCACAGAGGTTGGTTCATGAGGTTTAAGGAGTCATCTCCATAACATAATTGCAAGGTGAAACAGCAAGTGCTGATGCAGAAGCTTCACCAAGTTATCCAGAAGATCTAGCTAAGATAATCGATAAATGTGGCTACATTAAACAACAGATTATCAATGTAGATGAAACAGCCTTCTTTTGGAAGAAGATGCTATCTAGGACTTTCATAGCTAGAGAGAAGAAGTCAATGTCTGGCTTCAAAGCTTCAGAGGACAGGCTGACTTATTAGGGGCTAATGCAGCTGGTGGCCTGAAGTTGAAGCCAATGCTCACTTCCCATTCCAAAAATCCTAGGGCCCTTAAGAATTATGCTCAATCTACGCTGCCTGTGCTCTACAAATGGAAGAAGGCAGCACATCTGTTTACAACATGGTTTACTGATTATTTGAAACCCACTGTTGAGACCTACTGCTCAGAATGAAAGATTCCTTTCAAAGTAATACTGCTCATTGACAATGCACCCAAGAGCTCTAATGGAGATGTACAACGAGATCAATGTCACTTTCATGCCTGCTTTGTAAAACAGCCTTTCTACAGCCCATGGAGCTAAGAGTAATTTCGGCTTTCAAACCTTACTCTTTAAGAAACACATTTTGTAAGGCTGTAACTGCCATAGATAGTTGATTTCTCTGATGCATCTGGACAAAATCAACTGAAAACCTTCCAGAAAAGGAATCACCCTTCTAGATGCCACTAAGAACACTCATGATTCATGGGAAGAGGTCAAAATATCAACATTAACAGGAGTTAACCCTCATGGATGACTTGGAGGGGTTTAAGACTTCAGTGGAGGAAGTAGATTCTTGAGATGGAATCTACTCCTAATGAAGATGCTGTGAAGATTGTTGAAATGACAACAAAGGATTTAGATTATATAAACTTAATTGATAAAGCAGTGGCAGAGTTTGAGAGGACTGACTCCAATTCTGAAAGAAGTTCTGTGGGTAAAATGCCATCAAACAGCACTGCATGCTACAGAGAAATCATTAATTAGTGCAAGGAAGAGTGAATCAGTGCAGCAAACTTCACTGTTGTCTTATTTTAAGAAACTGCCACAACCCCTCCAGCCTTTAGTAACCACCACTCTGATCATTTAGCAGCCATCAACACCAAGGCGAGACCTCCCACCAGCAGAAAGATCACAACTTGCTGAAGCCTCAGATGATGGTTATCATCTTTTAGCATTAAAGTATTTTTAAATTAAGGTATGTACATTATTTTTCTGGACATAATGCTATTGCACCCTTAACAGACTACATTATAGTGTAAACACCAAGTTTTGCATGCACTGGGAAACCAAAAACTTCATGCAACTCATTTTATTGTGACATTTGCCTTACTGTGGTGGTCTGGAACCAAACCTGCCCTATCTCCGAGGTCTGTGTATTTTTTTCTTGCTACTCTCATATGTAGCAGGTAATTAAAGTTAACAAATTGGTGAGTACTCTTCCATAATTTTTCAAGGACTGTACAACTAAATACGAACTTTTTAATAAAACATAAATATGGGAGATGGTTGCCTATTTATTTTACAAAAATGGAGTATTTCAGAAATCCTTTCAAGACAATTGACATAATACAAAAGCTGGTACAACACCCATATGGTAATACCAAAGGTTATTCAATCACTCCCCAAGGGTGTGAGCTTTCAAATCTTTTCTAGCTTTTAGCCACTGGGGGGAAAAAAAGCTACAACAAATAGCCTTATATATATATGTTCTTATCTAATAGTTCTATGAAACAGACTCCCATGGAATTGTTAGGTAAAAGGATATAGGTATTTGTAATTTTAATACATGTTCCCACTGAATTCCAAAAAGGTTATGACAATTTATCATTTGCACTAGAAACACATTCCCCATATCCACACTACCCCTTTAATTTTCTAACATAAAACTTCTATAAAAATCACATTCACAAGATTTTCATGCAAGGAAAACTTAACTTTGAATTAAAACAACTATACATTGTGAACTAAAATTAAAGATAAAAACTGTATGTAGTTATAAATGATACAGCTTACCTGGGCTGCATATGTAATTGCCTCAAGCTGTAATGCTGATAACCAGCCATTATCAATGGTTTCTTCAGAAATAGATGTTTTGTACCAAACATCAGGAGGAGTAACACTGGATAAAGAACTAGTTTCAACTACAGCATCTGGGTGACGCAGGCCAATTTTTACTAAACAAAAATTTAAAAATACTTCATTTTAATTATTCTAAGTAATAACACTTCCCAGTCTTATCATAAGATATTGCAATATTTCTCCTCTGACAGAGAAAATACAATAATAAGTAACTATACATCCTGGGATCCTATATAAAGTCACTGACTGATGGTAAAGTACTGTTTAAATTTGACTAAAATGACCTATTTATCAACTACCTATGGTTTAAATAGAGACTTGCTGATTAAAAAGATCTAGAAAAATACCATCACAGTTCATACCACCAGGTTCTCCAGTAGTAACAGAACATAATCCTAGATTAAGGCGTCATTTTAAATAACCAGGAAAGTATGGGACCTTGGAATCCATACACAGTTGGTAAACAGAGATTTTTAGTTTAAGTGGTCTTATTGGTGACTTTTTATAGAAAGCCAGAGTATAGGAGAGAAAAATTCTAGCCATAGATTTTTTTCCATCTTATTACCCCCATAAAATGAAAAAGTGAAAAATTTTACACAAAAACTAAAAATTATTAATTTTCAACTTAATACAGCGGCCACTAAAAAAATGAATCATGGTCATTACGGGAAAAAAGGAAGCAATGGTGTTAATTTAAACCACTGAATTCGAATAGCAGATTTTATTTTTAAGATTCCCATGTTTTATAATTTGTTTTAGATAAGCTGTATAAACTATAAAGCTAAGATACGTGTTTACATTTCTGTAATTTACTATGATTTTATAATCACTGCTGATACGAGGAAAATTAACTTGAAAGGAAAAAGCCTTTTCACTCCTGGTTTTAAAAGACTTCATTCCAAAGCAAAGCTCTAAATTTCTGTAGGAAAATTTAAAAACTCACAGAATTTTCATGCAGCTATTTTAAAACATATTATAGTTTAAAATATACTACAAAGCTCACACTTATCAAATCCTGAGGTACCCAACATGGATAGATCTTAATACATAATAATGTGTGTGGGAAAGTTTTTTAAGTTCAAAAGGAACCCAGAAGTCTTTCATTATTTTGACAAATCCCAAAGACATACATTTTATTGGCATATACTCTGCATAGGTTTCCGCATGACCCATTTCTTCTTCATCTTCTTCCTCTGGTTCATCTTCCTCTTTCACAACAGGGACCTTCTGTAACAGAGAGAGCAAAATCAGCTAAGTCCAGAAACTGGAGGCCCAGCCAACACACAGAAAAATTCTTCTGTAGGAATACCCACTATCTTCAATCTTGGAAACAGGACATACCACTTCTATATTCCCTAATATCTAGGTCAGAGTCTATGGTTTCCCTGCTCCTCCAAAGATAAGCACAGATAATCCATGACCTGCTCTCACCGCAAACACACAAATGGGTCACCACAGGGCTCCACCACCTTCTCAAACTACTCTCCCCTTCAATATTGCCTGCCAGCCTCCCTGATGCCCAGAAATCTAACCTCCAGTCCTCACTCTTCACTGCAGTTCCAGGAATAGAAAGAACAAGGGGTTTGGAGAGAAAAGGTGGATGAGCCCCAGCAGCACATCCTACAATCTCACGGGCAGGAACTCTCTCTCTTTTTTTTTTTTTTTTGCGTTACGCGGGCCTCTCACTGCTGTGGCCTCTCCCGTTGCGGAGCAAAGGCTCCAGACACGCAGGCTCAGCGGCCATGGCTCACGGGCCCAGCCGCTCCGCGGCATGTGGGATCTTCCCAGACCAGGGCACGAACCCGTGTCCCCTGCATCAGCAGGCGGACTCTCATCCACTGCACCACCAGGGAAGCCCAGGAACTCTCTTTAAGTCTCACATCCCACCCTTTTCTCAGTTACCTTCATCTGTTTCTTTCCCTTAGATCCTAAAACCAAAACCCTAGAAAACTCTGGAGTTTAAAGGTTCTTCTAAAAGACAGAGAATTTACTTCAGACATCTGTGTATCCACAGACACAACAACAATCATACAGAATTCTATATCACCTACTCTCCAAACGTCAGCAAATCTGAGAATAAAATGGAGTTATTAGTAACTTACACCAGGAAAACAGCAGTAAACCCAGACTGCCCCAGGCAAAGTGAGTGAATGGTCAATATAGTCATGTTACCTTGTGTTTCTCTACAGAATCTTCAAGAGGTAGAGGCAGGGAGGAATAGGGGAATTAAGAAGCGCCTGAAAAAGCTGCTTTTCACTATCAGTAAACCATAAAGGGAAGCTCTTTATTAATGTGGGCTTGATCAAGGAAGAGTGTAGGGAAGAAGCTGTGGGACCCAGTATACCAAGGAAGGGAGGAGAAGGACAAACAGAAAACTTAGTCAGGACCTACAGGTGATGCCAAGGACACATGGCATTAAAATGTAACGTCAGGGCTTCCCTGGTGACGCAGTGGTTAAGGGTCCACCTGCCAATGCAGGGGACACGGGTTCAAGCCCTGGTCCGGGAAGATCCCACATGCTGCGGAGCAATTAATCCCGTGCGCCACAACTACTGAGCCTGCGCTCTAGAGTCCATGAGCCACAACCACTGAGCCCACATGCCACAACTACTGAAGCCTGTGCGCCTAGAGCCCGTGCTCTGCAACAAGAGAAGCCACCGCAGCGAGAAGCCTGCGCACCGCAACAAAGAGTAGCCCCCGCTCGCTGCAACTAGAGAAAGCCCGCGCGCAGCAACGAAGACCCAACACAGCCAAAAATAAAATAAATAAGTTTATTTTAAAAACAAACAAATAAATAAATAAAATGTAAGGTCAGGCTCCTCTTTTATTTTTATTTTACTTATTTATTTTTATTTAGTCTAGAGCAGCATATGATGGCACACAGATGCTCAATAAATGTGGGAAAGAAAAGGGAGATGTGAGATAAACATCCAGCCATCAACCCATGGAGTCCTTAGAAAAAAATCCCAAGAAACTCTGAATGTTCTCAGAAAGTATGCCAAAATAAAACCCAGTTTCAGAAATAAGAGATGAAATGGGGCTGGCCAAAGAAACAGATCCAGACCCCACTTCTGCTGTTATCTGTGTAGCCTTGGGCAAATTACTTACATTCTGAGTCCTCCCTATCCCCCTTTGCACCTTTTTTTTTTTTTTTTTTTTTTTTTTTTATTTGGCGGTACGCAGGCCTCTCACCGTTGTGGCCTCTCCCGCTGCGGGGCACAGGCTCCGGACGCGCAGGCTTAGCGGCCATGACTCACGGGCCCAGCCGCTCCGCGGCATGTGGGATCCTCCCGGACCGGGGCACAGACCCATGTCCCCTGCATCGGCAGGCGGACTCTCAACCACTGTGCCACCAGGGAAGCCCCCCCGCTTTGCACCTTTTCCTCATCTGTAAAATAGGAATGCGCACTATGCTAAATGACCAGCCGCCTTTCTCCCTCTACCTTGTCTTTCCCTACCTTTAAAAAATATATACCGCAGGTATATAGTTGGAGAATTAGTTGGTAACACAATACGGTCAGAAAATCCAAGGACCAGACAAGTAATATGTCTAAGCCAGCTGGATGTAAAATGGCAACTGACACCAAGCTTAGGGTCAAGGAGATATATGAAGGGGAGGGAGACTGTGGTACACGGGGAATGTGTGACCAACACACAAAGTAGATGTTCACTACTCAACTCTAGGCATGTTAACACGAGGTGAGGAATGTGGGCCCAGGATTGTCAGGTACTCCTCTTTTTCAAGAGAACCTGGAAATCAGTATGTTTATGTGTTTGCAACACATTCAAAAATTTTCAAAATAATGTGGAGGCCAAACAAAACACTTGTCAATTGGTTTTCATCCACAGGCTACCAGTTTGCAATCTGTTAGATGTCTCTTAACTGCTAGGACAATATAGAACTTTTGGCATGTTATGGGCAACATGGGCTGGACTGGGAACGTGAGCACTAAATAATCTTAAAGAAAAATGCATTCTTATTTTCCAGAAATCAACTTCCAAGTAAGCTGCTGGCACTCAACTGTTAAGTAAACTGATACTGCCAACACTTGTTCTCCTGGTCCCCATTCAAAACCTCAGGCACAGGTTGCTTTGCTGTCTCTCCAATTCTGTATTTCATTCCCAGTCTTACCAATCCTCTGGTATCATTATGTGCAGTCCCCTTACTTTCTTTTTCCTTTCCCCTCATCCTTGCCAATCACCTTTGTAATCCCTAGAGTTTAGTTCCTTATCACTTCCCTTCTGGACTACTTAACCCACCTCCTAACCTGTCTCTTCTTCCCAACCCATCCTGAGTCTCTAATAGGTCCCTCTACTTCCAGTGGCCCTCACTGGTGCTGCTCCAAGTCCCAAGTCCATCAAATTCAATTCAGGACCCTCCACAGAGCCCCCAATCAACCATTCCAATTTCTTCCTGCAAGCCAAGTATCCTAAGCATATAGCTACCACCTCCTCTGTGCTTATTAATGCTGTAGCTCCCTTCCTAAAATGCCCTCTCAAAGTCTCTCCAGACTCGACACCCAAACTCCACGACATCTCTTCCATAAAATGAAGTCCTGGGCTTCCCTGGTGGCGCAGTGGTTAAGAATCTGCCTGCCAATGCAGGGGACACGGGTTCGATCCCTGGTCTGGAAGATCCCACATGCCGCAGAGCAACTGAGCCCGTGCGCCACAACTACTGAGCCTGCGCTCTAGAGACTGTGCTCTGCAACAAGAGAAGCCACGACAATGAGAAGCTTGTGCACCACAATGAAGAGTAACCCCCGCTCGCCGCAACTAGAGAAAACCCACGCGCAGCAACGAAAACCCAACACAACCAAAAATAAAAATAAATAAATTTATTAAAAAAAAAAAAAAAGTGAAGTCCTCCTAGGTCATCTGAGTCTCATCTTCCTACAAACTCATAAGCCCTATCGCGAGCATCACTATTTACCTCTTGCTGTACCTTATATTACTACGTAAACCATGTGATGTTAATTGTATGTTTATTAAAAAATGGGGAGCCAGAAACCCACCACACAGAGGCAGGGTTATACACTACGTAATTATTAAATACATGCACAGAATCAATTTACCTGAAGCACATAGCATTTCCAAAATGTAAAAAAAAAGTTAACATATAATTACTCACAACTAAACCATTATATGATCTGACGTCCCATAACCAGCTATATAATAAGGCTCAATCCTAAAATGAACCTAATTATCAAATAGTTTTGGTTAACTCCACATTGTCCTTTTTACTTATCAGATGAAATTCACAATAGAAAAGTGTCAATACTTTGTATAATACTCTATCAAATATGTATGTTATAATCACCTTGTTTAGCATATATTAATTTATTCCAGTGAGGTTTAATGCTTGTTCGTTAGTTTATGTGGCTGAGAAGCTCCCCTTCACCCCAAAAAAAGTTTTCTGAGGGCTACACTTAGTCAAGTGTACTTTCATACCACACAAAATTACAGATATAGCTTCTGAAACTCACCATGGTCGGGGAAAAACTCCTCATTTTCATGTCATTTATCCATATTCTTGCTACTTCTTTATTAGAAGACTCTTTCTTTACTGTGCCATTGCTTACATCAGCTGAGGGGGAGAAATAATTTACATTTTAGAACAAAATATCTATTTTCCTACAGTTTTCTAAAAATTCAGTAAAGTTTACCCACTTCACAAACCAAAGAATACCAATCTGCTTATCTCTAACTTAAATTAAGCATAAGGATAAAAATATTCAAGCTATATGTCATTATGGAGGTAAGAATTAACATTAGAAAACAAATTAAAAGGAAACGTGTGCACAGGAAATTTGAAAACTATTTATCTAAAAGACACCTTAACCAGAACACTATTTGGCAGTTTATTTCAAAACAATTACCCACAGCCAGCATTACTCTGAGACACTTCACTTGGTGCAAAACCTGGTATTATCACCAAGATAGAATCAATCGCACCTGATCTGGAGGTACTTACTAACTTTCAAGGCAAAATAATTACTTCTGGAATGAAAAAAAAAAACAGTTTGGGAACTCTACTTGTCTTCCCTCAGAATAAAGATCCAAAGAATGAACCTGTTCTTCTATACCAGTGGTTTGCAAATTCTTTTTAGATACAGCACAAGAACCTCTCCATCAAAGTATCAATCAAAGTAGAATTACTGGGCTTCCCTGGTGGCGCAGTGGTTAAGAATCTGCCTGCCAATGCAGGGGACACGGGTTCGAGCCCTGGTCCGGGAAGATCCCACATGCCATGGAGCAACTAAGCCCGTGCGCCACAACTACTGAGCCTGCGCTCTAGAGCCCGCGAGCCACAAGTACTAAAGCCCACACACCTAGAGCCCGTGCTCTGCAACAAGAGAAGCCACAGCAGTGAGAAGCCCGCGCACCGCAACGAAGAGTAGCCCCCACTTGCCGCAACTAGAGAAAGCCCGCGCACAGCAACGAAGACCCAAAAGAACAAAAAATTAATTAATTAATTATTTTTTTAAAAAAGTAGAACTACTTGGTTGAGAAGTTCTGAGCCCCTGTAACTAGCCTCCATCCTCCAAGTATACCTGAACCACTCCCAGTAGCTGATATTCTTGCAATTACAGTGTGAAAATTACACCAGGAGAACGGATTATGACCTTATGTATTCTACCAAAAGATAGGGAGTATTTGGGTGGTCTGTCACTTGGGACTACAAAATGGGATTAAAGTGTTAGCAAAATAAGGAAGCTGGTACAGAGATAATAAATTTACTTAGGAGCACAGATCTGTTTAATATAACTGGAAGAGCCACTGAACAGTTCATAGAAAGAGTTACAGGACTGGAGCTCAACTGAGAGATCAGAATCCAAAGAGAAAGCTAAAGGGCTAAGGGCTCCAAAAGGGGCAGAGAACATGCAGGGAATTCCCTGGCGGTCCAGTGGTTAGGACTCCATGCTTTCACTGCTGCTGAGGGCCTGGGTTCAATCTCTGGTTGGGGAACTAAGATCCCACAAGCCATGCCGGGCAGCCAAAAAAAGAGAGAGAGAGAGAACATGCAAAACCTCGCTCTTCGCAGTCTGATACTTTTAACATTACCTCGCTCTTTGCAGTTTGATACTTTTAACATTCTTCCCTTTCAGTAAAAAGATGACCCTCTCCTACAACACAAAAGTTGGTTTATCTTTGGCATTCACTTACCATGTTTCTTTTTCAGCCCTGGTCTAGTCTGACAATTTCTCAGCCTTCCACACAAGGATGGCCTTGACTTGCAATCTTTTGCCTTTTAAGAAGTATTATGCTGGATGTGGGAGACGTTACTGTACGAGCTATTACTCGGTCAGCTCCAAAGCTCTTTTGTTTTGCTCTCTAAACTCTTTCCTCACGATGGCACAGCAGCAGTCTTTCTCCTCATTAAATCCAAAGACTTTAATGAAAAGCAGCTTCTACTAACTGCTGATCACCCCTAAGTCTCCCAGCAGCCATTCCAGATGCTGCCCTGTACCTCAGCTAGGTCAGGGTCGTGGTCCTGTTCTCCATGGCACAGAACGGAAATCAATCCTGAGACAGTTAAAATGATTTCTTAATGGGCATCTAGCTGCCAGCCTCCAGTCAGTTCAGGACAATAACCTTAAGACTACAGCCAAAAGGCACAAAGGTATGGACTCAAAGATTAGATTATCTGATATTTTTAATTGCATTTGTCACTGAAGACAAAGTTAGTTCTGCATCACCTACAAACACTCCTTGCTCATTCCTTCAGAATGCCCCAGCCCTCTATTATTTTTTTTAAATATTTATTTATTTATTTGGCTGAGCCAGGTCTTAGTTGCGGCATGCGGGATCTTCATGGCCGGGTGCGGGATCTTTAGTTGTGGCACGTGGGATCTAGTTCCCTGACCAGGGACTGAACCCAGGACCCCTGCACTGGGAGTGCAGAGTCTTAACCACTGGACCACCAGGGAAGTCCCTGGCCCTCTACTCTATAAACACAAGCACATTAGAACTTCCCAGCAATCAATTCTGCTACAAAATTATAGATCGGGTGTTAAAACTTATCTCTCTCAATTGGAAAAATAAAGCAGCTGTTTAGAAGGAGGAACTCTCTATTCAATATCCAGCACCCCATTCCAAGAGCCCAGTGGGATGCTATGTATTAGTATAAATCACCAGGCAGGGAGTCAAATACTATTTAGCTCAATGGAAAAAGGAAGGAAAGAATATCCCTCTTAAGAGTTCACATTTTGGGAATTCCCTGGCAGTCCAGTGATTAGGACTTGGCACTTTCACTGATGAGGCCCAGGTTCAACCCCTGGTCAGGAAACTAAGATCCTGTAAGCCGAGTGGCACAGCCAAAAAAAGAAAGAAAAGAGTTCACACTTTTCAGTTTCTAAAACTATACTACTAAAATTTGATATAGCCAAAGTTAAAAAAAAAATTCTATTTTACCCTTAAAATTACCTTACTACACTAAATACAAAGCTTCCTCTAAGCATTCCACTTAAATACAACCTCTTCCTGACCCATATTCCATTTTCCATTTTTCTCCACGTGCCTACCCCTATCTAACATACTATATACTTTATTTTGTTTATTATCTGTTTTCCTCCACTCGAATGCAAGCTCTAAGAGGGCAGAGATTTCAACAGTTTTCTTCCCAGCCATAGTCTCAGAATCCTAGAACAGGGACTTCCCTAGCAGTCCAGCGGTTAAGATTCAATGCTCCCACTGCAGGGGGCATGGGTTCGATCCCTGGTCAAGGCACTAAGATCCCACATGCCTCGCAGTGTGGCAATTAATAAATAAATAAATATCTGTTGAATAAATGAGCAATAAAAAAGCTACTCCAGAGAAGAAAAAATTTTAATTTATACTGTTTTATGCATAAATGAATTCCTAAAAAAGAGCGATCAAATCACTGTTGAGCTTTTTCTCTTTTAGATCTAAACCTACACTTAACGCACTATGGATTAGCTAGTGGTAATGGTTGCACAACTCTGTGAATATACTAAAATCCACTGAATTGTACCCCTTTAAAAGGTACAATGGTATGTGAATCATCTCAGTAAAGCTATTATTAAAAAAGTATTTTGAGTGCTCACTCGTCAAAGAAAATATAGTGACTTACTATTCATTTTCATTACAATGAAAGTTTATGTATTTTAAAAGAAAACTTACTAAAAAACACGACTACCGACATACAATGAAGCTAATGACAAGCAAAATCATAAAACTGTTAAGAGTTAAAGTAGCGAAGTATCAGTTTAAAGCCCATTACACCTCAAGCATGGTCCAAGGACCACCAGCAACAACACCTCTAAAAAGCTTGTGAGAAATGCAGAATCTTGGTCCCCATCACAGACCTATTAAATCTGATTCTGTTTTTGTACAAAGATCCCCAAGTGACTCACAGTTATAAAGTTTGAAAAGCACTGATTTAAATGACTGAGAAAAATGTTAACCAGTTATTCACAATTTATAAAACTGAGATCTCATGGTGTTCATGTAGCCACTTGGTAATTCCACAATTCATTTTAAAGCTTAAGGCTAAGGCTTCTAAATTTTTGCTTCCCTTGAATTGCATAAATACTGTAAGTCCACAGAGTCATGCAGATATCATCTCCTGTCATGACTACTTCTTTTAAAACCTAAGCAAACCCTTAAAAACACACTGACATCTCTTAACGAAGGCAAGCAGTTGACACTATTGAAAACAAAAAGACTTACTAGCTGCTGTTGCAACTGGCTGAGCAATATTAGCCGGTGGCTTCAGTTTCATGAGTTCGTTCAGACTATTATTTTTTAGCAGGTCCTTCAGTTGAACCTGGTCTTTTGAAGGTGCGGAGGTCATGGCGCTTCGTGCTGCTGGTGCTGAGACTGAAGGACGTGTGTTTGCAGTAGTCTGAAGGAACTTTGTTAAAGTGATGGTTTGCCTATTCGTGGTTACAGGTGGTGTTTTAGTCATTACAAGTGTAGATCCCAAAGTCGGAAGCTGATTTATTTGATTCAGCACAAATGTTGTAGTAGATGGAGGCTGCTGCTAGAAAAGAAAACCATATATATACGTCACACCTGTGAAAAATTCTTTATTCTCTAATGCAACCCATATCCACAAACACAGCAGGCCATTTAAAACTCTAAAACTGACTTATTAAGAATCTTACCCAACCACTGGCACTTTGGTTCTAATAAATATCATTAGATATAAACTACCTAGTTAAAATACACCATTTGAGAAAAAGAAGGTATAGTAGTAGCGTTGGGGGCAGCAAAGCATAAAATGAGAGTATCCTAAGCAAGCTGTGATGTATAGTCACCCTACATAACACAAGGACTAGGAACATAATTTCTAATCCCAGCACTGCCCCCAACTAATAAGATAACCTTAAGCAAATCACTTTACCTCTGGAGGCCCGGGCTCTCTGAAGACCATTTTCCATTTCTAACATTCTATGATTCCTGTCCAATGCTTTGTCTGCTATCATACAGACTATACTAACATTTAACTTAATAAGATAAGACCACCAAGCAAAGTTTTAAATTCCTATGCCCTATGAATGATCCACCCAGGTAAATTACAAATATCAGTGATAATGCGGATGCTTCCTTTGAGCCTAAGGCGAAGCTACACAGCATTTTATTTTTATAGTTGGGGGGTGGGAGTTAGGAGTTGGACAAAAATGAAAAAAAAAAAGTCAAGATTTGAGGGTAACAAATGTCTGTGACTTCAACCAACTAAAGTACGACACAGATTTTTTTTTTTTTTTTTTTTTGCGGTACACGGGCCTCTCACTGTTGTGGCCTCTCCCGTTGTGGAGCACAGGCTCCGGACGCGCAGGCTCAGCGGCCATGGCTCACGGGCCCAGCCACTCCACGGCATGTGGGATCTTCCCGGACTGGGGCACAAACCCACGTCCCCTGCATCGGCAGGCGGACTCCCAACCACTGCGCCACCAGGGAAGCCCCAACACAGATATTTTTATAAATTTAAGTCTATTTCTACTTCCTTCCCCCTTCAAATTATTTGTTATTTCTCCATGACTTCTCTAACAAGAATCTTCTAGATTACTATTGATTTTAAATGTAACTCTCAACAATAATTTATCAAAAGTTATCAAATTTTAACCAGTCTAATAATTTTATACCAGTAGAGCTTAAGTTAATAATTGCTATGTGTAGGGAGTTTCCTGTGGCCTACTGGTTAGGATTCAGGGCTTTCACTGCCATGGCCCGGGTTCAATCCCTGGTTGGGGAACTGAGATCCCACAATCCGTGCAGCCCAGCCTACAGTAACAACAACGAAAACTGCTATGTTTAGAGCAAGGTCAGCGGAACTCTACATTTAAAGCACAATAACAATCACATAAAAATTATATATACCAATGGACAAAAGCTGAACTAAACAAGTAAAAATGAAAAGTGTAGTGGGTTAACATGTAGTTCATCTTTACTTCATGAATTTTCTATCACTTGCAATAAATAACCTAAAAAAATGGGGGTTTCTTTCCCCCTAATCTTTGGATCAACATAACTACCAGAAGAGTGAAAGAAACGTTTTATAAAGTAGGAGGTGAGAGTAGATAGAATACTGGGAAGGAAGGAGCAAAAAGCAGAACTAGTGAAATAAAACTATTTCATATTAAATGTTATTTTCTTACTACAACCCTAAACTATTTTCATAGTAATGCCAAATCTAAATAATTCTTACCCTAACATTTAACAGGGCTGGAGTAGTTAGCGTCTCTGCTTCTTGTTTAACAGGAACTGCTGCTTCAGTCTCCAAACCTAGTTCTAATGCACTAAGTGGCACTGACTGGAGAGAAAACAACATCAGAGAAAGAAATAAAGAGTGACGGCAGTGAGTTCTGTTTCAAGAACAAGCGATGTATTTATTTTATTTAAAAACTTTTTCAAGCTTTACATTCGAACGGAATGTAAAATCACTGATACCAGGTATAAAGTAACAATCTTTGCAAGCATAACATCTTCACTAAACTACGCTAACACCAGAATCTTATTTTTGCTTTCAGAGAATGTGTATAGTGAAACCTCAGAAAAATATTCCTATAAAGTCCAAAGACAAATATTGAGATTAGTGATCCTCCCACAATAACTCTAAGCAATTCATCTCTTACATTATACATCAAAGCAGAAAATAATGTCTTGATTTTCACTGCCAAGTATTTTCCACTTTGTGAATAAAGACTAATAATCAACATAAAAGTAATAGTCACATGCATATTTAAAATTAAGGCTTAACAATACCTATTTCTATAATAGAAAATAAAATTAAGAAAAAACTCACTTTTTACAGAGGCTTTGGAAAACTCTTACCTGCTGTACAGGAGGAGTAGGTGTTGGAATTGCAAGCCCCGCATCTCCAGCATCAATATCAAAGAGGTCATTCGGACTAATTCCACTCTCGCTCAAAGCAGCAAGTAGTAAATCTTGCCCTGGCTCCACCATCTTTAGAACAAAATATTAAATATTAACATAAAAAACTTAAAATGACACTTAACTCTCTTCTAAATATAAACCAACATTTTCTACCGGATCCATTCATTCAATATTTATGAAGAACCTGCTACACAGCAGGCAAAAAAAGGATGAAAGAGAAATAGTCTCTGATCCCAAGAAATTCACATTAAGATGGAAAGGACAGAAAAGTACGTAAATCACAGAAAGAGTATATGTTACAAAATGCTGTGGGAACAGAGAAGGAAATGCTGAATTCACCTGGGGAGAGAGATTACAAAGATGACAATGGAGCCAAGCCTCAGGTAAGAAATTGCCAGGTAGACAAGGATCTTCTGGATAGTGCATTCAAACTTATGGGGGCAAGAATGATGCTGGCACTCTAAGAAGGATGGCTAGAGTAGTTCAACATGGGTACGGAAGCTCAGAACAGAAATACGAGGTTCACACAGATGATGGCAAGAGACGACGAAGTTTTCGCCCACAGCTCTGAATACCATGCTGGAGAGCTCATTTAATCCTGTGAGAATCATGGGTCACTAAAGGGTTTTCAGATAGAGGACTGCAAAACATAGTCAGATTTGTGACTTAGAAAAATTACTCCACAGCCGTATGGAAGCAAACTGAGAATGGGTAGAGTAAGACCAAGGCAGGGAGACATCTTAGAAAACTGCTACAGCAGATCAGGAAAAAGATGATGTGCTGTAACAGTAAGATGTAAAGAGAAAGAAGGGGGAATGGATTCCAAGATATTTAAGGAGAATCCATAAGACTAAGTTTAAATAAAAGCTCAAAATGGAAGGGAGAACATGAAACACACACAAAAAAACATGAGTTGATGGATAATTAGAGTTAAGCCAAGAGACAATGAAAAAGGTTGAGCCCAGGAGACCTAAAAGATGAGATATACGGAGTTTAGGGGGAAAATGCCTAATTCGAGCAGGCAAATACACTTTCAGCTGGGGTTTTCCAACTGTACTCATAGGAGCCAAATCAAAGTATTCTACCACTAAGATGGATTTTTATCTATTTTGTAGGGAAAAAAAGTTTAACAGAGCTTTCTTAATTTTAACTTTTCTCATTAATTTATCTGAAATAACCAATTTATATACACAAACATAATTATGAGAAATCTGACTACTTGTATTTATCAAAGAACTAACTTCACATTACATAAATATACTAATTTTCAGCTAGGCCATTCATTCTCAGACTGTGCAATGCAATTAAATGTTTCATTATGTCCTACAAAAAAAAAGTTGTTAGCCAAGAATACCATGACCACGACTCCCCAACATACAAGAACCACTGTTTTAAATCAAAGCAGGACATTTCATAGAGAAATTCTCTACTAGGTAGGTCTACGTCACTTGTACATCATTTACAAAGATGTTCTAAAGGAAATACGAGTGAGTTTAAAGTGGAAACCACGGACATCCAGAAATGAAACAAAGGGCAGACCTACCGTTTAAAGGATGAGAGGAAGGACAGCCCAAAGGAGATTTCCCCAAAATGTTTCAGAGAAAAGAAAAGAAGTCTAAGGAAGAAAACATTTTGAGCAGATAGGAGGAAGGGAAGGGAACTGACAGTGAGTAAGTATCTTTTACAAGCCTGGCACAGTGTCAGGCTCTTCATGTCCATCACTAGCCCATGACAACCCTGAGCAAGGTAAGTATTATAATTCTAGAAATGAAACTGAGGCTCAAAAAGCTTAAATTACCTGCCCAAGGTCACACCCAGATCTAGACTGTTCAAATTCCCAAAGCCCATGCATTCTCTTTCCAATGAGTAGATCAAGAAGTCAATATTGGTAACCTGTGAAGTTTCAATACTTAACTTCGGAATAAACGCCTGAGATTAAAACTGGAAAGGGGAGAATTAGTATTAAACAACAAGATGGAAATATGAAAGAACCAGATGACAGAGGAGACAAGGAGAAATGTCACAATATGGGTTTAATATACAATTGATCCATTTTGGGGCTTCCCTGGTGGCGCAGTGGTTAAGAGTCCGCCTGCCAATGCAGGGGACACGGGTTCGAGCCCTGGTCCAGGACTATCCCACATGCCGCGGAGCAGCTAAGCCCGTGCGCCACAACTACTGAGCCTGAGCTCTAGAGTCCGTGAGCCACAGCTACTGAGCCCACGTTCCACAACTACTGAAGCCCGCGTGCCTAGAGCCCATGCTCTGCAACAAGAGAAGCCACTGCAATGAGAAGCCCACGCACCACAACGAAAAGTAGCCCCCGCTCGCCACAATTAGAGAAAGCCTGCACACAGCAACGAAGACCCAACACAGCCAAAAATAAATAAATAAAATATATTTATTAAAAAAAAAAGTTGATCCATTTTTCTAATACATAGTTGACCACACTTTACAAACTAGTATCCTAGTACACAGTACAAATATGTACCAAGAGAGCAAACCAATGCTTTAAAAATATTTTCAATTTATAAAATACTTCATTACAACCAATGACCTATGGGAATACAGGGTCTTAGTCCACTTGTTATGGCTAATTTTGACCTAGATTAATAATTCCTGAGACTATCAAAATGTCATCTTTATTAAAGTAAATATTGGAAATAATTATTTACATTTGAAACAAAAACACATTCTTTTAAACCAATGATTCCTAAACTACAGACCACAGAAAGTTTGGAGGCCGAGGGATCCATTAATCCATGTGTTACTGAATTCACGAGAGCTTTCTGAAATATATTTTCTGAAAAATTAGCATTATAAGTACAAAAATATCATGGAAGAGAGTTATTTGGGGAATAAACTTATTGGAGTCCATAAGAAATGATGGCAACAGTTATAAGTAACATTATCAGTGACCTACTCAAAATGCATAGGAATCACAATTTGAGACCCTCTGATCTGAGCAGTGACCTAGTACTGACAATGCCTGTAAGAGACATTGTCTTTTACGAGCTATTAATGAAAGAGATTTTAATTTTATATACATCTTATACACAAACAAAATCAAGGGATCCTTTCTCTCAAGCCAATTGGGCACAAATTCCCTACTTGCACTTTTTTTGCATGAGAAGTGGGGAGGGGATGGAGAGGACACATCTATGCCATCCTCTAACTCCATTAAGCGAAACCCTTAATATTTAATCATATTCCTATTCTGAAACTATCAATATTACAGACTCACAGAATTTCAGTGCTCAAGCTGACAGAGCCCCTAAAAGGTTATATTATGCAACCTTCCCCACATTTTACAAACAAGTGAGATTTATTCCTGAGAGGGAAAAAAACATTTTCACTTTGAACCCACTAAGTATAATGTAAACACAAACACTGTTAGGTGCAAAAGAACTGCTAACTACTAAACACAGAGTGATTCTATCTCAAACAATGGACAACAAAAAGGTTCCATTTTTATCATAAATACATTTGAAAATATCACCTATTCAAAATAGTACACCTATGAAAGAGTCTATGATAAATAAGGACTAATGACACAGTAGCAGAGAGAAACTAAGAGACATCCTTGGCAGGAAGAGAATCCTGAGAAACAACAGCCAATCAGAAGAATGAAAGGATACAGTTCCCACTGAGAACACCAACACTGAAACCTATCAACAAGGACAAGGTTCCTCTTGTTGAGACCGAAGCAGATCTTTATAGCTCTGGGCAGATACAAGAGATGTACCTGCAGCAGCAACAGCAGTACACTACAGAGGCTGAGGAGACTATGAAGTCAAGGGGAAAACCTGGTTTCAAATACTGGCTACACTATCTGCTAAGTAGTGTAACACAGTTAAGTAATAACTTGTGACTCAGTTTCCTCATCTTCAAATGGGAATAAAAATAGAACCTACTTTACAGGATCGCTGTGTTGAGTAAATATTACACTACATGGAATAAATATTAGCTACTATTAACCATCATATTGATAAACACTACTATAATGTTCAAAAAACGTTTTCCTTCAAATTGCTGATACAACATTTTATATCTAGAATACAAACTTTACCTGTTGGCAATTTATTCACTAATTAACTTCCACATTAGTTCTATAAAATACTAGCACCCTTTTTACTCAAGTGTCATACATCCAATATGTCTAATCAATTAGCATATCTAGAGAAAACTGGTAGACATCTTTAAATGTGCACATATAATGTCATTTTAAAAATATCTTTGCCGGACATCCCTGGTGGTGCAGTGGTTAAGAATCCCCCTGCTGGGCTTCCCTGGTGGTGCAGTGCTTGAGAGTCCGCCTGCCGATGCAGGGGACACGGGTTCGTACCCTGGTCCGGGAAGATCCCACATGCCGTGGAGCGGCTGGGCCCGTGGGCCATGGCCGCTGGGCCTGCGCGCTCGGAGCCTGTGCTCCGCAACGGGAGAGGCCACGACAGTGAGAGGCCAGCGTACCGCAAAGAAAAAAAAAAAAAAAGAATCCCCCTGCCAATGCAGGGGACACGGGTTCGAGCCCTGTCTGGGAAGACCCCACATGCTGTGGAGCAACTAAGCCTGTGCACCACAACTACTGAGCCTGCGTGCCACAACTACTGAAGCCCACGCACCCTAGAGCTCCGAAACAAGAGAAGCCACCGCAATGAGAACCCCATGCACCGAAACCAAGAGTAACCTCCACTCGCCACAACTAGAGAAAGCCCGCACGCAGCAACGAAGACCCAACGCAGCCAAAAATAAAATAAATTTAAATTTATTTTTTAAAAAGAGAAATATCTTTGCCTGAAAAGGATTTTTCTCTTTACTTAATAGTGCTAAACGTGTCTAATTTTTGACCCAACTCTGTTTTTATGTAGCCTGGATGTCGATGACTGGCACTCAGCTTAAGAATCTGAAGGATAATGATCCACTTAGAATTTAGCTGGTTAAGTCCATCAACAAGTATCCATTAAGTGTCTACTGAGTGCTGGTTCCTTAAGAGTATCAGGAGGAAGGGAAGGTAGGTATGAAGAAGTTTGCTAAAGAGGATTTTCTTTACCTAAAAGGATATAATCTGTATTTTTTAACACCTACTTCCCCAAGCAGCGATTGCTCAGTCAAGTGCCCTTCCCCTCACTCTCACTGCAAAACCTAGAGGAAGAATGGAATCACAAAGGAATGTGCAGATTATATACAAGTTTCAAAAATGCTTTGAAAACAAAGCCCAAGAAAGATTGGGGGGGGGACTACTTTCTCCATCACAACATCAAAATCAGATGGCTAGTCTTCTCGACATTCACTATATGGTTGGAAGTCTTTAACTCTCAAAATAATCCATGAGTAAAAACTACCCGTTATTCCCTTGTCACAGCTCAGAAACAGGCTTAGAGAGATGAATTGTAACAAGGTAACAACAAAGCAAGCTTGGAGCAGAATTACAAACCTAGGAGGGCTGATACCAGCGCCCTGCACCCCGCGCCCCCCACCCCCAGAATTCTGTGCTGTTAAATCCATACCAGTATTTTTCAAACTGCTGGTCACAACAATGTTGTCAAATAATTTAAGTTTGTCATGACCAGTATTTTTTAATATTTCAAATATAGAATATTCAAATATTTTAAATAAAGACAGAATTAATGCAGCACACGCAGAGAGGGTAAACATTATTTCATGAAACTGAGTTCTGTGCGTGCATTATGTACTAGGTCACAACGTAAAACACATTTCTTACTGTGGAATGCAGTAAAAAAGATTTGAAAATCACTGCTCTGTGCTATATACTGTCTGCCAAGAGGTAAATAAGCAAGTTAATTTGACGGGTTTTATACCATATTTTTTTTTATAAAAGAGAGTTCCTGCTCTTCGAGGGCCTATCCTTTCCATCTGCAGAAAATTTCACTGGTATCACAAGGTTGTCCTTATTACTTAGTAAAGCTCAACCACATCAAAGTGGATCCGTCAATTAGCATAAAAAAAGACAACTGCAAAAACTTAAGGATTACATCATCTTGGTTATTAATTGTCTATTTAGTGATAAACAATTCCTCTCGGAAAGTATCTTTACACCAATTTTTGGCAGGCAAAGCACAAGAATCCACAGAGCCTCACGAAAAGTTAGGTATCTTGCTAAGAGCAGACCTCAGACCTGTGTGCTGTCTTCCTTCACAGGCAAGGCGGCTAGTCTCAAATCAAAGCTCAATTCAGAGACTAAGAAATGCCAAAATGTTATCTGTACCTAAAGTCTTTGAGGCGAAAAAAGACTTTAAAAAAGCATGAAAAGAATCTCCATACCGCACGTTTTTAAATAGTAATCTCAGCAAAACCCTTAAAACATGTAAAACTGACACATAAGAGCATTCAATGGATGGATGAATGCATGGATAGATGAATGGATGATGAATTTACGATCCGGAGGCCACTCACTAAGCCTCCCTTTTTAACATTTACCCAGCAACTAAAATAAAATTTATTTAAAATTCTGGAGGTTTGTATGAAACAAAATTAGACTGGGAATAAAGTTAGACTGGGAGATAAAAAGCAGAATCCAGAGAAAAAGAGTAAAGATGTCTTATTTGATAAGGTAAACTTTGGAAACAACTTCTTTAAACATGAAAATAAAATGTTCCCTTGCTTGCAGAACTAATGTCCCACTCAAGGCAGCAGCAGCAAATTCTACATCTTATCCTAGAAATTCTGTACAAACTATCTTTTGTGCAGTGATGAAGGCTTTCCCCACTGCTTATGAAAAGCAGTTCTGATTGCGGTAAATAACTGGGAAAAAAATGGAATCCCTCCGCACTGTTATCTGGTTTAACTGTCTGCAACTGTTCTGAGGAACCGCGCTAGAGCAACTAGGCGTTTGACAGCTTTCTGGACCCTCCTGGCCGACACTTTAGAAACCCTATTCTGTCTCTAATTCTGGCTGCCTAGAGAATATGAAACATTTAACTCAACATAAGCTGCTAATAATCAACTTTCAAAGGTCAAAGGGGACCCAGTTTTTAACCTTCTCTCATCAACACGTGTTTAGTACAAACTTCCGGGTGCGGTTACAACTGGCTGGGCAATTCAATGGCTAAAAACGTTGCTTTATTTGACTCATTTTCTCGCCCGTTCTTTTCCCACGTTTCTCAACCAGCGACTCCCCAAAACAAAAGCCTCCCACAGTAAACGGAGCACGCACATAAAAAGAGCTTCTCTGTGCGAGGATCAAGTTAGTGGTCCGCAAACATTAACCAAACAGAAACACAAAGCCGGGGTGGAAAGGGGAGGAGCTGGATGCCAGGGTCAGGAAAGAAACAATCACAAGGGTTCAGGCACATCCAAACCTCCTCAGCGGTTAAACCGACCCCAAACCACTTCTGGGAAACCACCAGCATACACTGGTTTGGGGAACTTTAGATGCTCGGTACGCCAAACACTCTCAAAGTAAGCCAATTCCCAACCGCCTTTCCTCTCCACATAGATGCTTACTTAGGGTCCAGGAGGCGAGCGAGCGAGCTCGAGGCAAAATTAACCTAATCACCGGGTGAGGCGTGAAGGTGGCCCCACGTGCCCCACGTACCGTCCCCATCGCCCCGACAGCGAGGTAATCAGCAAACTGCAGGTGCGGGGGTTCAGATCTGGGGCGACCCTGTCGCCTCCCGCACTCGCCCTGAACCGGAACAATCGTCCGGCAGGACTTCTGAAGGATTACGGAGCTCACTTTCCTGAGGGGCCAGGACCTCGCAGCCCCCGGGTCGAGCCGCGGAAGCAAGGGGGGGGGACGGCCCAGTCGGAGCCGGAGCCGGCGTCCGCAGACGCTGCCTCCTCGCCCAAACGGGGTGCCTCCGGCCCGGGACAGCGGGGCCCCCGGGGCCGGAGAGCCCCACGCGCGGCGACCGCAGGGCCCGGCGCTGACGGGCGGAGGAAGCGAGCGCGGCGGGGCCGCCGCCGGGACCGTGCCCCCGAGGGCCCCCAAGGCACGCAGCTGAGGGGGCTGCGAAGGGCGAGGGAGGCCCCAAGCCGGGGTGAGGTGGCGGCCCCCCCCAGCCCGGCCCCGCACGGCCCCCTGAGGAGAGTGGGAGTGGGAGGCTGTCCGGGAGGGGGAGTGTAGAGGTAGAAAAGGGCTAAGGAGAGGACTTACTTTCCCCGCGGGATCCGACGCCGGAACAGCTTCTCCGGGTAGCGAGAGCTTGAAGAACCAGAGGCGACTGGAGCGGAGGCGGCGGCGGTTGCGGCGGCGGCAGCAGCGGCGTCCGGCTCTGCCTACCTCCCCGCCGCCATCTTGACGCCCCTCCCCCCCAGTCCCCCCGCCCCGCCCCGCCGGGAGGGGGGTGGGGCGACGGATGAGGCGCCGCGCGCACGCCCCACGTGACTTCCTCCCTCCCCCACCCCACTCCCCAGCGCCCCTCTCCGCCCCGCCTCCCTCCTAGGTGAAGGAAGATGATTCCCCCCCCATCTTGACCGCCCCTGCCTTCGCTGCTAAGCACGGATTCCATCGCTCCTGCCGACCCGGTATCAGTGGTTGGATCCAAGGGAATTCCGGAACCCAAATCGTCCATTACCGCGGCTCCGGGGTGGGCGAGGGGTGAGGGGGCCGGGTTTCCGAGGAAGGGGGAGGGGGGTAGACGAAGGCCGCCTAGGAGAGTCACGTGTCTACTGCTTCCGCCGGCGCTCGAAAGACCTCGCGAGAGTTCCGTTCCCCCTCCCTTTCTCCCTCGCGGGCTGTCGGGAAGAAGGTCCGTGATCTGGGTTGCCACCAGGAGGTCAACCGGTGGGCCGGGCGCATGCGTCCCACACCTGCTTTCAAAGTCAGGCTAGGAGGGGCCCGAAGCTGTTTTCAAAACCTTTTTGGTGTGTGGCTTTGGGCCAGGAAGTTACCTAGTG
The DNA here is from genome assembly GCF_949752795.1 of Hyperoodon ampullatus. Lineage (NCBI taxonomy): Eukaryota > Metazoa > Chordata > Mammalia > Artiodactyla > Ziphiidae > Hyperoodon > Hyperoodon ampullatus. Next base: position 7,116,004 of record NC_136926.1, on the reverse strand, counting down.
GCGTCTCTGTCACTTTGAAAAGCTCGTTACCTTAGTTAATTCTAGAAAAAAATATTCGCATACTCATTGCTTGTTAGGCTTGCTCAAAGCACTTTATTCAATGTGAAACCGCAAGTAACTCGGAGCCCCTCGGCTGGTCCACTGCCATATTCAGATCCTAAGGAGTGAGAGCGCAATCAGCCCCACTTCTTTTTTATTAACACACACCCGGTAACCTGAACAAACTATTGCTCTGAATTAATGACTGCTGCAGATCTATCGCTACTACCTCTCACTTCCTTATTTTCATATTCTCCATTATGATCATTATTACTGCTACTACTACTAAGTGATCTGACACAGAATAAACAAATTAACTTCTTGGTAACCCTTTTGTAAAGTCATTCTGAGAATGCTCTTTGAATCCCTTGCTTAGGTAATGGGCACGCCTGGGTGATTCTTGCCCCCTACCGGCCGCGCTTCGCACTCGCCTTGAAAGCAAACCTACTGGTTTGGTTAACTTGGAGGTTAAGGTGTGAGCTCTTCAAGAGACAGTGTGGGGCTGGGGGAGAGGGAAAAAAATGTATGTAGTCATGGCAAGAATAATTATGACTCTTCCAACATTGTGTTTATATACGTGAATATGTATTATATATGTATACATGTAAACAAGCATTTTAAATTGCAGATTTGCTAATCACTGTACTCCATTATTTCGTTTAATCCATACACACACAAACCTATAAAGGTAAAAAAAATAAAAATAGTTCCATAAGAACAAGGCCTTGGGGACTTCCCTGGCGATCCAGTGGTTAAGACTCTGCGCTTCCACTGCAGGGGCACAGGTTCAATTTCTGGTTGGGGAACTAAGACCCCGCATGCTGCTTGGCGTGGCCAAAAAAAAGAACCATGGGAGACCAAGGCCTTCATCTGTCTTGTTCACTACTTTCCCCTAGCCTAGTTTATGGTCTAGTGTAGATGACAGCAAACAAGCAATTGTCACATTATAAAAAGAGAAAGAATACAACAAAAAAACTAAGACATTGTATTGATAGTTAATGCATCAGTGCCTTTGAAGCTTGGTTGGAGCAATTCAGTTTCCAAGTGGCCCCCAAACTCTAGTTGTACACCAGGACTAGATGAGTCCTAGATTCTGAAGACAGAGGTCTAACCTAGGAACTTCCACCTTTTGAGGTACTTTCTGAGCATCTAAGCCTGATCCTTGCTGCCATATCTGCATAATCTCTTTACCTTGAACCAAAGTAAAAGATGGTGTTTCAGGGGATAGTTATAATATAACTGCACATATGCACACAAATGTTATGCACAAGGTCATTCATTGCAGCAGCATTTGTAGAAGGAAAAGATGGGAAACAACTTTAATGTCTTTGAGGAAAAGACTAATTAACTAAACTATGGTACTTTCCTACAGTGAAACAGTTGTTCAAAAGAATGAAGCACTTCTGGGACATCCCCAGTGGCGCAGTGGGTAAGAATCCTGCCAATGCAGGGGCATGGGTTCGATCCCTGGTCCAGGAAGATCCCACATGCCATGGAGCAACTAAGCCCGTGTGCCACAACTACTGAGCCTGCGCTCTAGAGCCCGCGTGCCACAACTACTGAAGCCCACGTGCCTATAGCCCGTGCTCCACAACAAGAAAAGCCACCACAAGGAGAAGCCCACACACCACAACAAAGAGTAGCCCCCGGTCGCCACAACTAGAGAAAGGCTGCACACAGCAACAAAGACCCAACACAGCCAAAATAAGTAAATAAAAATTTTTTTAAAATAGAATGAAGCACTTCTGTCTATGAGAATATATATTTTGCTTGCATGTTTGCGTGGAGCATCTCAGAATGACAACACAAGTAGCAGTTGTATCAAGGGATGGGAACTGAGAGACTGAGGGTCCGAGGCAGGACGAAGACTTACAAGCTGCGTCCAGAACAGAGATACTACTGGAAGCAGATAATTCAGAAAAAGCCCTATTCAGGCATGGTATTGACTCCCCCTGACTCAGGGGGTGCTATTTATATTTACACTACACTTCTCATTTCACTCAACAAATATTTGAGCCAGATACCATGTTAGAGGTATTGTGTTAGGGACACAAGTTTAAGAAAAACAAATCAAGGGGGACGTGAGGGATGGTGCCTGCCCTTGAGATAAATGCCCTTACAATCTAGTGGGCATTAATCCCAAAATTACACAAAATATAAACTTGTAGCTGTGACAAGGCTACATAAAAGCTAACAGAGCCTATTATAGAGTAATTTGACCTCATCAGGGAAGTCAAAGAAGGCTTCTTTGAGGGAGCTATAATCCAGATAAGATTTGAAAAGTAGGTGTTAACTAGGCAAAGTGAAGAGAGAACTGCACTTGAGAAAGAGGAAACAGCACATGCAAATGTCCTGAAACAGGAGCGAAGCAAGTACACCAGGGACTTCCCTGGTGGCCCAGTGGTTAAGACTCCGCAGCCACTGCAGGGGGCATGGGTTGGATCCCTGGTCGGGGAACTGAGATCCTGCACGATGGAGCCAGAAAACGAAAAGGAAAAAACACAAAGCAAGTGCACCAGTTGTTAACATAATGTTTCTCAGCTCCAAACCCAAGCATCTATGCTCTGCTTTGTGATGCACTGCAGAACTACATTTCTGCTTTGCCAGCTGTTTCAGTGCCGCTAGGCTGGAGCAGGAAAAAGTTTCCTGTGAATGTCATCCCAGCAACACCTCTTCACCCTGGCACGTGCATTTCCCTCCAAAGTGATACCGCAGCAGCTATATCCAGTTTGCAGTTTTTCCCACACTTACAGACCTGGCCTCGTCACACCAAACTGTCCTCTCAGACACGAGGACCAGTGAGAGCATCCACAGGGTCACCCTCCAAGCTCAGAGACACTAACACCAGTTGAGCAGAGCCCCCTCCTTGGAGTTTCGGTTTCAGCAACATGGGGCCCCTCTCCTACATTTCTAAGTTTATTTTTTTTCAAAATATTTACTTAGCTGCCTCGGGTCTTAGTTGCGGCACGCGGGATCTTGTTCCCTGACCAGGGATCAAACCCAGCCACCTGCACTGGAAGCATGGAGTCTTAACCACTGGACCACCAGGGAAGTCCCATTTATAAGTTTAAATTACACCAACCCCTTCCCTTTGTCCCCTTAGCCTGAGTGGTGAGAATTTCTTTCCACAGTTGCAACGTCTGTGATGCCTTCAAGTTCTCTCTTTACCCTTTCAGTTACCTAATTCACCAGTTTATACCTAGTTAACAAGTTTTGTTTTTGTTTTTTTTTTTTGCCACACTGCGCGGCTTGTGGGATCCTAGTTCCCTGACCAGGATTGAACCCAGGCCCTCGGCAGTGAAAGCATGGAGTACTTAGCACTGGACTGCCAGGGAGTGCCCAACAATTTCTTATCTTAAATTTTCTTCATTAAATAACTGGTGTAGTGTCTGCCTTCTGCACCTTGATTGATATAGCAAGTAAAAAGGAGTTACTAGTAGGGTTGCAAAATTAGATAAAGATCATTCTCTACGAGCCTTTTATAACTGAGTTTGGACTTTATTCTGTAAGCTACAAAGAACTCAGAAGCCTGTTATGCAGAGAACTGCCATGGTTAGGTATGTATTCTAGAAGAATCACTCTGGAAGCAGTGCAGCAGTTGGATCTAAGAACTGGGCTGCAGGTACAAAGACCAGACAGGTCGAGAGGAGAGAAGAACAGAACCTGAACTGGAGCAAACTTGTTGACCAATAGAAGAAGGCCAAGTGCCATTAGCTGAAACGCTGACCTCAGGAAGACAAACAGGTCTAAAGAGGAAGATAATGAGTTTGGCTTTAGATATGAGGAATGCTTTGCTTACCTATTGTTAGGTAAAAAATGACCCCCAGATGTAATGACTTAACAACTGCAGTGTTATTCTCATGATTCTGCAAGTTGGGCTGGGCTCAGCTGGACAGTTCTTCTGGTTTTGCTAACAGTCACTTGTGTGACTGTAATCAGCTGGTGGACCAGCTGTGGGCTGGGCTCAGCTGGGATGCTGGGACAGCTGTATTTCTCTCTCTCAAAGTGGTCTCTCCAGCAGCCTCTCCATGGTTCTTGTACTGTGGCTCAGGACTCCCAGGAACGTGAAAGCAGAAGCTTCTAGCCTTTCTTAAATTTTAGGCTTTCAAGTGACACAGTGATGCTTCCACCATATTCTGTTGGTTAACAAGGCAAAATAGGACTCAAGGAAAGTCACACGAGGGTATGAATAGTGGGAGATGCTGTTAGCTGGAGGCTATCAAAGTAAGTCTATCAAGGAATTTTGAGAGGCCTGTGGGAATCCAAGTGGAGATGTCTAGCAAGCAGTTGAGTCTACAGCTTGAGGATCCAGATGGGGGTTAAAACATGAGAGAGGATAAAACTGTACTCAGAGAATGCAGAGAGAAGAGCAGGGGGCCAAGGGCAGAAACCTGAGGCCCTATATCTAAAAAGTGAATATGCAATGAGACTTAGAAAGATCAATCAGAGAGGTCAAAGCAGAGCCAAGGCAGTGGAGTTTTAAGGAATGAGTGATCAAGCAATATCTAATGCAGCAGACAGCACCAGAATGTGGGCTGAAGCGTGTACTGGATTTTAGCAGGTGGTAGACATAATCGCAGGGAGCGGTATTGTTGAAGATTTTATTTTTTAGAGAAGTTTTAGATTCCCAGCCAAACTGAGGAGAAGGAACAGAGATTTCCCATCTACCCCCTGACCCCACATTTGCATAGCCTCCCCCACTATCCACAGCCGCTGCCAGATGGTACATTTGTTACAATTGATGAACCTACATGGACACATCATTATCACCCAGAGTCCATGGTTTACTTCTTCTTGGTGGTGTACATTGTATGAGTTTGGATACATGTATAATTACATGTGTCTGTCATTACAGTATCATTCAGAATATTTTCACTGCCCTAAAAATCCTCTGTGCTCTGTAACAGCAGTTGTTTTGACTGCCCAGAATCCATCTCTCTCTCTCTTTTTTTTTTTTTTGGATCCCACAAGTGGGATCCCCAACCAGGGATCGAACCCGCACCCCCTGCATTGGAAGGCAGATTCTTAACCACTGCACCACCAGGGAAGTCCCGTCTTGTGTATTTCTTGCCCCAGGCTTAACCACTGGACCACCAGAGAAGTCCCACCTTGTGTATTTCTTGCCCTAGGCTTAACCACTGGACTGCCAGGGAAGTCCCTAGAATCCACCTCTCTTTCTTCAGAATTTATCATGCCCTCTCAAAGTCCATGTGGTATGGAAAGGGCTAACATTCTCTCACATACATCACTCCAGGGTAGAGCATGTAATCTGGGTCTGGCCAATTGGAATACTGGATCTACTGTCAAGGCCACTTTGATTGGTTTAGTGCCAGCCAGTGAGTTTCAATTCTAGAACTTTGTACTGAAAATAATAGTAAAAAGACACTCCCTTGCCAAAATAACATTGGGAAGTGGGGGCAGAGGCCATGATGTGGAGCTGGAGACCGGTCTGTGAAGCCAACCTAGAAATCAGTGGGGCAAAGAGCAGGATGGGGAGAAAGAGGGAGGGACTAAACCCTGATGATCTTCTGATGACGTCCTTTGAGTCCCTGGATCATCCTGTCATGCCTGAAGCTACTCATACCCTGAACTTTTCTGTTATGAGAGACAATAAACTCCCTTTTTTTTTTTTTTTTTTTTGGCTGCATAGCATGTGGGATCTCAGTTCCCCGACCAGGGATCGAACCCGTGTCCCCTACAGTGGAAGTGTGTAGTCTTAACAACTGGACTGCCAGGGAACTCCTCCCTTATTTTCTTAAACTAAGTTGAGCTTTGTTTCTCTCATTTGCAATCCAAAACAATCTTGACCGGGCGTCCCTGGTGGTGCAGTGGTTAAGAATCTGCCTGTCATTGCAGGGGACACGGGTTAGAGCCCTGGTCTGGGAAGATCCCACACGCCGCGGAGCAAATAAGCCCGTGCGCCACAACTACTGAGCCTGCGTGCCTGGAGTCCGTGCTCTGCAACAAGAGAAGCCACCGCAAGGAGAAGCCCGCGCACCGCAACGAAGAGTAGCCGTCACTTGCCGCAACTAGAGAAAGCCCGTGCACAGCAACGAAGACCCAACAAAGCCAAATAAATATAGAAATTTATTTATTAATAAATAAATAAATAAATAATGAAATAAATAATTTTTTAAAAATTAAAAAGAAAAAACAATGTTGACCCATACAGATACTAATTAAAATGCAATTTTGAAAGGTTCATGTATATATTTAAACTAATTTTTAAAGTGTTTTTTTAACTTCTCTATTTTATTTATATATTCTTGGCCACGCAATGTGGCAAGCAGGATCTTTAGTTCCCTGACCAGGGACTGAACCCATGTTCCCCTGCAGTGGAAGCGCGGACTTAACCACTGGACGGCCAGGGAAGTCCCTAAAGGTTTTGTTTTGTTTTTAAGATTTTTTTTTTTGATGTAAACCATTTTTAAAGTCTTTATTGAATTTGTTACAATATTGCTTCTATTTTATGTTTTGTTTTTTTGGCTCTGAGGCATGTGGGATCCTAGCTCCCCAACCAGGAATCAAACCCGCATCCCCACACACACTGGAAGGCAAAGTCCTAACCACTGGACTGCCAGGGAATTCCCCTCCGTCATTTAATTCTAACAATAAACCCATGAGGTAGAAAGAGTATTGTTTTACTCTCGCTTGCATTCCAAGTATATTACATACATTGTATATATGCATATTGCACATATTAACATATACGTGTATATATACATATGGGGGAAGTTTATATATTTATGTACCTGTGTATATCTATCTATCCATCCATACATATTTATATATATACACACACATACGTATAATAGGAAAAGGTATGTATATTATTTATACTCACAGATGAATGGAAGGAATTAGTAGATCACAGTGGTCACCAGCTGTGGAATACATGTCCCATTCGGTAGAACCTTTTAAGAACTGATGCTGGGACTTCCCTGGTGGTCCAGTGGTAAAGAATCCACCTTACCATGCAGGGGGCACAGGTTCGATCTCTGGTCAGGGAACTAAGATGCTCCATGCTGCGGGGCAACTAAGCCCCGCACGCCGCAACTTCTGAGCTTGCGCACCTCAGTGAGAGAGCCCGTGTGCCGCAAACTACAGAGCCCATGCGCCACAACTAGAAAGAAGCCCACGTGCCGCAACGAAGATCTGGAGTGCAGCAACTAAGACCAGACGCAGCCAAAAATAAAAATAAAATAAATAAGTAAATAATAAATTTTTAAAAAACCTTTCATTAAAAAAAAGAACTGGGCTTCCCTGGTGGCGCAGTGGTTGAGAGTCCGCCTGCCGATGCAGGGGACACGGGTTCGTGCCCCGGTCTGGGAAGATCCCACATGCCGCGGAGCGGCTGGGCCCGTGAGCCATGGCCACTGAGCCTGTGCTCCGGAGCCTGTGCTCCGCAAGGGGAGAGGCCACAACAGTGAGAGGCCCGCCTACCGCAAAAAAAAAAAAAAAAGAACTGATGCTAATAAAAAAGTATTAAACAATAGCAAAAGCCTGGAGCAAATATTAATTCAAAGATAACCCTAGAGTAAGGAAAGTCATCTCAGCACTGGTGAGATTTCGCCCACGGCATGTTAGGAAAATGGAGATCGGTAAGCAGGCAGGCAGTCCTGAAGCATGTCACATTTTTCCTATATCCCGAGTCTCAATGCAGATTACTGTAACTGTAGCTATTTGCAATCCTTCTGTTTGCATAACTGTTTGCAAAATTGCTGTTCAGATTGACCAATCTATCCATCTACCCTTGGCTTAAAACCATGTAGTGGCTTCTTATCAGATTTGGGATAAACGTCTCAGTCCTTACTAATGGCTTTTGTGTCTATCAGGGTCCGGTCAGGAAAACAGAATTTAAAATAGGAAATTCATTAACCAGGTGGTGGAGGACCGAACAAGCAGAAAGGGAACACTGAAGTCATTTAATAATAACTGCAGGAGGCAGCTCCCATTTCTAGGGCTGGAGAACAAAGAGACCCTTTGGGGTTAGCAGAGGAGAAGAATCAGAAGAGGATTCCTGGAGGGCTGGTTCTTATGCCTCTGAGAAAGGGGCGCCATGACGTTGGCACTGGCCCTTCAAGGGCTTACGGGAGGGGCCCTGCAAAGCTGGGGCTCAGAACTCTGAAGAGGGGCTGCTGCTGGTACTTCTGAGGTAGCACGCTGAGGCTATTTCTGGAAAAAGCCTGGAGAATGAACCGAATGGCCTGTCAGAAGCAAAATGTCATTACTTACCCTGACAGGAATAGCAAGCAAATGGGCAGGAGAGAGTCCCTCCCCCTGCCTTCCAGTCTCCCTGTAGCCTCGCCTATTGACAGAACCTAACACTAGCTGACAAAGGTGCACTACAGTTTGCAGCCCAAATATTGCAGAGCAGGGTGGAGAAGAGTGAATTTGGAGCTGAGAGACCAGCACAGCCTTCAAGGGCCTATGTGATCGCTGCCTACCTTCCCAGCCTGATCCCCTCCATTCTCAGCATACACTCAGTTCCGATCACATTGGGTTTCTTTTTCTTTCCCCAGACAACCAAGCTTATTCCCACTTCTGGGGCATTTGCGCTCACTATTCCCTCTACCTACAAGTACCTTCTCCCTTGGGGACTCACTTATTTAGGGTATAACCTAAAGCCACCAACTCAAAGAGGATTTCTCTGACTTCACCAATCCATAGAAGCAATGATCTCCCCACTCACACTCTGTAAAATTCCCTGTTTTCATTTTACCCATAACATTAATCACTATTTAATATTTAAAAAGTGATTTTTTGTTTGTTTCTGTCCTGAAAAATGTAGGGATCTGTCTTATTCACCACTGTATCCTTGGGGAACCGGACAGTGTCAGGTCTACAGCTCAATAAATGTTGAATTAATGCATTTTAGAGAAAGTAAAAACCTCTCTGTATTTATGGAAGCTGGAAGGAAACTTGGAGATCACAGCTGACTCCATCATTTGACATCTGGGTAAACCAAGGGACAGAGAGCTGAAACAATATACCAAAGGGCGCACAGTGAGTGAGAAAAGTGTTGCTTCCCACTTTTCCCGGTGCTTTCACATATATCACCTTATTTTGCTCTCCTTCTTTCCTGGTGCAATGGTAGGGTACTTGGGCAATGGTGGATATTCCAAAATCTTCTTGGGGACCGAAGAGAGAGAATGGATGAGTGACCTCTCCTCATATGTCCAGGAGGGGTCCCCAGGGCAGAGCTGTAACTGGACACCTTACCTGTGTTCAAAGCAAAGAATATCCAGGACACCTGTGTTTCTCTGGGGCCTTACGACCAAGCTCCCCTGGGTGGAGAAAGTGCCCGGTTGTTTCCGTGGGGTTGAGGTAGCCCTCTAGTGGACTAACAGTCAAAAGACTGATCCAGGACCTGCAATTAAATTGCTGGGTAACACTGGGCAGCAAGTTAGTTACCTGTTCCTGCTGGTCCTCTCTTTCCCCATCTGTGAAACGGTTGGGGTATGTTGGGCTAGGATCGCTGTGGCTCAGCGAGGCTGACTCAGTTGGTTAAGAACTGTGCCCGCGGGTTTTGAATACTGTAAGAGTGGACTCGATAAACCTTTCAATTTAGGAATGAATGTATTAAACTGCTGGAAAGGTCAAGGTGGTGCAGATGTTAAACAGCTGGGACCTAAGCTTCCCAGGTCATAAGGGGAGATCGAGGGGTCAAAGGTCGGGTTCCGGTCAAACGCCCGAAAAACCGGAAGTCCCGAATGGGTCTAATCCGAGGCCGGGCCTCCAGCCGCGTGACAAAATCTCCCCGGGGCGGAGCTGCAGCACCGGGAGAGGGCGGAGTTTGGGGCCTCCCAATGGCAGCGCGGATATCCTTAAAGCGCAGCCAATCAACGTGGGAACACGGTAAAATTTAAACCCCCTCCCACGTCCTCCGCTGGGACCTGTCCTGAAAGCGTTTGTATGAAGTGCGGCCGCTTGCCCCGCCCCCGCCGGGGAGGAGGGGAGAAGGGCGGGCTTTCCCTCTCGAGTTCGCCTATCACGGCGGGCAGCCTGGGGAAAGGCGGGCGGCGGCGCCAATCAGGGCAGCGCCGGGGTCCGGCGGAGCAGTTGGCCACAGTTGTTGTAACTTTTTTCGAAAGCTGCGTTTCCCGGGAGATCCTAGGTGGTGACAGAGCGCGGCCATGGCTAGAGGTATTGGCCCGGGTGGCCAGCGCCGGGGCAGCTGGGATAGGGGGTCGCGCTGGAGGCGGGACAGAGGTGGCGGGAGCTGCGGCAGGGAGGCGTTCTCCCGCCGGCTGCTCGCGCGGAGCGCGGGGACAAGCGGGGGTGCGGGGGGGGAGGGGCTGCGGAACCTTCCCCACCTGGTCCCCACCCTCGCTTCCGAAGCCCCCAGAAACCCCTCCCACTCCCGTGCTTCGGTTTCCCCTCTTTAAAGTGGGGGCACCTGGTGGCCTGCCTCTCCCGACGCAATGGGGCCATATGTCAAAGCTGTTTGGAAACTAAAGCGCAGGGCACCTCCAGGGAATGGTTGTCATTGATACAAATGGGGGAAGGCGAGGCTTCGCCTGCTTAAGGGCTCTCTCTTGTTAGGAAAGGAGGTGACCCCGAGGCGAGGGCGCAGATCGGTAACCTACATGGTGGGGAGCGCGTCGGAGTGGACCCCGCGGCAGGCGCCTTCCTTTCCCTCCCCACTCCCTGAGTCAGCTCTGCGCCGCCGGGGCGGGGACGGGCCCCGCTGGCCCACTTTGGGGTGAAACAGGTCCCCTGGCACCTCCCGGGGCGGCCCTTCGCGCCGCAGCTGATCAGTACTCCTGCCCACGGGAGATGGCTTGGGTGGGTTTGTGCAGCCGCGAGGGAGGCGATGTCCCTGCCTCAAGTTCTTCGCAGTTAGTTTGCTGTCAGGACAGTAAGACCCACGTTATGCGGCAAAGTGATCAACAACCGCTGGTCATTTCCAGCCGCTGTGTCTCCTTCATGCAAAAACTTGAGCGTGATGGTTCACTTGAATTATTATTTAAAAGAAATAAGTTGAGGTTTTACATTTTTCTCAAAATTCTCAGGGTATTACATATTAGTAGGAATTTGCGTTAATGCAGTATGCTCACTGTGGCGATCATAATGAATAAAATAAGGATTCATTCAGCACATATTTATTGGGCTTCTTTGTTTTCAGCCCCTGCACCCAGGTGCATCATTTATTCTCCCAGCATCCCTTTACGGTCTTTTGGGACAAGATTTACCTAGATTATGATTAAGAAATGAGGCATAGTGAACTTCATGTTAAAGAGCTTCATAACCCAGTCCACACAGAAAAGTAAGATGCCTTAAATATTTTTCTTCAGAAAAGGGTTAAGCATCTAAAAGTATAGTTAATAATATCTGACTAATTTATCTGACATATCTTAATAAAGCTATGCTTCCCTGATTCATTTTTCCCGTCACAGCAAAATCACTTAAACTACCTGTTTTAACAGTAGTGCATTAAAAAAAAAATAGCTTGCTTTAATTAATCTGTGGGGGGAAACAAAGTGAATCACTTTGCCATTGAAATACTTAAATACTTAATATGGGCAAGTAATAATTACCATTGAGGGCCAGGTGCTTTATTATGTCAGTTAATCTTTACAAACCGTTACTTCCATTTTTCAGAGGTGGAAGCTGAAGTCCAAAGTCACTGTCCAGACTCTGGCCATTCTGTGTCTTTGTTTGTTCCACTCTACCTCCCTTATTTAGCCAAAGTGAAGATGAGTGCTCCCAGCTTCTACCGTAACAGGTTACAAATCACCTTTGTAATGTACTGGTTAGTGATTCTCAGTGACTCACATGACCACCCCCCCCCCCCAAATGAAGGGTCAGTCTTTTTCTTCCAGAAAAGAGGTCTTTGTTCCTAACTTGTAGTTCACTTTGAGAGCCCTGCGGAGTCACATGAGCAAAATGTTCAGATACCGGGTAACTCCTCTCTGGTTTTGAAGTTTTACAATCGTGTAAATATTTACAGCCTCAAGGATATTACTTTGGGCAGGATCCGTCCATCTACTTTTCCCCATTTCTACTGCCACTGTCAGATGGCCTCATACTTGGTCTCCCTCTTCCCACTGTGACCATCTCCAATTTATCGTGCCTCAGCAGCTAGAGTGATCCCCAAGAACACAGATATTTATCATGTGACTCTCACCACTCCTTCCACCCCTAACCTCCCCTTTTGTTCTTAGGATCAAATCTACAGTCCTCACCCTGGCCTGTAAGGGGCCTACCCACCCCTCTGGCCTCAGTGTGCTCCATCTCTGTCTGTGTTCATTGTTGCGTCTTTAGCACAGGGCCTGGAACACAGTAGGTAGTCAATAAATGCTTGTTGAATGAATGAATTGGTATTTTAGTGTCTGAGTTTGAGGAAAGCAATATACATTTTTTTATGCTGAAGTATCCTCATATCCATCAGTATCTCAGTCATGTGACCCTTAGGCAAGTGATTTATTTTCCCCAAGCCTCGATTTCTACATCTGTGAAATAGAATAGTACCTTCCCATAAATGGTTGGGAAGGTTAAATTAAATAATGCATTATTGTACGGCCTGACACAGTAAACATTCAGTAAGCGCAAGCTATTAGTATCATTGCTGTTGGATTCTATTTCTATGAGACCCTGGGCAACATTAAGAGTTTTTATTTCTGTGACTGGGTATATGTATTTGTTATGCACATATGAACACCTCATGTACAGACAAAACAAAATGTTTTGAAACTTTACGGAAGGATTTGAACTAAATTTTCTAGCTACTAGAGCTGCAGAGTTGAGAGAAATGGGTGCTAGACTTGTATTTTAATGTATCCCCTGCATTTTGTGGGCTATGATGGAGAAAGCTATAGTCCTGAGTATGTGTGTGTAGTGGGGGCGAGGGAGTTAAAATAGTATGAGAAATGGACAAGCTGATCTGAACAGCTGCTTCCTGCCTCCAGACCATGATTCCCATGACAGTTTGGCAACAAACTACAAACCTTCTCTGGCCTGCAGAGGTAACAGACACTGTTTCAGATGGCTCAACCTGGGTGTCAGAGTGTCACTTTAGAATCCTAACTCTGCATAGTCTCTTGGGTATTCAAGTGGGCAGACTACCCTACCCCACTGGAGTCAGTGGTTGGATGGGTATGGCAGGGGTTCCCCAGCCCTGCTCTGAAGGATTCTAAAGCACGAGCTGATTTGGGAGGTGTTGTCCTGAGCACTGTCTTGGCACTTAATCCACTGTCTTATCCCTTCTAAGGGGAGGCAGCTACTTAAAGTGACAGCCATTAGTTTATCTGTGGATGTCAAAGGTGCCCTGGGTACGTTATGGAATTCATAGTTCTTAGTTTTGTTTTGTTTTGTTTTCTGCGGTACGCAGGCCTCTCACTGCTGTGGCCGCTCCCGTTGCGGAGCACAGGCTCCGGACGCGCAGGCTCAGCGGCCATGGCTCACGGGCCCAGCCGCTCCGCGGCATGTGGGATCTTCCCGGACCGCGGCACAAACCCGTGTCCCCTGCATCGTCAGGCGGACTCTCAACCACTGCGCTACCAGGAAAGCCCCATAGTTCTTAGTTTTTATCCAGGAGGATGCTGAGGCCTAGTCTGGGGAAGGGACTTGGCTATGGTCACAAAGCACCTCTGGGGCGGATGCAGGGAGGGATACCCAATCTTTGCCTCACAGGCCATAACCCAAGGCTAGATGCCCCAAGGTGTCTTGTTTGCATTATGACTCTGCACAAATACAGGGACTCTTATGGCCATGGGCCTTCAAACCCTAATGGCTACAGCACAGTGGTTCAGGGCAGTAAGGTATACTGGAACCCCTGCCTCCCAGGACATTTCCTCGTGGACAGGAGACTTGGGTGACTTGCTAAACCCTCTGCAACACCATTTGCTCCTCCATGTTTATTTCCTCACCTGTAACCTGGAAGTTAGTGGCCGGGAGTGTAGGCTCTGGTCTGTTGGCCTGGTAATCTATTTCTAGTTCTGAGAACTTGGCCAAGCTCCCCACTTCTCCGAGGTTGTTTTCCATGTCTGTGGAAGAGAAAATAATGGTGTCTACCTTCAAAGGGCTGTTGTGAGGTCTGAATGGCATAAGGTATGCAAGAGAAGCACCCAGCAAACATACCGTTATAATTCCTGGCTCTATTTCCCCAGGGTCCGGACCGGTCAGGTGCAGACCGCCTGGGTTTGACACCTGACCTGATCGCTTTCTAGTTCTGTGGCTTTGGACAAGCCTCTGCACCTCCTTGGAAGCTCAGTATCCTCCTCATAAACGGGTTAGCCACAGGACCTGGCCCCCAGGGGCTTGCCGGGAAGGTTAAATACCCAGGAAAACACTCCGTGAGCACAGGCTCGGGCACACAGGAGGGATCTCGCCTGTCGCGTTCACCGCTGCCGACTGTGCCTGGCACGGACGGGTCTCCCGAAATAGTCGTTGACCAGCGAGAGTAGGAGCCGGGCCGGCCGAGAGCCCGGGCTGTCATTATCATGTTTCCCACCCCTTCCTCCCCGAGTGGCTGAGGACGCGCGAGAGGGGGCGCGCCCGAGTCGGGATTCCTCGCGGCCGCGGGGCCCGCCCTCCTTCGTTCCCTCCCCTTGTCCCTCCCTCGCTCCGGAGGAGCCTCGCAGCGCCGCCCCTGCCAGCCCCCTCCCCGGCCGGGAGCGGACGGTGGGTGGCGGCAGCGGCGAGCGGGCGGGCCGCGGAGGGCGGGCCGCGGAGGACGCGCCGCCAGCGCTTCCCTCCCTGCGTCCTCGGTCCCGGGCCGGCCGGGGCTGCCGCGGCGCGCGGGTGCCGGGCTCTGCCTCGCAGACCATGGGGGAAGGGGGCGCCGTGGGGCGCCGCCGGCCCTTCCCCGGGGCGCCGCGGCGGCGCTGGTGGCGGCGGCAGCAGCAGCAGCAGCGGCAGCGGCAGCGCTGGTGGCCGGGCCGCGGCGGCGGCGGCGGCGGCGGCGGCGGCGGCGAGGGCGAGGGCGCGGGGCGCGCCGCCATGGGCCTGGCCGGGCTGCAGGTGGGTGTGTCGGGCCCGGCCGCGCGGGGGGCGGGCGGCGCGCGGGGCCCGGCCGGGCCGGGCGGCGGGAGGGCGACTCGGGCCCCGGCCCGGCCCCGCCGGCCGGCCCACCGCCGCCGGGCCCTCGGAACATGGCTGCGGCGGGAGGCGCCGCCGCGGCGCCCGGCCCGGGCGGCCCCGCTCCCCGCCCCGCCGCGCCCTGAGCGCCCCCTCCCCCGCTTCCCCCGGGTCCCCCTCTCCAGGCAGGAAGATGTCCAAGCCCCGCGCGGTGGAGGCGGCGGCGGCGGCGGCGGCGGTGGCAGCGACGGCCCCGGGCCCGGAGATGGTGGAGCGGAGGGGCCCGGGGAGGCCCCGCACCAACGGGGTAAGCAGGCACCCTCCCCGCACTCGCTCGGCGCGCCCCGAGGGGCCGTGCGGCAGGGCGCCCCTGCCAACCCCGCTCCGAGAGCACGTGGGCGCCCCCGCGGCCCTGGGGCGGGGGTGCGGGCGGGGCGCCCGGCCGGGCAGCTTCCTTTTCTGCTGCCTGCCTGGGAGTGGCGTCCACACCCGATCCGCCATGACCCTGGCAGTGTTTGACCTCGGAAAAGTTTGTGCCTTTATGGCATTTCCATGCCCCGAGACCCAGCCACCCCGGTGGTGGCCGCCTTCCCAGAGTGTGCGGGGCCTGCCCGGGGCCCTCGGGGAGGTCACGGGGTCTCGCTGACTTGGTGTCGAATGGCTCACCAGGCAGAAAGGCTCAGCAGGGTTTCTGGGAAGGCCCTCCTCCCATCTCTGCTTACTCAGAGGAGAGGCCGCACACCCAGAGACACCAGCAGTGACCTGTCCGCCCCACCGGTCTGCCCACCCACCGCAGTCGAGTAACCGCCCTAAATGCGCCGGCTCTAGGCGTTTCTTCCATTAGCTCTGCACCCCCCAGTTAGCCCGAGAGAACTACCGCAACCGCAGCCCAGTCCCGCAGTCCTTGGAGGCTGCTGGGCTGCATGATTTGAGAGGGGCCAGGGTTGGGCACACAGAAGGCTCAGGCAGTAATGGCAAGTCCTGCCAGCTGACCTCAGGACTGAGAAGTGGTTGATCAGGTTCCCTGAGGCCCGCTTCTGTGCCAGAGTCCCTGCAGCTCCTGCCAGGGCAGTCGGCTCCTGCACTAGGCCAGCCCTTCCAATCCCGACCTTGTTTACCCTGGTCCTTCTGACCTCCTTGCTACGGGTAGGTTGCCTCCTTCTTATATAGACCTTTGTGGACGGCTGGTTTTGCTGGCCAGATGTCCCCCCTTAGCGAATGGAATTAGAGACGGACTTGGACCTGGGGGATTCTGAACCTTCCACTTCTCTGCTGGGGCTGGCTTCGCCTAGTAGCCCAGTTTTGGAGAGATGTTGTCTATTTTTTGTCTTTTGTATTCTGATTGCCCCCTTGTCTGCCTAAATCTTGCGGGATCTTCTTCTTCAAGCCTCTTTCAGAATATGCATTTGTCGTTTTAGGAGAATGTATTTACCGGGCAATCAAAGATCTATACCTACATGAGCCCGAACAAATGCTCTGGAATGCGTTCCCCCCTTCAGGAAGAGAACTCAGTTGCACATCACGAAGTCAAATGCCAGGGGAAGCCGTTAGCCGGAATCTACAGGAAACGCGACGGTAAGCCTCTGAAACGGCCCTGTTCTGACCACAGCTGGCCGGCTCACGTCCTGCACAATAATGTGCTAAATTTTTATCCAGCCTTTTCAAGCCAAAGTTCAAAAGGTTTGAACCATGTTTTGTCTTGCTGCTAGGAAACACAGACAAGGGGGAAAGAGCTGCCTGTTCCAGGGCGTGTGCCCTGTTGGTCTGACAGGTTCTCCCTGCTTTCACAAGAGTTAGCGTGTCCTTCAGGCTTGATTATCTTGCCAAGTTGCAAAGATACGGCACCTGGCCTGCTGTTAGAGAGGCTCACAGGTGCTAAAAGTACAGAAATTATGAGTCTAGGTTGTTCGGACCAGGCTCTTGCACTCCCGCTGAGTCGTGTGAACCTAAGGAACTGATTTCCTTCCCTTTTATGAGCTGGCCTTGACCTCAGTTCTAAAGTTACTTCCTACTCAAGTGTTCAGTGCTAGTCTCTGGAGCATTATACTCTGGAATGAGATATGGGGTTAAAATATTGAGCAAGAAAATTAATGGTTATTGAAAATTCTGTCTGGCCCTGCAAAACATGCTGAGACCTCTTACAAATCTTGCTCTAACCCAAATATTCCCTTTTAAAGCTGAGGGTGGGGCGGGGGCGCCGATGCACATGAGCTTTCCCCAATTCACTGTGCTCCCTTCTGATTAAACCTTGCCTTAGAGAAACAGAACCCTGGCTCTCAGCAGCTCCGTACAAGGAAGCTTTGTATTCGTTAACAGAAAGTGCCCTAAGGGATGGGGTAGCCCAACCTCTGGGCCAGATCTGAGACCCAGGGGCAGGAGCCAGCCCTCTGCCTGATTCCCCCTGGTACCTAGGGTGATGTTATTTCATATGACTTAGGTTCCAGTCGTAGCTCTGCCATTTATGAAAGGAAGGGACGTGGGCAGTTTGCTACTCTTCTCTGAGCCTCCTTTCTCTGTGCACAGTGGGAGAGAGAGGGGTCCTACAGGACCATCCTGAAGACGAGTTAAAGGGCAGGTGCAGGTGGGCTTTGTGAGGGAATTCCCTGGTGGCCCAGGAGCTAGGACTTGGCTCTTTCACCCCCCTGGACCCCGGGTTCAGTCCCCGTTCGGGGGAATTAAGATCTCAGAAGCCATGCCGTGTGGCCAAAAAAAAGGAGTGAGGGCCGGCTTCGTGAGCGCTCCGTACATCAGCCTGTTCTCCGTTGGGCCGCAAGCATCACGGCCTGCGCCTCCCCGCGATTCAGCGTAGGCAGCGCTCAGGACAGCACTCACCACGCTGGGTCGGGGAAGGGGCTCTTTTGAGATGGCGCTCAGCCAGTCTCACATCCCTTCTGGAACGGGGCAGGATGTAGGTTGTCCTAAATGGGGACACAGGGCACAAGCTAGCTGATTTGACTCGTAGTGTTACTACGTGGCAACAGTCAGAATTGGGGGCTGGAGGAACACTGGAGGAGACCCCAACGTCCAGGTTCTTGTCCATGATCCTAGACCTTTTTCCTGCCTTGATGCAGACTCAACATGTCAGCTGATGTTCACGAGCACCACCCACTTCTAGGGTCACGCCCGACGCCGTACCTCCACCCAGGAGGGCGCACAAGGAGCAAGGATGGTCTGGATGGGTGCTGATGTATTTATTTTTCTCTTGTTTATCGAGATACAATTCTGATATCCTGAAGTTCACCATTTTAAAGGGTACAACTCAGTGGTTTTTAGCATATTCACAGATATGTGCAACTATCACCTCTGTTAAACTCCAGTACATTTTCATCACCCCAGAAAGAAACCCTGTACCTATTCACAGTCACTCCCCATTCCTCCCTTCCCCCAGCCCCAGGCAGCCACTAATCTATTTCCTGTCTCTGGATTTGCCTCTTCCGGACATTTCATATAAATGGAATCATCTAATACGCGGCCTTTTGTGTCTGGCCTCTTTTACTCGTTATAATGTTTTCAGGGTTCATCCGTGTTGTAGCCTGTGTCAGTGCTTCGTTCCTTTCTGTGGCTGAATAATATTCCATCCTGCGGATGTACCACATTTTATTTACCCATTCATCATTTGATGGACGTTCAGGTTGTTTCCATTTTTTGGCTATTATTAATAAGCTGCTGCAGACGTCCATATACAGGTTTTTGTGTAGACATCTGCTTTTAATTCTCTTGATAGATTCCTAGAACTAGAATTGCTGGGTCATATGGCAACTCTATGTTTAACATTTTGGAGAACTGCCAAATTCTTTTCCAAAGTGACTGCACCATCTTACATTCCCACCAGCAATGTATTATTTAATTATCTGTTAAGAGTAAAATCTTTGTTGAAAAAAAATAGTCCCAACACTGGTGCTCCACAACTATTTTTAGTAACAAGTCATTGGCGACGTCCCTCACAACACACTGACTGGTGTCGCAGCACCGAGCTGGGAACCACTGTGAACACTGGGCTTCGACCCTGTTAGAACAGGGAATTAAAAAAAAAAAAAAAGAAGAAAAGGAGTCTGAAATGAGTCATGCCAGGCAGCTAGCTCTTGGGGAAGAGGTCTTTGCTGGGGAGAGGTTCTGCTTTATTGCCTTACTCCGGTCCACCAACACTGGCCCACCCTTTAGGAATTTAGCTTTTTTCCCTAGGGTCTGCAGCCCATTTCCTGAAAAGCCATTGGTCGAGCCCTCACGCCAGTGTTGCCGGCCGTGGTGCTTCTGCTTCAAGGGCTCTTTCCCTCAAGATGCAGAAGGCCCGATGTGTTGACTAATTAGATGAGAGGGATCCACTCACAATGCATATGTTGACTCATCGTGGTGTAATACTTCAAATATCTTATAATTGTATTTATCAATTATACCTCACAAAGCTAGAAAAAGAAAAAAAAGATGCAGAAGACCAAAAGCTGCACCCAGTGTCTGGGTCAAAAAGTAAAGCCAGATGCTTTGCCCAAGATACTGGTTAGTGGACACCAGGCTTAACAGCCCAAGGGCACGGCTGCCCACCACGCCCCATCCCTCTCTTCTCTCCAATCCTGTCTTAGCATGTGGCTGAAGGCTGGAAAGTGGGAGCCGGTGGGTCCAGAGTCAGCCTGTCTCTCCCCACCCTCTGCCCACAGAGAAAAGAAACTCTGGGAATGCAATACGAAGCTCCATGAAGGCCGAGGAACAGAAGATCAAAGACGCCAGGAGAGGCCCCCTGGCCCCTTTTCCAAACCAAAAACCTGAAGCAACAGAACCTCCCAAAACCCCGACCTCGTCTTGTGATTCTCCTAATGCAGCTGCCGCCAAGCAAGCCCTGAAAAAGCCCGTCAGGGCCAAACAGGCTCCCAGGAAAAAGTAAGTGCCCCCTGGAGGCCACCCCTAACACAGGGCAGCCTGCCCGGTGCCAGCCGGGGTGAGGCCGCCCACCCTCTCAGCCCCTTGAGCCGTCAAGACTCAGATTCCTGAGTTGCCACCGGGGACACCACTGTTTGTCAGCATCTTGGTCTGTCACGGGTCCAGAGCTCAGGGGCCCGCTCCCCACCAAGGGTAGGCAGCCTGTCTTTGATACTCTCTCTGAGGCCTCCGTGGGCAGGTGAGCCTGAGTGACCCTGGGCCACAGTGGACAGAGGTGTTGAAGTGACATAGTCTCCAAGGAGCCTGCTGCTCAGGGGTTGTGTGCCTCCTGGACGTGAGTATGGTCTCGGTGCTAATACTTGTTTTGTCTTCTTCCTTTCTCACCCCAGAGCTCAAGGAAAAACGCAGCAGAATCGTAAACTCACAGATTTCTACCCTGTTCGAAGGAGCTCCAGGAAGAGCAAAGCTGAGCTGCAGGTAGAGTCACGTGGTTTTGATTCCAGCTCTCGGAAGGGGCAGGGCATCCCAGTGGGCGGTGCTTGCCGTGCACAGCCTGAGCTCGCTTTGTATCATCTTGGGACAAGTCTCTTGGCCTCCATGGCCTCGATACTCTCCTTGGTCTAGTGGGGGTCGTCATAACGCTCTGGGTCACCATGAAGCTTAGTTACGATGCCTCTGTGAAGGAGCCTTGTCACCTGTAGCATGTGGCCTAGAATGTCAGGACTTACCGTGAAAGTGGCTTTGGCAGGGCTCTTGGAGCCTAGGACCATGAAAGGCTGCATGCTCTTGGGAGGCTTGTTTTTCTGCTGTCCAGAAGTTTCACGTCTCGAGGTGGTGAAGAGCAGTGGCTTGGGAACCACTTCCTGGTTGTATGGCGTCGGGCCAGTTACTTAACCGCTCTGTGCCTCTCTGTCCTGTCTATAAAATGGGATAATAAAGTAGTACCGTGTGCGGTTGTTGGGAGGGCTACGTTCTTAAGTTAACGCACATAGAACACTTAGAACCGTGCCTGGTATGCACTGAGCACCTGTTAACTATTGTCACTGTTGCTTCCCCCATGTTGTCCCTTCCCGGGGCCCCTCTCTGCTCTTTCCCACCCAGCCACTGTCCCTCGGAATGTGCGAAAACCAGGCAGGAAGGCTGACTGGGCTGTGAGGCCCCCGCCTGCCGTGTTTGCAGAGTGCCGAGCTGTGCACAGTCGATCAATATTTGATGCAGTGAGGTGTGGTTATTGCCTTTCTGTTCGGGAAACCCAGGGTGTGGCCGGGCCCTGCAGCCCCCGGCTGCCTCTGTCCACCCTCCCACCCCGGGGGCGGCAGAATAACCTGCAGGCTTGGGAGTAGCGCTCAGGATTGCCCCCCACAAGGGAGGTGGGGGCCCTGGCCTTTCAACCGGCACAGACCCCTTCAGCCTTTTGATGTGAGAGCTGTGGCTGTACAGATGGTGATCTAGCCTCTCTCCGCCCCCCACCTCTGAACTGGCAGGACTTCCTTTAAAAAGGGGGGAGGGGGCCTCCCTGGTGGCGCAGTGGTTGAGAGTCCGCCTGCCGATGCAGGGGATACGGGTTCGTGCCCCGGTCTGGGAGGATCCCACATGCCGCGGAGCGGCTGGGCCCGTGAGCCATGGCTGCTGAGCCTGCGCATCCGGAGCCTGTGCTCCGCAACGGGAGAGGCCACAACAGTGAGAGGCCCGCATACCACAAAAAAAAAAAAAAAAAAAAAAGGGGGGGAGGTCCATCTTTCCCCCTAGAGAGAAGCTTTGGCGTTATTTCCTTAGAAAGGCAGTGTCTTTCAGCCAAGAACAAGCTGTTGCAAGCTGTTTGCCTGCAGCGGGAGGCGGTGTGAGGTCATCGGAGAGACAGCACTGCAGAGGGCGAGGCGGTGCCAGCCCCCAGAACCCGGGACGCCGCCCAACCCCGCTCAGAGCCGCCGCGCCCACACAGGGAGCCTGGGGCTCCACCAGGCGCCGCTCTGGGCTGTGGGGCGGGGGGGCAGCTGAGTTGGCCTTTTTAATTAAAAACAACAGCAACGGGGGCTCTCTGTCGGGGCAGTGGAGGCTGCAGCGGGGTGCGCCGCAGGTCTGCTGGACCCTGCAGCAGGCGGGCAGCAAGCAGCAGGCGGCACAGTAAAGCTCACGCTGTCCCTGGACGCAGAGCCAGTGGCGAGGGAGAGACACGCTGTGCCCGCCGCCGTTTGTGTTGGCTCTGCCGCACGCGCACTGCGGCCAGGTGGTCGCCGGCCAGGACGGCGAGGCAGCTGTTGGCCGGGCTGCTGGGGCTGCGGCTGCCAGGGCGGCGGCGTCTCTTGACCGCAGAGGTGAAGCCCGAGGGCGGGGCAGCTGGGCCTCGTCTCAGGGGTGAGGTCAGGCCTGACCTGCCTGCCTTCCGGGGCCGGCCGAAACCGAGGCCCGGGGCTGGGTGTGGGCAGCGGGGGTGAGACAAAGAGCTCCGCAGACACCTCGCTGTGGCTGGAGACAGAGCAGGCAGGTCCGGGTTCAGGTCTAGGGTCCAAGGCCAGGGCCAGAGGGTGGAAACTGGGCCTTGGGGAGATGCCCTGAATCCCTCCTTGCTTCTCTGGGGGGGCCCCTTCTCTGGTTGGCCTGACTGTGGATGGGGTGACGACCAGCACTGGGGCAGGGACTGCAGTGCTGACGGTGCCCTGGCTGTCAGCCGCCACCCAGCCCAGCCCAGCGCCGGGCCTGATGTGCAGAGCAGCCTGCTGACTCCGGCTGGGAACGTCTCGAGTCCGTCCCTCCTTCCTGTTCGCCGCCTTCACCCTTGTTCACACCTTGCTCCCTTCCCGCCTGCTCAGGCCCTGGGTCCCCCGTGGGCTGCTGCCAGAATCCTCTTTAGGACGCTCAGAGCCGGTTGCTCACATGCCCCAAACCCCCGAGCCTCCAGAGTGAAACTCAGGGCCGTGCATTCAGGGCCTCTCCATGGCCCCAGCTCTCCTCAGCTTGTCTCCTCTGCCTTGTTCTGTCACGGCAGGAAAGTCCCCTGTCGCCTATCCCAGTTCTCCCACGACTACTCCCATTTATCTCTGCACACTTGTAACTGATTCATCATTTAACAAGGTAGCTGTGTGTGTGCATGTGGGGTGGCGGGGGGCCGTTGTTGCTTTGAGGGCTCACTATGTGCCAGGCACTGTTCTAGGCCAGAAGAGTCCACAGTGAACAGGCGGTGGGCACACGCACCCCGTCTGAAGGGCGCAGCCTCTGAACAGCCCTGGCTGGTGTCGTATGAAGTCAGAGTCCTGATTTTTAGATGTCAGCAATTTCGATATTTTTTAAAAGTCTGCGTGGGCCAAACAGAACATAGCCACAAGCCTGATTCTGCCCTTGGGGCCACCACTGTCTCCCTCTTGGCCTCTTTAAACCCCAGGTGGCGAATGGTCCGCCTCAGATGGGCAGTGAGGAAAGGATGGGGGCTTGGGGGCCTGGGCATCCTTTGGGACCGATGCCCTGGAGGCCAACTGCAAGTGACCTGCGGGCGGCCGGGGCTCCTGGCATGGCCTCGGAGAGAATGCTGATGCACGTCTCATTTTTCCTTTCCTCCCCACCCAGTCTGAAGAAAGGAAAAGAATAGACGAATTGATTGAAAGTGGGAAAGAAGAAGGAATGAAGGTAAGGGGCCGCAGGGCCCGCTGCGTGGAGGTTACGGCTGTGAAGTCGCACCTTCCCTGGTGCAGAGGCTCACGTAGGAGCTGCGCTGCTTTAACCCCCTGATGGTCACTGTGACCAGGCGGGCCGTTACAGGTTGTCGAGGGACCACATGCTAAAAGTATCGTTAAAGGGAATGCCTCACGAAGGAAACATGAGATGTTACCCTGAGGAAACTTTTTAAAAGTTACAATGAAATAACACGCAACATAAAATTTACCATTGTAACCATTTTCAAGTGTATAGTGAAGTACATCCTACAGTCACAGTTGTGCGATCATCACCTCTGTCTAGTTCCAGATCTCTTTCATCTTCCCAAACGGAAACCCCGTACCCATCTGCACTCGCGTTCCCTGCCCTCGGCCCCTGACAGCGACCCGTCTGCTTGCTGTCTCTATGGGTTTGCCTATTCTGCACACTTCATACAAATGGAATCATAGAATGTGTAGCCTGTTTTATCTGGCTTCTTTGATTTAGCATGATGCTTAGGGAAACTTTTAAAAGGACAAACTGATCCAATTTTTCTAGACTGTTTTCCTGGGAAATGGCAATGCCCAGGAGATTTGCTTTTCTCTTCGTATATTTCAGACACCCTGGGTGGATGAGAGGGGAGCAAGTCTCCATGGTGGTGGCCAGATGGCCCTGGACTAGGACCCAGGGGTTGGAAAGCTTCAGTTTCCACCCACCATGGAGGGGGATCTGAATTTTTTTTTTTTTTTTTTTTTGGCCCACACCGCACGGCTTGCGGGATCTTAGTTCCCTGACCAGGGATCGAACCTGTGCCCCCTGCATTGGAAGCTCGGAGTCCTAATCACTGGACCGCCAGGGAATTCCCTGGGGCAGGGGCCCCCAACCCCTGGGCTGCATGACCAATACCGTCCCCGGCCTGGCCGCACAGCAGGAGGTGAGCAGCAGGCGGGCGAGCGAAGCCGAATCCCCGCCCCCCATCGCTCGCATCACCTCCTGAACATCCCCACCCCCGTCCATGGAAAAATTCTCTTCCGGGAAACTGGTCCCCGGTGCCAAAAAGGATGGGGACCGCTGCCCTAGAGGGATCTGAATTTAAGTCTGGACCCCTCAAGCAATCACCCTCCATCTCCATTTAAAATGGAGTGAGGAGAAACCCAGGAGGGTTAACTGTGGGATAAAGGAGAGACTCAGAACACCGGGTCCTCATACTCCCCCGAAGAGGCCGGGACGTGGATTGGAGTCTGTGCTACACGGCTTCCCAGCTTTGTGGCCGTGGACACGACTCCGCCTCTCTAGTCCCGTTTTCTCACCTGCAAAATGGGGCAGCACCCACCTAGCAGACCTCTCAGGATCTGGCGTAACAAGGCTCTGCAGATGGGCACAAGGGAACTCTTTGGGGTGATGGATTGTGGTGATAGTTGCACAACTGTATATGTTGACTAATACCCGTCAAACTGTACATGTGAAACGAGTGAATGTTATGGCCTGCCGTAGTAAAGCTATTCAAAGAACGCGGTGCAAGCCTCCCGCCCCCTGGAAGCCGGCCCTGCACGGTGGCGTTTGTTGCTGTCATGAACCAACCCTCCCTCTTGGCACCACCCAACAGATTGACCTCATTGACGGCAAAGGCAGGGGCGTGATCGCCACCAAGCAGTTCTCCCGGGGCGAGTTTGTGGTGGAATACCACGGGGACCTCATCGAGATCACCGACGCCAAGAAGCGGGAGGCTCTGTACGCGCAAGACCCCTCCACGGGCTGCTACATGTACTATTTTCAGTATCTGAGCAAAACCTACTGGTAAGTCCCCCAGTGCTTCGAGTGGCTCTTCCCCGCCCCGGCAGAGGTGCAGCCAGAGGGCCACCGAGGGCGTCCTGACTCTGCTGCTCCAGCTTCTTGCTACCTTTTTTCAAAGCTGTGATGCAGCTCCCTCACTCCCCCACTTCCCATGTTTAATGTTGGGGATCGGAGCGGTTCTGGATGCCGTCTCGTGGGACAAGACGTAGACCAGTCTCATGAAAGCCTGCGTAGGGGCTCACCTGGCCTCTCCTCTGGGACCCGTGGCCAGAACAGCTCTGGGAATTGCTGACTTCTCTGTCCCCAGTGTGGCAGTGTCACTGATTGCTTTTTCTTTAATAGACTGTACTTTGTAGAGCAGCTTTAGGTTCCCAGCAAAACGGAGTAGAAAGTACAGAGCGTTCCCATGTGCTGGCCGCCTCCACACCCGCCGGCCTCCCCCCACCGTCAACAAAGTGGATTTTTATTCACTTATTTATTATGCAGAACTTCCACAAAGAGCCTTTTGCATTCCTGCCTAGGCCTGCCCCCTGCCTCGGATACCCCACACCGGGCACCTCTCTGGGCTCTTAAAGATTTTTTTTTTTTTGAGTTACTTCGCTTTCCCAAAAAACGTGGCCCTAAATAACCGTCCCACCAGAGCTGAGAGCGAGCGTGACTCTGACTGGGTTCAAAACCCTCTTCATCAGTGTAATCCTCTGTCGCCCTCCCTCCCCACCAGCGTGGATGCAACCAGAGAGACAAATCGCCTGGGAAGACTGATCAATCACAGTAAATGTGGGAACTGCCAAACCAAACTGCACGACATCGACGGTGTGCCTCACCTCATCCTCATTGCGTCTCGCGACATCGAGGCTGGGGAGGAGCTCCTGTATGACTATGGGGACCGCAGCCGGGCTTCCATCGAAGCCCACCCCTGGCTGAAGCATTAACCCCACGGCCCCTCCCCTCCCGCCTCCCTTCTTCAATGGACAAAGTGCCCTCAAAGGGAATTGACTTTTTTTTTTTTTTTTACACATTTAATCTTAGCAGATTACTTCAGATGTTTTTAAAAAAGTATATTAAGATGCCTTTTCACTGTAGTATTTAAATATCTGTTACAGGTTTCCAAGGTGGACTTGAACAGATGGCCTTATATTACCAAAACTTTTATATTCTGGTTGTTTTTGTACCTTTTTTGCATACAAGTCGAACGTTTGTGCTTCCCGTGCATGCAGTCAAAGACTCAGCACAGGTTTTAGAGGAAAGAGTCGAACATGAACTAGGAAGCTGGGCGATGCGCCTGCGTCCACCCGAGGAGCCGGGACTCCCTCCCCTCCTCAGCCCCGACGTCCCAGTGCCAGGCGGGCGCGAGGAAGAGCTGCCTCCCCACGGCCTGGACGGGATGTTCCCAAGCTCTTGTTTTCCTGACATCTCGACAGGCGCACATGGAAGTGTATGAATATTTTTTAAAAAGGTTTCACAGTAAGATAGTCTTCCCCTCTGCTTTCTCGAAAGCTTACTGACCCGGTGGCTCACGGGCCGGGCCTAGATTTACTCTTCCACGGGCTGCCGCTTTTCTGGGCACCTCGAAGCATCAGGGCGGGGAATCAAAGCAGATGTGGGCAGGGACAAGCACTGCTTACCTAGCCCTGCCGGGCAGGGGTTCCCGAAACTGGGTTAATTTCTTTATAGAAATGTGAACACTGAGCTTATTTTAAAAAAAATAATAAAAATCAAAAAACAAGAAAAAAAAGTAACCACAGAAGACAACTTACATGTATATAGGTCTTGAAGTGAGTGACGTGGCTGCGTTTTTGTTTGGGGTTTTTTTTTAGTTTGGCTTTTTTTCTCCCTCTTGGTTTTGTTTCTGTAGAAGAGATTTGAGATGGTACACTATTCTAATCAAAAATAAAGTTTTGCAGTGTGACCAGAAATGACTTACCCAATTCCCCACCTCCCCACCCCGGCCCCAACCTGATTCTGCTGGGTTGAAAGTTCCAGACCTGCCGTCAAGGCTTTTTTTTGTCAGGCCCCCTGGTGTCCTTCCTGTGAAGATGCAGCCATGAACCAAAGGGTGAGCCTACAAGCCCCGAAATGCAGGGTCCCCACCCCAGCTGCTGGAGTGCAGGGGCGCAGGCAGGCCCAGTGGCCCAGGGATCACGGCTAAGGGTAAAGTTTTCACCTCGAATTGTGACAGCAGGAAGAGCAGGTAGCTTCCTCCCAAAGGGGAACTGATTCCCACTTTCTGTTAACCTGTAGTTCAGGGGCCTGGGGCTCTGGAGCCGTGACGTGGGGTCTCCTGGCCCCCTGCTCCCAGGTAAATGTGAATGGAGACAGGTATGAGAGCCTGTCCTCAACTTCAGTGCCCCCTGCCCCGGTCTCACGACGGTGCTACCTAAGAAAGTCTTCCCCCCCACCCCACACTTGCCTGGTCAGTGGTCAGTGAATTGGAGGAGGATCCGATGGGAGTGTGTAAATGTGAGATAAAATGTCTTGGTTGTACCTGTTTGTGGTTTAGCTTTGTATTTAAAAAAAAAAAAACTTGAAAATTATGTCATCATAAAAATGAAATGAAAATTAAAATATTTATTGCCAGGCAAGGCTACACGTGTCATTCTGGTTTTTTTTTTTGTTTTTTGTTTTTGTTTGTTTGCTTTTTACACGGCAGAGGCAGAAAAAAGGTTGCATTTTTTTGGTTTTGTTTTTTGTTTTGGCCACGCTGCACGGCTTGTGGGATCTTAGTTCCCCAACCAGGGATTGAACCCTGGCCCTCAGCAGTGAGAGCTTGGAGTCCTAACCACTGGACTGCCAGGGAATTCCCATTTTATTTTACAAAGGGCCACACACCAGTGTGAAGCAGTTTTGGTGACTGTCCTCCTAGGGGACAGTCTCTTCGTTTTTATCATGTGGGGGGGGGTCAGAGGTTGCTTGTGGAGATTAAAAGTTAAACATGTTGCCCCCTTAGAACAATGCCTGGCAAGTAGCGTACATTTTAGCTGTTGTAACTGTCGTTGTTTCTAACGCGCTAGACTTGATTCTCAGGTAGCCGTCTCAATGGTGCTGGAAGTCGTCGTGTCCTCCCCGCCCCCCGCCAGCCCAGATCGCCATCCCCACGGCACACACCACCACCCGCCCCTGAGAGGCTTAGTTCCCTCAGCCCCAGGCATTAGAGGCAAGTTGGGACTGTGGGTAGAGTCCTTGGTTTACAGGCAGAAGATACATTCCCAGCGTCTATCAGCCTTAAGCATTTGTCAGCTGTCACCCTGAACAAATCACTTACCTTCTGAAATTTGTCCATCAAGTTCGGAATAGCCTCTGCCCGCCTGCCTTGCAGGGGTTTCCACAGGATTCAGTCATCATGTATTACTACCTCCTCACGTTGGAGGGGAAGTGTGGCCTGGTGGCCAAGTGCTCAGCCCTGGAACAGAACCTCAGGTTCCAGCCACTTAGCAGCTGTGTAACCTCGGGCGGGTTACCTAACCGCCCTGCGTGCCACTTTCCTCCTCAGTGACATGAAGATGATAGTGGTGCTTGTGTCGGGGTGATGGTGAGGATTGGATGAGTTTAAGACATAAAAAGTACTTGCACATAGATGATCCTTGGTAATCAGTGTTAGCTATTATTAGGATGAAAATTTGGGGTGGTTTTCTATCATTCACTGTTTACAAGTGTCCAGGACTGATAGATACTGCCTCTAAGCCTGCTCCTCCTGGGGTTGGGTTTGGAGTTGGAAGCCTGCAGTGTGGGAGCGGCCGTGTCTCTGCTGTCTGTGGTCACACTGGGCCCGGCTCCAAGAACTTAGCTTCTGGCACTCCAACGGCCACAGCCCAGCATCTGCGGTTCTGAAGTCAGGATGCTCGGGTTCGTTTCCCAAGTCAGCTCTCACCTCCAAGGTGCAGAAATCCTCCTCCCTCCCTGCTGTTAAGAGGGCAGCAACCAGTCAGGGTTGCAGCGTTACACGGGGTTACAGGAGTCAGGAGCCCCCGATCTAGGATGCTGTTGAGATGGCATTCTGGATCAGACACTTGAACGTTGCCAACTTTTCTTGGGAGGCAGAGTGGTTTTGGCCTTGGCACCTGGGTTCAAGTCCCACTTTTATCACTTTCCAGCTAGGGCCTTAGACAAGCCCCTTAGCCCCACTGTGCTGGCACTTGCTTGGGTGAACCACGGGAATAAATATAACGCCCATCCCATAGGGATAAGGTGAGGCAACATATATAGGTGTGGGCAAGGCATACGGTAAATTGCACTCATTATTAATATTTGCACTTTTTGGAGAATCCGGGTACATAGAGCGTCACAGATAAGAACCGAGGGCTTAGAATCAGGCCTGCGTGTGCATTCTGGGCAGTAACTTCCCAGCTACATGACCTTGTGTAAAGTACTTTAACCTCTTGGAGCCTTGGTTTGCAAATCTGTAAACTGGACGATTAGTATTAGTCCCCATCTCCTCAGATGTTATAGGAATAAATGAGATAATCCAGGCAGCAGGGAAACACGTTCAGTAAGCCAGTGTTATTCACTAAGAAGACAGGCTCATAGGTGAGTTCAGCAGGCTCATTAGTTACTTTGCAAAGTGTAGTCTCCTGCTATCTACAGACTGTATTTCATTGATTCCTAAATGCACTTATTTTTTTCCACATTTTAACGTTGCTGAAATCAGGATGAGCCTTAAAATCAATAGCATCTTAATGTTATAATTTGTAGCATTTTTCCTGTCATAGCAACACATAGCAACATAGCATCTTAATGTTATAATTTGTAGCATTTTTCCTGTCATAGCAACACATAGCAACATGGTGCCTCACTTAGATTCAATGAGATGTATGTGCACCATATATATATATGTATGTAGGTATACATACGTTATATATGTATATATACGTGTGTGCGTGTGTGTATTTGGCTCTTGAACAATGCAGGGAGTTATGGACACCCACCCTCTCCACAGTCGAAAACTCCGCATACAGCTTATAGTCAGCCCTCCATATTCGAGTTTCCTCCGTATACGCAGATTCAACCAACTGCAGGTCGTGCAGTACTACAGTATTTACTATTGAAAAAGGATCTGTGTGTGAGTGGACCTTCGCAGTTCAAACTGTGTTATTCAAGGGTCAACTGTACACAGTTCACAGATTTGGAAACCAAGACTCCAAAAAGCTGAAGTAACTTACACAAGGTCACGTAACTCTAAGAGGCCACTCTAAAACACAGAAAGTGTAAAAGTCATTTTACTTTAATAAAAAAATCATGTAAAGAAAGTCACGTTAGCAAAATCAAATAGTCACTAAATATCAGTGAAGTCATCACTGCAAAGTCCATACCAGATTCTCCTGCATCCTCTTCTCCCGACCCCGATTTGGGCTGGTGTATTGCACAGCTACGCAGTAAAGTCCTGGGCCGTTTGTGAGCCCTGAGAAGCAGAAAGCACATCCGCACGCTGGGGGCCTCTTGGGGGGTTGAAGTGGGACTACAGGTGGCCCCGTTTCGCTTTCCTTCTTCTTTCTCGATTTCTTTGTGCCGCTTCACTCGCCCTGGCCCAGCCTTCGGGGGTGTTCAATTCTGCAGCTGGGGAGAAAACCTCACCCGTTCCTCCTCAGACAGCTTTGAGGGGAAACAAAGGAGCAAGTGCAGTGGGTACGCACTGGTACTGAGAGATGATTTTTGAAGTCGTCTTCTGAGAACTGAGACATGGTCCCAGATCTATGTCTGCTTCCCTGATCGGAAAGAGAACCTGGGTGGAGAGAGAGAGGGGTCAGAGGGAACAGGGTGAGTTCTGAAGCGGGAGGTGCAGAACCTCCTGCAAAATCTGTAAGCAGCTCCTGCAGGCCATTTCCTCGGGGCTCATTATGGGACAGGCACTGTTCCAGGGCTTTCCATCTACTAGCTCATTTCAAACTCATAACAACATGAGGAGGTGAGTACAATCAATACCCCCATTTTATAAATGAGCAAACTGAGGTTATGGGAGGTTAAGTAACAGGCCCAAGGTCACACAGCATATCTTGGAACCACTGGGACTTGGGCCCAGAGCCCACATAACTACTGTGCTAGACTGACAGATGGAGTCTGGAACCTTTTTTTTTTTTTTAAATTTCTGATTTTAAGTGGTTTTTATTGTAGAGGAAGTGATAACTTCTCAATGGTACCTACAATTATAAAATAGATATTTGCAATGAATAAAGAGCAACATGTAAGTTCTTGGATATAACAGATAAAACATATAAAGATATCCCCTGAGGCATGAGTAACAAACTTTCAGTCCCCCTCATGCCAAGTTTTGAAAAGGAAGAATGACAGCTGGGGGCTTCCCTGGTGGCGCAGTGGATAAGAATCTGCCTGCCAACGCAGGGGACACAGGTTCTATCCCTGGTCCGGGAAGATTCCACATGCCGGGGAGCAACTAAGCCCGTGCGCCACAACTACTGAAGCCCGCGCGCCTAGAGCCCGTGCTCCGCAACAAGAGCAGCCACCACAATGAGAAGCCCACACACCACAATGAAGAGTAGCCCCCGCTCACCGCAACTAGAGAAAAGCCTGCGCTACAACGAAGAGCCAGTGCAGCCAAAAATAAATAAATAAATAAAACTTTAAAAAAGGAATGACATCTGGGGTTGATCAAAGTACAGTGACACAAAGTACAGGGTCAATGCTATTTCCAGTTGTAGGAAAGATGCAAAGATGGCTGGTGGGGGCTTCCCTGGTGGCGCAGAGGTTGAGAGTCCGCCTGCCGATGCAGGGGACGCGGGTTCGTGCCCCGGTCTGGGAGGATCCCGCGTGCCGCGGAGCGGCTGGGCCCGTGAGCTATGGCCGCTGGGCCTGCGCGTCCGGAGCCTGTGCTCCGCAACGGGAGAGGCCACGACAGTGAGAGGCCCACATACCACAAAAAAAAAAAAAAAAAGATGGCTGGTGGGCTGAAAAGTCAGTGATGGGGATACGGGCTCCTGCTTTCAGTCAAAGACAAACGTCCTGAGCACCGCTAGCAGTTCTGCCAGCAACGGCAGAACGAGCCCTTGACTCACGTGCGGATACAGGCGTTAGGGCTCCACCGCCCGCCCCCTGAGCCTGCACATACCCCGCCAACCCCACTTGCCTGTCTCAGGAAACGTCATCTTCCCCCACCCAGTCATTCAAGCCAGCAACCGGGAGTTGCTCTCCACTCGTCTCCCCTCAGCCCACCTGCTGTATTTTAGTCACCACGCCCCAGCTGTGTTCTGATCCCCCCACCTCTCATCTCCTCCACCGCCACCCGCAGGCCAGGCCACCAGGAGGAGCGGAACAGCCTCCCCTCCCCCCACAATCCACTCACGCGGCAGCCAGAACGACCGCGTCACTGTGCAGAGCTCAGGCACTCCTCAGCTTAAACCCTTGCATGGCTCCCCACTGTCCTCAGGACGAAGACAAAAATCCTTCTCAGCATGGCCTACTTCTTCGGAGAGTCGTCCATTCATTCATTCACTCATTCATTCCATTAGCTCAGTAATCTTGTCTGATCGTGAAATTGTGGCCTCACGCTCTTTGAACCTGTGTCCTCAGGATGGCTTACAAACATTGTATTTTTGCCGTACCAGGCTCAAACTCCAATTAAGTAACCCAAAGAACTCCCCTAGAAGAGGCAGAAAGAAACCAGTAGCTTATGGGGGCTTCCCTGGTGGTCCAGTGGTTAAGAATCCGCCTTCTGATGCAGGGGACACGGGTTCGATCCCTGGTCAGGGAACTAAGATCCCACCTGCCGTGGGGCAACTAAGCCTGCGTGTGTCGCAACTACTGAGCACGCGGGCCACAGCCAGAGAGAAGCCCATGCGCCTCATCAGCAAAGGATCTCGCGTGCCGCAAAAAGATCCCGGATACCGCAACTAAGACCGACGCAGCTAAAAATAAAATAAATAAATAAATATTAAAAAAAAAAAAAAAGAAAGAAGGAAACCAGTAGCTTATGGGTCTGGAAACCTTGTTTACAGTGAGATCCTCAGCCAATGAATGTCCCAAATAAACACCTTCAGATCTGACACCTGCTGTAGGGTGGAGATGCTCTTTCATTCATTATCTTACCTCAGGAGACCCTTTCTTGGGGAAGAAACACTCCCACTGGCCTTACTTTGTCCCCTCAACCCTTCTTCACAAAGCAGCCAGAGTGAGCTTTTTACAGGTGAATATGGACATGTCACTCCCCAGCTTAAAACCTTCCAAGGTCTTTCCAAAGCACTTGGAATGAAACCCAAAGTCGTCACCGGGATCCGCTCGGCCCCGAATGACCCGCTCCCTCCCCTTCTCCAACCTCACCTCCCTTCTCTTTGCTGCTCCAGCCACCGTGATCTCTGTTGCACAAGCTCTCTCCAGCCTCTGGCCTTTACACCTGCTGTTCCCTCTGCCAGGAAGGCAGGGAAACTCAGGTCATTATGGCCTTCCAGGGCTCAGCTCGAATGTTGCCTTTCCATAGAAGTCTTCCAGGACTCCCCAAATCTAAAGTAGCTCCCTATCGGGAACTTCCTGGCGGTCCAGTGGTTAGGACTTCGCGCTTTCACTGCGCAGGGCCCGGATTCGATCCCCGTTTGGGGAACTAAGATCCCATAAGTCGCGTGGCGTGGCCAAAAATAACTTAAAAAAAAAAAAGCAGCTCCTGATCAACCTCTCTCTCAGCACCCTATTTAACGGTCTTCAGCACGGGTAGGGCCATCTGAAGCTGTCCCGTTAGTACATTTCCTGACCGGTTCACTCTCTGCCTCCCCTACTGGAATGTAAGCGCCATGAGGGCAGGGACTCCGTCTTGCTCACTGTATCCCCAGCACTTAGATCAGTGCCTGGCACGTGGTAGGCTCTCAATAAGTATTTGTCAGAAGAGTTAGTAAATGTGGTTTCAGGTGGTCTTGTCTGATAAAGCTGTTTCATGCAGCCATTCAAGAAAGCCTGGTGATACTAACTGAACTGAGTAGACACGCACTCTGTGGGCTGTTTGCCCCCGCAGAAGCATCCCCTCTCTTCTCTAGCCTGCAGCTCCAGGAGGCTGAGCTCTGTGGGGGATCTCAGCAAGCTCCCTTGCCCTCTAGCTTCCGGCTGGGCTCAGCCAATGGGAAGCACCTGCGCGCGCGGGGAGGGCGGGAGGAGAGAGAGGCGAGGGCGTTCACTCCCTGCTCTGTCCCCGCCAGGCTCTGTGCGCTCCTCTTCTGAAGGCCACGTGCCTGTATGACTCTCCCCCTTCCCCTCACAGCTCCCGCCCTCGCCCCTCTATTGCCGCCCCAGGATGCTTCTCCATCCCGTATCTCTGTTCCCACATCTGTAAAATGTCCCTTCTTTAAATCTTTTCAGTCACTCCTTTTGTGTGAGCCTTTGTTTCTTGATAAGCAGGAACCCTGGATGATAGGCCCCATGGCCCTGCAATATCACTTCTGGGTGTATATCCCTGGGAAATTCACACCCAGGTCCATGAGGGGACATCAGTAAGCATGGAGATATTCACTGCAGCACTGTCCACAGTGGGGGAGGCAACCTGCGATCCCATCGCTGGGGTCAGAAACAAGTTGGATGTCTACACTGCTATATGGACAGCTCTTAAAAACTGCTTAATGTCCATCAACAGATGAATGGATAAATCGAATGTGGTCTATACATACCATGGAATATCACTGGGCCTTAAAAATGAAAGAAATGCTGACACATGGTACAACATGGATGAACCTGAAGACATTATGCTAATCACATAAGCCAGTCATGAAAGGACAAATACTGCATGTCTCCACTTATATGAGGTCCCAAGGGTAGTCAGATTCATAGAGACCGAAAGTAGAGTGGTGGGTGCCAGGGGCTGGAGGAGGGAAC
This sequence comes from Hyperoodon ampullatus, assembly GCF_949752795.1. NCBI lineage: Eukaryota > Metazoa > Chordata > Mammalia > Artiodactyla > Ziphiidae > Hyperoodon > Hyperoodon ampullatus. Next base: position 7,080,853 of record NC_136926.1, on the reverse strand, counting down.
AGAAGAGTTAATGGTTAATGGGGACAGAGTTTCGGGACAGGATGACGAAACAGTTCTGGAAATGGATAATGGTGGTGGATGCACAGGATCTTAATGCATTTAATGTGACTGAATTGTACACTTAAAAGTGATTAAAATGGTTTCACAGACAGAGAAGACAATCTTATGATGAGCAAAGGGGAAGTGGCGGGGAGGGATAAATTAGGAGTTTGGGATTAACAGATACAAACTACTGTATATAAAATAGATAAACAACAAGGACCTACTGTACAGCACAGGGAACTATATTCAATATCTTGTAATAACCTATAATGGAAAAGAATCTGAAAAAGAATATATATATAAGTATAACTGAATCACTTTGCTGTATACCTGAAACTAATACATTATAAGTCAACTGTACTTCAATTTGTTTATTATTATTATTATTATTTTTTGGCTGCGCCACATGGCATACAGGATCTTAGTTCCCCGACCAGGGATCGAACCCGCAGCCCCTGCATTGGAAGTGTGGAGTCTTAACCACTGGACCACCGGGGAAGTCCAACTATACTTCAATTTTTAAAAAAATAATTTAAATGGTAAATTTTATGTTAGGTATGATTAAAATAAAAAACACTTAAAAAAAAAAGATCATTCAAACTCAGTTCTCAAAGCCCAAAGCATCTGACCATATATTGGCTAAAGCCATGCTGTCCAATACAGCAGCCACTAGCTACACATGCCTTTTTTTTTTTTTTTTTTTTGCGGTACGCGGGCTTCTCACTGCTGTGGCCTCTCCCGTCGTGGAGCACAGGCTCCAGACGCGCAGGCTCAGCGGCCATGGCTCACGGGCCCAGCCACTCCGCGGCATGTAGGATCTTCCTGGACCGGGGCACAAACCCGCGTCCTCTGCATCGGCAGGCGGACTCTTAACCACTGCGCCACCAGGGAAGCCCTACACATGCCTTTTGAGCCCTCGAAACATAACGAGTCTTTTTTTTTTTAATTAATTAGTTTTATTTATTTTTGGCTGCGTTGGGTCTTCATTGCTGCGCACGGGCTTTCTCTAGTTGCGGTGAGTGGGGGCTACTCTTTGTTGCAGTGCACAGGCTTCTCATTGCGGTGGCTTCTCTTGTTGTGGAGCACGGGCTCTAGGGCGCGCAGGCTTCAGTAGTTGTGGCGCACGGGCTTAGCTGCTCCACGGCATGTGGGATCTTCCCAGACCAGGGCTCGAACCCATGCCCCCTGCATTGGCAGGCAGATTCTTAACCACTGTGCCACCAGAGAAGCCCCATAACGAGTCTTAACTGAAATGTGCTGTCAGTGTAAAATACATATCAGATTTCAAGGGCTTACTATTTTAAAAAAAGAATGTAAAATTTCTCATTAATAATGTTTTATAGTGATCACACGTTGAAATGATGATATTTTGGATGTGTTGGGTTAGTAAAATATATTATTAAAATTTAAAAAAGAGTTCCTGAGGGAATTCCCTGGCAGTCCAGTGGTTAGGACTCTGTGCTTCCACTGTAAGAGGCACGGGTTCCAGCCCTGGTCTGGGAACTAAGATCCCGCATGCCACAGTGCAGCCAAAAAAAAATTTAAATATATATTTCTTTTTCTAAAAAAAAAGAGTACCTGATAAAAAAGAAAACAACAGTGCTTAGTGAAGAAAAACAAATACGAGGAAACACAATGAAGTGTTAAACAAAATATCAGTTACTATTGAAAATACATCCACAAAAGACAATATACAATTTTTAGAACATGGTAAATATATACCCATATGAGACTGGCTGAGGGGGAGGAGAGCTGGGAAGCAGAATGGGAATGGGGGATGGGGATAAAGAGGGAACAAATAAAACCAAGAAGAAAGGGCTCTTACGCTCACAATGAGGTGCATTGTGCCATGAGTTGAGACTCACTAATGCAACCCTATGTTCCTGAGAGCCAAAAAGAGAAAAAGAAAAGAAAAAGTTTCTCCTCTCTCTTGAAACAAAGGCCTCTTAATTAAACCTGCCCTGGAAGGTAACTCAGAACCTCTGATCCCTCAAAATTATTTCCCTGTGAAATTGGAGTCCGCGAAGTCCTTGCAGAATAGGTCATTGCAGCACCCCCAGCTTGAGCACCACACCTGGTGCACAATATAGACTCAGTGAGGGTTTGTTGACTGGTTAATGACTGGATGAATGGAAGAAAACGAGGTCCCCTCAGCCCTCCCTGAGAAGCAGGAATAATGGAGCGAGAGCCAGATGGCGGCCTGGGACCTGACACAGCCTGCGATGGTGGGCCATTTGGATCGTACAGTCTTTATTTTTAATCTTAAATTATTTGCCGGCATTTGGAAATCAGATTCCATGAACAAATCCGGCTTCTCGGCTTCACTCAAGAGGCGGAAGCTCTGGTAACATGTTATTCCTAGGCCAGACAGAACTGAGGGGCAACTGTCCCCTACCCCACCCCACAGCCCCATCACTTATCCACATTAAGTGCTTGGCCCCTGTAGGCTTTCTAGTTTGAGATCCCTGATCGAGGCTGTTTCTCACTTTCGATCCAAAAGACCAGGAGCTGATAAGCTGTCACCAGGCCGGACATTCTCAAAGCAACCAAGGCAAACCAGCTGCTCCCTTCAGCATGCGGTGGAGGAAAGGTGTGCCTAATTGTACTGACATCTGTAGACAGAAAAGGCGCATCTCAAGGTGTGGTCCAAGGGCTCCCCACATCAGGACTGTCTGGGAATTTAGTAAAAATCCAGATTTCTGGGCCTCATCCTAGAACCGATGAGTTGATATCTGAGAATCTGAATTTTAACTAGTGTCCCACACTCTACGGTTTGAGGCACAGCAACCAAAGAAACAAGGGATTAACGATGGTGCATGAACACAAGGGGAGTATTCAGGGGACACTGCATTATGGGTCCCCGCACTGGGAGACCCGGGGTCCTCCAAAGTTGGTGATGAACTAGCCCCCTTAAACTCCAATAATTATTCTTACTGTGTTTTTCTTGTGGTTGTAATATTATTATTATTTGGTTATTGTTATTATATCATAGGGAGGCAGTAGAGTGTAGAATCTGGATTTCCTTGGGTTCAAATCCTGACTTCACTATTCACTATCTGTGTGACCTTGGGCACGTGATTTTACTTCTTGGTGTTTACTTCCCCATCTGTAAGTTGGGGAGTGTAATAGTTCCTACCTCATAGGGTTACTGTGAAGAGTCGATGAATTAATATATGTTAAGTGCTTACACTACTGCCTGGCAGATATTATAATACACCAGAAATGAGTTTTCATATCAGCTGCAAGACCACCACCAGGAGAGCAGGACCTCCTTCTCTCACCCCCACTCCTTCCTTTAGTGATTATGTAGTGGCAACAGGGGGCAGCCAGGTGACTTACAGCTTCCTTATGATTGTCTTCTCCTCCTTGTTATTGCTGGCATTGCTGGCCCTGGTAACCAGAGCATCTTTTTCTCTTCTTCCTCCTGGGCCTTCTCTTGATGGGATCAGGCCACTAGGAAAAAGGAGACAAATAAGTGGGTTGTTTTTTTTTGCAGATCTCTTATCTGTGCAGCTCTGAAAGTGAAGGTTCTTAATAATTATTATTATATTAATAATATTATCATTGAAATGCTACAGTTAGACATTCTGACTCAGATGATTAGAATCTTCCTTCCACATTTCCACCGTTGACACCTCTTCTTTCTTTCCCTTGGCTAATTCCATTGGCCGGTACTTTAAGCTTCTCCAATTGCTAGAAATATAACCATGTATAAATCCTCTAACTTAACCGTTGATTTCCTAATTAGTAAAATAAGGATAATGAAAGTACCTAATTCCTAGGATTGAGGGATTAAGCGAGATAATAAATGGAATTCATTCATTCGTTCAACAAATATTATTAAGCTACAAATTGTACCAATGTATATAGATATAGCAATTAACAAAATAGATAAAATATCTTCTCTCATGCAATTTATATCCCATTGGGGAAGAAAACAGTCACAAAACAAATAAATAAGTAAAATTTAAAAATATATAATAAGTCAGATGGTGATAAGACCTAGATTGATATTGATCAATAAGATATTTAGGTCAAGTGACCCAAAGAGGGCCAGAGTATTTCCCTGGATTTGATGTACAGAACTTGGAAGAAGGCTATTCTCTCTCACTTGCTGATTGCCAGCAGCCATGCTTCCTAAGATTCAGAGAAGGGCTGTCTTTAATACAAAATAATAAGGCCAATAAAGAGAAGCAAAGAGGAAAGAAAGAGGCACACAGTCCCTGATTCCAACCCTGAGGCCTTAGTTGCAGTTTTTTCTTTATTTCTGAGACCAATTCTAGGATCCTTCCCAGCTATGTGAGCCGATAAAACTCCCTTTTGTGCTTAAGCTAGTTTGAATTGGATCTCTGTCACCTGCAACCAAAAGAAGCCTGACCACAGTGAAGCATTTCAATGTCTGACCCAGGGACTTCCTTGGTGGCCCAGTGGTTAAGAATCCGCCTTCCATGGGACTTCCCTGGTGGCGGAGTGGTTAAGAATCCGCCTGCCAATGCAGGGGACACGGGTTCGAGCCCCGGTCTGGGAAGATCCCACATGCCGTGGAGCAACTAAACCCATGCACCACAACTACTGAGCCTGCACTCTGGAGCCCGTGAGCCACAACTACTGAGCCCCCGTGCCACAGTTACTGAAGCTCACGTGCCTGGAGCCCATGCTCTGCAAGAGAAGCCACTGCGATGAGAAGCCTGTGCACTGCAATGAAGAGTAGCCCCTGGTCGCCACAACTAGAGAAAGCCCGCATGCAGCAACGAAGACCCAGCGTAGCCATAGATAAATAAATGAATAAATAATTTTTAAAAATATTAAAAAATTAAAAAATAATCTGCCTTCCAATGCAGGGGATGCAGGTTCAATTCCTGGTTGGGGAACTAAGATCCCACATGCTGTGGGGCAACTAAGCCAGGGCCCCACAACTAGAGAGCCCACACGCTGCAACTAAGACCTGATGCAGCTAAATCAATCAATAAATAAATATTAAAAAACAAAAAGTCTGACCCAGTAAGCTCGTTAGATCCACTTGGGTATTTTGTTGTGGTACCTACTGGTAAATTTATGTCCATGCTACCGGCATCAATTTTCCCCTTACTACAGACTGAATTCATATGTTGAAGCCCTAACCCTTAATGTTATGGTGTTTGAAGATGGGACCTTTGGAAGGCAATTAGGTTTACATGAGGTCATGAGGGTGGGCCCTCACGATGGGATTAGTGCCCTTGCAAGAAGAGACACCAGACGGCTTGCTCTCTCTCTCATTCTCCCCACCATTTGAGGACACAGCAAGAAGGCAGCTGTCTACAAGCCAGGAAGAGCCAGAACCAACCATACTGGCACCTTGATCTTGGACTTCTAGCCTCCAGAACTGTGAGGAAAAGAATTTCTATTGTTTAAGCCACCCAGGCTCTGGTGTTTTGTTATGGCAGCTGGAGCACATCAGATAGCAGAATTTACCCCTCTCTCTCTTTCTTTGCAAAGAGTGGGCTCTTATGACTTAATATTATTTCTATTTTTATTATATATATTTATTATAATAATATTCATATGAGAATCATCTAAAAATTACCTTTTCCCACTATCTACCATTACATAACACCCTAAAACTTAGTGATTTAAAACTATGATGATTTATGACTTCTCATGATGGCTCTTTTTCTTATGGTTCATTTGGTGGTTCTCCTGATGGTCTAGTTTGGGGTTCTCAACTGGCTGCATTCAGTTGGTGGATCAGCTGGGGGCTGGATGCAGCTGGGGCTGTCATATGGGACACCTTGGTTTTTCTTCATGTCACCTCTCCATGTGACTACCTTGAGCTTCCTCATAGCATGGTGGTCTCAAGGCAGCAATCTGAGAGCACAAACATGGAAGCTGCTAGGCCTTTTAGAGCCTTAACCTAGGAAGCCAAACAGCATCACTTCCACCAAATTCGATTGGTCAGAGCAAGTCATAGGGCCGTCCAGATTCAAGGGGACGGAAAATAGACTCTACCTCTACTCCGATGAGAGGAGTGGAAAAGTCTCATTGCAAAAGAAATGCAGGGGGACTTCCCTTGTGGCACAGTGGTTAAGAATCTGCCTGCCAATGTAGGGAACACAAGTTCGAGCCCCGGTCCGGGAAGATCCCGCATGCCGCGGAGCTACTAAGCCTGTGCGCCACAACTACTGAGCCAGCGCTCTAGAGCCCGTGCGCCACAGCTGCTGAGCCCGTGTGCCGCAACTACTGAAGCCTGCGCGCCTAGAGCCCATGCTCCGCAACAAGAGAAGCCACCGCAATGAGAAGCCTGCGCACCGCAATGAAGAGTAGCCCCAGCTCGCTGCAACTAGAGAAAGCCCGCGCGCAGCAACGAAGACCCAATGCAGCCAAAAATAAAATAAATAAATAAATAAATAATTTTTAAAAAAAGGAATGCAGGATGGGAAAAACTGTTGTGACCATCTTTGGAAACAGTCGACCATATCTGCTTTCAGTTAAAACTATCATTAGTATGAGCTTGGGCCTCCAAATTGATGCAGTTGCTAAGAGAACACCTCAGTTGACATGCTGGTTTCTCCAGAATATATAACACAGGAGACTAAACAGAATCCTGCTGTCTGTCTCTTGGCCTGTACCAGATGGGGAGTGCACATCTGTTGTTCTCTGGGAATTCAAAACTGGAACTAACATGTGTTGCTTTATTCACTAGCAAGCTGCTCATGGCACTGGCAGTCTAGCAGTTCCTCTTTTTAACTAACCGTGTCTGGAGTACTTATTAAATGAGATGAAGACAGGTCTTTCCATTAACAGCGTTCCAACCTCAGCAGAAGGAAGACAATTAAATTCCTGTTGGCAGAACTCAGCTCTTTTGGATTTAGCTTCCTAGGACATTTTTACTTTGATGCTCTCTTAATGATGCCACATTGAATGAATTTAAAGAATAATATCATTGGGGCTTTGTTTTGTTTTGAATTAGAGTATTTCCTTACTTCCAAACTTTCCGAGTCCAAATGTGGCATGATAATTAAAAGCTCAGGCTCTAATGTCAGGCTGTCTGACATCACGTCTCAAGGTTGCCACCACCAGCCCTGGGACTTCAAGCAGGTACTTGACCTCTCTGACCCTTAGATCATCTTGGGGATAACATTACCCTAACTCATAGGCTTGCTGTGAACACTAATTGAAATGATGCTCGGGATACACTTAGCACGTGGTAAGCATTGATAAATATTAGTTGGCAATACGTTTTGTTTGTTTTGGTTTTTACTTTTTGGCGGCACCCTGAAGTATGTGGGATCTTAGTTCCCCCACCAGGGATCAAACCTGTGTCCCCTGCATTGGGAGCTCGAAGTCTTAACCACTGGACCACCAGGGAAGTCCTGGTACCATGTTTTTATTCTCTTGAGCTTTCCTTCTCCTGCCTCTAAGGAAACCTGCTTTGTTTAACTCAGTGTTTCCCAGAATTATTCAACCACAGAGCTCCTTTTGGTTGTGCTATGTGGCTTGTGGGAACTGAGTTCCCCGACCAGGGATTGAACCCGGGCCACAGCAGTGAAAGTGCCGAATCCTAACCACTGGACCACCGGGGAACACCCCAGAGCCCCCTTTTCAAGAAACACCTACATAAAGTAAAACTATTTGGGGAAACATGGTGCAGAAGGATAAAGTGAGGTCCAAACCTGCTACGTCAATAGCTTCCTTATTTCCTTTCTTGCTTGTCCTACAGTTCCTCCTCTACCCAGGATTATTGTGATCTTTTCTAACTTTTAATTTTTATACAATTTCAAACTTAGAGAAAAGGTGTAATACTAGTACAAAAACTTCCCGTACATCTACCCAGATCCCTCAAATGCTTACCCGTGTATCTATCTACCCATCCATCCACCTATCCACCTACCTACCCATCCACCCATGCAACCATCTTCTCCCTGAACCACTTGAGAGTAAACTGGAGACATCTTACCCCCTCACTCCTAAATGCTTAAGTGTCTTTCCAAAGAACAAGGACATTCTCTCACAGAACCAAGTCATTCAGTTATTAAAATCACCACACTGATCTTTTAAAATAGTAAATCAGACTGTGTCATTCCCTTAAGACTTCCCAAAATCTTCTCATTACACTTACAATAACACTAGAGCTCCTGAGCTTCCCTGGTGGCGCAGTGGTTAAGAATCTGCCTGCCAATGCAAGGGACATAGGTTTGAACCCTGGCCTGGGAAGATCCCATATGCCGTGGAGCAACTAAGCCCATGCGCCACAACTACTGAGCCTGAGCTCTAGAGACCGCAAGCCACAACTACTGAAGCCCGCATGCCTAGAGCCCGTGCTCCGCAACAAGAGAAGCCACAATAATGAGAAGCCCACGCACAGCAACAAAGACCCAAATAAATAAATAAATAAATAAAATTTAAAAAAACCCAAATAAATAAATAAATAAAAATTAAAAACCCTAAATAAATTTATTTTTTAAAAAACCCCAAAGCTAGAGCTCCTTCCTGTGGCCAAAAAGGCCACTCCTCGGTCTCTTCTGGACCATCCTCTACCTCACATTCCAAGTTCCACCATGGTGGGTCTCTTAAATTGGCCAAATGGGTTCCTACCTCAGGGCCTTTGCACTTCTTGTTCTACTTTTATGCAACCAAATCTTTACATGGTTGGCTGCTTCTTGTCATTCACCTCAGGGGGGTCTTCCCTGACCACCCAGTCTAAAGCAGGGCCCCCCCAGCACTCTGCTCTCTGTCACGTCACCTTGATCTACATTCTCTTCAGCATTCACCACCATTATCCTGTGTGTTCATTGCAGGCCTCCTGGCTGATTGCCTGTCTTCCTCCTAGACTAGCACAGACTTTCTGTTTTGTTCCTGCTCTACCCTCAGTGCCAGGAATAGTGTCTGGCATATAGTGGGTCTTCAATAAGTAGATTGGATGAACATAAGAACAGATATGTAATATATCAAGGAATTCTAGGCAGTGTCTTGCTCTGCAGTGTAGGAGCCCCAGGCAGCACAGCCCACCTCTTATAGCACTGCAGCTCTTCCTGCACCAGCAGCAGCTGCGACTTGAGTTTGTTGCGCTCCTGTAGCACGTCTCTCAGCTCCTGTAGAGTAAAGCGTGGTCGGTTGGGATCTGTCAGGTCAACCACCATTTTGTCTGGTCCCAGGTTCACCTGTAAGAACAGACATCACTTATACAGTTTCCCTCATGAGGATGGACTGTCTACCCCAGAAAGGAAAGTTCTCTTGTTCTGTTTCTACTCCCAGGGACCCGATGAGATGAGACGTTGCCTGTTGGAAGTGTTTGGTTGATGGTAAAGAGACAAGAATTCTAAGTACCATTCTCCAAGAAAGGAGCCAGGGCTCCTTGGAGAATAGCTGAGTCCAGGGCTGGAACAGGGAAACTCCAAGTTGAGTCTGGAACATTCCATTGTGTAAGGGATGGAGACAGATCAAAAGGACACAGTTTGAAGGCACTCCTACTGGCCAAACTGAACGACTTGAGTATCCGCGTGAATAGTAACAGGAATGGATAATAACCCATCAAATAAAAACAGGATTCAGGATTCCATACTTAAAATTTTTAATTTAGGGAATTCCCTGGTGGTCCAGTGGTTAGCACTCCAAGCTTCCACTGCAAGGGGCATGGGTTCAATCCCTGGTCGGGGAACTAAGATCCCACAGGCTGAGTGGCGTGACCAAAAAAATAGAATAAATAAAAATTTAAATTTAAATTAATTAACTAATTAATGGGGATGTAATGGCTAATCTTATGTGTCAACTTGCCTGGGCTAAGGGATGCCCAGACAGCTGGTTAACCCATTATTTCTGGGTGTGTCTGTGAAGGTGTTTCTGGAAGAGATTAGTATTTGACTTGGTGACCTGAGTACAGCAGAGCCTCCTCCCCAGTGTGGGTGGGCATCATCCAATCCATTGAGGGCCTGAATAGAACAAAAAGGTGGAGAGAGGGTGAATTCACTCCCTGCTTGAGCAGGACATCCTTCTTCTCCTGCCCTTGGACAGTGCACATCAACCCTCCTGGTTCTTGGGCTTTTGGACCTAGACCAGGACTTATACCATCAGCCCCCTGACACAAGCCTTCTGACTTGGACTGAATTACACCACCGGCTTTCCTTATTCTACAGCTTGCAGGCAGCAGATTGTGGGTCTTCTCGGCCTCCATAACCACGTGAGCCGATTCCTATAATAAATATTCTCATCTGTGTCTATATCTACATCTATATCTCCTATTGTTCTATTTCTCTGGAGAACTCGGACTAATACCAGAAAGGAGGAGGAGGATCTGTACTTTACAGAAGAATGCCAATTAATACGTGTAGAAGATGATAGAGTTAGAAAATCATCCTTTTGCAACCAACGCAGTAATAATTGATTCAGGCAAGACGAATGAATGGACCTAAAACTTTTGGGTGAAAGTTTGTTGGGGAACAGGACATTTCACAGTTTCAAAGTACTTTCCCATAGGCTACTTATGCATTATGACAAAGGGAATAAAGACACCCTTACAGTGCAGAAATCTTGCAGACACCACCTTAACCAAGTGACAGAAGTTACCATCACCAATAACGACAAACTGAATCAGGTGCCTCCTGATATGAGGCACTGAGATGGACACAGCATCACTTAAGTGGTGTCCCTGCTAAACATGTATAACTTGAATCTAACCATGAGGAGACATCAGAACAAGCCCAAGTTGAAGGACATTCTACAGACTAACTGATATACAATCTTCAAAAATGTCAAGGTCATGAAAGACAAGGAAAAGCTGAGGAACTGTTTCAGACTAAAGCTGACTAAAGAGATATGTCCTAAAGGTACCGTATAACCCTGCATTGGATCTTGCATCAGAAAAAAAAAATGCGATAAAGGACATTATTATGAATTTTGAATAGGGATGGCATATTAGATCTTAGTATTCTATCAACTTTTCTCCCTGAATTCAATTATTTATTGTGGTTATGTAATAATATATCTTAGGAGATACACACTGAAGTATTTAGTATTTAGGGTGAAAGATCCTAATCTTTTACTAACTCTGCAGCTAACATAATGTCTGAAGATTTTGAGTGAATAAATAATATATAGACATAAATATCTGTTAAATATGAGTACATATGTGCATATATACATGTATGTATGTGTGTATATACTTCAGTGTGTATCTCTTAAGACATACTATACACACACAAACACATATATACATACACCTGAATATAACACCTGAATTGATGTGAAAGATATACAAGTGTTCATTGTACTTATCTTGCAACTCTTCCATAGGTTTGACATTTTTTCAAACTAAAGTTAAAATAAAGCAAATATTTGAAAACAACCTAAATGTCCATTAGCAGAAGTCTAGTTAAACAAGCTAAGGCACAACCACACTCTGGAATATTCTACAGGTGATAAAAAGAATAAGCCACACTATAAAGAGAAATGCAATAGTGACCACATTCCTCCTCTCGGATTGATAAACATCAGCGTGTTTGAAAACACACTGTGTTGTAAAAGCTGTGGGGAAACCCGTTCCTTCACTGATTGCAGAGGGAGCCAATCTCTTTAACCCCTTTGGAGTGCAACTTGACAATACTTATTAAACCTTCCAATGTGGGGGACTTCCCTGGTGGCGCAGTGGTTTGAGAATCCGCCTGCCAATGCAGGGGACATGGGTTCGAGCCCTGGTCCAGGAAGATCCCACGTGCCGCGGAGCAACTAAGCCTGTGCGCCACAACTACTGAGCCTGCGCTGTAGAGCCCGCGAGCTGCAACTGCTGAAGCCCACACACCTAGAGCCCGTGCTCTGCAACAAGAGAAGCCACCGCAATGAGAAGCCCGTGCACCACAACGAAGAGCAGCCCCCGCTCGCCGCAACTAGAGAAAGCCCGCGCACAGCAATGAAGACCCAATGCAGCCATAAATAAATAAATAAATTAATTAATTTAAAAAAAAACTTCCAGCTTTCCTTTGACCCAGTGAATCCACTTCCCCTAGATACTGAGGGGGCCAACTGCTATAAGTCAGAATAATTCACTGTTGCATGGGGTCGGAGCAAACGATTGGAAAATGAAGGTCTTTTGATAAGAAACTGGTTAAAGCAGAGATACTGAACCTTTTTTTTTTGTGCCGTGGACCTTTATGGCAGCCTGGTAAAGCCCACATGGATTCCATCTCAAAATACTGATTTTAAATGTATAAAAGGCATAGAATTACAAGAAAACCAACTAAGATAACACATTCATCAAAATCTTCTAAAAATAAATTTGTGATTCCTAGACCTGCTTCTTTATTAAATAACATGATGTAGCCACAGGTCTAATAAGATACAGAAGGAAAACAAAGTTTTGAGATCTGCACTACACTGTAAAGGGATATGAAAACATCTGTGATTTCCATTGGCGATTGTCACAGGTACTGCTAATATTACTGTGGTTTGTTGCCTATAGTCATAATTGAAGAGAGTGTTATGTTTCAGATGGAGATTGGTGAAAATAAAAATAACAATTTCTTCTCATGCAAGTTCATAGATTTTGCGGATTAGAATCATGATCCTCTTTGGGGGTTCCAAAAACTCCAAGTTAAGAACCCTCACATTGAGCAATTGATAATACTGTACAATGGAAGTTTTCAAAAGCCATTAAAAGGTGAGGAAGCTCTTTATATTCTGATTTAGTACAACTTTCATGCCACGTTAAGTGAAAATAAGCAAGAAGCAGAACGGGGTATATATTACAATATCACTTGTGTGAATAATGGAAAAAATATATTCATATCTGCTTGTGTTTGCACAAAGTATCTCTGGTTACTTTAAGAAACTGATCATTTTAATTTTTTCTAGGGAGGGGAAGTGGTGGCTAAGGGTGGACAGAGATGGGGAGGGAGCTTTTCCAAGGCAAACACTTTTGTAACACTTGAATTTTGAACTTAAATTTTTAAAAAAGAAAGGAAACAAACTATTCTCATACCCATTGTGATGGCTACTGTAATCAAACAAGCAAAACAGAAAGTAAGTGTTGGCAAGGATGTGGAAAAATTGGAACTCTTGTGCGTTGCTGGTAGGAATATAAAATGGTGTGGTCACTATGAAAAACTGAATGGCAGATCCTTTAAAAATTAAAAATAGGGCTTCCCTGGTGGCGCAGTGGTTGGGAGTCCGCCTGCCGATGCAGGGGACACGGGTTCGTGCCCCGGTCCGGGAGGACCCCACATGCCGCCGAGCGGCTGGGCCCGTGAGCCATGGCCGCTGAGGCTGCACATCCGGAGCCTGTGCTCCGCAACGGGAGAGGCCACAACAGTGAGAGGCCCGTGTACCGCAAAAAAAAAAAAAAAAATTAAAAATAGAATTATCATGTGATGCAGCAATTCCACTTTTGGGTATATACCCAAAAGTCTTGAAAGCAGGGACTTAAAGAGAGATTTATAGATCCACGTTCATAGCAACATTATTCACACAAGTCAAGAGGTGGAAGCAACCCAAGTGTCCATCAACAGATGGATAAACAAACTGTGGTGGATCCATACAATGGAATATTATTCAGCCTTAGAAAGGAAGGAAATTCTGACACATGCCGCAACATGGAAGAACCTTGAGGACGTTAAGTGAAATAAGCCAGTGGCAAAAGGACAAAGATTATCCGACTCTACTTATATGAAGTACCTAGAATAGGTAAATGCATATAGACAGAAAGTAGAACAGTAGTTACCAGAGGCTTGAAGGAGAGGGGGCATTTGGAGTTAGTGTTTAGTGGGTACAGAGTTTCAGTTTCGCAAGACAGGAGTCCTGGAGAGGATGGTGGTGATGGTTGCATAATAATGGCTGTGAATGACTTAAGGCCACTGAACTCTGCACTTAAAAAGATGGTAAATTTTATGTCTACCACAACTAAAAATGGTAACTAAAAAAACAAGAAGGAAAGAAAGAAAAAAAAACAACACTAGGGCATATTTTTACAAACTGTCTAGTGACACTAAATATTCATTTTCTCTGCCTTTTGCCCCACCCCTGTTCTTAAGACTACAGTTTGGGAGGAAAATGTGGCAGCTCATCTGCTGGCTGACGATGTGTCTGCTATGCCCCAGACAGGAAATGACCCGGCCCGCGTGCAGACCACACTGTTCATGGTCCGTGATGGGGCTTTCTCCATATCCTTGTGTCTGGAGTTGGAGGTGACAGGAAAAGAGCACAGAATGTGAGCTGAGGGATCTTAGGCAAGTCATTTAACTGCTCTTGAATCTCAAAAGTCAGGCTACTGGGCTTCCCTGGTGGCGCAGTGGTTGAGAGTCTGCCTGCCGATGCAGGGGACGCGGGTTCGTGCCCCGGTCCGGCAGGATCCCACATACCGCGGAGCGGCTGGTCCCGTGAGCCATGGCCGCTGGGCCTGCGCGTCCGGAGCCTGTGCTCCGCAACGGGAGAGGCCACAGCAGTGAGAGGCCCGCATACAGCCAAAAAAAAAAAAAAAAAGTCAGGCTACTAATCATGACACTCAACCATCTCATATGATGGATACTAAAGAAGAACCTTATCTACAAATATAATTGTCACCGTGAGCAATGAGTAGGTGAAATAAAAGAGTACCAAGGAAGCTACCAGAAACCTTCACTCTTCCCTATGAGTTTCAGCCACCCAGTTCCTGTTGTCCTTTCATGGCATACTTCTCAGTTTGTAATCTTGTGGTCTAGTTTTGGAGGTCTGTGTGTCTTGCCTCTCCCACTAGATGTGAAGCTCCGTGAAGGCAGGGTCCTTATCTAATTTAGCGCCATAGCTCCAGAGCCCACACAGTGCAGTCACTCATCAAATGTTACTACAAGAAAGGTCATAGGTCTGTATTTTAGTACAGTGTGGTTATGACTAGCATCTCTGAGCTCAAATCCTGCCTCCACCTCTTACTTGTTGTTAAGTCCTCAGGCAAATTACTTAACTGTTCTATGCCTCCATTTCTGTAAAATGGGAATAATAATAGTATGAGGATTAAATGAGATAATCCCCTTGGGGCGGTTTTTTTTTTTTTAAACTGTAGCTGGAGATTCACTAATGAGTCATGATATTAATTCAGTGAGTTGCAAAATAATTTAAAACTTCATAAAAATAGAAGAGGAAAGCATGACTGTACATCATGTTCAGTAAGGGAGAGTTAGGGTAAATCGTTGAAACTTTTGTTTCATCGATACTGGATATCAACGTAAAATGTAATTTTGTAAAATGGGGGTATAACATATATACAGAAAAATGCACTAATCTTGAGTTTATAGCTTGACAATTTTTACCATATGTGTACACCCATGTAACCACACCTGGATGAATTCTCTATAAATGTCCCTCCTGGCCCCCCGCCATCCCAGGGCTACCATCAACCTGTCTTCTATAAGTAAAGATTATTTTGCCTGTTCTTGAATTCCACATGCAGGACGCTCTCTTTTGTACCTGGCTTCGGTCTCTCAATGTAGTATCTGTAGGATTCATCCATACAGTTGTGTGTATCACTACTCTGCTCTTTTTCATTGTTGTGTAGTATTCCATCGTGTGAATGTACCACAATTTAAAAAATTGATTCCTCTTTTCCATTTGGATTGTTTCCAGTTTGGCACAATTATGAATAAAGCTGCTCTGAATATTCTTTTTTTAAAATAAATTAATTAATATTTGGCTGAGTTGGGTCTTTGTTGCTGTGTGGGGGCTTTCTCTAGTTGCCGTTGCGGTGCACGGGCTTCTCATTGCGGTGTCTTGTTGCGGAGCACGGGCTCTAGGCGTGCGGGCTTCAGTAGTTCTGGCTCGCGGGCTCAGGAGCTGTGGCTCACAGGCTCTAGAGCACAGGCTCAGTAGGTGTGGCGCACGGGCTTAGTTACTCCGCGGCATGTGGAATCTTCCCGGACCAGGGCTCGAACCCGTGTTCCCTGCATTGGCAGGTGGATTCTTAATCACTGCGCCACCAGGGAAGCCCTGAATATTCTTTTTTTTTTTTTTTTTTTTTTTTTTTGTGGTACGCGGGCCTCTCACTGCCGTGGCCTCTCCCGTTGCGGAGCACAGGCTCCAGACGCGCAGGCTCAGCAGCCATGGCCCACGGGCCCAGCCGCTCCGCGGCACATGGGATCCTCCCAGACCGGGGCACGAACCCGTATCCCCTGCATCGGCAGGCGGACTCTCAACCACTGCGCCACCAGGGAGGCCCCCTGAATATTCTTATATGTATATTTTTGTGGTCATAAGTACTAATTTCTCTTTAGTTAAAAAGTATTTCTTACTCTAGGTCAAAGTTTCTCAAAGTGTGAAACCTGGACCAAGAGAATCAGCATCATCTTGGAACTTGTGAGAAATGCAGATTCTCAGGTCCCATTGCAGACCTACTGAGTCAGAAACTCTGCAGCTGGGGCCGGGCAATCTGTATTTTAACGAACACTCAAGGTGATTTTGATGGCTGCTAAAGCTTGAGAACCACTGCTCAAGGTCCTGGTCAAAAATGCTGGAAGCCGCTGCTTTAGAACACACTCGGCACAGGGTCCAGCACCGAGCAAGTGCTCGATTACTGTAAACCATCTTAACGCTTCTAATCTGAGGACTGCATACTCGTAGTGATTTGTTTTGAGGGGCTTGGATGTTCAAGAGAAGAAAGCGTCCCCCCTGCCAGTGGCCGCTCCCCGCACTCACCTCCCTGCCGGCCGCCGAGCCCTCTCTCCGCAGCCCCTCCACCTCCTTCCGGAGGTTGTCCCGCTCCATTCTTAGCTCCTCCACCGTCAGGCTGCCCTCATTCACCAGCGTCTCCAGCATCTCCAGGACACGGACGATCTTGAACTGCAGCTGTGTCACCCGGGGGTCGCTGCCCAGGGCCATCAGCTCGCGGCCCATCACGTAGGAGATGTCATATACGTCCTCGGCGGTCAGCTGGAAGGGGCTCTTGCCCAGGGCCCCCTCGGGCCTAGCCTCGTCCCCCTCCTCCTCTTCCTCCTCTCGCAAAGGGGGCTCCTCCATGGCCGCCCAGACCCCTGCAGCCTCCGGAGCTGCTTTCTCGGAGTTTCCGAATGTCCAGCTTCCTCCCGGCACAGAAAACTTTCCGCGGGGCAGTGGACCCTGCCTGTTCAGGGCGGGGCAGGAGCAGCCAATCAGCGCAGCCGAGGGGCGGGCCCGGAGAGAGGCTGTAGGAGGAGGCCACGCAGGGCAGCTCGCAGGCCAGGACTCCCGGTGCACCGTCCCAGCGGAGTCCCGTGCGGGAGTGCGGGCTCCAGGTTGTGGCTTGGGGCACGAAAGGACAAGGGAAAGGGAGGGCCGCCGCGAAGAGGAACAGAGAGGTTAAGGGGTGACAGTGATCGCTCCCAGTCCGAGAGCTGTTGCAGACAGGGGGAGGGGCAGCGACCCCAGCTCCGCCCTTGGTGACAGCCACCGCAGAAGCCGGGTTTCCACGGAGACAGGGGCGGAGTTTCCACCGCATTCTGGGAAGGAGGCTAAAAAGCACACAACTCTTCCCTTTCTGCACTCATGTTTTCCAGCCATAGAATTTGCATGGTACGGGGAGGCACATCCGGTCTCTGAGAATATTTTCTGCAGCGTGCGGCAAATCAGAAAACAGCAGTTGGTGGCAGCGCGCGGGAGTCTAGTGGTCTGTGTTGCGCAGAGCTTCCAGGCCTATGGTCACGGGACCGGCGGCATCTGACCCTCAGTTAAATGGAGATTCCCTGCGCTATGCACCTGGCTCTATCCTGGGTTCCTTCACTTGACCAGCGTGTGGCCTTTGCAAGTTACTTAACTCCTCCGAGCGTCACTTTACTCCTGTGTAAATAACCGTACCTACGGAGTAGGGTTGTTGTGAGGAATATATGAGATCATGAGACAATGACTGTGACAAAAAGCACTTAGGAAAGGCTCAAAAACTGTCAGCGGGTATTCTGGATTCTTCCCTCCAACAAACACTAAGCTTGTGTGCCAGGCGCTTGGCACTTGGGTTGGGGAGGGAGGAGTAATAGATAAGACAAAAATCACCGCTTTGAAATTAGAAAACATTCTGCAGCTACACAGGATATGACTGAGAATATTAGCAGTGTGGATTACAAAACGGGTTATTTTAGATTTAATTCAGGGTTTGTAACAGTCATAGGCAGACAACCCAGCAATGGAGCTTGTCTTTCCCAGGAATGTATTGGCAGTTTTCTTCGTGGTAGGTGTACCAGATTTTCTCCACAGTGAAGTTGTGGAGTCAAAATGGAGAGTGGATAAGGATAAAACAAACAAACAAAAAGCAAACAGACACAATTTTCAGATGGTACAATGGTACAGTGTTTTAATGATCAAACAAGGCCCCGGGCAAGGGCTCAGTAATCCATTAATCAGAGACCTGACAACACCCTGTGATTAAATATGGAGAAATATTAGGTTTACCGTAAGTATAATATGGTATATCCATACAATGGACTATTATGCACTCATAAAAAGGAATGAAGGAATGGAGGGTCCAGAAAGAAACCCTCACAAACACGGTCAAATCATTTTCAACAAGGGTGCCAAGACTGCTCATTGGGGAAAGGATAGTTTTTTCAACAAATGGTGTTGGGAAAATTGGATACCCACATGCAAAAGTGTGATGTACCTTACCTTACACCATATACAAAAATTAACTCAGAATGGATCAAAGGCCTAAGCTATAAAACTCTAAGAAGAAAACAGAGTGGAAAAGCTTTATGTCAATGGATTTGGCAATGAGTTTTTAAAAAACACAGAAAAAGAAACAAAAGAAAAAGTAGATAAACTGGACTACATTGATGAAATAAAATTTATATCTTAAGGCAGGACAAGAAAATGTAAACATAAAATTCTCTCTCTGTCCATTTGGGCCTCCTCTCTCCCTCTCTCATGTGCAATGTACATTTGCATTATACATTAACCAGACCTCCTCAAAGGTGGGAATGCCTGCTTGACCACAAAGGTCAACTTTTTTTCCCCTTTCTTCTGATGCTAGCAATATAACCGCTTAAAAGATCAGCACTGTTTCCAAACTCTGTAGGGAGTCATGGTGACTTAATTGCTTGCTTACCTGGACTATGTGTCTTTGGTGAAGTTTATGTAAAATGTCAGTATGTCATTTTGATGTATGATCCTTTGTCTCAAAAAGGCAGGAGACACGGGTTTGAGCCCTGGTCGGGGAAGATCCCATATGCCGCGGAGCAACTAAGCCACAACTACTGAGCCTGCGCTCTAGAGCCCGTGAGCCACAACTACTGAGCCCGCGAGCCACAACTACTGAAGCCTGCGCGCCTAGAGCCCGTGCTCCGCAACAAGAGAAGCCACCGCAATGAGAAGCCCATGCACCGTGACGAAGAGTAGCCCCTGCTCACCGCAACTAGAGAAAGCCCGCGCACAGCAACGAAGACCCAACACAGCCATTAAAAAAAAAAAAAAAAAAAAAAATCCCGCAGCTGCAACCAAGACCCGATGCAGCCAAAAATAAATAAATAAATACTAAAAAAAAATCAATCTATGTAATCCACCGTATTAACAGGCTAAAGAATCCACAAAAAAACTATTAGAGCTAATAAATGAGCTCAAGGTTGCAGCATACAAGATCAATATAAAATATCAATTGCATTTTCTTTTTTTTTTTTTTTTTTGGCCACACTTTACGGCATGTGGGACCTTAGTTTCCCAACCAGGGATCAAACCTGCATCCCCTGCAGTGGAAGTGCAGAGTCTTAACCACTGGACTTCCAGGGAAGTCCCTGCAGAGCAGAAACTGAGACACAGATGTAGAGAACAAACATATGGACACCAAGAGGGGGAAGCGGCGGGGGTGGGGGTGGGGTGTGTGTGATGAATTGGGTGATTGGGATTGACATGGATACACTGATGTGTATAAAATGGATGACTAATTAGAACCTGCTGTATAAAAACATAATAATAATAAGAAAAATAAATAAATACATAAAATGAAAAATAGAATTATCATATGATCCAGCAATACCACTTTGGGGTACATATCCAAAAGAATTGAAAGCAGGGTGTCATATGTGCACACTCATGTTCATAGTAGCATTATTCACAATAGCCAAAAGGTGGAAGTTACCCAAATGTCCATCCACAGATGAATGGATAAAAAAAATGTGGTGTATACATACAATGGAATATTAATCAGCCTTAGAAAGGAAGGAAATTCTGACACATGCCACAATATCAATGAATCTTGAGGACATTGTGCTAAGTGAAATTAAGCCAGTCATCAAAAGATAAATACTGGGCTTCCCTGGTGGCGCAGTGGTTGAGAGTCCGCCTGCCGATGCAGGGGACACGGGTTCGTGCCCCGGTCCGGGAAGATCCCACATGCCGCGGAGCGGCTGGGCGCGTGAGCCATGGCCGCTGAGCCTGCGCGTCCGGAGCCTGTGCTCCGCAATGGGAGAGGCCACAGCGGTGAGAGGCCCGCGTACCACAAAAAAAAAAAAAAAAAAAAAAAAAAAGATAAATACTATATGATTTCACTTATATGAGATATCTAGTGTACAAACTCATAGAAACAGAAAGTAGCATGGTGGTTGCCAGGGGCTGGGGGAGGGGGGAATGGAGGGTTGTTGTTTAGTGGGTATAGAGTTTCAGTTCTGTAAGGTGAAACAGTTCTGGAGTTTGGTTGCACAATATGAATGTACTTAACACTACCGAACTGTACACTTAAAAATGGTTAAGGTTGTAAAATAAATTTTATGTGTACTTTACCAGTTTTCCTTCTTTTAACATGTGAGGAAACTCTATGGGTTGATGAAAATGTGCTACATCTTGATCTTGGTGAAGGTCACATGAGTGAAATATTGCGGAACTGTATGCTTAACACTGTGTATTTCCTTTAGGTAAATTATACCTCAATAAAGTGCTGGTAAGGAGGTAAGGAATGAAAGACTGACAGATGCTACAATGTGGATGAATCTTGAAAACATTTTACTGAGTGAAAGAAGCCAGCCACAAAGGCCACCTATTGTATGATTCCATTTATATGAAATGTGCACAACAGCAAATCCATAGAGATAGAAAGTAGATTAGTGGTTGTCTACAGCTGGGGGAGGGGGATGGGGAGTGAGTGCTAATGCAGACAGGGCTTCTTTTTGGGGTGATGAAAATGTTCTAAAATTAGATTGTGGTGATGGTTGCACAACTCTGTGAATAGACTAAAAACCACCGAACATCATTGTTGGAATGTAGCCTTCGCAGAGCAATGCTTATCAGAAAGAATTTAATGTTGCTGCATTTATTTTTACCATCAGGATCCCCAGCCACCACTGCTGGTATGAATCTCTTCTGCACCACTGTCCTTTTCAAAAGTTCCTTCTGCCTTGAAATTTCTCTAGAAATTCATCCTCTAAGGCACCATATCTTCCTTCCTTCTTTGTTACACAGTGAAACCTGGTAAATCGCACAGTCAAAGTCTTCCATTGAGTAACTAGGATTTTGATATAAAAAAAAGATTCTTTTGTTCATTCATTTGACAACTTATTTACTGAGCACCTACTATGTGCCAGGACTGTAATGTAGTAGCCAACAGGGCTGTGGAGTTAAGTAGTTTTGCCTTGAACCTCACAACTGTTACTTCCTGGTACATAAGTTTGATCAAATTCTCTAATCTCCAAATCCCCATTTCCTACAGTCAACGTGGAAAAATAAAAGTATTCCCCAAGGGCTTCCCTGGTGGCGCAGTGGTTGAGAGTCCGCCTGCCGATGCAGGGGACACGGGTTCGTGCCCCAGTCCGGGAAGATCCCACATGCCGCGGAGCGGCTGGGCCCGTGAGCCATGGCCGCTGAGCCTGCACGTCCGGAGCCTGTGCCCCGCAACGGGAGAGGCCACAACAGTGAGAGGCCCGCGTACCGCAAAAAAAAAAAAAAGTATTCCCCAAAACTGGTGTGAGGATTAAATGAGATAATTTGTGGAAAGTGCCTCATCCAGTGTCCAGCACATCATAAGCATCAATGGACACTGGTTGTTATTATCAAGTGTTAATGATCTTAACTCTTAGATCCCTCATAGAACTGGACAATCTGTTGGTAGATAATCATGACCCTTCTCTCTCCGTTGGGAAATTATGAAAACAATTCTGAATTACAGCTGGTAAAAAACAAAATTCGGGACTTCCCTGGTGGTCCAGTGGGTAAGACTCCATGCTCCCAGTGCAGGGGGCCTGGATTCGATCCCTGGTCGGGGAACTAGATCCCGCACGCATGCCACAACTAAGAAGTCTGCATGCCGCAACTAAAGATCCCGCATGCCACAGTGAAGAACCTGTGAGCCACAACTAAGACCTGGCACAGACTAAATAAATAAATAAATAAATATTTTAAATTTATTTCTTTTAGTTTTGTCTGCACTGGGTCTTTGTTGCTGCGCGTGGGCTTTCTCTAGTTGCAGCGAGTGGGGGATGCTCTTCCTTGTGGTGCTCAGGCTTCTTATTGCGGTGGCTTCTTTTGTTGTAGAGCGTGGGCTCTAGGCGCGCGGGCTCAATAGTTGTGGCTTGCAGGCTCTAGAGTGCAGGCTCAGTAGTTGTGGCGCACGGGCTTAGGTGGTTCGCGGCATGTGCGATCTCCCCAGACCAGGGCTCGAACCCGTGTCCCCTGCATTGGCAGGCGGATTCTTAACCACTGCACTAGGGAAGCCCCTAAATAAATGTTTAAAAAAAAAATTCAACTGAGTATATTTGAAAATCTCCTTGGCTTTATTTGATGATTCATGAATTGGGCAGCATCTCATCTAGCAAGTAGAAAAGAGCTTCAGAGGAGCTGTACAAATGGAAGGTTTTTAAAGGCAGAAAAGGGGGATAAGACAAGGAAATCATAAACAAAGGAAAGGATTTCAGGTAAGGTCACTTTCCCTTGGGGGTAAAGGTGGGGAGTATATCAAGCAGGTTACCTCACTAGGGATGATCAGGAAATTCCAGACTGATTGGTTTAAAATTCCACCCCTGGGAGAGGCTGAAACTGAAGTTATATATTAAGTTTTACTTTGCTGCCGTGGGGCTTAGCACAAGTGATTCCATTTGGGGCCTGTTTCTTTTTTCACCCAGCAGAGGTTCTTAAAGTGTGTTTCCGAGACCAGCAGCAACAGCATTACCTGGAAACTTTTCAGAAATGCAAATTCTTGACCTACTGAATCAGAAACGTTAGGGGTGGGCCCCAGCACTCTGTGTTTTAACAAGCGCTCTAGGTAATTCTGATGCACATGCACCCTCAAATTTGAAAAAGTGAGTGATACCATAGTGTTCAAGGCGGATTCTAGACCAGACCACAACTGTTCAAATCTTGATTGGCTCTGTCACTTGCAAGCTGTGTGATCTTAGGCAAGGAAATTACTTCTCTGGGGCTCAGTCTTCCCAGCTATAAAATGGGGGTAAGGATAGAAGCCACTTTATAAGATTGTCGTGAAGTGCTTTAGAACAGCGTCTGGCACACGGTAAGTGCTCAATACATGTTGGCTATTATTATTACTATGACTATTATAAACTACTTTATCTCCAGAATATGAAGTATGAGAAACTCCCCAAGTTCATATGATTATTTGGGAACAAGATATGAAAAGCTGGATCAGTAACACACATAGAATATGTCTACAACACAGCTTTTTAAAAAGTCCAAGTGATACGTCATTATACGAAGTTTAAAAAATAATTTCAGGAACACTCATCCCCTGAGAGTTAAGGCAGGCCTGCAGTAGTGTGCAGCTGTGCTTTCCCCACCCCCCGCCTTTAAGTAGGAACAAAACTGACTGCAAAAAGGAGCATAAAGTAATGTATCGCCCAACTCACATGGGAAACAAAAGTAGTGGGTGGGTCATGCTTCATAAAAATGGAACCATAAGTGTTTGGGGGTTAATTCCACCCATAGGAAAGTTCCATTAGCAAATATCTGGTGGTCCTATTTTGGTACATCAAGCAGAGTAGGTCTCATGCTCTTCTGAATACTGGTGGTACCATTAATTTCCTGAGTGGTACACTCAGTCTGTCTTTCTTCCTGTTCTCTTTTGGCTTAAATGCCTGCAATGCTGGGTCAGTGACTTCATCTCTAGGAGCTGAAAGTCTTTAGAAAAGAATTTGGTTGCAGGAAGGGTGGTGCCCAGAGCACTTGTTTTCAGCCGGTGTTTGCATAACAGCACACTTTTTTTTTTTTTTAAACTTAGGTGAAATGTTTATTCAGGGTGATGAGTGGGAGGGTGGGGTGTGCATGTGGGGAGGCGGCGTAGGTGGGTGAGGGAAGCATTAAAGGAGACTACGGCCAAGGGACTAATGTCCTCCACCCTACTCTCCAGGCCAGCTCTTGTTCCACCCCGGAAGGTAACAATACACCCTGCAAGGAGTTGTTGAGAGAGTGAAGTGAGCTTAGCCCAGTGTCTGGCAGGTGATGCTAAATGTTTGTTTTAAGATGGTATTAGTGTGGTGGTGATTTTGAAAGGTACAGAAATATCGAATCATAATATTGTACACCAGGAGCTAACATAGTGTTGTAGGTCAGTCATACTTCAAAACAAACAAACAAACAAACAAACAAACTCATAGAAAAAGAGATCAGATTTGTGGTTCCCAGAGGTGAGGCCTGGGGGTGGGGGAATTGGACTGAAGCAGTCAAAAGGTACTTATTTCCAGTTATAAATTAGTACTAGGGATGTAATGTATGATATGATAAATAGCTTTTTAACACTGCTGTATGGAAAATATTTTTTTTCTATTTCTTTTATTTTGTATCCATACGAGATGACAGATGCTCACTAAACTTACTGTGGTAATCATATCATGATGTATGTAAGTCACCTTAAACTTATATAGTGCTGTATGTCAATAAAACCGGAAAAAGGAAAAAAAGATTGTATTAATATGAAACTTCTATAGAAATCTCTAGTAGGGTTGTTCACGTTGCCCTTCAGATCTTCTGCTTGGTTTATAAAGTACTTTGTTATATAAGTAATTTTGTATATAATTAAACTTTAATTATATACATGTGGCAGTCATGGAGATGCCTTTCAGATGACCCTTCAAGAGGCCACCAAGCATATTAAAAGACGTCTGCAGCACCTTCAGACTCTGCAGCAGCATTCATGCTGTGGATGCACTTTTCCCAGAAGCCTTCCGTTGATAAGCCAGCAGAGCAGAGATACTGGGACCACAGTATTTCTTTTTTAAATTTAATTAATTAATTTTAAAATATAAGTTTATTTATTTATTTTTGGCTGCACTGGGTCTTCATTGTTGAGCGCGGGCTTTCTCTAGTTGCCATGAGGGGGGCTACCCTTAGTTGCGGTGCGCGGTCTTCTCATTACGGTGGCGTCTCTTGTTGCGGAGCATGGGCTCTAGGCGCCCAGGTTTCAGTAGTTGTGGCACACAGGCTCTAGAGCGCAGGCTCCGTAGTTGTGGCGCACGGGCTTAGCTGCTCCACGGCATGTGGGATCTTCCTGGACCAGGGATCGAACCTGTGTCCCGTGCACTGGCAGGTGGATTCTTTTTTTTTTTTTTTTTTTTTGCGGTACGCGGGCCTCTCACTGTTGTGGCCTCTCCCATTGCGGAGCACAGGCTCCGGACGCACAGGCTCAGCGGCCATGGCTCACGGGCCCAGCTGCTCCGCGGCATGTGGGATCTTCCCGGACCGGGGCACGAACCCGTGTCCCCTGCATCGGCAGGCGGACTCTCAACCACTGCGCCACCAGGGAAGCCCTGGCAGGTGGATTCTTAACCACTGCACCACCAGGGAAGTCCTAAATATGAAATTTTACACTATAGATATTGCTCATTTTTTTCCTCAATACATTTTATTAATATATTTCAAGAAAACGTACTTTAAAGAAAGCTATAGATATTCAGAACCTATGCTTCACCTACATAATAAAGATTTGATAAAAACTAGGTAGCAGTAATACATCCTTAGTAGCTGGTGATTGGCTTACCTTCTAAGAATAGGACTGGAATCAAAATGAGATCAGCTGTTCGCAGAAATGACCCACTTGTAAGAATTAATCAGAAAATGAGTGGCTGAAGAAATCACGAGACTCATCATGAAAAGCACAACTGTATCGACATTTCAAGTTGTACCACAAGTCGTAATCTACCCGAATATTTTGACCTAACAAAAAAGAAACACGACATAATCTGAATGCATACATCTACCCGTTCTACACAGATTTACTGACCACACGGTTCTCCCTTCTCCCTCCCACGCTTAGGTTTTAAATCTGGGCTTCTTAACCGTGACTCTAAAGGCAGGGGTCCTCAGAGTCATTTGGGGACTTGCAAAAAATTGCAAATTTTCAACGATTCTCAATTCACTGATTCCCTGCGGGGCCCAGGAAACGGCATTTAATCCAGCTTCCACGCGATTCTTAAGTCAAAGTCTCCAAACTGACTGTGAAGAACTGTTTTGCTTGTGTGGAAAGCGAACGTGTTAAATTTACGGTTTAGAAAAACTCTGGCAAAACATACGTACAAAGTTTCCTTGTGAACCGGCATACGCATTTTCTGAGTAAAAAACCCCCACAATATGAATCAAATTCTCAAAGTGAGTCTAAGAACTAAAACTCGCATCGCGCTGAAACACCTCTTTGCTACGGAGAGAAATTCAGCGGCTCCCAGACAACTAGCTGCACATTCGGTCGTCTTTCAACTTTTGTTCAATTTAGCAGTTTCTGTCTCCGTGAAAATCTTTACAGAAACGGAAAGTTCATTCTCTTCGGAGACGATATGCAGTCGATGCTCAAGGCATGTGATTAACTTTCTTAAAATAAAAGCAAAAAAGGAAACAGGGCCCGTGACGAATCTGCTACTTCCGATGTAAAGGTCCTGTCCGTCAAGGAGGAAGAATCTTCCGTCGCTTCCAGCTCGGCACCAGGCTCCGTGGGAAAGGAAGCCCGAGCTTTGCTGAGGTGAGCGGGAGCGGTCTGGTGGGAGTAGGGCCCACCCTGGCGAGAAGGACGAGAGAATTCGGCCTGGACGGTATGTCGGCGCGTGCGTGGGCCGCCATGTTGAAAGCGGGCAAAGGGGAGGGGGGACCTTTTGGGGTTGTGTTGCCGGGAGCGGGGGCGACAGCTGGGTTGGTAGGATGGCCCCTTCCGTCCTGTGCCCCCTCAGATGGTGACGGGCTGAGGAAGGCAGCCCTGAGGGCCGGCGGCCGAGACGGAGGCGCTGCGGGGCGGGGCGGGGCGGGGCGGGGGGGGGCGCGGATCGGAAGTATAGACTTTTTCACGGAGACTTCCGCGTTAGCGTCCACGGCCTCACTGCGCGTGTTCGGACGGCTCTGGGCGCCAGCCTTCAGTCTGTTTCCCACCTGGTGGGAAGCGCCGGTTGTTCTGTTATGCAGACTCAGCCTGGGGACGAGTGCTTTGTTTGCTTGCTTAAGAATAGATTTTTTTTTTTTTTTTTTGAGGTACGCGGGCCTCTCACTGCCGTGGCCTCTCCCGCTGCGGAGCACAGGCTCCGGACGCGCAGGCTCAGCGGCCATGGCTCACGGGCCCAGCCGCTACTCGGCATGTGGGATCTTCCCGGACCGGGGCACGAACCCGTATCCCCTGCATCGGCAGGCGGACTCCCAACCACTGCGCCACCAGGGAAGCCCAAGAATAGCTTTTATTTTTATAATAATTTATAATTAGAAAGCGCTTTCAAAGACAGTACCTTCTCATCTTCACAAAAAAAACGCGGTGAAGAGGCACTTAGCAGCATTTAACAGGTGATTTAAATTTTGCCGAAGATAACACTAGGTCTTACACCTGGGTGTTCTGACTCCCAGTCCAGTGCTTTTTCACTTTCCACACTTCTGTCTTTAATGGTTCATTGCCCCACTCACCTCCACCCCCGACGATTCATCTCTCACATCCCATCTCCGCTTATGAAGTAATGACGAGAATCTAAACATCCAGAGAGATGGTGGTAGAAAATCTCAATGCAATGTTGCAACGGAGGAAATACACGTAGAAAGATTAACGAGAAGCTGTGAAGCCCGCTCTTCTCTTGGTATTTAGTATTGATAGGAGCATGCATGTGAGGGAGAAAACCGGCAACTCATCTTTTATCCCTTTGTAATTTTTTTTCCAGAGTTTAACTTGAGGAACTCTTAAAGCTTTGAACAGGAGCTCTGTGTACAGCAATGTCAGCTTTCTTTGGTGGATCTTTGTGACCTTTTCCTGTGGAATGGGGACGGGTTCCTTTCGCACTTGGCTGCGAGGGGGCTCTCAGCCTCAGACACCCAGACGTGGCCTGCTTTTTCCTATCCCCATCTCAAGTTTTATATTTTATGACAGCTATCTAAGGAAAGAGTTAAGAGCTCAAGCTCTGGAGTCAATAAAAGCCCTTGGTTCTAACTCCCCCGCTGGGCTACTTCTGTGATTTGGGACAAAAGACAATCTTTTTGCATCTCACCTTTGGCATCTGAAATGGCAATAATAGAAATGGGTGTGTCCCGGTATTGTTGAGAGGTGAGGAGAGTTAAGTGCTTAGCACAGTGCCTGGCACCGCCTAAGTGTTCGATACAGGTTAACTATAATCATTATGGTCTCTGTTTTTTGTTTGTTTGTGTTTCCTGCAACCTTGCGATAGAAGAAGGAAGTAAGATTAGAATCTTAAGAATTGTAGGGCCATTTAGAGAATACCAGAGCAGAGATCCAAACAACACTGTGATCTCTCTTTCTTTTCCCCCATGTGGAGAAATTACAGCCATAATAGACAAAAGACACAAAGTGAGTTAGAGGCAGAGCCCAGACCGGACCAAAAACGTCTCACTCTTCTCGTGCTCCTTCCCTTGTTCTAGTTGTTTATCATCCTTTTACTGATAAGGATACCAGAGGGGTGTCTTCTCCAAAGTTGCTTGTTAATGATGAGACGCATGTATGCCCTCCTTTTACAATTTGGTGGCAGATGGTGCAATGTCCTGCCTCTCAATTTTCTTTCTTTTTTAAAAAAATTAATTAATTTTTTGGCTGCGTTGGGTCTTTGTTGCTGCGCGCGGGCTTTCTCTAGTCGGGCGAGCCGGGGCTGCTCTTCATTGCTGCGGTGCACAGGCTTCTCATTGCGGTGGCTTCTCTTGTTGCGGAGCACGGGCTCTAGGCGCACGGGCTTCAGTAGTTGTGGTATGTGGGCTCAGTAGTTGTGGCTTCCGGGCTCTAGAGCGCAGGCTCCGTAGTTGTGGTGCACGGGCTTAGTTGCTTCCCGGCATGTGGGATCTTCCTGGACCAGGGATCAAACCCGTGTATGAAGTGGTCCTTTTTGTCTGATTTGGACCAAAATAAGTTCAGTGAATTTTGTTTGGAGTTGGTTCAGTTGCCCAGCATTTATCAGGAAGTGTCCTAGGATCTGGAGACACTGGGTTGAAGAGTGTTTATTGTGTGTTGGGCAAAACGTGATCAGTATGACAGAAGAGGTACCGTGAGCTGTGGGACCAACGGATTTGCTTCATGGGGAAGAGGCTGGAAGCCGGACTTGGAAGGACCAGTAGAATTTCCACAGGTGGAGATGTGGGAGGTGGAAAGGAACGGAATATTCCCAGCAGAGGAAATTGCACCAGGAAAGACACGGAGCCAGGGGATTAGGGCACGTTCAAGGAGGGAGGAGCAGTCCTGGGTAGAATAGGTTCTGCAGTGGAATATGGGGAGAGGCTAAGTGAGAGTCAGAATTCTTGAGTTCATTGACTTTGGGTTTTATTCTGTAGGTGTTTTACTTTTTTACTGGGAAAAGAAATTCCACTGTGATCACTCCCCCTACATAAACTGAAGAACAAAATTGAAGGACAAAACCAAAAAAGATCCTTGAGGAAAATTTGAGAGAGGGGGAAAAACTATAGATACCATTTTAATAAATATCATGGAAAGATGCTGTTAGGGATGAAGATCACCAGATATATTTGACAGAGCCCTGGTTTTTAAGTAACATATTTCAGCCTTGGCTCTAAAGCTTTGCAGAGGTAGTCACATGATTACTAGCAGGGTCTGAAATGTTGGCAAGCACCGAATTATTCCAGCAAATTCACATGAATCAATTATCATGTGTCAGACTTAAACTTACCCATCCTCTTTCAAACAAACATAGAAAGATCTTCTATCGGAATGAATGACAGTTGCAGTGTGCTTGCTGAACTAAAATTACCATTGCAATCAGTTCTCAAGCTCCAAAGCATAAATGGATTATGAGCTAGGGAAGTGGGAAGAAATCCCATCTTCCTTTTTTTTTTATATAAAGTTTCTTTTTATTTATTTATATATATTTTTTGGCTGCATTGGGCCTTCGTCGCTGCACACGTGCTTTCTCTAGTTGCGGCGAGTGGGG
Organism: Hyperoodon ampullatus; assembly: GCF_949752795.1. Taxonomy (NCBI): domain Eukaryota; kingdom Metazoa; phylum Chordata; class Mammalia; order Artiodactyla; family Ziphiidae; genus Hyperoodon; species Hyperoodon ampullatus. The sequence goes on along the minus strand of NC_136926.1, from coordinate 7,050,590 downwards.
GCCACTCTTCGTTGCAGTGCGTGGGCCTCTCATTGCAGTGGCTTCTCTTGTTGTGGAGCACAGGCTCTAGGCACGCAGGCTTCAGTAGTTGCAGCACACAGGCTCAGTAGTTGCAGCACGCAGGCCCTAGAGCGCGTGGGCTCAGTGTTATAGCATGCGGGCTTGGCCGCCCCGTAGTATGTGGGATCTTCCTGGACCAGGGATCGAGCCTGTGTCCCCTGCATTGGCAGGTGGATTCCTAACCACTGTGCTACCAGGGAAGTCCCCCGTCTTCCTTTTGAACTAAAGAGACTGCGGCTGGGTCACTGTCATTTTGGCTTTGCTCCCTGTTTACTGACAGATGCAAAGTGCTGCATTCAGAGCAGCATTTTCCCGTGTAGTTTTGTTTTTTTTAAAAGTCCTTATCAGAGTAATCTGGGGGGGGACTCCCCTGGTGGTCCAGTGGGTAAGACACCACACTCCCAATGCAGGGGGCCTGCGTTCGATCCCTGGTCAGGGAACTAGATCCCACATGCCACAACTAAGAAGTCCCGCATGCCGCAAGTAAGGATCCTGCATAACGAAACGAAGAGCCCGCATGCCGTAACTAAAGACCCAGTGCAGCCTGGGTCTTTAAATAAATAAATAAATAAATATTTAAAAAAAAATCTGGGAGCGGGTATGTGGGGAGCACAGATGAAATAAGACAGGCCAGGTGTTGGTCATAGTTGGAGCCGGGTGAGAAATTCATGGAAGGTTATGCCATTGTCTACACTGGTATGTGTTTGAAACTCTTGGTTTGTAAAGAGTTTTTAATTTTTACTAATGTTATTATTATTATTATTTATATATATATATTTGGCCGAGCCATGTGGCTTGCGGGATCCCAGTTCCCCAACCAGGGATTGAACCCGGGCCCCGGCAGTGAAAGTGCCGAGTCCTAACCACTGGACTGCCAGGGAACTCCCATAAAGAGTTTTTTTAAATGCCCTTTTCCACAGAAGTTCCCAGGCTGGTTTCCCTATGACCATTTTAAAGTCTCTGAAAGGTGAGCCTGTTTTTTTTTTTTTTACATCTTTATTGGAGTATAATTGCTTTACAATGGTGTGTTAGTTTCTGCTTTATAACAAAGTTAGCCTGGGTTTTGATTCTGGATTTTGATCCGTGTTGCCACGTTATAACAGTTTGTGTGTGCCCTACCGTGGCTAAGCTGGATGATACACGTATGCATCAAACTCAGGCACGTTGCCCTCTGCTTCTTCCGGGGAGGGCTGACGGAGGAGTGAGTGAGAGCCCCACTGCCTGGCTCTGATACTGTGTCCCCTGCTTTCTAGCTGGGAGGCCACAGCGTCTGAAAACTCCTCTTCCTTCCCTGTTGGAAGAAGGGGTGAGAAGCAGTATCTACTTCATGGGGTTGTTGGAAGGATTGAACACGTAGCTCACGGTAGATGCTACATAAACGCTTGCCGTGCTTCTCCTCAGAACATGAACGATTGGATGCCCATTGCCAAGGAGTATGACCCGCTTAAAGCTGGCAGCATTGATGGCACCGACGAGGACCCACACGATCGAGCTGTCTGGAGGGCGATGCTGGCACGATATGCCCCCAACAAAGGCGTCACAGGAGACCCCCTCCTCACCCTGTTTGTGGCGAGACTGAACCTGCAGACCAAAGAGGAGAAGTTAAAGGAAGTATTTTCCCGCTACGGGGACATCCGGCGGCTTCGGCTGGTGAGGGACTTGGTCACGGGCTTTTCGAAGGGCTACGCCTTCATCGAGTACAAAGAGGAGCGTTCTCTGCTCAAAGCTTACCGGGACGCCGATGGCCTGGTTATTGACCAGCACGAGATATTTGCGGACTATGAACTGGAAAGGACTCTCAAAGGGTGGATTCCTCGGCGACTTGGAGGAGGCCTGGGGGGGAAAAAGGAATCTGGGCAGCTGAGGTTTGGGGGGCGGGATCGGCCTTTCCGAAAACCCATTAATCTGCCCGTTGTTAAAAACGACCAGTTTCGAGAGGGAAAGAGGGAGAGAAGGGAGCGATCTCGATCCCGAGAAAGACACTGGGACTCCAGGATGAGGGATCGGGACCACGACAGGGGCCGGGAGAGGAGGTGGCAGGAAAAAGAATCAACTAGGGTGTGGCCAGAAGGTGACTGGGACAGAGAGAGGGACTTCAGAGATGACAGGGCCAAGGGGAGGGAGAAGAGGGACAGAAGTAAGTAGACTCCATCCCTTGCCAAACCCAAACGAAGGTGCCCGGCTAGTAAGAGTGCAGGGAGCCCTGCACGGCTTGTATACAGAATCCAAGTCCAGTGGTCGAATAAAACTTACTGAGGAAAACAAAAACAAAACAGAAAACACTTATTATGATAATGGGGTTGGGTACGTTTTCTTTCAACTCTGGAATGCAGGTTCAAGATGAACACGCTGATATTTTGAATTTTCTCTTCTTCATCTTATAGTTTTTGTTTTTGGTTTTTGGGGCTCATGGGCGGTCTGCGGGATCTTACTTCCCTGACCAGGGACTGAACCTGCGCCCTCAGTAGTGAAAGTGCAGAGTCCTAACCATTGGACCACCAGGGAATTCCCTTCATCTTATAGTTGTAAGGACCCATTATTTGGTAAGCTTGAGAAACAATTTTGCAGTCACCAGCATCTGTACAGAAAGGCCTGTGTAAGGAGCCGCCACTCTTTTTTTTTTTTTAATTAATTAATTAATTTATTTTTGGCTGCTTTGGGTCTTCGTTTCTGTGCGAGGGCTTTCTCTCGTTGCGGCGAGCGGGGGCCACTCCCTGTCGCGGCCTCTCTTGTTGTGGAGCACAGGCTCCAGATGCGCAGGCTCAGTAGCTGTGGCTCACGGGCTTAGTTGCTCTGCGGCATGTGGGATCTTCCCAGACCAGGGCTCAAACCCACGTCCCCTGCATTCGCAGGCAGATTCTCAACCACTGCGCCACCAGGGAAGCCCGCCACCACTCATTTAAGTTGGCGGTACGGAATTTGCTTTTTCTCCCATCTATTGGAAATGACCATTTTGAGGGCTTGGCAAAAAGAGGTGATGACTGAAAACCATTCGCATTGATCTGTGACTCCTGGGAACCCAAATCTGGTCAGAATCTAAGTTGTGTGTTTTCCACCTTTATGTCCACAGTGCAGGGTTTGCTGCAGTGGAATAAAAATGGGATAGAAAAATGAATCCAAGGAGAATGTCCAGAGACTTAGTACCAAAAGCCAGTCTTAGCAGTGATCTGGGTCAGCAGCCAGCTTCTCTTGAACAAATATAATTCCATTCTCGAGCCAAATGCTGACTACCATTTTTCCTTTTCTCTTTTTGGCGGGATGGCTGGCGTTTAAAATGAAAACCCATAGTTGCAGGGCTTGGGGACTATGGTCTATGGCAATCCTCCAGCCCTTGGAAAAGAGAAAGCTCAAAAGAAGTGAGAGTGAAATGAAAATGAAATCAATGAAAGGTTAGTAGCTAGTTCTGATGGACTGATTTGCCTTTTCCCTCTTGATCATCCAGCCTCCGGTTTGTTTGAAACTGGACATATTGACCTGAACTTCTGAGAGCTTTGAGTAAGTACCATACTGTTCATGTGATTTTTCAAGAAAGTGACATTCAACATTTTTCTTTTATCCATGGCTGTGTCTTTGAAAGTTCAGGTTCTTAAAATTCAGGATGTCTCATGTAAAGTAAATGTCTGATTTAGTAGCAAGACTCACACATTCATTACTAGGTTTTTGCATCAGGAGTATGAATCTCATTGTTACATAGGGGACCTACGATATCTTAAAATTGCTGTCAGCTGTTAGAACTGTTTTAGAAAAATATGCTCTTTCCTTTGTAAGTTTCCAGTGCAGAATTTTACTATTCTCCTAAATCTCAGAAGACCACCTTGCAGGAACACCTTTATGATTTCAGCCATGTTTCATTTACAAAGCATGTTATGGGCTAGAGTTGGTAGGTACATTAGGTAAACAAGCTGCTCCACATCAGGGAAGCTGAGTTGTGAGACAGCTTCAGAAGAAACACATACAGGGGCAGCAGTGTTTACATAGTGTTTACAGAGTCTAAGCTGGCGGTTATCAACCCTGAGTACCAGAATACCGATGGATGGAAAAAATAGGCACATTCAGGGGCTTCCCTGGTGGCGCAGTGGTTGAGAGTCTGCCTGCCGATGCAGGGGACGCGGGTTCGTGCCCCGGTCCGGGAGGATCCCACATGCCGTGGAGCAGCTGGGCCCGTGAGCCATGGCCACTGAGCCTGCACGTCCGGAGCCTGTGCTCAGCAACGGGAGAGGCCCCAACAGTAAGAGGCCCGCGTAGCGGAAAAAAAAAAAAAAAAGGCACATTCAGTCCCCACCCCTGGACATTTGGGCTTAGTCTTATAATGGCCCTGGTAACTAAAAAAAAAAAAAAAAAAAAAAATTAGTAGAACCCCGTCAGGGACTGTAGTTGTCAACATGGCAAAGGCAGATACCCTCTGACCCGGCAATTCTGCTGCTAGTTTATTCTGCAGACGGATGCACGTGTGTGAAAGTGTGCAACGCTGTTTTAGAAAGATTGGAAGCTACCTGTCCACCAGTGGGGCCTGGACAAACGTGAACAAATTACACTCGATGGTCGACCAGAGTGCCTCAGTCTTGGCACTATTGACATTTGGGGCTGGATAATTCTTTGGCATCGGGTGCCGTCCTATGCATTGTAGGGTATTTAGCAGCATCCCTGGGGCCCTCTGGATGACAGTAGCACCCACCCAGCTGCGACAACCAAAAATGTGTCCAGTGAATGACAATCATCCCTGGGGGCCCAAATCACCCCTGGTTGAGACCCACTGTCTTTTATTGTGGTGTGAAGTCATGTCCAGGGTATTCTAAGGAAAGAAAGGTATGGGATAGCATGTGTATAACACGCTGCCATTTATGTAAAAAGAGAACAGAAATATATCTGTATTTTTTTACATGATTGCATGTGTATTTATAAATTATTTCAGGAAAGACACCCAGGAAACTACCAACACTGGTCACCCCAGGGGGAAGGCAACCAAAGGTGATGTGGGGAGGGGGATTCCTCAGCACACATGCTTTTATACTCTCTGAGAATAAACTCTAATAGTTCTAATGGGCAGTCAGGTTGGAGAACCACTGCTCTAAACCAACATTATCGTGTCTGGTCATTTTTCTCAGCGATCTGGAAACGGAGTTCATGTAGATTGTATAAACCGACTTGATGGTTTCTTAGCAAACCATAGTAAAATGTGTAGAGAGCAGCCCAGTCAGATGTACTTGAGTGCCCTGTTAGGAAATTGTACCTCTCTCAATCCGTGAGCACCCAGTCTTGCACCCTGGGTGCTCCGTGGGTGGAGAGAAAACATTATTTGGGTAACCCCCCAACTTGCCAGTTGCAGACAGGGCATGTGGCTCTCCGTCTCCACTGCAGCCCCATGAGTCAGCCAGACATTTGGTCCCCAAACCATCTTTTCACCCACCGCCATTGCTTTGGCAAGTCTACCCTACCCACCATCTGGCATCCCCTAGGGTTCCACACACCACACTCAATCCGCCTTGGGACATTTGTCTTCTCCGCAGGGGACTAAGTATTTGACACAGTAAATGCTGAAACAAGATGCCAAGAAAAAAAGAATCCACACAAGAAATGTTGCAATGTCTCATCCTTAGCAACTTTGTTTGGTTAGTACTGCATAACTCACAGCAGATTCCAAGGCACTGGCCTTGAACATTGCTACATGCTCTAGGCATTATCAGTAACAAGGTGCAATAGAGAACCACAGGCTCTTGCAAACTTGTCTCCAGTTTCTGGGCAGGAGGACTGTCCTCCCTATTTTCTGTTTGCTTTGTGCCTAAGCTGGGCCAGCTCATCCTGTGACTTCGGAGGCCCTGCCTGTCTAGTCGATGCTTCCTATATATTATGCTACCACCATGACCACGTCATGAACGTGACTAATGAAAACCTACCACTTCCCTGCCTCCCACTTAAGTATGACAAATGTGATCATAAAACCTCTACACAAATAATTTCATACAAAGCAAGTCAAACAGCAATTATAGCGGCATGTGATGTATCTGGCGAAGCTTGCGTTACTGAAGTTAATGCAAAAGTCAGCTTCCGCTCGTGGTCTTATTAAATATATATCCTAAGGGATCAGAGTCATCTATTAGAAACGGTGATAGCCCTGGTATAAATAAACGTTTCTTTAGAGTTTGGCATCAGTTTTTTGACGTGCTCCCTCAAAGCAGACAGTTTGTTGGAGGGGTCAGGTTTGAGGGTGTGACACCCAAGGCGGCCAGGTTCTGTTGCAGGCGCTGGTGGTTCAGGTCCAAGGACAGAGGTGGGTCACAGTCACAGGTGCTGCAGGGCCTCCTGTCCTTGCTCTGTGTAACCGTCGTCACGGTGGCAGTTGGCCCACTGGCCAAAGGACTCGTGGATGCGCACATTTCTCTGCGTGTTGGCCAGACGCTTCTTATCTCGGGAGAAGAAGCTAAACCTTTGAGAAGGGAAAGAAAGAAATGAGAGGCTGCCCTTGGCCATGCACGTCACAGTTTTTGCAAGCCAGCAGCAAACGTGAGGGAGCAAATCAACTCGAGGTGTGAAAGAAAAAGTTCGGGGTGCGGGTCAAAGTTATTCCAGAAAGCAGCAGGGCATTCTGTGTGTCATTGTCACAGTACCTTGGAGGTGACACAGTGTGAGCAGGGTGTGCACATAGGTGATGTATCTCCCACCTTAAGCACTACTGAGGATTTCTTCTCATGACCAGTGGAAATAAAAAGCTACTGGAAACATACATCATGGGTTTCTTTACCTTAATGATGCACAGAAAGGAATACTTGAAAGCCATATGGTACGTAAGACGATTCGGATGTAAAGAGACGAATATTTTAAATTTAAGTAACTATTTATTTCATGTGGATTGGGAAACTAGGTAAGTCGCACATCAAAGCCCAAATTTCATGGATATTACTACAGCTTAGGATGAGGTGAAAGTAGGTAGTTAAGAAAAATGAGGCAATTAAAATATATATTAAGGAATAGCATACGCGGTTCTCTGATTAGATGAACATTATGAATATAGTATGTGAATGAAATTTGGGAAATATTAATTTGGACAAGTGACAAGAACTGATTTAATGGTGATTAAAACTGATTTAATTTAAAGGTGAAAGCCTTTAGAAGTTATCACAGTAACTATCTACATAGCAACAGCTAAAGTAGACCAAGAGGTCTTTTCAAAACAGCTGTGACTATTGATCAATCTGAGTGAACCATCTGATAGATGCCTAAAAGATAAAAGTAGAAATCTCAGGCCAAAAGCTGATAATGTAGCCCATTTAAAACAAAGTCAGCTTAAACTCCACCTAAACAGAGACTAGGACCCTGGCCAGTAAACCTGAGTTGGCCTATTTTGAGTATTTCCCTAAAGCCCTTTCTAAGCTGCCAACTGTTCTTCTGTACTCTCCGCCTCTAATTAAAGATTCTTTCTATTTTTACCAAGTTCCCCTACTCTTGAATTTTGGTTTCTGAACTTGGTAAGAAATATGGTAGCTCTGTTATGTTTTCCAGGGGCAGGAATAGGAAGGAACCCCTGAAGAAGTCAACACTTCAGATCAACTATTTTTAGTTCCCTCTGTCCGTTTACCTATTCGTTTTTTGGTTTGTTTTGTTTTTGTTTTTTAGTGCTGTGGCCTATGGAGTTCAGTTTTAATCACATCTGAGTGAAAATGATTTTCCTATTCTGTGGTTACTGGATCCTACAATAACTTCCTAGCAGGAATAAAGTGGTTTTTCATTGAAAAGCTGGGGCAAGCAAAGTTTGTCTAGAGAAATTCTCCCTACCAGCTAAAGTCTCTTTTTTTCTGCAACCAATATGTGTACTGGCAAATGAAGGCATTCTTCTCATTCTGGGTTATTTGTGAGTCCTTTCCATAGTGTAATCAAAGCAATTAGCTGGCCAGAAAGACAGCAGCGCTCATCACTGTTACATGTCATGTCTACATGATACAAGCAGGAAAGCCACTTGCCACTTCCTGTCCAAGGGGACACAGAAAGAATCAAGACAAAAGTCTCCTCCTCTGCTTTTCCTGTTTTAACAAGATCAAATGGCTTGCTGACTATGGCTTGGCAAAACAAAGCGGTTTAGAAAGCCAGGGTGTGAAGATCAAAAACACAGCGTTAGTGTCACTTGGTGGGGGGGCGCGGGGATGGGTCATGGTGGGCGTTGATTACTGACCCGTCACTTAAAGGACCTTCTTTACTGGATCATGGACAAGGTGGTTTTAGAATGGAAACAGAAAAGACAGAAAGAATTATTGGTGACAGAGATAAGAATTCCGAGGCTTCACTCGTGCATGTGGAGCGTCATGAGCTGCATGTTTGAAATCGCACTCCACACCCACTTCAAATGGGAACACGCAGGTGACGGCCATGCAGCTAAAGGGGCCAGAGGAGACAGGCCAGCCCCAGCAGTAGCTGCAGCAGACATTCCAAAGGCACAGCTCAAAAGGAAACCAGAAAAATGCAGTGCCTACGAGGGACACAAGTCGTCGGACAGGCTGCAGTGTGGGGTCATCTATTATCAGTCCGGCTGCTACCATGGGCATTATGGCTGTAAACATCCTGGTTAGAAAAGTACAGATAGACACAGAGAAGATAAAAACAGGGGCGGCATGAAAAAGAAACACACTCCACAGACAGGTCAGCCGAAGGGTTTGCTTATGGTTTATGTGGAATTACGGCCCCCAACGCCCCCCATTCATATTTTGAGAAGTCCTAACTCCCAGGAGCTCAGAATGTCACCTTATTTATTTATTTATTGAATGTCACCTTATTTAGAAATAGAATCCTTGTAGATGTAACTAGTTTTGGTGAGGTCATACTGGGGTAGGGTGGCCCTAATCCAATACAACTGGTGTCCTTATAAAAGGGGGAAATTTGGACACAGACACGCACACAGGAAGAAGGCCATGTGATGATGGAGGCAAAGTTTGGGGTGATGCTTCTACAAGTGAACAAAGGCCAAAGATTGTCAGCAAACCACTAGAAGCTAGGAGAGAGGCGTGGAGCAGATTCTCCCTCATGGCCCTCAGAAGGAATTGACCCTGCCAACACCTTGATCTTGGACTTCTAGCTTCTAGGAACTGTGAGACAATACATCTCTATTGTTTTTTGTATTTTTTTGCCCATGCCACTTGGCTTGTTGGATCTTAGTTCCCTGACCAGGGATTGAACCCAGGCCCTCGGCAGTGAAAGTGCGGAGGCCTAACCACTGGACCACCAGGGAAGTCCCTATCTCTGTTGTTGAAGCCAACTCAGTTTGTGGTACAACAGCCCTAGCAAATGAATACAGCGTGTGATAACCACGTGGGGAAGACAGGGTGGCCTCAAGGGCTGAAAACGCAGGCCTGGGTGCGGGGAAGGAAGTGTCAAAACCTGCCGTGGGATTACGTGGTGACACTCTTGGGTGTCTTCCAGCACGTCTCCCCCAGCTGCCATGAGCTGCAGGCTATGTGCCCTGAAGGCAGCCAGGGGAGACCCAGGAGAGAAGGTGAGGCAGCCAGGATGGGCCGGGCAGGAGAGAGACTGCATCATCACCCGCCTGGTAAGTCAGAGCCAACAGTGAATGCTCATTGATTCCTTGTCTGGGCAAGGAAAATGAAGAAGAAACTCCAACTAAGCCTCCAGAGCTTATTTTGAACAGCTTTGATTTCTTTTTTTTTTTTTTTAAGAGGTTGGCTGAGAAAAGATATAATATGATTATCTCAAATGAGGTTTGAGAATTAATTCTCTGCATCTGGATCACCTTTGACGCAACTTCACAGACTAGCTGGGTGTTGGCACCTTGGCAAAACTACCTGGATGGCTTCTCAGAGACAACCAGAAGGGGTTCCATTTGGTAAATGAATGGGCCCAATCCCCAGGGGCCAGGCTGGCGGGTACCATTAGCTTTCCAGGGGCTCTAAGCCACAGGGTACTGCACCCACCTTTACCAGGACCCCTCTCTAGCATAACAGGGAGCCCCCAAAGACAAAGTCGTTGTTTGGGGGATGGCCCCAGATGTGCAGGGTGGGTATTTTTCCTGGACAGGTGTTTGCCCACTGGGAAGTGCTGGACTTCCTTTGGGGCCCAATCAGGGGCCAAACTGATGCACCAGGGCCTTGGGACACCTGGGGTGTTCCAGCCGAGCTATTCTCTGTGTGTCTCGCTGGGATCATGGAACGGACGACCCCCTTCCCTCTCTATTCCAGGTGCCTTGCTGCAGGAGCCGCCTGCTCTAGAGGGACAGCCACTTCCATGAAAAAAGGCTGGCTTGTTTTGGGCAAAAGTTGTCTCCTGGATACGATGTAGCTGGTTTCAAACTCCCCCGAGCCCCTGCCACCACCCCGCCCTGTGACAAATTATTTCTGGAAGACTCAAACCAAATGAAGTTCTAACAGTGGCATTTCAGGCAGTGTGATGGGTGGCTGTAAAGAAGCTATTTCTGGGCTGCAGTGAGCAGGGTGGTGGGTAGGGGGACAGGGAGAGAATGCCCTGTTGTTGCTACCGTCGGATACTTGGGTGGCTGCCTGGTCCGAGGCCAACCTTTCCAGTGTGTGAGGCCAGTTGTTCTGATCGCAGCTTCCCTGGCTGTGCCTCTGCGCCCCCTGCCAGCTGCCTGCCTCTCAGGTCAGCCCCCCACCCCTGCTCAGCAGCGAGCAGCTGTGTGTATACCTGTCAGCCCAGGATTGAGAGCTGGGCACCACACAAAGGGGGCGCTGGTGCCTGGTGTCCACTGGGGATGAGGCTGGAGCCACTCAGGCGCTCCCTCGTGACCTGCCCAGCCAGTGCCAACCCAGACTGTCCGGCCAGCAGCTGCTCAGTCACAAGCTATTCTTGGAAGGTTTTCTGGGCACACTGTTTTGACAGGCGGCAGGAGTTTCTGGTTCCCTTGACCAGTTCAGCCCAGAAATGTAGACTCTGGTGTCTCTGGCTGGTGGTGCATTTGAGAGATAAGGGAACTGGGCAGCCAGCCGACAGCTGGTGACTCGGGAAATGGGGTGAGGAAAAGGGGGGTGGGGAGGCCGAACGAGACGGCTGGGGCAAGCACTGTCTTGTCTTGGCCAGGAGGCAATCAAAAGGCATGGGTTCCAATCCCGACTCCGATCCATCCAGCAAGGTGATCGCAGTGAAGTCAGTGGGCTTCTCCGGGCCCCAGTTTCCTCATCTGAGAAACGGGGCTAATTGTCCCAGCTCTGAATCTCGGACAGGGTGGAAGCTACCCTAGTTCAAGTGCTCCAAGCCAGTGAAGCCCCTTCGAACCTCCATGGTAGTTACTGCTTACTTACTGGAGGGTGGGGAAAAGTGGTCGAGGGCGAGAAGCTGAGCTGGAGAACAGCTGTGAGCTGCACTAAAGAGGCTGTGTGACTCATACTTCACAAAAGCAAGGACAAAGGGACCAGACAGACCCAGATGGGTGCCCGAGAGTGAAGGATGGCGAGGGAGACAGGCATGGAACCGTCTTAAGAGCTGTCATTCCCTTGCCCCGGTCCCCAGGGAAGAACCATCCCTGCCCCAGGCTCTGAGCTCCTGGCCATATTGATGCAGCTTCCGGCCAGTGGCTGAGGTGGACAAGGTGACCAGTGTCCTGTCTGGGCTGGTCAAAAGCCTTTTGTGCCATTTGGATCTTCCACTTATCCCCTACAAGGCCGGGGCAGCCGTGGGACTGGCCACCTGCACCCCGTGGACGAGAGATTCTGAATTCTCTCTCCCTCTCTGTCTCTGACTCCCAGATTCCATCTGCTTCTCCTGCTGGGCTCAAAGCCCCAGGTCTTGCTGAGCAACCAGAGGCCAAACTGAAGGGGAGAAGGGTTTGAGAACAGGGCCACAGGGTCCTTTCTGGAACAATCTGGAAAAGAGGACCAGACACCATAGCCTACTCGTGTGTGGGTAGAAGAACTACTGGGAAAAACATTGTTGGTTAATTCTGACAACTTTCCTCTGGATTTTTTTTTTTTTTTTTTTTTTTTTGCGGTACGCGGCCTCTCACTGTTGTGGCCTCTCCCGTTGTGGAGCACAGGCTCTGGACGCGCAGGCTCAGCGGCCATGGCTCACGGGCCCAGCTGCTCCGTGGCATGTGGGATCCTCCCGGACCGGGGCACGAACCCGTGTCCCCTGCATCGGCAGGCGGACTCTCAACCACTGCGCCACCAGGGAAGCCCTTTCCTCTGGATTTTACCCAGTTTGAGATTTGCAAAAACCAACTCTTAAGTACCTGTTTTAGAGAAAGGGGGCTGGAGTGGAAAACTAGAAAGTCAGAACATCCCCGCTTCAGAAGGAAGTCTTAGAATTACATATGACTTGGAATTACAGTGCCGGAGATGCTGTAAATGCAGCACACTTGGAGCAGAGATGCCAGAAAGGTCTGATTGTTAAAGGGAAGGAACTGCTGAAAGAAGAAGATAGATGCTGGTCTCTTGGTCTCACCCCTCCCTTAGCTAAGGGAGGAACTGTGTGGGCTCATGAACTCTTTCTCAACTTCCCCAGGTTTTAACCCAAAGCATTTAAGATCACTTCTGCTCATCCTTACCTGCAAGTGGGGCTGGTGGACAGATCAGGCTCTAAGCGAAGTCAGTCCCATTTCCTAGCAAGCACTGGATGGGAAACCCTAACCAAGGATACCGAGTACATCACAGAATTGAGACCAAAGGGCTCCCTCTCCCCCAGGATGAGGCTACAGTGGACGCCGGTTACTTCTGCTGCTCAGCAAACTGATCTTGCTTGGGGTCTGTCCTTCCCCAAATCCCTGTCCATGGGAACTGGATGGAGTTATAGCTACTCTAAGTTTCAGGCGTGAGAATGAGACCCAGGCCAGGCGTATGGATGCACTGCCCTGTGTGGTGGTCATGTGACCCAGTCAGAGCCAAGGAGACTCAATTCTGTGACTTCTGTGGGAGATTCTCTCCTCCCACCAGAGTTTCAGACAAGAAAGCAGAAGCCTGAGCTGATGGCGGCCATACTGCCACCCTGAGGGGACAGCACGCCCAAGAATACAGCCCACAGAAAGGAAAACAGGTAGAGGCGGAAGGAACCAGGCAGATCCCTGAGAATAAGACCTGGGTCCAGCTGAGCCTGAAGCCAGGATGACCGGAAAATCTCTAGCTGCTTGGCCAACAGTTTTTCTTTCTTTAAATTACTTTGAGTTGCGTTTCAAGTGCCAGTGGGAGATTACAAACTAATACGTGGCCAACATGGTGTTGGGATCCAGAGCAAGCCTATCTGGTTCCAAGCTTCACCCCCAGGAAATATTTATCCCTAACCAGAACTGGGGACCACACCCCCTCCCAAATCCAGCGGACCTGCTTGACCAAGGGCCAAGCAAACAAGCAACGTGAAACTGGCAGGAGAGGCTTGGAAAGGAGCCGCGTGTTAATCCACACACTCCAGAGGGCGGCTAGCCTATCTCAGGGCTCGGCATCTGAACAAGTTACCCCTTTCTAAGAGCAGAGGGTCCAGCAGTTACACACATTTTGCGTTCCCTTCCTATCCCCCAACACCGAGGATTACGTCAACTCACAGGATAAGAACTAGCCAAGAATTTCCAAACAAAAGTGGAACTTAAAGGTTGAGGCGGGGCTTCCCTGGTGGCGCAGTGGTTGAGAGTCCCCCTGCTGATGCAGGGGACACGGGTTCGTGCCCCGGTCCGGGAAGATTCCACATGCCGCGGAGCGGCTGGGCCCGTGAGCCATGGCCGCTGAGCCTGCACGTCGGGAGCCTGTGCTCCTCAAAGGGAGAGGCCACAGCAGTGAGAGGCCCACATAACGCAAAAAAAAAAAAAAAAAAACAAAGGTTGAGGCATCCGAGTAACACCCCAGTTCCTCTCCCCACACACCCCAGTTGGCTTTCCAACCCATGCCACTCGCCTTCACAAAGCTTCTACCAGGGTTTGGGGGGAAGAACCGAAGCCTCTTCTGTAAGAAGGTGCAAGGCTGAGAGTCAGGAAGACCCTCTCAGGGGACAAAACGAGGCCACAAGACAACTGGGAGCAGAAGGCCCTCCTGCAGAGTTTGAAACGTGGGCTCTGGGCCAGGCTGCCTGGTTTGAACCCTGTCTCTGCCTCTTATTAGCTGTATGACCCTAGGCAGGTGATTGACTTCAGTGCCTCAGTTTCCTTAACTGTAAAATGGGGATGACAGTGCCCTCACCTCACAGGGCTATGGTGAGGACTCAGTGCCATTATCTGCAGGAACGGTACCCGGCAGACAGGTTCTTAGTAGATATTAGCACACAGTAGGATCTTACTAGATATTAGCACATAGTAGGTCTTTACTCGATATTAGCTAACTAGACCAGAGCTTTAACCCTTTATCTGAAGGGCTACAGGGGTCAACGAACCTAAAACTGTTTGTAAGACTGTATGACTCCACCCTCACACACCCCCTGCCGCCGCCGAAAGGGTCTGCAAACTGTCATTCAAATCTCAAAGGAGACTTTGGATGCAAGGACTCCGAAGTAGCTTTAAGTCTAGTTGAGGGCAAGGACTAGGCCGCTCTTTCTCTTGTGTGTCCCCCACAGCCACCAGGGCCCAGCGCTGCATGTATTATGCACCAATGAATACTTAATGGAGAGACAGATGGATAGGTGAAGTCATCACAGAAAAGTATATATGGGGTGGACCCACGGCCATTCGGACACCTCAGAGCTGGGGTTTCAAGGCCTTAAGATGCGTGAACCTTTCTCACCATGCAGTATTTGCCGTCCTCAAAGACATGCCCCGCCTGACACACTCAAGCAAGCCCAGGCCCCAGCCCTTTCCCACCCCCTCGGCCTTCCCCAAACCTCTCTGCCCAGGGACCCCCCCCCCAAGGAGGAACTCAGACTTCAATGTACAGAGGTGACTCTGCAGTCAAGGGCCAGGCCCCGCGGGAGGTGGTTAGTAACAAGCCCAGCCCTGGAGCAGGTGCCCGGGAGAAGTGAGAGGCCGTGTGAACCGCCAGCTCAGCCGCGAGCGAGCAGCCCCGGACGCCGGGAGCGCAGCACTTACAGTCGCTTGATCCCAGACTCCGGCTGGGGGGACATTCTCGGGTGGGTGACGGGTGGAGGTTGGGGTATTCGATTTTCCTCTTCTATTTCTTCACTGGAAGGAGTTGAGAGGTGTGAGATAAGAGTCAAAAATTCCATGAGAGCTGGAATATTCTCTCTGATGGCCTGGGAGGGCATGTACTTTTTCAGGGTAGTGAAAATAAGGGACCCAGGAGGACAGCAACGGTGGCCTTTGCCCCACAGGCTCTCTGCCTCGGGGGCTGGCCTCTGGAATGGCCAGTTAAGAGGAGGGATCAGTCCTGGAGGCAACGGACACAGGTGCCTGCAGGCCCTTTGGCCCAGTTGGTCACACGTGAGAAATTTCAGGAAGGTACCCACATCTCTATTTTAAGTTTACTTTGGAGATTCTAGCCGAAAAGAATGGCTTCCTATTTTCTGTTCTTGCCAAATGCTTCCTTGTCTCCACACCTTTGTGGTTTATTCTGCCTGGAATATGCCACCCACAACATCTCTCATACCTGAAACGTACCCCCCTATCCTTTAGGGAAGGCCCAGTTCAAATGCCACCTCCTCCAGGAAGCCTTCCTGATTTCCCCCCCATTCCCAAGCCAGAAGTGATTTCTCTCTTCTTTGAACAGCCAGTGCACACACTGTCATAAAACTTTCTTATGTGGCAGACCCACAGTGGGTTTTCAATAAAAATGTGTGGCACTGTATTTTCTCTGATGTCTTATCTTCCCTCCTGGGGCAGGGACCACATCTGGTGCATCTGGCCTTCCTTCCAGCTTTCCATTCAACAGGTAGTTGTTGTGCATCTACTCTGAGCTAAGCTGCATCCTAAGTGCAGGGAACTTAGTCATGAACAAGACAAATAAGGTTTCTGGTCTCATGTTGTTGCAGTCTAATGTGGAAACAGACAATAAAACAAGCATGTTCATAAACAGGATAATGTGAGACGGTGAAAAGAGCCATGAAGAAAGTAAAGCTGGGTAAAGTGATAGACAGTGACTAGGACAGAGCGCTCCTTTGGAGGGGTGTTGATGGAGAAGGAAGGCCTCTCTCAGGAGGTGACATCTGACCCGAACCCCGAATGACCAGGAGCCAACCATGGGAAGAACCAAGGGGAATGTTTTCCCAGCTGCAGGAGCAGCATGTGCAAAGGTCCTGAGGTAGAACCAAGCATGGTGTGTTTTGAGGAACCAATAGAAGGGTAGTGTGTACAAAGCTGAACAAGTGTGAGGTGGCATGGTATTAGACGGTGCTCTAAGTCAGGCGCAGTGCTGTCCACAGAACTTTCCTCAAGGATGGAAATATTCTATATCTTCATTGTTCAGTACAGTGGCCACTAGCCACAAGTGTCAATGGAACACCTGAAATGTGCCGAGTGCAACTGAGGAACTGAATTTTACATTTTACTTAAGTTTAACTCATTTAAATTTAAATAGCCACAAGTGGCCAGTGGCTAGTGTATCAGACAGTGTGGCTCTAATATGTACAAGGAGTTCACTGGCCACGGATGGACTAAATGATCAAATATTAGGCTCTATCGCTCCACCATCTCTTATCTCTAATTCCAAAATCCAAAAGGCTCTAAAAACCAAAATTCGTTTTGTTTTCTTTTAATTTTGGTCATTCACTTGGTGGCAAAACCTGAAATGAAATCTCGTGAGGCTGTTTATAGTCTTTATTTATCCAATTTAGTAGGAATGTTCGTATCTTTTGCTGCAAAAATATTCACGTGTTTGATGTTGGGAGAGCTGCCCCAGAACTCGCTGGTAGTGTAAGGTAATGAGGTAATACAGTATATGTAGTATTCTTTTCTAACAGGAATGCACCTGAGCCCAAGAGTTTCAGAAAGGAATCATGAGTTGGTATGTGTGTGCTTCAGGCCAGAGACGGTGCAATCCTTGTCTTCCAGGTGTGAATTTGTCCCCAGACTCTGTACAACCGCAGAAAGGAGCCAGCCTGGGAGCTCCCAGGGGCACTCACCTCTTATAGTATGCCAGCTCCTCCTGCAACAAAAACACTTTGGACTTGAGCTCGTTCCTCTCGTGCAGCACGTCCCGCAGTTCCTGCAGCGTGAACCGGGGGCGGTTGGGGTCCTTGAGATCCATGGCCACCTTCTCTGCCTCGGAGACACACCCATCTCCGCCCAGCTCCATCTGGAGGAGGGCAGAGATGCTGCTAATGAATTCCTGGCCGCCGCCACCAGCACCCACTCCGCATCCTGCCAGAGCCCGAATTTCCCACCCTCCCAGGGCCTGAGCAGCTTGCTGAGAACGCTATTTTAAGAACTCGAGGGTGGCCTCTGCTCATGTTCTGTGCAGTCAGCGTCCCTCGGGAGACCAAAGCCAGCGGCCACCTGCGCATTGTTTGCCTTCTCAAAAGCCAGACCCGCAGTCCTGGCGCCTCCCCACCTGACCCAGGGTTTTATTACAAATAACATTAAAAGGTGTCCGAGGAGAAGAAACCGCGTCCTACCCAGTGCTGCCACCCTCTTCAATCTGCCTGCTTTCCCCTTCCCATGTTCTTGACTCATGTTCTAGCCAAGTGCATTGCTAATTTGGCCAAAGTTGTTGGAATCAGAGCCAATGCGCAATTCTCTGTTCCTTTTCATTTGATATTAAGTCATATACAGTTTCCCATTTGTTACTGGCCTTCTGGTCAAGCCTGCCCCTCTCCAGTGGCTGTGAGCATCTTCTCACTGGAGTTTGGTGGAAGCCCTGGTTGGGGCGGGGGTGGGGGGGTGGGTAACATCCCAGCCAATGTTCACATGCAGGGCATTTCTTTCTTTTCCACACAGGTCACACAGATGGATCCTAGCCTGTTAAATCACCTGCTCCACACCCAAATCCCATCCTCCTGCCCTCTTCCACAGCAAGGAGCTCTTTTTAAAAAAAAATTTGTGATAAAATTCACTTGACATAAAATTTCCATTTTAAAATGCGCAATGCAGTGGGTGGTGTTTAGGACATTCACAGTGCTGTGCAACTACCACCTCTACCTAGTTCCAAAACATTTTCCAGAGGAAACTCCACACCCATTAGCAGTCACTCCCCATCCACCCCTCCCCACCCCCAGCCCCTGGCAACCACCATCTGCTTTCCATCTCTATGGATCTGCCTTTTCTGGACATTTCCTAGAAATGGAATCATATGATATGTGGCTTTTTGTGTCTGGCTTCTTTCACTCAGCATCATGTTTTCAAGGTTCATCCACATTGTGGCCTGTGTCAGTGCTTCATTCCTCTTCATGGCTGAATAATATTCCACTGTGTGAAGAGACATTTTATTTATCCTTTTATCCACTGATGGACATCTGGGTTGTTTCCAGCTTTGGGCTATTGGGAAGAATGCTACTATGAACATCTGTGTATGAAGATTTGTTTGAACACCTGTTTTCAGTTCTCTGGGGTATACACCTAGGAGTGGAACTGGGGGGTCATATGGTGACTCTATGTTTAACTTTTGGAGGAACTGCCTGTTTCCCACAGTGGCCGCCCCATCTTACATTCTTGCTAGCGGTGTAGGAGGGGTTTGACATTCTCCACATCCTTGCCAACATTTTTTCTTTTTTGATAGCGGGGAAGTTTTGGCAAGCTTTCCAAGTCAGCTGGCCAAATCTGCAGGTGGCCCCCACTCTCCAGGCCGTGTACAATTCCTGACACCCTTGAGCTGCCAATGTCTCGTGATTGTCTAGAAGGAGTGGACAAAAGCTTAGGACAACAGTGGGAAAGCTCTGGAACAGGGGAAGGAGGGACTGAAATACAGAACTGCCCCCCGCCCCCACCCAAAAAAAAAAAAAGTCCCACAGAAGCAAAAGGAGAAAGGGACTCCCACCTAGATGGGCCAGGATGCTGAAGGACTCCAGAAGGCAGAGCTGAGAGGCCTCACGTCCTGGCAGAGTCAGGGATGTGCTGTTCTGGGAAAGGACACTTGAAAGGAGACACCTCCCACCAGGGCAGATCAGGTGACAGAAGAGCCACCCCGCAGGTCAGCAGCTGAGTAGCAGGCAGCAGGGGAGGCGCCTCATGGCAGCAGGAAACTGAAACCTGACACACGCCGCCCCCTCAGACCGGCTGGGCATCAGAGTGGGGCCTCTTCCCACCCACGAACTTGGGGAGGAAATGGTGGAGGATTTAAGTTCCCGAGAAGGCACTCTAAGGCATCTGCTGATGCCACACCTTCGGGGGGCTGTGTCCTCAGGGTACATCTTCAGTGTTTGACTCCCTCTGCAGACCCTTGGGGGCTGCTCCTCGGACCACCTGATGGCCACACATTCAGATGGTACCCCCTACCCAAGCTCCGTAGTGCAAATGCCTAGTATACAGCAGGCGCTCACTAATGCCAGTTCCCTTGTCTTCCTCTGCCCAGGTTAATCACAGAGCATCCTCGGATGTCTAGTATTTTTTTTTTTTTTTTTTTTGCGGTACGCAGGCCTCTCACTGTTGTGGCCTCTCCCGTTGCAGAGCACAGGCTCCGGACGCGCAGGCTCAGCGGCCATGGCTCACGGGCCCAGCCGCTCCGCGGCATGTGGGATCTTCCCAGACCGGGGCACGAACCCACGTCCCCTGCATCGGCAGGCGGACTCTCAACCACTGCGCCACCAAGGAAGCCCCGACGTCTAGTATTTACTTAACATTACTGGGCATCAACTTTGTGCCTGCTGGTCACTGAGCTAATGAGACGAATAGGACAGTTGGTGGTGGAGGAAAGATACACACAAATTTACAAGGTAATATAATTAAAGAGGTACAAGGACATCAGGCTCCGAGAAGGATCACGGAAGACGTTACTGCAGATGTGGTCTCTGTGCATGGGGTCTTGACGAATGTGTAGGAGTTCACCAAGAACTCTGGGCCCACCCCGGCGGGGGCCCCCTCCCCCATTTTGTTTGGCCTTCACTGTGTTCTAAAACTCTTTTGAATTAGTTGCCAATGGTTTTAGATCAGGAGATTTCACACTGAAGTTTGGGTTTGGGGCTTCCTTTTGGGAAAAAAATTGGAAGACTGGGTCACACTGGGTCCACATGGCAGCACTGGGCTGGTAACTGCATAGCAGCTGCTCCCTTTTTACATGCTATTGCTATGGCTGCCCACTGCCCTCCCCTTTTTCCTTCCCTGCCTGTGGACTCCATTGGTGCTGGTGCTGGCGGCTGCAGACTCTAATCTCAGGCTCACACACTCCCTCCAGCCCCTCCCTCCCCAAACAACTCAAGCCCTGACACTCACTGGGCAAGTCCCCTGACTTTCGGCCTCTCTGGGGAGGGCCGGCTGACGGGTCCACACGCCCCTCACTTTCCAAGGGGACTCTGGGCAAGCTGCTTGCTCCTGCCTGGGCCCTCGTTTCCCCATCTAGCCCTCAAAAACCCAACAAGGACTTCCCTGGCGGTCCAGTGGTTAAGACTCCATCCTGCCAATGCAGGGGGTGCAGGTTCGATCCCTGGTCAGGGAACTAAGATCCCACATGCCGTGCAGCGTGGACCAAACAAACAAACAAACAAAAAAACCCAATAATATTTCTAAGGGCCCTTCCCACCCTGACATCCGGGAATTCCTATGAACACAGGCTTTCAAGGCGCGGCAGTTCCCATGGGTTGTCATCACCCAGGACATCAAAGGGCTTTCTTAGAACCTGAGTTCTTTTCCTCCGGACAGCTCTTTTTTTTTTTTTTTGGCTGTGCCGAGCGGCTTGTGGGATCTTAGTTCCCTGACCAGGAATCGAACCCGTGCCCCCTGCGGTGGAAGCGTGGAGTCTTAACCACTGGACCGCCAGGGAAGTCCCAGGGACAGCTCTTTTATCAGAGGAGCAACCTGATTCCCTTATAGCTTGGGGGATTCCCAGACAGGTTTGCAAAAAAAAGTCCTGACTTCTGGGACCATTGCCTGGAAGTGCCGAAGAGGGTAAGCTTGGGGCTCCAGCTCTTCTGGAGACCAACACAGGCACTGACGCAGCCCAGTCCTCAAGAGACACAGCGAAGGCTCTTCCCAACGTGGCAATCGGGCTAATCAGCAGCGAGCCTTCTAGGCTTATTCCACGAGGGACCACGGAGGTGGCTCGGGTTATCACCGATTGTCTGCTGGTCCCCTGAGGATCTCCGGGCACAGCTTGAGAGAGATGCCCGAGGCCCCAGGTGCTCCCTAGGGAGGCCCCAGAGACCGACTGACAAGCAATGGGGCCTCGTCATTGGTGGAGGGAGGCGACACCCTCCACCAGGGCTCTCCATCCTGAGGCCTGGCCTCCTGGGCACACTCCCCGCTGCCTGGGCACAGCAAGGCCACTTCCTGTGCTCTTGAAGGCCACTGAACATACTTCTGAGCAGCCCCTGGGCCAGCAATGGGGAATGACTGTGCTCTGGTCACCCTTGGTAGCTCCAGGCTACCGCGAATGAATTCAGCCTGAAAACCCTGTTTCACAGGCCAGCAATCAGGACCCTATCTGCTTTCCCTGTATACTTAAAAAAGAAAAAACCCTAAGTTACTAAGAAATCAGAACTTGTAAGGCAGAGACAGTGACATCAAGGAGGTACTATTAACTTTACAGTTTTCTTATTGATTTTATATATAAAGTCCCTTAGACAGGAAGCCAACCTCATTTTCTTAAGCGTTTATATGTCTAACTGTCAAAGGCAGGAAAACCATCAGTTAAAATATGAGGAGCTGGATGAACTAGAAAACATGCTGAGTGAGAAGGCAGTCAGGATCACATGTCGTATGATTCCATTTCCATTTTGTACATTTTTTGTTTGTTTTGTTTTTTTGTTTGTTTGTTTTTTTGCGGTACGCGGGCTTCTCACTGTTGTGGCCTCTCCCGTTGTGGAGCACAGGCTCCGGACGCGCAGGCTCAGTGGCCATGGTTCACGGGCCCAGCCGCTCTGCGGCACGTGGGATCTTCCCGGACCGGGGCATGAACCCATGTCCCCTGCATCGGCAGGCGGACTCCCAACCACTGCGCCACCAGGGAAGCCCTGGACATTTTTGAAATGTCCAAAAGAGGCAAATCCATAGAGATGGAAAGTAGATTAGTGGTTTCCAGGGGCTGGGGGGAGACAGAGATGGGGAGTGAGTGCTAATGTGTATGGCATAGCTTTCTGGGGTGATGGAAAAGTTCTAGATAGTAGTGACGATCTCACAATATAGTGAATATACTAAAAAGCACTGACTTGGGGACTTCCCTGGTGGTCCAGCAGTTAAGATTCCTCCCTTCTAATGCAGGGGGCGCGGGTTCGATCCCTGGTCAGGGAACTGAGATCCCACAGGCCATGCGGCGCGGCCAAAAAGAAGAAACTAAACAAAACGAAAACCAACCAAACAAACAAAAGAACGCTGACTTGTACACTTTAAATGGTTGGATTGTACAGTCTGTGAATTACATCTCAATAAATTCCACCTCAATAAATATGTTATAAAAATATACAAAGAGTCTTGCCTACTGGAGATCACACTGAAATGACAGTGATGCATCTCAGAAAGAATCATATGAATCAAGAGGCAATGATACAAATGGATTCCTCCCCGGCTCTGGACCCCTCCATAGCTCCCACCTTCCCTCACCAACGTGGTGCCAGGACTAACCGCAACCCCAGCCACACCCTGCACGTTCTCTAGTCTGGATCATGCTGTTCGTCCTGCCTGGAATGGCCTGCCCCACATTCTACCCCTGGACATCCTACCCGTCCCACAAGACCATCTCAAGGCCCTGAAGACCTGCACTGCCCTCTCCTCTCCACTCAGAATTCACTGTGTCCTCTGATCCCACGGCCCTCTATCCCTGCCACACTAACTTTTAGACCGACTGAATCAAGTCAAGTTCGTGTCCCTCATTTGTCAGATAGGAAACTGACCATCAAAGAGATGGACAGGCCCCAAGTCACATGGCAGCAGGTGATGAAGCCACCACTACCTGTGGTTTCCCTGTTTGAGTGACAAGCGTCCTGAACGCCACTCAGCTCCAAGGGATGCCGTCAAACCCCGCAAAGACGCCCTGGGTTTGGGAACAGACGCTGCAGAGAAGCTCAGTGGGTTAGTCATAACTGCTACTGGATTTTACTCCACTGTTTCTGTCCCACCCCCATCGTGCCAGAAAGGAAACTGCAACCGACTGGCAGCCGTGCCATGGAGGTGTGAAATGTCCTTGTCCTAAAGAGACCTGGAGCGGGGCTCAGAGTCTTGTGGCTGGGGTGATGTCCTCAGGACCCAGGTTTGGACCAGGCCCCACCTGCCCAGCCGGAGACAGGCCTGAGCTCTCGTGGGGCTCAGGAGGTTGGAAGGGGTACCCAGGGCAGGCTGGGGGGGGGTGTGTGACGGCCCCAAGCTTCTCCCCCTGGCTTCTCCTCTCCATCCCCCTGCTATGGTCCAGCCCTCACCTCTCTTGCCGGGACTACTGCAAAAGGTTCCCGACAGCCACGTCTGCCACCAGCTCCTTGTTCAAACTGTCCTCCATAAGCTCAGAGCTGATCCTGTCACTCTCCTGCAGAAACCCTGCGAAAGAATCCACATCCCTCACTGCTCAGCGTTTTTTGTGTGTGGCATTCTCAGCCCCGACTCTCTGGCACTGACGATTATCATCTGTTGTCTCCAATTGGCCTGTATCCGTTCCCACACATCCTTGGGGTGAGTCATTGCAATTTTCCTCTGGAGAAACTTCCCTTTCCCACTCTCTGTGAGTGTGGCTTAGATGGGTGCCATCTCCATGTGGCTCAGGAATGGACGACATGCATATTCCAACCTCAGACCACAAAGACTGATTCAGTGGTGGGCTAACGAGAGGCTCCCTGAGACTCTCGCTGAGAATCTGGGAAAGAAGCAATTTCTTTCTGCTGGGGTTGCAAAGCTGGTTGAGTACCAGGGGCCACGATATGGCAAGAGGCTGCTTGAGAATGACAAAAACACAGAGGAAAGCAAAGCTGAGAGAAGGTCTGAAACAAATTCCTGACAGCATCATTTGGGCACCTGGAACCAGCTATATATACCTGAAGCCATCATTAACTCAAAGCTTTTAGTTATTCAGCCAAAAATTCCTTTAAAAAAAAAAAATCCTTAAACCATTTTAACTTAGGCTTCTGTCACTTTTAGCCAAAAGCAGACTCTAACCTCTCCCTTTTAAGACTTCTCTCCCTTACCTCCCTATCTGTAACCTGGAGGTTCTTGTCCTTCCAAGAACCTAGAAGTGTATGGCCTGAATTCACAAGATACTTAATGACTGTGCTGGGACTAGAGCCAACCTGCTGGTAAGCTCCTCTGTCTAACGTCCCCCACCTGTAACCCAAGAGACCAGCACAGTGCCTGCAAACCAGCAACAGTCAATAAATATTTGTTGGAACAAGTGGCAAGCGCTGAGCTTTCCTGTAACGGTTCATTATACTCTTCTGAAACGGCACATCCATCTTCTACACCTACCTGTCAAAATCTTAGCATTATTATCACTGACATCCAGCTGAAGCAAGAGCTGGTCCGTGAAACTCCACGCCACCCCCACAGGACTAACCGCGCTATCCCTGTGTTCCTGGCGCATTCTGGGGGCACATCTACGTGGGAGACACCTCTGGTGCCCCGTGTCACATCCTGGGCCCACCTGAATTTTGCTGCAGCTGTGGTGCAGTTCCATCCATGTGGACAGGGGCCCACCTCAAGCGCACACTGTATGTCTTTCCATTTTTGCTCCAGTATCTGCTTCACAAGCTCTGCCCAGGAGTGTTGGGGAGGTGACACCTCCGGGGGCCACTCTTAGCTAACTGGGGACAGGCATTTGTGGATAACTGTTCTAAGCCTTTCTTCTCCAGAAAGACAGTTCCGGGAGGTGTTCTATGGTGCTTCTCAGAGGTCCCAGCGCGACTGAGCTCCCACTGTGACCTCAGTGACACACCCTCAAATTCCCTTTTCCTCCTTCCCTCACTTCTCTGGTCTTTGGGATCACCTCACAAATTAACCTCCTGCCCAGAGTCCTTTTCTCAAGCTCTGCTTCAAGGGAACCCAGACTAAGACAACCTCTTACCACTAAGACAACCCCCTTCCACCTTAAGTGTGGCTGCTGGTCTCCAAGTCTGTCTCCTGCACTGGGCTGTAAGCTGCTTGAACCTCCACAGCACTCAGCACAGTGCCTGCAGATAAAAAAGCAGACTTCTCTCTGCAGCTTACCTGGCCTGCAGCACTGGCCCCTGCCGACCTCTCTGACCTTATTCAGACCCTCTCCCTCGTCGTCAGCTTGCACAACAGGCACCCTTGCCTTCTTATACTTTCCTGACTGCACTGCAATTTCTCCTGCCTCAGGGCCTTTGCACATGCCACCCCCCCGCTTCACCTAGTTTACTTTCACTCATTCTTTTTTTTTTTTTGCTGTATGCAGGCCTCTCACTGTTGTGGCCTCCCCCGTTGCGGAGCGCAGGCTCCGGACGCGCAGGCTGAGCGGCATGGCTCACGGGCCCAGCCGCTCCGCGGCATGTGGGATCTTCCCGGACTGGGGCACGAACCTGCGTCCCCTGCATCGGCAGGCGGACTCTCAACCACTGCGCCACCAGGGAAGCCCTTCACTCATTCTTTTGATCACCTCCTTGAGGAAGCCTTTTTGACTCCCCCAGACTATCATGGTAATAATAACAACAGCTAACACTTTAAATGAACTAACTCATTTAATTCTCATAACACCAATCTGGGGGTAAGTATTGTTATTAGTATTCCCATTTTAGAGATGAGAAAACTGAGGTGCAAAGAGGCTAAATAATTTATCCAAAGACACGGAGTCAGTAAGGAACCAAGGCAGACTAGCTCTAGAGTCCACACAGTTAGTTACGCACTCCAGACCCTCCCTCAGTTATGGGACCTTCTGGCACCATCCCTCTCCTTTAGCATGAGTCACCTTTTTTAAAAAAAATCTAGATATAATTCACTTACCATAAGATCCATTCTTTTTTTTTTTTTTTTAATTGGATGTGCCACGGAGCTTGTGGGATCTTAGTTCCCCAACCAGGGATCGAACCCATGCCCCCTGCAGTAGAAGCATGAAGTCCTAACCACTGGACCACCAGGGAATTCCCAAGATCCACTCTTTTAAAGTATGAAATTCAGAGAGGGACTTCCCTGGTGGCGCAGTGATTAAGAATCCGCCTGCCAATGTAGGTGACACGGGTTCGAGCCCTGGTCCGGGAAGACCACACATGCCACGGAGCAACTAAGCCCGTGTACCACATCTACTGAGCTTGTGCTCTAGAGCCCGCGTGCTGCAACTACTGAGCCCACGTGCCACATCTACTGAAGCCTGCATGCCTAGAGCCCGTGCTCTGCAACAAGAGACGCCATCGCAATGAGAAGCCCACGCACCGCAACGAAGGGTAGCCCCCGCTCGCCACAACTAGAGAAAGCCCGTGTATAGCAAAGAAGACGCAACGCAGCCAAAAAATAAATAAAAGTTAAAAAAAAACATTAAAGAAATTCAGAGATTTTTAGTACATTCAGAGCTGCGCAACCATCATCACCATCTAATTCCAGAACATTTCCATCACCCTGAAAGAAACCCCATACCCACTAGAAGTCACTCCCCATCCTCCCCTTTCCCCAGTCCCTGCAACCACAAATCTGCTTTCTGTCTCTATGGATTGGTCTATTCTGGACATTTCAAATAAATGGACTCATACAGTATGGGGGCTTTTGTGTCTGGCTACCTTCACTTAGCATGTTTTTGACGTTCATGCAAATTATAGCGTGTCTCAGTATTCCATTCCTTTTTATGGCTGAATAATGTTCCACTGTTTGCATAGATCATATTTTGTTTATCCATTCATCAGCTGATGGACACGTAAATTGTTTCCACCTTTTGGCTGTTGGGAATAGTGTTGCTATGAAAGTTTGTGTACAAGTTTTTATGTAGCCATATATATATATATATATATATATATATATATATATTTTTTTTTTTTTTTGCGGTAGCGGGCCTCTCACTGTTGTGGCCTCTCCCGCTGCGGAGCACAGGCTCCAGACGCGCAGGCTCACCGGCCATGGCTCACGGGCCCAGCTGCTCTGCAGCATGTGGGATCCTCCCAGACCGGGGCACGAACCCGTGTCCCCTGCATCGGCAGGCGGACTCTCAACCACTGCGCCACCAGGGAAGCCCTGTGGTCATATATTTTAAGTTTTCTTGTGCATATGCCTAGAATTGGAATTGCTGGGTCACATGGTATATTATGTGATTATTTGACTAATGTCTGTCTCCCATACTGGCTGTAAGCTCCATGTGGACAGGAACCAGTTCTCTATTTTATCCCCCATGCCTGCAACACAGTCAATAATTATTTGAAGGAAGGAATGAATGAATGGCAGATGCCTAGTAACCACCACCGAGCTGGACACCCTGGGCTAGAATGCTGGGAGTCCTGGGTTCCAGGCTCAGCCCTGCCTCTGCCCAGCTGTGTGTCTTCTAGCCAGCAGCTGGCCCTCCCTCGGCCTCCCATTTCTCTCAAGTGTAATGGGGAAAAAGCAAGGCAGCCTGGCCCGCCTCGAGCCAGCCTGCAGAAGCCAGCTTCCCACTCACCACAGGCTCCTCCTCTCCGTTCTGGCTGAGCTCGCCCTGCAGCCTGTCTCTCAGCTTCCCGAGCTCCGCCCGCAGGCTGCCCATCTCCTGCTCCTTGGTTTGCAGATCTGCCTCCAGTTCTACCTTCTGTTCGATCAGGGCCTTCCCCTGGGCCTCCACCACTGTGACGCGGTGCCGGAGGTCGTGGTTGATCTTCATCAGCCGGGTCTGCTGCTGCTGCAGCTATAGAGAGAGGAAGGCTATTGGATGGGGCCGCCACATCCAGTAGCTCATGTTGTGTACTGCACAAGAGCAAGCCATCTACAGGCGTGCCATTCATACTGTAGATGCCTTGATTTGTTTGAAATTTGTTCACGTTCTTACAACTCTGTTGATGCCAGAGATGGGCAATGTATGTATTTACTAGGATAATTTTATGACAGATGGAAGATAAGTGTCTTGTTAGTATATTATGACAATTTCCCAACAGAGGGAAGTAACATGCCTTGGGAAAGGGGCGTCTTTTTCGAATTTAGGCAGAGACACCGTATAGGTTCCCGGAGCAGCCTGAACCATGCTGGGGCATGAAGGGGACGGGCTAGAGGAAGCCTCAGGGTCAGAGCAGAGGCTGACCGGGCCCTGGGACCTCCTCAGTGTGTGGAAAGAGTCAGGTCGCTGGGCAGTGCCACGTTCCCTCCTACCGCTCCAGTGAAGCCTCGGCCGAGGGTCCTCCGCACGTCAACTGTTTCAGGGCTGGGCCTCTCAAGCCGTAAGCAGGATCCCCACCCCACGGAGCCCATGGAGTGAGACCGACAGGGAGAAGGGGCGCTTCCTGAGGGGAGGATCCCGTCTCTTGCTGGTACCCACTGGCCGAGAGGGTGGACACAGGGCCGGGGATCAGCACTTACAGCCTCGACATCCTCGTTCTTCAGCCCGAGCTCCCGATCCTTGGCGCGGATCTCGTCGCGCTGTTTGTCCACCACCTCCTTCAGCTTCTTCATCACCTGCCGCTCCCGCTCCGACATGCCTGGGGTGGGGTGAGAGGGACCCGTGGGTGCGTCCACCTCCCTCCCCTGCTTAAACCATCTGGCGGCTCCCCACCGAGATGAACCTGCCCCCACCTCCTCCTGGACTCATCTCTGCTCGTCCGCCCCTCCATCCTTCCCCTGCTCATCCCCACCGCAGGGCAGTTGCTGTTTCCAGCTTCCGCAAGTCCCTTCCTACCAACCTCCCCCAGGCTGGCTCCCCTTGATTCTCAGGTCTCAGCTCAAAGTCACCTCCTCCCAGAGGCCTCTCCTTCCCTGACCACCACCCTCCAAGTAGCCCCCTCCTCCCACCCCATCCATCCCCTCACTTTTTACAACGGCTAAGCGTCTGGTACATCCTTTCATCTAATGAAAGATGATACTGCATAGTGATTCAGAGGGTCGGCTCTGGAGATCAAACACTGGTTCTCCCGTTTATTAACTGTGTGGCTTTGGGCTACCCAACCTGTGCCTCAGTTTCCACATCTCTAAAATGGGAATAACAGTACCTACCCCATAGGGCTGCTGCGAGGATTGCTCTTGTTAATACACATGAAGCCAATACTGAAGAATATGTCTGGTACACAGCAGGTGCTCAAAGGGTGTTGTCTGTTACTTACTTGTTTGTTGTCTGTTCTCCCTGCCCCTCGTCCCCCAAGTATACGGTCAGCCCAGGAGGCAAGACCTTGCCTAACCTATTCACTGTGTATTCCCTGGACTAGCATAGCGCTTGGCACACAGTAGGTGTCTGCTCAGGGCTTTGGTGAATTAAGGAACGTGAGGATGGATGCTGTATTAGTTTCATGTGCTGCTGTAACAAATAACCAACAAATTTTGGTAGCTAAGAGCATCAGAAATTTATTTTCTCAAAGTTCCAGAAGGCAGAGGTTTAAAATCAGTCCAATATTGAGAGTTCCCTGCTGGCCTAGTGGTTAGGATTCCGGGCTTTAACTGCCGTGGTCTGGGCTCTATCCTTTTTTTTTTTTTTTTTTTTTTTTTGCGGTACACGGGCCTCTCACTGTTGTGGCCTCTCCCGTTGCGGAGCACAGGCTCCGGACACGCAGGCTCAGCGGCCATGGCTCACGGGCCCAGCCGCTCTGCGGCATGTGGGATATTCCTGGACCAGGGCACGAACCCGTGTCCCCTGCATCGGCAGGCAGACTCTCAACCACTGCGCCACCAGGGAAGCCCAAAACTTGACCTTTTTTTTAAAAAAAGCAAAAGACAAGTGACAAAGTCACTGCAGCACTATTTACAATGGCCAAAAGATGGAAGTAACTCAAATGTCCATCAACAGATGTATGGATTAAAAAAATGTGATCTATCCAAATGATGGAATATTATTCAACCGTAAAAAGAAATGAAGCACTGACACAGGCTACAATGTGGATGAACCTTGAAAACATGATGCTGAGTGAAAGAAGCCAGACACAAAAGGCCACATATTGTATGAGTCCACTTATATGAAATGTCCAGAGTAGGTAAATGCATAGAGACAGAAAGTAGACTAGAGGTTACCAAAGGCAGGGGGGAGGAGGGATTGGGGAGTGACTGCTATGGGTGCAGGGTCTCCTTTGCAGGTGGTGAAAATGTTCTGGAGCTAAACAGAGGTGATGATGGCACAACATAATAAATACATTAAATGATGTACTAAATGCTACTGAATTGTACGCTTTAAAACTGTTAATTTTATGTTCTGTGACTCGCTTGTCAATTTTTCTAAAAGGGCAATCCAAATAGTAAATACATAATTTTAATTTGTTAAAAAAAAAAAGGCAAGTGACAATCCATACAGCATAATCCCTTTTATCTTAAAAACAAAACACATTCCCTGAAATGTCAACGCCAGCACTGTAGGAGCTTTTTCTTATTTAAAAACAACACGCAGGCTTCCCTGGTGGCGCAGTGGTTGGGAGTCCACCTGCCGATGCAGGGGACACGGGTTCGTGCCCCGGTCCGGGAAGATCCCACATGCCGCGGAGCGGCTGGGCCCGTGAGCCATGGCCGCTGAGCCTGCGTGTCTGGAGCCTGTGCTCCACAACGGGAGAGGCCACAACAGTGAGAGGCCTGCGTACCGCAAAAACAAAACAAAACAAACAAAACAAAAACAACACGCACGTGGAATATGTGTGTAAATGCATAGAAAGGGATGGTTTTCCCTCTGGTGAGTGAGAAGGAGGCAAAGGGAATTTTCATATTTTTCTTGAGTTTTGTTTCAACTTTTACAACATGAATGAATATGTAATAGTTTCTATTGTTAAAGACCAAAACAATCACCAACACCCACAACCCCATATTGTCTGTCCCCCTCAATCTCTGCAAGAAGAAAACACCCTGAGAAGATTGAGCCGCTTGCCCCAAATCTGCTAGTTAGTGGCCATTAGGAGCATAATCCGGGTCTCTTAGTACCAGACCCACACATTTTTCACTCCCCCAGAGCCAGAAAAGCACCTTTGATACTGGATGGTGATGATCACCAATGTTTATCAAGCACCTGCTGTCACCAGCTACTGGGCTCAGCGCTCACCGTGGAAGAAGTGGTGCTCAGACCCCCTCGGATCCCCGTGTTCACCCCTCGCCCCTCTTCACTGTGCTTTTGCTACTGACCAGGCACCCTGGGCTCCCTGGCTGGCAGGCTCTGTAAGAAAGTCCAGGCCCCGTGCCTAAGGGCAGGGCAACTCTGAGGTGTAACTCCCACTCCAGAGCTCGCTGCCCTGCATAGACTCTGTTGGGCTTCCTCCTTTCCCCGTCCTGATCCCTTCACTTCCCCAGTAGTCTTTTCTAGGGCTGCTTCCTTAATAAGTCACCTGCAGAGGAACATCTTCGCCTCAGGTCTCCTTCTAGAAGATGCTGACATAAGCAGAACTTAACTCATTTTATCCTCAGAATACTTTACGAAGTAGGACCCCTGCTGCCCGCCTTGTATAGCCGGTGAACCTGAGGTGCACAGTAGCTTGTTAACTTTTACAAGGCCACACAGCTAATACCAGGATTCAAGCTCCGGCAGTCTGGCTCTAGGATCCACACTTTTTTTTTTTTTTCTCTTTCACGTGGTGGTGTGTATCAGTGCTTTATTCCTCTTTATGGCTGAATGATATCCCATTACATGGACAGACCATCTTTTGTTCATAGTACTTTTTAAACAATATTTATTTATTTATTTGCTTGCGCTGGGCCTTAGTTGCAGCATGTGGGCTCTAGTTCCCTGAGCAGGGATCAAACCCGGGCCCCCTGTATCGGGAGCGAGGACGCCACCAGGGAAGTCCCCAGAATCCACACTCTTGCGACCACTCTACTGCCTCTCAAAGTCTCAAAGCCCAAGCTCCTTATGTTATCAGCAAGTGTACTGGAGAGAATAATGTCCCCTCAAACTTCACATCCACCTGGAACCTCAGAATGTGACCTTACTTGAAAATAGGTCTTTGCAGATGTAATTAAGTTAAGGGGAGGTCAGGCTAAATGAGGGTGGGCCCTAAATCCAATGACTGGGTCCTTATAAGAGAAAGGAGAGGGAAAGTCAGACACACAGAGGAGGCCACGTGACAACAGAGGCAGAGTTTGGAGTGATGCAGCCACAAGCCAAGAGGTGCCACCTGGAAGAGGCAGGGAGCTTCTTCCCCTAGAACCTTTGGAGGGAGCACAGCCCTGCTGACACCTTGATTTTGGACCCCTGGCCTCCAGATCTGTGAGAGAATACATTTCTTTGTTTGAAGCCTCCCAGTTTGTGGTCATTTGTTACAGTGGCCCCAGGAAACTAATACAGCAAGCATACGGAGAAAGTCCTATATAGAAGGTGCACACACGATTTCTATTGAGGTGAAATTCAAATCAGCCACTCTCCGGTCCCACAAAAGGTTCAACTGGTAGGACAAAAGCGACGTAATTGCCCTCAGGGCTATCTTTTATTGACTAGTTCTGCGTTTGATGCTGTATATATTTTTCTCAACAGTCCTGGGCGTCAGGAGTTGCCACACCCACCTTACAGGTGAGGAACCTGAGGATGGGAACAAGGTGACCCATTGGTAAGAGTGGGTCTGAGATTTAAACTCAGGTCCACCTCACTCCACAGCCCATTCCCCTTATAATGGACTGCTCTACCCAGGCACATCTCCAAGAATATTCTAGCTCTGTGTGTCCAACTCAGCAGCCACTAGTGGCAACGGAGCACCTGAGATAGGGCACGTCCAAATGGACATGTGCTGAAAATGTAAAATACACATCAGCCATCAATGGATGGGTAGATCAACAAAATGTGGTCTATCCATACAATGGGATATTATTCTGCCTTAAAAAGGAAGGAAGTTCTGACACAACTACAACATGGATGAAACTCAAGGACATTATGCTCAGTGAAATAAACCAGTCACAAAAAGACAAATATTGTATGATTCCACTTATGTGAGCTACCTGGAGTAGTTCAAAATTATAGAGACAGAAAGGAGAATGCCAGTTGCCAGGGGCTGGGGGAGGGAGCAATGGAGAGTTATTGTTTAATGGGGACAGAGGTTTACATTTGCAAGATGAGTTCCGGAGTCTGGTTGTACAACAATGCGAACGTTCTTAACGCGGCTGAACTATACACTTAGAAATGGTTAAGATGAGAAAATTTTTTTAACCTCTTTATTAGAGTACAATTGCTTTACAATGGTATGTTAGCTTCTGCTTTATAACAAAGTGAATCAGTTATACCTATACATATGTCTCCATATCTCTTCCCTTTTGCATCTCCCTCCCTCCCACCCTCCCTATCCCGCCCCTCTAGGTGGTCACAAAGCACGGAGCTGATCTCCCTGTGCTATGCAGCTGCTTCCCACTAGCTATGTATTTTACATTTGGTAGTGTATATATGTCCATGCCACTCTCTCACTTTGTCCCAGCTTAAGATGAGAAATTTTACGTGTATGTTACCACAGTAAAACACACATATATATATTTTATTATATATAAATGAATAACCCACCAGATTTCAAAGACTTAATATGAAAAAAATGCAAAATACCCTACTGATAATTTTTATTTTAAATTTTTTAAATTTTTATTTATTTCTTTCGGCTGCACCATGCGGCTTGCAGGATTTTAGGTCCCTGACCAGGGATTGAACCCAGGCCCTCAGCAGTGAAAGCACAGAGTCCTAACCACTAGACCACCAGGGAATTCCCCCCAACTGATAATTTTTGTTTGTTTGTTTGTTTGTTTTGCGGTACGCGGGCCTCTCAGTGTTGTGGCCTCTCCCGTTGCAGAGCACAGGCTCCGGACGCGCAGGCTCAGCGGCCATGGCTCACAGGCCCAGCCGCTCCGCGGCATGTGGGATCTTCCCGGACCGGGACACGAACCCGTGTCCCCTGCATTGGCAGGCGGACTCTCAACCACTGCGCCACCAGGGAAGCCCCCAACTGATAATTTTTAAATTGATTACATGTTGAAGGATGATATCTTGGATCTACCGGGTTAAATAAAAATATTAATGAAATTACTTTCACCTGTGCTTTTTACTTTCTTTTAATGCCACACCTAGAAAAATCAGAGTCACATCTGTGGCTTGCCTTACGTTTTTTCTGGACGGTGCTGTTCTCAGCTGCCCTTCCGAAAATGGATCCGTGGTCAGTTCTCATCCTCTCCTGGTGACAGAGTTGTTTGTCCGGAGCCCAAGAATTTTTTTCCAGACGCTTGAGTGTATCTCTGCACCCCCATGCCCCCAGCCCAATTGCTTCCATAGCTGTAATTCATCTCCGCATGTGCTAACTAGTAGTTTCCAAGTGCTGACAAGATGATTTCCAAATACAAGAAGTAGGGAAGTGCTCTTTAATCTGGAGACTTCCAGGGACGGGGAGACAGGAGACTGGCAGGTGCTCTGAGCGCACTGCCCAGTATTTTTTTTTCTTTTTTTTTAAATTAATTTTTATTGCAGTATAGTTGCTTTACACTGTTGTGTTCGCTTCTGCTGTACAGCAGAGTGAATCAGCTCTACGTACACATATATCCCCTCTTTTTTGGATTTCCTTCCCATTTAGGTCACTACAGAGCACTGAGTAGAGTTCCCTGTGCTCTACAGTAGGTTCTCATTAGTCGTCTACTTTATACACAGTGGTGTATATATGTCAATCCCATTCTCCCAATTCATTCTACTCCCCTTTCCCCCCTTGGTAGCCATACGTTTGCTCTCTACGTTGCAGTGCCCAGTATTAATGGCTGGGAAAGCAGTGCTGTTCTGGGCAGGGCTGGCTGTTCTAAGCGGGCATCTCAGCCCACTCACCCCCCTAAATCCTGTGTTTGCACCTAGGCTTTGCCCCACTGCCTAAGTGGGGCCAGACACACAGTCTAACTTCATGGGCTGCACCTCCTCCCAGGGACCCCTCGGCCCAGTGTCTGTTCCTCTCACAGGTAGAAGACATGCTTTTGCCCTTATTGTGTTCCCATGGCTTCCCAGGCAAAATAAAAATAACTGTGAAAGGCATTCCTGGCATCTGCCCAGTTTCTCCACTCGGGTGAGGGCTGCTGTCAAGCTGAATACCGGAGGCTCCCCGAGCTCACCCCCGGGAGCTGGACCCACGCGAGATGCCAATTAAGTGCGTCTCAGATGGCACCCGTGTGGGCTGTCTGATGAAGAGCTCAGCAGGGATGCAGAGAGCCGAGGCCAAGCTCTCCCACACGGGGGGTGCCGTGTGCACACACATGCAACTGAGCGCCGAGGAAGCGGCTTAGGGTGTTCAGGCCCGTGCCTGGGGGACCTGCGGCCTCCAGGGCGTCACTGGGGTAGGCAGGGGGAGTTCCAAGGTCACCCCTGGAGGCCTCTGGGTGCCCTGCAGAAATGTCACAGACCAAAAGATGGCTATGGGGACATCCCTGGTGGCGCAGTGGATAAGACTCCACGCTCCCAATGCAGGGGGCCCGGGTTCGATCCCTGGTCAGGGAACTAGATCCCACATGTGTGCCACAACTAAGAGTTCACATGCCGCAACTAAGGAGCCGGCAAGCCGCAACTAAGGCCCAGCGCAACCAAATAAATAGTAAATATTAATAAATAAACAAAATAAAATAATAACCACCAGACCATAAGGTAGGATTCCAAACGATATTAATTAGGGAGACGACTAACATTCAAAAAACAAGAAAAACAAAAGATGGCTGTGGGCACCTCACTAAGTTCAACAGAGTTACCACAGGACTCAGCAATTCCATGCCGAGGTATATACCTCAAAGCACCGAAAACACATGTCCACACAAAAACATGAAGGTACCAGAACCTTCACAGCGGCACTCTTCACAATAGCCAAAAGTTGGAAACAACTCAGCGTCCATCGGTGGATGAATAGATAAATGAAACGTGGTCCAAACAGACAACGGAGTGTTACTAAGCCATAAAGAGGACGGATGAACCCTCTCAGCCTGTTTTCCTCCTCTTTTCAAAGAGGAGATTGGATTCGATAACAACAGCTCATACTAACAACAGTTAACACTTGCTGAGTATGGGCACCAGGTACTATTCAGTTTACACGTATTAATTCATTTAATCCTCACAACAACTTTATCAGGGAGTTATGGTTATTTCCCCCATTTCTACATGGGGCACTTAAGGCACACCAAGGTCAAGTGACTTGATCAAGGTCACTCAGCCAGTGAGTACTGGGTTAGGATTCACACCGGGCAGTCTGGCTCTAGCACCAACACTTATCACCGCTACGACTTTTGTTTTCACTGCACGACTCACATCTCAACAAAGGAAACCCAAGGAAAAGAGGATGCCAGCACCCAGATCAAACATTTCCTTTTTCCTTGGTCCCTACGGTCCTTATACAGTGTGCTACTTTATTCTCACAGAGTGGTAAACACGAGTTCTGAACTTCAGGCCCCCACGGAAGTCCACCCCCTTCCCAACAAACGTGAGGAGGGGGCTTGTATAGGGACCCAGGAAGTTTACCCAGACTAAAGAGTTGGGCCTGAGATTCCTTGCGATCAGGGCCAGCTTCTGAATGAGGAGGAGGCTGCTGGGGGGCCCACAGCTGATGCAGCCCACGGGGGCCCAGACCAAGCCCCTCTGTCTGTTTTTGCTTCTCTAGCACCAGCAGAAGGCCTGGAGTCAAGGTTCTAGATAACTGTTCGTAGGATGAGTGACAGTAGGGGGACTCCAGCACCATTCAGATCTGGGTGGCCACCCTGGGTTGCTCATTGTTAAACGTGTACCCGTGACAAGCACCTCAAATTTCTTCCCAGCACACTTAGAATAAAATCCAAACCTTGGCCTCTAAGGGGCTATGTGATCTGACCCCTGCTGACCCCACTGACCTCATCTTTAACCACCCTTGGCCTTGATCATCTTCTGTGACACTGGTCTCCTTGGTTTCCATAAACAGTCATGCCCCAGGGCCTTTGCACCTGCTTTCCCCCCAAGATATTTGCATGGCTCACTCCATGACTTCATTAGGGCTCAAATGTCACCTCATCAGAGAGGCCCTCCTTGATCACCATATCCAGAGAAGCACCCCACCAAGCCACCCCTATCATATCCCCCGCAGATTTTTAGTTCTTCCATAACCCTGGTCAGAATCTGGAACTGTGTCATCTGTCTGTTTACATAGTTATCACCTATCTCCTCTGCACTAGAATGTAAGCCTCCCGAGGGCAGTGGCTTTGTCTTGCCCAATGTGTATACCCAGTGCCTAGAGAAGAGGCTGGAAAAGTGAGGACTCTCGAACAATTTGTCAAATGAACCTCTCGGTTTCATCACCTGTAAACCAGGCTACACAGTGTCTCTCGGGCAGAGTGATGGTGACATGAGACACCATTGACACCACATGACATGAGACACCATTGCTCGGGGACCACGCTCCTGTCACTGGTGATGCCGGTGGTGGCAGTGGAAGAGCCTTCCCCTCACCTCCCACGCTGGCCCCTCCTCTTACCTTCATGCTTCTGGAACTCCTCCTCGGAGAAGCTGACGTCCTTGTGGGAGAGGTTGGTCATGAGCTGCTTGTTCTCCTCCTGCAGCTGGGCGATCTGGGAAAGGAGGTCTTGCGCTTCCCCTCGCCACACGTCCTCCACCAGCTCCAGCTCCTGCGGGGGACAGGGGCCGGAGTGGGGTCACAGCCTGCCCAGGGCAGCAGCCTTACCCCCCTGACCCTCGGGAGCAGCTCAGGGTTGCTGGGGCTTTGGGTTGTTCCCTTCTCCATGAGAACCAAGCATCGGCAGGTGGGCAGATCAGGCCATCAGTAGCCCACATGGCAACTTTACGAAAAATAGAAGGCGTCCCTCCTCTGGGCAAGGTGTGCATTTATGCATTTAGGACCTGGTCAAGTTAGAAGTGCCCTGAAGACAACAATGGCATTGGAACTGTACCTTCTAACTATCTAGACAGGAGAGAGAGGGTGGAGGAGCAGCCCCAGGCTGCAGGGGCCCAAACATACCAATCTCTCTAGGGACGTCATGTCCCTGATCTTCGGACAGACCCTCCATCAAGACAAACCTCTCTCCAAGGGAGAAAGAGGCTGCAGAGATCCCAGGGATACCACCTGGCCCCGGAGCTCCCTGTATATCTGAAACAGGAATCTCTTCAAGCAGACTTGGACGACTCACTTTACAAATCTGAGGCTGTTTCCCTTAGTTGGGGAGCCCTACTATAAAAGCTCACAGTGAAGAAAACAAACACTAATTTGAAAAGATACATGCCCCCCTATGTTTACAGTAGCATTCATTATTTACAATAGTCAAGACATGGAAGCGACCTAAGTGTCCATCAACAGACGAGTGGATAAAGAAGATGTAGTACATATATACAATGGAATGCTACTCAGCCATAAGAATGAAATCTTGCCATTTGTAACAACATGTATGGACCCAGAGAGTATTATGCGAAGTGAAATAAGTCAGACAGAGAAAGACAAATACCATACGATCTCACTTATTTGTGGACTCTAAAAAACAAACCAAACGAACAAAACAAAATGAAAACATTCTTAGATACAGAGAACTAACAGGTGGTTGCCAGACGGGAGGCGCTGGAGGGGGAGTGAAATAGGTGAAAGGGATTAAGAGGTACAAACCTCCAGTTACAAAATAAATAAGCCACAGGGATGTAATATACAGCATAAGGAATGTGGTCAGTAGTATTGTAACAACTTTGTACAGGGACAGATGGTTACTAGACTTATCTTGGTGATCATTTCACAATGTATGCAAATGTTAAATCACTGTATAGC
Organism: Hyperoodon ampullatus; assembly: GCF_949752795.1. Taxonomy (NCBI): domain Eukaryota; kingdom Metazoa; phylum Chordata; class Mammalia; order Artiodactyla; family Ziphiidae; genus Hyperoodon; species Hyperoodon ampullatus. The sequence goes on along the minus strand of NC_136926.1, from coordinate 7,011,863 downwards.
ACACCTGAGGCTAATATAATATTGTGTCAACTGTATTTCAGTAAAAAAATAAAATAAAAAAATAAAGGCTCACAGGGTTGAATGTGAGGATAAACAAGATGTCTATAAAAGTTATTTTGTGGATGGCTGTAATCAGAGAAACACATAATAACAAGTGTTGGCAGGAATGTGAAGAAACTGGAACCCTGTGCATTGCTGGTAAGAATGTAAAATGGTGCAGCCGCTGTGGAAAACAGTCTGGCAGTTCCTCAATCAGTTAAACATAGTTGCCCTATGACCCACCAATTCCACTTGTAGGGTCTGAGAAATGAAAACATGTGTCCACACAAAAACAGGTACATGAATGTTCAGAGGAGCACTATTCATAATCGCCAAAAGGTAGAAACCACCCAAATGTCCATCAGTTGATGAAAAGATGAATAAAATGTGGTGTATCTGGAATATGATTCAGGCAAAAAGGGATGACATACTGACATATGCTACAATTTGGATGAACCTTGAAAACATGATGCTGAGCAAAAGCAGCTGGTCACAAAAGGGCACACAGTGCTTGACTCCGTTGATGGGAAATGTCCATAATAGGTAAATCCATAGATACAGAAAGCACACTGGCGGCTTTCTAGCGGCAGAAGGGTTGGCGGGGAGTGAGGAATGACTGTTAATGAGTCTGTGTTTTCTTTTCGGAGTAATGAAAATGTTCTAAAATTGATTGTAGTAATGGCTGCACAGCTCTGTGAATAAACTAAAAACCACTGAATTGTATGCTTTGAATGGGTGAATTGTATGGTATGTGAATTATATTCAGTAAAACCGTTACCAAAAAAAAAGAGAGGTATTTTGTAAAATCATAAACTGTATAGAATGCTGGTTTAAAGCATGGATACTGGAGCCTGTTGACCTGAGCTTGAACTCTGTTTCCGCCACTCACTAGCTGATCTTGGACAAGTTATTCAACCTTAGGGTACCTTGGAAATGAGGAATACAGTGTTTTATCTACCCCCGGGGGGTGTCATGAGGATTAAATGGTTAATATATGTAGATGTTTGGAATAGGGCCCAGTACCCAGAAAGTGCTAAACATATGTCTGCTGATTTCTGGTCCTCCTACAGCCCATTCCAAGCTGGCCCAGGTGGCCGGATGTCAGCATCACCTCCTTTCATCTTTTAAATAGGTGCCTAAATCCCATCTCCTTTGTCAGGAAGCCTGCTGCACTGGGGAAATGAGAGGGAATAACTAAGTATTCGCACAGCTGCTTCAAGGTCACCAGGGGAGGTGAAGGGTGGGGCCAGAGGGCGAGAGTGGTGGTGGAATGATGAAGTGGCCACGGGACCTTCCCACAGGCAGGTGTGGGCTGGAAGCAGAACCAGGCCCTTCTTGCCCTGGTCCTCTCTGCTCCCACCTGACACAGGCTGAGCACACAGAGGGCCCCAGTGCTATCTCAAGTGTAACTGGCTGGGGTAGGCGGAACAATGGTCCCCAGACAGGTCCACATCCTAATCCCTGGAACCTGAGAATATGCGAATTTACACGGCAAAAGGGATTTTGCAGATGTGATTCAGTTAAGGACCCTGAGATGGGGAGATGCTCCTGGGTTATCCAGGTGGACCCAGTGTAATCACAAGCGTCCTTAAAAGTGAAAGGAGACAGGAAGGGCAGAATCAGAGACCACGTGGGGACTTCCCTGGTGGTCCAGTGGTTAAGACTCTGTGCTTCCACTGCAGGGGGTGAGGGCTGGCTCCCCGGTCGTGAAGCAGAGATCAGAGTTAGAGATTTGAAGCTGCTACGCTGATGACTTTGAAGATGGAGGGAGGGGTCACAAGTCCAAGGATACAGATGGCTCCCAGGAGCTGCAAAAGGCAAGGAAGGAAATGGATTCTCCCCTAAAGGTGCCCGCAGGAATGAATTTCCTGACACCTGATTTTAACCCAAGTGAGACTCACTTCTGACTTTTGACCTCCAGAATTTTATCCAGTATTACCCATACTGATATTATTCATAATATCATATTATCCAATGTGATAATAAATTTGTGTGATTTTGAGTAAGTTTGTGGTAATTAGTTACAGCAGCAATAGATGAATACAGACTTTAATCCTCAGTTCTTTTTTTTTCTTCTCTCAATGAACTAAAGTTGATGCTGGGGGAGCTGGTTCTTGCCTCTGAGCTGACCAGGGAGAATTTGATCTTGCCTCGATACCAGCTAAAAAGGCTCTTCCAGGAAGTGGCCCCTGACCGATCACCTCGTTAGCCTCCTCTCAGCACTGTCTTCTAACTCCTTACGCTGGCCTGTGAGGCCCAGCATTAGCAGACCCCTGTACCTCCCTGACCTCATCTCCTACCCTCTTCCTCACTCGCTCTGCTCGTCACACCAGCCTTCTTTGTGTTCCTTGCACACACCAAGCTCACTCCTACCTCAGGGCATTTGCACTTGCTGCACCTCCTGCCTAGATTGCCCCTCCCCCAGATCTCTCTATGGCTGGCACCTACACTTCATTCAGATCTCAGCTCAGATGCCACCTCCTCAGGGAAGCCTTCCGGACTGCTCCATCAACACCATCCCTGGCCAGTCTCTTTTATAGTTCCCTGTTTTATCTTCTTCATGGTACTTATCATAAGCTGAAATTTTTTAGAAGTTAAAAAAAATCTATCTCCTCACACTGGAATCACACCATTCCATTAGAGTAGCCACTAGCCACATGTCTGCTGAGCACTTGAAATGCCGCTGGTCTGAAGTGAAACATGCAGTGAGAGTTAAACACTCACTGAATTTCAAAGATGTAATAGGAAAAAAAGAATGCAAAATACCTTGTTAATAATTTTTTTGTAACTATGTGTGGCGATGGATGTTAACTAAACTTATGTGGTAATCATTTTGCAATATGTACATACGTCAAATCATAATGTAAGCCTAAAACAAATACAATGTTATATGTCAATTATATCTCAATAAAAAATAATTTTTTACATTGATTACATGTTGAAATAATATTTTGGAACGACTGGGTTTGATAAGATATGTTATTAAAATTAACCTCATCCGGGGAATTCCCTGGCAGTCCAGTGGTTAGGACTCTGCGCTTTCATTGCCGAGGGCCCTGGTTCAATCGCTGGTGTGGCCAAAAAAAAAAAAAAATTAACCTCATCTGTGTCTTTTTATCAATGTGACATGCCACATTATGTATCTATGGGACAGCACTGCACTAGAAAGTCAGGTCCTTGAGGGCAAAGACCTCACCTGTTGTGGTCACCACTGTCGCCCAGAACAGTGCCTGGCAATTAGTAGGTACTCAATAAACATATCTGTTGAATGAATAAATGAACAACGTATGCTGTTTATATTATATGCACTTGTATCTGCACAGCCGCTGCTTTCTAAAGTCTCTTCGCGTGTTTTTCCTGTCTTCCCTGTTACCCACCCGCTGCCTGAGATGAGGACCTGGTTTTCCTTTCCTTTGCATCACCCAAGTCACCTCGAAAGGCACTTTGCAAGCTGCAGTCGGTCAACAAGGCTGCAGATGGAGTAACCAGGTAGAACATGATGAGACTGTGGCCTAGGTCTGAGTGATGAACAGAACTGAGTCCGGGGATCTTTTGGGAGGAAGAGTTGGTGGAAGAGAGGGTGCATGCTTTACTGGAGCCATATTTGTCAAGAGAAAGAGAGAGAGAAGGAAGAAAAAAAGGAAGGAAGGGAGGGAGGGAAGGTGGGAGGGAGGAATGAACGGATAGACAGATAAGACGAAGGACATGCTAAGATTTCTGTGGAAATAACACCTTCAAGAGCCTTTGAGGCTTACGGAGTGAGGGGAATCAGACGAGTCGCTCTCGATCCCAAGAATATGAAGTAAAGGGGCCTGAGGCAGGGATGGGGAAAAGAAGGATTTTGTCCTCCGAATTAGAAAAGATGGTCCTCTGCATTTACAAATGAGCCCTGTTTACTTCCTGGCTGATAGCATTCCAGAAGTGACAAGTGCAGCTGGCTGGGAATTCCACCTGACTCCAGGCCTAGTGGCCTCCAATGTCTCCCAAGGGTGTCTGCCAGTCCGGCTGCGGAAGAACTAAAGTGCTAGGGGTGGGGACGTAGGTGCCAGGACTTCTTGTGTGACTTGGGCTAAGTCCCTTAGTCCCTGTCAATAAGAGGCAGTTGTATGAGAGGATCTCAAGGTCCCTTCCTTCCCCAACCCCCCGGGGAGAGATGGAAGGATCTGGGGTAGGAGGAGGGGTATCTGGGGTGGCGGTGGTGTCTCCAATATCAGCCTAAGAGCCCTCGGTGAAAAACTCTCCCAGCCTAAAAACAATAGTTAACAGTGGTAAGGCCCTCGAAATGGCCCAAATTTTGTCCTGAGCACTTTTAATTCTCACCACAATCCTATGAGATAGGTATTATTATTATCCCCATTTCACAGCTGAGGAAACTGAGGTACAGAGAGACAAGGTGACTTGCCCAAGATCACACAGCCCATGAGTGACAGGGCTTGAAACCAGGCTATCTAGCTCCCAAGTCCCTGCTCCTGGGAATCTTGACATTAATTACAGGGCAGGGACATTTTCAAGCTCCCAGTGTGATCCTGGAAACTTTGCCTAAGGCTTGGGAGCTTGAATTTCCTACCTGACCCCAGGGCATAGGGACCTTTGAGGACAAACACAATCAAACCTCCAAAACACTAGTTCTCTTAATCACCCAGGGGTCTGCCCTTAGGTTAAGACTGCAAACACAGCTGGGGCTCTGTTCCTTGAAAAGACACAGACCTCAAAGTACACAGTATGTGACGGCTGGCCAGAGAGTTTCAGAGAGGCCAACTGGATTTCCTGAGGCCACACAGCAAGTCAGAGTTTGCTCAGACGCCCTGATCCCCCAAGGAAAAGCGTTTCCTCCCATTCTCAGTCTGAAGGGAGCGTCCCTGGGCTGAGGTTGGGGCAGGAAACCACATGTCTCCCACTTCCTTCTCCCCAGACACCTTGTCTGGACTCCCGGCCCAGTGGGGAGTCCCTGATTCATGAGCCCAGCGCTTGTTCGCAAGGCAGAAGCTTAGCCTTAAAGCTGCCCCAAATCATCTTCCTCCAATTCAAAGAGGGTGGGGAAGAGGCACTAGAATTACCTCCACTGGGGCTGAGACTCTCAGCACTACCTTGGGACAAATCCCCCCCTCACACACTCTGATCCTCAGTTTCTTCATCTGTAAAATGAAGAGAATAATCCCTACCTCACAGAGTAAAATCGAGGTGGGGAAACCACCTCAGGTTAATAAACTAGAAGGAACCCTGGACTGGGGTTCAGGGTTCCTTTTTGCAAATTAGAACCCAGAGACTGGCGGTCAATAAGCTCAGTGACTGGAGGTCACATCCCCTTGGCTCTGGAGGGTTCTGGAGTGGGATGAAGAATGGGGCCCGGTATCACATCTTCTCGGGTAACACTGAAGGGCAGGGGCGCTTATTTCATTTCTGGAAAAGAATAATATTATGTAAGCACTTTAGATAGTATCCCGTTTAATTTTTATAAGGCGGGTCCTATTAGTATCACCATTTGATATGTGAGGAAATAAAGCACAGAGAGGTTAAATAACTTACTCAAGGTCACACGGCTATTAAGTGGTAAAGGTGGGATTGGAACTCACGTCTGACTCCAAAGAACTACTCTTCATCTCTGGGGGTGCGCAGGCTGGGCAAAAGAGGGCCAGGGGCCTCCCTCCTTCCCTCACCCAGTCCGATCGTCTCTCGTCTATTCCCTGTATACACACGTGTGCACCTACAGCTGCCCGATGCTGAAGGACCCCTAGGTCCCAGCGGCCACGTTGCCGGGATGGGCAGACTGAGGCCACCGCCCACCTTCTGGTGCTTCCGCTCCTTCTCGATGCGGTCCATCCTCTCCAGGCGCAGTCGGTCCAGCTCGAGGCGCAGCTCGTCCAGCTCGGGCGCGACGTGGTGGCGGCTGACCAGCACCTCCAGGATCTCCAGGACACGCACGACCTTGGGCATGAGGCGCGCGATGGCCTCGCAGCCGTGCTGGTCGATGACCCGCTCGAACTCGTGGCCCACGAGCGACGCTATGTCGTACACGTCCATGACGGTCAGCTCCGCCACGTTCTTCTCCAGGGCCGACTCGGCCGCCAGCGCCGACCCCCGGTCCTCCTCCATGGCCCCCCGCCCGGCCTCTCCCCGACCCCGCAAACTAGTGCAACTCCCAAACTTGCCGCTGTCGAGGGCAGCGCCGGGCCGGGCCCACCTCTCGCCGCCGCCGCCGGCCCGCGCTTAGCTGGCCCTCGAGCGAGGGCGCACCGGGCGGGCGGCGGGCGTCGGCATGGGCGGAGGCGGCGGGCCGGGAGCCGGGGGTCAGCGCGCGGGGCGCGGGTCTCTGCGCCCGGCTCGGCCCGGAGCCTGCTCCCCAGTGGGGGGAGGACGAGGAGAAGGAGGAGGAGGAGGCGAGGAAGGCGCGCGCGTGCGCAGGCCCGCGGCGCCTCCCAAGTTGGGAATCCGAGTTGGGCGCAATGGAGGCGCGGGGTCTGGCTGGAGAGCGGGCCCCGCTGTCCTCGGAAACAGTCCTCGCCGGCGGCTAGTCCCCACGCCCGGGGCCTGGCAAGGAAGGGCGGCCGTGGCTCCTCCGGGAAACTTTGGCGGCGGCGACGCCGGCTGATCAGACCCCCCCCCCCCCCCCGCGGGGATACCGCGCGCCCCGCCCCGATCCTGGCCTGGAGAGGGGCGCGCCCGGCTTCCGCCGCCCGAGGGCGCCCCGGGGTCCCCGCGGACACCGCACCGTCACCCACCGGCTCCGCAGCCCCCCGCCCCCCCGCTCCACCCGCGGGACCTTCCTTCCCCTCCCCCCCCGCTCCAGCCGGTCCCCCCCGCGCCTCCGGACGCGCCGCCCCCTCCTCCAGTCCGGTCCTGGCTCCTCCTCTCCCACTCCCGCCCCGGCGGAGTCCAGACTATCCCAGAAGAGAAGGGGAGGAGGTGGTAGGGGTGCGGGTTGCTGGTCTCTCTGGACGATTCACAGTGTCGGGGGCGGCCCCTGCGCTGGAGAGAAATGGAGGGCTCAGGAGGTGGACTCCGGGCTGCGGCCCATCCTGGGGAGGAGTCGAGGACCCCACGGCTCGTAGACCCTCCAGGCCGACCTGGCGGCGCCGGGCCCTGCGCTCCAGGAGAGGCGCCCGGGAGAGGGGCAGGAGGGTCGAAGGGTCCTCTGGCCCCTAAGCGGCCGGGCTACGCTGCCCGCCAGCCACGTCCATTAGCGGCTCCTTGTGACCTAAAAACCACTTCACAGAGGAGGTGAGGCCGGGATTTGGATTTCAGCTTTCTTGTCCCAAGCCCTCTGTCCTTCTGACCTGGCTAGATCCACCTGTCCATCAGACCACCCCTCCCCGCCCAGGCGAGCCTTCCCTGAACACCCCCCACCCCACGCATGCGTAATTAGGCGCCCTCCTGTGCATCCCCACATCCGCCTCCCACTCCCATAAAACTGCTCTTTGCATAGTTTTAACCGTGGGTACACATACGCCTCCCCCCATCAGACTGTGAGCTCCTTGAAGTCAGAAAAAAACCCTGAACGCCCTTGTAGCTGTAAAAACCCACCCCAACCTGACACGTTAATTAAAACTAAAAATTTTTAAGGTTTAAAATGCATCGAGCATTGGCTTTACATTTAGTTTACAAATGCAGAGTGTTTACTATGGCCAGGCATTATTCTAGGTACTTTACAAATATTTCCACATTTACTGCATTACCTCTCAAAGTGTGGCCTGAAGACCACCAGGGTTCCCCAATACCCAAAGGGTCTCTATGAGGTCCCTTTTGCCGGCTATATATCAGTGAGAGGCTAGATGTTCTTCATATACCGAAACACAGATCAGCATATCCTGACTGACTGAATATGCGGATGCAGATTTGAGGGTCCAGCTCTCTGATGATGTGCTAGACATTAAAGAGGTTTGCAAAAATGTGAGACAACGCCACTGTCCCTGGTACTTGTTTGTTTGTTTTGAAGCATGGTTATTTATTTATTTTTTTTGCAGTACGCGGGCCTCTCACTGTTGTGGCCTCTCCCTTTGTGGAGCACAGGCTCCGGACGCGCAGGCTCAGCGGCCATGGCTCACGGGCCCAGCCTCTCCGAGGCATGTGGGATCTTCCCGGACTGGGGCACGAACCCGTGTCCCCTGCATCGGCAGGCGGACTCTCAACCACTGCGCCACCAGGGAAGCCCGGCATGATTATTTTTTATTAAAAAATATTAATGTTAGGGACTTCCCTGGTGGTCCAGTGGCTAAGACTCCGTGCTCCCAATGCAGGGGGCCCGGGGTTCGATCCCTGGTCAGGGAACTAGATCCCGCATGCTGCAGCTAAGAGCTTGCATGCTGCAACTAAAGATCCTGCATGCCACAACTAGGACCTGGCACAGCCAAGTAAATAAATAAAAATAAATATTAAAAAGAGAATTCATGTTAACATGTCATGTGTCTATTTTAAATTAATTTTTAAAAAACGGCTTAAATTTCTAGTTACAGTAGATATCAAATTTCTAGTTATAGTAGATATCAATAGATATAACATATCTAACAAAATCTTTTTAGGGTCTTCAATGGTTCTTGAGAGTGCCCTCGGAAAAAGGTCCCTGAGAGCAAAAAGTTTGAGAACTGCTGCCTTACAACATCCAAAGAAGTATTATTCTCCCTATTTTACAAAAGAGGAAACAGGCACAGAGAAGCCAAGTCACTCGCCCAAGGCCAGGCAAGCTGGTAAGTGCTAAAACCGGGGTCAGATCTGCGCACAGCAATCCAATAAAGTGGACCTATGATTATCCCCACCCTAAATCAAGAACAGTGAGGAAGAGGGAGGGACATTAACTTCCTGTAGCTACTGTAACAACTTGCCATAAACTTGGTAACTTGAAACAACAGAAACATTCTCCGCCAGTTCTGGAGGCGGGAAATCTGAGATCAAGGTGCTGTCAGGGCCCTGCTCTCTCTGATGGCTCTAGAGGAGGATCCTTCCTGGCCTCTTCCAGCTGCCGGCTTCCTTAGCTCGTGGCAGTATCACTCCAATCTCTGCCTTTGTCTTCACGTGGCCTTCTCTGTATCTCTGTCTACTCCTCTGAATCTCTTATAAGAACTTATATCGTTATAAGATGTAAGTTATAACGATAAGAACTCTTATCGTTACATTTAGGACCTACCCACACAATCCAGAACGATCTTATCTCAAGATTCTTAATCATATCTGTATGGACACTTTGAAAAATAAGGTCACATTGACAGGTTCCAGGGATTAGGATGTGAACATAGCTTTTTTTGGGGGGGGAGGGTGTGTGTCTGGAGGGGTGGCACCATTCAACTCACCACAAGAGGTTAAGTAACTTTCTTAGGGTACCACAGCTGGGAGGGATGGAGCTGAACCCAGTGGGTGCCCATGGTGAACTAAGGGATAAATAATGAACGCCCAGATTGGGGCAACTTTACCCTCAAGGTAGCAAAGATGTACTGAGAGTCTGCTGGGAGGGGACAAGGGAAGAGGAGCCACAGTGCCAGCCTGAGCCTGAGCCCTGGGACCAGGGCAGGAAAGGGATGGGAGAGTGGAAGGGATGGAAGTGACTTTAGGAAGGGAAAGAGGAGGCAAGGGTCCAAGGTGACCCCCCCCCCAAATGATGAGCCTGAGGGCTTCGGAGAATGCTTGCAATCTTAAAAAATGTAGGGAGAGGCAGTTGGTCCTGATGCTTAAGCATCCAGACCTCTCTGCTTTGTAACCTTGGTCCAGTCACTGACTGGGTGTATCATGATCACACTTGAAAAAATTAATTTCTTCATATCAAATATCCAGTCTTCAAAATTTCAATTGTCTCATCAGTTTACTTCTTTAAAGTTTGTTTGTTTAACCCAAGATCCAAATAATATTCACATATTGCAATTGGTTGATATGTCCCTTAGTCTCTTTTAATCCTCCATCTCTTTTTTTTTTTTTCTCCTTCCCTTGAAATCTATTAGTTGATGAAACAAGATTATTTGCCTTTTAGAGATTCTCAGTCTGGATTCTGATGATTTCACCACTGTGAAATTTCACCTTTAATATGTTCGTTCCCTATATTTTTTTTAGACTGGTGTTGGATGGAGAGATTGATTTAATTTGAGTTCAGTTTATTTGGTGGTGATGCATGCTAGCATTTTTCTTTATTTTGGAGGGGTTCTGTTCTGTTTATTGAGCTATAGATCACATACAGTGACATTAACCCTTTAAAATGTGCAATTCGGTAGTTTTTAGTACATTTACAAGGTTGTGCAAGCATCACCACTCTCTAATTTCGCATTTTCATTAACCTCCCCATAAAACCCTGTACCCATTAGCAGTCACCTTCCATTCCCCTCTGCCCCCAGCCCCTTGTGACCACGAATCTGCTTTCTGGGTCTACAGATTTGCCTCTTCTGAACATTTCATATAAATGGAATAATAGACTATGTGGCCTTTTGTGTCTGGCTTCTTCCACTTAGCATCATGTTTTTAAGGTTTCTCTGTGTTGTGGCCTGTGTCAGTGCTTCATTCCTCTTTACGGCTGAATCATGTCCCGTGGTAAGGATGGACCACATTTTGTTTATTCATCCACTGATGGACTTTTAGGTTGTTTCCACCTTCCCTGTTGTTTTGCCTGTTGTAAAAACAGTACTTTTCTTCAGATCACTTTGTAGGAGCATCTTCTCCTCACAGAACTCCTTGTTTCTGGGAGATGACACAGCCTCCAGAAGACGGTAGGGAGGAAATGGGAAAAGGGCTTTATCCAACCAGGGAGCTCACAACTATTGAGTGAGTACCTTCTGTGTGCCAGGTGGGGCAATCCTGTGACCACCAGGCTGCTTTCTCTCTATGCATCTGCCTATTCTGGACATTTCGAATAAATGGAATCATACCATATGTGCAGGAATAAGAGAAGACCATAGACCATGTGTGTGAGTCCCAGGTAGAAAATAGGCTCTGTTTGTGTGAGTCAGCATAGTGGATTGGATGGGGCAAGTTGGGGAGCGGTGGGGAAAGAGGTTGAAGAGAGGACCAGAAATTGATTCTGGGGCCAAGTTCATATTTGATACAGTAAGTATTGTTGAAGCTGGGTGATGGGTACATGGAACTTCACCATACTATTTTTCTTCCTTCTGTAATATTAGAAAATTTTCATTAGAAATTTAAAAAAATTAATATAGACTATGGACTTGAGTGAATGGCAAAATATTAGCTTTCCTTGGATGAGTTTTGTTTCAGCCATGGGTAAAAGAAGAGAGATTTGATGCCACCGACAGGAACAGAAGATCTGGAGGGTGGGGGGAGAAAGGATGAGTGGGTGCTGGGACCTCCCAGGGTTATAGGGACAGGAGGAAGAGCCAGTTGCATGGGCACGTGGCAGAGAGAAGCAGTGATTATGTGGAAGGAGAAGTTACTGCTTCCTGGAAAATCAGTGCCTGAGAAAGCACAATAGGACTTGAGAGGGAACTTTGGGGCACTAGAGTGTAGCTCCCCTGTGCTGTTGCCATAGACTATCTAATAGATTGAATGTCCGTGCCCCACAAGTTCATATGTTGAAAACTTAAGCCTGCAATGTGATGATGTTAGGGGGAGGGGCCTCTGGGAGGTGATGAGGTCCTGCGGATGGAGCCCTCATGCATAGGATTAGTGCTCTTATAAAAGAAATGCCGGAAACTCCTCACCCCTCCCACCACGTGAAAAGACAGAGGTCTGTGAACCAGGAAGGGGGTTCTTACCAGACACCAGGTCTGCCAGTGCCTTGATCTTGGACTTCCAGCCTCCAGAACTGTGAGAAATCAATTTCTGTTGTTTATAAACCACCCAGTACATTTTTTTAACCTCCTTTTTAAAAAAATTGAGGTATAGTTAACATACATTGTGTAAGTTTAAGGTATACAACGTGTTGATTTGATCCCTTTATGTATCGCAGTATGACTGCCACCGTAGCATTAGCTGACATCCGCATGTCTATGGTTTTTTGTTATAGCAGCCAAAGCTGACGAAAACAGACTAGTTTACGAGGACCCTTAGTTTTCAGGAGGCTGAGCAGTCTTCTGCTTTACTTACCCTGCCCCTTGGGCTCAATCCCAAGGGCTGACCACCTGAAATAGCCTCACACCCACTCTTCTACCCACGACAACCTTGACTTCCCACGGTTGCTAATCTAGATTATCCTTCCTCTTCCTTACTCCCCGCTCCTCCTCCTTTAATTTGATAGACTTGAGATGGTCATGAACTGTTCTGATATTGTCATTACATCTTTAAACACCAGAACGTCACGCGAGACTCAGTTTGTTCTGCAGTGATTCTACTTAATGGTCAACTCCCGCCCCCCAACTCAAGGACATTATATGGAAGATAATAATGTCCCCAAACCCATCATGGAAAACCTTAGTAACAAGAGTCTTTAAAGTGCATTGGGCACGCTCTCTGAATGTCAATGTCTGTTTCCACCTGAACAGAGATTACCTGTAAATACTGGGTCTGTGTAGATTTTCCATTACAGTGACATTAATTTGGTAGCACTTCTCCGCTTTGAGGGTCTCACCCACTTAAATGGTTGGGCTCTTAATTAAATAAAATGTTTAAAGAAAAATATTTAAAAAGTAAAAAAAGCACCCACTGCCTTTGTATGGGTTCCTTAAAAAGCTTATGAGTTAATGCTTTACTGCAGGGTATGATACCAGGGAAGCAAGAGTCAGGGAAGAGGGGAAGTGTGGCCGAAAAGGAGGGAGAGCAAATTCAAGGTGGAATATTACCGAAGTTGGTCCAGCTTTGCAGGAACACTCAGCCGGATGCTTAATCTAATGGGAGGTCTCTGGGGAGAACGTGTGAAACCGCTGAATCTCAGAACTGTCCAATAGCACGGACAGGGGTATTGGGAGGGTATGTGGAGGGTGGGGGGAAGATGAGCGATTTATCTGCCCGCTCCTTTATGTCTCTCATTAGCCCTCCCCTTGGGGCATTAACCTCCCCGCTTCTCTAGGCAGATCTCCCCTAGCTGGGTTGCTCCTGCGTGCTGAGGCAGCCGCAGCCTTTGGCCCTGTGGTCTTCTGAGCCCATCAGAACTTGTAGAGGCTGAGGTGACCCTGGCACTGCACAGGGTTCTGCCACCACAGGAACAGTGTAGCTGATGCTGTTCATGCCGGGAGGAGAGGCAAGTATCCCAGGTGGAGGTGAGACAAAGGGCTCTGGGTCTGCCACACCCATAATCCGTCCATTTACAAAGTTATGGATGCAGTAGGCTTCCTCCCATCCCATTTCACTCCCAGGTAACTACTGTTGACAGTCTGATCCATGCGCTTCCTGATTTTTTCCTGAGAATATCTAAACACACATTTATTTTTTAAATGGAAGCATGACATACATATTAGTATGCAATTTGCTTTTGTCACTTAACATTACCCTGTAATTATCTTTCCAGCTCAGCATATATACATCTACCTCGTTCTTTTTTCTTTTTATATAGATAATCCTGCCTCATTCTTTTAAATGATTGTATAGTTTTCTGTTGTAAGGATGTACCGTAATTTACCTGATTATGTCTCCCTGGATAGACATTCACAGTATTTCCCGGTTTGGGCTATTTTAAACAACATTGTTGTGTAAGTCCAGGCAAGTTTTGGTTCTTTCAGTTTGATGGGAAGTGAGTGGCTAAAATACGTACATCCTCATCTGCCCAGCATCTCCATTGCTGCCTATAGATTAGGCAGTAAGGAGGCTGCAGGCCACAGCTCACCCTGCAGAGAGCCAGCCCCGGGCTATGTTGGTGCGGGCCGGGGGCCGGGGTGGGGGCTGGGGGAGTGGGTAGGGGGTCCCCCCCCTGCAGCCACGCATCTTTCTAAAGTGTAGACTGTAGTGTTAGGAACTACAGGATTTGGGCTTTGGTTGGGTGGCTCCAGGGAGAGTTTAAGGATCTGGGAGTTTGCTCTAGAGTGGGTGCTGTCAGGAAGCAGGGACCATTCTAGGATCCGGGCTCTTAATAAATCTTATCTATACGGAGGACAGACTGGAGAGAAGCTAAGGCTATAATTGGTACAGAAGCAGCCGTCACTCACATTCGCCAAGAGAGGGATAGATCTGGCATCTTGTGGCCTGGACCACGTTCCTGTTAAGTCTTGTTCCATCACCGTCCCGGAGCGACCTCGGCTGATGTTGCTGTTCTGTGAAATTGTTATCTCAACGGGAGAACAGCAAGGCCAGCTGATTGTGCCAGGTCAGCAAGTGTACGTCTGGTGCTGCTTCTCTCTTTCTCAAAGCTGTGAAGGTTGTTTGATATTCAAGGTGGAAGTAGGGTCTAGGAAAAAGCAAAACTTGACCCTGACCAGCTTCGGAACGTGATCAAATGTCAAAGGCACAACCTCTCCTGGATGCCTTTATGCCTGGACCTGGCTGTTTCTGGATACATCTTGGACAGATGAGAACTCTTCCCTGTTATTTTAAATAGCTTCATTGAGATATAGTTCATATGCCATAACATCCACACATTTAAAGGGTACAATTCAATGGCTTTAGTATGTTCACAGATAATGTGCAACCGTCACTACTATCTAATCCCAGAACATTTTCTTTTCTTTTCTTTTCTTTTTTTTATGGCTGAGTTGTACAGCTTGCAGGATCTTAAGTTCCCCGATCAGGGATCAAACCCAGGCCCCAGCAGTGAAAGCACTGAGTCCTAACCACTGGACCCCCAGGGAATTCCCAGAGCATTTTCATTGCTCCAAACAGAAGCCCCTACCAGGGGTGAAGGCGGGGAAGGGATAAGTTGGGAGATTGGGATTGACAGATACACACTACTATATATAAAATAGATAACTGGGAACTCCCTGGCGGTCCAGTGGTTAGGACTCTGTGTTTCCACTGCAGGGGGCATGGGTTCGATCCCTGGTTGGGGAACTAAGATCCCACACGCCGTGAGGTGTGGCAAAATAAAACAAAATAAAAAATAACAAATAAGGACCTACTGTATAGCCCAGGGAACTCTACTCAATACTCTGTAATGGCCTATATGGGAAAACAATCTAAAAAAAGTGAATATACATATATGAATAACTGATTCACTTTGCTGTACAGCAGAAACTAACACAACATTGTAAATCAACTATACTCCAATGAAAATTAAAAAAAAAAAAGAAGCCCTGTTAGCAGTCACTTCCTGTTTCCTCCACCACAGACCGAGGAAACCACTAATCTACTCTCTGTCTCTATGGATTTGCCTATTTTGGACATTTCATGTAAATAAAATCATACAATGCATAGCCCTTTGTGACTGGCTTCTTTCACTTAGCTTAATGTCTTCAAGGACAATCCTTGTAGCAGGAATCAGTGTTCTATTCCTTTTTATGGCTGATAATGTCCCATCAGAGGGATAGACTACATTTTGTTTATCCATTCATCTATCAATGAACTTCTGGGGTCAATGGGCTTTCCCTGTTGTTTGCTGGTGGTAAAAACAGTACTTTCCTTCTGGAAGCTCAGGACACTTTGTAGGAACCTTTACCTCCTCATAGAACTCCTTGTTTCTCAGAGATGAACCAGGCTCCAGAAGATAGTGGGAAAGAAAAGGGAAAAGGGCTGGAATTCCCTGGCGGCCCAGTGGTTAAGGCTCCATGCTTCCACCGCAGGGGGCACGGGTTCAATCCCTGGTCGGGGAACTAAGATCCCGCACGCTGCGAGGTGCGACCAAAAGTTAAAAAAAAAGAAAAGGGAAAAGGGCTTTATCGAGCCAAGAAGCTCACAGCCATTCTGTGTGCCAGTCCCACCTGCAAAGATAAAGTGCAGTCCAAAGTGCAAAGATAAATTAGGACAGGAGACGCTGCCCTCAAGGGGTTCGTAGTCCAGTGAGTAGAGAGGGTACATCTGTTGTTTTGCCTGTCAGGATCCATCCTATTTTTCTGATTTTCCTTGGGGGAACCACCCTTCTCTTGTTCTCTGGTTCCCAGGAAGGAGAAACCAGGGCCTGACCAATCCAACCTGTGGGGCTAGTGGTTCGCTCAGGGGTGGGCATTGACTTCAGACAGTCCAATGAGATTCCATCACACTTTTACTGGACCTCTTGAAAAAGGCAAATTTTTGTTTTGGTTCATTGTTTTTTCCTATTGGGTTGCTGAGAAAATAGACTGGAAGCCTGGGGCTGCTGGTGGCCATTTTGCCATGATCTGGGGAGAGCCAGTATGGGTAAGAAGTCAACAGGGAGGAAAGCAGGACTAAGAGACGGGAGAGTAAACCACATCCTGGGATGTGATTTGAGCAGCTGGATCAAGCTGTGCCTTATTTTTTGCTACCTCTAGGCTTTTCAGCTATATGAACCAATAATTTTTAAGAAATAATAAAAAAAATTAATTGTGGCAATGGCTGCACAACTCTGTGACTATAACTAAAACCATTGAATTGCACACTTTAAAATGGGTGAATTATATGGTATATAAATTATATCTGAATAATAAAAAAATAAAATAACACAAAGTAAGGACTATGATAGGTCCATTCACAGGATTGAAACCCAAAGTAAGAACAGGTCAGTCTGTGGAAAGGAAAAGGCAAGCAGCCTTCCTGAGGAAATATTACTCCATTTTACAGGTGAGGAACTAAAGACCCTCTCAGAAAGGAACTGAGTATGAGCATTTGAGTGAGTGACAGGGCTAAGAATTAAAGGGATTAGTACTTTCTAGCCCATGACCTAGTCTCTGAAAACATAGTCTCTACTTATGCGCTGTCAAAATTTCTAAGCCATGCCACCAATTAATTGACCTAAATTATTTTAAAGCATTTATAGCATCGAGCCTGCTCACACAAACATCTGCAAACAGACATGGGGGAAGTCTTTGTAGCTGTAATGTCTCTTGTTTTGAATTTCCAGAGTTTGTTAAAACTCTTCCACAACTCAAACTGGCTTAAGCAAAAAAGTTATATAAATAAGAGATCCAGCATGTGGACTTCAAGCACAGCTGGATCCAGGGGCTCAGCTACGTCGTCTGACTTCTGCTATTCTCTGCCCCTCAGCTCCAGGTTTGCACCATGTTGATGTCACTCTTGTGCAGGCTTTCGACACATGGTGGCCAAGGTGGCATTCAGGACCTCTAGGATTACATCCTACCTGTTCAGTGACCTCAGAAAATTCAGTGGATTTCCATTGCATATCATTAGCTCAGCTTGGGACACATGCCCACCCCTGGACCAATCACTGTACTTAGGGACATGGATGCTGCTGATTGGTGAGGCTTAGCACCAGAGGCTGGGGGCAGTCCATCTGAGTGGCATGGGATAAGATAGGAGGGAGGAGAATCCTCTTACAGAGGGGAGAATGGATGTTGAGCAGACAAAGTAAAAATCAATATTTAGTTTGGGACCAGGAAGCTGATAGTACTTGCTCACACTGTAGAAAAATAGCCATCTGACAAAGTTGATACTAAAAACTTTCTTTTTAATACTTCAGTTTCACCTTCATGACCTGGACTATCCTTTTCTTTTCACTTAATTATCCAAATCTTCAAGTATTGTTCCTCCCTCTTCACTAATATCCTCACCAGTGGCTCCTAGGATCAAGAATGGCCCCCTTCTGACACTTCCCTGGCAGTCCAGTGGTTAAAACTCTGCTTCCAATGCAGGGGGTGCAGGTTCAATCCCTGGTTGGGGAGCTGGGATCCCACATGCTGCGTGGCATGACCATGAAAAAAAAAAGAAAAGAATGGCTCCCTTCTGTTCTGTAGCATTTTCTACTTGGATTACCTCCTTCAGCCTGTAATTAATTACTTCCACATATTGTTCCCTGTGTGTATGCAGAACCCATCACAGGGGCCCAGGGTCATGTGACCCAGCCTTCACATTCAGCCACAGACTCACATTTAGACTTTTCATTTGTACAGAAGCTAATTTGCCATTGTGTTTACCATTCAGGACAGGAGTTTGTATCAGTCAGAAAATAGAACACACTTGAGGTCTTTCCAACAGAAAGTTTTAATGTAGGAAACCGGTTAAACAGATGCATAAGTTATCTACTGCTGTGTAACAAGTTGCCCCAAAATTAAGTGGCTTAAAACAACAATAATCATTATCTTTCTTTTTTAAAAAATAAATTAATTTATTTTATTTATTTATTTTTGGCTGTGTTGGGTCTTTGTTGCTGCATGCGGGCTTTCTCTAGTTGCGGTGAGCAGAGGCTACTTTTTGTTGTAGTGGACGGGCTTCTCATTGTGGTGGCTTCTCTTGTTGCCAAGCACTGGCTCTAGGCACGTGGGCTTCAGTACTTGTGGCTTGCAGGCTCTAGAGCGCAGGCTCAGTAGTTGTGGTGCATGGGCTTAGCTGCTCTGCAGCATGTGGGACCTTCCCGGACCAGGGCTTGAACCTGTGTCCCTTGCATTGGCAGATGGATTCTTAACCACTGCGCCACCAGGGAAGCCCATAATAATAATTATCTTTCATACTTTCTGTTGATCCGGAATTCAGGAGCAGTTTGGCTGAGTGGTCCTGATACAGGATCTCTCAGGAGATTGCAGTCAAGATATTGGCAGGGGCTGCAGCACCTGAAGACTTAACTGGGTCTGGAGGAGCCACCTCCACGCTGGCGCCCTCACATTGCTGTTGATGGGAGGCCTGAGTTTCTCTCCGTGTGGGCATCTCCCAGAGCTGCTTGAGTGTCCTCATGACATGGTAGATGGCTTCCCCTAGAGGAAGTGAGTCAAGAGAACAAGAGAGAAGACAGCAGAAGCAAGAAGAGCTACAATTCTGCAGCCTGTGGAAGGAAAACCACATTCACATAGAGATTGACAAAATGAAAAGGCAGAGGACTTTGTACCAGATGAAGGACCAAGATAAAACCCCAGAAAAACAACTAAATGAAGTGGAGATAGGCAACCTTCCAGAAAAACAATTCAGAATAATGATAGTAAAGATGATCCAGGACCTCGGAAAAGCAATGGAGGCAAAGATCGAGAAGATGCAAGAAATGTTTAACAAAGACCTAGAAGAATTAAAGAACAAACAAACAGAGATGAACAATACAATAACTGCAATGAAGAATCAATAGCAGAATAACTGAGGCAGAAGAACGGATAAGTGAACTGGAAGACAGAATGGTGGAATTCACTGCCACGGAACAGAATAAAGAAAAAAGAATGAAAAGAAATGAAGACAGCCTAAGAGACCTCTGGGACAACATTAAACGCAAAAACATTCTCATTATAGGGGTCCCAGAAGGAGAAGAGAGAGAGAAAGGACCCGAGAAAACATTTGAAGAGATTATAGTCCAAAACTTCCCTAACATGGGAAAGA
Organism: Hyperoodon ampullatus; assembly: GCF_949752795.1. Lineage (NCBI taxonomy): Eukaryota > Metazoa > Chordata > Mammalia > Artiodactyla > Ziphiidae > Hyperoodon > Hyperoodon ampullatus. Next base: position 6,992,609 of record NC_136926.1, on the reverse strand, counting down.
AAATAGCCACCCAAGTCCAGGAAGTGCAGAGGGTCCCATACAGGATAAACCCAAGGAGAAACATGCTGAGACACATAGTAATCAAATTGACAAAAATTAAAGACAAAGAAAAAGTATTGAAAGCAACAAGGGAAAAATGACAAATAACATACAAGGGAACTCCCATAAGGTTAACAGCTGATTTCTCAGCAGAAACTCTACAAGCCAGAAGGGAGTGGCACAATGTATTTAAAGTGATGAAAGGGAAGAACCTACAACCAAGATTACTCTACCCAGCAAGGATCTCATTCAGATTTGATGGAGAAATCAAAAGCTTTACAGACAAGCAAAAACTAAGAGAAATCAGCACCACCAAACCAGCTCTACAACAAATGCTAAAGAAACTTCTCTAGGCAGGAAACACAAGAGAAGGAAAAGACCTACAATAACAAACCCAAAACAATTAAGAAAATGGTAGTAGGAACATACATATCGATAACTACCTTAAATGTAAATGGATTAAATGCTCCAACCAAAAGACATAGACTGGCTGAATGGATACAAAAACAAGACCCATATATATGCTGTCTACAAGAGACCCACTGCAGACCTAGGGACACATACAGACTGAAAGTGAGGGGATGGAAAAAGATATTTCATGCAAATGGAAATCACAAGAAAGCTGGAGTAGCAATACTCATATCAGATAAAATAGACTTAAAATAAAAAATGTTACAAGAGACAAGGAAGGACACTACATAATGATCAAGGGATCAATCCAAGAAGAAGATATAACAATTATAAATACATATGCACCCAACATAGGAGCACCTCAATACATAAGGGAACTGCTAACAGCTATAAAAGAGGAAATTGACAGTCACACAATAATAGTGGGAGACTTTAACACCTCACTTATACCAATGGACAGATCATCCAGACAGAAAATTAATAAACACAAGCTTTAAATGACACAATAGACCAAATAAATTTAATTGATATTTATAGGACATTCCATCCAAAAACAGCAGATTACACTTTCCTCTCAAGTGCGCACAGAACATTCTCCAGGGTAGATCACATCTTGGGTCACAAATCAAGCCTCAGTAAATTTAAGAAAACTGAAATCATATCAAGCATCTTTTCCAACCACAACACTATGAGATTAGAAATGAATTACAGGGAAAAATCGTAAAAAGTACAAACACATGGAGGCTAAACAATATGTTACTAAATAGTGAAGAGATCACTGAAGAAATCAAAGAGGAAATCAAAAAATACCTAGAGACAAATTACAATGAAAATACGATGATCCAAAACCTATGGGATACAGAAAAAGCAGTTCTAAGAGGCAAGTTTATAGCAATACAAGCCTACCTCAAAAAACAAGAAAAATCCCCAATAAACAATCTAACCTTACACCTAAAGGAGCTAGAGAAAGAAGAACAAATAAAACCCAAACTGAGCAGAAGGAAAGAAATCATAAAGATCAGAGCAGAAATAAATGAAATAGAAACAAAGAAAACAATAGCAAAGATCAATAAAACTAAAAGCTGGTTCTTTGAGAAGATAAACAAAATTGATAAACCTTTAGCCAGACTCATCAAGAAAAAGAGGGAGAGGACTCAAATCAATAAAACTAGAAATGAAAAAGAAGTCACAACAGACACCGCAGAGATACAAAGCATCCTAAGAGACTACTACAAGCAACTCTATGCCAATAAAATGGACAACCTGGAAGAAATGGACAAATTCTTAGACAGGTATTACCTTCCAAGACTGAACCAGGAAGAAATAGAAAATATGAACAGACCAATCACAAGTAATGAAATTGAAACTGTAATTAAAAATCTTCCACCAGGGGCTTCCCTGGTGGCACAGTGGTTAAGAATCCACCTGCCAATGCAGGGGACACAGGTTCGAGCCCTGGTCCAGGAAGATCCCACATGCTGCAGAGCACCTAAGCCTGTGTGCCACAACTACTGAGCCTGCACTCTAGAGCCCATGAGCCACAACTACTGAAGCCTGCGTGCCTAGAGCCCATGCTCTGCAACAGGAGAAGACACCGCAGTGAGAAGCCTGTGCACTGCAACAAAGAGTAGCCCCTGCTCTCTGCAACTAGAGAAAAGCCCCCGCGCAGCAACAAAGACCCAATGCAGCCAAAAATAAATAAATAAAATAAATTTATTATAAAAAATATGGCTTAAAAAATCTTCCAAAAAACAAAAGTCCAGGACTTTTGGCTTCACAGGTGAATTCTATCAAACATTTAGAGAAGAGCTAGCACCCATCCTTCTCAAACTCTTCCAAAAAATTGCAATTCCAAAAAATTGAAATTCCAAAAAATTGCAGAGGAAGGAACACTCACAAACTCATTCTAAGAGGCCGCCACCACCCTGATACCAAAACCAGACAAAGATACTACAAAAAAAAAGAGAAAATTACAGACCAATATCACTGATGAATATAGATGCAAAAATCCTCAACAAAATACTAGCAAACAGAATCCAGCAACACATTAAAAGGATCAAACACCATGATCTAGTGGGATTTGCCCCAGGGATGCAAGGATTCTTCAATATACGCAAATCAATCAATGTGATACACCACATTAACAAATTGAAGAATAAAAACCATATGATCATCTCAATAGATGCAGAAAAAGCTTTTGACAAACTTCAACACCGATTTATGATAAAAATTCTCCAGAATGTGGGCAGAGAGGGAACCTACCTCAACAAAATAAAGGCCATATAAGACAAACCCACAGCAAACATCATTCTCAATGGTGAAAAACTGAAAGCATTTCCTCTAAGATCAGGAACAAGACAAGGATGTCCACTCTGGCCATGATTATTCAACATAGTTTTGGAAGTCCTAGCCACAGCAATCAGAGAAGACACAGAAATAAAAGGAATCCAAATTTGAAAAGAAGAAGTAAAACTGTCACTGTTTGCAGATGACATGATACTATACATACAGAATCCTAAAGATGCCATCAGAAAACTACTAGAGCTAATCAATGAATTTGGTAAAGTTGCAGGATACAAAATTAATGCACAGAAATCTCTTGCATTCCTATACACTAACAACGAAAGATCAGAAAGTGAAATTAAGGAAACAATCCCATTCACCATTGCAACAAAGAGAATAAAATACCTAGGAATAAACCTACCTAAGGAGGTAAAAGCCCTGGACTCAGAAAACTATCAGACACTGATGAAAAAAAACAAAGATGACACAAACAGATGGAGAGATATACCATGTTCTTGGATTGGAAGAATCAATATTGTGAAAATGACTATACTACCCAAAGCAATCTACAGATCAATGCAATCCCTATCAAATTACCAGTGACATTTTTTACAGAACTAGAACAAAAAAAATCTTAAAATTTGTATGGAGACACAAAAGACCCCAAATAGCCAAAACAGTCTTGAGGGAAAAAAACGGAGCTGGAGGAATCAGACTCCCTGACTTCAGACTATACTACAAAGCTACAGTAATCAAGACAATATGGTACTGGCACAAAAACAGAAATATAAATCAATGGAACAGGATAGAAAGCCCAGAGAAGAACCCACGGACCTATGGTCAACTAATCTATGACAAAGGAGGCAAGGATATACAATGGAGAAAAGACAGTCTCTTGCATAAGTGGTGCTGGGAAAACTGGACAGCTACATGTAAAAGAATGAAATTAGAACACTCCCTAACACCATACACAAAAATAAACTCAAAATGGATTAGAGACCTAAATGTAAGACCAGACACTATAAAACTCTTAGAGGAAAACATAGGAAGAACAGTCTGACATAAATCACAGCAAGATCTTTTTTGATCCACCTCCTAGAATAATGGAAATAAAAACAAAAATAAACAAATGGGACCTAATGAAACTTAAAAGCTTTTGCACAGCAAAGGAAACTACAAACAAGATGAAAACACAACCCTCATAATGGGAGAAAATATTTGAAAATGAATCAACGGACAAAGAATTAATCTCCAAAATATATAAACAGCACATGCAGTTCAATATTAAAAAAACAAGCAACCCAATCAAAAAATGGGCAGAAGACCTAAATAGACATTTCTCCAAAGAAGACATACAGATGGCCGAGAAGCACATGAAAAAGCTGCTCAACATCACTCATTAGTAGAGAAATGCAAATCAAAACTACAATGAGGTATCACGTCACACTAGTTAGAATGGGCATCATCAGAAAATCTACAAACAACAAATGCTGGAGAGGTTGTGGAGAAAAGGGAACCCTCTTGCACTGTTGGTGGGAATGTAAATTGATACAGCCACTATGGAGAACAATATGGAGGTTCCTTAAAAAACTAAAAATAGAATTACCATATGACCCAGCAATCCCAGTACTGGGCATATACCCAGAGAAAACCATAATTCAAAAAGACACATGCACCCCAGTGTTCATTGCAGCACTGTTGCATTAGCCAGCACATGGAAGCAACCTAAATGCCCATCGACAGATGAATGGTTAAAGAAATTGTGTTACATATATAGAATGGAATATTACTCGGCCATAAAAAGGAATGAAATTGAGTCATTTGTTGAGACGTGGATGGATCTAGAGACTGTCATACAGAGTGAAGTAAGTCAGAAAGAGAAAAACAAATATCATATATTAACGCATATATGTGGAGCCTAGAAAAACGTTGCAGATGAACCGGTTTTCAGGGCAGAAATAGAGACACAGATGTAGAGAACAAATGTGTGGACACCAAGGGGGGAAAGTGGTGGGTGGTGGGCGGTGGTGGTGGGATGAATTGGGAGATTGGGATTGACATATACACGAATATGTATAAAATAGATAACTAATAAGAACCTGCTGTATAAAAAATAAATTAAATTAAATTCAAAAATTCATAAAAAAGAAAAAAAGAAAAAGTCAAAAAAAAAGAGAGAGAGAGAGAGAACAAGGGAGAAGCAACAACAGTTCCTTTTGTGACCTAGCTTTGGAAGTCACAGACTGTCACATCTTCCACATTCTCTTAGGCAAAGGTCAGTCACTAAGTCAATTCTGCCTCCCATTCCAGGGGAGGAGAATTAGGATCCAAAAAAAAAAAAAAATATATATATATATATATATATATATATATATATATATATTTTTTGCCTGTGCCGTGCAGCATGTGGGATCTTAGTTCCCCGACTAGGGATCGAACCCGTGCCCCCTGTAGTGGAAGCACAGAGCCCTAACCATTGTACCACCAGGGAATTCCCTAAGCTCCACCTTTTGAAGGGAGGAGGATCACGGAATTCCTGGATATATTTTGAAAGCATCATAACAGGCAATGATAGAGCTGAGGAACCCAACAGGATGGTGAGACAGTGTACAGATTAACAAAAGAAAAAAGACACCAACCCATTTAGGACTAGAGAAAGGAAGGGAGGAATTAGGACTATCAAAGCTCAGGACCCAGGACCACCCAGTGGAATCGGGACCTTCAGAGGAGCTGGAGCCTTGAACATGCAGTCACTAGCGGAGGTGCTTCCCAAAGCAGTGAGGGAGACAAATGCTCTGGCTTCTTCCTTCCTCCGCCCACTAATCTTCCGCCAGTGCCTGGAACCGGCTGAACCTACCAGGAAGCAGAGTGAAAGGGAGCCTGGGAAACAGATTTCCTTGTGATGCAGAGGTGAGCAGAGAGGGCTGGGATGGGTCTGAGATTAAAGGCCTAGCACGGAGTCCCCCAGAACAGCTTATTTGATTAAGTGCTGATGTTGTGGTCAACCTTGTATTGAATTTTCATTATTTTTGTATATCAATATTGTTTTTAATAAAGTGACTTAAAAAATTTTTTTTGGTTGTGTTTTCGTTGCTGCGCACGGGCTTTCTCTAGTTGCCGCGAGCGGGGGCTACTCTTCGTTGCGGTGCGCAGGCTTCTCACGCAGTGGCTTCTCTTGTTGCAGAGCACAGGCTCTAGGCGCACGGGCTTCAGTAGTTGTGGTATGTGGGCTCTAGAGCGCAGCCTCAGTAGTTGTGGCACATGGGCTTAGTTGCTTCGCGGCATGTGGGATCTTCCCGGACCAGGGCTTGCTTGAACCTGTGTCCTCTCCATTGGCAGGCGGATTCTTAACCACTGCGCCACCAGAGAAGTCCCTAAAGTGGCATTTCAAAACTGAAAATGAGGGACTTCCCTGGTGGTCCAGTGGTTAAAACTCCGTGCTTCCACTGCAGGGGTCACAGGTTCCATCCCTGGTTGGGGAACTAAGATCCCACACGCTGTGTGGCGTGGGAAAAAAAAAACTGAAAAAAGAAAAGAAAAATGAAAGAAAATTCTCCAGTCTCCTTTACTCTTTCCTAATTTTAAAAAAGACTTCTGTGGGACCAGAGGGTAAGGGGAATGTTAATGCCCAGACAGGAGAAAGCTGATTCAGCCTTTCTGTGGAAACAGCCTTTGTTATTCTCTTTAAAACTTGTCAGCATTGGAGAACTGACTATGCAACTGATACAAATCCCTCATCACTTTCTAACCTGGTTTCCTAGCCTCTGCCACAACAAGCCTCTGATTCCAAGAAGAAATAATTTATCTTGTCCACTCTATGTCCATACAGTAATGTGTACGTGAATGTTCATAGCAGCTTTCCTAATAATAGCCAAAAAGTGGAAACAACCCAATGTCCATCAATGGGTGAATGGGTAAACAAAATATGGTCTATCCACATAATACAGTATTGTTCTGCCGTAGAAAGGAATGGTATACTGACACAGGCTACAACATGGATGAACCTTGAAAACATTATGCTAGATGAAAGAAGCTGGTCAAAAAAGGCCACATATTGTATGATTTCCTCCCGTAGAGACAGAAAGTAGATCAGCCTGGGGTGGGGGGCGGTATGGGGAATGGGGTATGACTGCTAATAAGTCAGCATTTCTTTTTGGGGTGATGAAATGTTTTGGAACTAGACAGTGGTGATGGCTGAACAACTCTGCGGGTGACCTGACAAATCCTGAGAGCCTGTAGTTCTTTGAATGAATTTGTCTTCAGATCCTGAAATATTGTTGAAAGATACTTGATGAGTAATTATGACAAGGATGCTAATAAGAAAAACCTGGGCAAAGAAGAAAATATACCATGTAGTTGATAGATTTTATAGTTTTGTGATTAGAGTTACTTTTGTCTCTTCTCCAATTTTTGATAGCACCATTACTTTTATAATATAACATATAAATTTATAGATGACTTCTGGCTGCATCTTTGGTTTGGCCACCACCATGTTTTCAAAAATTGGAGTTGAATGTATTTAGATACAGCATCTATGCTTCAGTTTGCCACAGTCCTCCCTACTCCCTATTGCCTTAAGCTGATGCCATCTCATATAAACTGCCTGATCCCTGAAGGCATTTGAATTTGGGTCCCATGACTTACATAATAAAACCTCCATAATATACAATTCACTGTGGTCCACTGAGATGCTAAGTGTCCACATTTTAAATCCCTGACAAGTGGAGTTAGAATGTTATTTAATCAGTTTGAAAATGAAAATTAACATTTAACATCCAGATAAAAAGAGAATTGTTCTTTTTTTTTTTTTTTTTTTTTGTGGTACGCGGGCCTCTCACTGTTGTGGCCTCTCCCGTTGCGGAGCACAGGCTCCGGACACGCAGGCTCAGCGGCCATGGCTCACGGGCCTAGCCACTCCGCGGCATGTGGGATCTTCCCAGACCGGGGCACGAACCCGTGTCCCCTGCATCAGCAGGCGGACTCTCAAACACTGCGCCACCAGGGAAGCCCCGAGAATTGTTCTTGGTACTTTTCTACAGAGTTGGGTTGCTTGGGAAGTCAAAAAGGCTATATTTGTCAGTTTAATTCACTTTAATAGGAAACCTCTTAAGGTATTACAAGCAGAAAGAGATTTACTATAGGGAAATAGTGGCTTCTAAATGGGCTGGTGAGGCTGGAGAAGCAAGCTCTAGGCTGAGCCTCCCTCCAGTGAAGGCTTCCAGGATAACATTACAGAACTGACCTGCTAGGAAAAGCAGGGCCTTTGCCATACTTTGCAAGGTGGGGAATCAGGGGACCATTACTAGAACTCTGAGTTCAGTAACACATTATCACAGCCAGGAACCTTCCATCAACCTAGCTGCACCTGTTTCTTGACACCTGAGTGGGAAACTGGATACTGGGCCACTACTGCCCCCTATTGCCTGGTAGCCTTTGAAGAAATAATCCCTCAAACTTGCACAGCACATTTATGTACATAGTGTCACCGGATCCTCATGATAACTTTACCAGATAAGCAAAGAATGTGGTGGCACATTTTTTATAGATAGGGAAATTAAGGTTCAAAGAGGTGATGGGACATAATTAAGGTCACACAGCTATGTGCAACACTGGAGTAACAACCCAGATCTCATCTTCAGGCCACTTCAGTGAACTTGATATGTCAGCTAACATGTCATGAGTGAGGTTTTTTGTGGCCCTATGCTACAGCCTAAGAGCATAGTACACACATGCCAGGACTAGTGCCTCATGAGTGACACAGACTCAGTAGGCACAATAACGATAACTCAGTAGGCACAAATCTGCCTTGTAAGCACAGAGGAAGGCTCTAGTATTTGGCAGAATGAGGTCTGGAGAGGATATCTGAGTTGGGTTTTGAGGGATGAGTAGGAGTATGCCAGGAGGCAAAACTGGAAAAAAATTGTCTTAGTAGCTGGCAAGAGCTAAAGGGGTGTGGGGTGTCAGCAAGACTTTGGGGAGGTGAGAGACTTCTAATTTTGGAGAATGTAGACAAGGTAAAGTTTGTTTTTTGTTTTTTTGTAGTTGTATTATACACATACAGTAAAATACGGAGCATTACTCTTAAGTATACAGCTTCCTGAGTTTTTATAAAAAGCGTACGTAAACATTCATGTACCCATCATTTAGGTGACGATATAAAACATTTCCAACATCGCAGTAGGTTTCCTCGTGCCCCTTCCCAGTCTATACCCGTCCCCATCCTTCCCCAGTCGGTTGTTGCGAGGTGAGGGGAGGCTAACACAAAATTTCAAGTCCTTGGCTTCAGCCCCATTCCTCCTTCCACTCCTATTGCTGCCTCCAAATCTTTCGCCGTCTTTATGGATAATCCTAAGAAGGGCGTGCATGGGGCGAAAGAGGTTTCTTGATACTACCGCTTTCTAGTGTGCTCCACGGAAACTTAGGCTGTACGCGAACGGGGATAGGGATACAGACGATGGTTTCTGGTCCTCCGGAGCCACCGTCCAGGCTCGGGCCGCGCAAAGCCGCCTTGTCCCTCGGCGGCCGCCGTGCGTCCGTTACGTGGCAGCTACTGGCGCCCACCAATCCACGGCGCCCGCATCAGCCCCCTCGGGTGGCGCAGCCGGAAGGGGCGGAGCTGAGGTGGCGGCGGCTGAGACGACAGCGGTGGCAGCGGCGACGGCGGCTCTGGAGGCCGCAGTCCCGGTCCTGGCTTCGGCCCCAGCCGCACCATGGTGACGCTCGCTGAGCTGCTGGTGCTCCTGGCCGCCCTCCTGGCCACGGCCTCGGGCTACTTCGTCAGCATCGACGCGCATGCCGAGGAGTGCTTCTTCGAGCGGGTCACCTCGGGCACCAAAATGGGCCTCATCTTCGAGGTGGCTGAGGGCGGCTTCCTGGACATCGACGTGGAGGTGCGGGCGCGTTGCCCGCGGCCGAGGCGGGGTCGCGCGGCCGCTCGGGGGTTGTCGGCACCCGGGGCCCGCGGGGGGAGCGGGACACGGAGGCCGCTGTCCGAGTACTGGGAGGGGCCCGAGCCGCCACCCGGCGACCCCGTAACGGCCCCTTTGCCCGCGCCCGCCCGGATTCCGGGCTCCGCTCGGGATACGGAGCCGTTGTGTGGTTGCTTTGGATTCTCAGCTTGAACGGCGTGTTCCCCTTGGAACCTCTCGCCGAGCTTTGTCGACCAGGCGCCGCGTGTCAGCTCCGGGCCCGGGAGGCGCTTCACAGTCGCGTTTAGCTGGTGGCAGGTCTCGATCCGGTCATCAGCTACTTCCCTTCATAGCGCAAATTAAAGTTGGGACGTGGCATGGAAACTTCTGAAAAGGTATATCGGAAGCTAGGGAGGAGTGCTAGGCAGACGTTCGCGTTGTGTTTGCCTTTATTTTTTCACCCGAGTTAACTCGTTGTTACACAAACCTCCGCATACCTCGTTTAGCCATCTCATGACTAGGCGAGTGGAGTTGGGTCATGCAGTTTAGAAGTGACTGCAGCGTAGTATCTGGAGAAAACGGAAAATTATTTTAAGAAACTAGCAGTCCCTAAAATTTCTCCTGTGTCTTTTTTTAAGTCCAGGGAATGACTCGCCTCTGACTTTTTTTTAGGAAACCAGATGTAATTACTATTTAAATTCACCTGTTAGCGTGATTAATTGGGTCTAAGGATTTTCCATCTGACAGTGACCATCAGCTGAGCGGGACATAAATCGCACAAAACAAGTGCAGTCCAGAAATAAGGAGATGACGGAAGGAATGACTGTTAAAATTAGCTAAGATCTTAAGACATCAGCTATTTCAGTCTGCAAGTTTTACAGGTGGCACGGGCTTCATAAGAGGATCCGACGTGTGCAAGGCCTAACAGTGGGGTAACACACTGGGGTGAGAACATGGGGCTCCCAATTTCCAACCTAGTCCTTTCCCTTAGGCCTTCAGGCATCTCAGATAAAGCAGATTCCTTTACCGTCAGATCAATCAGGAAAACCTAGACGTGTAGCTTGCTCAAAATTCTTAGTTTTAAAGAGATTTCTTCTTTTCTAGTTTTGATATTAACAGCTACATATTTGCCTGTTTGTTGTTGGTATTGGGCCGCTTGAAGACAAGTGTAAGGTGTGTTTCTGAGGGATTTACGTTTAAGTTGGACAAATAAGACAAATGTTGTCCCGTAGACAAATGTAGAGTTGAAAGGTGTTCAGAGAGCCTTGTTCCTTAAATGGGAGAACTGCGGCCCAAAGAGGTTACTGTCAGTAACTGAAGTGGAGGCGACGGCAGGTGACATCTTCTTAGAGAATGTTCTATTGCCAGTAGACATCACTTACGATTTTAAATCTTTTGAGCTATCTCACGCATTTCTCTCCTGCTTCCAGATTACAGGGCCTGATAATAAAGGAATTTATAAAGGAGACCGGGAGTCCAGTGGGAAATACACGTTTGCTGCTCACATGGATGGAACATACAAGTTTTGTTTTAGCAATAGGATGTCCACCATGACTCCAAAGATAGTGATGTTCACCATTGATATTGGGGAGGCCCCCAAAGGACAAGACATGGAAACAGAAGGTGAGATGAACATTCAGAAGATTGATATCCCATTCTAAGAGTTAATAGTAATTCTGTACATTTTATCCACCTGAGTGGAGTGTTTGATTTTTTAGGTTCACTGACTGTATTTACGACCAAAAACCTTTTGTGAAATACACTTTTTATTTATCGAAATCTCCTAATTAACAAAAAGAAGTTATTGGAGGTTCATGTTTATATTTTACTTCTTTACAATTGCCATTTCAGGCAGCTTTTCTTAGTCACTTGTGCTCTTGTAAGCATGTAGGTTACATGTGTCTTAGGTTGTTTGTTCTCTTAATTTGCTTATTCTGGTATATACATTTTTAGTTGCTCATTTGTATACATGACTAGTTTAGCTCAACTTTTTGTATGTGTGTGTTTATATCTTACACTCTTCTTCAGGTGGTGGAGATACCTGGGATGGTATGTGGATTGATTTTTGACAGCATCCTGTCTTTCTGCCTATTTTTGTTGGCTACTATCTAATTTCTGCTTTCCTTCTTTCTAACCTCAGTTTGTTAGCATGAGAGTGTTTTTTCTCTTAGTTAAAAATAAAAACCTACAGCTAATTTAGAGTTTTAGAGTGGTTGTTTTTTGGTGGTTTCTATTTGGTTACAGGAGATACAGGTTAGGTCATTTGAAACTTGGTTAGATGTGAAATGCAGTTCTAGGAGCCATGTCTAGATGAGGTGACAAAAGCTTTGTCAGACATATGTTGCAGTTGGATTAATTTTTATTCCTCAACTGACCAGCAGTGAACCCTAAATTGATTCTTCTGGATAAATTGCTTACCAGGAACCAGCACGTAAGGACTTAAAAAAATTTTTTTTTGGCACAGTACGTTTCCGGATTTTTGGAAACTAGTAGTAGTAGTAGTAGTAGTTTTAATAGTACTTCATAGTATTAATATGATATCATTTGCCCTGGATAGTGAGCACTTAGTAGAGTATTTACATTAAAGAACGTGAACTGTTTTTAGGTGTTGAAATCTATAGAATTTAGAGAATCATACTACTAAGAAATTTCTGTGCTTGCTTTCCAGGGTCATTTGCAGTTCAGGACTTGGCTAATTCTCAAGGAGAATTAGGAGTTTTGAAGGGCTTTGACTTTGTTCATTTTCTGGAAATTAGTCCTTTTTAAATAGTCAGAAAATGTTGGCTGATGGATGTGAATACTCTTCTTAAATCTTTTAACACGATATTTAAAATTCTCGCTTTTGCTTGTTAATATCAGTGAATGGCAGCTGTAAAACCAAGCTTTCCTCTAAAGCAGTGGTTCTCAGGTTGGGATGATTTTTGCCCCCCAGGGGACATTCGGCAGTGTCTGGAAACATTTTTGATTCTCGTGGCTGGGTTGGTGCTTGTACAATGCATTGGACAGCTTCCCACCACCAAGGATTATGTGGTCCAGAATGTCCCCAGTGCTTCTCCTGAGAAACCCTGCTCTAGAGGTTCCACCTAGGGCATGGGCTCCTCACATGAAGCTAGTGAGGGATCATTTGTGATTCCAGCCCAACTACCTTAAAATGGTAGAGGCTCTTGGTTTCTCTTAAGAAATGTAGGATTATCTGTGGCAATTTGGAATTCAAGATGAGGCCCAATGTTGGGCAGTCCTGAAGAAACCCCTCCGATGCAGTCTTCCCTTGTGGTATATTTTTTTCATACCTGTTTGTCCATTGTCATAATACAGCATTACCTAGAAGCATACACTTATTTTTCAGAACTGTTAGTTTACCTTGCTAAAGAGAATACCTGCTTTTAAACCTTGTGCGGCTGAGAGCTTGTTTCTTCACTTGCAGTGCCTGCTGTTTCCCACTATAGTGAAATTATTGCTTTGACTGTAGTAGAAGAATGTTGAGTTGGTGTGGATTTTCCTCAGAACGTCTTCATGTTTTTCTCTGCTCAGCTTCATAAAGATTGATACTACTCCTAAATTAACATTAGAGTTATATGATTTTTTAAGAGTAGATTTTGATTTAGTTTAAATATTGTTATTTATAGGATTATTCTTAGGGGTCTGTTTATTTTATGTTTTGTGGCACCCCCTCCCCACCCCCCCGCCAGTGTTTTTTTTCCTCCACTATGGTTAGCAGTGAGTTTAGTGAACTTCACTTAGGAATTCCTTGGAAGACATTTCTTAGGGTTGTAGTCCTTTAGTTAGTAAACGTTGTATAGTATGTTTCCTACTCTGAAAAAGGTTTCTCTACTGGGAATGAACTTTAAAAAAGGCGTTGAGAATTCAATTGTCATCAGTGGTCCAAAATGATGTCTGAGCCATTTCTTAAAAATAGCTTCTTTTGGGGCTTCCCTGGTGGCACAGTGGTTAAGAATCCGCCTGCCAATGCAGGAGACACGGGTTTGAGCCCTGATCCGGGAAGATCCCACATGCCGCGGAGCAGCTAAGCCTGTACGCCACAGCTACTGAGCCTGTGCTGTAGAGCCCGTGAGCCACAACTACTGAGTCTGTGTGCCACGACTGCTGAGGCCCACGCACCTAGAGCCCGTGCTCTACAACAGGAGAGGCCACCACAATGAGAAGCCCGTGCACCACAACGAAGAGTAGCCCCCGCTCGCCGCAACTAGAGAAAGCCCACGTGCAGCAACGAAGACCCAATGCAGCCAAAAATAAAATAAAATAAATAAATTTTAAAAAATTAAAAAAAATAGCTTCTTTTGTATGCCATCTCTGGAGGAATTTTTGGGTTTTTTTTTTTTTTTACTGCTTTATAAGTATTTTTCAGAAAGAGATTGCCAAGTATGTGCTAATCTGTTTTCAAATCCTTTTGTAGCTCACCAGAACAAGCTAGAAGAAATGATTAATGAGCTCGCAGTGGCAATGACAGCTGTAAAGCATGAACAGGAATACATGGAAGTTCGGGAGAGAATACACAGAGCAAGTAAGTTAATGCTGTGTCTGGGGGCTGTGTCTGGGGGCCATGACTTGGTGATGGTGTATTACCCAAGGGCTTGCTTGTGTTTTCTTCATTTGGAAATTTTGCAAACATAAACATACTAAAATACTGACTTAAAAAAACATCTATGCAAAGATATTTTTTGAGTATACGTGTTTCTTTGTAGAGCTTTGTACTAGTTTATTATTGGAACATTCATTCTGAACCAAACCTTAAGAGTTAAAAAAAATGTATGGTCAGTTAGGGAGTAAGCTAATGGTTTTCGTAAAGCAGAAGGGAAAAACACTGTAAAATGGATATTGCATTGTTTTTTTTTTTAACTTTTAATTTTATATTGGAGTATAGCCGATTAACAAAGTTGTGATAGTGTCAGGTGCACAGCAAAGCGACTCAGCCATACATATACATGTATGCTTTCTCCCCCAGACTCCCCTCCCATCCAGGCTGCCACATAACATTGAACAGAGTTCCCTGTGGTATTGCATTGGTTTTAAATCACAATCTGAAACTTTTGTGCCAGTGTGGTAAATGTTATATGCTGAGGCTTAGCTGTTTTTCTAACACCTAATGTTTAGTCTAGTTAAAATAGAAAGCATTAAAACATGAATAGAGGTGCTCACCAGGTGAAGATCAGTTTGGGCTCCCAAGTTTGTAAACTGGGAACTGAGAATGTATTAGTCTTCAGAAACATTGATAATTGGAATCCCGTCTTAGGTTGCAAAAGCCTGTTTTAGCCCAGGATGTAGCATTAATTATGTTGCTTTTGCATTTAAAATTAAGAGGAGGTACCATATTGACCCACAGACCAGATGACCATACTTTAGATCCAGGTCCACACGCATTCAGTATCTTCATCCTCCAGGTTGTCCTTGGGGATAGACCTCACTGGAAGCAAGCTTGTCTGTAAATGCAAAGTGGCTTATGTCTGGAATCTTTGTTTTGAAGTTGGGGTAGGGAGTGGAGAGAAGAGCGACTCAGATAGATAAGAACAGGTTGAATTTTTCAAGATGTGATTTCTGTTCTTCCCACCCTCTGACATCTATTCTTGCTGCTGATGGAAAGGCCCCTTTAAGACCTAGAGCACAGACTTCACCTCTCCTTGGGAGAGTAATGAGTAAATGTAACAGACTGGAGAAGTGCCTCTGTTCTCCCTTTTTTGGGATGGAATGGGGCCTGAGATGGACCAGGGCTTTTATGCACACTCTCTTGCCTCTTCCACCATGATTCCTTCTCCTTGCCTGCACTCTTGATCTCCTCACCCTCTGGAATCCCTGCCTTCTCTCCCTCACCTCTTGGTTATTTTGCTCCCAGGTGGGGGCCAGCCCATTCTGGGATGAGAAGGGCAGAACAAAGCGTGAGGACTCAGAGTTTTCAGGGCTTTGTAGTTTAACTAGTTCAGGCCAGGTGGCTTTAAGGAGATAGGTTCTTGGGAACACAGCAGCCAGAGGAAGCACCAATCTTCCAGTCTATGGGGACATCCAACCTTATTCTCTCATCGTTAATTTGAATGGAGATACTTTTGTATTTGTTTCACAAACAAAATAGAATTTTAGACATTCAGTTTAGTTTCCCAAATCAGATAGTTCCCACAATGCTGTTTGTTATTTGTACATCTTCCTATAACACTGGCTTCTCAGAGGTGGCTATAATGAGACTTTTTTTACACTACAGTATTGTAATAGCGCTGTGTTGCTTTTAGATCAGGCTAATGTGTGAATGGCATGAGAACAGCGTCTTACGTACACACATTTTCCTAGATGGTTACTTTCCTATGTTAGTATGCTTCAGTGTGTTCTATTTAAGCTTAAAGATGCATTTTTCTATAAGTGAAGGGAGAGATAAATATTTCTTTTTATGTGGTTGCTTAATATTTTGAAGTATTTACTCAGCCATTCCCCTTATAGACAAAAATTTTAAGATGCTAGTCATTCAGTTATGCTAGAAATTGGTTACTAAGTTTGCAGCAGAAATAAACTTCATGCCATGGAATTAGCACTAAAATGTAAGTGTTGGTGGTTTTTAGAGTTCTAGTTAATGTTCTTGGGCATGTGTCTGTTTTTACTCTGGGGAAAAAGCCCACTTTTTTGAATAACTACAAGTTATCTTTCTGGAAACATTTAATTGCTTTTCACTTCTTTTTGAGTGATTATCAGTCCAGTATTTATTGCAATTCTAGTTTATCTTTTTATAAATGGTATACATACATCTGAAAATACAACAATCAGTTATTCATCTATATTACTGTATTGCTCATTATTATTGTTTTTAGTATTGGTCATTTGCAGAAAAATCAGAAACTACCCAGTGCTTTTAAAAAGTTAAGGAATTTGATCAGGAAATTGAAAGAATGTGATATAAATTGAGTGGAATAAGTTAATATAGTCACGGCTGTTCCTTTGATGATCAAATTCTTAGCTTAAAAATGGGGTAAATCATGAGACTAGTTCAAGTTTGTCTAGTAGTAGCTGCCAGTATTGGTCCATGAAACTGAGAAACCTCACCATCTAGAACAGATGCTAAGTACTGTACATAGTGCTCAGTAAATATTTATTGGATAAATGTTTAAAGAGAAAGACTCTTAGACTGACACATTTTGACTTGGGAGGTAGTGCTTTTTGGTTAACTCTGTGATCTTGAAATAATCTGTTGATTTTTTTTTTTTAAGTCAATTTTCTGATTCAGCAGAAAGGATTGTAACGCAGGGACTTTCTAATGTGTTGGACTGGGTTTTAACCCTAGGCTGTGACCTTGCGAAGGTCACTTTTCCTCTCTTTTTCTCATGCATAATCAGATTGGGCTTGACTGAACTCCATGAATCTTTAAGGTCTCATCTAAATCTAAAGTTCTCTGCTTCTAAGTACGTTAAGTTGCTTGGGGACAAAAGACAGAGGTATTTAGAGTACTGTGCATGTTGTGTGAAGTATGACTCTCACATGGAATTAAGAATAGGGGATAATTTATGATGCCTATGCTGTTTCTTTTTTTTCTTTCTTTCTTTTTGTTAAATTTTGTTTGTTTGTCCTCAACAGTTAATGACAACACAAACAGCAGAGTGGTCCTTTGGTCCTTCTTTGAAGCTCTTGTTCTAGTTGCCATGACATTGGGACAGATCTACTACCTGAAGAGATTTTTTGAAGTCCGGAGGGTTGTTTAAAAAGCCTTTTCCTGATGATCTGAAGCTCATAATTCACTGTTTACCAAACATCTTGGTCATAATAATGTCATTAGTTTCTACGTTTTTATTTTCTAAACTGTACATTCACAGCTTCTGTTTCTTTGTGATTAATAGATATTGGGGGAAAACACTTTTTTAGGAAAGTTATAGTGAAAATTTGACATGTGATTGGCATGATTTCATATTTCAGTTCTTTCTCCATATACAGGTCCTTCCAGAACTCACACACTGTAAGTGGAACATAGGTGTATAGTCCTTATTATATCTTCTTTCCTTTTGTTTTCATAGTAAAATGCAGTTTGTTCAGGATAGTACTTTACTAAAAATGACTGCATTCTTGGGATCCCTTATCCTGCAGTTCACGTCATTAAAGGTTCATTTTGTTGTTGAGTCCTTATCAGAAACAACAATCTGAATCTTGACATTTTCTATCCAGCCTAATGGCAGAGCTCTGTGACTAGAGGATGCTACCAGGTTGGTACTTTTATACTTTGTCTGTCTTGTTTTTGCTTTAAAGATAAGACTTAAACCAACAACCTTTTTCCCCTTTAAAGTTTTACTTTGAACCTTAGAACTCAATCACCTGCACTTAAAATTGTTGACACAAGCAGCTAATAACCATTTTTTGGTTTCTGCCTAACCTTGTAAGAAGTCTCTATTAAAGCCAATTCTCTGGGTGTTGCAGTGAATGGTGGTTCTTTTTCTTTCTATGCTGGCACATCCACTTTCTCTGCTCTCGGCACGGAGGAGGTATGCATTCACATAATTGGAGAAATCTGGATTTCTGAAGCCAAAGGGTTAAAAGCCTCTTGGATTTCTTTGCAGTGATATACAGCCACTATTTTATTTTTGATCAGTGGCATTTTGGCCACTGTTTAATTAGTGTACTGAGCATTACTGTCAGTACTAGGGTATTTGTTTTTGTTTTTCTTGGGTCTTTCTTTTTTGGGCACATGTGAATTTTGTATAAAACGAAATGACTTTCTCTTGGCCTCTGATGATGGGTTTAAAATTAAAGGAGCATCTAGTTTTGGTGTGGGGATGGTCCAGGATTATGTTGTGACTGATGTATATTGATTACTTGTACATTTCTTTTGGATCTTTGCAAGGGGAAAACTACAAGTAACGAGTTTTATATAATTAATTTAAATTTGTTACAGGTTTTCATGTTCAGGATAAACAATTTTTCAACCTTGGGTGAAAATACTTGCAACAGTTTAAGGTGACTGTGTTTTACCTTAGGACAACTGTTGCATGCCAATTTGTGTGCGTGTGTGTGAAAACACTTCAAAATTGAGTTAAAAGATGTAAATTTAAAATTAGTTGTGTATCTAATCTGCCCCAGGTCCAGTAAATAAACAGTTCTTTTTAAAAACAGTCTTGGTATTCTGTGTTTTATATATTAACGATTAATTCACATTTGTTAAATACCAACTTGCTAATCATATTTGAAATGAGACATGTCATGTTTTCTGAGTAATGATGCCTGTTATAAATATCTGTTACTTTTTATGTCTGTAAACTTGAGGATAGTAAATGGGAACCCAATTTTAGGTTTCCCTGTGTGATTCCTTTGATGGGTCAGTGTTAGTAACATCTTAAGTATTTTTTTCATTGGAAAAAAAGTTTGAGTTATTTTCACTCAACCACCTGGTTTGTGGATGTGGGAAATAACTTTAAAAGGGATCAAATGATTTGCCCAAGGCTCCCAGATGAAGCGTGATTGATGGGACCAGAATCTAGATCTCTGCCTTTAGAAATGGTTCCTCTTCCTCTATTACACTAAGGGCCTGCTAGTAATAAAAGAAACTATGGTTTATCCAGCACTGTGTAATGTCCTGGCCGGACGCTAAGTGCTTTACATGGTCTGCCTCATTTATTTCTCAAAACATCCATTACCTGGGTGCTATTATAATCCTCATTATGGAAATAAGCAGGCTTGGAAAGGGTCCCCAGATCAGAAAATTAGTAAGTAGACCCCAAAATGAAAATGCGGCTATGCTCTTTCCTTCTGTCTTTGCTTTCAGACCTGTTTGGAAGTCCTATTTTATAAAACAGTTGTCAAAGGCGTTTTGAGGATGTGATGATGGCATTAAAGTGAAAATGTTGCCTTAGGCTTTACTCTTGCACTTTCTAGTTTGAGATGACTGGAGTTTGCATAAGTACTGTCCCCATTTATTCATTCCTAAAATATTTGGGTGACTGCTGTGTGTAACCAGTTGTAGGCACTGAGATAAATAGAACAGAAAAATTCCCATTATCCTAGGATTTACCTTTCAGAAATTATATGGCATATTAATGATAAATGATATGGAGGAAAAATAAAGCAGGCTAAGTGGATTAGGAAGCCACCACTGTAATGATATTTGAAAAGTCCTGATGGATGTAAGGGAGCAAGCCAAGCTAAAGGTATGGGCCCAGTTCATAACAGCTGGTCAGTAAAAGCTTGCTGAATGAATGTACACGTGCACGAGTCAATCCAATGGTGAACACAGGAATATGCTGCAGTGTTCCTGTTTAGGTCTCTGACCTCACTTCCTCGGAAGTAAACCAACATTTATTGTGTAGTAGGCAGTGGATCCCCACCATCACCCTGTTTTGCATATTTGGGGCTCCCGGGCTGGGGTACATTTCTGTCAACTCCCTCCAGACCCACTGTCCTTTGGCCAGGACGCGGTGCTGTGCGGCAGCCACCTGCCTCCGACTGGCAGGGAAAGTGTGAGAGCCGGGGCAAAATCCCTCCCGCCCAAATGCCTGCTCGATGTGGAAAGGCGCTCCGAGCCCAGGTGGCTGCGCTGGACGAATGGCACCATGGCCAGGCCCCCGCGGCAGGCTTTCATCCGCCAGCTGTCGGCTTTCCACTCTCCTGCGGCAGGGGCGCCTTTCCCCGCCCTCCGGAACTTTGCGACTGGAGCACGGTTCCGGGCGGGGCCTGTTGGCGAGCGGAAGCGGAAGTGCGCCAGGGAGGCGTCGTAGTGGTAGCTGCGGTGGCGGAGCTAGCCATGGAGCACGTGACGGAGGGTTCCTGGGAGTCGCTCCCGGTGCCGCTGCACCCGCGGGTGCTGGGTGTCCTGCGGGAGCTGGGTTTCCCGTACATGACGCCGGTGCAGGTACCCGGGGCCGGGGAGGTGGGCCCTCGGTGCGCAGGGGGCAGGTGGGGAAGGGGAGGCTCAGGGCGGGCCCGGCACCCGCTTAATTGGACGCGGCCGGTAGGTGTTAGGACTCGCATCCTGGAGTTTTCACCCCTCCGGCTGGGACCTTTGCCACGTCTTTCTGCTGCGCCGACTCGGGTGATGCCAAGCTGGTTAATGATCGCCAGGCAGAGGCGGCAGGCGGCGGCGCACCTGTGCCAGGGTGTTCATCGCCCCCCACCCCGCCCTTAGGTGCTGGGACCCAAGTGCCTGGTTCGTATTCTCCCCCTACCCCCTCTAGCTGTGAGACCTTGGGCAAATGACTTAACCTCTCTGTGTATCATTTCTTTTCTCTGTGAAATGACGAAAATAGTATTACCAGAGGGTTGTTGTGGAGATTACCTAAGACAATTTTGGGCACATCATGGGCGCTCAGTAAATGTTACCTGCTGTCATTGTTGTTATTTTTACTTGGGCTAAGTGAAGTGTCCAGTTTATTCATTTATTCAAGAAATTTCTTGAGGACAAGCTACGTATTGGGTACTTTTTTCTAGGCTCCAGGGATTTTGCAGTGTTGGTCCCCACTCATGGGCCTTGTTTACTAATGAAGGAGAGAGAGAAAGGGGTAAAGGAATAAGGTAATTTCAGCTGGTGATAAGTGTTGTGGAGGAGACAGTGACAAGTAGGTACAGGATAGGAGATAAGGTAGGGGAGGCCTCTCGGAGGAGGTGTCGTTAAACTGCTACCTGAATGAGAAGGACCTGGCTGTGGGGTGATTGGAGGCATGATATTCCAGCAAAGAGAAATGCCCGTGCAAATGCCCTGAGGCTGGAAATGAGCTTGGAGGAACAGAAAGAAGGCCTCTGTGGCTGGAGCAGCATGAGTAGTGTAAGAGGTGAGCAAACCGGGTGCCGGATCGTGCAGGGTCTTCCTTGTAGGAGCTTGTATTTTATTCTAAATGCAGTGGGAAGCTGTCTTCCATGGGAAACTGTGCAGAAAGGGAAGGGACGTGACTGCGGTGTAGAGAATAGACTTTAGAGGAACAAGAGGAGAAGTGAGGCGGTCCATTAGGAGGCCACTGTCAAGTTAGAGGTGATGGTGGTGTGGAGTAGAGAGGACGCAGTGGATATTGAAAAGTCAGTGTTGGGGTAGCTTTAGGGCTCCTGAGGGGCCAGATGTGGGGTTCATGAAGGAGGAATCTACAGGGACCCTGAGGTTTTTGTCCTTAGCAGCTGGGTGGAGGTCTCATTTATTGAGACGAGGAAGGCTGGGAAGGATAACAGGCTTCAGAGGGAAGATCAAGAGGGTTCTGTTTTGAAATGTTAAGTTGAGATGTCCATAGGCTCCTCAGGAAAGATGTGGAGGAAGCAGGCAGTGCCCTGTGCCATGCCTCGGGACTGTAGTGCAGACAAGACCCAGGGTCTGCCATTGGAGTCGACGGTCTAGGTGCTGTCCACTATGGTAGTCACTCACATGTGGCTGTTGAACACTTGAAACATGGTGAGTCCATATTGAGGTGTGCTCTAAGTGTAAAATGTACAACGGATTTTGAGGACTTAGTGTGAAAAACGAATGAAAAATCTCATTCTTTTTTTAAAAAATAAATTTATTTTATTTTTGGCTGTGTTGAGTCTTCTTTGCTGCGCCTGGGCTTTCTCTAGTTGTGGCGAGCAGGGGCTACTCTTCGTTGCGGTGCGCGGGCTTCTCATTGCGGTGGCTTCTCTTGTTGCAGAGCACGGGCTCTAGGCGCGTGGGCTTCTGTAGTTGTGGCACACGGGCTTCAGTAGTTGTGTCATGCGGGCTCTAGAGCGCAAGCTCAGTAGTTGTGGCGCATGGGCTTAGTTGCTCCGTGGCATGTGGGATCTTCCCAGAGCAGGGCTCGAACCCGTGTTCCCTGCATTGGCAGGCGGATTCTTAACCACTGTGCCACCAGGGAAGCCCCCCCACCCTGTTTGACAACCCCAAATGTCTTCAGACATTGCCAAATGTTCCCTGCGGGCACAGAAATCACCCAGGCTGAGACTTACTTGTGTTGAAGCAGTTAGAAAAGTGCTACACGTGCTGCAATGGGTGAGCTCAGGCTCTGGGGACCAGGAGTGGAGTGTGGTCCTGGAGGGGGAGACCTTGAAGCCAAGACCTGAGTCTGCTTCAGGTTCAGCTGCTCATTGCTGCAACCAAAGGGCCAGGCCTCTTGTAACCCTGTGGGTTTTCTGCGGTGTTTATAATTAGAGGGCCTATTTAAATCGTTGTTTTGGGATGCTACAGCTGGAAGGAACACAGTGTCTTCAAACCCTTCCTGGTCCAGAGAGGAAGAATAGGCGAGGCAGGGCTAGAACTCAGGACCCCCCAGTCCCAGCTTGGCTCACTTCCCCTCCATGCCGTCTGTGTAGACACCGCTGCTGGATTACCTGTGAGCTGACCCTACTGGGGCCCCTGGTGGTGACTGTAATCGGAGTCCACTTTGTGGTGGGGTCCAGTGTGCCCAAGGCCAGCCTTGTGTTCCTTGGGCTTTGCGCCTCATCGGCGGAGTCACGGCATCCCCTAACCAGTGCTGTGCCATCTCTCTTTCCAGTCTGCAACCATCCCTCTGTTCATGAAAAACAAAGATGTTGCCGCAGAAGCGGTGAGTACCTTGTGTGAATGCAGCTTGTCTTCCTGTTTTCCTTCCAAAATGAACTGTGAGGAAAAGCAAACGGAAACTTTCTGCCCTTTGCAGGTCACAGGTAGTGGCAAAACACTCGCTTTCATCATCCCCATCTTGGAAATTCTCCTGAGAAGGGAAGAGAAGTTAAAGAAGAGTCAGGTGAGGATAGCTAGATGGTTTATTATCACTTAGTCATCAGGGAGTTCACAGTTGAAGAAGAAGCTGGTCAAAAGCTTGAAAAAATAAGAAGGAAAAAGTACAGTCTGTCCTCATTACTTGCAGGTTCTGTGTTTACGAACGTGCCTACTTACTGCTTAACATTTGTAGCTCCCTAAAGCAGCACTCAGTGTGCTTTTGTGCTCATGCATGCACTTGTACGGGGCAGCGACAAATGGGAGTCGCCTTATGGCACTTTCCCAGCTGAGTCTGATCAGGACGATACTGCCTTCTCGTTCCAGCTCTCAGGTTGTAAGCAGGTGTCCTTTTCCTGGTCAACTTACTGCTGTGATTTTTTTTTTTTTTTTTTTTTTTTGGTGATTTCACTGTTTAAAATGACCCCCAAACATGGTGCCGAAGCGCTTTCGAGTGTTCCTGAGTGCAGAGAGGCTGTGATGTGCCTTACGGAGAAAATACATGTTACATAAGCTTCTTTTGACAGTGCTGTTGGCTATGAGTTCACTGTTAATGAATCAACAGTATATATTAAATGAGGTGTCTTTATTTAATAATTTAATTGAAGTATAGTTGACTTACAAAATAAGGTATCTTTAAATAGAAATATATGTAAAACAAGCTTATGTATTGATAGGTCGACACAAATGTGGCCAGAGGCTTGCAGGAACCTAACCCCATTTCCCCAGGAGCAATGATGCAGTGTTCACTAACAGCATCTGTGGCCACTTTGTAGAACAGAATGAGGACTGACTAATTCAAACTGCAGTTGACTTTTGAACAACATAGGTTTGAACGGTGCAGGTCCACTTAAATGCGGGTTTCTTTCAGTAGTGAATAACTATAGGTCTACACCAGCCGAGGTTGGTTTAATCCCTAGATGTGGAATTGGGACATGGAGGAACCAAACCGGTTACATGGAGAGCCAGCTGTAAATGATTTGCGGATTTTCGAGGTTCACATCCCTAACCCCCACATCACTCAAGGGTCAGCCCTCGATGTGTACCGCGACCGGGCACTGCTGAAAAAGCCCAGGAAGTGCTGTTTCTCTGGGAACCTTCGTCCATTAGGTGGAGGGTGCGTCTCGTGTGAGTTCAGCTCTGCAGGCCCTGCGCTCTGCTAATCATGTGCCTTCCCCCGCATGGGCAGGTTGGCGCCATAATCATCACACCCACGCGAGAGCTGGCTGTTCAGATAGATGAGGTCCTGTCGCGTTTCACGAAGCCCTTCCCACAGTTCAGGTAAATGGGAGGCAGGGTCCCTGTCAGCCATGGGCTGTGATTTTGCCTGACCTGCTCAAAGACACTTTTCTTGTTTTAGCCAGATCCTCTGGATCGGAGGCAGGAATCCTGGAGAGGATGTTGCGAGGTTTAAGGAACACGGGTAAGTTGCCTTGCTCGCTCTTGGCGTTGAACCCAAGAGGAATCGACACGTGATCTAGGCTTAGCCGGAAACCCCCCACTTCAGAAGCCCCCTCCCCACAAAAAGTTCTTTCTTCAGGCCAACCTCCCATTTTGCTCACAGGCTCGTGATCTCGTCCCCCCCCGTGGTGGTCCCTGACCTCACCCCGAGCCCCAGACACACAGATGACCCACCTGTCTGCTTGGCATCTCCCCAGGCATCTCACAGCTGTTGCAAACGCGTCTACAACAGGAGCTTGGAATTTTCATCCCCAGACTTGCACCTCGTCTGGAGCTTCCTGTTCATCTGCCCCCGTTGCTTCTCCTGAAGTCAGGGGCCCAGCCTCAGCTCGTCCCGGCCCCTCCACTCCCCCTCACAGCCAGCTGGCACCACATCCTCTGCACTTTTCTCTCTAGAGCGCATCTCTAACTGTCAACCTTCCCATCGCCACCTCTCCTACTCATTTCCCCCCTGGATGCCTGCAGTGGCTTCTCTCTCTCTCTCCTGTGTGTGTCTACTATTGCCCCCGATAGTAGCAAACAGAATGCCAGTCGGGTCGTGTCACTCACTGAAAGCTCCTCAGTGGCTCCTGCTGGCCCTTGGGGTAGATCCTAGTGTTTGCCTAGGGCCTGTGAGCCACCACTCTCCACCGCTGCCCCCTTCACAGCCCGCCCTGCTGCCACAGTGGGCTGGCTTTCTGCTGGGTACTGCACGTGCCAGGCTCTTCCGTGTCTCCAGGAGGCTTGGGAAGGTCGGGGTGGTGTCTGTCCGGCAGCATTTTACCTTGAGAGCCTAGTGAGGCACTGAGCACACGGCTGGTGTTTAACAAACATTCGGAATGCGGGTTTGAATATGCGATGGGCATCACTCCTTGGCGTTTTATTGTCCCGTGATGAACAAGGTTTGTAATGAGCAGCAATAGAATTTGTGCCCAGTTTGTCAGTGAATCTTAGTAAAGAAAATTATTTTTCTTGAGCACTTGCTGTGTCCAGCTACAATGGGAGATACTTTGCAGCAGGGGTCGCAGACTCAAGTTGCCACAGGGCTCGGAGGATAATATAAACGTGTGAAGGGGGTGGGTGGGGAGTGGGAGGGACTGGCTAGTTCACGCCTGAGTACTCACCTCCCGCTAATCGCTGCCCACAGAACCCTGGGCTCAGTTCTCCAGGTTTTGAATGTTTTAAAAAGAATATGGAATTCCAGATTTTTGTGTGTTATCTCCAGATTTTTTTTTTTTTTTTTTTTTTTTTGCGGTACACGGGCCTCTCATTGCCGCGGCCTCTCCCGTTGCAGAGCACAGGCTCCGGACACGCAGGCTCAGCTGCCACGGCTCACGGGCCCAGCTGCTCCGCGGCATGTGGGATCTTCCCGGACCGGGGCACGAACCCGTGTCCCCTGCATCGGCAGGCGGGCTCTCAACCACTGCGCCACCAGGGAAGCCCGATCTCCAGATTTTTTTAACTGTTGGCGTGTAATTCACATTTAAAAAAACAACAACAACAGAACTTCCCTGCAGGTCACCCAGTCTGTGGGGGCCACGTTTGGCTTTCAGTCTGCCCGTTTGTGATCTTTACATAAAATTATCTCTAGTTCTGTTCACATTCTCATTTTATAGATGAGTGACCTGGGACCTAAAGTGGTTGAGTAAAGTCAGGGGGTCAGCAAACCCTTTCTGTAAAGGACCAGATGGTAATTATTTTAGCTTTGTCGATCACACAGTCTGTGTCATAACAGCTCACCTCTGCTGTTATCGTGTGAAAGCCGCCAGAGGCAACCCATGAATGAAGGAGGATGTGTAATTACGTGCCAATAAAATGTCACGAAAACAGCGGAGTCCAGATGTGACCTAAGAGCCGGTTTGCTGAGCCCTTGATCTCAGCCTGGAACCCAGACCTGTCCCCTCACGGCGCAGCCTTCTCTTCCCACTGTGGTGGTCTCCCTTCTCTTCGCTGGCATTTTAGATGACTTTTGCTGGGGGGAATACAAAACTTGGTGTTTGGAATCACAGAGGTCCCCGAGATCCAGCGAGTGCGGTAAATGTTAACTTTGTTTTCATAGTGGGAACATCATTGTGGCAACCCCAGGCCGCCTGGAGGACATGTTCCGAAGGAAGGCAGAGGGACTGGATCTGGCCAGCTGCGTGAGGTCCCTGGAGGTCCTGGTGTTGGATGAAGCGGACAGGCTTCTGGATATGGGGTTTGAGGCGAGGTACTGGAGTTTGGACTTCATGGGCTTCGGGTGACACAGGATGAAAGGGAGCTCAAGATGGAATTCCTTTATTACTCCGTGACTGTCTCTATTAGCCATGTGTGAATTTCTTTTTTTAAAAAATAAATTTATTTATTTTATTTTTTGGGTGTGTTGGGTCTTCGTTGCTGCATGCTGGCTTTCTCTAGTTGTGGTGAGCGGGGGCTACTGTTCATAGGGTACACGGGCTTCTCATTGCGGTAGCTTCTCTCGTTGCGGAGCACGGGCTCTAGGTGCGTGGGCTTCAGTAGCTGTGGCATGCGGGCTCAGTAGTTGTGTCACGTGGGCACAGTAATTGTGGCATGCAGGCTCAGTAGTTGTGGCTCACGGGCTCTAGAGTGCAGGCTCAGTAGTTGTGGCGCACGGGCTTAGTTGTTCCACGGCACATGGGATCTTCCCGGACCAGGGCTTGAACCCGCGTCCCCTGCACTGGCAGGCGGGTTCTGTTGATTGATTGATTGATTGATTGCTACCTTCGGTCTTCGTTGCTGTGTGCGGGCTTTCTCTAGCTGCGGCGAGCGGGGGCTACTCTTCATTGCGGTGCGTGGGCTTCTCATTTTGGTGGCTTCTCTTGTTGTGGAGCATGGGCTGTAGACACATGGGCTTCAGTAGTTGTGGCACGCGGGCTCAGTAGTTGTGGCTCGCGGGCCCTAGAGTGCAGGCTTAGTAGTTGTGGCGCATAGGCTTAGTTGCCCCACGGCATGTGGGATCTTGCCAGACCAGGGTTCGAACCCATGTCCCCTGCATTGGCAGGTGGATTCTTAACCACTGCGCCACCAGGGAAGTCCCCACATGTGAATTTCAAATCATTAAGTTGTTTAATCCTTCAGATTCTACCACACAATTTAAATTCCATTTCTTATGTCTTTGATGTTCTTAAGATGTGTTTTCCTTCATGGCTTCTTTAAAAATTTCTGTGAGTTTTAAAAAACTAAGTAGCTTTATTGGGATATAATTCATATGTTACACAGTTCACCCATGTAAAGTGTACAGTTTCATGGTTTTTAGTCTCAAAAAGTTTTGTCTTAATTTCACTCTTTTAATTGCCCTCCATTGTAAAAGTAAAATTATATGCTTACATTGAAGAAACCTTTGGAAAATGAGAGTATAAAGAAGAAATGAAGATCGCCCATAATCTCACCTCCCAGTAGTAGTTACTGTAAATACTGTGAGGGTTTTCGGTCTTTTACAATAACCTGTTGAGTATCATAAAACACCATTTGTTGATTACGCTGGTAAGTGAGGGGTTAAGACGAGCCCTCTCTTTTTAGCATAAACACCATCTTGGAGTTTTTGCCGAAGCAGAGGAGAACGGGCCTCTTCTCGGCCACTCAGACACAAGAAGTGGAGAACCTGGTGAGAGCAGGCCTGCGGAACCCTGTGCGCGTCTCGGTGAAGGAGAAGGGTGCGGCAGCCAGCAGCACGCAGAAGACCCCCTCCCGCCTGGAGAACTACTACATGGTGAGCGCTGGTGGTCTCACTGACTCCTGCAGGCCACCGAGGAGGATGTAGGGGTCTGAGGGACAGCGTGGGGACTGGGGTTAACAGTGTCGTGTACTTGAAATTTGCTAACAGGGTAGTTCTTCAAACACAAAAGGGAACCATGTGAAGTGATGGGTGTGTTCATTCACTTGATTATGATAATCATTTCACAGTGTACGCGCATGTCATCACTTCGTACACCTTCAGTGTATACATGTATAGATTTTTAACGTGTAAATATGCTTAAATATATACAATTTTTATTTGCCAATTATACCTCAGTAAAGCTGGAAAAAATAAAACAAGTATTAAAAGCCAAAGCAATTTACTGAAAAAAATTACTAATTTTTTTTGACTTGAACTGCTTTCAGTAAGCTTAGTTATGTTTTTTTGGAGGCTGCGCCGCACAGCACACGGGATCATAGTCCCCCGACCAGGGATCAAACCTGCCCCCTGCAGTGGAAGCGTGGAGTCCTAACCATCGGACTGCCAGGGAAGTCCTGTTTTTCCTTTTAAATGATCAGCTATAATAATTGTTTTAACAACTTAATAGATTTTCCAAGTTTTATCAATATGGTGTACAGTGTTCCCACTGATATATGTTAACTCATAGCAATTAAAACAAGTAAGCAAGCAAATGGGACTTCCCTGGCTGTCCAGTGGTTAAGACTCTGTGCTTCCACTGTGGGGGCATGGCTTTGATCCCTGGTTGGGGAACTAAGATTCTGCAGGCTGTGCAGCGCGGCCAAAAAAAAAACCAAATAAGCAAGCCAAAAGTAAGTGCTCTAGAGACTGGCTTTCAGTTTTCTAGGAAAAGTAAATCTATAAAATGATACCCTGTGGCACTTTTTTTTGTGTGTGTGAGGTACACGGGCCTTTCACTGTTGTGGCCTCTTCCATTGCAGAGCACAGGCTCTGGACACGCAGGCTCAGCGGCCATGGCTCACAGGCCCAGCCGCTCCGCGGCATGTGGGATCTTCCCGGACCGGGGCACAAACCAATGTACCCTGCATCGGCAGGCGGACTCTCAACCACTGCGCCACCAGGGGAGCCCTGTGGCACATTTTTAAATGCATTTGGGGGGCTCCCCTGGTGGCGCAGTGGTTAAGAATCCGCCTGCCAATGCAGGAGACACGGGTTCGAGCCCTGGTCCGGGAAGTTCCCAGGTGCTGCGGAGCAACTAAGCCCGTGCACCACGACTACTGAGCCTGCGCTCTAGAGCCCGTCAGCCACAACTACTGAGCCTGTGTGCCACAACTACTGAAGCCCACGCACCTAGAGCCCGTGCTCTGCAACAAGAGAAGCCACCGCAATGAGAAGCCCGTGCACCGCAATGAAGAGTAGCCCCCGCTCGCTGCAACTAGAGAAAGCCTGCGTGCAGCACGGAAGACCCAACACAGCCAAAAATAAAAATTAATTAATTAATTAAAAACAAAATGCATTTGGGGACAGAGCTAGGATACACGCTATGTGTGATGATGCTTGTCATTCAGCAAGTAAGTGAATAAGGAAGTTAACGCAGGCATAACTGTATTTTAAGCATAGTCTCCAAGGACGGTGTGTATGGACCTCTATCGCCAAGTGATCAAATGTTTTTATTACATGTGCGTGGGTTGTGCTGGGTGCAGGCACGGGACATGCTGGGTTCCCGGCCCGTTAATATGAGCCTGAGTTAGAGAAGGGCACAGCCAGACGTGCAGGTGAAACAAAATCGAATTACGGCCTCTCTGAAGGAGACTTTGTTGGGCGACAGTGTTCTGCTCTGTAACCTAAATGGTGGTTTTCGATTTACAGCTGGGAGTTGCTGAATTCGCAGCAGTAAATCCTAGCTGCCCTGACTTGTCGTTTCCTCACAAAGCAGCGGGAGGGCTTTTGGAAATGTGATTGTTCGTAATGAGGCTGCCCTCTTCTGTTCTCTGCCGTCACTGGGTTGGGCCAAGGGGCATCTAGAGAGGATGGTCAGCCAGGGTGGCAGCGCCATTTGGGGACTGGGAGAACCCGCAGGCCAGTGTCAGTGCTTGACAAGGCACATCGAAATTGTCAGCCAGGAGATGGGGCTTTTCTTTTGGCCGAGAGGGGCTACTCAGCTCCTGAACACAGTGACACGGTCACGAAGAAGTGGGCCGTTTCCAGACCAGTGTCCCTCGTGCTGCGGACTGTGAGGGCGATGAGGTCGCGGTCCTTTGTGTCGATTCATGGGGAGATCGAAGGCAGAAGAGTTTGCAGATCAGAAAACCACCTCTGCTGCAGCTGCCTGGAGGATGCATTTGAAATTAGACAGGAGGTGTTATACCCGGTGTTGCTATTTCTGCTTGCAGCCGGGCTGGTAAAGTTAGGGGGCCGGCTTTTCCCAGGGGAGGGAGGAGGTGGTGGATAGTGTAGTGGTTAAGAGCAGAGGTGCAAGGGCAAGGCCGCCCAGGTGCACAGCTAGGCTTTGTCCCTTCCTAACTGCACTAGTTCACCACTTGTAAAATGGGGGCTCTGTGAGCACCCATTTCGTAGGGTTGGTGGAGGATTGGTTTATTAGTACAGATGGTTTTAGGCTGGTGCTTAGTGTGTAGTAAGTAGTATTAAATTAGCTTTGGAGCCCACTGTGGCCACTGCTGCACTCTGCTCTTTTGCGTTCATTTAAGTGACTGCATTTAGAGATGTCTGAGTGCGCGAGAAAGAAGTCCCAGACTGAGGGTTTGGTTAGGGTAAAAATAGGGGGATGCATCCAGGTGGACTTAAATGTTTCCAATTTAGGAGCACTTGGTTGCTTTATTAAGAGAGACTGGAGTCTGTCTCCATGGAGGTCTGTAAAATAATTCTGTGCATTCCGCTGTGGAGACCTGTGTTTACCTTAGAGCAGTGATTTCTGAGCATGGCTGTGCCTCAGGATCTCCTGGGCACTCTTTTTTTTTTTTTTTCCGGTACGCAGGCCTCTCACTGTTGTGGCCTCTCCCGCTGCGGAGCACAGGCTCCGGACGCGCAGGCTCAGCGGCCATGGCTCACGGGCCCAGCCGCTCCGCGGCATGTGGGATCTTCCCGGACCAGGGCACGAACCCGTGTCCCCTGCATTGGCAGGCGGACTCTCAACCACTGTGCCACCAGGGAAGCCCCTGGGCACTCTTAAGTAATATGGACCCTTGGGTCCAATTCCACAGCTATGAATCGTAATCTGTATGCTGTGTCCAAGGATCTGCATTTTAAAGACCTCCCCTGGGGATGGTGTTACGGCCGGCATGGCGCTGTCTGCATGTTGGGGTTTGGGAGGTACTTACTGCACTGGGTGACTCCCTGTCCTCAGTTACATGACCTTGTGACTTACGTGTGTCAGCAGCCCAGGCTGATGTTTATTCTCATCTTGGTAGACTCAGTAACATTGTGACGAAAGTCTGTCCCTTTTCATGGAGGAAATGAGATTCCTTAAAATTGAAGGCCGAAACTGAAAATAGCTATGGGGTTATTACTGTCAGCAAATTTGTTTTTATTTTATTGGTTTTCCTTTTTATTTTGTAGGTATGTAAGACAGATGAGAAATTTAATCAGCTGGTACATTTTCTTCGAAATCATAAGCAGGAAAAACACCTGGTCTTCTTCAGGTAATACTTCTGGGGTTCAGCCACACCCAGAACATGCACATGTGTGTAGCCTTCAGGTTTGGAATTCCCTTCAGGTTGTTTGTCTGTTAAGAAAGTGTTTGGCTGCAAATGACTTCTGCAGCTCAAGCTGGAGGGGTGTATTTTTCTCCTGTAAAAAGAAGTCCAGAGGTAGGCAGTTCCTGACATTGGTTTCTGTCTCAGCAACGTCAAGACCAGTGTTTCTTTAACTGTCTTGGCCTTTCCTTCCTGTAGGTCACCTAGTTTTAAGATGACCACTGTGACACGTGCTGCCACGTTTGCATTGAAAGCAGATAAAAGAGGAAAGGCAGAGAGAGGGGGAAGGGCAGTGCTTGCCATATCCGACCCTTTTCATCAGAAAAGCAAAAGGCTTTCTCAGACAGCCCCCTCCCAAGCTGACTTCTGTTTTCATTGTATGGGCCAAAGGTGGGTCACCCAGCGGCCCCTCACTTTAGGAGATGGGAAAAAAACAAGTGGGTAGCTGTCCCAGCCTCTGTAGTAGAGGGAGGTGAAGGAGGAAGTGGTTGAGAGGGTGTTTGATCCTCCAGCCTAGTGTCTGCCACACTGGGGTGTGTCCTGTTGTCAGAGCACAAGACAGGAACAGTTGTGTGCATCCTTTGGGCTGTTTTTTTCCTCCTCCAGATATACCTGTGGTGTTGTCTTTTTGGCAATACCAAAATAATTTTATGTTTCTTTTCCATCCATCATGTCACCAATAAAATGCATTAGCTGTACTGTCCCACAGTTAGAAATACAACCTGGTACACACACACCACACACAAACACACACACATACACACACACACGAAACTGAAACAAAGATTTCATAAAACTGCATTTGACTAGGTGGGATGCATTCTGATGTTTTCTGTTCTGTTCTGCTCTAATTTTTTAAAAATGCTGGTCCAGACTCACTAAATTGATTTCAGAACCCACCAGATTGCTTTCAGGATCTGTGGGTTGTGACCCTAGTGTGCAAAACTGCTTTATTATGTACTGATGTGACTCTTGGTGGAAACTGGGGAATCTGGCAGCAGTCCGTTAGCACAGGTGTGTAAGACAGGAGATTTAGACAGGAGTTAGCCCAGATTGGAATCCTGCAGCCTGGTGTAGTGGGAGAACACGGGAGACGGAATCAAACCTTCCTTCTGGTTCTCCTCTGCCACTCACTCATACTGCCTCTCTGGAAGCTTCAGTTCCCTCATCTACAAAAAGATGTGACATCCCTTTGGAATCCCTCAAATAAAAAAGGTGAACTTTATTAGAAGGGGGCTGGGTAGGGAGCTCACAGCCTCAAAGAGAAAGTTGGGTGCACCGCCTCTAGGGAAGACAGGATCTGGGGGACCCAGATGGCCGTCTCTTTAGGGCACAGCCTCATTGGGATGACCCTGCTCCAGTCCCCTACTGTCCTCGACTCCAAGTCCAGTATCTAGGATAGAGGACCTGATAGGTCTGACTTCTGCTGAGCCCTTGGGAACTGCACTGCCTGAGGAAGAAGCAGTTCCTGAAGGAAAAGCAGGAGTAAAGCTGTATTTAAGATGTCATTGTTCTTGTTGGGAAGGACTCCTTCAATTTAATTGGTTCCTCGGGGAGCCAGGGAGATCCCCTCGCTAGAACAGCTTTAGGCAGGAGGAACACGTTTGGGTTTTAATTCCTGCTGAAGGGGTTTTGTCAAAAGATTGGCCTTCCCCTGGCCGAGAGCTTCGTTGCAGATGATGCGCACAGCCGTTCTCCTCTGCAGTCTCCCGGGACGACCGGGTGGTCCCCACTGCATCTAGTGCTCGCGGCCTCCCTCCCCCCATCGTAGGAGGACCAAGGCGGCCTACGGCTCTAAGCCCTCTGTGCCGTCTTGCAGCACTTGCGCCTGCGTGGAGTACTACGGAAAGGCTCTGGAGGCCCTGGTGAAGGGCGTGAAGGTAATGTGCATTCACGGAAAGATGAAATACAAGCGCAATAAGATCTTCACGGAGTTCCGCACGTTGCAAAGGTGGGTTGGCTTCCTTGGAGATGGCGGATCTCCAGCCACTCTGCGCTTTGGCAGGTCGCTCTGCCTCGAAACCCTCACATGGGTTTCCCTGCCTGGAACTCTCTTCCTCCTCCAACCTGGTTATCACATCCAGAGCCCCTGCCCTCTGTCCTGACCCCATTACACTTTGCTACACTGACTTCCTTACTTATCTGTCAACTTCCCTGCTAGGTTGTAAGCTCCATAAGAACGGGAACCTGTGTGTTGTGTTCACTCCCCCAGTGGGGCTTTGGTAGCTATTTGTTGAATGAGAGAACAGACAGGAGCGACCCGTTAAAGGCTGTAGATTGTCAGCTGGTGGCTAGGCTTTAGGGAACTTGTGGCTCTAGTGATCGTAACTTGATTGTTTGTGCATAGAAATAATACTTCTCTGTGTTTCTTAATCACTGAGCCTTCTGGCTATGTTAGAAGCAATCTTTTAGGCAAAGTGATAGAATTGATGGATACATGACAGTCTGGGAGGGAAAATTTCATTTGTTTTTTTTAAATGGCTGCAAAGGATTAGACCAAATACTGTGGGTTTTTTTTTTTCTTTTCTTTTCCCTCACTGGAAATATGCTAATTTAAAAAATCTTTTTGGTGTCTCCTCCCCACCTCTTTACAGATTTCACTGAGAACTTGTAAAGTCCTAGAGGTTCTTAGGAGGAAGAAAAATCAAAATGTTATTCCTATATATTTGCTTCTGTGAGAGATTCTGCAACCTGTGTTATTACTGTCATCCCTCAGTAAAGACTGCTTGATGGTGAGGGAAACAGTGGCCTCCTTACTCAGCGTGGTGTTTTCTCATTTTCTAGTGGGATTTTAGTGTGCACTGACGTGATGGCCCGAGGAATAGATATTCCTGAAGTAAACTGGGTTTTGCAGTACGACCCTCCCAGCAATGCCAGGTACAGCATGAGAGAATGTTACCCGCTCTGTCTAGGAATCTAGGCTAATGATATAGGAATCCTGAGGAAGAAAACATAATGATGGTTGTCAAAACATTACGAAATAGCAAAAATAGGGGAACTGGTGAGTTATCATTGATAGGTCAATAGTGATACTACATTATGCAGAAATTTCAGTCATTTTCAAATACTTTTTAATAGATCTTTTTTATTTACTTATTTATTTTTAAATTTTTTGGCTGTGCCGCACAGCATGTGGGATCTTACTTCCTTGACCAGGGATGGAACCCATGTCCCCTGCATTGGAAGTGCAGAGTCTTAACCACTGGGCCATCAGGGAAGTCCCTCAAATACTTTTTAAAGTTCTTGCAGAAATGCACATGATAAGAGTGTTTAAAGGAGAACAATATATACACCATATATGAAGATGTCAGTTATTCTCTGAAAGCAAGCATGTATTCCTGATAAATGCCTCCAAACATAGGAAAACACCTGTAAATACAGACTCCTAAGCAATAGTTGTTACTTCCTGGGGGAGGGGGTGGGTCCTCATAGGTCACTTTTCTTTTCTTTTTTACGCTTTTCATTGTTTTTCAGATTTTCTACTGAGACTGCATCCTCCTACCTGTACCATCAGATAGGCATAAATTTAGAAGTTTTATAGTTCACAGTAAATGTCTAACAGAGCCCTCTCTGGTTTGCACGTGTACTTTAATCGCCAGCTCTTCTATCGCACTAATAAGCGGCGGGTTGGGATGGAGCTCCTCGGGTCATTTTAGGCGCATCAGCCGTGCAGCTGCAGGCCTGTGCTCTGCTCGGCCACCGTCACGTGGTGACCGTGTTCCCGCCCCTTGTTGTTCACAGTGCCTTCGTGCATCGCTGTGGCCGCACAGCCCGCATCGGCCACGGCGGCAGCGCGCTTGTGTTTCTCCTTCCCATGGAAGAGTCGTACGTCAATTTCCTTGCAATTAACCAGAAAGTAAGCTGTCTTCCTTTTTCCTATGGAATGTCCAGTGCTGGGGTAGTTGAAAAAGTTCCTTTCCAGCAAGTGGGGTCCAGAACTTAGATTAGGGGTTGCAGACACACAGGGGCCAGGCTGGTGATGTTCGTGCGGGAACCTGGCTGGCTTTATGGCTGTGGAGAGGCTCTGGGGTACGGCCACTGCTCGGCCCCAGCTAAGGATCACTAGTTGGGAACATAGCCCTATGTTAGCGTGCTTTCCAACCAGAAATCAGGATTGTTAGGTAAAATCTCATTTTAAACTTTGCTTTAAGTTTTTAAAAATACTTTCTGGACCAAGTAAAATACTTTGCTTGGATTTGGGCTTCCAGGCCTCTGCTTTAAGATTAAAATGGATTGGCACTGGCTCTTATGGGGTAGCCTTGGGGATGAGGTGATTCCAGCCAGAAGTGACGCTGTGGTCCCTGTGCAGTGCCCCCTGCAGGAGATGAAAGTCCAGAAGGACACAGTAGACCTCCTTCCAAAGCTCAAGTCCATGGCCCTGGCCGACAGAGCTGTGTTTGAAAAGGGCATGAAAGCTTTTGTGTCGTACGTCCAGGCTTATGCAAAGCATGAGTGTAACCTCATCTTCAGATTAAAGGGTAAGTTGGACTTCTTCACATAATTGTATCTCCATCTGAAACATCTGATGGTTTTAGAAGTATTACAAGTATGAAACTGCTTTGTTTTATAAGAATGTCAGGCCTATGCCAGGTTTAATGTATTCTAAACATTTAAAAGAAAGTCTTCCTGGGAATTCCCTGGTGGTCCGGTGGTTAGGACTCCGAGCTTCCACTGCAGGGGGCATGGGTTCGATCCCTGGTCGGGGAACTAAGATCCCATGTGCTGTGCAGCGCAGCCAAAAAAATATAAAAAAATAAAATAAGACAGTCTTCCTTGGGTTTGAGTAGACAGAGAATACACTGGCTGCTGAGTATTCCTTTTTAGTAAAAATGTAATTATTTTAATTCTAATTAAAATGAGCCCATTAGATCATTTAGGTAGACAAACTTATATTGCTATGAATGTTCTGTGGGTTGATGCTTATAATCCTATTTTGGGTGTGCTAACTGCAATGTTTTGGTTTAATCAGATCTCGATTTTGCAAGTCTTGCTCGAGGTTTTGCCCTGCTGAGGATGCCCAAGATGCCAGAGCTGAGAGGAAAGCAGTTTCCAGATTTCATGCCTGTGGACGTCAGTACAGACACCATTCCATTTAAAGATAAAATCAGAGAAAAGCAGAGGCAGAAGCTATTGGAGCAACAAAGAAAAGAGAAAACAGAAAATGAAGGGAGAAGAAAATTCATAAAAAATAAAGCTTGGTCAAAGCAGAAGGCCAAAAAGGAAAAGAAGAAAAAACTGAATGAAAAAAGGAAAAGGGAAGAGGTAAAGTTTGCATTTTTATTATTTAAATACTCAACTTAGAATTCTGAACAAGTTTCACTGAAGTGTAGTATATAGTTATCTTCTAATAGGAATTGCATAGGACTCTCAGGTTTCTATACTCCCTTGGTGGCTTCAGTGGGGAATGTGCTGTGTTTGTGGAAGCTGATCTAAGAGCAAGTAGTTACTGATTAAAAATTGCTGGTTTCACTTAGAACACTGTTGCTGAGAAATTCAGTAGCTTGTTGATCTCTTCTGCACTCAGGGTTCTGATATCGAAGATGAGGACATGGAAGAACTTCTTAATGACACCAGACTCCTGAAAAAGCTTAGGAAAGGCAAAATTACTGAAGAAGAATTCGAGAAGGGGCTGTTGACAAGTGGCAAAAGATCAGTCAAGACAGCAGATTTGGGGATCTCAGATTTGGAAGATGACTGCTGATTCCTGCCGCTCAAGTGAAATGCACGAGAGCAACGGGAGTGCCAGGAGCGGCCCTGCGCTCGCAGATGGCCTGCGCTTGTGTGTACTGAAGAGCAGAACTTTGGCAGACGTCTGGGAAGAACCACCTCTCCCAAAGCTCTTGTTGCAGACGGCAGAGATGTGAGGGGTTTCACGCTCATGAATATTTTATGAAAAACATACCAGCCTCTGAAGTCTAACAGAAGAAAATGTAAATTAACTGAGTGTAAATAACATGTCAATATTTATTTTGATGGGTTACTCAAAGAGCTCATTTTTTTGGTGGCTATTTTATACTTATTTTTTAACATAAAGATACTGATGTAGACTTGATTTTAGGCCTTTTAAAATTCCTCAGTGTTTTCAGGCACCTGATCTCCCTGGATGTCCTTCTCCCTGGACTTCAGTTCTCTCTCTGATGTACTGTGCAGAACACCTGCACAGCCCCTAGTACTGTTTTAGTGGTATCTGAAAAACAGAGGAAGCAAGTCATTCTGGAAAAGAAAATTATTATGCCTTCTGTTGAATAAACCGTACTTCATTCTCATTGTGCCTTAAGTGTGTGAAGGTGGCTGTGTAGTGTCTTTACCAAGATGGACAACACATTTGGGCCTGGGGTCAGGTTGCAGTACCGATGCAACGCCATATCAAAATCTTTCATACAACTTATTTGAAAAGATGCTGAATTGTTCCCAAGAACAATTTTAAAAAAGCTGTTCAGGACCCAAACGTTTAAATTCACATCTTTCCCAGATACAGAATTAAAGTTTGCAAATATTCTGGAAGGCGTCTTCGTAAGTGGTGAGGCGTGCAGGATACTCCTGCCAAAGATGCTGTTTTTCCCTGTCTTGGGTTCTCATGTTAGTTTCCACTCTGTTTGGCTTGATCCCTTTTTGGAGATGACAGCCCTCAGCTCTTGTTCACCGCTGGAAGCCTGATGCAGATTCAGCAAGTGTTTCCTGCCTTTCTCACACGGCACCGTGTAGCCTGCATCCTGGGTGGCTGTTGGCTGCTGGAGGGGCGCCTGGCTGCAGTTAGGACCCCTGCTCTCTTAGGCCTGCATGGCTTTCATTGATTCTTCTGGCAGATAAGTCTGGAGTGTGGGGAAGATGAAGGGAGGGGGACGGGGCACATCTTTCACCAGTCAAGTAGCCAGTAATCTAACTTGTATTTCTGGAAACTGGAAATGAGTGAAAGTGTCTGGAAACCATAAGCACAATTTAGGTTGGGTTTTAGGGGAACCATGAACATATTTTAGATGGGACTGAAATGAATAAAAAATTCTCCAAGACGTATGATTTTAAGTCCTTAGTCGATAAAATTTCATAAAAAAACAATTCAGTTTTGGCCTGGCTCATTGAGGGGCCAAGAGGCTGCTCCCAGCATCAGCAGTTCGCCAGCAGGAAAGGGCCCGGTGGTTACAGATAGAGCTTGATGAGTTCGTCGCTGACTGCTGAGGGCGTCAGCACCCCCAGGTCTGTAAACAGCAGTGTGATTAAGGAAGGGGAGGTGTAGTCGACCCACGGGTGCTCCTCTTTGAGATCCTGTCCAGTCTGCGTGGACTTCAGAGTATCCGCCTTGTACTGAGGAGACAGGAAGCATACGTTAGTCTGCTCCACGTGTTCAGGGCTCTGAACTGGAGAGGCCTTGGCCTGAGCAGTTAGTGTGCTCCTGCCTCAAAGTGCTCTCCGGAAACGGGGGGAAGCCAGCTGTGCAGCACACTGGCGAGGGGGACGAGTGTGGCTTGGGTGAGCAGATCATTAAAGAAAAACTTAAGCCACGTGTCCCCTCACTGGTGTGCTGGATTAACTCCTGCAGACCTCTCAAGACAACCATTTAGGGCATTTATAGAGTGCTTACTAAGTGCCAGGCACCGTGCTAAGTTCTTCCCATGGATTATCTCAGAATTGTCATAACCCTTGTACAGATAACTGAAGTTCACAGAGCTTACAATGAAAGGACTTGCCGAAGGTCACATGGTTAGTAAGCGGTGGAGATGGCATGACAAGTGAGCCCAGACAGCTGAGCCAAAACTTCGACTATTACCAGTTTCCCCTGCCTCCTTGGCCTGCATCTAGTGCTTAACTGAATGAGAGACAAAGACTTAAATTCTGGGGACAAATTAGGCTGTTAAACAGCCACCAACTTATCTTTGTATCCTGAGTATTGGAAAAAATAGCAGTGGGAAGTGAATAACTTAATGGAACATGCTTAGCACTGCGTTTTTTTCAAAGGTTTCTGTTTAGACTCAAATACCCCTTCAAATATGTAAAACTCTTGCCTTAAACTTATCTGGGACATCTTGCTGGTTAAGTGGGAAGAGCCGTACAAACTTGAAACTTTCTGCAACAACATAAAAAGGCTTGTTCTGTGCTTTGGCACACACGGCCATCTGGTTGGTTCCAATCTGGGAAGTCAGAGAAAAGTGGAGAAGGGTGAGATCTTATAGCATATCTGAAGTGGAAGCAACAGAAAGTATATGAGTGAACGTAATATATGTACTTCTGGCCTTGGAATTAAAGAAGACCTTTAAAAAAGAAAATAGACGTTTCTCCAAAGATATACAAATGGTCAGACACATGAAAAGATACTCAAGATTCTTAGTCATTACAGAAACACAAGTCAAAACCACAATGGGGGGCTTCCCTGGTGGCGCAGTGGTTGGGAGTTCGCCTGCCGATGCAGGGGACATGGGTTCATGCCCCGGTCTGGGAAGATCCCACGTGCCGCGGAGCGGCTGGGCCCGTGAGCCATGGCCACTGAGCCTGCGCATCTGGAGCCTGTGCTCCGCAACGGGAGAGGCCACAACAGTGAGAGGCCCACGTACAGCAAAAAACAAACAAAAAACAAACCACAATGGGATACTGCTTCACATCTACTAGGATGGCTATAGTTTAAAAAACAAGTGTTTTTTTAGGCAAGGCAAGGATGTGGAGAAATGTGGAATCTTTGTACGTTGCTGGTAGGAACGTAAAATGGCGTAGCTACTGTGGGAAACAGTTTGGCAGTTCCTCAAAAAGCTAAACACAGAAATACCATATGACCCAGCAATTCCACTCTTAGGTATATACCTCAAAGAATTGAAAATAGGAACTCAAATAGGTAATTGTACACCCGTGTTCAGAGCAGCATTAGTTACAATAGTCGAAGGATAGAAACAACTCAAGTATCCATCAACAGATGAATGGATAAACAAATGAGATGTGGTACATTATGCAGCCATAAAGAGGAATGAAGCACTGACACAGGCTACAATATAGATGAGCTTTGAAAACATCATGCTAAGTGAAATAAACCAAACTCAAAAGGACAGATATTGTATGATTCAACTTATATAAGGTACTTAGAATAGGCAAAAATCATGGAGGGAGAAAGATGAGGGGATGGGGAGAAAAAAATGGGGAGTTTTGCTTAATGGTGACAGTTTGGGGTGATGGAAAAGTTTTGAAGACAGACAATGGTGATGGTTGCACAACAATGTGAGTGTAATTAATCCCACTGAATTGTACACTTAAAATGATTAAAATGGCAAATTTTTATGTTATATATTACCACATACAACAAACTATATGAAATCTTTCCATGTTAAGCAACAGATAAATTTTAAACATTATACTGATGTCAAATATGCTCCATTAAAAAGAAAAACCAACCAAAAACTCAATTCCAGTGAACAAAATTTGACCACTGCAATGGCTCATGGGAACTGGGAAGCCATTGGCTGCAGTGGTGGAGTCTCGAAGCTAAGCAGGGTTAGAGGAACGAATCGTTAATAATACAGTGCTAGCTGGATGTCTGAGGTCAGTGATGTAGCTCCGCGCCCTGAGCAAGGGCCTGTGGAGAACTGATG
Organism: Hyperoodon ampullatus; assembly: GCF_949752795.1. NCBI lineage: Eukaryota > Metazoa > Chordata > Mammalia > Artiodactyla > Ziphiidae > Hyperoodon > Hyperoodon ampullatus. The sequence goes on along the minus strand of NC_136926.1, from coordinate 6,950,973 downwards.
CTCCTACCTTGTTAATGATTCCTCCGTTTTCAACAACTCCTTCAGCACCAACAATGACAAGATCCACTTTCTCCATGATGTAGCTGAGGAAATTAAAAACAATTTTTTTTCTTTTTTTAGTTTCTGCTTTATAACAAATTTAATCAGTTATACATATGTTCCCATATCCCCTCCCTCTTGCGTCTCCCTCCCACCCTCCCTATCCCACCCCTCCAGGAGGTCACAAAGCACCGAGCTGATCTCCCTGTGCTATGCGGCTGCTTCCCACTAGCTATCTACCTTACGTTTGGTAGTGTATATATGTCCATGCCTCTCTTTTGCTTTGTCACAGCTTACCCTTCCCCCTCCCCATATCCTCAAGTCCATTCTCTAGTAGGTCTGTGTCTTTATTCCTGTCTTACCCCTATGTTCTTCATGACATTTTTTTTCTTAAATTCCATATATATGTGTCAGCATACAGTATTTGTCTTTCTCTTTCTGACTTACTTCACTCTGTATGACAGACTCTAGGTCCATCCACCTCATTACAAACAGCTCAATTTCGTTTCTTTTTATGGCTGAGTTATTCCATTGTATATATGTGCCACATCTTCTTTATCCATTCATCCGATGATGGACACTTAGGTTGTTTCCTTCTCTGGGCTATTGTAAATAGGGCTGCTATGAACATTTTGGTACATGACTTTTTTTTTTTTTTTTTTTGCGGTACGCAGGCCTCTCACTGTTGTGGAGCACAGGCTCCGGACGCGCAGGCTCAGCAGCCATGGCTCACGGGCCCAGCCGCTCCACGGCATGTTGGATCCTCCTGGACCGGGGCCCGAACCCATGTCCCCTGCACTGGCAGGCGGACTCTCAACCACTGCGCCACCAGGGAAGCCACATGTCTCTTTTTGAATTATGGTTTTTTCAGGGTATATGCCCAGTAGTGGGATTGCTGGGTCATATGGTAGTTCTATTTGTAGTTAAAAACAATTTTTTAATGCTCCCTTTTCTTTGCTCTTGTTAGTAGCATCATCGCCTGCAAAGATTAATACTCCATTTTCACCAAGGTAAGTCCTGAACTCATGAGACAACCCCTGGCACTGTTACCGGTTCTGCTACAGGGGCACCAAGACCTGTTTTGGTCACGACACCACAATGAGACGTGTAACTCACCCTGCCACCCAGTAATGTACATGCATACGTGTGTAGCTGAAGCAAGGATTTCATGACCCGGCATTTATCCTTACTACATGTGGCACATTCTATTTTCCTTTCTACATTAATACAAACAAAATTTAAAGACCTGATGTGATCTGAAGTTGGAGAAAAATGTTATGTAATTCAAGAATCTTGCAGGTAGGGTGAAGGCCAATCTACCTTTTGAAATGAGCAATTAGAGACTTCCCTGGTGGTCCAGTGGTAAAGAATCCACCTTACAAAGTGGGGGACGTGGGTTCGGTCCCTGGTCGGGGAACTAGGATCCCACACGTTGTGGGGCAACTAAGCCCGCGCACCACAACTACTGAGCTCGTGCGCCTCAACTAGAGAGAAGCCCGCGTGCCGCAACAAAAGATCCCACGTGCTGCAACTGAGACCCGACGCAGCCAAAAATAAATAAATAATAAATCGATCTTAAAAGAAAATAAAATGAGCAATTAGTAGAATTCTTTAAAATGTTTACTCTTAAACACATGCCTAATTTCCTTAATCATCTCCTTACGTGTTTTCTTTTCAAGGGATTATTACTCCTGTCCAAGGGATTATTACTCCTGTTTTCTCTTGGGAGGCACGCTGCCAATCCATGGAGCATGTCACCTCGGCTTTAGGAGTGAAGTTGTACAGGTGAGACGAAGAATCCCAGAGTGCCACCAAGGGCAGCCCGTGTCTTCAGATGAAGAGGGAGCACTGATCACATGTGCTGACCTGACCTCTGCACCTTGCTCTTAAAATGCACTATGATACCACCACGTAAATGACTCCCACTCTCCCTGACATCCTATAGCCCTGTCTGTACACTATCAAGACCTTATAATAAGCTTGCTGGTTTAGCCCAGCTGTCAGTTAAGAGGCGGGACGCTGCCCAGTCCAGTTTTATGAATGAGACTCAAACCTTCCATCTGGAAGCGCTGCGTCAAGCCACCCCTGGGAGTGGGTGAGGAAAAGTAATTGTGGCGGGGAAAGCCAGGCACTTACCCAACAGCAGCATCCAGTACGACAGTGACGGGGACACTGAGGTGGCAGAGGGCTTTGGCCATTTTCTTACTGAAAGTGACAGTTTGAGAACATTAGAAAAAAGTCCAGGAAGGTCCCATAGTGGTGTACGGTGAGTCACTTAATTTGGACAATGACAAATCACTTTAGCTGGAAACTCAGTTAATATTAATGGCTTAAGGGGCAGATCCTGAGACTTTGGACTAAAGAAACAAGAATTTGGGTCCTTTAGAAGGAAGTTTGTGTTTTAGGAGAACTACGCTCTTGGGGATACAAAAAGATATGTAAATTCAGAAAAAAAGGGTTTTTCTTTTATTATGTTCTGGCTAGATATGAGGTGAATTATCTATTCCTTGATAAAAATCTTTCAATTGCTGTTCCTCTGACTTAAGTACTAAATAAAACCCCTAGATCCTGTACTGTGACCTACTTCAAATTCACGGTGATTTTTCTTCCAGGGGCAGGAATGGGCACTGTCAAAGGCAATGCTGACTGACTGGCAAACCAGGGGCCTATTCTGGCTCCTCTTACAATGGATTCTAATCCTCAGTTTGCTCTTTAAAAGGACTGCTGGGCTCATAACCAAATGGAAAGATACTTGCCCTGATAAGTCAGGCTGTGACTCTGTAATGTACACACTGAAACGCTTCTTGGCCGCCACGGCTGCTTCCAAGACTCTCAGGACCACCCTGGAGTAGGCGTGAGTTAATATTCTCTGTGGGCACAGAAAGCTCTGTCAAAAGGGCAAGCTTCTGGCGATCACCCATACTCTGTGACCCTCTGATGCGTGTTCCTGGTGCCCTAAAGCTTCTCCGTATGCTTTCTCACAAATCAGCTGTAATCAGAAAGGAGACCCTTGACAGTACACTGAGTTTAAGCCCATATACGAGCTGAAGAAGTTTTCTGCCAGAGGAATACATTATGGGTCTCCTCTGCCCGTAGCAAGCCCAGAAGTGACAGCTCCATGTGGTGTCACTCAGATACAAAGGCCTTTATATCTGAAGGCTCTGTTAGGTTCCTCTGGGTTGGCTTCCCTAATTCTAAGACATGGTTTGCACACTTCGGCATACAGGCACCAGGCAGGTAGCATAAAGAAATGCAGGGGGCCGGCTGGGGCCGGCCGCAGAGTGGAAAGGCTGAGCTCCAGCTGTTGTCACGTGGGCCCACTGTGGTCAGATCATCTGGTTTTTCTAGAGGCGCTGAAAATCCAGTATTTCAATGTTGGCTAACTAATTTTTAAAAACTTATAAACACTGTTTGGGGTAAACACAACCCATCTGTGGACTGGATACAATTTGCAGATACTTAGATGTAACCTCTGCTCTGGGGAACAGAGTGCAGAGGACAGTGTAAGCAAGGTGGAGGGACGTAGCTCCCTAGCTCCTTTCTGGGCCTCGCCCAAGAGCTTGTTAGAAATGCAGGTTCTCAGGCCCCACCCTTGTCCGACTGAATCAGAAGCTTCATTTAAAAGATCCCCAGGTGGTTCATCTGCATGTTCAAATTTGAGCAGCTCTGCTGGAAATTTAGCCAAGATAGCACTGATGCGGGCGGTTATTACACATTCAGCTTCACTAGAGCAAACGAATCCTGCAGGGAGTCTGCAGAAGGAGAAGGCCTCGGCGAGAGGCAGTCACAGGCTTGCCTCCGCTTGGCCCCCAAATGGCTTTGTTTTCAGCTGGCTTGTGTACAAGTTCCACTCGCATCTATTGCATCATTTATTTAATAACGTACTACAAAAAAAAAAAAGACTTCAAAAATTGGAAAAGGGGTAATAAAACAGTGGACAAGAGTCCAGATGCAAGTGAATACTTTTATGGTCGATGGAGGCTCAGATGGCAGAAAGAAGGCGTGCCGCCGGGAGAGACGTCATGAAAGTTTTACGACCCCTTTGCTGGGAGACTGACTTGATGTGCAGCTCCCATCTTTCCTCACTCAGCTTATCGACATTGGGCGGTATCTCTGTAAGAGCGTTTGGAATGAAGATGAAAAATCTCAATCCAGTGCTAACATTCAGCAGGAAGACAGTCAGTATGACCCAGTGACAAGAGCCGTGTTAATTTAATTCAGATTAATTTAGTACATATCCTGTAGTAAAAAATACTTTTTTTAGTAAGACACCTTATCAAATCAAGAATCATCCATGCTGTCCGAGGGTTTTTCTCTGCCTGTTTAAAATGACCACCACCTATGATAATAATGTCTACATTTAGACAGTGCTTACGATGTGCTGGGCGTAGCACAGAGTCCTTACACACACCATCTCATTCATCCTCACGACACCCCTATGAGGTAGGTGCTATTATTACCCTTACTTAACAGATGAGAAAACTGCAGCGCAGAGAGGTTAAGTAACTTGTCCAAGGTTACATAGCAAGTAAGTGGCATGGGCAGGATTTTACCCTGGGAGTCTAACTCCAAAGTCCTTGCTCCCAATCACCACACAGGATCCAGATCTACTCACCGCCCCATCTTTGATGAAAGTATGGCACAGATCTGCAATTTTATTTCTCGACAGTGATGTTCTCCTGAGAAAAATCTCCCCCCGCTCGATCATGATCTTTTTACATTTGGAGTAATCCTAGGAAGAACAGAGCAAACTGAGGGGAAGGGGAGGATCCGGATAAAGCTGGGAATATCTGTGGCCAAACAGAGAAACACAGAGGTAACCGAGGGAGGGCAGGGGCTTACAGAGTATTCCAGGGAGGTAAGGCTGATGAAGCGCAGGAAGAGCTCCCCGCCCGAGGACACAGCCACTGAAGAGTCCACGCCGCACAGGGTTTCTATGGCACTGGTGAGATTCGCTCTCAGGCCCTGGAGTGTCTCGCCTGGAATGATCACATGAGGCATGTGACGTTCATTTTTGACCCTTGATGGGTCTGTGATTCACTCACTCATTCAACCAGTGTTTACTGGGTGCAGGCTGTATGCCAGGCACTATTCTAGATGCTAGAGATACATCAGTGAACATGACAGACAGGGTCCCGGCTCTGACGGAGCTCCCTTTCTGGTGGGAGAGGCAGACGGTAAACAAGCACACAAAGAAATCAACAAGTTAATTACAGATTGACATGAGGACAGACAAAAGCAGAATGATGAGAAAGGTGGAGCTCCTTTAGACAGAGTTAACAGGGGTGGTCTCTTGGAGTGCAGGCCTAAGCAGAGACCTGAGTAAGAAAGGACCCAGCCGAGTAAAGATCCAGTGGGAAAAGTCTCAGATGCAGACTATAAATGCAAAGGTCCCAAGAAGGGAATAAACTTGGTATGAGAAACCAAGGGAGGCCAGAGTGAAGCACAGTTCAGTGAGGGACAGCACAGAAGGAAATTAAGTAGCAGTGACAGAAGGGGTCTGCGGGGTGGGCTAGGTAAGGCTTAGGTGTTTGGATTTTTTTTTTAATACTTATTTATTTGTCTGCCCCGGGTCTTTAGTTGTGGCATATGAACTCTTAGTTGCAGCTTGTGGGACCTAGTTCCCTGACCAGGGATCCAACCCGTGCCCCCTGCATTGGGAGTGCAGAGTCTTAGCCACGGGACCACCAGGGAAGTCCCAGGTGTTTGGATGCTATTGTAAGTGCAATGGGAAGATGCTGGAGGTTGTTTTAGAGACATGCACCTCTAGGCCAGCCCTTTAGATTAAAGAACGCTTTATTATTTTTATTGTTATTATTTTGTTTATACCCAGATGCTTACATTTAGGATGTCTGAATTAGTAGTAATCACAATGATGACATTAAAACCAGAACTTATACTGGAACATTCTCTACAGCAACTGCAAAGAAACTGTCACAAGACAGAAGCTCAATAAATCCTTGTAAAGCTCAACTGTTGCTATAATTTAAGCTTCAAAGTTAACCTGGTATAATATGGTCATTCTTTTTTTTTTAATATTTTTTTTCTTTTATTTCTAATTCTTTCTTGAATTCTATCACTACATTTCTGTTTTTCTAAATCTGATTTATATTATGTCTCATGTCCTGTACCATTTTAAAAAATTTTAGCTCATTGTGAAATAGCGTGTTACGGTTTTTTTTTTCTGGTTGTCGTTCTTTTTTTGGGGTTTTATTTATTCCTTTCTTTACGTTTTGGTGTGATTTCATTGTCTGCAGGGATGTTATTCTCATTCTGTCTTCCTTACAGTAACTTTTATGGGGTTTGGACACAGTCATTTCATTTTTAAGTGAAATGAGTTTTCCTGAACTTTTAGAAAAAGACTTTGTTCAGTTGTCTTTTCTAACCCCACAGAGCTCCCTCTTCCATTGTTTTATGTAGTGTTAAAAAATACAGTACCTTGCTTTCTGAGATTTCTTGGTTCTGTTCTCCTCCCCAAATCTTTTCTGGACTTTCTCTTTCTTTCTTTTCCTTTTCTTTTCATTATCCCAACCTTCTGCAATTTTGATTCCACTCCCCACTATTCAGTGGGGACCCTGGCAGGAAGAAGCCCTGGCAGGTCAGTTTTGAGAAAATGCAGGATCTATGCTGGTCTAGCCCCTTCAGTCCATCTGGTTGCCTCCCTGCACTCACCTGCTATTGTAGTGAGCAGAACCACAGCATCCTCCCAATTTCAGCTGCTACTCTCAAAGTGAAACGGTGCACCTCAGATTGGGACTTGAACCCGGCCAAAACGCACGGTCTTCCAACTGAGATCACACACCTGGTTTCAGGACTTAACGAAGTTCAGGTTCTTGATGTCTCATCACAGGAAGAATTCAGTGAGAGACAAAGTGATAGATAAGAAGTGGATTTATTTAGAGAGAAACACACTCCACAGACAGAGCGTGGGGCATCTCAGAAGGTGAGAAAGGCCAATATGGTCATTCTTGATTCAAAGTATATTTCATTGAAAGGAGACCCATTCAATAACTTGAGGGCTCTTCACATTAAAAGGACAGAAAAAGAGGGAGGAGCTGAGCTTGGGGCTGCATTACCTCATGTAGGCACACATCCGTCTCTCACCTTCTACACTTCTAACAGTTATGAGCTGTAACACCTGGAGTGATGGAGGATGACCCTCTTTACCTTTATCTCTCCTCAAGTACTCCAGCAAAGTCCGGATGGCAGCTACTGCTGAGGCCATGTCAGGATCTTCTTTCATCTGAGACTTAAAGTATTCAATTAACTCTGGGAAGGGAGAAAAAAGTGATTCATCAAATTCATCTAGCAGGACAGACGACCAGAGAGCTTATCAATGACTGTTGACTTTAAAAAGCAAACTAATTTAAAAAATAGTTTCTTTGCAGGGTGTTTGGCTTCAGGGGCACCATAAATGTTGATGGGAATAGAGATGACATCACTTTACTACTTGCAAACTCTTTCTCTCTCATTTTGCAAAAGCTAGGCATGTACAATGGCATAAAATGTAAGCCCCATCGAAAGGTAGTGAAAGGTCATTCTCCCCCTTATCCTAGATCCCAAGTCCGGAAAGAATCCCAGAGCCAACCTCCTTACCGATTTCTCCTGCACCCTCCAGTCTATGCCAAGTCAAGCGTATTCACCTACATACATATGTACATGCATGTGATGCAGAGGTCCACCCTGCTCTTATGTTTTTTACATGAAAGGTACTGTATACGCATTAGTTTGCCCTTGCTCTTCACTTAATAAAACACCTTGATAACCACACTAGACGGGCAAATCAAATACGCCTTTCTTTTAATTCTAGTACTAGATCCAACAGGGCAGGGAGTCTAACTCATACTTCACATATGAGGAAATCAAGACTGCGAAGACCTGCACATGCGTCCGAAGTCTCACTTTTTTGGACGGCACTGGAAAGCGTGGGGAGAGGGGGTGTCCGGGGATACCCCCAGGACCCATTCCCTGGATACAGGAGCAGCCAGTGGTTTTAGTTGTGACTAGAGGAACCACATCCAGCCAAACAGCCTGAGCTTGCAAAGTGACCTCTCCCGGAGCCCAGTCTGGGCGTGCGAGGTGGAGGGATCCCTGCGCGGCTCCGCTTTAGGCCCAGCAGGCACGTCGCGTCCCACTTTACCCTTGTCGTCCATGGTGCCCTCTGGACCGCGGAGCCCGAGGGGCCCAGACCCGCTCGCGCCACTTGGATGGGTCCAGCGACCGCGCGAGCTCCGAATCACAGGGACCAACAGCGTACGGCACGGCTCTGCACTCCACTTCCGGCGCCTTGGGGGGCGGGGCTGTGGCTACGGCGTGCGGCCGGAGCCCAGCCCTCTCTTACGTCACTCGGAGGGGCCGGAAGTCGGGGTGCGCCGTAGCCCGGAGGCCCGCTTGACTGCAAGTGGCTGTTCGCTGAGAGACACGGGCAGCTATGGTCTCAGACGGTGAGGGCCGCGCCGACGGGACCCGGACCTCGGGGCTGAGCGGACTTTACCCGGCCAGGACCGGCCAAATGGAGTATCAATATATTCTGGGGGTTGGGTGGAACTTGTTTGGTCTTTAGAGGAGTAGCGAATGTACTCATTCAGTAAATATTTTCGGAGCGCCTCTTGTGTGCCCGGCGTTATTTCATGCCCTGGGAGATACATAGAGAACGTTACAGACTCGTGGAGGTTACAGTCTAGTGAGCGAGACAGACAGTAGGCAAGTAAATAAAACTAATTTCGAAGGGTGATAAGAGCTGTGAGGACAATATAAAGTGATGATGGGGTCGATTGTGATTAGGGGATGGTCAAGAAGGAGCTGCTTTCGATAGGGGTCCAGGGAAGACCAGTGATATTGAAACTAAGACTTGAGTGACTTGATGAAGACCCTGTGGCAAGTCGAGCTGCAATGGGAACACGGAGAGGGGGCACCCGGGGGGAGAGGAAGGTGGAGAGACTTTTCGTTCATACATTAAGCTACCAGTTATAGAGCCTGATATCTTAAAGGGAGAAAAAAGAGGCCAGGGTGGTGGGAGCAGGGTGGGCTAGAAGGATGAGATCAGAGAGCTAGCCAGGTGCAGGGCCCTTGTGGGGCTTGCTCTCTATTTTAAGTGTAATACAAAGCCGTTTTAGGGCTTTAAGCAAGGTAGGTTTACTATCTGATTTACGATTTTTTTTTTTTTTTTTTGGCCACGCAGTGGCTTGCGGGATCTTAGTTCCCCGACCAGGGATCGAACCTGTGCTCCCTGCACTGGAAGCGTGGAGCCCTAACCACTGGACCTCCAGGGAAGTCCCTGATTTATGATTTTAAAAGATTACTTTGGCTGCTGTGTGGGAAATGGACTGCGGAGAGCAAGAGTAGAAACAGGTCCTTTCAGAGGCCATAACAGTTGTGCATGCATCCTTCATCTGTTTTCATCAATATCACAACCCTGTGAGGGGTGCAGACCTTGTATGGCCCCTGTCTACAAATGCGGAGGTAGAGACCCAAAGAAGGAAATTCATAGGGACATACCATGTGTATGGATACACACGTCTCCTGACAGGCATCAGGCTTGATAGTAGCAAGGAAGGCCCTGAGAGTTGGGAGGTGGGACCTGATGGGAGAATAAGGCGAAAGCCTTTTGGGTAGAGGAGTGAGGGCCTGTGGGAGACACAATTAAGTGCCTCTTCTGTGCCAGGCACTTTCTTCTGTGATTTTTGCAACATTATGTTATTCATTCCTCATTCTTTAAGGAGTCCACGGTTTAGAGGGCAGAGTTGGGAAGAGAGATCAGAAACACAGCTAAGTGTAAAATGAGGTAGTGAGTGCTGTCATTAGGAGAGAAGTGATGCTGTTGGTGCTCGGAAGTAGGCAGTGGGGCTTTGAAAAGCCACAGTCATTAGAGTCAAGCAGATCTGTCTTCAAAGCTGGGTGTTAGCTTTGCTACTTACTAGCAGGCCATGTGACTTAGAGCAAGTTACTTTCTCTTGCAAAGGAGAAATACCATGTTTCCCCTAATCTAAGACAGTATTCATTATGAAACGTGCTTTTATTTTATTTAATATACCACTAAGAGAAAATAAAATGTGATCAGTCATAAGGGTAAGATACCATCCTCAGTTCAGCATGTGTCAAACGTAAGAAAAAAAAAGAAAGAAAAGAAAGGAGGGAGTACATCTTATAAGTGGTGAAAGATAGCAAAAGATAGCAATAAGTCCGTTGCTGAGTTGTCAGCATGGGATGGGATGATAGGATTACATGTGCCGGACCTGATGCAGAGGGGCTGAGATTTCCAGTCTCCTGAGATGGGGGAGCCAGGACCTGTTGGAAGACCTAGAGAGGACTTCTGGGTAAAGACGTAGCATTGGTTTGGGGCCTTAGAGAGTAAATAGGATTTGGGTATGTAAGCAAACATCAAAGATGGGGTGGGATTATCCTGATACAGGGAACAGGGAACTGGAGGATGGAAAGTATGGGGGCAGGAAAGGCATTGTTGCTTTTTGCTATCATATGAGCATCCTGGGTTTTTCATAACAGTGTGTGCTTATGGGTTCATATGTCTGTCACCTCAGAATGTAGGCTCCTTGAGGGCTTGGACTCAGTATCCTCAACACCTATCCCCAACACCTAACACTTGTACTTAGTGTAAATGTTTGTTGAATGAACCCATATGTTAAGTTAGCCTCTTTAGTTGTGTCTGTCACTCTGTAGAGAGTAGCCTCATTTTTTTCACAGTAAAATCTTGACATAGCAAGTGCTTTCCACTCTGGTTTTCACTTGTTTTTTCTTTTTTCTTTTTTTTTTGGCCTCACGGTTTATGGGATTTAAGTTCCCCGACTAGGGATCGAACCCGGGCCCTCTGTAGTGAGAGCTCGGAGTCCTAACCCCTGGATCGCCAGGGAATTCCCTTCGTTTTCACCTTTTAAAGATTGGTTCCTAAGTATAATTGGCCTTGCTGCTAGGTGATTTGATGGACTTGGAGCCAAACTGATTCTGTGTCTCCCTTTAAATCTACCCCCCTGCCACCCCGTGCCTGAAATTCTACTAGTGATTCTAATTACTGGTTAATCAGTGCCTTCTGTCCTTGACCAGCCATTTAAAATGCATATGTCTTTGGATTCATAAAATAGATATTTATTGATCATCCACCACATGCTAGGCATTGTGCTCGGAGCAGAAGATAAGCAGTGACAAAAGAAACAGAAATCCCCCCTCAGAAAGCTTACATTCTAGTGCATGAAAGGTACAGATGTACAGAAGGCAAGCAAGAGCTTGCTAAGGGCCCCCAGAGCTTTAAAAGAACTTGGCCTTGTGTTAATTTCATGATTGTAGGATGATAAACATGTAAAGGCATGTAGTGGTGCTTGCTCTGGATTTAATTTACAAATGGAGAATGTTAGCTTTGTTTCACTTTTATGAGGCTAATGTTTTTTATTTTTGTTAATATTTTCAGAAGATGAATTGAATCTTCTGGTTATCATAGTTGATACCAACCCAATTTGGTGGGGAAAGCAAGCATTAAAGGAATCTCAGGTAAGATTGCTTGAGAAGGCTTTTGGATAATTCTGGTTTGACTGAGTATATGTTTATGTTGCTTTTTTATTAAGGTATAATTTACATATCATAAAATTCACCCATTATAATGTACAGTTCAGTGTTTTTTTTAGTAAAAATCGCAGTAAAGTTGTTTAACCATCACCACAATTCCATTTTAGAACATTTCTATTTCCCCCCAAAGTTCCCTTATGCCTGTTTGCAGTCACTGCTTCTATCCCCTAGTTGTAGGCAACCACTGATCTGCTTTCTGTCTCTATATTGACTTTTCTGGACATTTCATATATCGATTCCATATAATATGTAGTCTTTTTTAAAAAAAACTTTCTATTTTGAAATATATTGTTTTGAAATAGTTACAGACTCACAGGAAATTATAAAAGTGGTACAGAGAGGTCCTGTGTGCCCTGGCTTCCGCGTCTCCCAGTAGTAACATCTTATATAACTGTAGTACAATAGCGAAACCCGGAAATTGACATCAGTACCATCTACAGCCTTTATTCAGATCCCAGCAGTTTTGCATCCACTTATGTGTGTATGTTTAATTCTTGCAGTCTTATCACATGTAAGATTTGTGTAACCCCAACCAGAATCAAGATACAGAGCTGAAAAAAAAAAAAAAGATACAGAGCTGTTTCATCACACAGGAGCTCCGTGGCAGAGGCATCCTTCATGGTTGCTGTAACTTTCTAGTCCCTGGTACTAATCTACTAATCTGTTCTTCATCTCTAGAATTTTGTTATGTAAATAGATCAGACCGTATGCAGCCTTTGAGGCTGGCTTTTCTTCACTCGATGTAATGCCCTTGATCTATTCAAGTTGTTCCATGTACAAAAGTTTGGCCTTTTTATTGCTGAGTAGTAGTCCATGGTGTGATGTACCATGGTGTGTATAATCATTCACCTATCAAAGGACATTTGGGTTGTTTCCAATTTTTGGCTGTTACATAAAAAGCTGCACTGAAAATCTATATACAGGTTTTTGTGTGGATGTAAGCTTTCATTTCTCTGGGACAAATGCCCAGAAGTGCGACTGCTGGGTCGTATGTTAATCACATGTTTGATTTTATAAGAAACTGCTTTACTGTTTTCCAGAGTGGCTATACCATTTTACATTCCCACCAGCAAAGTATGAGAGGTCCAGTTCTTTGTATCTTTACCAGCATTTGCTGTTGTGACATTTTTATGTTAGCTGTTTTTATTATTATTATTATTATTATTAGCCGCACCTTGCGGCATGCAGGATTTTAGTTCCCCAACCAGGAATTGAACGTGGGCCCTCAGCAGTGAAAGCGCAGAGTCCTAACCACAGGACCGCCGGGGAGTTCGCTCGTTAGCGTTTTATAGTTTTCATCGACGAGTTTTGTAGATTTATACCTAAATACATGTTTTTTAGCAATTGTAAATGAGTAGTATGTTTCAAATTTTGGTTGCTACCTGTTTAATATTAGTATATAGAAATATGATTGATTTCTGTGTGTTGCTCCTATATGCTGGGACTTTGCTTAACTTACTTATTAGTCCTAGCAGTGCTTTTTTTTTTCTTTTTTTTTTGTGGTACGCGGGCCTCTCACTGTTGTGGCCTCTCCCGTTGTGGAGCACAGGCTCCGGATGCGCAGGCTCAGTGGCCATGGCTCACGGGCCCAGCCGCTCCGTGGCATGTGGGGTCCTCCTGGATCGGGGCACGAACCCGTGTCCCCTGCATCGGCAGGCGGACTCTCAACCTCTGCGCCACCAGGGAAGCCCCCCTAGCAGTGTTTTTGTAGATTCCTTGGGATTTTTTAAATAGACAGTCATGTCATCTGCAAGTAGGCACAGTTATTTTTTTCCTTTCCAATGCACATACCTTTTATACTAATAAGACTTACAGTACTGCGTTCAATAAGAGTGGTGAGAATGGACATCCTTACCTCGCTCCTGATCTTAGAGGGAAAGCATTCAGTCTTTCACTGTTAAATATGGTGTAAACTGTAGATTTTTTTTGTAGATGCTCTTCATCAAGTTCAGGAAGTTCTCTTCCTAGTTTTGCTTGGAGATTTTTATCATGAATGGATGTTAAGTTGTTTTTTTTTTTTTTTTGCGGTATGTGGGCCTCTCACTGTTGTGGCCTCTCCCGTTGTGGAGCACAGGCTCCGGGCGTGCAGGCTCATCGGCCATGGCTCACGGGCCTAGCTGCTCCACGGCACGTGGGATCTTCCCGGACTGGGGCACGAACCCGTGTCCCCTGCATCGGCAGGCGGACTCTCAACCACTGCGCCACCAGGGAAGCCCGGTTGTTAAGTTTTGTCAAATGATCTTTCTGCATCAATTAATGATTTTTCTCTTTAGCCTGTCAATATGGTGGATTACACTGATTGATTTTCAAATATCGAACCAGCTTGGAATTCCCAGAATGAAACCCACTTGGATTCAGTTTTTATCTATTTTATGATAGATGCTGGTCTATAGTTTTTTTTTTTTTCTTTTTTGTACTGTGTTTGGCTTAAGGGTGATACTGGCTTCATAAAATGAATTGGGAAGTGTTCTCTTCTGTTTTCTGGAAGAGATTATTTAGAATTGGTATCAGTTCTTTAAATTTTTGGTATAGTTCTCCAATGAAATTGTCTGGACCTGGAGATTGCTTTTTGGTGAAGTTTTAAACTATGAATTAAATTTCTTTAATAGTAATTAAACGATTTGAATGATCTTTTTCATATTGGGTGAGTTTTGGTAATAGGTAGTCTTTTGATTTTGGCTTTTTTCACTTAGCATAATATTTTTGAGGTTCATCCATGTTGTAGCACGTATTGGTGGTTCCTTTTTATTACTGAACAGTATTTTATAGTATGAATATACCTCTTGTTTATCTGTTCACAGACATTTAGATTGTTTCCCCTTTTTTTTTTTTTTTTTTTTTTTTGCGTTATGTGGGCCTCTCACTGTTGTGGCCTCTCCCGTTGCGGAGCACAGGCTCCGGACGCACAGGCCCAGCGGCCATGGCTCACGGGCCCAGCCGCTCCGCGGCATGCGGGATCTTCCCAGACCGGGGCACGAACCCGTGTCCCCTGCATCGGCAGGTGGACTCTCAACCACTGCGCCACCAGGGAAGCCCTCCCCTTTTTGACTATTATGAATAATGCTGGTAATTCACAAACAAGTCTTTGTATGAGCATATGTTCGCATTTCTCTTGAGTAGTTAGAGACCTATGAGTTGAATTACTGGGTAATATGGTAAGTTTAGACTGAACTTTTTAAGACGTTGCCAAACTTTTCAAAAGTTGGTACACCCTGGGAATTCCCTGGTGGTGCAGTGGTTAAGAATCCGCCTGCCAATGCAGGGGACACAGGTTCGAGCCTTGGTTCAGGAAGATCCCACATGCTGCAGAGCAACAAAGACTGTGCGCCACAACTACTGAGCCCGCGAGCCACAGCTACTGAAGCCCACGTGCCTAGAGCTGGTGCTCCGCAACAAGAGAAGCCACCACGATGAGAAGCCTGTGCACTGCAGTGAAGAGTAGCCCATGCTCGCCGCGACTAGAGAAAGCCAGCCTGCAGCAACGAAGACCCAACGCAGCCAAAAAATAAAATAAAATTTAAAAAGTGGCCAAAAAAAAAAAAGTTGGTACACCCTTTTCCATTCCCATCAGAAATGTATGAGAGTTCCAGTCTTTTCTTCACATCCTTGCTGACACTTGTCTGTCTTTTTGATTATAGTCATTCTAGTGTAGGTGGTACTATCTCATTGTGGTTTTAATTTGCATTTCCCTAATGATTAATGATGTTGAGTCTTCTGTTCTTATGCTTATTAGCCATCCATATATTTTCTTTGGTGAAATTTGTATTCAAATATTTTGCCCAGCTTAAAAAATTTTAAGTTGGATATTTTCTTAATGGTGTCTTTTTAAAAAATAACTTTATCAAGCTAGAGTTGACATACAATGAGCTGCACATGTTTAAAGTGTTTAATTTGTTATGTTTTGAGTGTTTAATTTGTTATGTTTTCACTTATGTATACATTCATGAAATTATCACCACAATCAAAATAATGAACATATAGATCCATCACCCCCAAACTTTCTTCCTGTTCCTTTGAATTCATCCCACCCACCTCTCTGCCTGTCCCCTCCCGAGGCAACCACTGATCTGCTTTCTGTCACTATAGATTAGTTTGCATATTTTAGGTATTTATATATATGGAATCAAACAGTTTTTTGTTTGGGTTTTTTTTTTTTTTCTTTTTTGGTCTGGTGTTTTCACTCAGCATAATTATTTTGAAATTTGTCCATGTTGCTACATGCATCAGTAGTTCATTCCTTTTTATTGCTGAGTAGAATTCCATTGTACAGCTAGACCAGTATATCACTGCATATTACCATATTCTCCAGGAAGACTGTCTTTTGAACTCTCATCAGTGGTGTATGAGGATTCTGGGTTTGGTTTTTTTTTTTTTTTTTTTTTTTTGGTACCAACACAAGATGCTCTGTTTCCTTATTTTATCTTTTGCCAGTATGATGTACCAAAATGATCTCAATTTGCTTTTCGTATATTTAATGGTCCTTTGTATTTCTCCTCTGGGGCATTGCCCATTTTTCACTTTGCATGTTCCTTTTTTTTTTTTTTAAATGGTTTGTGGACACTCTTTATATTAAAGGTTAACTCATCTGTCATACGTTGCAATTATTTTTTTCCAGTTTGTAATTTGCCTCTCACTCTTTTTATTTAGTCTTTTTTTTGCCATACAGAAATTTTAATAGGTTTGTTTTACATTTTCAAAAATAGAATGAGTGAAATTTATCAGTTTTATTTTCTGCTTGAAGTATTTCTTTAAGAGAAACATGCTTTATTACATGATCATAAAAATATCCACCTGTGTTTTTTTAGTAATATTGGTACTTGTCGGAATGTAAACTCCCTGAAAGAAGGGGTCTTCGCCTGGCACATAATAGGTGCTCAGGATACTTAATGAATGAATTCAAAAGTTTTACAATTACCAATTTAATCAGTATATATTAATTGTCTATTCCATGTGTAGCAATAGTTTGCTAGTAATTTTATCATAGAAGTTGTGATATGTTTGCTATTCCCTGAATGTTATGCAGAAAACATTTGTGGAATATTGTACTGATGTAGAATTGGTTTCATAAGTAAACTTAGAAAACTATAGTTTTTTTTTTCAGGTTTATCCATATTTTTGCTATGAATATATTTATTTATGAATAAATAGGTTGTATCAATTAACAGTATAACAGCTGGAAAAGTAACAGTGAAAATGAATGTCTTTGCATATGATTTCTTGTCTCAGTTGGAATTTTTGTCTTTCTTGGGTTTATATTTCAAATTGGGCTGTTTTCATTATCGTGGAGGATGAAAATGCAGCTGGTAGACAGTTATGTAAGGGAGGAGAAAAAGTAAGGGCAGGGCTTCCCTGGTGGCGCAGTGGTTGAGAGTCTGCCTGCCGATGCAGGGGACGTGGGTTCGTGCCCCGGTCCGGGAAGATCCCACATGCCGTGGAGCGGCTGGGCCCGTGAGCCATGGCCGCTGAGCCTGCGCGTCCAGAGTCTGTGCTCTGCAACGGGAGAGGCCACAACCGTGAGAGGCCTGCGTACCGCAAAAAAAAAAAAAAAAAACAGTGAGGGCAATTCTCTATAACCAGTATTAGTAAAGATTGATGCTACTGACTATATTTAGGTCATCTCTAGCACAAATCAGTCATCATGTTTATAAAGAAGGACCGTATCTCCTTACTTCCCCAGTTCCATCCCATCCCCCAACAGCAATTCTTCCTTCATTTCGCTCTGCTCTGTGGGATCTGACCTGCCATATGTTGTTTTTCTAAGCAAGTCAGAAATGGGCAAGTCTGTGCTGTTCAGTATTGGAAAACTGTAGGTTTCAAATGTTTTTGCTTATGACTTTGGAGGGGGGGAGCTCCAGAGCAAATTTTTAGAAGTGAATAATTGTCTAAAATTTAAATGAAATCTTAATCATTTCAAGACCTGACATAGCTCTTTGGATAGCTAATTTACCTTTCTTTTGTCTTCTGTTTTTCAACAGTTTACTTTATCAAAATGCATAGATGCAGTGATGGTGCTAGGAAATTCTCATTTATTCATGAATCGTTCCAACAAACTTGCTGTGATAGCAAGTCACATTCAAGAAAGGTATGACCATTATGATGACTCTTCCTGTTCAGTGCTTAGGGACCCTTGGACCAGATATTACTGGGGTAGATAAATATACCTCAAATAATAAACTAGTAGTAGGTAAGAATTTGGTATGAAGCATTTCAAGAGACTGTAAAGCATTTCAAGAGACTGTAACCCAGTACCTTCTTTATTCTTCTCGTTTTTTAAGAAAACAGTGGAATCATCAAAATATTCTGTGGTGGTAGACTCATGTTTGTCCATTTGCCTATTTTCTACATTCTTTAAAACTGAAATTTATTATGGAATCTTGAGAGTCTGGAATTGGTGTGGTTTTTGTTATCTGTGCTGGATTTCATTTTGATGTTTAGTGAGGGCTTCAAGTCCTGGTGTAACTAGGTTCCTTCTGGTTTTTTGTTTTTCTGTTTCAGTCGATTCTTATATCCTGGAAAGAATGGCAGACTCGGAGACTTCTTTGGAGACCCTGGCAACCCTTCTTCTGAATTTACTCCCTCCGGAAGTAAAGATGGAAAATATGAGCTGTTAACAGCAGCAAATGAAGTTATTGTTGAAGAGATCAAGGATCTAATGACCAAGAGTAACTGCTTTCAGCTTTTTTTTTTAATTTCTTCTATTATTGCTATTTGCAAGTGGAGTTGAATGTGGAGGTCCTTGAGGCTTTGAGTCCAAAACTTTGAGGATCTCGATACTATTTCCTTCATTCCTTCTTTTCTTTAAAAAAATCTTTTCCATCAAAGCCTGTGCATTAGTTGCCTGACCTCTGCAGCATTGACACTGTTCACCATCCTCTGCTTCTTAAAATACTCTGGTTTCTGAGGATAGCCTGTTGACCTATTTTTCCTCTTTTTTGGACCATTCTTTCTTCCATTTCTGACTTTTTCTTCTTTCTTCTTGTTTCTTAACAATATATACTTTTTTTTATTCTGCCGGGTTATTTTCTTATTTTCTCCCTCTGTGTGTTCTCATCCACTCTTGTCATTAATTATCATTTATGTATGAACACTTCCCAGTCTTTGTCTCTAATCTGGCCTTTCTTTCAAACTGCAAATGTCTCCACTTAAATGTCCCACAGTCTCATTAACACGGCCCAGGCCAGTTTCATTATCTTTTCTCTCAGACCACCATTTCCATTTCCTATTTCTGTCACCCCCCAGCCACCTACTTTTCCAAAATTTTCTTTTTTGACTCCTTCCTCCTCATCCAACATCTAATCAGCTATGAGATCCTATTAATCTATCCTCAGCAGTATCTCCAAAGTCTGACCCCTTATTACCTGCCATCTAGCTGAGCCTTGGCAGTGCTGACATTTCGGGCTGGGTAATTCTTTATTGTGGGGCTTTCCTGTGCTTTGAAGGATACTTAGCAGCATCCCTGGCCTCAACCAACTGGATGCCGTAATATCCCCCGGTTGTGAGAACCAAATGTCCCCCATAGGGCACAGTTGCCCAGGTGGAGAGCCTTTGCTCTAGATCGTTGTTACCAACTTCTTAACCGACTCCTGTCTCTCTCCGTTCCAGTCTTTCCACTCAGCCTCTAGAGGTATCATCCTAAACATCAGAGCTGCTGTTCCCGCCCTTAAAGACCTTTTGCTGATTCCCTGTTGCCTGCAGGCAGTGGTTTCAGTCTGTCTCCTGTGTCCAAATCACCTGTAGGGAAAAGGCAATTCTAGAGACAGAAAGTGGATTAATGATTTCTCCTGGGGCTGGGGAGGAGCAGAGAAGTGATGGGAATGGGCCCAAGTGATCCTTTGGGGTGACGGAAATGTTCTACAATTGGATTGTGGCGAGGATTTACATCCCTATAAATTTACTAAAAATCATTGACTTGTGTGCTTAAAAAGATAATTTTGTGATCTGTAAGTTATACCCCAATAAAACTTAAAAATCACCTGGAGGGCTTGTTAAAATGAAATACTGAACCCCACTCCATAGTTTCTGATTCAGTGGGTTTAGGGACGGCCCAAGAAATTGTGTTTCTATTGAGTTCCCTAGTGATATTCCTACAGCTGGTTCTCGAATCATGTTTTGAGCAACCAGTGGCCCCCAGGGCAAAGTCCCAACTGCTCAGTATAGTGTTCCAGACCTTTCCTGGTCTGACCTCCCCGTGGGGTCTCAGTGCTCCTGGACCAGTTGCAGGCCCTGTTCGCACAGCGTGTCAATCTGGGCTCCCCACCTTCTTGCGCTGAAGGTATAAAATTTTGATTTTTATGAGAGTGACTGTTTTTCACTCAAGTCTCCGAATAAGTTGTAAACCTCGTCCCTGCCTCCCACAGCCAGGGCACTTCCTCCCACAGCCAGGACACTTTCTCCAGTCCTCTTTTCACGGCTTTCCCAGGCAGGTGGGAGGCAGTGGGAAGGCTCGGGGCCTGGCCACGGGCCACTGTCCAGGCTGCCTGCAGTTGCACAGGGCCTCTGCTACTACTTAGGTCATTGAGGAACCACAACCGTTCCCAGCAACACCAGGATATTTTTTATTATCTGTTTTTTATAACATAAAATTTACCATTTTAACCATTTTTAAATGTATAGGTCAGTGGCGTTAAGTACATTCACGCTGTTGTGCAAAATCACCACTGTCCATTTCCAGAACTGTTTCATCATCGAAAACTGAAACTTTATACCCATTAAACAACAACCCTCCATTCCTGCTCCTTCAGCCCCCAACCACCAGGGTATTTTAAATTGAGAAAATGTTTAAAAATCGCTTATCTATGTTTTTAAACCCAGTTTGAAAATGTCATCTGATTTCATTCATGAAGAAGAATGCTTTGGTTTGAAAACGATTTTAGGTCAAGAAAGTACCTAAAAATTCCCTTTTTAATGTTTTTTGTTATCTACAGGTGACATAGAGGGTCAACATACAGAAACTCTGCTGGCAGGATCCCTTGCCAAAGCTCTTTGCTGTATCCTTGGTGTTTTAATCATTCAGAAGGTGTTTTTTTTGTAATAAAGAGATCTGAACTTGTGATAGTTCTCAGAACCTTGGGTGCCCATGTTAATGGAAGGCATGAGTATTCTAAAGTGGTAGATAATCAAAAAATAGTTTATCTTGCCTTTGACATGTTTTTAGGACAAGCTGTAAGAATGAGAAAACTCTAGTTTCTCCAGTATGTCTTACTCATAATGCATTGTTCTTCAGGATGCTTCTTTGCTTCTTATTAGACAAATTAAAAAAAATTTTTTTTTGTCTCTCTTGTGTTGGAAGCAGGGTTTGATTTTAAAAGCCATTTACTAACCCTGGGGCTTATTAAACGAGTAGCTGCTTCTCTACAGGAGAATGCACTATTTTGCACACGTTTATAAGCATTTTGATTATGTTTGTGTGATATTTTCCCAATCTTAAGTAATTTAGTTTGTTAGTTTTGTACAATATTGAGTCTGTCCAGACCTTGACTGGGGGTGTCTGATCATCTGGGTATGCTTTTCAAATTCATTATCTCATTTGATGGTGTATTGATTTACTTGTGTTCCCAGCATTCAAATCCAGGACATGGTGGATAATCATAGAACAAGCAGGTGGATAATCAAAGAACAATCAAATCTACTAATTTTAATTTTCTGGGACAAAGATCATATTTTGGTCATGTTACAAAGCCCACTTGATTACAGAGTTAGTAATTGAAAGCTCCCAATCAATCTTGTTTTATGCATTTATTGTGGGCCTTGGAGCTTTTCCTTTTTTCAGCTGGGTGGATGCTGGATTTATTTAACTAAAATTGAGGTTATTTTTCTGTTTACTATTAATATGTATGAAATAATATTTTTAAATTCCTTAATGCTAAGAAAATAAGACATTCATAGAATGAACAAGGATGTTAAAGGTAGGCACCTACATTCTTCTATGAGACTGTAATCTTTATTTTACTACTATAACTTTGAGGTACTGTTTAAAAATTGGTGAGAAAACCTTATATGTAATATGTTTAATAAGATTCAGTTAAATTGTAAACTGTTTTTATCTCTTTATAGATAATCAGGAAATGAAATCAAGGATATTGGTAAGATTAAAAAGATATTAAAACGATGTTTTTATACCAGCTAAAGCCAATTAGAAAACATAATGGGAAATAAGACCCATTTATAATAGAAACAATAAATATTAAGTACCCAGAATTAATTAACAAGCAATACGTAAAATTGATTATGGTGAAAAACTAAAATTCTGAGAGACGTGAAAGAATTGAATAAATGGAGAGCCATATTTTTTTTCTTTTTAAAATTTGTACTTTATTATTTATTTATTATTATTGTTTTTAACATCTCTATTGGAGTATAATTGCTTTACAATGGTGTGTTAGTTTCTGCTTTATAACATAGTGAATCAGCTATACATATACATATATCCCCATATCTCCTCCCTCTTGCATCTCCCTCCCACCCTCCCTATCCCGCCCCTCTAGGTGGTCACAAAGCACTGAGCTGATCTCCCTGTGCTATGTGGCTGCTTCCCACTAGCTATCTATTTTACATTTGGTGGTGTATATATGTCCATGCCACTGTCTCACTTAAAAACATGGAATGCTTCACGAATTTGCATGTCATCCTTGCGCAGGGGCCATGCTAATCTTCTCTGTATGGTTCCAATAAAATTTGTACTTTTTTAAAATTGAAGTATAGTTGATATACAATATTATTTATGTTACAGGTGTATGATACAGTGATCCACAATTTTTAAAGGTTATACTCCATTTATAGTTATTATAAAATATTGGCTATATTCTCCATATTTTTGTACAGTTGTACAGTGTATCCTTGTAGCTTATTTTATGCATAATAATTTGTACCTCTTAATCCTTTACCCCTGTATTGTCCCTCCCCTTTTCCCTCTCCCCACTGGTAGCCACTAGTTTTTGGAGATCCATATTTTATTCTTCAATGCCAATTTTTCCAATATTAAACTGTAAGTTCAATGCAATCTCAGAATATTAATCAGATTTTTTTTCCTGGCAGAGTGGGGGGATTTAAGAAAGTCAACAGTTTATCTGAAAGAATAAATCAATGAGAATAGCCAGGAGCTTTCTGAAAGAAAATAGTAGGCAGGAACTTGCTCCAGGTGACTTAAAGAAAGACACACAACGTAAGAGTTGTGAGTTGTAAGTTTTATCCAGAGTCTTACTGAGGATTATAGCCCAGGAGACAGCCAGTCAGCTGTGAGGAAACTGCCCCAAAGAGGTAGGGGAGAAGCCAGTTTATATATGATTTTTTTGGCTAGGAAATTCATGCAGTCAAGCATATATCTTGGTAAAAGATTATTGCTAATCACGAAGAACAGATATCTTAAGTTGGTGATTTTAGTGCTTTTCTGTTTCTTTTTTCGGTTCTTGCCTGCGAAGAGGCAAGAATCTGGGGTCACTGAAATTCTTCCTGAGATATGCATCTAACTATCTAAAGGCCTATTTTTCCAAAGCACAGAGTCCCTCATCCTGTTTTTCATCCTGAACTCCTCTCAGGGTGCGCTGTCAGTGGGCAGCTGCAGTGAGTTCCCCGTTAACCCTGTAGAACTGGGTAGTGAGCAGTTCTCTTTTTTCTTTGTGCACACTCCTTTAGGCATTAAAACACATTATAAAGCTACAGTAACTGTGGTTCTGGCATAGTAGTAGGCAAACAGATAATGGAAAAGACTAGAGTCCAGAAACCAGGTACACAGTGGGGTTTGACATGTGATCAACGAAGCACTTCAAATTAGTGGGAGGGAAATGGATTATTCAATAAAAGGTACTGGGCCAGTTGATTGGCCGTTTGCGGGAAAGCAAAGCTAGATCTCACTGCTTATACCTAAACACATTCTAGTAAAGATCAAACATTTCAATGTAAAAATTCAAGTCATAAAAGCTCTAGAAGAAAATAGCTGTTTATAGTCTTGTGTTGATGAGTATCTTGCTAAGCATGATATGAAACTTTAAAAGGAAGCGTAAGACCTCAAAAAAATAAAACCCCCAAAACAAGGATGGGAAAAAAAAAAACTATTAGGAAAAAGTACTTTCAGCTCAGGGTTGACTCTAAAGAAACAAGTGGGAAACGAGCAATCTGCAGAAGAGGAAATGAAAATGACCAGTTAGTATTTGGAATTATGGTCAGCCCTACTAGTGGTTATTCCCTTGCATCGCCCATGGGAGGATAAACTGATACAGCTTTTCTGGAGGGCAGTTCGGTAATATGTATCAAAATTAAATATGCAGACACTTTAGTAATCTCACTGATTATTTTAGGAGCTAATCGGAGAGTTGTGCAAAGGGTAGATGAGAGTGTTCGTCAGAGCATTGTCTAAAACCGAGGTTTGGAAACTGCTTAAATGTCTTCTATAGATAATTGGTTAAACAGTGGAAATCTATGAACTCAGCACGAAGGATGGTTACATCCAAATTTATTGATGTAAGATTTTTCCCCCAGATATTGTGGACTGAAAAAGCAGGTTGCAGAACCCTAGATAGAGTATCATCCTGGGGTGTGTGTGTGTGAGTGTATATCCATGCCTGCATAAGTGCTCTTTAGAAGCTATTAACAAGGGTTATTTCTTGAGGGATAGGATTTGGGGGAGATTTTTGCAGTCATCTTTACAGTTTTAGGTATTATTTAATAATAACGTCAAAGACAAATTAGAAAGATGATATTGGTTGTAATTTGTAGTATATTGTGATGACATTTGAGTGAGAATACTAGGATGTGGCTGAAAGGTATTAACATGGATGTGATTTTTAGGTTATTAAAGCTGCAGAAGACAGCACGTTACAGTATATGAACTTCATGAATGTCATCTTTGCAGCACAGAAGCAGGTGAATTGAGAGCCTTCTTTTTAAAGAATATTGGTTTCATAATGAAGGAGTTAACTTTATTGTTTGAATGACCTACTTAGAGAGGTATTCTGACTAGATACTTATTAAGGGATTGGGAATCTGGAATCCATATTTTGTACAATACTAGTCATTTCTCTATTTTGGGTCCTGGACCCTTGAGAATCTGATGGGTCCCCAGAAAAATATGCACTCTAACGGTTTTGCAGATAGTTTTGTGGTATTCCTGGAACCATTTAGCCCATCCTTGGACCCCAGTCTAAGAATTCTAGGTTTTATAGTTGGCAGCATACCTTGCTTCAATTTCTCTGTCTCTTTGCTTCAGGGAGGTCTTATGAAGATTTGATATTTTTACTTTGCAAATAACTGAAGTGTTCAGATGAGTTATCACTAATACGTTTTCTTCTTTGATATGTTAAAAAAAAACTTCCTTAAAACTTCAGTTTTAACCTAAAGTGCTGCTATAGCCATGTAAAATATTCTCCATCTCGGAGTGGTAGCATGATATAGTGAAAAGACCATGGACTTTGGGGACAGGCAGACTGGGGGTGACAGCACTGCTTCCCCTTGGCTCTGTGACCACCGCCCGGCCAAGGCCTGGGTGCTTCAGCTGTAAAATGCAAATCAAATATCTACCTTGCAGAGTTATTATGCATATTAAATAAGCCATTTTAAGAATAGAGTCTGGCATATAGTAGGTTCTCACTGTAAGGTAGTCATTATTATTCCTATAATATTTTTTGAAATGTTCATTTCAGAATATTTTGATTGATGCCTGTGTGTTAGACTCCGATTCAGGACTCCTCCAACAGGTATATTTTATTTTATTTTATTTTAATTTATTTTTTAAAATAAATTTATTTATTTATTTTGGCTGCGTTGGGTCTTCGTTGCTGTGCACGGGCTTTCTCTAGTTGCAG
Organism: Hyperoodon ampullatus; assembly: GCF_949752795.1. Lineage (NCBI taxonomy): Eukaryota > Metazoa > Chordata > Mammalia > Artiodactyla > Ziphiidae > Hyperoodon > Hyperoodon ampullatus. Next base: position 6,925,564 of record NC_136926.1, on the reverse strand, counting down.
CGAGCGGGGGCTATTCTTCGTTGCAGTGTGCAGGCTTCTCATTGCGGTGGCTTCTCGTTGTGGAGCATGGGCTCTAGGCGCGTGGGCTTCAGTAGTTGTGGCACGTGGGGTCAGTAGTTGTGGCTCGCGGGCTCTAGAGTGCAGGCCCAGTGGTTGTGGCGCGCAGGCTTAGTTGCTCTGCGGCATGTGGGATCTTTCCGGACCAGGACTTGAACCCGTGTCCCCTGCAATGGCAGGCAGATTCTTAACCACTGTGCCACCAGATGTTATTTTTAATCAAAATATGAAGCTGAATTTTACTTTAACTAAAAAGGGAAAAGAAAAACAGAAATAAGACTGAAGAAATTACTAAACTTTTGAAAAACGTTTTTTGACCACAAGAAATATTATTTCCGGGCCTCCCTGGTGGCGCAGTGGTTGAGAGTCCGCCTGCCGATGCAGGGGATACGGGTTCGTGCCCCGGTCTGGGAGGATCCCATATGCCACGGAGCGGCTGGGCCCGTGAGCCATGGCCGCTGAGCCTGCGCATCCGGAGCCTGTGCTCCGCAACGGGAGAGACCACAACAGTGAGAGGCCCGCGTACCGCAAAAAAAAAAAAAAAAAAAAAAAAAAAAAAAAAAAAAAAAAAAAAAAAAAGAAATATTATTTCCTAAAAGATCAGTTAAAAGCACAAAATTGTAGAAAGCTTTGAGTTTAGGTTACTGCTGGGGATGCGTGGGGAAGGGGAGATACAACCAGAAAGTACACCAGCTTCAAAGGTTCTAGAATTATCCTATTTCTTAAGCTTGATGGTAAGTGTATGGTGTTTGTTGGGAATGTGTAAAGGTACAGCCACTTTGGAATACAGTCTGCAACTTCCTCAGAAAGTTAAACGTAGAATTACCAGTTGAGTCCACAATTCCATTCTTAGATATATATTTAAGAAAAATGGAAATGTGTCCATACAAGATATTGTACGTGAATATTCATAGCTGTGCTATTTATAATAACCCAGAAGTGGAAACAACTCAAATGCCCATCAGCGGATGAACGGATAAATAAATTGTGGTCTATCCATGCAATGGAATATTATTTGGTCGTAAAAGGGAATGAAGTACTGATACATGCTACAATATGAATGTACCTTGAAAACATTATTCTAAGTGCAAGAAGTAAAAGGACACATATTGTCTGATCCCATTTATATGAAGTGTCCAGAATAGGCAAATCCATAGAGACAGAAAGCAGATGAGTGGTTGCCGGGGGAAAGGAGGGATGGAGAATGCCTGTTAACGGGGACGGGATCTCTTTAGGGTGCTGAAAATGCTCTGCAACTAGACAGTGGTGACAGTTGCACAACTCTGTGAATATTCTAAAAGCTAGTAAATTGTACACTTCAAAAGGGTGAGTTTAATAACATGTAAATTACATCTCAAACTGTTACTAAAAGATACAATGAGAATGAATAAACATGGCAAGAATAGAAATTTATCAGTAGCAAACAAACAGGAAAAAGGGCTTGTACTCTTATACTACAGTCTTCAAAGGGTGAAAGGGTGTGGGCCAAGGGGAAAATGCAAGATACTTGAACATCTGGAGAGGTAGCTGCAAGTTTCTGGTCCTCCTGCACTCTGGGAAGAGATTCCCTTTTAATTCGCTGTGTCGTATCTTCCTCTCCTTTTGGAGACCTGAAGAGTTGCTGGTGAGAATGACCTCCCGCTGGAAAAGCTAAGCGAGTGCTAGTTTGCCTGAGAGCCCTTTGTCTTGCAGGCTTGTGACATCACAGGGGGACTGTACTTGAAGGTGCCTCAGATGCCCTCCCTTCTGCAGTATTTACTGGTAAGGAAATGTCAACAGTGAACCTAAAGCCTTGAGCCCAGTGAGACCCCTGTTTCCTGGGGAATGAACGGGAGTAAGATGGCTGATGCCTAGTAACTGGAAGAGAGGAACAGAGGGGTGCCCTAGGGAATTTGAACTTAAGGGAGTTTTTGGACCCTGTAAGCTGTATGAGGAATGTTGTATGACTGTGTGTGGTGGTGCTCAATAATTGTGGAATGGCTAGAAACACATTTCTAATAGTCTATTTCTAATAGACTTCCAAGGAAAATCTAATTTAGTATTCTCAGTGTTTACTGGCTAATATCTGATATCTATGTCCTGGCTTCGGGTTGTTTTCCTCCATGTTTTGAATAAAATTTCCTTGCTTTTTTTTTTTTTAACAGTGGGTTTTTCTTCCTGATCAAGATCAGAGGTCTCAGTTAACCCTCCCACCCCCAGTTCATGTCGACTACCGGGCTGCTTGCTTCTGCCATCGAAATCTCATTGAAATCGGCTACGTGTGTTCCGTGTGCTTGTCAAGTAAGTTCACGTAGCGCTGAGTTTTTCTGTGTTGTGGAGGAGTGTGCAGAAAACATCTCCAACTGTGTGGCTGTTAGACCGTCCTGTTCATTTTTCGTTTTTTCAATTTGCAGTATTCTGCAACTTCAGCCCTATCTGCACTACATGCGAGTAAGTATCTTTGAGGCTGTGTGGCTGGCTTGCCCTTTATAGAGATTTAGACCATTAAAAAGTATTTCCTTCTCTGTATTATTTCAGGACAGCCTTTAAGATTTCTCTCCCTCCTGTACTGAAGGCCAAGAAAAAGAAACTGAAAATGTCCGCATGACAGTAAAAATTGTTTCCCCATCACTTAGAGCTATTAATAGAAATTATATGGCAGAATCTTTGTTAGGAAGGCTCTGAAAAAAATAGAGATATGTGTAAGATAAACTTTAATGAACTTTCTTACAGGAAATATACTAAAACATCATCCTCATCCTATGCTTCTTGGGGGCTGATTTATTTGAGGGAGTCATTCTATGCAATATACCCTAAAATTTTTTCTGACTGGTTTTTGTCCAGAAATGGAGGAAGAAAGCACAAATTTGTGATTTTTTTTTTAAATGAGGTGATCGTTTGTCAAAGCCATTCTGTACTGACTGATTATAAGCGTCAGAACCTACCAAGTCTAGGTTCTTACTGTGAAATGTATGACGTGAAATTTGAACACAGTTTTGGAAAAAGTGACTATTTATGGAGTAATGGCATTAATCAAGATAGAACATGTTACTTGAGTCAACACTTCGACAGTAGTCACATAAATAAAATCCTTGTTTTCTAGATTGAGATTTAGCTCCAGATATTAGCAGATACTTATTCTTTTGTCTGACATTAGTACATGTTTGGTCAGAGTTAACCAAGTGATAGTTTGTCACTGAATATCTCTAAAATCTGATCTTAAATGAGTAAGGAGAGTGCGTGCAGTAGTCTGGTGGGAACTTTTTCTTTAAAACAGCTGTGTGAAGAGCTTATTTGTGAAAGCCAGGGTCTGGGTTCTGAGGGGGAATTTCTTGGGGAGAATGGATTCTGTACAGTGAAGTGTTGCCCCACATAGAATTCATCCCTTTTTTAATGAGGAGGGGGAAAGCATTAATACTGGAGAACTGTTCTCTAGAAGCTTTGGACTTAATACTGAAAAATTCTATAAGTTCAAAAGAAAAATTATTTGCAACAATAAACATTTTTCTATGTAACCTTGAAGTTATTAAAAGTCCTTTTAAATTCCAGCAGACTCTAGGAAGTGTTTTTAGGAATGGTGGCCAATTTAATTTTTTTTTTTAAGTAAATTGACAAAGACCTATTTGTGTATACAACCTTGTATATAAATAAGATTTTAATTTTCTCTTGATACCATCTCAGAAACTGAGTCTCATTTAAGCAATTTGGTGTTTGGTTGGATTATTTCAAGTAGATTTTATATTCTGCATTTACAATTTTGTTAACAAATACACAAAGATTTTGGTGATCACTTTGCAAGTATTTGCTAATCTTTTAGAATCTGTTTGTCTTTTAAAAATAATATTTAATATTTCACAGCCTAACTATGTGTAATGGAGATCTCTATTTTAAGTCTAGGAAACAAAGAATCATATATCTAAAGATGAATAATTTCAAACAAGCTGATAAGGTTTTTGTTATTACTTTTTCATTTGACATGTGTTATGAACTGGCCTAATTCTGTTTAAATTTTATTTTTAACAGTTGTGTTTGTTGTTTATTTTGTATAAATGTTTATAATAAAATAATTTAAATTTTCATATTTGCTTATTTCCTCATTCATTGTTTATTTCATGCTCATTCAATTCATCTTCAACTCTGTACTTTTTACCTGGATTTGGTCACATGTCAGACAGTTTTTTATTCAACTGTGAAGAACTTTAATTTCAAATCTTGCCAAAACTCTCACAAAAATATTGTTAGAAATACTATACAATTATAGATTGGTATGAAATTTTTAATACAAGATTTCTTACACACCATACATGGATTCTCTCAGTGAATTGGTTCACCACTGCTCTGATGGCTAACAAAATGAGTGAACATTTATTGAGTGCTTACTGTATGCCAGGCATTAGCCTAAGCTCATTAGATGTGCTACCTCACTTAATTCTCACACAATCCTATTTGGGAGAGGCTATTATCTCCTTTTTAAAGATGAGGAAGGACTTCCCTGGTGGTCCAGTGGCTAAGACTCTATGCTCCCAATGCAGGGGACCCGGGTTCCATCCCTGGTCAGGGAAATAGATCCCACATGCCGCAACTAAAGATCCCGCATGCCTCAGTGAAGATCCCGAGTGCTGCAACTAACACTTGGCGCAGCTAAATGAATGAATGAATGAATGAATGAATGGCTTCCCTGGTGGCCCAGTGGTTAAGAATCCGCCTGCCAATGCAAGGGACACAGGTTCAAGCCTTGGTCTAGGAAGATCCCACATGCTGCGGAGCAACTACGCCCATGCGCCACAACTACTGAGCCTGCACTCTACAGCCCATGTGCCACAACTACTGAGTCCGTGAGCCACAACTACTGAACCCCACACGCCTAGAGCCCATGCTCAACAAGAGAAGCCACCGCAATGAGAAACCCGCACAACAAAGAGTAGCCCCTGCTCAACGCAACTAGAGAAAGCCTGCACACAGCAACGAAGATCCAACGCAGCCAAAAATTAATAATAAAGATGAGGAAGCCCAAGCTTAGAGAGGTTAAGTGACTTTCCCAAGATCACTTACTGTAGAAGGAAGGTGAAACCCAAACCAGGCAGTCCGACCTCAGAGCCTGCACCCTTAGTTACCGAACTATAATAACACTTGAGATACTTTGAGGCTGCCGACATAAAAAGGAATTTTTTTCAGGCAGAATTTTGATGCTTTTGCATCTGCCTAATGCTGGGCAAAACCTCGTGTGTTCTTTGATAAGACCTGCTTTCGGAGTTCTGAGAGCTCTGTGTGGTACAAACAAAACCTTCAAAAAACTGGGAGAACAATAAAAACAATTCAACAATACAATTATAGCACTGCAGCCTCACCCCCTTTTGGTCTCTCCCCCCAAATCACCATAAAAATCAAGTTTATTAAGTTGCTTGTTTACAATCCAGTGTCTGTAGGCTCGCTCTTGCATTAACTCCAGGTTGATTGAATTAACTGCAGGTTGGAGGAACTCTGGCTTTTAAAATGAACGCGGTTTTCTACTTTTTCGTGATCCTTTGCGTGCAGTGAAGGCGGCCGAAGGACTTAAGGCCCGTGGGCTGGGCTGAGATGCGGCGGCTGGGTTTGAGGGCGGGCGCTCTCTGCTGCTGGTCCAATCACGGCGCGCCGCTCCGCCAGGCCGGCGGCCGATTGGTGGTTGCCATAGCTCCGGGTGTTCGCTTGGCAAGATGGCGGAGAGTTAGACGGGGCAGCGTCTTGGCGTCCCCGCGCTTGCAGGCTTGTAAGCCGGGCGCGGTCCTGCCGTGCAGGCCCAGCGAGACCCCAGGCATGCGTTTGCCGCCGCCGGTCCCTCTGCTCTTGGGGCTCCTCCTTCTGCAGAGCGTCTTGAGGCCTCTGTGGGGGGACCTGGGTGCGTAAGGCGGGGCAAGGGCCTGCAGGACCGGGGCTGAGGGAGGGGACGAGGCTTTTGAGGCCAAAGCTCTCCTCCGGGAGCTGCGGAAGACCCCGCCAAAGGAAGCCACCACCCAGCGTAGGCAGGGGCTCTGCAACTATTAACTCCATTTTGTCCCTTTCTTCCCGCTAGTTTTCGTGCCTCCTGTCATCCGCATGTCCGGCCCTGCAGTCAGCGCGTCCCTGGTTGGAGGCACCGAGGATGTGACCGTGTCCCTGACCCAGCTGCGGGACGAGACGGGTAAAGAGCCCGGCCCTTCCTGTGGGGAGGGAGGAGGTTGGGTCAGGTCCAGGCCGCCCTAGAAGCCTGACCGGGGGCATCCCCTGGGTCCCTTGCCGCTGTCCACTTCAAAGTCGGGATGGGGGGCTGCTGTGGAGCGGAGGACCGAAGGACAGGTTCAGTAAAAGAAAGCTTGAAATCTTACTAGTTAGCCTTCGCTGAGCTATCCGCTGTACTTAAATGCATCACCTCATTTTCTAATACGAACAGTAATACCTTTTAATCCGTTTAACAAATGAAGACACTGAAGTTCAGAGAGGTGGTCCCTTGTCCAAAGTCACACAGCTTGTAAAGGGTCCGATCCTAGGCTTGGAAAGGGACTCCTGACTCAGGAGTGCACCCTGTTAGTGGCTGGGCAATAGTGCCTTGAATTCTGATCTTCTCTCCCGTAGGATTCTTGCCAGTTCCCGCCTGCGGAGTGCTCAGCAATGAGACCGGAGACTGGAGTTTGACTGTCAGCCCCACTGTGGTAAGGCCAGAGGTGAAAACCTTTTGGGTAGCATCTGCGGAGGCCCACATCTAGTGTTCCTGCACTGGTGTTCTCTCTCTCTTCTTTTTTTTTTTTTCTTTTGTGGTACGCGGGCCTTTCACTGCTGTGGCCTCTCCCGTTGCAGAGCACAGGCTGTGGATGCGCAGGCCCAGCGGCCATGGCTCACGGGCCCAGCCGCTCCGCGGCATGTGGGATCTTCCCGGAGCGGAGCACGAACCCGTGTCCCCTGCATCGGCAGGCAGACTCTCAACCTCTGCGCCACCAGGGAAGCCCTCTCTCTTCTTTTTTTATTCTTTTTTTTTTTGGCTGCAACGAGCAGCTTGCGGGATCTTAGTTCCCGTACCAGGGATTGATTGAACCTGGGGCCATGGCAGTGAAAGCCTAACCACTGGATCGCCAGGGAACTCCCCCTGCAATGTTCTCTCTCTCTGTTTTTTTAAAGAACACATTTATTTATTTATTTATCTATCTATCTGTCTGTCTGTCTGTCTTTGACTGCGTTGGGTCTTCGTTGCTGCGCGCTGGCTTTCTCTAGCTGCGGCAAGCTGGGGCTACTCTTCGTTGTGGTGCGCGGGCTTCAGTAGTTGTGGCTCGTGCACTCTATAGCGCAGGCTCAGTAGTTGTGGCACATGGGCTTAGTTGCTCTGTGGCATGTGGGATCTTCCCAGCCCAGGGATCGAACCCACGTCCCCTGCATTGGCAGGTGGATTCTTAACCTCTGCGCCACCAGGGAAGCCCTGCAGTGTTCTCTTAATCGAACAAGATAGAGCTTTCTTGGGACTTCCCTGGCGGTCCAGTGGTTAAGACTACCACGCTTCCACTACAGGGGGCACGGGTTAGATCCCTGGTCCAGGAACTAAGATCCCACATCCCGCACGTTGCAAACAAGCAAACAAAGCTTCCTTAGCGCTTGAAACCACCATGAAACTGTGGACTATCAGATCTCATAGACGTCCATCCAACCCAGAGGTTCTTAGGGGTCCTTGGATGAGTTTCAAGAAGCCTGTGAACCCTCTGAAACTGTGTGTAAAATTATGTGTGTGTGCATTTTTTCTGGTGAGAGGGTTACCAGCTTCCGTCAGATTATCAAATGGATTTGTGACTCAAAAGAGCTTCATAAACCACTGATCTCACCCAACTCTTGAGCTTATGTGTAAGGACACTCAAGCCTGGAGAGATGAAATATTTTCCATTTAATGAATGTTTTATTGAGTGCCCAGTATGTGCATAGCATCAACTCTGAGATAAAGGATGAGAAAGACAAACTTTGCTTGCACCCCAGAAACCGGGACCTGATTTTGTGGACTTTTTTGTGTGTACTTAATCTTCTGCTGGTAGGATGATAAAAGTGCTAGACAAACTGAGTTACCTTATCAGACCTGTGTTCAGCTTTCTCTAAGCAGCCACAACTTGCTTGCTTTTATGTTCAGTTGAGGATTAGGAATCAGGGCTTTCATATTGCTGTAGGTTTACAGGGTAGAATTGAGCAGAGTGATGTCTTTCTTATGTACAGTTCTTTTGTAAAATGAACGGAGGCTGATTGCACTTTCCATTATGTGTTCTTATAGATGCCATTTTGAGTCACTATAAAAAGTACAGCAATATTTTCCTTTCAGAATTCTTTGGAAGTGACTGTGAGGTTGAAGAGGGGTCTGCCATCATGTTTGTCTAATGAGACAGATCCGTTCCCGGAGGCCCCGTGTATTGTCCAAACTCTTCTGGTTTCAGCCTCTCGTCATTCATCCTGTTTAGCACATCTGCTCGTTCAAGTGGAAATTTATGCCAACTCCTCTCTGGCCCAAAATGCATCAGGCAAGTAAAGTCTCTGACTATCAAAACGTTTACTGCAAACATATTTTTTTTCTGGCCGTGCCACGCAGCATGTGGGATCTTAGTTCCCCGACCAGGGATGGAACCCATGCCCCCTGCAGTGGAAACTCGGAGACCCAACCACTGGACCACCAGGGAAGTCCCTGCAAACATTGTTTGATTGTGTGTGCCATGCGATTTGTGTGCTTCAATCATGAGTGTGTCTTGTTTTCCTAAACTTATTTTCATTTTGTTTAATTTTCTTATTTTAAAAGTTTCCACTTTGTATTACTTTAGTTAAGATTTATTGTATCTTGGGAATTCCCTGGTGGTCCAGTGGTTAGGGCTCAGCGCTTTCACTGCCACAGGCCCGGGTTCAATCCCTGGTCAGGGAACTAAGATCCCACAAGCCGAGGCGCAGCCAAAGAGAAATAAAAAAATAAAAAAGATGTATTTTGATCTCCTGTTTGTATCTCTGTAAGCCGTTTTAAATCCTTTTTGGGAGAAAGTAAAGTTTTTTTTCCTTGTATTGATTCCTGTGACTCCATCTCAAAACAAAACAGAAGGAAGGGAGAGACTGATGAATGAGTTTATAGAAAAACAGCAGATTTTCAATGAATGCTTTTGACAGCCAGCTGCCTTTCCCAGAGGCAGCTTGCTTAATTATGCTTATAGGAGCACATTTTTCTCTACAAACACAATAATAATGTACAATTTGCTGTTCTATACCTTTAAAAAGTAGTATAAGTTAGAAAATTTTTCATAGGAATGCAAGTAAGTTCTCATTCTTTTTCTATTCTTTTTAATATAATATAATTCTTATATTCTTTTTAATAGCTGCATAGCATTCCCTTGTGTGGATACACCATTGTTTATTTGCTAAATAACCATTGTTTATTTAATTAAAAGTTTTCAGCTTTTGATACTGTAACTAGTGCTACAGCAAATATCATTGTGCACATACATCTCTGGACATGAGAAAATGATTTTGTGTTACTCTCCCTTTCACATCACGGCAGTGTCCTAAGGACAAAAGATGTGCTGATGTTGAAGGGTCCACTTCGATAGGTGCCACCACCATGTCCCTTGTTGCCTGCGACAAACTCTAGCACCTCTTACCTTTATGGTCACCTGGGATGAAGGGAGAAGTGTTCCTCTTTAGTAGCAAAGGTCTGCCACTTTGAGACTCCCACAGTGCTGCTTTGCACATCACATCCTGTAACTGTGGTCCTCCTTGTGGTTTTGAAAGTTTAGAAGGATTAGATAAGTTACGGTAATGACATTCAGTGGGCTACTCTGCCCTTAGTGTATTTGCTTGGAAAGATCTCCAAGATATATTGCTAAGTGCAAAAAGCAGGTGCAGATGGGTGCATATAGCATGGAATAAGAATATGTATATTTATATTTGCATAAAGAAATTGTGGAGGGGGACTTCCCTGGCAGTCCAGTGGTTAGGACTCTGTGCTTCCACTGCAGGGGGCTCACCCATCCTTGGTTGGGGAACTAAGATCCCACAAGCTGTGCGATGCAGCCAAAAAAACCCAAAAAACAAAAAACCCCAAAACTGACAGGAGGGCTTAATGGTAGCTGTATCACTCAAGCAAGTGACTTTTTTTCTTTTAAAAAATATGCTTGACTATATTTAGGTAATATTTCGGAATGTCTTTGTACAAATACCCAAACTTAGGAGAATTAGAGTATCTGTATATTGGTAATTATGAGATGTCCACTCTGACCCATGAAGGTATGAAAAATTTTGTACCCAGTCAGACAGAGTTCAGAACAAGAAAAAGGGTGGAAGGACAGCCAGGAGGTAAGTGGTATGCCTGGTAACAAGGAAAGTAGCAAGCAACGTGGGAGACATATAGATAGATATACAAACATCTGTCTATATATCACATAGCAAAACCCTATTCTAAAATGCCTTGCTTATGTCACATGGGTTTGATTAAACTGAGGGTCAGACCCTTACCCTTGTGACATGGTATGTTACTCGGACCTTCTTATTCCTTATTCCTTATAGCATAGAATGTATAATAGTTCTTCTTTAGATGCTTCAGCTGTTGTGTCATTGAAGTTGACTGTTACATAGAGTTTAAACAAATAATCGCTACATAGTTTTCCAACTATTAGTCTCTGGATTCCGAGTTAGGAGGCTGAAATGTAATATAATATATTCCTTTTCCAATCAATGTAAAGATTACTGATTTCCCCCACATGTGAACTAGAATCAGGATGTGAAAATTTGGATTCACAGTATGGTGGGACTTGAGGTTGAGCGTGTAGCATAAATAAATGTGATCTTGTGGTCAGATGGCTTCCTGATAAGCTGTCTGAAATGTCACCATGGCTTCAGTTTTATCTGCTGAAAGGGGTATTGAATTTGAAGGAGTAAATGCTTAAAATCAGTCTGTGTTATGAAAGGGATCGTTCAGTGTACTGAAAAATAAAAGCAGTGCATTACATTTATCTTAACTCGTAAATTTTAGTCACTTGGTTATCTTCAAGTTCAACTGTGACTTCTTTAATTCGTATAACTAGCATATTTTCTTCTATTTGGGCTTTTGTTGGAGGAGTAGATACAAGCCTCAGTTACGGTCTATGCATAGCTCATTTCAGGGATTCTTTAATGTGGAATATTGGTAATTGTGGTTTGTAAAACAACGATTCAGCTTTCTTTAAATGTCAAAACTGTGGCAATGCTTCGTCGGTGTTTCACTGCTGAACTTTTCTGTTGTTTGTACCTTTCAGAGAACGTGACTGTTATTCCTAACCAGGTGTATCAGCCCCTCGGTCCTTGCCCTTGTAATTTAACAGCCGGGGCCTGTGACGTTCGCTGCTGCTGTGACCAGGTATGGTCTTTCTGATTATTGGGCACAAAAGCTACAGCATGTTAATTATATTTCTCACGTTGTAGTTACATCCTTAATACTTACTTATCTTACACCTGGAAGTTTGTGCCTTTTGACCACCTTCATCCAGTTCCCCCTCTCTCCACCCCACTTTTTTGTTGTTGTTGTTGTTGCTTGTGCTTTTGGTGTCATATCTAAGAAACCATTGGCCAATCCCAGGTCAAATACATATTTTTAATCCTTATTTTAGATTGAAGGGGAATAAGAGATGCAAAAGAAGCACATGTACGAGGACCCCAGTCACTCCCACTTTTGGATGAGTGCAGTTATTTATGTCATGGTTGGTTTTACAAAACGGGAAACGAAAGCTTAGGGTCTATATTGGAACACTCATACTAGCAATTGTATTTATAATAACAATCATGTTTAATTTTAAAAATACAGCACATCATAAATCTGTTCAGGTATCAACAGAAATGTCAAATGTATTCTCTCCCTCTTTCTTTCAGAGTGCATCACTGTGCCCTATTTCTAATTTCCTTCATGTTTGTGATATATGGTGTATATGTATACTTATAGCACCAACCACTGGAATCGTTTAGGATTCTGGGTCAGTGACACCTTCAGACAGCTTCAACTTACCTACCACTTTAGACATGATCAATTTTTAATTTGAATTGCCCTTGTTTAAAACAATCAGATCATTTACTTTTCTACCTTCAGTAAACAAGGGATTTAGAACGTATTTAACTTTTAGCTCTCTCAGTCCTTTGAGAAACAAGGAAGAACACAGATGAGTAAATGAAAGCATGAATAAAGTGACTTCTTGACATTAATTGGGTCATGATATCACGACAGTGAGAGCTTCAAGGATTCTTATGGAATATGGACTGTCTGCCCTAACTCTAAATGTCCTTAGGTTTCTCTGGGCTAGGGATTTGAATGGTGATGACAACTGAAAATTCTCCATTTGTTGTCTATTCCATATTATCTTGTCTTTTTCTCATCTTGTTTTTTTTGTGTGTGGTATATCTTAGGTCCCCAGTTAAGATGTGATTTCCTTGAAGGTTTGAAGTTCCTGACTTGGAGGCTTGTAGGGCGCTGACTAAAATTTTAGCATGATTTTACTTCCTGTGAGCACAAAGCACCCTTAGCCTGGATGCAGGCTGTGTTTGTTTCTGCTTCCTCGGAGGGGTCCTGCTGGCCTCAAGCCGCATGTTCATCACACTGGCCAGGAGATCCTGATGGCGGGCACAGGGGAAACTTTCCTCTTTTCACTTCTTCTTTACATCTTCTTTCCAGGAATGCTCATCAGATTTAACAGCGCTGTTCAGGGAGTCCTGTTTCCCTGGCGTGTTTGGAGGAGACGTTAATCCTCCCTTTGATCAGCTCTGCTCTGTTCAGACGGCACGTGGAGTCCCCAGCTGGTTTCCGTTCCTGTGTGTGCAGCTCGCCAACTCGCCTTTCCTCGGGTACTTCTATCACGGTTCCGTGTAAGTGTCCAAGGGGCTGCCCAGGAGAGGGCCATGCGCCCAGGTGACCCTAGAATATGGGTCACATCCTTCTCGGGACCTCTCCAGGGCTCCATGCTTCAATTCCTCCATTCTAGATTCAATTCTAGATTTCAGTTAGTAAGTTTATTTTGTGTTAAGTATTTGGAAGGATTGGAAAAGAAATTGAGTCACTGAATCCATTGAATCACCGAAAAGAAATTGATTGATACCACAGGTAATCAATAGTGATTCTCTGGGTTGGGGGAAAGAGTGGTGGGCTCACGGGGGACTTTAACTTTCTGTCTTTTACGTTTCTGTCTTGTTGAAATTTTACAACAACTTTATTATTATTATTATTATTGAAGTAAAATTCATGGAACATAAAATTAACCATTAACTACTTTAAAGTGTACAGTTCAGTGGCATTTAGTACAAATATTATTTTTATAGTTAGAAAAACAGAGAAAAAATTTAAAAGAATTGTTTTTACACGTTAGTGATGGTTTCTCTCATTGATTTGCAGTTCCTCTGGACAACACGCTTCCTTTGACATGTATTTGCATACTGATCTAAAAGACTTTTCAGACTTTGGTTACAAACAAGGAGATCCAGTTATGACTGTAGATAAGGCATATTTTACTATTCCGCAGGTAATCATTTCAATTTTAATATGCTAGAGGCTTTTCTCATTTTCCCCTTCCTCTTGTTATTTTAACTCATATTACTCTAAAAAAAATCGCTTCCTAAGTTACTTATTTTTCTCCTATGGATTTTTCAGGCACTCAACTATTTAAGGCCTCTGGATTTTATTTTTCCTTTTAATAGTCACTCTTTTTTTAAAAAATTTTAGTTAATTTATTTATTTTTGGCTGTGTTGGGTCTTCGTTGCTGCGTGCGGGCTTTCTCTAGTTGCGGCGAGTGGGGGCTACTCTTTGTTGTGGGGCGCGGGCTTCTCATTGTGGTGGCTTCTCTTGTTGCGAAGACGGGCTCTAGGCACGCGGGCTTCAGTAGTAGTGGCTCGTGGGCTCTAGAGTGCAGGCTCAGTAGCTGTGGTGCAGGGGCTTAGTTGCTCCGCAGCATGGGGGATCTTCCTGGACCAGGGCTCGAACCTGTGTCCCCTGCCCTGGCAGGCGGATTCTTAACCACTGTGCCCCCAGTAGTCACTCTTAAATTAATCTGTCTTTGCTAAATCTCAGAGTGAAGTTAATAAATAAAGCCAAAAGACTTTCTAGAAATTTCCGTGGAAGTAACTGTTGTTTATCACTTCTATTAACTTAATAGCCAATTTCTAGTAAGCTATAAATATTAAAAATTTTTTATTTATTTTTTATTGAAATATATTTGGCTTACAATGTTGTGTTAAATATTTAAAATAATATTACAGAATTTTGAAAAATATTTTAAGACTATAGAGTTTTATGTGAAATCTTTATTTTCTTTTAAGTTCAAAATTAGGAAAAAATATTTATGGGAAGAAAACATGGGAGGCTAAACCATTTTTCTTTACTATCCATAGGAATCTATTTTTATTTATTTATTTGTTCTTAAAATGTATTTATTTATTTTTGGCTGCATTGGGTCTTTGTTGCTGCACGGGGGCTTTCTCTAGTTGCAGTGAGTGGGGCTTCTCTCTTTGCGATGTGCAGGCTTTCATTGCGGTGGCTTCTCTTATTGTGGCGCACAGGCTCTAGGCACGTGGGCTTCAGTAGTTGTGGCTCGTGGGCCCTAGAGCGCAGGCTCAGTAGTTGTGGCGCACGGGCCCTAGAGCGCAGGCTCAATAGTTGTGGCGCACAGGCTTAGTTGCTCTGCGGTATGTGGGACTTTCCCGGACCAGAGCTTGAACTCGTGTCCTCTGCGTTGGCTGGCAGATTCCTAACCACTGAACCACCAGGGAAGTCCCCATTTTTATTTATTTATTTTTTTGGCCTCGCCGCTCGGCTTGTGGGATCTTAGTTCCCCGACTAGGGATTGAACCCAGGCCCTCAACCGTGAAAGCGCAGAGTCCTAAACCACTGGACCATCAGGGAATTCCCAGAATCCATTTTTATGGTTTTAACAAAAGTCTGGTTGTAATGAGGGAGAGAACATGAAATTGGGTATAATCATGTTTCTGCAAAGTAAATGAGGCAGAGTAGGGAATTTTCTTTAGCAACTGTACGTACTGTGACCCCTCGGCTAGTGGCTTCCAGGCTTCGAGTAGCAAGTCAGCTAGACATTTTACTGAAGTCGGTCAGTTAGTCAATGCCCTAGCCTTTGCTGAAGCTAACCCAGCAGTAGGAGCAGGCTGCAAAAAGAGTCCTTTTACAAAACACTGATCTCTCTTCTATGATTAGAAGGGAGGTCGTAAATCTGTCGGGATTTCCCCTGGCCCTCAGGTATCCCTGGCTGGGCAGTGCATGCAGAATGCCCCGGTGGCCTTCCTTCAGAATTTTGATGTTCAGTGCGTCACTAGCCTGGAGGTGTACCCAGAACGAGACAGAATCACCAACGTGAAGGTAAAGAATGGTACTATGGGAGGTAAGTGACGTCCCTTCAAAATAAGAGCACGGACCTGAGTGTTGAGATAAACTCTGATCTCACTTCTACTGGATCAACTTAGAATAATATTTCACCTGCCAACTGGGGAAGGTGTTTTCTTTGGAAAAAGTTCAGTTCCATAAGACAGCATATTGCATATCTGTTCTTTTTTTAAAAAAATCGAGCTAAAATTCTCATAACACAGAATTAACCATTTTAATGTGTACAGTTCAGCGGCATTTAGTACACGTACAGTGTTGTGCAACTATCACCTCTACCTAGTTCCAAAACATTCTCATCACCCCAGATGGAGGCCCTGCACCCATTTAACAGTTCTCCCCCTTCTCCCTCCACACTGAGCCCTGGCAGCCACTCTGTGGATTTTCCTGTTCTGGACACTTCATGTAAACGGACTCATACAATATGCGGCCTTTTGTGACTGGCTTCTTTCACTCAGCATCATGTTTTTGAGACTCATCCGCACTATAGCATGGATCAAAGCCTCATTCCTTTTTTTTTTAAATTTAATTTAATTAATTTGTTTATACAACAGGTTCTTATTAGTCATCAATTTTATACATATCAGTGTATACATGTCAATCTCAATCGCCCAATTCAGCACACCACCATCCCTACCCCCCCGCAGCTTTCCCCCCTTGGTGTCCATACGTTTGTTCTCTACATCTGTGTCTCAGCTTCTGCCCTGCAAACTGGTTCATCTGTACCATTTTTCTAAAAACCTCATTCCCTTATATGGCCAAATGATATTCCATCCTATGAATATACTACACTTTGTTACCATTTATTAGTTGATGGACATTTGGGTTGTTGCCAGCTTTTGGTTATTGTGAATAATGCTGCTGTGAACACGTGTGTTCAAGCATCTGTGTGGACATACGTTCTCATTTGCCTTGGGTAGATACCTAGCAGTGGAATTGCTGAGTCACAAGGTAATTTAACTTTCTGAGGAGCTGCCAAGCTGGTTTCTACAGTGACTGTACCATTTTCCTTTCCAAACCAGCAGCGTGCTGCATATTGGTTCTTACACAAGAGTGACTCCAGATTCTTTTCACTGACTTTTGAGACTCTCCTTCTCCGTTATAATTAGATGGCAAGAATAGAGGGACTCCCATTTGATGGCGTTTGGGGAGTTGGGGGGAGCTGAGTAGTTGGCACACAGGGCAGAGGCACAGTTACTGTATGTGCCTGGCAAGCTTTCATTTTCATAGATAGATAAATGTGATCATGTTAGGTCATGTACTCCTGTGGAAGTTCATTTATGTGTCTTTTCAGGCATAGTTACACCACAAGTAATCTATGAGGAAGCAACTGACCTAGACAGATTCATCACCAATACAGGTATTTTAATGTTACACTTTTATATCATTTCTATGGGAATATATGTCATTTCTTGCAAGTAATATGTAGTCCCAGGGTAAAATACACTTTTATTGAGAATTTTAGGAGGTTCACAACCGTTAGAAGGATATCCCACTACCATTTTGCTTGTTCCTTGTTCCGTCTTGCCTGTTTGGAGTAACATCTGTGACCTGAGCCAGACCCTTCACAGTCCTGGATGACGTGGGTTCCAGGCTCCTTCCTCATTCTCAGGGCTTGTGGGCCTTTTCTGTTTTTCTTTTCTTTCTTTTTTATCGGTACGTGGGCCTTTCACTCTTGCGGCCTCTCCCGTTGCGGAGCACAGGCTCCGGACGCACAGGCTCAGCGGCCATGGCTCACGGGCCCAGCCGCTCCGTGGCATGTGGTATCTTCCCAGACCGGGGCACGAACCAGTGTCCCCTGCATCGGCAGGCGGACTCTCAACCACTGTGCCACCGGGGAAGCCCATGTGGGCCTTTTCTTAAATGTTTTTCAGAGAGTTAAAGAGTTCTTTAGGGGCTTCACTGGTGGTGCAGTGTTTGAGAATCTGCCTGCCAATGCAGGGGACACGGGTTCGATCCCTGGTCCGGGAAGAACCCACATGCCACGGAGCAACTAAGCTCGTGTGCCACAACTACTGAGCCTGTGCTCTAGAGCCTGTGAGCCACAACTACTGAGCTGGCGTGCTGCAACTACTGAAGCCCGTGCGCCTAGAGCCTGTGCTCCACAATGAGAGAAGCCACTGCAATGAGAAGCCCGTGCACTGCAACGAAGAGTAGCCCCTGCTCACTGCAACTAGAGAAAGCCTGCGCGCAGCAACGAAGACCCAACACAGCCAAAAACGAATAAATAAATAAATAAAATAAATTAAAAAAAAAAAGTTCTTTAGGACCTAGCATTTTCACTTCTTGCTTGCTCTTCTTTTTCTGATCATCAAACTTTGCATTTGTGAGGCAGCCAAATAAGGTAGGTAGAGTTTGGCCGATATTTCCAGGACTTTTGTTTTTAATGAAGGATACTACTAGTGGTTCTTTTCAACGTGCTGTAATTCTAGAACTTATTCTTTACTTCATCGGATATTAGTACAATATCGTAGTGAACTAGACAGAAGGCCCCTGCTCTTAAAAGCTGACATTCTGTAATCTTTCATTTAACAAACATTCTTCCAAGCATGTACTCTGCATCAAGCTATGAGCCGGGGACCAGGGATGCTGAAATGGAAAGGACAGAGCTCACTCAGGATATGGGGATGGTATACAGAAGGTGGCTAACGCTGACTTGGGCAGAGGAATGGGGAAGGCTTCCGGAGGAAGTAATGACCCTGCTGTGTAAGGGAACTGGGTAGGCAGGGCAGGGGTGGGGTGTGGGGGGAAGGCCAGCCAGGCAGAGAAAATCACCAACTTGAGCCCAAAGAAGGTCTTTAATTTTTTTTAGGTCTTTAATTTATGAAAGTATTCTGTTCTTTTTTTTTTTTTTTTTTTTGCAGAAACACTTTTAAGTACTGGATCAGCCCCCAGGAATGTGAATGTGGAAGAACATTACATTTTCAGATGGAATAATAATACAATCAGTGAAATAAATGTCAAAATCATTAGGGCAGAAATTAATGCCCACCAGAAAGGTAACTTTGTGGAGGACAGCGAGAATGCTTTCAGTTTAAAATATTTTCTCCTTTCTTCATGATTTTCATAATTATAACAGATTAATTCAGACCTGTTTTTCTTACTTGTATTTATGATTTAATCAGAAAACAGTATTTTTTTTTTTGCACGTCAAAATGCAATTATAAGATAAAGAAAACACTGTGGGAGATAATTTCTTTTCCTAGTGATGTGGTGACATATTTTTATTTTGTTTTATTTCTAGGAATCATGACACAGAGATTTACAGTGAAATTTTTAAGCTATAACAGTGGTAATGAAAAGGAATTGTCTGGAAATCCAGGTGAGATAGTATATGTCAATCACTGATCTTACAAACATATTTTAGTTCAACACTCCTGTGCTATAACGATGATTATAAATAGCTCCAACTTTAGTTTGTGACTCTGACTTTTTTCTTTTTCTTTTGTGATACTGTATTCTTTTCCTGATAACAGCTTAATTTTTTACATAAAGTGTATATTGTAACAAGTTGTTGTAAACCTGAAACATCCTTTCTCTTTAGCTACTGGTCTTTTTTTTTTTTTTTTTTTTTTAATTTACGTATAGTTACAATGTTGTGTTAGTTTCTGGTGCACAGCAAAGTGACCCAGTTATACACATTTATATATACTCCCCTCATATTCTTTTCCATTATGGTCTGTCACAAGACACTGAATATAGTTCCCTGTGCTACACAGTAGGTCCCTGTTCTTTATCTATTATATACATAATAGTTTGTATCTGCTAATCTCAAACTCCTAATTTATCCCTCCCTCCCCCTCTCTTTTTTTTTGGCTGTGCTGTGCGGCCTGTGGGATCTTAGTTGCCCCATCAGGGATCGAACCCACACCCTCAGCAGTGAAAGCACGGAGTCCTAACCACTGGATCTCCAGGGAACTCTTGTCTTTTGAAAAAGAAAATAAGGCATTTAAAGTGTTGGTAAGGAGGACTTCCCCGGCGGTCCAGTGGTTAGGCCTCCACACTCTCACTGCCAGGGCCCAGATTTGATCCCTGGCTGGGGAACTAAGATCCCACAAGCCGCACAGCATGGCCAAAAATAAAAAATAAAGTGTTGGTAAAATTAATTTTTAAAGAAATAAGCTGCAGATGATGGGTCCCTAACCTGGAATCTGTGGAGAGACTTCCCTGGGACGTGTTGCGCATTTTGTATTTACGTGCAAATATATCACCACCCGCTTTGTCATGTATTTGTTTATTTCTTTTGTTCACTGCTGCCTCCTCAGGGCCTAAACCAGTATGTGGACTGCACTGTTCAGTACTCTAGCCACTAGCCCCATGTAGCTGCTGGGCACCTGAAATGTGGCCAGTGGCATATGTGGAAATAATAATACTTTGTATATACTGGGTGGACTGAAATACATTATTCAAATTAATTTCACCTATTTCTTTTTTTAAAATTAATTAATTAATTTTTTTTGGCTGCGTTGGGTCTTCAGTGCTGCGCGTGGGCTTTCTCTAGTTGTGGCAAGCCGGGGCTACTCTTTTTTTTTTTTTTTTAGCGGTACGCGGGCCTCTCACTGCCGCGGCCTCCCCCGCCGCGGAGCACAGGCTCCGGACGCGCAGGCCCAGCGGCCACGGCTCACGGGCCCAGCCGCTCCGCGGCACGTGGGATCCTCCCGGACCAGGGCACGAACCCGCGCCCCCTGCATCGGCAGGTGGACTCCCAACCACTGCGCCACCAGGGAAGCCCCAGGGCTTCTCTTGTTGTGGAGCACGGGCTCTCGGCGCGTGGGCTTCAGTAGTTGTGGCACATGGGCTCAGTAGTTGTGGCTCACGGGCTCTAGAGCGCAGGCTCAGTAGTTGTGGTGCACGGGCTTAGTTGCTCCGTGGCATGTGGGATCTTCCCGGACCAGGGCTCGAACCCATGTCCCCTGCATTGGCAGGCAGATTTTTAACCACTGCACCACCAGGGAAGTCCCTAATTTCACCTATTTCTTTTTCTCTTTTTTTAATGGGGCTACTAGAAAAAAAATTTCTAAAAAATTCTAAAGATACATATTATTCTAAAATCAAATATGAGGCTTGCATTATATTTCTATGGGACAACTGTGGCTTATACCATAGTAGGTGTTCAGTAAATACTTGTTGGATAAACCTATCATTGTTTCTTAAAAAAATTTCTCCGTCCTTTTGCTATCCTTTTTTTACTTTTAAATAAGTTTTTATTTTGCATGATCTTCAATACTTATACTGATTTAATCATACATGACTCATTATATATATATTTTTTTTCTTTTAAATAGGATTTTAATGTACTTATTAATGTGGAGCTTGGGATTTATTGTTGGCTTTAAAAGCGGGCTCCTGGAATTTAAGGGTTTTCATTTCACTGAGTTAATTTGACAAGATTTCTGAGAAACACCATCAGAATATGTGAAAAATGTTGACACTGTCATCAAAAACGAATAAATTAAGAGCCAGAACTGATCAGGCAGTGAAACAGCTTGAATAGATACAGCCACTGTCTCTAGCACTTTCTGAGGCAGGACGGGGTTTTCAGAGGACTATATGACATGGGCCCTGTCCTCAAGGAATTCACTCTCTCATTTGGAATGACAGCACCAAGTTACAGGAAACAACAGTGAACAATCCAAGATAATTAATAAACGGGTGAGGGACTTAGGGACAGTTACTCCAGGATTTAGAGGAGTAGAATGTTGACCGCTCTTCCAGACTTTGCATCACTAAGGAGCAGTGTTGAGTGTCCAGCGCTTGCCAGGTTCTGTTCTCAGTGCTGGAGGAAAAGCAGTGAGCGAGTCAGAGCCCTGCCCCTGGCGGGTTTCCACGCTGGGCTGCGAAGAGGAGATTGCGCCTTGAGAAGCAGATAATTGGAAAGGATGCTGGGGACAGGAATAACCTGGGGGAAGCCAAGGAGGAAGACATGAGTGTGACGTGTACATGGGCAGGGTCGGACCTGTGGCCAGAGGGGAGGCCTCTGGTTCAGGAACGGTGGGGCGTAGTGGTGGAAACACAAACACCATGCATGAACCTCAATTGCATCCCAGTTTGTAAAAACAGCATTAAAACATGTTTTTGGAGGGAACCTAGGAGGAAATATGAGGATGAACTGGATATGGTATGATTATAAAGGATTATGATTAATTTTCTTAGGAGAAATATTGGCATCATGGTGATATAGGGGAATGTTTTTTGTTTGTTTGTTTGTTTGTTTTTCTTTTTGGCTGCACCCCTTGGCTTGTGGAATCTTAGTTCTCCGACCAGGGATTGAGCCCGAGACCACGGCTGTGAAGGTGCGGAGTCCTAACCACTCGACCGCCAGGGAATTCCCTGTAGGGGAATGTTCTTAATTTGGGGAGATGTGTGATGGACGTTTTAGGGGTGAGGTGTCATGATGTCTACAACTTATTTTCATGTGGTCCTGCCCCTCCCCTCCAATGTATATATGCTTTTATAATAGATAAGACATATATGGCTAAATATTAACCGTTGTTGATTTTAGGTGGTGGCTGTATTGAGTGAGGCTCATTTTCAACTTTTCTGTACTTGTGAACTTCTTCATATTAAAAAGGTGGAGGGACTTCCCTGGTGGCGCAGTGGTTAAGAATCCGCCTACCAATGCAGGGGACATGGGTTTGATCCCTGGTCTGGGAAGATCCCACATGCCACGGAGCAGCTAAGCCCGTGCACCACAACTACTGAGCCCACGTGCCACAACTACTGAAGCCCGCGCGCCTAGAGCTCGTGCGCTGCAGCAAGAGAAACCACTGCAATGAGAAGCCCATGCACTGCAACAAAGAGTAGCCCCTGCTCACCGCAACTAGAGAAAGCCCACGCGCAGCAACGAAGACCCAACGCAGCCAAAAAAAAATAAATAAGAAAAGAAAAGCACTTGATGACATTAAAATTAAACAAACAAAAAAAAGGTGGAAACAATAAACTGGATTACTAGGAGATGGATGGGAATAGGATCTAGATCAGATCTTGGGGTTGAATTGGTTTACTGGCACATCATTCCCTGAGAAGGTAACTTTGGTTTAAGTTTCCCTTAGGAGCCCCTGTGATAAGTGGTATTAATCACTCAGCAAGTACACATGAACCAGCCTGCTGATTCAGTGACAACTGAATCACTTTGCTGTACACCTGAAACTAACACAACATAATCAACTCTACTTCAATAAAAAACAAAATAAAACCAAAAACAAATGAAGGTGACATCCTTTTTCTCGAGGGTATTCTGAAAAAGCTTTGCCTGCATATTTCCTTTCACTGTGGATTCCTCCTTTCCGTTATTTGAGCTAGCGCCTGTTGCATTAAAATAGCTTTAGAGGGAAAGATGCTCACTCTCCTGCATTGTGTTTGTCTAGGTTACCAACTTGGCAAGCCTGTTCGAGCTCTAAACACCAACAGGATGGATAATGTCACGACTTTACACCTTTGGCAATCCGGTAATCTGGTTTGGTAATATGATTAGCTCTCTGGTGAACTAGAATTGGAAATATTACCATATTTTGAATCCGATTAAGGAACCAATTACTTTAAAGCCCAGTTTGTTTATTTAGCTTGGGGGTGGTTGTTTTCCATCCTTCTGCAGCTTTCTTTTCTTTCTTTCTTTCTTTTTTTTTTGTAAAAAATTCACATTGTTTGCACTCGAAGTGCTGGTTTTTAGTAATAGAGATTTAAATATGAAAGTGGCTGGAGAGTCCATCGTCTTTGTAGTCATTGATAAGCCCAAGATGGTGCTAATCGGAGACATAAGAATAGTTTCCAAAATATGGAAAGACATAAGAATAGTTTCCAAACTATGGAAAATCTTTGCAACAGTCGTAATTACCCACATCTGCCAGAAGGCATTAGATTTCAGGTTCAGAATAAACCCTTGATCCCTGTCTAGGTATTTCAATACAGAAAGAGCCTTTTGTTCAGCTTTCAAAAGATTAGGGTAACAATGACCTCAGTTCTCGAAAATTGGAAACTTTATTTCTTTTCTTTTTTAAAATTAATTAATTTATTTTTGGTTGCATTGGGTCTTCCTTGCTGTGTGCGGGGTTTTCTCTAGTTGCGGCAAGCAGGGGCTACTCTTCGTTGGGGTGCCCGGGCTTCTCATTGTGGTGGCTTCTCTTGTTGCAGAGCACGGGCTCTAGGCACACGGGCTTAAGTAGTTGTGGCACGAGAGCTCAGTAATTGTGGCTCGCGGACTCTAGAGCTCAGGCTCAGTAGTTATGGTGCACGGGCTTAGTTGCTCTGTGGCATGTGGGATATTCGCGGACCAGGGCTCGAACCCTGGTGTCCCCTGCATTGGCAGGTGGATTCTTAACCACTGTGCCACCAGGGAAGTCCCTGGAAACTTCATTTATGCTTTTTGTTCTCTCTCTGTTTTTTAAGAAAAACTTTAACGTAAATATTTTACTTACTTTTATTTTGCAAAAATAGGAGGATAATCTTTTTATTTTATAGCTGGAAGGGGTTTGTGTATATCAGCAACTCTCAAACCCATTTTATTTGGAGAAAATGCACTATCTGGGTGCCTTTTAGAAGTTGGAATTAATGAAAACTGTACTCAGCTCAGGTGAGTGTCTCACTGATGAATTTATCTACATTTTGAGTGGTTTGCTTAAATTTAATTCATATGAATACTAACGACAACATGAATGTGAAAAATTTCAGTCTGAATAAAAACTTATATAAAAGTGATCGTAAATAATACAAACTTCCAATACAATTTAGAGTTGATTCAAACATCAATATAAGTGAAAATAGACATTCTTGGGACTAAAGCTATTTCATCCATATTTATGCAAATTTCTCTGGGAAGTTTGTTCACATCGTTGGAACCCCATGTTCGTAGAAATAGAAGAAGGGCTGGAGCCAAGTATAATCAGTGATAAAACATATAAAGAATTCTTAAGCTGTGTAACGTGATGTATAAAGTATTTTCCACTTAATTATCTGTGTGGCATTTAGAAAATTTATGGATATGCATATGCATTCTTTTCTTTTTAATTGAGGTAAAATTCATACAACATAATTATTTTAAAGTGAACAGTTCAGTGGCATTTAGTACATTCATAATGTTGTGCAACCACCACCTCTATTTAGTTCCAGAACACTTTCATCTCGGCAAAATGAAACCTGTACCTTTTAGTAGTCACTCCCGATTCCTCCCTCCCCTCAGCTCTGGCAACAGGCAATCTGCATTCTGTCTCTGTGGATTTACCTACTCTGAATATTTCATGTAAATGGAATCATACACTATGTGACTTTTTATGTCTGGCTTCTCTCACTTAGCATCCTGTTTTTGAGGTTCATGCGTGTTGCAGCATATGTCAATACGTCATTCTTTTTTTTTTTTGCGGTACGCGGGCCTCTCACTGTTGTGGCCTCTCCTGTTGCGGAGCTCGGACGCGCAGGCTCAGCGGCCATGGCTCACGGACCCAGCCGCTCCGCGGCATGTGGGATCTTCCCGGACCGGGGCACGAACCTGTGTCCCCTGCATCGGCAGGCGGACTCTCAACCACTGCGCCACCGGGGAAGCCCAATACGTCATTCTTTTTCATGGCTGCATTTTATTCCATCGTATGGAAATACTGCATTTTGTTTATCCGTTCGTTAGTTGATGGATATTTGGGGTATTGCCACCTTTTGGCTATCGTGAATAGTGCTTTGAACATTCAGGTATCAGTTTTTGTTTGAATACCTGTTTTCAGTTCTTTTGGGCATATATGCAGGAATGGAATGGCTGGATCATATGGTAATTCCATGTTTAATTTTTTTGAGGAACCGCCGTATTGTTTTCCACAGTGGTTGTAGCATTTTACAGTCTCACCAACAACGTAAAAGGGCTCCAGTTTCTCCACATCCTCGCCAACACTTGTTTTTTTTGGCCATGCCACTCGGCATGCGGCACCTTAGTTCCCCGACCAGGGATCGAACCCGTGCCCCCTGCAGTGGAAGCGTGGAGCCCTAACCACGGGTCTGCCAGGGAAGGCCCCCTCGCCAACACTTGTTATTTCCCATTTTTTGAATCATAGCCATCCTAGCAGGTGTGAAGTGGTATCTCCTATCCCAAGTGGTACAGTTCTTTGGGGAGCAGGGAAAAGGTGGGGGGACATTGTGAAGGGAAGAAAAACTGTGGGTATACGTTACCCACGGCGGCTCCTGGTCGCAGGGTGCAGGGCAGTCAGAGCCTCTCCCTTGTGGTTTGTAAGATTTGTACCCTCCAGTGACGTTACTGGAACAGAGAGGTGCCAAGTTCCAATTCTTAACCTTCACCTAATTTTATAGCTCAAAATTCTAACTAAATATTTAGGTTCCTTTTACTTTTGGGTCACTGTGTCCCATGAATCTATCCTGGTAACTTGATATGTGATCTGCCCACCTCCCAAGTTTTGTGACACTCAGAGGAACCTGTAAACCACATGATACCAACATAAGTTACTAACATTTTAAGGCCAAAGTGAAAGATTGTTTCTGTATGTCCTCCCCCTGCTGTGTAAGTTCATCCCAGGAAGGCCCTCCAAAAGAGGTAAGACTCCCAGCCAGATCCTCTGGCAATTTTTTGTTTAGACATCCAGCAAGCACAGCCTGGACACTCTTTTTTTGTTTTTGTTTTGTTATTTTTTAACATCTTTATTGGAGTATAATTGCTTTACAATGGTGTGTTAGTTTCTGCTGTATCACAAAGTGAATCAGCTATATGTATGCATATATCCCCATATCCTCTCTCTCTTGCATCTCCCTCCCACCCTCCCTATCCCACCGCTCTAGGTTGTCACAAAGCACGGAGCTGATCTCCCTGTGCTATGCAGCTGCTTCCCATTAGCTATCGATTTTACATTTGGTTGTGTATATATGTCAATGCTACTCTCTCACTTCGCTGGACACTCTTTGTAAGGACTTCAGGACGAGACCTGCTGGCCATGAGCTGAGAAATGTCTTCCTCTCTTGCAGGGAGAATGCTGTTGAACTACTTGATTCATTAATACAAGTGACTCATGTTGCAATGAGAGGCAACTCCAGTTACGACGATCTTAGTGATGACTGGCTTGAAATAATACGTAAGTGAAAGCTGCACATGTGTAAAATGTGTACCTTGGTTGCTGTGATTACATAGTGTCAGGTGTAGTGTTACAGCCTGACCTGACAGGTTGTCTTTCTTTGCTGTGGCCCAACAGACATTTGTTTAGTGGTTAGCTTTCCGGGCAGGAGGCTTTTCATGTCTTTTACCTCTTATTCATGATGGCTTTTTTTTTTTTTAAAGAGGATACCAACAGGAAGTTCAAATTGCCCATTTGTTTTACAAGCTAACGGTCTTTGGAAAAGGAAGTCTTAATGAAGTTTGAGGATTTTCAGTGCATGTCCGTTTGCATTCCTATTTTTGATTGCCAGGAATATGGACAATTGAGAACTGGCTTTGTGATTTACAAAAGCAATCTTGTTACCTTAAAATAAGGTGCTAGAAAACATCATGCTAAGTGAAAGAAGCCAGACCCAAAGGAGCACATACTGTATGCTTCCATTTATATGCAGTGTCCAGAACAGGCAAATCTATAGACACAGAAAGCAGATTGGTGGTTGTTCAAGACCTGGGCTATTGGAAGGCATTGAGGGGTGACTGCTAGAGAGTACAGGGTTTCTTTCTGGGGCAATGAAAATGTTCTAAAATTGAGTCTGGTGCTGGTTGCACAACTCCGTGAATATAATTAAAAACCATTGAATTGTACACTTAAATAGGTGAACTATATCGTATATCTCAATAAAGGTGTTAAAAAAGAAAGAAAGAAATTAAGGTGCAGCAGAGCTAATAATAGGATGGTCACCGAGGCCTGATAAGAAGACTTGGCAGTCCAGCGCCTTTGGTGAGAGGCATCTGCTCTGAGCGTTGGGGCCACAAGGGGACGGTGTGTGAGGAGGCGCTGCACCACAGGTGGCATGTGGAACAGACTTCGCCCTGACAGGCCCAATTTCACCTCCAGATCCAGGACGTCCATCCAGTCACTGAGCTGTAGCTCACGCAGGTGGTCTAAGGTCACAGTTTGCTGTGGCTGAGCTGGAGCCACAACCCAGGCTTCCTCTTCTTCTCCTCCCAGCCAGCAGGTCTGGTAATGTTGCTCCAATTCCTCGGGGAGTCTTGAGTGTGTAAAGGCATTGAATAGAAAGAAAGCTTCTTCTCTTGGGACTTCCCTGGTGGTCCAGTGGTTAAGACTCTGCACTTCCAATGCTGGGGACGGGACACGGGTTTAGTCGGGGAACTAAGATCCCACGTGCCACCAGGTGTGGCCAAAACCAAAACCAAACCAAACAAAAAAAGTAAGAAAGCTTCTTCTTTTGCTTTCATTACTGGAGTTGCCTCTTGGGGCCTGAAGGAGCTAACTGACTCCACAGCATCCGCTTTTCTAAGTCCCCTCCTGTCCCTGTGGCTGCTGCTGGGCTCCTTGCCTCTGCCTGGCTGCAGGGAGAGCACCTCCTTGGGTCCTGTCCTCACCCTTTCCACACCCTCCAAGGTCACATCAGCTCATTAGGCTGGAATTCATACAAAGGACCATCCAGACACATGCGTGCGCTTTCCCCACCCCTTGTGATTAGGGTCTGGATCATTATGACCCCCTGTCCCCTGTCCCCTGGGGTGGCCAGGGATCACGTAATATGTCTGTGTGCTTGAGGTGCCCCGACCACTCTCTGACTCAGGCAGGGAGTCCTGCTGGCCACGATTTGCCAGTCCAGTCTGCGCTCAAGTCACTAGGCGCAGAGTTAGATCCTTATTTGGAAACAGAACCCAGAGGTCTGGGCTTGTCAACCCCTTGTGAACCTCTAGGCCAGCTAGGTGGGCTGTGGAGTGCCTGAGGGATGGCGGGAAGGGGTCAGTAAAGCATCTAAGAAGTAAAAAGCATGGGAAATTTCAAGACAGAGAACCAGAGTTGGTGAGGTGGGAAATCGGAGGTGATGGCGTTTTTGTTGCCTTCAGGTGGAAGCTGTTAGCTTCTATTTCGTGTCTAAGATTAAAATCAATCCTGATCCTGGTTGATAGAAGAGAAATGATGTTGAACACATATATCAAGGAGGAGGAAACTGGAAACAGTGTCACCAACCTTCCAAATCTCTGAAGGAACAAAGAAATCCCCTCCAGAGTCGCCATGGGACTTGCCATCCACATCCTGTAACTGACCTTGCTGTTTTTTCCCCCATAAGGGCCAGTTTTCAAGATGAATAAAATTAATCTCTTATTCAGTTTTATTCTCTTCCATTTGTATTACTGCTGTGGCAACACATCAGGAAATTGCTTTTGAACTATTTAATACGTAGTAACTAAAGTTGTTAGTATGGACTTTTTTTTTTTTTTTTTTCGGTTCGCGGGCCTCTCACTGTTGTGGCCTCTCCTGTCGCGGAGCACAGGCTCCAGACGCACAGGCCCAGCGGCCATGGCTCACGGGCCCAGCCGCTCTGTGGCATGTGGGCTCTTCCCGGACCGGGGCACGAACCCGTGTCCCCTGCATCAGCAGGTGGACTCTCAACCACTGCGCCACCAGGGAAGCCCTGTTAGTATGGACTTTAAATGTCTTATACAGCTTTTACTAGAATAGTGACTGCATGGGATAAGACCCATGGCATTTTACTGCAAGTATATGGTATTTCTGTTAAAACTCTGGGTGGATTTCAACGAGGAGCTTGGGAGCTGAATCATGATTTAGGGTTTTATTATGTGGGTCAGGGATTTTAAAGTTCCAGTGATTGACCTAACATCCAAGGGAACATTTTGAACGCGAGGGGTAACACAGTTAGAGTGACGTGTAACTAGAGCCTGTTAGAGATTAAAGCCTCATTCGTTGTGATTCCTGTCTAATGATATTTCCCATTTTGGGAGTATCACAGCATTGTAGGAAAACTGTTATTCAATTATTCTTTCCAATATGCACAACTTAACATTTCTCCAGGTGCAGATGCCCCCGATGCAGGTGCAGACCCACCTGTCAGTAACGCGAGTGGCATCTGCCTGGATGTTCCCGCTCAGCTGAATATCCGCATCCTCTTCTCGGATGCTGGCGCCGTAGAAGGGTTGACTCAGCAGGAGATACTTGGCGTAGAAACAAGGTATGATCATATCGGGGATAAGTGGGGTTTAGAGACAGTAAAGTTGAGGGCGCTCCGAAGAATAGGGGAGTGCTAATTTAGAATCTGACTGGTTTATTTACAAATTGCAATGATTAGCAAATGATTACATGTATAAATGGAACATGGATAAACTGTGTTTGTAATGGAAACTCATTCTCACAAGTATCCGTAAAGCTACGTATAAGGGAGTCTGCCAGGTATTTCAGGGAGTACAAAGATGAATAAGGGGCTGCTTAGTGCTCGGCATATTTTGAAATTCATGAATATCATTGGCATACTGATCAGGGAATATTGCCCAGTGGTTAGAGATTTTGGTGGCAGATGGGTGGGTTCTGCCTATTGTGGCAGAACCACAAAATCATGGCTATTCCAGTGTGAGCTGTGTGACTTTGGACAGTTACTCAACCTCTTCTGAACTGCAGTTTCCTCATCTGTAAAATGGTGATGTACCTTTACATGTCAGACCTCTATCACCTTTAAGTGACAGGGTCCCAACTGACGCTGACTTAAGCAAAAGGTAGGTTTTTGGTTCAAGTTATGAAAAGTCCATACACAGTGAGTTCATGGTTCATGGTTCCCATGTGGTCAAGGGTCTTTCCTCCTTTATCTCTGGGTTCCTCTTTTCTTTGGGTGGGCTTCGTTCTCAGGGAGGTTTTCCTCAAGAGCTGGCAAAGATGAACACCAGCAAATCCAGGCTTATACCAATTTAGCAAGTCCAGGGAATTCCCTAGAGATTCAGTGGTTAGGGAAACAAAAAAAGCTCTTCCAGTTTAGCAAGTCCAATGGATGGAGGGTGCCTCCTTTCCCCATCTTTCTCAAAAATGTTCTGGGAAGACTTTTATTGGTCCAGTTTCCGTCATGTGCTCCTTTCTGAACCAATTACTATGGCCAGGGGCATAGCTCTGATTGGCCAGGTGCAGGTGATGGGCACATCCCTAGGTTCAGGTGGGTCCCTTCTTGTCCACTCAACTGAGAGTGGGGAAGGGGTAGTTCTGCCAGGGAAAACTGGGGTGCAATTACTAGAAGAAAGGCAGAGGGATGCTGGGTAGGCAGAAATAACATGGAAAGCCCTTAAAAATCATTAGCTGCTACTACTGTTGTTATTATTGTTGTTGTTACTATTATTATAATATTGTTTGAAACAAACAAGTGATAAAACAAATGAATTTTAAAAGCACCAGATGAAATGAGTTGAGCGGGGAGGAGAGATGAAACAGAATTGGCAAAATGCTGGCAGCTGTTGCAGCCTGTGATTGGGCCATGAGGGTTCATTATACAACTGTCTCTGCTTGTCGGTGCATTTGGAAATGTATATAATACAAAGGGGGAAAAAATAGCACCAGTAGAATGGGAAACTTCTTTAGGAGAATCTCAGCTCATATTGTTGTTGTGTCAGTTACCTGATGTTCTTTTTTTTTTTTTTAAAATCTTTTTTGAATTTGTTACAGTATTGCTTTTGTTTTATGTTTTGGTTTTTTGGCTGCAAGGCAAGTGGGATCTTAGCACCCGCACCCCCTGTATTGGAAGGCAAAGTCTTAACCACTGGACCACCAGGGAAGTCCCCCGATGTTCTTAACAGACAAGAAACAAGCGGTGGATTTGTTGTCTGCTTAACCTTTTCCTCCCAGGTTCTCCTCGGTGACCTGGCAGTTCCAGTGTGGGCTGACTTGTGAGGATGAGGTCAACCTTTTCCCCATCAGTGCATCTGTCCAGTTTATTAAGATACCTGCACAGTTACCCCGTCCACTTACAAGGTAATACAGTTGCTGAC
This sequence comes from Hyperoodon ampullatus, assembly GCF_949752795.1. NCBI lineage: Eukaryota > Metazoa > Chordata > Mammalia > Artiodactyla > Ziphiidae > Hyperoodon > Hyperoodon ampullatus. The sequence continues at coordinate 6,894,289 of NC_136926.1, read as the reverse complement.
CTAAGTGACATTAGTAAGAAGCAGAAAAATGTATGTTCCAAAATAAGAAGTTTATTTCTTTAATTAGGTTTTGATGCTTCTCATCAAAAGCATGTGCTTTGCTGTAGCTACTGTAACTTCCTAAAATGTTTTGTAGATTCCAGATCAATTTTACAGAGTACAACTGTAACAGAAATGAGGTTTGTTGGCCGCAACTTCTATATCCACTGACCCAGTATTATCAAGGTAGGGTAAAGCACATTTCTGAAATGGTTATCATTATGTTATGTCCATTAAACTTAAAAAAAAGTGTAAATGTCACAGAAAACGTAAAACATATAGCAAAGCTTTAAAAGGAAAACATTTACTGATCATGTTGCCACTTAGAAAGGATCACTATTTATGCTTTGGCTTATTTCTACCTAAATAATTACCCAAAAAGTTAAGAAATAGGAACGTTGCTTAATTTGATTCATTGTCTTGCAGGGGAGCCTTATTCTCAGTGTGTTGCCAAGAGCTTACTGTTGGCATCCTTCATCATATTAGCGGTGTTCCTTAGTAACCCCTGGACTGGAGTATGCAAAACGTGGAATTCAGCTACCATCTGACCTCTTACAGATCATCAGCTTTTACTTCAGGGGTTTGTTGTCTTCCTGTGTGCCTCTCTATAAAATCTTAATAAATGCAATGTTTTCCTTTTATAGAAGATTTTATTAGGTGCCCTGCAAATTTAATTCACATATACAGCTATCCCGACGTTCACAGCAATGCAGCACGGGCGTCCTCACTGCTATACCAGACTGAGCAAAATGCATGAGAGGGTCAACCGTGTCAATACATGTGATTAGGAACTGTAGTTTTTTCACAAATGATGAAAGTCATAGGAGTTTTGGTCCAAATGTTATTCGCACCATAGAGAGTCAGTCTTTTAATTTTTAATATATTTATGTTGAACCGGTTAGTTCCCACTGTTCCAAATACAGGATTAAGAACACATTAAAGCCTTTAAAAGTGTATATTAGTGCAAAAGTCTAAGAAAATGGATGAGGCAAGATGGGGGGTGGCTGCAGGAGGGGGACATGAGTAGGCAAGTCAACAGGACCAGGAGAGAACACAAGCCCACGAGACAGAACGCCGAAGATCTTGCATTTAGCAAAGGCGGTCCCTCATGTAATCTTCAGTTTGCCAAAAAACCAAAATATGATTAGCTATAGGAATCATGGGGCCCATAGATTAAAAAACAAGCTGGCTTGTTTTTCCTAGCTGAGAGAAATTCCTCTTGGGGCCCCCTGGGGGACAGACCGCAGGAGGCGGGAGAGGGGAGCAGAACGGCCGTCTCCCACCACAGCCCAAGAGCGGCCACACGGCCACATCCAGTGAGGTTTCTTTGTGGGCCAGATAAATGTAGTCATCGTTTCACGTGGACTTTGTGCACCGTGGATAAACTGAGTTCTGAAAAGCGGGTCTCTTCCCTCTCACTCCACTTGATTGAATTTTGAATGCCCCCTGACATCCCGGTGCTACCTACGTTGTGTTGTTGCATTTTGTTTGTTTTTTTTTGGGGGCCACACCGTGCAGCTTGTGGGATCCTAGTTCCCCAACAAGGGATTGAACCCAGGCCCTCGGCAGTGAAAGTGCAGATTCGCAACCACTGGACCGCTAGGGAATTCCTGGCTGTTGCATCTTCACTCAGCATTCTTGCCCAGAGGAGTTTCAAATCTTCCTTCCCCTCTAAATCTACAAATCTAGTTGTTTTTTCCTAATTCATATTAAACATGTAACAAATGACGTAAGAAATCCCTCCTCCCAAGTACCACTGTTTGTGTCACACCGTGGAAACACTGGATTTCTCCCCCCCTCTGCCTCTGTCTTTGATGTGGATCTCTGTGGGTTGGGGTGATTACACCCACTAGCAGTTGAAATTGTCTTTTGTCCAAGAAAACGAAATACCCAACTGACTCATTGCAGAGATTCAGAAAGTCTTTCTATGGCAGTTAGTATAACTAGCTCTGGAAAGTTAACTTAAAATTTCCAAATGACAGGTAATGTAGCCTGATTTAGAGGGCTTTCTTAGGGTGATTTTGTACTCAAGAAGGGAAAAACTCTGGCAGTAGGACGGGGTGGAGGCGGGGGAGCATACAATATGGTTTTGCCTTTTCTAAGCTTATACATTCATATATGCATTTGGAAAGTATTTATTGAGTGGCTACTGTGCTGGGCACTGGAGATGCCAAGACAGTGTCCCTTGTCCAGTGGAGCTGTTGACTGAAAAAAACAAAAAAACAAAAAAACCCACAACCTGAAAGTTGAGAGTTCTGTTTTATTCGGGGATCTTACTGAGGACTACAGCTCTGGAAGGCAGCCTCTCAGATAGCTGAGGAGCTGTTTGGAAGAGGTAAAGGAAGAGCCAGGAGTTTTTGTTTAAAAAGAACAAGTAGTTGAACATCAAAAGATTACTGCTAATCATAAAAAAACAGTCATCACAAATTAAGGGTTTTAGTGCTTTTCTATGTATGGGAAGATACAAGAGTCTGCGGTCATGGAAATTTTTCCTTTGATACACATCTTAACTATCTAGGGTCAGTATCCTGTTTTTCTCCATTCTGAATCCCCTCAGGGTGAACGACTGGGGGCAGCTGCAGTGGCTGAGGGCTTGATGGCTGCAACATCCTTTGTTTACTGAAATGGCAGGCAACATTGTTTTGTCCACAGAGTTTACATTCCAGTGGGGGAAAACCCGCAATAAAGGAAGATAATGTCAGACAGTGGTAGGTGCTATGAGGAAAATAAAACAGGACTGTGGTGGAGTGGGGTGGTAGGGCTACTCCCGCTACTGGTCAGGAACAGCCCCTCAGAGGCAGGGACATTTGAGCTGAGACTTGTAGGAGCTAATTTTGAGGTCTGGGAGAAGGGTATTCTAGGCAGAGACAGGGGAAGGGTCGGCAAGTTCAAGTGCACCCACCTGGAAAGAGAAAGAAAGCAGGAGGAGGAGAGCAAAGGGAGCCCAGGGCAGGCAGGTGGAGACCAGGGCTTGTGGAGAGCAGAGGCCAGACCCGGTGGGGTCTTGCTGGCCGTAGTGAGAAGTTTGGATTTTACTCCGAACGCGGTGGGAGAAGCCAGAGGATTTTCAGTAGGCTCACATCCCATTTTCGTCCTGCCAGAGATCTCTGTAGCTGCTGTGTGCAGGAGCGTATAAGGCAAGAACAGCCTGGCATCAGACCCTGCTTTCTGGTCCGCACACAGGCCAGGACCCCAGAGAAAAGCCAGCGGCAGGAGCTAGCTGCAAACACCGCACAGGGTGTAATTCCGTTGATAGGAAATGTCCTAACCGGCAGATCTATGGAGAAGAAGTTGTTTAGCGATTGCCCGGAGCTTGGAGACGGGAAGGGGATTGACTGCAGCCGAGCAGGAGGAATCCTTCTGGGGTTGATGGAAATATTCTAAAATTGATCGCGACGATGGCTGCACAACTTTGTAACTTTACTAAATATCACAAAATTGTATACTCTAGTCGGGTGAACTTTATGGCACGTAAACTCAGTTAAACTCTTTTTAAAAAGCTGTGAACAGCGGAGCGAGTGGCAGCTTTTGGTCGGAGTCCGGACAGGTTCCGTGACCCCCCGCATTGCCGCCGGGTTTGCGCCGTTTGGCCCCGCCGCCTGCGCCGCCGTCGTCCGCAACTCCGGGCGCCATTGGTCGGCCGGCGCGGGGTGGGCACGAGCGCGGGGGGGGGGCGGAACCGGAACCGGCTGTAGCCAGGGGGCGGGGCCTCGGGGCGGCTCTGGCGGCGCCTGGAGCGGCGGCCGCGGCGGTGGGATCGGTAGCAGCTGGTGCAGCCCGGAGTCCCATGGTGCGGGGTTGCGGCCAGGCCGCAGGAGAAGCCCGAGCTCCGGGCCGCCCCGGCTGACCGTGAGGGCCCGCGCGGCCCGGAGCCGCCGCCGCCCGTCGGGCCCCGCGGGGGCGCGGGCCGGCCAGCCATGGGGTCCCTGTTCCGGAGCGAGACCATGTGCCTGGCGCAGCTCTTCTTGCAGTCCGGCACGGCCTACGAGTGCCTCAGCGCCCTGGGCGAGAAGGGCCTGGTCCAGTTCCGAGACGTGAGTGTCGCCCGGGAGACGCGGGCCGCACCTGCCCGCGGAACTGCCGCATCGAGCCTTTTGCTCGGGCCTCCTTTCCGTGGGCGCCTGGGCGCCCATTTCCCAGACGGGGAAGCTGAGGTCCACTTTCCGGCCAGAGCTTCCGCAGAGCGGGGCCCGAGCCCAGGGTCGCCGAATGTCTGGTTCGCGGCCTCCCAGGCCGGTTAGTTAGGAACGCTCCGCGTCGTCTTCGTCCACTCGGGTCGTGCCATCTGATGCTTCGGAGCACCGACTCTGTGCCAGGCACTGGGCTAAGCGGGAGAACAAATCTCATAAGGCCTCTTGGAGCTCTTCTGGAACTTACGGGGCAGGGGGAACGGGAGAAATATTAAGCAAATGAATACGTAAACAGGAATATGTTTGCCATACAGAAACTAAAACGGGGTGATGAGATAGATAGTGCCTCAGTTGGGGGTGCTCAGGGAGGTCTCTCTGAGGAAGTGTTCTTGGGCTGAGACCTGAATGGGCAGGAGCCGGCCCTGGGAAGATCTGGGGGAACAAGGTCCCAGGTGGAGGGAACTGGAAGAGCCAGGAGCCTGAACTGGGAATGAATTTGGTGTAAGCTCCCGAGGGGCGGGATTTTTGTCGTTTTTGTTCACTGATACCTGATGATGTACATAGCACTGCCTAGGAAGGAGTTGGAGTGCAATCAGAATTTGTTGTATGGGACCTGTCTCCCCAGCAAGTAGTAATAAACCCTTGTTCATATATCTGTTTATTTATCGTTTGTCTCCACCGTGGACTGTCAACCCCCCCGGGGTGTGGGGTAAGGGCCTTGCCTGCCTTGTTCATTGCTGACTCCTGAGTACAGTCCCTGACTTTGTGGGCATTAGTATGCCTTTGTGGAATGAATGAACAAGCTTTCAGTGAGTGCTTGCTCTGTTGCAGACACTGAGTTTGGTGCTGGGGACTCAGGGGTGAGCAGGGTGGACAAAGTCCCTGTGTTTTTGTTGCTCACAATGTAGGAGAGACACACTCTGATTATGAACTGTGATAAGTGCCATGAAGGGAAAGAGCAGTGTGACAGGGAGATTATGAAGCGCAGGACCTTGCTAATTGAACTGGAATTCACTTGAATTGAACATTTTATTTTCTGGGACCCAGCTTTCATCTCCTCTGGTTTCCCTTCGTCTTTCTGAGGGCTCCTTAGTTTCAAGAGGGAACACCCGTACCCAAGATCTGGTGTCACTGATCCCTGGGTTGGCCTCACAAGGCAACTGCCAGGTCAGAGAGAAACTCCTGAGTGGCAGGCGAGGCTGCAGAGAAGGCCCAGCTCTTCCTGGTTTCTGGAGCCATTTGGGCTTCAGCACGCGGTGCCCACTTTCCTGGCAGGTGCTGCTGTGCTGAGCTGTGACTGAGTAGCACGTGAAAGATTCAGGAAACACTTGTGAGAGAAATGGGCTTCCTTCTTTATAACAGGTAGATTTCTTCCATCCTGTTAGTACTCAGGCCAAGAGGCTTAAATCAAGCTTAAATCTTAGAGGTTTGAACAAACACCCTAATTACCGCAAAGGTGCAAGTTTCATTGAGTGCCATTACATTGGGTAGTAGAGGACACTTGGGATTCTTTTAAACTGAAAATTGGGGAAAGAAAAAGAAAGTGCAGGTCATCTTTTGCCAGAAGTAAAATAAAGCTGCCGTGTTAAAATGAGCTCTTTGTGTGATGCTAGGTTTTCAGAACTCAGGTGTGTGTGTGTAAAGCTGCCGTGTTAAAATGAGCTCTTTGTGTGATGCTAGGTTTTCAGAGCTCAGGTGTGTGTGTGTGTGTGTGTGTGTGTGTGTCTGTCTGTCTGTCTGTCTGTCTTTGGGATGACTGTCCAGCAGCACAGGTGCTAGTGCAGAAAGCTCTGTCACCTGACACTTTTTCTGCTCTCTTCTGGAATTTCTTCCTGACTGCACTCACCAGGTGGGATCCCCGACGTCTGTCTTTTCTGATTTGCACAGGCTGGAGCATTTCCGCCTTTCCTTTTAGTGATCCTTCTAAGGGAGAGGAGGCAGGGCAAGGGTTTCTGTAGTGACAGCCAAAGAGAAGACCTGGAAAAGAAAGGTTATTCAACTCACCAGTAGGACTCAGTGAAGGGCAAGTCCATCTCACTTTTCTAAGGGTCTGGAATTTGGGGACAGCGTTCACCTTTTGTCCGTTAGCTGCTGGAGTGGGAAGATGGGTGGCGTGGATACCAGTCACAACAGCACCAGGCAGCCTCTGCTGGTTTTTCTAGGTTAAATGTTAGTGTTAAAACAAATCTGCATTAAAATGTACTTCATAGGGCTTCCCTGGTGGCGCAGTGGTTGAGAATCTGCCTGCTAATGCAGGGGACACGGGTTCGAGCCCTGGTCTGGGAAGATCCCACATGCCGTGGAGCAACTAGGCCCGTGTGCCACAACTACTGAGCTTGCGCGTCTGGAGCTTGTGCTCCGCAACAAGAGAGGCCGCGACAGTGAGAGGCCTGCGCACCGCGATGAAGAGTGGCCCCTGCTCACCGCAACTAGAGAAAGCCCTCGCACAGAAACGAAGACCCAACACAGCCAAAAATAAATAAATGAATAAATAAATAATTAAAAAAAAAATGTACTTCATAGGGCTTCCCTGGTGGCGCAGTGGATAAGAATCCACCTGCCAGTGCAGGGGGCACAGGTTTGATCCCTGGTCTGCGAAGATCCCACATGCCGCGGAGCAACTAAGCCCGTGCGCCACAACTACTGAGCCTGCACTCTAGAGCCTGTGAGCCACAACTACTGAGCCCGCGTGCTGCAATACTGAAGCCCACGCACCTAGAGCCCATGCTCCACAACAAGAGAAGCCACTGCAATGGGAAGCCCGTGCACCGTGACAAAGAGTAGCCCCGGCTCTCCACAACTAGAGAAAACCTGCATGCAACAAAGACCCAACACAGCCATAAATTTAAAAAAAAAAAAAAAATGTACTTCATAGCGTTAGCCTGGAATTAAGGGTGCTGTTGCCTCCCTAAAAAGAAAATAGAAGCAAAACTTTATAAAAGAAACCACGCAACAGAAGAAACCAGTTAACATACTGTGTAAGATGGTGACGGCGGATGTCAGATCCAATTGTGTGTGTTGTTGCCACAGAAATTTGCCTCTTCGTGAAGATTCTATATGTGGAACCATAGTGTCCACTTTGAGTCAGCGTTTGATATTGATGAAAAAGACAGTGAAACTGAGAAGTCATGTCATTAATAGACAGCTTTTGGTGGGTAGCTTCCTCTGCTCATTCTTAGTTCTGTTGAGATAGGTTGTGTCTGAATCATTAGGAACTCGAAAGTGGTTACTACTTTGGATTAACATGACTTCCAGAAATGAATGCGAATGTGACAAACAGAAGTGAAATTCAAATTTTTATCTTTCTTCTGGTTAACTCTTTAAAAAAATTTCCAAAAACTGAACAAGAACCAAGCCTTTGGGATAGACATTCTCAGGTTGTTCAAGCAGCTTCATGCCAAGCTGTTTCTAATTCTCCTTTTTGAGAGTGCCCAGTATAATGCTGCACAGAGTGAAGGTAAAATTCTTGCCCCAAATGCCTTTCAACATGAATGATTACTGTAATTTAAAAAATTTGAAAGTAATATACGTCCATTGTGGGAAATTTGGGAAACATGAGATACTAATTTCCATGATCCCATTACCTAGAAACAAACACTTTACCTTTTTGGTTCATATTGTCCAATCAAACATTATTTTTCTAATATTATTATTTTTTAATAAATTTATTTATTTTTGGCTGCATTGGGTCTTCATTGCTGTGTGCAGGCTTCTCATTGCGGTGGCTTCTCTTGTTGCGGAGCACAGGCCCTAGGCGCACGGGCTTCAGTAGCTGTGGCTCGGAGGCTCTAGGGCACAGGCTCAGTAGTTGTGGCACACGGGCTTAGTTGCTCCGCAGCATGTGGGATCTTCCCAGACTAGGGATCGAACCTGTGCCCCCTGCACTGGCAGGCGGATTCTTAACCACTCCGCCACCAGGGAATCCCTCTAATAATATTTTAAAATGTACATACATAGGTATTTTTAGATAATTGGAGCCACACTGATAATATCTTTAGTCTTTTTTCACACACAAATCATGCATGACTAATTTCCTCATTTTATTAAATATTGTTTTACAATTTTTTATGGTTTTAAGCTTTATATGGTAAGATTTTTTTGTTTTAATAAATTTATTTATTTTTGGCTGCGTTGGGTCTTCGTTGCTGCGCGCAGGCTTTCTCTAGTTGTGGTGAGCTACTCTTCGTTGCGGTGTGCGGGCTTCTTATCGCGGTGGCTTCTCTTGATGCAGAGCACGGGCTCTAGGTGCGCGGGCTTCAGTAGTTGTGGCACAGGGGCTCAGTAGTTGTGGCTTGTGGGCTCTAGAGCGCAGGCTCAGTAGTTGTGGCACATGGGTTTAGTTGCTGAGCTGCATGTGGGATCTTGCTGGACCAGGGCTCAAACCCGTGTCCCCTGAATTGGCAGGAGGACTGTTAACCACTACGCCACCAGGGAAGTCCTGATAAGATGTTAAGTGAAGGGGAGAGTATATGGGAACAGTGAACTCCTGTGGACCCATATTATAAACCAATGGCGGGACTTCCCTGGGGGTCCAGTGGTTAGGGCTTGGCGCTTTCACTGCCGGGTCTGGGTTTGATCCCTGGTTGGGGAACTAAGATCTCAAAAGCCGTGTGGTCCAAAAAAACCCCAAAAATCCCCACCCATCAGACAAGATCATTTTGAAGCAAATCCCAGATGTATAATTTCACTCATAAATATTTCAATAAGTATCTCTAAAAGGTAAGGACCCTAAAAAAATCATAACCACAATGTCATCATACCTAAAAATTTTAATAATAATTTCTTAATATAATCAAATACCTCATCATTTAAAACAATTTTTAATAAGTGCATAGTAATCAGTTATATTACTGAACCATAATTTTTATCCAACTTTATTGATGTGTATCATAAAATTCACCCATTTCAAGTGTACAGTTCATTGGTTTTTAGAAAATTTTCTGAGTAGCACGTCCATTGCCACAATCCAGTTTTAGACTGTCGCATCATCCCAATAAGGTCCCTTATGCTCGTTTACAGGTCATCCCCCTCCCTACCCCAAGACCCAGGCAATCACTAACCTACTTTCTGCCTCTAGGTTTTCCTTTCTTGGACATTTCATAGAAATGGGGTCACACAATATGTGGTCTTCTGTGTCTTTCACTTACATCATGTTTCTGAACATCCTCTGTGATGTTGATGTGTCAGTTTGTTCCTTTTTTACCACTGAGTAGTGTTCCACAGTGTGGATATAGACTATGATTTCTTTAACCAGTTTTCCACTGTTAAATCATTTTTTCTCTATCTCTGAGGTTGATGCTCTTTTAGATACATTCTTGTCCGTATCCATAGTTTGTTCCTTTAGGTTGAATTTCTTCATGGGCTATTTCTGGGCCAGAAGATATTTTTCAGGCTTTTTTTTTGGTAAAAGTTGCCAAATCGCTTTCCAGAAAAGATGTGTCAGTTTATACTCCTATTCAGTAGTATACGAGGATGTGCTTCCCCCCCAAACCCTTGACTCTCATATTTTATTTATAAACTTGAATTTATTTTTAAATTGTAGAAAAGTCAAAGCAAAATTTTCATCTTTTTCTCAGCTGAACCAGAACGTAAGTTCTTTCCAAAGGAAATTTGTGGGTGAGGTGAAGAGGTGTGAAGAACTGGAGCGAATATTGGGTGAGTTTGTTTTAATAACTTGAATAATTATTGTTATATAAGTAAACCTTGTTCACTTTAGAAAAATGAGAAAATCTAGACACGCAGAAAGGAAAAAGGAAGTCGTCCATGTTCTCACCATTCCTGTATTCACTATTATGTAGGTTTATGTATTTTTTTACTATTCATCTATAAAAGTAAGGATTTACATACATAATGGTCAGGTTATTTTGTCATTAGCTTTGTTTCTCATTTGATGGTACTTTAACATCTTTTCATGTCAATAAACAGATTGACTCATCATTGTTTATAATGGCTGCATAGTATTTTATGGTATTAATGTGCTATAATTTATTTAGCCCATCCCTTGTAATTTATTATAACTTAAAAACATTGTATACACGTTAATATATTACTTAAAATTATATCAGAGAACAGGGGAGGAAGGAAATGGCAGATAGATTGGTTGATCATTTCCTTTTTTTCAGGGCTTCCTTTGCAGAGATCATCGTTCTCTGTTAACCATTAAAACTCATCCGTAAAACCTTTAACGTCTTAGCCTAAAATAAAATGGTCTTTATCAATTCAAACCTTGAAATTCTGACTGAAGTAGAGAGAGGGGAACGATGCCAGTAATTGTCTAAAGTACCAAATTTGTTTTTAGAGGGATGAACAGAAAAACCTGGGAGTGAGAGTGTTGAGGAGGGGAGAGAAGATGACCTTTGGAATGATTTCTAATAGCAGTTAATTATTGTGGGTTTTATATTTTTTAATTGGGGATTTTTAAGATCGAAAGAAACCTGTTAGTCATCTGAAGTCTAGTCCTCTGCATATTGTTTGAGGCCCCAGTTATCTGTGTGGATCATGTAGGGTAGGGTGATACCACATCCCCATCCTTGCCATATATATATGTCATTGGACAGGTCGTATATTTGGAATGAGTTTTCAAAGGCGGGACAGGAGGGACAACACATTAGACGTGTCCAGGACTTCCTGTAGCTTAGACTGTTTCAGAAAGAATGCAGACTTAAAAAGAAAATGAACTCTCAGGTAAATTTAGGTATAAAAAATAGGTTAAAAAATTTACATCCATTTCCAGAAAGCTCTTAAACCCAGTGCTTCCTTTGCTATCTTATGGGCAAGACATCATCGCTTTTCTTCCTCCCTCCTCCCTTTCTCTCTCTCTCCCTTCCTTCCTTCCTTTCTTTCTTTCTTTCTCTCTATCTCTTTTTCTTTCTCTCTTTCTTTCTTTCTTTCTCTCTCTCTTTTTCTTTCTCTCTTTCTTTCTCTCTCTCTCTCTTTTTCTTTCTCTCTCTTTCTTTCTCTCTTTCTTTCTTCCTTCCTTCCTTCCTTTCTTTCTCTTTTTCTTTCTCTCTCTCTCTCTCTTTCTAATAAAATAACTAGTTAACACTTCTCCAAAATATTATATCTGGTAATGACTTTACCAGGTCTTATGACTTTTATCCTAAGGAAAAGAACGCTTCATGGAATTGAAAATGTAAGCTAAAGAAATTAAGTTTTTTTTGGCTGGTTCATTATTAGTTTCATGAATCTAGTTTTTTTTTTTTTTTTTTTTTTTTGTGGTATGCGGGCCTCTCACTGTTGTGGCCTCTCCCGTTGCGGAGCACAGGCTCCGGACGCGCAGGCTCAGCAGCCATGGCTCACGGGCCCAGCCGCTCCGCGGCATATGGGATCCTCCCAGACCGGGGCACGAACCCGTATCCCCTGCATCGGCAGGCGGACTCTCAACCACCGCGCCACCAGGGAGGCCCCCATGAATCTAGTTTTTAATGTAAGTAGAGAAGGCAGTGTACGTTGCTCTAAGTTAAAACATCACGGCTAACTGGGGACTCAGGAGAACCTGACTTTCTGCCTTGTGGTCTCCTCCTTATAGAGGAGACTGATAGAGGATGTGTTTTTCCTGATGGATGTGTATCTCCTCCCAATGGCGTCTGCAGGGAGGTTGCCCTGATGGCTCTGGTGGGGACGATTATAGGTCCATCATTGGATTATTCCTGCACTTCCAAGTGTGTCCTTAACCTTCTGCTTCCTTTACAGAAGGAGGGGCAGAGGCAGCTGTGACTCCAAAGTTCTTTAACTAGAATTTTAGAAATGAAGGATGTGGGGAATTTCAGAAAATGTGTATCCAGGTTACTGTTTGTTTTGTCACTGCACGCTGGTCTCTCTAGGCAGAATTATTTTGCACATCTTTGGAAACAAGGCTGCAAAAGGCATCCTGTCGGTCAGTTGGGACAGGCAAGATTTTATGCATTTAGACGTTAGTTTTTAGACGACCTGGGAAAGGTTGGGATGTAACGTGGTCTCACTGAAGTGTCCTGTAGTAAGTTTTTGAGTCTAATTTGTTTAACTTTTATTTCCACAGCATATTTGGTGCAGGAAATTAATAGAGCTGATATTCCCCTCCCTGAGGGAGAGACCAGTGCTCCTGCACCACCTCTTAAACAAGTGATCGAAATGCAGGTAACTAGTTTCTGAAGAAGCGGTTTTAGGTCACTAACCTCAGAGACTGTTTATTCACTTACTTTATATTGTCTAGTGCTTTTCTGCCTTTCTTCTCAAAACCGTGGAATGAAAAGCAGAAGACCGTATCATGGTTAATTCTCAGTGACAGGTTATCTTCGACAAATTTTAAATGGAATTCGGTTTTCTTTTAAAATGTAAGACAGGGCTTCCGTGGTGGTGCAGTGGTTAAGAATCCGCCTGCCAGTTCAGGGGACACAGGTTCAAGCCCTGGTCTGGGAAGATCCCACATGCTGTGGAGCAACTAAGCCCTGCGCCACTACTGAGCCTGTGCTGTAGAGCCCGTGTGCCACAACTACTGAGCCTGTGCTCTAGAGCCCCCGAGCCACAGCTACTGAAGCCTGTGCGCCTAGGGCTTGTGCTCCACAACAAGAGAAGCCACCGCAGTGAGAAGCCTGCGCACTGCAACGAAGAGTAGCCCCCACTCACTGCAACGAGAGAAAGCCTGCATGCAGCAACGAAGACCCAACGCAGCCAAAAATAAAAATAAATAAGTTAAAAAATAAAAGCATATATTAGAAAAACATAACATGTAAGACAGGTGGTATTGAACAGAGGCTAACAAGAATTAGGCTGTGAGATCTGGGCTCATGTGACGTGACTTCTGGGCCTGTGCGGGCCTTAGCATGCCTCTTCTACTGCAAGTCATCGAGGCTTCAGGCCTGTGCCCTTCACATTCTCCCCAGTTCACCCTGACCCTTCCCCCTCTAATTTTCAGAAGCTCGTGTGAAGGTGCTAGGTGGTTCCCCATGGGCAGCAAATGAGATTCCTTCTTCTGGAGTCCCCCACCACCGTGAGAGCACTGGCTTGTGCATTAGCATCCCCCCTTCCCCCCCCCACTGTGAATTATCTCTTGAGGTTTTGGTCTAATCATCTGATCATTCATCACACTGGGAAATAGACTAGAGCCCTTTACAGCTCTTCTAAAACAATTAGTACTGTGTAATTAGGACCATTCCATTGCTGGCTGCTCTGTTTGTTTTTCTGGGAGGATGTCACTTAACAGTTGCTATATGAATGGACTCTGGAGAGGACTGTACAGTCAGATGAGAGCAGTCATCTGGCTTGGCCTGTTTGGTGTGTCGCTTTTGATGTAATTACAAATATAGTGATTACTGGCTGCTTATCATTTTTATAAGGCAGAACACAAGTACTGAATGTAGCAGATCAGGTGATTTGTTTGAACACCGTTTTACTGAGTCAGTGGGTTGTTTTACAGATTTCTGCTTCTATTGTTTTAATACTTAAGGATTGTTAAGGATGCTTGGTATATAACTAATTGTTAAAGAAGGTTCGTTCTCAAGTATTTTTATGCTTAATTAATTGTGTTAAGTGCAGCTGCATACAAACTCTTAAGCTAGAGACCAGGAATAATATGTTTGGGAAAGATTATCTAAAATTTTTCTGTGTTGCAAATAAAAGGAAATGTAGTCTTGAAAAAGGAAAACTCTTTGGTGTATTGGTAATGGATAAGCCGATGAAGGGAAACCGGAAGAAATGACAGGACCTGAGACTAGAGATTGGGTCCAGCCGTAGGGCACTCATAGTCATCCCAGCATCTGCGTGCTCGCCGTCACAGGTACCTGAATTAATATGAAGCAGCAAATGATGGACTTTAAAAACCTGTGCGTGTTTTCGTATCCCTATCAAACTCTCATACATTATGGCTTTTTAAAACCTCTGCTAGTCCTGGGGTACTGTGAAGAGAGTATTAGAACCAGACTTGGAAGTAACCCTGCTGCCGTTTCATTTCAGGAGCAGTTGCAGAAGCTGGAGGCTGAGCTGAGGGAGGTCACGAAGAACAAGGAGAGGCTGAGGAAGAACCTCCTGGAGCTGACCGAGTACACCCACGTGCTGCGAGTGACCAAGGCCTTCGTCAGGCGCGACGCGCAGGTGCTGGAATGCTCGGGAGGAAGTGCATTTCTTTCTTTCTTTCTTTGTTTTGGTTGCGCCACGCGGCATGCAGGATCTTAGTTCCCCTGACCAGGGATTGAACCTGTGCCCCCTGTAGTGGAAGCACGGAGTCTTAACCACTGGGCCACCAGGGAAGTCCCAGAAGTATATTTCTTTTATAAAATTCTCGTTCCCGTAAAGTTTCAGGTTTTGTTATCAACTCCTGTAGAGGTGTTGCTTTTTAAAAGAGATAGAGGGACTTCCTCATTGGAAGAGATACTCCTTACTCAACAAGGAGTAGCCCCCGCCCGCCACAACTAGAGAAAGCCCGCGCACAGCAACGAAGACCCAACACAGCTAAAAATTAAAAAAAAAAAAAAAAAAGAGATACACTTAAAAAAAATGAGATACATTTTGACCTTAGCTTTATCTTTCAGGTGGATTATATGACATTAAAAGAAGCTTTAAGCCTCTCCTTTGTTGGTTGGTTTTAACCATAACTACTTCCTATTCATGAAATGCTTTAGTTTGCAGTTGAAAAAAATCTTATGATCATGAGAAAAAATTGAACAGTGGAAGTCGAACTCTAAAATTTAGTTTTTTTTTTTTTCTTCTGAAATTGCTGAGAGTAATGGAAGTAAAAAAAAAATCTGTATGGGAATAAAGAACAGCCTATGCAGTAGTACAGTACTCAGCTGAGTATCCGAGAGGGGAGAAGTATGTCCCTTGTGAACTTTGTTTCACTTCCTGTAGCGGTGACCTCTGATACAGTTACTCTGTCTTGGATTAAGGCAATGACATAAGTTATAACTATATTTTTAAGTAAATGTCTTCAACTAGCTTACAAATAAGGGACAGGGAAGTTATACTCTTTATCTATCAGAGCTGAGTTACATGTCTGAGTTACCTTGGGGCCTTGGCATCCAGATCTGGGTTCCCATATGCCCTGCAAACTTGTTTGGAAACATGACTTGAGAATTAAATTGTCACTTTCAGTGAGACACACTTGATTTCATATCTCTTTGTAGTTTGAGCCCACTTACGAAGAATTCCCTCCCTTGGAGAACGATTCTTTGTTGGACTACAGCTGTATGCAGAGGCTGGGAGCAAAACTGGGGTAAGTGACAACTGGCAGGTCCTTCTTGTCAGTGGGAGACGAGCTCTGCTGAGTGGAAGGACGGCCACCATCTGAAAGCCTGGGATGGAACGACAGAAAGTGAATATTTGTTTAAGAAAACACTGTACTCCTGTATTTGTTGAGTTGAATCACTCACTCAGCTGTATGGACTTTTTAGCTAAATACGATGGGAATTTCTTCTTTCGGTACAATGAGGTGGAAAGAAGGAACTTATGCCAGTTATGCCATATTCTCCGTTACCCCATAGCCTAAAATAATTGGTCATTGAAGCGTCAAGTTCTGTTTTGTTTGGTGGCAACATAGGGGCTCAACTGAGTTGGTTAATTTATTAATCGTATTTTAAGGGTCTCTTTCTACTGTTCACTCTCTCTGTTTACTTGAACTAATGGTAACTTGTTTCCTCATGTGATTTGTGATTTCTTTTTATTATCAACTGTTCCTCTATTCCTTATGTGTAGGAATTCAGTGACGTTTAGTTTGAGGCTGTATTCTTTCAGAGAGAACTTATTTTTACGGATGTCAGGTACTTGGGAGCACTCTACCTACCTGGAGTCATCTTACATTAATTTCTCAGCTTGAGTTTCTTTGTTTTTCTGTTTGTTTTCTCTCTGCCTCCTAACACGTGGTTGTAAATTCTCAAGTAATACTCTTGCGCTTCTCTCCAAAACCAAAGCCGAAATAAACAAGTTTGCTCGTAGGCTCCTTTGCAAGGTGGATTTTTTTCTAGTCCACCCATTCACTTAGGGTGTAGCCCTTTGTTGGGGGGCAAGAGTCCCAACTTTGGGGGGGTTGGGGGTTCAGTTCCATCTCTTCACCTGATATCGACCCAGTGCCCGTCTCCTGTCTCCCTTGCTGGCATTGAAACCCAAGGCCTTAAGATACTGGGTCACATCGGATGAATGGATAAAGAAGATGTGGCACATCTATACAATGGAATATTACTCAGCCATAAAAAGAAACGAAATTGAGCTATTTGTAATGAGGTGGATGGACCTAGAGTCTGTCATACAGAGTGAAGTAAGTCAGAAAGAGAAAGACAAATACTGTATGCTGACACATATATATGGAATTTAAGAAAAAAAAATGTCATGAAGAACATAGGGGTAAGATAGGAATAAAGACACAGACCTACTAGAGAATGGACTTGAAGATATGGGGAGGGGGAAGGGTAAGCTGTGACAAAGCGAAAGAGAGGCATGGACATATATACACTACCAAACGTAAGGTAGATAGCTAGTGGGAAGCAGCCGCATAGCACAGGGAGATCAGCTCAGTGCTTTGTGACCGCCTGGAGGGGTGGGATAGGGAGGGTGGGAGGGAGACGCAAAAGGGAGGGGATATGAGAACATATGTATATATATAACTGATTAAATTTGTTATAAAGCAGAAAAAAAAAAAGAAATAGTCATGCCCTGTTTATATCCATACTTAAGTACTCAAAATGCATTTCAATTTCAGCTTTTTTTTTCACCTTTTGCAAAGTAGGAGGAGCTTCATCTGGGTATGATTGTATTTTAATGTATTGATTATTGTTAATGAATCCTGCTTCATTTCACATTTACCTGGGTATGATATTTGTTAAAAGTGGGTTTATATTGGGCCATAAGAACAGGAAGTTTAGATTGTTAAAAAAAAAAAAAAGATACTGGGTCAGTATAATACATCAGGGCACAGCTACGAGGTCCTGTTTTATTTTTGGATTCCAAGAATTTCTCGAAATTATGGGCTCAGGTCTACATTGAGGAGGATGTTTCAAAACTATTTTATGCAGCATTTCAGAGATTGTGCAGTCGGAGGGCTTTGGGGATATCGCCAGCACTTCGGCAGCCGTGAAGGGCTTCGCCACCCTCTTCATGCTGTTCGGTAATCCTCACTGCACTTACTGGACCACAGCCTTTGGTGTCTCACAGATTTGTGTCTGGCCTCATTAACCAAGGGAAAGCTGAAGCATTCGGGAGAACGCTGTGGCGAGCCTGCAAAGGGCACAGCATCGTGACGCACGCAGAGCTGGAGGGGCCCCTGGAAGACCCTGAAACGGTGAGTGGGCCCCCCCTCCCTGTTTAGCAGCGGCGGACTTGGGCCCAAGCTGGAGGCACAGTGCAGAGCGGAGCACTTCAGTGAGCTGTCCACCACCTGCCTTGCCATCCTTGGATGCGTTTGGGGGGTAGTTCTTAACATGGAGGACTCTCTCCCGCGCTGCCATAGTATGCCTGGGACGTTGACGGGGATACGTTGCCACCCTCCCAGCCTCAGATCCTGTTTGGGTTTCACCAGCCGTCCCAACACTGTCTGGTTTTTTTTTTTTTTTGGGCATTTATTTATTCATTTATTTATTTGCGGCCGCGCAACACGCAGGATCCTAGTTCTCCCACCAGGAATGGAACCCGGGCCCCCTGCAGTGGAAGCTCGGAGTCCCAACCACCGGACCGCCAGGGAATTCCGACAATACTGTCTTTTATAGCAAAGGATCTAGTTTAGAATCAGGCTTTGGACTTAATTGTCATGTCTCTTTGGTCTCCTTCATTCTGGGATAATTTCTCAGTCTTACCTTGACCTTTGTGACCTGGACATTTAAAAATTATTACAGACCAGTGGTTTTTATTTTGGTAGAATGCCTGTCTGTTTGGGTTTGTCTGATGTTTTCTCATGATTAGATTCAAGTTCTGTGTCTTGGGCAGGAAGTGATGCTGCTTCCCATCAAGGGTGCACAGTTCCTTTGTCCTGTTACTAGTGCTGTTCCCTTGGATCACTTGTTCAAAGGTAGTGACTCGTAAGCTTCTCCACTGTGAATTTATTACTCCATTTCCTTTGTATTTAGTACATGTTTTGGGGGAAGTGCTTTGAAACTCTGTAAGTACTCAATTTCTCATCAGATTTTCAGTGCATTAAATTATTTCCTGTTTTATTCAATGAGTTATACTCTGTTACTGTAATTCTTTATTTTGATATTCACCTGCTCTAGATTTGGCCATTGGAGGCCATGGAGCTGGCTTTTATTTTCTTTTTACATGTTCCCATCATTTTTTGAATGCTTCTTTGCTTTCCTGCATAACAAGATGTCCAGATTCATCTTGTAATTTCCCTCATGCAGCTCTGGAATCAGCCATTTCTCCAAGGAACCTGGTTCTCTTCGGTGGAGAATGGTAATTAGAAGCCAGGATGCGGTCTCCGGGTGTGCCCACAGGGACTGAGGTGTCGCTGTTCCCAGCTCTGTCAGTGGACAGCTCTAGGATGCACACATGCACACGGCTCACACACACTCACAGCTTTATTTCTGTACCCGTGTGTATATATGAAAAACTGTGAGTTTACCTCCAATTCCAGTCCAACACCACAGGGTTCATTCTAAGTTTCTCTCTTTCTGTGTTCGTAACTCCTTTCTTCAGGGTGGGAAACTTGGCTCCCATTATTGTTAATATACTTATTGATCCGTCCCCTTGTATGGGACCAGTCTGCCCACTGATTTCCCACCTCTGCTGCCCCGCTCTTCTCTCTGTGTGGAGCTCCGAGTTCCCCAGCCCCCAGCCCGGGTTGTCCCCTAGTGTGGACGGCAGGGCCTCCTCACTTTGCTTGGGCTCTGACTTTGCCCTGGGCCACTGTTGCCCTCCCCCTCCCCTCTCCAGGTCCATCCCCGAATGCACATCTAAGGCTTCAGGAATGAATTATTCAGGAGGGGAAGCCGGGCGGCCAAAGCCATCATTACCTTTTAAAATAGCTGTGATTTTTTTTTTAAAGACCTCATCATAAAAATAACTATTATATATTGGTCTAAGTGAGGATGAACTGATCTAGTAAGGGTAGAAAAGGAACTTGGGATTCTCAGTTTTGAGAAAAGCGTCCGTGTTTTCTTTCCTAGATTTGCCTCAGGATTTTTGGCTATAAGATTAATAGTTTTGACACCTAAAGGAGTTTGGCTGTGAGATAACTTTCATAAGGTTCAGCCTAAGTAAACCACACACGTTGGAAAATCTAATCAGTCAGGCTGTTTGTTAACCACACACCTGTAATATTTTTTGTGGCTCCTGAAACTGCCAGTAGCAACATGTTGGTTATCCTTCACCTGTGACCATTACGACCTCTCTATGTAAAGGTGAAGATTAAAACTGTTCTGAAGTAGCATTTACGTGTTCTTTGAGTTTTTTCTTTAATTAAAAGAACATATCCATCATTCTCATGCAGAGCATTTACTCTGTAAAAAAATTTTTTTTCTATACAATGTCTAAGCTCTTTTGTGCTGAGTTTTTACCACATTTGTTAAAGGGCATTAAATGTCTGTGAAGAAATATGGAGACATGGTTAGAGATGTATATATTTTTTAAAAAAATTCTTTACTTTTTCTTCACTTCTAATTTTTTTGTTGAAGTATAATTGGCAGATACGTATCTCTTGAAACTACAACTCCTCCCTCCCCCATGATCACAAAGGAAATGCGTGCTTGTTATTAGAAAATTGGGAACAATATAGAAAGCATGAAGAAAATCAGTCACCTGTAATCCTCCTGCTCAGAGAGAGTCGCTATTGATGTTTCATTGTGCATTCTGTTAGTCCTTGTTCTGGGGAGGATATGAGATTTGATTTGGTAACTTTTACTCAGGTTCTAGGATTTATTTATAGTGTCATGTTTAATACCTTTTGGGTCGACCCCTTAAAGTCCTTACAGACCCCAGAGCATATTTCTAGCCATTTTCTCCTTTGTCAGTATCATTTCTAGATGCTGACCAGTCTCTCTGTCAAAGCTGGACTCAGGCAGTTTCATGTGGTTTTATGATTTGTATTTTTTATGTTGCATACATCCGTGTTCCATATTATGTCTTAGGTGGTTGTGTTCCCTGACACAGTACTATTTATAAAATTGTTAAGGAATCTTCAAAATCAAATTCACTATAAATACCATTTCTTTCTTCCCCCTGGGTATTTTCTTTTCTTTTTTTTTTTTTTAAACACTTTTTAGACATGAATATCCTAGTTTATTAGGTAAGAATTTCACAAACATTACTTTTTTTTTTGTTTTCTTTTGGCTGCGTTGGGTCTTTGTTACTGTGCACGGGCTTTCTCTAGTTGCAGCGAGCAGGGGCTACTCTCCGTTGCAGTGCGCGGGTTCCTCATTGCGGTGGCTTCTCTTGTTGTGGAGCACGGGCTCTAGGCACGCAGGCTTTATAGTTGTGGCACATGGACTCAGTAGTTGTGGCTCGCGGACTCTAGAGCGTGGGCTTAGTAGTTGTGGTGCACGGGCTTAGTTGCTCCGCGACATGTGGGATCTTCCCAGACCAGGGCTTGAACCCACGTCCCCTGCATTGGCAGGTGGATTCTTAACCACTGCGCCACCAGGGAAGTCCCCCCGGGTAGTCTCTTCAGTAATTTATTTTGCAATAATTTCAGTTTACAGAGAAGTTGCCAGAAGAGAACAAAGTCTTCTGTCTCTTCACCCAGATTCCCCAATTATTAACATTTTGCCACATATACTCCACTCACTCTTTCTGCATATCTATCCCCATTTTCATTAGGCTCCTTCCAGACCTTCTGCGAGGAAGCCGTGGACATGTGTGTGTTGCCCCCTCATAAGGACGCTGTTTTATATAACCACCGTACCACCCTCCAAATGAGAAAAATCAACACAGATGCAACACTTGGTCCCATACACACATGCCACTCAAATTCCCCACAGTTTGCATTGTTTCCTTTCTGGTCCACTGCCCTGCCTGGGACTGTGCTTTGCATTGGGGACAGACATCCCATGCTGCAGGATGACCCTCCCTTGGGGTCCGTTCTGTGCTTCCTCACGACCAGGCTTGGATCACACGTTGCTGGTGGGAGCACCGTGGAGTCAGTTATCTGGTCCTCTCAGCACCTCCCACCAGGAGGCACGTAACATCGGCCTGGTCATGTTGGTGTCGTCCAGGTTTCTCCACCTTCATGTCACCGTTTTGCTCTATTTAATTGGTTAGTAGTTGGTGAGGAGGTATTCCTAGGTTACTGGGGCCTTGTTCCTCAGCAAACCTCTGCCCACCAGCCTCAGCCTCCACGATGACTCTCTTGAACCCATCACCTCTGTTGCGGTTGCCAGGTGGTTACTCTGTTCCCATCCTTTCTTCTGTACTTACTAGTTACCGTCCTGCAGAAGGCAGTGCTTTCCCTGCCCTCCCAGTCACTCGCTCATTCATCTGCGGACTTAGGCATTCCTATTTATTTAATGACTTGTAATCTGTTACGATCCTTTTTATTATTTATTTATTTATTTTAAAATATTTATTTATTTATTTTTGGCCACGCTGGGTCTTCGTTGCTGCGCGCGGGCTTTTCTCTAGTTGCAGCAAGTGGAGGATGCTCTTCCTTGCAGTGTGCGGGCTTCTCATTGCAGTGGCTTCTCTTGTTGCAGAGCACGGGCTCTAGGCATGTGGGCTTCAGTAGTTGTGGCACGTGGGCTCAGTAGTTGTGGCTCGCGGGCTCTAGAGTGCAGGCTCAGTAGTTGTGGTGCACGGGCTCAGTGGCTCCGCGGCATGTGGGGTCTTCCCGGACCAAGGCTTGAACCCGTGTCCCCTGCATTGGCAGGTAGATTCTTAACCACTGCGCCACCAGGGAAGTCCCAGTCCTTTTTACTTTGATGCCCAAATTGTCCCTGATTTGGCTACTGGGAGTCCCTTCGTGCGTGTTCCTCTGGCCTTTGGCACGTCTGCAGCATTCACTGAGCAATCCCTTACTTTCTGGCACCACAGGATGGCCCCTGCCTCTGTCTGGAGTCAGCCATTCCTTCAAGGACCGCTGGTTCCTTTTAGTAGGGGATGGAATTTAGAAACAAGGATCTGGTGTTTGAGTTCTCATCATGTACTGGAGTGTCGTTGCTTCTGGGCCCTTTCAGCAGTCAAAACGTGGACACACACACACACACACACACACACACACACAGCTGTATCCGCTTCTGCAGCTACCTGTGCACATTTATTATAACACCGTTTGCTCAGACTCTAACCTGCGATCCTGACGTCTCTTTTTCGGTGTTTTTTACTCTCTTCCGACAGCGACAAAGCTGGCCTCCCTCCTCCTCAGTGCGGTTCATGAACCGTGCGATTCGCTTCCTCATTCCCCGTAACCAGCCTCCCAGACACCTCAGCCGTCTCCTCCCTGGCCTCCCTTTCCCGGCCGCCCCGCGTCCCTGCCTTCGGGACCCAAGTGCCTGTGCTCTGCCTGAAGCTCCCCAACCTGTTCCCCATCCCCTCCGCCCCAGAGCTCAGTTCTTGGATTGCTTCTCTCCTCTGTGCCCTTAGTGATCCCGTGTAACTTCATGGCTTTAAATACCATCCCTCGAATGTATACATCTGGCTTGGACCTCTCCCCTGAATACCAGACTTCTATTTAACTGGCTCCTCTCTACCTTTGAAGTTCCTGGAAGACATTTCCATGTGACACCTAGAACTGAACTCCTGATCTTTCCCCCCAGACCTGCCCGTCCAGGCTGGCCTGTCTCAGTAAGTGCCAGCTCAGCTCTTCTCCGCCCAGTATCCAGAGTGATCCCTGTAAAACGAGTCAGAGCGTCTCCCCACCACACCCCCCGTCCCACCTTAAAGCCCTCCCGTGGCTTCCTGTCTCACGGCGTCCCATCTTGTCACCCCTCTGGCCGTTCCTCTTCAGCCAGGCTGGCCTTCTCGCTTCGCCTCGTCTTGCCTCTGCACGAGCTTTCGCTCGGGCTCAGGAGGCTCTTCCCCAGGACCCACGTGGCTCGCTCCCTCCCCGCCTTCACTCCTCTGGGCCCAGATGTCCCCTTCTCAGGGAGGCCTGCCCTCCATGCCCGATTCACAAGCTCAGCCCCCAGCCTCTCTCTCCCTGTCACCCCTCCCAGCTGCACTGTCTTTGTCGCCCTCGTCTCCATTTGGCATATTATGTACTTTCCTGGTGTCTCCTGCTGCTAACTTGATATAAGCGTCCCTCCCCTCCCTTCCCTCCCAGGTCAGGGATTTTTGTCTGTTTTGTTCACTGCTGTATTCCTAGCACTGGGAACCAGTGCCTGGCAAATTGGCCGAAAACCTATTCAGTTCTGTTTGTAGAATATTTGTCAGTACAGTCAATTCTCATTATTTGTAGTAGCTAACATCGTACGGTCTCCGTGAGAACTGAGCCCTTGCTCCTAGGGGAAGCGCAGGGTTAGGGTCCTGTGAGCCTCTGGTCATGACGCTTTTGTCAGCCGATCAATACATAACCTTGTTTTATTTAATATATTCTTTTGATTCATTAACATTGAACTCACTGCCAACCGCACCGTCACGCCTGTCTGAACAAAGCTTATGGGACACACGTAAGTGCACGTCACAGCCTTCCTGTGCTCGGAAACACTAGACAACTCTGAGGACCATTTTGAACAGTGAAATCAGCACAAAAAGCACAAAACTGTGAAAAACTTGGTGCTAAATAGACCACAGAAAGGACACTTGTTTACAGTATGAGCTGAAATAAGAAGGCAGAGGGTCACCTTGTTTGACCTCAGCAGGAATATGCACATTGGGTGACTCAAAAGTTTTGTCGCTCTGCATGTCCGCAAATGAGTGAATAAATGCTTGAGTATTGATTTGGGGGTTATGAGTGATTTCTGGGGTGAATCTGCAATTATGGAATCCGCAGATAATGAGGATGGGCAGTGTTTAGTGTTTGTTGAATGAATGAATGAATGAACTAACTCTTTGATAGAGTGTGAGCTGCCAGAGTTTGCAAAGTTCTAGACCGAGAAGTAACAGTTACCTTTCTTCTTTGCAGGGAGAAGTCATCAAATGGTATGTGTTCTTGATTTCCTTCTGGGGAGAGCAGATTGGCCACAAGGTTAAGAAGATATGTGACTGGTAAGAAAAAGAAACATTTTATTTCATTTACTTCTTTATCCTCAGTAACCTCTAGTTTTCTTGAAATGTGTCTCTGAAGAGAAATACAGTGGTTGCCAAGGCTGCTGAGTTTTGTTACATGATTTCTTTGCTGTAATACCATGTTTTAAAACATGTAATTTGTCATCTCTCTCGCCAGTGTAATACTTAAAATAATTTAAAAGTAGACACCATGTTCAGAACATTCCCAGATTTGATTTTTTTCCCTTGGGAATGAAGGCTCAAGTTCAACTGGGGAAGGAATCCACTTTTAATATTTGGTGCCTTTCTGTTGCCTTTAGCTACGCATAGGCTTATCCGTCCTCATGGAGCGTACGGCTCATCCTTTCCCAGCCCTCTGCAGTTACCTTCTTTGCACCCTGGGGAAGGGGGCCTGGCAGATGGTGGAGAGGGTGGGCTCGGAGGGGCCTGACTGCCAAACGAGATGGTACAAGTAAAAGGCTCCCGTACCACTTAAGCCTCCGGTAAACGTGGAGCAGTATCGCAGCAAGAATCGGTCTGTGACTTAGTCTTGTCACCAGTGGGAAAGCAAGCAAAACCACACGAAAACTCAAAAGAATGGCCTTTTGTTTTCTTATACTCGGGGAAATTTTAGCAGGCCTTGCTTCTTGCTGGAGTAAGTAAGGGTGGGGTTTGGTTATTTCCTTCGGATTCAATATTCACCAGAGTTTGGTACTCAGTCACTGGTGTTATGGAAAGTAACTTTAGGTGATACGTGGACTAGCCTATTCTTACTTTAATAGGTATATATTTATTTTTTATGTAGATTAGAAAAACGATAGCCAGCACACAAACCTGTGACTTCACAGATATCATTGCTTAGGATAAGGCTGGAGTAAGAATTTAATTTTAGTAGCCAGAGCTTAAAGAGGAACATAAAGCATGGCATTAAAACACTGAGGCTGTAAAAAAAAAAAAAAAAACCCCAAAAAAACCCACTAAGGCAGCATGGGAGTCGCAGCAGCTGAGGGGGTGTGGCTGCAGCTGGGGGGGGCGTGGCTCTGCCTCCCCTGCGTCCTGGTGTCACACGTGGCCCCAGAGGACGTTTACTGAAGCCTATGTCAGAGGCCATTGCTAGGCATCCAGAGCTTTCTCCTCCCCCGATTTTTTCTTTTTTCTAAAAAGGTAATTATTGTTGTATGTTCTTTGTCTTTGATTTATATTTTACACTTGTTTAATGATTTCCAGCCCAAGGGTGGTGGTGAATTTCAGAAAGTTGGAATTGGGAATGAGCTTTTGGGAATCATCGAGGGTAGGAATGGAACGTGGAGCCGAGACAGAGTTCACTAAATCTGTGGAATTCCGTAGAAAATTTGTTGAGTGTCCGTGTGCGAGGCCTTACCATGGCTGGGTGCCTGTGCCTGCACCTTTTTCTCCCAGAGGGCTGCTTTTATTCTGGTTTGGGAGGAAATACGCCCAGGCGGTAGACTGAATTTAGCTCTAGTTTTTGACGTAGCTCCTTGCAGTTCTGACAGCCGCGGCACTGTGTCGAATCCTGTCTTCTAGTTACCACTGCCACGTTTACCCCTACCCGAATAGCGCCGAGGAGCGGAGGGAGATCCAGGAGGGCCTGAACACCCGGATTCAAGATCTGTACACTGTGAGTGAAGCAGAAACTTGCCTCCTTGTCCGAGGGTTTGTAAAACATTCACAAATACATTTACTTTCTTCTTTAATGTGGAAAATTTTGGTTGTGGACAAATCAAGGTGTTTTAGGGAGTTTGGAATGGCACCTCCCTCCTCTTCGTGGGAGTTTTATTTTAGCAGGCTTTTAGAAACCTAGATGGTTTCTACATGATGGGGCTTTAAAGAAGAGTCTGGTCATCTTTGATCTGTCGGAGTGTAGTTCTTGATCAGAGAGGACAAGCGAGCCCCATTTACAGTGCTGGCTGTAATTTTACCTGCACTATTTTCAGGCTGGGAGTGGGTAAGACCCAGGCCCCCAGCTCTCTGGACCCAGCCAGGCCATCATGCCGCCACAGGGACCACGACTTCTAACCATTTCCTGTGCCCTGGGGTCCTTTCTGGAAAGGCAGCTCCAGGGCCTGGAGGAGAAGGACTGAACTTCCTTAACTGTCCCCAGAGAGGCAGGTGCCTGGAATTCGCGCCCCCATCACTGAGGAGAAAGTCCCTCAGAGGAGGTCAGGTGCCCAGTGGACACTCTGCTGAAAGTCCATGTTTGTCCTCACCCAGGTGCTTCATAAAACCGAGGATTATTTAAGGCAAGTGCTTTGTAAAGCCGCCGAGTCAGTCTACAGCCGCGTCATCCAGGTGAAGAAGATGAAAGCCATTTACCATATGCTGAACATGTGTAGCTTCGACGTGACCAACAAGTGCCTCATTGCCGAGGTCTGGTGTCCCGAGGCCGATCTGCATGAGCTGCGCCTTGCTCTGGAGGAGGGCTCGGTGAGGCGGCCCTCCGCTTCCTGCCAGCCCTTCCCCGCGGGAAATAAGATAGCGGAGGAGAGGACACCGTGTTCACTCTTCTGAACTGAAATTACGGAGAGTTGGTGCCTCGAGGCTCTGTGTGCACAGGCATTTTTTTTTTTAATTGATGTATGGTTGATTTACAATGTTTCAGGTGTGCAGCAAAGTGATTTGCACAGGCATTTTAAATTTTCTCTTTTGAGTAAGGAATTCAGTCACATGGTTTAAAAGTCAAAAAAAAAATTAAAAAATATAAAAGACCCAGTGAAGTGGCTTCCTCCTATCCAGAGCCTCATATGTCCAGTTCCTCTGCTCAAAGACAACCCTTGTTTTACTTCTCTTATGTCTTTGAGTTTCTTAATCATAGATAAGCAGATAGGCATATATAAAGGGAGAGAATTCCCTTCCTTCACAGAAGATTGTGTGCTATTCATACTGTTCTTTTCTCATAAGAAAACTTCCCTGTTTTTAAATAGCTATTTAATATCCTGCTGAGTGGATGTACCATGGCTTATTGAACTAGGTCCCTGGTCATTTAGGTGGCTTCTAACTTTATGAATACCAGTGCAGTGACTAACACTTGACCTTTGCCGGTTCAGACATGCACAAACCTATCTCTGGGTAAATTCCCAGCATGGAATTGCTGGATCAGTTTTGGCAAATATTGCCAATTGTTGCATTTCTCTTATTTTGAGTGAGGTTGAATATCTTTTTGTATGTTTAAGAAGAGCCTTTGAATTTTCACCTTTTTGGTGAATGCTGTGTTCATATGCTTTGCCTATTTTCTACTGGGTTGTTGGTCTTTTTCGTATTAATTTCCTTGGCTTGTTGACTATGATACGAGAGCAGATATCCTCCCCAAGTTGTCACTTGTCTTTTGGTGTTTCTTTCTGTTTGTTTGCTTTGGTCGTGCAGAAGTTTTTCGTTAAATATAGTTGAACCCATCCATCTCTGCTATTACAGCCTCTGAACTGTGAATAATATCTTCTTTCCACTCCTGGGCTGCGGGGTCAGTCTCCCACGTTCCTGTGAGGGTTTTTTCTGTATCAAAACTTAGTTCTTGGAGAGGTAAAGTAGGAGGTTGGGACTGACATATACACACTACTATATATAAAATAGACAACCAACAAGGACCTACTGTATAGCACAGGGAACTCTACTTAATACTATGTAATAACCTATATGGGAAAGAATCTGAAAAAAAGTAGATGTATGTGTATAACTGAATCACTTTGCTGTACACCTGAAACTAACACAACATTGTAAATCAACTTGACTCCAATATAAAATAAAAAAACAAAAAAAAAATCTTAGTTCTTTACTGGAAATAGCAGGTGTACAAACTTCAACTGGCACTTAAGGAAACAAGTTTTTCTAGGAGATTTTGGTTAATCACCTTGTCTCATCACATAATTCTGTTAAGGCACAGATGTAAAACACGTGGTGCTGAGAAAGAAGGAAATACATAAATTAGTTATTTTGGAGTATGGGACATCTATTCTATTTATATATTTTAAAGCTCTAGATGATTCTTATTTATTGAGGTACCATCGGTTTTGATAGTGGTTTAGCTCTTAAAAATGTTCAAGAGGAATTTAGAGACAGCTACAGTATTACCTCATAACACTGAAAAATAGGCAAGAATAAACCAAAATGTCAGTACGGCAAAATTTTGTTTTTTTCTTGTCCTACCTGTCCCCGCCTGCTTCCCACCACTCAGCCTTGCTAGGTCCTTCCTTCTCCAAGACCACGTCCCCCAGCAGCCTTCCTCAGTTCCTCCTGTCACTTCTGCTGTACTTGAACCTCCAGGAGGGTGGTCAGTGCTTTCCCACGTGCTCAGGGGCCTTTCCATGGCAGCCAACTAAGATTTGTTGAAAGAGCCCTTGGGTGGTAATTTTTTCTTTCTCTGTCTCTTTTCTTTCATGTGAAAGAGAGAGAGCGGTGCCGCGATCCCCTCATTCATGAACACAATCCCAACAAAAGAGACACCCCCGACTCTCATCCGCACCAACAAATTCACCGAGGGGTTTCAGAACATCGTGGATGCCTACGGGGTTGGGAGTTACCGAGAAGTGAACCCAGGTTGGAAGCCTGAATTGGCCAGTCTTTGTGTTTTATACATTTTATACATCACTGCTGCTTTCTTTCCCTATAAGAATATAATAGATATTTGGAAAAGTAGGCCCACTATTACTGTTTTGTTATCTTATTTAGTATAAAGTGTTAATTTTAACCCATCAATTCTCTCCTGAGAATTTGGGAGAAGGTCAAGATCATTATACAGTATGTGGTCGTGTTTGAATTAACTAGAATTTTCTGCCTTTGCTGTGAATCAGAAATCGCTTGCTTTTCCCGCAGCTCTCTTTACCATCATCACTTTCCCCTTTTTATTTGCCGTGATGTTTGGAGACCTTGGACATGGCTTTGTGATGTTCTTATTTGCCCTCCTGTTGGTGTTAAATGAAGATCATCCCAGACTAAGTCAGTCACAAGAGGTAAAAACGTAAACACTCGGGCTCATTATATCTGTTTGGGCAGCATTAGTAGTGATTCTCTTCTGTTTAACTAGAAAAAGAGACATTTAAAGATGTTCAGTTTGGGGCGATAACCGTAACCCACCTGAGACATGGTTGGTGGGGGCGGGTGGGCCTTCATCCCTGTGTGACGGGGGCGTCTGTGCCGTGAGCTTGCTTTTGAGCAGCCCTGAGAGGAGCAGTTAAGAAGGTGCCCAAACTAAGTCGGTCACATCGGCTCGTTTTCCCAGTGGTCCTGTTTCGCTCTCCCCGCCTCGTTCCCCACAGATCATGCGGATGTTTTTCAACGGTCGCTACATCCTCCTGCTGATGGGGCTGTTCTCAGTGTACACGGGCCTCATCTACAACGACTGCTTTTCCAAGTCGGTCAACCTCTTTGGCTCCGGGTGGAACGTGTCTGCCATGTACAGCTCCAGTCACAGCCCAGCAGAGCAGAGGAAGATGATGCTTTGGAAGTGAGTGTCCTGCTGCCAGACAGTGTCTTAGGTGGAGGGGAGTTTCTCCGAGTCTCCTTCCCCCTTCGCAGGAGGCCCTCACCCTGCTTTTTGTTACAGTGACAGCGTCATCAGGCACAGCAGGGTTTTGCAGTTGGATCCCAGTGTTCCCGGAGTGTTCCGAGGCCCTTATCCTTTTGGCATTGATCCCGTGAGTGTCCCCCTCCTCCGCATTATCTCGGGTTCCTCGGTGCTGCCACCTAATTTTTTAATTAAAAATTTTTAAAATTTTTGGCCATGCCGCGCCGCTTGTGGGATCTTAGTTCCCTGACCAGGGATCGAACCTGCGCCCTCAGCAGTGGAAGCGCGGAGTCCTAACCACTGGACCTCCAGGGAATTCCCAGTGCCACCTCGCTTTAACTGTCACAGCGGTTTCTCAGACTGTTCAGCACAGTTCAGGTGGTTTTACGCGAGGGGGTGGTACTCTGGGGTTTTCTGCCTGGATGCCAGAGGCTCACCGTGTGTTCTGAGTCAGGCTGCTGTACAGAAGAAGCTGACGGTCCGTTTGGGAAGCCAGGGTCAGTGCCCGAATACAGGACCACAGCGAGCTGGGGCTATGGTCTGTCCAACTTCCTGACCTGTTTTACTCTAGTGAGAAGTGGCACTCCCGGAGCCACGTAATGTGCGCTGTTTCTTCGATTTCTTCTTTGTACAAGTGAATTGTGTTCTTAGCCTTTGATGTAGAGAGAAATAGTACGGAATCTTAGAGTGGAAAGGGAGCTTAGGCTTATCACGGTGCTTATTGAGGTGGTTGTTTGAAAGGGAAAAAGTGTGGGAGAAGGAAAGTGAAGCCGTGGCGCCAGGGCCGGGGTTGCCCCTGTCCTGCCCCCAACACAGCTCAGCAGGCTGCTGCTTACGAGGCCCAGGCAGCATTTCCCTAGACCCAGGGGTCTTCACGAGGAATCTCAGCCTTAAAAGAAAAGCTTAGAAACTACCTCGAAATTGGTTTGGAGTGATGTGATACCGTAGTGAAAAAAACTCAGTGACAAAAGTCTAGCATTCCCTAATCTGAGCTCTCCGAGGTAGCTCTCTCCTAAATGTTCATTCTCATCTCTAAACATAATTGGTAAAATTTAATGTTGTTAACATAATTGGAAACTTGAAAAAACCTGACCACAGTTTCCTTAAGGAACAGCACTTTTCTCCTAAGGCAGTTGAAGGAAGTTAAAGTTTTCTTTTTTGGTTTTGTTTTGTCTTTAGATTTGGAACTTGGCCACAAATCGCCTCACTTTTCTGAACTCTTTCAAAATGAAAATGTCTGTGATTTTAGGAATTATTCACATGACTTTTGGAGTCATTCTGGGAATATTTAACCACTTGTAAGTACAGATTATTTTATAACCAGTATTTATAAGCCAAGTTTTTGGTATTTCTTAAACTTTGCTTCTTGATGGTAGACTACATGGATCTTAAAGGTAGCCAGCATAGTGGTTTGTTGTATTAATATGATTCTGTTTTTTATTTATTTTTATTTTTATTTTAAAAAATTTTTGGCTGCGTTGGGTCTTTGCTGCTGCACGCGGGCTCTCTCTAGTTGCGGCGAGGGGGGGCTACTCTTCGTTGTGGTGTGTGGGCTTCTCATTGTGGTGGCTTCTCTCGTTGCGCGGCATGGGCTCTAGGCGGTGCGGGCTTCAGTAGTTGCAGCACGCAGGCTTCAGTAGTTGCGGCGCATGGGCTTAGTATGTGACTTGGGCTCTAGAGCACAGGCTCAGTAGTTGTGGCGCACGGGTTTAGCTGCTCTGTGACATGTGAGATCTTCCCGGACCAGGGCTTGAAGCCGTGTCCCCTGCATTGGCAGGTGGATTCTTAACCACTGAGCCACCAGGGAAGTCCTATGATTCTGGTTTTTTTTTTTTTTTTAATTTAATTTATTTATTTATTTTTGGCCGTGTTGGGTCTTTGTTGCTGCACGCGGGCTTTCTCTAGTTGTGGCGAGTGGGGGCTACTCTTTGTTGCGGTGCGCGGGCTTCTCATTGCGGTGGCTTCTCTTGTTGTGGAGCACAGGCTCTAGGCACGTGGGCTTCAGTAGTTGTGGTATGTGGGCTCAGTAGTTGTGGCTTGTGGGCTCTAGAGTGCAGGCTCAGTAGTTGTGGCGCACGGGCTTAGCTGCTCCGTGGCATGTGGGATCCTCCCAGACAAGGGTTTGAACCCATGTCCCCTGCATTGGCAGGCGGATTCTTAACCACTGCGCCACCAGGGAAGCCCCATTTCTGTTTTGATGATAAGGTTTTTGGCAGCTTCATTGATTCAGCAAATATTTGTTGAGCACATAGACGGTGCCCCGCACTGTTCTAGGCACCAGGGATTGAACAGTGAGGAGGACAGAAGAAAGTTTTCGCCCTCATGGAGTTTACGTTCAAGTGAGGGAGACGTGCAACATGTACATTCATGTTTATTTCCAGAGGTGATTTTTGCCATATCTTTTTTTCATTTTCTAAATCAGAAAACTTTTGTTTGCTTCTTAGAGCTGGTATATTAGGGGAAAGAAGTTACGTCTTTTTTCTCTAGCTGGATCTGACAGTGAAGCACTAGTCATCTCTACTGTCCTCACGTCTCTTTTCTTCGTGGTTACATCTGAATCGTAAGACAGATGATGTTATGCTGAGATAGACTTTGTCACAGAGAATTTAAGATTAATTTACTCTTTGCTTTTTCTCTTAGTCCAATGTTGTTCATGGGTTGATCGATTCCTTTTTTTTTTTTTTTTTACCTAGACATTTCAGGAAGAAGTTCAACATTTACCTGGTTTCCATCCCAGAACTTCTCTTCATGCTCTGCATCTTTGGCTACCTTATATTTATGATTGTCTATAAGTGGCTGGTTTATTCAGCAGAAACCTCCAGAGTCGCTCCTAGCATTCTGATTGAATTTATTAACATGTTTTTATTCCCGGCTAGTGACACAGGTGGTCTTTACCCAGGGCAGGTAAGCAGTTGTGTTTTCCACTGTGAAGAACTCAAAGGAAGTCCTCCTGATAGCCTTTTTGTTTTCATCAGTAGAATGATTAAAGGTGCTTTCCACAGGCCTCCCAGGCACAGAGGGGCTTTCTGCTCCTCTGTGTGTTATCCCAAGAGGGTGCCATCCTGCTCTGAGTGCTGTCTCGGGGGCCCTGGTCAGACTGTGTAATCCAAACTCGGTGCCCCTCAGTAGCCATGAAAACTGGTGGGAAGAGAATGTATTACTGGAGGGTTCCTGAGGGCTGTCCATCCATCCATTTTTCCAGTTTCTTTAAAATCAGCCTCTGGCTAAGCCAGGTCCTCAGAGAACTGGCACTTGTACCACGGCACGCTGGCCCTCTCCAAAAATGGCTTTTCTATAACTGTGCATTTGTGTGATGCCATGCACATCAGCTGTGAGTTTAGGAAATGAAAGGAAAAGACACCCTGGCAAATGTAATTTAGCTTGTGTTTACTTTATGTTCCTTGTTAATCAATAAAGAGACATTTTACTTGGTTTCCACTAGTTTAAGTACACCAGTGACATTGTTAGCACATCTTCACGTTTTAACCGGCTTCCCCCCCTTTTGCACCAACAGGAGCACGTCCAGAGGCTGCTTCTGGTCATCACAGCGTTGTCTGTCCCTGTGCTCTTCTTGGGAAAGCCACTCTTCTTGTTGTGGCTTCACCATGGGCGCAGTTGCTTTGGGGTCAGTAGGGTAAGTGTGGGTTTGTAAATGGTGAGCAAAGTCTGTTTTTAGTTGTGAAAGGTTTTGTAAAGAAAACGCCTTCCATGGGGTCCCAGACTCTGATTTAAAAGCCAAAGCTTCCTTTATCGAGAACTTTCGCGTTGCCTGTTCTGCAGAAGCGTAGTGCAAAGAGCCTGCCGTGTCTGGGCACGGGAAACAGGTCCTCTGGTAATGAACCACAAACCTATCAGGAGATGGAACCGAATCCCTCAGTACTGCTTGCCATAATTAAAGCATTTTTGTTCCTTATTCTTGCCTCTTGATTTTTCAAGGTTTTTTTTTTTTTTTAATTTAAATTACATAACTAAAGGAAATGTGGAAAATATAGAAAATAGTGCCCTTAAGTTCTCCTACCCAGTTATAACCAGTGTGAACCATTTGTTGAGTTTCTTTCCAGACTGTTTTCTTGTGTGTCTAGTTTCTCATTTTATTTTATTTTTTATAAATTGTGGTAAAATATACATGACATACATTTTCCATCTTAACCGTTTTTAGGTGCACATTCAGTGGCATTACGTGCATTCACGTTGTGCAGCCATCCCCACCATCTGTCTCCAGAACTTTTTCGTCTTCCCGAGCTGAGACTCTTTACTCATTAATATTAACTCCCCATTTCCCCTCGACCCAGCCCCCGGCACCCACCCTTCTACTTTCTGTCTCTATGAATTTGACTACTTTAGGTACCTTATATAAGTGGAATCATATAATGTTTCTGCTTTTATGACTGGCTTATTTCACTTAGCCTAATGTCCTCAAGATTCCTCCATGTTGTAGCTTGTGTCAGAATTTCCTTCCTTTTTAAGGCTGAGTAATATTCCATTATATGGATAGACCACATTTTGCTTATCAGTTCATCCATGAATGGGCACTTGGGTTTTCACCTTTCAGCTACTGTGAATAATGCTCCTAAGAACATGGGTGTATAAATATCTGTTGGAGTCCTTGCTTTCAGTTCTTTTGGGTATATACCTAGAAATGGTAATTCTTTGTTTAATATTTTGGGAACCACCAAACGTTCCACAGTGGCTGCACCATTTTATGTTCCCACCAGCAATGCACAAGAGTTCCAGTTCCTCCATACCCTAATCAACACTTATTTATTTTATTTATTTATTTATTTATTTATTTACAATAGCCATCCTAGTGGGTATGATATGCTCATTTTCTTTTAAAGGACTTTTTTTTTTTTTCCCTAAAGAACTGAATCTTTAAAAGAATTGAAGGGGCGCTAACTTTGATTTTGTCACAACCTTGTGATTTTAAAGGCACTGACTCTGTATTCTTTGGGTTGTTTTTTTAGAGTGGTTACACACTTGTAAGGAAAGATAGCGAGGAAGAAGTTTCTTTGCTGGGAAGCCAAGACATAGAAGAGGGAAACAACCAAATGGAAGATGGATGTAGAGAATTGACGTGTGAAGAGGTAACCTTTTCAGTTACTGTTGGTGATGTTAGGTAAGGAGCCAGGCTTGCACAGAGATGATCGTCATTATGAGAGTGATAAGAATCATCTTAGAAAACAAAATTCAAAGCAAAACAACCGTTACTCAAAGCTTTCCGCATGCTGTTCTGGTCATACAATTGTCATCATAATATAATGATTCTGGGTTAACATTTTGTGAGTTTCAGTCTTACAGTGGGACTTATAGTGTTAACGTTACAAGTTGTGATGCTGAGTGACTTAAGGTGCCGTGAACATTGCTTTGAGAAGACTCTCATCTTCATTAGAACTTGCCCATAGTTGTAAGAGAGAGACCCTATTCACACTGGCTTCAAGGGGAATCTGCTGGCCCACATCAGGACGGGGCAGAGTGGGCCTCCGGAGGGTGGGGCTTTGGATCTTCAATCCCAGCATTTTTCTTGGCAAGTTTGCTTCATATTCTGAAGCCAGTTGGCCCCTTGGTGTTGGAACCGTGGCCACAGTGAGCACTGGGCTTATTTTCTTCAGTCAGAGAAAAGCGCACTTCCCTGCTTGTTACCATGAGGAAAAATCCCAGGGAAGTGCTGTGATTGGCCTGGCTGGGGTCACTCGCCATCCCTAGACCAGTGACTGCTGCAGTAGTCTGCATGGGCTACCATGACCACAGACTCAGGGGCTTTAGCTACAGAAATGTATTTCCCATGGTTCTGGAGGCTGGAAGTCCAAGGTCAAGATGTTGGCCAGGTTGGTTTCTCCTGGGGCCTCTCTCCCAAGCTTGTGGACAGCCGCTTTCTCGCTGTGTCTCCACATGGCCTTTTCGCTGTGCGTGCCTCTCTGGTGTCTCTTCCTCTTCTTATAAGGACACCAGTCCTATTGGGTCAGGCCCCACCCTTATGACTTCATTTAACCTTACTTACCTCCTTAAAGGCCCCATACCCAAACACAGTCACGCTGGGGATTAGGGCTTCAACAGAGAAATTTTGGGGGGAACACAATTCAGCCCGTAACAACTATGCGATACAGGGTTAGATGGCAGAAGAAGCAGTTCCTCCCAAAGAAGGGAAGCACAGTCCTGGCAGACAGAACAGAGCACGTCTGTTACTCTGGTCTGCTTTATTTTCTTGGAAACTTTTTTGGCTGTCCGATGAGGACTAAACAATTTCTTACAGTCAACCTTTTATAATTATTATGTAATTTAGTGTTTTAATTTGGGACAATTAATAATTAAGTTTTTAAGATCATAAAAAAACAAAAAGCGGAGCTGGAAACAATGTGGGAGCCATCCTGCTCAGTGTTCTGCAGCCTTTTCACTATCAGGGACTCTTTTATAATTTCCCCTTGTCATACTTGTATTAAGATGCCCTTATCTATTAAACACACACACACGCGTTCACAGTCTCCTCATCTTGTGGTTGGTAGATGTCTGTTTCTCATTACACGTTTTGTAATTACTAAGCGTACCTCAAGAACCTCGCTGGGCTGCCTGAGGGCCGTGGGCATTGTGCCATCACAGTTCTGGTCCAGCCACCCTCGCCTTACGTGCAGGACCGCGGCCTGGGGACAAGGGGGCGGGAGCTCTGTGGGTCGGGGAGCTGGTTAGTGGTGGAGTTGTGAGCAGAGCTCTGTTCCTCACACGCCAGCACATCCTCACCCGTATTCCAGAAGCCAGTCCTTTCACTGTCATCCTGAAAGCGGAGCAGACTTGTAGCTTGTGGAAGTAAGCATGTCACGGGTGGAGTCTAACACATGTTGTGTCATCTCTCTCAGTTTAATTTTGGAGAAGTATTAATGACTCAAGTAATTCATTCCATCGAGTACTGTCTGGGATGCATCTCCAACACCGCTTCGTACCTGAGGCTCTGGGCACTCAGTTTGGCTCACGCACGTAAGTTTTGCTTAGACCTGTAGCTCCCAAACTCCGTGTCGAGACACCCCGCAGCGCCTCGGTTAACTCATGGGGGCACCGTGGGACATTGAAAAATTTTGAGGGAAAGGGCACCATTTTTCGGATACTGTGTGAACAGGGACTTGTTAAGTTGTTTGGACTTGACTACTGCACTGGTCTCCTGGTTATTTCTTTTGGTCTCAGGGTGCTGTGAAATAAATCACTGGGACACACGAGGGGCTTCAAGGACCGAGAAGGCTTGGGAACATCTGGCGTAGGCATTTTGCTCCCTCTGCTCTGACCATTATTGTTTTTGTTATTACTGTTATTGTATTCATGCTGCCTTACCAAGTGAATGTCTAGTTTTGTCAAGCAAGTCCTAAAACAATGCTGATTAATAGTTTTGTTGCGTGGATTTCAGTTACCTGCGTTTAGTTAAGTCTCAGCAGTCCCCAAGAACATGGTTGAAATTTCAGTTACTACAGTAAAAATTGTGTGTACGGGTACAAAGTGCAGGCTTCACTGCTGGCCCTTCAGCCCTCAAGTCACTATGTAAATAGCACAGACGCGCATCACGATCAGAGACCAGCTGCATCCCTTCTCTCGGAGTCTGTTGCGGTTGGTCCCTGCGCACCCGCTGCTCAGTTCACGCGCAGACAGCAAGGCGCACGGTGGTGCTGGCTCCTTGTGGGCCGGCGGTAAACCCACATGGCATTTAAAAACGGATCGCTGAACCGAGGGAATTGGCCAACAGAGATGAAAAAGTGCAGCAGAGGAAGAAACAGTGATGTGCTGGAAGTGAAATGCAGACGGAATGTCACTGGAGTTTAGGGGAAAGAGCTGACATGGGAGTGGTGGCACTGGTGCCATTCGAGAGGCGAAATCTGCAGCCAGAGGAACTTGGTGATGTACACAGTGAAGATGCAGGTGTCCCAGAAGTGGTGCCACAGGAACTCCAGGAGGTATTTCAGGACATTGAAGGTGCAAAGCATACTGTGTTAGAAGCTGATCCAAACTCAGAAGAGAGTCGGACAGCCAAGTAGGATGCCAGGTATTAGAGAAGATGCTCACTCCGTGTCAAGGTGCCTAGCAAGCCCAAGTCACATGAGAAGAAGGCTGTTCAAACCACCCTTGATAAGTTCTTCTTACCAACCCCCCCCCAGCAATTGAATGCTCAATGTTTCTAATGTTTTAAGAATAGATTTACTCTTTTTTTCCATTTCTCTGTGCATTTATAACCAACAGTAAGAGAGTTTTAAATGTTTTGACAAAAATTTTGAAAGGTCCCAGAACAGTTGTAATTTTTCCCAGTGACCATTAAGGATGCTTTGGACGGTCATTGTTCAGCTCCTGCATTACTGTGCAAAGACTGTACTTGGGAAAACGACTAGATGATAGAGGTTTTTGTTACATTGATATTTTTGTAAGCATAGCCGCAGGTCTAGAACTTGCTGGCTGGAGGGGGTCCATCGTCTTCACATTACAGAGGAGGAGGATGAAGCCCAGTGAGGGTTGGTGCTGGCGCAGGGTCACCCACCTGGTCAGTGAGTAGCTGAGTCAGGACTGACGCCCGGCTTCCCGCTGCCTGGCCCAGTGCTGTGTTGGGACAGAGCCAGCCGGACCCCTATTTGGGTCAGGATCTCTCATTGGCAGGCAGGCAGGCCTCTGATTTCTCTGGAATGTCAAGTCTTCCTCCGTGTTTGAGATGATCAAGTTGCTGGTTAACTTTTACGTGGGAAGCCGATTACGTCTATCTTATATGGGTGTGTATTTATTTTAGGGATAACAATTCAAAACTGTTTCAGAAGGAAACCCAGTCTAACTAGCTAATCGAAGTGACTCACTGAAGGTGAACAGAAGTTAACTCTGCAAAATGCTTGTCCTGCAGAGCTATCTGACGTGCTGTGGGCCATGCTGATGCGGGTCGGCCTCCGCGTAGACACGACCTACGGGGTCTTGCTGCTTCTCCCGGTCATTGCTCTCTTTGCAGTTTTGACCATTTTCATCCTTTTGATCATGGAAGGGCTTTCTGCATTTCTTCACGCCATCCGCCTCCACTGGTGAGTTTGGAATTTAGCTTTGGAACTGTTACTTAACAAAAATCTAACACCCTACTCCCCCAGTACATACATCTACGTGTAACAGTTCCAGTGATATGTATATGTATACATATATTATTTAGGCTAGTTCTCCCCTTCCTGGGATTGGGATCTGTATTCCGATCCCCTGAGTTAAAATTGTATTTTGTTTCTGAGCTTTTGTCACCGACACATAAAAGCAAGTTTACGCTTGCTGAATAATTTTGTGTATTTCATACTTTTGATTCACTTTGGGTCTGACAGGTTGCTTTATCTTATTGTAAACCATATTTCTTAATGTTTTACAGTGTATATCAGATTACTTGTCTGTGTATCCAGTTACTGAGGAGAGAGAGGTTCCTAATACTCATGTGTATGTCCATAGGGTGGGAGGTGATGTGAGGTGTCAGCGTTTTCTTCATGAGAAAGCCAACAAAGGGCTGATGTGTGTGTGTATTTTATCTAAGTAAAAGTATTTGTGCCAAGAGCATGTATGGAATGAAGCAACTTCAGAAGCACAGGAACTTTTTTCTTTTTTAACTTATAAATGTTGTTTTAAGAAATGTAGCAAGTGTTATTCAGAATCTTTCATTAATACATGTTTTTGTTTTTGTTTTTAGGGTAGAATTTCAGAACAAATTCTACGTTGGTGCAGGCACCAAATTTGTTCCTTTCTCACTCAGATTACTTTCTTCAAAGTTTAGTGACGACATGGCATGACCATATTGCCGTATCCAACAAGCTTTCAGATTTAAGGAGAATTATCATGTTGTAGAATTTCCTTATGTTATATTGACGATAGGAAAAATTCCATCTTCATTAACTGCCTTATGAGATAGCCAGATGATTCTGTAAGATATACCTCTTCCTCATACGTTAAATAATTTTGTAAAGTTTCTCAATTTCAGATATATAAATTTCTTTCAGTTTTTATGATGAGCAAATATAAGTTAATGCCAAAAGTTATGTTAAAGTTATTTTAAAAAATATATGCTTTGGGGAGAGAAGCCAATTTTGAATGGCTAATTGAAAATGGTCTTAAATACTTGATTCCTTTTCAACTTATTTTAAAAAAAACTAGAGTTATTCTGTCACCTGAAATTGTCAGGTAATATTTTCCAACAGCTGAAGTTAAGTAGTTTTTAAAAAAATTTAATGATGGTTAATCAAAAGATTCACATTTATTTTGCTTGGTTAAAAGTATGCAAACTTTTTTTATCGTATGCTATCTAGAATTACAAGTAGAATTGTTTCTACGATTTTGTCTTGTTTTAATAATTGGAGAAGATGGGATAAAATAACATACAACAAATGGTTATCCCACTTGTATATTTTTTTAAAGACTCTTATCCTGTTATCCTTACATAAAACCAATTATGACAATTGTATGTTTGGGAAGATAAACTGTGTACTGAGCCTTAAAATCCAGTGTGACTATAGAAGATGTAATATGGATATGACTAGCTTGGCTGATGTTTCTGAACCAAAAGGGGTTTATACTGAGTGAAGGAAAGGTAAAAAGTAGTATTTTGTATATTTTTATAATAAAATATAAATTAAGATATTTTACCATGAAGAGGTTGCACCTATCCTTGAGAAGAGTATAATTATAATGATTCACTTTCAGACTAACTTGAAATAAATGTCTAATAAAGGCATTTAGAGTTAAACTTTTGAAAACTATTTAGATCAGTTGAAAACCAATTCTTACTAAGCCATTAATATATAATCTTCAGATTAAATTCATTTTTTCACTTGACATTTGAGTCAGTCCTGTTGAACATTTTGATCTGTCCTGTATTCTTGTAAATTATGTTCATTTTTCATATTTTACTGTAACTGATTTTAGACAATTACTTTCAAAAAGAAACCTGCAGTATTTTTGCTTTCTTAACATTTTGAGTAACTCACATGAAGAGGCCCGCTTGTCTCCTTCACCTTGCCTGGTGGTAGAGAGTTTGGGGTTTTCATTACAAGTTAAGATCATGGTAGCCCTGAATTTAAGCTTATCTTTTCAGGTAATTTCAAGGCCTATTTGCTGAGAGGCATGAATTGAACATCATGACATAACTGTGACTCTGACATTAAACCTTTTTTTTTTTTTTTTTTTGCGGTACGTGGGCCTCTCACTGTTGTGGCCTCTCCCGTTGCGGAGCACAGGCTCCGGACGCGCAGGCTCAGTGGCCATGGCTCACGGGCCCAGCCACTCCGCGGCACGTGGGATCTTCCCGGATTGGGGCATGAACCCATGTCCTCTGCATCAGCAGGCGGACTCTCAACCACTGCGCCACCAGGGAAGCCCTGAACCTTTTAAATTGTGGTAAAGATTCCATGCTACTCCTCTCATATGAGATGCTGTCCCTCATAATATCAAACATAAAACGATGCTGATGAAACTCTTAAAAGTGATACTGCTGGGCTTCCCTGGTAGCGCAGTGGTTGAGAGTCCGCCTGCCGATGCAGGGCACACGGGTTCGTGCCCCGGTCCGGGAAGATCCCACATGCTGTGGAGCGGCTGGGCCCGTAAGCCATGGCCGCTGAG
Organism: Hyperoodon ampullatus; assembly: GCF_949752795.1. NCBI lineage: Eukaryota > Metazoa > Chordata > Mammalia > Artiodactyla > Ziphiidae > Hyperoodon > Hyperoodon ampullatus. The sequence goes on along the minus strand of NC_136926.1, from coordinate 6,852,988 downwards.
CCGGCGCGTCTGGAGCCTGTGCTCCGCAACGGGAGAGGCCACAACAGTGAGAGGCCCGCATACCATAAAAAAGAAAAAAAAAAAAATGATACTGCTGTCAGCGTTAAGTTTCTTCAGAAAGGCACTTGGGCACTTCTTTTGGGTGAATAAGAAATCTGAATAATGCCTTCCGGGTTTCAAATGTGTCCCTCACAAGTTCTTATTTTTATTATTTTACTCCAAGATGGTAACTAACTCATCCTTAGGAAACCCACCATTTTAACTGACTAGTAAACTGACTAGTTAACTGACTAGTAAACAAGAGATGTACAGGATCTGCTAGAATTCTTTTCTGTCCCTATTGGCAGTTGTCACGGGGGCCACTTTTTAATTCCAGTGAACGCCTCTATCAGGGCATAGAACAGAGGGTGAAGAGTCACTTTTCGACTGAAACCTATGCAGTACTGTAGAACGTGATGGTATAAAAGACGGATTGTCAGTCCTAATTTTTGTGAAAGAACTCTCTAGAATTACAGTTTGATGGTGTCTTTTAGGCACCAAGGTCAATTTTCTTTCTTAATATAAAGCTGCTGGTTCCAGTGTCATGTTACCAGAGCAGTTGCTCTGTTTTGTTTGTTAAGCTGTTTGGTAGAACTATTATGTATACGGTTTTTAAGACATAACTTCATTCCCTTGATAGCAAGCATCCAGAGGAAAAATGGTCAGTTGTCTGGATGATGCTAAGTTAATCTGTTTATTTTCCTAACACTAAAAGTCACTACTGCCACATCTTCCAGTTTTCATTCAGGTGTTCATCCTAAAATAAAAATCCAGGGAATTTCTTCAGTAAAATAGAGTTTGATTTCGCCCTGCAAGGGTAAAGAAGGTCCTTGTGGTGATGTGATTGTGCTGAGTTAAGGAGTGCAAAGGGGGTTTGATGGGGGTTATGCTGAGCCTGTGGCCTGGCAGTTTATCGTGGCTATAGGACTTTGAGGGGATTGCCTTTCACTGAGTGCCACTCCGTCCTCATTTCTGGAATGGGTATTTTATAACAACATTCTGATCTGAATTTTCATTCTGCAGCAGTTTAATAAGGCGTAGACTGTAGGATAGGTAACTCTTATGTTTATGAATTAAAAATTCAGACACTTTAGGGCCTGATTCATTTTGGAAAACAGAAATAAAAATAACTTCAACTGTTCTGCAGTCTGCATTAAAAAACAACTTTATTAAAAATTTAAAGCCAGGTTTGCTTGCATGCCATCTGGTATATCTCCAGCAAGGTTATTAAGAAATCTTAATTCAAGATGATGAAAATAAGACAGTTCGGAGTAGTAGTTTTCCAACAGCCAGGCCAATGATGCTGAACTTTGGTTTAGAATTTTAAGAAATACTTAGAACATTCCACCTGTTCCTTGATGGGAAAATCCAATAAGAAGGCTAGGTTCTTAGGGTCAGCCCAGTAATCTAGGGGCTCATGAGGGAAAACAACTGAACAAGTTAAAGATCCACAGATGTATGAACGGACACATTTGCATCTTCCCATCAGTATTGAACTTCCCTTTAATAATGAAAAATAAATTTCTCTCTATTTTTGAAACGTGGGTGTTTTGCTTTATTATGCTTTGGATTGGCTACAGAGCTGAAGAGCTCGGCTTCTCCTACTCTGTAGCCAGTGTCCCTTCTTGGGGCTCCCCCTTGCCTGATCCTGGTACACCAGAAGGAGCTGGCCCCTTTTTGGGAGTCTTCGCTGTGTATTTGCTCTTCTGACGCCCTTTGATCCATAGCGACCCGAGGGCTCAGACTATAGTCCTTTTGCCTCGCGTCCAACTTTGCCTCTTCCACCTCCGAGATACCGTGACCTTGTCTGTCACGTATCTTGCCACTGTTTTCTTATCGACAAAGCGGGCAGGACAGTCCCAGACGCGGTGGCGGTTAAGAATCACAGGAGGCCCGCATGCAGCACTTACAAAGCTCCTGGCGCACCTCCAGGTCTGCAGTCGGCTGCCTTCCTACACGTCTTTCCGTCCCAGGGGCTTGCGTGCGGCCGTCCGGCTCATCTCGGTCCTCCCAGGCGGAAGGGGGCGCCCATCCGGGGGAAGAGCCCTGGCCCTCCTCCGCGCGCAGGCTGGGGCGCCGCAGTCCCTCCCCAGGGGTCTCCGCGCCACCCTCCCGGGTCCCGCTTCACGCTTCTGAGAGCGCGGGACCCGGGTGCAGGGGCGCCCGCGGACCGTGGGGCCCCGTGCCCGCGGCGGCCGTTGCCGGGGCGCCTGTTGCTAGGGGTGCCTTTACCACAGACGCCCGCCCCGCGCTCCACTCCCAGAACCCGGTGCTGCCGGCTCTGCGGCGCCATGGACGACCTACGGGTGCTGTGGATGCGCGACCGAGTGTACGCCGCCTTCGGCATCACAGACCCCCAGCTCTTCGAGGAGTTGCTGAACCGCAACGACGGCGAGGTCGAGGACCTCATCCTGCACTTCCTCAACCAGACCAGCGACGAGGAGGGCGCCGCAACTCTCTTCTTCTACCGCAAGGTGGTGCCCGAGGAAGTGGAGGTGGAGATCGGTGAGCCCTGCGGCCGCCCTCCCGCCGTGCCCCCTCCTGCCCCGTTCCCCGCCTCACCACCGCGGGGACTGCAGACCCCCGCCCACCCCGCTCTTGGCCTCCCGTGCAGTCCGCAAATGCTTATTGTCGCCCACCGTGTGCAGGCACAGTCCAGCCACTGGGTGAACTGGACAAGCCCACTTGGAAAGTCAGACCGTGAATGAATAATCACAGCAAACAGTCACTTAGCGCTTACTCTGTGCCAGGTACAGTTCCAAACGCGTATATCAGCTATTAATCCCATGAAGTGGGTGTATTGTTATCCCATTTTACAGATGAGCAAGCTGTGGCACAGAGAGGGTTAACTAGCTCATCCACACAGGTCATAGTAAAGACTCAGAAGAATATGTGTCGCTGTCCAATGACTTGTCATAGACGGATAGAGAAGTGGCCCAGGAGCTGAGAGGGTCAGTTCATCCTCACTCTCTCAGATGGTGACGGGGTCTCCCCGAGGTGGAGGAGAGTGTCCCTTCCTATCTTCCCAGGCGCCCGACGTGCTATTGTAAAGTAACACCAAAACAAGGTTTAAAAAAAAATTACAGTAGATTTAAACGTTTATGTTGAACAATTTAGCATCTTAAATAAAAATAATGGCAGTGACTGATGCCCAGAAGCTTCTGTGGAGGTGGCTGGTCCAGACCAGGGACACAGAGACGGCCTGGGGTGGGGGGATGGGGAGACAGGACAGAGTGCAGGGGACACTCAGAAAGGAGACTGAGAGACACACAGGTTCTCTCCCAGTAGGAGCACCAGTATCAGTGCAGCTGTCATGGACCGGGTGTGTGTGATGTGTCCCATCAATGTCAGTCTCCTGTGCTAGTGTCACATCTTCACGAGACTTCTGGATCCCCTACGGGACCTTTCACAGGGTGGGATGGCAGAGCCAGGCAGAACTATTTTTTTCTTAAAAGGCCGTAGGCACATTCATTCATTCATTCATTCATTTATTTTATTATTATTATTTTTTGCAGTACGCGGGCCTCCCACCGCTGTGGCCTCTCCTGTCGCGGAGCACAGGCTCCGGACGCACAGGCTCAGCGGCCATGGCTCATGGGCCCAGCCGCTCTGCGGCATGTGGGATCCTCCCGGACCGGGACACAAACCCGTGTCCCCTGCATCGGCAGGCGGACTCTCAACCACTGCGCCACCAGGGAAGCCCGGCACATTTATTTTAAATGTACATTCTTTGCACAAAATAATACACATATTCACTGTAGAAAAATCCAAGCCCATAAATAAACAATAACAAGTTGCTAATGACACCCAGAGAGATGACCCTTGTAACATTTGGAATCTAACTCTATCCCCATTGGAATCTAACTCTATCCCCACCTCCCTTCCCCGGCAGACCTTTGGACCTGGATGTTACATTATAATAGGACCTTGAATTTAGACTCTCATGGTCACCAAGTGAAATTCTGGATACAAAGATACACTAACAGGATTGACTATTTTACATGTACCATATTTCAGTAACCCTGATTTTGTATACTTAAAAAAATATATATACCAAGACCCTAAGAAATGAATGCAACTTGGACTTCTTGTGACCTCTGAGGGCTTCTGTTAATAGTTTGTGGCTGTTTTCTGTGCTGTGTATACGACCACATGTTCAGCCCAGTATTTCCTGGCAGGATGCCCCTGTTCTATGTGAAAGGAGACTTTAGTCTCACTTCTGAGGGTCTCCCTGCTTAATTCCTCCAAAGCGTCCTCGGAAATCCCCCGAGCGCTATGTCTGTTTCTGGTCTGTCTCTAACCCACCCCTCAGCCCACCCCAATGTTCTTCCTCTCCTTTTCTGAGTCTTCTCACTGTCATCACATCTTGAGAATGGCAATGTATTCCCTGCTGAGGATGCCGTCCCCAGAAACCCAAAGCTACTGCTCCTGGGGGCACTAGAATGGTGTTGAGTGTTGGGGGTTGGGTTCTGGACGGAGGTGGGGAGACGGGACCTCCTCCCCAGCTCCGGGTTTCAAGTTGTCACTCACCCTCTGCTTATTAAGCCTGCAGACTCACAAAGACCCTTGGACAGTTTTATTGGATCCTTTATGGGGTCTCTGGTTTGTCCAGAGGACCTGGAGTGGGGTCAATGCATGTCCCTTCATCCCTCTTTTCTCTCTATTTCTGCCTCTCCCCTGGTCAAGACTTCTCTCTGCTCCTAGTTAAAAATTATTTGAACGGAGACAGATGCTGGCAGGGTGGTCTTGAGGAAAGAGGGGTGTCTGGACCAGCAGTAGCTAGTCCAAGATGCTGTTCTAATAGCTAAGCATATGTTGTTTCTTGATATAATAAAATGGAATCATCCTGTCCATATCACTTGATAACTTGCTTACATTTTTACACAGTAATTTTTAGAAATTGCAAAATTACACAGTAATTTAAAAATTACACGGTATTAAGTAATTAATACTTACTTCCAGTAAGTATTACTGGAAGATGTTCTCTTAAAAATTCACATAACATAGAATTTAGAAACACAGAAAATAAAAAGTGAAAAAAGAATCCTTCACTCTTCCCTCAGCCTTGCTCCCGTTCCTATAGGCAACCACTAGTGGTAGTTTGGCGTATATCCTGCCAGATCTTTTCTCAGAGCAATCTATCTATCTATCTATCTATCTATCTATCTATCTATCATCATTTATATCTTTCCAGATAATGGTATGTATATAATGATAATATGTAGATATATAGAGAGAGTTCCTGAGATCATAAATAAGATCACTCTTTATATAGTATGTTGTGACTGGTCCTCCCTCAAAGATATCTTGCAGAATTTTTCACGTCAGTACCTATAGATCTATGTAACTTTATAGATGTACCATATTTTATTTCTCCATTCCCTAATGAATGGACATTTATCTTTCCACAGTATTTTATTTTACACACAATGTCACAATGTGCGTCTACCTTTGTACCCTTTCGGTATTTTGTAGGAGAGATTTCTAAAAGTGGAACTGTGGGTCTGGCGGGTGTGTGCATTTACAGTTTGGATGGGTCCTGCCAAACGGCTCTCTAGAATGGCCCTCCCAGTCCACACCTGGCAACGGTGATGAGGTGTCCGTTTGCCAACATCCTTGCCAACATTGGGTATTATCGTTAAAATTTTTGCCAACCCCAAAGATGAAAGGTGGATGCCCTTCCTCGTTCTCATGTACATTTGTATCATAATTAGTGGAGTTGGGCCTCTTTTGTTTATGCCTGATGGTCATTTATATTTCTTTGGGGTGCTTGTAACTATGTGATCATCCTGTGTCCTTCATCTCATGGAGAATTTGCACAAATCTTTCTTTCATGTCCCTTAAGGCTGTTTCCAGTAACTGGGATGTTTCTGTGGGACTGTGTGTTGGTTCGCAAACCACCCCCATACACGGAGGGCAAGGAGAGACCAGAGAAAGAGGCAGCCACTCCGGATCAGTAGGTGGTGGTCTTGGGCGTGGCTGGCCGAGATCACTGCCTGCCCGCCGGCATCTAAGAGTTTATAGAGAGGCCTTGCCGGGGTTCAGGCACCCACACTGTCTGGCGGTCTCAGCCACACCTGGTCTCTCCAGGTGCATTCTTGAAACGGCTCCCACGGTGGGCATGGTGGGCAGAGTGGACATCCCCAGGACAGGGCAGGGGCAAGGGGCCTCTGATTGCCCAGGGTCAGCTCGCGGGTCGGGCAGCAGTCCTGTCTTCTCGTTGACCTCCTCTAGCCGACTGTAATAGGCACGGCTCTCCCGGGACCATGGACCAACCCTCAGTGCCAAGGACAGCAGTGGAACAATTACGTTTTTTTTTTTTTTGCTTTTGCTTTATGTGGCTATAAAGACGGCGAGACTCCTGGCCCGTCTGAGGAGGAAGAAGAGGGAGAAGAGACCCAGTCGGCGGATAGAGCATCAGGTCTGGAATTGGGAGTGAGTGGCACTGGGGGGAGGGGTCCGCGTGCCCAGACGGGAATCAGTTTCTGCTCTTTACTTCTGTGAAGCTGCGACTTGGTAGGAAGTACAAGGAGAAAGTGCTGGGTGTGCACAGGTTCCTTATTAACTGCCTGGGGCTGCCATGACCAAGGGCCACAGACTGTGTGGCTTAGAACAGGTTCCTTATTAACTGCCTGGGGCTGCCATGACCAAGGGCCACAGACTGCGTGGCTTAGAACAGGTTCATTATTAACTGCCTGGGGCTGCCATGACCAAGGACCACAGACTGGGTGGCGTAGAACGGCACTGCCTTGAAGGAAGCAGTTGCGGAGGCTACAAGTTCAAAATCAAGGTGTGGGCAGGCCCTGGGGGAGGATCCTTCCTGGCCTCTCCCAGTTTCTGGTGGCTGTAGGCTTCCTTGATGTTCCTTGGCTTGTAGACACATCCCTGCAATCTATGCCTCTGTTGTCACATGGCTGTCTGCCCTGTGTGTGTGTGTGTGTGTGTGTGCACGTGCATGTGTGTATGCATGTATGTGTGCACGTGTATATGCATGTATGTGTGCATGTGTGCACGCACACATGTGTATGTGTATTTGTGTGTGAATGTGTATACATGTGTGTAGACATGTGTATATGTGTATTTGTGTGTATGTGTATACATGTGTGTATTTGTGTATGTATGTGTATACATGTGTGTATATATGTGTGTGTTTTTATATATAGTGTATGTGTGCATGTGTGTGTGTCAGCATGTATGTGTGTGATTGTGTGTATTTGTGTGTGTGTATACGTGTGCGTGTATGTGTGTGTGTATGTGTGTGTGTGTGTGTGTGTGTCTGAATCACCTCCTTTCTCTCATAACAACACCAGTCATTGGATTCAGGGACCACCCTCTCCACTATGACCTGTTGACGGAAATAATAAACAATCAATAATAAGAATAGAAAAGATTTTTTTTTTTTTTTTTTTTTGCGGTACGCGGGCCTCTCACTGTTGTGGCCTCTCCCGTTGCGGAGCACAGGCTCTGGACGCGCAGGCTCAGCGGCCATGGCTCACGGGCCCAGCGGCTCCGCGGCATGTGGGATCTTCCTGGACTGGGGCACAAACCTGTGTCCCCTGCATCAGCAGGCGGACTCTCAACCACTGCGCCACCAGGGAAGCCCAGAAGAACTTATTTTTAACCACAACATAATCCCCTCCCTAGTAAAGATTGGAGGAGGGGAGAGGGAGGACTACAAGTTTAGAAATACAGACTATCCATTTTTACTGAGACTTGTCTAGGTTGGATTTTGATAAGACAGACGGTGGTCATGAGGGCCACAGCCATGTTTACTGATGGCTTCCTGCTTTGGCACCAATACATCCGTGATCAGGAAAGACTTGGGAGAGAGGAGGCTGCTTGAGAAAAGGGTCAGGAAACTCTTCTCTGACACAGCAAATTAACGTTCCTTCCAAGTGTATTTTTTTCTTTTCTTTTCTCTTTTCTTTTTATCGTGGTAAAACACATGTAACATGAAATACCATTTTAACCATTTCTAAGTATACAGCTCGGTGGCATTGAGTATACTCATCAGTGTATTTTTGAGTCCAGGCTGTTGCTCTTGCTGTAATAATGCTGCTTCTCCCGGCCATAGACTGTTTCCTCTGCCAGCCAGCTTCCTCTGCCAGCCAGCGTGCCTGACACTCAGCCAACCTATAATCGAATCCTCCTGAGTCTGACCCAGTAGATGTTATTGTCCCAGTTTATGGATGAGAAAACCCATTGCAGAGAGGATTCCGACCCCACACGTTGATTTGATTCCGAAGTCGTGCTGACTTTGTCCAGTGCCTTTCGAAGGAAGAGCCAAACAATTCGGGAAAGCTCTCCCTTCTCTGCAGGCTTCGTCAGCAGCTCTCAGGGCTGTGACTGGCAGGCTGTGAGGCTTCCAGGTCCACGTCGATAACCGTAGACTTGCAAGGCATACATACGTTCATTTTATTTAGATTACTTTTCTTTCCATCCCCCGTCAGTTTCAGGTTTTATAGTGAAAAAGGAGTAGGATGCTAACATGTTAACTCTAAGTCTCATCCTGAGGATAAAACCCCCCTTTTAAGTAAGAGTCTCAGAGAAGTCACTCATCAGACCCTGTAGCTGGAACACACACACACACACGCACACATGCACACATGCACGTGTTAAATTTCCGACTGAGGACCCATCAAAACTACAGCACAACTCTCCTAATTATAATGTAAGTCAAGGCTTCAGTAGGATTCGTTTGTAAAAAATGTACATTCAGCTTTTTGATAACATGCCGATTGAATGAAATATGCTGTTGTCCGAGATGCAGGTCTGGTCTTGATGGTAGGAAACCTCATTTTCCAAGTATTTCATCTCACGTATTGAATCATCTTTTGCAGCTAAGAATTTGCAGCTGAGAACGTATTCCGTACCTCAGCCTTCCACCGGCCTAGAAGATGAAGAAATGGACCAAGAGAGGGTAGAGAACCCCCATGTCAAAGTACGCATGGCTCTTTCTCCTCTTGGGTGGGGTAATGGGAATTTCATGCCCTCAGATGAGTCTGGGTAACCGACACAGCTCATACAAGGAACGTATTGTATTGGAGTGGAGATGATAGAATCCTGTGTCTGGGGGTCCCCGAGATCACCCTCGGATTGAATGATTTGCCACAATGACTCACAGGACCCAGGAAGGCTTTTATACTCATGGTTATAGTTTATTTCAGTGAAAGGACGCAGATTAGTATCAACAGAGAACAAGGCACACAGGGCAGAGTCCAGGGGAAAATAGGCACAAGTTGTCCTTTCCAAGTGGGGCTTCAAGGACAGCCTTCCTTCTCGCAGGAGCCATGTGTGACAACACGTAGGACATGGTGCCAATCAAGGGGGCTCACCCAAGCCTTGTTGTCCAGGGTTTTTACTGGGGGTCAATCCTGTAGGTGTGAAGTGCCCACAGTTAGTCTGCAGTGCCCCCCGGCCGCCCCAGAGGACAAACGGATGCCGTGTGACCCAGGGCCCCAGGCAAACAAAAGCGGGCATTCAGCATAAATCATGTTGTTAGTATAAACTCTGCAGCATGACCCAAGGCCCCAGGTATACAGAGCTGCTCAGATCAGCCGGGATGTTCCAAAAGCTTAGAGGTTATCACCCAGGAGCTGGTTCCGGGCTAGTCTTGAGAACCGTTGGAACGTGCAGGGTTTGGACAACCCAGGCCTGCTGAGTTAACCATTTACTGCACAAATCCCAGGGAGGGAGCATAAAGTTAGGATGTAAACATTTGGCCTGAGCTGTGCTAAAGGAAATTAGGTTCAGCTGCTCTGTGAATATGCCTCCCCACAAAATACTCGAATTCAGAACAGGTTTCTTGCAATTTGTGGCTCAGAAAAGCTCCATCTGGACATTTCCCAGGTCACTTTATTCAAGTGTAGCTGCAGTGGCCAGTTGGTGAAAGAGTCAGGCTTAGAGTTCAGCATCTGGGTGAATTTCAGCTCATGTGTGTGGTCTGCTGGGAGATGAGTTCAGCAGTGCGTGGCGTGGAGAGCTCAGGTGTACGTGAATATTAGGTGATTTGGATGCACGGTTGTATCTCTGCATGACTTTTTTGTTCCCCATGTTTCAGAAAACTGTTAAGCAAATCGTGGAAAAGACATATCTCCATGTGCTTCGTACTCCTGTTCCTGAGGAATTTCTGAACCAGAATGTGGTATTTTTTCTCAGAAATACAAAAGGTATCTTTCCAGCATGAGCGTGTGTGAGTGTGGGTGTGCATGCATGTGCGTGTGTATATGTCTGAGACTCTTTAATTTTTACATGTCCTTGAGAAGGTAGCTTTTTTATCAGTACTGTCAATCCTCATTATTCACGGATTCCATATTTGCAAATTCACTGACACACTCAAAATTGTTGTAACTCCCAGTCAGTATTCGATGCTTTCATGGTCATTTAAGGACACATACAGAGTGGGGAAAATTTGAGTCACCCAACACTCATGGACCCAGCTGAGGTCGGGCAAGGCCGTGCACTGCCTTCTTATTTCATTGAATGCTATAAACAAGTGTCTTTATCGTGATCTGTTTAGTATCACAGTTTTCTAATTTTTGTGGGGTTTTTGGGTGATTTCGCTGTTTAAAATGTCCCCAAGGAAGGTGCTGAAGCGCTGGCTAGTGCTCAGAGAACAGGATGGCTGTGATGTGCCTGGCAGAAAAAACTCGTGTGTTACGTAAGCTTCGTTCAGACGTAAGTGATGGTGCTGTTGGCCATGAGTTCAATGTTAGTGAATCAACAGTAATGTTAAATAAGGTGTCTTTAAACGGAAACACACATAAAGAAGGTTATATACAGGCAGACCTCATTTTATTGCGTTTCACAGATACTGCATTTTTTTTTTTTACAAACTGAAGGTTGGTGGCAACCCTGTGTGGAGCAAGTCTATCAGGGCCATTTTTCCAACAGTATTTGCTCACTTCATGTCTCTGCGTCACATTTTGGTGATTCTCTCAATATTTCAAACTTTTTCATTATTTATTATATTCGTGATGGTGATCTGTGATCAGTGATCTTTGAAGTTACTCCTAGGATGCACTGAAGGCTCAGGCGATGGTTAGCATTTTTTAGCAATAAAGTTTTTTTTTCCTTTCATTTTTTGGCCGTGCCACACGGCATGTGGCATCGTAGTTCCCCGATCAGGGATCAAACCCGTGCCCCCTGCAGTGGAAGCGCGAAGTCCTCACCACTGGACCGCCAGGGAAGTCCCAGCAATAAAGTATTTTTAAATTAAGGTATATACATTGTTTTTTTTAGACATAATGCTATTGCACAGTTAATAGACTACAGCAGAGTGTAAACATACCTCTGCACTGGGAAACCAAAAAATCCGTGTGACTCGCTTTATTGCGATATTCGCTTTATTGTGATCTGGAATCAAAACCACAGTATCTCCGAGGTCTGCTTATATTGCTGGTTGATGAAAATGTTGTGACCAGAGGTTCACAGGAACCTAGACCCATATTTCCTGTAGGAACAGTGGCTCAGCATCCACTAATTCTGTGTTCGTGGTGACTTCATAGAACATAACTACTGCAAATAATGAGAATTGACTGTATTGATATCATCTTAGTTCTATTTATAACAATTAGAGGAAGATTCAAAATGACATCACCCTGAGTTATAAGATGAGTTTTGGTGGGCTTTCTCCACATTGCTGTGTGATTTTATTTTATTTCATTTTTTTTAATGTTTTGGCCGTGCCTCATGGCAGGTGGGATCCTAACTCCCCGACCAGGGATCGAATCTGCCCCCCTGTGCATTGCAAGCCCGGTCTTAACCACTGGACCGCCATGGAAGTCCCGGCTGTGTGATTTTAGACGGAGGTGCCACTCAGAAGCCAAGTTCATCCTTCAGGGTAGCTTCTTGGCTGGATGTTCCCGCTGTGCATTCCCACTGCACTGCCCGAGTGATTGGTCTCTGGTCTCTTCTGACCCCTTGCTCTTCCTCTTGCCATATAATACCATCCAGGCTGACTCTCCGCTCTCTCTGACAGCGCTTCCCCCGTTTCTTCTGCCGTTGCCTCTACCTCCCAACCTGTGCATAGCATACCCTAAATTCTAGAACAAACATTCTGTTGCTTTTCTTTTCCTTTTTTGAACTTTGATGGCCCTTTGGATCACGACCTCACCGCTAAGCTCTGAGCTTCTGTAATTTGTTCTTCCCAAGTGAGTGGGAATAAGAAGAAAGATGACAGATAGAGGCTCAGCATTAGACAGCTACTCTCATTACAGTTCTTGTCCGGGGAGGGGCCAATCTCAGCTCAGTGCTTCCCTTTTTAAAATTTATTTATTTATTTATTTTTGGCCGCACTGGGTCATCGTTGCTGAGCGTGGGCTTTCTTTAGTTGTGGTGAGCGGGGGCTACTCTTCGTTGCGGTGCATGGGCTTCTCATTGCTTTGGCTTCTCTTGTTGCGGAGCACGGGCTCTAGGCATACGGGGTTCGGTAGTTGTGGCACAGGGGCTTAGTTGCTCCGCGGCATGTGGGATCTTCCCGGACCAGGGATCGAATCCGTGTCTCCTGCATTGGCAGGCGGATTCTTAACCACTGCGCCACCAGGGAAGCCCAATGCTTCCCTTTTAACAGTAATCACAACCCAATACAGTAAGTCCCCTACATATGAATGAATTCTGTTCTGAGAGCGTGTTCGTAAGTCTGGTTGGTTCGTAAGTCCAACAAAGTTAGCCTAGGTACCCAACTAACACAATTGGCTGTATGGTACTGCACTGTAATAGGTTTATAATACTTTTCACGCAAATAATACATAAACAGACACAAAAAATAAAGAAAGCAGTTTTAATCTGTACCCTTGAAAAGTATAGTAGTACAGTTACAACAGCTGGCACACAGGGGCTGGCATCAAGTGAACAGGCGGGAAGAGTTACTGACTGGAGGAGGGAGGGGGGTGGGAGATGGTAGAGCTGAAGGGTCGTCAGCAACAGGAGACGGAGGGCGAGCTGCAATTGCACTCATGCCTGACGTTGATGGCACAGGTGCTGGTTCCTTGCTGGAACCAGATGCACGTTCGCACCTTTGAAAGTTCTCCACCTGAAGGTTCGTATGTAGGGGACTTACTGTAACAACAATAATCAGCTTTGGGCAGGGCGGGAACGGCATTTACCCCGACTTTATTACTGTTTACTCTTATCATATTTTTTTTACAGTTATCTTTCACTGATGTCAAGCTTTCTTTCTTTTTTCATACTTAGTTTTTACATAGTTTCCCTTTAAGTAAATTTATTTCAGTAAAGAAGCATCTGATAGAGAGAAACCTATTAGGTAAAGAAGAGTGCGTGTCTACACAGATGCAGGGAAGGGCATGTAGACTGAAGCTTGTGATATAATTGCAGTTGATATGTTTGCTGTGTTTCCCAGTTAAATTGAGAGAAGGGTCCAAGGGACCTTTAAAATGTCTACCGAGCTGATGGGTGCTGACTGATTTTTTGATCAGGGGGGTGGTGGGGAGATGGGGAGGGAGTGAGTGCACATCAAAGAAAACCTGGCCGAGAGGTAGACTGTTCCCAAACTTGTCTTTTAAAACCCCGTGACTTGGGAGTTCCCTGGTGGCCCAGTGGTTAGGACTCGGTGCTCTCAATGCCGGGGCCCGGGTTTGATCCCTGGTCAGGGAACTAAGATCCTGCAAGCTGTGCGGTGTGGCCAAAAAATAAAGAAAAAAACAACAAAAAACCCCCCAAAAAGCCCATGACTTGAAAGGTACTTTGGTGGTGAGCTGGGGAGGCATGGCTGGGAGTGGGGAGACAGAACAAAGCAAGGAGCCCAAGAAACGTTTCTAGAAAATCCAAAGTGTTTCTATCCTTGTTCAGCTGTAGATGCCCCAACTAGATCAGCTCATGTGCGTGGCTCTTGAGTGCTGCTTGTGTGAACCTCTGAACCACAGCACGACCCTCAGCATGTATTTGTTTCTCAATGAGCGCATATCCTGACCTGTGCCTGGAACATTCCTTTGTAGTTACTTGCGAAGGAGGAGCTGGTTCCCGTACACTTGGAAATGTTAGCTGTGTCCGATTCCCTCCTCATTTAATTCCCCTGTTCCTGTTTAGAGACCATCTCTGAGGCGACAGACATGAAGGAAGCTGTGGAAATTATGCCCAAAACGCTGGAGTATGGAATTATAAATTCACATGTGCTTGGTCTCCTGAAGGATATTATATGTCAGGTAAGTACGGACGGAAAAAAGAATCTCAGCACTGTTTAAGAGTAAGGCCATCTAGGGCCTCCCTGGTGGCGCAGTGGTTGAGAGTCCGCCTGCCGATGCAGGGGACGCGGGTTCGTGCCCCGGTCCGGGAAGATCCCACATGCCGCAGAGTGGCTGGGCCCGTGAGCCAGGGCTGCTGAGCCTGCGCGTCCAGAGCCTGTGCTCCACAACGGGAGAGGCCACAAGAGTGAGAGGCCCACATACCGCAAAAAAAAAAAAAAAAAAAAAAAGAGTAAGTCCATCTAATTCATTGATTCCACAAAGAGGTGGCCAGCAGCTCTTAGATTCCAGGTGCTGTCCTGGGCCCTGAGGACAGTGGAGCAGTGAGCAGGACAGATGACAGCCCTGTGCTATGGGAGGTTATACTGGGGGAAGGACACCAAACACCAACACATAAACTGGAAAATATCAGATAGTGACAGGTGGCATTAGGAAAATAAACCCTAGTAATGTGATAGAAATGACCTGTTCATGCGTGTGTGCTTGTGCGTGCGTGTGTGTGTGTGTGTTTGTGTGTGTGTGTGTGTGTGTGTGTGCAGGGGGTGGTGGTAAGGGGCAACCTTGCTGGGGAGGTGACATCGGAGCTTTCTTTATAGACAACCAGTAAAATAGCCCATAAGCAGCCTTATTCACTAATGGTAAGCTATTAGGGATATGTAATAGGGTGGGACTGAGGTGGTCAGGAAAGACCCCTCTGAGGAAGTGGCATTGAATTGAGGGGGGAATGAGGTGAAGGCATCAAACGTGAGGATCTGCAGGAAGAGCATCCTGGGCAGAGAAAACAGCACATGCAAAGGTCCTGAGGCAGGAGCAGACTTAGCTTGCTCCAGACACAGAAGGAGGACCAGTGCAGCTGGAGAGTAGTGAGGGAAGTTTGGAAAGGAAGGTAGGTTTGAAGCACGGGAATAAAATGATCTGGTTTGCATTTTTCTTCTGGCCGTTGTGTGAACAACATATGCAGGGGCAAGAGCGTATGGGACCAGGAGACCTAATAGCAGGCTATGGAAACATCCAAGTGGTGGATGATGGTTGTTTAGGCTCCAGAGTTCAACCCGGGGAGGGAGCGGGAAGCAGACAGCATCAAGAATATGTTGGGCATGGAGCCAACAGGACTTGCTGATGACTTGGATATGGAGGTTTAGGGAAAGAGCATCCAGAATGATTCCTAGGGTTTGTGTTTGAACAAGCAGGGAGATTTGGAAGTCATTACTGAGATGGGGGAGTGGGGTGGAGGGATCTGGAGAAAAACCCCAGAACTCTATTTTGCACATGTTAAGCTTGAGATGCCTCCTAGACATCCAAGTTGAGGTGTGCAGCAGGATGTATAAGTCTGGAGCTCAGGGGAGAACTCAAGCGGTTCTTCCAGAAATATTTATTGAGCATTTACTGTATTCTATAGCAGTAATCAACATAGTCAAGGTCTGTGCCTCACAGACCTTACATCCTAGTCAGGAAGATTTACGTTAAACAAGATCAATGAGAAAATATACAGTGTGTTAGATAGTGACAGGAGTTCAGGAGAAAGATGAAGCTGGGAAGGGGGTTAGGAAATGTTGGCAGGTGGTAAAAGTAAGGCTTTTGAAATTTTGGATAGGGTGGCCAGGAAGACCTCAATGTTGCCTTTTGCTGGGACTATTGCAGTTGCCTCCTGATAGATTTCCCAGCTTCTACTTTTGCCCCTACACTATATTCTGCACATGCCAACCAGAGAGATCCTTTACAAAACGGGAGCACTGACAGGGTGTCAAGCCAAGGGACTGGATGAAACAACCAAGGGAGAGAATATAGAAGGAGGAGAATGAGATGAGGGGGAAACTAGGGGGCAGGATGATAGGGGGCCAATTTATTATTTTTGAAAATTGGGCAAAAAAGGGAAGGCTCTAACCATTTATTCTGCCTTCTCTATATGAACTGGATAATCAAATAGTAGATAAGAGAAGTGTCTCTTTATAAAAGCATTTCAGCTATTAAAAAAAAGTTTAGAATGAGACTATTTCAGTAGTGCAGCTCTCAGTGTGTTGAAGGATCTAGGTATTGAACATCAATGGATGCTAAAATCAAAAAAAAGAAAAAAAGGAAGAGAGAGGACTTCCTTGGCGGTCCAGTGGTTAGGACTCTGCACTTCCACTGCAGGGGAACCAGGTTCGATCCCTGGTTGGGGAACTAAGATCCTGCATGCCTCATTGGGTGGCCAAAAAACCCCCCAAAACCAAAAAACCAACCTCCCCAAAAGAGAGAAAAACCAAACATTATTTGTCTCCTGATAGAAGAAACACCAGTAGTCTTGGCAAAGGGATTCTGTGCCAGTCTCTGGACCCAGCTGCCAATTTGCAGGAAAAGACAAGAGGAGCTTGTTGAGTTCCACCATGAGTGTGCAGTCAGCAAAATCCAGGCTGGGAGACTCAAAACCTTCTGAGTTCTTCAATAAATTGGAAGTACATGTAGATTAAAAGAGTCTTAAAAGACGTATCAAATTTTAAGAAAAACGGGCAAAACTAAAAATCAAAATCCAGCCCAATCAACCAACCCACCAAACAAACAAACAAGCCAACCAACCTGTGGGCATTTGTACATCACTTTCTATGTGAGGGTAAGTTATGTAATTGTATTCAAGTGATTTCATAAATTCATGCTTCTGTCAACTCAATTTCCCAAAGACCGCGTGCTCAGTATCTTCTTTATTTTAACCTTCACACAAGCTTGGAGCTTAGCTGATGGGTTAACACACAGTTCTCGCTTCCCTGTGCCATCGTTTCTAACTCAGCTGCCCTGTGGGTGGCAGCAGCTAAAGAAATACAGTATTATCTTCTGGGTAGTCACCTCAGGCTTGGTTCAAACTCTTTACCCTTGGGCCATTCTCAGTCAAATATAATTTCTCTTTCTTTAGATCTGTGCTCTGGGCTGGAGTAGTTCACTTTGTCACTGTATTGTTACTTTCTATTATAGCGTATTCAAATCCAGAGGCAACTTAAGTGCATGAATTATTGAACATGATGTGTGATTTGCTTCTTTTTTTAAAAATTTTTATTAGAGTATAGTTGATTTACAATGTTGCATTAGTCTGCTGTACAGCAAAGTGACTCGGTTATACATATACATGTATCCACTCCTTTAGATTCTTTTCTTATATAGGTCATTACAGAGTATTGAGAAGAGTTCCCTGTGCTATACAGTAGGTCCTTATTATCTTTTTTTTTTTTTTTTTTTTTTTTTTTTTTTTGCGGTACACGGGCCTCTCACCGCTGTGGCCTCTCCCATTGCGGAGCACAGGCTCCGGACGCGCAGGCTCAGCGGCCATGGCTCACGGGCCCAGCCGCTCCACGGCATGTGGGATCTTCCCGGACCGGGGCATGAACCCGTGTCCCCTGCATCGGCAGGTGGACTCCCAACCACTGCGCCACCAGGGAAGCCCTATTATCTATTTTATATAGAGTAGTGTGTATATGTCAATCCCAATCTCCCGATTTATCCCTCCTCCCTCTGCTTTCTCCCCTGGTAATCATAAGTTTGTTTTCTACATTGGTGACTCTATTTCTGTTTGGTAAATAAGTTCATTTGTACTCAGCCATAAAAAAGAACGAAATAATGCCATTTGCAGCAACATGGATGGACCGAGGAATTGTCATACTGAGTGAAGTAAGTCAGACAGAGAAAGACAAATACCATATGATATCACTTATATGTGGAATCTAAAAAAATGGTACAAATGATTTGATTCTTAAACTTGGCTTTTCAGGTTTTCTTGCCAGCCTTGTCCTTCAGTCAGCACAAGGATGCAAGCCTGGGATTCACATCTGGAGAAGTCTTGGACTCCTTTGAGTACAACATAGACCTACCTAGCATGCCCGGGGAAGCAGTAGAATATCACAGCACTCAATTAATACGGGATGAATTTTTAATGAACATCCAGAAATTTGCAAGTAATATTCAAAGAACAATGCAGCAACTTGAAGGTAAGGCTTTATTTTTCTCCTCCTTAGTTAAGCAGGATGCATTACTTTAAGAAGAATTTAAGAGTTCAGGAGGTTTTTTTTATTGTTTTAATTTATGATCGTTCTTGTTCACCTGCTCGTGATATGAAAGACACCAAGCTGGACATTGTAAGAAACACAAAGAGGAATGAAGAATGATGAATCCTTGTCCTCAAGGATCTTATAATCTGGTGCCCAAAGCACTATGGCAGAATAAGGAGCTTGAGAGAGATATTAGGGTCTTTAGGGCTTGGAAGAGTGAGACCATATTGGAGAAGTGGTGGGGGAATCAGAGAGGACTTCCTGAAGGAAGCAGCATTTGACCTCATCTGAAAGGATGAGCAAGGCATTGGTAGGTGGAGTTAGGGAGCAAGGGCATTTCGGGCAGGGAGAGTGATGGGCCTTTGGCGGTTCTTTTTCCGTTCATTTTGCTAAGTACTCTATGAGATTCAGTTTGCTAAGCATTCTGTATTTTCAGTCTGAAGACCTAGCCTTTCAGTATGAAAAATTCTCTTGATAATTTCCTCCACGATCTGTCTCTGTTTTCTTTCGTTAATATTCCTGTTGGATATGTGCTGTTGATTGTGTCTCCTATCTTTTCACTTGCATTTTCCATCTCTCTGTCTGTGTATTCTACTTTCCTGAAGAGTTCCTCAACTTTTACCTTCACAAATTTTGATTCGACTTTTCACATCAGCTATCATCTTTTTAATTTTTAAGACCTCTTATTCTGTGATTGTACCTTTTCCATAGCGTTCTGTTCTTGTTTGCTGGATGCTATGTTGTCTCAAATCTCTGAGACTAATAGTTGGGATGAAAACATTTTTTTTTGTCCTTTACATTCTTTCAATTTCCTCTGAAGTCATTGTTTCTGATTTGTTCTTGGACTGTGTTTCAAGCTGGAGGCTTTCTCGAATATCTGTTGAGCTCTGGTTGTTTGTTCAATTTTTAATTTAATTTAATTTTATTTTATTTGGCTGCATTGGGTCTTAGTTGCAACCTGCGGGATCTCCATCGCGGCACATGGGATCTTTCGTTGTGGCGTGTGGGCTCTCTAGTTGTAGTACGCAGGCTCCAGAGCATGCGGGCTTAGTAGTTGTGGCATGTGGGCTCTCTAGTTGTGGCGCATGGGCTGTATAGGGCGCAGGTCAGTAGTTGCGGCGCGTGGGCTTAGTTGCCCCATGGCATGTGTGATCTTAGTTCCCCGACCAGGGAGCAAAACTGCATCGGAAGGTGGATTCTTACCCACTGGACCACCAGAGAAGTCCCTGTTTGTTCAATTTTTAAATTGACGTCACTTAGGTTGTAAACTCAGGACCGTCTTAAATAGCTAAATCATTTTGATCGAGCTTAACACTGGAGCAATGATCTAATTATCTAAAGTGTTTTAGTTACATTCTAATGAGAGAGAATGAGATATAGAAATATTAGGACAGGGAAGTACCAGGCCATATACTGATGTCTGGAGAGAAGAGCCAGCTGATTAACTTGAACATCATTGTCTGTAATCATTTTCCCCAAACTAGTGGCTGACTGACCATTTTTATTCTACTAGGTGAGATCAAGTTAGAAATGCCAAGCATCAGTGTAGAGGGAGAGGTGTCTGACCTGGCAGCTGACCCAGAAACCGTGGAAATTTTGGAGCAGTGCGTGATAAACTGGTTGAATCAGATATCAGTAGCTCTTGAGGGCCAGATAAAAAAGACGCCTCAGGTAATGTGTGCGAAGCTTTTGAAGATCCCTGATCCAGTTCATGCTTGCCCTCCCGAGAACGAGCCAGGGGTCTGCGGATCTGAGCGATCTAGCCTCTTTTCTTACTGTTTTGAGACCTCCTTAAAAATATCAAAGTAAACATACCCAAGATGTCATTCTTGGGCTTTCTGAGGTTAGTGTGCTAATAGGTGACTCTCTGTTATTGATAAAGATAATACTGTGTATGGGTCAGGATGTTTGGACTAAAAATTAAAAAAACAAACCAACCAGGAAACCCAACTCAGCTGGCTGAAATAAGAAAGAGGATTTGTTGGCTCACATAACTGAAAAGTATAGAGGCAGTTCTGGATTCAGGTATGGTTTGATCAAGACTCTGGCACTCTAGCTGTGTTGCTCAGTTAATTTCTTGGTTCCAAACTCCTCTCTGAGGGGGCTTCCTCCTCAGGCTGGTTTCTTCATTGTGGCAACTGGTAATAGTTTCTGACCCCACATCCACATACCACCTTGTCCAGAGAAAGACGGAGGGTCTACCATTCCCAACTGGAGTCCTGAGATTCACTCTGACTGGATCATCCTAGGTCAAGTGCCCACCCCCGAAGTCCTTGTATGGATTAGCCCCTAACTAGAGCGTTTGGGAAGAGAGGCATGGATGCTGGAGGGACAACCGCAGTGTGGACTGCCCACTAATGAGGATGCTGTGTGTGTGCTCCTGTCATCTCTCAGGGTAATGGTCCTCTGGCCGAAATTGAATTCTGGCGAGAAAGAAGTACCACCCTAAGTGCACTCCATGAACAAACAAAGCTTCCAGTAGTCAGAAAAGTCTTGGATGTGATCAAGGAATCCGATTCTATGCTTGTGGCCAGCCTGCAGCCCGTCTTAACTGAATTGTTCAAGTTGCACATGGAGGCCTCCGACAACGTGCGGTTTCTTTCCACCGTGGAACGTCACTTCAAAGTAGGCCGGGGGCACTGCGCCTTGGAAAGTCGGCTCTGTAAACTAGATTTCACACAGCTTTAACTTCCTTTTGTTTGGTCAGCATTTATAAAACTGTAGTAATATATGTATAATGTGATATTTATTATTCAGCCACTTGTAAGAGTTCAGTAGCATTAAATACATATACCCATTGCTGGGTACCGCTCGTCACTATCTATGTGCGGAACTTTTTCACCATCCCCAGCCTAAAGTCAGCATCCCTTTAAACAACTCCGACTTCCACCAGCCCTTGGTAACCTCTTTTCTAATTTCTGTCTCTCTGAATTTGCCTCTTCTAGGTATTTCATAGAAATGGAATCATACCGTCTTTGCCCTTCTGTGTCTGGTTTACTTCACTCAACATAATGTTTTCAGGATTCCTCCATGCCGTAGTTATATGTCAGAATCTCATTGCTTTTTAGGGCTCCATAACATTCCACTGTATGTATACACCACATTTTGTTTGTCCATTCTTCTGTTGATGGACATTTGGGTTATTTCCACCTTTTGGCTATTGTGAATAATGCTGCCGTGAATATGGGTATACAGATATTTGTTTGAGTCTGTGCTTTCAATTCTTTTGGGCATATACCCAAGAGTAGAATTGCTGGGACATCTGGTAATTCTATGTTTAACTGTCTGATAATTCTGTGTTTAACCGTCTATGAAGATTCTATGTTTAACTCTTTTCCTCAGTGACTGCACCATTTTACATTCCCACCAGCAGTGCACAAGTGTAATTTCCTTTTTCAGGATTCCCCTCCCCTCTGATTTATCATGCACAGTACCTTATTCCAAGGCCAGGAGTCGTTACTCTTGTCCCAATAATGAGACCAGTAAAAGTCCTGTTTGTGTTGCTGAGGGGTTAATATGTGTGTGGTGAAGCGCTGTAGAGGTACAGGCCCAGGTCCTGAGTATCCCACATCTGCATACGTGACCTCTCTGAGCCTGTTTCTTTCTCTGGAAAACTGGGATCACGAGAGAACCTACCTCAAATGGTTGCTGGAAGGTTCAAATGAACTTATGACTGCAAAGCACTTAGCACGTCAAGAGTAGTATCAGGGAAGCAACTGTCCAGCAACTGTATGAGTAGTCCACGGATAAGGATCTATGTGGTCCTGTATAAGTGGTACAACAAGTGATCAAATCCGAGGGCTTGAGGTCCAAGTGGAACCTGCCATGGAGTTGATGTTAGTGGCAACATCATTTCCTTCTCTGAGATTTATTTATCGTCTCTGCAAAATGAGTGGCTTGCAAAGATCAGTGAGAGTCACGCTTACGTCACTCAGGCATCACTTCTGTCATTTTTGCCACCCTTTGTGCATCTGAAACTACTTTTCTGTAAGTTGACTTTTTAAAAATATGTATTTTATTTATTTACTTATTTTGGCTGTGCCAGGTCTTAGTTGTGGCATGAGAACTCTTAGTTGTGGCATGCATGCGGGATCTAGTTTCCCGACCAGGGATCGAACCTGGGCCCCCTGCATTTGGAGCATGGACTCTCACCCACTGGGCCACCAGGGAAGTGCCTCTTTAAGTTGACTTTAAATTTGTACGTGTATGTGTGTAATTTAGCCTCAAACAATCATACCTGTGCAGTCATGGGTTTGATATACCAGTAGTTTCTAATACGCAGTAAAATAAGTATATATATATATATATATTTATTTATTTAAAAAATTTTTTCTTATGTCATTTGACTTTTGATATGGTTTGTGGTGTTTTAAAAATTAAAAAAAATTAATTAATAATTATATTTTTGGCTGCATTGGGTCTTCTCTAGTTGCAGTGAGCAGGGGCTACTCTTTGCTGCAGTGCACAGGCCTCTCATTACGGTGGCTTCTCTTGTTGTGGAGCATGGGCTCTAGGCATGCGGGCTTCAGTAGTTGTGGCATGCAGGCTCAGTAGTTGTGGCTCACAGGCTCTAGAGCACAAGCTTAGTAGTTGTGGCGCACAGGCCCAGTTGCTCCGAGGCACGTGGGATCTTCCCAGACCAGGGATTGAACCCGTGTCCCCTGCATTGGCAGGCGGATTCCTAACCACTGCGCCACCAGGGAAGTCCCTATATTTTAAAAAAGTTTTCAGTGCTCTCAAAATCATCTCCCTTCCTGCTGGGGGACACATACCCTAGAAAACATTGGCACCTCTAGGTCACCTCTAGAATGCCAGCTTTGATTCATTCAGTGGCTCTCTTGCCACTAAATATAGTATAATTATATATGTATATAATATGTATATACACACCATACTTCATATACACGTCTGAAAATTGCTTTATTAACTTTAATTGTAAATCTTATCTTTCCATGTCAGCACCTACAGACCTATGTCAAACTTCTTTTGTTTGTTAAACATTTTCTCCCATAATGAGGACTTTTTTTAAATTAAGAAGAATGTCCTACACTGTTGGTGGGAATGTAAGTTGGTGCAGCCACTGTGGAAAACAGTATGGAGGTTCCTCAGAAAACTAAAAATAGAGCTACCATATGATCCAGCAGTCCCATTCCTGGGCATATATCCAGACAAAATTATAATTCAAAAAGATACATGCACCCCTGTGTTCATAGCAGCACTATTCACAACAGCCAAGACATGGAAACAACCAAAGTGTCCATCGACAGATGAATGGCTAAAGAAGATGTGGTACATATACACAATGGAGTCCTACTCAGCCATAAAAGGGAATGAAATAATGCCGTTTGCAGCAACATGGATGCAACTAGAGATTATCATACTAAGTGAAGTAAATCAGAAAGAGAAAGTACAAATGCCACATGATATCACTTATATGTGGAATCTAAAATATGACACAAACGAACCTATCTATGAAACAGAAACAAAATCAGGGACATAGAGAACAGACTGGTGGTTGCCAAGGGGGAGAGGGTAAGAGTGGGAGTTTGGGATTAGCAGGTGCAAACTGTGTATATACAGAACGGATAAACAACAAGGTCCTACTGTAGAGCACAGGGAATGATATTCAATATCCTGTGATAAACCAGAATGGAAAAGAATATGCAAAAGGATGCAAAAAAATTTTTTTTAATTTGAGAGACCTTAAACAGAAGCCCATTTTTCCTGAAAGTACTAAAACCCAGAAATACACTTACATTTAATTAAAACACCTTTTAAATAAAAAAAAAAGAAAGAAAAAAGAAGAGGGAAATTTCCTGCACACTTCTTGCTTTCTTACACCGTTGGCCCCAAGGCGAAGGTGGCTTGCTTTTTCTCTCTTTTACATGTGCCTCTCTGGTTAGAACATAACGCATGGATCTAGCTTTAACATTGTCTTGGAAACAATCCCCTCCATGATGAATGCCCTGAGGATGGTGTGGATCATCTCCCGACACTACAATAAAGACGAGAGGATGATTTCGCTCATGGAGCGCGTTGCCTGGGAAATCGCGGAGAGAGTCTGCAAAGTGGTGAATCTTCGGACTTTGTTCAGGTAAGAAGTAAAGGCACTGTGTTCTTCTTAAGATCTTAAACAACTTTATCGAAACATAATTCACACACCATACAAGCCACCTGTTTAAAAAGTACAATTTAATGCTTTTAGTGTATTCACAGAGATGTGCATCCATAGCCATCAATGATTTTAGAATATTTTCTTCGTCCCAGAAAGAAATCTTGTCCCCTTTAGCTTCCTTCCCACCCTCCCCAACCCCCCAGCCCTGGGCAACCACTGATGTACTCTCTGTCTCTGTGGATTCGCCTCTTCTGAACATTCACGCACATGGAATCATACAACATGTGGTCTTCTGTGACTGGCTCCTCTGCCACAGCATCAGGTTTTCTAGGTTCATCCATGGTGCAGTTTGCATCGGTGTTTCATTCCTTTTTATGGCCAAATAATACTCCATGGTGTGGATTACTCAGTACCGTCTTCCTTGGTTATCCTTGGAGAGACCAAGGCAGATCGTCCAAGGGAACCTCACTCCTGGACCCCAGACCCCCTCAGGTGGAACAGCCTCTGAGGATCAAATGTGGAAGGAGACACAGATCATTTTTTTACTTTCTTTTTTTTTTCTGGCCGGGCTCCTCGACATGCAGGATCTTAGTTCCTCAACCAGCGAACGAACCCGTGCCCCCTACAGTGGAAGCATGGAGTCCTAACCACTGGACCGCCAGGGAATTCCCTTTTTTTTTTTTTTTTTTAACTTTCTTAAAAAACAATCTATATAAGTGAAATAGGTACCAAAATCTCAGCATCATCATTTTACTCCGCTGTTGCTTCCGGCTTAGGACCCAAGGCCACCTGCTCCCCTTCCAGCTCAAACAGAAAGCTTACCAGGCTGTGCACATTGCAGGTGGGGGCAGCTGCATCAAAGGTCAGCCTGGGCCGCGGCTTGGGATCCTGCCCGCCCACCAATCACATCCCTGCCAGTTTCATCAGAACAGCAGCTCACCCGGGGAGGTTTCTGCAGTGAGACCATGACATCAGAGGGGCTCCGCTCCTTGTTTAGAATTGTCCCCTTAGAAGCCTGCTTCCCCCGGGGAGTGGGGAGCGTGGCTCAGATCCCTTATGGCTCAGACCCTCCTGCCCATCACAGCATCTCTTTGCTTCCCAGAGAAAACCGAGCGAGTGCGCAACACAAAACCTTGGAGGCCAGGAACACCCTCAACATGTGGAAAAAGGCCTATTTCGACGTCCGGGCCAAGATCGAGGCTTCAGGGAGAGAAGCTCGGTGGGAGTTTGATCGGAAACGGCTGTTCGAGAGAACAGATTACGTGGCCACCATCTGCCAGGATCTCTACGACGTCCTGCAGGTGGGGTGGGGGGGCTTGGGGGCGTTCTCTTCAATGCATGCAAAGGTGGTTAGAGCTGGGATTTGCCCGATGGAAGGCAGTTTGGCTTTTGACAGTGGGCCTCTCCATGTCAGGTGGGAGGCAGAGGGGGCCTGGCCGGGAGAAAAGCCTGCAGAGCAGACAGAATGTACCGGAATGTCCCAGAGCACACCTGACCTTTGCAGCTCTTCCTTGAGTTTTGTGACAGCCCTCTTTCTCCCCCTGCTTTTGGTTTCCTTTCCTTTTCTTTTTTTTTTTTTTTTTTCCTTATTAGTTTCTGCTTTATAACAAAGTGAATCAGTCATACATATACATCTGTTCCCACATCCCCTCCCTCATGCATCTCCCTCCCTCCCACCCTCCCCATCCCACCCCTCCAGGCGGTCACAAAGCACCGAGCTGATCTCCCTGTGCTCTGCGGCTGCTTCCCACTATCTATCTACCTTACGTTTGGTAGTGTATATATGTCCATGCCTCTCTTTCCCTTTGTCACAGCTTACCCTTCCCCTTCCCCATATCCTCAATCCTTTCCTTTTCTTTTCTTTTCTTTTTTGGCTGCACTGCGAGGCTTGTGGGATCTTAGTTCCCTGACAAGGGATTGAACCATGGGCCCACGGCAGTGAAAGTGCCGAGTCCTAACCCCTGAACTGCCAGGGAATTCCCTTGGTTTTCTTTATCTTTTAATTAAAAAAAAAAAAAGGAAATATAGTTGATGTACAACGTTGTATAAGTTACAGGTGTACAGTATAGTGATTCACAGTTTTTAAAGGTTATACTCCATTTATAATTATGAAATATTGGCTATATTCCCCATGTTGCACAATATATCCTTGTAGCTTTTTTTTTTTTTTTTTTCCGGTACGTGGGCCTCTCACTGTTGTGGCCTCTTGTGTTGCGGAGCACAGGCTCCGGACGCGCAGGCTTAGCGGCCTTGGCTCACGGGCCCAGCCGCTCCGCGACATGTGGGATCCTCCCGGACTGGGGCACGAACCCGTGTCCCCTGCATCGGCAGGCGGACTCTCAACCACTGCGCCACCAGGGAAGCCCCTTGTAGCTTATTTTAAACCTAAAATATTGCCCCTCCCCACCTCTAGTAACAGCTAGTTTGTTCTCTGTGAGTCTGTTTCTTTTTTGTTATATAGTCACTAGTTTGTTGTATCTTTTAGGTTCCACATGTAAATGATTATCATGTAGTATTTGTCTTTCTCTCTCTGATTTCATTTAGCAGACTACCCTCCAAGTCCATCCATGTGGCTGCAAATGGCAAAATTTCATTCTTTTTTAGGGCTGAGTAGTATTCCATTGTATATATATGTACCACATCTTCTTTATCCATTCCTCTGTCGATGGACATGTAGTTTGCTTCCATGTCTTGGTTTTCTTTTGACTCTGGCCACGCCTTCTCAGTGTCTTTTGCAAAACCTTCCCCCTCTGTCTTTCCATTAAACGTTGGAATTCCTCAAAGGCGCTCTGAGACCTTCTCTCCCCTGAAGCCACATCATCCCTGCCATTGCCACAATGACTACCCGTCTATCTGCCAGTGCTTCCTGTTTATCTGATCCTACTCTCTTTTGAATGAATGTACGCAAGGCTTAGTGGCTGATGGGCTGAATTAGCCAGCCCTTGTCTCATGAAGGTCCATCCATTCATTTATTCTCTGAATATTTATCAAGCACTCACAACGTGCCAGGCACTTGTCCTTGCTGCTAGAGAAATGATGATGAGCAAAGACGAGGGCTGGCTGTGTGACCGCAGTGCTCAGTGCAAACAGAAATGTTGACGCTGTATTCAATAAGCAGGAAAAAAATGCTGTTAAAAGTCTTAAAATATAAAACCTTTCCCTTCTGACATGTCTCGCCTTGGCATGGCCTTGTTTGTTGGTTTGTTAGGACTGTAGCAAAGTAAAGAAAAGAAAGTAAAAGAAAACTAAACATTTAAATTATTTGCATGAATTTTACGGTTCTTCTTTATATTGTGCAGTGTCAGCTTAACGTGCAAAGAGAAGGGCGTTTGTCTGGTGTGTGGAATCACTGAAATGACACAGTTTGTATTTTGCAGCTCTTTCTTTTTTTAAAATAAATTTATTTATTTATTTCTGTTTGGCTGCGTTGTGTCTTCGTAGTGGTGTGCGTGCTTCTCACTGCGGTGGCTTCTCTTGTTGCGGAGCACGGGCTCTAGGTGCACTGGCTTCAGTAGTTGTGGCTCGTGGGCTCTAGAGCGCAGGCTCAGTAGTTGTGGCGCACGGGCTTAGTTGCTCCGCGGCATGTGGGATCTTCCCGGACCAGGGCTCGAACCCGTGGCCCCTGAGTTGGCAGGCAGATTCTTAACCACTGCGCCACCAGGGAAGTCCCATTTCGCAGCTCTTAAGTGCAGATGTAAACACTTCACATGACCGACTTGGCTGGTTTCATTTCACTTCTTGATGTGTGCAGTCCCACCCCCGTTCTCTGCTTCAGCTCACTGATGGGGAAGGAGGGCTGAGAGGAGAAGGAGTTGTGGGTTTTCCTGTCTCATCCCTTCTGTGTCGTCATGTTCAGCGTGAATAGTTGGCCGATGCGGTGAAGTACAGGGGTGAGAAGCAATATGGGAGGTCGGGTTCCTTGGTCGGGTGTTTCTTAGCCTTTTTTGTCTGCGTTGGAAGCAAGCTCTGTTTTGAAAGGAGAAGGTGGCCTCTCTGAGCTGTTGGTGTCCTTCACTCACCGCAGCAGCCACACGCCGACCGGCACCGGCCCTGAGTCTCCCTGACCTCTCGCGCATCGTGGCTCCACCAGAATTCTCTGCTCATGGGACCTCACACGCTGCATGTCAGTAGGGTGTTGTGAACAGCACACACGCAGATTTCGCTTATCGCCTCTGCTCACACATGTGCCCGATTGTCCCCCGAGACTTCATTTACAAAACACAAGTTCAGAGACAAAATGACTGAGAATTTCAAGATGGTAACAGAAGAGCCTTAAACCCAGCACGGGACCCTCTGGAGCCTGGGGCCCTGTGTGCCGGCCCGGGTCCCACACCTATGAAGCCAGTCCCATCTGTACATAGTCTATGGCTCATGGAGCTTACAGTCCAGTAGAAGAGAAACCTGGTAGACAATAATCACATAGATGCATAGCTACAGCTGAGGTGAGTGCTAGGAAAGAAGACTAGAGGGGGCTGTGGAAGTGTGCACAGGGGCCTGGCCTGTTCTAAAGGGTCGGACTTGATGAAGGCATATTTCATAATGAGTAGTAGGTACCTGGCGTTTCACACTGCAGGTGCAAAGGCCCTGAGACAGAAAGGAACGTGGGACTGAAAGAGGCCCGGGGTGGCTGCGAGGCGGCGGGGGCGAGCAGTATGGGAGGACGTGGAAGCAGTAGGTAGGGGCCTGAGTGTGCAGACTTTGTAAGCTGTGTCAGGGCATCTGGAACTGGTCCTTTGTGCAGTGGGCATAGTACCAAAGGGATTAGGCTTTGGTACTCCAAAGGGAGGAGGCTACCTGTGTGACCAGACTCTTGCCCTCAGGTAAACCTAGATATGCAACCCGCTGGTCGTTAGAGCAAGCGTGAGAAAACCAAGTGGTGACCTCCTCATGTTTTGTTTGATCGGACAGGTCATGGAGGAATTCTACAACATATTTGGTTCAGAGCTAAAAGCAGTGACTGGGGATCCCAAGCGCATTGACGATGTGCTGTGCAGGGTGGACAGCCTGGTCGCCCCCATGGAAAGCCTGACCTTTGACCCCTTCAGCATCAAGTGCTCCCAGTACTGGAAATACGTGATGGATGACTTCAAGATCGAAGTCCTGGCAAGTAACACACCCTTCGATTCGATTTTGGAAGTGGATACCATGTTTTCTCCATGTTAAATCTGTTGGGTTATTTAGTTATGTTTAAGGTTTTTGGTTTTTTTTTTTTAAAAGTCATAAAAAGGGATACCTGCTTTTTGGTGAAAAATGGAAACAATGCAGAAGAGCATAAGGTAAAAACGAACATTTCTCAGTGTCCTCTGTCCCCACCCCTACTCCCCAGGTGGAATAAGTTTGAAGCGAGCTAGACACCCTAGAATGGCTACCAAGGTGGGTTGGGTGTATAACTGGAGAGGATGTAGGGCGACCGGGGAGAAGAATGGGACTTAATTTTGTAAGCAGTAGGGAGCCATTGAAGGTTGTTCACCAAGGCAGTGATGTCGTCAGACTTATACCGAAGAGGGTTTTTCTGGCTGCAGCGTAGGTGGATCTGAGCTAGGGAAGGAGAGGAGGTGGGGAGGTGGTATAAGAGCCT
This sequence comes from Hyperoodon ampullatus, assembly GCF_949752795.1. Lineage (NCBI taxonomy): Eukaryota > Metazoa > Chordata > Mammalia > Artiodactyla > Ziphiidae > Hyperoodon > Hyperoodon ampullatus. The sequence goes on along the minus strand of NC_136926.1, from coordinate 6,823,042 downwards.
GTGGCCCTAGGTGTGGGTGAGTCAGGGCCGCTCAGAGAGAGTATGACCTCACTGCACATGGCATGGACAGGCTGGCCCACCACGCTCACCTTTTCAGCCTCATGTGCGGAGCACCATCAGTAGCATCCCCATTTTATGTTTCAAGTAAGTGTTTTGATAACCCCGGAGCATCTTTCATATTGTAACTGAAAGTGGGATCCCCTGCTCACTGCTCGAAAGCCAATAAAGAGGCAAGGCTGGTGGAAAGGAAAGTTTGCTTGATTTTGACTGCCGGCAACCAGGGGTGGAGGCGGACTCCTGTCCAAAGGCCGACTCCCCCCGACTGAGGTCAGTGGGCAAGAGCTTTTACAGACGGAGGAGGGGCCTACGTGCAGAAACAGCACAGTCAGCCTGGGCAGGCAGCTTTTTAATTTTTTTAAATTTATTTTTATTTTTAAATTTATTTTTATTTTATTTTATTTTATTTTATTTTATTTTATTTTATTTTTGAGTCTTTGTTGGTGCGCGGGGGCTTTCTCTCATTGCGGCGAGCAGGGGCTACTCTTTGCTGCGGTGCGCAGGCTTCTTATTGCGGTGGCTTCTCTTGTTGCCAAGCACGGGCTCTAAGCACGGGGGCTTCAGTAGTTGTGGCTCGCGGGCTCAGTAGTTGTGGCTCATGGGCTCTAGAGCTCAGGCTCTGTCTTTGTGGCGTGTGGGTTTAGTTGCTCCCTGGTATGTGGGATTTTCCAGGACCAGGGCTCGAACCCGTCTCCCCTGCATTGGCAGGCAGATTCCTAACCACTGCACCATCAGGGAAGCCCTAACACGGTTTTAAATAACTTTTGGTTACATTAATGGTCAGCATTTACTCATTATGTCTATGCAGATATTTTCACTGCTGAGCCAAGAAGCCCATCATAACTATGCAACCTTTCTTTTCTTTTCTTTTTTTTTTTGCGGTACATGGGCCTTTCACTATTGTGGCCTCTCCCGTCGCGGAGCACAGGCTCCGGATGCGCATGCTCAGCGGCCATGGCTCATGGGCCCAGCCGCTCCGCGGCATGTGGGATCTTCCCGGACCAGGGCACGAACCCGTGTCCCCTGCATCGGCAGGCGGACTCCCAACCACTGTGCCACCAGGGAAGCCCCTTCTTTTCTTTCTTAATGTTTATTTATTTATTTTTATTTTTTAAATTTTTATTTATTTATTTTATTTTTGGCTGTGTTGGGTCTTCGTTGCTGCGCGTGGACTTTCTCTAGTTGCGGTGAGCAGGGGCTACTCTTCGTTGCAGTGCGCAGGCTTCTCACTACAGTGGCTTCTCTTGTTGCGGAGCACAGGCTCAGTAGTTGTGGCGCATAGGTTCTAGAACGCAGACTCAGTAGTTGTGGCGCATGGGCTTAGTTGCTCTGCGACATGTGGGATCTTCCCGGACCAGGGATCAAACCCATGTCCCCTGCATTGGCAGGTGGATTGTTAACCACTGCGCCACTAGGGAAGTCCCACCATACAACCTTTCTTGTCCAACCCTTCATTTTTCCTGGAGTTAATCATTGCTTTTATTTGCATTTGCTCGGTTAGTTACATATACACTGTTAATTTTTCCAACTGCCCTAACATCTTTTTCACATACCTATCAATAGTGGGTTCCATCTGCTGAGACATATCAGTGCTATTATTTTTCCAGAGACCTTTCTTCCAGAGCTTGCTGTCTTTCTGCTCCAGTCTAGATTGTTTGCTCCTCAGACCTGTTTTTTTTTTTTTTTTTTTTTTTTTTTTTGCGGTACGCGGGCCTCTCACTGTTGTGGCCTCTCCCGTTGTGGAGCACAGGCTCCGGATGCGCAGGCTCAGTGACCATGGCTCACGGGCCCAGCCGCTCCGCGGCATGTGGGATCTTCCCAGACCAGGGCACGAACCCGTGTCCCCTGCATCGGCAGGCGGACTCTCAACCACTGCGCCACCAGGGAAGCCCTCTCAGACCTGTTTTGAAGCACTTGCCCTAGGACTTCCTGTCTTCTCTCATCTGTGTTGGATCCTCCTTTCTAGAGTTCACAGCTTCCCCTTTCCTTGTTTGCTCCTTTGTTTTGCTGGAGCACATTTTTTTAGTAGCTTCCTGAGAAAGGTTTCATGGGACATGCATTTTTTTTGAGTCTCGCATGTGTGAATTCTGAAATAGTAGGTATAGAGTTCAAGGTAGAAAATAACTTTTCTTCAGAAATTTGAAGATGATCTTTATTGGTTTCTAGTTTCCAGTGTTATTAGAAGTCTGATGTCACTCTGATTTAATTTTTCTAGAATGAACCTTCCACTCTGCATAGGGTGGGCTGGGGATGGAGATACAGTGTACTGAGTGGCCTGGCTGTGTGGGGTGGGGAAGGGATCCTCTGTTTGCCCCTCCCCTTTCTGGTGCCTGGTGCCCTCGAATGCTCAGCCTCCCAGAGGTTTCCATGGGACAAACAGGTGCCCCCCGCCTCCCCCACCCATTGCCAGTGTTAGGTAGTAATTCTCTGCCTTCTGTAAAGTTAGTTACTCTCCTTCCAAAAATTCCTGAACTATCTCCTCTCCCATTTTTCGTCTATATGAGTTAATACTTTAAAGATTCCTTGTCTATCATTTTGAACTAGTGGAGGAGAGAGCGGAAAACCAGTGCAGCCGGTCTGCCATTTTTTTTTTAAAATATTTATTTATTTAGGTTACGTTGGGTCTAAGTTGCGGCATGGGGGATCTTCACTGCGGCATGCGAACTTCTTAGTTGCGGCATGCATGCTTCTTAGTTGTGGCATGTGAACCCTTAGTTGCGGCATGCAAACTCCTGGCTGTGGCATGCATGCGGGATCCAGTTCCCCGACCAGGGATCGAACCTGGGCCCCCTGCATTGGGAGCATGGAGTCTCACCCACTGGACCACCAGGGAAGTCCCCAGTCTGCCATTTTTAACTGGATCTCAGCTTCCACCAAAGCACAATGGAAATCCTTCTCAAGGCACTGATTTGGTGTTTTGCGGGGTAATTTGTTATTTTTGTGGGGTAATTACAGGGTCATAAGGGTTTTTCTGGGCTTTTTTTTTTTTTGGCAGGTTATTGAGAAAGAAGCAAAAAAATTTATTGACGAATCTTTTAAGACACTTCGATCAGCTGAAGCAGCATTTGACATGCTTTTAAAATTTAAGCATATTCGTTCACGGGAGGCCATTAATCGACAAATGATGATGAAATTTAATGATATTCTTGCACAGTACTGTAAAGAGGTAACTGAAAAATCTATGGCTGCTGTAGCAGTAAAAATACACTTGGCAAAATGTAAACAATTGGATCACACCGTTGTCTTTCTCATCTAAATTCAGAGAAACTGTAATTTTCCCAAATAAGCATGTCGTATAACCAAAACGAAGTGGGTTTGTTTATATGGTGGAGAAATTCAGTAAGAATTTATGAAGTACAGTATTGTATGCCTCACATTGTGATGGACCCTGAGCGAGTTAGTCATAGTAATAAGCACAGTAACAACAGTGTAGTAGTCATAGCTACCCATGTGTGAAGGTCAAGGGTGTGTTCACATACACATTCCTGTTGTAAGGACCCTTGTTATACAGTGGACCCACCCAGATAATCCAGGATAATCTCCTTATTTGAAGGTCAGCTGACTGGCAACCTTAACTCCATCTGCTACCTAGTTCCTCTTTGTCAGGAAGGGATCAGGACCATTAATGGGGCAGGTATTGTTTTGCCTCTGACACCTAATTACTCACATAGGAGTGTGAAATACTTATTTTAAAATGCAAGCCCAGACCATAGGATCCAGCATTCCCATTCTGTGTATATACCCAAAAGAATTGAGAGCAGAGTCTCGAAGAGATATTTGAATATCGATGTTCGTAGCAGCACTATTCACAACGGCAAAAAGCTGGAAATCACCCAAGGGTCCACTGGTAGATGAATGGATAAACAATATGTGGTCCATCCCTACAATCCTACAATGGAATATTATCCAGCTTTGAAAAGGAAGGAAATTCTGCCATATGCTACAACATGGATGAACCTTGAGGGCTTTGTGTTAATTGAAATAAGTCAGTCATAAAAAGACAAATACTTAATGATTCTACTTATATGAGGTACTTAGAGCAAAGTCACAGAGACAGAAAGTAGAAAGGTTGTTCCTAGGGGCTGAGGGAGAGAGAAATGGGGAGTTACTGTGTTTAATGTGTACCCAGAGTTTCAGTTTTACAAGATGAAAGAAGTTGTGGAGGTGGATGATGGTGCTGGATGCACAACAGCATGAATGTCATTAATTCCACTGAAATGTACACTGAAAAATGGTTAGCATGGTAAATTTTATGTCATGCATATTGAACCACAATTTAAAAAATATTACATGATAGATAATTATAAAATTATAAAATGTGCACGCACACACACACACACACACACACACAAACAAACACACACACAGTGCAGGCCTGGCCACCAATCATGTCTAGAACAGATTTCAGAATTTCCAGTAGGTTGGTCAAATGATCGTACACAGTCTGTAAGTATAAGGCAGTTTGGATCATTGCATGTTTTTTTTTTTTTTTTTTGCGGCACGCGGGCCTCTCACTGTTGTGGCCTCTCCTGTTGCGGAGCACAGGCTCTGGCCGCGCAGGCTCAGCGGCCATGGCTCACAGGCCCAGCTGCTCCATGGCATGTGGGATCTTCCCGGACTGGGACACGAACCCGTGTCCCCTGCATCGACAGGCGGACTCTCAACCACTGCGCCACCAGGGAAGCCTGGATCGCTGCATGTTTTAAACCAAACAAAGAAATTCCTAGAGTATAGGAAAACGTAGTAAATAATAAGTAGTAAAAACCCTATTCTGTACCTTAGACTATTTCTTGACGTTCCCTGTTCATTTCTTTAAAGATACAAATCTCAAGTTAAATCTTTTCCTGGCTCACAGACTGATGCTTATCACTTACGGAATACGTTTGATTGCTTTGCAGATTGACATTGTTAACAAAATCTTTGTTCAGAACCTTGACAACCCACCGCTGTATAAGAATCACCCTCCCGTAGCAGGTGCAATCTACTGGGAACGGTCCCTGTTCTTCCGGATTAAGCACACCATCCTCAGATTTCAAGAAGTAGAGGAGATCTTGGACAGTGATGGAGGAAGAGAAGTATGTTGCTTCTGCTGGAAATGTCCCCTTTTGTATTTCACGGTTCAGTTCTAGATGGGCAGGCTCCTTGGGCGCTGATCCTTCAGTCCAGGTGGCTGCTGGCATGGAGTAGGCTACGCAGAGTTGCCTGCGTGAGAAGCAGCTCAATTTCAAATTCATGTCTGCAATTTAGAAGGTCTTTTCTGTGGTCCCTGGGGACCACATCTCCATACGTACCTGTGACATCTTCCAGGTGGCAGTCACATGACTTCCCCCTGACCTTGATCTTCAGACTCTCCAGAGGGTGACCAGCAACTTTCTGATAATACTCTCCCTCCCTCACCCATGCATTTTTGTCTGTTATATCACAGGGGGTGGGAAACCTTTTCTTTAACGGTCCAGAGAGTAAGTATTTTAGGCATTTGAGGGTCGGATGGCCCCTGTTGCAACTACTCAACTTGCCTTTGTAGCAAGAAAGTGACCGTCGATAACACGTAAACGAACAGGTGTGACTGTGTTCCAATAAAACATCACTATGGACGCTGAAGTTTGAATTTCGTGTGCTTGTTACGTGTCATGAAGCACTTGTTGTTCTTTTTGAGTCCCTTCATTCTTAGCTCCTGGGCTGCACCAAACCCACAGGCTGAGGTTTGTGAGCCCAGTTAATCAGCCTAGATTTCAAGCCCTACCGTGGCAGACAAACCCTCCAACGTTTGTGCAAATCTGCCTGCTTCCTTTTGCAAAATGTGTTCACTGATCATTTTTTTTTTTTTAAAGAGAGACGAAAAAAATGTTCTTTTCAATGACAAAATGACCGTTGCCTGACTTCTTTGGTAGGTAAAGCAAAAATATCTGGAAGTGGGTAGGAGAATGAAAGACTACGAAGATGAAAAGTATGAGCAGTGGAAAGCGACGACAGAGCAGGTCCTGCCGACTCTCCTGAAGAAGAGCCTGCTCACCAAGGTGTGTCTTTCCACATCCGCGTCCTAGATTCCGGGGCGGCCACGTAAGGTGATGGTGACTACTATTTCCTTGAGATTTGATGTGTCGACTCTCATGAAGTTGAGAGGTATTTCCAAAATCAAAGGCACAGAAGGGCAGAGGTTGACCCGGGAGAAGAAGAGAGGCAGAAAGGGAATAGATGGAGGAAGCAAAATGTCACCGTCAGGGAACACGCTGGGGTTAGGCAGCCCTCCTGACTCCTTGGGCACGTGGCTTAACTCTGAGCTCCAGTGACGTGACCCAGTTTGTAAAATGAGTTGGATTAGATGATCAGAAACATGCAAAGTATTAGTTGAACCGTATATGAAACAGCTGACAGTTGATCATTTTTAACCTGCAGAAACATGTCACTTCCCATGATTCATCCGCATCTTTAGCACAGGGTCCGGCACATAGCAATTGCTCAGTAAATAAACACTAGCTAGGAGGTTCAAGGGAAGACCTGGGCCTGGCGGTTTTCGGTCTTCATTACTAAAAGGAGTTTAGAGGCCAGGTAGGGCCTGTCAGCAACTGGACAGCTTGTGTTCTATTCAAAAGGGGCAGCTGCTACCCAGCTTCAGTCTGTTCTTTGCCATTTATCATCAGCTTTTCCAGTTTTTCAAGGGAAACCAGATTTCTGGATTTTTACCTTCAGTTGCCCAATTCTCGAACATGGGCGACTAAATCGAATTCTTTAAAAACTCTGTTCACCAAACAAAATATGAATTCTAGCTAGTTCTGGCCAGCTCCCCAGTCTGTCAGGGCAGCAAGGACCCTCCATTGATCTTTTTCAAATTCACGTTTAACTTGGGTTGCGTTGATCTAATTGCTTCTTGGACCACCCTTCCCACGATGTTTTGTAAAAACACCGTCTCTCCCACAGACTTCTGCTGCTGGTGATGACGCCCAGAACTCTGACAGGGGGTCTGGTTTTGCAATCAACTTTTCTCCTGCTCTCAGGGAGATTATTAACGAAGCAAAGTACTTGGAACAGCTGGGGTTCCCTGTCCCCGAATTAGCAACAAATGTTGCCCTCCAGGAAGACAAATTTCTTAGGTAAAAAGATTCTTCTCTTAAATCAACAGTAAACATTTTTTGTCTCGGGACCCCTTTGCACTCTTCAAAATTATTGAAAACACGCCCCCTACCCATGCCAAAGCTTTCATTTTTGTGGATTTTATAACTGCCAATATTTGCCACATTAGAAATAAAAACTAAGAAATGTTTAAAATATGTGTTTATTCATTCATCTAAAAATAACAACGATAAATCTATTTCATGTTAACCTAAATAACATTTTCACTTTTTCATTTTTTAAATTAATTTTTACTGGGGTATAGTTGATTTACAGTGTTGTGTTAGTTTCAGGTGTACAGCAAAGTGAATCAGTTCCACATATATATATATATATCCACTCTTCTTTAGATTCTTTTCCCATGTAGGTCATTACAGAGTATTGAGTAGAGTTCCCTGTAAGTAACATTTTTAAATAAAAAGTAACCAATATTTTCCAAAAAGAAAGTTAGTGGGAAGAGTGGCATTCTTTAAAATTTTTAGTCTGGTTAATGGTCTTTTGTATCCTATCTGTAAGGTTATTAATCTTTTTATGAGCTCCATTGTATTTTTCTCACGTCAGTGACTTTCCTGTAATGTGCAGGTACACGGATGGGATACAACGTATGTTGGATCATTATCACATGCTCATTGGAACGTTAAATGAGGCAGAGGCTCTTCTCCTTGACGACCATTCCCAGGAGTTAGTGAGAGTGTTTAGGTCTGGATATAAGAGGTTAAACTGGAACTCACTAGGTAATATAATTCATCTATCTATTGCCTTTTAGACTTTGGGATATAAAAAATCATTCTTTTAGATTGTCTTAGTTGAATTATAATTTTTCCATGTATGTAGATATGGTTAACAAATATGTTTTCAGCATCAGTAAAGTACACTTTGTGGAATATGGAATCCACCTCAAGGCTTTAGTTAGGGGTGAAGGTGAGTGGATGGGGTGCTGTTTTGACATTCGGCTGACCCAAAGCTTTCTCCTCCAAAAATAAAGTGACTTTTACTTTTTTCCCTTAAAAAAAACTGAATTTTTTTTTAAACAAATATATTTATTACTTTTGGCTGCGTTGGGTCTTCATTGCTGCACGCAGGCGTTCTCTAGTTGCGGCCAGCGGGGGCTACTCTTCGTTGTGGTGTGTGAGCTTCTCATTGCGGTGGCTTCTCTTGTTGCAGAGCACGGGCTCTAGGTGCGCGGGCTTCAGTAGTTGTGGCACAAGGGCTCTAGAGCGCAGGCTCAGCAGTTGTGGCACACGGGCTTAGTTGCTCCACGGCATGTGGGATCTTCCCAGGCCAGCGCTCGAACCCATGTCCCTTGCATTGGCAGGCGGATTCTTAACCACTGAGCCACCAGGGAAGCCCTAAAATTGAAATTTTAATTTCGAGATAATTACAGAGTCACACGCAGTTGCAGTAATTAATACAGACAGATCCTGGGTACCCTTTGCCTGGTTTTCCCCCAACGGCAACTTCTGCAAAACTGCAGTGCAAACCACAGCCCAGATTTTTACATCGATATAGTCAAGACACAGAACATTTCCACACCACAGTGATTCCTCATGTCACCCTTTTAAAGTCACGCCCACTTCCCGCCTATCCCCATCCTCTACTGGACCCCTGGCAGCCACCTATCTGTTTTCTGTTTCTATAATTTTGTCATTTTAAGAGTGTTACATAGGGGCCTCCCTGGTGGCGCGGTGGTTGAGAGTCCGCCTGCCGATGCAGGGGATACGGGTTCGTGCCCCGGTCCGGGAGGATCCCATATGCCGCGGAGCGGCTGGGCCCGTGAGCCATGGCCGCTGAGCCTGCGCATCCGGAGCCTGTGCTCCGCAATGGGAGAGGCCACAACAGTGAGAGGCCCGCGTACCGCAAAAAAAAAAAAAAAAAAAAAAAAAGAGTGTTACATAAAATATTATACGACCCTTTTGGTGTTGGCTTTTCTCACCCAGCACAATTCTCTGGAGATTTTTCCAAGTTCTTGCCTGTTTCAACAGTTTGTTCCTTTTTATCAGTGAATAAAAAACAGTATAGTATCAATGTTTGTTTCACCATTCACCTAGATATCCTAGAGAATATATAGGTTGTTTCCAGGTTTGACTATTATGAATATACATTTGTGCTATAGAATCACTTGTGTACAGGGTTTTATGTGAACATGAGTCTTCATTTCTCTGGGATAAATGCCCAGGGTTGTATGATACTTGTGTGTTTAGTCTTTTTTTTTTTACTTAAAAAAACTGAAGAATAGTTAATGTACAATGTTATATAAGTTATATATACAGTATAGTGTACAGTATAGTGATTCACAATTTTTAAATGTTATACTCCATTTATAGTTATTATAAAATATTGGCTGTATTCCCTATGTTGTAGAATATATCCTTGTAGCTTATTTTATACATAATAGTTGGTACCTCTTAATCCCCTACCTATATTGCCCCTCCCCATTTCCCTATCCCTCTGGTAACTACTAGGTTGTTCTCTATATCTGTAAATCTGCTTCTTTTTTGTTATATTCATTAGTTGTTTGTTTAGTCTTTTTTTTTTTAATGTCATAGTGTTGTCCAGAGTGGCTGTACCATTTTACATTCTCACCAGCAATATACATTCCACTGTCTCTAGATCTTGGCCAGCCTTTGGTATTGTCACTATTTTTTAAAATTTCGCCATCTGATAGCTGTGTAATGATAGCTCGTTGTGGTTTTGATTTGCATTTTTCTGTAATGGCTAATGATGTGTTTGTTTGCCTTTATATATCCTCTTTGGTGTAATGTCTTTTTTTTGTTCTTTTGCCCATTTTCTAATTATATCACTTGCTTTTTTACTGTTGAGCTTTGAGAGTTCTTTATATATCATAGATACTAGTCCTTTATTGGATATGTGATTTAGAAATACTTTCTCCCACTCTGTAGCTTATCTTTTCATTCTCCTAATAGCATCTTTGGCAGAGATATTTTGATGAAGTCCAATTTATCAATTTTTCCTTTTATGGATCATGATTTTGGTGTCAAGTCTAGGGACTCTGCCTAGCCCTAGATCCCAAAATTTTTCTATTTTTTCTAAATATTTTATAATTTTATGTTTTACAGTTAAGACTGATCAATCTTGATTTTTTTTTTTTTTTGTACAAAGTGAGAGACTTAAGTTGCGGTTCATTTTTTTTTTCCAATTGTTGTAGCATTGTTTGTTGGAAAGGCTAACTTTTTCCATTAAATCACTTTTACACTTTTGTCAGAAACTACTTCAGCATATTTGTATGGGTCTATTTCTGGGTTCTCTATTCTGTTCCATTGATCTATACGTCTGTCCCTTTGCCAATATCACAGAGCCTTGAAGCCTTAATTATTGTGGCTACCGAGTAAGTCTTGAAATTGGGTAGACTGGTAACCACTGACCTTTTTATTGTCTCTATAGTTTTGCCTTTTCCAGAATGTCATATAATTAGAGTCATACAGTGTGCAGCCTTTTCAGATTGGCTTCTTTCACTTAGCAATAAAATTTAAGGTTCCTCCATATAATTGTGCATTTCTTTTTATTACCAAATAATATTCCATTGTGTGGATGTACTGTAGTTTATCTGTTCACCTGTTGAAGGACATCTTGGTTGCTTCCACATTTTGGCAATTATGAATAAAGCTGCTAAAAATGTTCATGTGCAGGTTTTGTGTAGTGATTTCTTTTCTTTGTTCTTCTTTTTTTGTTTGTTTTAAAATTACAGATTCAGTTTCCTTAATGGTTATAAGACTATTCAAGTGATTATTTCCTATTGGGTGAGTTGTGTAGCTTGTGCTTTTCAAAGAAGTGGTGCATTTCATCTAAGTTGTCAGATTTACTGTGCAGAGTTGTTCTTATTGTTCCCTTATTATCTTTTTTTGCGGTACGCGGGCCTCTCACTGTTGGGGCCTCTCACTGTTGTTGCCTCTCCCGTTGTGGAGCACAGGCTCCGGACGCGCAGGCTCAGCGGCCATGGCTCACGGGCCCAGCCTCTCCACGGCATGTGGGATCCTCCCAGACCAGGGCATGAACCCACGTCCCCTGCATCGGCAGGCGGGCTCTCAACCACTGCGCCACCAGGGAAGCCCCCTTATTATCTTTTTAAAGACTGTACATCTTTAGTGATCCCTCCTATTTAATTCTGGATATGGTTAATTTGTGTCTTCTCTTTTTTTCTTTTCAGTCCTGCTAGAGATTAGTCAGTTTTACTGAAGCTCTTTGTTTCATTGATTTTATCTGTTGTTTTTCTGTGTTTAATTTTACTGATTTCTGCTTATCTTTATTATTGCTTTCTGCTTGCTTTGGATTTATTTTACTCTTCTTTTTCAAGGTTCTTGAGGTGGGAACTTAGATCATTGATTTGAGATCTTTCCTCTTTTCTAATGTATGCATTTGGTGCTATTAATTTCCCTGTTAGCACTGCTTTAGCTGTGTCCCACAGATTCTGATAGTTGTGTTTTAATTTTTATTCAATTAAGTGTATTTGAAAAATTTCCCTTGAGACTTCCTCCATGACTCATGGATTATTTAAAAGTGTGTTGTTTAGTTTCGAAGTGTTTGGAGATTTCCCCTGTTATCTTTCTGTCATTGTTTTGTAATTTGAGTCCACTGTGGTTGGAGAACATACTCAGTGTAATTTCAATTCTTTTAAATTTGTTGAGGTTTGTTTTACAGCTCAGGATATAGTCTATCCTGTTTTATGTTCTGTGGCCACTTGAAAAAAATACATATTCTACTTTGCTGAGTAGAATGTTCTATAAATGTTGATTAATGTTGTTGGTTCATGATGTTGTTGAGTTTTTCTATATCCTTGTTGATATTCTGTCTAGTTGTTCTGTCAATTACTGAGAGAGGAATGTTGACATGTCCAATTATAATCATGGATTTACCTATTTCTTTTTTCAGGTCTACCATTTTTTACTTCATGTATTTTACAATTCTGTTGCTTTGATGCATACAAGTTTAGGATTGCTGTGTCTTCTTATGAATTAAACCCTTTAATCATTATATAATATTCAACTTTCTCTGATAATTTTCTTTGTTCTAAAGTCTACTTTACCTAATATTAATATATCCATTCTGGTTTTCCTTTGATTAATGTTTGCACAGTGTATGTTTTTCCATCCTTTACTTTCAACTTGCTGATAGAATTGTATTTGAAATGAGTTTCTTGCAGACACAGCATACAGTTGGGTCATGTTTTTAACCTACTCTGTCTTGGTGCATTTAGACCATTTACATTTCATGTAATTATTGATTTGTTAGGGCTTAAGTCTGTCCATCTTTTGTTTTCTGCTTGGTCTTTTTGTTTCTCTGTTTTTCCTTTACTTGCCTTTCCATGGGCCACTTGAACATTTTCTCTAATTCCATTTTGATTTATCTATAGCATTCTTATAGCATTTTTTTTAGTGGTTGCTCTAGGTTACATATACATAACATTACAGTTTACTGGTTTGAGTGAAGTCTAGAAATCTATAGGATTTTACCCGTTTGAGTAAAGTATAGAAACCTTAACTCCCCCTACCCTCTCCCACTTATGATATAATTATCTTAAATATTTCCTCTAAATACATTTTGGACCACAACAGGCAGTGTTATAATTTTTGCTGCAACCGTCAAACCTAAGTTAGGAAGCTCAAGAAGAGAAGGAAAAAACGATTGTATTTTCCTATATTTTTACCTACTGTGCTCGTCCTTCCTCCCTGATGGTCCCAGGGTCTTTCTCTTACTGGGTCCTTTCTGTTTACAAAACTTCCTGTGGCCATCCTTACGTCCCATGCTGTAGCAGCATAGGTCTGCTGGTGACGTAATCGCCTAGTTTCCCTTCTGAGAATACCTTGATTTCCCCTTTGTTGCTGTCAGGTGGAAGTAGAAATCCAGGTTCCATAGTCAGCCTTCACCGACAGTCGAGGGGAAGCTCCACATAACTGCTGGGAGGGGTGGGGGTCCCAGCCCCCCTGCAGTCTCCACTCACACTGTGGGGTGGCAGGGGGCAGTGCTCATTGCTGGACCGTGGAGGTGAAAGTCCCACCTACCTCCATGGCCTCCTCTGACGCCACCACGGCAGCCATAAGGGGACAGGGGTTTGGGGCACCTCATTACAACATTCTGAGGGTGGAAGTCTAGGCCCCCTCCACCTGGCCCTTCTGGCATGGGTGAGGGCAGGGTCACAGTTTTATCTGTGGTGTTTGGCTGGGGCAGAGCAGTTGTTGTCTAAAATTTTGTCTTGCTAGGGTGTCCCTTTCCTGGTCCTTTGGTCAGAGAAAACAGGATTTTCTTGAGGCTTTGTTTGGGTGCATGTGTGTCTGTACCCATGGGCACTTACAGGTCGCCGGCTCCTTCAGCTCCAGGTCTGGGATATAGATCCCAGGAGAAGGATCCCAGGGCCCTCATCACCACATCATTCCTCGGATCCTGGGGTCCCCGCTGGTTGGCTGTCTCTCCCCCTTTCCGCGTCTTATATTTGTTTTATGGCTAATGTGCAGGGTTCTTAGTTGTATTTAGCAGGAGTGATAAGGAAAAGTACATACTTCTTCTTCCTTTACTTTTAAAAATAAACAAGGCATTTATGTTACTATCTTTCCTTCTTCCTCTTTCCCTTCCCTTGCTCCAAATCTTCTCCCCGTTTTTCGTTGTCATTTCCTTTTCTCCCCTTCCTCCCTTCTCCTTTGTACAGAGAACGTGTGTGTTTGGACGGTGGCTTCCAGCGTGAAACCTCTGGATTAAAAGTCCAGCTTCTACCCATGTGACTCAACTTCTCGGGGGCTCCGTTTCCTCATCTCTAAAATGGGCATAATCTTAGTACCCGATTCATAGGACTGTTGTAAGGATTCGATCATGTAATCAACGTCACATGCTTAGGCCATCGCCCAACTGGTCATAAGTGCTTAACCCAGGTTTACTCTTCACATTCTTGCTGTTTACTTTTCTAAGCAACAGGCCAGAGGGTTGCCTAACTGTAGGCAGGGTTGCAAGTAGTGGAGAGTTTGTGTTGCCATGGCAATGGGAAGGCAAGAGGGTTGTACCTCCTCTTTCTCCCCACCGTGCTTCAGATACGATGATGCTAAAAAGCAAACAGAAGAAATGTATCGTTTGGTTGATCCTGAGCACCGGCTCCTTGTTCCAGTTCCCAGGGACCACGTGGATCTTTGTCACCTCAAAGACCCAAGGGGATGGAAGGAGCATAATCCTTCCTGTGAAGGGATGTTGGCGGGAGGGATATGGAAAGGAAGAGTTGAAAGCCAGCTATCTTTCTTTTGTTCTTTGTCTTTTTCTCCAAAGGTATTGCTGATTACATAACTCGGTGCAAACAGGCCATTGGGAAATTTGAGTCCCTCGTCCACCAGATTCATAAGAATGCAGATGACATTTCTTCCAGACTTACCTTAATAGAATCCATAAATCTCTTTAAGTATCCAGCACCTAAAAGTGAGGAAGAACTCCCAGGTAGATCTGACTTCTTGTTTCTTTGATTATGGAAGAAATGGAAAAACCTCTTGGGTATGATTGTGCACACACACACACACACACACACACACACAGAGTTTATTCCACAAATGGAACAAAAACATGCCTCATGATCTCAGGCATTTACTTGAAAAGGTCATGGGTAATTCGTACTTTTTGCCGTGTTTTATGTATTTCTTACATAGTTTTACAAATTCCTAAGTCTATGAAAATCAATAGTACTTTTGTCAATAACTTTGTAACAGTACGGTGAACTGTGTTTTATGGGCTCACATTTACTTGTTCAAACAGGGTATTTTAAGCTGTCTTGGACTAATCAACAAGGAATTCAGGATTAGTTAACAAGCAATTCAAGACAAGCAAGATTGCCCAAAGGCAAAGCATGCCCAAGTGGCATTCATTCCCATGTTGTCATGTATTTTTTGCTTTGGATGTGTCTCGCTTCGGGTGGTGTTGATTTATTTTCTGCTTTTGGTCAAGATTGGAGGCTGCTTTCATATTTGCAAGATATACAGCTAATGTTTGGGTTGCTTCTTGAGTAATGTCCCTTCCCGTGTTTGTGAAGAGCTGTAACAGGTGTCTTCCACTGCAGGCATGAAGGAATTCTTTGAGCACATTGAACGAGAAAGGGCCAAAGATGTGGACCACATGGTCAGTTGGTATCTTGCCATTGGGCCTCTACTGACCAAAGTCGAGGGGCTGGTTATCCACACCAACACAGGCAAGGCCCCCAAGCTGGCCTTCTACTACGAATACTGGGAAAATAGAATTTACGAGGTCTTGACAAAGCTCATCCTGAAGTAAGTTAATGTTCATACTGCATTTTTTTTTTTTTTTTTTTTTTTTTTTTGCGGTACGCGGGCCTCTCACTGTTGTGGCCTCTCCCATCGTGGAGCACAGTCTCCGGACGTGCAGGCTCAGCGGCCATGGCTCACGGGCCTAGCCGCTCTGCGGCATGTGGGATCTTCCTGGACCGGGGCACGAACCCGCGTCCCCTGCGTCGGCAGGCGGACTCTCAACCACTGCGCCACCAGGGGAGCCCTATATTGCATGTTTTAAAGACAGTGTGCATAGATTAAAATATCTTACACACATGAATAGTTAAAGAGGAGCCACGAGGTACAGAACAAAAATCAGCTGGACAATAAGTCTGCTTTCTGGCCAAAGGGCACTCATAAAATGGAAGGATGACTTCCTGTTTTGGCTCATGTTCTTTTTTTTTAGTTGACACTCAATATTTATTAAATGTGAAAGTTACAGATAAAATTTAAAACCATATTTGAAAAAAGAGAACTGTATGTGATATATATCAGACCTCTGATAGATAGGGAGAATTTTCTATTCTGGAAGAAAAGGAAGAAATCATAAGAGAAGAGATGGACAGACGTTGGATGCAAAAATTTTAAATGTTTTTTCACAAAATAAAAGGATAGAATTGGAAAAGAATTTACAGCAAATGTGCTTTTATGCATTAACTTATGGAAATACTTTTGTAATATAATGAGAAAAATGACTACACTATAAGAGACACAATGAGATTTTTCACAAAAATGAATTACAACTGTCAAAAATTTAGAAATTTATTCTTGTGAGTATCATAGAAATGAATGATAAAACAACTATTAAATTAACAAATAAGTTTTAAATTATTTATTTATTTTATTATTTTATTTTTGGCTGTGTTGGGTCTTCATTGCTGCGTGCAGGCTTTCTCTAGTTGTGGTGAGCGGGGCCTACTCTTCATTGCGGCGTGCAGGCTTCTCATTGTGGTGGCTTCTCTTGTTGAGGAGCATGGGCTCTAGACTTGAGGGCTTCAGTAGTTGTGGCACGCGGGCTCAGTAGTTGTGGCTCGCGGCTCTAGAGCACAGGCTCAGTAGTTGTGGCGCATGGCTTTGTTGCTCTGCAACATGTGGGATCTTACTGGACCAGGGCTCAAACCTGTGTCCTCTGCATTGGCAGGTGGATTCTTAACCACTAAGCCACCAGGGACGTCTCAACAAATAACCTTTAAAAGATAATAATATGAAATTCTGGTGAATAAGAGGTTCATTATGGGCAGAATTGTAATTTGTGGTGATACTACAGTACAAAGTGTCGTATTGGCTCATGTTCTTGTTAGGTCCCTCAACATCCAGAAAAGGAAATTATCCCTCTCACCACTGTCTGAAAGACATACACATGTCTATGTTCAACTGGCAACAGAGAATTGCTGTCACTCAGTATTTAACAAAATCCCAGATGACGCCTTCACTTATACTGAGAGAGGCTGATTTGAAGGATATATGATGCATGAACTCTTCCCGAAGGTCTAAAGTAACCCCTGGCTAGAATGGGCATCACGTATGTGTTGAATGCTTATCGTGTGTGCCAGCCTCAGACACATGGAGGCTGTCCCTTGCCTCCTGGCTCTGCAGCTCAGACTGGCCGAGAGCTAAGTGCCTGGACTTCACATTGGCTTAGGGTCCTTCTAAGAAACCAGCCTATGAAATTCATCATTGTTGCTATTACCTCCATATTGACAAGGGTGGTGTTCATTTTATCGTATGTTTTCTTTTTTTTTATAAATTTATTTATGGCTGTTTTGGGTCTTTGTTGCTGCGCACAGGCTTTCTCTAGTTGCATTGAGCAGGGGCTACTCATCGTTGCGGTACACAGGCTTATTGTGATGGCTTCTCTTGTTGCGGAGCATGGGCTCTAGGTGCGCAGGCTTCAGTAGTTGTGGCACACGGGCTCAGTAGTTGTGGCTCATGGGCTCAAGAGTGCAGGCTCAGTAGTTGTGGAGCACAGGCTTAGTTGCACTGTGGCATGTGGGATCTTCCCGGCCCAGGGCTCAAACCCGTGTCCCTTGCATTGACAGGCAGATTCTTAACCACTGAGTCACCAGGGAAGTCCCGTATGTTTTCTTTATGAAGAACCCCAGAAGAAGTTTCTCTAATTTTCCTTCTGACCTTAGCCTCCTGAGAAAGTATTTTTCCTCTTCTCTTTCCTCTTTTATTTTTTGTCATTTTTAAAAAACTTCTTTTTCATTATGATTTTAAATTTTTTGTTATTTTATTATTATCATTCAATTAAAAAAATTTAAAACAAAACTGTTTTGGCTG
Organism: Hyperoodon ampullatus; assembly: GCF_949752795.1. Classification (NCBI taxonomy): domain Eukaryota; kingdom Metazoa; phylum Chordata; class Mammalia; order Artiodactyla; family Ziphiidae; genus Hyperoodon; species Hyperoodon ampullatus. The sequence continues at coordinate 6,805,325 of NC_136926.1, read as the reverse complement.
CGTCACACAGCATGCAAGATCTTAGTTCCCTGACCAGAGCTCGAACCCGTGTCCCCTACATTGGCAGGTGGATTCTTAACTGTTGCACCACCAGGGGAGTCCCCTGGATGCAGTTTGACAAACTTCACTTCATTGATCCTTTAAATAAATCTGTTTTCTACATATTTCATTTGCTTTTTAATGTTGCTTCTAACTTTGACTCTTAAAGCAGCCCCTTAGGAGTTCCTGGGCAGTCGAGTGGTTAGGACTCTGCGCTTTCACTGGCAAGGGCCTGGGTTCGATCCCTGGTTGGGGAACTAAGATCCCACAAGCCGCCTGGCACAGCCAAAAAAAAAAAGAAAAAGCTGCCCCTCGTACAGGGCTACCTCCTGAGTTTTCTCTTTCTAATACACTATGTTTTCCCTTGATCCATTCATCCATTTACGCATCAATCCATCTATTCACTCATTCATTCATTCCAAGGTTTATTAGAGCCTGGACTGGACCAGGCACTGGACCAGATAAAGCCCCCATTTTTCTGGAGCTTCTCCATCCTCGTAGGAGAGAGGTGCAAGACTCAAGGAAGTAAATATTCTCTGTGAAAGAAATAAAGCAGAATAATGTTCCAGGGAGAGACTGGAGGGGCTGTTGTGATTGGGTGGTCAAGAAAGGCCATGGCGAGGCCACGCTTTAGCGGAGCCCTGAAGCGAAGGAGCAAGCTGGAAGGGGAGGAGCTTCCTGCTGGAAGACAAAGGCCAGTGTACAGACCTGGAGGCCACGTGGGAGGAACAGAAGGAAGGAATAAAGAGGGTGAAGGGAGTGCGTAGGAGAGGAAGCTGAGCAGGCAGGGGCCAGATCGTGAAGAGCCTGGAAGGAGCTTGCGTTTGTTCTCAGAGAGAGAAGAGTTGCATGTTTTATACACTCTCTCTGGCTGTAGGGATCACTGAATTGGGGTGGGGATGGGGGGAAGAGGAAGACCGGTTTGCAGGCTAATGAAGTGTCCATCCCTGTGTTGTCCCTGCTTTAATCCCAGAAAGGACAGAGTCTGGTGGGCCAGGCGGAGGGGGGACATGAGAGTTCATTTTTCCGGAACCAGAGTCAAACAGCTTTTTGGAGTTACTATTACTAAGTATCTTCCAACTAATAGGTATTCTAACTTCCCCAAAGTAGAAATGAACTATTTGTAAAATTTGGGCCATAAGAAGGGTATATAATGAAACTCACCCCACACTGTCCGTTACAGCCGTAGACTGTGTTATTCCTTGTCGCAGGCCTTTTATAGGTGGCGGCTGGGACTCTAGCCATTTTCACCCGCTGTCGGGTATCTTTCACGCTGCTGAATACTGAGTCTGTTTTATTAACCCCTCCTAGGAATTTGCAGTCTTTTAATTCTTTAATCCTTGGAAACGTCCCTTTGTTCCAAACGGAAACCATTTTGACGGCGCCCGAGATCATCCTGCACCCCAGCGCAAGCGAGATTGACAAAATGTGCGTCCACTGTGTCCGAAATTGTGTGGAGATGACCAAGGTAGGGACGGAACTGTGTGTTGTTTCCTGGTTGACCCCTTGTCACAGAGGACTGGGCCCGCCAGCTGCGGACAGCAGGTGACCCAGGAGGTCAAGAACACAGGCTCCACCCTGTCCTTTGTCCAGACCGTTTTAATCTCTTCCTGGCTCCTCCTCTGTAAATCTCTGAAGTTTGGGGGTGTCCCAAGGCTTGATGCCGGCTCCCTTCTCACCTCTCTTTATCTTCTTTGTGCATCCTCACGACTGGTCCCATGGCCATTATTACCAACCCTATGGGGGCAAGCCCGCTGCATTTCCATCTCCAACCCAGAATTCTCTACTACACAACACGTTTCTAGTCGCCTACCGGCTGTCTCCCCTTGAACCTTAGGCTTGGTGAGTACAAGATGGAATTCTTGGCTTTCCAACGTGCAGCCTGGTCCTGCCCCCATTTTCCCTACTTCAGGCAACGGCGCCAACATCCACCCAAGTGGTTGAGTCAAAACCCTGGGAGCCATCCTTGATCCCTCTTTTCTCCCGTCCACCCATATCCAGCCCGTCGGTAAGTCTGGTTGACTCGCTCCCCAAAACACGCCTCTGATCTCCCCTCTTCTCTCCTTTTCCACGTTACCAGTCCATCCCAAGTTCATCGTCCCTCACCTGGACTATTGCAGTCATGTTTCCACAGGTGGTCAGGATTATCCTTTAAAAACGTGAATCGTTTCGTGTCATCCCTGTATAAAAGCCCCCGATGCCTTCACGTTGCACTTAGAACATAATCCAAACTCCTCATTCTGGTCTATGAGCCACTCTGCAATCTAGCTCCTGCCTACCTTTCTGATCAGCTCCTAGCTGTACACACCCCACTGTGCCCAGCCTAATGCACCTCCAGCAGGTAACACCACTTCCTCCTTGAAATGGTGGCACTCCTGTTCCCTCTGCCTGGAACCTTCTGCCCCCGAGACCTGGACTTGACTTGCCCCTTCTGGTCCTTCTCTATGACGTCACCCTACACCATCTTCTTCCTAGCCCATGTCACTATCTGACCTTTTCTTATTTACTTACTTTCTCGTTCATGCTTTGACTAGCTCATGCCACTAGAATGCAAGTTCCACGACACCATGAACTTTGTGTGTCTGTTCACTCTGGAGCCCCCAGCACCTCGCACAGCGCCTAGCACATAATTGGCACTCAGTCAGTGCTTGTCAAATGACTGTCAGTTGGCAAATAACCCAAAGTTTACGTCTTACCAACACTGGGAAAATAGGGCCATCTTTGTGGATAAGAGATGTCACACCCCCTCAAGACACTAATATCTTTCTTTTCACTTCGTTTGTTCAGAAAGTCAAACATATCTCAGGCATTTAAAATTTTTTTAAAATTAATTAATTAATTTATCTTTGGCTGCATTGGGTCTTTGTTGCTGTGCGTGGGCTTTTCTCTAGTTGCAGCGAGTGGGGGCTACTCTTCATTGCGGTGTGTGGGCTTCTCATTGTGGTGGCTTCTCTTGTTGTGGAGCACGGCCTCTAGGCGCACGGGCTTCAGTAGTTGTGGCACGTGGGCTGAGTAGTTGTGGCTCGCGGGCTCTAGAGCGCAGGCTCAGTAGTTGTGGCGCACGGGCTTAGTTGTTCTGTGGCATGTGGGATCTTCCCAGACCAGGGCTTGAACCCGTGTCCCCTGCATTGGCAGGCAGATTCTTAACCACTGCGCCACCAGGGAAGCCCTCAGGCATGTTTTTTAGCATAAAACTAAGTGTAGATATTACAAATAGGGAATTTCATTTCACTGTACTTGGAAATTAATGAATAAATTGCACATGTTTTATAATCTATGCAAATAGGTCATTTATTAAACCTTGGTCATATAAATTCTCTTAACTTTTAGGTGTTACATTACCAAGTCTTTGAACAGGAAAACAAAACAATTTCCAAGGGGTAAATAAATAGGAAAGACTCTTTGTGAAACATTATGGATATTAATCATAGTTTTTCATGCCAGTTTATTCCCACCCCCGCCATAGATGGGTTTGAGGCTTTGTGGTGAAGACTGTTATTTTATCTTCATAAATGCTTTCTTTTATTTATTTTTATTATATTTTTATGAATGCTTTGTTTTAAATGAAAAGAATTTTTACCTATCCTCTTGGAAAGTTTCGGAAATGCCTTTCATTAACAAAAATCTCTGCAAATAAACACTTATGGCGAGGTGACTTAAGTTGGCTTGACTGCACTATTTGAGCGTCAGGATTCATATTTCATGACTGAAAACAATGAGCAAAAGTTTTAAACTAGGATCGAATTACCTCATCTATTAAGTGGAAATGATAATACAATCCATGTTCTAGAGTGGGTTGAGAGAATTAAATGGCATAACATGTACTTGGCAATGAGCTCTAAATAAACGTTAGCAATCAGTTTTGGTATTAGTATTACAGTGAGCAGTAGAATTAGTAATTGTTGTTATTCCCATCCTACAGGTGGCCAGGCTACGGTTCAGAGATGTTATGTATAACCACCCATGGTTTGCTTGAAAGAAGAGGGGCTCTTGACTATACAGCAGGGAGACGTCCAATGACAGATTTGTTCTGGGACACTGGAAACTAATGTTGTTTTATACATCCGAGCTTGACTGTGCTCAAGCACACGTCTGATGATTGGCTGGCTGTTGCCTGGGGAGCCTTGGTCCTCCTGGGTCTCCATCATCACGTAGGCTAGCTGAAGCTCGTGCATCTGGTGGCTGCAAGGTTCCAAGAGCATGAGAGTAGAAGCTGCTGGGCTGCTTGAGCCCCGGGCTTGGACCTTGCATAATGCTGCTTCCCCTATCTGTTGGTCAAGTCACAGGCTAGCCCAGAGCGGGAAAATAGGTACTCCTGATAGACCCTTTTGTCAACAGACAGAATCTCTTGATAGGAGGAACAAAGGATTGTGGTGATTTTTTGCAACCTAGCACAGCTTATCAATAATAAGTCTTACTAGCAAGACTTATTACTGAACATGATATGTACATAGGAAGCAAAATAGATACTAAAGGACTGTCTTTTTTCCCCCGATTCTTATTTTGCCAGAATTTTGTTCGCTGGATGAATGGCAGCTGCATAGAATGCCCCCCTCAGAAGGGAGAGGAAGAAAAACTGGTTACAATCAACTTTTACAATGATATTTCTCAGAACCCTCAGATAATTGAGCAGGCTGTTATGATCCCCCAAAACATCCACAGGATTCTGATCAGTCTTATGAAGTACCTGCAGAAATGGAAGCGGTACCGACCGCTCTGGAAACTGGACAAAGCCATCGTGATGGAGAAGTTTGCTGCCAAGAAGCCCCCTTGTGTTGCCTATGACGAGAAGTTGCAGTTCTATTCCAGGGTCGCCTCTGAAGTGATGCATCACCCCTTGATCAAGGATGAGCACTGCATCCGCCTCCAGCTTGGACCCCTGGTGAACACCATACAGGAAAATGCCAAGTCCTGGGTGGTTTCACTTGGGAAGCTCCTTAATGAGTCAGCCAGAGAGGAGCTCCATAATCTGCATGAAGAGATAGAGGTAGTGGGGCCCCGGGTTTCATGATTGTCAGGGCTTCATTCAGTGCTGTATTTTTTCCCCCTATGCTTATTCAGTGTCCCTTTGAACTCTATTTTATAGTTCCTGACCAAAAACCTGAAGAAGAGCCCCAGTACCCTTGAAGATCTCAAGTTTGTCCTTGCAACAATCGCAGAAATTAGAAGTAAATCTTTAGTGATGGAACTAAGATACCAGGATGTCCAGGAGAGGTACCGCACGATGGCCATGTACAGTCTCTTTGTAAGTGAACTCTTTCCTTTTCTCCCTTCCTCCCTTCCTTCCTCCCTCCCTCCCTCCCTCTCTTCCTTCCTTCCTTTGTGTGTTTTTGTTTTTATTTATTAATTTTTTTGGCTGCACTGTGAGGCATGTGGGATCTTAGTTCCCTGACCAGGGATCGAACCTGTGCTCACTGCAGTGGAAGCACGGAGTCCTAACCACTGGACTGCCAGGGAAGTTCCTATTTTATTTTATTTTTTAAAAACACAACAGGAGGGCTTCCCTGGTGGCGCAGTGGTTGAGAGTCCGCCTGCCGATGCAGAGAACGAGGGTTCGTGCCCCGGTCTGGGAAGATCCCACATGCCGCGGAGCGGCTGGGTCCGTGAGCCATGGCCGCTGAGCCTGCGCGTCCCGAGCCTGTGCTCCGCAACGGGAGAGGCCGCGACAGTGAGAGGCCCACGTACCACAAAAAAAAAAAAAAAAAAAAACACAACAGGATTATATTTTAATACACAACCAAAATACAAAACAGCATATTAAATTGATGGCAGTAAAATATGGTATTTCATTTGTATTGCATGACAAATGGTTAACATCCTTAGTCATAAATGAGTTCTTACAAACCAGTAACAAAGACATTGATATACCAAGGGAAATGGAAAGAAAAAAACAATGGAAGAAAATGAAATAACACAAGTGACTAGTAAGGATTAAGCATCTATGAAGATGACTGAGCTGAACAATAACAGAAGAAAAGCAATTTCTTTGTAATATCATATTACCAAAGATTAAAAATCTAACATTTATACAGTTTTAGGAAACAGACCCACATAAACACTGGGGGACAAGATTGATGAGGTCCCATCTATATATTAATAGTAGGGGAAATCTAGTTTGAACTCAAACTATAAATTTTGGATAGCCTTAGTCCTAGCAGTTCCAATTCACTGGAATTACTTCAACAAATTAGTTGGATAAATTTACATTTATATATAAACCATGTTTACTGCATAGAAAATTTGTAGTATATAGACCCACCAAAAATGACTTGCATATTAATTTGTTTCTCAATACACCCAAAAGGATATGCACAAAATTTCTTTAATAGTTGTTTTTATTTTATTTTAAGTGAACTCTTTTCTGAAAATTTTTATGGTTGGGTTGAATTCTAAGGCCCTTTTCAGAAAGACTTCTCAAATATACAATAAAGTCAATTGTTTATGACTTTAAGTAACAAAATTTAAATGTAAAGCATGGTTATTTAGAAAAATGAAACTTAGAGATTATTTCTCGATCTTGCATGGATCAAATAGTGTTTTTTGTAGGCTGGTCTGTAACTGCACACTGTTTTGGTTTTCCCACTTTCTTTCTTTCTTTTTTTTTTTTTGCGGTACGCGGACCTCTCACTGCTGTGGCCTCTCCCGTTGCGGAGCACAGGCTCTGGACGTGCAGGCTCAGCGGCCATGGCTCACTGCTAGCCGCTCTGCGGCATGTGGGATCTTCCCGGACCGGGGCACAAACCCGTGTCCCCTGCATCGGCAGGCGGACTCTCAACCACTGCGCCACCAGGGAAGCTCCTCTTCCTTTTTTTTTTTTGATGTTAATTTTCTTTTATAAATAAATGGCTGTTGCAAAAATGATAAGGGGGAAGAAGAGAGATAAGACGATAAAAGAAACTGGTAGAAGATAATAATTCAATTGTCTTTAGGGTTGTTAAATGTGTGTTTCAAAGACCTTTAGAAAGTCTGTGGATGAGTTTGAGGGTGTCTGGGATCTCCTTGAAATTGTATGCAAAATTTTGCGTGCTCTGCATCACATAATACCTAGAAAAGAATCCACTGGAAAAACAAAGTAGGAGGGAGAAACAAAGAGCTGTTATAAGCCTGAATTTGCATAAAATTTGTATTTCAGCATTTACATTGCTTGAGTGCTTTAATCACCTTCACTGAGCATTAGCCTTGGCTGAAAGCTAGAGATCCTCTCATCAGAAAATGCACAGTAGTGGCGATCATTTTGTAGTGTATAGAAATAACGAATCCCTATGTTGTGCACCTGGAATTAACATAGTATTGTCAATTATACTTCAATAAAAAATAATAAAAATGAAAAAAGAGAAACTTTTCCTTAAAAACTATCTGTTTACCCCGAGATACAGTTTATATAACCAGGGCAGGTTATTTACCCTGTAATTACATGTTTTCAGAATAATAAATTAGTTCTCTAGCATCCTCCAAAGGTAAAAAGAAAAATGCACAGTATGCAAAATTTATATTTTTATAATTAAAATAAAGTCAAAATTTTCAGTTCTGTCTTTTGTTTTCTTTATCAAGTAACATTATTTAGAATTCTATGTCTTAGAACTCCATTACCGTCTGCTTATACTGTCTGTGTATCTCTTGGTTTCCTTCAAGTCATTTGTATCCTTATTGTCCTATTATTTCTGATTGAGTTCTGGACATCATATATGACAAATTGTAGGGAGAATTGGAGGCTCCAGATGATGTTATGTTTCATCATAGGAGATTTGTTTTTGCTTATGACAACACAGCTGGGTGTGTTAACAGGTCAAGGTAACCTTATTTTAATCAGAGATGAGGTTGATTTGAAGCTCGATTTTACTTTATGAAGGGTTTATCGCTCTAGATTATTTCTCTCTCTTTCTGCCTATGTCATCTATCTCTTTTAAAAAATTATTTTCTTCTGATTTTATTTTTATTATAACTATCTAATTTGTATAATTCAACCAGCATTTGTTCAAATGACCTAGCCTGCCATTACGCAGCAGCAGAAGTCCTGGAAAGCAGAAGCTTTGACCAGAAATTTCATTTCCAAACTGCTGATCATTTATTGTTTATTCTTTTTTAGCCTTCCGATGCAGAGAAAGAACTGGTTGACAAGATTGAGAGCATGTGGTCAAATCTGTTTAATGATGCATTGAATGTGGAGCATACCCTGGGAGGTATAAAGAGAATGTTCACAGAGGTACCTTGAAACGCTTTACTTTCCGAGTAAAGATGTTGAAAAATATCCAGTGGGCTAAACTAACGCAACCCTGCTTTTCTCAGATCACTCGAGGTGAAATATTAAACTACAGACAGCAGATAGAGGACTTTGCAAGACGTTTTTATCATGAAGGCCCTGGTTCTGTTGGTGATGATCTTGGTAGAGGTAAGGGTACTCACGTTGGTCTTACTGAGGCATTTGAATGTGTTTTGCTTAAGAATTTTATGGGAAGATGGGATGGAGCAGTGGTGTGTAACCATGCCTGTACCCTGGGTTCCTCTGGGGAATCTCTAAAAACCACTTCTGCCTGGGCACCAAGTCCACAGAGTTGATTCCACTGGTCTGAAGAGTGGTCTGGACTTCAAGGTTTTTAAAAGCTCCCGTGGGGATTCTAATCTGCAGGCCAAGCTGAGACCACTTAGAGCGAGAATGCTCAGGAGACAGAACTTTCTAACTGGAGGAGCTTGCACATGTAACTGGCCCTCTGGTTTTAGTTAGAATGATAGCAAGATAAAGTCTGGTCATTCTAAATTTGTCTTCCCAGTTGGCTTCTATGGATGAGATGATAGTTTTGCATATTGTTCATGATTTCTTATTCAATTTTGTATACCTTAAAATTGTATGTATTCAGTGGGAAGCAGCCGCAGAGCACAGGGAGATCAGCTCGGTGCTTTGTGACCGCCTGGAGCAGGGGGATGGGGAGGGTGGGAGGGAGGGAGATGCATGAGGGAAGGGATGTGGGAACAGATGTATATGTATGACTGATTCACTTTGTTATAAAGCAGAAACTAATAAAAAAAAAATTGTATGTATTCAAAACGAACTTATTTATAAAACAGAAACAGACTCACAGACTTCAAAAACAAACTTATGGTTACCAAAGGGAAGTTAGAGCGGGGAGGGATAAATTAGAAATTTGGGATTATACACACTACTATATGTAAAATAGATAATCAAGGACCTACTGTATAGCACAGGGAACTCTACTCAATACTCTGTAATAACCTATATGGGAAAAGAATCTGAAAAAGAATAGATATATGTATAACTGAATCACTTTGCTGTGCACTGAAACGAACACAACATTGTAAATCAACTATACTCCAATATGAAATAAAAATTAAATTTAAAAAATTGTATGCATTCATTTATCTGCTTATTTACTAGGAGTAGACCTTTTAGCCACTTTTGAAAAAGAGCTGATGAGACACGAAAAGAACCGTCAGGAGTTGGCTAATGCTGAGAAGCTTTTTGATCTTCCAATTACGATGTACCCAGAGCTGCTAAAAGTGCAGAAGGAAATGAGCGGGCTGAAGACCATTTACGAGCTCTATGAAGGACTAAAGGTAGGCGTCCACCCACAGACTGGGTCTCGCTGGAGGGAATGCAACTCAGCGGACTTTGAGGCCGCAGTCATACGGAGCCTGGGGCAGATTTCATAGAAACTCTCACTTTGGCTCTTGGGAGGAGGGCATGGGGAGTGACTGCTAATGAGTACGGGTTTTCCATTTGGGGTGTGGAGAGAGCTCTGGAACCCGACGGAGGAGAGGCTGCCCAGCACTGTGAATGTCCTGGTTGCCAGTGTACGTGTTCCTGGCAGAAAGCAGGTCAGTGGTTGACTAGGGGTGGGGTGGAAGGAGAAGGGTGGGGGGGGTGATGACAGAGAGGCAGGAGGAGGCCATCGAGGGTGATGGAGACGGATATGTTCCTTATCTCGACTGAGGTGATGGTCTCACGGTTTGCACACATGTCACAACTCTCCCAGCTGTACACTTGACATATGTGTAGCTTATTGTCCATCCATGAACCCTCCATAAAGCTTAGGAAAAACAGAGAGAAAGGGAAGAGGGGCATTAGAAACGCCAAGTGTAGATGACTCTTCCAGTGAGTCTTGTTACGGAGGGAAGCAGGGATGAGGAGTGTTGGGTGGAGGGGACGTGGGGTCGGGATACATTTCTTTTAAGGTGAGAGAAATTACAGCGTGAGTTTGTATACTGATAGGAGTGATCCAGTAAGGAGGGGACACAGGTAATAGGAGGGAGAAGGGAGTCTTCATGTCTGGTGTCCTTGAGTACGTGGGAAAGGGATGGGATCAAGAGGTGGCCTCACATAAGAGGCAGACTCACCGACCATCATATGGGGAGGACAGAGCCTACGCACAGAGATGCTTCCAGCGGGAGATGTTGAACGTTCTGTTCTGATCGTGTCCGCTTCCCCAGGGTTGTGCACAGCAAGGTCATCAGCAGAGGGGACCGTGGGTGGGGATGCTGGCTGGTTGAGGATGGTGGAGTGGGGGTGAAATGACCCTCTAGAAGAATGGGGAGCAAGAGGGCCAAGGAGATGCGGGGTGACCGATGGTGTCCACACGGTCCTGGATTTCGACTGAGGCCGTGGGCAAGGTTGAGTTTTGAGCAATCGTGGTTGGCTGCCCGGGTGTAGGTGTTGGGTCCTGATAAACGTGGGGTTGTGGGCCTAACCACAGTTGTGGTTTTAGCAAATGCGCTCAGTGGAGAGAGTGTCAGGCAAAGGCATGGAGGGTGGATGAAGGAAAGGCATTATTATAATGACTGGTTGGTTGTATATTTAGGGGTAGAAACTCCAAGAAGTACTTAATTTCATTATGATTTCTTTCTAATTTGTTTCTCATTAAATTTCTGCAAAAAGGAGGTAATGAATCATGGGAGTCATCTCAAAATAATCCAAAAAATGGTTGGAGCTTTTAATATCTTTCTAGAAGGCAAGAAAAGAAGAGAAACAAAGAAATGTAAATACATCATATGTAGTGACATTTACACTTTAAAGAATTATCATACACGGGACTTCCCTGGTGGTCCAGTGGTAAAGAATCCGCCTTCCAATGCAGGGGACGTGGGTCGTATCCCTGGTTGGGGAACTAGGTTCCCACATGCCGCGGGGCAACTAAGCCCATGTGCCACAACTACTGAGCTCACGCACCTCAACTAGAGAGCCCACGCGCCACAACTAGAGAGAGAAAAAACCCCGCGCACACAACTAGAGAGAAGCCTGCGCCCCGCAACGAAGAGCCCAAGCGCCTGCGCATCACAATGAAAGATCCCGCACGCCTCAACAAAGATCCTGTGCGCCGCAACTAAGACCCGACGCAGCCAAAAAAAAAAAATTATCATACACGTATTTCATCAATTAACATAATTTCCTGTCAAATACATTTCATGACTCAAGTAACTCTGTCAAGCCTGGATGTCACAGGTTGCAAATGCCAACTCTACAAGATAGTAAATTTTACACGAGATGGTACTGTTTACATTAAATCTCAGGGGGGTGGAACACAAAGTCTTTTCTTTATGATAACCAAGCAGGATTATCTAAATTGTAGGTATTTTGTAACCTTAGCTTCTTTTATCAGAAAAGGACAGCGCCTGAATGAAGTACACATTTAAGACCCAAGTGACTCCCTGATTTAAAAGTACCTGTTTCTGACATCCTGCTTCTTCCTTTTCCCTGAAGGAAGGAAGACATGTTTTGGATCCTACACATCCTCGGATACAGCATTATTTTTGTGAGGGCTTAAAAAAGTTGGAATGTTCTGTTTGTGTTTTAGAGCCTTGGAATCAATCTTTCTTTTGTGAATTTGAGGTTGTTGTGGGGAGATGGGTGATGATATTTGGAGAGAAGTGAGCATAACCAAGGGTTAAGAATGCCCTCTCCCGGTCAAGCCACCTTCGAGTTTCCAAAGGGGTCTTGTTGATGGGACTATTTCTTGCCCATTTCCAGGTTGCAAAGGAAGAATGGTCTCAGACACTCTGGATCAACCTAAATGTTCAGTTTCTCCAGGAAGGAATTGAAAGTTTTCTCAAGTCCCTCAGAAAGCTGCCCGGGCAGGTCCGAAATTTATCAGTGGCCTACCATTTGGAAGCAAAAATGAAGGCGTTCAAAGACTCGATTCCTTTACTTCTTGACTTGAAGCACGAGGCTTTAAGAGACAGGTTTGTGGGAGGAGTTTTACTTTAAAATATGTCTTTGCTTAGCTCTGATGATGAAGGACAAGATTCCAACAGCAACACAGGGCTAGAAATATGCAAGTAATATTTCTATAATATCGCTTCTATGTAAAGTTTCCGTTAAATTATCAGCCACAAGGATTCTCCTATGTCAACTCCTGCACTAGACCTGGGACTAGAGAGAGAAAAAACGGTAGTTTCTCCTTTCTGACCATCTCTGTGCACAACAAAAATAAGTGATTCTACAATTACTGCTTGTATGCTGGGTACCTGGCATTCTGCCAGTCCAGCGCCATGTTTAGCTGCCTTATTGCATTCATCCCATATACATGGGACCATAATAGTGGGCAAATGTGAACCTTCAAAGGAGGCCAGATTGGGTCAAGAGCAGTGCTGCTTGGTGCTGTGTCTGTCCTGTTCCCCCTTCTTAAATGTATCACTCTGCGTTTTTTTTTTCATAGTGCTCGAAACAGTGTGCGTTTATTTAATTTATAGATTTGTTTTATCGGTCACTGACTGTCTCCCCAAGTCGCTGGTAGTGTTCCCCAGGGCAGGGGCCTTGCCTCTGAGTCCCTCTGAACCCCCAGTGGCCAGCCCACTGCCTGCACAGAGTTAGTGCTTGCTGAATGTGTATCCAACACACGAGTGCTCATAATTTGCACCGGGGTCTCAGACAGGCTGAGTGATCCAAGAGAGGTCGGGATCACCCATCCAGAGACCATGCAGAAGCAGTTACCAACAAACGAAAAATTGTGTATTTTCTTAGGTGGTAGTGAAGACTAGCCATCTAAGAAAATACCTTCTAGATGTTGTTTCCTGGGTTTAATTCCGGCAGCCAGTGGGATTTTGGAAAACTTTGGACAGATAATTCCAGTGATGTACTCGTATTTCCAAAGTCCATGGCAAGAAGTGTTTATAATGGGATTTTATCCTGTGGTTAAAGAGGGAATAATTGAATCCGTCACTAAACTCAGTAGACAGAAAGATTTTAATGTGGATGCACCTTTAGGCATTGGAAAGAACTTATGGAGAAAACAGGCGTGATGTTTGAAGTGACTGAAACATTCACCTTGGAAAACATGTTTGCTATGGAGCTTCACACACACACAGATGTCCTCAACGAGATCGTCACGTCGGCCATCAGGGAGATAGCCCTTGAGAAGGTAGGACTGTTTTTAGTTGTAAAACGGTACAGAAAAAAAAGAGAAATTTTTTTTTTAATTCAGAGAGAAGACCCGTTTGCTCTGATACCTATTATGTTTGAGCAAGAAAGAATGATCTGTTCTAGAAATAGAATTTCTGCCCCAGTTAAATGTTTTAGTTCTTAATTATAGTTTCACGCTTATTTATTAAAGAAATAATGGGTGGGGGCTTCCCTGGTGGCACAGTGGTTGAGAATCTGCCTGCCGATGCAGGGGACACGGGTTTCAGCCCTGGTCTGGGAAGATCCCACATACCGCGGAGCAACTAGGCCTGTGAGCCACAGCTACTGAGCCTGCGCGTCTGGAGCCTGTGCTCCGCAACAAGAGAGGCCACGATAGTGAGAGGCCTGCGCACCGCGATGAAGAGTGGCCCCCACTTGCCGCAGCTAGAGAAAGCCCTCGCACAGAAACGAAGACCCAACACAGCCAAAAATAAACAAACAAACAAATAAATATTTTTAAAAAAGAAAAAAGAAATAATGGGTGTTCCAGGTAGAAAGCTGAGAAAATAAACAAATCATTCATAATTCTACCACCTGAAGATAAGTTATCTTTATTATTTTTAATTATTTTTATTTTTTTATTATTATTATTTAAAAAAATATTTAATTTTTTGGCTGGGTGGGCTCTTAGTTGTGGCATTCAGGATCTTTAGTTGTGGCATGTGTGCTCTTAGTTGCAGCATGCATGCAGGATCTAGTTCCCTGACCAGGGATCGAACCCGGGCCCCCCACATTGGGAGCACGGAGTCTTAACCCCTGGACCACCAGGGAGGTCCCTGAAGATAAATTATTAACATATTAGGGTGTATCCTTTAACACTTTATTTATTTTTTTAACAAACTTTAAAATTTTTTATTTAATTAATTTATTTATTTTTGGCTGCATCGGGTCTTCATTGCTGCACGCGGGCTTCCTCTAGTTGCAGCAAGCGAGGGCTACTCTTCGTTGCGGTGCACGGGCTTCTCATTGCTGTGGCTTCTCTTGTTGCGGAGCACGGGCTCTAGGCGCACGGGCTTTAGTAGTTGTGGCATGCTGGCCTCAGCAGTTGCGGCTTGTGGGCTCCAGAATGCAGGCTCAGTAGCTGTGCACACGGGCTTAGCTGCTCCACGGCATATGGGATCCTCCCGGACCAGGGATTGAACCTGTGTCCCCTGCATTGGCAGGAAGATTCTTAACCTCTGCTGCCACCAGGGAAGTCCCTCCTTTAACACTTTAAAATGCATACACAGGGCTTCCCTGGTGGCGCAGTGGTTGAGAGTCCGCCTGCCGATGCAGGGGACACGGGTTCGTGCCCCGGTCCGGGAAGATCCCACATGCCGCAGAGTGGCTGGGCCCGTGAGCCATGGCTGCTGAGCCTGCGTGTCCGGAGCCTGTGCTCCGCAACGGGAGAGTCCACAACAGTGAGAGGCCCGTATACCACAAAAAAAAAAAAAAAAAAAAAAAAAAGCATATACAGGGAATTCCCTGGTGGTGCAGTGGTTAGGGCTCCGCGCTTCCACTGCAGGGGGCCCGGGTTTGATCCCTGGTCAGGGAACTAAGATCCTGCATGCCGCAGCGTGGCACAACCCCCCCAAAAATGCATATACACGTGTATACACATATGTACACATGTAACATATCCATGGATACACATACACACAGATGTATAAAATACATATACATGCACATCCACATACATGAGTAGTATGCCCATATACATACATGCCCACACATATATACACATAACATGCACCTATATACATATGTATCACACATACATATATGCACATGTATACACAGACGCAATATACACATGCACATACATATACCCATAATATACATACATACATATGCACACATATACACCACCTATATACACACATACTTTTATATACACATATGCATAAATATTGACAGGGTGTTTTTGAAAATGTCATAAAAATAGGCATATTAATTTGTAATTTGATTTTCTTGCTTAACAGTAGAGTAAACAGAGGGGCAGGATCTCATGAGGATGTAGACTGGAGGCAGATTACAGAATTTAGACCCTGGTTCTGGCACTCAGTAGCTGAGTGAATGTGGCAAGCCGACCCCTCTCTGAGCCCCAGTTCCCGCCTCTGTAAAGTGTGGGTAATAATCATCCCTCCCTCACTGAGGTGCTTTGAGGACTAAGGAGATCGTGAATGGCACGTGCTTACCAGAGCAAGTGCTTGGTAAGTGATGACTAGGATTATCAGAATCTCTGCTTAATTGGAACACTGACTGGAACTCTGGGTTTGAGTTGATCCATGGCAAACTCAGGAAGTTGCTGTTGGGTTGGGGTTCTGTTTTTTCAATCCTTGTGCCTGAATCATTCTTTTCATATTCCTGGCCAGGCTGTGAAGGAAATCCTGGACATGTGGGAAAATATGAAATTTACCGTGGTCAAGTATTACAAAGGCACCCAGGAGCGAGGCTACATCTTGGGATCTGTTGATGATATTATCCAGTGCCTGGATGACAACACTTTCAACCTGCAAAGCATCTCAGGAAGCAGATTTGTGGGGCCTTTTCTGCAGACTGTTCGCAAATGGGAGAAAACGCTTTCTCTAATAGGGGAAGTCATTGAGGTGAGAAAAAAGACACCCAAAGATGGAAAGGTGCCGATTCATAGCAGGAAGGAAACTTTGTATGAGAATATTTTGTGCTCAGAAACTAATGATCCTCTTTCATACTTTTTCTGTCTTTGATTTATTTTGGGGGGTGGGATGATTAGAAGCATCAATCTGAGTTTTTATTTCAATGAATGCATTTTTAATTTCCACAACTTCTAATCAGTGCTTTTTCATATGTCCTTATTCTTGTTTAATACTGTCCTGTTCTTGTTGCAAGAATGCTTTCACCTCTTGTATCACATTGAAGAATTTAAACATATTTAAAGCCCTTTTCTGATTTCCTTCTACTTTTTATTTTCTTAGGACAGAATCCACCCCCCCCACTTTTTTTTTTTTTTTTTTTTTTGGTGACTCTCTTTCACGGTAGGGGTTTTTTCTCTGTGTGATTTTGATTTTTCTTATATTAGGGGGTTTAGGGCTTTCTTGCTTTGTGTCCAGACCTCTGTGAGCAACCCAGGCTCATTTCACCAGTTTTGTGTGGCTGCCTTGTTTTCTTCCTCAGACCGTAGGCAAGTGCCTTATACTTGCTACACCCTGAGCTTGGGGTGGGATGAAGCCAGGCCTGCTTCACTGGCTAGGAGTGTGGTCGTGCATGGGCTTCTATCACTTGCTTTTTTAAATTTGTTTTTTGTCTATTACTTAAACTTTTTTTTAAACTTTTAATTTATTTTTTTAAATTGAAGTATAGTTGATTTACAATGCTGTGCCGATTTTCTATTACTTTTTATTAGTGGCATCTGTTAGCCTGGATATAGTACTGCTTTTTTTCTTTGTTAGGACAAAATTTTTTTAATTGACATGAAATTTATGTAACATACAATTACCCATTTTACAGTCCACAATTCAGTGGCATTTAGTCCATTCACAATGTTGTGCAACCACCACCTCTATCTAGTTCCAGAACATTTTCATCATCTCTAAAGAAATTCCTATACCCGTTAAACAGCAATTACTCCCTACTTCCCCTCCCTCCAGCCTCTGACAACCATCAGTCTATTTTCTGTCTCTGTGAATTTACCTATTGTGGGTATTTCATATAAATGCAATCATATAGTATGTGGCCTTTGTGTCTGGCTTCTTTCACTTAGCGTCATATTTTCAAGGTTCATCTATGTTGTAGAATGTGTCAGTGCTTCATTCTTTTTTGTGGCTGAGTCGTATTCCTTTGTGTGGATGGACCACATTTTGTGTATCCCATTCACCTGTTGATGGACATTTGGGTTGTTTCCACCTTTTGGTTAATGAAATAGTGCTTCTGTAAGTGTTGGTGTACAACTACTTTTTGAGTCCCTGTTTTCAGTTCTTCTGGGTCTGTCCCTAGGAGTGGAATTGTGGGTCACGTAGTATTTGGATCAGTTTTTGCTTGGGCTTCTGCACAGTTTGTCCTTTGGGTCACGGGGCTCCAACCCCTGCTCACAACTAGAAGCTTCCTCCCTGTCCCAGGCTGGGGTGGAGAGTTTTCTTTTGCTTTTGAGTGTAGCTGTGTATTTTAGAATATTTAGCTATGCTTCCTCTATCATTCCTATATATTTGGAAAGGAGTGTATGCACTCACTGTGCCCTCTTGCCTGGAAAGTCTTTCGACCTGAGTTGGTTTACATCTGTCCTGTGTTAAGGTGGGATTTTGCCATACACACCCCGAGGTACCTGGGAACCTGTGTTGATGATAACATTGTGCATTTACAGGTTTGGATGTTGGTTCAGAGAAAATGGATGTATCTGGAAAGCATCTTTATCGGTGGAGATATCAGATCACAACTTCCAGATGAAGCAAAGAAGTTTGACAACATCGATAGAGTATTTAAAAGGGCAAGTGACTGGCTTCTATTTCAGTCTTGAAAGAAGAACAGTGATTTGAGATACTTTTACTTACGTATTTGCATGTAGTATTTTGTGTATTAGTAGCTTCTCAATTTTTTCTATCATTGTATATGAACTTGATCTCTTCAGTAAAAATTTCTGTTTGATCTTAAGCTACTGGCCTATGACACTAGAAGCTTTTCATATTTATTTTTTATTATAAAAATAGTACTTGTGGGAATTCCCTGGTGGTCCAGTGGCTAGGGCTCCGCGCTTCCACTTCAGGGAGTGTGGTTTCGATCCCTGGTCTGGGAACTAAGATCCCACATGACTCATGGCAAAAAAAAAAAAAAAAAAGAAAAAATAGTACTTCTGTAAAAAGCTTGGGAAAATGTAGAAAAGCAGGGAAAAATGTATCTTCCATAGTTCCATCACCTTTAATACATATTTCTTTCATCTTTTTTCTATGTATATGGGTTAAAAACACACTAATAAAGATATTTTATATAATCCTATCCTATAATTTTCTCTTAATATTATAAGAAACATAGTTTATATTATGAAACTATCTGAGAAAATGTTTTAATGCCTTTATATGTTCTGGTGAGTGGCTTGACATTAATTTAGTTGATTATTGTCTAGTAACTGGACATATTATTTGAAGTGAAATTCTTTGCTTTCATAAATAATTTGCAGTTTGTGTCTAAAGTTTTTTCCATATTTAGGGTATCTTATGATAGATTGTTTATGAGTAAATTACCCATGAAAGACTATGCTCATTTTAAAGTCCTTCCAGAAAGGGTGGTACCAGTGGTCACTGCTGCTAGTAATTAGTGGGGGAAGAATTTTCACCCAGCCCACCTGACCTCAAAGCCCAGGTACTTTGCTACTCAGTGATGCTGTTGTATTCTCCAGTTACAGGCAGCCAGCTCACGTTTTGGATCTCTTTTGTCCATTAGAGTTTATGATTTTTTTTCTTATCCATCTGCATAAGCTTTTTTTAAAACTTAAAAAAATTATGCAACAGATACCTATTCATTATAGAAGGACTTAGACATCATAAAAAAGCAAAAAAAAAGAAAGAAAGAAAAAGAAAGGAAAAAATAGCTACAATCTCACGCCCAAGATAACCATTTCAATAGTTCAACATGTATCTTTTCCAGAATTTGTTAATTCCTATGTAAACATATCAATAAATATGTAATTATTCTATGAAATAGGATCATTCTTATCAGTATGATCTTTTTAAAATTTAACAGCCTCATCATATATTTCAATAAATAAACATATAAATTGTCACAGCAAATTTTGACCTAATTCCCTCTCATTGGACATTTAGGCTATTTCCTTTTCTTTCTTTTCCTTTCTTATCATTATGTTTTTGCCATTATATAGAGTAGGGAATATTCAGGTGCATACAAATTGCTCAGAGTGAAACTGCTGGCTTTATTCATCCAGCAAATGCTGATGGAGGGTCTGCTGTGTGCAGACACTGTTGTAGGCACTTGGGGAAACACTGAACAAAAGACACAAAGATCTCTATGCAGGGCAGCTGACCTTCTAGCGGGAAGATGGAAAAAAAAATAAACATTGGAATTAAGTAAGTTATGTATATATAGTACGTTAGAAAGTACTTATTTATTTTGAATTTTTAAAATAGATATTTATTTGTTTATTTATTTAGCTGCACCGGGTCTTAGTTGTGGCACGTGGGATGTTTGTTGCCGCATGTGGGATTTTAGTTGCGGCACATGGGATCTAGTTCCCTGACCAGGGATTGAACCCCAGGCCCCCTGCATCGGGAGAGTGGAGTTTTAGCCACTGGACCACCAGGGAAGTCCCTGAAGGTGCTTATTTAAACACTTAACAGTTTTTGCCAATTTGGCCTCCCTGAAGGTGGGGGTTCTGGTTTGTCGGGTTTGCTCTGTTGTGCCTGGACCCTGGCAAATGCCCACCCGGGACAGGAGCCGGGCTCCTGCTTCCCTGGCTTGACAGCTGTCCTCTTGACTTTGTCCAGATCATGGGCGAGACCTTGAAAGACCCTGTGATCAAGAGATGCTGTGAGGCCCCGAACCGCCTCAGAGAGCTGCAGAACATCAGCGAGGGCCTGGAGAAGTGCCAGAAGAGCCTGAACGACTACTTGGATTCCAAGAGGAACGCCTTCCCCAGGTTCTTCTTCATTTCTGATGAGGAGTTGCTCAGCATCCTGGGCAACAGTGACCCCCTCTGCGTCCAGGAGCACATGATCAAGGTCGGCCCCCCAGGGCTCCCAGGGGGGAGGTGGCATAAGCTCTGTAACTACAGCTTGTTGTATTCAAGTCTTCTACACAGTTCGGTTCAACCCAGGGGTTTAAGACTGTGAAACGCTGCTGGGGTTATTTGAAGCATAAATCTGATGAAATCCACTGTAGTCTGAAGTCACACCAGCACTCAGCTGCTATCTGTTGCTCTTTTTCCACAGTCCCCCAAACAACATTTTATGGAGAAACTAAAACAATACAGAAATACACAAAGACTAATATAATAAGCAGAGAGGCAATACAGGATAGTGGTATAGCACATCCAGCCAGGTTGTCTGAGTTCAAATCCTGGCTCTACATGGGTTTGCTGTGTGAACTTTGGCAAGTTACTTAACCTCTCTGGGCATCAGTTTTCTTATCTGTAAATGCAGATAACTCCAATTATAAAAATTTATAACGACAAAATTTAAATGGGTTAATATTTGTAAAGTACTTAGAACAGTGCCTGACTTACAGTGTTGGCTGAAAAACCTTATCTACACCCAGAATTGACACTCTTTTTACCAGTTAGTCATATTTGCTTTGTCTCTTTTTTTGTAAAATAAATTTGTAGAGATAAAGTTGACATACTCTTCATTCCATCCCCGTTCACAGTTCTTCCTCCACTTTCAAGAGGCAGCCACTATCATGGCTATGACGTAATTCCTTCCAGCCCGTGTTTTCATACTTTTACATAAACTTATGTGTATCTGTGAGTGATATTGAATGGCAGGAAACACAACAGACAAAACTGTCACTTGTGATAGAGAATCAGAGCTGGGCCAGGAGTAATCCTTGGTCAACTAATCAAAGCTCTATATTTAGTATCAGCCCAGAGCAAGGTTTCTCAGCCTTGGCACTATTGGCATCTTGGGCCAAATAATTTTTGTCTCTCTCTGTGTGTGTATGTGTGTGTCGGGGGTGGGAGTGGGGGGGCTGTCCCGTGCATTGTAGGATGTTCAGCAGCATCCCTGGCCTCTACCCAAAAGATGCCAGGAGCATCCCTCTCCAGCTATGACGACCAAAAATGTCTCCAGACGGCACCCAGTGTCCCCTGGGGGCAAAATCCTCCGTGGTGGAGAACCAGTGTTTTCGAGCAATTCCTTTATTCCAAACAAATAAAGCACTAAGGATCAAGTACTTAATGCAATACTTTTCCTTCGATTAATGCTGATTTCAGCTGGTCCGTATATCCAGATACCTCTCCATATCAGCATATACCCTAGAATCTCAAGTGTGTGTGTTGGTGGGGAGTCTGTCTTCTCTTTCTTTCTTTTTGTTTAATCTACCACCAACCTTTGCATAGTTCAGGATAAGCGAAAGTACCCAATGAACGTTTGTCATTGAATGAATGGACATCTATTTAGCATGTGGTCTCTGATGCTATTGCTGGCATCCTGGCAGTGCTGATGTGTGATGAGGCACTGCAGGCTGTTCTTTGATTCCAGAACCCAGGGAAGGTATTACAGGGTGGCTTCTCCCACTGTATTGCAGATGTACGACAACATAGCACTGCTGAGGTTTAATGATGGGGACAGTGGAGAAAAACTGGTGTCTGCCATGATTTCAGCAGAAGGAGAGGTCATGGAGTTCCGGAAGATCATCCGGGCCGAGGGGCACGTGGAGGACTGGATGACAGCAATTTTGAATGAAATGCGAAGAACTAACAGGCTAATTACCAAGGAGGCTATCTTTAGATACTGTGAAGACAGAACCAGGTAAGATTGTAAATGTGATTGTGTGTTACTTTATCATATTTATGGTCATAATGGATCAATTTTCAAGGTTTGGAGTAGATCAACTGACATTTCAAATGAGGTTTTCTTTTCCTGCCGTAGCAAAGTAAGCTGATGTATATCTGTCCTGTAAGGATCACCTCATATAGCACGTCTCAAAGTGTGGTCCCCGGACCACCAGCATCAGGGTCCCTGGGAGCCTATTAGAAATGCATATTCTTGGGCCCCATCCCAAACCTGCCCCAATAGAAATTCTCGAGGGACTTCCCTGGTGGTCCAGTGGGTAAGACTTCATGCTCCCAATGCAGGGGGCCTGGGTTCAATCCCTGATTGGGGAACTAGATCCCATATGCATGCCGCAACTAAGAGTTCACATGCTGCAACCAAGAAGTCCACATGCTGCAGCTAAGATCCCACGTGCTGCAACTCAGACTTGGTGCAGCCAAAATAAACAAACAAACAAACAAATATTAGAAAAAAAAAGAAATTCTCGGGGTGGGGCCCGGGGATCTGGGTTTTCACAATATCCCAGGGGATTCTGAACTCAGGTGTTCTGAACCTAGTGACCCACCAGAAACCAGGTGTTCGTTAAGGTGGATTCTATGTGTAGGTTAATGGGTAAAGTTGTATCTAAAGTAGTTGATGAATTTCAATCATTCTTTGATTTTTGTGGCCTAGAAGCTTCCAAGCACTGAGCTGAACCATGCCTGGTCCTAGTGGCTAAGAGGGCTGAACTCAAAGCCCGTAAAGCATCTTTGCCTAACTTTCCAGGAGAGTTGTATATTTGGCAGGGCCTTTATGCAGACATAAAGTCTTTATTATTATGAGAACACTGTCCTCTTGGTTTCGCTTGCTGCCTTTTTGATTTTGCAAACTGAAAATGTCTGTTTAAATAAATTATTAGAACAGAGCATAATATTTGTCTGATTAGGATCCTGCTTTTTCTTAGGTTCTGCACCATGTAAAAAAATTGGTTTACCTCTTTATGTAATCAGGTGTCCATATATACATACATACATTCAGTGGTGTATTAGTAAACTAGCTCTCTGGGAAGAAAAAAGCTTTGCTGTAGAGCATTTCCCAATACTCAAGCATTAGTAAATACTCCACATGTCTGATTTCAAGAAGGCTAAATGGAGGGAATTCCCTGGCAGTCCAGTGGTTAAGACTCCACCCTTTCACTTCCAAGGGCCTGGGTTCGGTCCCTGGTTGGGGAACTGAGATCCAGCAAGCTGCGCGGCGTGGCCAAAATTTAAAAAAAAAAAAAAAAAGCTGAATGGAATAATGGTAAGAAGTTTAACACCTCGCTTGCAAAATTCCTGAATATTTGTCAGTTACCTCTCATGAGCTGATAGGAGGTGGCCTTAACCCATCATGGGCTGTATTCATTCATTTTACTAGCGTTTACTGGATTCCTGCTCTGGGCTCATCACTGTGCTTGATGCTGTTTCGAAACTGAACTAGACAGCAACCACTGTCCTTCAGAAGCAGAGATCGCGGAATATCTAAAAATCTCTGCAGTGTTCCCAAATCGTACGAATTTTATATCTGCATTTATTCATTTTATTTGCCTCATAACTACTACTTAGCCAGGGTGTTGCTATGTGTGACAACATGTGGTTGGTGGAAGACAGAGTTAAGAGAATTCAACCTGATTAATTGGGAAATGTCTGAGCCACCCTTTCCTCACCTAAGTACCCCTCTGCTAAAGCGAACTTGTTGCTCCTAATGAAGGGGTGAGTCACTGAAATGATAAGATTGATTTACTTGAGCGGACATGTTTCAGCATCACTGAGAGGGCAGGCCCAGGTGTATGTAGCCCCAGAGCACACCTGCTGTCCTGGGATTTGCCAGACACCATCATGTTCATCTTAGCTCTGCCCTGAACCACTTTATTTTCTCTGGTTATAGTGTTGCCACCTCTCCTGATTTCCTACTTCCCAGGTTTGTTGCCTTTCACAAGATCCATCTTTGTTCATTTCAGTACCATCCTCTGGACCTCCATCACCTTTGTTACATCTCTCTTGTGTGTCGGGACCATAACTATACATACTATTTAGGTTTTAGAGGCACCGCACAATTTTAACACAAGACATTAAAGCCAAATACTTTTTATTGTTTTAAATATTCTTTAAAATTTATTTTGCCATTAATTGTCCATCATCAAGATAATGACTCGTGGGCTTCCCTGGTGGCGCAGTGGTTGAGAGTCCGCCTGCCAATGCAGGGGACACAGGTTCTTGCCCCGGTCCGGGAAGATCCCACATGCTGCGGAGTGGCTTGGCCTGTGAGCCATGGCTGCTGAGCCTGCGCGTCCGGAGCCTGTGCTCCACAACGGGAGAGGCCACAACAGTGAGAGGCCCACGTATCGCAAAAAAAAAAAAAAAAAAAAAAGATAATGACTCGTCATTTGCAGTCGTTTTTACTGGATTGGAACTTATAGCTCTGGGTCCATTATTTTTTTAGGTACGGTTTAGAAGAAAAGTTTGCCCTAATGTGTTTCAAGGCACTTACCAGCTTTGGAAATTAGTATGTCAGTAGGGGAAATCCAAGCGGCTGATAAACATATGAAAAGAGGAAAGACTTCACTGGTCCTCAAGGATCTGCAGATTAAGGCCGAGTGAGATATTGTTTTGTTCACCTTTCAGACTGGCAAAAAATTCAAAAGAATATAATGCCTAGTGCTGGAGAGGGTGTGGTGAGGAGAGCGCTGTGCATGGCTGGTGGGGGGACGGATTGCTACAGCGTTTTAAAGTAATTTACCTCTTCCTATTAAAATAAGCTATCAAAAAAGTGCTTTTGTACTGGTTGCCCTGCACTTGGGATTCTGGTCCGTAACACTAGAACCCTCTCTGACTCCTCCAGATGTGCATAAAGCAGGGTTTCTCACCATCGGTGCTGTTGACATCTGGGGCCGGATAATTCTTTGCTGTGGGAGACCGTCCTATTTATCGTAGGATGGTTAGCAGCATCCCTGGCCTCCAGCACCCACTAGATGCCAGCAGTACCTTTTCCCCCAGTTGTGACAACCAAAAATGCATCCAGACAGTGCCAAACAATGTAGAGAGATGTTTACCATGGTCTTGTTTGTATTGGCAAAAGAACTGGGAGCAACTTGAATAGACATCAGAGCGGAAATGTCTGCTGAAATTGCGATACTTTGACGCTCTGAAATATCGTGCAGCCTTGACGAGGAGCGGGTCAGACCTACGTCCGTTGACCTAGACGCACGCCCACAACCAATAGGTGAGAAAAGCAAGGTGCAGTGTAGCTTGTGTTCCCTGATGCCGATGTTGGAGAAACAGCCCTCACAACCCCTTCTCCCCATATTTGTGTATCTTGAACTTTGAACAGGTTTGTATGAGAATGGAAAAGAGTGCCGAGTGACACTCATTAAACTATATCAAGGAACCACAGGGAGGTGTGGTCAGAGATAATTAATTTTTTTGTTGGATTTTTTTTTTTTTTTTTTTTTTTGCGGTACGCGGGCCTCTCACTGTTATGGCCTCTCCCGTTGCGGAGCACAGGCTCCGGACGCGCAGGCTCAGCGGCCATGGCTCAAGGGCCCAGCCACTCCGCAGCATGTGGGATCTTCCCGGACTGGGGCACGAACCAGTGTCCCCTGCACCGGCAGGCGGACTCTCAACCACTGTGCCACAAGGGAAGCCCGGAATTTTTAAAAATTAAAAAATTCTCACAGTATGCCCATAATGTTAAATAATTTTTAAACATCTGTAAAGACACATCTTTAAAGTGATCTGGCATCTTTTACACAGTCGTGCACCTGTAACTTTTTCATATGCGTGTCTCTGTTGGCCTGGTGTTTTACTATCTGGCCAGAAGAGTTTTATTCTCCTTTGCTTACCTGCAGCTCATACTTTGCCTTCCCTATTCCAGATCAAAGAAATAGATTTTTTTTAAATGAAGTATAGTTGATTTACCATATTGTGTTAGTTTCAGGTGTACAGCAAAGTGATTCAGTTATACACACACTCGTATATACATTCCTGATTCTTTTCCTTTATAGGTTACTACAAGATATTGAATATAATTCCCTGTGCTATACAGTAAATCCTTGCTGCTTATCTATTTTATGTATATTGGTTCGTATCTGTTAATCCCATACTCCTAATTTATTTCTCGCCTTCCTGTTTGTTTTCTATGTCTGAGTCTGTTTCTGTTTCATAAATAAGTTCATTTGTATTATTTTTTAGATTCCACATACAAGTGATATCATATGATGTTTGTCTTTGTCTGACTTACTTCACTGAGTATGATAATCTCTGGGTCCATCCATGTTGCTGCAGATGGCATTATTTCATTCTGTTTTATGACTGAGTAATATTCCATTGTATTAGGTTGCTTCCATGGCCTGGCTATTGTAAATAGTGCTGCTGTAAGCATTGAGGTGCATATATCTTTTTGTTTTGGCTGCACCGTGCAGCTTGTGGGATCTTAGTTCCCTGACCAGGGATCGAACCCACGCTCCCTGCAGTGGAAGTGTGGAGTGTTAACCACTGGACCGCCAGGGAAGTCCCCATATATCTTTCTGAATTAGAATTTTTGTCTTTTCTGGATATCTGCCCAGGAGTGGGATTGCTGGATCATACGGTAACTCTATTTTTAGTTTTTGAGGAACCTCCATACTGTTCTCCATAGTGGCTGCACCAGTTTACATTCCCACCAACAGTGTAGGAGGGTTCCCTTCACTCCACACCCTCTGCAGCGTTTATGTTTGTAGACTTTTTGATGATGGCCATTCTGACCGGTGTGAGGTGGTACCTCATTGCAGTTTTGATTTGCATTTATCTAGTAATTAGCATTGTTGAGCATCTTTCCATGTGCCTGTTGGCCATCTGTATGAAAGAAATAGATTCTTTTTTTAATATTTTAATTTTATTGGAGCATAGTTGATTTACAATGTTGTGTCTACACAACATTGTAGTTTTAGTGTGTACAGCAAAGTGATTCAGTTATACATATACATATATTCATTCTTTTTTAGATTCCTTTCTCATATAGGTTATCACAGAATATTGGGTAGAGTTCTCTGAGCTATACAGTAGGTCCTTGTTGGTTATCTGTCTTACATATAGTAGTGTGTGTATGTTCATCCTAAGCTCCTGATTTATCACTCCCCCACAAGTTTCCCATTTGGTAACCATGAGTTTGTTTTCGATATCTATGTCTGCTTCTGTTTTGTAAATAAGTTCATTTGTATCTTTTTAAAAAATTAGATTCCACATATGAGTGCTGTCATGTGATATTTGGCTTTCTCTGTGTGACTTGCTTCGCTTAGTATGATAATCTCTAGGTCCATCCATGTTGCGGCAAATGGCATTATTTCATTCTTTTTACGGCTGAGTAATATTCCATGTTTATATGTACCACATCTTCTTTACCCATTCCTCTGTTGATGGACATTTAGGTTGCTTCCATGTCTTGGCTATTGTAAATCGCGCAGCAGTGAACATTGGGGTGCATGTATCCTTTCGGATTATAGTTTTCTCTGGGTATATGTCTAGGAGTGGGATTGCTGGATCATATGGTAGTTCTATTTTAAGTTTTTTAAAGGAAGCTCCATACTGTTCTCCATAGTAGCTGTACCAACTTACAACGGTATACAGCAGAATTTCCTTTTGAAAGAATTAGATTCTTGACAGGACCGTTTTCGGTCCCAATCCTGAGAAAATCTTGTTGAAGGTGTGCTTTTCCCTTAGGGTCGACTGGATGCTCCTGTACCAAGGGATGGTGGTGCTGGCCGCCAGCCAGGTGTGGTGGACCTGGGAGGTGGAAGATGTCTTCCGCAAAGTGCAGCAAGGGGAGAAGCAGGCCATGAAGAACTACGGCCAGAAGATGCACCAGCAGATTGATGAGCTGGTCACTCGGATCACCATGTCCTTAAGCAGAAACGACAGAAAGAAATACAACACCGTCCTCATCATTGACGTACATGCCCGAGATATAGTTGACTCTTTCATACGGGGCAGGTAGGGACCTGCCCCGGGCACTGGCGTCTCGAAACCTGTCTTTTGTCGGCCTCTGGCCTCTCTCAGCATCTCTCCTTCCTCCCTCTTGTCCACCTTCTGCTGCATCTCTTTCTCTCTTCACTTATCCCCCGTTGCTCACCTTCCAGCATTCTCGAGGCCCGGGAGTTCGAATGGGAAAGTCAGCTGCGGTTTTACTGGGACCGAGAACCAGATGAGCTGAACATCCGCCAGTGCACGGGGACCTTCAGCTACGGCTACGAGTATATGGGTTTGAACGGGAGGCTGGTTATCACACCCCTTACAGACCGGATTTACCTGACTCTCACTCAGGTGATTGGCAGCCTGGGTCTCTTGGTGATCGTTCACCTGGGGTTATGTGTTTTTCTCTAAGGGTGACTATGGTAATTGTGATGGTGTACTGGGTTGACCAGTGTCGCCTACCCTGCCCCAAATTCAGATCTGCTCGGAAGCTCGGATGGGACCTTATTTACAAATAGGGTCTTGGCAGATCGAATTAGTTAAGGATTGGGGTGAGAACATCCTGGATTAGGACCCTAATACCAGTGACTGATGTCCTTGTAAGAAAGGAGAGGAGAACACAGAGACACAGAGAAAGTGATGTGAAGACGGAGGCAGAGACGGGAGGGATGCGGCCACAAGCCAGGGACACCTGGGGCCACCAGAAGCTGCAAGAGGCCAGGAAGGATCCTCCCCTGGAGCCTTCGGAAGGAGTGTGGCCCTAGCCACACCTTGATTTCAGACTTTTAGCCTCCAGAACTGTGAAAGAATACATTTCTGTTGTTTTAAGCCAGACGGTTTGTGGTACTTTGTTACGGCAGCCCCAGGAAGTTAATGCTGAGAGTAAGGGATGTTACACTTTCCAAATCTATAAAAGAGTTTCCATTTGGAATATGACCTACGTGCCACCTTTTGGGATTGGGCTGTTTCAAGTTCAGACGGCCCCTAAAACCACCCTCCGGTTCAATAGTTTGCTAAAAGGAATGACAGAATTCAGTAAAGCCATTATGGTCATGGTTATGGTTTTCGCAGCAAATGGATACAGATCAAAATCAGCAATGGGAGAAGGTATAGGACTGGGTCCAGGAAGTTCCAGCCTTCAGTTTCCTCTCCGATGCAGCTGTCCAGACAGCATCATTTCCTCTGGCAGCTGTGTGTGGCCACACGTGTGAAGTCCTGCCACCCAGGGAAGCCCACCGAGCCTTGGTGGCCAGTGCTTTAACTGGGGGCTTGTCATGCAGACATGACTGACCCCCTGAATGATTGACCTTAGTCCCCAGACCCTGCAGAAGTTGACCTGATGATACCATGTGACCCAAGCCTCCCACCATAAATCACATTGTTAGACTGTCCAGCGTGGCCCAAGGTCCCCAGATAAACAAGGACACCCTTCTCAGGCAGGGCATTCTGAGGGCTTAGAGGTCAGCTCCTAGGATCTAGAGACAAAGGGCCAAACCTTTCTTTGGGCAAAATTAATCCTTCCCTGCACAGATGTCCATGTTTCCATGAGCCTCAGCTCTGGGAACTGCTAGGCATTGTCCTCAGGGTGGGTACAGAGTCCAGCATATTGCAGAGTCCCTGGTGCACTGGTTCCTATATAATGGGGGGCGGGGTGGGCGGTGGTCAGTGGAGGTCGACTGAGAAAGACAGAAAAGAAATGTTAAAAATGGTGACTGTCGGACTTCCCTGGAGGTCCAGTGGTTAAGACTTCGCCTTCCAATGCAGGGGGTGCAGGTTCGATGCCTGGTTGGGGAGCTGAGATCCCACATGCCTCAGGGCCAAAAAACCAAAACATAAAACAGAAACAAGGGGCTCCCCTGGTGGCGCAGTGGTTGAGAGTCCGCCTGCCGACGCAGGGGACACGGGTTCGTGCCCCGGTCCGGGAAGATCCCACGTGCCGCGGAGCGGCTGGGCCTGTGAGCCATGGCCGCTGAGCCTGCGCGTCCGGAGCCTGTGCTCCGCAACAGGAGAGGCCGCAACAGTGAGAGGCCCGCGCACCGCAAAAAAAAAAAACAAAACAGAAACAATATTGTAACAAATTCAATAAAGACTTTAAAAAAATGGTGACTGTCAGAAAAGGTGAGTGTGAACTGGTGTATTGCCATTTATATATTCCTGCATAGACTGTCACAAACTGGGAATTGACACCTGTTTCTTTCTGTGAATCAGACAATGTATGTTTTGCATTTGGCTTCTAACAGGCGCTGTCCATGTATCTGGGTGGGGCCCCTGCTGGCCCAGCAGGTACTGGCAAAACTGAGACCACCAAGGACCTGGCCAAAGCCTTGGGCTTGCTCTGTGTTGTAACCAACTGCGGCGAAGGCATGGATTACAAAGTAAGGCCCCGGCGTCACTTCTGGTACGGTCTTCTTAGGCAGAGAGCTAAAAGGGGGACAGCGTGGGAAGGCATTTCACCTCATACGCTTCCATGAGATGACATGGTGACAGCTGGAGGAACATAGTAGGAAACGTTTCACCATCACAGTCTAGGAACTTGGCTGTATCTCTTTGTTAGCAGCATGTAGAGCAAGAGTCCCAAACTAAATGCCCACTGGAGTCAGCTAGATAGTGTAAATGAATAAAGCAGCAGACAGACGATAGAGAGTGGTAGGGACTGTGGCCAACTGGAAAGCAAAGCTCCATCTAAAGGGGAGCCGCTATTGAGCTTAGGTCAATTGCTGCCACTTGGAAAAGTGGACCCAGTGTTGTTAGATTTTCCAACATCTCAAGAGAAGCCAGAAATCTGGGTTTTTACGTTAAAGTCCTTAATTTGTGAAATCCCTGAACTTAATTACAAAACAGAAATAGAGCCACAGATGTAGAAAATAAACTTATGGTTACTGGGGATGGTGGGGGAGGATGGGGGAGGAGGGATAAATTGGGAGATTGGGACTGACATATACACACGACTATATATAAAATAGATAACTAATAAGGACCTACTGTAGAGCACAGGGACTCGACTCAATACTCTGTAATGGCCTATATGGGAAAAGAATCTAAAAAAGAGTGTATGTATGCATATGTATAACTGATTCACTGTGCTGTACAGCAGAAACTAACACAACACTGTAAATCAACTATAGTCCAATACAAATTTTTAAAAAAATCCTTCATTTGTGAAATCCTATGAGTGGGAGCTGGCCCACGAGAGGCCTTGGAAGTCTTGCTGGGAAGACCACTACTGGGGTGGCTCTTCTTTGCCAATCTGATGAGTGTCATTTGCTTTTTTTATTTTTTATTTTTAAAATTTTTATTGGAGTATATTTGCTTTACAATGTTGTGTTAGTTTCTACTGTACAGCAAAGTGAATCAGCTATACATATACATATATCCCCTCTTTTTTGGATTTCCTTCCCATTTAGGTCACCACAGAGCACTGAGTAGAGTTCCCTGTGCTCTACAGTAGGTTCTGATTGTCGTTTGCTTTTAATTTAGAAAATGGTGTCCATACACGGATTGCTTGCAATTTTCAAGATGAAAATTGCCCTTGTCCTGACACTTCTTTCATCCTAGGCCGTCGGGAAGGTTTTCTCGGGCCTTGCTCAGTGTGGGGCTTGGGGCTGTTTTGACGAGTTTAATCGCATCGATGCCTCCGTGCTCTCCGTCATCTCGTCCCAGATCCAGACGATCCGAAACGCTCTGATCCATCAGTTAACCAGGTTCCAGGTGAGGATAAGTGTGAAGCCAGCCCGGATCATGTCCCCAGGCTGGGAACGTGCCGTAATATCAGGTGGTGGACAGTCGTCTTTCCAGACCAGGTTCCCCCTAGATGAAGATTTGCCCAACTTCTGCTTTCAAATGGAGGTAATTGGGTTTCCCCAGATTATCGACATCTTTGATAATTAAGGACTGTAATAGTCTAAGAACTTCAGAATAATTCCAGACATGTGATTAATAGTTATAGACGGGTAGGGCAGAATTCTCAAATAAGTGACGTGTAAGACCCCCTTTCAAGGTCAAAAAATATTCTTCCCAAATTTGAGAAAAAATGATTTAAAAAAGAAAAATCAACATTCCATTCAATCAACATATCTTCCGTAGAAATGATCACAGTGAACCAGAAAATTTGCCTTCGTACTTGGTAAAATTACGGCATTGTAATGAGGAAGGTTATTAAGGTTGTTACCAAAGTGAAAAGGCAAACTTAAACATTTTTTGAGAATTTACTAGTCTCTCCCCATCCAACAATACATTTGTAGACTCAAGTTTGAGATGTCTGTATGAAGTTACATCAGATTAAACTGGTTGCGAATTTGGAGTAACAGGATCTTATGTAATTTAGGTAGCCCAGAGTGAGTTCTCTGACAACAGGGACCAGAATGGCTGGACCGTTTCCCTACACTGTGATCCCAGATTGCTCTGCTGCTCCTCCGGCCACTGTCCTTGCCCCTGCGTGCCCTGAACACTTGTCACTTTATGCCACTTGCTCCACAGACATTCCATGCCCTGGGACACCATATGCATCCCTATCTGCTTGGAATTGTCCTTTTTTCTCCTTCACCTGAAAACTCCTGTACATCCTCCAAGGCCCCACAGAGCCTCATTGGGAGATTCAGGACCCAAATTCAGCATGGGTTGGTGAGGATTCCATTGTGGGCACCTCTGTGGCCCTGCACCCCACCTGCTTTCTCCCTGGACCTCAGGGCTCGTGGT
The DNA here is from genome assembly GCF_949752795.1 of Hyperoodon ampullatus. Classification (NCBI taxonomy): domain Eukaryota; kingdom Metazoa; phylum Chordata; class Mammalia; order Artiodactyla; family Ziphiidae; genus Hyperoodon; species Hyperoodon ampullatus. The sequence goes on along the minus strand of NC_136926.1, from coordinate 6,772,767 downwards.
CAAGAGATTATGTAAACTGGGTACTGTTAAACATTTGAGGATTCTGGATGGATTTCTATTAATTAGTTCTTCTGAAACATTTTAGGGCTGAGCTTACTACTTCTATGGGAGACACATTGAGCCTGCAATGCGTTGGGTTTCTAGAAGCTGTTTTGTTTTGTTTTGTGTTTTTGGCCGTGCTGTGTGGTATGCAGGATGCAGGATCTTAGTTCCCTGACTGCGGACAGAACCCACGCCCCCTGCAGTGGCAGTGTGGAGTCTTAACCACTGGACCACCAGGAAAGTCCCTAGAAGCCTGTGTTTTTAAGAGCAGGACTGTGTCTTGTCTCCAGAGGTTGATCTGGGACTCACATGAGATACTGAGGCGTGGGTGAGTGTAGTCTCAGTGCAGACTTGAGAGACAAGACAGCAGTCTCCATCTCTGCGGAGCATCAGCTCTCAGGCTGGGCTGCCCTCTTGTCACTGAGGCAGCCTGTGCCTCATAAAAATAAAACATCTGTTGTCTGTCTCTCTGGTGGACCATGAAAAGAAATAAAATAGTAAAATCTTAGTAGAGAGGAAAGTTAAGACAGTTGAAATTCAACTGTAGGCTAAAGAGACTCAAAATATAGAGATTTCTGCATTTTGTTGGTCCATGGGGCCCCTGGAGGACAAAGGCTGGTTTCTTGAAGGATGCTGAGGTGGGATTCTGTCAGAAGGGTGCAGGTGACACCCAGGCAGCCAGACCAGCATGCAGGTGGGAATGGGGAGAGAAGTGACAGCTAACATGAAGAAAATCCACTTTGTGCGAAGCAGTGGGCTCAGTGCTCTTGACTATGTTGTCTCGTTTAACGGCCACAACCTTGCAGAGAAGGAAACAGAGACTCAGAGAGGGTACGTGACCTGTTGGAGGTCACACAGTGCCTCGAATCAACCCCTGGCTGCACAGTTTCCCAACATCAGCTACTTCTCAAGTGGACAGACCCTTGAGTCACATCAGAGTTTGGGGGTCGGCTGAGGCTGGCACCCCAGAACACTGAGGCCGTAAGCACGAGGACTCTGCATTTATCACCAGGAAAGGGCAAGAGACAGATGGAGGTGTCTGTCTTGTACCCATGAAAGGAAGAGCCATGCGGCTCCCCAGGCCTGCTTGCCCCATGGTAGGCTGGCCAGCAGCATAATCCTTCCTTCCTTTCCTCTCGTCCCCTAGTTTGAAGGGCAGGAGATCTCCCTGGACTCGAGGATGGGCATCTTCATCACCATGAACCCCGGCTACGCAGGCCGCACGGAACTGCCCGAGTCAGTGAAGGCCCTGTTCCGGCCCGTGGTGGTGATTGTGCCTGACCTGCAGCAGATCTGTGAGATCATGCTGTTCTCCGAGGGCTTCCTCGGGGCCAAGGTGAGGTCCTTTAGCGCCAGGCGTCCCTGCACCCGCCTGGGTCTGCTCGCAGATGGGGGCCCTGGGACGTTTTCATTCCATGTGGCTTTTCAAATTGTTTTGCTTTGTCTCTCTCCCTTTTCTCTCTCTCCCTGACTCTCTCTCTTTTTTAAAGCTGGGAGTGCATCATTTTTTTAAATTAAATTAAATTAATTTATTTGGCCACATTGCGCGGCATGTGGGATCTTAGTTCCCCGACCAGGGATTGAACCTGTGCCCCCTGCAGTGGAAGTGTGGAGTCTTAACCACTGGACCACCAGGGAAGTCCTCCCTTTCTCTCTTTTTAAAATTATAACTTTTATTTTGGAATCATTTGACTCACAAGAGATGGCAGCAGTAGTCCAGAGAGTTCCAGGTACCGCTCACCCAGCTTCCCGCAGTGATAACATCAAAACCAGGAAACTGGGACTTCCCTGGTGGTCCAGTGGTTAAGACTCCACGCTCCCAATGCAGGGGGCCTGGGTTTGACCCCTGTCAGGGAACTGGATCCCACATGCAGCAACTAAAAAATAAGATCCCGCATGCTGCAACTAAGACCCGGCGCAGCCAAATAAATAAATATTTTTAAAAAAATCCAGGAAACTGATGCGGGCGCAATGCTATTAACTCGAGTGCGGACTTTATTTGGATTCAACAAGGTTTCACCTTCTCTCTCTCTCTGGTGTGTGTGTATAGTTCTATGACATGTAATCACATGTGTAGAATACAGTAAGTCCCCTACACACGAACGAGTTCCGTTCCAAGAGCATGTTCATAAGTCCAATTTGTTCATAAGTCCAACAGAGTTAGCCTAGGTACCCAATCGGCTATATAGTCCTGTACTGTAATAGGTTTATAATGCTTTTCACACAAATAATACATAAAAAACAAGCAAACACGAAAAATAAAACATTTTTAATCTTATGGTACAGTACCTTGAAAAGCACAGCAGTACAGTTCCGCAGCTGGCATCCAGGGTCTGGCATCGAGTGAACAGGCAAGAAATAAAGATACTGTACTACTGTACCCTATACAGTACTGTAAAGTACACAGAAAAGCACAACCACTTGTAGAGGATGCACGCACTTGGCAATGTACGCCAGACACGTGAACTGACGTGATGGGACATGCAAACGCACGTTCGCATCTTTGAAAGTTCACAACTTGAAGGCTTGTATGTAGGGGAGTTACTGTAACTGGAGCCACAGTCCGGACATGGAACTGTCCCATCGCCACAGAGAAACTCCCTTGTGTCAGCCCTTAACGGTCACAGCCTGCCCCCAACTCTAACTTACAACTGCCAATCATTCTCTATCACTACAATTGCATCATTTCTAGAATGTTCTATACTCGGAATCATACAGCATGTAACCCTTTCAGGTGGACTTTTTTCACTAAGCCTCGTGCCCTTGAGAATATGTGGCTTTAAAATATATATATAGAGAGATAACTCCTTTATCATCTCTTAACATATGTATAAAAAGATTATGCACATACATTTCCCCGGAAGGTTCTGGAAAAAGTGCAAAATAGCGAATTTTTTTTTTTTTGCGGTACACGGGCCTCTCCCGTTGCAGAGCACAGGCCCGGGACGCACAGGCTCAGCGGCCATGGCTCACGGGCCTAGCCGCCCCGCGGCATGTGGGATCCTCCCGGACCGGGGCACGAACCCGTGTCCCCTGCATCGGCAGTCGGACTCTCAACCACTGCGCCACCAGGGAAGCCCGCAAATGTTTTTAAGATAAAGGATTGTTAGGTTGCTTCTCTGCAGTTTTTTGGTAAAGGCTCTTATTGCCAATCCTATTGTCTATGGATTTTGAGCCAGAGTGGAGAGATCTCTGGTTCTTTGTTTCAATGAGCAAAGTCCCCATGCCATCCATAGGGACCAGCAAGTGTTGGATCCTTGATGTAGACCAGGTGGATGGCTTGTCCTCAAAAACAGTTACAAGAAAACTTTAATAACATGTTTAGGTCAAAGGAAGCAAATTTCTGGAGTGTAATCTCTATGATTTAAAAAGTTGTATGAATTCTGTTCTTTAAGGTGGTTAAGATTTTCCTTGGCTTTCAAGGACTGTCATCCACTCTGTCTGGTAAGGCTGGTGTTCTTTTAAATTAGGTCATAATTTGTCACGGTGAAAAACAGAGGACCCATCCTGGTATTTGTTGGAGGCAAGATTTGCTGGTTTGTAGAGCAGCTTCATTTGAACACCTTTATGTCAGTTTTCTCTGTGTCATGATGTTCTGGTGTTTTCAGGGCATTTTCTTCATTTATTTTTCATTGTCTTTTATCACAAAAGGCTCTGGCCAAAAAGATGACCGTTCTGTATAAGCTGGCCCGGGAGCAGCTCTCCAAGCAACATCATTATGATTTTGGACTCAGAGCCCTTAAATCAGTGTTGGTGATGGCTGGTGAGCTGAAGAGAGGTTCTTCTGAACTTAGGGAGGTAGGGGCCACGTGCTGTAAGTTCTCTGGTGTTTTAATTTGGTTCATGTGTATTGAATAAATGCTGGGATGGAGGTGACAGGGAGCACAGGTATCAAGAGAAAGTTTTATTCTGAGCTGTTACTTCATTTACTTGTCTGGCCTTCATTTGGTCTCTTCTTCATTACCTTGTTCTCTTCAAATTTGGCTGATTACCATGAGGTCCAGTTCCATGTGTTCATGGTGCCAATGTTTGTGATACTTCAATGATAATAATCAATCTACAATTGCAGGATGATGGGCTGGAGGGGTGGGGATGAACAAAATGCTCTAGAAAACACGAACAGGAGTTATTTCCTCTTTGCAATAAAAGCCAGAGGGGCGGCCATGTTTCTTTCACACGGGACTTACTCCAAAACAGAGTCTGATCAATGCCACTCTGTGGGCAATAGACTCGTGTGTCTCTCCAGAAACTCTACTTGGAATGCTTTGTGTTTGATATTTCATATAAAATTTCATTGTCTACTTCATAAGAGGATTTCTAGACTAGCCCTGGGGGCTTTCAGAAATATCTTTGAAGACATCTGTGTTTTGCTCCATCCAGGATATGGTGCTTATGAGGGCCCTTCGAGACATGAATCTGCCCAAGTTTGTGTTTGAAGACGTCCCTCTCTTCCTTGGTTTGATTTCCGATCTGTTTCCTGGACTGGACTGCCCACGGGTTCGCTACCCCGATTTCAATGATGCTGTAGAACAGGTGCTCCAGGAAAATGGCTACGTTGTCTTACCTGTCCAGGTAAAATGGTGCTGAGGATGGCTTTTTCTGGGTCCTTTCCATTTTTTTTTTCATTTAAAAATAATTGTGGTAAAATACACATGACATTTACCATCTTAACCATTCCCCACCCCCATTTTCTTTTTTTATTGTGGTAAAGTACACATAATATAAGATTGACCATTTTATCCATTTTTAGTACAGTTTAGTAATGTTAAATGTATTCGTGTTGTTTTGAAAGAGTTTGGCGTCGTGCAAAACTGAAGCTCTGTCCCCATTAAATAATAACTCCCCCCCCACCCAGCCCCTGGTAGCCTCTATTCTACTTTCTGTCTCTAGGCATTTGACTCCTCTGGGGACCTCATATGAGTGGAATCACACCGTGTTTGTCCTTTTGTGTCTGGCTGATTTCACTCAGCATAGTGTCCTCAAGGCTCATCCATGCTGTAGCATGTGTCAGAATTCCCTTCCTTTTTGAGGCTGAGTAATATTCCACTGTATGGATATATCACCTTTCAAAAATGTTTCTGGCATAATGTGATCAGATAAATTAAGTATTTTGTTTTGGGGCCCAACCATCTAATCTTCTCTCCCCACCCCACCTTTTTTCCCCCCGGAGTCACACTTGAAAAAATTTTAAATTAGACCTTACAAGTAAAATTTTGATCATCTGAAGCCTGTGAGATTGTATATGTTGTCTGTAAGCCATACCTTATTGCCAAAGTGTTCTGCTCAGGGCGTAAATGCCCAAAGCTGCAGGTTTGGGGTGGCTGCCTCTGGACAGGCCACCTTGGGGCATCAGGCTACCCAGAGGCCTCAGGCCGGGGCAGCGGGTACTGACCACAGATGAGAGATCTCTGTGCACCTTTCCTGGCCCTGGTGGTTTCCTCTAGAGGTGGTTGTTTAAAAAGATGTGTTTTTCGTGGGAATGTAGAATGGTGTAGCCACTTTGGGAAACAGTCTGGTGGTTCCTCAAGAAGTGAAACATAGAGTTACTATATGAGGAACAGCAATTTTATTCCTAGGTATAAACCCAAGAGAAATGAGAACATATTTATCCACATGAAAACTTGTCCATGAATGTTCATAGCAGCATTATTCATAAGTGCCAACAAGTGGAAATAATGCAAATATCATCAACAGATGAAGAGATAGACAAAATGTGATCCATCCGTACAATGGAATATTATTTGGCCATAAAAAGGAAGGAAGTGCTGACACAGGCTTCACTGATGGGTGAACCTTAAAAACACGATGCTGAGTGAAAGAAGCCAGACACCCAAAACTACGTACTGCACGATTCCATTTATGTCATTCCATTTTTTGGTCAAGAACGGGCAAATCCATAGAGACAGACAGTAGATTAGTGGGTGCCAGGGGCTGGAGGCAATGGGCTTGGGAGACATGATGAATGAGCACAGAGGTTTTTTTCGGGGGTGGGTGATGAAATGTTCTAAAATTGAACGTGGTAATGGTTTCACAACCTTTCAAACATACTGAAAACCACTGAATTGTTGAAACACTTTAAATGCGTGAGTTGTACGGTGTGCAAATTCTAGCTCAATAAAGCTGTTTTTAACAAAAAGCTGTGTTTTAACCCAGCTGCCAATGCTTGTCCCACAGGTGGATAAGGTGGTTCAGATGTTCGAGACCATGATGACCCGCCACACGACAATGGTGGTGGGGCCCACGGGAGGGGGCAAGTCCGTGGTCATAAATGCCCTGTGTCAGGCCCAGACCAAGTGAGTATGGCATCCTTGGGGAGGGCTTTGTTGCCATGGTGGTTTCACGGTGAGGTCGGTGGCGGTGTTACCTAGTCCCACTTTGCTCTCTGATTTCCTGGGAGGTTACGTTTGTCCCAGAGCCCCCGCTTTAAACCCAGAGCATCTTTTTTTTTTTTTTTTTTAACTTTGGCCGTGCCACGTGGCTTGCGGGATCTTAGTTCCCTGACCAGGGATTGAACCTGTGCCACCTGCAGTGGGAGTGTGGAGTCCTAACCACTGGACGGCCAGGGAAGTCCCAAACCCAGAGCATCTTAACTTGTCTTATTGCTGATTTAGTTGATATATTTTAGAAGGCAAAACAGTTAGCCTTTTGTGCATCAGACTGTGAATAGGTTTATTTGTGAAATGAGTATTTCAAAAACTATCTTATAAGGATGTTTTGAAAATTAACTTAGGTCGTATTTTCTTGGCGTTCAGATTGCTCCTTTAAAGTCAGTCAGGACCCCCCGCCATGAGGCGACACTGTTATGGTATCAGAGTGGCCAAAAAGAGTGTCCCTTCCCCAAATGCCTTATCATCACCAGCCCTGCAAGAGCTATACTACTCGAAGGAAAAAGTGATTTCACACTCCTAATATAGAATATCATAAAGACCTGTGGTGAATCTATGCCCTTATACTGAGTATGGGTTTTCTGACTTCTCACATTTCTCCTAAGCAATAGCTGCATTCCAGAAAGATTTCAGTGCATGCTGATGTTTCAGCAAAAATCTAAATCAAGCCTTATAATCTTTGTGACTTTACCAGTTCTAATAGGCTATAAAATCCAATTGAGTGACTGTCATTTCTTCTTCCTTCTTTGTATGTTTCTCATGAGGAAATCAGTGGACGGTGGCTTACTGATTTTAAGAGGGTTATTCCATAGCCATCCTGTATTTCATTCTTTAATTAACTCATTGTTAGGTAATTTATAGAACTATCACGTACAGATGTGAGTATAGGTATGCCACTATTATTTTTATTTATTTATTTTGTTAATTTTAAACTATGTTTTGTGTGAACTTTAGTTTTCTATAGATGAATTAATCCCACGGCACTGCAGGAATTTACAGGCATTATACTGGGAAATACCCTGTCTACGTGGTTTGTAAAGCCAGCAACGCAGAGCAGATGTCGTTCTGTAACTATGAGGGATTGAACATCAGGAGTTAAAAGGTTTTACGTTATCCTGGTGACTGTAATCTCCTATACACTAGTTGTGAAATATCTACATGAATGTGCCATATGCATGAATATGTAAATACACAAATATGAAATATACATGAAGGTTAGCGTCTGTTGCCCTCAGAAGTCAAAGCCGTGTTATCGGTTCAGACCTCACTTGTGTTGGGGCCACGTTCCTGGTGAAAGGTGGTTCCCTTGAGTTTAGTATAAGTCATTAACAGAGAGTGGGAAGCCCAGTGCAGAGTTTGGATGGTTTGCATTTTAAATTTCGGATTGGATCGAAAACACAGGGGATCTAATCCCCCACATGGGTGACCTAGATTGTTCTCCTAATGTGTTTAGTCTGCCTGAGCCACGGCTGAAACCTCTCCTTCGATTTAGGCTTGGGCTGGTGACAAAGCTGCATGTCCTGAACCCCAAGGCTATGAGTGTCACAGAGCTCTATGGCATCCTGGACCCCACCACCCGAGACTGGACAGATGGGGTGCTGTCCAACATCTTCAGGGAGATCAACAAGCCGACGGATAAGAAGGAGCGAAAGTGAGTATCTTTGTAGGGAGGGGAGAGCCTGGGTGGGTTCGTAGTGAATTAGCCAAAGCTTACGAAGAAACAAATGATGTATATAGTACTGTAGTTTCATGCTTGGAAGCAAACAGACTCAGGAGGCTCTGCTCACGAAGGGCCAGGTGCCACCTCAGTGCTGTTTATGTGTTGTCTAAATCATGCTCCTTGACTACGATGGATCCCAGCTTACCATGGAGGAAGCTGAGATCCAGGGAAGGGGAGGAAAGAGCTTGCCCCAAGGCCAGGGATTTGAACTTGGGACATCAGAGTCCAAGCCCTCAAACAGGGTCACCACGCCAGGCTGCCTATACAGCAAGGTTAAGTCAAGGAAAGGCAACAAAACATCGTGGAAAGTGCTGGAACACCCTTCAGAGCTGCAGGCGTGGTTGAGGCTGCCTGCCGTGCTCCAATCACTGCCCACCGCGGTGAGGGTCTAGTGAGGCCGGGAGGGGAAATGCTCTATTGGAACATCCGGTAAAAAGTCTTCTCCAGTGTTAGTTGTTCCCGTGACACCTGTCAAGTCAACCCAGGGATGATCCTGATTGTATATTCTAGTCCAACCCCATTCATTAAAAATCCCTTAAATAACGAGTCTAACGTCTCAACTGACGACTTTTGGAACAGCCTCTTTTTAGCAATCCTCCCCTGATTCTGGATCAGTCCAGGATTTCACACTGTGCTCGGTTGTCCTATCTCCTTGACGTCTTCTAATTTCAAGCAGTTCCTTAGGTTTTCTTTATCTTTCATGGCCTTGATGTTCTGAAAGATTCTAGGCCAGCTGCAGCACAGAATGCCCTCAGTTTGGGTTTGTCTGTTGCTTCCTCGTAATTGGATGCAGGCTACATGTCCTTGCAGGAATCTCTCAGAAGGGACATGGTGCCCTTCTCAGCGTCTCATCGGAAGCACGTGATACTGGTTTGCCCCCTTATTGGTGATTTTAACTTTGATCATCAGATTAGGGTGGTGTCTGCCATTTTTCCTTCTGCAATTGGTATGCAAGGTGTGGGGAGATACCCTAAGACTATGTAAATACCCTATTCCTCATCAAACCTTCACCCGACGGTTTTAGCATCTACTGATTGTAGCCTGAATCTAGTCTCCCTACGATGCTGTAAAATGGAGACTTTCTTTTGGGACAGTTGGTGAAATTTGAACATGGATTGTATATTAGCTAATAGTATTCTATCGATGCTAAATTTCCTGATTTTGATAATTGTACTGTGGTTACATAAGAGAAGGTGCTTGTTCTTAGGAAACATGCTTAAGCATTTAGGAATACAGGGCGTCATGTCCGCAACTTATTTTCAAATGATTCAGGAAAACAGAGAGAGAGCAAAAGAGCATCCATGGGGCAAAATTAACAACTGGAGAATCTGGTTGAAGGGCATGTGGCACTTCTTTGTACTAGTCTATTCTTGCAACTCTGTAAGTTTCAAATTATTTAAGATAAAAAAGTTAAAAAAAATACTGGAAGAAAATAAACCAAAAGGTTAATGCTGGAAAAATCCAGCTACTCCTATCAGTGAATTAAATGGAAGCAATATGAAATCAGCGTTCCAACACAGTAGAATCCCCCTGTCCAACACAGTCTCCTTTGGAGCTGGGCTTTACTGTGATGTAACCCATTATAGCCACAGAACTGAAGGGTCACGTAGCTTGAACACCGGAGGCCCTGAAGCCAAAGTAAGATCTCCTGCCAAGAAGGATGGTGTGTAAACCAGGGCTTTGCAAATGCAGATGCTCCTAGGGGCCCAGCAGGTAGCATCAGGGAGAGTGAATGGGCCAAGTTACATGGTGTATCAGCTTCTGCAGGGCCTCTGTAACAAATTACCGTTAACTGGGTGGCTAAAAAAAACCACCCAGAAATGTATTCTTCATCATTTCTGGAGGCCAGAAGTCTGAAATAAAGATGGGGCAGCACTGCCTCTGAAGATTCTAGAGGAAGGTCCTCCCTTGCCTTTGACAGCTTTAGGGACCCCAGGCATTGCTTGGCTTATGGCCACATCCCTCCAATCTCTGCCTCCGTCTTCATGTGGCTTCCCCCGATGTAAGGATACTTGTTGTTGGATAATCCAGGATGACCTCATCTCAAGATCCTTCCCTTAATCACATCTGCAAAGACCTTTCTTCCAAATAAGGTCACACTCACAGGTTCTGGATAGACCTATCTTATGGGGGCCACCGTTCAATCCCGTACCCATGGGTATATGAAATCCTTTTAACTTGACCATAAGAGGACTAGGTGTCCAAACCAGTGGAAAATAGAAGCTGATGCTCAGATTTAAGAAAAGAATGAGGTGGACTGGGACACTTTGTCTTCATGGGCAGCTACTACCAGCAGCAGCACATTGTTCCCATGCGGGAATGCAGGTCTGTACTGTCAGACCTTCCTGTTTGCCAGGGAAGCAGGGAATCCGATTGTTGGGTCAGGTTTCCTGATTCTTAAATGTTGGTGACTAACTCGAATAGTTTATATATATATAAACTATTATAAGCAGCAAGTAGGGTGCTCTATCTCAGATCCTGGTTAGAAAACCCTGTGGGACTTCCCTGGCGGTCCACTGGTTAAGACTTCGCCTTCCAATGCAGGGGGTGCAGGTTCGATCCCTGGTCGGGGAGCTAAGATCCCACATGGCTTGCGGCCGAAAAACCAAAACATAAAACAGAAGCAATATGGTAACAAATTCAATAAAGACTTTAAAAATGGTCCACATCAAAAAAATATATATCTTTAAAAAAGACAAAAAGAAAACCCTGGGAAAAGACGTTCAACATGAACAGGGAGGTTACACCAAGTTCCATAATTGGAAGCCTTACATGGCTCACTTTTCTCTGGTTGCTGCAGGTATATTTTATTTGATGGTGATGTGGACGCTCTGTGGGTGGAGAACATGAATTCTGTGATGGACGACAACAAGCTGCTGACGTTGGCCAATGGTGAGCGTATTCGGCTTCAAGCACACTGTGCCCTGCTCTTCGAGGCAAGTAGTGATGAAAAATAATTTCAAATATGTCTTTCTTTAAATTTTAAAATGTTTACTTTTTAACTTTTAATTTTTTATTTACGTTTTTAATTTTTTAAATTTATTTTTGGCTGCTTCGGGTCTTCATCGACATGCATGGGCTTTCTCTAGTTGCGGCGAGAGGGGGCTACTCTTCGTCGCGGTGTGCAGGCTTCTCATTGTGGTGGCTTCTCTTGTTGCGGAGCACGGGCTCTAGGCATGCAGGCTTCAGTAGTTGTGGCACGCGGGCTCAATAGTTGTGGCGCATGGGCTTAGTTGCTCCACAGCATGTGGGATCTTCCTGGACCAGGGATCGAATCCATGTCCGCTGCATTGGCAGGCGGATTCTTAACCACTGTACCACCAGGGAAGTCCCTAAAATGTTTATTTTTTTTTATTTTTTTATTTTTTTGCAGTACGCGGGCCTCTCACTGTTGTGGCCTCTCCCGTTGTGGAGCACAGGCTCTGGACGCGCAGGCCCAGCGGCCATGGCCCACGGGCCCAGCCGCTCCACGGCATGTGGGATCCTCCCTTACCGGGGCACGAACCCGCGTCCCCTGCATCGGCAGGCGGACTCTCAACCACTGCGCCACCAGGGAAGCCCTAAAATGTTTATTTTTTTAAAATTTTATTTTATTGAAGTACAGTTGATTGACAATGTTGTGTTGATTTCTGCTGTTCAGCTGAGTGATTTAGTTATACATTTATATACATTATTTTTCATATTCTTTTCCATTATGGTTTATCACAGGATACTGAATATAGTGCCCTGTGCTATACAGTGGGACCTTGTTGTTTATCCATCCTATGTACAATAGTTTGCATCTTCTAATCCCAAACTCCCAATCCATCCCTCCCCCATCCCCCTCCCCCTTGGCCACCACAATTCTGTTCTCTATGTCTGTGAGTGTGTTTCTGTGTTTTTGTTTTTGTTTTTTTTTTTGCGGTACACGGGCCTCTCACTGTTGTGCTCTCTCCCCTTGCGGAGCACAAGCTCCGGACGCGCAGGCTCAGCCGCCATGGCTCATGGGCCTAGCCGCTCCGCGGCATGTGGGATCTTCCCGGACCAGGGCACGAACCCATGTCCCCTGCATTGGCAGGTGGACTCTCAACCACTGCACCACCAGGGAAGCCCATGTTTCTGTTTTGTAAATAAGTTCACTTGTGTCATATTTTAGATTCCACGTATAAGCGATATCATATGGTATTTGTCTTTCTCCTTCTGACCTACTTCACTTAGTATGATAATCTCTAGGTCCACCCATGTTGCTGCAAATGGCATTATTTCATTCTTTTTCATGGCTGAGTAGTATTCCATTGTATATATGTACCACATCTTCTTTATCCATTTATCTGTCGATGGAAATTTAGGTTGTTTCCATGTCTTGGCCATTGTAAATAGTGCTGCGGTGAACGTTGGGGTACATGTATCTTTTTGAATTATAGTTTTGTCCAGGTATATGCCCAGCAGTGGGATTGCTGGAACATATATTTAGTTTTTTTAAGGACCCTCCATACTGTTCTTTACAGTGGCTGCACCAACTTACATTCCCACCAACGGTGTAGGAGGGTTCCCTTTTCTCCACACCCTCTCCCGCATTTGTTATTTGTAGACTAAAATGTTTATTAAAATAGTTATAGGGCCTCCCTGGTGGCGCAGTGGTTGAGAGTCCGCCTGCCGATGCAGGGGATATGGGTTCGTGCCCCGGTCCGGGAGGATCCCATATACCGCGGAGCGGATGGGCCCGTGAGCCATGGCTGCTGAGCCTGCGTGTCCGGAGCCTGTGCTCCGCAACGGGAGAGGCCACAACAGTGAGAGGCCCGCGTACCACAAAAAAAAAAAAAAAAAAAAAAAAGTTATAAATATAGATGACTGAAGAAAACCGGAACAATGCAGAAGAAGTTATGATGAGTACAACTCTGTTCTCTACCTGCTGCCCTCACCCCTCCTCACTGTATCCCAGAGGTAATTACATTTCACACTTGAGTTGTTTCTTCTGATGGTTAACTCTAGCGTCTAAAGGAACCCACTTTGCTTGCTATTTCTTCCTTTATCAAGGTTACACATTATCTGTTGACTGACTGCTATGAAAGTGCGGGTTCATCTTTTATACCATCAGCCCACCTCCCCTCCACAGAATACTATACTGCTAAGTCAGTTAAACCAGTAAACATATTTACATCATTATGGTTTTTTTTTTTTTTTTTTTTTTTTTGCGGTACACGGGCCTCTCACTGTTGTGGCCTCTCCCGTTGCGGAGCACAGACTCCAGACGTGCAGGCTCAGCAGCCATGGCTCACGGGCCCAGCCGCTCCGTGGCATGTGGGATCCTCCCAGACCGGGGCACGAACCCGTGTCCCCTGCATCGGCAGGCGGACTCCCAACCACTGCACCACCAGGGAAGCCCCCTACATCATTATGAATAAGGAAATATTTACTGTAGAGCCAACTAGTATACTGTGATATACTTGCTAGTGAAGCAAGAAATCCAGGAACTGTGATACATTTACTTTCTTTTAGAGCCATTTTTTTGGGCTGGAGTTTATAGTTGCCTTTTTTTTCTTCTCTCTCTCTCTCACTATTTGCCTTTATCTTATCTTCATTTTTCAAACTTTCATATCCTCTGAACCTGTTTCACAGCTGTGGTCCTGAGACTTGCTTTCACTCTAGCTTAGTGCTAATACCATTCCTAACTTGGCCTGCAAAATTTGTCGATGTATGAGTATTTATACATATCATTATTTTATTGACTGACTGAACTGTGTCTTTTTTTCAGATAAAGAGAGACTGGTGTGTTAATATTGCTGCTAGATGCATACTTATTAAGTTTCATTTTCCCTGATCTCAATTATGTTATAAAAAATGAAGAAAAAAGACTGAAAGGAAAACACTCCAAAACAGTGTTTGTTTCTTGGTGGTGGGGTTTTGGTTAACTTATTTTCTTCTTTATACTTTTTAATTTTGGTCAGATATTCTACAGCATGTTAATCTTCATATTAATTTTATGGTAAAAGAAACTTAAAAAGTGCTACATCAGAGATGCATAATCTTCCCATGATAAACCTAAGTGTTCAATTAGAAACCTCATGAAAGCTTTGTTAATTGGAGTATGACTTGGGTTTTATGCATTTATAAAAACTTTGTACAAGCAACGGCTTTAAAACATGTATTCCAGTTGTCTATGGCTGTAGAAAACACTGATTTTGTTTATTTCTCCAGGTTGGAGATGTACAGTATGCCTCCCCTGCGACTGTGTCTAGATGTGGAATGGTTTATGTGGATCCTAAAAACTTGAAATATCAACCATACTGGAAAAAATGGCTTAATCAAATACCAAACAAGGTGAAAATTATCCCCAAAATGAACTTACCAGTTACTAATATTGGTGGCTAGTTGGATAAAAATAACTCAGAGGGATGTTTGTTGTTGAAGGCCATGACCTTGACCTTGACCTTGACCTGCCCAGGATCTTGAGCCCTTAATGTTATCAATAAGTTGGATAAAAACATGGAAGACACCCTTATTAGATTTCCAGATAATTCACAGCAGGTGGGATAGGTAGTGATTTTGATAGTCTAGACCAGGGGACGACAAATTTCTTCTGTGAAAGAGTAGAGAGTAGATAGTTTAGGCTTTGTGGGCCATATGGTTTCTTTGCAACTACTCAACCCCGCCATTGTGGTATGAAAGCAGCCACAGTACATGAATGGGCATAGCCATGTACCAATAAAACTTTATTTACAAAAACAGGTGGCAGGCCAGATTTGGCTTATGCATTGTAGTTGGCAACCCCTTATCCAGCCAAACCCAGGAGTTGGGAGACTTGTCTCTATTAGGTGCCCAGCTCCTCCTGCTTTGCTCAGTTGGGCGAATACAGTGTGTGAAGGACCTAGTTTGTCATGGAATTGAGATCTGATGGTTTCAGTTGACCTCAAACCCTGTGACATATCACATGGCTGCTCAAAAATGTGTATTGTCTTAATGGTGGGCTTCATTGAAAGCTGCAGAGATAGATGTGACAGTCATGTGAATGTTGTGGCTTGACCACACCTGGGACACCATGACCACACAGGATGCATCTCTAGAAGGACCACTAGGCTGATGGTGAATTGGAAACCAGGACATAATTACCCCAAAGAAGACCAAGGGAAACATGATGGGACCATCTGAGGCACCCTGTCAAATGGGGGATGACCACCCATGCAGTCCCTGGTGGTCCTCAATGCCTTGGTAGGGAGAAGGACCTTCCACTGCTTTGCACTCTTTGCTCAATGACTGTGGCCATGTCTTTTGAACACTAAGATAACCTGCACTTTTTCTATCAGATGGGACCTTTTATGGCACCTCCCTCCCAGGTCAGTGAAATCAAAGGCTTCATGATGAAATGAAAGAGCATTACAGATGACAAATTTCTCTACAGATATATGAGTTATCAGAGTTTACTCACCTGCCAAATTTCTCATTCATCAGAAAATATTTCTCACCCCCTCTTTTTTAAAAAAAATATTTATTTATTTATTTGGCTGCGTCAGGCGGGTCTTAGTTGTGGCACGCGGGATCTTTAGTTGCGGCATGCAAACTCTTAGTTGTGGCATGTGGTATCTAGTTCCCTGACCAGGGATCAAACCCGGACCCCCTGCATTGGGAGTATGGACTCTTAGCCACTGGGCCACCAGGGAAGTTCCCTCTCACCCCCTCTTTTTACAAGCAAAGCTTCTCACGAACTTCCATTTAAATAAAGGAGCCCTTGAAAATGCTTTGAAGTTCTGCTCTTTTATAGGTGGAGCAAGGTGATTTACAGAGTCTGTTTGAGAAATATGTACCCTATCTCATTGATGTGATAGCAGAAGGAATAGTGGATGGAAGACAAGGAGAGAAGCTGAAGACAATAGTTCCGCAGACAAACCTAAATATGGTGAGTAAGGATCTTTGTTGGCAAAAAAGAAATTCTTCCCTAAAGATGGACCCCCCAGTGGGCTTTCAAGGGGAGCAAAGATGCCAGATGGGTAAGTTCTAACATTGCCAGCTACTGACAAGGAAGACACAATACTTCCTTTTGTGACCCTGTGCAAGACAAGATACTGGGCTCCATCTGTTGAAACCAATATGGCGGGTCATATAGTTCCCACCGCTTTGGGATCTGGGATCCCGGGATTTATGACCAGAACTGACCCTGGTGGGGGTGTGTGGAATATATGAACTGACCCAGGTGTTTTCCTGTGAACCAGGTAACCCAGTTAACCAAGATGCTGGATTCGTTACTAGAGGGAGAAATCGAGGACCATGATCTTCTGGAGTGCTACTTCTTAGAGGCCCTGTGCTGCTCTCTGGGTGCTTCCCTGCTCGAGGATGGAAGGGCTAAATTTGATGAATGTATTAAACGCATCGCTTCTTTGCCTACTGCTGATACGGAAGGGGTTTGGGCCAACCCTGGGGAACTGCCAGGTAGGAACCAAAGGTAGCTTGTTTTCCTGCTCAGAATGTTTTTGGTTAGGTTTTTAAGAGGACGTGACCTTGCTTTTCCATATGTATGCCTGTATGGGTTTTCCAGATTGTTTGCTTCTGTAGAGAAATGTGCAACGGTCAGAGCACCCAGTGGTACCCTCAGGAGACGTTCAAATGCGTGAACTGCTATAGCAGAGCCCGGCTCCCTTGGATGGCCTTTTTTACTGAGTCTAACCTTTCCCCCCCTAGCTTAGACTCTTGCTTCCTTCACTCTGTTTAAGCTCTTTAAAAATTTCATGTTGTGCTTGGCTTTGAATTTCTTCTCCTTTGGGCTTCTCTCTCTTTTTTTTTCTCTCTAAAATTCCACTGCTTAATTCATCTGCTCTATTCCTGAGTGTTTGCACAGTAGACAATCATGTGTGGATTTGCAGATCATTCATAGGAAATCATTATATTAAGGTTTAACTGTTTGCATGAAAAACGTGCATCCTCAAAGAACCATATACGATGAAAATGTGGCATTCTCCAAGAACTATAGCTAACAGTAGGTTCCTTCTTTGTCTGTCTCTTAATAACATTTGAATATGGCTTGGCAGGGAGACCTAAGTTGTATTCTGTAATCATTACCTGGGCTGTTCTTTTTAAAGCTCAAAGTAAAATGATCGTAGGTCTTTCTAATGGAGAGTCATTGAGCAAATAAAAGATGTTTTAAAAGTCTTTGCTCGGGCTTCCCAGGTGGTGCAGCGGTTGAGAGTCCGCCTGCCGATGCAGGGGACGTGGGTTCTTGCCCCGGTCCGGGAAGATCCCACATGCCGCGGAGTGGCTGGGCCTGTGAGCCATGGCCGCTGAGCCTGCGCGTCCGGAGCCTGTGCTCCACAATGGGAGAGGCTACAACAGTGAGAGGCCCGCGTACCAAAAAGAAAAAAAAAAAAATTCTTTGGTCTTTGTTCGGACGCCAAGGGAGGAAAGTGGGGGATGGGATGAACTGGGAGATTGGGACTGACATATACACACTAATATGTACAAAATAGGTAACTAATGAGAACCTGCTGTGTAGCACAGGGAACTCCGCCGTACAGTAGAAACTAACACAACATTGTAAAACAACTATACCCCAATTAAAAAAGTCTATGGTCTTTTGGGGAGTAGTTTGCCTGTACTTTCTTGGGACCCTGAGTCTCCTTTGGCGGCGGGCTCGGGGGGTGCTTCCCAGCTATGCCTACCATGCCGACTACGTGCTGCTGCCATCAGAGACGATGCTGGTCCCGGTCTGGTCTTTCTCCCTAGTTTGCTCTCATCTTGGGGACTTGAATGGCCGTGTAGACAACCCCCTTCCAGGTGCCTTCTGCGCTCAGCTCCAGGCTCCGGGTCCCTCGACGTCATCCTAGCTCATAACACCTGGCAGAGTTCTGTCTGCATCATAAATGCATACCTCCCACTCCCTGCTTCACAGTCGGCGTCTGTGATTCCTGCCACACGTGACCCCTGTTGGCCTCGTGGGGACTGTCCCCCGCCCCCCGCCATTCTTCCTACCACCTTCTGAACCTTCTGGATCCTCTCCTGCCGCCCTGCCGCTTCAACCCCTCTTGCCTAATTGCCCTTCTGTCGAATCTCTCTGAGGAAACCCAAGCCTGCTTTCTCCGCCTCTCCCGGGGCTGCGGGATACCGAGGCAATCACACAGCCACGAAGCCTGGCACCTCCGTAACTTCAGCCTTGAACTTGAACTCCCTCTCCTGCCCCCACAGGGGCAGTTCAGCTCCCTTTTCCTCCAAATCTCCACATGGCCCTCTCCCCTCTCGCTGCAGGTGACCTTCCTTCTTCCTTCAACAGGAAAAACGGACACCATCAGATAGGAATTTTTCCAGCCCCCCTCTTCTCCTGTCTCCTTTCTCAGGGGAGAGGAGACCAGCTCCCAGCTGGACCCGCCCTGTGCTTTGAGGTCTACCCCGCCCTCCTCATCAGGCTCCTGGCTTCACTGGTTTTCTCCTCTTTCTCCTGTATTTTCCATCTGTCCCTCTCTACCAATCCCCTCCCACAGGCTCTTAGTCATCTCTACCCAAACTGCTCCTCCCAGACTGCACGTGCACTGCCTTCTCGTTGCCGGATCTGGTGACCCCTTCTGGGCTTTGCTTCCCCGACCTTGTCCCAGCATCGGACCGGGTACCACTTTCTGCCTTCTTAAAACGTTCTTCCTCCATCCTGCTCCATCCTGGCCGTGCCTTCAAAGGCTCCTTTGTTGCGTCCCCTTCCTCTGCCCCTCCCTCACATCAGGATTTGGTCCTAGACCCTCTTTTCACTCTTCATGAGACTTTTCACCATGTCCACAGCTCTGACTTCCAGTCCCCTCCCTTCTGAGCCTTTTCCTGGGTTCCCTAGCCCAGTTATACTTAAATCTATCTATCTATCTATCTATCTTTATCCACCCATCCATTTTTATCTCTCTCTATCTACCCATCCATCCATCCATCCATCCATCCATCCATCCATCTATCCATCCATCCTTATCTATCTATTCAATTAAGTTTCTGTCCAGGGAGCAAATAGCATTAGTTCATTTCAAGCATGTGCCAAAGCTGATTCTGTATTTCCATGTCCACGATCAAAGTGAAACAGACCACTGTTTGTTACAGGTCACCTTCCAACCTTGTTTGACTTTCATTTTGATCCCACACAGAAGAAATGGATACCATGGAATAAATTAGTTCCAGAGTATGTTCATTCCCGTGAGAGGAAATTTATTGACATCCTGGGTAAGTGAGAACCAAACCCTCGGTTTAAGCGTGTATGGTTCTCATTCTGTGAGGAAGGGAAAAAGATCCTGAGGTCCCTGTGGTACTCTGAGTCCCACCCGGAGTGCTGGTTGGGAGAAACTGAGGAACGTGAGCCATGGGCTTTTCCAAGAGGGCGGCACTTTGGATTCCTTCTATGTGCTGCTGGCTGTGGGCATCTTCAGATGTCTGTGCCTCTCAACTCTTTCCCTGGGCAGGCGGATCCTGCCAGGCCGGGGCAAGAGGTAGGGTGCTGGTCTGCTTCCCGTCGCTTTGCACAGGCTCCCTTCTGCCGCATAGAGCTGGCTGGGCGTCGGGAGGGACAAAGGAAGGAGTGAAAGAAAAATGGACGAGGCAGCATTTTGTAAGAGATGCTGCCTTGAGAAGTCGCGTACCATGGGCGTTGTGTATTGAGTCGTAGTTTACGTGCACACCTATGGCTATTTGGATAACATAGAGGCTGAAGCATTTCACAAAACGAATATCTGATTTTGGTTTGCGTAGAGTTCTTTTAGAGTGAGGTGTACGTATTTTCTCAGCAACCAATCAGGATTAAAATTGCCCATGCAGGAGTAAGCCAGACCTGACTTTGAGGCTTTATGCTCTCTTCAGAGGAAATTGTTGGTCAGGAAACCAAGTCCTGATAAGTGATAAGTGAGTGACATATGCAGTGGAGAGGCTGAGTTTTTAATATCCTGAGTATAAAACAGTTTGGGTGTTCTATACCTGGGTGTGGTGATGACGACACAGCTGTAGAAATGTATCAAACTCATCAAGTTATACACTTAAAGTTGGAGCGAATTTTATGCTATGTGGGTTATACCTCCATAAAGCTATTAAAAATAATGGTTGAGGTAGTGAGGTTCTCCTAAGATGATTTCACCCATATATACGTTGTCAAGGTCACCTCTTGGGTTTTTGCTGATGCTTTTTACGGGATTTATGGGATCCTGTGAAACTCCAGGTTGCCCAATGCACACCTTGTTGGCATTTCTGTGATGCTCCTGTTCTTCATATATTCTTTAGTTCATACGGTGGATACAACCCGTACTACCTGGACGCTGGAACAAATGGTTAAGATTAGGCAACCTGTTCTTTTGGTTGGTGAATCTGGCACATCCAAGACAGCC
Source organism: Hyperoodon ampullatus (assembly GCF_949752795.1). Classification (NCBI taxonomy): domain Eukaryota; kingdom Metazoa; phylum Chordata; class Mammalia; order Artiodactyla; family Ziphiidae; genus Hyperoodon; species Hyperoodon ampullatus. The sequence goes on along the minus strand of NC_136926.1, from coordinate 6,752,317 downwards.
ACTACCCAGAACTTTCTTAAAAACCTGAATGAAGAGACTAATGTAAGTCATTATTTGTATCTGTTATCTATTGCCGTGTAACAAATGACCCCAACACAAAGCAGCTCATACAACAAACACTATGTCAGTTTCTGCAGGTCAGGAATCTGGGAGTGGGTTAGCTGGGTAGTTCTAGCCCAAGCTCTCTCATGAGATTGCAAGATTGACCAGGGCTGTGGTCATCTGAAGGCTTGACACTGGCTGGAGGACCCTCTTCCGAAATGGTCAGCCTCAGTTCCCCACCATGTGGGCCTCTCCAAGGGCTGCTGGTGTCCTCTTGACATGGTAGCTGGCTCCCCCCGGAAAGAATGTACAGGATATCAAAGCAGATGCTGCAATGCTTCATATGACCCAGGAAATCACACACCATCACTTCTGCCACATTCTGTGGGTCACACAGAAACCACCATGGCCCACCCTGATACAGCGTGGGACGAGGCTACACAGGGTGCGGGTGCCTGGAGGTGAGGGTGCTTGGGAGTCGTCTGGAGGCTGGCACTCACATTCCTCATCACCATTTTGTGGTTTCTCCCCTCCTTCCTCCAGCCACTTGTCAAACATGGGAGGGTCTGGGTGCCCCAGGGCAAACGACAGTGAACAAGGCTGTTAAGGCCCGATCTTGTGGAGGGGAGACAAACGTGAAAATGAATACATGAAACACGATCGTGCAGAATGTGCCGGGTGCACCGAGATGTTGTGAAGGAGCGTGGCATTTCTCCTTTCTGTGACTCAGCGTGGTCCTGCAGGGCCCACCTGCTCACCACTGCAGCTCTCTTGGCTTTAAACAAGTTCTACTTTATGTTTAGTAACCATGTAAAGACTCTTATCTCCTCCAAGAAGCTGCCTGTGATTTTCCAGATCTCCAGCTGTCATATATTTGTCCCCAGTCCACACACTGACTCAGTTCCTTGTTCATGTTGCCCGTCATTTAAGTTCCCAGTTCCTGTTCTGGCCTTCTGGAACCTCAGAGGGGAGACAGTTCCCCATGGCTTTCCTCTGACTCTCCCTTAGGCTGGTGCCTCCAGGAGCAAAGAGGCTCCGGGAAGCCACGTGGCCCTCTGGGCTGGGGAGTGGTCAGCCCAGCTTTGCGATGGGCACGTAAGGGATGTGGGCGGGACTGGGTTGCACTGCCCATGAATGGATGGTCAAGGTCACTCAGATACCAGCAGGTGCAAGCATGGTTTATTTAGCTCTGAGGATGCCATTGTGGAGGGCACACGAAGGATGTCTACAGCCAGAAGGACCTACCAGTTTATGGAGTAAAGGGAACCCAGAGTCAGAAGCCCCCCCCACTGTGACCCTTCCCGCCGGGACTCAGCAGCTGGTGCTTATCGGCCCAACAAGACATATCTGGATACGCTCATGACAAAGAGAAGCACATTCACCTTCAGATGTTCAGCTCAGGTGCACCTGCACTTGTGGACACCTTGTTAGAAGGGTGTTATCTAAGTCAGCGGTTCCGAAAGTGTGGTCCCTGGACCCACAGCATAAGCATCACCTGAAAACTTGTTTATACCACTGGGACCTACTGAATCGGGAACTCTGAGGATGGGACCCCATCAGGCTGCCCTCCAGGTGACTCTGGTGCATAATTAAGTGTCGGAGCCACTGCTCAGTGAACTCTCACCCACCGCTCCAAGACGGGGCTGGGGAGAAGCCCCACGTACGAGTGCGTGAGGATGTGCGCCCCACACGGGGATCGGGGGCCTCCCTCACCTTCCTCTCAGTGGTTCCTTCCGAGGACTAACTAGTGATTGTTCATGCTGTCTTTGACTTATTTATTAAGATGTAGCAGGCATGATAGTAACTTATGTTTGAATATTGCTTTGTCGTTTTGAAAACACCTTGGTGTATTTCATCTCGCATGATAAAGTCACTCTATGAAGTAGTCCAAGAAGATGTCATTAAAATCATCTTTCAGATGAGAAAAACGAGACTCTGAAAGGTTAAGTGATGGTTCTGAGGTCACCTGGTTAGAACTGTGTGGAGCCAAGCCCCACCCCGAGTCCACATTGTCCCCCAGTCCACATTGTCACACCTGGCAACCAGTTATTGACTCATACAACCTGCCAAGAGGAAAGAGGAATTCTTGCTTTAGCGCTAAAAAATAGAATGAAGTTCAGACTCACGCTGCGTTATAAAAAAGTTGGTTCAGATACCAACGAATTTGCAAAATAGATGCTAGCTTATGATCAAACATTCCCTGCAGGTACTGTGAAAAAAAAGACCACCTTTTGGAATAATCCCTTTCTGTTTCAGATTGTGTTAATGGTCAGTTTCTCCTCCCGCACCACGTCCATGGATATCCAAAGAAATTTAGAAGCCAACGTGGAAAAACGAACCAAAGACACGTACAGCCCACCCATGGGGAAACGCCTCCTGGTGTTCATGGATGACATGAACATGCCAAAGGTTGGTGGGGTTAACGGCGGGGGCGGGGCAGTGTGCTGTGTTTGTGTGGCCATGTGTGCGTGGAGTGGGTGAGTGTGAGAACGCCTGTCTCTATTCTGCACAATGTCTGCAGGGCCCAGGTTACGAGGAGCCGGCTTAAGGGACAGTGTGACAGGAAGTGTCTTCTTAACCAGAGAGACCCTTTCCTTAGATTGTGTTCCGTAGTTTCTCAAAGGAGGGAAGTAGGTAGCAAGGCAGCCTCTGAACTATATTCAGCATATGTTTGAGCGAGAGATTTCCAAATGAGCTGTACTTCGGGCAGTAATGCTGCTCTCAGCCCCATTTACATGGGAAGCATGAGGGCAGGCACTTCCGCAGGATTCCTCTGGATTTACCAAGGAAAGGGAACTTTAGCGTGCACAATGGGTGTGTTTCTGGGGCCAGAGCCTGAGAGGTGCAAAGTTTTCTTAGCACTGGGATTTAGATTTATATCTTTTCTGCAGAACCATTTTTTCCCTGAAAAATCTATCTTCCAGATGGACTGTTTGCAAAGCCAGGATCCATGCATGCATCCATCCGTGCATCCATCCACACGTCCATCCATCCATCCGTGCATCTGTGCATCCATGCATGCGCCCATCCATGCATCCATCCATGGATCCACATGTATCCATCCATCCATCCATCCATGCATCTGTGCATCCATGCATGCACCCATCCACCTTTGCATCTATCTATCTTTGCGTCCAGCCAGCCATCCACACACTTGTTTTTCCATCCATCCATCCAACTGATATATTTATTGAGCACCTCCTATGGGACTGGTGCTGTGAAGTGATGAGCAAAACGTATATAGTTCCTGCGCTCAGGGAGCTTACAGTCTAGACAGGGACGCAGATTTTTTTAAAAATTACAAATGAATATATAGAACTGCAAACTTTGAGAAGCCCAATGAAACTCAAACCAGAGTGCTTCAAGAGAGTGAGAGGAGAGATGAGATTTAGTTTAGATGGTCAGCAAAGAGATGAGATTTAGTTTAGATGGTCAGCAGAGGCGTTGCTGAGTTCTGCTTTGTGATACCACTGTGCTTCCTTTTCTTTAAAAAAAAAATCAAGGTGGACGAATATGGCACACAGCAGCCGATTGCCCTGCTGAAACTGCTATTGGAAAAAGGCTACCTGTACGACCGGGGGAAGGAGCTGAACTGTAAAAGCATCCGAGACTTTGGCTTTATTGCTGCGATGGGCAAAGCAGGGGGAGGCCGCAACGAAGTCGACCCGAGATTTATTTCGCTATTCAGTGTCTTCAACATTCCATTTCCTTCAGAGGAGTCTTTGCACTTAATTTATTCCTCCATCCTCAAAGGCCATACCTCGGTAATTTGATTTTAATTAGAAGTCTAAACCGGAGGGCCATGTGTTGGGTAGAAACGTGGTAGCAATGTGTGCATCTGGCACAGCAAACACAATGCCTACAGCCCATGGTGCTTCTAGGGGACTGTGAATATGTTTTCATTTCTTTCAAAACCAGAAGAAAGGAATCAATATAATTCAGCCTGGATTATATTCATCTTTATACCAAGGCAGTCATAATATATAAGATAATATATTTAATTATAATTAAATAAAATAATGTATAAATATAGTTTTATTTCTAGAAATAACATGTAATATATTTATATAATATATATAATAATATGAAGAATATAATATATATAATAAGATATATAAATAATGGGTTTTTTTTGTGTTTTTTTTGCGGTATGTGAGCCTCTCACTGTTGTGGCCTCTCCCGTTGCGGAGCACAGGCTCCGGACGCGCAGGCTCAACGGCCATGGCTCATGGGCCCAACCGCTCCGCGGCATGTGGGATCTTCCCAGACCGGGGCACGAACCCGTGTCCCCTGCATCGGCAGGTGGATTCTCAACCACTGTGCCACCAGGGAAGCCCTAAATAATGTATTTTTATGGAGGAAGGGACCCATGAAGGCATAAGTGCCTGGGGCCCATGGAAGTTGTGATGTGGCCCTGAGTTACATAGGCCACCTTGAGTGACAGCAGTGAACCAACTAGAGGACTTAGGCTCTGGAGTCGGTCCCCATTCTACTCCTTGGGCAAGTCCCTTGAGAGCTCGTACTCCCCATCCTCCTCCGGAACAGGGAGATAATTCTGGTACCCACCTCACTTAGGTTTGGGGAGAATGAAAGGAGAAAATGCATGTAAAGCGTGTGGCACAGTGCCCAGCACATGTCCGATACTCACTAGATACTAGTTATTGCTGTTATCGTTGTGATTTACGTGACCCCCATAAATGGAACCCGTTCGTTTAAATAATGACCTTCTGATCCTGGCATTTGCCTTCTAAAGCAGGCTTGCACACTTAAAGTCCTGAAGGGCCAGGCAGGAAACATAAAGGTGTGGGATCAGCGGCCACCTGGCGTGTTCATGCCCTACGTTAAACCATTCGCTTCCAAAACAGTGAGGTCTGTGCTAGTCAAATCAACCTCAGACTGAGGGCTGGTTTGGGGCTTTGGTTTCATATCACGTTGACTTGTCAGTTAATGTGAAAATCTAGGGAAACAAAAGCAGATCAGATGATTAGTTTCACTGGCTCTTCAATTGTTTTCTTACCTCCTCTCAAAAAATTATGGTAAAATTCATGCAACATTAAGATTAGCTATTAAAACCATTTTAAAGTATACAGTTCAGTGGCATTTAGTACATTCACAATGTTGTACAGCTATCACCACTGTCTAGTTCCAGAGTATTTTTATCACCCCCAAAGCAGTTATTCCATCCTATCCTTCAGCCCCCGGCAACCACTGATCTGCGTTCTGTCTCTATGGATTTTCCTATTCTGGAAATTTCCCATTAATGGAATCATACAATATGTGGTCTTCTGTGTTGGGTTTCTTTCACTGAGTAGCATGTTTTCAAGGTTCATCCATCAGTGTAGCAGGTGTCAGTGCTTCATTCTTTTTTACGGCCCAATCATATTCCATGGTATGGATGGACCACAGTTTGCTTATCCATTCATTCACTGATAGACACTTGGGGGGGTGTCTTTTCATTCTATAGGTGTTTCATGAGAGCATTGTGGCTGTAAGTGACAAGCTGACATCCTGCACGTTGGCACTTTACAAAAACATTGTTCAGGACCTACTGCCCACCCCATCCAAGTTCCACTACATCTTTAACCTTCGAGATATCTCACGGGTTTTTAACGGTCTGGTCCTCACTAACCCAGAACGGTGAGTTTGTTTTCTCTCACTGAAATGTGCCCCATCAGTACGATGGGTTTCCTTATTCTTTTAAGACAGAGGAGCTATCAAGGAATGTGGTGTGAATCCATGTATCAATTAATTACCCAGTGTCTTTCTGCTTACGTTAAACGAAGAACAGAGTCAAATGCTTGGTTAAGACCTGATGCCTCTTGAGCCCTTGAGCTGAAGGCAGGTGGAGCCAGGAGAGGCAGGTGTATGGCCGTGTGGACAGGTGTGTTCAACCCCGCGGTAGGACTGCTGTGACAACCATTTGTTCTCAGTTCTAAAGGTGAAACTGGCCCGCGTGGAGCCTTTCCTTCATACACCTGAATGGTTGCCAGTTGCTAACTGGTTCTGTTATCAATATATGTGTCTTTGGGAGAAGTTAAGCATGGAAGACAGAAGGGATTTAAGTCTGGGTCTAGAAATTGACTCGTGAAAGCTAGATGTATTTGTGTACTTACATTAATGTAAACTTTCATCTATGTAGATTTGCAGGGATCCTCCAATTTCGTGGATTCAGGTTATGAGTCCACAAAATTTTGAAAAATGAATTAGGAACTTTCCCTTTACCCACACTGACTCTTGGGTGCCCTTGAAGGTTTCAGAATGGCAGTTCCAGGGGGAGCAGCTCTAGGTATTTAGGGTGGAGTGAGAGCTCTTTGCCAGAAACCAGAAAAAGACCCAGAATTGGGGTCAGATGGAGTTGGTTCTTAGAAAAAGGAGCTGCCAGTGGCTCTGCTGCTGATTTTAAATTCATAAATTCCAGCAACTAGGAGTCCTGTCAGGTTCTCAGGTCATTTATGTCACTTATAGACAATGTTCTTTTTCTTCCCTGCAGTAGGATAACTTATGAATGGCAACGTTATGGTCTTTATACTTAAATTGTTAGCTTGCATTAAATTTCAATTAATGTGAAACCAGGGGGGGAAAAAGACTATGGGAGTGTTGTCCTTTTCTGCACCCTGTGTACCCATCTGAAAATAGTAGCATTCAGCCTGCTCTTCTCTGGATAACTTTGTGGCTGGTTTTGCCCCTTCCATCCTGTAGATTCCAGACGGTGACCCAGATGGTGAGAGTCTGGAGGAATGAGTGTCTGAGAGTCTTCCACGACCGGTTAATCAATGAAACAGACAAGCAACTGGTCAGTACATTGAATATGGACCAGCAAATGCAAAAAAACAAACTCTAACCACAAAGTGCTTCTCTGGGTGAAAAGAAAAAGTACTAATCAAAAAAAAAACCCAATGTATTTTTTTCAATGTATTTTTTTGTATGGGACACTGCAGAAAAAGAGAGACTAATAATGAAAGTCAACAGGTAAAGTAGGGTGGATTATTATCAATAATAAATAATATTAATAATAATTATTAATAATAATTTATAATAATTATAATTAATAATAATTAAGAGGATTATTGCAGCCAATGGGGAAAAAATCGAATGCAAATTACTTCAGATAATCCTAGCATACACTCTCTTTCTGACAAGTGTTAGCACGTCTATGGTGTTGAGTTTGGCTTCCTGAAGTGGTCTTGTATTACCAGGTCGAAGAGCACATAGGCAACTTGGTCACGGTACATTTCAACGATGATGCGGAGGTGGTGATGAGGGACCCCATCCTGTTTGGAGACTTCCGGATGGCCCTGCACGAAGAGGAAACGCGCGTTTATGAAGACATTCAGGACTACGAGGCAGCCGAGGCTTTGTTCCAGGTGCGGACAGGGCTCACCTCTTCCGGGAGCGCGTTGCGTGGGTGCCCAGGAGGTGGAGCGAGGAGGAACGCCCACGCCTCTGTCTCTCGGTGCAGGATGTGGGCTCGTGTCTGATCCAGTGGTGTCCGTGTCCAGTGGTGCATGGGAATGGTCTGATGAATTTGTTCAACACACAGACCCCTGGGGCCCATCTTTGTGCGTTTCCCTTCATCAAGCCCATGAAGGGTGCCAGGGTTCCAATGCACAGCCAGCTTTGGGAACCACTTATCTGACCCCCTAATATTCATCTTCATCTTAATTCACAAGTCGAACCTTGTAACTAGCATTGGCTTGCTGCTGGCCAGTCACAGACCAGCAGGTCAAAGTCTTGATCGTAAAAGCTAGTCTCTTAAACCTGAATGATTGAATAATTTCAACAATTGTAGACATTCAGAAAAATCTCTCCTCTGTTCTTGATCACTCTGGCACAAAAGGAGAGAGTCTGTCTCTTGAAAGCCAGTGATTCTTAAAGAAAATTTTTTTTTTCTAAAATTCAGGAAATTCTTGAAGAGTATAATGAAAGCTACACCAAAATGAGCTTGGTTCTCTTTGACGATGCTTTGGAGCACCTGACCCGTGTGCACCGCATCATTCGACTGGACCGTGGCCACGCCCTGCTGGTTGGGGTCGGGGGCTCCGGGAAGCAGTCTCTGGCCAGGCTGGCTGCCTTCACAGCTGGCTATGAGGTGAGCTGACCCCCAGAAATGGGTTTGGTATGCCAATTTCCACAGTTAGTAATTCCTGCAAATATTTGAGCTATCTATAACAGATCATAACACCATGTTTTCATAGAGTATAAAGTGTTTTTGTTGGGGGGGGGTTGATATTATTTTAGCTGAATATTTGAAGCATCTAACTATTGTATTGTATTTGGAATGAAGAATGTGTCAAATCAAGTTCAAAAGTCAAATACGAGCAAATCCTGTGACCTGTGACCTGTGCTCGTGTAGAGGGGGGGTTGCCCTAAACCTCCATGGACCCAGTGTTGAGGGTCGGCAATGTATCAGCACAACCAGCATGCATGGTTCTGGGACATTCTTAGAATCTTTAAAAAAAAGTTTTAGGGCTTCCCTGGTGGCGCAGTTGTTGAGAGTCCGCCTGCCGATGCAGGGGACACGGGTTCGTGCCCCGGTCCGGGAGGATCCCACATGCTGCGGAGCGGCTGGGCCCGTGAGCCATGGCCGCTGAGCCTGCGTGTCCGGAGCCTGTGCTCCGCAACGGGAGAGGCCACAGCAGCGAGAGGCCCGCGTACTGCAAAAAAAAAAAAAAAAAAAAAAAAGTTTTATTGAGATACATTTCACAGACCATACAGTTCATCCACTTAAGGTGTACAATTCAATAGTTTTTAAAAATGTGTTCAAAAGGTTGTGAAACCATTACCACATTCAATTTTAGAACATTTTCATCATCCCAAGAAGAAATCCCAAGCCCTTTAGCTGTTGCCCTCTATCTTCCTGTCCTTCCAACCCCCCCAGCCCTAAGAAACCACTAATCTACTTTCTGTCTCTCTCGACTTTCCTATTCTGGATTTTCATACAAATAGAATCAGAGCATGTGGTCTTTTGTGACAGCTTCTTGCGCTTAGCATAATGTTTTCAGGCTTCATCCATGTATCAGTGTTTCATTCTGTTTTGTGGCTGAATCATGTTCCCTGTGTGGTAGACCACGTTTCGTTTATCCATTCATCTATTGACAGTCATTTGGGTTATTTCCACCTTTTGGCTATTATGAACTACACTGCTCTAAGCATTCATGTACAAGATTCTGTGTGGACATATGTTTTCATTTCTCTTGGGTGGATACCGAAGAGCAGAGTTGCTGGGTCATAACGGCAATTCTCTGTTGACTCATTGGAGAAACTGCCAGATTGTTTTCCAAAGGGGCCTCACCATTTTATATCCCCCCAGCACTGTATGAAGGGTCCTGTTTCTCCACACCGTCCTTAGGCTCTTACAGATAGTCCTGCAGTGCCCACAGGTTAACTCGCCAGCCGGGCCCATCACCGTGGAGACGTGCACCGTGCAATGAGTATCAATTTTGGAGAGGAGTCGTCTCCACAACTCACCCTCCCACACTGTCCTTAGTTCTCTGGTATCCGATCCTGTTCATTACTAGGGTCTTGCATTATCCTCAATGTCTCTGTTTTTGCTGAAAACTAGCCCCAGGTGCCTTGACTGCCCGCCCCATGCCCCCCGGCGTGCCTGCTCTTCCTGGGCAGAACAGGGTCGTTATTCAGCCTCAGCCATTACCAGGCACTCAGCTACCCCTGATGCGTACCCTGGATCCCTTCGATCCATCCTCTCGGAGGGGATACCTCTTGTTGGGTTTCCGTAATCCTTCTACTAGCATTAGAAGGTGTTCTTTCACACAAACTGTCTTATTCGTCTTCTCATGTCTTCTGGAATCAGATTGAACTCTACATCATTATCATCATCACAGAGTGATCACTGTTGTTATGGGATCACTGGTCTCTATATACACGTAATATGTCCGCATTGCAGCTATTCGGAAAATGCAGAAACATCTAAAGAAAATAAAGATCATCTGTAATCTCATCACCTAAGGATTACCACTGTTGCTTCCTAGTAACATGTTGGTGCACATCCTTCCAGAATTTTCCTATGAGTCTACAAATATATTAACTTATTACTAGCAATGGGTTAATGTTATATGTAACTTTTTCTTAAGAGGGTCTTGTAAAATTTTATTTTCCAATTATATTTTTCAGAGTATAAAAATAATGTATACCTTTTCCATTTAACATGTCAACATCCCTTGTCATTTGACATCTTTCAGAATCCAAATTTGATGAATGTGTAGTACAATATTTTAATTTAAAATTCTTCTTTAGCTGGACATTTAGAAATATTACAATTTTGCAATATTATATAATTAACATCTATATGGAACTTTTGTAATCTGTTTTTTTTCCATTTAAATCTAGATCACTGACATCTTTTAAAGTCAATAGCTATATATTTGCATTTTCCTTTGAAACACTGCACAACGTTCCCTTGTGTAGATATGCCACACATAAGCCTCTCTGTTGGTGGACGTTTAGCCTTTTCCTTGTTTTGTTATTATAAACAGTGCAGTGATGAACATTCTTGTTCTTTGCACACCGATCAGTTTTTTCCATGCAAACATCTTCTTTTGAAATTGGGAAACTGGAGGGTTTTAAGGGTATATGTTTCTAAAAGACTTTTGATCCGTGGCACCAGATTTCACATTAGAAAGGTTGGACCTGAATTCATGGTGGAGTTTGCCTCCTTGAATCAGGAGTAAAAAGGGCCTAGGGAATTCCCTGGCAGTCCAGTGGTTAGGACTCAGCGCTTTCACTGCTGGGGTGTGGGTTTGATCCTTGGTCAGGGAACTAAGATTCCGCAAGCCTCACGGTGTGGCAAAAAAAAAAAAAAAAAAAGCCTGGAGATGGAGGACCAGAGGAGAAGCAAAGAATTTTTAATTTTATCCATAACTTTGTTAAAAATAGTTTTGAAGCAAATATGACTTTTGGGTTTTTAGCAAATGTTAAAGATGGGTGGGGGGTACAGTGTCATTCTATTATACACTGTATTTGGTTTGTTTTTAAAAATGTCTTCATTAACAACCAATCAGTCCCACGACAAAGGATTAAACTGATTTATGCTACCAGCAATGTCCTTTTCTCCCTACTCTGCCAATACCAGGTATTGTCATTCTGATATCTGCCAGGGTTATAGGTGAAAACTATTATAGTTCAAATGAGAATTTATTTCTTTAATTAATAGTGCAGTTTGAATATCTTTTTATACGTTCATTAGATATTTGTCTTTTCCCTTTCGTGAGTTGCCTCTTTATATGCTTATTGATTTGTGAGAACTCTTTATATAGAAGAGCAGTCACGGTTAATTCAATGAATCTAGCTTGCAGTATTTCACACATATTAACCTTTTGTTGAAAGTATTTCTAAACTAACTTGGTTGATGTACCTTTAAAATTAGATAAAATATGTAATCAAAATCATCCATTATTCAAATGTAATTGTTCTACTATTGTTTCCTACATTTTTCTGTAGGATATAATGTTACCCTCTGGGCAAGTTGACTTTTCTGTTGATTATTCCAGTAAAACTGATGCATTTTTGAGACTTCCTTGGTGGTCCAGTGGTTAAGACTGTGCTTCCACTGCAGGGGGCACAGGTTCGATCCCTGGTTGGGGAGCTAAAGTCCCACATGCCATGGTGCACAGCCAAAAAAACAAAACCAAGGACAAAACAAACAAACAAAAATGGATGCATTTTCCTTTGGGGTAGTGCTTGTGCATCGTGGGCTCGAAGAATGGTGGAGAGGATGTTGGAGGGAAGAGGAGGAGGAGTGGGCTGTGTTGGGCCGTCCCTGTGTCCTGGGAAGTGGAGGGGCAGTTGGGTAGGGGGACCAGAGAGAGCTGTCTATGCCAGGGGTGCCGGGACCTGTTGAGGGGGCGAGTGAAAGCTACAGTCGGGGAGGATGAACAGGGTCTGCAGGCGGCAGGTAGCACTGGAGACCTGATTATATGTGGCTGAGGGGCTTCCATGGTGCCCTGGGTTTGTGCCTGTGACTGTGTGAGAGGGTGTGTGGGTGTCCACGTGTGTGTAACCGTGTGTGAATGTGTGTGAGGGGCTTTGAGTGTGAAAGTGGGTGAGCAACTGTGTGTGTGCCCACGAACATGGAAGTGTGTCGACTGTGTTTGAGAGTGACTGTGAGTGTGAACGTGTGTGGGTATGAAAGTGAGTGAGTGCCTGTGAGTGTGAAAGAGGCTCTGTGTGTGTGTGTGCGAGAGAGAGAGACTAGAGGCAGAGGGGAGGGAGGAAATGGGGGATCTTTCTGTTTCCATAAATCCGAGCTTTTTCTAAACCGTTGGGCGCAGTTAAACTTCCACACGTGTGAGCCGGAAGTGCTTGAACAGGAAAGACTTGGCTTACGTTTGTGTCCTTATCTCCATTTTTATCTCTTTTGTGTGTCATAGGATTTTTTAATTTAAGATTTTTTAAATTGCTTCTTATTAGGTTTTTTTTTTACACATCTTCCCCCAATTTATCTCATTTTAAATGAGTTCACACAGTGGCTGTACCCACACCCATTTCCTCTGTTGCTTGGCTCATCCCCTGCCTTCCCTCCCTCCCAGTAACTCAAATGACTCTTTTGTTTTTTTGGCCGCCCCACGTGGCTTGCGGGATCTTAGTTCCCCAACCAGGGATGGAACCCGGGCCATGGCGGTGGAAGCGCCAGGTCCTAACCACTGGACCGCCAGGGAATTCCCATCAAATGACTCATTTTAATGACTGAGGGTGTCCTTTGCATTACCCCCACTCCTCTTTTTGCAGCCCTATTCATAATCCGTCCGGACAGGCCTTGTTCCCTGCATAAGCGCTCACCTCGCACACGTGTGCGCCCGCACAGAATGTCCACTGTGGTTTGTCTGACAAAAAGGGATGTCAGTTTTCTGTGTCCTGCATTTCTCACTCAACCGTATTTTGTGAAAATGGCCCAGGTCATCCAGATTTGCTGTCGCTGGTCCCTCTTTGATGGTGGCTCAGCCCGAGCTGCGCTGCCTGGAGCTGTCCTCTCCCTCTGCACTTACCTGGAGACCCTCCCTAGGGCCGGTGGTCTCACAGGGATGCTGTGCTCCGTGTTGGCAGGTGTTTGAGATCCTTCTGAGCCGCGGCTACTCTGAGAACAATTTCCGGGAAGATCTGAAGAACCTTTACCTGAAACTTGGCATTGAGAACAAGATGATGATCTTCCTGTTCACGGACGCCCACGTGGCCGAGGAGGGTTTCCTGGAGCTCATCAACAACATGCTCACCTCAGGTACCAGGACGCTGGTCTTGCACGGGGTTTGCTGGTCTCCGCTGCTCAGCTTTCAGCGGAGGCCGTCCGATAAGCGTTACCTTTTTAAATCACTTCCTACCTGCAGAGGAGGCATCATTCAGGCTCTCACAGGTGGGTAGGCGCATCACAGGCCAAGGGTACAGTGCGTACGGCGGGAGCGTGGTGAGCTGGTGGACGGGATGCAAACCAGGTGAAGGGGCCACACCGCGCAGGGCCTTGTGAGCCATTTAAAGGAGATTAGGTTTTTTTTTTTTTTTTTTTTTTTTGCTGTACGCGGGCCTCTCACCTTCGTGGCCTCTCCCGTTGCGGAGCACAGGCTCTGGATGCGCAGGCTCAGCGGCCATGGCTCACGGGCCCAGCCACTCCGTGGCATGTGGGATCTTCCCGGACCAGGGCATGAACCCGTGTCCCCTGCATCGGCAGGCGGACTCTCAACCACTGCGCCACCAGGGAAGCCCGAGATTAGATTTTATTCTGGGTACAGTGCTGTGGTACGGATTTACAGTTTGATTTATTTTTATTTTTTATTTTATTTTTGGCCATGCTGCATGGCATGTGGGATCTTAGTTCCCCAACCAGGGATTGAACCCACGCCCCCTGCCTTGGAAGCACGGAGTCTTAACCACTGGACTGCCAGGGAAGTCCCCAGATTTCCATTTTTAAAAGAGCCCTCTGGCTGCCCTGTGGGAACTAGATTAGAGATGCATTAGACCCCGAGAGGGCAGCCAGCTTGGAGCTGCTGCTCAGGTGCAGGTGAGACATGACGGCGATTTGGATGAGGGTGGGGCAGTGGGAATGGAGAGAACTGGTGGATTCTCGAGATATTTTGGAGGTAGAGCCAATGGGACTTGGATGGACCAGACGAAGTGAGGAAGAGAGTGTCAGGCATGATTCTCGGGTTCCTGGCTTGAGTGGGTGATGAGTGGTTCCGTTCACCAGGAAGGGAAGACCAGATCGGGCCTGTGTCACGTGGGGCTTGTGGAGTCCACGACACCTACTGGCTGTTAGGTAGTGTGTTTGTTTTCGAGGGCTGCTGTAACAGAGAACCACAAAAGGGGTGGCTTAGACAGCAAACGTCTATCGTCTCACAGTTCTGGAGGCCAGGAGTCCGAGATCAGGTCGTCGGCAGGGCTGGTTCCTTCTGAGGGCTTTGAGGGAGTATCTGTCCCACGCTTCTCTCCTGGCTTCTGGTAGTTTGCTGCCAATCTTTGACAGTCTTTGCCTCGTAGAGGCATCACCCCGATCTCTGTCTTCGTGTTCTCTTGTTGTTCTCCCTGTGTCTTTCTCTTTGTCCAAATATCCACCTTTTAGAAGGACACCAGTCATGCTGGATTAGGACCTACCTTAATGACTTCATTTTAACTTGATTACTTCTGTAAAGACCTTATTTCCAAGGATAGATGAGTCTGATGCTCAGAAGAGGGGCCTCGGGTGGAGATGTCAGTTTCAGAGCCACTGGCCTGTAGTTTGTAAAACCTTGGGGATGGATGGAATCATCCCGGGGGAGACAGTGAGAAGCAAAGCGAGTCCAGGACTGAATTCAAAGAGGAAGAATGAACCAGAGCAAGAGAACGCAAAGGAGAACCAGGAGCAGATTCCTCTTTATATCTTGTAGTCCGCATAGCTGTGATTTATTACAGCAACAGGCCATACAGCACGATCGGCAAAGGGAAAGGCACGTGAGGTAAAGTCTGGGGGAACCAGGCACAGGCTTCCAGAGCCCCCTCCCTGGGGTGTCGCACAGGATACACTCAATCCCCCAGCAAGGAGTTGTGACAACATGTGTGAAGTATCCTCAACCAGGGACACCCAGCAGAGACTCAGCACTCAGGCTGTTCACTGGGGGCTGGTCAGGTAGGCACCTTCTGCCTGGCACATACCAAATTCCAGATTCCCAGAGGGAAAGCAGGTAGTCAGAATAAACCGCAGTTTGTACACACAGCTGAGGCGTGGGAAGCCCCTCTGATTGGTGAGTGGTGGAAGGAACCCTCGTGGAGTCTAAGTTCCCAGGAGCCAGCCAAGGGCCAACACCGTAAACAGGCTTTTGTAAGGGGAGCAGCCTCGGACCTGCTGTGTTAGCTCTTTTCTCAGGGAACCCATCTGATATTTAATAAAAATGTTTTATACTAATTTGAAATGGTACAAATAGTGAACAACAAAAAAAGAAAAAAACCAACAAAACCCCCAAAGCCCAACTAGCCAGACTCTGGCTGTTCCTCGTCCTGAGGGGGCTCTCCCCTGCCCGTCTCCACGTATTTAGTTATTCTATAACTCTCATCAGGTCTAAACCTTGGAGTGTGTCGACTCTTAGCCCCTCCCACATTTGCGAATGCTTTTTTGTCTCTAAAGCCTGTCCCTTCCCTTGTGTCCCCTTTACCATCTAAGCCAGACCCTCGTCGTGTCTGACCTTGACTTTTTGCAGACATCTCCGTATTGCTCTTCCTCCTAAGATACCACTCTCTGCGCATTGCACTCGTGTTTTCTTTGCTCCGGGTCTCCGTGGACTGACTTGTCCTGTCTCCGCAGCCTGGCCGCCTTTCTCTTCTCATTTTCCAGGTGTACTCTTTGCATCCTGCCTCTGCATCTTGCCCATGCCTGGCACACTCTCTCTCTCCGTCTCTTTATCAGCCTCCATGGTTGCAAACAAGCTTACGTAAAATTAGGGAGAAATGAAGGAGATGGTATTGATTCTTGGAACTGAAAAAATCCAGGTTGGATTCAGGTGCTCAAATGATATCATCAGGAACTGGTCTCTCCCTCGCTCTTGGCCTTACTGTTTTTCTTTTATTTGCATTCTTGGGTTTTTCCCAAAGTAGTTTTTAAAAATGGCACTAGAAGCTGCAGACTTGCATCCTCCTTTCTTAGCCCAGTGGATGAGCGTTTCTCTTTCCCAGGAGTTGTGGCCAAAGTGCCTAGCAGGGCTCTCATTGGCTGGCTCAGATCACATGCCCATCCCTGAGCCAATGACTTTGGCCGGGGTCATGCAGGGTTCTGATTGGTCAGGGCTGGGGTAGTGTCATGACTACCCAAAACCACATGCAGACTTAGAATGGATGAGAAGTGATTCTCCAAAGGAAAAGAGAGACCTATGACAAGAAAGGGGGGACTGCATGGGAGCTGGGGCCAAAAACAACAGAACTCCACTTTCAAGTCCAGCACCAAGGAAACTTTCCCCCCAGTTTTAGCTCTAGTGCCTTGCAGGGTCACCCTCCTCAAGAAGCCTCCTCGACGGTGCCAGTTTCCTGTCTCCTGAATGCCTGGGGCACCTACTGTCTAAGCTATTGATGTGGCATTTAGCACACGTGTCCTTGGGTTGGCAGCGGACTTTTCATACATGGGTCACAAACTTGTAATCCGGGATGTAAATGTCAGCCCTGATCTCTATCTGTAAACCCCACTGCAGGGCTCGGGGTGTATTTTCTGTGAAGACTGAGTAGAGTCCGGTGGGTCCATTTACTAGTACCCCAAAGGATCGGGGGCAGAGAGCTCTGAAGCTCTTATGCTTTGCTGCAGAATGAAGGCTTTGCCTCTCCTCCTTGGCACTGATGACACTAGGGGTGGGATCATTCTTTGTTGTGGAGGCTGTCCTGGGTATTATGGAATGTTTAGTAGCATCCCTGGCCTCCAGATGCCATTAGTACCACCCCCCGCAACAGACACACACAGCAACACACACACACACACACACACGTTGGGACAACCAAAAATGCCTTCAGACATTGCCAAATGTCCCTTGGGAAGGGCAGAGTTGTCCCCAGTTGAGAACCCCTGCTCTGATGCTCACGATAACCCGCCCAGGTAAGCAGGAGGCATTTGTTATTTCCATTTCACAGATGAGGAGACTGAGGCTCAAAGGGATTTGCACACACGGCAAGTGAGCCTTGGGTCTCAGGGTTGGGACCCAGGCCCTGCTCCCTGGACTCGGCATCTGCTGCGTCTGCTGTGCTTCTTGCCGTTCCAGTGCCTCGAAAGATAATAACCCCGGAACTTAAACCCAATCCTGGCCTTTGTTTTCTAGGAATCGTGCCCGCGCTTTTCCCAGATGAGGAGAAGGAGTCTATCCTCAGTCAGATTGGACAAGAGGCTTTGAAGCAAGGGATGGGCCCGGCCAAGGAGTCCATGTGGCAGTACTTCATGAACAAGAGTGCAAATAACCTGCACATCGTCCTGGGCATGTCGCCGGTGGGGGACACCCTGAGGACCCGCTGCAGAAATTTCCCAGGTGCCCTTGAGCAGAGCCTGCAAATCCATTTTCCCCCTTCAGCAGGGCACGTGCCTTAGGGAGGGAATGACATATGAGGTTCCACCAGCAAAGTGACCCATGCCATGGTCATTAGGTTGAAATGTGGGCCCTGCCATGTCGGATGAGCCCCGAGCGGTCCCTCACGTCTGCCAACAGGCTCTCGTGTTGTCGCTGGATGGCTTTTATCCTTCTGATACGAGGAAATGCTCACGGTCCCAGGTGCAAGGCCCATAGCGAGTACAGTGTAGCTCTCCACGCCCTTCCATCTGGGAAAATTCTGGCAGCCTCATGGAAGGTGCAGTACCTGCCCCTAGAACAGAGGGAGGCCGTTTTGCTCCCCCAGGGGACATTTGTCAATGCCTGGAGACATTTTTGGTTGTCACAGCTCTGGGGTGGGGGGCGGCCACGTTTCCAACTGGTATCTAGTTGATAGAGGCCAGGGGACTGCCAAACATCCCACAGTGCACAGACAGCCCCACGAGACAGGATTACCCAGCCAAGTGTCGATAGTGCCGAGGTTGAGAAACCCTGCTTTTGATCATTATTTTTGTTTATTTACTTATTTTTAAAAATTTTTGGCCGGGCTGCGTGGCATGTGGGATCTTAGTTCCCCGACCAGGGGTCGAGCCCGCGCCCCCTGCATTGGAAGTGCAGAGTCCTAACCACTGGACTGCCAGGGAAGTCCCTTGATCATTATTTTTGGACCCGCCCAGCTCGTTCACCAATGTGTTGGGTACCAAAGACGGTATCCATATTCTCGAGCATCTCGGAGTTGCGGGGCGATCATCTCTTTTGTTTCTCTTTCTTTTCAAGGTCTAGTAAATAACACTGGTATTGACTGGTTCATGCCCTGGCCTTCCCAAGCTCTGCATGCAGTGGCTAAGTCATTTTTAGGTAAGTGACAGCTAATGTGGGGACCATGTTAACAGTATAACAAAGCAAATTGCTATCCTTTTTCTGACTCTGAATTTTGGTACAGTAGATTCTGTCACCATTAACCCCCATGGCCGTGAATGGTGTTTTAGTTTGTTAGTGTGTTTTGATTTATATTGTGTTTTAGTCCAAAGAGATTTCGGGGGATTTACAAGGACAACATGGGATAAAAATTGATTAGGTATCATCCAAAGTAGGGGTCAGCAAACCCTGGCCTGAAGGCCAAATTCAGCCCACCGCTCGTCTTGGTAAATGCAGTTTTATTGGAACACATGTAATAAACATACTGTCTATGGCTGCTTTTATGCTACAACCACAAAGCTGAGTAATTGCCACAGAGACTGTATGGCCCACACAGCCTAAATATTTACTGTTTGGCTCTTTACAGAAAAAGTGTGCTGACCCCTGACCCCAAGGATGCCTGAAGGACCTTTCAGTAAACTGATTATCCATCAGTGCTGATTTTTTTTATTATTAATTAATTAATTAATGTATTATTATTATTTTTTGCGGTACACGGGCCTCTCCCCGTTGTGGCCTCTCCCGTTGCGGAGCACAGGCTCCGGACGCGCAGGCTCAGTGGCCATGGCTCACGGGCCCAGCCACTCCGTGGCATGTGGGATCTTCCTGGACTTGGGCACAAACCTGTGTCCCCTGCATCGGCAGGCGGACTCTCAACCACTGCGCCACCAGGGAAGCCCCATCAGTGCTGATTTTGCTCTACAGTTTCCAAGCCCTAAGGCCTTGATTATTAATTTTAATCTTCAAAATAAGAAAGCAAGTCAGTTTATACTCAGGGAAAAACTTTTTATCTGGACTTAACTTGAGCAGATTTATGACACTGGGTGACCTTGTAAATAGCGTCAGCCTTATAAATACGTCTTCAATAAATAAATAACTAGTCCCACTTGGTAGGCAGGTTGCAGTCTTCTGGGGAAGGGGGCTACGAAAATGACTCTTTCCTGATGATATAACTCAGGGATCAGCAAACTTTTTCTGTAAATGACCGGATGATAAACATTTTCAGCTTTGCAGGTCATATGGTCTCTGTTGCAACTACTCAATTCCACCATCGCATCAGGAAAGCAGCCCTAGACAATATGTAAATGAACGGGCGTGGTTGTGTGCCAATAAAACTTTATTTACAAAAACAGGTGGTAGGCCAGATTTGTCCTGCAGGCTGTAGGTTGCCAATCCTGATAGAGATGTGCCTTAGCTTTCATAGGCTTGTTAGGCACCTCCGTGCATTAGCACTTAGCTTTGCTTTCAGTATTCAGTGATTCAGTATCATAAATAATGCTGCATGGAGTTTGCTCAGAATTTTTTTCCTTAGGTTATATCTCTGGAATTGGGATGACTGTACCCATACGTATGGCTATTTGTGAGGCAAAGCTTTCCATGCATGCTGTTAAATTGTCCCATGGCTGTGGTTTGCTAATCCCTGGTATAATTCAAGGTCAAATATGCAGAATCTGGATGAATACATGCTTTTGGTCATACTTCCTTCATTCATTTTCTGCTTTGAGGTGAAAGTATTTTGCAATATGTGAGATAATCCAAGTGATGTGGTTTGGGCACCGGGAGTGATTATTAATTCTTTCAGCAGACTTACAGGAAGACCTACCTTGTGCCCAATATGTGCTGGGTACAGGGGATACAGCAGGGACACTGAGCAAATTTCTCTCCTGGAATCTCAAGCCCCTTCTACTACACTGTCTTAGCCTTCCTACCAGTAGGGACAGAGAATTGGCTTTCTGTGTTCTTAGAGAAATTGCCAGAGCGTGGATCAGTGTTGTGGTCCAGAAAAGCCACTGACAAGTGATAACTGCTCTTTTCTATTAAGACATTTGTATATCGTATTTTATTGTGATAAAATGTATATAATATAAAATTTGCCATTTTAACCGTTTTTAGCCATTTTAAGTGTGCTCTGTTAACACTAATTACATTCACAATGCTGTGCAACTGCTACCACCATCCATCTCCAGAACCTTTTTCATCTTTAAAACTGGAACTCCGTCCCCACTGGACACTCACTGCTTGTCCTCCCAGACCTGCCCCCAACCCCTGGGAACCTCTAATATACTTTCTGTCTCTACAAATTTGCCAACTCTAGATATTTCATGGAAGTCAAATCATGAAACATTTGTCCTTTTGTGTCTAGCTTCTTTTACTTAGCGTGTTTTCCAGGTTTGTTCATGTTGTGGCATGTGTCAGAATTTCCTTCTTGTTCAAGGCCGAATAATATTCCGTTTATGGACAGACCATATGTTGTTTATCCATCCATCTGTTGATGGACATTTGGATATGGTTCCCAGTTTTGGCTACTGTGAATAGTGCTGCTATGAACATTGGCGTCCAAGAATCTCTTTGTGTCCACTTTTCAGTTCTTTTGGGTACAAACTTAGGAGTGGAATTGTTGGGTCACATGGGAATTCCATGTTTAACTCTTTGAGGAACTGCTCCTTTCCTTTTTTATGAGCCACTCTTTTCCATTCCTTCCTCTTCAGGGACTAATCCACTGATCCCAATAGAAAATATGGAAGATCTGGTAGAACATGTTGTTTTGGTCCACGAATCCGTGGGTGAATTCAGTAAACAATTTCTACAAAAACTGAGGCGCAGCAACTACGTAACTCCCAAGAACTACCTGGATTTTATTAACACGTATTCGAAATTACTGGATGAGAAAACTCAGTATAATATAGGTAAGACTTGGGAATGGGATGGTTAACAGGAACTGTTATTACTTACGAATAAAGATCCAACTGCTGATCTTTTCCTTAAGCAGACATTTCTTAGCAAGATCGGGCATACTCAGGATTGAGGCAAAGCAAAGCACATTTTGGATTTTGCATTTCAGAGTGATTCGTCTGTGTGGGCAGGACCCTGGCATGCTTTTATTTTTGTTTTTCTGTGCTGGGCCATGCACTTTCTTAGCTCTAAATTTTCACTGCATTAGAGATACTATTTGATAAGAGCAACATGCTCTGTTGGAAAATGTTGCCTCTCCCGTTGCGGAGCACAGGCTCCGGACGCGCAGGCTCAGCGGCCATGGCTTACGGGCCCAGCCGCTCCGCGGCATGTGGGATCTTCCCGGACTGGGGCACGAACCCGCGTCCCCTGCATCGGCAGGCGGATTGTCAACCACTGCGCCACCAGGGAAGCCCGGAAAATGTTTTTTAAAAATGCTCTGGCTCTGGTTGTTGGCCAAACAAATGGTTATTTTCAGAAATACATTCATTTTGGAAGATGCCATCTCCAAACGGCAATGGAGGTACTGATAGATGCTTGACATCTCATGAAAATGATTTTTTTTTTTCCGGTGAGCCCAACTTGGACGAATCACACTGGAACGCTTGTCTGGGTGTGTTGGGAACTGCGCCCCCTGGAGGGTGAATACCTGTGTTCCCTTTCCTCAGCTCAGTGCAAGCGTCTGGAGCGGGGGCTGGACAAGCTGAAGGAGGCCACCATCCAGCTGGACGAGCTGAACCAGAAGCTGGCCGAGCAGAAGATTGTGCTGGTGGAGAAGTCGGCTGCCTGCGAGGCCCTGCTGGAGGAGATCGCCACCAATACAGCCATAGGTGAGTGCGGGTCCAACTCTGGGGGTCGGGACACCCCACACCCCACCCCACCAAAAAAAGCCCAAAACACGACAGAGCTCCACTGGGGGACATCCCTGGGAAGCCACTTGTAGGAACTGGCATCTTTTGACCCTCCCATTGCTATTTTTTCTGAGTTAGCGTCAAGCCCCCTATAATAGGCACTAAGTCGTTACCATATGCAGGACCCACAGCAGGTAGCTAGAGGATTTGCCAGGATGTGGAAAAGTCATCTCTTTACCCTCAACAAGCTAGTGAACTGGGTCGGTTTAAATGACCTCAGCCTGAGCATCATTCACTTGGGACTTTCGTGGTTCTAATGTGAGCCTGTTTCCGGATTCTTTCTTGGGCCCCTCACCTGATCTTCCTGGCCTGGCGGCTGCCCTTGGTCTGGTTCCCTCCTGCTCTAAGAAATTGGCTTTCTTTCTTTTTATTTATTTATTTATTTGGCTGTGCTGGGTCTTAGTTGCGGCACACGGGATCTTTGTTGAGGCATGCGGGATCTTTTTTTTTTTTTTTTTTAGTTGCGGCATGCACGTGGGATCTAGTTCCCTGACCAGGGCTCGAACCCGGGCCCCCTGCATTGGGAGTGCGGAGTCTTAACCACTGGACCGCCAGGGAAGTCCTGGAACTGGCTTACTCTACACGACTCTCACACAGGACAACCCTAAGCTGCAGCTCTGCCACGACCCCTCACCCTTCTCCCTGGGTCTTGGGGCTCCCGTTTCCATCGTCTCTCAGGATCCTGTGTTCTGATGAGTGTCCTCCTCGGCTCCTCCTCGGATTTCTGCAGAAGCCACTCAGCCTCCCTGCGTCTGGGTATTCTCTTCCTAGCCCATGGTTGTGTCGCTTCTGCGCATGACCTTGGTTCAGTTCAATTCCAGCCGTACCGTGTCAGGCCCTATCCCCAGGATCCATTTTTCATTACTCTGGTCACAGCACCCCAACTTGGCTTTGGCACCCTGTCTGCTCTTGACCCGGAGTCTGGGCTGTCGGGTTGGGCTTGTTCCAGCCCTGGCTGGATCGGTTAGACGTTCTCCTGGAGTTCACTTTTTGAATCAGCCAACCTGAATGCTTGCTTGTTGACTTGTGAGGATGAGTCCCGAGAGAACGCCCCATCAGGGAGAGACTGCCGAATTCAGCATACGTTTGTCGAATACCTACTGTGTTCTTTTCCTAGGGCTGCCGTAACAAAGCACCACAAACTGGGTGGCTTAAAACAACAGGCGTTTATTTATTCTCTCGCGGTTCTGGAGGATAGAAGTCTGAAATGAAGGTCTTGGCAGGGCCCCGCTCCTTCCAGAGGCTCTAGGGGAGGATCCTTCCTGGCCTCTCCCAGCTTCTGGTGGTGGCCTGCAATCCTGGGCGTTCCTTGGCTTGTAGACGCATCCCTCCCATCTCTGCCCCTCCATGGTCACGTGACCTTTCCCCCTCTCTGTCTTCACATGGCCTTCTTATAAGGACACAGTCATTGGGTTTAGGACCTACCCTAACCCAGTATGACCCCATGTTAACTAATTACATCTACAAAGACTCTCTTTCCAAATAAGGTGACTTTCTGAGGTTCTGGGTGGCCATGAATTTTGAGGGGGACACTATTCAGGCCAGTCCACCTACTACGAGCCAGGCTTTGTTCTAAACGCTGAGGTCACAGCCCTCGGGGAGATGCTTAGGTTCTAGTGAGTGGGGCCGATCAACAAGCCTGTGATCAGATGAAATTTCAGGTTGTGATTAGTGTCATGAAGCAAATAAACAGAGTGATGAGACTGGGAGTGACCTCAGGGGAGGGTGGCTTTTGAGCTGGGCTGAATGAATGCAGGAAAAGCTGATGAAGAGCCAGAGAGAGGTCAGTGAGCCAGAAAAGCAGGGAGGGCAGCTCTGATAGCCTCAGCTAACACTGGCCAAGCAGGGCTGGAGGCTGTCTTGTGGGATGGAGTGGGACAGGGGGAGGGGGACACAGGTGGGCCAGTCAAGGAGGGTCAGAGTCGCAGCAGCTGTCCCTGTGTTGGGGACCCTAGGTGCCGTGAGGACATCTGTCCCAGTGGCAACGCCCAAGGCCGCCATATTGGCCGAAGCTCATTCAGCCCCCTCCGCCCAGCGCCCACCTTTGAGGGCTGCGCTGCTTTGGCTCAGGAGCGGTGGTCCATCCTCCCCATGCCCCAGGGGCTTCACTGACCTCCCCCGCCCCCCCACAGCGGAGGAAAAGAAGAAGCTGGCGGAGGAAAAAGCCATGGAGATAGAGGAGCAAAACAAGATCATCGCGGTGGAGAAGACTGAGGCCGAGATGGCCCTGGCCGAGGTCATGCCCATCCTGGAGGGCGCCAAGCTGGAGCTGCAGAAACTGGACAAGTCAGATGTGACCGAGATCAGGTAATGGCTGGCAAGCTCCCAGCGTGCTTGGCCACCAGTGTCACTCCTGACAGTAATTATGAGATAATCATGGTTGTTCGGCATTTCTGTGCCGGCCGCTATGCCAGGCCCTTTCCATGGTGGGGGTTGTTATCGTCTTCATTTGCACATGAGGGACGTGGAGCCCAGGGAGGTGAGCTGACTTGCCTCAGGCCTCCCAGCCAGTTGGTGCCATGGCCCACTGGCCTTAAACCCAGGCTGAGTCACAGAAGGAGACTGGGTTCCAGAAGCGGCTGGTGGGAGAGCTGGAGCCTTGGAAGTCAGTCCTTTTTACGGGAAGGACAGAGGAGTGTCTGCCCTAAAAGGGGCAGGGCCCTGGATGCAGGCAAGGTGTGCCACAGGCCGAGAGTGGATGGGAGATGCCCTCATCCATTTCTAGCCAAATGATGGCCTTTTACAGGTGGGGAGAGTAGTGTTTTTTGTTTGTTTGTTTGTTTTTGTTTTTTTGCCATACCGCATGGCTTGTGGGATCTTAGTCCCCTGACCAGGGGTTAAACCTGGGCCCTGGCAGTGAAAGCGCTGAGCCCTAACCACTGGACCGCCAGGGAAGTCCTGGGAGAGTGGGTCTTTACTGTGGCCCCAGACATTCTGCAAATCAGTCTGTAAAATGACTCCATCCCCAGCAGCCAGAGGGCCCATTTGCTGTCCAGAAGAGGGGTCTGGTGTGGAGCTTTCTCCGCTCCCCCCGCGGGGCGTGGTCCCCCCAGGGCACCGTTGGTGGATCTCACTGGTAAGTTTAGCACCGTGAGTGAAGCCAGGAAGAAATGGTGTCCTATCTGTCCCCTCCACCACCCCTGCCCATCATCGTGCTGCCAGACCCCCCACGCGTGTCCCTGCATTAGGAGCCTCGGCTCTCTCCTCACTCCCCATCATGGCCTCATTTTCAGAAGGGGTTCCATCCTTCTGGTCCCGCAGTCAGGTCTCCTGTGAGAGAGACTCCTGTCTCCAGGCTGGAAGCTGACCCTGCGTTTTGTGTTCCTGGCGGGATGGTGCTGCTTCTCTGAGCTCATCGCCTTTGCTAAGGGCTGAGCAACATCCCTCGTCCAGGGTTGTGCTCTGGCTGTTGGCTCATTTGTGAAACATGTGGATTGAACAGAGTGTTCAGCCAGTTCCAGGGCAGGGGGCCCGAGTACCTCCTGGGGGGTCATCCAGAGCTGCTGCTGAGGTTATGATTTCAGACCTTTGCAGTGTGATTGCAGTGAAGGTATAAGGATGGACGTTTTACTTATTTTTATTTTTTATTATTTTTTTTTGCGGTACGCGGGCCTCTCACTGCTGTGGCCTCTGCCGCTGCGGAGCACAGGCTCCGGACGCGCAGGCTCAGCGGCCATGGCTCATGGGCCCAGCCGCTCCGCGGCATGTGGGATCCTCCCGGACCGGGGCACGAACCCGTGTCCCCTGCATCGGCAGGCGGACTCTCAACCACTGCGCCACCAGGGAAGCCCAGGATGGACGTTTTAAAACTGCAGTAGCAGCGCTGGAAGTTTAGACTGAGTCGTGGGAGAGACCCTCAACATGCACATTTCCAAGGGAAACATCCAACCACTGCTTATACAGATTTGAGGCTCTACCCCCAGGCCAGCAGCTTAAAAACATCCTGAGAGCAGAGAGTTGGGAAGGATTTTTGAGTATTTATTTGGAAGGAGTATTTATTTAATCCAAGAGTGGATTTCCATGGGACCACATAGAGAGTTTGATATGTGTCCCCTGCAGTTAGATGGGGTGCCTGCATCACCCCCGAGAAAATGAAAGTGGCCTATGGCCCTAAAGGAGTAATTTTTAAAATTGTAATGATTGGAACAGGTCACATGTTGATGCGTGGCTTTGCTTCTTACTGGCTGTGTGACCTTCGGCAAGTCACCTAACCTCTCTGTGCTGCAATTTCCTTGTTTGTAAAATGTGGATGATAATAATTGTCCCCATGGCATCGGGGTTGTTACGAGGATCCAGTGAGCTATTAGGTAAAGAGCTCTCAGAACAGGGTTGAGCACAGAGTCAGTGCCATGTAAACATTAGCTAGGGTCATGGTTCCAACATCAAAATGATGTGCTATGAAAAGCCCTCCCTCACCTGTCCGCCATCAGCTTAGTTCCCCTCACCACACGCCAGGTAACTGTTGCCATTCATGTCTTACATATCCATTCAGACAGCTTTTGTACATGTTCAAGGCAACCAGATATACAAGTGTCTCGGGCTTCCCTGATGGTGCAGTGGTTGAGAGTCTGCCTGCCGATGCAGGGGACACGGGTTCATGCCCCGGTCCGGGAAGATCCCACATGCCGCAGAGCGGCTGGGCCCGTGAGCCATGGCCGCTGAGCCTGTGCATCCGGAGCCCGTGCTCCGCAACAGGAGAAGCCGCAACAGTGAGAGGCCCTCGTACCACAAAAAAAAAAAAAAAAAAACAACAAGTGTCTCTTCAGTTCCCGACGTTGGGCTCTAAGGGTTGTAGAACAAGGGATACTTCCGTAGCCTTTTTTCTTTCCTTTTGAAATATAATTGGTAATAAATATACTATACATATTTTTCTGCATCTTGGTGTTTTTGCTTGAGACCTTGGAGATCTTTTGCATGTCGTTATATGAGAACTTCCTCAATATTTAAAAATAGTTCATCATAATCCCTTGGATAGCTGTGCCATCATTTATTTAATCAACCTCAATTTATGAATTTTTAGCTTATTTCCAGTCTTTTGCCTTTACAAACAGTGTGGCAAAGAATAACCCTGCCTTACTTCACTATGCACAAGTCCACTGGAAGGACACATTTGCAGAAGTGGAATTGCTGGGTTCCAAGGTGTGTGTGTTTATAATGTCTGTAGCTGTTGCGTAATGCCCACCGGTAGGTATGGAACGGATTTACACTCCCACTGGCAATACATGCGAGTACCTGCTTTTTCAAGGCCTTACCAACAGAGGGCGCTACTAAACACTTGCATTTTTGCTTGTTTTATAGATGAAATATGGTATTTGTGTAGTTGTAATGTGCATTTCCCTTTTGATGAGTGAGGTCGGCCTTTTTTTCATATGTGAAAAATGTGTGTAAGAGCCCTGTGTATTTCATTTTCTGTGAACTGTTTATGTGCTTTGCCCATTTATCTTTTGGATTGTTGCTTTTTTTTTTCTTATCCATTTCCATGGGCTTTTTATATAATGGGGAGACTAGTTTTTATTCATGATGCGAGTTGCAAATAGTTTTCCCAGTTTGTCATCAGCCATTTGACTTTATTTAGGAGGTTCTTGTGTGTGTTTGTGTTTGCCATGTATACATTTTTAGTTTTATGTGGCAGATTTTAGCAATATTTTATTTTGTGGCTTTCGCTGTTACCTCATCCTTAAAAGGCCTTGCAACTGGAAGATTGTAAAATAATTTCCCCATGGTTTAATCCTGTACTTTTATAGTTTAATACTTTTATAGTGTTTACATTTAAATCTTTGATCTCTTTGGGATTTTTCTTTGGGTTTAATGAGTTTGGATCCAGATGACTACAGTCTGGCTTTGTTTAGCCCATTCAGAAGTTAAGAGTGATGAACCAGCATTTAGGTCTTGACAATTTTATAATCCTTTAATTCTTTAAATAGCACTTCCTTTCTGTAATGCTCAATCCCCTTTGCAGAGATCATTAAGTGTTAAGGCAGGAAGATTTAAGAGTAATGAAGATTAGCGGTGGGTGTTTCTCTGGAGTATAAAAGGCTCCCTTTGTTACTGGCCTGCAATTTTACTTTTCTTCCTTTCCTTCATTCAGTATCATTGGGTGCCTACCGCCCGCCCACCCTGTGCCGGCACTGGGGCTGAGAGGCAATGGGCCAGGCAGGGGGTCTTCACTGCATGGAGCCAGCCGACGGTCTGGGGGAGGCACGGGTGTGCACATGGGAATCTCACGTGTACAGTAAAATTACCCAGGAGGAGGTCAGGAAGGGAGGGTCTTGGTTGCTACGACTGTGGATAATGGGGGACCTGAACTAGTCTGGGGGGTGGGTAGACAGGGAAGAGGACCCCCAGGAAGTGACATTTAAACTGAGACGTGGGATGGAGGCTGGAGCGGGGCTGGAAGGAGCTTGACTCAGGGGGAAAAGCGGAGACGGTCAGAGGGTCTGGGGTAGAGTGAGGGGGTGAGGAGTGGGGCTTGTGATGGGTATTCTCCTCCAGGGAAGGCAGCACGGCGTCACCGCTGTCTGTCTGTCTCTCCCTCCCTGAGTCTCTTTTCTTTTCTTTTTAAAAATTATTTATTTATTTATTTTGGCTGCGCTGGGTCTTAGTTGCAGCATGTGGATTCTTAGCTGTGGCATGTGGGCTCTTAGCTGTGGCGTGTGGGCTCTTAGCTGTGGTGTGCGGACTCTTAGTTGTGACATGCAGGATCTAGTTCCCAGACCAAGGATCGGACCCGGGCCCCCTGCAGTGGGAGCGTGGAGTCTTACCCACTGCACCACCTGAGTTTCTTCTGTGATAGAAGAAAGGAATCTAATGAAACAGAAACGCTTTCACTTCTCAGACTTGTAACCTTAGTCTTTCAAACCCCTCGGTTATCTGGCACCACAACACTGTGCTCTGGATAAACGAGGTTCCTGGGCACGGTTTGTAAAGTGGTAACAGAGAACTTCACTCCAAGGCTGTGGGAGCTGAAAGGTTCCGGTTCCGCTTCCCCATTTCATAGATGGGAAAGCTGAGAACCCCGGACCGTTCCTAACTTTCCGGAGGGCTCAGGACGCCACCCCGAGACTTTTTCTGACTTGTGTCTGAAAACATCTCGCTGATAATAATAATAATAATAATAATCCCTGCTCCTCGGATTATTCAGAGAGCAGTGGCCGGGGCCTGCCGTTCATCAGCCCTGAAGGGAACCTTTTAAAAACAGTTGGCAGCGTGCCTGCTGTCGGTAGGTAAGCGCCTAGTGCTGCGTAATTGAACCTTCCCCTGGTGACTCAGGACCATTACTTTAATCGTCGGCCTTTCTGCTGGAGTCATTGCCCTGGCCTGTCCCTCAGCTATGTGGCTCCTCAGGCAGTGGGTGGCGGTCCCGGGGCCAAGAGGGGTCTGGGAGTTGCCGGGTCAGAGCCTCCACACTGCTATGCGGGTCAGGTTGTTCTCTCTCTGTGTCTCCCTCCGCCTCCCTCTGGGGCGCTCTGGCCTCTCCCCAGGCTGCTCCCTGCCCTCCAGGGGCTCTTCCTTTCCTTTGCTTTTTCTTCATCGTTTTCTTTGTTCTTCCGTCTCCACGGCTTTTTTTTTTTTTTTTCCTCCTGTATGTGGGCCTCTCACCGTTGTGGCCTCTCCCGTTGCGGAGCACAGGCTCCGGACGCGCAGGCTCAGCGGCCATGGCTCACGGGCCCGACCAATCCGCGGCATGTGGGATCTTCCCAGACCGGGGCACGAACCCGTGTCCCCTGCATCGGCAGGCGGACTCTCAACCACTGCGCTACCAGGGAAGCCCCTCCACGGCTTTTATAGACTTTGCCCAGCCGCCGCTGGTAGCCAGCCAAGCGGGCCCACTGGGTACAGTCAGTGTGCGGCTCATTCCTTCTTGGGTCTTTATGCCGATGCAGCCTTACTGTCTCCTGATGCTTTGGGGTTTCCAGTTCTCCGGAGGGTCGAGGGTGCTGGACCCTCGAGTGTTGAGTGTTGGAGCAGCAGAGTGATGGTCTAGCTTCATCAAAGGCAGAGACAACAGCTTCCATAGCCTGAGGGATGCCGGGGTGCGGGGTGGGCTGTGTGGACCCAGGCAGGCCATCCAAACACTTGAGCTCTGTTTCTTTACCTCGTAAGTGGAAAATAGGATGATGACGATAATGACAGTAATGACAGCGGCCACCACCTAGAGTCTGAGGAGTCACCCCAGGGTGTCGTTAAAAACCCAGATTCTCAGGCGCCACCCTGAGCTGCTGATTCAGGGGTGGCCTGGGTTTGCATTGAATGACACCCTGCTGTGTGCCTGGTGCCCAGTCCGATCCCAGGAGCCTGATCTGGCGCATGATGGATGAGACCCAGTCCCTGCCCTTGGAGAAGCCCACCCCCAGGAGCACAAGTAGGTGTTGGGATGTGGCTTCCATTGTTTCCACGCAGTATCACATCCAAGAAACGACTCACCATTTTTTCAGAACTCTCATGCGGGCCAGATCCTGGCCACATCCTGCGTCTGACCTGCGTGTGCATCTGTTTCTCCCCAGGTCATTTGCTAAGCCCCCGAAGCAGGTGCAGACGGTCTGTGAATGCATCCTCATCGTGAAGGGGTACAAAGAACTCAACTGGAAAACCGCCAAAGGCATGATGTCCGACCCCAACTTCCTGAGGTCTCTGATGGAGATTGACTTTGATTCAATTACCCAGAGCCAAGTTAAAAACATCAGAGGTGAGTGTAGACAGATGTAGGAACCGCCAGGCTGGTTGTCAGCCTGGCGGCTCAGTCTCTGGGGCCGGAAGGGAAAGCGAGGAGAGGGCTTGTCTCAGGCAGACCCGCCCATCGTGGTCAGATGGTGTCGCCATGGCGTTGCCGATAGAAGAGGGGGAATGATCGTCCCCAGAGGAAGACAGCGGCAGGGAGGATGGTTGCTGGTTGGGCAGTGGCAGTGGATGCCCGCTGAATGTGTGATTCAGCAACGGGTCTGGTTTTCCCTAGTAGGATACGTGACTGTCTCATGGAGCCCACTCTGCCTTGTCTTCTGTGTATCTTGTCCGATCGGCGTAGTGGTGCCAAGAACTGGTCTCGTGGGCAGAGGACTTGAATAGACATTTCTCCAAAAAAGATACACAAATTGCCAATAGCATATGAAAATATGTGTAACATTAGTCACTAGGAAAACGCAGATCAGACCACAATGAGGTACCGTTCAGACCCACCAGGATGGTATAATTTAAACAAAACCACACAAAACTACAAGTGTCGGGGAGGCTATGGAGAACTTGCAAGCCTCATACGTTGTTTGTAGAAACGTAAAGTGGTGTGGAAAACAGTTTGGCAGCTCCTCAGACAGTTAATCATAGAATTTCCATGTGTCCCAACCACTCCATGCCTACGTATAGACCCCAAGGAATAGAAAACAGGTATTCAGACAAAAGCTTATACACAGATGTTCCTGACAGCACTATTTACAATAGCCAAAAGGTGGAGACAACCCAAATATCTATCAATGGATGAACGGATGAACAAGAAAAAACATATCCACACAATGGAATATTATTCAGTCATTAAAAGGAACAAAGTGCTGCTGTGTGCTACAGCATAGATGAACCTCAAAGGCATGATGCTAAGTGAAAGAAGCCAGGCATGAAAGGTCACGTATTGTAATTCCATTTATATGAAATATCCATAGGTAAATAGGTAAATCCACAGGGATGAAGAGCATATTAGTGTTTGCCAGGGTTTGGGGAGGGGAAATGGGTTGTTACTGCTTAATAGCTATGAAGTTTCCTTTTGAGATGATGAGACTGTCTTGGAACTACATAGAGGTGAGGCCTGCAAAATCTTGTGAATCTACTAAATGCCACTTTAACATGTTTATTGTTTAACATGTTTATTTAACATGTTTATTTAACATGTTTAATTGTACACTTTAACGTGTTCATTTAATGTTATGTGAATTTTACCCCAAGTTTTGAAAATGGGTATTCGGGGAAGGAAAAAAGAATTGGTCTAACCTTGACTTCCCTTGTGCCTTTTGCCAGTATGAAGTCTTCTGTAGGTCCTGGAGGATGGGTGAGGAGGGGGGGCGGCACCACCCACCCCATGCCCCCATTTCAGTCACAGATGCCTGCATTCCCCCTGAGCCTGATTGCTGACCTGCCCCAGAGCTTAGCCAGTGAGAATGATGTTAGTCTTTTTCAAAGGCAATAAAAGATCATTGTGTCACTGTGGTTTGTTCAGAACTTGACCATCAATGCATTTTTTCAGCTACTTAAAAAAAAACAAAACAAAGCTAATCGAAATACAAAGGATAGCAACAACCTCAAAAACCCAAGGGCCTCTCTTTACCCATCGTTGGATGGGTTTCCATTTATGTGAAGTTACTCCCAGGGTGAGGGTGCAGGTGGAGGTGATGGTGCCCTGTAAGGACCTATGAACCCCAGTTAGCTGCCAGCTCTGGGCCACCTTGATGCCC
Source organism: Hyperoodon ampullatus (assembly GCF_949752795.1). Lineage (NCBI taxonomy): Eukaryota > Metazoa > Chordata > Mammalia > Artiodactyla > Ziphiidae > Hyperoodon > Hyperoodon ampullatus. Next base: position 6,719,749 of record NC_136926.1, on the reverse strand, counting down.
AGTTGGGGGGTCCCCACTGATGCCCTGGGTCCCCGGGGGCTGCTGGGTGTCACATGGAAGCTCCTGTGTCACAGGATGTCCTGGGTGGCAGTAACATGTGCCCCTCACTCACATCTTAAACATCCACTTACACAAAATTCATTCGGGGTTGGACCCACCTGTTGTCCATGGGAAAGCTGTCCGGATCTCGCTCACAGGCTTACTGAGGAGAAGGAACTAGTTGCACTTACTTTTAGTAGGCAGTTTATTTCCCATTTTATTTTCCCAAGACGAAGCTCACCGCTCATCGAAATCATTGCGTCTTTGACCTTTAGGCCTCTTGAAGACCCTCAATACCACGACTGAGGAAATGGAAGCTGTGAGCAAGGCAGGCTTGGGGATGCTGAAATTTGTGGAAGCTGTGATGGGCTACTGTGACGTTTTTAGAGAAATCAAGCCCAAGAGAGACAAGGTATTGCCCATCTGTAAGACCTGCACACTTCTGCCAAGAGGTCGTTTTGGAGTCAGAATGAATGTGTCCACAGCTTTACTGGGGAAATTCTGGCAAGGTTCTGATTTTAAACAGCATAAACATTTTCCCCCCAGTAAATGATAGCCCTGAATTATAGGTCTCATTTAGATGTAATGTGAACTGACAGAACCAAAAGTCTGAGAGACTTTTGAAGAAAAGAGGGTAAAATTATTCTCGAGGGCTAAAGCAGAGTTTCTCACCCTGGGTGCTCCTGACATTTTGGATTGGATCATTCTTTTTGGGGAGGCTGTCTGGACACTGCAGGGTGCGCAGCATTGCTGGCCTCCACCCACTGGATGCCGTTGCCCCTTCCCTCGAGTTTTGACAACCAGAAATGTTTCCAAACATTGTCATGTGTCCCTTGGGGGGCAAAGTCGGTCCCTGTTGAGAACCGCTGGGTTAAAGGAACATGCAGAAGACACAATACGAAGAGAATTGTATAAGGTTGATTATCGTTTTGAGCCATATTTTGACATTGCTTTATAAGTCAGGATTTTATCACTCAGAAAACTTAGAACCCATAGTAGGACCAATACAGTCTTCAGTGCATTCTTTTGAGTTTTTGGCTTAGAATCACAGGGTCCTCTTAGTGGGACCCTAGTACACACGAAAATTAAGCCATCTGCTAACTCAGATGCAGGACGTCTTTTTTCTAGTGGGATGTAGGGCTTTTGCATCAAACCATTGAAGAGGTCACTAAGAAAAGAAGCCGTGTGCCTCGCTATGACATAGGGTGGCCCCAGAGGGTAGGGACAGCATTAGAAATGCAGGTGGAGGACTTCCCTGGTGGCCCAGTGGTTAGGACTCAGCACTTTCACTGCCGTGGGTCCGGGTTTGATCCCTGGTCGGGGAGCTAAGATCCCACGAGCCTCATGGCATGGCCAAAAAAAAAAAAAAAAAAAAAATTGCAGGTGGACATAAGCCCAGGTGTGAGACTGACTGTCTTATCCCCACCTCACGGCCGTCCTTTTCCCCATCGTTCTGCGAATTGTCTTCCGTAGGTGGCCAGGCTGGAGCGGAATTTTTACTTGACCAAACGTGAGCTGGAGAAGATCCAGAATGAGCTGGCAGTGATCCAGAGAGAACTGGAAGCTCTGGGGGCCAAGTACGAGGCAGCCATGCTGGAGAAGCAGAAGCTGCAGGAAGAAGCGGAGATCATGGAGAGACGGCTGATCGCGGCCGACAAGCTCATCTCGGGGCTGGGGTCTGAGAATGTCAGGTCAGCCTGGGTAATGAGCCTTCCCGCTAAGCAGCTCTAAGCCAGACTTTGTGGTTTGTGAGTGAACATCCGCAGCACAATTTCTCGCCACGTGGAGTCTTTATTCCACGCTGCATTTTGAGCTGAAAACCGTGTGAAAAAGTTCTGATTTTACTATTATCATGTTTAAAGGTGGCTAATGGCCATTTTATAGATTCTTTTAAAAGTAGGTATCGAGTGTTATTTACTGAGTAACTGTTAAGGGGAGGCCTGGCAGCAGTGGAGACGGGGGGTGGGGGGGAAGCCAGTGCCCTAGGGCCTGGGGATGTTTGCTTCTTGATGACCTTTAACCCCCAGTCCCTTCTGGATGGATCTGGAGGAGGGGCCCACTTCTGTCTCTGGACCCTTGTGGCTGGTTCAGTCCTGAGCTTCAGTTTTCAGTAGGTGGAGCTGTTTGATGCTTATGGGCAAGAGGCCCATTGAGCCATAGCTGGTCCACTGGATGTGACAATAGTTTCTTACCTGGCACCTGCAAAAATGGTATGGAAAACACTGGAAAATATTGTTTGCTTATGGGAAACAAATCATTTTCAATACGTCTATTTTTTTTTTTTTTTTTTTTTGCGGTACGCGGGCCTCTCACTGCTGTGGCCTCTCCCGTTGCGGAGCACAGGCTCCGGACGCACAGGCTCAGCGGCCATGGCTCACGGGCCCAGCCGCTCCGCGGCATGTGGGATCTTCCCAGACTGGGGCACGAACCCGCGTCCCCTGCAATGGCAGGCGGACTCTCAACCACTGCACCACCAGGGAAGCCCTGTTTGTTTGTTTTTGTTTTGGCTTCGCCGTGTGGCATGTGGGATCTTAGTTCTCCAACCAGGGATTGAACTCTTGCCCCCTGTACTGGGAGCACGGAGTCTTAACCACTGGACCGCTAGGGAAGTCCCTCAATATGTCTAAAACCTAGGAGACTTTGACCATTTACCAGAAGAGGCCAAATGAAACACCTGATTTCTTTTATCTTAGACAGAATTTTGTCACCAAGCAGGACTAGGGCTCATGCTCGGCTGGGCGTGTTTTTAAGCTATTGATCGGGCGTTTGGAAACAATGTGATTACTATTGTACTTAATACATATCTTTGAGACAAAATGCATCCCCCAAACATTTATCGAGGCCCATGTTAGATGCTGGGTTCTGCCGAGCTCTGGACTTGAACAAAGCCTCTGAAAACGTTGGGTTCACTAGGCAGGGAAATGGCAAAGTGAGCTGGCGACCTCTGTCCTCCACAAGCAAAGAACATCTCAGAAAATATTTCCTTCTGGCTGGCCCCCTCCTGGCCGTGTGTCAGGCTGGCTCTTCTAGAAGGTTCCTTCGGGTTGTGCCGGAATGTGACCGCTCACGGCAGCCCCCACCTCCCACGCCAGGTGGCTGAACGATTTGGACGAGCTGATGCACCGGCGCGTGAAGTTGCTGGGCGACTGCCTGCTGTGCGCAGCCTTCCTGAGCTATGAGGGCGCCTTCACGTGGGAGTTCCGGGGCGAGATGGTCAACCGGGTCTGGCAGAGCGACATCCTGGGCCGGGGGATCCCCCTGAGCCAGCCCTTCAGACTCGAGAACTTGCTCACAGACGACGTTGAGATCAGCAGGTGAGGGCGACCCCGGGCTGGGAGGACGGGGCACAGAGCCTGGGGGGCATGCAGCTGACCCACCTGCACAGAGACGGCAGGGAGCACTGCCCGCCCGGCTCCCCTGCCTCGGAGGCTCCCTGTCGGCTCACAGCTCGGCCAGAAGAATCCCCATTTCCCCTGTCGCTGCCCCTTCCAGGTGGGGCTCCCAGGGGCTGCCCCCCGACGAGCTCTCCGTTCAGAATGGCATCCTCACCACCCGGGCCAGCCGCTTCCCCCTCTGCATCGACCCGCAGCAGCAGGCCCTCAACTGGATAAAGAGAAAAGAGGAGAAGAACAACCTGCGGGTACGGCTGCCCCCGACACACCCCCCACACCGCTCCACATCCTCGCCCTCCTGCCGTCCTTGGGGCCCAGCCCGGTTCTCCCCGGTGTTCCCAGGCCTCCAGCAAGGCCGAGCTGAAATGCCACCACCCTGAGGCCCCAAGCAGAGCCCTCCCCTTCCTGGCCTGCCCACCCTGTTGAGTCTTGGAGGGCGACTTGAACCACCTCAGATTTGACTCTGCCCTTTGCCTATTCATTGCCCTGTGGGTCACCTGAAGGCAAAGACGGTGCTGTGTTCGTCTTTGCGTTCCCCCTACGCAGTGCAGAGCCAAGTGGCCTTAGATGCTCGGTCACTTTCTTTTTGGAGGGCAGGGGAGGGGCTTGATTGAGAGATAATTCATCTACCATACAATCCACCCATTTGAAGAATACAGTTCAGTAGCTTTTAGTCTATTACACATCGAGTTGTGTAGCAATCACCAGGATCAATTTGTATCACCCTCCTCCAAAAATGCTGTATCCTTTAGCCATCACCACCCCCAAAACTTCCGTTTCCCCTCCTGCCCCTGACCCCCAGCCTCTGACAACCACTAATATATTTTCTGTCTCTATAAATCTGCCTCTTCTGGACGTTAAGTATGAGTGGGATTGTACAGTATGTGGCCTTTTGTGACTGGCTTCTTTCACTTAGCATAATGTTTTCAAAATACATTTTCCCTGCTTAGCGAATCCAACGTTTTCAAAGGCTTCGTTCGATTCCAGGGCTCAGCAGAACCCAGCATCTAACATGGGCCTCGATAAATGTTTGTGTGTCTCAAAGATATGTATTGAGTACAGTAGTAGTCACATTTTCCAAATGCTTAATCAACACATATTGTAGCGTTTGTCAGTACTTCATTCTTTTTTATGGCGAAATAATAGTCTGTTTACCTGCGTAACAGTTGATGGACATTTGGGTTGTTTCTACTTTTTGGCTGTCACGAACAGTGCTGCTGTGACCATTCACGTGCAAGTTTTTTGTGGGCGTGTGTTTTTAATTTTCTTGGGTGAAATTGCTGGGGCCCAGTTACCTTTTACTGAAATAATTAACAGTTCATGATTTTCCATTTTTATCTTTTCCTTGTTTTTTCTGGTCCTTGCTTCCAGATATGTACAAGCAGGTAGGGGAAGCATCCCAAGGTCGGTTGTGGGGGGAACATCCACCCCCAAAATTCACATACAACCGTAGTGGGACAAATATCATCAGTGCAGGAATATTCCTTGACGTCCCTCTTCCCTGAGCCTTCCAGAGAGTTCTCCAATTGCCAGACCTCTCCTAGCCCCCAATCCTACTCCTATCCCCATCCTATCTCTCTTTTTTTGTTTTTTTTTTTGTTTTTGCGGTACGCGGGCCTCTCACTGTTGTGGCCTTTCCCGTTGCGGAGCACCGGCTCTGGACGCACAGGCTCACAGGCTCCGGACGCACAGGCTCAGTGGCCATGGCTCACGGGCCCAGCTGCTCCGCGGCATGTGGGATCTTCCCGGACTGGGGCACAAACCCGCGTCCCCTGCATCGGCAGGCGGACTCTCAACCACTGCGCCACCAGGGAAGCCCCCCATCCTATCTCTTAAAGAGGGAGGGTTCAACTTATGGGGTGAGAGGCTAAGTACATCAATGTAATAAAAGAGGGTGGAGAGGAAGGGAAGAGGAGGTCCCAGGGGCTGGAACAGAGGAAGAGTTTTTACAGATGTTTTGAGAAAAGAGATACGAAAGCAGTCTTAAGGTTTGGAGGGGAGTGAATTTTTTTTTTTTTTTTTTTTGGTGGACTCTGTGTTTGGACCCTTTTTGAGGTCTTCTGAGACATGTGATGAGATTCTCTCCTAATCACTTTTGGCTGCTGACCTGTGTTTTTTGAACGAGAGGCTGCTCAGAGCCTGAACCTCATGGTTTATACGGGTTACATGCCCTGCTTCTCTCCCTGTTCTGTTTTCCCCTCTGCCTCCCTTCAAGGTGCTGACATGTCCCCTGCCACCTCCAAGGATTTTTTTCCCCTTGAATTTGGCGAGTGAGCTGATTTTTAGCATCTGCCTTCCCTCCCTTCCAGGTGGCTTCCTTTAATGACCCTGACTTCCTCAAGCAGCTGGAGATATCCATAAAGTACGGGACACCTTTCCTGTTCCACGATGTGGATGAGTACATCGACCCTGTGATTGATAACGTCTTAGAAAAAAACATCAAGGTCTCCCAAGGACGGCAGTTTATCATACTGGGAGACAAGGAAGTGGACTATGATTCGAATTTCAGACTGTATCTGAACACCAAGCTGGCCAACCCCAGATATAGCCCATCCGTGTTTGGGAAAGCCATGGTGATCAATTATACTGGTAAGGACGTACAGAGCCTCAGTGCCGAACTTTAGGTGGAGACCACAGTCTGAGCTCAAGGCTCTCAAGGGATGTCACTTCATTCGGTGAATCATTCTCAGAGTCACATCTTTCATAGTCAACCAATCAGTTCTTTTTGGTTTGCTTTTTGAGGCTGCACCGTGCGGCATGCAGGATCTTAGTTCCCCGACCAGGGATCGAACCCGTGCCTCCTGCATTGGGAGTTTGGAGTCTTAACCACTGGACCCCCAGGGAAGTCCCAACCAATCAGTTCTTAATGAGGAAGCAACACCAAAAGGTTTGGGGGCCTTTAGAAGGCAATGAGTTATGTGTCTTGAGATGTGCTGAGTCTGGACCACAGGGCTCAGACATTCACCCTCGGAGCGAGGTGAGACCCCTTTCTGCTGCAGCAGGAAGTTATACTGTATTTGTGTATTTAAATACACAGTATGATTTTGGATTTCCCTCTTCCTCTCAGTTGAATTCGGTTAGGAATTGAATGCCACTTCCCACATTTTCTAGGGTGGTCACACGGGTTCCTAGGTAGGTTAATCAGGTTTGGGTACGCGTTAGGAAGTTCCCTGGCGGTCCAGTGGTTAGGACTCTGCGCTTTCACTGCCAAGGGCCTGGGTGCGATCCCTGGTTGGGGAACTAAGATCCCATAAGCCGCGTGGCTTAAAAAAAAAAAGAAAAAGTTTGGGTATAAACCCAGATATCTAACGAGGGTCCCCCAAGATGTGGGAGCCCTGGATTTGATTTCAGTGCACTTTCACACTTGCTGTCCACTACTCCAGGTAACAGCATCTCTGTTTTGTTCTGCCCCATATTTTTCACCTGGGGCTTTAGAATGGCCTTGGTGGGAGAGTGAGTCCTCGTGTTCCTGGGATGCCGGGCCCACCCTCCACTTGCCCCAGGCACTGCTGTGTGGGGGAGACGAGATGGTGAGCAGCCTGGCAGGGGGACGCGGTGGTAAGGGCTTGCCTCGTCCCCCCACAGTCACGCTGAAAGGCCTGGAGGACCAGCTGCTGAGTGTGCTGGTGGCCTACGAGAGGCGAGAGCTGGAAGAGCAGAGGGAGCATCTCATCCAGGAGACGAGTGAGAACAAGAACCTGCTGAAGGGCTTGGAGGACTCACTCCTGCGGGAACTGGCCACCTCCACGGGGAACATGCTGGACAATGTGGAGCTGGTGCAGACCCTGGAGGAGACCAAATCCAAAGCCACAGAGGTATGAACTGTGTGGAAAAGTGTATCGATCCTGGCCACGGAGTCCCAGAGGTGTTCCCAGGCACCCCTGTGCACCCAGTCAGCCTCTCTTAATTGAGAGTGATAGAAAATCTGGCCCCACGTGGCTTAAGTCCAAAGGGAATTTATCGGCCTAGAAAACAGAAAAGTCGAGGGATGGCTTCAGGCAGGGCTGGATCCAGGACTCCAAGCATATCATCCAGGGCTCAGTTTCTCTCCATTTCTGGACCTTCTGCTGTGTTGGCCTCATTCTCTGCCTCCCTGTGGAGCCAAGCTCCCCTCATGGTCACAAGCTGGATCTGGCTTCATGTCCACTGAGGTTCAAGTCCCAAAGAGAAGAATGAGAATCTTTTCCTGTCACTGAAGTCACGTGCTCACCCCAAACCACTCCCACGGGCTGGGGATGCCATGTGTGGATTCTCTGGACTTCACTCACCTGATCCCCGCCTGGCCTCAGGGTTGAGCCTCACATATGAATGAAAGGAGGAAACTGTAGGTCTCTAGATCAAACTCAGGGACTGTTACTAGAAGAAGGGGGCACGGGGGCAGGGGACGTCAAGCCACAAATATCTGCCACATCTCGCGAGAGGCTGGGGGCCCTTCCTGTGTGCGCTGCATGGCTTTCTTTGCTGCCACCCTCCCCCCACTGCTCTCCACCTTCTTACTTTCTCGCCTGTTTCGTATGTCTTCCTGGTTTCGGCTGTAAGTGGCAACATCCGCCTCTTCTTCAGGTATCAGAGAAGCTCAAGCTGGCGGAGAAGACAGCCCTGGACATCGACAGGCTGCGGGACGGCTACCGGCCGGCCGCCCGGAGGGGAGCCATCCTGTTCTTCGTGCTGTCGGAGATGGCCCTGGTGAGCTCCATGTACCAGCACTCCCTGATCGCCTTCCTGGAGGTCTTCGGCTTGTCACTCAAGAAGTCGTTGCCTGACTCCATTCTTATGAAGCGATTAAGGAACATCATGGACACGCTGACCTTCAACATCTATAACTATGGCTGCACAGGTGAGCACCTGTTCGCACCGATTTAGGACCGATGCACTCTGTGCGCGTCTGTCCAAATTTCCTCTTCTTATAAGGACACCAGTCGGATAGCATGGGGGCCCTCCCTAACAGCCTCATTTTATTTTTTTATTTTTTTAAATTAATTTTTATTGGAGTATAATTGATTTACAATGTTGTGTTAGTTTTAGGTGTACAGCAAAGTGAATCAGTTATACATATACATACATCCACTCTTTTTTAGATTCATTACAGAGTACTGAGCAGAGATCCCGGTGCTGTACAGCAGGTTCTTACCAGTTATCTATATTATAGACAGTTGTGTGTATATGTCCATCCCAATCTCCCAGTTTATCCCTCCTCCTGCCCTTTCCCCCTTGGTAACCATGAGTTTATTTTCTACATCTGTGACTCTATTTCTGTTTTGTAAATAGGTTCATTTGTACCATTTTTTTTAGATTCCACATATGAGTGATATCATATGATATTTGTCTTTCTCTGTCTGACTTACTTCACTCAGTGTGACAATCTCTAGGTCCCTCCATGTCGCTGCAGGTGGCATGATTTCGTTCTTGTTTATGGCTGAGTACCCTAATCACCTCTTAGAGGCCCTGTCTCCAGCTCTGAGGTACTGGGTATTAAGGCTTCAACTTATAGATTTTGAGGGGGGTACAGCTCAAAATTGTGTTGGGCAGGAAACAGGTTGAGGGCTATCCTATAGGGCTCACTTAAGTAACGAACCCTTCTAACACGTATAAGATAGAATTCAAATCACACATTTTGCCTTAACATGTTTTTTTTCTTCTGTTAAAAAAAAAAAGAACTCTAGTGTTTTACGTCTTCCTATCCATAAAGAGTGTGTTGATGGAATGGGCTTACTCTGCAATAGAGATTGGCCAAATCTGTCCCACCGCCTGCTTTTGTAAATAAAGTTATATTGGCACACAGCCACACCCGTTTCTATACAGATCGTCCATGGCGGCTTTCACGGTACAATGGCAGAGTTCAGTAGTTATGACAGAGACTGTTTAGTCTGCAAAGCCGAGTCGATTTACTCTCTGGCCCTTTATGGAAAGTTTGCTAATACCTCTTCTCCACTGTAAGAACTTTTGCTTTGAGTCAGGCAAATGACCAGTGCTTCATTCAGAAGGTGGCTCTGAACCTCCATCATACGGTCCTTCATCTGCTTGGGGGGGACACCCCCCTCCTCTTCCCACAAGGGCGTGGTAAGTGCCGCCTGGAGACGTGACCATTTCAGATGCGTACGAGCGAGGGTCACTGCCTGTTGCACTTGTGGGCATGACGTGTCAATTGAGCTCATAGTTTTTGCACGCAGGTGTTCACGGGCACCAAATGCAAAGACAGCTAAATGCAACTAACTGTGCAGTTGAGGTGCTTCAGTTCATTTCTCTGAAATTTAAGCATGGTGTGCATAAGAAACCCTGTGTTTAAATGCATTTGTTTTATCCAGACCCATCTGTTGTTTCTCTTCAGGGTTGTTTGAGAGGCACAAGTTACTTTTTTCTTTCAATATGACTGTCAAGATAGAACAAGCAGAGGGGAGAGTCCCCCAGGAAGAATTAGATTTCTTCTTAAAAGGTAATGAATTTGCCTCGTTTCATGCTTCCCAACTCCCTGGACCCACGTTGCACATGTGTATGAGTCTGTTCACCAAAACAAACAACAGCGGCAATTTGCCTTCCTTAAAACTCGGCTTCCAATAGCACTGCTTTAGTAAATATCTCAGTTGACAGTTCCAGCCTCAGAGATAGTTCCAGTTAACTCAGAGCAGCCAGCCTCTGCCTTAAGGCCGCCCCGAGGCTGGAGTTACGGACGGTGACAGGGGAAGCCTAACCCTCTTCTCTTTCCAGCCCCCTTTTGAGAAGTGGATTTTCCCCCAAAGTGAGGGAAGCCCAGGAATGGAGCTCTTACTCTTCCCCGTGTGTTGGTGTCGGCTGTTTACTTCTCTTATCCTGTTGTGATTAGGAAACATTTCCCTGGAGAAAAGCAAACGGAGAAAACCCTGTGCTTGGTTGTCCGACCAGGGATGGGAAGATATCATTCTTTTATCAGAGATGTTTCCAGACAACTTTGGGACTCTTCCTGATGATGTGGAGAAACATCTGACCGTCTGGCAGGAGGTGAGCAAGTGTCCTCTTTCTCCTCCTTCCCTTCCCCACGTGTCAGTCATCTCCACACTCGATCTGCAGCCTAACGCCCTATGAGTATGAAGATCTGCCTCTGAGTGGCTCGTGCAGAGTGTAGCCAATGCCCTCTAACTCCCTGGATGGAATTCTCCTTTATCTAGTTCAGCTAGTTTTGTGGGAGAACTATCCATCTGTCTCTCCATCTGTCTATCTGTCCATTTGTCCATCCATCCATCTGTCCATCTGCCTCTATGTACCTGTCCATCCATTCATCCATTCACCCATCCATTCAAGAAACTTTTTGAGCATCTGTGGATGGACCATGTCCCTTGATGGGCAGTGGGAATTCAACAGTCCATAAGACTCAGTCCATCCCTTCCTAAAGTTCAGAGTTTGGGGGGTAGAAAATGACAGATCTGACTAGACGTGGCCTATAGATTTCATCTCTTTACAGGGGCTCTTGGGACCTTCACATAAAAAGGGGGGCCTATATCATTTCTCAGTTGACGCCAGCATGGACGTTCTTTGCTTTTCCCAGTGGTATGACCTGGATTCACTTGAGCAGTTTCCATTCCCCCTGGGTTATGATGACAACATCACCCCTTTCCAGAAGTTGCTTATTTTGCGCTGTTTCCGTGTGGATCGGGTATATCGGGCCGTGACTGACTACGTGACTGTAACAATGGGAGAGAAGTAAGTGAGTTGTTTGTGTTTGCTTGGCCCTTTCTGTGGGGTAGAATATCTAATGTCACCCCTTCCTGGACTCACGGATGGCAGTGGGTGGCCAGCTCCAGAGAGGACTGCCTTTGAGCATGATTTGGTAGCCACTCTAGAGCAGCACTGTTTAAGAGAAATACAATGTGAGTGACATATGTAATTTCAAGTCTTCTGGTAGCCACATTCAAAAAGAAGCAGGTGAAATTAATTTTAATAACAGTTATCATAAGCATATAAAATATAATATATCAATATATAACAATATATAATATACATGTAATATTTACTAATAATAAGTAACTGTATTTAATTATTAAATGATACATATGAACTTATTTACAAAAGAGAAACAGACTCACAGACATAGAAAACCAACTTATGGTGACCAAAGGGGAAAAGGTGAGGGGGAGGGATATATTAGGAATTTGGGAGTAAAATATACACACGACTATATATAAAACAGATAACCAACAAGGACCTACTGTATAGCACAGGGAACTCTACTCAGTATTTTGTAATAACCTAGATGGGAAAAGAATCTGAAAAAGAATATATATTTATATTATAACTGAATCATTTTGCTGTACACCTGAAACTAACACAACATTGTAAATCAACTATACTTCAATTAAAAAAGTAAATTTATAAAAAAGGAAACAGTCAAAATTAATTTTAATAACAATCATCATAAGTTATATATATTAATATATCATATCATATAAATAATATGTATTAATAATTAATTATATTTAACTCAAGTATTAAAATATTATCTCAGCATGTAATGGATTGAGATATTTTGCATATTTTTTGATATTAAGGCTTTAAAATCCTGTGCGAATTCACATGTACAGCACATCTCAGTTTGGACTAGCCACACTTCAAGTGCTCAATAGCCACACGTGCCCGATGGCTGCCGTATTGGTAGCTCTGGAATCGAGAGTGAAGCCGGATGGGTAACTTAGGGTGACAAACTCAAATCTGCCTCCACGGCCAGCGGGTGATGGAGAGGACCGAGCGTGGCTGGACGAGGACACGGGCCCACAGGAGAGGTCAAGGCCTGGCCAGCAGCCCCTTAACTCTTGCTGACTGATGCCAGGTGGCGGCGGGGACCCAGATCTCTGACTCTTCAAAGGAAACTAGAAATTTGGATTTCTACATGAAATCTCCCAATCGTTATGTGCTGGCAACTAATTTTTAAAAAATCTCGAGATGCAGGCCACTCAGGACACGCCTGTGGAGCCGCCGGTGTGGGACCTCTGGGTTCAGTGCCCAGGGCACGTCCACCTGGAAGGCCGGCTTGTCAGGAGGCATGCAGCTCAGTACAGGTCTCCTGAAGCCCCCAACCCGGATGTACCAGGCCGTGCAGAGAGGTCCCCATCACCCAGGAGCTTATTACCATCCAGCGAACGAGATGTGTGTAAAAACTGGATTCCAAAACAAGGAAGGCTGAGCAAAGAGCCATACCAGAGGAACAGTCAGAAGGTTCTGGACACTGGGAGGAAGAGTGCTGGTCGGACTGGCCGGCCCCTGCCTGGCGCTGTCCTCCCGGGAGCGTTTTCCAGTTGTGTTTCTTTCCCCAGGTACGTGCAGCCTCCGATGATCAGCTTTGAAGCCATCTTTGAGCAGAGCGCACCCAACTCGCCCATTGTGTTTATCCTGAGTCCTGGCTCTGACCCCGCCAGCGACCTTATGAAATTAGCCGAGCACAGTGGTTTTGGAGGGAACCGCCTCAAGTTCCTTGCCGTGGGTCAAGGTCAAGAAAAGGTAAATTGTGGTTGGAAGGAACAAGCTCTAAATGTGGGTGAGGTCACCGTCCCGTTAGAAATGAATTAACGAATGTTTGGCTTTAAGCCAAGAGTACCGCCCCCCACACACGAGTGCCATGCATTTCCGGTCTACGGAGCAGTAATCAAATGTCACAGCGATGACAGTGTGAACAGTAGTGTAGTTCTAGAGCTAACCTGCTGTGATTGCCCAGCCTGGTACCGTCGGTATGTTCTACTGTTTCCAAAGCCCTTTCACATCCAGTTTTTATCTCCCTCAGCCCTTGCAAGAGCTGCGTTTTGGATCAGGGCTGTCAGTGCCCCAGTGGCAAGGCCAACTGGTCAGGGGGCAGGTGCCACTGAGTCCGAGGTTGGAGCTCTGGGGGCTGAGGGAGGCCAATGAGTGCAGCCCAGCGGACCCGGGTGGCCCCGGAGGAAGTCGAAAGGGTTGCTTCTTCAAAGGCTCCCTCTGTAGCTCCTGGACTGCTGGCTCCTCTGTGGCTTCTGCTGCAGTGGCCAGTAGCCTCCTGGTGCTTGCAGCGGGTCTCTGGGAGAGCACAGGGTGGTGTGGCAGTGGGACGCCGACTCTTCCTTTCTGTCTCTGTCGGAGCAGGTGGCCCTCCAGCTGCTGGAGACGGCGGTGGCTCGAGGGCAGTGGCTGATGCTGCAGAACTGCCACCTCCTGGTCAAGTGGCTGAAGGACCTGGAGAAGTCACTGGAGAGGATCACCAAGCCCCACCCCGAGTTCCGCCTGTGGCTCACCACGGACCCCACTGAGGGCTTCCCCATCGGGATCCTGCAGAAGTCCTTGAAGGTCTGGCTGCAGGACAGACAGACAGCCCACGGCTCGGTTCCTTACCTCACTCCCGTTTTGCTGTGTGCGTGTGTGTGTTTAGGATAGAGTTGGGACCCCATGGACACCCCCGCTTCCCAATTCCATTTCTCCCTCTCCCTTCAGAGGTAAGCACTGTCCAGAATAAGGTGACAATTATTGGGTGACAGGGATGACTCCCAGGCCCGTCTTTATCACTTCTGCATGTTCTCAGAACAATTTCTGGGTTAGTTTTCATGGACTTCACATTTATCCTTTTTAACTCTAATGATCAGCCCTCCCACAGCCCGCAGAACTGGAGCACTTGTGTGTGTAAGTTTCAAGGAGTTTACCTGCCCTGTTCAGTTTAGTCTCTGGGAACATTTTGGGGAATGGTTTCATCATCCCTCTCTTCCTCCAGGACAGGGAGAGGGAAAAACTTAGCTACTTCTATTTTACATTTGAGGATCCCATGGATCAGAGGAGGTTAAAAGAGCCTTCCTGGGGTCCTTTGGTGAGTCAGGGCAGAGCTGGAACAACATCTAGTTTTGAACTCATTCACGTGGGCCCTTGGGAATAGGGAAGCTAGCTTTGCAAGGACGGAGGGAAAGCCAAGACGCCTGCAGTCTGCACGCTCTTCAGAGCCCTGCTCGTGGGCCTGGGGTTTCCGTCATCATCAGTCTTTGCTTCCGACAGGTTGTCACCGAGCCACCCAACGGGCTGAAACTCAACATGAGAGCGACGTACTTCAAGATCTCTCCTGAGATGCTGGACCAGTGTCCACACCCTGCTTTCAAGTCCCTGGTCTACGTGTTGGCGTTCTTCCACGCCGTGGTGCAGGAGAGGAGAAAGTTCGGGAAGATCGGGTGGAACGTGTACTACGACTTCAACGAGTCAGACTTCCAGGTGAAGAGGCGGCTACTGCCTCTCCCCGGGGACACGCCCTCCTTAGTTGTTCCTGCCCACGTTTTCAGAAAATAGTCAGAACGCGAATGACTTGATGGGTTTTCGGATACCCAGGACTGTTCCTCCTCTTTTCAGGTCTGCATGGAAATTCTGAACACATACTTAACAAAAGCTTTCCAGCAGCACGACCCTCGGATCCCATGGGGCAGCCTCAAGTACCTCATCGGGGAGGTAGGAGCATCCTGGGCACCCTCTGCAGGCCCCCTGGGGTGGGCTGGGCTGTGGCCTGGTGCCCCCGGTCCATGGCCCCTGAGCCTTCTGGGACTTCCCTCTTGCTGCTGCCCGTCAGCTGAAGGCCCCTGGGTCTCTGTAAACACCCCCCAGCCCCGGTTCATCACCCTGTTATCCTTTGTCCTAAGTGAGCGACCTTCACCTGGGAGTTTGGACTCATCGCCCTGGGGACTCATGTTCCTGAGGACGCCTCAGGCATGTCACTGGAGCCCTGCTCCTGTTCAGCGGGCCTGGAGGTCCACTCTGGAGGCCACGACCTTATACAGTGCTTGTGGGAAAGCTTCCCCGGAGGCCTGTGTGTGGCTCAAACAGAGACATCACTGTTCCAAAGACAAAAGCGGCTGCTGGCTCCTTGGGTTGTTTTGTTTGCTTGTTCGCTATGTTTTGGGGAGTTGGCCAGTTGCACACTGGCTCCCAGCATTTCATGAGGACTGCTATCACCTTGGGCTCTATGAGTCTGCACACAAGCCCTCTTGTATATAGTGGCCCAAAGGCTGTGCAAGTCAGCACGGTTTGAGCTGTACAGTGGCCGGGCAGCAGGAGTCTCACTAAGGGCGCATCTGGGCTTGACCCTGGACTATCCGCTGGGCGCGGGGCCTCAGGGCCCACCCCGTAGGTTCTGTGTCCTGGCCGGCTCTCACTCCCTGTAATGTCAGGTCATGTACGGAGGACGGGCCATCGACAGCTTTGACCGGCGTATCCTGACCATCTACATGGATGAATACCTGGGAGACTTCCTTTTCGATACTTTCCAGCCATTCCACTTCTTCCGGAATAAGGAAGTGGACTACAAAATCCCCAGGGGGGATGTCAAGGAAAAATTTGTTGGTGAGATTTCTCAGCCATTAGAAAGTATGTTAAATGTTTGATTCTAAGGGAGCCCGTACATTTCAGCTGTTCTGGTTTCTGTGGTTGGCTTGATGGTTCTTCTGACCCCTTCCCTGGTGGGACTCTTTGACTGCTCGGGGGTGTTTTCTTATGCCTTTTAGCAGGGCCCAGTGGGCTCTTCCTAGCCTCAGAGCTGATGGAGTTAGTTCAGACTTCCTGTCTGGAATGATGGTAAATATGTCAGAATCTCCCTGGAAGGGCAGAGTGGCCCCTGGGAAAGTCACTGAGCCATTTTCATAAAAGATACACGTAGAGGAAGTTCCCTGGTGGTCCAGTGGGTAGGACTCTGCACTTTCACTGCTGTGGGCCTGGGTTTGATCTCTGGTTGGGGAACTAGGATCCCGCAAGCTGCGAGGCCAGGAAAAAAAAAAAAAAAGATGCACACAGAACGGTATCGGGCATGGTGGTGTAGAATTCTTATTTTAAAAGCACGTCACCCTCTCAGAGGTGGAACGTAGTCTAACGTGTCTGGGGACGTCGAGGCTGTGGGCCCTCAGGAATCGGAGGTGGCACGGCGGTGTAACCGCTGTTCTCTCTCATTACAGAAGCCATTGAGGCCCTCCCTCTGGCCAACACGCCTGAAGTGTTTGGGCTTCACCTCAACGCTGAGACTGGATATTACACTCAGGCAGCTCGAGACATGTGGTCTCACCTGCTGGAGCTGCAGCCTCAGACGGGTAAAGTCCCCTGCAGAGGACTGTGCTCATTGGACTGGGGACAAAGGGCATTGGCGCAAAGTGCTGCTTCGGGTTCTGATGGCTTCCGTACTGTTGGTGCCCTTCTGAGAACCAGAAGGCACAGGAGGCCCCAGCCCTGCACTCAGGTGCCTTGCGCTCTCTAAAAAGTGTCCTGATTTCAGGGGAATGCAGCACTGGCATCAGCCGAGATGATTACATTGGCCACGTGGCCAAGGACATAGAAAACAAGATGCCCGAAGTCTTTGACTTGGACCTGGTCAGGAAGCAGCTGGGGACGGCCATCTCCCCTACCTCAGTGGTGCTCCTGCAGGAGCTGGAGCGCTTCAACAAGCTTGTCATACGGATGTCCACGTCCCTGGCTGAACTTCAGAGGGTAAGCCTGTTCCTCAAGGGCTACTTCCTGCCTCGGTGGAGTGCTCGGTTTTCCGCTAGTCTTGCCTGACTGCTCTCGATTCCATAAACAGGCCTTGGCTGGAGAAGTCGGGATGAGCAGTGAATTAGATGATGTAGCCAGGTCCCTCTTTCTCGGGCACATCCCTAGTATCTGGAGAAAGCTTGCGCCTGACACCTTAAAGTCCCTCGGAAACTGGATACCCTACTTCCTGCGGAGGTTCAGCCAGTACACGACGTGGGTGAGTGAGAGGCAGCGGCCTGCGTGCTGGTTCAAGGCTTGGCCTGGACGCCCTCAAACCACTTCCCGACCCCTTCTCCCCTCCCCAGCGGTACCTCTGTCAGGAGCTGACTGGGTGCCCTGGAAATGGTCTCGGACTCTGCAAGCATATCTGGTTTTTTTTCTTTTCTTCCTTCCCCCCTCCCTCCCTTCCTTCCTTCCTCGGGAACTTCCCTGGTGACACAGTGGTTAAGAATCCGCCTGCCAATGCGGGGGACACGGGTTTGAGCCCTGGTCCGGGAAAATCCTACATGCCGCGGAGCAGCTAAGCCCGTGAGCCACAACTACAGAGCCTGCTCTCTAGAGCCCTCGAGCCACAACTACTGAGCCCGCGTGCCGCAACTACTGAAGCCTGCACGCCTAGAGCCCGTGCTCCCCAACAAAGAGAAGCCACCGCAAGGAAGAGTAGCCCCTGCTCACTGCAAATAGAGAAAGCTCACGCACAGCAACGAAGACCCAACCCAGCCAAAAATAAATAAATAAAATAAATAAATATATTTTAAAAAAAGAGAAGACTTTGAAGCATACTATGCACAACTTGATTTATCCGTCTAAGAGTCTATCTTGGCAATTGTTCCATCTAAGTACATCTAGACGTCATTCCTTCTAGGCTACTCCATCTCACAGATATCCCGTATGCTTTCCCCTGATGGATATTTAGGTGGTTGACATTGTTTTTTTTGTTTTCTTTTTGGATTTTTTGTTTTGCTAGTACAAACAACATTCTGGTGCACATGCCTTTGGAGACTCATATGAGTATATTACATGGGTACAATGGAAGAGTTGGATCCGAGTGTGTGCATTTTAAATTCTGACAGCTCTTGTCAGATGGTTTTCTAGAGAACTTGGAACTACAATGTACGAGAATGATTATTTCCTCACCTCTCTGCAACATGGTGGGTGTGTTCTTAATATTTTGGATCTTTTTCTCCTTCATAGGTAAAAAATATCAACTATGTTGGTTGTGTATTTCTTTAATTATGGGGAGGCTGAGTGTATTTGACACGTTTATAGACATTTTGTGTTTTTCATCTTGATTTCATTTTTATCAAGTTCTCCACCTTTTAAAAAAAAATTATTTATTTATTTATTTTTGGCTGCGTTGGGTCTTTGTTGCTGTGCGCGGGCTTTCTCTAGTTGCAGTGAGCGGGGGCTACTCTTCGTTGCGGTGCTCAGGCTTCTCCGGTGGCTTCTCTTGTCACAGAGCATGGGCTCTAGGCACACGGGCTTCAGTAGTTGTGGCTTAGTTGCTCCGCGGCATGTGGGATCTTCCCGTGGGATCAAACCCGTGTCCCCTGCATTGGCAGGCAGATTCTTAACCACTGCACCACCAGGGAAGCCCCTCAAGTTCTCCACCTTCTAAAATTGATTTTTAAGAGCTCTTTGTACATCAAGGGAATTAATCCTTTTGTCTGCTGGTGTTGCAGATATTTCCCCAGCTTGCCTTAAGCTTTTTGATTTTGTGGTATTTTTTCCATAGGAAAGTTTTACATTTTAATGTAGTCAAATAGATCAGTCTTTTCTTTTATGGCTTCTGGGTTTTGTATTCCCCACTCCAAGATTCTGAAAACAGTCACTGGAGATTTGATTTGTACTTTTGTGGTTTATTTATTTTTGTTTTGTTTTTATTTTTTTGGCCTTGCTGCGCGGCATGTGGGATCCTACTTACCCAACCAGGGATCGAACCCACGCCCCCTGCAGTGGAAGCGCTGAGTCTTCATGTGGTGTATTTTTTATATTTAAATCTTGGCTCCGCCTGGAGTTTGGCGATCCAGCTTGTTTTTCCCAGTGGGCTGCCAGTTGTCCCAACACCATCTTCCTGCCCCTAACGTGAGCTACATCTTCTGTCATCTTTGACCCTGGCATTGGATGGCAGCCCCAGGCTCTCACCAGCTGCCTTCTCTCTCCAGGTCACCGAGAGCGAGCCCAGAGTGATGTGGCTCTCGGGGCTGCACATCCCAGAATCCTACCTCACGGCCCTGGTGCAGGCCACCTGCCGGAGGAACGGCTGGCCGCTGGACCGCTCCACCTTGTTCACGCAAGTGACCAAGTTCCAAGATGCAGACGAAGTGAATGAGCAGGCGGGACAAGGTACGGCCAGCTCCCTGCGGATTCATGGCCTCTCATGTAGGGTCTCCCTCCCCAAGCCACCCTCAAAAGGGCTGAGCACAGTGTAGGCCCGGAAAGTCAGACTGCTGCAAACACTGGCCATGTTTGTGTGCTGTCCACGTGGGGCTTGACGTCTCTGAGGGTGAGTCCAGATGTTTCTTTTCCGGTTTTTCCACTGAGACGTGGGCTGATGTCAGGGGAGAGCTGAGCCACACTCGCCCAGCTTGTCTGTGGGGAATAGGCTCCTAGGTTAGAAAGAACTGGATCGCTAGGTGGCTTCCCTGGAACCCATGAGGGCCCGGGGGCATGGGAGCCAGAGAGCAGGATGGGCTAGGCGGGAACCGTTCAATTGTGCTAGAACGTCAAGTCCCTTAGATACTGGTTGCTGACTGTGTGAACTGCGGCTGGAAACTATGGTTTCCCGGGGGGTCGTGTCTCAGAGGACATCTCGCTGCAAGCACAAAAGCCCTCTTCAGCTAGCTTAGGGAGAGGGAGTTTATGGTGAACATTCAGGAGCGCTCAGTCCCCTTTGTAGAAGGCCAGCGAGGTCTCAGAGGGACTGGCAGTGTTGGGGTGGCCGTGGTGCCAGCTGGGGCCCGAGGCCAGTTAAGTCTGTGGGCCTTGATGCCACACTGCTGGGGAGAGGCGACCACCCCTCTTCCATGGCGCTGTGGCCATATGGAGCGTCACGGGGTCTCCAGCGTGTCCCATCTGGGCTCTACAAAAGGAGAGTGGGTGGGGTAGAAATGGCGGCCACCCCTTTTGGGAAGAGGCCGGGGCTGTGTCTGGGGAAGGAGAATCAGTTAGTTACCCTTTTGTTTGTCCATATGCGCACCTGCTAGAGCTGCCGCACGCACGGCAGAATGACACTTGCCTCCGCCTAAGTCCGGCTGTCTTCCTGGTGCCTCTAGGATGCTTTGTCTCAGGACTGTATCTAGAAGGCGCTGACTGGGATATAGAAAAAGGATGTCTGATCAAGAGCAAATCCAAGGTGCTGGTCGTCGACCTGCCCATCCTGAAGATCATCCCCGTTGAAGCCCATCGCCTCAAACTGCAGGTGAAAGGCCGCCGCCTGCCCGTTTCCCCTCTTCTCTGACTGGAGTTAGACACCAGGTGGTTTCCAAGAGTCTTGCCTTTTAGCACAGGGGCTCTTAACCTTTCAGGGCTGGGGGAAGCCTTTGAGCCACGTCCTGGGGGAAAAATGCACGCGTGCGCATGCGTGTGTGCAGAGCCTTCCGGGGGCGGCACGGGTTCAAGGTTGGAGGCTGTGGTCCAGACCAGCTTGAGGAGCGACTCCTCCCTTCTGGTGAAATTCTGCACGCGTTGCGTGGATCAGAAGGTAGCTACATCCGGTGTGGACGGCAGGCGTCCCTGTAGGACAGCCTGCTCTGCCAGCCGACCCCGCTTCTCATGGGTGTCAGCAGAGCCCGGCACCTCGCGGGGCCCCTCCGCACCCTTAGCGCTTAGACGAGCCTTCGCCCTCCCCGGGACCCGCGCTCCCCTCTGCCCGCGCCGGCACCTCACGCCCCTTTCCTGTGCAGAACACTTTCCGGACGCCCGTCTACACCACCTCCACGAGAAGGAACGCCATGGGGGTCGGCTTGGTTTTTGAAGCCGATCTCTTTACCACGAAGCACATTTCTCACTGGGTCCTGCAAGGGGTGTGCCTCACCCTGAATTCTGATTAACCCTCTGGGTGAAGAAAACGGCACGAGATTCTAAGTCTGTGGCCGGCAACGGATGTGCTGGGAATTCGTGAAGACTCATCATCTGCTGTCACTTCTTGGGGCCTCTCGAGGCAGGAGAGTGGTTGACACTGATGTTTTTCTTTCATTTGAAATCAGCCATTTATATCTCTTTCCATGTAAGTTAACCTGAATGGTTTTATTTTTTCAAACTTTTAAAAAAAGGATTCTGTGGTATTCAAAAAGTAAATTCAAAAAGAGCATTTTAAGACGTGTCGAATTTGCTTTTCCTTCTTAGGGGAACCACTTACGCAAAACTGCCTGGCATGTCGATGGCACAAGTGAGAATTCTAACGCAAACTGTCAAAGGTGGTTTTTTTTGATAGTCCAGGTCTGTTTCAGCAGACGCCTCTCTGGAGCGAGGGCTGCGTGCTGGGGCGTGGGATAGAAGGCCGAGGCTGCTGCGCGGAGGCAGCAGGGCCCCCGTCCCTGGGCTGATGAGGCCGGAGTCACCCACACCCTTCCAGAACTCTCCAGCCCGGCTCCCCGGGCGCTGGCCTGGCAGCGTGTGGGTGAGGGTGCTGAGCCTGGTGTTTTGATTCCTGCGTGAGGCTGTGAGGGGTTGGGTGCAGACGTAGAACCTGAAGGACCGGCGGCTACCGGGCGTCCGTTCCTCCTGCGCACCTGGGGCTACTCCGGCCAGGCCCGGCCGGGGGCGCGGAGCGGCTTTACCCGGCGAGGGAGGAACGGGGCTGAGCTGAGCGCTAGCGGGACACGAGGGCGAGGCCAGTCACGGGGACAACTGGCTTTTGCTAGAAGCGCCGAGGCGCAGAACGTTCTAAGGGAAGGCTCAGGGCAGTGAGACACGGCAGGGGACTCGTCCTTCCGGAAGTGAACCCCACCCCGGGACGCACCCCTGGGCGAGCCCACTGTCTGGGCAGCAGTTCCTGGGGCAGAAGCGGGCGCTCTTTCTTTCCCTCCCACTGTCCCCCCGCCCAGGCCCACCCTCGGGCGGTTTAATAAAAGACACAAAACAGAAAGAAGGCAGGGTTAGAAAATAAAGTTTGTTGGGATCGTGAACATTTTGGATAAAACAAAAAACAACACACATTCAGGTCGTGGTGGTGAGTGACGTCATCTTATTTAGTTCCCGTGACTTAACATACATCTGCTCGGCTCTCCGTGCCGCCCGCCCCCGGGGGAGGGTGCGTCGGGAGGTTACGGGGGTCTCCTGGAGGGACAGGCCGCCCTGGAAACGGGAGGGATGAGGTCAAGGTCGTTATGTGTTGCTCCGACTTTAGAATTAGGCGCGTGACTATCTGCTGTCGTTAACGTCGGGCAGCGGCGCAGCCTGCGGCCCGTGCTTTGTCCGCGAGCGCGCTGAGATTCCGCCGAGCGGGGCTGGAAGCAAGCGAGTCGGCACACAGGTGTTCGGCCGCAGCGATTAGTAAGTACGGACTGTGCAGCGGGGACACGATCGTGTTCCGGTGTCGGTCGGAGGGCAAGAGGAGCAGGAGGATAATCTGCTGACAGGCGCGAGAACAGGTCGGCATGCGTGGGAATTCCAAAAGGAGAGGAACGGGGGAGGTGCGCTGAGTTCTTCCTAGGAGCGATCACAGTGCCTCGAGAGCGCGGGGAGGGGCGCGGGGGCCGTCACACAGTTCTGTCCGTCCCTGAGTGCTTCCTCGCCCCCTTGCCGCCGCCGTTCACCTGGTCCACCGCCAGCGTCTCCACCTCGGGCGGGGCCTGCGCCGGGGTCACGTGGTGGATGCGGTGCGCCACGCCCACGTGCGCCTTGTGCGGCTTCTCGCGGGCGGGGCTGGGCTGCTCGCCGGCGCTGCGGTCCGAGGCGATGGGGGGGATGACGAGGGGCCGCTCCTTGACGAGGTGGACCTCGGCCGACTCCCTGGCCAGCAGGAACGGGGTGGGGTCGGGCATGGCGTCCACCGGCTCCCGCAGGAGCAGTTTCCGGCTCTCGGCCCCGAATCTGTAGACCTCCTCGAACTCCGGGTGCAGCGGGGCCGAGAGGCTCTTCTTCATGCGGCGCCGGGGCGTCTCGGGCAGCCTGTCCTTGGGCGGGGCCGGCTTGTAGCTGGCCAGCGCGGGGCTGCCGGCCGGGCCGCCGTCCGAGGTGCCGCCGGAGCTCAGGAGCTTCCTCTTGGTGGCGTGCAGCTGCGACGTCAGGTAGGCGATGGTGCCGGCGCGCTGCTCCAGCTCGCTGCTCAGCGCGCCCAGCTTGTGGCTCTTCGCCTTGAGCTCCTCCAGGTAGCGCCTCTCGCGCTCCTTGATGCTGTTCTCCAGCACGGCGACCATCGCGCTCTTCTGCCCCAGCTCCGTCAGCAGCTCGGTGTTCTCGTCCTCCTTCAGCTTCAGCTGGGCCTCCAGGTCTTCACATCTTTTCTTGAGTTCGCTGCTTCTCGAAGATCCGTCTCCTGGAAGGACAAGCCGAGGGCGCGGGGTGAGAACCCGAGGGCAGGGCGGCCAGGCCCTGGGGGGGCAGGGAGACCTTCTGTGCGGGGATCGGGGGTCTAGGCCGGCCTCCCCTCCCCACGGTGGCGGTTCCCCTGGCCAAGATGGGTGCGGTGCCCACAGGCCACACGGAGGGTGGGACCCCCCGTCGCTCATGCCACCTCCGTGTCCTCTCCCCCCAGCAAAGGGTGGGAGATCAGGTGGTCCTTGAGGCCCCATCCAGCTCTCCAGCTTATTGCATAAAAGGATGTCTCCAAATTTCAAAAATGCTGACGTTAAAATGGGCAATTTCAGAGTATTAGACCTCTCCAAAGGCTTAGGATTAAACTGTTAGCAGAGCCATCTGTCTGCGCCATTCAAAGCACGGTTTGGAAAGGCAAATGTGGACTTTCTTTATGTCTAAAGCACCAAAGCTCTGAAATTGCGGAGGAGACTGGATGCCAGGCTGCCACCTCTCCCCCGACACAGGTCCCCTCTCTGCATCTCTCAGAGCACGGCATCCTTGGGCCTGAGCTCAGGCCCTACCTCGGTCCCTGGCCTGCCCCTAACACCACACAGGCCGCCCTTCGGCAGGACTCTCCCTGGCTGTGCTCGTGCCGGTGCAGGGCGGCTGAACGGGGCGGGTGGCCCATGAAGGTAGGAGGCCCTGGTGGTAAGGCCGGAACCAGTGTTTGTGGGTGCCTCTCAGATGAGGATGCTGGTTCAGGGATGTTAGAGAAGCTGCCGGGCAGCTCCTCTGAGAGCCGAGTCTGCGTGTGCTACTGTAAGGCAGTGCTCTCCACCACTGGGCGGGGCACCAGGCCCACCCGAGAGGCTTGCGCTCAGACCCCCACAGGAGATGCCCCATGCCAGCTGTTACCACGAGCCCCTGATGAGGGGCCGGGTTGGTGGGCGGGTGGCCTTGGGACTCAGGGCTGAAACCACGCCTGGAGAGGATATAGGGCAAGAATGGTGTTTCTACAGATTAGCGTGGGCCCAGAGGGGACAGGAAGTAAGGACAGCCTGATTTCGGTGACATGGATGGCAGGGGTGCGGGCTGGAGTCCCCGACTGGAAGTGGGCATCCTGCTCTCCCGAACCCCTGGAGGCCCAGTTCCTGGCCTAGGGGCTGCGGAGGGGATGCCTGGTACCCCTCCCCCGTCCCCAGGCCCCTCATCCACCACACACAGGAAAAGGGGGTCCTGGCTCCCGGAAGGTACGGGTAACGCAGATGGAAAGTCAGTGCTGGATGGTGCTCTCGGGCTCAGGGGAACAGTCACGAGGACCTAGACACGCTCGTGAATAGTTACTGCTCATGTGAGGCCTGTTTAGAAAAAGTCACCTCGACTCAAATGCGGTTTCTACACTTTTACAAGCCTCACCCTGTTCTGGGGAGCAGCTCTTTGGGACAGGCCACAGAGGCCGTGGCGTCTGTGTCCTCCGCCCCAGCTGCCATCAGGCTGATAGTTTTGGGGGTCCCTGAGGATTCTGGTTTTGGGGGAGCATTTCTGGGACTAGAGTCTAGAGAAAGACCTTCAGCGCTGCTCTGGGGGCCACCCAGTAATGTGACCCCTCGCTCAACCAGTCTGTAGAGAGCACACACTTTGTGCCAGGTCCTGTGCTAAGCTCCATGGACACAGAGGAGGCAGGGCCCCACCCCAGCTCCTCTTTCCTTCCGGTTTGAATCACATCTATTTCTTGATTACAGAAGGGACACATACTCACTGTAAAAAATCAGAAAACCCAGAAGAACACAAGAACAGGCATTCCAAGTACGTGTGTCAATCAGAAGGAAATAAAAGCGCCCACCTCTCCCACCCCACCGACAGCCCCTCGTCACACCGAGGGGTCCAAACTGCCCTCCCACCTTTTCTCAGAGAGCCCTGGTCACACGTGCAACTCCTCACAGCAAGTGTGTTTTCTTCTACGTGTGTAATTAGTGAAAACAGGTGGACCAACATGTGCCTCAACAGGAAACAACACTGGCATCAGCTTTTGGGAAGGGAGTTCTTACCTGGCTGATCCGAACTTTTAAGTGTCAGCTCATACGTTAAATCTAAAAAGGAGATCATATGCGTTAATTTTGTATGATTACAGTATATTTCAAAACCTTCATCAACTCTGAAAACGCACGACCGATGCGCACGATCAGCCTGCGAGTCCTGCCCAAACAGGGCAGAGTCTGGCAGCGTTAGAGGCAAGAGAACAGCAACTACCGGCGGCCGCTGTCCTCACTAGGGTTCGGGGGGACCCTTCTTTTCCCCAGTACACACGCCGCATCCACAGTCAGCGGGCAACCTGCTCTGTGTATTACACTTCGGTCATTGGTTCCAAGACGCACTGTCAATTCTAACCATTGCATTTGGCTCCTTCAAGTCCTCAGTACGCTGAGAACTGGCTCTACAGCTTTACTCGGCGCGTGTGGCCTTGGCAAAGAGGGTGAGGGAACGCATTCAAATGGACTCCAGCGACGACAGGGTTAGCCAGAGAGGGAAGAAGACCCCCTCCTCACTCACCCTGCACAGCTTTCGAGCCAGCCAGTGTGAGATGACCTCGATGACAGGTCCTGCTTTGCTCTACAGCCCTGGCAGGCCTGGGACTGTCCCCCGCCCTGGTCCCCGGGGCTCGCTGGGGCCCCCGTACCTGTGCAGTGTTGCTGCAGCCGCCTGATCTCAGCGTGCAGCCCCTTGAGCGTGCTGGCGTGCTCCCGCTGAAGGAACAAGAGGTTCTTCTGCGCGCTGTGCAGCTGGTTCTCCAGGTTTGTGGTTGCCATGCTGACATCCAGATGACCTGCGGGGGACACAGGGCTTGGTGGCTGTCCCCGACAACGAGGGTCTCGAGGTGGCGGGCCGGAAGAGGACGCCGCCTGCCCTCCTTGGCTCTGCGGGCTGGGGCGCAGTGCGAGGCCCCGCTCCGGATGCAGAGGGCTCCCCGATTCCAAATCCTAGGCTCTCCGTGGGCTACCCGACTTCAACAGACTGAGACCAAAATCTCTCTTGACAGATTTCCCTGAGGAGGTGAAGCACTGGCTGCCTCCTCTCAGGAAAACCGGGCGTGGGGAAGTGGAATCTAGAGCTGGCAGGCCAGGAGGAGGAGGAGGAGCGTGGCGTTTCAGAGGGAAGCCCCCAGGACCTCACAGAGTTGAGAGCCCCCCAAATCCTTCTTTTCTCAGGAATTTCCTGAGAACCATCTCACGGGGCCATGTGGTGGCTGCAGGCGTCTGGAGGCCGGACCCAGACCCTGCCATCCGCCACCCCCCACCCCCACCCGCACCCCACCCGCACCCCACCCCACCCCTGCCGCCGGCTTCCATCCTCCATCATCGGCCAGTCGCTCAGGGCCTTCACTGTAACTCGAGAAATGTGGCGAAGTCAGTCGGCCATTCTGTAAAAGCTGGCCCAGTAATTCAAGACGCCTTGCACGGCACTGAAAAAGGCTGAGGATGAAATGTGGATTATTTGCCTATAAATTATTCCTGTGAATACAGAGCCTCGGGTGCCTTTTTCCTAGTCTGCTGGGCCAACGAGCGCCCCCAAAGGAAATACCACCTCTCAGAGGGCTTCCGGTGAGCGGGTGTGTGGCAGGGTGGCACGAGGGTCCGCTCTGGAGTTGGCAACGTGCCGGGCGACACCAAGCACTCTCTGTTATCCGTAAGCCCCGCAGCTTACAGATATTTCCACCCCAGCTCTGCAGCTAAGAACGGCGCGTACCTGGGACCCAGGACGTGCGTTTTCATTCACACGAGGAGGGTGTAGGAGGAAAGGAAAGTGAAGGAGTGCAGAGAATGTGCCAGACAAAGCCGGGCGAAGGGTGCACACGGACACGTCCTGGAAGGGACACGCCTGTCGGGGGAGCAGCTGGCGAGAGACAGCTGTGACTAAGAAGACACAGAAAGCGCAGTTCTGGGTGGGAGTGTTCACTGCACCTTATTACAGGAGGCGATCTGGCGAAGTGTATCTGGAGCCTTAGAATTTATCTTCCCTCTGACTTAGTGGTTCCATTTCTAGGAATCCACCAGAGGGAAATAATGACCTCTGTGTGAGAAGATGTAGCTAGGAGGATGGTCATTACAGTGCAGTTTACAGTCAGAAGAGACCGGAAACAACTCAAAATCCAGCAAGAGGGAACTGGTTGAGTAAATACAGGATCATTTCTATGGAAGGAAGATCAGATTTCCCCAGGCCTTGAGTTCTACCTAAAATCTGGCTGCAGGCCATGCCAGAGCTGAGTTTCCATCCACCAGAGCTTTCCTCAGGGGAGCTGAGAGCAGCCTTTCCACAGGAGCGAGGAAGGTTTCCGCTCCCGAATTGTCTCCCTGCTGTAGCCACAAGTCCCTCGTATGGGGCCGCCAGGCCAGACACTAATTCTAACTGGAGCTCCACGGTGCCTGAGATCCCGACCCTGTGTGGTCAGCACGTGGCCTTGGGAGGAGGACGCTGACCTAACAAAGGAGCCAGCCCGGAGCGAGGCAAGTCCGGGGCGGGAGCTGTGTAGGGCTGCAGAGTGTCCGAAAGCTGGACAGCCTCGACCTCAAATGGAGGCAAATGCAGGACCGCTTCTGGAGCTTCTGGTGGAGATGCCCACGTTTACTCCTGCTCAGCAAACCTGAGTCGGTCACTCTGGCAACAATTCCGTTGTCTCACCGGGAACATCAACTCCTAGGCGCTGCAATGGGCTTGGCAAGTGGCAACGCCAGAGGAGATGCCTTGTTCTCCTCTTTAGAAGGACGGACCCAGATCTGCGCTCCTGGTGGCTAACGGAATAAGCAGAGCCTGTGTTTTAGGGGTTTGCCATTGACGAGAAAGAACAATTTACATTTGATCCAGAACTTAGTGGGTCTGGAAGGGTAAAGAAAGAGCCGGGTGTACAGTCGCCCCCTCGCTGCCCAGCGGCCTGGAGCATCCACCGCTGCGTCTTGGTGACCCTACTTGGAAAACAGTTCTCAAGTCCACTTGTTTTTCTCCGTCTCTACACCTAAGCCACACCACCCTCACCTGAATCGCTGCGGAATCCTCCCTCTGTCCTTTGTCGCCGCCTCGATTCCGTCCCCACATCGTAGCAGAGTGATTTTCACAGAATCTTCAGGGGCTCCCACGGCTCTGAGTGAGGCTGGTCCACATGGGCCCAGGCCTGGCCCTGTGCCCGCTGTGCTCAGCTGCTCAGTGAGCCTCCAGGGCCTTGGCTGGACCTTGGGCTGGGCCTCGCCTCCGCACCCCGGGGTCTTGTCTTGGGCTCCTCTGCCCGGAGTGCTCCTCTTGGGTCCTCCCTTGGGCCCACTGTTCCCGTGAGCCGACGTCTGCATGTCCTTTACTTCTCGGCCCAAGTTCACTTCCTCCCGGAAGCCCTGGCCCCCAGGCTGGGCGAGGTCATGTGCTCTCAGCCTTCCTGGCCTGCCCACAACTAGTTAACGGTCTCCCGCCTCCACGTGCAGACTGCAGGCTCGGTCACTGCTGTACCCCAGGCCCTTGCACGGTGCCTGGCACCCAGGAGGCCCACCGCCAGCACCTGCTAACCCAGTGGGCCCCAGCGCCGGGTTGTCCAGCGTGGGTGCGGCACCAGGGGAACTTGAGGCCTACAGGGCTGAAGAGCCTTTGTTTCCACGAGCTTCTGGCTTAACTTACAGGCATGCTTTGCACAAAGAAAGCATGATATACTAAAACTGCAAAACAGTTTCATCCGGCACTGATGGTACAAAATGAGGTGTCGCCGAAGCCAGAAATAAATATGTGTTCTATGATCTACCATGGGGGACAGGGAGGGGAGTGGAAAGGTGGCCTCAGCAGGCACCCCAGTCCCATCACAGTTTGGTATTAAATTTTATTTGTAACAAATTTAATATGATTTAAATAAGTACTCACATTCTAACTGCCTTGGTGAGTCGGCGAGTTGAATGGCACTAAATCTGTAATTCATTAATTCACCGTCATAACTACAGAAATAAAAGCGTGCCCTTGAAGCTTCCCATTAGCCTGGGCAGGCGGTCTGGGGAAGAAGGAACATGAGGTGAATAGAGGAGCGTGATTATATAATGTGCAAAGCCGGCAAGCGAGCTTTGACGGCCCCGTTTGGAGCCCTGACAACCAGAGGACAAGGGTTTATCAGCCCCATGATATTCCATTTGGAGGTTGGTCTCTCTTCTTCCACACTCTATGCTGACTTAAAAGGCCCGGAGGAGGAGATGCCATCTGGTTGTTGGATATACATGCACGAGACAGGTCCACTTAGGTCCAAGGAAACAAATCACACCTCCAGATGGGATCCAAATTACTACAGTATTTTCTCATCAGCTCAAAAGGGTACAGAGTGTCACTGACTTCCTGAGGACGGGGAGCTGCTGCTGCTTAAAAGAAGGTGATGGTGTAATGTCTTCGCATTAGTTGCTGATGACATGGAGTCACTGCAACGACTTAGTCCTTCCCAGAAGCTGACGTGAATGAAGCTACAGAAGCATCCTGTTCAGGCCAAGGAGACACAGCTGAGAGATGCAGATAATATGGAGGAAGGGATGGAGTTCGTCCTGGGAGGCTTGATTCAGAATCTCTGGCTATGGGAGCCAGAGACATGAAGGAGCATTCACGACCCCTCCCTGAAAGGGTCAGCGTGATGGATGAAGGTAAGATGCAGGCGCCTGCCGCAGATGAATAATGCCTCCTGCTTGAGTAAAAGGCACTCGGGCCCCCTCAGCCGTGTGTCAGCCAGTAGTGCAGGGCGACACCCATAAAGCGTGGCTGACAAAACACTGCACTTTCCCTGTCAAAAGGGCACATACTCCATGTCGTGGGCTCTTTGTATTGCAGCTTTTTGTCTCGAGGCAATCCCATTTCGTTTCTCAGTGTCATCAGGAGCCATCGGCAATTTTACAGTTATTTGCTTGGTCAAAGGCAGCGTGGTCTGGGCACGGGCCCTCTTCTCTCCCTGGAGATGCAGCCCTCACTGTAGAGGATGGGGCTCCAGCCACGGCAGCAGCCAGAGGGCAAGCCCCACCCTGCCCACTTCCTCCTGTGGAACCCTGGCAGAAGCAAAGGGCGTGGGCATCTCAAAGCAAGACCACCTGTGGGGCAGGTTACCTTGATCGTGATTCGGAGGTTAGGCCACATCCGTGTTTTTTCCCGTGGCAAATTCACTAGAAATTAAACTTCTGTGAATTTACTCTTCCCTCTGTATGGTCAGAAAGTTAACACTTGAAAAGGGCAAAGTTCTGTAGAGGCTGGCACCTGGCCGAGACGGCTTCCCGGAGCGGGCAGGGATACTAACATCACCTCGTGGTGACAACATGCTTTTAATGACGGTTCTCAGAGAGACGCGAGGACCCTGACCTCACTGGGTCTGCTCTGTATCCGCATGAGGACAAATTGCCTGTCAGTAGCTCACATCCAGTTCTCAACCTAATTCAAAGTAATGTCCTTTCCTCCCTTTCGGGACACTAATGTATAAATGATGACATCATGATCTTATTTATGGACCATCTCCGCTTGCGCGAGCACGAAGTGCTTCCCCATCACTTACGTCGTTTTGTTCTCACAAACACCCAAGGAAAAACAGGAACGTCCTACCCACGAGTGAAAACATAAATCAAGAAACGCTGCATCTGAGCCTTGAGGCTGCTCCTAGCCCTCCTAGATCCTGTGGGTGAGAATCTGGAGGGCGGGGGTGGGCTTCAACTTCAGGCAGAAATTCAGATGCTTTCCACAAAGCATACGTACAATCTCTAGTGCTCTGAAGCTGAGGGGGAAATGCGCACAGTTCACTGCAGCAGCCTCTTGGCGGGAAGGGATGCAGCGTCCCCCCAGCGGAGCGCTGGACGAGCCTGGAGCAGCACTGCTCAGGGAGGTGGGATCCACCGCTCCCTAGGGTCCAGGCGGGACAGTCAGCGACCGGGAAGGCTCTGCTGACCACCCAATACGGCAGAAAGACTCACCAGCAAGTCTTGCTTTTTTTTGGCCACGCCATGCTCATGCGGGATCTTAGTTCCCGCTGCCTCGTCCCTCCGACGCTCTTGGGGTCAAGCCCCATGTTCCCAGTGGCCCTGCCTGCTCAGCTGCCCGCCCCTGCCCCGGCCTCGCCCCGTACCACGTGCACTGCTGCCCTCTCACCCCTGGCGTCTGCCACAGCCCCGGCACGGGGCCTCTGCACGCTGGTTCCGCAATCTGCACTGTTCTTGGCAAACCACCTCCCGCCACCCGCCCCCTACTAATCAGCCCCCATTCTGCCTTCGTGTCTGAACTCCCGACTTACGTACGGGCTTCAGTTACTTTTATACGGCTCCCCGATGGTACCGACTGGAGATCTCAACAAGAATTACATGGCATTAATCAAAAAGCACTGCAGCAGCACTGATTTGAACATGACCTCATCCTGTAATTTCTTCATACGCCAGAAACAGTGTTTTAAAGTATCCCTGGACCACATTTCTTAGACTAATAGAAATGGAATACCTTTGATAGGAAAAGGTCTCACCATTTAAAAATGGGACACTTCTTTGTTCCTGGGCAATCAAAAGTAGACTTATCTTTTCTCTCAACACAAAGCTTGTGGAAATAGGGTAATAATTTTAGAATCTGAAAAAAAAATAGTACGCCCAGTACTCACGTGGTGCTGTGAATTAGTTATAAGAAGCTATTTTAGATTCTAGTAATGAATAAGTTATAACCCATTCACATCTGGTTCTCATGCCGTGAACCGTCAGGATGACTGGCGTCCCACTGCCTTTGTGCGTGCTCGGCAGGGCCTGGGACCTGGCAAGCATCTTGTGCGCAAGGACCTCTGTGGCTTTTTTTGTGGGAACTTTCTGTGTAGCTCTGGTGTCCTTTAGCTGAAGCACTGTCATGGAGTAAATGAAGGTTGGCCAGAGGACAAAGGCAGCAAGTGTAGTGATTAAATGTAAGAGGAGAAGAGATGGTTCCCAGCAGGGAGGTGGTGTCCTAAGTGGATTCATGGACTCGGGAAATGTTGAGGGTGGCAGAGACCTTCAAAATCAACTATTCCAACACCTCTTTATTTCAAGATCAAGAACCTGTGGTCCAAAGAAGATTCGCTTAGCACAGTGGGATAAAAAAAGAGCAGAATGGCCAAAGTCTTGAGGTGCTAGAGTGTTTGGGGTTAAATCTGAACCCTATCTTGTCACCTAAACCATCGTAATAGCTAACTTAAAGGGTTAAGTGCTAAATGCAGTCACTTATGGTGTCTGGCATGTAGTAAGTGCTCAATAATTGTTACCTATATTATTTTAAGTAAATATTGATCAATATATAAATATTGTTTACTTAGTCCCACACTAGGGTATTTCCTGAACATCATCTAAGTGTGGAAATGAGCTAGCAAAGGATTCCAGTTACTTCCAAAGAGGGACACATAAAAGCAAACAGAAGCATTTTCTGCTGGCCTTTTCCATTTTCACTGGAGAGGAGCCATTCAGGGAAGCGAATAGAGAGTCAGGCAGAATCAGGCACCCTAAGGGACAGTAAAACCTACTTCCTACGTTGAATCAATCTATAGTACTCTACAAGGAGCTAAGAAAAGGTTGAAGGCTAATTGGGCCATCAACTCTCAACCCCAAATACCTGCTTGTAGGAAAGGAAACTTACCATCTCTGAAAAATGAAGCCTGATGTTATTCTGAATTCACAACAATCCTAGATAAAGAAACTGTTTTAAGTTGCACGACCCTGTTATTTCTACTTGCACGTGTATTTAAGAAGTTCAGCTGGTAAGTTATTTGAGAATCCCAAAGAGTTAGGACACTAAGAAAACGGACAGCATTTCAAGGAAGCGTCAGCCCTCAACAATCACTCCAAAAACATTCTGGTAAAAAGAATGGACACCATTAAAAAGTGGAAGTAAAAAAACGTTGAAAGCAAAAGATGCAATTATTTTTTTAAAGTGACAAAAAAATCTTGTTTATTAATCATTCTTAAGCAATTGGGATATTTTTAAAACTAATACAATAGGCGGGTCAAGAGCTTAGCACAGGAGGCAGAATCCTGGGCTCCAGTTCGGACTCAGCCACGTTCGAGCTGCAGCCTCTCTGTGCCCTCACCTTTTTCTCCCATAACGTGAGGAACAATAACAGTACCTACAAGACATAGTGATTGGGGGGATAAAATGAGCTATCTTAGATAAAACACTTAGCATGTGTCTGGTCTACTGTGATTAAAGTGGTAACTGAACTAAATTTGCACTCATCCAAATGCGGAAACTTTGGATGGAGATGGTTTTTGGGGTCCTGTTCTCTGTATGGGTGGGCAGTGCGCATCATCTTTTAATAGTTGGTCTCTAAAAGAGGAGAACGCCAGTAGAAACCAAAAGAAGAAACGCATCTTTTGCAAGATAACCACCTCACAGAGTAATCTGAATGTCTGCCAGTGAGGAGTTAGCGTGGCACATCTGAACTATGATATCATTAAAAATGATAATGTGGATCTATATTTATTGACAAGGAAATACATCTATAATAGGTTAAGTCAAAAGACTATATTAAAAGCTGTATATATCATTTTTGTAGATACAAGTAGAGAAAAAAATTCTAGAAGTATACACAATGAAACATTAAAAGCATTTATCTCTAGATGGTGGATTGTGGGTGATTTTTACTTTAAAAAATTCTATTTTGGTACTACCTAAAGCTTCTTTAATGATGAAAATATATTACTTTATAGTCATAAAAAAATATAAAGCAGTTTCTCTTAAAAAACATAACCACTAACTATCCACTAGCGAAGTGGTATCGTATGTTTTAATGATGTTGTTCCAGGGTAGTCTTGGGATGCTTTACCAGAACCAAGAATTATTAACGGGAAGGCAATTTTTATAAAAGCAACAATTTAGCGTCTCTGAGATATGCAGAAAATGATCATGACGAGCCCTTGAGCACCTCCCCACCCCCATGCCTTGTACATTCCTGTAATTCTCTGACATTATCCATCATAAAATACAAGGCTCATCAACAATCCTTTAGACACTGACAGCCATTTCCTTCTGAAAGAATGTACAGCCTAACATTAAAGTTGTAATAGATGTGATTAGAGGCATCAGCAATTAGGGAAATGCGCTATGTGGTTGTCTGGGAAGGCTGCAGTCACTGGAGGCGTACGTGATGGATTTATGAACCGTGTTTCTCTGCAGTCTGATTATCTCATACTTTAAGAGTTTCTATTTGACTTCTATTTAAAAACCATGTCACGTGTCTGTACACTGGTAGGGGCTCGGTCCCTCTGTGTGAAAACGTCTCAGGAAGAAAGCAAGTCTGTGTTTCAGGTAGTCTAAAAGTGCCTCCGAGTGGGCTGTGGCCAGGTAGAGAAACACACGCACTCCCACGGTCTGAAATCATACGGTACCTTCTGGGAGGGCCCAGGGCCTCCCAGAAAACTGGGCGACTTCATGGCCAGAATGCTCATGCCCTGTGGCAGACCCCACCCCAGGAGGCGGGCGCACCAGCACCCCACCTCCTGGCTGTGAGGGGCTGCCATCCCGGGCATCACGTCAGCACACAGTCGGCTCGGCACTTCCTGTTTCAGGGAAGTTGCTTCTAGGGCAGGAGGTGGCCAGGTGGCCGGTGGGTCTGTGGTGGCGCCACTTGGCCCTTCCTGTTCTCCCTGTATCCTCCTCCTGCCCTTTCTGGGCAGCCTCCAGCTGACTGCCCTGCCCACCCCCAACCCGGGATCACCCAAATCGCCTCATTTCAGAAGCGAGGGCAGGAAACATTTGCAACTAAAGAGAGATGCCATTTGTGAGCTTCTGACAACCTTGTCATTTACCAAGATGATCCTGAGCCAATAATTTAGGGACATATAAAATCTCAAGACTTAGCACACAAATACTTCTACTGAGTGATATCTGCCTTTAAATGGAAAGGAAAATTAGCAGGTCATATCTGATTAGTGTTTCCGTTTCTACATCTGACTGTGATTACTGCAGATTTTAATTGTCTGCTGGTTGATAACTAAAAGGTATGGTGACCCAAATGCCAAACTGTCCTCTCACACGGATGAAACAGGAGCTACTCCTTAAATCTTAGCGCTCGACGGTCACTATCCTAAACTGTATTTCCAAGGCTGAGATGTGTGCACTTGCTTTAAAAATCTATCTCTATATGGTTTGCCAAACAGATGAACCATTTCCATTGATTTAACTGATAGGGCTTCTTTTATCCATCTTGTGGGCCTAATTACAGTATAGGCCACAAAAAGAAGGAAAGGTATTATTATTATTGGCCGCACCGTGCAGCATGTGGAATCTTAGTTCCCCACCAGGGCCAGGGATCGAACCCGTGTCCCCTGCATCGGGAGCATGGAGCCTTAAATCACTGGACTGCCAGAGAAGTCCCCGGAAAGAAAGGTATTATTAACCAAAGCTCTATATGCTTTAATTTAGCCATACTTTTCCTTTATTACTTATACTAAAGTAAACTAGCCGGTCGTTTCATTAGTGCTAATAGAACACATTTAGCTAAACTCTCACTAAGCATCTAAGATGATCACTGATAGAGAAAAGAGACTTTATCCTCGTGCTATTCTAGAAAGAACTCTGCCCGGTTCCAGCCATGTCATCTTGGACAGCATTACAATTTGGCTAGACAGCCAAGCAAAAACAAGACATCTCCCAACTTGCCCTTCTACGAAATGGGCCCACACGAGTTATTTCAGACAAGTTTAAAGATGAAGGATAGTAGAGAGCTTTGAGATCATTAAAACAGCCCAACAGCAGTCAACTCAGCGACTAAAGGAGCCAGGGCCAAGCATTCAGTTTTAGTAATTACATATCCTCTGGTGATGAGTGATCAAATATTTTTATGGGACTTTTTTCCCTATGGAATAACAGCTGGAGTACAAATATTTTTTTAAAAAGATAAGCCTATTCTTTTAAAAAGGCATTTACCTGGATCTTCGTTTCCTAGAACTGTTTTGGTGGCTGCAGCATGTCCACCTAAGGCTGCTTGACCTCTTGATTGTCCACCTACTGCTCTGACAGCCCCGACATAGATTATCCACATCTTTAAGAGTTTCCTTTCTGTGAGCTTCCTGTGCCATGTAGGATGAATGAGGCACGTTTACTGATGACATTTAGGGTGACTCCCATAAAGTTCTCTCTACTCACAATGATTCTTTATTGTGTCGGGGGTCGGGAGAATTCCCAGAATCCTATATTCCACTTCTTTAGTAAGTCACGCATTGAGTTCCAGGGGAGGAGAAAACCTCCCCACAAAATACGGCTCTATTAACAAGGTCTGGCATTTAAAACAAACAAGCGATACTGAGATCCAGATGAAGCTGACAAGAGTGAGAATGAGGCAAGGTATGCAGGTGCTGTGCAGGTAACTTAGGGTTTGTCTTTGCAACCAAATTTGGATCATATTAGATAAACGAGCCATTAGTACATTAGCCAGTAGAAATAACTAAAAACAAATAAAGGTAAAATAAGAGGGAGGGCAATTGTATTTCACAGATTATCTGTCGGAACGTGTCAGGATGGCCGAGTGGTCTAAGGCGCCAGACTCAAGCATCTGCTTCTCACAGATTATCTGTCGGCTGTGGGAGGACAGCAGAAGAAACTGGGGAAAGAAAACAATCACTGCACTTTATATTCATTTGGAATTTTCAAAGAAGGGGATGCAAGTCAGTATTTTCTCATTCTTCCTGGCCTTGACACTAGTTTTCTTTTGCACTTTTGTCGCTTTTTCTATTTGCATGACAGCCTTTGTTTTGTTTTCCTCTCGTATTTGACCTCATACTCCCACAATGGGATTAATTATAATCATGAAACTCTTTCGGGGCCCACTTTAATTTAGATACTTTTAATAATAAGCGTACGATGTATCCATATTTTTGGAACTTGGCAATTTTGGTTTAGAGTGCCCAGATTTTCCATTTGAAGTCCAAAATCCTTAGGCTGGGTGTTTCAGCTTCTTCTGGTTGATCCGATTCTGGTGGTGTCTATCAGGCAGTTGGGAGCCAGTGGAATTTGTTTTTCCTCCCATTTTTCATAGTGGGCAGGATGGTCACCTCCGATCACACGGTTTCTTGCTGGTTGTGTGGGAGGGTGTGAAGCAGCTTCCGTCTCAGCGAAACGTCTGTGCCAAGATGCTTTTCCGCTGGCTTTACCCTGCTTTTCTAGGGTGTGACCACCGCAGTTTAAAGTGAGCTTGCTGATGGAGATGGTGTTGGTGATAGATCTGTTCCGTCTCCCCCACTCTACCCTGACACAGCCTCTGGGTTGGTCTAAGGCACTTAGACCATACTCAAAGGCATTTTTTTTGATTGTGAAAAGCTGAAAATCATTCACAAAAATCGACATTACGGCTATTATTTACCAAGTCTCTGTGCCAGGCTCATAGGTAACCACCTAATTCTTGAAACAATCACACAAGAGAGGTATGATACCCATTTTTTAAAAACATCTTTATTGGAGTATAATTGCTTTACAGTGGTGTGTTAGTTTCTGCTGTATAACAAAGTGAATCAGCTATACATATACAATACCCATTTTTTACGGAACTAAGGCTCAGAGGAGTAAGACCTTTGCCTAAGTGTACATGATCCACATGCAGATCTGTTTCCAAAGGCTGGCACCTCCTCTGCCTCCAGACGTGTGGAGTTTGGAACCAGAAGGTCTCATGACAGCTCTGGGAGAAGGTGTCAGTTCTGGGTGCTCTCTGTACCCTGTGGAATGTTCCGTCCCGGTGTGGCCGCTACAGAATGCAGCAGCAGTGACGATGCCGACAGTGACAAGAGTTGCCGCTTACCTAGCGTACCGTGTGCTCGGTACTGTGCTGGGTGCTTTCCGTGCCTTCTCATCAAATCCAACAGCTCTGACACAGGTACTTACTATCTTCCCTTACTATCTTACTATCTTCCTCTGAGACAGGTACTTACTATCTGCTTTGTAGCTCCCTCTTCCCATTTCTTTTTAAGGAGGGAGAAATTGTGCTAACGTAGGTCTACACTTTTATTAGGAAAGATCTAACCCTTGGCTCAGAATTTGTCTTAGCTGAACCTTAAAGCATCCAGTGACAAGACTTTACCAAGGCGTAACTGTCTCCATTGGCTACAGTCCAGCTGGAAGTAAACTGCAGAGATGAGCTGTACTCAAGGATGAGCCAGAGTGACGCAGCAGGTAGGGATGAACCGCCGGGCTCTGCATCCGGAGCCGGGGTGCTGCAGTTTGATTCCTAGCCCTGCCACTTATTAACGATGCACCTTTGGGCGAGTTATGTACAACTGCCCAAATGGGAAAACTGCCAAATGGGAAAACAGTACCTACTTTATTGGGGTTGTTGTAAAGGTTAAATGAGTTGATCTAAAGAGGCGCTATATCCGGGACGGCCCTGGCGGTCCAGTGGTTAAGACTCCATGCTTACAATGCAGGGGATACGGGTCTGAGCCCTGGTCAGGGAACTAAGACCCCACATCCCACGTGGCAAAAAAATAAAAATAAAAACATAAGGAGGCGCTATCCAATAGAACGTCCTGCAGTGGTAGAAATATTCTCTTCTGTGCTGTCCAGTGAAGCTCATGGACACATGAGCCACATGAGCTCATGACACACTAAGCCCTTGATATGTAGCTGGTGTGTACGAGAAAAGGAATTTTTCATTTTATTTATTTTGATTTGAATTAATTCAAATTTAAGTTGTCCCACGTGGCTAGGGGCGACCATATTGGGCGGCGCAGATTTAAAGCGTTTACAGCTCTGCCTAGAACTGCGTCCTGGCTGCTGTTGGTGCTCCGGCACGGAGAGCCATCCCCAGGCGCTCCCTGGCTTGCAGCTACACCACTGTGGAGCCCGCCGTGGCTGCGCTCTGCATGGCAAGAACACTTCAGCTGGACATTATTCTGTCATTAGCATCATCCCGTCCCATCTTGCGTCTTTATAGCACTTGTCACTACCTAAAATGAGGTCATGTGTTGCTCTTTCTTACAGGACTAGAATGTAAGCTCCATGAGAAGAACGAGGGCTTTCTGTCTGTCCCCTGCTATAATACCAGCACCCAGGGAAGGCCTCCCTCTAGTAACCTGAGGTGGCCCTTTAAGAAAGCATTCTCTCTAGCTGAGAATTAGTGGTAATCTCACCCAGTCTCTGGTCTGACACCCCCCCAATTAGGTAGTGTATTTTGTGTTAGTGACATGAGAGGACTTGGAAATACTTCTCTGACTGGCATGGGAATAAGGCAGAGGAGGAAGGAGAGCTAGTTCATGCATGCCTTTGGGAAGCTCGCAAATAAAAAGGCCAGAAAACTATCAAGCCATGTAAAAATGAAATACAGTTTAATTTCAGTGGGAGGGAAAGTGTGCGCTTGT
Organism: Hyperoodon ampullatus; assembly: GCF_949752795.1. Classification (NCBI taxonomy): domain Eukaryota; kingdom Metazoa; phylum Chordata; class Mammalia; order Artiodactyla; family Ziphiidae; genus Hyperoodon; species Hyperoodon ampullatus. The sequence goes on along the minus strand of NC_136926.1, from coordinate 6,680,058 downwards.
TCAGGACATTCTGCAGAGCCTGGGACACACGGGATCTCACTGGGTGCAGCTTATGTACACCTGGACAGTTATTCCTGTTAGGGGCCGACCGTGTGGGTTCCTGGCGCTGACATGGGCACAGCACCAAACCCAAGAGGTGGCTCTGCCAGCGTGAACTGGGCTGGCTTTGCGCTTTCTCAATTTTCAGTGGTGGCAGAAACTCAGAAATTCAGGAAATGCGCATGCCGAGCTCTGATGATGCTTTTCCTGGTCAGTGACAGAAAGAGAAAAAAGAGGACAATGCAGCGACTTTTCCATAAAGCTAACTTTATTCAGTTCAAAGGACAAGTCTTCATTTTCATCTTAGAACCTCCCAATTAAAAAACGCACCGTTCCATGAATTCTACAAGCCTAGAAACCACTCGAGTCGCCAAGAGGCTATGGTGATGGCCAGGAGCTTAACATCAACATTGATTTTGTTTTTTAATTTATCTTTTGGAGTTTACGAGGCACACTGCAACAGGCCGAACAACCAAGCTTCCTTTTACATATGCACCTCGAGGTTAAAGGTCAAGCCAGCATATGTTCTAAAGTGCTAGCTGTGTACTCAGTCCTATGCCTATAGCTTATTGGGGATATAAGACTCAGCCACCAAAGTACAACGAAAACAAAGTATAATTAAATCCTCCTGAGGATGCTCAGTAAGGAGCTAGGGGAAGGGTGACCCATCACAGCACCTGAAGCTCCTCAATCACCTGCCTGCCTCTCATATAAGGCTTTGTGAATCCCCGGCAGGTGGGGACCATGCCCCAGTCATTTTAGCGTTCCTGGTACCTTACACACTCCTGGGCACATGGAGGTGCCTAAGAAATGTCGAGTGGCTAAGGACTGCAGGGACCAAGATGGTGTGAAGAGGCTGGGACTGGAGCTGATCCTTAAGGACGGGCAGGGTTTACACAGGAGGAGGTAAGTGAGAATGAAGTGTGGGAAGTCACGGTGAGACCATTACACCGTCTGACATGGAAAGAACATTCTGGGGAGTGGTGGAAAATAAAGTCAGATAGAAAAGCGAGGACTGGATTTGAGTTGCTTATTAAAAGCCGCTCAGAATAGTTGAGATGGAAGAGAGAGGAAACGGGAAAAGTTGAGCTTTTACCCATTAGAGCCGAAGTTCTACCAGAGAGAATTGAGTCTGGTGGGGATGATGCAGGGGGAAGGGAAGGGAAGTGCAGCAGCAACGCAGCCTGAAGCTCCAGGAAATCAGCATAAACATAGTAAACAGCAGAACCGCCTTGTACTGAGGGCTCACACTCCGGGGAGCACTGAACTACGCATGTTACAAGCACTCTGAGGACTAGACGTCCTCCTCCTATCTCACACATTAGCAAACAAGCTGAAAGGGTTAAAGGACTTCCTTTAAGTCACAGCTAGCAAGTGGCTGCGTGGGGCTTCATCCCAAACCAGGGTGACTCCACGGCCACACCCTTAGCCATGAACTCCACTGTTCTCCCCAGGTGAAGATGAAAGGCATGCATGCCTTACGGAGCCAGAACATCCTTTGCCCAGTATTCTACTTGTTAAAACTCCTCTTCCGCTCTTTTCTGATCCTTCCCCCATATTTTAAGTTTTAGGCTTCTCCAGTCTACTCTTTTTTGCTCAGTGCTAACCAGGAGAATTCCAGTGCTTATTCTTGATGCTTGTGAAAAAAACATCTCAGATTAAGAGAGAATGTTTCCTCGCTCCTAAAGCTGCAGAAAAGCAGACACTATTCTGGGTTAAGAAGCTAGTTCTGTTAAAGAACCATAAGCTTACTCTGCTATTCAATGTGGAAACGTGTGTAAAGAAATATACTTCTGTTTTATTATCAGACAAGTATTTTAAGACATTTCGACTTCAGAGATTATTGCTGACTCATTTAAAATGTAACTCAATTTCTACAAGTTTGCTTTTCTAATTGGTAGCCTTATTTGATAATTTATCATCATAGTAATATAATTTAAAGAGAGATCTCTGTTTGAAGATACAGAATTTTTTAATTTTTAAATTAAAAAAATAACCTTTTATTATTAAAACACCTTTAATCCCTTTTTTCTTATATCTTTATTGGAGTATAATTGCTTTACAGTGTTGTGTTAGTTTCTGCTGTATAACAAAGTGAATCAGCTATACGTACATATATCCCCATATCCCCTCCTGCTTGAGCCTCCCTGCTCTAGAAATTTTAGGGCTTCCTGGTTAGTTAGAGGAGGGGCTTGGGATATCGCTCTTTATACAGAAGGCTGAATTAAGTGCAGACACTAACATATTCTTTATTCAGATGGAGTTTGAGTCTGCCAGTTCAGATCAACAACTGGTATGACAACCGGGACGGCTACCAGCATGGGGAGGAGAGAGAGAGGAGGACAGGGGCTCCTTGCTGAGATAAATATAATCCAGCAGAGAGTGGCAAAGGTAACGCCCATCGGGTCTTGCTGAGGAGCTGGCCTGCTTCCACAATCTGACTGACCTGCTTGGAATACCCTCCACGGAAGATTTTCGTTTTCCTCAGAGAATCTACACAGTCACTGTTTCACAGCTGCTGCAAGATATACAGTTGGTTGTATTGGTCCAGAGAATACATGGAATTGGTGTGTAAATCTTATGACTTGAGACAAGTGTAGGCAGTCAGAATTTGAGGGGGAGCATCCCACTGGTGAACCCCATTTGCAGGTCTGACCGAGTGAGGCAGTGGTGCCCCCGGGGAGACTGGAGGTCTCGAGACACTATGGGTTGTCACAGCTGGGGAAGGGGCACATCTGGCACCTGGTGGGTAGAGGTCAAGGGTGCTGCAAAACAGCCTACAACACACAGGAGGGCCCTCACAAGGCAGAACGGTCCTGCCTGATGTCTCAGCACTGGGTCGGAGTCAACCTAATCTGAGGCAGGCCTTTTTTGCCTTCCAACTTGAGGTTTACCCTGCTCTCCTTGGGTTTCCGGGGTTGCTAGTAAACTGCGGGTGATGGAGCGCTCAGGAGGGACAGGTCCCAGCCACGTGCAGCCTCCTTCCTGTAACAGAGGGCTCCTGGCCTTGGAGGAAAGGCAGCCATCAGTGAGAGACTACCAGGTTGCCTGCTGGAGAGTTTCTTCTCCACGTTTTCAACTCTTGGTGAGGTAAGTGTGCAGAAAGGCACCACTTTACCGGCCTCACTGTCCTGGGTCAGGATATGTGAATCTCCTTTCTTTTGCTCAGAAGAAAGGGGCTGCGGGTAAAATGTGCCTAAGAATATAATCATTTTCCTCCTGTTATCAGATGGTATGAGATGTTGCTTTTCCTCTGTGAATGCTTAAGTGAACTGAGAAATGGAGAGGGTGAATGTAAGAGAATTCTGAAACCCCCATATAGGGACTCCAGATTTACAGTTATAAAGCTGCATATTTCTGCAGACATTAAATGTATATATCGAAGTTGACCTAATATACACTTTCAACAGGAGTACTCTGATCTAAACAATCAGGGAATCTCTAGGAAATGATGTTTAAAGGCTTTCACATTTCTTGAATGCAAAGGAATTCCTGTTTTTAAGAGGACCACTAAATACTTGCATAAATCTTATGAGGCTTCTAAAGACTCCTAAGAAATTTATGAAATCATACCAAAACTCTTAATATTTTACATGTACTGACACTTTAAGATTTTCAGGCTGGGAGAAATGAAAGTACAGGCTCCATGGCCACCCAGGAAACCCTGTTTATGAAAAAGGGCCATCATTTAAACTTTGTAATTTGCAGAAATATATTGGAGAAGTTAAAGAAATGTGTTGAGGGCTTCCCTGGGGGCACAGTGGTTGAGAGTCCGCCTGCCGATGCAGGGGACACAGGTTCGTGCCCCGGTCCAGGAAGATCCCACATGCCACAGAGCGGCTGGGCCCGTGAGCCATGGCCGCTGAGCCTGCGTGTCCGGGGCCTGTGCTCCGCAATGGGAGAGGCCACAACAGTGAGAGGCCCGCGTACCGCAAAAAAAAAAAATGTGTTGAGCTGGCAATTTAAAAAATGGTTTTCTGCTTGGAAAAGGTCACTTCCAAAGTAAAAACAATTACTCAGGTTATAAAATCCCAGTTTGGAAATAAGATACAGGTGCAAACTGAAAAGCTATTTATCTTCTTTAAAAAGCTTCTGTACTGAGAACAAGAAAGAAGGTATTCCAGTAGAACATGGAAGACACATGAAGAATTAACTTATTAAAATACTCTTGGGGCAAATCCTTTCGTATATTGTTTAGTGACTTTGGGGATGTAAATGAAGGTTCTGTTTCCCTCTGCTGGGGGATATAAAGGATCACAGTTCACTCTTTCACTGAAGAAAACACCTTTCTCTGAGCCCCTCTGAGCAAGGCACCTCGGAGGTCATCTGGGAGATGGCAACGAACAAAACAGATGCGAACCGGGCCGCCACAGACCTGACAGACGGGAGGGACAGACGATCCTACACATATCAATTCACACCAAGAAGTGGGATTTCTGCCAAAAGGCTACATTAACCTGAACTTCCTAAGTTCCTTACCGACCATTATTTAAGAGTGGGTAAACCTAAACATGAGCATACAACTAAAACGAGCTATAACGTAAGAAACTGGTACCTTTATCATTTGCTTTTTAAAAATCTCAGACAATATTACATTGTGTTAGCCTATGAAACTACTTGCATTAGCTGAGTAATGTTTTAAAATGCCATACTTCTCTGAAAAATTTTTAGTATCAACAACTGCATTAGTTAGTATAAATTATATGTTATTTTCTAAAATCCCTAATTCTCTTTGGACTGATAGTGAGGTAGTTAATAATTTATATTTACCTAAAGACTTGTAAAGAGATTAAAATTCAAATAGGAAAAAACACACCTTATCACCTCACAATCCTTGTCAGTCATCTGCTAGGTATTTTTGAACACTTATTCTTAAAGCCCAAATTAAGAAGGTAAAATCAATTGATATATAATGGGCGTCTGACATGTCTGATAACATTTTAAAACCACAATTTAAAATCTCTAGATAATACACTGTCATTTTAATATACTGTTTGGAACCATGTTATGTATGTGTGAATCGAGGTATATTTAAGTAAATCAGTAAAAACTTGTGTATAATTGAGGAGAAAAGAGTAGTAGCTCACAGAAAAGAAAATTATTCTCTGGTATGCAAACTGTTGCCAACAAAGAAGGCTCTGTATTCGTCTTGCCTCTGTAGGGTACGTCCAAAGGCAAGACATATGCCCCCCGTGCAACATGTGATGGATGCTGCTTTTCCTTCTTACTCTGTTTCTGACTCTCGTTCTGACTGTGGTCAACTGTGAAAATAGCGAGGGTGCCTCAACTGGGGAGGAACTCACGTTTCTAATGGTCCTCGTGTTACCCTACGTTGGGGCCATTTTAGAAACATTCTCCCTTTGATGAATAACATGGTGAAGGCTATCTTTGACCAGGCATCCTTTTCAGACTGACCAGTCCCTTCTGGCAGCTCTTATCCATGCTGTACTTGTCCCGGATCAGGTCCTCCATGGTATAAGGTCCTTTGGAGGCTGGCAGGGAGCCCTTGTAACCAGACATTTTGGCATTCCCCAGACAGCACCTTAGTAGCTCCAAAGAATTTAATTTCCTTATCTTGTTCCTGTGCCCATGGCCTTGTACATGCACATGTAACGGGATGCTAGGGCTAATTCAACAGGAGTGGTATGCTCCAGTTTCCCCAGTGTAGTCCAACAGCATTGCATGAGCTACATTATTTGTCAGGCTCACATCAGGGGAGGGTGTAGACAAAGAGCTCGGCTTAGCTGTCCCCTTCAGGGGGGGTGGCATTTGTAAATATATTCAAATTTGTCTTATTCAAACAGGGAGATGATTTTCATGTGACCATTTAGTAATCTCGCCAGATGTAGAAGATACCTATGTACCAAGGCTGACAAATGACCATCAAAAAGACTCCTGAAATATTTTATTTCTGGATTTGGCACATTAAATGTGTCTACTTATAATTGGAGTCCACAATTTACAGGTCAGATTGTAAATAAAGCTGTAAGGCCCTACACATTTGCTGTATCATTCAGAATCAGAAGAGGTGGTTAAATGTCAAGACGAAATTGTGAAAAATAACCTGGCAGGATTATGCAAAAACTGGATGGAAGCAGCCAGATGCCCTACCTATAGGCTGTGAACATGAGAGCTTTAACAAACAAAAAACTGGGACCTTCATCTAAAAAACTGAGTACGCTTATGAGACTTCTAAAGGCACACTTTTAATGTGCTGGATGAAGCTGTGCTCTATCACTGGGCAGCATTGATAAAGGGTGTCGACGCATTGCATGCACAGGTGCAGGAAGCCTGGGTGACGAGGTTCACATCAGGGTTCAACAGTCTACGCTGTCACGTCAACCTTCCCGCAGGGATTTATAGTCCTGTGGGCGACTAATACTAACGTATCAGAGACTCACAGCATCTCTGGTAGGAGACACTGGCCTCAACTGCTTGACAACTTCTAACTTCACTCGGTTTTCCTCTAAGGCTCAGAGATGGATAATCTGCTTCCCACTTGAGTTTCAGACTTGTGATGATAAGCTGCCCAGGAAGGTCCAGTCCCGGTGGCCCCCCCGAGCCTACGTGGGAAGGCACGCTACTCCACCGGCAGCCTGCTGGGGGGGAGAAGTCAATGCACCTTTCCAGACGCAGTCAATGATCATCCTAAACTGCTCTGAGTTCCATCCTACAACTGTGGATGAGCCATGAGAACACCTCCTAACTGTCTCCGAGAAGGTCTCACCTCTGGCCATATTTGTTCCAACTTAGATTTTTATTTTGTCTTCCCCCCAAAACCCTGCCTTTGCCCTCAAACAATAAAGTTGGGCTTTGCTCATCTCTGAACCAGGTCCTAATACCACAGCCTTACTATACTGAGAACACTGTTTCTGTCAAAGACTGACTCCAGCACTTTCTTGATGGGAACTAATTCCTCACTTGAAACCCATCACACAATGCGGAGGCTGAGATGGATGACACAGCCTTTCGCTCTGTCATCAAAGACTATGTCCCCGCCTCCCCTGACCCGGTGCCATAGGGCATGTCTGTGAGCAAGTATCTCAGTGGCTGAAAGCTGCTGCTGTGTTCCACCAGGACTTTCTTGTCTGGTCACCAGGACTTAACCGAAAGAGAAACATGACTCACTATCAAAGACAAGGATTGACCCCTCCTTGGAAAAGAACAGGCCCTACCTAATAACCTCTGCTATGTACTTATCTATGGGAACAGAAAATTACAAAACAACAAAGCCTTTCTTCATCTTTCTTGTCAATGTGCAAAACATGTTTCTAAAAACTGGATCTGCTCCCAAATGCCACAGCCACTGCGGGAAAAATAATACCAGTGCCCTTTACCTGAGTTGACACTTGTGACCGTTGGAGAGACAGGGGCAAAAAGAAAGCCTCCTTCAATGTCTGGAGTATGGCAGGAACCTAACCTCCTACACTTGATCATCATAAAAAAAATTAGATAGAAACCATTAGAAAAATATGGCAGAATTTTTCATTCTGGATTATTAAGCCACGACAGTGATGGAACTGTACCTCGGGGAGCTAATGTTTTCACACCGACGTTGCACCAGAGATGGCCCTTTAAGAGTATGGTGCCACTCATTTCTAGGTGGAATGTGTAACTTTAAGAAAAACAGTACTGTAATAATACTGGGAATTATAATTTATACGTGGCAGCAATGTGTGAGCAATGTCACGTAAGAAATGCCTCATAGGGACTTCCCTGGTGGTCCAGTGGGTAAGACTCTGCGCTCCCAATGCAGGAGGCCCGGGTTCGATTCCTGTTTGGGGAACTAGATCCCGTATGCCGCAACTAAGAAGCCTGCATGCCGCAACTAAGACGTCTGCATGCCACAACTAAAGATCTCGCGTGCCAGCAACTAAAACCTAGTGCAGACTAAATAAATAAATAATTAATTTAAAAATTATTTTAAAAAATGCCTCATAAACCCTCTTACCTACATGGTAAATAACAGGGGTCCAGGGTGCATTTAGAAGTGGGGGGGGGGAAGGAAATCTCAAGAGCAAAGGATAATGGATCCTATACTATCTAAATGTGACATATTAGGAGTTGTCAAAGAGGCAACAAAGAGAAACACTGTAGCAGCAGAGTATCACATGCCTAGAATTCCATTTATTAAAAGCGTTCTTCTTTTCCCTCTCCTTTATTGTAAGCTTTAAGCATCTCCGGCTTATTCTTTTGTGCCAGCCGATGGAATTTCACTGCTCAATCCTGAGAATCTGGCCAGGAGAAAGAATCTTGAAAAGAAGAGAACACTTCTTCCCTGACAGCTCCAGAGAAGTAGAGACTTCTTGCTTCAAACAGTTATTTCTGATAAAGTGGTAAACTGGGATAATCACAAAAGTATTCATTTCAGTCTGCTCCCCAGTGTGGAAACTCACATAAAAACATCAACTCCCGTTTTCTGATTCACAAAGAAGTCTTTTAAGACATCTGTGAGATGCCTTCAGAGAGCACCGTGGGGAGCTGTAAAATGTAACCCTTCACTTCTAAAAAGGCCACTTTCTAACTGGTTGCCTTACTTGATAATCTGTTGTTCTGCTCATAATATTTAACATAGCATCTGTGATTTTTTTCCCTGAAGGAATAAATACCTGTAAGATTTCCTTATTTTATTTTTTGGTTTACCAGAAGAACTTGGTATTCTTCTCTTTTCCTTTCGTGCGTAAAGTATAAATAAACGATGCATCTCTGGTTCCAACAAAATTTTAAAATCTTTGTCTTATTTAAATGATCACACCCAAATTCAGCTGGTGGATAAGAGCCACAAAAGTATTGGACAAACTCATCTGCTAAAGAACAAAAGAGAGGAACTATTTTTTAAAGGTTTTTTTTAAAATTAATTACACGTATGTATTAATTCAGAACTGTTTTTCCCCTCTCTAACTTCTTCCTAAATTGGAGAGGTCAGAATCTGGTTTAACTCAACTGGCCTCGTTGCCATCATGTTCCACTTAAATCCTCGTGCAGGCAGCACTTACTGGGTTCTCTGCTGTTTACAGGAAGCTCTGCTTTGCTCCTGGGCCACAGACCGAGTCCTATCCCCACTGATCCACTTAATACACGTATTGTGATTGACAGTCAATAGCCTAATCTTTGTTATAACAGATAGAGCATCATTCTTATTGTTGATAAATTATCATCCCCAGATTGCACTTAGTACAAATGGGACACGTCTCTTTCTTCTTCAAACACAAAACTCCAATCCACGGAATCTTTTCGGTCCACTGAAATGCTGGTTCTCCTCAGCTGTGTTTTACCTCCCAACATGTATTTAAAAACGAGGCAGACAAACTGAAAAAAGTCCAGTGCAGCTTACTGTTAGTGGATATGAATGGACTTTTTGCTGTGAAATTTGAGTCATGTGTGAGCAATGAAATACACAGAAACTAAAATGCACAGCAAGCACAAGAATCAGCCCTTCATCAGTATCTTTCAAAAAATAATTTCAGCTAAGAAAAAAATCTATTCACCTGCATAACATGCTGCCTCTCAAAAGAATGACTGACATCATTCCATTTTTTAAAAAATAGCTTAAAAAGAAAGCCTCCTCTGCTTGCCTTCATAGAAAAGGGTAATTTTCTTCTTGATTAAATGTTTATTACAGAAAATAAAAGCCAAAAGAAGAAATACAAGTCAGCGTAATTAAGAAGAGTCTTTTAAAATAGAACACTGAATGTGAGGGTGCTTTATTACCTGTAAAGCCCCACACAAATGCAAAGTAGGATTAGAATCACCTCTGATATCAGGGTGGCCTCTACCCCAGTAAAAGTCTTCCTAGGGTTGAAGTAGATGTCTGGGATGTTGTCATGCCCACAACTGCAGAAGCCAGAGTAAGGAATAAAAAAGAACCCCAATGCCCTCCAATCCAGTTGCCACTGGAGTCCCTCAGCGCACCCCCTCCCAAGGCCTCTCCCACGCCAGTGTGACACCTCCTAGTGGCCATTCCTGCCCAGCGGGGGACCAGCTTATCCGGAAACTCCGCAGGGAAAGAGCAGCCCCTTTTGTCACTGGAGGTTCTAATCATAAGCAACTTGTGCTTTTATGTCAAAGTGAAGTCTGTCTTCCTATAAGTACGACTTGTCTTCTTTGGAACTTGGGCAAATATAAAATCCCTTTGCTGCATGACAGACCCTGAATACTTGAAGACAATTAGGACACATTCACTTCCCTACCCAACCTTTCTGCAGGTTTAAATGTCAAAGCTGGCGATGTGAAAATTGGTGTCAGGAAGCTAGCACCTACCTAACTAGTCTGGAACGTCAATCTGAGTCAAACATTTACCGCACCCTTGGTGTGTGAAGCATATAAAGGCGCCTAGTTTCTGCCCTTTAAGGATACCCAATCCAGTAGCTACAATTAATCTTAGTTAATAAACAAAGTGTGCCCGCTATATCTTAAGAACTTTTTATGGCTGACCTTGTTCCAGATAAAAGAAACAAGGCTCATGTCTTTTCTTGCCAGAAATATAAGAAAATTATAAATAGAATACAAAAATAAGTATTTCTTAAAAGCCTCAGCACTGTTAACATCAGTATTGCTGCCAATGCACTCCATCAATTAAGTAATGATGATGTTAAAATGAATTTATGCAACGAATGACAGACGAAAGAGTTAAGCGCCCACATGAGTGATTTTCTGTCGTTAAGTAAAAGGCTTCATTTTTTAAAAAAAAGAATTAACAATAAAAAAGTCTAATTTCCAAGAAACCTGTTTGTTAGACTGTTGTATTTACATGTGCTACAGTAAAAATCTGATATACACAAATTATTGTCTGGTACTTTAGATTTTAAATATACCTAAACTGAATTTACTGAGTAATTATAACATGATGCAGAGGAACAATAAAAACTATTTTATTTTAAGGTTTTCCAATAGTGTGTATGTATACGTAAACATATGTGTATACACACATAAACATACCACAAGCTTTAAAACCTTCTCCAAAAATATTTCACATAAGATGAACATTTAGCCAAAAGAAATAAATTCAGAACATCTTTGGAGGTAAAAGTCACTTTAAATGTTAGCATTCTTTTCCTTACCAACGGCAAGAAAATGCAAGGGAATTCTTGACTGTGCAAAACAAAACAATAACAATGCTCTTTAAATAAACGTCAAACTTAAAAGTATTAAAACGTCAATTCTAGCTTTAACACTCTTACAGGTAGGTTTCTGGAAATGTGTAATATATTACCGTATGACAGCCTGGCAGCTTGTATTTTGTTATAAGACCGATTACTGCAACCTAAATTACAGAGCACGATCATACTTCCTCTCAGACCACTTCATTTGCATAATTGGAATAGATCATATGGCTCAATATCAAAGCTTGAAATTAATACAGGTCAGCATGAAAACGTAAGTTAGATAAACTAGACTAACTCGCTGTAGCAGACGGCAGCTCTGTCGCCGAGCCTGGAGCTCTGCTGCATATTTGCATTATGCTCAGTTTCATGAATCACAGGCAAATCGTTATCTAGGGTAAACTAAAGCCCACATCAAAGCTTTAGAAAGGGGCTGTAAAGATAGAGTACTTACGTAAAGGGTTATCAGGACAGGAGACAATGCAACTTATCTGGGAGGGTCTCTAACGTCCACGGGGTGGTAAAACGCATTTAAATAGGCGATGTGGATTCAGACGGCCTCCTCCCCACAGCATCCCAGACAAAGCAGGGCCAGGCCCTCGGGCGCTCCTGGTGCACCTGCAATGCGGATCCCTCACCCTACAATCCCACCCCGGGGCTGGCAGGAGCGGCCCCTGGGCTGCCCTCTCCTCCCCCTTCGGATTGGCTTGGGTGCGCGGTGGGGACGGACTGCAGCCTCGACTGGAGCCCTGGCAAGGGCATCCCCCTCCCCATAACGGGCTGGAAGACCCCGCAGGCAGCCGGCGCGGGGGTCGCTGCGCCTCACTTTTGCCCTCCTTTCCACCTCTTGGTTTTTCCCCCCGAGATGTCTCCGCAAGGGGACACCCTTCCCCAGCCCGTGGGTCGGGAGGACCCCTCCCCCTGCAGTGAGGGCTTTAAAAATTATCTAAATGAGTTTCTGCCGCGACAGATGCCTCCGCCCTCCCGCCGGCGCCCGCAGAGCCTCCCTGCAGGTACCGCCAGGTGAGCGGTGCTGGACTCGGTCACACCTCGGGCCCCGCCTCACCTGCGGGCGCGGCCGTCGCGGTCCTTCAGGCGGCTCCCCCCCTCGGCGCGGTCCTCCGGGCGGGCGGCAGCGGGGGCCGGCGGTCCATGGGCGGGGCGGCGGGCGGGGCTGGCTCCCGGCTCCGGCCCTGCCCCGGCCCGGCCGCCAAGGGAGGTCAGTGGGCACCGCCCGCCGAGCGCATCTCGCCGGCTCCCACCCGAGCGCTCGCCGCGGTGCACGCTGGGAGCGGGGGCCGGGGCGGCGAGGCCTGTCCGCGCTGACCGGGAGGGCGGCCGAGGCGCCGGCGCGGCGGCGGGTCTGTGTCTGCGGGGAGGGGCCGGGGAGGCCGATCGATACTCACTTCCCGGGGAGGGGGCGAGGACCCCTCCTGCAGCTGTGCGGGGTTGGGGAACGGACCGAGGGGAAGGGAGGGTCTGGCCAGTGGGACGCAGGCGCAAAGCTCAGGTGCGGCCGCACTGCGGTTGCCCGGGGTAACGCGGGCCCGGGTGGGGCGCGGGGGAGGAGCAGCGAGGCGGGCGAGCGGGAGCGCGCGCGCGCTGGGCGGTGGGGGTTGGGGGGTACCCAGGACCAGCCTGGGATTGGGGGGAGGGCACGCGCGGGCGGCCAACGGGGGCGGGGGCAGGGGAGGGGGGAAGGGGAGAGGGCCGGGCGGCGCGCATGCGTGCGGCCCCCGCTCCCCTGGGGCTCGCTGGCCTCGTGCGTGCGCACGCGCGCTGTCCCCCGGAGGCGTCTGGGTGTGCGGAGCGCGCGCGCGCGGCTTGGAGGCGCACCTGTGAGGTGTCCCTTGAGGAGAGGGAGGGTGGGTGCGCGGAGTCCGCGGCCTGGGGCGCTTCAACCCCTCACTTGGAGTGAGTTGTGGGGCGGCCGAGCTGCAGTCTCTTTATTTCTTCTCTGAATCAAGGCGGGGGCGGGGGGCGGGGGGCGGGGGCCGGGGAGTGGGCTCGGGGTCGGAAGAAGGATGAGTGGATTAAAGAAAAAACAACCCATCACTTAGGATGGGCCTCGAGCCAGGGCGGGTGCCCGGGCATCGGTGGGAAAGGTCAGAGCAGCTCCGCGCAGCTGGGCGGCCTGGCGGCCACCGGGCCGGCCCCGGGGAGGGCAGCCTGGCCTCTGGCCTCGGCGAGCCGGCGTGGGCCCGCAGTGCCGGGGAGCGGGGAGCGGGGGTTACAGATGGCGGCAGGGTGCGCGGCGGCGGAGGTGCAGCGGCAGGGGCGAGGCCGGGCGGAGGCCCCGCGGGAGCCGGACTCCCGAGCCGGGCTCCATTGTTGTTGGAGCCGAGGGAAGGGGGAGCAAAACAGCTTTAGAAACCCGTGAAGCCGCGCCTTGGAGCCTTTCCAGGCGGGTCCGCGGAGAGGCGGTAATGGCCGCGCCGTGGGATCAGGGAGCCAGGCTGTGCCGCGGAGAAGCTTGGCTGCATGATGTGATGTTGTGTTTTTTTTTTTTACAGCGCCTCGCGTCCCAGCAGAGCCAGCCGAGCATCCTACTCAGGTGATGAGGAACCCTCCCGGCACCCAGCGCAGATCGCTGCTGCCTCTGGACGCCTCCATTGTTTGACCATAACAAGGGCCGGATTCTCACCCAGGTAAACTGGATGGCAGCGCCGTCGAGCTCCCTCTCACCTCCCACATCCAAAGGAACCTCCTCTCCTCTTTCAGGACTTTACTCCAGTTTTCTCCCTGTGCCCTGCTTCTGATTAACTCAACATATCCACCTCCCAGACATTTCCCCATCTGGCTTAATCTTCCCGCATCTCTCTGCCAAGTCACCTCTCATTTCCCTCAAAACTCAGCTCCTTTGTGAAACCTTCCTTGCCGAACTCTAACAACTAAATCTCTCTAGGAGGAGCCTGTTCCGGACTTTTCTAGTTGATAGTTGATTGGTTGTCTCATTGCAACAAAGGAGACTAGATGTTTTTTAAAAATTCTGAGCTATTGTTTTTTTTTTAAAGGAACGTTTTGTGATAGTTTATTGTTTTAAAAGGATCGAACTGTTTTTGTTTCTATATTTTGTCCTTTTGGGGGGGGCCCTACTTCCTTGATAGATGCACAGCTTTTTAGAACAGAAAAATGACCTTCTTGTTCAACCCACAGGTTAATTTAAATTTTAAAAATTAGTTTTAAATGAGCAAAGTAAAGCATTTTCTTTGTAAAAATTAAAACATCACAGAGATGGGCTAAAGTCTTTGACTACAAACCTCTGTCCCCAGAGATAACAATTATTATGTTTGGTGTGTATCCCTCTAGATCTTTAAAAATGTTTTTACGATCTAAAAAATGTGTGTACTTGTATTATCTTTGACTGTTTTAACAAGTACAAGTGTACTCTAGCTTTCAGTTTTAGCATATGATGCATTCACTCATTTTGCAGAACTGCTGCATCATGTTCCATAGTTCGAGCACACCATAGTTTATTTAGCCATTTCCTGGATTGATGGCAATTGATGTTTTAACTTTATACTTAAACAGCTTCTTTGGTTGTCGTTCTCTAGTGAAATGAAATTTTAGTGAAGGGAGCACAAATCTACACTAATTACAGAGCCTAAGCTTTTATGATTGAAGTTCTCTTTGGTTCAGAAATTTACATGTGGGAGCCTCCACCCCTCCCCCCCGTTGTAATTGTGACTCTACTACTTTCAAGTCCTGTGACCTTGGGGAGGACATTTAATTACTCTAAGCCTCAGTTTTCTTTTCTACAAATGGTGATAATACCTGCTCTATCTATTCCACCAAGTTCAGTCATATGATGTATGTGAAAGTCTTTGTAGAGTGTAAAGTGGTATATAATGTTGATTTTATTGGCCTTTGTGATCTGAAGGAATTTTTAATTTACAATATAATTTATATTTTCTTTTTTGACCAGATATGTATATTACAGAATACTACAGATAGCCAACTTTGAATGCTGTTTAATTTCTGATTTTGCTATATTTTTACCAAGTACTGTTAATACATTAGACTTCTGAAAGAGTATTTTACAAAGCACATTTTTCATAGTGCTTTACATACCTTAAAAATAAGGCATAAAAATTAGTTGCCTGTGAATAAAGTATCAGCAACTTGAACACTACATAAAACTCTCATAATATGTAAACAGAACTTACTTCCTAGTGATGTAAATTTGTGTATGTGTTTTTCTGAAGCAGCAGCAGATTCAGGTTAGTTTTTATGTCCTTTTTGAGTAAAATGGATTCGTACGGAGTTTGCAGGCAGTATCAGAATTTTAACAGTAAATATTTATTGAATAATGTGATGGGTATCGTTTTAAGATGTAAGAGATACCATAGGGGCTTTGTAGGTGTTTTTCTTTCATTCATATATGCATGAATGTTTGTAGTGTGGTCAGCAAAATCAACTTGACCCTGTTCTTTTGTAATTGATCTACGGGGGGAGAGGAGATCAGAAATTAAACACAATCACGCAGCTGCATGGAAAATCATAAACTGGTATCTGCTATGAAAGTGAAGTAGCATTGACTATGAGAGAGTATAAAAAGGGGACCAAATTTTAGATTGCAGAAAGAGGGCCCAGGGAAGACTTTTTTGCAAAAATAAGATTTGAGCTGAGATCTGAAGGGTGAGTAGGCGTCAGTGTAGAATGAGATGGGGGATAATTTTCCAGGCAGGGGAACAGCCTGTAGGAAGGCCCAGAAGGGGGGAAGCTTGCCCATTCCGGGAACTGAAAGAATGACGTGTGGCTAGATTATGGTGGTTGAGGGGCAAGTGTGGCTAGGCAGGGGCCAGAACGTGTAGGGTCTTGTAGGGCAGGTTAAGGATGTTTTGTTTCACCCTGAGTGAAATGGGAAACCATTACAAGGATTCGGTTTTAAGTAGGGGAGTGACATAATCAGATTTGCATGTTTAAATAACCACTCCAGCAGCTGCTTGCAGAATGTAGGGGTGGAGAGTCCAAGTGGGGGAGACCAGGTAGGCCATTTCAGAGGCCTTTCTAGAAGAGAGGTAGTCCTCCCCTTCCAGTTCACGTTGACTTTAAACTACCAGCTAAACTAAGGTCAAGATAGGTATTTGATTTTAAAAATAAATAATTGATTTTAAAAATAAATAATTCTTTATTTCTAAAAAGTATTCATAAAAATGCACTTTTTTTATGCGAAAGGCACACATATGTTAAACTAATTGTTCATACTATGCTTAACAGAAAAGTATCAGAGTCAAATTAAAATTTGGGATATTTAACATGTTTTTGGTAAGTTTTGTCAAAGCAGGAATACATGAAGTAAGACTGAGGTGAGGCTCTAAAATGAAAAGAAGGGAAATATTTGTAGATGCTATTGGCTTAAAAAAATGAGAATAACAGAAAAAACATTAGACAAAAAATCGAGAAAGTGACTGGGCACACAATGTGTATATAAAATTCATAGCTCTCTGAATACTAAAAATAACCTGGCAGAAACTAAATGGAAAAACAACCAAAACAGCAGGCTCTGATCACAATGCAACAAAAAACGAGAAACAGGTAAGCACAGCCTCATCGAGACAAGTGCGGTCTGCCTGGAGGAGACCAGAAAATATCCTGAAAGATAAGAGAGAATGTCTTAAACAGAAGGACAGGCCGTATTCCTGGATGTGATGTTTAAAAGTTATAGAGGTGCCCTTTTTTGGGTGAACTGGACCGAATAGTGAGTAATGAGGTGGGACAAACCCTATCTGATTGTTTAAACATATTGTAGAATCATGTTTGTTCTGTACAGGTCACTGGAACCTATTCAGCACCCCAGAGATAAACTGTATATGGGAATGTAATAAATGACAAACCATCATGAATGCCCTTCAAATCAGGAAGAAGATATGGAAGTAAATATTAAACATCTGGAAAAAGGAGTTACGCACGCTGAGGTGGACAGAGCACAGACTTTGCAGTCAGACAGACTTGAACTGGATTATTTTAAGTGAGGAAAATAATACCCACCGTGCAGCTTTTGTGAGAGAGAGAGATACAGGTCTTTGCACCTATGGGGCACTCAAATCTGTTGCTAGTTAAAATCAATGCATTAGGGGCTTCCCTGGTGGCGCAGTGGTTGAGAGTCCGCCTGCTGATGCAGGGGACACGGGTTCGTGCCCCGGTCTGGGAAGATGCCACGTGCCGCGGAGCGGCTGGGCCCGTGAGCCATGGCCGCTGAGCCTGTGCGTCCGGAGCCTGTGCTCCGCAACGGGAGAGGCCACAGCAGTGAGAGGCCCGCGTACCGCAAACAAAACAAAACAACAAAAAAAAAAACAATGCATTAGACTATGTACACATTGAAAACTTCTTTAAGAAGAAAGAAAACAAAATCCTAGGATCGAAAACTAAACCACAAAGTAGGAAAATATTTATGACAAATGTAAGTGAAGAGTTAATATCTTCAGCATGCAAATAACTCACACAAATCAATGAGGAAAATCATGAAAATCCACACGTGGTTGCAGGATGTGGATAGATAGTTCACTGGATAGAAATATAATTTGTTCAACATTTGGAAAGATGTGTAATCTCACTCATAATCAAATAATTGGTAATTACTCCTATAGAAAAGTAAAATTCTATTCTCAGTAGCAACAAAACCAGAACACATTTAAGAGTAAAACACAAATGTACAAGAGCTTTATGAAAAAAGTAAAAACCTTTACCTGAAGAATTTAAAAGCTAACCTAAATAAATGGGCAGACATTACATGTTTCTGGAAGGGACGGCATCTTTGTAAAGATTGCAATACTCTACAAATTAAACTGTAACTTCAGTGTTATTCCAGTTGAAATCCCAGTGAGACTTATTTCTGGACACTTGATAAATTGCTTCTAAAATTTGTCCAGAGGACTAAATGTGCTAGAGTGGCCAAGAAATTTTTCAAGCGGAAAAATAGTGATGAACGATTAGCTATGCCAGTTATCAAAACACACTGTAATGGTACAGTAATGTAAATGGTGAGCACAAGAATAGACAAGTTGGTACATGGACAAGTAGAATCCAGTAACAGACCCATATATATATATATAGGAATTTATTATATAATAAAGTTGGTATTTTGAAACAGTTGGGCAATGGTTGCTTATGCATCGTATAGGGAAAAATGACTATTTGGAAAGAAAGATTCTACTTCCCTATATTCAAAAATGACTTTTATTTGAATTAAAGAACTAACTCAAAGACGAAAACACCTATAAAAGTACTAGAAGAAAATATAAGAGAATTTATTATGTTAGAGGATGTATTATGTTGGGGAAAATGTTTTTGGGGTAGACCATTTAGGTAAGACCAAGGCCCCAGATCATAAAAGAATGATAAGTTGGAACATCATCAAAGCTGATATTTCTGTGTGACAAAAAAAATCACGAAGTGACAGGGGAAAAAGTTTTGGTAACATGTATAAACAAAGGATAATAGAATTGACACAATTAAGAAATGAATGTAGGATATGAATAGTTCTGAGAGAAATGAAAATATCAAAGCAATGACGGGAAATTCAACCTCACTTGTGTTTAGGGGAATGGAAATTAAAACAGTGAGTTTTTTTGGGGGGGGGTGGCGCTCAGGCTAAAATTTTAAAAGCTGCCCAAGGATGTAGAGAAAAAGGTACCTCGTATATTCTTGGGAACATAAAATCGGTTCGACCTTTCCAGATGACAGTTAGCTCAAACCTGTCAAAATTTTAAAAACACCCATATGCTTTCATCTAGCAGATACACTTCAAGGAATTGATGATATTCTAAGAAGAAGATACAAGTTAGTTTGAATGAAGTCTGTCGCAGCATCACTTAGAATGAGGAAAAGCTGAAGATGAACACAAAGACTTTGGTGCCTGTACACTATGGAATGTTACGTAGCTTTTTAAAAGAGAGGTAGATTTGTATGTATTGACATAGCCTGGATAGATGTCTAGGATATATTTTTGAGCAGGTTTAATTCCGTTTTGTTGTAAGACACAAAACAAAATAGTGTGTGTGGTTGTGTGTGTGTGTGTGTGCTGAATAAAAATAGAGACAGATCTAGAAAGATATGTGACTACTGAGGGGAAGAGAATAGGGGAGACTGAATTTTTATTTCTGGGACTGATTTTATGTTTATTTCACAATGTTTTGGATTGTTGAAGTTTTTTTTTTCTTTTTACAATGAGCATTTACTTTGTAATGAAGATTTTACAATTTCTCACTTAATAAAGGCCTAAATTTAGACTAAAAAATTTTAAGACCTAGGTCTTACGAGGAAGTAGCAAAAATGTCCCACTCTTATGTTACATTAGACATATGTATCAAGAGCCTTAAAAGTAATCATATTCCTTGATGTAGCAACCACCTAGGAGCCATCAAAGAAATATTTTTAAATACAGAGAGGCTTTGCATACAAAAGATATGTATTGTGGAATTATTTTTAAGGGTGCATTTCCTATAACTTAAGGGTTAAGTTATGGTACATCCACTGGATAATATATTACTGGTCATTAAAATATTTATGAAGAAAATGTATTAAAGTGCTTATGACAATGTTGAAGGAGGATCAGGATGCAAAATC
Source organism: Hyperoodon ampullatus (assembly GCF_949752795.1). Classification (NCBI taxonomy): domain Eukaryota; kingdom Metazoa; phylum Chordata; class Mammalia; order Artiodactyla; family Ziphiidae; genus Hyperoodon; species Hyperoodon ampullatus. The sequence continues at coordinate 6,660,349 of NC_136926.1, read as the reverse complement.
GCATACGTGATATGATTAAAACTCTTAGTTAAACAGACGTCCCAACAACCCTCCACAAAAACCTATGATGGAAAAATATCTAGAAGAAATTAAATGAAAATCTTAAAAGTTGTGGATTTTGGGTATTAGGATGTTGGATGATTTAAAATTTTTTGCTTTTTTTATTTTTCAGGATTATATGTTATTACATCTATAATTTGTTATTTCATTTATTTTGGAACATTTACTTTTAAAAAATACATCATATCTAGAACATGTGTTAGCTGCATGGTTAATAGATATGTGCCCTTTAAAAAAATAGATCTGTCTTACATATTAAAGTGTCCTCTAAAATGTTCTCTAAAAACTAATATCTAAACATTTTTTGAGTGATACATTTGAAGTAAGTTTGAATGAATGTTGTCGCTTCCAACTTTTGGAGGAAAATTGCTTCTTAGCAATACGCAGAATAAAAGTAGGATTTTTCTTGTAACTGTAGAATCAATGCAGACACTTAAAACATGGGCCGTGGAATTTCCTAGTTTGACTCCTGTTAACTGTCTGTGTTCCTAACACACAGATCCAGTCACAGAGCAAGTTGCATTTAACTGAGTCAGGATGAGTAGGACTTAGCCAGCTGGACCCAAGGGCAGAAGCATCGAGAGCCTGATTATTATGCAGGGCCTGCAAGTGACTCAGCAGAGTGGAGCTCAGGGTACCTTGGGGTGTGCAGTGTAGGTGCGGCTGAAGGGGTTATCCTAAAGGCACGTGCATTTGTTCCCTTGCCAGGGGTTAACTGTGGACCTGCAGTAGGTTCTGTGGACGCGGAGTGGCGTGTGGCCTAGTGGAGGACAAAGCCCAGGAAGTGTGGAGATGGTGGAGATGGCCTTGCGGACGTGGCAGGGCCCTGGGGGCACCTAGGAAGGTACCCTGCGTGACCCCGATTTGCGGGTAGGGGTGCCAGTCAGGGGAGGCTTTCTGGAGAAGGTGAGCCCCGAAGGTAAATGGCGGGAACAGCAAGTGTGAGGGCCCAGAGTTCAAAGGAGCGTTGTTGGGGGGAGGGGGCACGGGGAGTGGTTGAGGCCTAGGAGCAGATAAAACCTGCCGAGTCTGAAGAAGTTTGGTTTGGCTGGAGCTAGAATCGGAGTGGGCAGCTGTGAGAGATGAACCAGGAGAGGTAAATAGTAGCTAACACTGATCAGAGTTTAGAAGCCTGGGACTTCCCTGGCGGTCCAGTGGTTAAGACTCTGTGCTCCCAATGCAGGGGGCACGGGTTCGATCCCTGATTGGGGAACTAAGATCCCACATGCAGCATGGCCAAAAACAAACAAACAAAAAATACATGCCATATGAATAAATTTGGAAATTACACTGAGAATTAATGGAAACCATTGAAAAACTTTAAGTGGGGTAATAAACAATCCATTTTGCATTTTAGGAAGATTACATTACAGCGGATAGTGGATTAGAGGAAGGCAAGCCTGGAGGCTTTGTAGTGTTCCAGGGGAAGGTGGTGGCCTGAGTGACAGCTGAATGTAGGTGAGGTGGGTGGATAAATTCAGGAGGAATTGAGGAGATAGAGTGACAGAACTCCCGTGAGTGGGAGGAGGGTGGATGGTGACCAGGTTTCTGACTTGGGCAACCGAGAGACTAGTGGACCCATTTACTATAGTAGAGAACAGAGTTGGCTTTGGTGAAGAGATGACAGATGGAGTTTTGGACATGCTGAGTATATGGGGCTTGTAGGACATGTAGGATCTTCCTGAGAGAATTTGCAAAGAATTATTTTATGATGCAAATACATGCTTTGTTATATGAATGACTGAGTGCTGTGCATAAATCCATTATTAAAAATCAGTGTTTCTGTGTGGCAAATTTTTCTTGGAATATAATTATACATCTATATATTGTTTAAGATTGGGGTATCTGTCTAGCTTAGACTGGACTGTTGAAGTCTTTTATATGGAGTTAAGACTTCATGACCCTGACTTTGGGTAATACTGTGCTTGCCTTTTGGGCTGGACTCTGACTCTTCGAGCAGATGGTGGTCCTGTAGTCCGTCGTCCTGTTGTCAGTACTGCTGAATAATTGGAGCGATTTCTATTGATGTTTCCAAACTGGTCGTTCCACACAGAGGTGGGCCAGGACGTAGGCAGAGGGGTGCCCTAGGCCTGCATCCATCCGCAGGTGCCCACCTGGCCGTTAGAAGTTGTCCTAGTCCATTTGGGCTGCTATGACAGAATACCGTAGACTGGGTGGCTACGACAAGTATATATTTTTCACAGTTCTGGAGGCTGGGAAGTCCAAGATCAAGATGCCAGTAAATTGAGTGTCTGATGAGGTCCTGCTTCCTGGTTCACAGATGCCATCTTCTCGCTGTGTCCTCACGTGGCAGAGGGGCGAGGGAGTTCTCTGGGGTCTCTTGTATAAGGACACTCATCCCATCGTGAGGGCTCCTCCCACATGACCTCATCACCTCCTAAAGGCCCCACCTCCTGACACCATCACACTGGAGTTAGGGGACACAAACATCCAGGCTGTAGCAGAAGTATAGATAGAGGTTGGAGAATCATTCACAGTGTCCTCACCACACAGCTGGCATGGAAACCGTGGATGGGTGAGATTGTGTAGACCAGGGTGAGGAGGAGCCCAGAGCAGAGCTGGGGCATATGATCCGTCAAGGAAAAGGTAGGGGAGACCTTTAAGTTCTCAAAAGAATTCATCAGAGAGGAGGAGGATGTCTTAGAGAACATTTGCTTAAAGGAAAGAAAATGCATTTGAAATGGCTTAAGTGAAGGGGCATTTCTGAGGAGGCTACCATGGCATCCAAGGCTGTTTCTTGGCTGAGACCCAGTGGTGGCTGGAACGTCAACAGGAATCAGTGCAGCTGCTCTCTCTGCCTTTGTCCGTCCTGAGTCACTGTCCCTGCCAGTTCACTTTATAGACCCAGACTTTCCACCTCCCAAGTCTAAACTCTCAGGGAAGAGCATGTGATTGGTTCAGCCCAGCTGATTGGGTTCCCTGTTGCAGGGCCTACAGGGGCAGATTCTCCAGGCGGTGAGTGCAGAGGAGGGGCTCAGGAGAGGGCGGTTCCTGGCAGCTGAGGAGGAAGTTCCCCGAAGTGGCAGGGCAGTAGTTTTAAATGTTCACAGATGATAAAGGGATAAGGAGTGAAACTAGATTGGGCAAACAAAGTGTTTAGCCTAAGTTTAAAGAATTACCACAGCTAATCCAAATTGGGAGAACTGCAAGAGGGATAACCAGTGGCTATGGTTGATACTCATTTGGACAGAAGTTGGAAGAAGGGAGATTTTCAAAAAAATGAAGTTTAACTCTGGCGTTGTATCAGAATTCAAAGTTTGATTTTAAAAAGCAGTCATTTGTGTTGCTAATACAAAAGCATTTCTACAGCTTTATTCTAACTCTAGAATATGCATTGTCTCTTGTGTCACCTGATACAAGAAATTCAGTAAAGCTATTCTAGAGCTCATTTATTTTTCATAACCTGCAAGTTCATAAAATAATCATAGCTTATTTCCACATCTTATTTCGCAGCGCCTTCCACAGTATTGTGACAGATCTTGTGAGGAAGCCCTTATTAAAGCCAGAGCAAATGTCTGTCCCAAAGAGGTTAGGTAAATGATAAAACCATTCATTTGCCTCTCTTAGGTAAATGATAAAACAATTCATAAAAATAATCTGAACCCCTTTCCTTCAGAGTAAACCCCATTATGTCCCTCTGGCTTTCAAAATTATTTTTAGATGTGCATGTCAAACGAGTAGGATTAAGCTTGATAGGATTTAAGAATATTTCAATGATTCAAAGTACTTGGCATCGGCCAGCAAACATGTCAGGTTTTTAGTTAACCAATATGCAGTAACATTACTTTATCTCTATATTATGCTAGGATTAGGACCTTGTGATAAGCCCCCAGACTCACAATTAGGATCAGGGAACCTGCAGAAAGCAGGTTGTACATATCTTCATGCTGCTTAGCAACGAGTTAGAGGTAGTAATCCACTGTGAAATTCGGTTCAGTTTCTAATGCTGTCTTGTAAATGGCCATGAAGATTTCTGAGCAAGGGTTTGAGCGCCCTCTGGAGGCATTCTGCAGGGTTAAAACACAACTCCTACAAAAGCTTCTCTTTAACAGCCCGAGTTGAGAACGCGTGGACTGGATGGCTGACCTGGTGGGGGTGTAAGTGGGGAGCAGCGAGGGCCGAGGTGGAGCCCACGGGAGCACTGGTGCTTAGGGAGGAGCGGGAGCCTCCAGCGGGCTGAGAACAAGACTGTGCGTGGTGAGAGCGGGGTCACGGAAGGGAGTTCCTGCGAGATGAAGGATGCGCCGGAGGAACGTCAGTGGCGTGGTGGCGGGTGCAGGAGTAAATGGGAAGTGAAGCGATGGAAGTCGGGAAAATAAGCCTTGAAGAAGCCTGGGTGGGGAATGGAGAGAGAACATGGCAGCTAGAGAAGGCATAGGATTGAATATGGGTTTTCCTGAAGACGGAAGAGGCTTTGCGTTGGTCTAAATGCTGAGAGGAGAAAATAAGCAGAGAGCAGATGAAATGGAAAGATGTGTAGGGTGGGGAGGGGGAGAGAGCTGGATTTAAAGCTCCCAGCCTGGGAGACTTGTTGGGGGAAGGTGTTGCCTTTTATAGGGACTTTATATGGCGAATTAGTGATTTTCAGTTCATTGTGGGATGACAGGGAGATATTCCTGTTATGAGAGAATGTGGAATTGTCATCATGGAAATGGTTCTCATTCAAGTCAGGCAGGTGGTTGAGCTAAAAAAAAATGGAGTCAGGATGTACCTTTAGCGGACACCTGTGTTTAGAAAAAAGGAATAAAATAAATGGTCAGTGCCTTCAGCAAGGCCTGAGGAGAGGTGAGAAAGTGCAGGGAACTGGGGACGGAGGAGATACGTGTAAACTGGCGTCAAAGAGTGAAACGGGAGCAAGGGTCTGGTCTTGAGCTCTGACGAGGAGGGGAATGGTTTTGTTTGTTTGGTTTGTTTTTTTTCTGTTTTGTTTGGCTGCACCACACAGCTTGCAGGATCTTAGTTCCCTGACAAAGGATTGGACCCCGGGCCCTCGGCAATGAAAGCCCAGAGTGCCCTAACCACTGGACTGCCAGGGAACTCCCAGGGAACAGTTCTGCAGAAGAGGCGTCATGGGGGTGGGGTATAGAAGGGGGAGTGGGTGTATGGGGGGCAGGACCGGGAAGTGTAGAGGTCTGCAGGGAAGGCCAGCGGAGAAGGTGGGGAGAGGGCAGTGGTCGTAGCTGGAACAGATGGTGAGCTTCTCTGTGTTCACCCAGCGAGAGCCCTAATCAGCAGTGACTGTGGAAAGAGAGCTATATTTGCCTTTCTGCTTTTACAGGTATAAGATTTAAATCTTGTGTAACTTGTGAACTACCTCCTATTTTTCTCAGATTAAGAGTCTGGCCAAATGGGAGAGAATGTTTGCCTCTGTTCCTGACATTCATGGGGTCTCTTGCCCAAGGAGAGAGTAAATGTGACCAATTTTTGATTTATTATTCTGACGATGTCCTTCAGACATGCAGGACCATTTGTAGCCTAAATAACGTTTTCCCTTCTTTCTGGTAAAACCAATAGGATGGCTAGTAGAAGTTGTTTGGATTCACTTTTGTAAAATATTACATTAAGAAAAAATAATAGACTCCTAATTCAGGAGTACCAAAATTACAGTATGTTTAAATTTGGGAGGTGAGGGTTGATTTCTAACTTCAGACTGCTCAGTTTTGAGTAGTAAGGCATAATATTTAAGTGTAAACTTCTGCAAAGGGCAGGGTGGGCAGGTTCCAGCTCACACCCAAGCACGTCTCCTTCCGTGGGACCGGTTTGCCGTCCTTTGAAGGCCTCAGCACTCTTATCTTTGGCAGCCTTTACCATGTCACATATCAAACGTATTAAAAAAAATGTACCCACATCCCACATGAAATTAGCTTATACAAAACTGTGAGTTAAGCTTCATTAGACTAGTTGTAGACATTAAACATTTATTAACTTTGATTTTATGATTTTCTTTTCATATTTTACATCCAGTAAATATTTTTTTTCAGGTCTCAAACATTGTCATAGGTCATTGAGATGCTCATAAGCGCTAGGGCCTGTGCCGAAGGAGCCCAGGGGATGAGACCCCCCTGTTCCGTTGCGACGTCTAGGCACGTCTGGCTGGGGTGGACTTGCCAGGAGTCTGTTTGTTGGAGGCACCGAGCTGCCTCCTGGGAAAACTCCATCCTCAGGGGAGCTGAAATAACTGTTTTAGTTAGCGATTTTCTGTTGCAAGGAGTAGAGATCCATTCCATTTTAGGAAACGGGATATGGTGTAAGGATGCACCTGGGCCAGAAAACTGTCATTAACTAAGGCAGCTCGGAGACAGGCAGTCTTTCCTATCGACAGTGGGGTCTCAAGGCAGCTGTCTTTCCTTTGTGTCTTTTTCCTCTTGCTGCCATCTGGTTTTTTCTTTTTTCCTATGCCATCTATCTTTTCTCTGCCTTACTTAGAGATTCTACTTCCTCATGACTTTGGTTTGCTGTGATTGCTCATGACCGCTCCAGTTCCTTTGTACATAGTAACCTTTCAGCTTCATCTCTCCTGGCTAATCACCTCATTTTCAATATTGTTTAGATTCCTGAGAGAGAGAGAGACTGGGAATACAACTTTGTTGCAGCTTTTACTGTTATTCCAGGCCACAGCAGAGGTCACTGTTAAGCTCATGGGTCAGGTGTCTGCACTTAGTCTGAGACGCTGTGGTGAGGTGAGATGGAGAGGTTATATGGTCTACAGCAGCTGGGCCTATCCTTAAAGCTGAGGCCGTTCCCATTTGTAGGATTTGCAGGCACCATGATTGGCATGTGTAATTCAGCAAGGAAGAAGAAACCTGGCCCCCTCTCAAAACCATTTGAAATTCCTGCCCTTTAAAGTATATCCTGTTAACAACCTTCATTCTGAGTCAACCCTTTGTTCCCATTTTAGAAACTAAAATCCCTAAATATATTGAAAGCATTTTCGTTTTTCCTTTTTCTCCCCATTTGATTCAGTCTCACATGTTGCAGGGTCACTCAGGGCAGTCTGTAGGACTCCATTTCTCATGTTAGTGGTTTCTGCTGAAATGATAGAGCTGCTTCAGATAGATGTTAGCAGAGTTGGCTGACTCCAGCCTCATATCATTTGCATGTTTCCTTCCCCCCAGATTTCTGCAGAGCTATATAGACATATAGTAACTTAGCACCGTCCCTAGATTCCCCAGATTTAGGAGAATGTTGCATCCGAATGTTAACATGGCAGCAGTTTGGTCCCTAACTCCCCTAATGTGTCATCACTTCCCGAGGAAAAGTGATGTTCCCCGAACTTTAAAATAGATCTTGGAATCTATACCCAAACTACTCTTAGCAGTTCTAGAATATAGCAGAGAGGGGAGGAAGTAGATGGAATAAATAAAATAATGATAATGATAGCTAATCTTCGTTGAGCCCTTAACATTTTCTAGGCACTGTCTTAAATACTGGTCATGCATTAATTTATTTAACCCTTAAACTACCTTATAATGTTCCCTTTCAAGGTCAGGTGTCTTTTATTATCTCCATGAACCCCACTCTTAACCTCTTAGGTTAAGGTTGCACAGCTAGCGTGTGGTAAAACCAGGGGATGAACTCGTCCACCCTGCCTCTAGTCTCTGCCCCGTCAGCAGCCTCTCACCTGGAAAATAAGTGAGAAAAACAGTATTGATTTTAGACTCTCTAGGATTCCAGCCAATCCCAGTCAGTTACTCAGTATCCAGCGTGAACCTAAAACTCAGTCTGGATAAAGTTCCTATCAAGAGGCTACTTATGATATAGAATTCCTATATCTTGAAGGGAAGTTGTGCAGGCTTGCCTGGCATTTCCTTTCTAGAGTTTCTCAGGCTTTCTCATCCTCTGGCCCTACAGGTCTTGAATTCCATATTTTTATATAAATCCTAAATATAAGTGGGTCTGCCTATCTTCTGAGCTGGGACCCCACATTTATAATAGTCAGCTCTTCAAAACACTTTGTGATCCTAAATTCTCCATAATACAAACCTTCTGCTTTTCTCTCTGCATGTCTCTAACCCAGCAGGATCCCGAGGCTTTTGTTGCCCTTCAGCCACTGTGGGCCCTGCCTCTGCTTCTTCTGGAATGTCTTGGGGGTTTTGACTTCTGTCACTGTGGTAAGTGTTCCCCTTGTTTGACCGTCTTCCTCGATGGAGAATCGCCCTCAACTATTTCTAAACCCAAACCGTCTCTGGAGTTTTTTCTAAGCATGTTCCCTTCCGGACTCAGTGAGGAAGAAAGTCTCCCTATCTCATGATTTTTCTTAAGCTCTTGCCTCTCTCTGGCTTTGAGGTCTCCAGGCCTTAGACAGCTTTCCTTAACTCTGAAGATAGCAGAGCATCTTTGTCCCATCTGGAGTGCCTCTCTGCACCTCTGGAGTTTGATTTTCTTCATTTCACGTAAGCCGTTGGTTATTAAAGCTTCACTCTCTCTGTTCCATTTTCCCTTGCTGTCCTGAAGGCCTTCTGGACCAGAAACCTGCTTTTTAGACTGATGCCCTCCCGGTTTTCTTTCCCATTGGTCCTGTCTTCACTGAGATATCACAACTTGTTTTTAAGCTGAGTTTGTTACTCCATACGTTTCTGGTGTTTTCTTCCGAAGTCTGAACAGCAGCTTTCTCCTTCAATACGAGTTCCTGAAAGTCTTCTTACTGGGGACTCTGTTACATCAGTCTCTGTGCAGACATGATTCTGAGAGCAGCATGTTTCCAGCACAAGCATTTTTTCCCTTCATTTTCTTTTGAGCCTTTGGATTTGTGATCATTTTTTAATAATTTTTTTCCCTTCAGCTTGACTCAAGAAGACAACATATATTTTACATAGGACAGGTATTTGTTCCTCTTTATTTGGTCATTGCTGAAATCCAAAATACTCCCGTTGAACACGCAGTCTGGATCGCTGTGGTTCACGTTCATAATAAAACTTTACATTCTTGCTATGCATAGCTGGGCAGCAAGAGGAAGGAGAACCCTGTCTCGGTGGTTGTTGGCCTGGGGCATGTGGCTTCTCATCTCCTCCCCTCACTGCCAGAGGTTGAGTTCTCAGCTCTGGGCCTCTCCCTGCCCTGACTTCACGTCCCTCCTGCACGAGGAGAACTGACTCAGTGAGATAAAGGACGTTCAGTGGCCTCTGTCCTAGTGGGTGTAGCTGCCGTGCACAGTGAGAAGGTTGAGCCTGTGGGGGTGTGTGGTGTCTTCCTCTTTCCTGACTCTCCTTGGCAGGGTGGGAAGGCCGGGGCTGCTCCTGACCAGCCCAGGGGAAGAGAGGCTGCCCTCCCCTCTTCCTCCGGGTGCTGGGTTGACTTCCAGGCCACGGCCCTGTCTGGAAGCCTGGGCGAGTCTGCCTGGGCATGGTGGCAAATGATCTTTCTCTCTTCTCTGTCCCTTTCTGGCTCCATTCTCTCTGGTGTTGACTTGGGTCCCCTCAGCCAGCCTCCTTTATGATGAGTAGTAAGACTTGAGATACAGGCCTAGTAGTTTATGAATTCCTGTTCTGCCCATAATTGCTTTGGTCTCAAGCCCAAGGTTACCACTAACAGAGGGAGAAGGACTTCTCCATGCGATCTAGCCCCGCTGTGGAACGCTGCATCAGGAGTGGGATCCACAGGCCTAGCTAACGATGAAGTATTCATGAGTTTTGTATTTCTGGTTCAGTCCTATGCACATTTCTGCCTAGAGGTCCTGGAGGTGAGGAGTGTTCACTGAGACCACTGGCCACAGTTGTTAGTAGTCTTTACTAGCGTACGTTTCCAAAGTGACACTGATGACCCTCAGGCGCTAGTCCTACCAAGTCAGAAGCCTGAACGCTGAAGTCCTGCACTGGTTTTTGTGAACCTTCCCTGGCTCTTTTTGAGAGTGGGGTGGTGATGCCTTTCTGTCCACGCTGATCCTGAATTCTGATGGCCGTGGCGTATGCGGTTGTAGGGTTGTGGTTGTCTCTGTGTGGCTGTAGGAAGTTAGCTGCTCTTGCAGTCGGTGCTTCCTGAGTGAGCCTCTCCGCAGATCTGTCATGCCCATACGTACTTCCCTTGGTTTGCCAAACAGAACAAGTTACAGGTTGTGACCCAGGTATAAAAGTAGCCAGAATCTGAGATATTTAAAGTAGTCAGATTCATAGAAACAAAGCAGAATGGAAGGGGGAGTTGTTCAGTGGGTAGAGTTTCAGTTTTGCAAGATGAAAAAGTTCTGGAGAGGTTTCACAATAATGTGCACGTCACATACTTAACACTACTGAACTCTGCACTGAAAAATGGCTAAGATGGTACATTTTATTATGTATTTTTAACCACAATTTAAAAAATGCATTAAAAAAACAGAATCCCAAATCTCTAATTTTCTGGTCTGCCAACTACTGTTACACTCCCAATCCCAGTGTCACTGGGGACAGTCCTGTTAAAAATCCACTTTTCATTTCTGTCGCGGTCTCCTGGGCCCAGTCTGTGTGTATCCTTCCTTTAGCTGGCCAGGCCCTGTGTGACCTTCAGGTATTTCCTTTGCTTCTCCCTGAGGGTGGCTTGAGCTTTCTAGTCTCTGGTCCTTTTTCTTCTAGGCCCGAGCATGGATTCTGTCCCTGTCGGTCTTACTCCTCCAGCAGTATGAGGAGGAATCCAGTCTGATAAACGCGAGTCCTTCGCCCTGCGCGTTAGAGCCCCTCTGACCTGAGCCTGCTGCGCTTGCTCTCCTGCGGGCCTTGGAGCAGGGGGAGTCCCCTGGCCCAGTTGGGAAAGGTGGGTCCCCTGAGGAAGACAAAGCCAAAGGGAAGGGACGGGAAAAGGCAGGTTGTGCAGGCAAGGGTACAGTCTCACAGGCAGTGGTGCTTACCTGCATTGACTCTCTAAGCATCCTTGTTGTGTCCCGAAAAGCTTTTGTTTTCAGTCCCCCCACCCATACCCCCCACTGCTTCCCGGTCCTTGCTGTTCCTTCCTGGGGACAGAACGAAGCAGAGGCCCTTAAGCCCCGTGATGAGAGCGAGAGTGAGCGTCTGGATGCCTCACAGTGGGTCTGACCGTCCATCTCCCGGATGAGTGAGTTGAGGCTGAGAATGAGTGACCTGCGGCCACACAGCTGTTCAGTGTCCGATCGAGAATCTGAACTTAGAACTTCTTACTGCAAGCCCAGCGTTCCACCCACCACATTATTAGGATTCCTAATGTATATGGATGTTACACCTTTACTAGATAGATAAGGCAAACTTGGGCCTTATTTGTGGCGCTCACGTGGGGGCCATCAGCGCAGCAGGTCACATTGTGTCCCATTCCTTGGGCGTTCCCGTGTGCAGTGTCGGAGAGCAGGAAGCAGGTGGTGGTGGAGTCCAGAGTGTGAGGAAACGTCCCCGCTGTCAGAAGGATTTTAAGACAATGCTACGGGTAGAGAGTCAAGAAGGAGAAGCTGCTGGGTAGAAGCGGGAGGTGCAGGGGACAGACACGAAGGTGTGAAAGCAGCGTTTGACTTGGAGCAGAGAAGGAACCGTGATGACTGGGAGACACACCGTGGGGTCCTGGGAGGCCTCTGCCCGTGAGATGACCCTCTTGGCAAATGCACTAGTCAAGATAAGGGAAATAAGGAAACTCACATTCATTTGGCTTCAGCCAAGCTGTGGGCACTCTGATAAGTACTTTCACACTTACTGTCTTCTTTAGTTATCACAGCAGAGGGTTGTAGACACGATTATCCATATTTTTACAGATCCGTCTTAGATCAGCCGGGGTCACACAGCAAGCGGCAGAGCCAGGCCCACGCCCCGCTGGGTCATTCCAGAGGTCATTTCTGTGGGAGGACTGGGCTGGAGGGAAGCTGAGGAGTGTATACCTGTGTCACCCTTTCTCACCGTAATCACACAGGCAGTTGTCCTTCTCCGACTTCCTTCTCCAACTCAGAAGAAAGCTTGGCCTCACTCCCTCCATACTTTTTGTTGCCCTTCTCCAGACCTAAGTTCATAGTCGCTGAGATAATTTCTAGTTAAAGAAAAATCAGGTGCGGTTTCTTTTGTCTTCTATCTTTTTTCCATTAGGAGTCATTAAGCCAAGTCACACGAAGAGCAGTTGTCCCAAGGACAGGAGGAAAGCAGCTCTCTTCCCTACGGATCATCAAAACCCAGAGCCCAGATCCTTAGCCACTGAGAACTTCGTTAGGCGCGAGGTCAGGGAACCTAGGACTTGTAGCGCGTGAGGCCTCAGGACGTGTGGGCAGGAAGAGGGGGCGGGGAGGGAGGAGCCCACACACGTGGGGCCCCAGGTAGGAAACGTGGTCGGGGTAGGGATAAGGTGGCCCCCCTGGGAGATCCTGGGCGAGCGGCCGAGGGAGCCAGAGGCAGGGGCTCTCTTCTAGCGCTCAGGGCTCACACTGGATTGGAGTCTTTCCTCACCCACTGGTGGCAGGGAAGCAGAGAGGAAGGCCTCAAGAGTGATGTAAAACCCACTGTTGTCACTAAAGGTGAGCTGGAGACTCCTGCTGAGACTCAGAAACTCCTTTGACCTAAAAAGTTGGCCCCGGTGCCCTCGGGGAAATTGTCCCTATAAATTACCGAGGCAGCAGAGTATCAGTGGTGGATTCAGGAAGCGCTGCTTGAGCGCCAGGTCGGGGAGTGTTGGAATGGGGGTTAGGGCAGTTACTGAGTAGACGCCGCGTGCATGGCAGCCAGTGGCCGGTGACTGACGGACTGTTTCAGGAGCCTGCTCTGAGGCCACTGTGGTTTTCCGAAGCGTGTGGTACTCCAGTGAGAGGTGCAGTGCGTGAGCACCTGAACTGGCCCTCAGGTGCATAGAAGCCCAGACCGTGTTCTCAGGCTGGGCGTTCTGGTGCAGAGGGGTTTGGCCCAGGAGATTTAGGCCCCGGAGAGAGCTGCGTGCTTGAGCCGCTGTAAGCGAGGCTCCCCTCTCAGCCTGGACTGCCTCCAGCTTCCCGTTCCTGAGGTTAGCCCGGGAGATGAGGAAGCCTGCGTTCTCACCTCTATGAGCGAGAAGCACACCTCAGGAAAGCGGCCCCGCGGTTGGGCCTTGCAGGGGGTTGTCAGTGAGGGCAGATGAGGTGTGGGGAGCGGGCTAGCTGGAGGCCTTTGTGGCTGCTGTAGCGTGTTGGGGGAAACCAGCCACCACGGTGAGGGGGCTAGGACCTCACAAGGTGGTCTTCCCTGTGATCCGGTACCGTAGAGGCGGCCCGGGGCACGTGCGGAGGGACTGTAATGAGGAGAAGCGGCCCCGGTAGCTTGAGGAGTGAGGTGTTGGGAAAAGTGTGGGAAATAGGAAGGGCCTTTTGGGCAGCCAGCCTGGGTGTCTTCCAGGCCGCTGATACCTTCTATTCAAGGACCGATGGTGATGTAGGAGCAAAAGAGAGTGGGTTTGGCATTCACAGTCCTAATCGATGCGTTACAAGTGCTGCTGTAATTAAGTAATTCTGAGACAGATAGCTGAGCAAAGATGAGGTGGACTGGGCCTATGGAGCTTGAGTATCTAGGTCAGCTATACCCTGTTTTGTGTAGTTTAGACTGGAATTTTCTGAAGGTGTAGTGAGATTAACAAGGAGGTAGATGCTGCCTCTGTCGTGTGCCCAGGTCCCTGCAGCACACGGTGGGGGGTGGCCTTGAACTTCTTAGCCCTGTTCCTCTGCAGCATGCAGGCACCAGGGACCTGAACAGCCTTTCCATTTATTTTTTGTTGCCAAGGCCTGTAGAAAAGGGCCAAGCAAAGAGGTTCCTTAGCATACCACTGTCCAATTAATACCTGAGTGAGTTGACTTGTGGGACTTCCTGATGGTTTGTGAGGAGGACGAGCTCCTAGCCACACTGGGGACATGTTCCATGTTCTCTCTCCACGAACGGGGACATCCTTTATGTCCAGGGGGAACCGTATAGGATAATAAGAATCACAAGGCCTTGGAACCGAAATCAAGGTCTTAGAGGAACACATTAGTGGCTTCTGCCTAATGGGGTAATTTCTGAATCCTTTATAAAACGTCTCTCTGGGTAAAGAGTTATTTCTTGTAGTGTTCACCTTTTAGTCTTCTCATGTACAAAACTCGACTTTGGGGTTATTGTAGAGGAATTTGGAGGGTATTTTTCTTACAACCAGAATAGTGATGGCTGATGATGGAAATTACTACTGTAAGTAAGTGTTCGTCTTACAGTTTGTTCACATACTTTCAGCTTTAAAAAAAAAAAAGTCTGTTTGAGATGGAATCTCAAACCCTTTTTGGTCTTTGGATCCTTTTACGCTTTAAGAAGTGTTATTTAAGAACCTCAGAGAGCTTTCTGTCTGTGTGGGCTATGGGCATTGATGCTTATAATAGAAATGAAGACTAAAACTTTGCAAAAAAATTAATTAAAAAATAATGACAAACTCATTACACATTAACACAAATTACATTTGTATGAAAAATAGCTATTTTCTAAAACGAGAAAACATATAGTAGGAAGAGTGGCAATATTTACATCCGCTTCTGTGTTCAGTCTCTGGCAATATGTTGTTTTAGCTGAAGTAGATGAAGACATCCAGCCTCACAGACAAGAGAATTGAAAAAGGGCTTTCAGTAGCCTTTTCAAGTAATTGTGAGTTCATTTGTGACATGATACCAAAACCTGACGAGTCGTAGTTTCCTACAGGTTAGTTGCAATGTGCAGTCCTATCAGTGAACCTTTTGTACTGTGCTACGTTAAAATCCCTGGTCTCTTTTGTACTTTGAATAGATCTTTTACCCACAATGATTTATTACCTGACACATTGGTCATTTGGGCAACATCGGTTCACTTTTTGCAGATCCTGAAAGTGTTCATATGTTCCATTACATGTAATATCAGAAAATTCATGGTTAGTGTTGCTGTCAGTCTCATCAGAAAAGTCTTCAAGTCTCAGGAAGCTGGAGAGCTCATGGTGACAGGAGTTTTCTAAAATCCCAATTTTCACTTGAAAGCTCGGATTTGACAGTTGGCAGTAAATACCATCAGTTTCCTGTTATCTGAGATGTCTGCCCAGCACCCAAGTCTGCATAGCAAGTGTGTAGTCACTCAAGTAAAAGTGATGTTCTGTCGAAAAGAAGAGGCGGTTCAGCTTGCAGCTCAGACAGTTACATTTATACAAGTGCTTTTCCTTTAGGCAACCATTGCCCTTGGGTATGCGACCTGGTATGCTTCCATTTTAATCTAGAATATGATAAATATACATTAAAAATATATTTGTATGTATTTCATATCAATGTAATAAGTAATAAACATAATATGTTTAACATAAATGTAATAAATAAAAGGGTCTAGATTTAGTAAAATTATTTTTTTATTGCTTCTTCAAGGATATTCTTTTTTTTTTTCTTTCTTTTTTGCACGGTACGTGGGCCTCTCACTGCCGTGGCCTCTCCTGTTGCAGAGCACAGGCTCCGGACACACAGGCTCAGCGGCCATGGCTCATGGGCCCAGCTGCTCCGCGGCATGTGGGATTTTCACGGACCGGGGCACAAACCCGTGTCCCCTGCATCGGCAGGCGGACTCTCAACCACTGCGCCACCAGGGAAGCCCAAAGATATTCTTAAGTGAAACTTTGGCTTACTTTGAGCCCCTGGAGGTGAAGAACATTTTGACTACTGGTATCACTTGGTGCCTCTGCCGTAGGGCTCTGTGTGAGGGGCCTGAGGAGTCGGCAGTTTACCAGCCAGTACTTCTGCACCGTCCATGCAAGTGTCAGCACAGTGACAAAAGCAAACTACATGTTACTGTTATTTTGAAAATCATTTTGATCTTGTTTTATAAGGGTTTTGGAACCCCCAAGGGTCTTGGTTGTTGAGAACTGCTGGTCTACGACGGTAACTGGAAAGAACTGCGCTTCCCGAGGTTGGACAGTTGTTCAGTATCCCGTGCTCACAAGTTGGGTCTTTTGCAAGAGACTCAGCTTGTGGCTGGTGGACTGATTTCAGCCTGCTGACGTTTTATTTGTAGGAATGAGTGCTTTTAAGGGGAGTAGGTGGGAGGGACCCCCTAGACCCTGATGTCTTAAGCCGGACAAGAGCACACAGTTATATTCCCTACTGGACCCCAGAAGGCATCTGACTTCTCACACCTTGCTGGAGCATGGTTTTAAGGTGAACCAGGCTCTTGGCTCAGTGTGTTGTAGGAGAGGCCTTGAACCTGGAGTGAGTGAGGAAAACAGAATGTGAAGGACGTATTTTAGAGCAAACTTTAACATTTCTGTGCGTAGCAGGGACAGAGGAGAAGGAAGAGATGGATACCACGGCAAACCCAGCTTACTCGGAGCTAGGAGGTTGAATAAAAGAGGAATTTTTAGGGAAAAGAATTTCTTTGTCATTCTGTAGCCAGTATTTATTAGCATTTTCCCCAACTCAGGAGGGGAAGGTCTGGGGACTCGGTTTTCACTGTGGGAGGAGAGAGCACCCTGATTTACTGGCCCATCAGTGCTGCGCAGACAGGGAGAGGTGATCCCGAACAGGAAGTGAGCGTGCAGTCGGGAAAGGGTATGGACGCTGGGAGGTGACAGGTTGACGGCTGAGCACTGCAGGTTCCTGAAGCCGCCCTGCAGTAAACAGCATGCCTTCCCGATGTTCAACGGAGTTGAGGGAAGGACAGAGGGAGAGTTTATGGGGCCTAGGCTCGTGCATTGCCTCATTTTCGTAGCAGCCCCGAGAGACGGATATGAGTATCGTTTGTCTCTTACGTTTTAGGTAGTTGAGTCTTAGGCTTAAGTGACTTGCTTAAAGTCACACTGTTGGTGGAAGAGCTGGAAGGTGTGTGTTTTTTGCAGGATAACAAAGGTTGGCAGAAAGTGCTACTTCTCGGGGTGAGAGGCGGCTTTCAGTGGGCTGAGCATTGGGAGGAGTGGGGGCAGCTGGGGACGCGGGACTGGCGCTGCACAGACACTCACGCTCTCAGGATCGTGCTGCCGGGTTGACGGCAGGTTTTCATAGGACTTGACGTGTGTAGAGGAAGAGTGCAATCTTCTTTCCTTTTGGAATGTTTTCTAGCGATCAGGACCTCTGGGTGAGGCTGGAGCTTTTTCATATTCTTGGCCCATTAGGGGGCATGTAGTCTTCCGACTGCTCCAGCAGGTGGTCCCTTGGCAGAGTTCATGATGATTTCGGGAGATGTGGAGTCACGGCTGCTGTGGGAAGGGAGGTGGCAGGGACGGGTGAGTGGAGCTTTGTATGCTCCCCACCCTGTCCCAGGCTGTGACGCGCAGGCAGGCTCTGTCTTGGTCCCGCGGGAATGAGCCACATCCCTCACGGGCCAGGCTCTGAGGGGGGATTCCTGCGGCGGCCCCGGCAGAAGCTACGAATCAGTTAGAAAGCCTCCCCTCTCATTTCCAGACGGAGCATTCTTTTCCATTGCTGCCCACTCCCCTTTGACTTTGAACCTTAGAGTTTTATTCTAAGGCAGTGTCCTTTCACACCATGACCTGGTAGAGCCCCCCTTTTGCCTTCCACGTGCTGAACGTGTGCTCCTAGGCTTGGTGGTCTTGGTTGTCTCTAGACACTTGCCCTTCTCTAGGCCAAGACCCTCTGTCCTCCTGCCCTGCAGGTTAACTCGGTTTGTCCTTCCGGTTTCAGTCTAAAAGGAGAGTTTACTAGAAGTCTTCCTTGTCACGAAAGACTAGTTAGGATGCCCCGCTTCGTGCAGCTGTGTCCCTGGGGCCTGGTCGGCCACAGCACCACTTGCACGATGCCGGGCCTGTCTCCTTCCCCTCCTAGACTGTAAACCACACGAATGCAGAAGCCATGGCTGTGTTGTTCTTCATAGGATCTTCCAGAGTGTAGCCCGCTGCCTGACAAATGCCGGGTGCTAAATTCTTGTGGAACGTATGCCCGCATGCATGCATGTGCTGATCCTGCATCTGAGTTCAATTTCCAGTACTGTTGCATCAATGATGACTTTCTTCTAGGCCTGCTTCTGGCTGAGCAGGATTCTCTTGAGTATCATTTATAAATCAGATGCTAAACAACATGGCATGAACCAACATGTGTTAGGGCAACTGGGAACACAGGGATCTTCCTGTAAAACACTTCCCAGTAACTAAGAGACGTGGAAGTTGATTTGGAGTCTTTATATTTCACAGTGACTAGTCTAGGGCATCATCATCTGAGCTACGGCACTTTGGTTATCTTTGAGAATCTTCTTCAGGCCCCATGACACAGTGCCTGCTCTACAAGTGGGGGAGATGAGTCACATGGCCAGTGCAGCCCACTGCAGTTGGTGGTGGGGTTTTGGTTGAGGCTGGAGGCATAGGAATGTCTTCTTTCCTCTTCTGTTTCATTTTTATCTTTCCCAGAAAGTGTGCCCTTATCCCTTCGAGTGACAGAACTATAAACCACATGTTCTGGCAGATCTGATTCTAGATAGGAAGGTAGTTTGATCTCTGTTGACGTAGATTTAACTGATGTATCAAAGAGTCTGCTACTCTAGGGCGGGGTTATTTATATTTAATGCTTTATAGGAACCATAATACTGTAGAAGGACCTGCAGCACAGCACACAACAGCAGCCGGCCTGGTGCGCGTGTACAGTCTGAGGGCGAGGCTTCTGGCCGCCAACTCCTTGACGAGCGTAACTGGATTTCTCTCCTGCTGGGTCAGGGTGGTTAGTCTTGATTTCACATCCAACCTGTGCTGAGTGTGATCCAGGTCCGAGTCGGCGTTCTGGAGCATCTGCTGGTCGCCATTTCCCGACCTGCGCCTCTGTGTTGGGTGGTTGGTTTTGCTCTGAGTGCAGCCACACTGACGCCTCCCGTCGGCCCAGCACCAGGGCCCTGTGGGACAGTGACTCTCAGTGTCCTGCTCACCCGCTCTTCTGTTTGTTCTTCAACACCTGCCCTGTGCAGCCTGGGTCCTTCTATTGTGCAATCATCGGATCATTTTAACAAGAAATCTGTGAAAAACAAGTTCACCCTTTTTTCCTATGCAGAATCATATTTTGGGGACAGCTGTGTAAAAGAGAGTAATACGTGAAAGGCGTATACAGAAGTAGTTTAAATAATCCTCTTTCAAAATCCACATTCAGAATCTCCCTCCCCAGCACAGTGTAGGGACTGTTATCTTCAAGTTCTGCAACAGATTCAGGCCGAAATTTGGAGAGAAAATCAGCGTCCCCCCATGTACCTTCCTCTTGACCTTTGCCCCCTGCAGGTATGACCAGACTGGGCTCCTCTCTCTCAGGCATGTCTGCCTGTAAGGAAATTCAAGGCCACTGCAGCAGACGCGGTGCCTCAGACCACAGTCCAGTAGTAGTGTTACTTCCTGAGCACAGTGGTGGTTGAATCTGCGTCTAGAATTGAGGGCTCTTGGCCCGATCAGCCCTCAAAGGGCAACAGCTCCGTTCTCCCAGCCCATTAATCCTGCGTCTCCGTTTCCAGATGACCCTTTCCAATGCCAGGGCCCAGGGCTTTTATTCTCTCAGGGCATAGTTTCTTTGTATTTAGGACTCATTTTTTTACTTCCTCACATTTCAGCCACAGTTGTTTATTAGCTGATCCCTCACTTTTAACTGTGCCGGGAGATGGGTACAAATTCAGGTATTGTTTGGTGTCACAAGGTTTAGATGAGGCAAAGCTGCTAATGGACAAACTACAGGGAGAGAAGAGGGCTCTTTTCATGGAAGGTGGGGACTTGAGGCAGACGGGCTACTTGAAGCTTTCTTCCTGTCACTTCTCAGCCGGACCCTAACCTTCCTGTTTGAGAGGTTCTCCTCAAATATAAACTGAAGGCTTGTACTGCTGAGGGTGCCCCTGAGGCCTCGTGGAGAGATGGGACATCACCCGTGGCAGTGCCAGGTGACCTCAGTGCAAGGTTCCTTCCTCCTCAGGTCTCCCAGGTGGCCTCACAGTCAAAACAATGGGCTGTCCCCTTGAAAGCCCTTATATGGGACATTGGATAGGAGACATCGTCTTGAGTGAGAGAATCTTGGGGACATTGTGCCCTTGGGATCTGTAGAATTCTGTGGCATCGACCTACTCGCTGGGTTGACAGTCTCCTTTGTACGTAGGGAAGCAGTGAGGCAGGTGCTGTTTTAGGAAAGGCTGCAGTGAGGATCCTTGGTGGTGGTTTGTCCTTCTTTTATTTTTTGGTTGGTCACATGGCAAATTTGCTGGAGGTTCTTTTTTTTTTTTTTTTTTTTTTAAATTTTTATTTATTTATTTTTGGCCGTGTTGGGTCTTCGTTTCTGTGCGAGGGCTTTCTCTAGTTGCGGCGAGCGGGGGCCACTCTTCATCGCGGTGCGCGGGCCTCTCACTATCGCGGCCTCTCTTGTTGCAGAGCACAGGCTCCAGACGCGCAGGCTCAGTAGTTGTGGCTCACGGGCCCAGTTGCTCCGTGGCATGTGGGATCCTCCCAGACCAGGGCTCGAACTCGTGTCCCCTGCATCGGCAGGCGGACTCTCAACCACTGCGCCACCAGGGAAGCCCTGGAGGTTCTTTTGCTTGAGCTTTTTCCTGCAGAATGTAGCTTGCCCTCATGCGGTGAGACTTACATGTGCGTCCAGGCCTTTTCCCTGGAAGGAGTGGCAGTACCTGACTCCTTGTCCAGAGAAACTCTGGCGCGAGTTCATGTACGACAACTGTAGGAGTTTCACATCGCTGGGCTTGGTGTTTCCACCCTTCTGAGCAGAGTCAGCCTCTCCTGAGGCCAGTCTGGATGGATGCCTTGGCCCTCACTGCTTCATTGCTGAGGGAGCGCACCAGGAGAACCGCATGGAGTCTCGGTTAATTAGCTGAGGAGGGAAGGAGGCTGGAGTGCAGCACTGCCCCCTGTGTCCCCTGCTGGTCACCGTCCCCTCCCCTCTGCTCTCCAGTGACACCTGCGGTGCACACGTCCTCACGTGCTCGGGATTGACTGGGGAAGTCACAGCCATTGGAGGGTTGCATCTGTGTAGTTCAGTTTCACCTCTGTGTAGTGTGCCGGGTTCTGGGATCAGTTTGTCATTGCAAGAGGAGCAGGAAAAGAATGTTTTCCGAACACTGACCAGTTTTCTTATCATGAAACATTACAGACATACACAAAGGAAGATAGGTTAGCTTACTCATCATTTATCGTCACCCAGAAGCAGCGGTTACAGCAGTCCTCCCTCATGCGCTTTGCCTGTCGTTTTTATTCCGGCCAAAGCATTTTAGGACACGTCTCAGACATCATGTCCTTTCGTTCTTACAAACTTCAGTATAAATCTCAAAAAACACAGACATTTGTTTACACAACTGCAAAGGCATTATCACACCGAATAGAGTGAGCAGTGTTCCTGTGTGATCGGATACCTAGTGCCTAATGGTGTTTCCCCAGTTGTCCCGTTTTAGCAGCTGGCTTATTTGAATCAGATTCCGAAGAAGGTAGGTCTCCAAGTTACACTTGGCTGTTACGGTTGTTCTATATCAAGTCTTTGTAATCTAGAGCAGCCCCCCCCACCCTTCTCCATGCCATTGACTTCTTGCAGAACGGGTAGCTGTCCTGTGCACTGCCTCACATGTTGATATTTTTCTGCTGGTGTCCTGGTAGTCCTCTAGCCCTCCCAGTTCCTTCAAATAAAAATGAGTCCTGGAGGCGTGGTTGGCGGGAATGTTGCAGGGGACGCTGTGTGTTTCCTGTTGCCCCTTGGAGTTACGCTGACATCATGGCCTGGTGGGTTCAGGGGTTGACAGCCAGATCCTCCAAATGTAAAAAGTTCTCGATCGGCCTTTCATCTGATGTTTTCGCCCATTTCTTACCGTGGTCTGAATCAGGCGTTTCGTTAGGGTTGCGTGTTGACTGGCTGGATTGTTGCCTCGTCTTGAAGGACAGTTCATAGACGAAGGAGTTTCCATTCTTTCCTTGTAGTCGCCAAGTGTCAGAAAAGGTAAAAGTTGGTGTCCTGTCGCTTTCAGCTTAGTCTAGTGCCTCGAGTCTGTCCCTCTTCCTCTGTCTGTCCCTCTCTTTCTTTTTCCGCTCCTCCCCAACCCTTGTCGTCATTTGTGAACTCGGGGGTTTTGTATATTTAGTGTGTTTCAGTGGATTGCATTCATTATTCCTTCTGATGCTTAGTTGTCCCATTTTTGGCCAGCAGGAGTCTCTTCATGAATTGGCATCTGTGTTCCTTGGCCGTGACTCTCTTACATTCTGGCATAACAAGGTGTCCCAGGCTCACTTTATAAAGTGCTGCTCTGGCCTTGAGACCAGGCGTTCTGCAAGGATCCCTGTGCCATTTGGTGGAAAAGGGTCTGTAAGGGAAGGGACCATTGCTGTTGGTTGTCATTGCCTCCAGGCCTTTTTTTTTTTTTTTTTTTTTTTGCGGTATGTGGGCCTCTCACTGTTGCGGCCTCTCCCGTTGCGGAGCACAGGCTCCGGACGCACAGGCTCAGCGGCCACGGCTCACGGGCTCAGCCGCTCCGCGGCATGTGGGATCTTCCCAGACCGGGGCACGAACCCGTTTCCCCTGCATCGGCAGGCGGACTCTCAACCACTGCGCCACCAGGGAAGCCTGCCTCCAGGCCTTTTTGATGGACAGCCTTAAAAAAAAAAAAAAGACATGAATTCAAACTGATGTTTCTAAGTCAAATTTTATGTTATGGGATTTTTTTCCTTACCTTTGATTTTATATTTGTATCTCATTTGTTTCACCTTGAATCTTGGTTTCTAACATTACTGTAATGACTTATTTGCATTATCCTACTTTATAAATACACCACCGTTATTATAACTAAGTTAAACTGTTGAAAGAAGTTTGACTTCTTTGCAGCTTTATTTATCAGCACAATGTCCCCCTGAGTATGTATGATCAGTCTACTCTACTCAAAAGTCATTTGTGGATATGTCACCAATGTGAAAGTTAAGGTTCATTTTCTTCATTTTGTTTTCAAAATTTAGGGATTGCTTTTCTTGTTTGTTTAATTTTATTTTTTGAATATATAAACATTCATATGTCTCCAAAGTCAAAACTACATCACACGTTACATTCAGAGAAATTTTACTTCATCCTTTTCTCCTTCCTCCCATTTAAATTCATTTTGTATTAAACAGAAATAGACTCACAGACATAGAAAACAAACTTACGGTTACCAAAGGGGATAATGGGGGTGGGGAGATAAATTAGGAGTTCGGGATTAACGTATACACACTACTATATATAAAACAGGTGAACAACAAGGACCTCCTGTATAGCACAGGGAACTACACACAATATCTTGCCTTCCACCTTTGATGGAAACTAATCTGAAAAGGAATATATATATATATGTGTAACAGAATCACTTGCTGTACACCTGAAACTAATAGAACATTGTAATTAACTATACTTCAATAAAAAAATTCATTCTGTATTATCCTTCTCCATGTTTACTTTTATACATCATGTAAAGAAATATTTAAATAATTCATATTCCCCTCCTTTTTTGCACAAAAGATAGCATGTTTGAGCTATTATTCTATGCCTTGTTTTTTTTTTCCCCTGAACAGTGTTGTCTGGGTTCACTCATATCCGTACATCGTGCTCTTCCTCATTCCCTGGTTTAAATGGCGAAGCAGTAGTTCACCGAATGAAGCCCCATAGTTGACTCAGCCACTCTCCAGTGGACGGGCCTTGGGTTGCCGGCAGTTTTGCTGTGACAAGTACTGCCTCAGTAAACTGGGCCATCCGTCATTCCTGTTTTGCAGTATATCTGGGATAAAGCTCTAGAAGTGTGATTACTGGGTCAGAGGATAGATGCATATATCCTTTTTCAGACATTGACTACATTTTTTTTGCTGAAATTTTGTTTACCTAGTTGAATTTCATTATTCTAACACTTCCATCTAGAAACAGTGCAATTTATTTTGCAATTTTAATGTTGAAGAAATCTCCTCAATCTCTCATGTACCCTATCTTTATATAAAACATATTATGGAGAGTGTTATTTTAAGATCTGTTAATTTCATTAATTAATTGAAGTATCACTTACTGAGTATAAAGCACAGGACATGAAAAGGTGGCTAAGGCATCCTAAACCTCACAAGATTTCAGATGGAATATTTTGGAATTTTCTTCTGTTTCCTCTCCTTCTATTTGGTATATATTTTGTCCCATGTTCGTTATCAAAAGCCTGGTAATAAGGCACTGGAAAATGTACCTTTATCTGCTGTACCAGAAGAAAGCAGGCCATGTCTGCAGGAGAGAGGAGGTGTCATAAAGTACTCTGTAGATGCATTCAGCAAATACTAACTGAAACACCTCCCCACCTCCCCTTTGCCAGAATGTAACAGCAAGCAACATACAGAGTTCTTCCCTCCTGGCATTTATAATCTAGTACAGGACACAGAACAAGAAGCAAGGAACAATAAGATAATTACAAGTTCTCTGCGCTTTGAAGGAATCAAATAAGAAGTTAAAATAGAGCCTTAGCCAGGGGCCTTCTTTACGTAGGGGAGAGGCGGCTGACACACCAAGCCACGCGTGAGCTCGGGGAGCTTGGGGGCAAGGTCATGCAGGACCTTGGTTTTTAGGTTGAGGATTTGGATTTTAAGTACATCAGGAAACCATGGAGGACAGTTAAGCAAGGGAATGACATTTGATGCTGTCATATGTTTATTCTTTCTATGGATTGGGAGGTGACTCGATATTATGTTTCAGCTCCAGAAGCAACATTTTCCCTTCTGAAGTTCCAAGCGGAGTGCGTTTTCCTTCTTGTGCATTTATGCAGGACAGCTGCTTCTCATACTCACATGTAGGTCTTCTGAGGATTTCTTTTCTTTTCAATAGTATTCCCTTGATGTTGCTCAGATAATTACAGTAAGTGGTTGTAATTGGATTATGTACTGGGGCTATGAACAGGAGCATGATATCTACAAATTCTCTTCTTCAGACCTGCAAATCCAAGAGACACGTCTCTCTGGAAGATAAGAGCTCCTTCCTCAAGATCCAAAAAGGTCTGTGTTACTGCTGTCACATTTATAAAATTTATTATGGAATCCATAGCAATTTTCTGGACAAGAAAGGCATTTTCAGTGTCAGTATTTATGTTTCTGTTACAGGAGGCTGCCGGAGTGACCCCTGCGTAGGGAATCCTCACCAGGAAGGACCGACACACCTGGACCCAAGGCGCTGGCTTCCTGGGAGGCTCCTGTCTGATGTGCAGGAGGCAGGATGTCACTGTGACTCTGCAAGGGGAGGCTCCTGGCGACCGAGACCAGCACGCAGTATCGCACCCTTGGCTGCAGGGGACGCTGTGCAGGCCTTTTCCTGCAGCTGAGAAGTACGAGATTATTCTGCAAGAGGAAGATTCCGGGGGCTTAAAAAGGCAAAGGTTTCTACCTTGGGAGCCCCTTGGAATGTTGGCAGCTCAGGATCTCAAAGAAAGTTCTGTGTTAACGAGTTACAGAGTGCACGTGGAAGTAAAGGTCACTTTCTAATCAATAGTAATACCGAGTGAGGAGCACTATGCAGGGAGAAACCTTCCATAGAAAGCCAGGCAGGGAAAAGCTTAGGCCGACCTTAAACCTCCCGAACAGAGCCGGCCTGAGATAAACACCAACATGGCCAAGTGAGAGACTCTGTGAAATAGCAGCCCTGTAACTGTAGTAGTTGTGAGGAAACCTTCTCCGCTAAATCACGATACCAAATAGGAAACATGATCTACAAGTGCCCCATGTGTAGGGAATTCTTCTCTGAGAGAGCAGATCTCTTTATGCATCAGAAAGTTCACACTGCTGAGAAGCCCCATAAGTGTGACAAGTGCGACAAGGGTTTCTTTCATCTGTCAGAGCTCCATATCCATTGGAGAGACCACACGGGAGAGAAGGCGTATAAATGTGATGATTGCGGGAAGGACTTTAGCACCACGACAAAGCTCAATAGACACAAGAAAATCCACACGGTGGAGAAGCCCTATAAATGCTACGAGTGCGGCAAAGCCTTCAACTGGAGCTCACATCTTCAGATTCACATGAGAGTTCACACAGGTGAGAAACCCTATGTCTGTAGTGAGTGTGGAAGGGGCTTTAGCAATAGTTCAAACCTCTGCATGCATCAGAGAGTCCACACCGGAGAGAAACCCTTTAAATGTGAAGAGTGCGGGAAGGCCTTCAGGCACACTTCTAGCCTCTGCATGCATCAGAGAGTCCACACAGGAGAGAAGCCCTATAAATGCTATGAGTGTGGGAAGGCCTTCAGCCAGAGCTCGAGCCTCTGCATCCATCAGAGAGTGCACACCGGGGAGAAGCCCTATAGATGCTGTGGGTGTGGGAAGGCCTTCAGCCAGAGCTCGAGCCTCTGCATCCACCAGAGAGTGCACACGGGGGAGAAACCTTTCAAATGTGATGAGTGTGGGAAGGCCTTCAGTCAGAGCACCAGCCTCTGCATCCACCAGAGAGTGCACACAAAGGAGAGAAACCATCTCAAAATATCAGTTATATAAAGCGTTTTGCTAAGAGATAAAAATCTTAAAACCCGTAAGTGCCACTAGGAAGGAAAACCCTGTATATACCAACATTGACCCAAGAAATTTTTACAGCAAGCCCCAGCAGAACATTGTTTTCCAAGAGGCACGTGTGAGGTTGATTTTTTGGATTCATGCCAAGTGTGTTCCACAGCTTGACTTTGAATCTGGAATCCCTCCCTCCGCGTGTTTGCCCAGGACAGGCTGTGAGGTCCCAGTCGCGGGTGTGCGTTTCCTGGGATTCTGGCGCGATGCCTCCGTAGTTGAAACACTACACAGGAAACCATGACCCTTGCCCAGCCTCCTGAGTCACCTTCTGTCTACGCTTTACCTAAAAGTTACCCCAGATACTCCCCTGTTTCGGGAGCTCATGACCTTCCTTCTCTTGATCCAAGCATACTGGTGAATGCAAAACGGCCAGCTCCCACGAAGTCGCGTTCTGGTATTTCTGAGGTTACCACTCGATTCAGCCTCTACGTATCTGTCCATATATCCCGTTACTTCTGAACTCATTTTACCTGTATATCCTCAAAATACCCATAAATATCCACCCCTTCCTAGATGGCATTAAATTTCATTTTAGATTTTAGGTGACTCATAATTTCCATTTACTTTGTCTGTTGGCAAAATCATTGACAGACATACATGCCCTTGAACTTTTCTTTAATTTTGTGAATTCTGCTAATCACTGTGTCTCTACGTTAGTCAGACTTAATTTTCTAGTGGCTACGTATCACATATTTTTAACTTGAATTTTTTTGGAAATAGCTGAATGTAAATAGGGAGGAAGAAGCAAGCAAAGTTAGAACTTTTCTCCATCCAGAATCGCCCTCTCAGGCTCCTTTGGTAACCAGGGGAGCCCCTTACTAGCTTGGGGAGACCATAGGAGGAGCGGATGGTAGGAGGCCTCACCAATAATAGTCTCTGATTCTGTGATTTTTGGGCAATAATGTGTAGGAGTCCTCGATACCTTTTCATTGAGGATTACATATCAGTTCCTTTGTAGGCATGAACTTTCTTCATTCATTCAACAAGTATTTATTGAACACCTCCTACGTGCCGGGCACTGTGCCAGGTGCCGGGAATACCACTGAGTAAGACAGACAAGGGCCCTACTCTCGTGGCGTTGACTTCTGGTGGAGGAGACAGATGATAAGCAAGTAAACAAATAAATAATGTAGTTTGAGGTAGTGATTAAGTGATAACGGAGAAAATAACCTAGGGTGATGATTTAGAGCAGTGGGGGTGGGGCGGGGGGCAGCGGTAGGTAGCGGGCAGGGAGGCCTTTACGGGGGCGGCACAGGGGCGGCTGCAGGGGCGTCGCGGTCCCGCCGGGGAGCTTCCGGAGCAGGAGGTGGCGGCCGTCGGTGAGGGCAGCGCGCAGCGGGGAGGGGGAGAGATACTGAGCTGCTCAGTATCCTGACATTTATAGGCCTTTTTTTTTTTCTTTTTTTTTTTTTTCTGGCTAGATTGGTATTAAAAACTCATGTGGAGGAACACAAGGAATGTTTAGAAGACCCAAAGTCCCCAATGACAACACAAAGCAGCTAACCTTTAACTTGGTTTCCCTTCTCATTCCTATTCTCGTTGATTTCCCACATGTAGTCCTTTTGCTCAGGAAGTCTTTGGGGAAATTAAGGCTCTTTGAAAGCTCTGAAATGGGTGTTCAGGTTAGCGGTCTCTGTCCACTGTCTGAGAGGTTGGAAAATGAACTACCCGAAATAGTCATCGAAATACTGAAACGAAGCTTGATTTTCTCTTCATATTTGAATTAACTTCTTCTGTTTGACTGGAAGGGTTTTTTGTATAACTAAAACCTCAATGCATAAAGGAGATTTAAAAGGAGCACATAACTTACTGGGTGAGCCATGAAACTGGAGGTGGGATTTGGGGGTACATTTGTTACCATCTGAATTTTGATCCCGACATCTCTGTTAACAAGCCCTTGGGAAGTTGCTTCTCATGTTTCCTCATTTTCGCAAAGAGAGGGCTGGCTTAGTTATTTGATAAAGCCCCTTCCAGGCCTGAATTCCTCGACTACGATTTACTGTAGTGTCTTAACACACTTCCATGTCACAGTAGTGTGGAGCATTAGAGAAAAGCCTAGACTTTTAGTTGATAGAGAGCCAGTTGAAATATCACTGATAGAATTTTAGGTTTAGGAAAAATTGGTTTGATTTCTAGCTGTATTACTGTTAGGTATGTGAGCTTGGGCAAATCGCTTAATCTTTGAGTCTAGTTTTCTCACTTACAAAATGAGGACATTAGGCTAAATGATTTCTGAGTTTCCAGCTAGTCCTAGAGTTCTATATTTCTACATAGTTGAATTATTTTATCATGCTGTTGCTGGGGAATATGACTAACACTTTTGAAGCTACTAATTTTATGTCGAGCTTTAAAGTCCATAATTGTTATCTTTGGAAAATATTATTTGACCTACAGTATGTCCAAATCAATTTAATAAAATCACTTTATAACAGGGTTCTGTGCTTGACATGTGGTTGTGTGAATTCAGCGGTCAGTGTGTGTGTGTGTGTGTGTGTGTGTGTGTGTGTGTGTGGTGGCTTGTGCATTATGTCTAGGTGACCATATAATAAAGTGAGGGGGCGATGCTGTTAATACTTAAACAAGGACAATAGGCCTAAACTGGGACTGCCCCAGCAAACCAAGTTGCGAGGACCCTCTGGCCCAGGGGTCAAGCAACTGACAAAGGAGTCGTGAGGTCTGGCAAACTGGAGAAAGCCTGCCCTCCTGAGAGGACAGCGCCTGCTGAGTGGTAGCTGTTTGTTTCCATGTGGGATACAGGCTTAAGGGTCCCGCCTCATCTGCTCTTTTAAGGAAAAACCAACAACCCAGTTTTTTACATAAAATTTAATGATTTTTAAAGGTTGGCAACGAATTCATGTTCCCTGTGTGACCCATTTTGGTCATTTGTATTACCTGCATGGTGCCCATAGGCTTTTCTTTCACTTTGCAAGCTGTGCTCTGGTCCCTGATGGCTGTCTCCCACCCCTGCTAAGGCCTGACACTTCTCAGCTAAACAGTGGTGGCCCAGTCCCCGCGCACCAATCTCTGACAGTGGGTCTGGTGTCCACCTGCCTCTGGGGGCGAGTCTAGGCTCTGCTTCCACGGTTGAGGCGGAAGCCATCCAGACGGCCCTTTCGATGTGAGCGGGGTGGGGCAGAGACCCCACGTGGGTCACACGTGGCTCAAGCTCTCCCACTGGGTCACTCCTGTGCCTGCTAGGAGTTAGGATGTGAGAGTGAAAAGCCAGGGCTGACTTCACAGTTTCTAAGGGGAGCCCGAGTAAATGGCAGATTGTATCTTTACGGTCTCTTACCTAAAGGAAGAACTCTTTCAGGAAGTCAGCCCAATAGCCTGCAGTGGTCTGCTCTAGAGAAGGTGGGTACCCAGGCCAGTCGCGGGCCATCTGGAGGAAGCTGTGGGTGTGTCTTTGGTGTTGCGTGAGGCTTGGACACGATGCCTTCCAAGGGGCCTTCCACCTCTTGGTTCAGTTATCCGCCCCTGATTTAAAATTACTAAGCGAGTCTTTCTGTGCAACCTGCTGTTAGCCTCAGGAATTTGAAAATAATAGGTGAAAGCAAGTATCAGCAGATGGAAAAAGTACTCAGTGGTAAAATCACACCCCCGAGGAAGAGATGAGAAAGAGGTTGATACCATTACAGGGCAGGAGGCAAATGTCAGTAGCACTGCCGAGTTGGTACGTGGATTGAGAGAAAGAGAGGAAACACGGAGGTGATTCAGCGCATACTCTGTGACCTCAGTCTCTTCACTTCTCTGAATCTCAGGCTTCTCATCTGTAAGATGGTTTTGAAAATACCTAACCTGTGAGATACTTGAGAAAACTAAGGAAACACATACAAAGTGCCTAGCCTTTAGTAATGCAACAGAAAAATTATTATCAATCCCAGGTGCCTATTAAGGAAGATGAATCGTGTTATTTGGAGTTCTTTGGTTCTGCTGAGCCCCGTGGGGGGTTTGGACATCTCAGTTTGGGGTGGGACCTGGAGAGGGCTGAATTGTTCCACGTGGTAAGAAAGCGAAGAACTGCAGTCTCCTGGGATAGTCTGAGACAAGAAAATACAGAGTAGACTTGGAAAGGGAGTCGAAGAGAGGGACCCAGCGGAGCAGAATGGTGTCAGGTTGCACACTTTCCTGTAGGAGCCCTTGTGACCACAGAATCCCTCCCAAAAGGCTTGGGCTGCTGGGTCTGAGTGGCTTTCTTACGGAAACTGGTGGAAGGGCCAGGTGCTGTGTCCACACTGAAGTGGGCAGAACATGTAAGTACAACACTTTGAGAGACACTGGGGCCCGGAGAGGGCGGCCCCGAGACGTACGCCCAGAGGACCGCGCAGAAATTCTGGGAGAGCTTCCGGCTCCCACAGGCCGGGGTCCCCCAAACCCTACGGGCAGGGAGGCCTCCGTGTGTTACCCCTTGGTTCCCACTCCTGGTGTGCATAAGGTAGAGTAATTCTGAGGTCAGATGGACATGAAAACATTAAAAAAAAATCATTCTCATGTTATATTTTAAAATATTAAGAGGCACACGAGCAATTCCAGAGATTCCAGGGCCTTGTGTTTGTTAAACGTGTCAGCGGAGGTCTCGGTGGAAGGTGACGGTTAAACCAAAGTGCTTTTATTGTTCAGATGTAGGTATATGCAAATAAAATACATTTTTAAAGTAAAATAATAGCATGTGTAAGTTGCTCTTACTGATTTTCAGGTGAATTTATACATTTTATAGCCTGTTTTGTGTGAACCCTGCCAGTTCTGCTCCCTCGATGCCACTTCTGAAAATGGGTTCACTCAGACTCCCCCTCCTCCTTTGTGAAGCTGGCCCTGGCCCAGATCTTCTCTGCATCATGAATTATGGTAGGAGTGCCATGTTTGGAGAGCTTTTAAACCTAGCATCTGTAGATGGTTTTCAGAGAGGTCCAGAACCTTCTTAAAGTGTATGCAGGGTTTTGTGTATCTGTGGGTATAGACGTTTTTCTAGGAAGGCGGGCTTTCCTATTTAATTTGGGACTCTAATGGATAAAGAACACTGATTGAGCCACACGATTATTCATCATGCAGGGACCTTGGGCAAAGGGGCATCTAAGAGGTCAGAACAGTGGTGGGTCACTGGGACAAACAGAGAGCAATGGTGTAATGCATGGAAAAAAAGTAACCTTATGCTGTGTTGTGAAGAAAGAAGAGGCTGTTGGCATAACATGAAAGCTGCGTGTGCATGTGCTGTTACACTGGGCTCAGTGCAAAGCCGCGTTACAGTATAATGTGCTCAAGAGAAAAGTCCTGTGAGCAATGTGAGAGAGTTTATGTGGGTGAGAACAGCTGGGTCCTTCAAGAGAAAAGGCCTGTGAGCAATGTGAGAGAGTTTGGGTGAGAACAGCTGGGTCCTTCAGAGGGACTGGCTGGAAGTGGGAAGAGTTGGCTCCATGCATGGAAGGTGCTGGAGCCACAACTGAGTCTGGCTCGCGGTTGCAGGGAAGGCAATTCTTGCTGTAAAACTGGAGCAAGGTCCCCAGTGCCTGTGTGGGTTGTGTTTAGATTCTCAAATAAACCTATTTACATCACCTGGTGTCGTGTCCTTGTGTGTTTAATTTCTGTGTCCACTTCACTTGCTTGGCATACAGAATTAAGGAGATATCTCCTTATTAATGGTTAGATCAATCACCTTGAGCCTTCATCCTGTCTGTCCCCAAAATATCCTTTTTACCCTGGAGTTCCTCTGCCCCCGCATGCTCCCCGCCCTTCTCCCTTTCTGAGATAAACTCAATACCCACAGGGACTTAGTCCAGAGGGTAAGTCCTGCCTCTGATATCCTGTGGGGAAGGAGCTGGAGATTTCGGCTGATGACCGGCAGGCCACACAGTGTCACTGTTGACAACAGGTCATGTTTGGAGAGGAATGAATTCTCTACGTATTGCATGCAAAGATGGCTCACTCAATCCAGTAAACATCAGGAAAAGAAATAAAAAAGTATAAAATAAGATGGCAGGAGTGAATGTAAACATAGCATTCATCATAGTAAACGTGAATGGGTTAAATTCTGCTGTTTACGGACATTTTCAAGTTGAAAAACTTCACCACAAATATGTGTACACGTTGATTACAAGAGACCACCTACAATACAGAGGTGACACAAAAGCTTGAAAATAAGGGTATGGAAAAACACACCAGGAAAATGCTAACAGAAAGAAAGCCAGTGGTGGCAGCCTTGCCAATGAAAATAGAATGCAAGGTAAAAAGCATCAGTTTATCAGAGGAATAATTTGTCAAGGTAAATGGTTGTGTACATTTATTTGGCTAAAAACATAGCTTTGAAAGATACAGTTTATGTTTTTAGAGGTACAATGAGAAATTAATTCCCAACCACAACAGAATATGTTAATCCTCCTGTCTCAGAAATCTGCAAATCAACTAGACAAAGAAAAATCAACCAGCACTGTTAACAAGCTTGATCTGTCAGCTGTCTATGAACTCTGTGCCAACAAACCCTCTTGGAGCATTCATAAAAACTGACCATGTTTCATGCCAGAAAGAAAATCTCACCAGATTCCAAAATGCATAAGTCCCACAGGCCACATTCTCTGACTATAACATCATACACATCAAAGTTGCTGAGAAAGAGACAAAAATACTATCCACTTGGAGATTTAAAAAAAGAACAAGCAAAGCATCCCCTTTTCCTCAAGTTGACGGCTAAAGAGGAAATCAAGACCAGTAAAACTGTTTCAAGATGAATGTCAGTGATGGTATCATGTAACACATCTCGAATGAGACCAAAATGAGTAAAAATTTTCATAGACTTAAATTCATCTATTAGATAAGAAATAGTAAAAGTAAACCAAGCCTTTGAACTTACATGCTTGATCTTTATCAAGACCATTATATGTTCCTTTCCTCTCACCTCATTGTGCTGAGTCATTTTGAAAAATAAGGATAACACAACATGTAGCACCGTTACGTCCCCAGGCAGCTGGGGCGGGCAGAGGGGGTGGGGCCCCTGGGTCCTGGGGAGCCACCCTTAGGTAAGGTGGCCTGATAAAGTGCAGAATGCCCCGTCCCAGTTGAATTTCAGATACTTGACCTACTGATGCTAAAACCTATTCATCGTTTATTCATTGTTAATCCGAAGTTCGCATCTAGCCGAGTGCCGTGTATTTCTTTCATTTGCCAAGCCTGGCACACCTGCCGGAAGGAAGGATGGGAAGGGGCTCTAGCGTTCAGGGAAGGGGTGTCATAGGGGGGGTGCAGGAGACCCTCACTGGGGTGGGTGGGGGGCCCTCTGGGCTGCCCAGGGCGCAGAGCGGCCGTGCTGGTTTCTACAGCAAAGAGAGGTTGCACGCCCTGGTGACATGCTCCCCAGGGAGCGGGGAGACGGAAGACGGGCCTGGGTTCCCAAGAACGATCGGAACCAGGGCTTCTGGGCACCTGCACCTTGGGAAAAGACTGGGGGGGGAGCTCAGGAACCAAGGCCAGGGCCACCCCGGACCACGTGGACCCCTTTCCCCAGGGTAGACACATGGAACCGGACCGACTTGGGGCCAACCATCTACGCCAAGGTCAGCTCTCGTCCCAGTGCTGCCCTGAGGTGACGGGACCCAGCGAGAGCCGTAGGCTGCAGAGCCCGCTGGGGTACAGCTCTTGGTTGGGGGGGGTCTGGGTTTTCCGGGATTCTCTAAGTCTTAGTGTTTTGGAATTATTCCAAGGGGGATGAGGCGGAAATCCTAGGAGGCAGGTACTAGGCTTTATGCGCCCTGTAGATGCTCAGTTGATGCTGCTCACACTGCAGGGTTCTCCTGGGTCTAGTCACTTAACAACAAAATACCACCTGTGCTGTGCTCAGAGCTACATAAGTGAGAAGAATCAGCGGGGCCAGAGGGCGGTGGTACCCAAACACCACAGAGGTTGGGCTCCCTGGATTCAGGGCCCCTCCACCGTGTCTAAGTGTGACCTCCAACAAGTTTATTCACCTCCAAGCCTCAGTCTCATCTGTAAAACAGAACGAATGACTGAGAATCTGTCCCTCATAGGACGGTCCAGGCCTCAGCTCAGTGCCTGGCACAGAGTGGGTGCCCACTGTGTCCAAGGGGCAGCGGTCCCCGGGGGTGTTT
Source organism: Hyperoodon ampullatus (assembly GCF_949752795.1). Lineage (NCBI taxonomy): Eukaryota > Metazoa > Chordata > Mammalia > Artiodactyla > Ziphiidae > Hyperoodon > Hyperoodon ampullatus. The sequence goes on along the minus strand of NC_136926.1, from coordinate 6,625,782 downwards.
GGATCTTGCAGACAGTGCCATCTGATGGCAGTGCAGGGCAGTGCCATCAGAGCTGGGCTGAGCCAGTGCAGGGTCTGGCGCCCCTGGCTGTGCCTGGAAGCGATGGTGGTGGCAGTGGCATTGGGCAGAATAGAGAGATACCTGGCAAATGAAGCTCCAGTGCTCCTGGTTCTCGGGCCTGTGGAGTCAGACTGGAACCAGCTCTCGTGGGTGTCCAGCTTGCAGATGGCAGATCACGGGACTTTGCAGCCTTCCTAATCCCCTGAGCCTATCCCTGTAAAAAGTCTCTTTCTCTACATCTCTCTCTATTCCGTTGGCTCTGTTTCTCTGGAGAGCCCTGGCTAATGCAGCCCCTAATTTGTTTGGTGCTTGGAGCAAGAGTACAAGTGGGGGCCCACACCCCATGTGTCTGCTGCTTTAAAAGTTAGAAATCAAGCTAACGAAGCGTTCACTAAAGTATATTCTCTTCTCCTACTGAAAGCCCGCTCAGGCTTAGGGTTCCATGCTGTCCGTGGTGGTCCAGGAGGGTGGACACCCCAGCCCACGGTCCAAGTGCTGTCCATCCCCTACCTCCACCCCGGAGCTGCCCCCTTGTGGGTCCTTGGGCTGGGGTATCTCTAGCAGCAGCTCGCTAGGAGGGGGGTGCACAGGAAGAAAGGCTCACGTAGACCCTGAGAGCAGGCCTGGGCTGTTTGGGAAGGAACATCCGGGGGTGTGTGTGTGTGTGTGTGTGTGTGTGTGTGTGTGTGTGTGTGTGTGTATTTGGAGCATGGTGTAGAGGCAAGGCTCCAGGTGGGCACATCCCCGTGGCCCCCGAGAGGGTCTGAGGGGGACCCTCTGAAGCATGGGGCCCCTCCTGACCAGGTCCAAGGGCCGTCCAGACCATGCACCTGCAGAGACTGAGTTATCGACAGTATCAGGTGAGACCAGCCCAACGGAAATTTCTGCCCCATGTGAATAAACAAAAATAGTACTTACAGAACAGTCATTCTGAGGAGAACAAGGACCAGAAACCAGAGCCCATGAACTCCAGCCTTCAATCATGCATTAGGGCATTTGCCAGTCGGTATTCTCAGGTCTTTTCCCGATTTCCCCCCATGATCTGATCTCACGTCGGCCAAGGTGCTGACCTAACTCAGACCGAGTGTGAATAACTCTTTCCAGCATTAAGAGTTTCCATCTCAGCGGAAGTGCTAATCAAGATCCTCAAGAGATCCTTGGGTTTCGAGATGCCTGGGAAACATAGATTGTTGTCAACCTCACGTGCCCAGCGTAGGGTATCCTTGGAGGCTCGAGAGGCTGCTGTCATCAGGGACCCCTGCAGCGAAATGGCTTGTGATCCTCATCAGCTCTGTGGCATCACCTGGGGTCTCTTCTCTCTTCTTTTTCTCACACTCTCAGAGGACATGCACAGAATAGCGTGCAAGTCCCCCAAAGTCCTCAGGCCCCTCTGATAACTGCCTCTGAGTATTGACACAATTTTAGTATGCAGACTGATGGGGTGAAGCAATCACTCGGATAACCCCCGTGAATATGGAATAATAAAATAGATATCTTGCTTTCGAATTAATTATATTTCATTTGCCTTCATGATTTAGTTTTGAATAATATAATCAAATTAGCTGACGTTCCTTGAGCAAACGCAAGTTATGTAGGTGACTGGGAAAGAGCCAATCATTTGATGGAAAAAGCCAACCTGGGGTTCATTTTTTTTTTTTCTGTGTAAAGAATAGTAATCTAGAAGTTGCTGATTCACTCATGGATAGTTGAATATTAATCATACACTGAAGAATTTATGTTCTCTGGATAGTTTGGGGTATTTTTTAAGACCAAAAAATAGTAAGAGATGTTCATTTTCCTTTTTCAAAACAAACAAACCTCTAAGACCGAAGAACAATTTGCTTTGTTATTTACTTTTTACTGGAAATAGTGTTGCTATTGCCTTTATTAGAGTTGATACATCTATTTATTTATTATTGAAGTATAATGGACCTGCAACACTATGTTAGTTTTAGATGTACAACATAATGATTTGATGTTTCTTTACATTACAAAATGATCACCAGGGTAAGTCTAGTTACCATCTGTCACCGTACACAGCTATTACAATTTCAGCTGTATTCTCCATGCTGTACATTTCATCCCGGAGGACTCATTTATTTTGTAAGTGGAAGTTTGTACCTCTTAATCTCCCTCACCTATTTCTAGAGTTGATACATTTTAGGACAAAATTAATAAAATAAACCTGCTGAGATACATTTTATTAACATGGCAGAGTCAAATGCCAAAGTTATTTTACGTAAAGAAATAAGAGCTGCTGAGCATTAAAAACCTGACAGTTCTATGCTGCATGACTAGAGAGGCCAAAAATTGAGTCCCTGATTACTTGGGGTCCACCAAGTTAAAATGGAGTCATTTCGCTTTGGAAAATGAAGCAGTGATGTGGCTTGAAATGCACAGATGGCCCCCTCTAGTGGTCAAAAGGGGTGGGTCAGGAGCTGGGATAACAGGTTCCTTGTGATTATCCATCCGGGTCCCCAGTTTCCATGCAGCTTTCTAAACATTTTTACCCCTGGGAGGGGAGACCCCAAAACTGCCATCCTCCACTTGTTCTCTGAATTACTTTTTAAAAAGATAGCAACCACTATTAATGTCGTATAACTTCATGGTCCCAAGTTCTAACCCATTCTCTCTCTGACTTACGCCTTTCTTATCTAATTTAAATGTTGAACCTCATGCCCCAAAACCATTTACTTTGTTTCATATGTTTAGTGAATTCTTTCTAAGTTCTGTTAATTATATCTAGGCTCGTCCTTCAGTGATCACTGATTTAAAAGATCGAAAGATACAATTAATAATGCTAAGAAGACTGTGTGTGTGCGTGTGTGCATGCGTTTACAAGAGGTAGTATTCTATAAAAAATAGAAGCATTATGTGATTTCATCAGGCAATTTATCTGAGATAATATAAAATGAAAATTGATAGTCTAGCATATACATCATTGACTTACAAACCATTACTTCACTTGTGCTGTGGCTTGAAAAAGTGTGTTTCCTTCCAAGGGCTCAGATCATTGCACGTAAATCATACCACAAATGACAATGTTTTTAAAAAACTCTTAAACAACTGCTTGGTGAAGCATGCCAGGAATCATCTCTGATAAGACAGCCTATTGATAAAGCATTTCTTTTGGCTCTAAAAATCCCAAGCATGTGTGTCAGCAGATTAACATTATCTTCCCTTTTCATTTTCCTGTAGGGCTCATCAGTGACCATTATCTGACCAAAGAAAGTTCTGCTAAAAATATAAGAATGCTAAAAAGTTGGTTAGATGGCGCAGCAGCCCAGGATGGCAGATTTTAGCTTAGAGAACAGAAAAGCTTTTGAGGTTATGGGTGGTTAAAAAATATTCCTTCTTGGGCTTCCCTGGTGGCGCAGTGGTTGAGAGTCCACCTGCCGATGCAGGGGACACGGGTTCGTGCCCCGGTCCGGGAAGATCCCACATGCCGCGGAGCGGCTGGGCCCGTGAGCCATGGCCGCTGGGCCTGCGTGACCAGCGCCTGTGCTCCGCAACGGGAGAGGCCACAACAGTGAGAGGCCTGTGTACCGCAAAAAAACAAACAAAAAAATTCCTTCTTTGCCTCCTTTTCTCCCCCTCCAGTCAACAATATATGGAACTCATAAACCACCTTTACAGTTTAGAAGCTGATATCTCTGTCTTAACGTACTTATCATTGTCATGGTCCTAGTAATTCAAAGGGAAAAAGATATTCCGTCTTCATTTTATGCATGGGACGCTGGAAAGAGTGTTCAGTGACCTGCAAAAGTGAGGGGGCAAAGCTAAGCAAGAAACCAGGCCTCCTGGAACCACCACACTATCTAGCAATCCCACTTCTGGGTACGTACCCAGAAGATTTGAAAGGAGGGATGCCAACAGATATTTGTACACCCATGTTCATAGCAGCATCATTCATAATAGCCAAAGGGTGGAAACAACCCAAGTGTCCATTGATGGATGAACAAATAAGCAAAATGGGGTTTATCCATACAATGGGCTACTAGCTTTAAAAAGGAAGGAAATTCTGATGCAGGCTTCAACATGGTTGAGTATCGTACAAATATTGTGTGATTCCACTTATATGAGATACCTGAAGTAGTCAGATTCATAGACAGAATGTAGAAGGGTGGGTGCCAGGGGCTGGGGAAGGAGGAATGGGGGGGTTAGTGTTTAATGGGGACAGTTTGTTTTGGGGAAGATGAAAAAGTTCTGGAGACGGATGGTGGTCACACAACAGTGTGAATGTACTTAATGCCACTGAGCCATACACTTAAAAATGGCTAAAATGGCAAACATGATGTATATTTAAACACAGTGAAAAAAAAAAGCAACCAAAAAAAGGAAAGGCATCTTGGAGGAATATTTAGAATGCCAAGTCAGAAAAAAAAAAAAAACCCATCACAGTGGGAGTGGATTGTGAAGGCACTTTTCCTGGCTTTGATCCTGGTCCCCTATTTCCTAGCTTCGTGATGTTGAGCAAGTTGCTTGACCTCTTTGTGTCTCAGATTCCTCATCTGTACGATGGGAATAGGATGTGTACCTACTGCATATGGCTCTTGTAAAGCTGAAGGGAGATGAATACAGGGCCTTGCAGAGATGGAGCATTCAGTAAATATTGGCTGTCATTACCACTACTAGAGGGTTTAACCTGGCCAAGGACTCGCTTCTGGTAAATAGCAGCACCTCCTGCAAAAGGCATGTCAGCCAGTCTTTTCCACCATCTGGGTGCACACATCACACATCATGTTATTTGTTGGATTGAATTGAAAGCAAAGTGCTACCATCTTTGGAGGGAAATCATTGCAGCTTAAGGATAATCAGAAAATGCATTTAAGAAATTTAAAGGTGTTACAACATTGCCAGTATTCGACTCTTCCTATAAATGAAATTGAAGGATGGATATATATGATTTTCAAATAAAATAAAAGTACACTCAAAGCAAACACCTCCACCAGCTATCCTGAATCTCAAACCGCTGCTCTATCAGTTAAGGAGTTACCTCCTTCACCTGGACAGGTAGCTGGGCCACCAGGCAGCTCAAGCAGGTGAACTTTCCTTGAGTGAAAGGCACTTACTTGCTAAGGGCTGAAAATACAGGGGATGATATCAAACATGCTCCTTACTACCTTTGTTTAGCCTAGTTGGAGAGAAAGACTTCCAAACAAATAACTATAGCACGGGGTCATAGAACACCTACAGAAGAAGTAGGATCAAGGTACAGCGTTAGTGCAGAGGTAAGCATGAATAACCTTATCTAGGGCTATGGATCCAGGAGAGGCTTCCTACAGGAGGGCTTTAAGGGATGCATAGGAGTTTGACAGGTACAATGAGAAAGCATACTCCAAGCAGAGGAGATGGAATACCCCAGTGGTTCTCACAATGCATCATCCTTCAGAATTACCTGGAGGACTCGTGAAAAGAGATCACCGAGCCCCACCCCGATTTTCTTATTCCGTGGGTGTGGGGTGGCACCTGAGAATTTTTGTCTCTATCAAGTTCCCAGGGGATGCTGATGCTGGGACCATGGGGACCTGTTGACCACACTTTGGGAGCTGCTGATTTACATGACGACCTGGAGCATGAAGTTACGACGTGCATTTGGGAAACTGTAAGTAAGACGTTATTGCTGGAAGTTGAAGCATCTGGGTGATATATTTAGAGAGCTTGGGAGAGGCCTTTAAGTGCCAGGGAGGTGTGCGCAAGAGAAATAAAGAAACACACAGTTGTGTATTCTGGCCGCAGCAGACACACTATGCTATAGTATTCGATCCTGACAACAACTCAGGAAGCATGTGTCATCGTGCCCATTTTACAGACGAGGTCATTGAGGGGCACAAGGTTAACTGGAGAGAGAGATGCAGGAGGCAGAAGACCCTGGACTTGGTGGCTGATGGGACGTGGCGAGCAGCATCTCGGTCTTGACTTTGGAGGTAGATACCAGGGAATGACAGTGAACAAGACAGGAAGCCTGGGGGGCGGGGCATGTTTGCAAATATTCTGTCTAGAATTATGGGAACAGGTAAAGTCCCTCCTTCTCACAGGCATCTGTCCTCTCCCTTTGCATTACTCGCTTCCTTGTTAACTTTGTCTTTTTATCCTATCATTCACTCATTCTCTTTACACTTCCCTTCTGATGAGATGCTCATCACCAGATTACACATTATCAACAGACTTTCTTCATCCTCATCATGGACTTAAGTTTTAAAAGGAAAAATATAACAATGCGAGCAGACAAGGGAACAGGGACAGAACTTTCACTCACTGTTGGAGTTCAAGCTCCTTGAGAGAGCGTGTCTCCTTTTTACCGTGAAACACTTCGAAGAAGGAAAATGGAATAATTGACACCCCTACATCCATCACACGGATATAACAATTTTTAACAGTTTGCAATTTTAGCTTCATTTTTTACCCCAGAGTATTTTAACATGTGTTTCAGACATTATGACACTTCACTCTAAATACTTGAATATGCATCTCTGAAAATAAGGGCATTTTCTTATTAACCACAGCAGCACCATCATACATAAAGATGAACAGAATTTATTCAGTCATCTGCTCAGTCTATATTCAAATATCCCCCAATATCTTTCCACCCAAGATTTTATCATATTTTTTTCAAACATCAGACAAGTGGAAAGAATTTTACAGTGAACATCTATATACATATCCACCACTAGTCCTGCAATTAACATTTTGCCGTTTGCTTGATCATGTACCTATCCATCTAGCCATCCTTCTGTTCGTCCATTAATCCATCTTAGTTTTTCAGGGCATTTCAAAGCAAGATGCGGATCTCGGTATTCTTCTCCCCAGACACTTCAGCATGGGCATCATTTATAAGATTTAACATCTTTTCGCTGTCGTTTTTTTCCTTTTGGGGTAAAATTTACATATATAATGATAGACACCCATTTTAAGTGTAACATTCGATGAGTTAAGACAAAGGCATACATCTGTGTAACCCAAACCCCTGTCAAGTTACAGATCATCATCATCACCCCAGAAAGTTCCCCCAGGCCCCAGTCAAGCCCCCCAACCACAGGCAACCCCTGTTCCAGTTTTTCCTACCATTGCCTCTTCTGGAACTTCAGTTAAATAGAATGTACTCTTGTGTGAGCCTTCTTAATGCAGCACGATGTTTAATACTCATCCACGCTGTGTGTGTCTCAATAGCTTCCTCCTTCTTATTGCTGTGGATTATCCCATTATATGGATATACCACCGTTATTCGTTGGTGGACCCTTGGGCTGTTTCTTTTTTCCGTCGCTAACGAATAAAGCAAACATTTGCGTACATTTGCGTACCCGGTTTTTGTTGTTGCTGATTCTCCCAAATGCCTCTTACTGCTGGTTTGTTTTATTTTATTTATTTATTTTTTGATGTGGATGATTTTTACAGTCTTTATTGAATTTGTTACAATATTGCTTCTGTTTTATGTTTTGGTTTTTTGGCCCCGAGGCATATGTGATCTTAGCTCCCCTACCAGGGATGGAACCTGCGCCCCCTGCATTGGAAGGCGAGGTCTTAACCACTGGACCACCAGGGAAGTCCCTGCTGGTTTGTTTTAACCACGATCCAATCAGGGTCCCCACGTTGCAATTAGTTGGTGGGCTTTTCAAGCGGGAGGGATCGAATTCCCTGATGTAGCCACAGTTCCTGTTACCTGGCGGGCGTGAGGAGGAGCTAAATTCTCCGAGTGAGCTACTGAGCCACTTGCGTTGACCTTGGGTTCCTCACGGGAATGGTTTCTTTGCGCCCCTGCCTATGGTCAGGAGGAAGAAACCCCCTAGGTGGGAAATCTCAGAACTCCGTAATTGAACCCTTTTCTGTGGTGTACTGTCATCTTGTGGCCACAAGAGGGCGCTTGCTCGCTTTGAATGATTTAAATGCGTCAGGCCTGGCAAGCAGGGATGAAATGTCCTAGAAAACAAATCTTTTCAGATTTTCCGTCCGTGTTTTCTGTCCTGCTGAATTCAGTGGTGACGTTTGTTCAGTTGCTTAATGAGCATTTACTGAATACCCACCACGTCTGATTCATCGGGCTAGGCGCTGTGGGTGGCAAAGAAATGAAACGTTTTCCTGGCTGGTGATTCTCCCGCCCCCATAGGGAAGGTGAGGCAGCCACAGCACATCTCAGTGCGAGCCTGAGGTCAGAGGAGTCAAGCTCAGACATGCAGGTGGTGGGTGTGAGCTGGCCCTGGGGATGTTCCAGGATGTCATGATGTCAAGAGCAAAGATGGAAAGGCCAGAAGGTTCTGGAACATAGGATGTGTTTAGGAAGTCTGGAACGTATCCACTATTCTGAATGGCACGGGGGAGTTTTCAGTGGGGCAGTGACTGGTGGTGTTGGTGGGTTGGAGAGAAAAGGGGGCAGTGCGGGGGGAGTTGGGGAGAACAATTGGTCCAGTTGGAAGTGATGGGACTTATGTTGGGATGACATGGGGAGAATGGCTGAGAATCACCTCTGAATTCTGTAGGCATGAACAAGACCACCTGGGAGAGCAGAGAAAGAAGGCATGTTCTGGAATGCTCTCGGAGCCCTCTTACTTTGAATATTGGTTTTTAAATATATGGGTTTTTAATATATTGCATTATATTAATAATACTCTTTCACTCAGATGGTTTCAAGTGATGGGATGTTTTGCCTGTTAAAAAAAAAAAAGTTATTCTGGGGAGTTCCCTGGTGGCCTAGTGGTTAGGATTCCAGGCTTTCACTGCTGTGGCCCTGGGTTCAATCCGTGGTCAGGGAACTGAGATCCTGCAAGCCGTGTGGCACAGCCAAAAAAAGAAAAAAAGTTATTCTGACACTTGTGAAAATAGTACAGAAGACTTTATTTAGGACTGTAGGTGTCAAGACTGTCTCAGTGAAGGAGAGGCCAGCCTCAACTCTGAACACAGCAAAGACAGCTGGGGATTTATAGTCAATGACGGGGCGGGTCCTTGGATAGAAGAGGAAACATCAAGGGCAGGGCTTCTTGCTAAACCAACTTAGTGGGATTCTTGCTGAAGGCAGGACAAGGCGATCAGATATCAAGGGTAAGAGATCCTTTCTAAAGGGACTTAGCAGGATCCTTGCTACAGCCAGACCAGCAGACAGAAGACAGGGCCCATGGGTGAGGCCTGGGGAGAAGCGGGGCCAGAGGAGCCGGACTCAGGTTTGGAAAAGGAGAGTCTCCATGTCCTGCCTCAGGCGCTACCCAGATCTCCTCTAAATGCGAATTTCAATATGTGAAGTGGGAAGTAGTTCTCAAGCGGAAAGTCTGTATTTTTTAAAAGTGGGAGGTATTTGTATTTTTTAAATAGGAGCCTGAGAGTGGTGAAATGAAGAAATACATGCATTTTAAGCAAGATGAAACCTGAAATCATTTTCCTACAAATAGAAAGCCTTCTTGACATTATAAGTCAGTGGGAAAAGTCTGTTCGATTTACAAAAATAAATGAAGCGGCAGATAAAGAAAGGATTTAAGTGATCTTTCGTTCATACTTTTGAAAGAGATGGTATTAGTGAGTGAAAATAGATGCATTAAATAAAATGAAAATATAAAATGCTTTTGGTCCATTGAAGTAAGGTGGTGTCTTTGGTCATGACTAGATCCCCAGTTAACAGGCTGATTTGTACACACATATACCGATTTACATAAATATTGATCTTTCCCCCTTACTAAGTTTAAGGTACAAATGTTTCCCTGAAAATTTATATATTTTCCCCCCATTCTCCCTTAGACTCCCCCTTTTCGTCACCAAGGGGCAATTAAGTGCATGGGTTCTGGCTTCGAATCAAGAACCTTCTCACACCGGCCATGTGGCTTTAGTTTGCCCTACTGTGTAATGGGGGTAATAATACTGCAGCCTCTCAGGAGTGACGCAGGGCTGGCACAGTTCCTGGCATCCACCCAGGCACAGTCCATGTTTCCGGTTGAGACAGTCTTTGACTCAAGTTTGGTGTAAGATGGAAGTCCAGCCAATTCACTCTGCTTTGTGAATTAAAAGAGAAATCACTTTTCCAACTTGCCCAAGAAGTTTGATGCATCCCTAAACTTCTTGTATGTGGTTAAGGCTGAGTTAGCAGCACACCCTTGATCCAAGAAAATTCAAAAGACCCTGTTTAATGCTTCTTTTTCATGGGATCGCCCAACTTTAAAAATCCATTTCTCCCTCATATATAAGCCCGTGATGTTAAAAATGGAACACGGTGTATACATCTAGGAAACAAGTTCCATCTTCAACACAGCGCTTGCAGAGATAGAATTAACTCGGAAAGTGGCTGGGAAATTGGCCCTGGAGCGCACAGTCAGAGGTGATCAGCTATGGTTCATTTCTCTGTGCTGCCCACTCAGCAGCCCTGGGTGAGTTTGCAGTAGGGTAGAATGACCTTATCCTTTGTTCGAAAAACATCCTCACCCATAGAACGGTTTATCGGGGGGATTGAAACTCCGAAAGAATGAAAGAGGGAAATGGATGAAACCAAGCAGATTTTTTTTTTGCTCCTGGTGAGGCAGGAAAGGGAAATAAGAACCAGAAGTTTGTACCATTTTACCTGGGCGGCCAGTCCTCCGACACTGGGCTCACACCCTCAGGGTTCAAGGTCCCAAGCAGGGGTGTCTATATGGCTGCTGTAGTTTCAGATAAGGTCACAGTCACAGGTTCACGGTGGGCATGAATTTGGGGGGGGGACACTGCTCACCCCAGCACAGTACCTAGGTGGTCACAGCTCGACCACATGCCCACACCTGGGCTACCAGGGAGCAGGAATGTCTGCGTCTCCACCTTTGCTAACACAGGTGGGCCTGTCTCGAAGCAAGACCCACACGATGGGGGCACCCCCAGTAGAAGGGATGCCTGGATGCCTGACAGTCAGAAAGGGGAGGCTCTTCCCAACTGTATGACCTCATTGCAATAATGAGATTACACCAGCTCCATCCATATAAACCTAAAAGTTAGCGATATCTTTAATTCTTAACTGTCTCCTGTTTCTACTTTCATTATCTTTTCAACCATCAATGAATAGAGAGTGAATTTATTCGAATTGACGGATTCAAACTGACGTGAATCTTTCCCCATATTAGGGTCCTCAGGGCCACCAGGACGTGTTTCTTTTCTATGGTGGGATCCTAGAGTCGCCTGATTGGTGAGAAGTTTTGTCTTTGCCCTCATCGGGGGCCAAGAACTCTTGGTACAGAAACATTTATCCCCATGACGATGAACACAGGAGATGGCCCTGAGTCTCGGCTCTCAGGCATTTCTTCTTCCCAGGCCTGCAGATTTGAGGGGGTTCCCGCCTCCCTAAGTATGACCATCAGAGCTGCCAAGAGACCAGCTCCCTTCCTTAGCACGTCCTACATTCATAAAGAGCAGAGAGCACCTAAGCCAAGGACAAGCCAGGGGCCGCCCTCCACGGCCCTCCCTGACCTCTGCCCCGCACACTGCGCGGCCGTTCAGAAGAGTAATACCTGCAGCTCGCTGTACACAAAGCAGCAGCCACGCGAGGGATACGGGCCCCCGGCTGGCTGAAAACACACTCATGCCCCTACCTAATCACCACGAATCGTATACAGGGTCCTTGGCGTGACTGAGGGAAAAGGCTCTGGGGAAACCAGCACTCCAGGCACCTCTATCTGAGCTTGTAGCCAGGCTCCCGAGTGATCCAGGAGGCCGCCCAGATGCCTCACGCAAAGGCCACCCCCAGCTTCACCATTTCTGTTACTAGCCACTGTCGTCCTGAAGTGCCACGGGCCTGAGGGCCAGCCAAAAGGCTTTATTTTCAAGTGTGTGTGGGTTTTGTTTTTTGCATCATTAAGTTGAAGAAAGCAACAAGACAAAAAGCTAAGAAGCTGCTGGTGTACTGTGTTACTTAAGGCCAAGCTTTCTCAGCCTCAGCACCACTGGCATTTGGGATGCGTCATTCTTTGCTGTGGGGCCATCCTGGGCCCTTACAGGATGTTGAGCAGCATCCCTGGCCTCTGTCCATGAGAGGCCCGAAGCATCCTCCCAGCTGTGACAATCAAAAATGTCTCCAGGGCTTCCCTGGTGGCGCAGTGGTTGGGAGCCCGCCTGCCGATGCAGGGGACGCGTGTCCGGAGCCTGTGCTCCGCAACGGGAGAGGCCACAGCAGTGAGAGGCCCGTGTACTGTAAAAAAAAAAAAAAAAAAAAAGTCTCCAGACATTGTCCCATGTCCCCTGGGGGGTAGGAGGGGGCACAAAATGTCCCTGGTTGAGAAGCACTGCTCTGGGCCATGGGATTGATCAGGATTCAACCCTAAAAGTAGGAGCGGGGCAGAGAGTATGTGTGCGTGAGGCACTTGGAAGACCTTCTGGGCTCGTTTGCACAGGTCTTGATTTCTCTCCGTCTCTGCTGCCCGCTCTTCATCAAGGGACAAGACAGGCAGATCAAATCCACTACCAAGTCCCTGTGGATGACAGCCCTGCCCTGGACACAAAGGAGCCAGGCCTTCTAAAGCACAAGAGAAGAAAAAAGAGCAGCTCTCCGTATTCCTTCATTCATATTTTTATTGTGGATGCGTCAGTTCCTCCATGAAACTTAAATACTAGGAGAAGAGCAGATCTCAAGCAACATTTGAAGTCAGGCCCTGTTACAAGTCCTCTGAAAAGATAAATGAACCAACGAGACAAAAATCTGCTCTCGGGGTTGGGGGCAGGGGACTTGTCCTCCAGCAGCGGTGAGCACGGTGTTACGTATGATATTATACAATTACTGTGCAGCCACTGCCATCAAACTATTCAGCTCTCCTCCCAAGCTTTTACATCGCGTTTTCTTTTATCTCTTTTCCTTGGCTTCACAGTCTAAGTTTGCAAAGAGCAGAGAGCACGTAAGTCAAGCACACAGTTCTGTGCCTCTCAGGCACCTGAGGAGTGACCTGGGGCTCCTTGGTCCTGGGCGCATCCACACCTGAAGAGTCGGGGAGGCTCTGCTTCTCTGTAGCCTCCGGAACTGGAAGTTGTATCTGGGCTTCACTTGGAGGCTGAGTGTGCGACCTTTCCCACACCCTTCTGGAATGAACCACGCGTTGGGGGATTTTTCAACACGTGGGTGAAGTAAATAATTGTGGAGCCAGATTGGAGACAGTTTTGCAAAGTAGGGATTTCTCCCCTTTTAGGATCTGAAGGATCTTGTCTCCTGGTGGCTCCTTTACTCCAGGACCCAGAGAAGGACAAGACTGGCATGTAGTTAAGTTTGGCACGGACCTTTGTGAGTTTATGTCGTCAAAACTGAAGCGATAGGGGTTTCCCTGGTGGCGCAGCGGTTGAGAGTCCTCCTGCGGATGCAGGGGACACGGGTTCGTGCCCCGGTCCGGGAAGATCCCACATGCCGTGGAGCGGCTGGGCCCGTGAGCCATGGCCGCTGAGCCTGCGCGTCCGGAGCCTGTGCTCCGCAACGGGAGAGGCCACAACAGTGAGAGGCCCGCGTACCGCAAAAACAAAAAACAAAAAACAAAAACCTGAAGCAATAGGGTTTTGATACTGCAACTCCAGTTTTTAACAAGTGAATGCAAAGAGCTGGCCCTGCAGCTCGTAGGGTCTAAGGAATAATCAGCAGCTGCTGGACACGACCCAGGAAGCAGGACGGGGAGGGCTCCCCCCGGGCCGTGTGCACGGGGCCGTCTGTTTCCTAGGGTGTCGCACACACACACACGCGCACGCATGCATGCATGGCCACTGTGGAGGTGCGCGCTCAGACCTGCCTTCCAGAAAGATCTTGCTCCACTGCAGCCTCCAGCTGTTACATGTGCACCTAGGCTCCATCTTTGCTTTTGAGCGGAGGCAGCCTGCCAGGCAGTGCCTGAGCGAGGCAGGGACCCAGGGCTGGCCATTTCTGCCCTATGCAGGACCTCCCTAATAGGCAGTCTTTGCTCTGGAGCCCCGGTGGGTTGGTTGAGACCCTCAGACCTGCCCAGCCTGGTCCTGCTTCCTCTCCCCTTTGTCTGTCACAGGTGTCACCCCCAGTGAACCTCCTGCCCTCCTAACTCAGCATCCACTTCCAGGAGGACCCAGTCGACACAGTGCTCGTGTGGTTTCCTCCTGGGGATGCGTGATTAAAAATATTCTGAGCTCCTGCTGGAGAGGGCGCTGTGGAACAGTTTTGAGGGGAGGGAGGGATTGGAGACTAATCCCTGGCTCCGAGGTGACCTCACTTATCCTCTACCACATGGCCCGTAGGGCAGGAGGGGATGCATTCACCCCTGCTTTCCAGATGCAAAATCTGAGAGTGCAGAGATTTCGCTAACTTGGCATTTTACAGACCAGGAGGCGGTGAACTTGCCTTGGGATCCGGGCTTGGGGAGTTTAGTGAACACAAGAATAGGCTGGCCTGTTTCCAAAGTGGAAATTCTCTCTCTCTCTCTCTCTCTCCCTCTTTTTATTTTTTTATTTTATTTTTGGTAGATCAGGATCCCCAAAAGGACATCAGGAGGCAGAGGGAAAAGCCTCTCTTTGTCTTTTCATTTCACGCTGGCAGCTCCCCTTTTCGGGAGCTGCTGTGAGAAAGTAAAAAGCTACTGCAAAGACTCCGTCTTTGCGTTTGCAAAAATGTCCAAGGTGCCAGCTGCCCTGGAAAAAAGTTTTGAAATGTGTCCTCCGCAACTCAGTCCTTGAATTGCTTTTCCTTAAAAAAAAACAAACAAAAAACCCGCCAAAACTCTTGTTCTTCATCTGTTGTTTAACACGTTCATATGAGGCCAGTTAAAGGGGCAGCAGAGCCAGACATCCAGTCTCTTCTTTCTAGCGTTTCTCCTGTAATGCAGAAATGCAGCTCCTTCATGTTATTTTGGAACCTCCCATGCTTTATGAGCCCTTGACCTCATCCCTTTCATCCATGACAGTGACCAGCCTCCTCTGAAGAGCCAGAAAGTTTAGTTAAGTATAATTCCCTGACCCTGGGTTGTTGGTATGAGTCTCCCAGAAAACTGTATGAGTGCTGACCCCTAAAGCCATGATGTCACCTAAACCTGCCCCCCATCTAAGTCACCTCCCTAACAGCCATCCTTCCTTCTTCCTTGCTAACCCCAAATCCTGGTTTTGTTTGGGTGGCCAGTGTCCAGCCCTGAGATAGGATGAATCATGACTGAGATAAGTCAGTAAGTCCATGCTGTTACCTTTGACAGTGATTGGTCAGTGGCGTGGGCATGTGACCCAGTCTTAGCCAATGAGACATAAGGCAAATTCTGATGGGAGCTTATGGGAATGATTTTCCTTTAGGACACAAGGAGAGAATAGCGTCGTTCCCATAACTTCAGCTACCGCTGAAGCTCTAATGAATCTCCAAACTAGGTTGAACCATATGAAATTGCTGATTTTGACCTACAAAGAACTGACAGTTTTGGACAGTCCACCCTAATCATCTCTGGCCCAGAGGAAATAGAATAAAGGAAGTAAAGTAATTAAAAAGAATGTAAGAGCTATGGAGGGCAAAAACAATCCAACATAAGGATGAGTGGAGAAATCAACAAGTGGAACCAAAAAGTATTCAAAGTTGGAAGAAACTTTCCTGGAGATGGAGGAAGTGCTGAATTTCAGCTCAAGACAGTACACTATGTTCCTGCCAAAATTTGGACAGTTTGGTTGATGCTAAAACTACTTGGGTTCAGTTAATGAGCTTTAAGTTCAGTTAAATGAGCATTAAGGAGAATGAATTTTTCAGGCATTTGGGCATGAAAGGTAATAATATTTAGAAGGGAAAACAGGACCTTAGACTTCTCCGCATTAATATTCAGTGCTAGAAAATAGAGGAGGCATATCTATTAAATGCTTTATTCTCTGTTAACACTTATCACCACCTAACATATTCTGTATATCTGATGATTTCTTCTGGTTATGGATTCTCCCTGCATTCGTATGTAAAGGCAACAGGCTGTCTTTTTCAAATATTGGAGAAGTCTAATGATTCTGAGGTTTTCTTTCCTTTTGAAAAAGTTATTTGAAGATAAAACCCAGCAATGGAAACACGGTAGCAGAAGGATTCATACAATATCAGTGCAGGAACACAGTGGAGAAATGTTTACCGAACTCCAAAGAGAAGAACTGTGACTCAACAATTTTATACCCAGACACGTTGTCCTTAGCTTATAAAGGCAACAAAAAAGTGTTCTCAAGCAGGGAATATTCTTATTGAAATCAAACCAACCAAGAAATAAATTGAAATAAAGAACTCAGGAATGGAGAAAATACAGTTTTACAAATAGTGGTAAGCACTGAATCATCCACTTAAATAAGAGGGTTTTTTGGGGCGTATTATGGTTATTTTGAAAATATTTATAAATCTTGACAAAGCTAAAAAAATACAACCAACCACAGTTAGAGGTTGGAGGAAGGAAAATGGGAGACGGTTAAAAAGTGTTAATTTTTTCATTGCTCAGAGTAGAGTTAAATGGCACTGCCTGTCAATTCTGATACCAATTCCAGTGTGTTTGTGTGTGGGTTTTGGAGGGGTCCTCATACCAGCAAGCAAGTCCCCAACACCAGCTGGGTGTCCTACAATTCAGCTCAACTCTGACACTCTCTACCTGGAGACAGCATCAGATCCCACAGGTTAAGGGCTCAGCCCCACAAGACTGCCTCCCCCCACCACACACACTTCAGATGTCAGTCACAAGTCCAGGTTGTCACCTGTGCTTCTGACCCACCGATTATAGATTGGAGATTCCAGTGATCCCCTCTTTGGGTTTGGTTAATTTGCTACAGCAGCTCCCAGAACTCAGAGATACATTTTACCTACTAGATTACCAGTTTATTACAAAGGATATAATTCAGGAACAGCCAGATGGAAGAGGTGCATACAGCAAGGTCTGGGGAAAGGGTTGGGATCTTCCATGCTCTCTCGGCATTAGACTCTCCTGGAATCTCCACATGTTCACCAACCTGGGAGCTCCCAGAACCCCGAACCCTGTCCTTCTGGGTTTGTATGGAGGCTTCATTGTGTAGGCATGATTGATTAAATTACTGGCAGCTGGTGACTGACTCAACCTCGGGCCCCTCTCCTCTCCCAGGATGGATGTGGGAGGGGGTGGGACCGAAAGTTCTAACCCTCCAATCACGTGATTTGTTCCCCTGGCAACCAGCTGCCACCCTCAGGTCCTTTTCAAAAGTCACCTCCTTAACATAACAAAAGACACCTTTATGGCTCTCAACACTTAGGAAATTCCAGGGGTTTTAGGAGTCAGTGCCAGGAACAGGAATGGAGACCGCATACGTGCATGTGGAAAGCTGAATCCCAGCCCTGCAGTAACGTGATGGACAGCCTTTGGCAAATTATTTTACCTCCCATGGATTCAGTTTTTTTTTTTTTTAAGTGAAAAAATATTTGCCTCCTTTATTGAGGTCGTGGGAGGAGATGAGATGTACAGACAGTCTGAAAAGTAACGGGCGTTGAGAAATGCACGAGGGGCCTCCAAATGTCATTTCCCGATGTCGAGGGCCCTACAGACACCTCACTGCTTCTGAGGTGCCCTTGGCCATGTAAATATTGCCTCAAGCTTAGAAAACACCCTCCAAGCTCAGAAATCCCTCTCTCAGGGGCTCTGGTTGGGGGCCTTTTCATGAATTGGCTTCTACAGTCCTGGTTTTTAGTTGAAAATCCTTAATGGAAGATCTGAAGTATAAGAGGAGAGGAATTCCTAGGATGCTCACCCTCCAGAAAATGAGAAAGCCCTGTAAACTATTGATTAGTCTCCTCCCAGCTTGAAAAGTCAATGTCTCTTCGACTCTAGAAGGCAGAGCGGAAACAAGTCTTTGCCTTAAAGGAGAGAGTAGAGGGAAAGCTTACAGGTGAGAGAGTAGAACTGAGCAAAAAGCCTTCTCTCAGAAAAACAAAGGCAGGTTACAGAGGAAGGAGAGAAGGGAAAACACCCCATCTCCTACTCTGAACAAGGAAATATGATAGAAGACGTTCCCCATGATGTGTCAGTTGAGAATAAACTAGATCCGTTCCACATTTCTCTCTTCTCCTCCTTCCTTCGTACATATTTCCTGTGCAGACAGCTTCAGGAGACATTTCCTGGGAAGGTTATTTCTTCAAAGCCTCCCTCCCTTTCTCCCTCACTCCCTCCCTCTCTCAGCTAGAATAGGATGAGGCTGGTGACATCGCTATGGACAGCGTCAGCAAGGGGGCAGCCAAGTACAACACTTATGACACGAGGACCCTTTCTATCCTCAAGCAGGCAGGGCAGCCACACCATCCATTTCGTTTGAAGGGTCCCTCTCTGTTTTTTTGTTTTGTTTTGTTTTGTTTTTTTTGTCTAGGATCAAGATGTTTCCTGTAATACATTGGCCTATTTTTAAATCCATTTTCCATTGGCTGGGCATAAAGAGTGGAAAAATATACTGAATTGTGGAAAGAAGTGGGACATAGGTATAAATGTCAATGATGGGGTTTTACAGGCATATGGAAATCTCCCCTTGACAAACCACTGTGATTATTTTTAGAATTAGAATGGGTCTTAGCGTGGCTGGAGAGAAGGAATGGAAAAAGACCGTCCCAACTTTTACCTTACAGTTCAAACCAGAGGTATGTTTGCCATCCTTGATGCAGCAGTTACATAGGCTGATCACCTGCCATGGATGAGTGTGGCAGTTGCCACAGGGAATATTGAGGTGACTGAGACACAGTCTGTGCCATCAAGAGGGCTCTATCTGATTAGGGAGGAGCCAACAGCTCACAAATGGCTGTAAAGGAAAGTTAAGCCTGTCACCATCACCAGGAAAGTGCACACCAAGTGTTAAGAGGGAGACGTGACATTCTGCAAGGGGTCAGGAGATGCTTCATGGAGTTGGTTCAGAAATGACACTTAGCACCTCTGCATATGCTTCATTGGCCAAAGCAACTCATGTGACCAAGGCTGTTATCCATGGGGCAAGAAAATACAATCCTCCCTCGGGGAGGGACAACAGACATTTTGGAACAATGATATAGTTTGCCGCAGTTGGTGCGTGGAGAGCACTGATTGTGTAGTTAGAGTTTAACCTGCTGTTGTAAGTACCAGCTGATTTCCTTAACGGGGGCCTCCGGATATCCTAAGTAAACCAACTTATAATTCCACTAGGAGAAAAATCAATTATTTACCAGGAAAGCGATGGACAGACCTAGAGAGTAACAGTGGAAACAAAAAGATGTGAACGGATAGAAGAGACGTTGGGGGGTAGAATTGAAAGCCAGCAGGACCCTGTGGGGCCTTCCCGGGGAGAGATACACCCCCATGTCCCCCTGCCTCTTGTTTGTAGAAAAGCTTTAGCCTCTTAGGCCTTCCCCGAGTTCCAAAGAGCAGATTTAATCAGAGAAGTGAGAAATGATGCAGAAACAAAGGAAGGCAGTCAAGCAAGACAAAATAATAATAGTTTAGCCAAAAAACAAAGTCAAGAACCTTTAGTTCCTCCTCAAGGGCTGTAGATAATGTCCTGAGGCATATCCTTGAGTTGTTTTGCAGATACTAAAACCCCCAGCAGGTGGAGGAAGTTAACTGCCTGCTGACCACTGGCACTTAGACTCCAGACCATTGGAAGCAGAAGGCTGATGATTGAGATTCCTGAAACACCATCCTGTTACCTCACCGCCGAACAGAGAATTGTGCATGAGCTGATCGGTCACCCTACAACCCTCACCCCTGGTGTGCCCCTTTAAAAACCCTTCCCTGAAAGCTATTGGGGGGTTTGGGTCTTTTGAGCATGAGCTGCCCATTCTCCTTGCTTGGTGCCCTGCAATAAACACTGTACCTTCCTTCACCACAACCCGGTGTCAATAGATTGGCTTTGCTGCTCTTCGGGCGAGCAGACCCAAGTTTGTTCAGTAACAGGATTAGTTGAACTAATTAACCTATTAGAGTTTTAGGAACTTGACAGAATGATTCTGAAGTTTCTTAAGAAGAATAAAGACAAGGTAACTGGGAATTTTTGATAAAAGTAATGGGAGGGGACTTACCCTACCAAACAATAAACATATTATAAAGCTATAATAATTAAAGAGAGTGGATTTAAATCAAGAATAAATATGAAGACCAAGGGACAGAAGAGAGAACTCAAAAACCTATCACTTGATATGTTTAATTGCATTAAATGAAGCACTCCCAAACAATGGAAGGGGGAAAGCTTGATTCATAAACAGTTAATGAATAGTTTCAGGAAAAATGGACTCTGGGAAAAAAATCAGTTAACGGTCTCACCTCATCCCATATTCCAAATAGACTTTAATTGCATCAAGGAAATACATATATAAATAAAATGAAGAATACATTAGAAGAAAATATGGGTGATGGTGTTTAGGTGCTCTCTGAATAAGGAAATTCTTTCTTTCCAAGTGTAAAAACAATAGAAAGAAAGCCCTAAGGAAAGAAATTGATTGACCACCTAAACTTTAAAGTTTCCATAGATATATGTATACTTTTTTCCTATAGAAAGTGAAAAGCCAACAATGAACCATGAAAATAAATGCTTGTTCAAATATTTTAGAGTCATAATCTTAAATGCACAAAGTACTCAAACTAATAAGAATAGGACTAGGATCCTAAAAAAAAAATGAGCAAAGACTGTGAATGGACAATTCATGGAAGAGGAAATGTAATTAGACAATAAACACCCCCTTGGTATCCACAGGGGATTGGATTCCAGGACCTCCCACGTGAATACCCAAATCCACGGATGCTCAAGTCCCTTTATAAAATGGCATAGTACTTGCACATAATCTATGCACATCCTCCTGCATACTTTAAATCCTCTCCAGATTACTTCTAATACCTACTACAAAGTTAATGCTATGTAAATAGTTGCTGGCAAGTGGCAAATTCGAGTTTGCCTTTTGGGAACTTTCTGGATTTTTAAAAAAATAGTTTCCATCTTCGTGGTTGGTTGAATCCACGGATGCAGAACCTGCAGACACAGAGGGCCAACTGTAATAGCAAATGAAACATTGAACGAATTGTCAGCCTCAGCAATAACAAAAGAGATGTAAATGAACAGCCTGAGACCACATGTTTTCACTTATTAAACGCAAAGCTGGGAGTCTGCGTGGGGAAAGGAGCTGCCAGGGGCATCTATGTTTATACCTTCTACAGGGAGAGCTTGGCACAAATGATGGGAAGCCTCTTTGACCCAATAATCCACTTTTAGGAACCTATCTGGTGGGTCGCTGGCTTTCAACTATTTATCCTCAGGAAAGAATCAGAGATGTGGCCAAAGATTTGAGCACGAAGAGGGCTGTTATGCCAGTCATCGTAGTGTGAAAACACTGGGGAACAGATAAAATGTCTAACGCCTGGGATTTGATTAAATAATCTGGGGCCCAGCCAAGAACTGAACAATACGTGGCACATGAAAACCGATATCGTTGAAGTAAAGATCTCCTGGGGGCTGCTTGTTAAGGGGCAGGGAGAGTGCAATGGTACAGTTGGAATAGTTGCACAATGCAAAAGGTAGTAATGTCCCGCCAGCACAGCACAGAGTCTCCCTTTTCCTGCACCCAGCCCTCCAGGCCTTTCGAGAGGCAGCCGATGCTTCCTTGTTCTTACTATATCCTTTCAGAGAGATTCTGTGCTGGACTGTTAGCTGGAAAGGACAATTGGGTGAAGAGATGTGATTTCCGGATAGGGAAGATCTAAGGTTGTTCTCAGGTTGAGGAAAGAAATCAGCAGGTTGTGAGAGGCTGTAAAGAAGAGAGAGGGTCTCTGTACGGTACACGCAGGAGAAAGGAGAAAACAGTGTGATACTGTTGTTTCCTTCACACAGCTGGGGAGGGGCGGAGGAGAGAAGATGCAGAGAGAGGGGTGGGGACGGAGGCTGACGGGAGGCGACCTCACAGCTCAATGCATGAGTGGTTGGACACACTATAATAAAGGAACAAATGCTATTCGATTGCATATATATATCTTTCTCTCTCACAACTTCTTTATCCATCCATCGATGGACATATAGGTTGCTTCCAAGTCTTGACTATTGTACGTAGTGCTGCAATGAACATTGGGGTGCATGTATCTTTTTTAAAATTAATTAATTACTTAATTTGGTTTTGGCTGCGTTGGGTCTTCGTTGCTGCGCACGGGCTTTCTCTAGTTGCGGCGAGCGGGGGCTACTCTTCGTTGCGGTGCGCAGGCTTCTCATTGCGGTGGCTTCTCTTGTTGCGGAGCACGGGCTCTAGAGTGCAGGCTCAGTAGTTGTGGCTCACGGACTTAGTTGCTCCGCGGCATGTGGGATCTTCCCAGACGAGGGCTCGCACCCGTGTCCCCTGCATTGGCAGGCGGATTCTTAACCACTGCGCCACCAGGAAGTCCCGCATGTATCTTTCTGAGTTAGAGTTTTCATCTTTTCCAGATAGATGCCCAGGAGTGGGATTGCTGGATCCTATGGTAACTCTATTTTTAGTTTTTTTTTAAGGCACCTCCATGAAATATTGCCATTGGCAGCAACATGGGTGGACCTAGAGATGATCATACTAAGTGAAGTAAGTCAGACAGAGAAAGACAAATATCATATAATATCACTTATATGTGGAATCTAAAAAATGATACAAATGAACTTATTTACAAAACAGAAACAGACTCACAGACATAGAAAACCAACTTACGGTGACCAAAGGGGGAAGGAGCGGGGGCAGATAAATTAGGAGTTTGGGATTAGCAGATACAAACTACTACATATAAAATGGATAAACAACAAGGACCTACTGTATAGCACAGGGAACTAGATTCAATATCTTGTAATAACCTATAATGGAAAAGAATCTGAAAAAGAATATCTATCTATCTATCTATCTATCTATCTCTCTCTCATCTATCTAAATCACTTTGCTGTACACCTGAAACTAACTCAACATTGTAAATCAACTATACTTCAATTAAAAATTTTTTAATTAAAAAAAAGAAGCAAATATGTCTGAAACAACCTGGATGAACCTCCAGAGAACTGCGCTTTGTGGAAGAAAAAAACAGTCCACAAAGTTTGCATACTGTATGATTCCATTTGTATGATATGATGGAAATGGCAGAAATACAGAAATGGAGAAGGGATCCGTGGTTGGTGGGGGGTGGGGATGGAAGGGAAGAGAGGGTGGTTATAAAAGGGCAACGTGTGGGACGCTGTGCAATGGACAGATTCTGTGTCTCGACTGTATCAGTGTCACTCTCGTGGTTGTGACACAGTTTTGCAGGAAATTACCATAGGAGAAACCAGGTAAAGGGCACTAGGGAATCTCTGCATTATTTCTTCTGTGTGGGGATCTACAGTTATCTCAAAATATAAATGTTTAGTTAAAACATTTATGTGTCAAAACGGATGCCAGTTCTGAAGTTGGAAGTGTATTTATTCATTTATTTTTCATCATGAGACTGTCTCCCCTCCTTGGTTGACGTTTTTCAGAGGACTGGATTTTTCATCCTTTAATATAACTGTGGCCCTTGAGAGAAGCATGTCTAGTATTTTCTTCCATTGACAGTAATACCAGGAGCCCCAACTATCCCAAGTAGCTCAAAACAAATGAGCTCATGCTCAGAGAGAGACTGTCTCCCCCCAACCCCCATCCCCCCATCTTTCATCTGTTATTTTTAAGGTAGAGATGTTGAAACATGATATAGTAGAAAGAGAACATGAGCTTTGGGGTCTGAGCATCTGGGTTTGATGCTGGCTTGACTGGCTGAACGGAGCCCAACCTTGCCGAGCCTCGGTTTCCTCATCTGTAAGATGGGAATAAAAACAGCACCTATCTGTCATTGAGAGCATCTAACTCAGGGGCTGACTCACGATGGTGTTGGGGCCAAATACAGCCTGCCCCCCCATTTTGTGACTGCAGTTTTATTGACATGCAGCCGTGTCCACTCATTTACTCAGTGTCTGCGGTGCTGTCACACTCCTAGGACAGAGCTGAACAATTGTGATGGAGACCGACTGGTACACAGAGCCACTTACTGACTGTCCCTTTAGAGAAAGAGTTTGCCGACCGCTGATCTAAATGATTAATGTATGTATGTGGAAGTGCTTAGAAATGTCAGAGCGTTGGTCAAAGTTGTTGTCATTATACGTCTCTAACAACAGACCTCTTTCCCTGAGGAAAAAAGAAAAAAATGAATAGGCTGACTCTTCTCACCCATGGCCAGTCTGAGCAGGTGGATTTTAGAGGAACTTGGATAATAGGACCCCCTGATAAGAGTCTCATACTAGATGTTATTAATAGTTTTCCTTGCTGGAAACAGAATTTTACAAGTGCATACATTATCTATCTATCTATCTATCTATCTATCTATCTTTCTATCTACCTATCTATGTGTATATGTGTATGTATCTATTATACATACATAGATGTAGATACATGCATAGATACATATATATGTGTGTATGTATATATATGTATATATACATATCTATCTATCTATATGTGTATGTGCTTGTAAAATTGTGTTTCCAACGAGGAAAACTATTCATATATATACACATACACACATTGACATATATGTATATGCATGTATATACATATGAGCATATGTCTATTATGTACATGGATGTATGTGTATGTACACATTGATCCAGGGAAACACCCTCCCTCTGCTCTAGATGGACCCCCCCACCCCCATCTATATTCTTTTGAATCACCCAGTGTTCTGAGTTGGAAATTCACTACCATTTTTAGGATGAGGGTTTCTATCTCCCTCCTCACTTTTGGAGGGTTTTTGCAGATAAATGAACTTGGGTCTGTTTGGAAAGAGAAGCTACCAGGACAGGAGGGCTTGGGACTTTCATGTACCGTCCCCACCTCTTTTCTATCACATCGTCTGCCTTTGGTCATCATGTTTTCTCTGTAGGAAGAGTCTTTGGATTCTTTTCCTATGTTAATTAGAACATTCCAGGAGACTTGGAAATGGTTTCAGGAGGGAACCTTTGCATATCTGGGGGTCTAGTCCACAGTGGGGAACATCCAACATTATTTATTTGGAACCTTATAACGCATAGAATTAACATTGCATATTTTGAAGAAAACCTTAAAGTCAGATTTCTGCCCAGTGTTTTGAGCATCGAGAAAAGCAGGAGCTCTTGGCTTGGTGCACTGAGCTGAAAGCCCTTGCCTCTCCTCACAGCCAATAGTAAATCTTTCCTAGAAGTCCCAGTGTGAGCTGGTTTCCAGCCATTGGGGTGATCTTAAAATAGATTGTTAGGTGTAACATAGAAGTAAAAAGCTGCATTTCTGGGCAAGTTGGAAGCACAAGGGAATGCTATGTTGACTGAGACAATTAAAGAGGAATGGAGAGAAAGCAGAGCAGAACAGAACGTGGATGACGGGGCAACCTAAGGCTACATCTCCCTGGGAGTATTTGTCTTTACGTGAGATCACGAACGGCTCAGAGAAAGAGCTGGATGACGATGATGGTGGTGATGATGACGATGATGATGCTACTTCTTTAGCATGCTTAGCGGCCCAGGACTCTGAAGCACTTCTACATATTTCGTAGCAAAACCACGTTTCTGTGATTGTGGTAATAAAATTCTACTCTTTATGTATATATTACAAAATAGCCCCGGTTTTCTGGCGTGGTTCTCACCTCTCACACCTCTTCTTCTGTCTCCCCTCCTTCACATCTTTCAGCTTAGCATCCCCTTCTCAGGGCAGCCTTGCTCCATCCCCTAGACTAGGGCGATCCCTCTGACGCTGCTCTTGACACACCCTGCCACCCGTGACAAGTTGCAATAATCAGTTTATTCCTCCCATCTGAAAGCTCTGGGGGCACAGACACCCCTATGTCTCCCTTGTCTCCATCTATCCCCATGGTCTCCCACTCCACGTGGCAAAGAACAGGTGTGCTCCCGTCAGGAATGTTTTCGTGAACAGGCAAATGCAGGAAGAGTTAGAAATGCACCAGGGTCTCTCTATATAAGTGAGCCAAGAATACGGACAGGTAATTGACAAACCTATACCATGGAAAATATGGAAAACACCTTTTATAAGGTCAACCTAAATTGGATTCAAAGAAATGCTGGTTAAAATCACCTTTCATCTGATCAAATCAATAGAGAAGAAAATAAAATAAAAGGCAATACTGTTGCAGTGTATGAGATTCTAATGAAAGAGTGTTCTTTTTGATCTGAACTTTGGAAACAATCTAGCACTAGGTATCAGAGCAGTGAGGAGGATAACAGTAATAGTAATTAGAGTAACAATCCCAGTCATAAGAGTTCACATTTGCTGAGGGCCTTCTCTGCTCTTTGTAGCATCTTATATATAGCACATAATTTCATCCTCACAATGTAACAACCCTATGGGTAGGCCTGTTATGATCACTCCCATTTGACAGCTGAGGAAACAGAGGCAGAGGGCAGTAATTTGCAAGATCACCCAGTTAGCAACTGAGGTGAGATTTGAACCCAGGCAGTAGTGCAAAGTCTATTATACTTCACTAGCTTACCTAAAAGAAGATTTATGCAGGCTTCCCTGGTGACGCAGTGGTTCAGTGTTCGCCTGCCGATGCAGGGGACGCGGGTTTGTGCCCCGGTCCGGGAAGATCCCACATGCCGCAGAGCGGCTGGGCCCATGAGCCATGGCCGCTGAGCCTGCACGTCCAGAGCCTGTGCTCCGCAACGGGAGAGGCCACAGCAGTGAGAGGCCCGCGTACCGCAAAAAAACAAAACAAAAAAACAAAAAAACAAAAAGAAGGTTTATGCCCTTTGACCTTCAAATTTCACTTCTGGGAGTCTAGCTCAAGGAATTATTTCTAAATAAAGTTTATCAAGCACACACGTTTGTAGAAGCATTATTTATCAAGATACCTGTTCCATGGATTATTCTGTTGTCATTTAAAAAGGTGTTTGTGATGGATAGATATTAAATACCACAAAAATATTTTTGGTGAAATTTTACGTGGTAACAAATGCAGACTTGTGCCTTTTACGACCTCAAACTGCATACTAGCCACCCTAGCCATAAAACTTCACCTAAAAGATATAATATTAAGGGACAAGAGCTGGATCTCCATAGCACGATCATATTGGTGGAAAAAAAAAAAAAATCTCCCCCCAGCGACACCTGCAAGAGACTTGGAGGAAATTCACCAGCCTGAGAACTAACAGTGATCGGACTTAGGTGGTGACTAAACAGGCAATTTCCATTTCTTCTTTGCACTTTCCTATAAGTCTCTAGGTTTTCTTTCACAAACCTCAGGACTTTTATAATTTAAAAAATGACTTAAAATCAAGAAAGACAAGGATTGTGGGAGGAGACAGTTTGGGGGAAGCAGAAAGAAAAATTAAGTTAAACCTTGGAGGAAAACGGATTTATGGATATTCCAAGCAAAGTTGAAATCCAAAGAGGTTGAGGAGATGTAGATCTTGCTGAAAATGTGGGTCTAGGAGAGGGTGTGGGTCACTTTACCTGAAAGGCTTTGTGTGTTGAGCAGTTCACTTTCTGGTTGATGGCTCACTGCGATGTCCCGCAGGGCTACTCTTGGGAGAAATACCCCAGCAGTGAGAAAAGCCAGGAAAAGCTTCCTCCCACCGAACAGGCAAAAAAAAGCAAACAGACCATTTTTAGAAGATGAATCTGTTGGACACCTGCTAATCCTGTAAAAGAGGGGTACCTCCTGTGTCCCCACCTACAACTCACGGCACGGCAGGGGAGACAGATATATATTCAGAAAATTGTCATACATTATAGCGAGGGCCATCACAGAGATTGCACATGTAAGATTATTTTTTTAATATGCAGGATATGGTATTGTCATTGTCATCTTCGAGTGGTCTTAACAGACAATTAGCCCCTCTCTGTAATTCTTTCCAGAACAAACCAGGATAGCATTTCAACTTTTTTTTTTTTTTAAAGCCCATGTTATTAACTTTGGTGGATGTTTTCCAACTTTTGAACAGGCTGATGAATAGCAGTCCCCTGGAGTGGGTCATGTGAGTTAACGAATTCATTGTATAATTTGTAAACACTCCATCTTCGGAGGGTACATGGCTCGTTTGGGTCCCTTAAACACAGATGCTGAGACAGCCCTTGGGGGCAGATAGTTGATCCAGGAGGTGATTCTGGGAAGCACATATGAGGGGGCTGGGAGGGGAGAAAACCCCCAAATGGATGCGTTAAGGAGGTGGACAGGACTGTGGGTAACTGGGGCTCTGTCCCGCCAGGGGTCCCCTTTAGAACTGCATGGACCAGCCTCAGAGTTGTCCCACTGAGGGGTGGGCAAGCTGGGCTATTTATCCACTGACTCTCACTTTCTAAATTTTCTATTTTATTTTATTCTTGGCTGTGCCGCACAGCATGTGGGACTGTTACCGGAAGCTCGGCCTCTGTGCACCGGTGCCGAATCAAATCCCAGAGACAGGGTTTTGGGTGAAGTAGAAAAGGGTAGCTTTATTGCTTCTGGTAAGGCTTCTGCCTCGAAAAACTGTGTCTCCACCCCAGAGGATTTGGTGAAGGGCTTTATAGCAGCGTTCAAGGGTGGAATCTCTGACAAGATCAGGGTGTCAGCAGGGCCTGCCCTCCCTTCATCTTGTCACACAGTGGTCTCTCTTAATCGTGATGAGCTTCTCTGGTCCCTTTAATCTTGCCTCAGGTGGTTTCTTGGCTGCTCCCCACCCCCTTGATTAGCAACTGTTCAAATCCCTTGGGAACTCAAGGGGGTCGTGGAGGCTGGAGTCTTGCCTATAAGAAATGGTGGACAAAAGGAGGCCTCACTCGGTTTCAGGGTCTTAGTTCCCCCACCAGGGATCGAAGCCGTGCCCCGTGCAGTGGAAGCACGGGTCTTAACCACTGGACCGCCAGGGAAGTCCCTCATTCTTTATTGGTTACGTTTGCTCTGGAGGCATTAAATCCCCGGCCCTTCCAGGCTTCCCTGGGGACAGGCTGAGCATCCCCCAGAGTAAGCCCAGGGTGGTGAGAAGGGGAGAGGCAGGCATTTGAAGAGAGGAGCCGTCTGCCTGCCCTGGAAGTGCTCACCGCAGCTGCAGGTAAACTCAGGTGGGCCGAGGGGCTCCGGGCAGCATCTCAAAGGGGCTGTGACCCTTCACAGGGAAGCACTGACCTCAGTGCTGAGCTGTCCACCAGGGCTTTGGGTTGGGTGCATGGACCTTAAGAAATTTCTGGGCTAAAATTAGCATGGCCATCCTCGGTGAAACAGAAATGGGAGCTTTGGAGAGCTCACCGACCTGTGCATGAGTGGGGATGCAAACTTATCAATATTATTTTTTAAAATATTTATTTATTTATTTGGTTGCACCAGGTCTTAGTTGCGACTCTCAGGCTCCTTAGTTTTTTTTTTTTTTTTTTTTTGTGGTACGCAGGCCTCTCACTGCTGTGGCCTCTCCCATTGGGAGCACAGGCTCCGGACGGGCCCAGCCGCTCCGCGGCATGTGGGATCTTCCCGGACCGGGGCATGAACCCATGTCCCCTGCCTCGGCAGGCGGACTCTCAACCACTGCACCACCAGGGAAGCCCTCCTTAGTTATTTTTAAAGATCAACTTGGCACATGGCTGTTCTCTTCTCTGACTGCTGACCTGGGGTGTACAGGTTCTTATGCAGGCACCTGTCCTTGTCAGGATTCTGAAGGTCAACCCACGATGTTGGTTCAGGCACATCGTCCCATTTACAACTGTCAGAGTCAGGTGCTGCATGCCAGGTACTTGCCAGGAAGTGTGACGTTGAACTCACTGCTGTGCCACATCTATTGGGAACTTGGCTGAGAACAGTCTTTATGGAGGGCTGACCTGAAGGGCATGTGGTCCTTCCATTCCTCTAGACTGGGGGTTGCATGTTTTTGCTGTAAAGGGCCAGATGGTAATTTTACGATTTTTGAGCCACATAGTCACCTCTATTGACCAAACAGTCAACTACTCACCTCTGCTGTTGTAGCTCAAAACCAGCCGCAGACAATACGCTAAGCAATGGACATGACTATGTGCTAATAAAACTTTATTTATAAAAACGGGCTGTGAGATGGATTTGACCCTTGGGCTGTAGTTTGCAGACCCCTGCTCTAGACAGTCTGAAATCTGACACTGGATGGATTAAGGCAACCAGCACAGAGTGCTTTCCGGGGACTGACGTGTGCCAGCTGCTGTAGAATTATCTCAGATGACCTAGGGTAGGGGGTTACTGTATGTTAACCTGTAATTATTGCCTTGACAATGGTGGCGTTGCTGGAGAAGCTGCCCCGCCAGAGTCACCCTGTGTCCAAACTTAGGATGTTTAGGATGACGTCAGCCCTGACATTTTGGGTTGTTTTCCTTGAGAACACCTGGGAGTGCTGAGCAATGGCCCCATCTTTTGTTAGGGACACTGAGTTAGGTTGTATAACCAGATTTTCATTTTTACTGTGGCTTCTAGAAAAATCTGAGTCAAATTCGTGCATCTGCTTGTTCAACTGCGCAGGGCAATTTGGGCTACAGTCTTGAAGGAGCCTCATTCTTGGACCAGGTCTCTTTTTCTTTTCCATCTTCTCATAATCCACCATGATGCATTGTGTGTTGTCTCGTAAGCTGCCTCAAATCCCTTTTGGGACAAGTCAGGAAAGACAACAAGAGACGGGAGAGGGGGATGGAGGGATACCCCTGAGGGTTCTGGGTCTGGAAGCACAGTTCTCTCTCCTGCCCCGCTAACCAGTTTGAGTTTCCATTCGCTTCACCCAGGAAATCTGGTCTTTTACTGGGTTCCTCATTCTACGTATTTCTGGGAATTCCCAAGGAATATTAGCAAGTGCCACACGAATCCTTCCCTGCGGACCCCGGGGGTTCTCTAAAAACTGGGACTCTGCTCTTCAACAGGTCTCTTCTCACCATCTCGCCCCTTGATTGGGGTGGCTGAGGGCTCCTCTGCGTGGCCTCTAGGATTCCCCGATGGTAACCAACTTGGAAACACTTTATGGGCCACCCTCCCTTCTCTGTGTCACTTCCCTGCTCCCCATCTGGTGCTTCCTGGGGTGACCTCCCAAAGAAACCATTTACATTCAACTTCTGGCTCTAGGGGAGCCCAAACAGAGAGGGAGAGTTTGCAGATGGTGGATGGACACGGCTCATCGGATGGAGTGAGGTTGCACGAGAGGCCGAGGGAGGCTTGGGGCCCAGGGTACGGGGGGGCCACTTGCTTTTGAGGAGGGACCCTCAGGGTGAGAGAAAAGAACGCCAAGATGGTTGCAGGTGTAGGTAACTTGAACGCAGAGAAAACTGAGATAAGAACTTCCAGGGAGGGCTTCCCTGGTGGCGCAGTGGTTGAGAGTCCGCCTGCCGATGCAGGGGATACGGGTTCGTGCCCCGGTCCGGGAAGATCCCACATGCCGCGGAGCGGCTGGGCCCGTGAGCCATGGCTGCTGGGCCTGCATGTCCAGAGCCTGTGCTCCGCAACGGGAGAGGCCACAGCAGTGAGAAGCCCACGTAATGCAAAAAAAAAAAAAAAAGAACTTCCAGGGAGAGAAATCCAGTGGGATTGATTTCTTTTCTTTACCCTCTTAAAAAAAAAAATCACAATCAAAATAATGTATGCACATAATTTTAAAAATCAGAGTCTAGAATAGTGTTCTAGTGGTGAGTGACAGCTCCTTGCCCCACCTCTCACGTGGCCTCTTCTAGCCCTGGAGCCGACCTCTACTGAACAGTTTTGGGTTTAAGTTCTGGTGGGTACCCCACGCCTCTGAATGACAGGCTTTTGTGGTTTATTTTGGGTTTACCGACTTCCAGCATTGTCTGTTGACTCCCTGCTGTGCTGGCTGGTGTAAGATGATGGAGCAGGCAAAATTATAAGATGGGGCCAGGATTCCGGCCCCTGGTGTACACACACCTTCTCCCAGTTACTCAAAAACGATTATGGGTGCAACTGATGTAATTAAGGTCCCCAGTCAATTGACTTTATATTAGGGAGATAGCCAGGTGGGCCTGACCTAGTCACAGGAGCCCTTTACATCTGGGTCTAGAAATCAGAGACAGAGGAAGTCAAAGATTCAAAGGATGAGGGGGATTTGATGTTGGAGAAGGATTCTGTTGCTGGAGATGGAGGGGACAGTGTGGCAAGGAACTTTGGGTGGCCTCTGGGAGCTGTCAGCCAGCCACTAAGGACATGAGGACGTCAGTCCTACGAGCCCAAGGAACTGAATTCTGACACAGCCACGTGACCTTGGTAGAGGACCCCAAGTTCCAGATGACAGTGCAGTTTTTTGCTTTGTTTTGTTTTTTTAATTTATTTGGCTGCGCCGGGTCTTAGTTGTGGCACACGGGATCTCTAGTTGCGGTATGCGAACTCTTAGCTGTGGCACATGGGATCTAGGTCCCTGACCAGGGATCGACCCTGGGCCCCCTGCATTGGGAGCACAGAGTCTCAGCCACTGGGCCACCAGGGAAGCCCCAGACAGTGCCGTTTTGATTTAAGCCAAGCGAGATGCTGAGGAGAGACTCCAGCCTCACGGAACGCAGACTGCCCACCTACAGAGCTGTGGGCTAATAAACGTTGTTTGAAGCCACTGAGCTTGTGATCCTTTGTTACTCAGTGTAGACGGCTAATGCAACCAGTGTACGACGGTGTGAGGCTTGAGCTCTGTCCCACCACTCCTCATCATCCCTGTGCCTTTGCCAGCCTGGCTATTGCTACCTTAGTCCCTCTGCTGGCCACTCTGCCATGGTGAACCATGACCTTCCATGTCCTTTTCTTATTCCAGCCACCACAGGGAGTGTCATTTCAGCTCCCCATTTTGTAAGCTGCAGACATCTTTAGCTTTGTGGGGCATCTGTTCTCTGTCACAACTAGACTCTGCCCGTATGACAAGAAAGCAGGCATAGACAGTATGTAAAGGAACGAGCGTGACTGTGTGCCAATAAAACTTTATTTACAAAAACAAGCTGTGGGCCCTCAGACCCCATTCACTTCCGGTCCTCTGTCTGATGAACCATTACTCTCACCAGAGCAAGGCTGCTCACTTTGGCATTCTTTCTGCTCCAGCCTTAGGAGTCTATTTCCAATTTATAAAAAGCAGATTTCTGATTGATGTGTCGTCATGGGATGCCCTGGGGATATCGAGGCTTATCTCTTCTTGTCACTGACTTTTAAAATGCTTCGGTTCTATTTGATTCCATTCACATGGAAGGTAGAGGCCCCTTGGAGCAGGAAGACGGTGACACAGCTCCATCCTTTATAAAGAAACTCAGATCTCTTTCAGCCCATGCATTGCACGTCAGGGGTCACAGCTGGAAGCGTTTTCCTGGGAAATTCAGAGTTGTCAAAGGCATTTATCTGGTATTTTCTTGTAATTGGTTAATTTATGCTTTATTTACCTTGTGGATATGATCTGAAAGTTAACACTGGGGAACGGCTGCCTTTTTCTGTTCCACATTGTCAGGAAAAGGTACGTCTCTTTGGTGAAAAAGATTTTTTTTAAATGAGAAATGGAGCTTTGGAGTACATTTTCCATGGCTCACAATGAATCCCCCCAAACACACACACACACCATGGTCTGTGTTCTTTTAAGTCAAATAAAACTAGTTTCTGCCGAGAACATCCAAATGTTTGACCTTAGACGGCAGAAATTGGAACTAATCTTCCAGGATCAGAGCAGCTGCAAGTCAGGCCCGGAGCCATTGGACTAACCCACCTCGCGGTCGGAAAGCGCTGATTCCTCGGAGGAAACTAACAGAGACCAGGTAGCCCCGCTGCCTTGTGGACGCCGTGAGCCCAGGCCTGCACCTCATCCTTCCCGCACGTGGGCCCTCAGATGGGAAATGCGTCCCCTCCAGCCTCCCGTCAAGGAGCTGCCGAGGAGAATTTGCATTTAATGCCGCTCATCATTTCCAATTGTTCTCCAAATAAAACAGGCCCCGGAGCTGAGGCGAATGCCTTCGAAGGCACTTTTCCACTGGGTATGGGTCCAGAATAAATAATAACGAGAAATCTGCCCCTCCAAGCACTTCTTGGAGATAGCTTTTAATTCAGACCAGTTGGAAGCAGAACGGAGCGGGGCGCGTCAAAACCGAAGGCAGCCGTGCTGCCAGCCCCGCCCCCGCCATGGCCAGACCCCCCCGAAAGCGTCGTCTGTTACCCCGTGATACAGTGCAAGGGCTCTGTCTGTCTGCTCTTATCCCTCTCTTCGTCTCCCCTCTCTTTCTCCAGGTCTCCTCTCTCTCGCTCCCCCTCCCTCCCACCTTCCCCTCTTTTTCAGCGACAAGCCCTTCCCCTTTAAAAAAAAAACAACAAAACTTTTTATCTCGCCATAATGATAGACTGCAGAAAGTTGCAAAAATAGTATAGACCATCTGGTGTACCCTGTACTCAGCTTACCCCTATAGTTCCATCTTCCATAACAATAGCACATTATCAAAACCAGGACATCGACCCAGGTACAATGTCTGTGTCTAATTCCATGTCGTTAAGCCTTTCATCTTCGAATGCTCACTTTTTCATGTAAGTTTATTCCGTTTTCAGGAAAAAAAAAAAACATAAAAAAAACCCCACGTTTATTTATTTATTTATGTGGCTGAGCTAGGTCTTAGCTGCAGCACGAGAGATCTTCGTTGCCGTGTGCGGGATCTTTAGCTGCGGCACGCACGGGGGATCTAGTTCCCTGACCAGGGATCAAGCCTGGGCCCCCTGCATTGGCAGCGTGGAGTCAACCGCTGGACCACGAGGGAAGTCCCTATTTTCAGGAGTTTTAACTTGCTCAAAGAACGCGCATCTAATATTTATATTCTCCGGGGGCTGGGGGCGCTGACTTTTCTCATCTGCTCACTTCCGAGGCACCCCAAGGGGCCTGGACCCCCCTGCAAGGCACTCCCCCGGGGGGGGTGTGAATTTGTAGCCTGTGTTCCTGATCTTGCTGGGCACCTTGGAGGTGCTCTCACATACCTTGTCTTTTTCAGTCTCCATTTACTTTCATTTAATAAGTGAAAGGAGGTGAAATTGAAACAGACCCCCTTGCTTCTGGTGAAGAGCTCTGATTGCAGGTTTGATGAGAAAGCTGTTCAAACCGTGGCCTGAAATGAATTTCGTGGGCCATCTGCATGCATCCGTCAGACGAGCAGCCGCCGGTGAGGTGTGTGATTGCAGGCGAGTTGCACTGCAAGCTACCAGGCAGGCAGGGGCTCCTGCCGGTGCTGAGGAGAAGCTCAGCCTGGTCCTGGGGCCAGATGGGGACTCCCAGGTCTCACACTCCTGTGACCAGGGGTGAGCAGGGCGCCCCCCACCAAGCAATTCTCCAGCTCTCTGACACCAGCTGGGTGTCCTGCAGCTGAACTCACATTCCCACTGTTTACCTGGAGATGGCATCTGATCCCACAGGTGAAGGGCTCAGTCCCTCAGGACTGCCCGCACCTCAGCTTCAGGTGCCAGTCACGAGTCCAGGTTGCCACCTGTGCTTCTGATTGACTGTCTATCAATCGAAGGTTTCCACAAGCCTCTTCTGAAGCTCAGTCATTGCTAGCATGGCTCAGAACTCAGGAAAACAATTTACTTACTAGATTACTGGTTATTATCAAAGGATACGACTCAGGAACAGCCAGATGGAAGAGATGCACAGGGCAAGGCCTGTGGGAGGGGGACTCGGAGCTTCCATACCCTCTCCGGGTGCACCACCCTCCCGGCGCCTCTGCGTGTTCACCAAACCCGGAAGTTCTCTGAACCCCGTCCTTTTGGGGTTTTTATGGAGGTCCATTACACAGGCATGATTGATAAAATAACTGCCCATTGGTGATCAGTTCAACCTCCAGCCCTTTCCTCTCCTTGGATGTGGGAGGTCAGGAGGTGGGACTGACGGGTCCAACCCTCTAAGCACATGGTTGGTTTCCTTGGCAACCAGCCCCCATCCTTAGGGGCTTTCCGAAAGTCACCTCATTAACATAAACCGTGGTCAAAATGGGCTTGTTAAGAATGGCAAAACACGACTTCCCTGGTGGCACAGCGGTTAAGAATCCGCCTGCCAATGTAGGGCACACGGATTTGAGCCCTGGTCCAGGAAGATCCCGCATGCCGCGGAGCAACTAAACCCACATGCCACAACTACTGAGCCCACGCACCGCAACTACTGAAGCCCATGCGCCTAGAACCCGTGCTCTGCAGCAAGAGAAGCCACCACAATGAGAAGGCCCGTGCTCTGCAACGAAGAGTAGCCCCGCTCGCTGCAACTGGAGAAAGCCTGTGCACAGCAACGAAGACCCAACACAGCCAAAAATAAATAAATTTTAAAAAATTCTAAAAAAAAAAAAGAATAGCAAAACAAACCCTTATCTCTCTTATCTCTTAGGAAATTCAAAGGGTTTTAGGAACCCTGTGCCAGGAACAGGGACGAAGATCAAATACATATTTCTTATTATAAATCACAGTATCACAAGATGGAATCTACTCTTTTACATTCTGGTGAGTAGAAGGTGGGTCTGTGAGTTCTCAGGAATTTGAGTGGATGTAGCTTCAGGCTTCTTCAACCTTAAACAGTGACCTTTATCTATGAGTGACGTTTGGGGCAGAACGTAAGGAGACAGGACCGAGGACCTGACCTGACCAGTCAGGCAGGTTCAGGGAAGGCGCTGCGGCTGCTCTTGGCTCCTTTTCCACTGGTCTCTGTGTCCTTCACTGGGAATTAGCCAGAGTCAGCTGGGGTGGGGTGTGGGGAGAGGGCTGCCTTATTCTTCCATTTCCGTGGGGCTCAGGGGGCTTCCGACAAAGGCTTCCGACAGAGCCTGGAGAAGCCAGCGGGTGACTTGTCCCACATCGACCTTTCTGGAACATTCAGCTGCAGTGCATGGAAGGATTTGAGGTTTTCTTTCTCCTCCTGAACAGTCTGTATATAAAAACGAAGGAAACCAGGCTACTGGGGAGACAGTGCTTAATGGTCTGAAAACAAGCCCTGGTGTTTTTCTTGGCTGGGGTGAGAATGGTTACCTTGATTGGAACTGACCTTTCTGAGGCACATTTCAATCAAGGCTGCCCTTTTCGGGGTGGGGCGAAGGTGAAGAGATGGACCCGATCCCCCTGCACCCCAATCCCTTGTGTGCACAGCCCACGGAGAGCATGACATCGAATATGAATGTTTGCAAAAGACTTTATTTCAGTGGATGATTCTTCAGAGAATCCATCTTCCTTTACAGTTTCTGAATTAATCCACTGGTTTTAAGTAACACGGTGTAAAGCACCCAGGAAATAACAGCTGTAGACAAGCCTGGGATTCGGAAGGAAAGGCTTTGGTGGGTGGATTGGCATCTCCCAAAGTCTAAGGTCAGACATCCCGCACCGGGATGCCAGCAGTGGGAGTGACATGGAAGGGCTGGGTCTGAAAAGTGTCAAAGCATCAAAGTCAGGGGGAGTTACAGCTGTGTGACCTTGTGTGAGTTACTTAACCTTTCTCTTTCCTTATCCGTAAAATGGAGTGCGAGAGCCAGAATAACGCCCCCTCCCACAGAGATGCCCCCGTCCTAATCCCTGAACCCGTGATGATGTTAGATTATCTGGCAAAGGGGAGTTAAGATCACAGCTGACTTGAAGATGGGGAGGTCACCCTGGATTATCCGGGTGGAACCAACAAAGAGGGAGACAGAAGAGGAGCTTGAAGAGGTGCAGTGGGGGGAGGAACCAGCCCACCATGGCCGGCTGTGAAGACAGAACAAGAGGCCATAAGCCAGGGGAAGGCAGGTGGCTTCTAGGAGCTGGGAAAGGCAGAGCTATGAATTCTCTCTCAGAGGCTCCGGGAAGGAAGGTATCCTGCTGACACTGTGATTTCAGCCCAGTGAGACCTGGGGTAGACTTCTAACTACAGGACTACAAGATAATACATTCTGCTGTTTGAAGCCACTGAGTTTGTGATCATTCGTTACAGCAGCCAAAGGAAACTAATACATGGGGGATAATCACAGTACCTACCTCGTAGGGTAGCTATGAGTATTCAATGAATTATTACATGGGAAGCACTTGGAACAGTGCATGGGTCAGTATCACATTGGTGATGACGATGACGATGATGATGATGCTGGAGAAGATCATTACTACTGTTATTGACCTAAATATACTTATCTTGAGGGACGCCCACATTTGGAGCGTGAAGAGGAAGGGAGAGCCAGAGGGGGAAGAGGGGTGCAAAGGAAACCCCAAAGGATGCAGAGTCGGGAGCACCGCAGGCAGGACCAGGCATTGGTGACGCCCAGTGTCAAGTGGTGCGGGCGGTGTGACAGCAGAGACCCCAGCGGCCTCACCTAGCTGGGCGTGGTGGAGAGAGCCCTGGAACAGGAGCCCGGCACTGGAGCTGTAGAGCTGGGCCGTCCAACCTGGAAACCACCAGTCACATGTGGCCCTGGAGTGCTGGGGGCGGTGGCGGGGGCTCGTCTGAGTCTGGATGGGCTGCAAGTTTAAAGCACACACTGGATTTCAAACACCCAGGACACAAAAAACATGTAGATGATCTCATTAATAATTTTTTTCTTTGGCTGTGTTGGGTCTTCGTTGCTGTGCACGGGCTTTCTCTAGTTGCGGCGAGCGGGGGCTACTCTTCGTTGTGGTGCGCGGGCTTCTCATTGCGGTGGCTTCTCTTGTTGCGGAGCACGGGCTCTAGGCGCGCAGGCTTCAGTAGTTGTGGCACGTGGGCTCAGTGGTTGTGGCACACGGGCTTAGTTGCTCCACGGCATGTGGGATCTTCCCGGACCAGGGCTCGAACCCGTGTCCCCTGCATTGGCAGGCGGATTCTTAACCACTGTGCCACCAGGGAAGCCCTCATTAATAATTTATATTGATTACATGCATGTTGAGATGGTAAGGTTTTGGATATATTGAGTTAGATGACACCTACTTATTAAATTAATCTCACCTTTTCTTTTTTCCTTCTTTTTAAAATGTGGCTGCTAGAAAATTAAAAACCATATCTGTGGCTTGCACTAACACAGCACTAGAATGACTATGCCGCCGACTATGCCGCCAACTATTGCTATGACCTTGGGCAAGGCTGTTCTTCTCTGTGGGCTTCTATCTCCCTGCTTGTAAAAGCAGGTGACTCCAAGGGCATCCTGGGGTTTTTTGGCCAGAAGGTCACTAGGAAGCATAGATGGAATCATTTTAGCAGAAATGTATATTGCAAGGGAAGAGGGCCAAAGAGAGGCAAAGGGAAACCGAGACCAGGACTGCATTTCTGTGAAGGTTGACGACGCAGGCTAGGAAAGAGGCGGGGCTGAGGATCATCGCTCGTGCTCTTGCAGAGACCTGGGTAATTTATATCCAAGGAGCAGGAACAAATGTAGGGGGAGAGATTAGATCGACAGGAGAGAGGGTGAATTGATGGAGGAGCACTGACCGAGGGAGGCGAGAAGAAGATTTAAGAGCTGGGCAGGAGGTCACCTTGGAGGGGGCCGGCAGAGAATGAACAAGTGAGAAATAAATTAAACAATTAGCACACTCATCCAAACCATGCCTCAAAGGGCAAATGAAATAGAATTGGGTGCCCACAGGATGAGACAGCTAACAGGTGCTGTGGCAACAGTCAGGAAGAGGAGGAAGTGTTGCTGCAGGGAGGAAAATTAGAGCTGCCAGAA
Organism: Hyperoodon ampullatus; assembly: GCF_949752795.1. NCBI lineage: Eukaryota > Metazoa > Chordata > Mammalia > Artiodactyla > Ziphiidae > Hyperoodon > Hyperoodon ampullatus. The sequence continues at coordinate 6,586,277 of NC_136926.1, read as the reverse complement.
GGAAAATGAATGCAGTTGGGCAGAACGCATCCAGAGGAGTGGAGCGCGGCTCCCGGCTCCCGCAGGTAAGACACAGGCCACCTGGGGCGGCATTTTGAAAGGCCTCAGATGCCAAGATAAAGGTAACTGCAACCCACATTCCAAAGAAATGCAAGATCAAGGACAAAAATAAGCGTGTTTTGCTCTCTGACCCTCATCAACCTATTTTTTTTCCCCAGTGTTTGTTCCTGCCAAGCCAGAAAGGACTCATATTCTCTTAATTCCCCCCAAATCTTTTGGGGCTGGAGCATCCTTTGCAAATCATCAATTCCCATTTCAGGGGTGAGAGGTACTGCCAGAGCCCCATCTCTAACCAATACATGGAGAGAGATTTGCATCTCCTGTTTGAAATCTGACTTCCTGCCTCGTCTTTGTCTCTCTCTCTCTCTCTCTCTCTCTCTCTCTCTCTCTCTCTCTCGTTTTTTTTGGAAACAGTGTCAAGGTATTTATTTATTTATATTTTTTGGCCGCACTGCACAGATTGTGGGATCTTAGTTCCCCGACGAGGGATCGAACCCGCACGCCCGCCAGTGGAAGCGTGGAGTCCTAACCCCTGGATCACCAGGGACGTCCCCCTGCTTCATCTCTTAAATGCGCTGTGAGAAATCACCGTTTTTCTCATATTGTTCCAGCTTCAGACAGAGGCTTAGTAAAATCGCCACCATTGCTTTCTTATTTTTGACCCCATTGCTCATTCCTGTCTGCCCCTGGGGAAAGCACTTCATCTTTGTCTCACCTGGAGGAGGAGAGGGGCGTGGTTGGTTCCACCATCCCTAGGGTTACCTGGTGGGCTAGATAAGAGACTGAACAACCTCCCGTGACCATGACCGTCTCTTCCATTCTCCTGCCTCTGTGTGGAATCCCCTTACATTTTCTTAATTGGGGGAACCAGCCTTCTAGCCGTATGAACACCGTGTAACAATCCTTCCCAGCCGGCAGCCTTTTCTTCCTTCCTTCTCCAAGAAAGACAGGAAAGCCCCAGCCTTATTTCTTTTCTGCTTCTCAGAATCCAAACCCCATCTTTCTCCTGTTGCCACCAAATTAAGGACAGACAGTCTGTGTGCCTTTTACTGGCTTCAGGCCCATCACTCTGGCAAATAAGATCTTGGCATTTCAGGGGCCAAATCTGGGAGGTTTCTTTTCTCCACCTGCCTTCACCCCGCCCCCGCCCCCCCCCCCGACTTTTTAAAAAAGTCAGTCTCTGAAGTATTGATTTTCCAGCTATTTTTAAGTTCAATCAGATTGGATTTCGTTTCAGGAAATACCTCACGCATTCTATCCCTCTCTTTCTCCCCACTGTTCTTCCTTCTCTCTGGTGTGGCTCAGTCTGCTTTGGCTAAAGAGACCAGCAGTCAAACTGAAACAATACACTACTTGGAGCCAGGCGTGTAAAATGAGGGCGCTTCTCTTTCCAAATAAACCTCGGTGCCCCCAAATGGAAAAATCCAGCTCTCAAAACATGAGCCTGTTGGCTGCTCTCTGGCTGAAAGGTGCTGCGTGTGAGTTAGGGAAAGAATGAGTTTGATTTTGCAAAGACCAAAGGTTCTTTTGGAGGTTTCTTTTGCCCTCTATGGGGGAAATGGATGCTGAAAGCCAGAGACAGGCCATAACGGTGGCACCTGCCTTTGGATCCTTGCTGGATTAGGAAAGGCTCTGACCCGTGTTGTTCGTGGAATCCTCACACTGAGAAAACTGGACCACAGAGGGTTAAATGGCCAGTGTCACATGGCGGTACGCAGCAGTGATGGCCCCAGAACCCAGGGCTTCTGGTGTCTAGGCACACCAGCCTGGGCTATCTGGACTCTTCCATGGCAGAGGGAAGAAGAAGAAAGCAGGTCTCTTGAGATCTGGCTCATGGAATCTGGTCCAGATGCCCTGGTCTGGATCCCCCTGGTTATTTCTCATATTTTGGTGCTGCCCCGCCGGTGTCAGCCCAGAGGCATCCACAAGCAGGCATTACCAGCTGGCCTTTCTGATGTTTGCTTTACCTGCCTCCATTGCTGGCTCTGTGTACGGGAAGGCTATCCATCTTCGATCTTGACCCTGGCTCTCTGATGTGAGGATAAGTCTGGTGTCTTTGTCTTTAGAGGGTGGATAAAGCTGTGTTCTTCTTACCAACCTGCCGGGGCTTCACTTCGGAGTAAAGCCCTTGGAGTGTCCCGTCAACTCCCCGTAATATGCGAAATTTTTTTGCAGTACGCGGGCCTCTCACTGTTGTGGCCTCTCCTGTTGCGGAGCACAGGCTCCGGACGCGCAGGCTCAGTGGCCATGGCTCACGGGCCCAGCCGCTCCGCGGCATGTGGGATCTTCCCGGACCGGGGCACGAACCCGCGTCCCCTGCATCGGCAGGCGGACTCTCAACCACTGCGCCACCAGGGAAGCCCAATGTGCGAATGTTTGCCCTTGGCGTCTCTGTAAGGGGTGGATGTGGCTCCACTCAGCACTCTGACCCACTGCTCCAAGGTCCTGATTTCCTGCCAGACTGAGGTGCTTCTGCCACCCGCTTGGTTCTCGTCTCAGGTGTTGTCCTGCTAATGAGACCAAAGGAAGTTGTCTCCTATTCTTCATCTGCCTGCACCTCTCGGATGCCGGTCGTGGACGGACCTGGCACGTGGGCTCTGCTGGTGCTTGGCCTACTTTTGGCGCACTGTCCCCTTCCCCCACCTCCTGGATCAGTTTGTCTGCCTGAGACTCCCCCGCGCCCGGCCACATGGCTTTGCCTTTAGGATAAACATCTCCGGGTGACACAAGATCGATGCCCCCTTAAAGACTTCCTGTGGCTCGCACAGTGCTCCTTTTGTAGGCATTCATGTTCTAACCGCAGGGCTGCAGCTTTGCTGAGACTGAGCTGTTCCCTACTGAGACCAGGCCCCCTCCTCGCCCCAGAGCTTTCAAGAATCAGGAATTCGGGCTGCCGTGGGTGCCTGCTTCCCTGTTGAGTTTCTGCTCTGAGCCGATCGCCACTGAAGGCTGCCTGGACGGAGCCCAGATTGGAGCCCTGAGCTGGGGTGCTCAGACCCCTTACAAAGGACTCTCCCCAGGAAGGCCATCCAAGGCACAGTCCCCGATCTCCTAATTCGGAACCAGGAGCCTTCACCCGCATTAGCCTCAACTCTGCTCAAAGCTCCAGTGACACACACAGCTTGGACAACCCCCATTAAGCAGCCTGGACATCCACATCCAGGCAGGGAGTCGGGCCATTGCGTCTCCATTTTACCCGGAAAATGTCTGAAATGTACATTTCACCTTACACACAATCAGAAAATTCTCTGGGGGCCTCTGTGAGGCAGAAGGTCCCGATGGGCAAGGGTAGGTGCCTCACTCCAGTGCTGCGACGGGTGGCAAGGGGCGCGGCTGTAAGACGCAGGAGAGAAGAAAGCGCTCCCTAAATTCATCTCCTCTGCGCCCAGAGCTCCCTTGGGAGCTGGGTCCCACAGGAAAGCTGACTCTGCTTCTACCCTCTGAAACTCCTGAGGGTCCCTGCTATAAAGATCAGTTGCTCAGTTATCGCATAATTATAAAGTTAATGCGTGCTCACTGCAGAAAATTCAAAAGGGATAATGGAAGAGAAAGATGATAAAAATGATTAGTAGAAGTCACCTCTCTGCCAGCCCTCCCCTTAGACACACCCGTAATTAACTTTTTTTTAATCAAAATGGAAGTCACATGATGTAAAATTAACCATTTTACAGCGAGCAGTTCAATGGCATTTAGTACATTCACAGTGTTTTGCGACCAACGCCTCTATCTAGTTCCCACACCTTTCCATCACCCCAAGATAAAACCCCGTACTATGATCTCTTTGATATTGTCCCTTCTGGCTTTTTTCCACCTGTCTATTTTAATATAGTGAATACTGTTTCCAAGATGGCACCTGATTTTATCACTTAGTGTTTTTTATTTAACACAATTAAAATTTTTTTTTAAATTTATTTTTGGCTGTGTTGGGTCTTCGTCGCCGTGCACAGGCTTTCCCTAGTTGTGGCGAGCAGGGCTACTCTTCGTTGCGGTGTGTGGCCTTCTCATCGCAGTGGCTTCTCTTGTTGCAGAGCACGGGCCCTAGGCGCGCGGGCTCGGTAGTTGTAGCACACGGGTTTAGTTGCTCCGCGGCACGTGGGATCTTCTCAGACCAGGGATCAAACCCATGTCCCCTGCATTGGCAGGTAGATTCTTAACCACTGTGCCATCAGGGAAGGCCCTGTCACCTAGTTTTAAATTTTGTTTTATATCAACATTATTGCACTATAATTTACATTTAATAAAATGTATCCATTTTAAATGTATAGGGTGATGGGTTTTAACATATGTATATACCCGTGTATGTTACAAGTGTATACAACATGTGTAACCTCTATCCCAGTCAAGATCTAGAATATTTCCAGCACTCCAGAAAGGTCCCTTGAACCCTTTTTTGGTCAGTCTCCCCTTTATCCATTCTAGGAAACCACTGTTCTGATTTCCATTTCTATTAGTTCTGAAGTTCTAGAACTTCAAATAAATGGAATCATCCAGTGTATTTTCTTTTTTGTTTATCATCTTTCGCTCAGCACTGTCTTTTTGAGATTAATCTATGCTGCTTCATGAATCAGCAAGGTTTTTCTTTTTTGCTGCTCTACAATTCAATGGTATGAATAAAAAAATAGCAGTATGAATAGAAAATTTTTTGAGTAGACAGTTTATTCATTTGTTCTCCTATTGATGGATGTTTTACTGAGTTCTATTACAAATTTTCTCCATGTTTTTAATAATCTCACAGGCAGTTTTTAATGCCTGTCTCATGTCGGTTGGTTCTAACAGTTTCCTGAGCAGTTTTATTGTTTGTGGGCATTTAGGTTCTTCTGTCAGGATGAACATCTTTAAACACAAAGTTTTGTCTAGGATAGATGCTTGGAAGCGAATGGCCAAATCGAAGTCAAGAACAGTTTAAAGGCTCTTGACACACACTGTCACATTTCTGTCTCGGCGCCCCATGTCTCTATAAAGAACCTGTATATTGGGTGGTCATGTGATTCAGTTCCGGCTAATGAGTTCTAAGTGGAAATCCAGTGGAGACTTCTGGGATTGTTTTGCTTTCCTTATATAAGTACCACTCCTCTTCCTCGCTATTTTTTTTCATTTTGCTTCAACTGAGGGCTTGAGGCTGGAGGTGGAGCAGCCACCTTGGGGCCCTGAAGGGATATTTCCCAGTAAAGATGGGGAAGCAGAAGAACATTCTATCTGGGAGGCTGGGCATCTTCCACTGGCTTCAGAGGCCAGATCTGGGACCAATGAATGGAAACTTCAATAAAGAAGGTATTATTTGTAGAAAGAAGTTATTCCAATTAGGAAGTCAGTGAATTCCTTTATCAACAGAGATATTCAAACAGGAATGGAACACCCATTTGGGGAGAATGTGGCAAAGGGTACAAGCATAAAATAGCGTAACCTCTGACGTTCCTCGTACTCTGAATTCAGTTTTATGACCCAGCGCTAATGGGCACATTTTCTGCCTTTTGATTCTGTCAAAGCAAAGTGGCCATAAGACTCCTAGAATTCCTCCTCACGTTAATAAGGAAGTTAGAATTCATCTTATTCCTTATAAGACTCCAGAAAGTTGATGTATCCTCTAAAATTAAGCCCAGATTCCCCGCCCCCAGTCCCCAGGTACACACTCATCAATCTTTCTTCTGTGGTTTTATTAGAAGGTCTTTCGTGTGTATTAAAAATGCAAAATATCTACCCAATGCCAAATTCCAGAAATGCACAAACATGAAAAGTTTTAGTTTTTAAAGGTTTCTTATGACAGCTGCCACAGTGGTCATTAATATGTAAATTCCATTGGCTGAGAAGGTTGACTTTTGGTCATAAATCGCCGCTTTCCTCCTGATAATCCTGTCTGACTCTCCAGCTGTCTAGACAATGGAAAAATTAACACCACGAAACAGAATAGTTTAAAAACCTTTGGAGCCAAATACTTAGAAACAAATTTTAAATCCACGGTGAGACATGTGAGACCAATTAGTTAATTATTCAAGGAATCCCTTCGAGCACCAGCCTTGACTAATAATAAGACCTTACGCTTGAATAGCCTTTTAATACTTTGAGAAAGTAGTTTTCCATACGTTATCCTCTTTGATCTTTTGGAATATGACTTTATTTCCAAGGTTGTAAAGACCACCAAAATGTGACACCCCAGCTCTCTGGCATTACCATCACCTTCTCTTCTTCAACAAATTAACTCTTCGAGAAAATGCAGCCTCAGCTCATTGAGATAGGTCAATATGGGACCTAGTTGAGAGAAGAGATAATTATGCATGCATCTTTTTTTTCTTAACCCTTAAAATCCTTCACTGGTTTTCCATTGCTTTGGGATCAAAACTCCCCCAATTTTAACATGATTACCAAGACCCTGCATGATTTGGCCACAGTCGACTTCTCCCCAGTCTCATTTCTTGCTAATTTCCCTTGACCCATTTCCCCTCTGTCCAAACTGGCCTTTTTTTAAACTTCTTCCAATGATGCCTCCCCTTTGACTTGTCCGTACCATCCTTCTGTGCATCCCTTCACCTGGTAAATACCTACTTATTAAAAAGCCACTTCCTCAGGGAAAGTGACTTCTCTTTTCTTCTCATACCATAGTAGATCAAGTTGCCTTATTATACATCTTCATAGAACCATGTTCTTTTCTTCCAGGATAGAGGTAAATAAACTACAGCCTTTGGGCCAAACCTGTCCCTCCATCTGTTTTTGTAAATGAAGTTTTATGTGCACACCACCATGTTCATTGGTTTATGTATTGTTTATGGATGTTTTCTTTTCTCTTTTAAAATAATGTTCCCCAGCTTTATTGAAATAGGATCGACAAAAATTATATCTATTTGCATTGTATAACGCGATGTTTTACTCTTTGTATACGTTGTAAAATGAGTACCACAATCAAGCTAATCCATCACCTCAAATAGTTACTGTTTTTTCTGTGTGTGTGGTGAGAAAACATGAGATCTACTCTCTTAGCAAATTTCAAGTACACAATACATTATTATTAGCTATAGTCACCATGCTGTGCATTAGAGCTCCAGAACATACTCTCTAACCAACGTCTTCACTTTCCCCATCCCCTGGCCTCTGGCAACCATCATTCTACTCTCTGTTACTATGACTTCAGCTTTTTCTTTAGATTCCACATACACGTGAGATCATGCTGTCTTTATCTTCCGGTGCCTGGCTTATCTCACTCAGCACAGTGTCCTCCAGGTCCACCTCTGTTGTTGCATACGGTGAGATTTCCCTCTTTTTAAAGGCTGAGTAATATTCCAGTGTAATACATATATATATATTTTTTTCCACATTTTCTTTATCCATTCATGCATCCATGCACACTTAGGCTGTTTCCATGTCTTAGCTACTGTGAATAATGCTTATGGTTGTATTCTTGCTACCATGGCAGAGTTGCAACAGGGACCGTGTGGCCTACTTACTTACTTACTATCTGGCTCTTTATGCAAAAATTTGCTGACCCCTGCTTCAGAGCGCTAATCTTGGTTTGCAATGATACACTTGTTATTAAGATTATGTGATTATCTGTTACATCTTCCAGACCGTGGGCTCAGAATTTGGCAGTTACTCAGTAAATATTATTGAATGAAAGGAAGAAAATGAATGGAGAAAAATAAAGAGAGGAATTTAAAAAAGAGAATAAAAGGAAGAGAGAAAGAGTAAAAAAGGAACAATGGTTGGGCATTATTATGATTATCTGTGATACTAAAAATCCTGATCTTTTGAGTTAGGTAGTCATGCCCTCTTTTCATGAACTCTCATTCAGTGTTTCCAGCTTCTTTTTTGGGCTTCACGCAAAGCTGTCAGCAGGATGGACTGAGGGCAGAGATGGGATTAAACGCCAATGCTTGGGTCCAGGATTGAGGGTGGTATGACTGCTACCCATCTTGGTTGGGCCTGTTCTCAGGAACTAACTCACCCATCACACAGAGTTTTCAGGGATTCAGCTCACCATGTCCTCTTTCCATCTGGAAGAGTGTAAAAAAAATTCAAACTGGGCCATGGTATACTGGGTAAAGCTCTTCCATCTTCCAGAAGGACCAGCTCTTAGTCTGTGGAACTTCCAACCCACTATGGGCAACAGAAGATGGTTAACACTGTGGAGGCAGTTTTAAGACCTACTCGCAAAAGCTCTGACACTCCTTCCATTGAGAGATGGGGTCCAGGTTCTCTTCCCTTGAAACTGGGTAGCCTTGTGACTGCCTTGACCCATAGACTATGGTGGAAGTGACTCCATATGACTTACAAGGCTAGGTCATAAAAGACCATGAAGCATCTCTTTTGTTCACTGGAACACTCATGCTTGGAGCCTGGAGCCACCATGGAAGAAATCTGGTTATCCTGCACCTGCCATGCTGGGGAGACCTCATGTGATCGTCCAGTTGACAGTCCATCTGAGCCCAGCCTTCCAGCCATCGCCACCAAGTTGCGGCATATGAGTGAAGCCATCTTGGACTTCCTGGACCAGCCTATCAGCCAGCTGAGTACCACTGAGTGATCTGTCAACACCATGTAGAACAGAAGCATCAGCAAGCCAAGCCCTGCCTGAATTCCTGCCCATGGAATTGTGAGATACAATAAAATGGTTCTTATTTTAAGTGGCTATGTTTTTGGACCCACTTATTACACAGCAGTAACTCACTGGCAAACACAATGACTGAGCTAGTGACAAAAAGGTATCTCGTGAAGGTTGGTAGTTTATGGGAAGCCCTTGAAATGGCCTTTTTGCTCCCCATGCGTTTCCGGATTGGCAGGGCAAACACTTTTATGCTCATTTTTCCAGATGAGGAAATTAACACAGGTTAAATCACTTTGACAGATGTATTGGGGACCTACTATGTGCATTGTTTTGTCACTGTACAAACTACAAAGGTACTTTGTTTTATAGCTGGTGGGGAGACATATGAACCTTTTAAAATAGCTCTCTCTTTCCAGGCTTAAAGAAAGCTGTGACTTTCTAACATTTAAGTAGAACATGGAGAGTGTTTTAAAGGAAGTTTCCAAAGACTGGACAGGGCTGTATTCCTGGTGGTGGCTGCCAGGGAACACGTGATGTGGAGAAGGATGAGTCTGATAAATATATGGAACAGTATTATGGGGCCAAGCTTCCGTTCCAGAAAATAGCAAATGTTGGCAGTACAGATCTAGGCTCTACGCTGACTTTCCCCATCTCCACCTCTTTCCCTCCCTCCCAAAAGACTCTTATCCTATTTTATGTTTTTAACAAGGAAATGAAAAGAGTTGGCATGAAATGAATTATGTCTTTCCCATCATACACTTGTCTTCTAGTGGGCAGGGGCCAGGATGCATCACACTGATGTGTCCTTGTTGAGATACCCTGTGTAAGTGGGTGATGGAGGGCCATGAGGGCCAGTGTTTGGTGGTCTGTGAGTTTCCATGAGGGTCCGTGTTTGGAGGTTTATGGTGGGTGGTCCGTGGTCTCAGGGTTTGGAGTATGTGCCGATCTGAAGCAAATATAATAACCCACCTCAGGGCAGTCACATACCCTATTCCTCCCCTAAAACACAGCACCCTTGACTTAAGTCTGAGGGACAATTGACCAAGGGGCAAATGTGGATACAGTTCCTGGTTCCCTGGACACCTCAGTAAGAATGGATACCCCTTAAGTCCATAAATCGTGATGAAGGAATTTTACCAAAGGTCTAGAAACAATGGTCATTTTTTCACAGCTGAAGTATCTGATGGAAGACCCTTGAAAAATGGAGGCATCGTAAATTCCCAACAGGAGGATAATTTTGCAACAATAGTTTGGAGCCCAAAGGAAAAAGAAAGGAAGATCTGGAGCTAAGTGCACGGGGAGTTGGCAGGAATGGAGGCCACTGGAGTTTCCCAACCAGAGACTGATTCTGAGCCGAAATGAATGAACCAGAACTAAAAGTCTCAATTTCCTTCCTGCATCGTAGGAAAATTGGGAATCTCAGTCCTCTCTGGGTTCCAGTGGAAATAATTGTCTGCTCCCTTTAAAATGGTGAAATGAAAATCTGGACCTTTTCGCGCCCAGGTATTTCTCTTCTGTCTCCTCCCATAACTGCTCATCACAGTCTTTTCCAAGGCAAGCGTCATCCCCCCTTCTCCACGGTCATAGGACAATTTTGTTTTAAGTCCCATGAAAGTGACTTTGGTATTTGGCTTAGAAAAAAACGGCTTCTTTAACTCACCTGGAGCATTCCCCAGGACCGCCCCCGAATAAGTGTCCGAGGAAGGTGGGTCTCTGTCTTGACCCCCAAGCAGCGCAGTCCTTCCCCCCATCGGATAGGACAGTACGGGATAGACCCATGGGACACGAGATTTGGGGTCTGCTCCCAGTCTTGCTGTTAAAAATGCCTTATCCCTCATTTGACTGATGTGCAGGTAGGTAAGTTTAACAGAGGAGTGAGCTTCACGTTCCTGGGAAGAACAGAATTTTACAAACCCCAGGCACCGTGATTAGTTGCACTGAGGTGGGAGCCATGCCTGGCAGGCATCACCCCGGCCCCCATCCCTTCCTCCTGGAATCTCAGGCCATGTCAGCCCAGGGTGGCAGAGGGCTCCTTCCCAGCCTCTGAAAGTGGTCAGAGGTGCCTAGAGAAACAGGTCTTTGAAAATAGAAGACGACGGAGGAGATTAAAGTGCTTCTCTGGGACAATTAATGAAGCCCTGGAAGAATCCATTTGTCCCCATGCCTTTGAAGCTGGCTGTGACAGAGGAAGCTGAGATTCTGTTTTTCCAAGTAGTAGGAAACCACTGTGCTGTTTGTGCCTGGTCTGAAAGGCGCTGCGCTTGGGAGAACAGAGGAAGGGGTGCAGCTTCTGCTCAGGGGACCAAAAATAAAGCTCCCAGAGGGGATATGTCATGGATGCTGTGGGGCGAGGGTTGACATGTGTGCTTTGGGGCTGTGGCTTTCAAACGGTGTTCTATGAGGGTCCTAGGGTGGAGGATGGTGCTCTCTGGGGGCCAGCAATGCCCTGAAGCTTGGCCCGGGCTGGGGGCTGCCCTGGGCCTGGGATTTAGGGAGCCGGCTCGGGCCATGCCCTCCCCTCCGAGGGTGCAAGTACAAGGCTGGGCATGAGAGTGAGCCCCTCTGCTGCCTCACCCGCATCCCAGCCCTGGCCCCAGACAACTCCTGGTACCCGGGACCCCGGGATCCCCTGCCCAAATGGCCTGAGCCTGGGATAGACCACCTTGCTGGTGTCTGGTCCTCAGACCCCAGGGTTGGCCAAGAGGCAGCTTTCAGGGGACTGTGCGTGGGGCTGGGTGTGCAGGCTGGGGCTCCCTCTGAGCGTGCAGAAGGCTTCTTGCAGTGCAGAATATATGACGTATACCCACCATTCGGGACAGGTACACGCCATGTGTGTGTGTGTGTGTGTGTGTGTAGTTGAGAGCATATCCTTCTATTCCCACTTTCCTCGTTTTAAAAAAATTTATATCAAGAGTTGGGTTTTTCTAATGCCCTGCTGGCATCTTTGGAGATCATTATATGCATCACAATGGTTTAAAAACTGAGCAGGTATTAGGATTAGAGTTGGATCTACAAACATGACCAAGGGTAGAAACACCGGAAAGCACTTTGAAAGATATTGAATATCACCCAGGATGCAATGTGCTGCTGTTGCCACAGTTAATCCCTTGGTCATGAAGGAGAACTCTTCTCTTGAAGTTTCTTTAACTTTCCACAGTGGCATCCCAGAAATTCAGGGGTGGAATGCTGTATGTGCACGGTCTCTGTTCTTCCCATTGGCGTTCTAAAATGGGGTTGAGGATTTTGTGTGGGTCCAATAAGCAAGCGGTGCCTCAGCTTTTGTGTCCCACTTTCCCTGCACCATTGTGGTGTCCAGCGGGGCACCTAGTCTTTAGGCTCCAGAGAGAAGTGAATCCTACAGAGGAAGCCTGAGTAGTCTGTTGGATAAGGGGTGTATGGGGGAAGAGACTTGTGTGTGTGTTTATGTTTATGTATGTGTGTATGCATGTGTGCGTGTGTGCATCTGTATATGTGTCTGTGTGTATGTGTGCATGTGTCTGTGTGTGTATATGTGTGTGTGTGTGCGCACACATGTAGGTATCATGAGGTTTGTGATTGCTCGTCACAATCCCTAAAATCACAGATTAGACCATTCTGGAGGTGGCGTTTTAAAGACCACCTTATCTACTTCCTCATTTAGCAACTGAGTTCCAGAGTGAGAAATTGATTGTCCAAAGTCACTCCTGCATCAGACCCCAGGGCCCTTACCCTCCAGCCCTGCGAGAATCCTCACCATCCTTCACACAGCATCTACGGTTGAAGAGTGTAGTTAACACAGTACATCTCAGGAGTAACTTTAAAAAAATTTTTTTATTTTAAATGATGTGTGGGGTTTTTTAAAAATAAATTTATTTATTTATTTTTGGCTGCGTTGGGTCTTCATTGCTGCGCACAGGCTTTCTCTAGTTGCGGTGAGCAGGGGCTACTCTTCATTGCGGTGCGCGGGCTTCTCATTATGGTGGCTTCTCTTGTGGTAGATCACGGGCTCTAGGCGCACACGGGCTCAGTAGTTGTGGCACATGGATGCAGTGCGCTGCAGTAGATGTGGCTTGCGGGCTCTAGGTGCGCAGGCTTCAGTAGCTGTGGCGCACGGGCTTAGTTGCTCTGCAGCATGTGGGATCTTCCCGTACCAGGGCTCGAACCTGTGTCCCCTGTATTGGCAGGCGAATTCTTAACCACTGTGTCACCAGGGAGGCCCTCAGGAGTAACTTTTAAACTTACTAGGGCTCTGCTTTGTTAATTTCCCAGACGAATTGGCTTATGTCCCTTTTGGTTGCAAGTGACAGAAACCCCCACTGGGTTAAGCACTAAAAATACTTTCTTGACTCATTTGTCTGAAGTTGCTGACTTTGGGCATAGTTGGAAATAGGGGTCTAAACAGTATCATCAGGATGCAGTTTCTGGCTCTCTCTTTCCCTCTAATTCTTGGCCCCATCTCTTCCATGTTGAGTCCATCCTTGAGCTCTTCCTGTTGGCCACTGGCACCCTCACCTCTGGCGGTCACAAATGGCAGCCCCAGATCTAGTGCTTTAAAGAAAACAAAGCAAGCTCCTTGGTCCCAGCACTCCCATCAACATCCCAGTGGCTTCTTATTGGCTCTTATTCAGTCACATGACCACCCCCTGAACCAATCACTGTGGTCCTGGGTTCCTGGATCCCCGCATGGAACCCCATCTGAACCCATCGTTATCTGAGTTAGTCAGGGACTGACTCCCTGGAGGGAAATTGAGAGCCTTTCCAAAAGAAAATGCACAAAAGGTGGGCAGCAAAAAGAGCAGATGTCTGCTTGACCAAATCCTATTATGAAAAATACGGATATTTAAAGACTCTCAAATTTGCCTAAACCTGGGGGCACCCCAGGCCTTTGTTCATCCGTACATCTGCACAAATGATGACCTTGATTTTCTAGGTCTGTAAGATCTATCCCATGTCTCCACATTCTTTGAAATTTATAAAACCTTTACACATCCAGGGTGGGGCCCAAGGGCAAAAAAAATTGCTTGTTTAATTAAATCAATTACTTAAGACTCTAAAGCTTTATGATGATGTAAAGCACAAGTTTTATACACAGGGAGCAAGAAGTTTTAAGAGACTTGACTTGTGTTCCAAATTAAAACAATGTTAAATTCTTTAGTAACCCTAGCAGAGAAAAAAAAAAGAAAGAAAGAAGGAAAGAAAAGGAAAAGAAACCCCCCCCTTATTTCCAAATAACTACCACTGGAATTTTAAAAATTATTTACATACTTAGCCGTGAGTCTCTTTATACATGATGGGTTTGGCAGGAATGCCTGGAGCAATAATTTAAAACAGAGGTTGGGAGTGTGTATAAGGAACTCCCCCTCTTTTCCAAAATAAATGCACCATCAGATCCACCAAAGGGGTTACTTTTCCTACGGAAAGACTGTACCTTTGGGAGCCGGGGACCTGTAGGTGCCGTTTGAGGGAAGCTGACAGCACAGTGTGCTTACCTTCTGTGGATTCTAGAATGACATAAATGGTAATTCCTTGATGCACAGTGGAAAGAAAGGCCGATTCCTTGTCCCAGATCATTTCCTTTGAATTTAGGTCGGACTTACATGCTTAAATGGAATTATGAATACATGGCAGCGTTCTGTGGTTTGTTTGTTTAAATTTACCAGTCATTATCTACTGAACTTTATATTGAGTTTTGTTCTAAAATACTCCAAGAAGACTCCATTCTCTGCCCACAGATGTAGACATCCCAAAGGTGACAAAGAACCTGTCACTGGGGAGGGGGATAGATCACCAGGTCCCCTCCAGCAAGGGAAGGGGTCAGTGTTGAATGGTTATTTGGGTGACATGGAAATGGACTGGAAAGGCTCTGCCAGCAGGGAAGGAAGAGATAGAGTCTAATCTCAAAGCCCCTGAAATGTTCCTTGCTGCCTCTCACAGTGGACATCTGTGGGTGATGCTGCCAGGGCCCCACCTGTGTCTCTCAGTTGGTCGTCAGCTCTGCTCACCGTCCAGCTGCCACTGCCTGAAGCCTCTTCCCTGAATCCCGGAAGGGAAGGTCACTTTGCCCACCTAACAAGCCGGAAATGCTAGGGCATCACCAGCCATCCCGGAAGCCCTCAACCAGTGGCACTGGGCAATTGAGGTATAAATCCTCAGTTCCCTCCCTCCTCAGGTGGCCTAACCCTTCTTTCAAAATAAATAAATGTACGTTTCTATTTTGGAATAACTGTTTTAGACTTACAGAAAAGTTGCAAAATAGCACAGAGAATTCTCGTATACTCTTCACCCAGCTTCCCCAATGTTGAAATCTTACACATTTATAACACAAAGATCAAAACTAGGAAACTGACGTTGATATGATGCAATTAACCAAACAACAAACCTTATTCCATTTTTCACAAGTTTTCCACTAATGTCCTCTTTCTGTTCCAAGATCCTCCCGGGATCCCACAGTGCAGTGAGTTGCGGGGGGCGGGGGGGTCTCTTTGGTCTCCTCCAACCTGTGACAGTTTCTCTCTTTCCTTGCCTGGCCTGACCTTGACATTTAAAAAAATAAATAAATTTATTTATTTATTT
Organism: Hyperoodon ampullatus; assembly: GCF_949752795.1. NCBI lineage: Eukaryota > Metazoa > Chordata > Mammalia > Artiodactyla > Ziphiidae > Hyperoodon > Hyperoodon ampullatus. The sequence continues at coordinate 6,571,132 of NC_136926.1, read as the reverse complement.
TGGTGGCATTGGGTCTTCGTTGCTGCGCACGGGCTTTCTCTATTTGCAGCGAGCTGGGGCTAGCGGGGGCTATTCTTCGTTGTGGTGCACGGGCTTCAGTAGTTGTGGCTCTCGGGCTCTAGAACGCAGACTCAGTAGTTGTGGCACACGGGCTTAGTTGCTCTGCGACATGTGGGATCTTCCCGGACCAGGGCCCAAACCCGCGTCCGCTGCATTGGCAGGCAGATTCTTAACAACTTCACCACCAGGGAAGTCCAGACCTTGACATTTTTGAAGAGCACAGGTCAGTGATTTCTGAGAACGGCCCTCACTTTGGGTTTCTCTGATGTTTTTCCCATGTTTAAAACAGAGATACATTTAAATTTAAATGTATTTAAAATGCACATAACTTTACATTTAGAGATTTAAAATGAGATAGATTTTATTTTTATTTATTTTTTAATTGGCAGCACTGAGCAGCTTGCGGGATCCCAGTTCCCCGACCAGGGATCAAACCAGTGCCCTGGAAGTGGAAGCGTGGAGTCCTAACCCCTGGACCCTCAGGGAATTCCCTAAAATGAGATATATTTAAAAATGAGATACATTTTTGGCAAGAAAGCCCCAGGGGTGATGTCGAGTCACTCTCCACGGCATGATGGCCAGGGCAAATGCTGTCAATAAACCTTCCTACTAGTGATGTCAACTTTGTTCCCTTGGTTAACGTAGCACCTGTCAAATTTCTCCTTTGAAATATCACCATTTTTCCTTTACAATGAATACACTCTTGGGGGAGACCCTTGAGGACCTTGCAAATATCCTGTTTCTCCTCAAACTTTGGCCCAGTGATTTTAGCATCCATTGATGGGTCTTGCCTGCTGCAGTTACTAGTGTAGTTTGCCTAACGGTGATTTCGTATTTCCTTCATTAATTTACTTGGAATTTATGAATGTATTGTCTAATTTTATTTACATAATTATTTCTTACATAATGTCGTACATGTATGAACTGGAGTGTGATTTTAAGGAAGAGTTGTCCCTCCCGGGATGGGTTATTCTGGGGCACGTGCTTTGCACCACTGCCCGGAAGTTTCCTCGTGGGCTTGAGCTCCGTTGCCCACAGTGGTAGCTTGAAATGACTGATCCTTCATTGGCTTTCTTTCCCCTCCTTCCTCACTCCCTAGTGCTGCTTCCTGCATCTTCCAAATGGCATTCCTGCACTCAAATCCTGACCCAGGGTCAGCTTCTGCGACAGCCCAAAGTAAGACAGCTTCTCTCGAGGCAAAAACATATTCTCCCCACTGACTAGATGGGACAGGTATGAGAGTGACCCCAGGAAGAGCTGTGGTTAGTTGAGCAGCTACTCAGTGAAATCGACTGGGGTAGAATCATGAAATCTGCATGAAACCCTGGACTCCACTTATTCCCCAGCTGACCACTCTTTTCTCTAAATAATCTGGTTAGTTAATTCAACTTTCACTCCTGGTTTGCCTAATGAATGCAACCTAACAGATTATATTTTAGAATCTTTGGAAGACACCCAACTGAATGTGCCAAAGAAATGGGATTCTTTTTGCACAGGCAGATGGCAGCGCAAATTTGGCTTCCTTCTGGGCAGCCCTGGGTTCCCACCCAGCTGGACACTTAGGCTATTTTCTGGGAGAACCAAGAGTGTTCAGCAGAGATAGATGCGGAGTTATGGATAGCCAGAGGACCTCCCTTCTGTTACATTTTAGGCAGTCAACTGGTTGAAAAAATAAATGGCTTCAGAGCTAAATGGAGGTGATCAGACCTTGCACCTGGCTAGAGGATCCATGGATGTAAGAGATTTTGGAATCAGGTCTGGTTGCTGATGTTCAGAGACGTATTGCATCTTCACCTTTGGCTTCTAGAAAACCTGGCTGGCGGGGGAGTAAATGTGCCGAGTGCCATAGTGTTGTTGAACTTGGGGCATCGACAAAGACTCGGCTGACTAGAGAGTCCCATGCCCCAGCAAGGTCACTGGGGGTTGGTGAGAGCTTAAGTCAGGCACCTCATTGTAAAGGGTCAGGGACATGGATAAAACAGCAGGTGATCCAGACTCCCCATGGTGCCTTTTCCCAAGGTTGATATTTGCATGGCATTTTAAAAAAATACATTCATTTATTTATTTTTCTATTTTTCGCTGCTCTGGGTCTTTGTTGCCACGCACAGGCTTTCTCTAGCTGCAGCGAGCAGGGGCTACTCTTCGTTGCAGTGTGTGGGCTTCTCACTGCGGTGGCTTCTCTTGTTTCGGATCATGGGCTCTAGGCGCACAGGCTTCAGTAGCTGTGGCTCACAGGCTCTAGAGCGCAGGCTCAGTAGTTGTGGCACACGGGCTTAGTTGCTCCGCGGCACGTGGGATCTCCCCGGAGCAGGGCTTGAACACGCGTCCCCTGCACTGGCAGGCGGATTCTTAACCACTGTGCCACCAGGGAATTCCCTGCATGTCATTTTAAATGAAAAATATTATCAAGGGAAAAGATACTTCAAAAATTTTAGGTTCCTAGGAGTAATAAGAGAGGGAAAATGACGATGCAATGAGAAAGGCAAATCTAGTACAAATTCACAATCCATTATCCAAAACCTCTGTGTTACCCAAATCAAGTGCGTTTAGGAAATCGGAATTTGTTTGGAATTTTGAAAAGTAATCTGTTACATATACTGCATCTTATGGAAACCCCCTGCCCGCAGGGTTTGGGGAAGAACTCTGTAATAACACATTATTTTCTGCAGTAAGTTGTAGCAATAGTCACACTAAGCTGGATAAAGATCACATCACCTCGTGGTGAGTCAGCTCAGGTTTTGCTGCCAGAGGAGTTATGAGAACACTTCTAGTGTTCGGACCTGTTTGGATTTCAGATTTGTGCGTAAGGGGTTGTGGACCTGTATCTCCTTTCCTGACATTAGAAATGAGGCTGACCCCGAGAAGCTGACAGTAGGATTCCTCCTTTGCCGGAAAAGTTTGAATCAACATCTTTGTTCGAACCAAGCGGAATCTGGTATAAAACATTGCCTCCCTGTTTCTTGGAAGCCAAGTGGTGCTTTTGGGGAGCGAAGCAGAAATGCCTTTGTGGTAGGGGTTGTGGGTGAGCTGGAGAGGTACATAACCAGGAGTCAAAAGTCATCGTGGGTTGTCCTCCCTCCTCCCCAGCGTCGGGCCAGATTCCCTGGAGCTGGTACAACCCCTCCCTTTGTCATCCCTCCAGCTCTAAGGCATCCAAGGTACCCCAAAATGGCCCTGTTTCCTTGGAGGGTGCCTCAGAAATGGAGAAGCGGTTTGGCAAAGAAAGAGATACTTCACTGCAAGGAAAAATATACACCCATTGTCAATTTATTTTCATTTCAACCCCCCAATCCTCTAAAGGGTGTGCACTGGGGACTAAAATTCGTTCTGCGCCATTTAGAGAAGAACTGACTTGAAGCATATAAATGGGACTTTGAAACTATAATGGAACGCAGATCCTTCTCTTGCAGAAAAGACATTTTAAATAAGAGGTCTTTCAGGTTCCCCCCTCCCCTCCGTTTGATTTATAGGTTTGTGATTAACCATGGCACTGACCAGTGAAATCCAAAGCGGACGCCGCTGGAGGTTCATCTGGGCCAGACGGGGAATCTTTTCGTGGAATCAGCAAGTCATTGCTTGTGTTCATTTCCTGCCTCAGCTGTAACAAATTGCCACGCACTTAGAGGCTTAAAAGAACATAAATTTATTATCTTGTGGTTCTGGAAGTCCAAACTCTGAAATGGGTCTTACTGAGCTAAAGTGGAGGTGTCGGCAGGGTTGGTTCCTTCTGGAACTCCTAGGGGAGGGTCCATTTCTTGCCTTTTCTAGTTTCTAGAGGCTGCCCCGTTCCTTGGCCCTTTCTCCATCCTCAAAGCCAACAATGGCCGTTCGAGTGTTTCTCACACTGCATCCCTTTGACCTTCTCTTTTTCTCCCCTTTTCCACCTTTTCCGGAGTTTCGTGATTACATTGGGCTCGACTGAATAATCCAAAATAGTGTCCTTGTTATTATTTTTTGGCTGTGCTCTGCGGCCTGCGGGATCTTAGTTCCCTGACCAGGGACCGAACCTGTGCCCCCTGCCTCGGGAGTGCGGAGTCTTAACCACTGGACCGCCAGGGAAGTCCCAATAGTGTCCTTATTTTAAGGTCAGCTGATTAACTACCTTAATTCCATGTGTAACCTTAATTCCTCTTAGCCATGTAGCCTAACAAATTGACAGGTTCAGGGAATTGTACCATGTACATCTTTGGGAGGCCGTTATTTTGCCTCCCCAAGGTGGGGTGAGAAAGTCACACAAGAGGAGTTGTAAGCTGTGGGCAGGGAGGAGAGATTACTGGGTACCCAATAAAATTCACCATATTAGTAGCTAACATTTATTCAATGCTTACCATGAACTTGGCCTATTACACTTTATCTCATTTAATTCTGTGGGGTGGATACTATTATTATACCCATGTTACAGAGGGGAAAAACAGAGGCTTATGAAATAAAATGAATTAGCTAATTCAGTTTTAATAGTCACATGTGGTACATAGATGAATGGATAAAGAAGATGTGGTACATATATACAATGGAATACTACTCAGCCCTAAAAAAGAATGAAATAATGCCATTTGCAGCAACATGGATGGACCTAGAGATGATCATACTAAGTGAAGTAAGTCAAAGAAAGACAAATACCATATGACATCACTTATATGTAGAATCTAAAAAAAATGATGCAAATGGACTTTTTTTTTTAAAAACAGAAATAGACTCACAGGCATAGAAAACAAACTTCTGGTGACCTACGGGGAAAGTGGGGGAGGGATAAATTAGGAGTTTGGGGTGAACAGCTACACACGACTATGTATAAACTAGATAAACAACAGGGACCTACTGTAGAGCACAGGGACCTATACTCAATATCTTGCAATAACCTATGATGGAAAGAATCTGAAAAAGAACATATATATGTCTGTCTATGTCTATATATTATAACTGAATCCTGAAACGACTACTACATTATAAATCAACTCTACTTCAGTAAAATAAATAGTCACATGTGGCTAGAGGCTGCCGTAATGAACAGCATTTAATTAAATTAAAATGAGCCTTAATTAACTAAACTGTGGGCTAGCCAATGTCTCAGGTGCTCCATACACAGCCCAGCACAGGTACAGAGCATTTCCATTCCTGCAGAAAGTTCTACCAGGCAGCGCTGCTGGAGAGGATAAATGTCTTTCCCAAGATCACACAATTAGAAAGTGGGAGAGTCGGGGTTTGAACCCAGTGTCTTTGGCTCGAGAACCTGAGCTTGGAACCACCATATCATAGGGACGCTCAGCATCTGCTTGTATCTGCGGGGGGTTGAAATGCCTCGTATGTTGGGTACACCTTAGTCCACCGTCATTTAACCCCTTCCTGTGAACACACGGTTTCTGGTTCAAATGCTTTTCCGACGTTTTTGTTCAGCACTTAAGTGCATGCACCTGCTCAAGTTGACAGCGGAAACCAAACGTGTGTCACCCGAGGCCGTTCTGCTTCCCCGTTAGCTGCGTGGCACAAACCGGGCACCACTGTCTTTCCCCTGCTCTTTTTTTTGTGTGTGTGTGGGCGCTCCAGTACTGGCTATTGTCAGGTGTTTTTATTTTTATTATTTTTATTTATTAATTTTTTTGCCACACCGTGTGGCTTGTGGGATCTTAGTTCCCCGACCAGGGATTGAACCCGGGCCCCTGACAGTGAGACCATGGAGTCCTAACCATTGGACCACCAGGGAATTCCCTCCCCTGCTCTTTCATTAACTTCCCAAGGGTGGGCGGAAGCCTTCCGAGGGGAAGGAGATAGAGAGCCGTGAAGGATCACATCAAAGGAAAGAAGTTTTTATCAGTCTCCTTGCCCTGCAGCGTTTGCTGCATCAGAGGTGCTGGTCTGCTGAGCCCAGTGTGGACACTCATCCCATTTTCCTCCTACTTTTTCTGTGGAAGTTTGCCAAGAAAATGACCTGTTTGACTGTAAGAACAGCGACAGCTCATATTCAGCACTCAGCGCTGTTGCTCTAAGTGCACCCAGAGAAGAACCTGTCACCCCGCCTGAGGCGGGGTTCCAGTTCCCAGATGGAGACACTGAATATTTCAGCACCTCCCCGGGGTCACAGCCAGGAGTGATGGGGCAGCATTTGAACCCCAGGCCACCTGGCTTCAGGTTCACCCTGTGCAATCTTCCCCTTTATGTCCTGAATGTCAACCCAGAGGTCATTTTCTTTCCTTTCTCAAGTGCCTGTCACTTGCTGTTGGAACCAGAGGGCCAGTCTGCCTGGTGTAGCGAGGATGCTCCCTCTGCAGGTGAGCTGGGCTAAAGAAGGCGTGGCTGGGTGAGCCCAGGCCTGTCTACTGTCACAGGATGTTCCCCACCCCCTCCCTCCTCCTAGGTCTCTGCTCTGGGCCCCTGGAGGTCTCCGGGTAGGAGCAGCCTAGTCTGTGCCAAGCTCAGGGTTCCAGGGAATGGAGTCGATGTGTTTTCTGAATCTGAATCGAGAAGGAGACGCAGAGCTGGAAGGAATGTGAGGCACTGTGCCCCACCGAGCCCCTCATCCTCAGAGCCGCAGACAGCGGGGACCAGATCCATACAGACCTCATCAGGAAGGTCCCCGGGGTTGGGCCGCCCAACCCCAGGGCTCCCAGGGACCCGACCCAAATGACATGTGTGTTACAGGCACCACCTGCTGCTTTGGCCACTGGCTTCATTACCATCACCTGTTATGCAGGCCTTTTGGCTATTCCTCTTCACTCCAAGAAAGCTCCTTTTGTGCAGCTGCGAATTCCCAACCACAAGGGCCAGTGTACAGAACAAACAAACCGGCTAGAGGCAGACAGAACTTTCCAGAATTCCTGGCCTGGCGAGACCGGCCTCCTCCTGAGCAGTGTGGTGTGTGCTACATTTCACAGTTTACAAAATGACTTTTTTTTTTTTTTTTTTTTTTTTGGTTTTCACAGGGAAATTTTTCCTAGGAAGGTTTGAGAAAGATAAATGATGCACCAGGAGGATTTAAGGGAAAATGTTCACTCGACTTTCTCAATTGCCTCTGGAGGCCCAACCGGGGCTGGCAAGTCCCTGCGGGCAGAAGGACAGTTGTCCAACCTTCAGGGGAAAGTTTCCGGTTGCCTGACGGGAACTGAAATGCTGTCAAGGACAGAGAACATATTTATTTTCAGCCTAGGGCAAACACTTTTAATTCATACATGTGTGAATTCCAGCGTCACAAAAGCAAAGTGTAAACTATTCAGGATTGTCTGCATTCTGCAGATGGATTGTGCAATAAGGGTGTTGAAACCAGAATGATAGGAATGAGGGAGATGTAGTTTATCATATAAGAGTCATGCTAAAATAAATACCGGAGAGGGTTCAGGGCTGGTTAAAATAAGACGCAGAGTTCTACCATGCGGCCACCTGACACTGACACCCACTGCTGTTTCCACTTCTCCCTCTCGCCGTGTTCTGGCTCTGCTTCCATTTCTGGTATTTTCTTTCGGTTCATTTACTGTTCAAACAGCCCTGACTTTCCGGTCACTTTCCATATTTAACTTTAACCCTTTCTCCCCCCGTCCGTTAATCTGAAAAGCGCTTCTTTATTGCCCTTTTTCTACTTATGCGGAGCTGATTTTTTTTTTTAATCTTAAAAGATGGCTTTAACCATTAAGAAATGTATAAAAATGACAAAGAATTAAGAGGAAAGCAAATCCACAGAAATGGTCGAGGTCTCATGTAATTCCTGCTTCCATGAAAATATGCTAAATTTTATAACGTTTGAAAATTCAAACAGTACAGAAAAGGACAACGTGGAAAATGAACGCCTCTCCTCTCTCCTCAGCCCCTCCTTCCCTGAGCTGCCCGGTTTAGCAAATTAAGATACAGGATGCCCAGTTAAATCGGAATTGCAGATAAACAATTTTTTTTTTTAGTATATCCCACATATTGCATGGGACACACTTATGCTAAAAATTTTTGTTGATCTGAAATTCAATTTTAACTGGGCATCCTGTATTGTGTCTGGCAATGCTATCCCTTCCCCGCCTAGACCCTCTCCCCAAAGCACATCTGTGGGGTAAATCCCTAGCAGTAGGATTGAGGGTCAGAAGAATCTAGCTGAACTGAGGCTGGGTTGGAGGAGTTGACTGGAGTAAATTGAGCACTGCAGTGAGCTTCATTCTGCCAGTCTTCCTGTGGAACATTTTTTCAAGTGCTGGCAACAGCTGGATCCTTGCAACAAAGGAAACAATCAACAAACTGAAAAGACAACCTACGGAATGGGGGAAGGTATTTGCAAACCATCTATCTGATAAAGGGTTAATACCTAAAATATCTAAAGAACTCCTACAGCTCCATAGCAAAAAAAACCAAATAACCTGATTTAAAAATGGGCAAAGGTCTTGGCCAGATATTTTTCCAAGGAATATATACAGATGGCCAACAGATACATGAAAAGATGCTCAACGTCACTAATTATCAAGGGAAGGCAAATTAAAACCCTGATGAAAAACCACTTCACACCTGTTAGGATGTCTGTTATTTCAAAACAAAACAAAACAAACAAACAAACAAAAAACAAATGTTGGTGAGGATGTGGAAAAAAGGGAACCCTTGTGCATTGTTGGTGGGAATATAAATTGGTGCAGCCACCATGGAGAACCGTACGTAGGTTCCTCAAAAAATTTAAAATAGAACTACTGTACGATCCAGCAATCCCACTACTGGATATATATCCAAAGGGATTGAAATCAGGATCTCGAAGATGCAGTCTTATTCTCATTATATGCTCAGGGCAGCATTATCCACAATAACCAAGATATGGAAGCAACCTAAATGTCCATTGACAGACAAATGGATAAAGAAAATGTGGTGTCTAAGTCGATGAAATGGTCTTCAGCCACGGGAAAGCAGGAAATACTGCCATTTGTGACAACATGGATACCCCTGGAGGATGTTACCCTAAGTGAAATAAGCCAGATACAGAAGGACAAATACTGCATGATCCCACTCACCTGATGAATATAAAAGAACAGAACTCAGAAGCAGACAGTAGAATAGGGGTTGCCAGGGGCGGAGGGGAGGAGGGAACAGGAAGGATTTGTCAAAGATCACAAAGTTTCGGTTATAGAAGATGAATAGTAAGTCCTAGGGGCCTCCTCCTGTACACCACAGTGCCTGTAGTTGACAACACTGTACTGTATGCTTAAAGTTTTGCTAAGTTTAATAAGTGTTCTTATCACACACCCAAAATAAGAGAACAGGAGGACACTTTTGGAAGCGATGGATACACTTATGGCATTGATTGTGGTGATGGTTTCAAGGGTGTGTACTTATTTCCAAAATCATGGAGAGTGGACTTAAAGATGAACAGTTATTTATTTATTTATTTATTTATTTATTTATTTATTTGAACATCTTTATTGGAGTATAATTGCTTTACAATGGTGTGTTAGTTTCTGCTTAATAACAAAGTGAATCAGCTATACGTATACATACATCCCCACATCCCCCATACGTCTCCCTCCCTCCCACCCTCCCTATCCCACCCCTCTAGGTGGTCACAAAGCACCGAGCTGATCTCCCTGTGCTATGCAGCTGCTTCCCACTAGCTATCTGTTTTACGTTTGGTAGTGTATATATGTCCATGCCACTCTCTCACTTCGTCCCAGCTTACCCTTCCCCCTCCCCGTGTCCTCAAGTCCGTTCTCTACGTCTGTGTCTTTGTTCCTGTCCTGCCCCTAAGGATGAACAGTTCTTTAAAAAGGGGGCAGATCATATTTAAGCGAGCAAGTGGCATAGGAAGACAGAGAGTCACAAGGTGGGCGGCATCTTAGGAAATGGATTTTATTTGGAGTCTAAGGTTTGAATGATATGGGCCATGTGGAATTCATGAAAACGTCGTCTCTTGCCGAATCTTATCTCAAAACATAAGGTTGATTATTTAGCACTCGAAGAACTGATGTATTTAAAATTCTCATCAGTGCTGGAATTTGATCATGCTGGTTCAGTGGACCAGGGAAGCAGTGTTTCATTTCCGTCTTCTCTCAGTTTCCTCCCAATCTCTGGGTCCCCTCTGGACATTGGCTAGTAGTTGGACGTCACTATCGTCCTGTTCGATCTGGTGTTCTCACCACCTGCTCTTCCAGTGCTGGGTTTGGCGCGTGTATTTACACACCTCCCACTGTTTGCTTTCAGATTAAATATGTGCAAAAGAAGCAAAGGCCATTCCTTGTTTGCTTTGCCTTGTGAAGCCCGGCCAGGTGAAGGGATGGACAAGCGAACCTGAATGCACCCAGCGCCCCCGCCCCCCACCACCTTCCCATCACCGGGGCCCTCTGAGAACCCTTGGCCCTTAACTGTGCTTTTCACACTTTCTCAGTAATTGCAGTCCATTTAAATATTCCAATCCGTTATGCTCACACACATGTACAGAGGTGAGAGTCAAAATATTTAACATCTGGGAAGGCCAGGAGGCTGACCCATCAGAATTTGGTCTTAAAGCTGAGCCAGGTTTTGGAAGCCCCCTGCTGTGCCAGAAGTTAACCCTTTTGTTGCCGGATCTGAGTGAGGTTGTGGGGAGAGGGTATCCCAAGACAGCAGGAGGGCACGTGGGCAGGCAACAGCTGTCTCCCAACCAGCAGAAATGCATTTTGGTATTTTAACCACGGGTACAGTTGTAGTTCTGAATGCCAGCTGGATCTCAGCTTTGCATATGTATAACTAAAACAAAAATTCCATAAAGCGATATTTACCTTTTCTGCTGTGACACTCTCTGATGTGTTCTGCTCTATTCTGTTTTGTTCCGTTCCATCCCACCCCAGCCCATTCTTTCATTTAAAAAAATGCTGACCCAGAACTTCTAAGTTGATTTCGCAACCCACTGATTGGTCATGACCCACAGTTTGAAACAATTCTCTTTTCTGGTAGCTCTCAAAATTCCCCATGCCTAAGAAATAGCTGGGAAGCTTCTTACAAAGGCAGAGCCCCCATTCTAATTCTGCTCACCTGCAGCCTGCATTTCAGAAGTCCCCAAAGTCCCCAAAGTGATGCTGACGAGGAGAGTGGCTTAAGAACCACTCGTGCAAAAACACACGTCCACATGTTACCAAGTCCAAGCTCGATCTGCTCACTGCACGACAGGCCAGTAAACCAGGAGACGAGGTGTTGAGGCAGGAAATAGCAACTTTATTCAGAAAGCCATCTCCGAGAAGATGGCAGACTAATGTCCTAGAGTACCATCTTATCGGGGTCTGGATGCTAGTTTCTTCTATAGAGCAGAGAAGGGGAGGAGGTGAGGAAGTAAAGTAAAAAGGCCATAAGTCTTGCAGAACATCTCCTGGTTTGGCCAGCCTTGGGGAGGGGATGTGTTATTTCTTCTTTCTTGCAGGCATTCACAGGTAAGCAGGGTCAGAATGTTTCCCTGTGAGCTGAACAAATGCACTTTAGTTTAACGTTTAGGTAGAGGGGCAGGGTTCCCCAAGGGAGGCCATTATGTATGCCAATAGCTATAGACACCATCCTTTTAGCGATTACAGTAACAAAAGCAACAGAGCAAAGGTAAACAGATCCAACATGGAGTCAGATTTTGTTCTTCCCTGTTACACACACTGGGATGTGAAACACACACACAGAAACACTTTTCTGGATACTCTGTGTTATTCCATTTATCTATGTGTCCAATCTGTATCGAAGCAGGGAAGGTATTTTTAGTTGCAAACAAGGAAAACTCAATAGAACTGATTAAAAAAATACAATGAATTTATTGACTTATAACTGAGAAGTCCAGGACTTCCGGCAAGGCAGGATCTCACAACCCAGATGATGTAGGCAGGACCTGCCTTCTCTCTCTGCATTTACTGGCTCTGCTTTCTTTGTCTTGATACCACCTTGGTTTGAATCCAGGAGCTTCCAAGGTTACATGCTTCCTTGGTCATTTCCAACAGGAAAAAGAGAGAGTCTACATAAATAGGCATTCCAGAATTAGGTGAAGTTGTCCTTCTTTGATCTGATTTGAACCCAGCACTGGGGTAGGAGAATGGAACATGCAGACTGGCTTATGCTAATCAGATGTCACCCTAGAGGTGGGGATAAGGTCAATCCCACATAAACTCTGGCTATTCACGGTGCTCTTTGGCAATGGGAAAGGGAGGTTGGATGCTCGGGATGGCAAGGAATCAACAATTGCACCTCCAGGGACTTCCCTGGCAGTCCAGTGGTTAAGACCCTGTGCTTCCAATGCAGGGGGTGTGGGTTCGATCCCTGGTTGGGGAAGTAAGATCCCACGTGCCGCACAGCGTGGCCAAACAGTTTAAAATAACACAACAGACAAACAAAAAACAATTACACCTCCATTTACTGAGACCACACCTTTTTGATGATTACAGCTTTTAGTATATTTTACTATCTCATGGCTGTTCTTTTACAATTTCATGGCTTTCCATTTTAGGTGAATTTTAGCATCAGCCTTTCAAGTTATATTACAAACCCTCTTAGGAGGTTGCTTGGAATTGCATTGAAGTTCTGGATTAAAGTGGGGGTGAAATCAACATCTTTACAATGTTGAGCCTTTTTACCCAAAGAACAGGACAAGTCTTTCCATTTTTCAGGTCTACTCATGTTCTCCAGTGAAGTTTTTTAAGTATTACCACAAAGATCTTGGGTATTTCTTGTAACCTTATGCCTCAGTATTGTCTGCTTTTTGTGGTTGACATGGATAGATCTTTTGGCCCCTGACATTGTGTAATTGATTGAGGCTGCCATAAAGGAAAGTTATTGGTGTTTGTGTATTTATCTTGTATCTGGACACCCTACGAAACCTTCTTAGTTATAACGCTGTTTCAGCTGGTTCTCCTCATGGGAATCTTGGCCCCCTTTCTCTCCTCAGATGCTCTGCAGTTTGTCTCAGTCTCTTCTCTCAGGAGTGGTTTCTTTTCTTCTTCTTTTGTTTTTTTTTCATTAAATGAATATCACCATATTGCTTGCTCTCCCAAATTTTATTTTATTTTATATTTATTAATTTTTATTGGAGTGTAGTTGCTTTACAATATTGTGTTAGTTTCTACTGTACAGCAAAGCGAATCAGCTCTATGTATACATCTATCCCCTCTTTTTTGGATTTCCTTCCCATTTAGGTGACCAAAGAGCAATGAGTAGAGTCCCCTGTGCTCTACAGTAAGTTCTCATTAGTTATCTATTGTATACATAGTAGTGTAAATATGTCAATCCCAATCTCCCAATTCATCCCACCCCCTTCACCCCCTTGGTTTCCATAAGTTTGTTCTCTACATCTGTGTCTCTATTTCTGCTTTGCAAGTGAGTTCATCTGTACCATTTGCCTAGATTCCACCTATAAGCAATGTTATACGATATTTGTTTTTCTCCTTCTGACTGACTTCACTCTGTACGACAGTCTCTAGGCCCATCCACATCTCTGCAAATGGCACATAAGTGGTTTCTGAATCCTCAGTTCCCTCCACCTCTTCTTAGAGCTTTTCCCTCTTTGCTCTTCCTGCTTCATCCTAGACCATCCGGCCCCTACCAGAACTCCTCCATTCCATGAGTCAAAATCATATTCGACATCTTCAGGTTTCATGGGTAGTAAGAAGTGGACATTTTCCCGTAAACCTCTCTTAATATATAAAATTCTTTGCGGGATACCACTGAGGGCTGTTATTTACAAGCTGCCAAACTTTGGGTAATAATTGTTCTCATACTTGGCATCAAGTTTAACTGCCTAATGGGGCCAGTGGAAATACCACTGTGTGTCTGGAGAGAGAAACTATTTCAGGGGTTGGGGGAGGGAGTAATTTGGCCCTCCTTGTTAAAGCTCCAATAAATATCCTCCTGCCACTGCTTTTGGAGACAGAGAAGCATCCCCCCCACCTCAAACTTTATTAGATTTTTAAAAGATTGCATATTTTACAATCTGCAACAGGTTAGATAGCATAAAAACTGGTTGTTAATCGCAGCAGTTCAAGTAACAGAAAGATGTTAATAGTCCCCTTACCCGGGCTTCCCTGGTGGCGCAGTGATTGGGGGTCCGCCTGCCGATGCAGGGGATGCGGGTTCGTACCCCGGTCTGGGAGGATCCCACGTGCCGCGGAGCGGCTGGGCCCGTGGGCCATGGCCGCTGAGCCTGCACGTCTGGAGCCTGTGCTCCACAACGGGAGAGGCCACAGCAGTGAGAGGCCTGCGTACCGCAAAAAAAAAAAAAAAACAAAAAAACAAAACCCTTACCCTTCATCTCACCCCCACCCCACAGTTTAGCGTGTGTCCTTCTATGCCATGTTTGTACATAGGGGCATGTTTATTTTTTTTTAATGGAAGTATAGTTGATCTACAATATTGTGTTAGTTTCAGGTGTACAGCAGTGATTTGGTTATACATGTATATATATATATATATATCTGTATTCTTCTTTCGATTCTTTTCCATTGTAGTGTATTACAAGATATTGAATATAATTCCCTGTGCTATACAGTAAATCCTTGTGTTTATCTGTTTTATATACGGTCGTGTGCATCTGTTAATCCCATACTCCCAGTTTATCTCTCTCCCCTTCCCCTTTGGTAACTATAAGTTTGTTTTCTATGTCTATGAATCTGTTTCTGTTTTGTAAATAAGTTCATTTGTACTGTTTTTTAGATTCCACGTATAAATGATACAATAGTATTTGTCTTTCTCTGTCTGACGTACTTCACTTAGTATGATCACCTCTAGGTCCATCCATTATTGGTTTTGATTTTTTCTTTGTTTTATTACATCTTTATTGAATTATAATTGCTTTACAATGTTGTGTTCGTTTCTGCTGCACAACAAGATGAATCATCTATATGTATATATATATATCCCCTCCCTCTTGAGCCTCCCTCCCACCCTCCCCATCCCACCCCTCTAGGTGGTCACAAAGCACCGAGCTGATCTCCCTGTGCTATGCGGCTGCTTCCCACTAGCTATCTATTTTATACATGGTAGTATATATACGTCCAGGCCACTCTCTCACTTCTTCCCAGCCTCCCCTTCCCCCACTGTGTCCTCAATTCCGTTCTCTGTCTGCGTCTCTATTCCTACCCTGCCACTAGGTTCATCAGTACCATTTTTCTAGATTCCGTATATATGCGTTAATATATGGTATTTGTTTTTCTCTTTCTGACTTACTTCACTCTCTATGACAGACTCTAGGTCCATCCACCTCACTACAGATGACTTACTTCGCTTAGTATGGTCATTTCTAGGTCCATCCATTATTGGTTTTGATTTTTAAAAACAAATGAGAGTATACTATTCACCTTACAACCTGCTGTTGTTTTGAAAAACTTTAAATTTTGGAATAGTTTTAGATTTGCAGACAAGTTGCGAAGAGTTCCCGCATGCCCTCACCCAGTTTCTCCTATGGTACATTTGTCAAAACCAAGAAACCAACTCCAATACATTACTATGAACGAAACTCCACCCTCATTCACGTGTCACCCGTTCCCCCCCCAATATCCCCATCCAGGGCACCACACTGCATTCAGTCATCATGTCTGCTTAGTCTCCTCCAATCTGAGACAGTTCCTTAGTCCTTCTACGTCTCTCATGACCTTGACACTTTTGAAGAATACTGGCCAATTATTTTGTAGAATGCCCCTCAGTGGGTCTTTGTCTGATTTATTTCTCTTGCGTAGACTCTGCGATAGGTTCTGGGGAGGAAGAACACAGAGGCAAATTCTCATCACATCATATCAGCAGTACGTGCCGTCAGCCTGTTGCTGATGAGGTTAACTTTGAACACATGCTGATTGTTTTTATTTTTTTTTTTGCGGTACGGGGGCCTCTCACTGTTGTGGCCTCTCCCGTTGCACAGGCTCCGGACGCGCAGGCTCAGCGGCCATGGCTCACGGGCCCAGCCGCTCCGCGGCATGTGGGATCTTCCTGGACCGGGGCACGAACTCGTGTCCCCTGCATTGGCAGGCGGACTCTCAATCACTGCACCACCAGGGAAGCCCCTGATTGTTTTTTAACTTGGTATATCAGCTACCTCTTCAGGTCAACACATGGCCCTTACGCATTCTTTTCAACAGCTGCATAATATTCCATAGTGTTGATGAAACAGGGTTCATTCAAGTCTTCCAAAGTTCTCATATAGATGTGAACATAATGTGAAAACTCTCAACTCGATACCTGGATAAGAGTGATTCCCAATAGGTGTGTTGAACGGAAAGACACCCGTATATTTACTGTGGGTGAGACTTAGAGCTGGGGAGGTCCCAGTGCAGGGGGAAGTGCTAGATAGTAGAGGGAGCCTTCAAGGAGGGGAGGATGAGTCAGCAGAGGCCAGTGGAACCAAGTGGGGAACCCTCCAAGAAGTACGTAAAGGACTGTAAGAATGATTGGGCCATAGTTATGGCTTTAGCACAGATGAGGAAAGAAAATTATTATAGGTGGCGGGATGCAGAGAGGGTCAGGTGAGGCCAAGGTGGCCCACGGGGAAGACTTTGGGAAAGACTGGGTGAAAGCCCATTTTGATCCAGGCGCAGGAGGTAAGGCAGCGACATCTTCGCTAAAGGGGCAAACAGAAGAAGGAAACTTTGGGAGCCGGGAGGCCTGTGTCTTTTGTCACATTACCGTGTACCATCTCCGAAGGGATACGCCAACCTGCTGTAACATCCCCTTGGACAATGCACATGCCACTCCCGGTGGGTGGAGGGTAGGTCCTGCAGAAGTGACGGATCCAGATATTTTCCAGAAGTTCTTTGTTTCGTGTGCAGGGCTGGGATTTCCCCTTTCCTTCCACTAGATGAAGGCCATCTACCCTCACCCCTTAGGAAATCTGGAGCCTATATTCCAGCGTAGCTTTGTCATTGAGATGTCAGTGTTTGCATACACACTCGACAGTCACCCAGCTTTTGAAAATCAAAAGCTGAGGGTCACTGCAATTTTCTCTTTCTCAACAAACGAGGTGCCTTGGATGTTTGTGGCTGAGAATTCCCTCCGCCAGCCCTGTAACTGCTGCCTGATCCCCCTTCTTCTCCACCTGCCCCCCACCCCTCCCATCCCAAGCAGACAGAAAACAGATCCTGCCCCCCTGCACAACGAAATTTCAAATCAGGAACACAGGAGGCTTCGTCTAAAAGGTAACTGATGTCAGAGAAAGCCAATTCAATTTCCTCCTGGAGGACAAAGCCGATTTCAGACCTAATGATTGCATTTTTCTCTAACATACTAATTTCAGAGATGTTTCCCCAGGCAGACCCAGAGTCAGCCAGCCTTTCTGATAGGTGGTCAGATCTCTCAGTGGTGCTGCTGCTTCCCTGCAGTGGTCCTGCAGACCTCAGCCATCAGAAATACATCCTGCTTTCTTAAAATGTTGTTACGTTTTTCCATTGGGCTACTCCGCACTTAGCAATCTGACTTTATCAAGCAGCCCCGATATTAGCAGTTGCTAGTAGCAGCTTCAGCCATTCTTAGAGTGCCAGCTCTCACCCCACCTGTTGGAAGGAGAGTGGCTGTGTCCCTTTCAGATGTTTTGATGAGAATGTGATGATTTTATAATCAGGATAACTGATTCTTTTCTTCTTCTCTTCATTGAGGTGAAATTCACATAACATAAAATTAACCATTTTAAGTGGAATAATTCAGGGGCATTT
Source organism: Hyperoodon ampullatus (assembly GCF_949752795.1). Lineage (NCBI taxonomy): Eukaryota > Metazoa > Chordata > Mammalia > Artiodactyla > Ziphiidae > Hyperoodon > Hyperoodon ampullatus. Next base: position 6,553,493 of record NC_136926.1, on the reverse strand, counting down.
AGTACATTTGTGATGTTGTCTAAGCATCACCTTTATCTAGTTCCAGTACATTTTTGTCACCCCAGGAGAAGACCCCATACCCATTAAATAGCTGCTCTGCATTCCCCCTCCCCCAGCCCCTGGACACCAACAATCTGCTTCCTATCTCTTTGAATTTGCCTATTCTAGATATTTCATATAAAGGTATCGTACTGGGACTTCCCTGTGGTCCAGTGGTTAGGAATCCGTGCTTCCGCTGCTGAGGGTCTGGGTTCGATCCCTGGCAGAGGAACTAAGATCCCACAAGCTGCGCATGTGGCCAAACAAAATAATAATCAAGAAAAGGCATCATACAATATGTGACATTTTGTGTCTGACTTCTTTCCCTCAGCATGGTGTTTTTGAGGTTCATCTACATGGTAGCATGTGTCAGAATTTCATTCATCTTTATGGCTGAATAATATTCCACCCTATAGGTAGACTACAATTTATCTGTTCATCCATTGATGGACATTTGAGTTGTTTCCACCTTTTGGTTATTTTGACTAAAGCTGCTGTGAACCTTTGTATACATATAATTGTTTGAGGAGTGAGTGATTCTTGAGACAGAGGGTCAGCGAGACCACTCTCTCCCCAAGGAAATGTTCCCATACTGCTTTCTTTTCCTGGTGGCTTCACACGGTTTTCTGCATTACTTCCATGCATGGCCATTTATTGGATTATTAGAGTTTTCTAAATAATAATAATGCTATTAATCAGCCTCTAGAATAATCTTTGCTCATTGCCACCAACCACTGTCCATGTTAATAAAATACTTCAGTGCTAGGGACTTCCCTGACAGTCCAGTGGTTAAGACTTCGCCTTCCAATGTAGAGGGTGAGGGTTCGATCCCTGGTTGGGGAGCTAGGATCCCACATGCCTCAGGGCCAAAAAATCAAAACATAAAACAGAAGCAATATTGTAACGAATTCAATAAAGACTTAAAAAAAATACTTCAGTGCTAGGAAGATGCTTGGAATGCTTATGGCAGTGTACGTAGCTTATTGTTAGACAGACAGGCTTAGGCTAAACTCCTGGCTCTGCCACTTACTAGCTAGGGAACCTGAGGTGGATCACTGAACAGCCTCACCACGGTGTTAATGGGTAACTGAAAAACGAGCATTAAAAATAACACCCAGCTCCCAGCATTCTTGGGAAGAGCAAATGAGGTGAGGAATATAAAATACTGAGGACAGTCCCTGGCACATGGTGAAAGCTCATCACGTGGGGGTTATTTTTCTTATTATTTTGTAACAGTGCCAGGTTTGGTGGTGGGATCTAAGCATACTGAGTTCTATTCCGGGCTAGCTGTGAGATTTTGCACAAGTGGTCCTGTGGTTTAGGATTTAGGACTGATTACGGGATGATATGGTGACGTATTTGGGGATTCCATGAGATGTTCTGTGTCTTAAGAGATCAGCTGTCCATTTCTTTGGAGCAGTCTTTGCATATCCCGCATGGGAAGGAGATGAGAGAAGCCCAGTACGAGCTCTCTCGCTGTCTGTCCATATCTTTCCGTGGCGTCCATCTGTCCATCTCGGTCTCTCCTGACTCTCTGGCTCCCTCTTTCAGACCCCCTGCTGAATCAGCCTAAACTTTCCCTGGCTCCACATTGCTTATATGTGACACCAATCTCTTCTAAACACAGGCAGAGCTCAAAATCCGTTACAGAAACACCCAGAAAGTCTGTATGTGGTTACCTCTGAATCGAGCCGAGCCAGGAATTTGGGGCTGTTTTTGTTTTAACTGTATCGTTATTGGTGTTTGATCAGATACACACTGGCAAGGCAAAGCTCTGTGTGTCCAGGCAAAAGACTAAAAGAATCGGAAAAAGGTGAATTTCACATGTTTTGCATTTAGAACAGGTAGTTTCCCTAGCCTGCAAAGAAACTGAGCATTGAACTCATTGGCATGACAACACTTTGTAAGGTGGGGTAGATGGGAATGTGTCATTAAGGAAGATACTTGAGGCGGAACATATTGGTTTTCAACCCAACAGCCGTGTGCCCCTTCCATGCCCACTGCTCCCCCACACAGATGTGGGTAAATCCTGATCCGTTGCAAACGGATCCTGAGGCAAACATGTGGCTCCATCCCTTTTTCCTGTTTCTGGCTTAGACATGGACATGTGACCAGTTCTGGCCAATGAGAGGTGTGAGAAGTCTCCTGGGCGCTTCTGGGAAAGGATTCTTAGCTCCTATAAAGAGACACAAGGAGGAGATAGCCCCCTTTCCACTTCTGGATGTTGTGTGTGGATGTTTGCCTGGAGCTGTGGCAGCCATCTTCAGACCATGAGGGGTGCCATTGAGGATGACAGTGAGAAAGATAGAAGGAACCTGAGTCCTTGATGCGATCAGTGAGCTGTTGAATTAACCAGCCCCGGAACCACTCTACCTCTGGATGTCTTGTTAGGGGAGATGATCAATGCCTTCATCATTGAAACACGTTGGGCTTCCCATTACTTCCAAAGAAGCACATGCCAACTGATTCAATGACTCCAAATCATGTGGAATAGAAGTAACAGGTGGGACAACTGGTTGACCAGTTGCGTCTAGGGAAAATACCATACCAGTTAACCCATTGTCGCCTGCCTCATCAACCTGTGCCTATAGAATGAGAAGTTCCACTGCCTTTTTATAGCCAGGTCACAAGCCTGCGTCTTCTCCAGCCTCTTTGAAGGAAATGAGCTTCTTCACAAGGACCCCACGGGGAGTTTCAGGAGGAGTTCCCCGCAGAAACAGCAGAAAGGAAGAAGTCACTCAGTCTCTTCCTCAGACCTTCTCATCTGAACGCCACCTTCTCTGTTCAATGGGGGCAACATACATACCTGTAACATGAGATCGTTCTGGGGAACGAATGAGCTAATAATGATTGTTAAGTGCTGAGAACCCTGCCTGGCACATAATACGCCATCAGTAAGCATGGCTATTGTTATTATTAATTCTTCTCCTCTTTGACAGGTGATGTCTTAAGCAGGGATGCATTTAGCTTACACGTCACACAGTCAGTCTGTAATGTTTGAGGGATGTCTTCTAACAGGCCTAGAGACCTTGACCAAGGAGGAGGAAAAGGGTAACGGGACAGGGAGAAGAAAGAGTGAGAAGAGGTGGAGAGAGAGCAGAAGGGAAAGAGGGGAGGAAGAAAAAGCAGCCAATGTCAAGGAGAGGCGGGCAGGGGGTCCACAGGGACCGTCATGCCCTGGCTAGCAAAGAACATTCCCGGCGGGAGGGGGGCCGCGTTCAGATGTGGTCATCGCTGATCTTTAATTCCTGATCAGTCAGCCCCTCGCTGGGTTCTTGCCCTAGAGACAGCCGGATGTCCTCTAATTGGGAGCAGCCGAGATGCAACGTCTTTTGCAACATATATTGTTTCCAGGGCCTCCTTCTTCCTGTGGCTTCTGTTTTTCTTATTAAATGCTGCTTCTAAATTTGTAGCTGAAGAAAAAGACGGTGAGATGGCCAGGGAAAGCATGAGTCCTCCCAGCCCTGTGCTTGCGCCCCACAAAGGACAGCAGTAGGTCTCCGCATCCAGAGATGCTTTCTGGCCATGTAGTTTACAAATGGCCTGGCACAGGGAGCTAGGCCTTTCATCCAAGTGTCCAGATTAATGTTGCCTCTGAGTGTTTGAAGGAGCCATGAGGTCTGACTTACCCATAGCCCTTTCTTTCTGGCTGAACCCCCGTAGGTCTCTCTCTGTCGTTATATCTGGGGAACTTCTCAACAGGAAGAGAGAAGCCTGTTGTCAAAAATTCCGTGAATTGATGTCAGCTCAGCAGCCACGAGAAATATTGGGCCACATGAGGCATGTTCTGGGACCCCAACATCTATCCACCATTTCCTGAGCTGGAAAGTGAAGGGAACAGGAAGGAATTCACGTTCTCTGCCAAAGCTCAGAGGCTGCAATGAGGTAAAACGCACCAGCCACAACAGGGGAGACGGCCTAGAGGCTTGGATTTCCTGCTTGTGTCCTGGGAACACATCCCCTGAAAACCTAGAACCCCATGGGCATCCTAGGGTTAATGCTACAAGCCCCAGGTCAAGCATGTGGCTTTGGTGGGCCCTGGGGAGCTTGCAGCTGGTCTGTGAGGGTCATCCAATTCCCAGCAGTAGCTATGTCTCCGCCCACACGGAGCTGTCACACTTAAATGTGAATTCTCTGTCCTTTCCAAGCTCAAGATCAAGGGCCTCCCCATCTCCCTCCCTGGTTGGTCTGAGGTTAACCTCGGTATTGATGATAAGGCATCATTTGAATGACTCTGGGAAAACTGTGAGTCAGTGACATCTAGTAGCCTACCTAAATAGCCATTTTTTCCTTGTTCCTCAGAAAGAGAGTCCGGATAATGTGCCAACCACAAACTGCATTTCTTGGCTTCCCTTGTGGCTCAGTATGCCCTTGTGACTGAGTTCTGACCAGTGGAAGTGAACGTGTGGCATGGCACTTCCAAGAAGTCGTCTTTTTTTTTTTTTTTAACATCTTTATTGGAATATAATTGCTTTACAATGGTGTGTTAGTTTCTGCTTTATAACAAAGTGAATCAGTTATACATATACACATATATCCCCATATCCCCTCCCTCTTGCGTCTCCCTCCCACCCTCCCTATCCCACCCCTCTAGGTGGTCACAAAGCACCGAGCTGATCTCCCTGTGCTATGTGGCTGCGTCCCACTAGCTATCTATTTCACGTTTGGTAGTGTATATATGTCCATGCCACTCTCTCACTTTGTCCCAGCTTACACTTCCCCCTCCCCGTGTCCTCAAGTCCGTTCTCCACGTCTGTGTCTTTATTCCTGTCCTGCCCCTAGGCTCTTCAGAACCTTTTTTTTTCTTTTTTAGATGCCCTATACATGTGTTAGCAGACCGTATTGGTTTTTCTCTTTCTGACTGACTTCACTCTGTATGACAGACTCTAGGTGGGCTACTTTAAAGCGGTACCTCTGCCCCGCCCCCGGCTGAGGGCCTGGACGAAAAAGCGCGGGCAATGCAGACCACGCCCTGCGCAGAGGCCCCGCCCCCTCAACACCGTGTCCAACCAGGGCCTCCTGACTGGGGCTGGACTGGGGCGGGCCCCGCCCCCGCCCCCGCCCCCGCCCCGCCCGCATCCCGGAGAGAAGGTCAATTCCTACGCCAAGACCCGCGCCATTTTGCGCCGCCTCTTGTCCCTCTGAGGGAGGCACAAGTGCCAAGGAGGAAGGTTGGGCCCAAATGGAGTCCCAGCAGGCTTTCCCCAGCCAAACTTCGGCCTTTAGGACTAACATTAAGCTCTACTTATATGTGCCAGATGCTATGCTGAGTGCTTTATTTGCATAATCACCTGAAATCTCACCAGTCCGGGACCCTGGAAGGTGAGTCAATTACTCTTTTGGATGCATTAATGAATACTAATACGAAATAAATGAGACTAGAAGCCCGTAGAGTAATTTGAGTAGGCAGGACGCCTCACAGAGTGATAGACGCGGACAAAGCTTGGAAAATATTAAAATTAATACTACCTTAATAATCTTGGAGTCTCACTGCAATGGGGGTTCTTCTTTCTGGAAAATAGGGGGCTGGAAAAGTACCGAATGATCCCGCTGCGAATGAGATGCCTCATTTTTTTGTAATCAAAGTTTTTATTTTGAGATCACTGTCGATTCACACGCAGTTGTGAGAAATAATACAAAGAGGTCCCATGGATCTTTGACCCAGTTTCCCCTAATGGTAACATCTTGCAAAACAATAGTACAGTGTCACAACCTGGATATTGACATTGGTCCAGTCAGGGTACAGAATTGATCCATCACTACAAGGGTCCCTCATATCCCTTCAATTCCCACATCCTCTTCCCTTCTCATGCGGCCTCTCCTTAACCCCTGGATTCCACTACTTTTTTTTTTTTTTTTTTGCCGTACGCGGGCCTCCCACTGCCGCGGCCTCTCTCGCTGCGGAGCACAGGCTCTGGACGTGCAGGCTCAGTGGCCATGGCTCACGGGCCCAGCCGCTCCGCGGCATGCGGGATCCTTCTGGACCGGGGCACGAACCCGTGTCCCCTGCATCGGCAGGCAGACTCTCAACCACTGCGCCACCAGGGAAGCCCCTCCACTACTTTTTTTTTTCTTTTCTTTTCTCTGTAGTTGCAAGAATGTGTAAATACACCATACAGTCCTTTTGAGATTGGCTTTTTTCACTCACATAATTCTCTGAAGGTTCATCCAAGATGTCAGGTAAATAAATAGTCTGTTCCTCTTTATGGCTAACTACTATTCGGTAGTTTGGACGTTCTACAGTCAGTTTAGCCTTTCACCCACTGAAGGACATCTGGGTTCTTTCTAGTTCTTAGCTATTTGAATTATGAATATAATTATGAATTATGAATATAGCTGCTATAAACATCCATGTACGGGGTTTCTGTGTAAACATAAGTCTTCATGTCTCTGGGAAAAAACGAGATGCGCAGTTGCTGGGGCATGTTTAGTTTACCGGTAAAAACGGCCCAAGTGTTTCCTGGAGTGGCTGTACCATTTTACACTGTACCAGCAATCTATGAGTGATCCAGATCCTCTCCAACCTCAGTAAAATTTGGTGTTCTCACTCTTTTTTATTTTAGCCATTCTGATATATAGTGGTACCTCATTGTGGTTTTCATCCCTGATGGCTAATGAATGTCAAAAATTATTTTCTCTCTGTAAATTCCTCTTTGGTGAAATGACTCTTCATGTCTTTTACCAATTTTAAAATTTGGGTGTTTGTTTTTTATTGTTGATTTTTGAGAGTTATTTTATACACAGATAATGTGTTTGTATGATGCTGACTCTTTGGAATCTACTGAAACTTTCCTTATGACCCTAAAACATTATAAGATTTTTGGCCACCGCCAAACACCAGAACCTTTGCTTACGTTTGGTTGGCATCTCTTGGGAATAAAGCACAAGTGTTATTGGGTTGGGGTTTGGGGGTTGAGCTGGGATGAGGCCATCTGGTGGGACACGGCTCCCTCACGAACACTTGAACCTGGAGACACAGTTCTTCGTGTGCGATCCCGGTGCTGGGTGAGAAGCAGACGCTCTCCCTCTGCACAGTCAGGTCTTGTGGCGGCACCTTCATGTCCTGTCCTCAGGTTTACTCCTGCTTTAAGGGCGCTCCCAGGGGTGGGGAGGTTAGAGATGACGTCCTCCCAGCTTCCTGCACGGGTTCCTGGGTCCTCCTGGAGAGGTGAGGGGGGAGCACACCCTGGAGCACATTTCTCGCCTCCACTGCTCACCCACAGCCCAAATCCTGGGACCAGGAATGAGAGCCATGTTCAGCTGCCCCTCGAGCCCCTCCATGGCTGGCAGGAATTCTCGAGGGTGCTGTGAGGGGTTGCCGGGCTTGCCCCACACACTTGTCCTCATAGCCCTGCTGACCTGGTCCTCTGGGACTGACCTGCCCCAGGACAGAGCGTCTGGGAGGCAGGGCCAGGGGGTCGCTTCTCCTCTCAGGCCCCACTGCTGCAGCCAGGCAGCGCTGCCCCTGCTCCCCCATACCCCAGCCATGCCCACCCTGTGCCCTTCCCCCAGGCCGGCCCAGGTCCCCTCCTCCCCAGTCCTTCCAGGACTCCGGGAAAATCTAGCAGGTACTGTTTACTCATGTGGGCATATATCCTCCTGCTGGAGAACCCTTGTTGCATCACTTGCAGACCAAGAGAATTTGGACAAGTTACCTCTAAGCTTGTGTTCCTCCCCTCTAAGGAGCTAGAAAACTTACAGGGTTGTTGTGAGGACTAAGTATCTAGCAAGTAACTAAGGTCATCACCTCAGGCACAGGACAGATAAGTTGTATGTGGAATTGGCTGCCATCCTCTCCCAGGAGGCCCATCGAAACCCTAGGTCCATGACAGGTGCTTCCTGCATATGGTTGGTGGAGGTTGTCAAGGAGAAGGGACTTTAAGCCGACAAGGAAGGGAAGACGTAAGGAAGAGGAGGGCGCTGAGAGGAGGGCAGTGTCGTGCACAGAACGCCGTGGAGATGTGACTGGCTGTTGGAGGCACAGGAGGACACAGGCATGGCTTCCTGGTCCTAGTTACAGAATTCGAGGGCTGGAAAAGGGGCCCTAGAGATGCTAGACCCTCTCCCTCATTGCAGAGGTGAAGCCATCAAGGCCCTGGGAGAGATGGGGACAGAAGGGGCCCCGAGTTCTGACCTTGACTCTGATTCTCAGCTCTCCTTTCACATGCCCGCACCCCCAGTATCATTGCTGTCCTTGGGCACTAAAATACTCGTTTGCCGACAGTGAAGGCTCTGAACGGGAGGGCAGCGATCTGCATGTAACTTACTTACTCTTTCGTCTCCTTTACGTTTTCTCTCTTTTCTAATCCATAAGCTGCTCTGTGTGGCTCTTCCCCGTCCCCTCCTCCCCTCTTTTTAATGATTCTCATCCAGAAGGACCTGTTCTCATCCAGGCACTTGAGGCCCTGGCATCTTCTATAAAACCTGTACAAACCCTCTGCAGCCGTCCTCCTCCACTTTCCTAGCATTGCCCTGGCTCCGGAGTGCCCGCCCACCACGCTGTCTGTATCACTGAATCGTGTTGAGCAGCCCCGAGTGCCCCCCTCCCTGGGGCAGGAGGCAGGTCGGAGTCAGAGGACGGGGCCCACCCTGCTGGAGCCACCCCAGCCCCACCTGTGAAGTCTGGCTCTGCCTTGCCCCCTCTCACCACTGCCACCAATGGGTGCAGTCCTGCCCTGGGCGCCTCTGACGCGTGCCATTGTTTTCGCTCCAGCTGTCCAGAAATTCTCTCCTACTCTGTTAGAATGAAGGGAGGAGATCAAGTGGAAGAATAAGAGGACATGGGAGTATGAAACAAGTAAACTGCGGAGGGGAGGCACATAAGGGCACATGGGCTCCATTGCTTCCTAACTTTCTTTCTGGCACTTTGGTAGAACCAGCAAAACTGAGGAGCACACTGGGGTGGCCAGTATTGTATGCAAGGAGACAAGAGGATGGTAGAAATCTATGCAGACACATGAAGGGTGCCCTGAGAACATCTCTCCTGGAAGCGATACCCCACTCCACACAACCTTTTAAGGTTGCTGGGCCAAACCCTCCAATGGCTCCTCCATTTGGAGGAGAGGGCTGTGGGTTACTGTAAGGCCACCTGTGCCTGACTCCAGGCTGCGTTGTTCACGTCATACACGTTTGTAAGGGTCTTCCAGGATTCATTTAATATCTTGGTAGTGCGGGACCCAGTTCTGCTCCACCAACCCCCTTAACATCAACAGGCGGCGTCCCCCACTCAGCGGCTGAATGCTAGATCCGCTAACATTGGATGTGATGAGATGGCATGGCGTGGTCCTGACCCTCCCCCGCCTTCAGGCCTCCTAGGAAAAGGGTGAGAAGGACAGAGGCACCTGGGACTCCTTCTCATGCAATCAGGACAGCTCACCTGAGCCAGCTTGGAGCCCTGTCTGCCCGTAGTAGTCTCAGGATCAAGTAGGGGACTCCGCAGGATCCACACCCAGCTGGGAGGGAGCCAACCCCTGGGGGCCCCTCAGCCTCTACAGAGCCCTGCGGAGGGCCTGAGTCACCTCATGGCAACGTTTCTCAGGCTGAGGTTCTGTAGATTTGTCCTATGTATGTAAGAACAAAACACACACACAAAAATGGAAGGAAACTCAATGCCATGCTCATTTGGGATAGGGTAAGGGGGCAGGATTATAAATTGCTTATGTTTCTTTAATTTCCAAATTTGTAAATAAAAAAATTATATATTTGATTATATTTCATTATTTCATTATTTATTTTTTAAATATTTACTTATTTATTTGGCTGCATCAGGTCTTGGTTGTGGCATGTGGGATCTTTAGTTGCAGCACGTGGGATCTTTAGTTGTGCATGCGGACTCCTAGTTGCAGCATACAAGCTCTTAGTTGGGGCATGTGGGATCTAGTTCCCCGACCAGGGATCGAACCTGGGCCCCCTGCACTGGGAGCACAGAGCCTTAGCCACTGGCCCACCAGGGAAGTCCCTATTTCATTATATTTTATTTTATTATTATTTTTTAAAATAAATTTATCTATTTATTTATTGGCTGCGTTGGGTCTTTGCTGCTGAGCGCGGGCTTTCTCTAGTTGTGGCGAGTGGGGGCTACTCTTCGTTGCGGTGCACGGGCTTCTCATTGCGGTGGCTTCTCTTTTTGCGGAGCTCGGGCTCTAGGCGCACAGGCTTCGGTAGTTGTGGCACGAGGGCTTGGTAGTTGTGGCTCGCAGGCTCTAGAGCGCAGGCTCAGTAGTTGTGGCACGTGGGCATAGTTGCTCCGCAGCATGTGGGATCTTCCCAGACCAGGGCTCGAACCCGTGTCCCCTGCATTGGCAGGCAGATTCTTAACCACTGTACCACCAGGGAAGCCCTCATTATATTTTACATAGCAGTGTTTTCTATAACCTTTTCACATTGGAGTACTTAGGCCATAAACCTTATTTTTTTTATTACCACTGAATAATCTTTTTCTAAAGTGAAAGAAGCAAGCAAGGCTTGGTGGGGATGTTAGGAAAAAAAATATTGGGGGTAAAATGTAACTTAACAATTAATTGTTCATTTCCACTGTGCAGGTCTCCTGATGGGTCGGGTTGAGTAGGGCTGGAGGGACAGGGTCACTACTCCCACCTGTGTCATCAGACCTCCCACTCCTCAGAGCGCCCAGGTGGGAGGGACCCCCACTTTTCACCCTGGAGCCCCAGAGCCTCCCCTTTCCTCTGCATCACTTTCACTGTTCAGGGGACCAGTCACTTGAACGCTGCCTGGCCAAATGCCCAGGTTAAATCGCCCCTGTAGGACATGTCTCCCTGCTACCAGAACACACTTGGCAAAGAGCAGCAAACAGGCCCCAGTGCCCTGGGGATGTGAGCCCTGGGGATGTCAGGGCCCAAAGTCACTTCCAGGGTCTGAGTAGCCCCCTGGGTCCCACACACCGACCCCAGGGAGCCCACCTCCCCACTGACTCCAGTCCCTGCCTTTGTGTGGCAGGTTCTGGTCTGACACCTGTGAAGACCTTGACCTGGAGGCCTCAGCCTGAGACTCAGAGGGGATGGAGCTTGTGCAGCGTCTGGCAGCTTAAATGAGACCCGAGGCCAAGGAAGGAGGGCCGCCTCTCTGCTCCCCCTCCGCTCCTGAGTCAGCTAGTGAGTGCCGGTTACTTCCTGTCGGAGCTGTACAGATTTAGCATTAATTTTAGAGATATGTCTTATTTTTAGCACTGGAGGCTCTTACATCAAGCAAAATGGGTCTCCTCCTTGGTTTATTTTTTAAACATTTCTATGTAGAATAACACACAAGTATAGAAAAGCACCCTCCGCAAAGGGAGGCCTCAGTGAATTACAATGGGCGCTCCACTCTGGGGAGCAGTAGTTTTTCCCTCTGTAAAAGCCCAGATGCTTCTGAAAAGCTCCTCTCAGCTTCCTTACTCTGGCCCCAGACCTCCACAGCGGAAATCCCAAAGGGACTGGATTCTCCCAGCCCTCCAGCGCCCTCCACTACTTTCTGATTGTGCTGCCACACTAATTTTGAGTTATTTGTGTGTAAATCACTGCACTTGGAATATACATGGAGTAACTGATTTCATTCTTAGAACCGAATAAGTTAGCACTTATTCTTCTCCCCTTCTACAGGGGGCTACCAGGGGGCTGGGGACGTCCTGTATATTGAACTGGGTGTTGGTAACAGATGTGTTTATATTTACAAGAAACCATGAAGCTCTACGCTTAAGATCTGTGCCCTGTACAATACACCAAGTAAACTTCAATTAGAAAGAGATACAAAAAATATTTCCCCACAAAACAACCTTCAGGCCCAGGTGGCTTCCTCTGATTTCTACCAGACATTTAAGACAGAAATGATGCCCGTCTCCTACACACTCTTCCAGAGAACAGATACAGAGGGAACACACCCACACTGCTTTCATCGGACCAGGAGAATACTGATGTCATACCAGCAGCAGATATTACAGGACAGGAGAAATTACAGGCTAAACACTTCTGAATGTCGATGTCAAAATCCAAAAGCAAATATTAGCAGTCTAAATCTAGAGGTTTTCAGAAAGGAAGGAAACTGGGATTTCGTGGTGGTATTTCCAGTGGTTGATGTGGACAGGATCACTGGGTGTTTGGGCGCTGCCTGGGAACGTGGAGAGAAGGGGCAATGCCATCGGGTTAGTGGAATGAACATTTGGTGACAGAGATTGGGAGGGCCTGGGTCATCCTCAGAGACAGTCCTGGGATGGGGTCTCTAGGCTGTGGCTATGGCGGGGTCCCTCTAGGAGGACATCGGCCTCTCTCCTGTGCCACTGCAGGGTCTAGGGATGGAGGAGGAGTTTGTAGGGGCTGGATTTTGATGAGGAAGGAAGAGCAGGGAAGGTGCGCCCTCAGAGCCAGTGCAGCCATGGCCCCTCCCCAGCCAGGCCGTAGCCCAGGCTACTCAGACAGTGCTCACGTCAATAGTCAGGCGACAGTGGGGCATGCCAGCTTCACCCACTAAACCACCAAGCACAGCCCAGCAGGCCACTGTCATTAATCAGCACTAACTGTGCATCCGGGGCTGGTTGTTGAAGACCCAGCTAATTTGTTAGAGATGTGCCATGTGGGCAGCTGGCTTGGAGAGACCGGGGCTCTGAGCCACGTGGAGACAAGCCGACCACTGGTCAGACCACCCGGAGGCTCACCCGGTGTGTGAAGATGCTGAGGGAGGAGGGACGTAGATGGGACCCCCTGATCCTTCAAGGGACCTTCTTTCAGGGATATTTAACAGCTGTGGGGTCAGGGATCAACATGTAAGGGAGGCAGCGGGTCAGGCATGGGCCCTCCTGTTGGCTCAGACCCCTCCTGTCCTTGGAGCAACCATGGGGCAGGCAGGAGGATTGGGGAGATGGAGGGAGGGGAGCCCTGGGCTCAGGAGTCCAGGGCACCATCTAGAGGATTCAGGGGTTCAGGGATTTCTGTCCCAGGGAACCAACTACATTCCTGTCCCACATCCATCTGTCATCAGCTTTGCGACTCCGGGAAAGTCACTTAAAATCTCAACATTTTAGTGCCACGTACCATAAATTATGGATCACAGCACCTGCCGTGAGTTCCCCACGGGGCTGATATGGGGATCACAGGAGATGATAACAGATATTCTTCACAAGCTCTAAAGCATCACACCCATAACGTTCCCCGCTCCCCTGGCCTGTGGCATCCAGGTCCCCTCTCTGGAGGCAGCACTACCACATTTCTTGCTTATCCTTCCAGACATGTACTATTTGAACACTTAGGTAGCACTTATGAAGTGCCCATCATTTTTCGTCAGGGTCTATCTGATTTGTTGTATTAAGCTTCATCATGTAATACTAATACGTGGGCCCTATTAACATTTCCATCATCACAGAACAAGGAACTGAGGACAGAGGGTCTGCACGACTTTCCCAGGTTCATGTGGCTTCTGGTAGGATTTGAATCCAGACCATCAGGCACCAGCCCCCACTCTTGTCGGTCACTGTGCTGTGCTCCCTTTCTATATTATCTCACTAAATAAAGTCGTGTCCCCGTGCAGTCAGCCTGCTGGCTATTGTAAGTGCACACCACATTGCAACACCCTCTTCTCAAGCCCCACTTTGATTCACTTGACTCCCCTAGACTCCCCTAGGAGGCTGGTGAACAAAGAGAACAGACGTGTGACCTGGGAATGAATTGACACCTCCGTATGGTCTTCTCTCAGCAACGTATCAGTAGTTCTCTCGGTTTTGTTGTGTTTTCCAGGATCATGACTCGGGTACCAAGAAGAAAAGGAAGATTATAAAGGAATCAAACACAGGATGCACAAGAATATCATCTACGATCACGATAATCTGCTGGCCATCCGCAGCGGTGATTCAGACACATCAGAATCAGCATCTGGCCAAACAGCAGGGTAGGGACACAAATAGCACCCCCACTAACCACTCCATCGAAGGTACTGTGGAAATAATACCAGTAAGTAGATTCAGGAGTAATGGCTGTAGTTTGTACAGCAGAGCCTGGATCTGGCTGAGGGAGGATTGGGCAGGGATGGTGCCCACTCAGAGCCCGTGCAGCCACTGCCCGCTCTTAGCCAGGCCTTAGTCCAAGCTGCTCAGACGACTGGTCAGTTTCTAGTCAGTGAGACCCTGGGGGCCTGTAAACGTCATCTGTTAAGCCACCAAAACACCAGCCCAGTAGACCCTGTTCCCAGCTAATGAATTGAAGTACCCATCATTTTTCTTCAGGCTTTGTATTTACTAATTTTTAGCCTCAGAACATAATACAAATAAGCAGGTCCTATTAATATTTCCATATCACTGGCCAGGGAACTGAGAAACAGAAGGGCTAAGTAACTAACCTTCCCAGGTACACGTGGCTTTCAAAGAGAATTTGATTTCAGGCCATCAGGCACCCATACTCTCCCTCACTGTGTTGTGCTGACTTTGTACTTGTCTCATGTAAATAAAGTTATTTTCCCCATGCGATCAGCCTGTTGGGTATTTTAAGTGCACGCTAAAATGCAAGGTCCATCTTCGTAAGCCCTACTTTGATTCAGGGGGCTCCCCGGGCAGCTAGTAATAAGGAGATCTGAAGTTTGACCTGTGAATTAGTTAAGACTTTTGCCAGGAAGATGTCAACACCTCTCGCTATTGTGAATGTATTTCCTAGGAACTCGTTTCAGGAATATGAAGAGAAAAAGACAAGGATTCAAACCAAGAATACATATGGGGATTGATCCTCAGTGAAGAAAATATACTGGCTGGCCCTCACCATCATTCAACAGCTCAAAATGAACATCTAGTCCCAAAGGGTTGAACCTCAAATATCATCCCATACAAGCCACTCCATTGAAGTCACTGTGGGAATTCCATCATGAAACTGATCAAGAGTAATGACTATAAAAATGTTAAGTCATATTATCTTTTTATTGAGATATAATTCACATTCCATCAATTCACATTTTCTTTGAACTGTGTGATTCGGCGGCTTTTAGTGTACTCAGGTTTTGCAATCAACATCTCTAATTCCAGTACATTTTCATCATCCCCAAGAGAAACCTCATACCTAGTATCAGTCATTCTCATTCTCTCCTCCCCTTTCACCCCAGCCCTGGGTCTTTCTGTCTCTATTGATTTTCCTATGCTGGACATTTCATAGGAATAGAACCACACAATGTGCGGACTTCTGTGTCTGACTTTTGCAGTAAGCAAAATGTGTTCAAGGTGCATCCAGGTTGTAGCATGTATCTGTCCTTCACCCTTTTTATGGCTGAATAATATTCATTGTATGGATATAACACATTTTATTTTTCCATTCATCAGTTGGCAAATAGTTGGGTTGTTTCCACTTTTTGGCTATTATGAATAATGATACGACAATATAACACTCATGTACAAGTTTTTGTGTGAACATATGTTTTTTATTTCTCCTGGACATATACCTGGGACTGGAGTTCCTGGGCCATATTGCATCTCTGTGTTTAACTTTTTGAGGAACTGCCAAACTATTTTCTTTTTCATATTTGCACCAGCAATGCTTAAAAGTGCCAATTTCCCCACATCATTGCCAACCCTTGTTTTTAAAAAAATTATATGCATACTAGTGGGTGTGAAGTGGTATCTCACTGTGGTTTCAGTTTGCATAATTTTGACTAATAATTTTGGACATGTTTTCATGTGCTTATTGGCAATTTGTGTCTCTTCTTTGGAGCACTATCTATGCAAATTCTTTTTCTCATTTTTAAAATTTGGTTATTTGACATTTTATTGTTGAGTTGCCAGTGTTCTTTACATATTCTGAATACTAAGCTTTATCAGATATATGATTTGCAAACATTTTCCTTCATTCTGAAGGTTGTATTATGTCTTTCTTGATGGTGTTCTTTGAAACACAAAGGATTTTAATCTTGATAAAGTCCTATTTCTTTTTCCTTTTGTTGCTTGTGCTTTTGCTGTCATATTTCAGAGTTCATTGCCAAATCCAAGACTATGAAGATTTATCCCTTTTTCTCTTCAGAAATTTGTATAGTTTAGCTCTTATATTTAAGTCTTTGATCCATTTTAAATTCAAAGTCTATTTTGTCTGATATTGGTATAGACACTCCTGCTCTCTTTTGGTTACTATACAGTTTGGAATTTGAGTTTGGAATTCCTTTTTCTATCCTTTAACTTTAAACCTGTTTGAGTCTTTTGATCTCAAGTGAGTCTCTTGTAGACAGCATATAGTTGGATTATATGTTTTTACCTATTCCGCCAATCTTTGTATTTTGATTGGAGTGTTTAATCCATTTACATTTAAAGTAATTACTGACAAAAAAAAAAAGACTTATTTCTGCTATTGTCCTATTTGTTTTCCATATGCCCAAAGTTTTTTTGCCCCTCATTTCCTGCATTCCTATCTTTCGTTGTGTGTGTTTAGCTGATTTCTTACAGTAAAATATTTAAATTACTTTCTCACTTCCTTTTGGGTATATTCTATAGCTATTTTCTTTGTGTTTACCATGGGGATTACCTTTAACATCCTAAAATTAAAACACTCTAACTTGAATTTATACCAGGTTAATCTCAACAACATCCAAGTTCTTGAAGCTAAAAGAGCATCCTACTATCTCAATGCAAAAGACCTTCTCCAAGACACATTATAATGAAATTGTCAAAAATCAAAGGATAAAGAATTCTAAAAGCAGTTGGGGAAAAAAGATTTTAACTTACAAAGGAACCCCCATTACACTATCAGCAGGTTTCTCAGCAGAAACCCAACAGGCCAGGAGAGAGTGGAATGACATATTCAACATGTTGAAAGAAAAAAAAATGCCAACCAAAAATACTCTATCCATCAAAGTTATCCTTCAGATATGAAGGAGAAATAAAGATTTTCCTAGGCAGACAAAAGCTGAGGGAGTTCATCATCATTAGACCTGCCTTGAAAGAAATGCTGAAAAGAACTCTTCAAGCCGAAATGAAAAGACAGTAATCAGCAACATGAAAATGTATAAAAGTATACAACACATTGGTAAAGGTAAATATACAATCAGAAAACTCTAAATCTGTAACAGGAAGGTGTGTTAGCCACTTAATTATAAAAGTCAAAGGAAAAGAGTATTTAAAATAATTATAGCTACTGTAATGTATTAACAAACACACAATATAAAAAGATGTAAATAACGACATAAAAACCATGAAGAGTGGGGAGTAAAAAGGTAAAGTTTTTGTAGACAATTGAGGTTATGACGCTGTCAGCTTAAAAATGGACGATTTAAATCTATGAGATGTCTTACATAAGCTTCATGGTAACCACAAAGCAAAATCTAGAGCAGATGCACCAAAGATAAACAAAGGGGAAACAGCACACCACCACAGAAAATAACCAATTTACAAAGGTAGACAGAAACAGAGGGGAAAAGGGACAACGGGAATACAAAACAACCAGAAAACACTCAGATGGCATTAGTAAGTTCTCAATAATTCTAAATTCAGTGGATTGAATTCACCAACCCAAAGGCATATGGATAGATTTTTTTTAAAAAGATGCAACTGTATGCTGCCTACAGTAGAATCGCTTCAGCTTTAAGGACACATATAGGCTCAAAGTGAAGGGATGGAAAAAGATAGTCAATGCAAGTGGAAAGCAAAAGTGGGAACGGCTGCAATGATATCAGAGAAACTAAACTTTAAATTGACAAGAGCAGATACTACACTTGATCTTAGCCAGAAGGCTGAGATGAAATAGACAAAATAAACTTTAAGCTGAAGTTACTGTCAAGTATCAATTTTACTAATATAGTCATTCCAAAGGACCAAGAAGCAGGGCAGTGGCTTTACTGAGAACCCAGGACTTCCCAGTGTCCACTGTGCCGAGTCACTTTTACATCATCACCACAGCCCTATAATTCAGAGATTTAGGTGAAGTGACTTGCCCAGGGTCACACAGCTCAGTGAGAGTCTTCTGGAACCAACAGTAACTTTTGCAAAGGCATCTTTTGCAAAGGCATGCATCTCTTGCCACCATCGGACACTCACATTCTTTCTTTTGATACTATTCTGTTTCCTTGGGTCAAAGAATCCGACCCCTGAATTAAGGTTAAATAGGAACTAGTGGCAGATCAAAAGCCAAAATCGCTTCAAGATATTCTTTTAATTCCCCCAAGTAATGCCTTTAGTCACAAAAATATAGAACAATATAGAAAATTACAAATCAAGTGACCTTAGTGTTCACAGGCAAGCACTGACACATTTTAATGTACCATGATCATATTAAAATAGAAATAACTATGAAACATTTTCTGCGGAGAAGCAGACCCTGCGGCAGGCAGCGGGAAGGGACAGGAAGGCTGCCTGGCGCCCAGGCCCCCGATGGCCTAGGTCTCACCCCAGAGCGCACTGTTGATGCGCCGGAGCGCTGCTTCCTTCTCGGAGTCTAGGTCTGCGGCGGTGACCCGGAAACCCAGCTGAGGGGGTGAGCGCAGCCTCAGAGGCTCCGCTCGCCTGTGCGGCAGCAGAGGAAACCTGCGTTTTCGGGGCCTGGGACTGTCAGATGTGGGGGAGCAGTCCCTCCAGGGCCGTTTCGGCCCTCTTGTTGCCTCTGCATGCTTGTCAGGCTGGCTTTTCCTCTGGGAAACCACCGGAGCTGCAGAGGGCGACGGAGGGCCCTCCTCGCTCCCTTTCTTTGAGGACTTCTGGGGCAGCCCTTGCGGTATGGCGGGACCCCTCCTACTGTTCACGGGCGGGAAACCTCGGGTGGAGCTATACGAGCTCGTGATGGCGTTTCTTTTAGGGCAGGAGCTCATACAGGAGGTGTGGAGTGTCCTGTTGGATCTGTCTTCTGCCCCCTTGGCGTGGAGGTTTCTCTGCAGAGGTCCAGGCCTGGGCACGAATAAAGAGACCCCCAGGGGCCTAAATGCAGGTCGTGCACCCCCGGTGCCATCGGGGCCGCTTCTCTGGTCGTTGGCCATCCCTTTCCCGCTCTCTCCCAGGGTCCTCAACGCCGTCTGCTCTGTGCTGCAGTTCGGGACACAGCTGGGTGTCGTGGGCGGCACCGGCTGCCCCCGCGCCACACTGACAGTGACTGTGTCCACCGCGGACACTGAGCTGCGGGACATCGTGGAGGTGAGAGCACCCACCACCGCCTTCTTCCGATGGCCTCGCCTGCAGATGGAGATAAGGACCCCCAGAAAGGCGCGCAGGGCCTGCGGGATGGTAGAATGGGGTCTCAGAGACTCTGTGGCAAAGCGCAGATGCGGAGTCACTGGACACCTGTGGGCTGGCCTGCGAGTGGACAGCCGGCCATAGACAGCTGGGTGACCCGGGCCGGCCACGGGAAGTCGGTGGGCGCGGGGAGCGGGCTGGGGGCAGCCGAGCCCTCCTGGCAGGTGCTGGTCCCCCAGTGCCCGGGGCGGGGGGGAGGGGCAGGGCCTACCTAAGTCACTGCCCGTAGAGAACGTGGGTGAGATCGGTCCTTGGATAGAGGCTGGGCGCCGAGCACTCTCCTTCAGCTGCCAACTCGGCCAAAAGCGGAGTGCGCACTGTTTGGCCTGTTGCTGGGATTTATAGCTCTGCAACCTGTGAGCGAACAATGGGCTTGCGTTTGCGGGACGCAATAAAGAGGTTGGGGAGGGGTGGCGCATGCGCAGAGTACACGTCAGGCCCTGGGGCGCACAGGTGAGGATACGCGCCTGGACCGTCTAGCGCTTCTGAATCTCCCGGGGTCTGAGGGTTGGAGGTGTTTGCCTTGAGGGTGATGAGCTTCCTGGCAGGGCAGCTGGCCCTTCTCCCCCGGCCGGCTCTAACTGTACAGGATGGGTCCCCGGCTACCAGAGCGGGAAAGCTGGAGAGCAGGGTACCTGGCTCAGCAGCTGCCGCCCGAGGTGGCAGCTTTGGCATCAGCGCCTGTGCGTCCGCCTGCCCTCCCGCCTCGTAACATTGGAGGGGAGAGCTGCTAAGAACAGAAGTGCAAAAAACAAAAAACAAAAACAAAAAACCCAGAAGTGCCCAAGCCACCCAGATCCTTCTGGGGTGACAACTGAAGGGGCAGCCAGGGCGGGCTGGGAGGGACATATATACCAGGTCCAAACCCAGAAAGATCTGAAGTGCACGAGTCAGAATGAAAGTCCAGAATCATCCTTGGGCTTTGGGCTCAGCTGGAAGTATAGCCAAACTTTTCAAGGTCTCCAGCTCCTCCTGCAGTTTCTCCCTGGCTGGGACATTGCCCCAGAGTGGGGTTGAGTTTAAGGAGTCGAAGGAGGCATACATTTCCATCCTCTGGATCACTGCTCACCAAAAAATACATAATGCCAGGCACATATGTAATTTTGAATTTTCTAATGAACACACCAGGAAAATGAAAATGGTGAAGTCAATGTAAATAATAGATTTTTAATTCAGCATCTGCAAAATGTTAGAATTTTTACATGTGTCACGAGAAATGTGGTCATATTACAAGGGCTCAAGAGCCGCATGGAGCAAGATAGAGGACAAAAAGCATGAACTTGAAACTCTAAGAAGTGAACACTAACAGGCAGATGGGGCCTGGAAGTCCAAAGTTGAATAACAGCCCGTAACAGGGTGATTATGGTGGTTTTTTTCCTGCCTCTGTCTCCCAGCTTACGCAAGGCATGCAAAGTCCAGCAGCATCTGAAAGTTAAAACCATGGGATCAACCTTTTATTTCTAGCCAGAGAAGTGGGAAAGTGGGGGGCTTGCATGTTCAGGAGTAAGGGGGTCATCCCCATTGGTCTTTTTCTCCCCAGTTACCACATCTCCCCTGCAACCTCAGTGATGGCAGAGGCCTTCACTGAGAAATGGCCTGTGTCTCTGGACAAAGGAACAAGTAAAGAGGCTCCTATTGTCTGAAGAGTGTGGGGGAATGCCCGTTATTTTCCTTTCTTTTCTCTTGCTATTTCACCTGAAAGGTCAACCTGGCCATAGGGAACTGCATGACAGCATGGAGGCTGAAACACTTTGAGGAACATGTAGGAGGGGCCCCTGAAGCCTGAGAATGTGGGTAGAAGCCCAAAGAGGAGAGAGCTAGAGGAGGAGACTCTTTAGGTCTGTCTATGAGCCAACATAAGTCCTGGGATCCCCCTGAGCCTCATGCACAGACAGACCCAACGAGGCAGAGTAGAGGGTTGCAGAAGTGAACTACAGTATAAACTGCCACTCAATTCCCAGATTAACCCCCGAGTGGTACATGCACCATGTGCACACAAACAGCACAGCAGAGTCCTGAAAACTGCACCAAGACTGGAACAACTCAGAAGACAAGGCACAATACCTGTTTGACCATAGGTTCATGAATTGCTTAATAAAAACAACAGAAAAAGAAAAAGTAACAATCTCCAGAGGATTTTAATAGGAACCAGAGTCTTGAAACATAATAAGCAAACGTTCCAGGATACCACCCAAAATCACACAACAGAGCATATAAAGAACTAGGAAAATGTGACCAATACTCAAGAGAAAAATGCGATCAACAGACCCAGCCCTGAAATAACCGACATGGAGGAATTAGCAGACAAAGCATCCATTACAATGATGCTCAATGAGGTAAAGGTAAATCCTCTTGAAATTAATGGAAAGAAGTTCTTTACAGAGAAGTAAAAACTATGAAAAAGAAGCAAATGGAAAGTTTAGAACTTGACATGCAATATCCAAAAGCAAACATTCACTGGATAGGCTGAATAACAGAACAGAGAAAACAGAGGAAAGATTCAGAAAACTTATGGATCAATAGAAATGGCACAATCTGAAAAACAAAGAGGAAAAATGACTGAACAAAAAATTAAGTCTCAGAGACATGTGAAACAATATTGCAAGTTCTACCTTTTGTGCCGTTGGAGGGTCTGAGGGAAAGGTGCAGAAGAAAATATATGAGGAAAAGAATAGTTGAAAACATCACTGATCTAGAGACACAGATCTAAGCTCAGAAAGCCTCACCCTGACACACAATCTGATAAAAACAGCCAAGGTGAAGAATAATCTTGAAAGCAGTCAAGGAAAACGACCTATTATACATCACAGAATGTCAACTTGAAGGACTGTGATTTCTCATCAGAAAACATAGAGACCAGAAAAGAATGGAATAACATCTTTAAAGTATTAAAGGAAAAGACCAAACCAGGATATTATATCCTTAAAGCAGGGATATCCTTAAAGACTGAAAGCCAAACAAAAGCCAAAACGAAGGCTGATGGAGATGAGAGAAAACTAAGAGAATTCATCACCAGACAATTTGCTATAAAAATATTACATGAAAGGAAATTCTTCAGGCTGAAATGAAATGACACAAGAAAGAAGTAAGCTTGCAACTTCGGGAACAAAGGAAGGGCAACAACAACGGCACGTGTCTGGAAAAATTATCCTCTTCATTATTTTATATATGTATGACTTTTTTTTTTTTTTTTTTTTTTTGGCCGCGCCTGCGTGGCTTGCGGGATCTTAGTTCCCCTGCCAGGGACTGAACCCGGGGCCCCAGCAGTGAAAGTGCTGAGTCCTAACCACTGGACCGCCAGGGAATTCCCTGTATATGTATGAAAAAAGGATACCACAGTCTCAGAGGGTGGCGTTCAAGTCACATAAAGGTGACCCATATGACAGCTCTAACAAAGAGTGGAAGGTAAAAGAATCTATATGGATGTAAGGCTTCTGAATTTTATTGAATTGGTAAAATATTAACTCTAGACTGTGAAACAATACGTATACATAGTGTTATTCCAAGAACAATTAAAAAATGACAAACTCAAGAAAATTGGATAACCTCAATAGTCCTATATTTAGGAATTGTGGACAAGATAGCTAAAACATTCACATACGTGTTTTGTGAAAAGTTTTTCTCTTGGTTAATTGCCTAGGAGTGGGCTTTTGGGTCATATGGTAAGTATGGCCCTCTCAGCCAGCCCTGGCCACCACTTCAGGTGTCACCCCAGCAGGATCTGGGTGGTGTGGGCACTTCCGTTCTCAGCGGCTCTCCCCTCCAGCGCCGCCAGGGGAAAGGGCAGGAGGACGCAGAGGCGCTGCTGCCAAAGCTGCCGCCTCTTGTGGGAGGTGCACAGCCAGCAACCTTGCTCCACTTTGCTGGGCAGGGACCCCGTCCAGTACAGTTAGTTCCCCCGACAGCACTGGGGCCAGGCCAGGGGAGAAGGGCCAGCTGTCCTGCCAGGAAGCTCATCACCCTCAAGGCAAACACCTCCAACCCTCAGACCCCGGGAGATTCAGAAGCGCTAGACGGTCCAGGCGCGTATCCTCACCTGTGCGCCCCAGGGCCTGACGTGTACTCTGCGCATGCGCCACCCCTCCCCAACCTCTTTATTGCGTCCCGCAAACGCAAGCCCATTGTTCGCTCACAGGTTGCAGAGCTATAAATCCCAGCAACAGGCCAAACAGTGCGCGCTCCGCTTTTGGCCGAGTTGGCAGCTGAAGGAGAGTGCTCGGCGCCCAGCCTCTATCCAAGGACCGATCTCACCCACGTTCTCTACGGGCAGTGACTTAGGTAGGCCCTGCCCCTCCCCCCCGCCCCGGGCACTGGGGGACCAGCACCTGCCAGGAGTGCTCGGCTGCCCCCAGCCCGCTCCCCGCGCCCACCGACTTCCCGTGGCCGGCCCGGGTCACCCAGCTGTCTATGGCCGGCTGTCCACTCGCAGGCCAGCCCACAAGTGTCCAGGGACTCCGCATCTGCGCTTTGCCACAGAGTCTCTGAGACCCCATTCTACCATCCCGCAGGCCCTGCGCGCCTTTCTGGGGGTCCTTATCTCCATCTGCAGGCGAGGCCATTGGAAGAAGGCGGTGATGGGTGCTCTCACCTCCACGATGTCCCGCAGCTCAGTGTCCGCGGTGGACACAGTCACTGTCAGTGTGGCGCGGGGGCAGCCGGTGCCGCCCACGACACCCAGCTGTGTCCCGAACTGCAGCACAGAGCAGACGGCGTTGAGGACCCTGGGAGAGAGCGGGAAAGGGATGGCCAAGCAGGAAGAAGTCCCCACAGTCACAGGGGGGAATGACGACCAGAGAACCGGCCCCAGTGGCACCGGGGGCGCACGATCTGCATTTAGGCCCCTGGGGGTCTCTTTCTTCGTGCCCAGGCCTGGACCTCTGCAGAGAAACCTCCACGCCAAGAGGGCAGAAGACAGATCCAGCAGGACACCCCACACCTCCTGTATGAGCTCCTGCCCTAAAAGAAACGCCATCACGAGCTCGTATAGCTCCACCCGAGGTTTCCCGCCCGTGAACAGTAGGAGGGGTCCCGCCATACCGCAAGGGCTGCCCCAGAAGTCCTCAAAGAAAGGGAGCGAGGAGGGCCCTCCGTCGCCCTCTGCAGCTCCGGTGGTTTCCCAGAGGAAAAGCCAGCCTGACAAGCATGCAGAGGCAACAAGAGGGCCGAAACGGCCCTGGAGGAACTGCTCCCCCACATCTGACAGTCCCAGGCCCCGAAAACGCAGGTTTCCTCTGCTGCCGCACAGGCGAGGGGACCCTCTGAGGCTGCGCTCACCCCCTCAGCTGGGTTTCCGGGTCACCGCCGCAGACCTAGACTCGGAGAAGGAAGCAGCGCTCCGGCGCATCCTCGGAAGCCTGGCTCCTGACTGGCCCGCTCCTGCCGCTGCTGCGGCTTCCCTTTCCTGCTTCATCTCTGGGGCCCCTGATTGGCAGCAGCGAGGAACCCCCGCCTATGACAGCTCTCGCCGGTATTTGAAAAGGAAAGCTCCAGCCTTCGTCTCTGCCCCAGCTCCCCCAGCTAAGCGCAGCCGTGCCCAAGCACCATCCACAAATTCCACCGTGGGCACCCATGCCAGCACCCAGCTGGGTTTTGGGAGCACAGCGGCTGCCCAAGATCTGAGCTGCCTCTTTTCAGCTCTCAGCCTCACAGCAGGAACCAGGGGACCCCGAGCACCACAGCAATAAGAAGGAGCGTCGGTCTGAAGACACTACTGCCCACCCCCATCTGAAGTCACATCCCTGGGGGGCACACCCAGGCAGGGCCCCCCTACTTCCAGTGGAGGGCCCAGCCCATGCCCAGCCAAGGCTGCCTTTAGGGGCGTGTTGGTTCCGGCCTCTACTCCTAGCAGCCTCACCTCCGCAGTGGGCACAGCAAGGTGCCGCCTCGCTGTTAGGGCAAGGCGCTGGGCTGGACATAGAACCACTGGGCCATCAACCAAGTCATTCTCCTCCAGGCCGAGATTCATCATTACCTCGGGGCGTGAGAGGAAAAAGTTGGTCTGAGCCAATAAGTCTGGGGAGGGTCCTCCCAGGCTGGGCCTCGTGTGGACCCGGTTTCGATGTGAAATGGACGTCTTAGCCCTAACCTCTGTAATCCTGGAGCAAACTGGGCACCCAGAGATACCGCATTCCGTTCCCACCCCCGGCCTGCAGTCTTCCCCCCAAAGGCGGATGGTTTGAGGCTGTTGTCCCATCCCAGTGCTCAGAGTCCTCAGGACAGTAAACAAGAGGCCCTAGCCTCGTCCCCTTCAGTCCTGGAACAGGGCGATGCCCCCTGTGGCCTGTAGCTGACTCCTCCCCTCTCCCTGTTTTCCTTCCAGAACCCTTGTGTTGTCTTCATAACTTATAATAAAGCGTTGTTCTTGTTCTTTTGCATAATCCTCGCGTGTCTGTGATCTGTAGATCAAGTGTGGAAAAGCACTGGCTTGTGTGAGTGGTGACATGGAAAGCCAGACCTGTTTACAGTTTCCTGTGGACCCACTCATAGGGTGTGGAGAATAGCACAATGTGATGGCTACAAGGACTGACCCCTGGATATTAAAAGTGTGCTTTGAGTTTAAGTGATGCAGCCCAGGATAAAATGAGCCCAAGGTAGGGATAAATAGGGAGGATCATCCTTGTCTGTTGGAATTGCTACTTCTCACCCACCTCTGACTTGGAGGGGGCTAGGTCATCCCGAGTGTACAACAGGAGCCCACACTCTACGCACTAGTCTTTTCTAATGCAGCAAATCCCTTTTTTATTTTCTACTTTTTTACTTTCAGAGTCCTAGGCAAATCACCTACACACATATCTCCCCTAAAGAGTATGGGCTTGGCATCAAAGTTTCTGGAATGGGTCAAACAAGGAAAGCTTTAATTCTAGGATGTGACATCTCCTGGAGCAACCTGTGACATTCTGCTTTAAAAAAAGCAGAAGGACTCCATGAATACATCTCTTCCCTTTTCCAACAAAGAAAGATGAAAGGGAACTATTTGCAGAGGAAAGAAGCAAACATTAATTTTAAGTATAAAAGATTAAAAGACTTCCAGTTTGTGGTCCCATATGTTTGGAGCTTAGAGATCATCAGTCCTGTCATCACAATAAGAGAAAATCTGAACAAACTGAAAATCAACAATTCTTAAATCCGTCAGAGAACTGAGATTACATGGCAAGTTATCACCACCACAAAAACTAGATAAGTGAATACCAAGAATCACATGTTCACAAAGCACAGGGCTCTGCTAGAGCCTAGATCTGGGGAGCAAAACTTAAACTGCAATTGATGAATTTCTGGAGGCTCATTGTGGACATGCTTAAAAACTCCAGCGGAGGGGGCAGTCTTACAGGGCCCTCCACCCTTTCATGCATTATGCCACCAGGAGTCCCACCATGTTCTCAGGGTGAAGATCAAAGAAAAGTCCTTCATACTTCTGGCAGAGACAGAAGAAGAGCAACAGCCCATTGCAGTCTGTTCTCCATAAGGAAGCCTTTACTCAAGGGAAACTGTTTTACCAGAGCACCCACCCTAGTTTCTATCAGATCGTAACTAACCTGGAGAAAGGAAGTCCCCATATCTAGTCCTCTTGAGCTTTCCATGTGGAGGAAAGGAAATACCCAACTCCAGCTCCCTCTAGCATTCTCTTACCTAATGGGAAAAATAATTTGAAAAGCACCTGTAATGGTTAAATCCCAGGGACACAGGCTGAGATCTAATCACGGAATTGTAGACACTTCCCCTTCCCCTACATTCCCCTCCCACTGCATTAATAGGGCTCCTGTATCAAAATGGGATTTCAATGGAAAGAACTTTAAGTCTCAGATCTTAAGGAAGAAGTCTCAAGGAAAACCCAGAGAGAGCAGGGAACACAAAATAAACTGAAAAAAGACACCCCTGAAGAAAACAAAGGACCCTGGAAGAAATGATAGCTTCTGGCACCTATGACTAGCAACAAATGGTAAACAGTTTAATTCCTAGAACATAAAAACTCACATTAAAGACCTATTTGCCTCAGTTGTTTTTCCCAGTACATTATGTCTAGCTTTCAACCAAAACTTAGAAGGCATACTCAAAGGCAAAAAAAGAGAAAAAATAGTTTGAAGAGCAAGCATCAGAACCAGACTGGGATATGACAGAGATTTTGGAATTACTAGACTGGGCATTTAAAATAAGTAAAATTAATATAATAAGGGCTCCAATGGAAGAACTGGACAGTATGCAAGAACTGATGGGCAGTGTGAGCAGAGAGATACAAATTTTAAGAAAAAATCAAAGGGAATGGTAGAAGTTGAAAACACTGTAACAAAAATGGTGAATGCTTTTTATGAGCTCCTGAGTAGACTGGATATGCCTGAGGAAAGAATCAGTGAACTTGAAGATAGGGCAACAGAAATTTCTCAAACTAAAAAACAAGAGAAAAAAAGACTGAGGAAAATAGAAAAGAATTTCAAGGAACTGCGGGACAATTATAACAGGTGTAACATTTGTGTAAAGGGACTACCAAAAGAAGAGAGAGAGAGAGAGAGAGAGAGAGAGAGAGAGAAGAAAGAAAGAAAGAAAGGAAGGAAGGAAGAAAGAAAGGAAGGGAGAGAGAGAGAGACAGAAAGAAAGGAAGGAAGGGGGAGAGAGAGAGAGAGAAAGGAAGGAAGGGAGAGAGAGAGACAGAAAGAAAGGAAGAAAGAAGGAAAGAAGGAAAGAAAGAAAGGAAGAAAGAAAGAAAATATATTTAAAGTAATAATGGCTGAAGACTTTTACTTGACATGCATCAAACCACAGATCCAGGAATCTCAGAGAACACCAAGCAGGATAAATACCAAATAATCAACACCCTTGTATATCATAGTCAAACTTCAGAAAATCTAAGTCAGAGAGAACCTTTAAAGAAGGCAGAGGAAAAAAATATTACCTGTAGAGAAATTAGTATAACAATTATATTGGATTTCTCTTCAGAAACCATTGCAAGCAAGAAGAGAGTGCAGTGAAATAAAGAGTTGAAAGAAAAAAAAAACCAACCTAGATTCTGTATCCATCAAATTTCTCCTTCAAAAGTGAAGGAAAAATACTTTCTAAGATACATAAAACGTGGATTTGTCTCCGATAGACCTGCTTTGCAAGAAATGTTAAAAGAAGTTCTTCAGAGAAGGAAAAGGAAAATGATGGGACTTCCCTGGTGGCACACTAGTTAAGAATCCGCCTGCCAATGCAGGGGACACGGGTTCAAGCCCTGGTCTGGGAAGATCCCACATGCCATGGAGCAGCTAAGCCCGTGCACCACAACTACTGAGCCCGTGCGCCACAACTACTGAAGCAAGCCCGTGTGCCTAGAGCCCATGCTCCACAACAAGAGAAGCCATGGCATTGAGAAGCCCACACACCACAATGAAGAGTAGCCCCCGCTCACCACAACTAGAGAAAGCCCTCTCGCAGCAACGAAGACCCAACACAGCCAAAAATAAATAAATAAATAAATAATTTTTTTTAAATTGCAAGGAGAAAGAGACAAATCCACTATCATATTGGATAGACATAGAAATAGACAAATCTACTATTGTAGCACTAAACACTGCTCTTTCAGTAATGAGTAGGTGCAGGAGGCAGAAAATCAGTAAGGATGAACAGAACAGCATCATCAATCCACTAGATCTAATTAACCTTTATAAAATACTACGTCCAACAACAGCAGAATACAGTCTCCTCAAGCTGATATGAAACATTCACCAGATAGGCCAGATAGGTAAAAAAACCTCACACCTCAAAAAACTTAGAACAATATAAATTACACAAAATATGTTCTCAAACCCCAAAACAAAAAACACACAACTTTAAAGTAGAAAAAAAGAACAGAAAAATAGCTGCAAAATGCGCCAATATTTGGAGATTAAATGACACATGGATCAAAAAAAACAGTCTCCAGAGAAATTTTACATATTTTTCACTAAATGAAAATGAATATAAACATACAACTTATCAAAATTTATGAAATGCAGTAAAAGCAGCACTCAGAGGGACATTTATAGCATTAAATGCATATATTAGAAAAAAGAAAGATCTGAAACAATGCTTAGAGGAAGAACAACATTAAGCCCAAAGCAAAAAAGAAGAAAAGAAATAATACAAATTACAGCAGAAATTAATGAAATTGAAAAAATGGGAAATCAGTAGAGAAATCATTAAAACCAAAACTAGTTCTTTGAAAATATTTTTAAAAATTGATAAACTAGCTAGGCAAACTTTAACAAAAAATAGAGAGAAGGCACAAATTACTAATATCAGAAGTGAGAGAGGGACTATTATTGCTAATTGCATGGACATTAAAAGGATAATCAAGAAATATTTGAACAGGGTACCATATGATATCACTTATATGTGGAATCTAAAATACAACGCAAATGAACATATCTAGGAAACAAAAACAGACTCACAAGTACAGAGAAAGGATTTACGGTTGACAAGGGGAGGGTGAGGGAGGGAAGGATTGGGAGTTTGGGATTAGAAGATGCAAACTATTGTACATAGGATGGATAAAAATCAAGGTCCTACTGTATAGCACAGAGAACTATATTCAATATCCTGTGATAAACCATAATGGAAAATAATATGAAAAAGACTATACATGTGTATAACTGAGTCACTTTGCTATACAGCAGACATTAAACACAACGTTGTAAATAAGAAAAAAAAACAAAGAAATATTTGAACAGGGGAATGACATGTCCCTGATGAGTTCTTTAGCATCTATAGCAAAGTTTGAAATGAACTAATTCAAATCTTTCCCTAACCTTTTCACATTTAGCTTTTAATTTATATAACCAAAATACTGATGAGGATGTGATTTAATGTCTAAATAATTTCCAGCCAGTAAGACTCCCTTATGCATAAATGGCACATCACTAAAATGTAAAACTGTTGTGATTCAAAGGACACCATTAAGAAAGTGAAAAGACAACCCCCAATATAAAGAAAAAATTGCAACTCATATGCCTGATAAAATAAATCTAGAATATTTAAGAACTATTACAACTCAGTTATAAAAGACATATAACCTGATTTTTTAAATGGGAAAATGAGTTGAACAGACATTTCTCCAAAGAAGACAGACAAATGGCCCTTAAGCACATGAAAGGATGTAATACAACTTTAGCCATCAGAGAAATACAAATCAATACCACAATGAGATATCATTTCACACCCATAGGATGGCTATAATCAAAAAGACAGATGATAAGTATTGGTAACGATGTGGAGAAATTGGAACCCTCACATACTGCTGGCAGGAATGTAAAATGGTGCTGTCACTTTGGAAAAAAGTCTTGCAGGTATTCAAACAGTGAAACGGAGAGTTACCATATGGCCCAGCAATTTCACTCCTGGGTATACACTCAAAAGCAATAAAAGCCTATGTTCATGCAACACCCTGTACATGAATGTTCACAGCAGCATTCCTCATAATAGCCAAAAAGTATAAACAACCCAAACGTCCATCAACTGAGGAATGGATAAGTAAACTGTGCTCCATCTATACAATGGAATATTATTCAGCAATAAAGAATAAATCAAGTACTGATACACACTACAATATAGATGGACCTTGAAAACATTACACTAAGCCAAGAAGCCTGACACAAGAGGTCATACATTGCATTATTCCATTTATATGAAATGTTCAAAATAAGTAAATCCACAGAAATAGAGAGTAAATTAGTGTTTGCCTATGCCTTAGGGGTTAGGGGAAATAGGGATTGTCTGCTACTGAGTAAGGTATTTCTTTGAGGGGAATTATGTAAAGCTTCTAAAATTGATTGTGGTGATATTGCAGCATTCTGTAAATATTCTAAAAAATGAGGTATTTCACACCTTAAAGTGTGACTTGTATTGTAAGTGAACTGTATCTCAACAAAGCTGTTACAATGATTAAAAGACTGCATTACATATTGCCAACATATAAAGTAAGCCCCCAGAAGAGAGTACAGAATCTTGTTCACTCAGTTTAAAGGACCAAAACGAGGGCAATGAAACCCCAGAGGAATTCTTTTGGTTAATGTTCAATGCACTATGACATACTGAAATACTCATGAGGATTTCCATGTTTTAATTTACCAAAAAAAAAAAGTCACCTAAAGTTTAATAAAACATATTCAAAAGTGTGAGAAAAGAATCATCATAACTCAGGGAGAGGGTAACACTGTGAAGTTATCAAATTGAAAATAAGTGGAAAAGTTTCAGTTACATGAACCTACACCCTGCATATGAAATTGGACCCAAATTCACTACTGCCATCCAAATTATTACTGACGTCAAAATGATGTCAGATTAAAACAGCTCAATTAACATCTCTTTCGAAAGCACCAGTTTTTGAAAAACCAAAATATCAAGAAATAAATGTCTTGCAATCATGAAGAACTGAATCATCCAAATTTGTAGTTTTAAAAACTCAGATTACATTTTATAGGCATTGGAATGCCTCTCTTCCTCCTGGTTGGAGTGGATTCCAGAAAGTGACAGATGCTTAAGGATAAAACTCAGAAGAATCAAAAGTGTGTTAAAAAGCCTACTGTATTTGTTGACCCTGAATCTAATTCTACACCATGTATAAAATAACAGACATAAATGCGGATCAGTGCAACCAGCAGGCAAACTAACCAATAATCATGAAAAATTCAACACTGCATGCAGTGATATTTCATGGCCATGTATCTATTAAAATTCATCAGGCTTGGAAAGATGCATGCACCTGGGTGTTCACAGCAGCAATGCCAGGACATGGGGACAGCCTAAGTGTCTGTCTACAGATGAACAGATAAAGATGACGTGGTATGTACGTGCAGGAATACTGGAATACTACTCAGCCATAAAAAAAGAAGGAACCGTTTGCAACATGGATGGACTTGGAGGGCACTGCGCTGGATGAAATAAGTCAGGCAGAGAAAGACAAATATATGATATCACTTAAATATGGAATCTAAAAAATACAACAAACTAGTGAATATTACAAAAAACGAAACAGAATCACAGATATAGAGAACAAATTGATGGTTACCAGTGGGAAAGGGGGAGAGGCAAGATAGAAGTAGGGGAGTAAGAGGTACAAACTCTTATGGATAAAATGAGCTACAAGGATACATTGCACAATACAGGAAATACAGGCACTATTCTAGAGTAACTATAAATGGAGTATAACCTTTAAAAGCTGTGAATCACTATATTGTACACCTGTAACTTATATAATATTTATTATACATCAACTGTACTTCAATAAAAAAGTTTTTTAAACATTTAGAAAAGTAAAATTATCAGGCTTTAATGTAGAACGTTCCACGGGCATTCAAAAACAAAGACATTTCGCATTTGTGAAAAGGTGTGTACCTGTCCTTTATACCGGTTTTTGTTCAACCCTCAGTTCGCAGGACCATCGTTCACCACAATACACTCCCCTCAGCGCTTTCCGTTCACCAGGGCCAAGATGCCTGAGGCGTCGTCTGTGAAGCCTCAGCTACTTTATTTTTTGTCAGATTTTTTTTCAAACATCTGTATTGGAGTATAATTGCTTTACAATGGTGTGTTAGTTTCTGCTGTATAACAAAGTGAATCAGCTATACGTATACATACATCCCCATATCCCCTCCCTCTTGCGTCTCCCTCCCACCCTCCCTATCCCACCCCTCTAGGTGGTCACAAAGCACCGAGCTGATCTCCCTGTGCTATGCGGCTGCTTCCCACTAGCTATCTACCTTACGTTTGGTAGTGTATATATGTCCATGCCTCTCTTTCGCTTTGTCACAGCTTATCCTTCCCCCTCCCCATATCCTCAAGTCCATTCTCTATGTCTGTGTCTTTATTCCTGTCTTGCCCCTAGGTTCTTCAGAACCATTTTTTTTTTTAGATTCCATATATTTGTGTTAGCATATGGTATTTGTTTTTCTCTTTCTGACTTACTTCACTCTGTATGACAGACTCTAGGTCCATCCATCTCACTACAAATACCTTGGTTTCATTTCTTTTTATGGCTGAGTAATATTCCAATGTATATATGTACCACATCTTCTTTATCCATTCATCTGTCAATGGACACTTAAGTCGCTTCCATGTCCTGGCTATTGTAAATAGTGCTGCAGTGAACATTGTGGTACATGACTCTTTTTGAGTTATCGTTTTCTCAGGGTATATACCCTGTAGTGAGATTGCTGGGTCATATGATAGTTCTATTTGTAGTTTTTTAAGGAACCTCCATACTGTTCTCCATAGTGGCTGTATCAATTTACATTCCCACCAACAGTGCAAGAGGGTTCTCTTTTCTCCACACCCTCTCCAGCATTTATTGTTTGTAGATTTTTTGATGATGGCCATTCTGACCAGTGTGAGGTGATAATTCATTGTAGTTTTGATTTGCATTTCTCTAATGATTAGTGATGTTGAGCATCCTTTCATGTGTTTGTTGGCAATCTGTATATCTTCTTTGAAGAAATGTTTAGATTTAGATCTTCTGCCCATTTTTGGATTGGGTTGGTTTTTGATATGGAGCTGCATGAGCTGCTTGTAAATTTTGGAGATTAATCCTTTGTCAGTTGTTTCAGTTGCAAATATTTTCTCCCATTCTGAGGGTTGTCTTTTCCTCTTGTTTGTGTTTTCCTTTGCTGTGCAAAAGCTTTTAAGTCTCACTAGGTCCCATTTGTTTATTTTTGTTTTTATTTCCATTTCTCTAGGAGGTGGGTCAAAAAGGACCTTGCTGTGATTTATGTCAGAGTGTTCTGCCTATGTTTTCCTCTAAGAGTTTTATAGTGTCTGGCCTTACGTTTAGGTCTTTAATCCATTTTGAGTTTATTTTTGTGTATGGTGTTAGGGAGTGTTCTAATTTCATTCTTTCACATGTAGCTGTCCAGTTTTCCCAGCACCACTTATTGAAGAGGCTGTCTTTTCTCCATTGTATATTCTTGCCTCCCTTATCAAAAATAAGGTGACTATATGTGCATGGGTTTATCTCTGGGCTTTCTATCCTGTTCCATTGATCTTTCTGTTTTTGTGCCAGTACCATACTTTCTTGATTACTATAGCTTTGTAATTTAGTCTGAAGTCCAGGAGCCTGATTCCTCCAGCTCTGTTTTTCGTTCTCAAGATTGCTTTGGCTATTCAGGGTCTTTTGTGTTTCCATACAAATTGTGAAATTTTTTGTTCTAGTTCTGTGAAAAATGCCATTGGTAGTTTGATAGGGATTGCATTGAATCTGTAGGTTGCTTTGTGTGGTATAGTCACTTTCACAATGTTGATTCTTCCAGTACAAGAACTTGGTATATCTCTCCACCTGTTTGTATCATCTTTAATTTCTTTCATCAGTGTCATAATTTTCTGCATACAGGTCTTTTGTCTGCTTAGGTAGGTTTATTCCTAGGTATTTTATTCTTTCTTTTGCAGTGGTAAATGGGAGTGTTTCCTTAATTTCTCTTTCAGATTTTTCATTAGTGTATAGGAATGCAAGAGATTTCTGTGCATTAATTTTGTATCCTGCTACTTTACCAAATTCATTGATTACCTCTAGTGGTTTTCTGGTAGCATCTTTAGGATTCTCTATGTATAATATCATGTCATCTGCAGCAGTGACAGCTTTACTTCTTCTTTTCCAATTTGGATTCCTTTTATTTCTTTTTCTTCTCTGATTGCTGTGGCTAAAACTTCCAAAACTATGTTGAATAAGAATGGTGAGAGCGGACAACCTTGTCTTTTTCCTGATCTTAGTGGAAATGGTTTCAGTTTTTCACCATTGAGGACGATGTTGGCTGTGGGTTTGTCATATATAGCCTTTATTACATTGAGGAAAGTTCGCTCTATGCCTACTTTATGCAGGGTTTTTATCATAAATCGGTGTTGAATTTTGTTGAAAGCTTTCTCTGCATCTATTGAGATGATCATATGCTTTTTCTCCTTCAATTTGTTAATATGGTGTATCACATTGATTGATTTGTGTATATTGAAGAATCCTTGCATTCCTGGGATAAACCCCACTTGATCATGGTGTGTGATCCTTTTAATGTGCTGTTGGATTCTGTTTGCTAGTATTTTGTTGAGGATTTTTGCATCTATGTTCATCAGTGATATTGGCCTGTAGTTTTCTTTCTCTGTGACATCTTTGTCTGGTTTTGGTATCAGGGTGATGGTGGCCTCGTAGAATGAGTTTGGGAGTGTTTCTCCCTCTGCTATATTTTGGAAGAGTTTGAGAAGGATAGGTGTTAGCTCTTCTCTAAATGTTTGATAGAATTTGCCTGTGAAGCCATCTGGTTCTGGGCTTTTGTTTGTTGGAAGATTTTTAATCACAGTGTCAATTTCAGTGCTTGTGATTGGTTTGTTTATATTTTCTCTTTCTTCCTGGTTCAGTCTCAGAAGGTTGTGCATTTCTAAGAATTTGTCCATTTCTTCCAGGTAGTCCATTTTATTGGCATATAGTTGCTTGTAGTAATCTCTCATGATCCTTTGTATTTCTGTGGTGTCAGTTGTTATTTCTTCATTTTCATTTCTAATTCTATTGATTTGAGTCTTCTCCCTTTTTTTCTTGAAGAGTCTGGCTAATTTTGTTTATCTTCTCAAAAAAACAGCTTTTAGTTTTATTGATCTTTGCTATTGTTTCCTTCATTTCTTTTTCATTTATTTCTGATCTGATCCTTATGATTTCTTTCCTTCTGCTAACTTTGGGTTTTTTTTAATTCTCCAAGAAGTCTTCTTAAAGAGAGCTGACTCAACTGGGAAGATAGCCCTTTTTGGTTTTTCGTTCTTCCTATTTCCTGGAAGGTAGTCTTGATGGCTGGAGCTCCAGCAGCCATCTTGGACCATGAGATGACCTTGAGGATGGAAGCTACAGGCTGGGAGAATGAAACAGAAATATAGAAAGAGCCTGAGTCTCTGATGGCATCATGGAGCCACCATGCCAACCTTTGGCTGCCTATTAACAGGCTTCTTTTAAGTGACAAAGAAATAAACTTGTATCCTGTTTAGTTTACTGATAGTTTAGATTGCCTCTTATTTGCAGCCAAAGGTATTCCTGATTGATATACCTATCAAATTTCCTCTCTATTATCCAGTTGCCACTGTGCGTGTCATCCACCTACTAGAGATGCATCCTTTGTGTTAAGCTTGCCATTTACGGGCACATCAACTCATATTAAAGTAGAAGCAGTGGGACCGATGAAGTTCATCTTTGAACGTTCTGAGTTTGGTTCTCTCCTTCCAGGCTTTGGTCTCTTCCCTCTCCCCCAGCTTTGGTTTGCTTTTAGTTGGCTGTCAAGTAATTTTCCCCCAGCTGATAAGTCACTTACGTCTTATGGGATATTTGGTTTCAATCAATTTGTCATTCCCTACTAAGTCACTCTGATTAGTGACAAACTTGTCATTATAGCTCCAATCTTGAAAAAAATTTCTTCTTTGATTCAACATCCCTCTACAACGATTGCCCCATTTCTCTGCTCCCCTTTATAGCAAAAATTCCAGAAAGATTCATCTGTACCAGGGCTATCTAGCTGGATAACTCCAAGAAGCAGCATTCACATCATGGCCTATATTAAGGGCACCTCTGAGTTGTGCAGTGTGCAACTTGCAGATCTGCACATCGAAGTTTTGGACTATACTCGCTGCTTCCACTGCCTTAACTATCAGGCTCTTTTGAACCTAATCTAATCAGACATTTGCTTCCACTACTCTAGATAAACAGCTCTTGTCAAGGTTCCCAGTGACAACCATCTTACGAAATCCACAGGTAAATTCTCAGTCCTCACCTTACCCGGTTTAGCAGCAAGCAGCATTTGTCAATCACACCTCTTTCTTAAAACTCTTCCTTGCCCTGGCTTCTGGGTCTCCATCCTCTGGGTTTTCTTCCTACTGCACTAGTTATGACTTTTCAGCCTCATTGTCATCCCCAAACATGACTGTTTTGTTTATTGCTAAATTCTCAGCACACAGAATAGTGCCTGGCACACGGCAAGCCTTCGATCAACATGGCAGGCATTGAATGAATGCATAGGGGATTGTATCTAAAGGAGCTAATGTCAAATAGTGGAATTTCAGGCACTGTGATAAGAGTGCTGATATTTGGGGGGCAGGATAGTTATTTCTGCTAACTTCTAAAACATTATAGAGGTGGGAAGCCACAGGAAGTTACTTTTTTTTCTTTACATAGAATAATAGGTCAGTTCTTGTGTCTTAGGTGCTGCGTTGAAAACACAGGAGATACATTATTCACAATAGCCTGGATATGGAAACAACATAAATGTCCGTCAAGGGATGAATGGATAAATATAGAGAAGATGTGGTGTATATACGCAATGGAATATTATTCAGACATGAGAAAAAAGGAAATCCTGTTTTTTGCGACATCATGAATGGACCTTGAGGGCATTACGCTGAGTGAGATAAGTCAGACACAGACACAAATACTGAATGATCTCACTTATATGTGGAATCGAAAAAAGCTGAACTCTATGAGTTTTATGAAACAGAGGGTAGAATGGTGGTTACCAGAGGCTGGGGGGTTGGGGGAATTGGGGAGATGTTGGCCAAAGGGTACAAATTCCCACTTATAAGACAAATAAGTTCTGGGAATCTAACGTACAGCATGGTGATTATAGTTAAAAAGATTGTATTATATACTTGAAGTTGCTAAGACAGTAGATCTTAAAGGTTCTCACCATGAAAAAGAAATGGTGGGAATTCCCTGGTGGTACAGTGGTTAGGGCTCTGCATTTTCACTGCAGAGGACCTGGGTTTGATCCCTGGTCAGGGAACTAAGATCCCGCAAGCCGCATGGGACAGCCAAGAAAAAAAAAAAAAAAAAGAAATGGTAATTATGGGATGGGATGGAGGTGCTGGTTAATGCAAGTGTATCAGATCAACACATGGAACCCTTGTCATTGCATTGGGCTTACCCAGATAATCTTCCCATCTCAAGATCCTCAACTTGATCACACCTGCAAAGTCCCTTTTGCCACATAAGGTCCCTGCAAATTGCCATTTACAGGTGTCAGGGTTAGGACGTGGACATCTTTGGGGCCATTACATGTCTGCCACACTTCCTGATCCTGGATCTTTACTCCAGTGTCACTTTCTCAGTGGGGCTTGTCCTGCCCAGCCAGGCCTCCTGCTCTACCTTTTCTTCTAGCAAAGTATGTAATCGACTACTACCTTATGTATATTGATATATTGCCTGTTTCCCCCCAATGGAATGTCAGCTCCAGAAGGGCAGGGATCTTGGTCATTTTCTTCACTGCTACCTCTCCAACACCTGGCATATAGAAGGTGCTCAATAAATATTGGTTAAATAAATGATAGAAAATAAATAACAAGGGTGTGCAGAAAAGGGAACCCTCCTACACTGTTGGTGGGGATGTAAATGGATATAGCCACTATGGAGAACAGTATGGAGGTTTCTTAAAAAACTAAAAATAGGGCTTCCCTGGTGGTGCAGTGGTTGAGAATCCGCCTGCCAATGCAGGTGACACGGGCTCGAGCCCTGGTCCGGGAAGATCCCACATGCCGCGGAGCAACTAAGCCCGTGCGCCACAACTACTGAGCCTGCACTCTAGAGCCCGTGAACCACAACTACTGAAGCTCGCACACCTAGAGCCCGTGCTCCGCCACAAGAGAAGCCACCACAATGAGAAGCCCGCACACTGCAGCGAAGAGTAGCTCCCACTGACCACAACTAGAGAAAAGCCTGCGCACAGCAACGAAGACCCAACGCAGCCAAAAATAAATAAATAAATGAATAAATTTATTTTTAAAAAAGTATAAATAGAACTACCATATGACCCAGCAATCCCACTCTTGGGCATATACCCAGAGAAAACCATAATCCAAAAAGACACATGCACCCCAATATTCATTGCAGCACTCACTATTTACAATAGCCAGGTCATGGAAGCAACCTAAATGCCCACCAACAGACGAATGGATAAAGAAGATGTGGTACATATATACAATGGAATACTACTCAGCCATAAAAAGGGATGAAATTGTGCCATTTGCAGAGATGTGGATGGACCTAGAGACTGTCATACAGACTGAAGTAAGTCAGAGAAAAAACAAATATCGTATATTAATGCATATATGTGGAATCTAGAAAAACGGTACAGATGAACCTATTTGCAAAGCAGAAATAGAGACTCAGACGTAGAGAACAAACATGTGGACACCAAGGGGGGGAAGGGGGTGGGATGAACTGGGAGATTGAGGTTGACATATATACACTACTATGTATAAAATAGATAACTAATGAGAACCGACTGTATAGCACAGGGAACTCTACTCAATGCTCTGTGGTGACCTAAATGGGAGGGAAATCCAAAAAAGAGGGGATATATGTATACGTATAGCTGATTCACTTCACCTGTACAGCAGAAACTAAGACAATGTTATAAAGCAACTATACCCTAATTAAAAAAAAAAAAAAAGAAAAACCAGCCAACCCTCTTTAACCTCAATATGAGCCCCACAAATGGAAATTGCTCATAACCATTAAACTCAGTCAGGGGACGGATGCAGTTGACTAGCCCTTTTAGCCCTGTGTTGGGAGACTGAGAACCTCACCCAGGCGGGTCCCAGGCTGCCACTGAGGCACAGAGGGGTCGCAGTAGCACAGCTGACGGAGGCTTGGAGGAGCTGAACGAGGGTGTTCTTTACTGAAATAGACTATGAGAGTGATTATTCAATGTTACCCACAAGCACGCCAGCTCAGTCCCCCAATGGATGATTCCAGAACCACACAGCCCTGTACCGCTCTGGGATGCACGCTAGCCTGGGGAGCAGTAGGCTG
This sequence comes from Hyperoodon ampullatus, assembly GCF_949752795.1. Lineage (NCBI taxonomy): Eukaryota > Metazoa > Chordata > Mammalia > Artiodactyla > Ziphiidae > Hyperoodon > Hyperoodon ampullatus. The sequence goes on along the minus strand of NC_136926.1, from coordinate 6,513,525 downwards.
GGTGGCCCTGAGCAGCTGGCCTGGGGTTCCTGGCTTTCTCTGGTTCTGCTCTTTCTAACCTCCAGCTTGTGGCTTGGGACCTTTTTCCACTTTTCCAATGACAGTAGCAGGAAATTCCTTGTACTCCAGTGATGACGTGCTGTTTTCGTTCAAGAGGCAACCGTCCCCATTTCTGCCATCTCTGGAGCACTTGGCTATCTTTTAAGATGGAATCTGTTTTATTAGTCTTAACCTTCTGCAGTTGTTTCTTCCAGCCCAGCGCTAGACTGTCAGGGAATCCTACAAAGGTTTGGCGGAACTTCTAGAAAGCGCCTGCTGCTGATAGAATAATACAGTGCCTTGGCCAACTGGATTCCCCAAACTGCACCCTCTGACAGGGCTTCCCAGCCACTGAAGAGCAGGCGCTGGGGGCTCAGCCTGCAGCTGAAGCTGGAAAAAGAGAAGAGAAAAAACGGGAGTAAGGTGGGTTCAGGGGTTCCTTTTCTGCACGGTTCCAGGAAGCTAGGTTTGGGTGTATCTGAATGAGGTGGTTCATGTTCAAATCAGGAAAAAAACTGAAAAACAAAGCACCCACAGTGGAAAAACAATAGAAAGAAACAGCGAACTCTTCTAATGAGAAACCCACAAACACCCTGAGAATTCATTTCACCCTCCCCAACCCCTGGTTCATCATTTTGCTGGCTTTCAAATTTTGAGAGTGGTGAAAACTATCACAGGGTTGGAAGGTAGGACACCCAGGTTCTCACTCAACTCTGCTTCAAAGATGAACCGTGTGACTTTGAGGAAGTCGCTTACCCTTTCTGGAATCCCATTTCCCTCATCTGTACAATTAAGGGCAAGGAGTCATTCCAGCTTCTGAGGTTATGGGGAAACTCAAATGAAATAATATGCAGTATTATTATATCATCATCGTGATCATCATCACGATTGCTGTGATTCCAGTTTCAGAGATGGCAAAATGGGGCTGGCTGGGGAGAGAGCCTCAGAACTTGGTGTCCTGGGTCTTCATTCTAACTTCCAGAAGTCTTGCTGCTTTCTTCTTTTAAAGTGTCTCGTCTAAGTTAAATTTAATTTAATACATTTAGGCCGTTGTTTAAAATTTGGAAAAGATTCACCAACATAGCAGAACTTTCATACCTAAATCAAATAATATCTACTTTATAAAAGTTTAATTTCTCCAGGAGCACAACCTCTGACTTAGGGAGGTCCATGTCTTTATAAAGATGCAGTCATTACTTACCAATTTGGATATTAAAAAAGAATTCTTAACCAGGGAGATGTTTAAAATAACGATTGCGGGGTGTTAAAATACATAGCTGGTACATTTTTTTCAATGGAGGAGGAGCCCTGTGGCTGGGGGAAAGCAGTGTTTTACCACTGAGCGATCCAACTGGAATCCGACCCCCCATTGCTCCCCGCATCCCAAATCCATGCCCTTCATCACGTGCCTTTGGAGTCCCTCTTATAAAGGCCGTGTTTATCATTCGGAGCAAGACGCTTACCTACTCTGGGGATGTCTTCTCATCCATGCAGTGAGGACAATAAAACCAACTCATAGCAGTGTTGTGAAGATTAGAAACAATATACCTAAGTGCCCAATATGGTCCCTGTGTGGCAGGCAGCCAGCCCCCAGTACGGCCCTGGTGATCCTGGCCTCCTGGTGTTCCCCTCTCACCCCACATTGGGCTGGGCTGTGTAACCAATGCAGAAATGTCGGTGTGTGACTTCCAAAGCTAGTTCACAGAAGACATTGCAGCTTCCGTCTTGTTCTCTCTTGGATCATTTTCTCTGGGAAAACCAGCTGCCATGTCAGGAGGACACACAAGCAGCCCTTTGGTCAGGTCTACATGGAGGAGCTGAGGCCTCCTGCCAACACCCAGCACTATTTTGCCAGTCACATGAATGAGCCAACTCGAAAATGGACCCTCGAGACTTCCGGGGAAGATGGCGGAAGAGTAAGACGCGGAGATCACCTTCCTCCCCACAGATACACCAGAAATACAGCTACACGTGGAACAACTCCTACAGAACACCTACTGAACGCTGGCAAAAGACCCCAGACCTCCCAAAAGGCAAGAAACTCCCCACGTACCTGGGTAGGGCAAAGCGGAGAGATTCCCGCACAGAGGATCGGTGCCGACCGGCACTCACCAGCCCGAGAGGCTTGTCTGCTCGCCCGCCGGGGCGGGCGGCGCTGGAAGCTGAGGCTTGGGCTTCGGTCAGAGCGCAGGGAGAGGGCTGGGGCTGGCGGCGAGAACTCAGCCTGAAGGGGGCTAATGCGCCACAGCTAGCCGGGAGGGAGTCCGGGAAAACTCTGGAGCTGCCGAAGAGGCAAGAGACTTTTTCTTCCCTCTTAGTTTCCTGGTGCGCGAGGAGAGGGGATTAAGAGCGCTGCTTAAAGGAGCCCCACAGACGGGCGCGAGCCGCGGCTGAAAGCGCGGAGCCCAGAGACGGGCGTGGGACGCTGGGGCTGCTGCTGCCGCCGCCAAGAGGCCTGTGTGTGGGCACAGGTCACTGTCCACACCGCCCTTCCAGGAGCCTGTGCAGCCCGTCACTGCCGGGGTCCCGGGAGCCAGGGACGGATTCCCTGGGAGAACGCACGGCGCGCCTCGGGCTGGTGCAACGTCACGCCGACCTCTGCCGCTGCAGGCTCGCCCCGCACTCCGTGCCCCTCCCTCCCCTCCCGGCCTGAGTGAGCCGGAGTCCCCGAAGCGGCTGCTCCTTTAACCCTGTCCTGTCTGAGCGAAGAACAGACGCCCTCCGGCGACCTACACGCAGAGGCGGGGCCAAATCCAAAGCTGAGACCCGGGAGCTGTGGGAACAAAGAAGAGAAAAAAGGAGCCAGCAGCCTCAGAAGCAGTGGATTAAAGCTCCACAATCAACTTGATGTACCCTGCATCTGTGGAATACATGAATAGACAACAAATCATCCCAAATTGAGGAGCCAGGAGTCAGTGCTGTGCCTCTGAGGTGGGAGAGCCAACTTCAGGACACTGGTCCACAAGAGACCTCCCAGCTCCACATAATATCAAACGGCGAAAATCTTCCAGAGATCTCCATCTCAACACCAACACCCAGCTTCACTCAATGACCAGCAAGCTACAGTGCTGGACACCCTATGCCAAACAACTAGCAAGACAGGAACACAACACCACCCATTAGCAGAGAGGCTGCCTAAAATCATAAAAAGTCCGCAGGCACCCCAAAACACACCACCAGACGTGGACCTGCCCACCAGAAAGACAAGATCCAGCCTCATCCACCAGAATACAGGCACTAGTCCCCTCCACCAGGAAGCCTACACAAGCCACTAAACCAACCTTAGCCGCTGGGGACAGACACCAAAAACAACGGGAACTACGAACCTGCAGCCTGCAAAAAGGAGACCCCAAACACAGTAAGATAAGCAAAATGAGAAGACAGAAAAACACACAGCAGGAGAAGGAGCAAGATAAAAACCCACCAGACCTAACAAATGAAGAGGTAATAGGCAGTCTACCTGAAAAAGAATTCAGAATAATGATAGTAAAGATGATCCAAGATTCTATTTCCAAGATCCAAAATCTTGGAAATAGAATAGACAAAATGAAGAAACAGTTAACAAGGACCTAGAAGAACTAAAGATGAATCAAGCATCGATTAAAAACACAATAAATGAAATGAAAAATACTCTAGATGGGATCAATAGCAGAATAACTGAGGCAGAAGAACGGATAAGTGAGGTGGAAGATAAAATAGTGGAAATAACTGATGCAGAGCAAAATAAAGAAAAAAGAATGAAAAGAACAGAGGACAGTCTCAGAGACCTCTGGGACAACATTAAACGCACCAACATTCGAATTATAGGGGTTCCAGAAGAAGAAGAGAAAAAGAAAGGGACTGAGAAAATATTTGAAGAGATTATAGTTGAAAACTTCCCTAATATGGGAAAGGAAATAGTTAATCAAGTCTAGGAGGCACAGAGAGTCCCATACAGAATAAATCCAAGGAGAAATACGCCAAGACACATATTAATCAAACTGTCAAAAATTAAACACAAAGAAATCATATTAAAAGCAGCAAGGGAAAAACAACAAATAACACACAAGGGAATCCCCATCAGGATAACAGCTGATCTCTCAGCAGAAACTCTACAAGCCAGAAGGGAGTGGCAGGACATATTTAAAGTGATGAAGGAGAAAAACCTGCAACCAAGATTACTCTACCCAGCAAGGATCTCATTCAGATTTGATGGAGAAATTAAAACGTTTACAGACAAGCAAAAGCTGAGAGAGTTCAGCACCACCAAACCAGCTTTACAACAAATGCTAAAGGAACTTCTCTAGGCAAGAAACACAACAGAAGGAAAAGACCTACAATAACGAACCCAAAACAATTAAGAAAATGGGAATAGGAACATACATATCGATAATTACCTTAAATGTAAATGGACTAAATGCTCCCACCAAAAGACACAGATTGGCTGAATGGATACAAAAAGAAGACCCATATATATGCTGTCTACAAGAGACCCACTTCAGACCTAGAGACACATACAGACTGAAAGTAAGGAGACGGAAAAAGGTATTCCATGCAAATGGAAACCAAAAGAAAGCTGGAGTAGCAATTCTCATATCAGACAAAATAGACTTTAAAATAAAGACTACTAGAAGAGACAAAGAAGGACACTACATAATGATCAAGGGATCGATCCAAGAAGAAGATATAACAATTGTAAATATTTATGCACCCAACATAGGAGCACCTCAATACATAAGGCAAATACTAACAGCCATAAAAGGAGAAATCAACAGTAACACAATCATAGTAGGGGACTTTAACACCCCACTTTCACCAATGGACAGATCATCCAAAATGAAAATAAATAAGGAAACACAAGCTTTAAATGATACATTAAACAAGATGGACTTAATTGATATTTATAGGACATTCCATCCAAAAACAACAGAATACACATTTTTCTCAAGTGCTCATGGAACATTCTCCAGGATAGATCATATCTTGGGTCACAAATCAAGCCTTGGTAAATTTAAGAAAATTGAAATTGTATCAAGAATCTTTTCTGACCACAATGCTATGAGACTAGACATCAATTACAGGAAAAGAGCTGTAAAAAATACAAACACATGGAGGCTAAACAATACACTACTTAATAACGAAGTGATCACTGAAGAAATCAAAAAAGAAATGAAAAAATACCTAGAAACAAATGACAATGGAGACACGACGACCCAAAACCTATGGGATGCAGCAAAAGCAGTTCTAAGAGGGAAGTTTATAGCAATACAATCCTACCTTAAGAAACAGGAAACATCTCGAATAAACAACCTAAACTTGCACCTAAAGCAATTAGAGAAAGAAGAACAAAAACATCCCAAAGTTAGCAGAAGGAAAGAAATCATAAAAATCAGATCAGAAATAAATGAAAAAGAAATGAAGGAAACGATAGCAAAGATCAATAAAACTAAAAGCTGGTTCTTTGAGAAGATAAACAAAATTGATAAACCATTAGCCAGACTCATCAAGAAAAAAAAGGGAGAAGACTCAAATCAATAGAATTAGAAATGAAAAAGGAGAAGTAACAACTGACACTGCAGAAATACAAAAGATCATAAGAGATTACTACAAGCAACTCTATGCCAATAAAATGGACAACCTGGAAGAAATGGACAAATTCTTAGAAATGCACAACCTGCCAAGACTGAATCAGGAAGAAATAGAAAATATGAACAGACCAATCACAAGCACTGAAATTGAAACTGTGATTAAAAATCTTCCAACAAACAAAAGCCCAGGACCAGATGGCTTCACAGGCGAATTCTATCAAGCATTTAGAGAAGAGCTAACACCTATCCTTCTCAAACTCTTCCAAAATATAGCAGAGGGAGGAACACTCCCAAACTCATTCTACGAGGCCACCATCACCTTGATACCAAAACCAGGCAAGGATGTCACAAAGAAAGAAAACTACAGGCCAATATCACTGATGAACATAGATGCAAAAATCCTCAACAAAATACTAGCAAACAGAATCCAACAGCACATTAAAAGGATCACACACCATGATCAAGTGGGGTTTATTCCAGGAATGCAAGGATTCTTCAATATACGCAAATCAATCAACATGATACACCATATTAACAAATTGAAGGAGAAAAACCATATGATCATCTCAATAGATGCAGAGAAAGCTTTCGACAAAATTCAACACCCATTTATGATAAAAACCCTGCAGAAAGTAGGCATAGAGGGAACTTTCCTCAACATAATAAAGGCCATATATGACAAACCCACAGCCAGCATCGTCCTCAATGGTGAAAAACTGAAACCATTTCCACTAAGATCAGGAACAAGACAAGGTTGCCCACTCTCACCACTCTTATTCAACATAGTTTTGGAAGTTTTAGCCACAGCAATCAGAGAAGAAAAGGAAATAAAAGGAATCCAAATCGGAAAAGAAGAAGTAAAGCTGTCACTGTTTGCAGATGACATGATACTATACATAGAGAATCCTAAAGATGTTACCAGAAAACTACTAGAGCTAATCAATGAATTTGGTAAAGTAGCAGGATACAAAATTAATGCACAGAAATCTCTGGCATTCCTATATACTAATGATGAAAAATCTGAAAGAGAAATTAAGGAAACACTCCCATTTACCATTGCAACAAAAAGAATAAAATATCTAGGAATAAACCTACCTAAGGAGACAAAAGACCTGTATGCAGAAAATTATAAGACACTGATGAAAGAAATTAAAGATGATACAAATAGATGGAGAGATGTACCATGTTCTTGGATTGGAAGAATCAACATTGTGAAAATGACTCTACTACCCAAAGCAATCTACAGATTCAATGCAATCCCTACCAAACTACCACTGGCATTTTTCACAGAACTAGAACAAAAAATTTCACAATTTGTATGGAAACACAAAAGACCCCGAATAGCCAAAGCAATCTTGAGAAAGAAAAATGGAGCTGGAAGAATCAGGCTCCCTGACTTCAGACTATAAAAGCTACAGTAATCAAGAAGGTATGGTACTGGCACAAAAACAGAAAGATAGATCAATGGAACAGGATAGAAAGCCCAGAGATAAACCCACGCACATATGGTCACCTTATCTTTGATAAAGGAGGCAGGAATGTACAGTGGAGAAAGGACAGTCTCTTCAATAAGTGGTGCTGGGAAAACTGGACAGGGACATGTAAAAGTATGAGATTAGGTCACTCCCTAACACCATACACAAAAATAAGCTCAAAATGGATTAAAGACCTAAATGTAAGGCCAGACACTATCAAACTCTTAGAGGAAAACATAGGCAGAACACTCTATGACATAAATCACAGCAAGATCCTTTTGGACCCACCTCCTAGAGAAATGGAAATAAAGACAAAAATAAACACATGGGACCTAATGAAACTTAAAAGCTTTTGCACAGCAAAGGAAACCATAAACAAGACCAAAAGACAACCCTCAGAATGGGAGAAAATATTTGCAAATGAAGCAACTGACAAAGGATTAATCTCCAAAATTTATAAGCAGCTCATGCAGCTCAATAACAAAAAAACAAACAATCCAATCCAAAAATGGGCAGAAGACCTAAATAGACATTTCTCCACAGAAGATATACAGACTGCCAACAAACACATGAAAGAATGCTCAACATCATTAATCATTAGAGAAATGCAAATCAAAACTACAATGAGATATCATCTCACACCAGTCAGAATGGCCATCATCAAAAAATCTAGAAACAATAAATGCTGGAGAGGGTTTGAAAAAAAGGGAACACTCTTGCACTGCTGGTGGGAATGTGAATTGGTACAGCCACTATGGAGAATGGTATGGAGGTTCCTTAAAAAACTACAAATAGAACTACCATATGACCCAGCAATCCCACTACTGGGCATATACCCTGAGAAAACCATAATTCAAAAAGAGTCATGTACCAAAATGTTCATAGGAGCCCTATTTACAATAGCCCGGAGATGGAAACAACCTAAGTGTCCATCATCGGATGAATGGATAAAGAAGATGTGGCACATATATACAATGGAATATTACTCAGCCATAAAAAGAAACGAAATTGAGCTATTTGTAATGAGGTGGATGGACCTAGAGCCTGTCATACAGAGTGAAGTAAGTCAGAAAGAGAAAGACAAATACTGTATGCTGACACATATATATGGAATTTAAGGGAAAAAATGTCATGAAGAACCTAGGGGTAAGACAGGAATAAAGACACAGACCTACTAGAGAATGGACTTGAGGATATGGGGAGGGGGAAGGGTAAGCTATGACAAAGTGAAAGAGCGGCATGGACGTATATACACTACCAAACGTAAGGTAGATAGATAGTGGGAAGCAGCTGCATAGCACAGGGAGATCAGCTCGGTGCTTTGTGACCGTCTGGAGGGGTGGGATAAGGAGGGTGGGAGGGAGACACAAAAGGGAGGGGATATGGGAATATATATATATGTATAACTGATTAAATTTGTTATAAAGCAGAAAAAAATAACCTATGATAAAGCATAATGGAAAAGAAAATTTAAAAAAAAGTATATATATATATATATATATGTTTGTATAACTGAATCACTTTGCTGTACAGCAGAAATTAACACAATGGTGTAAATCAACTATACTTCAATTTAAATATATAAATAAATAAAAACATATCACTTACCTGGAAAAAAAAAAAAAAGAAAATGGACCCTCCAGTCCCAGTCAGGCCTTCAGATGACCACAGCCCTGGCTAACATCTTGACTGCAATCACACGAGAGACCCTGAGCTAAGTCACTCTTAAATTCCTGACCCTCCCTAACTGGGTGAGACAATAAGTATTGATTGTTATTCTAAGTTACTAAGTTATCAGGTAATTTGTTACACAGCAATAGGCACGTGGTATCATAAATCTATGTTTATATAATAAATGAGTGGTAATACTAAGTGTTTATTGTGTTTCCATTATGTGCCTCACATTCAATTTGAGGTTCTAGAAATATATATATTCTAGTATATACATCATCCCTTCCCTTAAGATGTGTTTAGATTAGCTAGGGAAACATTAATGGGCTACAGGGTGGCCACAGGTACCATAGGTACTGAAACCTGCCCCCTGGAACTACTGTTGAAGGAGAGTCCTCTGAAAATCCCAAATACAGGAACTATAATACCTGAATTGATTTTAATGTTTTTATGCGATGGCAGTGTGTCTGCTTTTCTTACAGAAGAAAATTAAGAGCAAAATTTCCTTTTATTAAGCAAATGCTAAAATCCTGCAGTCTAACCAGCACAACATCCACCCGCAGTACCTGCTTGGGGGCGATCAGTAGAGCTAATGAGGCTGATTTAAAGGATGCCCCTGAGTTTGAATTATAAATGAGAGGTGTGCTTAGGCATGTGTGCGGGTATAACCTCTGTTACCACCAGGTGGCGCCCTGGAGGTCTTGGCTTCCTCTTGGGGCTGTTGCCATCATGAATAGCTCTCTGGGTGTGGATTGGGTTGGGTTAGCCTTTTTTCTTTTTTTTCTATTTGGCCATGCAGAGCGGCTTGCGGGATCCTAGTTCCCCAACCAGGGATTGAACCTGGGCCCTCGGCAGTGAAAGCATGGAGTCCTAACCACTGGACCGCCAGGGAAGTCCCATGGGTTCGGTGAGCTTTGAGGGGGGAGTCTCCAGACTCAGTTTCCCTGGAGTTGGTTTTGCTGGCTTCTGGAGGTTCTACTTCCAGAGGTTTCAATAATAATAACAACACAGCGAGAAGACAGCCCTTTGTAGACCAGACACTAATATACACAACACATACTATATATTATGTAATATATATAATATAGTACAGTTGACCCTTGAACAAAATGGGTTTGAACTGCATGGATTTCTTTCAATGGTAAATACTGAGGAGCAGTGGATATGAAGGCCAAATATAAGTTACATGCGAATTTTTGACTGCGTGGAGGGTCCGGTGCCCCTAACCTCTGCGTAGTTCAATTTATATGATATATAATATTTAGCATAATGTACTATATAATTATATATAGTAGGTATACTATATAAAATTTTATATACGCTGTATATAGTATGTAATATATAATATGTGCAATATATAATTTCTGAATCATATGGAATTTTTATTATATTCAGTTTTTTTCACATAATATTATTTTATTAGGCTTTTTATGTCCTTAAATATTCTTTGGAAACTTGATTTTAATTGCTATATAATATTCAAGCACATGGATATACCACACCTTATTTATCTACTCTTCTTTTTTTGGGTTTTGAATTATTTCTCTTTTTTTAACATTACTGTGTTGCAGTATAAGTCACCTACGTGAACCTTTGCTTACATCTCTTGATTATTTCCTGAGACTACCTTTCTAGAAGTGGAATTACTGGACCAAAGGGTGAGAACACTTTTAGGGCTTCTGTTGTTATCAGATTTTTTCTAGTGGAAAGGCCAAATTATAACCCAACCAGTGTGAGTACCCCTTTTTCTGCATCCTCACTAACACTGGTTTTCTAAAAATTATTATTTAAAATTTTTTTTCTCAGTTTGGTAAGCTTTTTAAAAATGTTGTTTTACTTGTATGTCTTTGTATATCTTTAGTTACACAGGCAAACATTTTTTCATTCACCTATTAAGCATGTGCTTCCCTTCTTCTACAAAGGTCTTTTGTTCTCTGTTAGGGTGATTGCCTGTTTTCTTGTTTGTTTTTAAGAACTTTTTATATATGAAGGCTATTGATCATTGATCCATCAGCAGGGTTGCAAATATTCTTCCTCAGTGTGTTTGCTTTTAAATTTTGTGACACACTCTGATGTTCAGAGGTTTTGCTTTAATGTAGTCAGATCTATCAATCTCAGATTTCTTTCATTGTTTGGTGCTTAAAAAGCTGTGTCCCATTCAGAAATCAAATAAGTATTTGCCTCTATTTTTTTCCTGCTTGTTTTGGAGCTCTATTATTATTATTCTTTTGCATTTACTTCTTTCATCCATCTGGATTTTATTTTGGTTTATGATGTTGAGGAGTCAACATTATTTTTTCCCCAAATAACTAACCAATTGTCCCAGCACTAGTGACTAATTCCTTCTTTCTGTATTGATTTGCAATGCTACATTTTGGTATATTAAACTTTTATATGAGCTAGATCCTAGTACATATAAAATAAACAGTTTTTGTACAGTTTATTCCTCTGGAGAGATGTTTTTAATATACAGAGTGGTCCATGCCATTTTCCTTCCACGACACTCCCAGCTCACCTCTGTCAGGATAAAATCCAGACTGCCTGGGGCCCTCCCTCATCCACCAGCCTCCCCTGCTCTGTAGCTCTGTCCCCCCAGGGGGGCCCAGTGACTCCATGATCCACCCACTTCATCAGACCAGGTCCTTTTTCCTCCCGTACCCCTGGACCCCACATCCAACCCCTCCAGTCTCCACTACACCATCCTTGGTGCGGCCACCAGGCTTCTGCCCCGGAAATGGCAGCATCCCCACCCCACCCTTCTACCTGCCTCCAGTCCGTCCTCCACAGGCAGCCACACCCATCTTTTTATAAACAAGCATCATATGTGTGCTTCCCCCTAAACGGTTCCCTTGAACAGAGCCTGGCAACAGTGAGTCCCCACAGGAGAAAGCACATGGCCCCAGGCAGTGCCCTGCCCACACCGCCATGACCAGTGAACATTCGTGAATGCACGCTGGTGGGACCTGCATGGTGGGACCTGAGTTTGCTCCAGGGTGCCGGGTGTTCAAACACCCCTGCCCCATGCTCAGGAGTCTTCCCCTCCTGGAAATGCCCCCTCCTCTCTTCCTGAACACGCACTCACCCTTCCGGACTCAGCCTTGGCTCTCACCTCTCCAGAGGCTTTCCTGGGGTAACCTGTGTCCGCCTTGTGCCCCTGGGGCCCGTGTGAGCTTTGGTTCACTGCGCTTACACGTTGGTGTAAGCCCCCGAGAGGGACCTGTGTTTTCCTAGCCATAGAGAGGAGTGTCCTGGCATGAACCCCAGCTCCATATCTATGGCTGTGTGACCCAGGGCAGGTTATTCAACCTCTCTGTGCCTCAGTCTTTAAAAGGACAGGGATAACGGTAATTACTTTGAGGGGTTGTTGTGAGGATTAAATGAATTAATACCTGCAAAAGGCTTCAAACATTGCCTGGAATTGCTAAGTGCCGTGTACACCTGGGGTATTCTTCTCTCTTTTTTTTTTTTAATCAATATTCTTCTTCCCACATCTTCAGGGCAGGTGTATGTATGTAGGTGTTAAATAAGGGGGAAAAGGAGGGCAGAGGAAGAACAGGGGGACAAGAGGGAGGCAGGCAGGGTGAGGGGTGTTGGCCTTCCCTGACCACCCCCTGAGGCTGCCCCTGTGTCCCCTCCCCTGGCTGGTCACCCTTGACGCCCTGTACTATTAACTCTTGCATCTCATTCCCTTGTGGGAGACGCCTTCCCCCCATATCCTCAGTCTGGCTGCCATGGGCACTCCATAATGTTTGCTGAATTGAAACGAAGCCAAGAATGGAGGGACCACGTGTCCAGTGGGGCATGCTCCCTGCTTGGGATGCACAGTTTGGGTCCACTGTCTAGGATGGGGGGCCCAGAGAGCTGATGACAATAACAGCGAACATATTTAAGCTCTCGAGGTGTGCCACGCCCTGGATGAGTCCGTCACCTGCTTTATCTCATCCAGTCCTCATGACAACCCCAAGAGGTGGTTATAGGCACAATCCCATTATACAGATGAGGCAACTGAGGCACAGAGAGGTTGAGTAACTTGCCCAAAACACACAGCTAGCATGTGTCAGAGCTGTTATTCTGAAGCTCTTCCTTTCCAAACAATGCAGGATACCTCAGTCGTGTAGACCTACCAAGGCAGAAAGAGAGCTGCCCCTGCTATCCAGGGCTTCAGGATTTTCCCCCGAGGTGGGCTTTAAAGCCAGTGCAGCCTGAAGCTTTGAGGGCCTCTTGCCAATGCCTTGTGACTGTGTGGAGATCATAATAGTACCTGGGGTCCATTCTCAATAAATGCTCCATAGTATTTATACTGTATAATAGCGACTATACATTGGCTACTATTGGCATGACTTTTATGAGATTAAATGTTCTCTGGAGAGAACTTTCACTCACAGGAGACACTCTGAGATGATCATTTTGTCTTTACAAGTAAAATGAACCTCTGGTGATGTTCTTTCCAGAGAGAAACCCCTAGCTCCAGCCTTCAAATACCTCTTCTAAGCTAGTTCCTGGGTGAAAGCATTCTGTTTTCTTTCTTTTGCACTTTGCAAATGAGCGATACCCCTTCCCTTGCTGCCTAATTCATGCCCCGTTTCAAATTGCCTGGGTTCCACATTCCAAGCTGTATTTCCTGATACTCATTTCACCCAACGGGGTCTGTCTAGACCCCAGGATTACTGAGGATGAAGAGACAACCCTGAATTTTTTTTCACCTTCCCCTGAAAACCCCACAGTCTTCCCACGTGCTTTTGTGGTCCATTCAATTCTGGCTCCCTCCCGTATATTTAGGGAGAACTTACTAAAGAAAAGTCATTGGGTTTTTTTGTTTGGGGTTTTTTGGGGGAGTTGTTGTTCCATTCTCAGAAAGCATTTGAAATCCACTCTGAATCTTAAGTGTGTTTTGAGTTGTGTTCAACTTTTAACGTTCTGTGAAAACTTGGATTTAATTAGTTTCTCTTGCGTTCTGAAATCGTGTGATACTTTTATTTTTTGTTTCCTGGACCGAAGCCTTGCCACATTCGTGGAAAAACTGAGGGGGGGGAAGGTTTTCTCGTAAGAATTTAATGTGAAATGGATTGAAATTGTTGCTTGAGGAGAAATGACTGATTTCTGGCCTCCAGGCTGGGCCTGCAGGGCAGGGTGCTATGTCTCCACCAGCAAGCTGCTTGTGAATTAGGCTGGAAACATTTAGACCCCAAAGTGAGACTTGTCCTGTGGTCTGAGGTAGCCGACACTGGCGATCCTTGATGAGCCCAGGTGGCTCAGGAAGAAAGCATCACCTGGTTCAGACACCCCTGGGTTCAAATCCCACCCCTATTGCTTACTAGCTGTGTGACTTTGGGCCAGTTACTTATCCTCTCTGATCTTCGGAGTTCTAACTTGTAGAAAATGAAAATAGGTGAGAAAGTGCTTATTGGTGCTCTTAGGACATGGGAGGTGAGCAGTGAGTGCTAGTTTCTCTCCATCCTGTTGAGAGGTATCTCCCTTACTCAGTAGAGTCTTACCAGAATTGAGCCATGGTGGTCTGGGAAAGTGAGTCCTGTTAGAAATACTGGGAATGTAGGTTTCTGTCCTGGCTTTAATGCTAAATGGTTATGAATTCTTTGATGAGCCATTAACCTCTCTAGGCTTCAGTTTTCCCATCTGTAAAATGAGAACAAAACTGTCATTCTGACTGTCTTATTCAGCTCAGGCTGCTATAACAAAATACCACAGAGTGGGTGATTTAAACATTTGTCTCTCACAGTTCTGGAGGCTGTACGTTCAAGATCAAGGTGCTGGCAGATTCTGTGTCTGGTGAGGACCTGTTTCTTGGCTTGTAGACAGTTGCTTTCTTGCTGTGTGCTCATATGGCCTGCACTTGGGGGCCTGGGGAAGAGAGAGGAAGACAGAGGAAGTAAGAGGGAGAAAGAGGGGGAGGGGGAGGGGGATGGAGAGAATTTCTCTGCTTCTCTTTTTATAAGGCCACTAATCCCATCATGGGGGCCCCACCCTCATCCAACACTAATCATCTCCCGAAGGCCCCACCTCCAGATACCATCACATTGGGAGTAAGGACTGTAACATACAATTTCTGGGGGAACACAAACATTCAACCCATTATACTCGCTTTATAAGGGGTGACAAGAAAATAAGGCAATGACTTTTGGAAAATAAAGTATGATAGAAAACCCACTGTTGAGGACAAAGAAAAGTATCAGTTTCCTGAAGTGTTCTGGATACCCACACATTATAAAGTTTCTAAAGGCACTCATTTTTGCTGGAATGGAAATGAAATATGTTGCTTTTGATTATCAACCCAAATATCCATCATCCGTCCATTGGTGATGCACACCCATCAAGCAGCCTGGGGTGTGTGCCAGCTACTCAGGGAGCGTGAAGACCCACACCATCCACGCCCCCAGCCTCAGCCTCTGCAGCCAGGCTCCTTTCTGCAGAGACACATGTTCACCAGGGGGTCCTGGACTGGGAGCCTGACTAAGGAGGAGAAAAGGAGGCTGGTTGGCTGGTTCAGAGGTGGTTCCTCACCTCACCTGGTTCCAGAGGAGCGTGTACCAGAGTGACCGGCTCCAAAGGGAAGATCTATTCCTGGAGGTTACTGGGTGGACCTGCTCTGACTGCACGGCCCTGGAGAATCCTCCAACAGAGAATGACAATGGGGAAGAGAGGACAAACCCAACCCAGTGATGGGGCCAGCCTGAGCCAAGATGGTGCTGGCTGGGGAGGGCGCCACCAAGGAGTACGGAACAAAGGAGAAGCTTGCAGCTGCCACCAAGCTGTTGTGGGTGTGAGCATGCTGTGCTTCTGGTGACACACCCTTGGGATCCTGTGCATATGGATTTTGGATATCCTGAGGGGGGAGGTTTGGGGCTTCTGTTTGAGATTTTTTTTTTTTTAATGGAACAAAAAATACCACTAGTTTTGCCTGTGGAACCATCAGAAGTTGGTTATGCTGACAGGAACGGGATCCCAGGATAGGAACCAGCTGGAGATTCATATGGAGAAAAACAAAGGTCCCGGTGATTTTTCTTTTTTTCCTCCTAGCATGCTAGCAAAACAAACAAACAAACAAACAAACAAAAGGGGAAAAATGCCTCAGTGCACTATTGAGAAACAAAAAGTAAAAAGCATGTAGAGTCAAAGGGACCAGCTTTGCCTTCCTCACTCCTGAAGAATTAGAAAGAGTTGCAACAGTCCTGACAACTAGGAATATGGACTCCTGCCTGTCAAACCCAAGGGCAAAAGCATCAATGGCACCATCAAATGGCAAAATGGCAGGGCTGAGCAGAAAGGCAGTAAGTGGGTTCTACTGTGGCATGGATCATCTCAGTGACTTAGGGCTATTTCTGACCACGGAGAGGGTAGCTACCCCCGGCTGCACAGAGGTTGTATTCTGGAGGTTACCATAGACATTTTGCACCTCATTTTTCCATTAGAACCTCTCTTTCGTGCCCAATCCAGCACTCGAATTCCCAGCAGTGAACCTGGCCCGAGGCAGAAGTGGGTGGGTGGGTGGTGGTCATCATTTCTGGGATGTCAAGTTAGAAGAAAGGAATGGTGAAGACAGGAATAGTGGTGGGAGTGCTACCCTTGAGGGCTTGTAGATTTTTATGCACTCTATCTCACATTGGAAGGACTTCAGATTGTTTCAAATTATCTGTGAATAAATTTCCCTCTGGATCATCAGACAACCAGGCAGCAGAAATGGAAGATGCCTCCTCAGCTAGCACAGCCCCTCCAGGAAAATCGCTGCCAGACGTGGGGAACTTGGCTCCAGGTTGGGTCTTAACAGCCAAGGCTCGGGCTTAAGGATCTGAAATGAAGGTTCTAAAAGCAACTACCCAGGTGGACTGGGAGGGGGACCAAAAAGCCAGCACCCACCAAATGTCAGACCTGAGCAGACATTTGATCCAAGGAAAGCACCAGAAAAGAAACCCTGTATTTGATGAAACCATCCTGCAATGGGAAAGATGGGGAAATTTACCCCCAAGAAGAAAAACACACTTTTGAAAAAGATTTTCTGCAGGAAACAGAAGTGAATTGTAGAAAGCCTCTATCCTGGGTTCGCCATAGGTTGAGGAACTGAGATTTTTTTTTTTTTTTTTTTTTGCGGTACGCGGGCCTCTCACTGTTGCAGCCTCTCCCGTTGCGGAGCACAGGCTCCGGACGCGCAGGCTCAGCGGCCATGGCTCACGGACCCAGCCGCTCCGCGGCACGTGGGATCTTCCCGGACCGGGGCACGAACCCGCGTCCCCTGCATCGGCAGGTGGACTCTCAAGCACTCCGCCTCCAGGGAAGCCCGAAACTGAGATTTTAAAAGGAGGTAAACGTGAGATGACAGGGCACTGGATTGTGATGGAGGGGAGCAGGCAGAGGTGAGGCAGAACCAGTAAAGGATCTGGGTGCGTCTAGAAGGATCATGAGGGAACTAACAAGACACCCAAAGAAAGGACATTGACACTGGAAGCAGCAGGAAACAGTAGAAAATTGAATCAGTGATGCTCAGGAGAATGGGGGTATCTGATGGTTATTGGCCGAGATCCACACCCCCCATCTCTTCCACACAAACGGAACCTTATTACTTTATCTTCCTGGAGCCCTATACACTTCTGGGGGGCAGGCACTGGCCCCTCCGAGACCCAGGAGGTGAATCTTTGTTGATCTACGCCAACCACGGGGGTGTCATTCCCCTTCGTCAATGATTGTCTTAAGCCTGGTCATGGGTGCCCAGCTGGCCAGTGACTCATGAGGTGGTCTCTGCGGGGGATGGTGGACAGGGATGTCAATGAGGAGACCACAAATGTTCCGATTGTTTAAGTCACTGGTAGGGGGAGTTTCTGCTCCCTGTCGCTAAAAACACCCATCTAGGATAAGTTCGAGGAGCTCCCCTAAGTGCAGGAGGAAAAAACGCACGCAGAGGAGGTGATAGGACATGAATGACAGAAAAGTGAGTCAGGTAATGAGTGTTGGATGGTCCTGAGGAAGAAACCAGAGAAAAACCCAGAAAGGCCCAATAGAAGTCGAGAAAAGATCCCGGGTTGAAGATGACGTCAGCGTCTCGGACAGATCCACAAGAGGAAGACAGTGACTCACTGGGAAAAGGACAAAGGTCACGGGCAGATGCCACAGAAACATGCTGTTCAGATGGCCCATGCACTTGTGAAAAGATTCCCGGCTGCCCTCAGAGTCAGAGAAAGGCACATTGGAACCAAGACTGTGACATCATTTCCACACCATCAGTTTGGCAGAGACTGGAAGTGAGAAAGCATCCTGTCGGCAGGGTGGGCGGTGGGGATGCTCCGACACTGCTGGTGGGAAAGTCAGGGACTTCAACCACACGTGGGGCAGTTTGTTAACATTTGTCAGCATGACGAATGCACACATCCCTCCTAGGAATTTATCCCACAGAGACATGCACCAGCGGAAAATGAGGATAGATAAGGCTGCACAGGGCAGTTTATTCCTAATATAGCAGGATATTGGCAACAACCTCAAGTCCATTCATAAAGGGCTGGTTCCATAAATTACATTCCATTAAAAACTAGAAAACTTTCTGTATATTGGTGTGGATAGATCTCCCAGATAGAGTGTTCAGTTTAAAAAGCAAGATGTGGGACTTCCCTGGTGGTGCAGCGGTTGAGAGTCCTCCTGCCGATGCAGGGGACGTGGGTTCGTGCCCCAGTTCGGGAAGATCCCACATGCCGTGGAGCGGCTGGGCCCGTGAGCCATGGCCGCTGAGCCTGCGCGTCCGGAGCCTGTGCTCCGCAACGGGAGAGGCCACAGCAGTGAGAGGCCCGCGTACTGCAAAAAAAAAAAAAAAAAAAGCAAGATGTGAATAGCATATTGCCATTTGTGAAAAAGGTGTAAAAAAAGGAACACATACACACACACATGCACACGTACACACGTATTCGTATTTGTTTGTTGTTATGGACTGACTTATGCTCCCCGCCCCTCCAAATTCCTATGTTGAAGCCTAACCCCCAATGTGACTGTATTTGGAGAAAGGGACTTTAAGGAGGTAATTAAAGTTAAAGCAAATCATGAGAGTGGGACCCAATACAATAGGACTGGTGTCCTTATCAGAAGAGGAAGACACCAGGGATGCACACGCACAGAAAAAGGCCATGTGAGCACACAGTGAGAAGAAGCCTGTCTCCAAGCCAAGGAGAAAGGCCTCAGGAGAAACCAACCCTGCCCACACCTTGGTCTCAGACTTTAGCGTCCAGAATTGTGAGAGAACACATTTCTGTTGTTTAAGCATAGAACACATTCTGTGACATTTTATTATGGGGACCCTAGCAGACTAATACTTTTGTATGAGCATGAAACATCTCTAGAAAGATACAGAAGAAACTAATAACAGAGGTTCCCGGTGAAGAGGGCAACTGAGTGTCTGGGGATTAGGAAAAGAGGAGTGATTTCTCACTGTATATCCTCCTATGATCCGTTTCATATTAAAAAATATAAAAATAAATTACTAGTAAAAAAAAGAAAACCCACTTGGAACAACAGAAATTTTTCTTCATATGATAAAGATGATTTATCATAAGCGTAATAGCCGGCATCATATTAAATGGTGAAGCCATGGAGGCATTCCCATTAAAAATCAGGAGCAAGACAAGAATGCCTGATATTGCTGCACTATTTAATGTTCTAGATAAGCCAAGTAAGCCAATGCAATAAGACATGAATATTAGAAAGGGGATCAAGTGATGGAAAGGAAGACACATGTCATTATTTGCAGAAGATAGTGTTTATTACTATTATTAATATTACTTTGCTCTATGATGGCTGCAATGCATCTTTTATGTATTTTTTGTGATTTAGGTCAATTTTTTAAGGGGATCTTCTATCATTCATTAATAAGCACAGGTATAGGGAGGTGAATACAGGCGACATTTAAATTGAAGCAGCTCTGAATCTTATTTTTATGTGTTAACTGCAATAATCCTTATTTGGGGGAATTTTGACCAGTGCTTTTAAGAGGCCATATTTATTTATTTATTTATTTATTTATTTATTTATTTATTTATTTATTTAACATCTTTATTGGAGTATAAGTGCTTTACAATGGTGTGTTAGTTTCTGCTTTATAACAAAGTGAATCAGTTATACGTATACATATATCCCCATATCTCCTCCCTCTTGCATCTCCCTCCCACCCTCCCGTATCCCACCCCTCTAGGTGGTCACAAAGCCCCGAGCTGATCTCCCTGTGCCATGCGGCGCTTCCCACTAGCTATCGATTTTACATTTGCTAGTGTATATATGTCCATGCCACGCTCTCACTTTTGGACTTGAGGACATGGGGAGGGGGAAGGGTAAGCTGGGCCATATTTATTTAAAATAAGTGTTGGAGTTAAAGGGTGATCTCACAGGAGGCTGGGCCCTGAGATGGTTGGGAGGAGGCCTTTTCTTGACTGCTTGCATGTGAATTTCTCCCACCTCTAAAAGGCTCTCAGCAAGCTGGAACCTGAGTATTATATGCAGGGTAATTGGCTGTAATTAATTCCACAACCTTGGGCCCCTCACAAGGCCGCCTTGCCAAATGAAAGCAGAACACGCGGAGGCAAACTCTTCCCTCCACCTAACTGCAGTAAATGGGACTAGAGCCCTTCTGACAGCCATCTCCCGCTGCCAAAAACCCATTGACAGGCCGTGTAATAAAGTGCCCTCGCCAGGGAAGCCCTGGCACAGGAAGGGAGGGCTGACACCTCTCCTCACTGTTGCTGTATCCTTGCTTCCCACGGGCCCAGCCGTGCAAGCCCCGCTGGGGCCCAGTTGGCCAAGCCATTTCCGTTCTTTCTTTACTTTGCTCCCAGTAGAACAAAGCAGTAACCCAAGGGCTTTGTTCCAGGTATTGATTCTCATGAGCTGCTGGGAGAGTGTGGCACCCGGGGTCGGGGGGTGGATGTCTCCATTGTCATTGTGCTGCTCCTGTGTCCCAGCCCTACCTGATCAGCCTCCCAAGCTGCTGATGCCAAAAGACAGCAGTCAAGTTCCCCCATGATCCATTCTACTCATGGGAACCAGAAAGATCTTTCAGGAACATAAATTGCATCCACCTCTGTTTAAAATCTCCCACGGGCTTTCCTTTGCTTTTAGCATCAAGTCCAAACTCTTCTCTATGGTCTCCAATGCCCCCCCTGATCTGCCTTTGCCTGTCTCTTCAATTTAGTCTTGCATCACTCACTCTAAGCCACTGGCCTTGCTGTTCCATGATTGCAGAACGCTTGTCCCTTCACTTCCTGTTCCCTTTGTCTGGAAGTTCTTCCCCTAGGGCTCTACAGGGCTTGCTCTTTCTCACTGGAAAAATCTCAGCTCTGAACCTGCCCTGAGTTCTCTACCAATGGCAGACCTCTCCTCCTTGCATATCATTTATTGGTTTACCTATTTATTTCCCGTCCCTCACCCCCACCCCCAGAAGGCCTCTCCCATGAGAGCAGGGCCTTTGTCTTGATCACTACTATGCTTGGCACAGAGTAGGAAATAAAAAGACATGCTTAATTATTTTAACTGATTAAGAAAGAAATAGATGACCAAGGACTTAGTTTATGGATCAGTAAAAGATCCAAACAGGTGGGTTTACTTTGAAGGTAATGGAGCTTAAACTTCTGGCTGCTCATGCGAACATCTCCCTGCCCCAAGGCCCTGGATCTAGTTTTTAATTTGCAATTTCATTTTTTTTTTCTTTTAAAGAAGTCCTCTGAAATTGTATAAGCTTCAGACTCCCCCAGAACTGGATCTGTTCCTGTCATCAAAGATAGTGATGGATTACAGGCCGGATGCCTGGCTGGGTAGTAAATACTGATGGTAATAATTTAACAACAACAATACTAATAGCAGCCTGGGTAGTAGTAATAATAACTATCATAGAAGTAATTGTCATTTGGCAAACACTGTGCCAATCATAACTGAATTTTGAGGTATTATTTATACCCATTTACAAGATGAGGAAACAGTCTCCATGGGTCAAGAATCATGCAAAGCAAGCTCAAGTTGGCCTGAGGCTTAAGCCAGTTCTCATGGCCACAGCTTGGACTTCATCAAGACGGCAGAGAAAGTGGTCCACGTGAGCTGACCTTTAGGAAGCATTGTTTTTCCAGGCTCCTGAATCCCATGGGCTGAGCTGAATTTGGCAAAAAGGCCCTGACTCTCTGCTCAGGGCTGGTCTCTCCTTTTCTTTCCTGGTTAGCCCTGCAAAGCTATGTGTAGGCAGGGGTGGAATTCCACATGTGTAGATCTTCCATCACAGTTTTTAAAGTTCAGGCAATCCTCATTCGTTGTTTCTATATTTGCAAATTCGCCTACTTGCTAACATCTATCTGTCACCACCAAATCGATGCTTGTGGCATTTCTCTCGGCCATTTGCAGACACACGCAGAGCTGCCCAGTGTGCGTGTTCCAGCTGAAGGCAAACAGGGCAATTCTGTCTTCTTGTCTCACCTCCTGCTGTAAACCAGCATCCTTTTTTCAGTCTGTGTAGTGTCACGTCTTTTGCTTTCTCTTGGTGACTGCTGTTTAAAATGGCCCCACGTGTAGTCCAAAAGCACTGTTTAGTGTCCATGAGTGCAAGAAGGCTGTGACGTGCCTTACGCAGAAAATACCTGCGTTACATAAGCTCCATTCAAGCGTGAGTGACAGTGCTGTTGGCTGTGAGTCCAGTGTTAATGAATGCATAATATATAGTAATTAAATCATCTTTAAACAGAGACGCACTGATTGGTTGATGAAACGCTTGTGACCAGAGGCTCACAGGAACCCAACCCCGGATCCTCCCCTATAGGAGCAGTGGTTTGGTACTTGCTAATTCAGTGTTTGCGGTGACTTCACAGAACAGAACTTCCAGGAATAGTGAGAATCAGCTGTATTTCTTTTATGCCCCCAATCGAATTACAGGTTCTCTGTGAGACTGAACCGCAGTTTCTTTGGCTTTTGGATGCCCGAGCGCAGGGTCAAGTTCGAGGGTCTAGTGCTCAGTAAACCCCGTTACTGACCGTGGAGTGGATCCTTGGTGCCCACGATCTCCGGGCAAACCTGTCGGAGTTGAGACTTGAAGGCTGCATGTGGCTTGGTTTCTGGAATGGACTGGAATAGTCCATGTCTGCGAGAGGCCCTCCTTCCCTCGGGGCTCCAGCGTCACACCCCCCACACCCCCTGCTAAGAGAGAAGTGATTACACAGCATACCTGTGGCTGATGCCGGACTGTTAAAAGCCTATAAAACTGAGGCGCCACTCGCTTTGCAGCGTTTGCTGCGGGCCAATTTAGAGACAGACCCTTACTGTTTTGAATCAAATTCCTGTTAAAAGCGTGCACTCGAGTTCCTTTCCCTTAGTTCCTCCCTGCCCCTGGCCCCAGGCCTCTCGTTAAACCCTCCCCCGCAACAGCCTGCCTGGGTCCACATCCTCTTTTATGGGACTTTCTCCTTGCAGCTAAGGGCTTGCGTTCTCGCTCTTGTTCGCAGTGGGCTGCCAGGGGAGGGGGCCCGGAAGGGGGCAGAGGCTGAGGGAACCCGCCCGGGGCCATGAAACCAATGAGTCCCTCCCGTTTCTTAGGCTTGGCTTCTCTTTTGCCAGCCCAGCTGGGGATGCCAGGTCAGCTTGTTTACAAGCAGAGGTTGGCAGGCTGCAACCTTCCTTCTGGTGGGAGGGAGCCGGAGCGGGGGCGCTTATCAAAAGCTGGGGGGAGACTTGGAGGCAGTGGAGTTGAAGGGGGAGGGAGAAGGTGGGGAAGCCTCATTCTGGGAGCTGGAGTTTCCATTCGTCCTTGGACGGGAGGACCTGTGCATTCAGTGTGTGTGTATGTATGTGCATGTACGTGTATGAGCGCGTATGCTCATGTGTGCGTAGGTGTGCATGTGTGCGCACGTGTGTGTATTCAGTGTGTGCACCGCTTGTGTGTATGTGTGCATGCATGTGTGTTTGGGTGTGCAAGTGTGTCCGCACTGTGTATGCGTGAGCACGTGTGTATGCACGCACGTGCACTCCTGTGTGTGCAATGTGTGTGTGTATGTGTAGGTATGTGTGTATGCTCATGTATGCAGCAGTGTCCAGTGCACGCACGTGTGTGTGCCCTCAGTGAATGTGATTGTGTGTGCACTGCTTGAATGCATGTGTGGTGTGCACTCCTGTGTGTGCATGTGCATACATGCATGCGTGCGTGTGTGTGTGTGTCTGCGTGTTGGGCGTGTTGCTGAGGTAGAGCCGACTTGGGGAGCAGCCGTGTGGAGTGATGGGAGAGAAGCGTGGTGGACCCAGGGAGTTCAGCCACAGAAAAGAAAGTTGATAACTAAAGAATTTTGTCTGGATTCTTACGGGGCAGGGAAAGAAAAGCACCCCATGCTGTGGACTCTACCTTCCTAATATAAAACAGAGACCAAGGGGTCCAGTTTCATAGCCAGTGGGCTGGGCCAACGCCTATGCAAGATACGGCTTTCCCAGAAACTAAAGTCATAAAGAAACATAGAATGATTCTCCCCTTTCTATCCCGAGTCTCCAAGCCCCATGGTGTGGTGTGACCTGTCATTCCTTGGCAAAGTCGACCCTGGTGGACAGCTCCTGGCCATTCAGGCTAATGTCAGATTCAGAATGCGCCTCAGTGGCTGATAAGCCTTATTTGCTCTGTTTGTCTAGACCCCACTTAAGAATCCTTTGGGAAGATAATTTGTGAGAGATTGGGGAAATTTGAATACGGACTGGGTATTAGATGCTATTAGGGAATTATTATTAATTTAGTTACATATGATAAAGGAACTGCAGATATGTGGGAGAATCCTCTTCTTTCTTCTTAGAGATACATGCCACAGTATTAAGGTGAAGTGCTATGTAATTTATCTGTAATTTACTTTAAAACGGTTTAGCGGGAGAGAGAGGCAGAATATAGAAAGCAAAATGTTAACAACTGTTGACTCTGGGTAGTAGATGTATTTCTGGTTTTCTCTGTGCTTGAAAATGTTCACAGTAAAAAAATTTTTTTAATGCTTTGGGGGGAAACGGCTTAAAAAATAAATCTAACATGTTCCATGAAAAAAAATCCTTTGGGGTTTTCTAAAGTAGAGCCTCAAGATCATAGAAGCTTCTGGTATCTCCTGGCACCAGCCTGGCATTGAGGCAGGTAGCAGAAGAATCAGCTTTGGGAACTAGATCGGGCAGCTGGGGCCAGCGTGGACAGCAAGCACGGCCTTGCTTCCTGATCTCTTTTGCCTAAACACCTCCAAAATGTTGGGTTGACGTGAGCTAGGATGCTTGTTGACCTTGAAATTCAACACAGGCCATAGTCTGCTCCATACGTCCAGAAACCATTTCTCCTTAGACTACAATATCACTCTGCTTTGGAAGTTTGATCTTCCCCAGGAAGCCCGATCCCCGATGGAATTCACTGGAGGAAGAGGCTGCCTTTTATCAGTCTTGACCTGGCCAAGTCCAAGCATAATGCTGGCAATGAAATTGCTGTAGGCCAGGGAGACAAGCATCATCACATTCAACCCCACCCCAACCCTATGAGGTTGGCGCCATTATAACTCCCACTTTACAGATGGGAAAACTGAGGCCCCGAGAGAGCATTTACTTATGTGAAGTCACATGGACAGGTGGAGCTGGCATTCACCTGTGGGATCTGGTCTGTGGGATCCAGAACCAGCCCTCTAACTGCCAAAAATGTATGGTGGCTGTCATGGCAGAATCCACGCAGGGTCTGTGGCTTAATTGCCATGGAATACTTGTGTCATTTCTCACTGGACTTTCTTATAATACAGTTTCCTTGAGAGCTGGAACAGCATCTTCTCCACAGAGCAGTCTGTGCCTTCGGGCTCCTGTCTGCCCTATTTGGTGCCCTCCTTTTTCCCCCAGACACAGGAAAAGGAATGAAATCTCCAGCAAGTTCGAGAAACTCCTCTTTATCAGACACACACCTTCCTCTCACAAAGGCAAGCCCTCTACTTGCTCTTTTGTCACTTTTTCTCCATCTTAAGCCTCCCATGGTTACTTCTTTTAATCTGCTCTTGCTTGGATAAAAGTGTTCTGAGGGTGTGCACATATGCTGGGGTAACAGGCATGGAGCACATAAATGTGCTTTGTTTGGGGGCCCCAAGCCCCCCCCCCGGAATGGCTTGGGATCTCCCCTACAATCTTGCGGACTCCCACGTGCCCCAGAACATAATACATGTGCAATCAATACATTTTGATTCATCTCCCAAGACCTAGTACTTTGCATACAAGCGGGCTTTCAAAAAATATCTGTTGGGGCTTCCCTGGTGGCGCAGTGGTTAAGAATCCGCCTGCCAACGCAGGGGACACGGGTTTGAGCCCTGGTCCAGGAGGATCCCACATGCCGCGGAGCAACTAAGCCCGTGCGCCACAACTACTGAGCCTGCGCTCTGGAGCTCACGAGCCACAACTACTGAGCCCACGTGCCACAACTACTGAAGCCCGTGTGCCTAGAGCCCGTGCTCCGCAACAAGAGAAGCCACCGCAATGAGAAGCCCGCACACCGCAACAAAGAGTAGCCCCTGCTCGCCGCAAGTAGAGAAAGCCCGCGAAGACCCAACACAGCCAAAAATAAATAAATAAAATAAATAAATTAAAAAAACATATATCTGCTGAAGGAACACATATTGTTAAAATGCCTGACAGTAGAAAGAATCATCAAGGCGGTGTCTCAGACGCCACCTTGGAGACAGCATGAAAATCTGAGACCATCTGTCGGGCTTCTGGAAGGGCCAGAAAAAAAAAGCCAACAATTTTCCTGAAATAGTACAAACAGGATTTCCTGGAGGGAGCCAAGCCGGGGAGCAGGCTGCATTTTGGAAATGGAAAATGCAGCTTTGCTTGCCATTTGGGGCCGACTGGGTTGATTTCTGCCGGCAGCTGTGGAGACTTCCCATGTCCTGTGTGGCTCCCGGTCATTCAGCGATGATCTCTGAGCGGGTGGACACAGGAAAACTGATGGGCAGTTCATCCACCTAAAACGGCCTGGGTGTGAATATCGATAAAATTGTCCTTTACCGCAGATACTGCCTGCGTCTGCCCCGGTCCCCCCACCTCTCTGCAGCCCCGGCAGAAATGAGGTTACACAGCTGGGGTTCAAATCCAGGCTCTTCCAGTTACCAGATTGTGACCTTGTGTGAAGTACCCCTTCTGTGCCTCAATTTTGTCCTCTGTATAATGGCGATTAGAGTAGCGTCTGCCTCATAGGGCTGGCTGTTGAGGGGATGAATGGAGCTCATAAAAAGAGGCATTTAAAGTAGTGCCCGGCACACTCCGTGTTTGCTGAGCGCCAGCTGTTTGTATTTCCGCAGCCGCGCTGCACCTTCGGCCGCCCTCGGAATCGCTCCGCCCCCATGGCTCCCGATCCAGCTCCTCGCGTCGCCCGCCCTCTGCCCGCTTGTCCACCCTGAAGCCCCGGAGTCTGCTAACCACCCAGATCTAAGAGGCCAGTGTCTGAGTTTCCCGGGAGCTGCTGTAACAAATCACCATCGACTTGAGGGCTTATAACAGCAGAAATGTCTTCTGTCACAGTTCTGGAGGCCAGACGTCCAAAATCACGGTGTCAGCAGGGTGGTGCTCCTTCTGAAGGCTGCAGGGGAAGATCCTCTGTTGCCTCTTCCAGTTTCTAGTGGACCTGGGTGCTCCTTGGCCTGGGGCTGCATCCCTCCAGTCTCTGCCTCCGTCTGCACAGGACCTTCCCCTGCCTCCCTCTGTGTCCCCCTTGGTGTCTCCCTTCTCTCTTCTTCTTATAAGGACACTTGGCATTGGATTTAGGGCCCACTTGGATAAATTAGGATCCCCCACATCTCTAGATCCTACACTTAATCACATCTGCAAAGACCCTTTTTCCAGATAAGGTCACATTCACAGCTTCTTGGTAGACACATCTTTTGGGGAGGCCACCGTTCAACCCACTACGGCCCTCAACTTCCAGCTTAGGAGTGTTGCTGGAAGCTGTCACCTTCTCTCCACCCCAGCGGACGCCAGTTCAGACCTGATCGTCTCTGTCTGAGCCTCTCAGAAGGTCCCCACTTTTTCATCCTGCCTCTAGTCTCTTTCCTTCCAAGCCACCTTCCAAATTTTGGAAGCTGTGTTTCAGTACGGCAGCCACTAGCCACATGTGATGATTGAGCACTTGAAATGTGTCTAGTTGGACTTGAGTTGTGCTATAAGTGTAAAGTACACATTCATTTCGTAAACTTAGTATGAAAAAAAATGTAAAATACCCAATAATATTTTCTATATAGATCATATATTGAAAGTGATGATATTTTGGATAAAATATCCAAAAGTGATGATATTTAGGGTAAATAAGATACATAATTAAAATGAATTACACCTGTTTCGTTTTACCATTTTTTTAACATGACTAGAAAATTTAGAATGATAAATGTGGCTTGCCCTATATACCTATTGGACAGCACTGGTCTGAAGTGTATCAGTCTCTGATTATCTATCCATCTGTATCAGTTATCTATGCCTGTGTAATAGGCCACTCCCACAACTTAGTGGCTTAAAATAACAAATTTTTTGTGCTTTGGGGGGTTGGCTCAGAGATTCCCTGTTGGTTTTACTTGGGTTCACTCAAGTGCATTCAGCTGGATGATCTGCTGGGCTGGAAGGTCCAAGATGGCTTCACTCATGGGTCTCACAGGTAGCTGGCACTGGTCTTGGGTCTCCATCATGTGGCCTCCCATCTTCCAGTTGGCTAGACTGGCTTCCTTGCCTGGCGCTCTTAGAGTAGCGTTCCAAGAAGACAGGAAGCTGCAAAGACTCTTAGGGCCTAGGCTCCAATGTGGCATCACTTCTACCAGATCCTGTTGGTCAAAGCACGTCCCATGTCCAGCTCAGATTCAAGGGGGTGGAGAAATAGACTCTGCCTCTGGGAAGGAGGAGAGACAAAGTCACACTGCAAACATCGCAAAGGGGCATGTGCACTGAGAGGTGAAGAATCTGCGGCCGTTGAACAATTTACTGCCTGGTCTGTGGTGTCTCTCTCCACACAGGATCCAGCCCATGCTCTCTGCGTGGCACAAGAATCACAAGCTCGGGCCACTTTTCAGCCAACATCTGCCCTGGCCTCTCTCCACCAGAACCTCAAAGAGCCATCTGGTCAACTACACGCACTGATACTTGCCGTATGTGAACAAGAGCCGAGCCCCCATGTCTGAGAACAAGAGCAGAGGGGTCTCTCTCCATTCCTCCTGCACACCCACCCACCCACACAGGGTCCAAAGGGTCCAACGTCCAGTTCCCATGATGCAGGCACATTCACGGAGTTTACTTTTCCAATTGCTTTACCCACACAAATGCACAACACGCCCTGTTCCTCTGCTGCCTGCAGGGGAGCCCCGTCTCTTTCAGGGAGATGCAAAGACGTTTGATAAATGCCCACATTTGCAAATTTTCAGACAACAGTCCCTTCAGATTTGCTCTAGAATAAACACAGTGGCGGACTGGGTTTTCTTGGGTTGAGCAAAGCAAAGTTTGTTGCTTTTGAGTTGGCTTCAGGCTGTAAAGAAACACAAAGGGTCCAAAGTTCTGTCCCCGGGATGGAGGCACATTCCGGGGTTTTTTCCCCCTTCGGATCACTTTATCAACATGCCGCACGCACAGTTCCTGCTTTATTTTCTCAGGTGTCATGTAAACCTATCAGACTTCTAATAAGAAGGGAGCTGGCAGCCTTGCCTTAAAAAAGCACCCCCAACCCACCTTCACATACAGGGCTTTTCATAAGAGGATGAAGGTTATTGATGCAGCGTCCAGACAGACCAGCCAGCGAACACTTCCAACTCAAAACGTCAAAAAAAAAAAAATCACTTCTTTTTCTTGGATCAAGCTGGGCAAAGGAGGGGCTGAGGCGAGCTTTCAAGAAGATTTTAAGAACGAGCTGGCAGGATGTGGTGGTTTATTCTTCCAGGCAGAAGGACACACAGGAGAAGTAGTGTGATGGTGTGAGAGGGCCAAGAGGAGGAGGAGGGGTGAAATCTGGGGCTGGGTTTCTGAGCAAGGGAGAGGGAGGGGCCTGATGGCTGGGGGTGGGGCTCAGGGAGGCGAGATGGCACAAAGGAGATGAAACAGGATCCGGCATCAGGCAGATTCATTCATTCAGACCAGGGATCGGTGTGCCAATCACACCCCATTATGCACCCCATTGATGAAGGAGGGATCCCCGCCGTAAATGGTATGAGGTGGCCAAACACACGACACCCGACCCTGGACAGAGGAGGTTGGCAGGAGCTTATGAATCGCACATATTCACA
This sequence comes from Hyperoodon ampullatus, assembly GCF_949752795.1. Lineage (NCBI taxonomy): Eukaryota > Metazoa > Chordata > Mammalia > Artiodactyla > Ziphiidae > Hyperoodon > Hyperoodon ampullatus. The sequence goes on along the minus strand of NC_136926.1, from coordinate 6,483,531 downwards.
GCCTCATGGAGAAGGATGCCACCCAGTACGCAGGGACAGCAGAAGCAGCAAGGGCTGCGGGTGGCAAGCTTCCTAGTAACAAGAGGATGAGATGATCCATAGTTTCCACAGGAGGATGTGATGGCTTGTTTGAATCATTTCACAGGTTGATCAGGGGTGAAATCCGTCGGTTGGGGACCAGCTGGCTGGGTGGGGAGTGTATCTGGTTAAGAGCAGGGACACGCGGGGCTTTGGGGCTCTGTGAGGTTCAAAGATGTCAAGGAAGCACTGGAAAATGTAGGTCTTGGGCTTCCCTGGTGGTGCAGTGGTTGAGAGTCCGCCTGCCGATGCAGGTTCGTGCCCCGGTCCGGGAAGATCCCACATGCCGCGGAGCGGCTAGGCCCGTGAGCCATGGCCGCTGAGCCTGCGCGTCCGGAGCCTGTGCTCCGCAACGGGAGAGGCCACAACAGTGAGAGGCCTGTGTACCGAAAAAAAAAAAAAAAAGAAAATTGAGGTCTTACAAACACTGTCAGCAAACTTTTTTCAGTAAAAGGGCAGCAAATAGATATTTTAGACTTTGAGAGCCGAGAGGCACAATCTAGGATAAAATGCAGGTTCTTATATAATAAGAGATAGAACACATTTCCACAAATTTTTATTGATAAAATTAAAAAAATAACCATCACAATCGAGTACAATGTTTTATGATAACAAATCTACGAATGAGAAGAATGGGGTTCTTTTGGGGGGAGGGATAACCTTTTGCCCAACTGGAGCACAAAATTAGTGTTCCCTGTCACCAGATTGATGGCAAATGTTCATCTGTAAAATCCATCCTTAGCTCACGGGCCATACAAAACAGGCAGTGGGACCGGCAGGCTGGATTTGTCCTGTGGGCTGTGCTTTGCTGACCTCTCAGATAAATCTTTACCCTATGCTGCGTGCTGCATTAGGCTACGGATGGATGAGGCAGGAGCTCTGTCCTCAGGGTGCTCACAGTCTGATTAATGGGATAGACCCACAAGTAAAGAGCAAGGACAAATCAACATGGGCCGTACTATAATGCAGATGCATTGACAACTCTGCTTAGGGGATCCTAGTGCTTCTTGGCGATATCAGAGAAGGCTTTCCAGAAGAGGTGATGTTTGATGAGGGGAAGGCATGCACCCAAGACAAAGTGGGGGAAGGGAATCTAGGCAAGGGGCTGTCTTGTGCAAATGTGAGAACGAATGGGAAAGGCTGACCCACCTGGGGACCTCTGGGTCTTCAGAGAAACCACAGCCTCTGTGGGGAAGTGGAATGAGGGCAGGAACAGTAAGAAGGGCCTCTTGTGGGGGGGCCTTAGGGATCCACACCTGTGCCTTAGAGAGTACACACTCACAGCTGTGAGAAAGCCAGACTGCCAGGGTTGAAGACAGAGGGATGTTTCTACAATAACCCAGGGAGAAATGAGGGAGGCTCGTCCCGAGGGGGGCGGTGAGAATGGAAAAAGAGGTGAGATCAGTGAAGGTTTACAAAGTGCGACCAACAGGAGAAGTGTTGCTGAGGCTCTGAGGGCCTTGGAAGGGGCGGTGAAAAGTCCGAGAAAGAAGAAACTGAAGCAATGAGGGGGCAGGGAGGCAGAGGTGATGGCCACCAGTGGGACACTCCAGAGGTGGGACGGGTCTGGATGCTGACCCAGTCAGGAACGCGGGCTCAGGAAGTAGACGCTGCAGCAGATTGGAAGGGATGAGAAAAAAGTCAAGGAAATTCGACTGGAGACGTTTAGGTGTTTGCTCACGTGCAACAGAGAGCTGACGTAGCCCAGCACAGTGGAAGGAGTTGGAGGTGGGACAGATTCTAGGCCAGGTACGGAGCTTATTTTAGCTTTCCTGTTGTCTACTGCTGCGTAACAAACATCCCCAAGTTTGGTGGCTAAAAACGATTTGCTATTACCTTTACAGTTCTGTGAGTCACCTGGGCTCACTTGGGACACACTTCCCCAGATATTCATGTGGCTCCGTCCTTTGTCTCTGGGCTCAGCTGTCACCTGGAGGGGGTGTACTCTGACCAGCCCCTCCCTGCCCTAACCTGTCCTACCCCAGCCCTTAGCCTTGGCACTGCAGTCTCATTTCTCCTGCCCCACGTTTTCCTGTTTCATTGCATTTCATCACCTTCTAACATGTAAGATAATTTTTTCATGAAGTAATTTTTATTTCCTTAGTTCTCCTCACTCCCAGGATACTAGCTCCCTGAGAACAGGAGTCTTTGTCAATTTCATTCATTGATATATTCCAATGCCTGGCACCTGGGCAGTGCCCAATAAACATTGGTTGAATGAATGAATAAATCCTCTTGGTTGCAGCCCACCTGTCACCTGATCAGAGAAGCTGTCTGTGGCCCTCCCACTGAAACTCTCTGGCATTCAAATCCTTCTAATGAGATAATGAGGTATTTCATTGTGTCCTGAGAGGTACTTACTGCTATCTAATAATGATCCTGTTTATTGATTTACTGGTTTACTGTCTGTTCCCCTTGCTGGAATGTGAGCGCCATGACACCAGGAAACTTCAGGGTCTGTTTAACATCGGATCCCTAGTACAGTGCCTGGCACAGAACAGATGCACAATAAATATTTCCTGGAAGTTACTATTGAATGCCCTGTACTATCAGCCTGCCTGCAATAAACCTGGAAACTATACTCTCAGCCACACCTAATACAGGGCCTTGTGTACACAGGCTCTTGGTCAATATTTGCTGAATGAATGGTATTTCTGTTTACCTACCTGGAGGCGGAGCTGGAGTGCAAGGGTGTCAGACTCTCTTTCAGCATGATGGGTCTTTCGGATCAAGGGAGGACGAAGGCAGGGATGTGAGACACCCAGAGCCCCTCCTGCCTGGCCGTCCACAATGTTGCTTTTCACGTCTTTCAGATGCAGCCCTGTGCCAGCCCTTAGGAGCAGCTGGGCGGGGCCTTCCCACACGGCAGGACCCACAGTAGAGCCTTGTTTTCCCCTGTCCTCTGCCTGAACCCTGCCGGCTGGGCAAAGTCCTCCCCGGCGCCTGGCTCAGCTCTGTTGCAGAGACTTAGATGCCCGAGTCTGCTTTCTGTCTTGTGGCAGATTTGTGGGAAGTGACGTGTGGCTGGGAGTGGTTGGATCATCACAGCTCCCAAAGACAATAAGTCGTGTTTCCCTGAAGATGCTGCTCCACACACCAGTTATACCCAGTTCCCTACAGAACCTGCTCATGTGCTCTAAACACTCCCTTTTTCATCTGAAAGCAGTGTGACTCAGGGTTTAACATTCAGCTAAGAAGCCACCTCCTCCAGGAAGTTGTCCCTGAATGCCTTCCACTAACCTGCATTAAATGCCTCTTTTATGACTTCTCAGGGCTTGCACTTGTCTAGTGGTTGTGTTCCACTGGATTATGAGTTCCCCCAGACAGGGCCTGGGATCTCCAGCCCCTGGTACAGCAGCCAGCATACAGCAGGCATGCAGTGATTGCTTGTGAATGCAAAAATGAGTGAATGAGTGCGTGAAGCTCTTGTAGCAGCCATATTGGCATATTTTGGGGGGACCTTGGTTTGCCAGTTTGTTCTATGAGGGCTGGTCGTATGGTTTTTCTGGAATCTTTAGCCCAGTGGTTCTCAGCTGGGGGTGATCTATTTTACTCGCCAGGGGACATTTGTCAATGCCTGGAAACGTTTTTGGTTGTCACAACTGGGGTGGGGGGGAGGAGGCATGTTACTGACATCTAGTGGGTGGAGGCCGGGATGCTGCCAAGCATCCTCCAATGCACAGGATGACCCCCACCACAAAGAATCTCCCAGCCCAAAGTGTCAGTGACGCTGAGGTTGAGAAACTCCACTAGCCATTCTGTCCTTTCAAGTCTGAGGTGCCCAGGTGAGACTGGTACCAAGAAATAGATGATATCACCAAAGTCCTGGGAGTATGAAGGAAGGTGGCAAAGAAAGGATGACTAATGCCTGTGCACATAGCTGGCTTATCCTTTTTGTGTATAACATTTCCAAGTAAACAAGCTGTATGTTACAGAACCCCCCCACACACGCTTATTTCCTAGAGTCATTGTATCAGTCACACAGGCTGTGTAACAACACTTTCCAAAACATCATGGTTTGAAACAACAGTCATTTGTTATGACTCATGACTCTGTTGGTCAGCTGGGCACTTCTGCTGATTTGGGCTGGGTTTAGCTGACCTCTGCTGCTGATTTGGGCTGGGTTTAGCTGACCTCTGCTGCTGATTTGGGCTGGGTTTAGCTGACCTCTGCGTATCTGTGGGCAGCTGATACATCCGCTGGGGGTTGGCTGGTTGGACTTGGCTTCAGTTGGGATGACGTGATTCAGTTCCATAGGTCTTTCTTCCTCCTGCAGGCTAATACCATCACTTCCACCGTGTCCCGTTGGCCAAAACAAGTCACATGGCTGAACTCAAATCAAAGGGAGAGGAAATAGACTCTACTTCTTGAGGGGAGATGCTGCAAAGTGACCTTGCCAAGGGCTGTGGATCGGGAGGTGTGGATAGGAAGAGCTGTTTTGTCCATTCCCACCCCAACTCCTAACTTCCCTAATTCTGCTAACAGCCTAGGGATGTGCTGAGCCACCCTTGAAAGTGGCACTTACATTTCCTCAAGCCTTTGATGTATTCTATTAAATCATGACAAATATGATTCAAGCCATCATGTAGACATCTTACCTCCTCCCTCCCCAGATGAAGAATCGCACCTAAACACACACACACACACACACACACATGCAGGCAGAAGACATCTCCACCTGTCTGGCTGGACATAACTCAACATATCCCAGAACGAAGTCATCAACTTTCCTAAACTTCAATTTCAGTTGATGGCATCACCGGCTACCTACCCAAGCCAGAAATATCAGAATTATCCAAAACCCTTCACTCTCCTCTAATCCCCACCCCCAATCCAGCCTATATCCAAGCTCTTCTTTTTTTTTTTTTTTGCGGTACACGGGCCTCTCACTGTTGTGGCCTCTCCCGTTGTGGAGCACAGGCTCCGGGCGTGCAGGCTCAGCGGCCATGGCTCACGGGCCCAGCTGCCCCGCGGCATGTGGGATCCTCCCAGACCGGGGCACGAACCCGTGTCCCCTGCATCGGCAGGCGGACTCTCAACCACTGCGCCACCAGGGAAGCCCCAAGCTCTTCTAACTTTACCTCCAAAATATTTTTCTAACCTCCTTTCTAACACTGCTCACATTTGGCAACCTTTCAGCCTCTCAGGTGGGCATAGCAGCAGCCTCTTAATTGTGTCCCCACCTCTAGTCTTGTCCCCTTCCTCCCACACCCTGCATTAAATCAGTAAGCCCATCCTTTACGCCAGAGAGACATGCATGTAAGACACACCCTGACAATATCACTTGATAAGAAGTAAAGACTTTTATGATGTTACTTGGACTTATAACCAGGAATGTCTGCATCGTGTCCTGGGAGCCACCTCTCCTATCCATGGGTGTCGTGCCCTCGGGCTGCTATACACATAGGATATGGTATCAGAGAAGGAATTAACGTCAACTCTGTTGTTAGCTGAGTCAGTGCTTGTGATCAGGTCAGCAGCTCCTACTCCCTTGGAGGGAGGGATGGAAGCAGGCCTGGTGTTAGGGGAGAGGCTGCAGTGGCCTCCTTGAGTATTTTAGCCCTCCATCTGCCACTTACAGAAAAAGAGCCAAACTCTGTAGCCATCTGTGCCAGTTACTTTTGCTACATAACAAACCACCCCAGGGAATTCCCTGGTGGTCCAGTGGTTATGACTTGGTGCTTTCACTGCCCTGGCCTGGGTTCAATCCCTGGTCAGGCAACTAAGATCCTGCAAGCAGCTCGCTATGGCCAAAAAAAAAAAAAAAAAAAGGACCAGGGGCTTCCCTGGTGGCACAGTGGTTGAGAGTCCGCCTGCTGATGCTGGGGACACGGGTTCGTGTACCGGTCTGGGAAGATCCCACGTGCTGCGGAGCGGCTGGGCCCATGAGCCATGGCCGCTGAGCCTGTGTGTCCAGAGCCTGTGCTCTGCAATGGGAGAGGCCGCGGCAGTGAGAGGCCCACATACCCAAAAAAAAAAAAAAAAGGACCAAACCACCCCAAAGTTACTGGTTCAAGGAATTAAAGGGAAGATAGCTTACCTCTACTCCATGACATCTGGGGCTCCACTTGGGGGGACTTACAATTTGGCAGTGACTTGATGACTCAGGTCTGAAATAACCTGAAGTCTTGCTCACTCACACCTCTATGAGTTAACGCTGCTTCTTGGCTGGAACCTCAGCTGGCACTATGAGCTGGGACACTTTTATGTAGCCTCTCCACGTGGCTGCTTGGGCTTCCTTACAGCCTAACAGCTGGTTCCCAAGAGCGAGCATCCAAAGAAAGCCAGGTGGAAGGTGCATCCTTGACATAGCCTTGGAAGTAAGAAAGAATCACTTCCACCAATATAAGAACTCCTGATTTTCAGCTGGGCATATGGCCATCTGAAATAAAAACTACATTTCCCAGCCCCCCTTGCAGTTAGGTGTGGCCAAGTGATTAAATTCTGGCCAATGAGATTCAAGTGGGAGAATTATGTGTAATTTTCAGGAAGTATCTTTCAAAGGAGAGGGCACTCTGATATTTGTTCTTTCCTTCTTGCTGGCTAGAATAAGGATATGATGGCTGGAGCTTAAGCAGTCATTTTGTATCTTGGGGAGGAAATCCAGTGCAAAGAATGGCAGAGAAACAAGATAGGAGTATAGGTCCTTGATATCAGGGGTAATTTAGCAATCCTAAATTACCTGACTGCAGATTTCTAGTATATGTTTATATTATTTAAGGTATTGTTATTTGGAATTTCTTTAACATAAATATCTTAGAGTGTAAAATTTGCAAGTTAACAGGGTAAACCCTCTCTAATTAATCTCAATGCTATAAAATTGGCTTAGAGGTAAATGCTTTAGCATTTGCACTTGCTGATGCTGCTTCTATGGGAAAACAAAAACAAAAATTCTCCATCTTCTGGATCTCCTTATCAAGCACCCCAGAGTTACCTGAAGGGGGTAGGGTGGGTTTTGGGGCCCTGAAGAAGTCACGTGATTTGCTCTGAGCTAGGCTGGGGATGGAACAACTGTGTCCTGAGCTGAAGCCCTGCCTTCCTGGGGCTTTGCCCAGGCTGCTCTAGAGACGTCGGCCTCTGCCCTGCAAACAGAGACTGTCACCTTGTGTGATGTGGCCTGGTGCAGAATACACACTGCCCAGTGGAAAGTCCTCTGAGGTGGCACCAGAAATCTATCGACTTCATCAACTTCTAAACCCAGACCAACCAGCTATCCCAAGTTCATTTCCATCCCCTCCACAAATAAAGCTTCCGCCAGCTTCCCTCCTATATATAACCAACCACGGATTCAGATCAATACCCCCATTTGCCTCTCAGGCCCCGGGAGAACACACAGAAAGTGGAAAGTCATATGCCTGGATTCGACTTTCTCTCGGGCTTAGAATCCAAGTGACCCTCTTGTCTACTTTACGTGGCTTTTCTGACCTTCTTATTCTTTTTCATTTTCAGAGGATAGTGAGGCTGTTGAGACCAACCACGGATAATTCAACAAGGGATTTTAAAAGACTCTAAGAACAGCAGGTGCTGCACTTATACTCAGTATCCACTTTCAACCAAACTGTGTGCATTTTCTGAGGCATTTCTTCTGGCCAAAGAACCGGGGCCCGGTCTCACTTTTCCCCTTTGCGCCATCACCCACTATCCACGTTCCCTCAACCCACAAAGAAATGTTTTAGGCGAACATAGTTCTAGGTTGACATTTGGGTTCTGAGCCTCATTTCCTTTGGCTTTGAATTCCTTATTAACTTGTCCACGAAACCCGGAAAAGTGGGTCCAGTTAGAGAAAGATGTGGCTTTGTTCTTCCTCTAAGCATTGTTCTTCTTTCAAAGAAAATGAAAGGCAACCTCCATAAGGAAAATCAGAAAGATTCATGCAAAACAAGAATTTAACGCCACCAATATTCGGCTTTGGATACTATCCTTGTCACTTGGATATTTCAATTGTCTGTTTGAACTGAAGCTGGTGTACATTTTTAGAAATATTTAAAGCTTTTGTTTTGTTTTGTTTCCTCTCTCTCAATGGGTTTAAACTTCTTAAGCACTAATGAGTCCAACTTGGGGAATCCAGTGTTTATGAAGACCAAATGAGCATCCTCTATAACAGTAGCTCTAAGTAAAAATCTTTTTGATCTGTCAAAGCTGTTGGAAGGGAACTTAAAGGCATATTTTCATGGTTAAATTACTTGAAAGGGGAAGCATCTATAGCAGGAAAACAAATCCCCAAGTTAATAATTTTCCGACGTTCCTCTTTGCTATCTCAGGCCTGGGTATTTGCATTGAGCTGTGCTAATACAGGAACCACTAGCTACATGCGACTCTTTACATTTAAATTAAATAAAATTTAAAATTCAGTTCCTCGGTTGCACTGGCCATATTGCAAGGCCTCAAGAGCCATAGGGGGCAAGTGGCTACCATAGTGGACGGCACAGAGGTAGAATATTTCCATCACTGCAGAAAGTTCTATGGGTCAACACTGGTGTATAGACACTCCTCCCATAACCAATTTTTCCTCCCAATGATTTGGTGCTAATTGCATTCTTCTAGAACCTTCCATTCAGGATTAATTAAATCCCTTACCATGTAGGCTCTGGATCTTCATGCAATTTGGGCCACCTAAGGTGACCATGGAGGAATTTTACGTCATCCCACTGATAGATGGATCAAGGTGCAGGAAGTGTCGCTTCCCCGGCTGTCTAAATTTTAAGATCTACCTCCCAATAAAGTCTGTAAGTGAAAAAAAGTGGAGTGATACACACCAACATTTCAACTATGAATATCTCTGGAGGATAGTGTGGGAATCTTATTTTCTTCTTCATGCTCTTCTGTATTTTTCAATGTATGATTTCCATGTATCGTTTTTTTTTTTTTTGCAGTATACATGTTTAATAGGAAGCTTTGATTCAGTCTTTATACATTAAGGTAGCATTTGATACAAGAGAATATACAAAACACACATGTACATTAGGAAGCATATCAATAAAATGAATACCACCCAAGTTCAGAACCAGAAGATTATTAGTATTGCTGCAGCCACTTTTTTATCATATATTTTCTGATCATTCTCCCTCTCTTCCCACAGGTAACTGCTATCCAGAATTTTATGTATACCATTACTATCCTCTAAAAAATAGTTTTACATTAAACGTATGTTTTTCTAAGCAAAGAGTCATTTGGCTTAGCTAGTTTTTGAGTTTTAGAAATACTAATATATAGTATGTGGTTGCTGTGACTTTTCTCCTCAGTAATATCTATCTAAGATTCATCCATCTTGTGGCATGTAATTTGTTCTTTTTAGTTGCTATATAATATTATATAGTATTGGAGGGCATGGGGAGTTATTGTTGAATGGGTACAAAGTTTCAGTTTGGCTAAAAGTTCTGGAGATAGATAGTAGTGATGGTTGCACAACAATAAATGTACTTAGTGCCACTGTATTGTACACTTAAAATGGTTAATGTAGTTAAAAGTATTAATTTTTTCTCTATTATTTGTCCTTTAAATAACTTATTTAAAGAATTGTTTCCTCAGTCCAAAGTCATCTATTCAGCCAGATTTTCTTCTAAACTTTGGTGGTGCTTATATCCATTTCAACCCTAAGCTTTTTTGACAATTGTTTTAATTTCCTCTGATCATGTACAGATGCATCTTGAATTAATTTCATCTTCTTGTAGAAATCTCTCCTGGCATTTTTTTGATCAGAAGGGTTTGTTCTCTAGATCTGTCACATAGCTGTCACAGTGGTATCTTCTTTACCTTTCTATTGGTCATTCCTTTTTTTTTTTTCTGTTGGTAAACTTTTTTTTTTTTACATCTTTATTGGAGTATAATTGCTTAACAATGGTGTGTTAGTTTCTGCTTTATAACAAAATGAATCAGTTATACATATACATATATCCCCATATCCCCTCCCTCTTGCGTCTTGTATCGCTTTTAAAATTAGAGAAAAACCGATAGTTTTGTTTTCTGTTTTTAAAGGATGAAATAACCTATAAAATAATAAATCCATACTTTTTGAACAAATATATGAAGTCTTTTAACTCAAACAAGTGTTTTCCTTCAAAAGAATGACCTTGGATTGTTCTATGCTTATTCCAGCAATGGCTCTGCTATTAATATTATCTTTATAAATTCCTTTTCGAGGCAGCCTATAAATTACACATGAAAATCAATCTTATAGAGCTATACCTGCTTTAATAATGACATCATTAACAAGATAAATTACCACACTTATTCACTACACTGAGCTCTGAATTACTTTAAGCTGTTTGCAAAAAAACCGAGTCCACCTTTAAAAAGGTTGAAGATTTGTCAGACTCCCAAATTTTTCACAAGAATAGAGAAAGGGTTTTAAACATTGTTCCAAAAAACGGTGGGTGCCAAACATCTGTTTCTTTTCTTTCTCTTACCCCTTCACCTCTTTACTGTCTGTGGAGAGCATAACCTTGTAAGAAAATGTCAAAATATTCACAGGCCCCCTTTTCCAGAAATAACATTTCTCATTGTCTTCACTGGAAAGTTGTAACCTCTTCCCAATGGGTCAACAGTTCCAGGGAACCTTCTCTGTGTGCATCAAACTCGCGTCTGCCAAACAGAATACAAAATGAGCTGCTTAGGCAGGGATTGAACAACAGACCTCAATCAGGGGCAGAGGATGCAAAGAAACAGAGATGCTTTCCTGTCTGGACCCACGCGCGTGCGCGCGCGCACACACACACACACACACACACAGAGCAGGATACACAGGAGCAGCCTGAGAGTATTAGCTTGGAAGGATCCCCAAGCTACTTGGGTCCCTGGATTGGAGGAAACGATCTCTCTTATTTGTACCTCTTGGTTTGGGATCTACTAAATCATTTAATTTCTGTCCCAAAGGAGTATTTATCAGCACGTTTTGACCCTATCCAAGAGATAAAAACATTCAGATTATCCCTTGTGCCAAAACCTTATCCACCCCCAGGGATTTTATAAAACATTCAAAAACCTACTGACAGAATACAAGGTCTGGTAAGAAAGTCGTATTTTCTTTCCCCTGGATTTTTGTCTTATTTTGACCTCCCTTGTTGTATCTATTTTTAATTGAAAACCAATATAATGATAATATTAATATAGAAGAGCCACAATAATCTGATCACCCTATATAAAACTAATTTTATTTGGGGACATTTTCTTTCACTCACTATGAAATAATAGTGTCTATCACATTTTGTATTCATACATTTTAAAACTATTCATACATTTTTAACTTGGCATGGCAAACATTTTCCCTTGTTTCCACATGGCCTTCACAGTGACCTTATATGGCTCCATAATATTTCACCATGATGCTAGACCATGAATTATGAAACTGTTCTTCTCATGCAGATGGGACATGCAGATGGTTTCCAAGTTTTTACTTTATAGATGATGCTGCATTGAACATACATATTTTTTTCTGTTGCACAAATTGAGTTTTTGTGGGTAATTTTTATATAAGAACAATGAACTCTCAAAAGAGGGTCTAATTCTTGTTTATATGGTATAAATTTGGCAAGTCTGTAAGTTCTGTGCCGCCGATTTATTGTTTATTTCCTTTATTTATGCATGAACTTGCAGATCTTTAAACATACTCCCTTTTATTAATTTGTCCCTGTATTACTACTAGTTTTTATTCTATTCAATTTATACTAACATTATTTAGTTGCTAGTTTATGAATCCTTACCTTGATTTCATTACAAACTAGAACTTTTAATAATAACCAATTTTTATCTTGATAAATATTTTGCTTTATACATTACATTATGGAGTATTAATCCCTTTTCTTTTATATGAATTTGATTGAAAATCATCTGCCGTTATATTCTGCCTTTCTATTTGTTTTTTGTGTCTCTTGTGAACAACCTGTTTCAAACCCTATTCTTTTAATGAATGAATCTGGACTATTTACATTTATTTTTATAATGGTTTTGCTTTTCTTGTTGATTAATTGATTTTGTTTTCTCTTAGTTGGCTTCTTCAGTCTCACATTCTTAGAATGATTTTTACTAGTGAACTTTCTGTTTTCAATTATACATAATATGTTTAAATGGCAAATACCTGCATTTGAACATCACCCATAAGAAGTAGGCTCTTTTTTGTTCTCAGCTTTTCCCATTGTTGGTTTAGGATTTGGCTTTTTTTGAGTCTAAGTCAGTTATGACTCATCCATCCACCTCTCGACTTCCAGAACGTTCTTGCTGTTCCCTCCTCCCCTCCTTGAAGGTTTAAGATTCTAAAAAACCAAAACCAACACCAAAACCAAAAAACTGCCTTTCTAGTACTTTTAGTGAGGTTTTGGGAGGGAACAAAGTTAGGTGTATATGTTCCATCAACCATCTTAACCCCAAAATGCTCCATCCCAGTTTACATTATTCTGTCTAAACTACTCTGGTCTTCATACATACTTTTCTAGCACAGCAGGAGTTTTAAAAATTCTTTTCCCCTTTCTTTAGTCCTTGGAGTTCTTGACAATTTCTTCTCCACTGATGTCTGACGAAATGGTACTTAGGTGGTAAATTTTGTGTAAGTCTGGTAGGGTAAGAATATCCTTCTAATGCAGTCACATTTGAATAATGCAAGGCAGACCACTTTCTTAGCTATCATCACTTTCTTTTTTTTTTTTTTCTTTAATGTTTTTGAAGATTGACTTCTGATTTGGTCATTGCAGCAGGGGGGTCCCCAGAAATATCCTGCTTTGGACATCTTTGAGAGAAATCTGTCTTTTCTACTTGGGAGGTTGAAGAACTTTCATCCTTTCTCCCATTCTTATCTCTGTAAATTTCTTCCTGAATCTTTGTCCGTGCTTCTAGGCTCTTCCATTTTATCAATTCTCTGCATCTTTGGTCTCATGTGTACTGTTTTCTGTAATGATTTGTATTTCTTTATTTTGGGAATTCTACCCTGGTCTGCTCCTTGCCCCGCTGTGATCATATCCTTGTTAATGCACTAGTGGAAATTCTGTGCTCAGGGACTAGATTAGGTACGACATGTACAGCATTTAGAACAGTGCCTGGCACACAGTTAAAGATCCTGAAAGGATTATAATTCTTTCCTAAAACTGTTGGGTCTTCACTCTGGAGGATCTCTGATTCATGGGTGGATTGACCTCTGGGCATTTTCTGGGTCCTTTCCCTTCTTTCTTTTCTTCCCCCCCCACCCCCCACCCCAAATAATCAGATTTCCTTGTAATCAATATGCTGACCCCACAAGACCAGTTCCACTAGGGCTTGAGTTGGATTCTTCTACATGCTAATTTGATGGAAGGTCATTGGAAGGTTTGGGGTTGGGAGAGGGTTTGCTGAGGTGCTGAATAGCCAGATCCAGGCCAACCTGAGATCTGGAAAGCCAACCATGTGGGAAAACTGGAGATTCCCTCTCCTCTCTTCTTTAATGCTGTTGCTGTTAAAGGTTTGGAGCCTGAGACAGGTTTTAGCAGAGAAGGGATTCCGAGCAGGATAATTCTGGATGTGAGGATGGAGAGGCAAGTTGGCTTGGCCATATTTCCCTCTTCCCTCTTCCACTTACTGCCCTGAGTTTTGTCAGAGAGACCAGTCCCCAGAGCTGAGGCTGACATCCTTATCTTGTCACAACTTGATTCTCGCTTTTCCAACATGAATCCCATGTCACAAATAGGGTTGACAACACCCATGCAACAGAACTACAAGTGAGCATAATCTTGTGTCGCTGGGATGGGTAGGATTGTTCTGGCAGAGCATGTTATTGTGATGCTTCTGCTAATTTGCCTCAGACAGCTGGGAGAAAGCCAGGACTCCCAGGTGGAAGAACTGGGTTTGTGGGAGGTGTCTATTTTCATGTCATTTGCATACATTTCAACTCTGCACCTGGTACTCACTCAGTATCACTGCACCTATGTGCTAGGGGCTCCACACATGTTTCTGGAAAGAAGAGAAGGAGGGGTTTTTTATTGCTCTGTTGTCTTCACTTCCTCAAAACACTTCAACATATTTTATCTCACCGGATTGTTGCAAGAGGGAGAAAGGATGATTTGTCACCAGCCTTATTTTATGGATAAGGAAACCAAGGTAGAATGGCTTGGTGATTTGTCCAGAGAAGCAAAATAACCAACACCAAAACCAACCAGGAAACTTGATGCCACTTATTGCAGATTGAAAACGGGAGCCTCATCTATGCAGGGAAACGTTCATGTTTTGCGAAGGTGCTTTCACCTGTGTATCTCAGCGGCCCTCTTGCTACTTCTGTGAAGGAGGGGGCAGGGGTTGTCACCCTGCTTTGTCTTGGAGGGAACTCCAGGCCGCCATGTTGACCTGGGATACAGGTCTCAGCTGGGCTCAGAACCCTTGGCTGCCCTGCCATGTGTTAACAGAAACTTGCATAGCTCATTAGTCTTGGTGCCAAAACAAAAACCAAGGACTTTCTCCACCAGAACTGCTGGAGGAAAAACACCCTCCCCATTGGCTGGGGCTCCGTGCCTGCGCTTCACTCTTCCGTGGCAGGAGGGTGAGGAGGGCTTTGACTTCAAGCCAGCACCATTTTCTTCCCTTGGTTGACCCAGCTCGTGTAGGAGAATCTTGGTTTCTTCTCTATCCTTTTACTTCCTGCCTCTATGGCATTGATTCTCAAAGTATGGTCCAGGGAACCCTTGAGGGAACTCTTTTCTGGGGTCCATGATGTCAATACCATTTTTGTAATAGTGCTAAGAGAAGTGCCTGTGTTGCGCTCATTCTGTTATGAGTTTGCAGTGGAGCCTTCCAGAGGCTGCACAACACATGCACGATTATCTAAGAAGGCTGTTACAATTCTGCTTTCTCCTTCCAACAACCTATCTGTGTGTGACAGTATCTTCTTAATGTATTTCAACCAAAACAATGTATCGCAACAGATTAGATGCAGAAGCAGAGGTAAGAATCCAGCTTTCTTTGGATTCAAGAAATTTAGATTTTCTTTGGGTAGAAAGAAATGAAAGACATTAAAGAACTTTGCAAATTGTAAAACAATGCCATCCTTCTCACTGCAGTTTTTGTTTTGGAAAAACTTATTTGTTCTGAAAAAAAAGTATTATTTGTGTCAACATGCAACAGACAGGTTATTGTTATTTTTACATGAATTAATACATAGGTTTTTTTTTTAATTTCTCAATTTTAATTCTCAATACAGTGAGTTATCAACAGACACAGTGCACGTAGAAAACAAAAGCTGTTTGGGAATCCTCAGTACGTTTTAAGAATGTGAAGAGGCCCTGTGTATTACTGTCCTAGGGCTTCCGTAATGGATTGCCACAAACTTGGTGGCTGAAAACAACAGAAGTTTATTCTCTTACAGTCCTGGAAGCCAGAAGTCCAAAATCAGTATCCCTGGGCCCAAATTGAGGTGTCAACAGGACCTTACTGCTGGCGAAGGCTCTAGTGGATAATCCAGCTATGGTGGTCCCTGCTGTTCCTTGGCTTGCGGCCACATCACTCCAGGCTCCACCTCCATCTTTACAGGGCCTTCTCTTCTCTGTCTCAAACCTCCCCAGGCCTTTCTCTTACAAGAACAGTTGTCACTGGATTTAGGGTCGACCTGGATAATCCAGCCTGATCTCATCCCAAGACCCTTAAGTTAATTACATCTGCAGAGACCCTTTTTCCAAATAAGATCGTATGCACAGGCTCCAGGGGTGTGGATGTTGACACACCTTTTGAGGGGCCACTGTTCAACTCAGGATGCCCTCATCTGATCCTCAACCTCTCCCACCCTCCATTTGTTTTTTTAAAAGACAGTCAGGGATAAAGATCTCACATCCTTCATGGGATCAACAAGCAAGAATTCAGCTCCAGGCAAATTTACATTTTCCCCATGCCCCTGCAAAATATATGTGATCCTTTAGCCATCTACTATAACTCTGGCTTCCTTAGAATTTGTCTGAAAATACTCTTTTTTTCTCCCCTCATTTCTGAGGCTGCAGAGGATGGTGAAGTGAGTGGAGAAACCCTACTGTCTGTCTCACCCTCAGGAGCCTGCTTGGGCCACTTTGCCTCTAGGCAACATCTGACTTTCTCTTATTGAAGAAAAAAGAAAGATGACCCAGAAGTTTCTCCAAATATCAAACTCTGTTCAAATGCAGTTAGAGTGGCTTAAGTAACGGAGGGTCAGAAACATATGGAATAAATTCCTTTTAAAATAAACATGGGTTTTAGGAATAGTGGATTGGAAAGAGACTCAGGGCAATGAGTTTTAGGTTTTTGCTAGGACCCAAAGTGTCAATCAGGATTAGAACTAAAAATCAGCTGACTCCTTTCCCACTGTTCCATGGCATAATTTATAGCACAAATTCTGGCATCAGCCTCCTTGGGTTCAATTTCTACTCTTTGCTAGCAGTGTGAGCATGGGAATAGAACTGAACCCCTCTGGGTATCAGTCTCCTCATTTATATTGTGGGGAAAGGAATTATTACCTCCCTTGTATCGCTCAAGATATGCTCGGTTATGCTGCAGTAGCAAATAACCCTAAAAATCTCAGCTGCTTATAACAAAGGATTATTTCTCGCTTTTACCCCGCGTCCTTCCGGGGAGGCAGAGAGTTTCGCTCCATTTCATCCTCAATTCAGGACCAGGCTGATGGAGCTTCAGTCTGAAACATTACCAGCCTCCTGAAAGAGGGAACAGATTATGAGACAAAGCATGTACTGTCTTTTAAGGCTTTCACCTGGAAGTGAAACACATCCCTGATAATCACATTTCATTGGCTGAAATGTGTCATATGGCCGCACCTAAGTTCAACAGCATGGGAATGTATTGTTCTTCCATGGAGGGGTGGGGTGAGGGTGTGGAGTGGGGGAATTGGAGCGGGGAGCAGCGTGTATTACAATCATACACTTCTCCATTGACCTTACAAGCTGTGGTCGGGGGCACATGAGATAATAATGCAGGCAGAGCACATAGTACAGTGCTAGCACAGAATCAGTGCTCACTGGATATTATTACACTCAGATCATGACATTACCCCCAGGTCAGTTTGCCCTCCATCATTACCCAGTGCCCTAGCTGAGGGCTCACTCTGTGAGTTTTCTTTCTTCTGATAGTAAGATACATCCATTTGGTGAGCTGGGTGACTTTCTATAGCTGGGACAGTACAATGGAACTCTTGTCAGTTCTACTTTTTTGGTTGTTGGTTACAAATAATTAAGGGGGGAATTCCCTGGCGATCCAGTGGTTAGGACTTGGCGGTTTCACTGCCTAGGTTCGATCCCTGGTCAGGAAACTAAGATCCTGCAAACATTAGGCATTGCCTAAACAAACAAACAAACAAATAAGGAGCCTCCTGAATGAAGGTGAGGGGGCAGGTATTTACCCCACACACACTTTTCCATACTGTGCATCTCTTTATTTATTTACTTTTTAACGTCTTTATTGGAGTATAATTGCTTTACAATGGTGTGTTAGTTTCTGCTTTATAACAAAGTGAATCAGCTACATATATCCCCATATCTCCTCCCTCTTACGTCTCCCTTCCACCCTCCCATGTGCATCTCTTTAAAAAGCAGACTCTCCTTCATTTCTTTGAGACCCAACATCTCACCCAGTGTCAAGCATACAGTAGATGCCTGATCAGGGTTTGTGGATGAATGAATGAATGAAGTAGTCCTAGGAGTGTGCTGGTAAAATTTAGTTGAACAACTGGCTCTATTGAAAAAAAAAGAAAAGCTTTGGTTTGTAGCATTTACCAATTTCCATGGTGTAAATTCTCTCACCATGTGACTGATCTTAAGGTACCCATGAGATGTCGCTGCATGTGGCATTGGGAGAAGCACAGGATGGCCTTCACCAAGCTGCGGGAGCCAGCTTTAGCACACCACTGATTGCCCTCCGTGACACCCTTGCTGTCTCTCAAGGAAGTGCTCAGAGAATCAAAAAGCAATTCATTCCATTTTTGAACTGTTCCCATTATTACCAGACACTTATATAAAATACAATTGACTAATGTCTTCCTTGGAGCAGAAGGATTCCTCCCTCCTTAGTGCAGAAAACTAGAATTAGGAAGGTATGTTGATTGTTTTGCTGTGTGACTTCAGACAATCCCTTTACCCTCTCTGGGCTACAAGGCATGAGAATGATAACATGAAAGTTGCACAGGCTTGACTTGACCCAGAGGATAAATGGCCTGGATGGACGGTCTGTGGGAGATGCTTTTGGTTTGATTCTGAAACATGCCCAGCTTGGGCTAAGGAGGACCCCCTGGCATGGAACTTTCTCTCCTGAGCACATCCGTTGTCACCACAAACCAGAATTGTCACACATGCTTACAAATTCTTCTACAAAAATTCCAAAAAAGCCCAGCCCAGAGACCGAGCAGCAGGTAACCAAGAAAAACAATAATCACCTTATTCTGGAAAGTTCAAATGTGGACCAGAGCCTGTACGTACGATTTAGGGCAATGAAAGGAATGGAAAATTTCGCTCACTCACATCTTTTTGTGAAAGCTCTCCTGGCGCCATTGTTGGCTCCAGATGGGGGCCTCGTCATGCTGCAGGATGAATGTGAAAACACGCGCAGCCCTCACCAACTTCCTAATCTCCACATATTACAGATGACGGATGATGGTTGGATTTCATCCATGGTCTCTGCAGGCGCCAGACAGCCATGCTGGCTCTCCAGTCTGTGTCGGATGTTGGTGAAACTCAGGGGTGCTCTCAGCACCCTCCCTGGCGTGTGAAGGGGACCTAGTTCTCCCTGGGGGGGGGGGTCCGTCTGTAACCTTGGTAATGAATGCCAGGCTCCAGTGGGGACAGCTGAGTTTCCTAGTCCTCAGGGAGTGAGTGAGCTATCAGGAGCTGTGGACATCCTAGTGACTTCTCTTCCAGGGGGTCTACTCTTAGGTTTCCTTCATCTTGTCCCCCTCATCTGTTGCCTCAGACATCAGTCCCTGGCATACGGGCTGCCTTATAGGTTCATGTCCACCCCTGCTGCTCTCAGGAGTCATCTGGGACTCTCTCCCTCACCCCTCACATCAGGAAACCTTGAAAGTTTTCTGTCACACATCTCCCTTCTCCATCTTTCCTGCTACTACCAGAGTAGCAGATGTACAAGGGACAGGGCTCCTATTCCATCGTGAAAACCCAACAAGGAAATTGGCTTTCTTACTCATCTATGTCACACACAGACAAAGCTATGATTTTTCACCGAAGAGTAGCTTTGGATGAACTGGCAAGTGCTAGATTTAGAACCTCAGCATAAGCCCAGGGAATTTGGAAATGAACTTGCAAATTATTCTTCTCTGCCCAGGAGACCCCAACAAATAGAAGCATTCACTCCTAGCCCTCTCTTGAAAGCCACCAACACTGCTCACCAGGGTGGCAGTGAAAGCCTCTCCTTAATCTCCCCACTTCCTCTCTTGCTCCCACAATCCATTTATTCTCCTTCCAACCACTAGAGTGACCTTCAAAAGACATAAATCAGAACAGAAAGGAGGCCAGAGTAACCAAGTGTCCCCTGGGGGCATGATCACCCTAGACGAGAGCCCTGCTTGATGAAATGTGGTCTTTCCCCTCTTTTTTTCCTTTCCTCATAGCAGTTGCTATCATCAGTAATTCTTTTGTTTATTCATTTGTCTTCTGTTTATTGTCTGAGGAGGTTTTAAAACATGGCTGCATAGTCTCTGACATCCTTTCCCCCCCTCATCCCTTCAAATCCTTCTCCTGCCTCCCCTGCCTTTCCCTTCTCTTAACAAATACAGAGAGAAGTGATGGGATAAAGCAAGCTGAAGACCGGAATTAAGGCTCAATCTTTTCTGTACCTCCTGAATCCTCATTTCGGCTCTGTGCATGGGTTAGATTAACAGGTCTTGAACCTTCCAAAATTAACAGACCAATGATGCTATGCTCCATTCCAGTGATGCTCAAACTTGACCGTGCACCAGAATCCCTCAGAGGGCCTGTGAAAACACAGATCGCCAGGCCAAGCCTGATTTTCTGACTCAGCAAGTCTGGGGTGGGGCTAGAGAAGCTGCATTTCTATCAAGTTCCCAAGAGATGATGCCGGGCTGGGGACCACATTCTGAGAACCACTGGCCTGTTTTAACTCATAAGCATCAATGGTTTGCTTGCTGGACTATTCCTCAATCTTAGTTGCCTGCTTAATTTGGAGGAGGCAGGGAACATTCGTAGGATACAAGATAGCAGCCTTGGGACTAGGAATGGAATTGCTGTGCTAGTTTCTTCCCCGTGGGTGAGAACTGAGATGCTGCAGGAGAGGGGCAGCCTGGTGGGGGTCCCTGTGCCAGAGGAAGTGCCACCTATGGCCTCGCCTCCTTGGTGAGTGGAGCCTGACAGGCAAAGGCTCCTTAGCAGGCACAGTGATGGGTCTCGGCTGCCCCAGCTCTGGAGAAACATCCCAGCAAAACTGTACAAATGTGGGAGCCTGTAATAGAACTGGTTAAAGACGCTGCCATTTGAAGGAACATAAAAGTCCTGGCAAAGTGGAAAAATTAGGGGTTACCAGGCTGTCAGAGGAGCTTGGGTGAGCTGTCAGCCTGAGCACGAGCACGAGTGACTTTTTAATTGAAGATGTTTCTGTTCTGCTTTCTGGGTCCACCGTTCTCTTTTAGAAAGGTCACGTCACTCTGCTGGGACACAGACGCCACGCAGGGGGGTGGTGTTAGGAATAAAGTGGGCTTGTATCAGCTCACAAACAGCAGCAAATGTCAGGGCATGGGTGAATTATGAGCTATTCCAGGAGATATATTTGTTTTCATTTCTAACCCCAAAGCTAACTGTAAGAAATGAAATTCGTGTTTGTTTTTCTTTAGGTAGGCTTGAATTTTTTTTAACATCTTTATTGGAGTATAATTGCTTTACAATGGTGTGTTAGTTTCTGCTTTATAACAAAGTGAATCAGCTATACATATACATATATCCCCATATCTCCTCCCTCTTGCGTCTCCCTCCCACCCTCCCTAGCCCACCCCTCTAGATGGGTATGCTTGAACTTACAAGTCTTACGACTTAGGGAACTAGGTCAACCAGACTTTGCATATGCTTACACCTTGGTTGAATAAAGCCTTTATTTACATCTCTCCCCACTTCTCTCCAAAAAAGAATGAGACAGCTTACAGCAAAGGATATCATTAAAAAAATAAAATGTAAAAGATTAGTATAACAGAAACAGCAAGTTAGGTCCACTGAAAGAGGGAGTGACTATGCCAACTACATGGTTTAACAGTTTCTATGATAAAACGTATGATTCAGCCCTGAGTTTCCTGGTATCCAGGTCAAAAAGGGAAACACAGGAAGTCTCATCTCTCTCATTATAGAAAGAAGGTAAACAACAAATCTTTAGTTTACTTCTGATACCAAGTTCTGAAATAAATTTCTTATATTGGGCTTCATAGAAAGGATATCAAGTTACAGTGCTCTTTACAACCATTTTAGAGCAAATGCAAATATAGAATTCCTATGCTGGTTTCTTGAAATAATCTTGGATGAAAGCCAGTATGGTGAAGGTAATTCTTCAAGGAGCTAATCTCACATGGTGCATGTGTGAAGACTCCTTGTGACCTCATTTGATCTGAAAATGGATCCTTTCTGAGGAGTGGAGGAATGATATTAATTCTCCAGCAAACCATGCTACTTCAGCTATTTTAGTTGCAAAGAAAAGGGACCCACACTGGCTTTCTTAAGTAATGACCATTGCAAGGCTACAATAAATGCTTAATGCCTTCTAAATGCTTTTCATCACAATTAGAGTAAATCTTACAAGGCCCTATATGATCAGGCCCTGTCTGGGGCAATTCCTGCCTCAGGGCCTTTGCACCTGCTGTTCCTCCACACAGAACACCCCTTCCTCAGTTCTTCAATTGCTAGGCTCCTACTTATTCTTAAATCTGTGCCCAAATGTCCCCTCCTTAGAGAGGCCCTCCCTGACCACGTAATTAATGCAGCCCTTCTCACCTTCAAGCCATTCTCCATCATATTACTTTATTTCACTTTGTCTTCATAGCAGTTGTCACTCTGAAATTATCTTGTTTACTTGTTTATTTTCTGTCTCTTCACCTCATGAGACCCAGGATCGTGTCTCTTACTCCAATACCCTAAACAGTGCCAGGCAGTTAAAACATGCCTAAAAATGATGTGTTGAATGAATGAATAAATAAACTTACAATGGATATTTGGTTGTCTCATGCCCAGAATGTGAGCCCTGGTCAAGTCTGTCATGGAGAGTTGTAGATGTTGTACACTGCACAACAACTGCAGGAGGTGCTGCCACTTATGTACGGCACTCCCCTTCCCAAGACATTCACTGTACACCTTACACAGCTATGTGCAGCAACCATGGGGTATTGGGTCCTCTTGGAGATGGGAACTGGAAAGCCCTAATTCCCAAGAAGGTGCAAAGACGCCAGCTGCAGGACCTGAGGCTCTTCCCTCCAGAGCACATCCCCTGGCAGGACTCAACTACTCTCTTTGTTTCAACTTTTCTCTCTGGGTCTTCCTGTGTGTCCTCTCTCTATCATTCAGACAACCTGGACTTCTATTCAGGTGATCTTGGTCATAGCTTTGTCTTGCTCATGGCTCTCTAGCGCCCCTCCTGCCCACATCTTCTCTCAACCTCGTGCCTTTTTGTTCCTGTCACCAGTCACCAAGTCCTCTCCACATTCCCAATTCAAATTCCCCAGAGGGAAAATCATTTTGGTCCCATTTATCCTATTTGGGCAAAATCTTCATGCTCAGCTTCCTCATTGGCTGCCAACCAGCTAATGTCTTGGCCACTGACACTGAGTTGTCACCTCTGTCCAATCAGCTGCACCCATGAGGTGAAAGGTGTATGGTACAAAACAGGCTCTGCCCTGGAAAAGGTCTGTAGGTGGGGCAGCCTCTCCCTCCTTGAATCATGGGGCACATCATTGACTCAGCCAGCCCCACTTCACCTCCCTAAGGAGAGCCAGGAATAGGCCATGCAATGACAGACAACAGATCTGTTTGTCTGAAAACTAAACTGACTAGGGGCAGGGCTCCTATTCCATTGTGAAAACCAAGCCACGAAATAAGACTTCTTACCCACTTCACACACAGGCACAGCTATGAATTTTCACAAAAAAAGCAGCTTTGGATGAACCAGCAAGTGCTAGATCTAGAACCTGAGCATCAAGCCCATGGGATATTCATTTACAGGTTTTCTCAGAAGGAGATTTTTTTTTTTTTTTTTTTGCAGTACGCGGGCCTCTCACTGTTGTGGCCTCTCCCGTTGCGGAGCACAGGCTCTGGACGCGCAGGTTCAGTGGCCATGGCTCACAGGCCCAGCCGCTCTACGGCATGTGGGATATTCCCGGACCGGGGCACGAACCCGTGTCCCCTGCATCGGCAGGCGGACTCTCAACCACTGCGCCACCAGGGAAGCCCAGAAGGAGATTTTTGAAACCAACTTGCAATTTATTCTACTCTGCCCAGGAGACCCCAACAAATAGAAGCATCTTGGTAGTAAGAAAGCTACTTTCCCCGTCTGAGCCTCAATTATCCCATTTTTCAAATGGGCATAGCCACCCTTGGGCCCGCTTGAGAAAGCTTGGAGCCTCTGAGCTGGGCCATGAACACAGATCCACAGCCCTGCCCCAGCTTCAGTGACTGCCAGGGACAAACATTCTTAGGACACTACAGTGTCTCCTGCTGTGTCCTCTAAAGTGGCATCCTAAAATCAGGTCTTATGGCCTCTTCAGAGTGAGGACTTTTCTCTGATTCCCTATGTTAAGCCTGAGAAAAGGGAAGTCCAGAGAGGTAAATGACTTGACCAGGGTCACCCAGCATCCACGAGGAGGCTCTAGTCTCCCCTCCTCTCTGAGCAGTGTCCTTTTCATGACGCCATACTCTCTTTCTCAGATAAGCTTTCCTGAGCACTGCCTTTAACTTCCCAGAGATGGGACTGATGTTGCTTATCCCTACAACACCTGGCATTGGCTTCCAAATGATGGTTAAGGTTGGTTGAAATGAAACCAACCAAACTATTGCCTTCTCAAAGCATTTCAGTGATAGCACATCCCTACCTCAGGGCCTTTGCACCTGCTGTGCCTTTTGCTTGGATAGTCTCATGGCTTGCTCTCTGACTTTATTTTTCTGCTCAAATATCATCTCCTTAAAGGGTCTTTCTTTAACCTTCTTATTTAGCCAGCGCCCATCATGCTTTCTTCCTTCACCGTGTTTAGCTTTTTGTGTCGGCTGTCTATTACCTGATGTTATAATATTTATTTGTTTGTTTGCTCATTACCTACCTTGTCCACTAGAATGTCAACTGCATGAGGGCAGCTGGGACATTGCTTTATTCTATCCTGTGTTCCCAGGTCCTTGAACAGTGCCTGACACAGGACAGAAGTTAATAAATGTTTATCGAATGAACGAATGCCTAATCAATATTTATTTCCTCATTTGGACTTTCTGTTGAAATAAAGAGAAGGGTCCCAGCTGGTTCATCCAATGACAAGGCTCTGTAGGGTGACTGACTGGCCCCAGTTTGCTGGGACTTTCCTGGGCTTAGCACTGAAAGTCCAGTGTCCTTGGTCTCTGGCAAACAGGGAGGGTTGCCGCCTAAGAGCTATGATTTCATTAGCCCTGTCATCCACGCTGTTAATAATAGCAGCTAACTCTTATAGGGCCCTTGCTGAATGCCAGACTTTGCTCTATGCACTTCACATAAATCACTTTGTGTAATCATCATGGTGGTTCCATTTGGCAGCTGTGGAAACTGAGGCACAGAGAGTTAGGTAGTAGGGAGAGGCTTTGAGTCCATGCACTTCACCTCCAAAGTCCAGGCCGTTAGCCCCACTTCCAGCCTGCCTCTTGATCAGGCACTCAAATCCCAGCTCTCCACCCCACTGGCCAGAGAGAGGACCCCAAAGAAGCCGACCAAAGCAGGGCTGCCTGTCAGCTCACAGGCCCTGAGGCCCCTGCGGTTGCCAAGACTCCTTCGGCCCATGAGCTCGTGCCTATTTCGTTTTCATCACCCTGGTTCCAAATGAAGTTGGTAAAAATATATGCCCGTATAAATAACTAACTAAATAAAGTGAATAAAGTAATAGTAAGTGGCACAGACCATAAACAATTCTGCAAAATGGGGAACCTGGTGAGAGGTCAAGAGGACTCCTTTGAAAGATCAAACGCTGACTGTAAATGCCAGGGAGCAAGTTTATGAGCTGAGAATGAGCCTGCCCTCCCCTGGCTTGGAACGGCTCCCGTGCTCCCATCAGGATGGGAGACTGTGGCAGGGTGCCCTGCCGGGAGCTCGCCTGACCCACCGGGGTGGGCTCCCCAGGGAGACAGCCACCGCCTGGGTCTGGGAGCCCGGGGGCGGGACAGAGCAGGGGAGCTTGTCCTGCTTCCCTCAGAGACACATCGTAGTCAACACGTCCTTCTTATACTTGTCCAGCTCTGAGCTATGTGAGTATATTACCTGCTCAAATAAACTAAGAATTAAAAACAGACACACAAGGGGTCTTCCCTGGTAGCGTAGTGGTTGAGAGTCCGCCTGCCGATGCAGGGGACACGGGTTCGTGCCCCGGTCCGGGAAGATCCCACATGCCACGGAGCGGCCAGGCCCATGAGCCATGGTCGCTGAGCCTGCGCATCCGGAGCCTGTGTTCCGCAACGGAAGAGGCCAAGATCCCACATGCCGTGGAGCGGCTGGGCCCGTGAGCCATGGCCGCTGAGCCTGCGCGTCGGAGCCTGTGCTCCGCAACGGGAGAGGCCACAGCAGTGAGAGGCCCGCGTACCACAAAAAAAACAAAAACCAAACCAAACAAACACACAAGAAAAACCGCCCTATGCATCTTTCTAACTGCCCAGCCCCCCAAACACACACAAAGGAAGTAGTCTTGCCCTTCCCCAAACTTTCCAAGTCCTTGGGCTTTTTCTAATTAGGGATATTGAGTGTTCATGACCCATCGGTGCACACCCGGAAGGCTGGTCCAAATGAAAAGGCCCCGCCATACCAAGTGTTGGCAAGGATGTGGAGCAACTGGAACTCTCCTACAGCGCAGGTGGGAATGGAACGTGGTGCAGTCAGTTTGGAAAACAGTTGGGCATTTCTTCAAATGTTCAACATACACCTACCCCATGATCCAGTCATTCTATAAACGTTCACGGATGTTCACCAAAAATCACGTACTGGAACATGCAGAGCAGGACTCTTTGAAATAGCCCCAAGCTTGGGGATCATCCAAAGATCCGTCAACAGGTGAACAGGACAAATGGGGTTTCTGTGTGAGGTGCTGTATGTGAGATCGACAAACATCTGCTACACACAACATGGAAGAATTACAGACATGAGGTTGAGTGGGACAGGGCGGGGCACGTGGCGTCTGATTCTTTTTTTTTTTTTTTTTTTTTTTTATGATACGCGGGCCTCTCACTGTTGTGGCCTCTCCCGTCACGGAGCACAGGCTCCGGACGCGCAGGCTCAGCAACCATGGCTCACGGGCCCAGCCGCTCCACGGCACGTTGAATCTTCCCGGACCAGGGCATGAACCCGTGTCCTTGCATCGGCAGACGGACTCTCAACCACTGCGCCACCAGGGAAGCCCCGTCTGATTCTTTTTATGTGGAGGTCAGAAGCCAGCTTGAGTCCCGGCAGAGTCAGGAGGCAAGGACAGTGGTTGCGTTGGGTGTACATTAGAACTGGGATGGGACCCAAGGAGGGCCTTTGGGGAACTAGGAAGGTGCTGGTCTTCCACCTGGGTGCTGGTTACATGGGTATGTGCACTTGAGGAAAATTTAGTGAACTGTATGTATCGGATTTGTACACTTTTATGTATACGGTATGCTTCAATTAAACGTTTTTAAAATGAGGGAGTGTGAAAAGAGAGAGACACAGAGCGCTATGGTGGCCCAGTGCTGCCGCGTGACTTAATTTGGGGTGATGTCCTCTCAGCCTGCTTTCATTTACAGATATGAAAGCAGCTCATCTGTCTTCCCTTGGGCCTCAGGGGAAAAGTTTCCTTTGTCTCCACGTGAAATCTGGCATCAATTCTAACAAAAGCTGGCACGCTGTATGGGCCTGAAAGAAGCTCCCATCCCCACAGTGGCTCAGATGTCCCAGTGTTGGACAACAGCGATTGTTTGGCCCCAGTCATGTCCTAGCTGGAAACCGCTGGCTGCTCCCTCTGCCCGCTGGCCAGGGGTGGCCAACCCAAAGTCAAGGACAAAGACATTTTTAGAAGAGCAACTGAGAAACATTTTGGCAGCTTCTCGGGGTCTGCTCAAGCCTTTAACTTACCTCATGGTCTAACTGGAAGGTATTTGCAGCCCATAAAATTGACATGAGGCATCTTGTTACCAGTGTTATTCTTGGACCAAAATTTCGTTTCAAAGACACTTGAGACCCAGATATAGAATTCCCCAGGTCACGTGTCTTCCTCCAGCTAGTGTGGGGAGCATGTTGCGGGGGCGTTACCTGGCGGTCCACAGGGCCAGGGATTCTCAGGGCACATACAAATTAGCTCAAGAAGATGCATTGTGGGGTTTGCCTATTTTTAGGTGTGCGGGAGCTCTCTGTGGTCCTGAGCCTTGATTAGAATCAGCCTAATCTGTTTGAGGGCAGATCCAAAGGATGAATAGAAGGTACGAGTGGTGAAGGAAAGAAAGGTCATCACCAGCAGAGAGATTGGCATGTGCAAAGGCCCTGTGGCAGGAGCAAGGAGGAAAGAAGCCCAGGGTGGTCGGGGCACAGGGGGTACACAAAGGCGGGTGGGGGCCAGACCCCACAGGGCCTTGCAACCACATTGAAGAGTTTTGCTTTATCCTAAAGTCAACAGAAATCATTGAAAGATGTGAAAGGAAGACAGTTGGTGTTGAAACAGTGGGGACATGATCAGATCTGCTCTTGGAAAGGTCACTCTGCTAAATTCCCACCGTCTGCAAAGCTGCTCTGGGCTGAAGGAAAGAAAGGTGTACGAGACCTGACCTGTCTCTCAAGAAGTTCACAATCGGGTGAAGAAACAGAAAAGAGCCCTGTTGAGGGAACACATGACAGGGCAAATGAATAATCTAGAACAGCGCTGTCCACTGGAAATATACTATGAGCCACAAATGCAAGCCACATATTGTAAATTTTCTAGTAGCCCCACTCTTTATAAATTGAGAAGAAACAGGTGAAATTAATTTTAATAAATGTTTTATTTAACACATTTTCATCTCAACATTATTAATTGATACAGAACATTACCATTATTATTAATGAGATATTTCACATTTTTTCAGGTTACATCTTTGAAATCCAGTGTGTGTTTTACGTTCATGGCCCACCTCAGTTTGGACTGGCCACGCTGTGAGTGCCTTATAGCCATGTGAAGTTGGTGGCTGCAGAATTGGACAGTGTGGGTCTAAGTGATGGGTGCTTGCTTGCCCTGAACACTGCCTTGGATGAACCCATCAGGCAGGAAGGATGTGAAAGGGCAGGAAAGATTTTCCCAGAGGAGAACGGTATAGGACAAAATGTTAAATGAAGACACACAAGCCAGGCTGTCATGTGGGGGTGTGTTCACAGCACTGTGGTTTGTAGCAACCCCAATCAGAAACACCCTACATGTCCATCAACAGAGGAACAGAGGGATTGGTTGGTGGATTCATACAAAGGAATACTAGCCTCCATACCCATGTCGTGGCTAAATGAAAAATGCAGAAAATAACAAGTGTCAGTGAGGCTGTGGAGGAGTTGTAACCTTTGCACATTGCCGGTGGGAGTGTAAAATGGTGCAGCTGATGTGGAAAATAGTCTGGCAGTTCTTCAGTGGGTGAAACATAGAGTCACCATGGAACCCAGCAATTCCGCTCCTGGGTGTACAGCCCAGAGATCTGAAAACAGGTGTTCTAACAAGAATGTGTACACAGATGTTCATAGCAGCATTATTACCAACAGCCAAAAGATGGAAACAACCCAATGTCCATCAAGAGTTGGATGGATAAAGAAAACATGGTCCATCCATACAATGGAATAGTATTCAGCCATTCAAAGGAGTGAAGCACTGACACAGGCCACCACATGGACGAACTTTGAAAATATTGTTCCAAGTGAAATAAGCCAGACTCCAAAGGCTGCATATTACATGATTCCAATTATATGAAATGTCCAGAGCTGGTAAATCCATAGAGATAGAAAGTAGTTTGGTGGTTGCCAGGGGCCGGGGGGAGGGGTGAATTGAGAGTGACAGTTAAGGGGTACATGGGTATGGGGTTTCCTTTTGGGGTGATGTCAGTGTTCTGGAACTAGATAGAGTCGGTGACTGCACACCATTGTGAAGGTACTAAATGCCACTAATGGTGAATGGTACGTTATGTATATTTTTAAAGGCTAAAAAAAAGTGTGTGGGAGGGTGATTACTAGAGCTACATTTCACCGAACATGAATATATTTCAAAAGAACTTTGGAAGGAAAAGCCCAGCTGCAGGAGAGCATGGAGCAGTCAGCAGCCCGGATCCCCTTGGCCCCCTGGGCCCTTGCCTGCCGCTCCCCCCCGACCCAGGCACTTGCGATCCCTCCCCGAGGACTCTCTCTGCCTGCGGGAGTGACCTTCAACTTTGAGGGGTGGGAGGGGATGTGTACTCCAGCATCCCCGCCCTCAGCGGACGCTCTGAGAGTCTCTCTACACGCTCAGAGCCCCCCGGGGACCCAGCCTCAGCTGCCTAGCCGCCCCTGGCCGGCTCAGCCTTCATTGCCTGTCCTCCCACCCCCAGTCCCTCCCTCCCCAGCCTCCCTGGCCTCACCTCCCACGTAAACTCTGCCCCAAATCCTCTTAGCCTCTGCTTTTAAGGGAACCCAAACTTAGACAAACGCCCATGATATCGTATCACACAGATAAGGTGTTAAGCCACGCAAAACAGTACTATAGATATTGCTTGGGGAATACACACACAGGTAGCAAAATGGCTAAGACACGTCTGGGAATGTTCAACCCCCAATTCAAGGCGGTGGGCACGGCCAGAGGCGGGGAGGGGCAGGTAGGCTGGGGGTACCCTCTGAGTAGGGTGCCCAGAGGGTCTCAAGAGATTTGAAATGTTTTATCTCCTAAACGTGGGTTGTAGGCACAGAAGGGCTTGTTATAGATATATTTCTTGAATGTTTGAAATAGATCATCATCATTGTGAAAGGAGGCATGAGGTAGGTGTGTTTGGCAGGCGGTTTAAGTTCAGAAATGCTGGACGATAAAGCCGAGCCTGGACTCTCGTCCCTGTGGTGATGGGGAGGCCAGGTGACACCACTCTTTTGCATCATTCTGCTTGTGATCCGAGGACCCAAGGCAGCGAGGAGGACCCGGGGCAGGGAGGCCACCGTCACAGCTCGAGTAAGTGGGCATCGGTGAGAGCAGAGTCAGAAACACAAAAGGCCTGGGAACAGGCAGGAGCCCGCGGCCAGCTCTGCTCACGGTGGGGTGGGAACCAGGAGCAAGCGAGGAGCTGGGGCTGCGTGTCCGGGGGACAGGTGACCGGGAGGACCCCTGCAGCGCTCTGGACCCCCACAGGGTTTTGTTTATTTGAATCTGTCAGAGAAGAGGGCTGGGATAGGTCTGTGCAGGTCCACACAGCGTTTGCACTTGCTGGGGAGGAGGGCGGAGGCGGGAAGCCTTCTGACCTCAGCACGTTGGATTTCCAGGTAACAACGGGGCTGTGTGCGCCCCAGCTCTGAGCCCCCTGCGAGCCAGCCAGCCCCTGCCTACAACACGCATGTGACCACCATCTCCAGGACCGCCTGCCAGAGGGGAGGAGAGACTCCATGGTGGCGGGCTCTGGGCGGGCACCTGACTCAACCCTCCTCAAAGCCATCCTGTTCTGGGGCTCAGGCACTCGCGGGAGATCTTAGGATGCTCTGCATCCCCACCCAACCCTGCTGGTGGATTGCATTAATGGCTCCCATTCTTCATCTCTCTTTGTAGCCACACTCTGCTCTGGAACTTGTTTTTCCGGCTTTATTGGGCTTTATTTCAGAGTACAGTTTGATAGATTTTGGTAATTGTATACCAAATTGGCATCATGACTTAGAGCTTCCCAATCACCCCCAAAGTTCCTTCGTGCCCCTTTGCAGTCAAACCTCATCCCCAGCCTCCAACCCCAGGTGATCTCTGATCTCTTTCTGTCACTATGATTTTGCCTTTTCTAGAATTTCATATAAACAAATTCACGCAGTATGAGCCTTTATGGACTTAAAAAATTAGTCTATTTTTTTCCAGCTTTGTTGAGGTATAATTGGCAAATAATCATGGTATATATTTAAGATGTACAATGTGATGCTTTGATATACATACACATTGTGAAGTGATGACCTCATGAAGCTAATTAACACATCCATCACCTCCCATAATTACCTTCTTGTGCATGTAGAGAGAACTCAAGATTTACTCTTAGCAAATTTCAAGTATACAATACAGTATTATTAACTATAGTCACCATGCTGTACATTAGATATCCAGAAGTTATTCCTAACTAAAACTTTGTACCCTTTCACCAATGTCACCCTCTATTCCAATCCCCAGCGTCCGACAGGTAACATCCTATTCTGTTACTATGAGTTCATCTGTTTTAGATTCCACATACAAGCGAGATCATACAGTATTTGTCTTTCTGGGTCTGACTATATTTCACTTAACATAATGTCTTCCAGGTCCATCCATGTTGTCGAAAATGGCAGGATTTCCTTTTTTGTGACCGAATAATATTCCATTATATGTATTTATACCATGTCTTTATCAGTCGACAGAAACTTAGGTTGTTTCCAGATCTTGGCTCTTGTGAATAAGGCTGCAATGAATGTAGGAGTACAGATAGCTGTTTGAGATACTTTGGATATATACCCAGAAGTGGGATTGCTGGATCATAGGGTAGTTCTATTTTTAATTTTTGAGGACCCTCCATCCTGTTTTCCACAGTGGCTGCACCAATTTACATTCCCACCAATGGTGCGTGAGGGTTCCCTTTTCTCCACACCCTCTCCAGCACTTGCTATTCCTTGTCTCCTTGATAATAGCCATTCTAACAGCAGGTGTGAGGTTATATCTCATTATGGGTTTTTTTTTTTTTTTCTTTTTTTTTTGCAGTACGCGGGCCTCTCACTGTTGTGGCCTCTCGCGTTGCAGAGCACAGACTCTGGACGCACAGGCTCCGGACGCGCAGGGTCAGTGGCCATGGCTCACGGGCCCAGCTGCTCCGCCACACGTGGGATCTTCCCGGACCGGGGCACAAACCTGTGTCCCCTGCATCGGCAGGCGGGCTCTCAACCACTGCGCCACCAGAGAAGCCCTCATTATGGTTTTGATTTGTATTTTCCTGATGATTAGTGATATTGATCAGCACCTTATTATATACCTATTGGCAATTTGTATATCTTCTTTGGAAAAATGTGTATTCAGAGCTTCTGCTCATATTTTTATCAGTTTATTTGTGTGTGTGTGTGTGTGTTTCTTGTTTTTTTTTTTTTTTTGCTATTGAGTTGTGTGAGTTCCTTATATATTTTGAATACTAGCTCCCAGTCAGATATATAGTTTGTAACTATTTTCTCCCATTCCATAATTTGCCATTTCATTTTGTTGATTGTTTCCTTTGCTGTACAGAAACTTTTTGGTTCATGGATTGGAAGAATTAATATTGTTAACATGTCCATACTACCAAAAGTGATCTATAGATTTAACACAATCCCTTTCAAAATTCCACTGGCATTTTCACAGAAAAAGAAAAAATAATTCTAAAATTCATATGGAACCACCAAAGACCCCAAATAGCCAAAGCAATCTTGAGAAAGAAGAACAATGTTGGAGGCATCACATTTTCTGATTTCAGATTATATTATAAAGCTATAGTAATCAAAACACTACAGTAATGGCATAAAAACAGACCCATAGACCCTTGGAACAGAATAGAGAGCCCAGAAATAAACCCACACAAATGTGGTCAACCAATCTTTGACAAGGGACCCAAGAACACCCAATGGGGAAGGAATAGTCTCTTCAATAAATGAAGTTGGGAAAACCAGTTATCCCCATGCAAAAGAATGAAATTGGGGCTTCCCTGGTGGTGCAGTGGTTCAGAGTCTGCCTGCCGATGCTGGGGACACGGGTTCGTGCCCCGGTCCGGGAAGATCCCACGTGCTGCCGAGCGGCTGGGCCCGTGAGCCATGGCCCCTGAGCCTGCGTGTCCGGAGCCTGTGCTCCGCAATGGGAGAGGCCACAACAGTGAGGGGCCCGCGTACCACAAAAAAAAAGGAATGAAATTGGACACTTATCCTACACCATACACAAAAATTGACTCAAAAAGGATTAAAGACTTAAACATAAGACGTGAAACCATAAAAATTCTGAGACAAGGATTTGAGTACCAGGGGATAAGGATTTGGGCGGCAAGCCCAGGAAGCAGCCAGAGGGAAGTGTGTGCAGTGAGATGGGGACCGGAAGGCTGCAGGAAAGGTTGCATTTTCAGGCAGGTCACTGCTGGGCTACTGAGGTTCAGTAGCCACTGGGGAGCCCTGGAAACCAGGATGGAGCATGCCTTAGAGCCATCCCCCTAGGGGGCTGCCCTGGTCACACCGTCCCCTGGGGGAGGGGCACGAACTCCCCGGTACTTCCAGCCCAGGAGCGCCGAAGGCATGAGTATGTAGCATCCAGGGCATCTGCTCCCCTCTTGGTCCCCTTCTGGCCCTGGAGGATGACAATAGGGAAGCACCAGGATGCTGAGTGGGTGGGAACCCTGTTTGGGCCTCGGAGTCCTCAGGCCCAATCCCCACCCCCCTTTGTCGCCATCTGATATCTTCAATACCCGGTTTCATGAGCTCCACAAGGCCTGCCGGAGCCTCCCAGGCTCCAGGCAGGGTGGGGTCTAGGCCTGGTGCCCACGCATCTCTGGGCCCTCCACCTCTACCCCAGCTGTTCGAGCAGCGCGAGTGAGCCCAGCAGCTGAGTTTGTCTCTGAATAAGGTGTTTGACTCACTCACAGTGATTGCGGCTGATAATTCCCGAGGGTCCCAGACCTTGTTTGGTTTGCATCCCTCGTTTATTATCTATGATAGGTAGGAGCTTAAGAGCATCACGGCTGCCTATGGAAACCCCTGGTCCCTCCTGCCCTGGGATCATCTGGGTCCCCAGGGCTCAGACTTTACAACCTCTGCTGCTGGGTTACCACCTCCCACGTGGAGCCCCTGCTGGTCTGGAGACGAACTGCTGGACGGTTCACCAGCACGGTCCAGGGAGCGTGCTGCCAGACCGGGCGGGGCTGGGTGAGTCACGCTGGACCTTGCTTAGTCATCCAGGTGTCAGGGCTGGTCTGTCCTGGATCATCCTGGGGGGCAGTGGGGGAAGCTCCCCAGCAGGGCCTGTCAAGGGTAATAACCCAGCAGGAGGGTTTATTTGCCTTCTCTGCACGACATCCGGGAGGGCAGAGCCTACATCCCAGCAGAGCTTGCTGCCCGGGGGCCTGTCCTCCTTGGGGGGGCCTCCTGCCTCTTGGAAGATAATCAGCCTTGATGGTTTGGGATGTTACCTTCCCTAAATGCGGGGTTCTCATTGTCAGAGTTTAACAGCAAACGAAACCAGGGTTTCTCAGAAACAGTCACTGCAGGGGAGCAGGTGACTTCAGGTGGAAAATTGAACGGACTTAAATGAGATTAACTCACATCATGAGAAAGTTACCCCCCTCCAATGCGCTGTAATCCAGCTGATTCTTAAAGGAAAAAAAACTCAGCCTGGCACTAATGAGTCTTGCCTCTCTAGGACTTCCTAATTTTTTTTTTTTAACAAGAAAGCTTAGGCTTCAGGCTGCAAGTCTTACACAGTCCATCCACCTGGTTAGAATTTAATAACCTTGTTTCATTTTCATCGAATTTACTTTTGCAGTTGTGTGTGCATGGCATGGTTTTCCATTTAGAGGACGGATATGAAAAAAATTTAGATTAATTTATTTTACTTTATTTATTCTTACACGGAGTCCTTAATATACTTTGTAAATAATAGTATGAATTGGGGTCTACAGACTGTGGCCCTGGGCCCAATCCAGTCTGCAGCCTGTTTTTTGTCAATAAAGTTTTATTGGCACTTAGCCACACCCACCATTGACACATTATATTGCTCTGGTTGCTTTAACAGTACAGCTGCAGAGTTGAGTAGTTTCAACGGAGACCATCCAGCCCACAATGCCTGAGATATGCACCATCTGGCCCTTTACGGAAAAGTTCACTGATCCCTGCTATAGGTGGTACACTGATATAGCAAACAATTTGGAAGTGATAAACAAAGGGCTAAAATTTGGAAATTATTGATGGAACTAAATGTGAGTTTCAGGGCCTTGGGTAATCATAGAAAATTACCAAACGTCTGCTTGTCTGATTACTTATCACCCTGAGATACTGCTATGATGACCACATGAGCTGGAATTCCATGTGTTATGTATCCTTCCCTGGTTCTGGGCAGCTGGTATTGGGAACAGGGGTGTAAATATCCAATTTCTCCTTCTCTTTTCCTGTCTGGTTAGACTTTAATTTTCTCTACTAACTTAAGGCTCTAGACCTATGCCTGGTTTCCCATTTAGTCCTCTGGTAGCTCTGAGTAATCCTCTTTTCCCAGTTAATTATTTAATTACAGTATCTGCCTCCCATTCAATAAGCAGTTATTGAGCTAAATTCTGAGTTGGAGATACAAAAATGAAAGACACGACCTATCCTTGTAGACAATTCACACCTTGTGGACAATTCACACCTTGTGAAACTCACCACCATCACTGCCACCATCACCACCATCACCACTACCACTATCACATAAATGAGCCAACCTGAAATTGCCTCAATGGTTGAAATACCCCAAGGGCACCACAAACAGTGTTAGAGGTAAAGCTTCTCAAGAACATTAGGGAACCCCTATCTTGCCAAATCACCAGCCCCCTTCTGCAATGTCCACTAGGCTGGAAACAGACAGGTCAGGGCTGTCCCGTGTCAGGAAGATAAATCTTCTTACGGCTTTGCTCAACTTCTCCCGGAAAAGTATTTGTGGCTGAGCAAGTTGTATTTTATATATATAGTTTTATAAATTTATTTATTTATTTGTTTATTTATTTATTTTTGGCTGTACTGGGTCTTCATCGCTGTGCGCTGGCTTTCTCTAGTTGCAGCGAGCGAGGGCTACTCTTCGTTGTGGTGCGTGGACTCTAGGTGCACAGGCTTCAGTAGCTGTGGCACACGGGCTCAGTAGTTGTGGCATGCAGGCTCAGTAGTTGTGGCCCACAGGCTCTAGAGCACAGCCTCAGTAGTTGTGGCACACGGGTTTAGTTGCTCTGCGGCATGTGGGATCTTCCCGGACCAGGGCTCGAACCCGTGTCCCCTGCCTTGACAGGTGGATTCTTAGCCACTACGCCACCCAGGAAGCCCCTGTATTTTATATTTGAGTGGCCCACAAATACATTTTCTAAAACTCCTTTTTCCTTTTATGTATTTGCTTACTCTAATTTAGGCACTTAGAAAAGACCCAGAATTCAATGAGTGAGTCCCCATCAAGCACCAAGAATAGAAGCATGACCAAGGCTCAGAGGGCTCTCATCATCCAGATGCCAAGACAAACACACTCGTAGCCATTGCCTGGGAAGCGGTGGCTTGTTGTTCAAGTGCCAAAATGGGGGGAATAGGAAAGACAATCAAGAAATCAACATAGAGAACGATTTCCCTCCCCAACTTCTCTGCCAAAAATGCCCGTGGCATTGCCAAGTGCTCCTCCAGTAGGCAGAAGACCTACAGACTATATCAAGGCCCTTTTTCACCAGAGGTCAAACTGGGATCTAGAAAAACAACGGCAAGGCCTGCCCCAGGCAAGTCTCCATCTCCAAAGCAGAAGCCGTTGGCTTAAGCCAACCGTTTTGGCAAAACCTTGTCTGGGTGAAAGGTACAAAGCCAGGAAAGAAGGCTGATGAGAAAACCAAGTCTGAGTGCTGCTCGGGGATGCAGCGTCATAATCTAAAGTTATTCAAATTTAAAAGTTTAGTTTTTAAAAGTATATAACAAGTCTTGGACTTGAAACCAACCAGAAGACCCCTTATTTTATGTCCGCAACATATGGCTTAGTACTTTCTACAGGACTCATTCTCTTGCCCTTGACTCATCAACATGGTAGCTACTGGCCACAGGTGGCTATTGAGTACTTGATCCACACTGTAAAGTACATCATGTTTCAAAGGCTTAGGATGGGGCTTCCCTGGTGGCGCAGTGGTTGAGAGTCTGCCTGCCAATGCAGGGGACAGACATGGGTTCATGCCCCGGTCCGGGAAGATCCCACATGCCGCGGAGCGGCTGGGCCCGTGAGCCATGGCCACTGAGCCTGTGCGTCCGGAGCCTGTGCTCCACCGCAGGAGAGGCCACAACAGTGAGAGGCCCGCGTACCACAAAAAAAAAAAAAAAAAAAAAAAAGGCTTAGGATGAAAAAATAATGTAAAGTCTCTAATTAATAATCTGTCTACATTGATTACATGTTGAAAGGATAATAGCTTAGATGTATTGGGTTAAATAAAATATATTACAATGAATTTACCCTGTTTCTTTTTATCCTTGTTAACGTGGCTACTAGAAAATTTAAAATACACATGTGGCTCGCATTTGCGCCTTGCGTTTTTGGCTCTTATCCTGTTTCCATTGGACGGTGCTGCTCCAGAGGGTCCTTCCTCCATCCTTGGTGGGTGAGATGTTTCCCTTCTGATGGACGCACATGAGATCGCATTCTGAATCCACCCAGTGTGACCACAGACAGATTCCTTAACCTATGTGAGCCTCGCTTTTGTCATCTGGAAAATGGGTATTATAATAGTGTCCACGTCAAGGAACTGTTATGAGGGTTACAAGAGGTGTTACATGTAAAGTGCTTAGTGCCTTGCCCGCCACACTGCAAGCCTTCAATCAATAAATAAAATGTTACTTTTCATCTTGAACCCCCTTCCTTTCACCTACTCTTAAGTCTGACTCCTTTTACTTTCCTTCAGAGGTTGGTTTTCTCTCTTATCCCTCCTTGGTAGCACCTGGTCCTCTTTCCCTGTGAACGCTTCCATCTTCCAAGATGCTTGGTCTCCCCCAGTTCTCAAGGGGAACATACCTTTATCTGGACTTGTTTTACGACTTACTGTCCAATTTCTCTCCTTTCTTTTGCAACTCACATGAGCGCCTACATTCCGTTCCTCTACTTTTTTCTTCAAGACTTCACTTTTTTTTTTAGAGCAGTTTAGGTTCCCAGCAAACTTGAGGGGAAGGTACAGAGATGTCCCATGTGCCCCCTGCCCCACCCAGGCATGGCCTCCCCGTGATCAGCATCCCCACCAGGTGGTACATTTGTTACAACTGATGAACCTACATGGACACACCATTATCACCCAAAATGCATGGTTTACAATTACAGTTCACTCTTGGTGTTGTCCATTCTGTGGGTTTGGACAAATGTATAATGACACGTCTCCACCGTTATGGTCTCATACAGAGTGTTTTCACTGCCCTAAACATCCTCTGTGCTCTACCTATGCCTCACTCCCTACCCTCTAACCCCTGGCAATCACTGATCTTGTTATTGTCCCCATAGTTTTTCCTTTTCCAGAATGTCAGAGAGTTGGAATCTTCCAGGGTATAGCCTTTTCAGATTGGCTTCTTTTACTTAGTAATATGCATTTAAGTTTCCTCCGCATCTTTTCATGGCTTGATAGCTTGAAAGCACTGAATAATATTCCATTGTCTGGGCGTACCAGGGTTTATTTATCCATTCACCTACTGAAGGACATCTTGGTGGCTTCTAAGTTTGAAGGAATAAAGCTGCTATAAACATCCATGTGCAGGTTTTCATGTGGGCGTAAGTTTTCAACTCCTTTGGGTAAATATCATGGAGTGCGATTTCTGGATGGTGGGTTCGCTCCTCCACTTTTGATCCATCTATCCCTTTCAGGATCCCTGGCAAACCCAGCTTCGGCTCACGCCCTCGGGC
This sequence comes from Hyperoodon ampullatus, assembly GCF_949752795.1. NCBI lineage: Eukaryota > Metazoa > Chordata > Mammalia > Artiodactyla > Ziphiidae > Hyperoodon > Hyperoodon ampullatus. Next base: position 6,444,530 of record NC_136926.1, on the reverse strand, counting down.
CAAAACCATCTTAAAACGTAGCCAGTGACTTTTATCTCACCTGCCTCTTGCCCAGTCTCATTGTTGTCAACCCTTTAGAATAAAAAACAAAACAAAAAACAAACTTAGGGATGCCCTTTTTTTTTTTACAAGTACTTTTTATTACGGCAATCCAGCTTTCCTGCAAAGGGTATCTGAGAGGTTGCCTCTTCCTGGAGATGGGTGGTGGAGGCTGCCTCTATCTTCATCTCTAACCTCCTTGCATGTGGGGCATGAGGACATTCCTGTTTGCAGATGGCTGTTTGTATTCTGGATGGAGCCCTTCCCAGTGGCCTGGAGGCAAGAGGTGCCCTGTGGGGGGCAGAGCCCCATCCTGGGGCCCCTCCAGCCCAGGTCCCTGAAGAGCAATATTAGCATCTCCAGTCCAATCGTTTTTTTCTGCCACGTGTGCTAAGCAATAAACAGCTCTCTGGGACCAAAATAAAAAGGTCTTTATGGAGAGAACAAACACAAGTAAATGCCAGAATGCAATTTAAATGAATAAATAAACCCAATTCCAAAAGCTGCAGGCCACAAGATTACAGCAAGACAAGCCAAGCAAGTTGGTTTCTCATGACTTGGCTTCTTAATGTGAGGGAGAAAGAGTTGTCCCAGGCCCTGTCAGCAAGTCCCAACATCTCCAAATCTGAGGGTCCCAGCCCCCTAAGAAATGAAAGCACACAGCACCCGTTTTCTCAACCAACAAGTAGCCTTTCAAATTTTGCATTTAGAAATAAAGGCAAGTTGAATCTCAGAGCCTCGGGGAAAGAGGGCATTCCAGCCTCGTGGAGACTGCAGGGGGGATGGGGGCCTGGAAGGTGATGCTGGCCCCAGTGATCCATCTTGTCATCTCAGGAACCCTGCCTTGGATATCCCCTGCCTGTATGGGGAGGGGGCCCTTTCTTGGTCTCCATTCGCTCCATCAACATTTATTAAGCATTTTGGGTGCTGAGCAGTAGACAGGGAAACTCACAAGGATTAAACACCATCCTTGCCTTGCAGGAGCTCTCCGTCTGGAGAGAGAAGCAGAATCACCGTCAGCTTCTAAGACGATCTCCCCAATGAGTGAGTGAGGTGGACGTGGTGAGCGCTGGGAGAGAGGGTGAAGGGGCAGTGAAGACCACCCGAGGTCTGGGGGCCAGGTCAGAGTGTGGCCGGACTTGTGCTGTGAGAGGAGAGAGGCTGAGAGACACTGCTTGGGTGGGGAGGTGTTGGGGGTATTGTGACGTAAACCAAAGAGGCAGGATATGGGTCTGGAGGGATTTTGATGCCATTTTAAGAAGCTGGCTCAGCATCCAGCAAGTGATAAGAGAGTCCCTGAGAGATGTGCTGTCCATCCTGGCATCTTCTATGAGTCACTCTGTGTGGTGGAGGGTGAATTTGAGGGCTTGATGACAGAGACTGCCAGCTGCCCCTATATCCCTGCACTCCCTTCCTTCCTGGGTGCCCCCCCCACAAGACTACATTTCCCAGAACCCTTTGCCCCATCACTGGGGTCATGTGACTAGTTCTGGGCAAGAATGATGCCAGCACTTCCAGACCTGGCCCCTAAAACGTCCCTAGAGAAGCTCCAAGCACTTTCCAGTCTCCCGGCTGAACACAGAAGATCCAGTGGAGGAGGCTGGATGGAGCCACAATACTGAAGGCATCTGGGTCCCTAGATCACGATAGCAAAGACCAACCTATGTCAGCAAGAGTGAGCCACACATTTTCATTGCTGTCAAACCACTTAGATTTTGAGATTGTTATTGGAACAGTGAGCTAATCTCATATGTCATCTGATTCAACATCTGTGATTGAGACATAATAGGAACCTAAGTCAGCGGATGGAGACAGGGATGAGAAGGAGGAACAGATTAGGCAAGAAAATGATCACCACCTGATAATGAACGAGACACGGGACGTGACAGAGAGGGAGCCACATCTAGCGTGGGGGCTGGTGGACTGAGAACCCAGGGGAAAGAAAAGTCTTGCCAAGGAAGGTGATGCATGTAAATTCACACTTGGTGAATCTGCGGGAGCCCCGTGAGGGCGCCTTGGAGACCAAAGTGAGGAGTTTGTGCCAGATGTAGACAGATGGCAACTGGGGCCGAGAGAGAAGTTAGAGCAGCATAAGCAATGCTTCAGAATGATTCCAGCCATCACAAGGGGTATTAGCAGACACCAGTTATTTTCCTCCACCTGGTCCAAAAAAAAAAAAAAAAATACAAGGAATACTGTGAACAAAAAAGAAAATTCACATAGGGTCCCTAATCTCTAGAAGTTTAGATTCTTAAGAGTTGGAGTCGGTCTTTGGCAAAAACCCCACTTTGTTTCACCAACTAGAAAAACACGAGTTAAAAATGAATGTTCTCAGCTGAAGCAAAATTTTGAAGAGAGAAAAAGTCTAGAGCTCTTCCCCCAGCTCTTCAAGCGCTCGCCTGGGGCACTTTCCTAACCTGAGGGTGGGTAACAGATCCTCAACCAGCAGAGATCTGGGAAGTTGCGGGTGTGGTCGGCGTCTGGTCTGCCCTGCTCTAGTGCAGAAATAAAGCGGTATTTTTTTGAGGGCAATGGGGCATCTTTGCCACTCCAGGCCATCAATTACACCTCTGGTTTGAACCTACAGTCTGGCTTTTTGGGGGGCGGTGGGAGCTGTGGCTGCCAGCATGAGGAGAAGCCCAGAATAATAGTATCTGTGTCTTTGCCCCAGACATCCCACCCACCCACACTGGGCCCTTGTGCAAGAGAATTGGAGCAAAACCGAGAGGCAAGGTCCCGGGCCTCGGGGGCCGCTCTGGACTCCCTGAAATCCTCACACTATTTTTCAAACACTGGGGGATTGGTTAAAATCCAAAGTCAGTTTTTCCAAGTTATGCTTTTTCCCCCTCACTTTAGCCTTATTCGTAACTCCACGGGCTTTTTAACCTTTGTGTGGGTACGGGTGTGTGAGTGTGTGCATATATGCACGGGTGTGCATGCATGGGTAGGCCTGTCTGCACACACATATTACAGGGGAATCGGACAGAGAATAGGAACTTGGGAACTTAGCACCATAGAGAATTGTAAGTAATGAATTCGTCTCAGTTTCCTTGGCCCTCTGGCACTCAGCAAGGGTAAGTTGGAAAAACTGGTAGAAGTCAACACTATATCATTCTATAGTAAAGAGAAGTTGTGATGGATTAACTGTGTCCCCCTCCCCAGATTCGTAGGTTGAAGTCCTAACCCTCAGCACCTCAGAATAAGACCTGATTTGGAAGTACGGTCTTTACGGATGCAATTAGTCAAGGTGAAGTTATACTGGAGTAAGGCGGTGCTAATCCAATATGACTGGTGTCCTTATAAACAGGGGAATTTGGACACAGACATGCAAACAGGGGGATGGCCCTGTGAAGGCTGCAGTTACGTTGCCACAAGCCCAGGAACTACCAGAAGCCAGGACAGGAGCCTGGCACCTCCAGTGGGAGCAGCGCCCTGCCAACACCTTGATCTTGGATCTCTAGCCTCCAGAACTGTGAGACAATAAATTTCTGTTATTTAAACCACTTAGTGTGTCATTGTGGCAGTGCTAGGAAACTAACACAGGAGTTATGATGTTGATGTTCAAAAGTGAATCATTAAAAAGGCATTTCTTGGGACTTCCCTAGTCTCTCAGTGGTTAAGAATCCGCCTGCCAATGCAGGTGACACGGGTTCAAGCCCTGGTCCGGGAAGATCCCACATGCCACGGAGCAACTAAGCCCGTGCGCCACAACTACTGAGCCTGTGCTCTAGAGCTGTGAGCCACAACTACTGAGCCTGCGTGCCACAACTACTGAAGCCTGTGCACTTAGAGCCCGTGCTCTGCAACAAAAGAAGCCACCACAATGAGAAGCCTGCGCACCGCAACAAAGTAGCCCCCACTGGCCACAACTAGAGAAAGACTGCATGCAGCAACGAAGACCCAATGCAGCCAAAAATAAATAAATAAAAATTTTTTTAAAAAGGCATTTCTTTTTGGTTTCTTGGGATGCATTTTATGTTTTTTTTCTAACAGACTTACTTTCCTTTTTTGTTTGTTTGTTTCGTAAAGGTAGACAAACAATGAATCTGCATTTCCTCACAATGCACTACAGCTGTATCGTTTCTTCCTTCTTTCCAGGGAAGAAGGAACTTTCTTTTATTTTTAATTTTTTTATTGAAGTATAGTTGATTTACAATATTGTGTTAGTTTCAGGTATACAGCAAAGTGATTCAGTTATACAGATATATTTTTTCAGATTATTTTCCATTATAGGTTATTGAATAAAGGTCCCTGTGTTATACAGTTAATCCTTGTTTTTATATATAGCAGAGTGTATCTGTTAATCCCAAACTCCTAATTTATGCCTCCTCCCTCCCTTTCCTGTTTGGTAACCATAAGTTTGTTTTCTAGGTCTGTGAGTCTGTTTCTATTTCATAAATAGATTCATTTGTATTATTTTTTAGATTCCACGTATAAGTGCTATCATATGATATTTGTCTTTGTCTGACTTAGTATGATGAACTCTAGATCCATCCATTTTGCTGCAAATGACAATATTTCATTTTTTATAGCTGAGTAATATTTCCTTGTATATATATACCACATCTTCTTTATCCATTCATCTGTCAATGGACACTTAGGTTGCTTCTCAATCCTGTTATCTTTCATTTGATTTTTGAAAAAATTAAAACTAGAGATGATCAAGAAGATTTCAAGATGAATATAACAAAAGCCACATGCCTGCCACTGGCTTAAGAAAGAAAACATCACCAAACAAACAATTGAAATCCTGGTGTCTCACCAGAGTTAACAATTATCCTGAATTTGGTGTTAGTTAATCCTATGCATTTTTAAAAACATTTCTACATATAGATGAACATCTCCTTAAACACTATACATTGTATGTGTTTAAGCATATATATACATATTATTATATATATACATATATACTATGTACATATATATGCTTATATATATATAGTACTGTATCTATTCTTACATGACTTGTGTCTTTGACTCAGTATTGTCTTTGTAAGTTCATCCACGTTGATACATGTTATGTTAGTTCCTTCATTTTCACTAAGTACAATATCCCCTTGTTTGAATGTAGTATCATGTATTTTTCCATCCTCCTGTTGGTGGATACTTAAGCTGTTTCCTGGTTTGGTTTACTGTGGTTTGTTTACTGTGTTTGTTTTCCTATCACGAACAAAGCTGCCAGGAATACTCTTATCCGTGTCTCCTAGTTTCTCTAGGGCAGTTTTGTTTTCAAAATGAGGGTGGTGCCCATTAATGAGGGTTGAAATCAATTTAGTGAGCCAAAGTCCACTGTGCCATGAAACAAAGGGATGAGGAAACAAAGCATTACAGTGCATCACACATAGTAAGACCAAGCATGGATTCATGAAACTTTATATCAGAAATGTGTGTGTGTGTGAGTGTGTGTGTATGTGTGTGTGTCTGTGTGTGCTGCCTGGTTTGAGATATAGAGTTCCTAAATGTGAGTCATGATGAAAAGTTTGAGAAAAACTGCTGTCTTAGTTCAGGCTTCTGTAACCAAATCGACTGATTTTACAGCTGGTGACACTGAGTCTTCTTAGTAACATACCTGAAGTCTTAAAGCTAATAGACTACAGAGCAGAGATTGTGAAGCTGAAGGGTTTGTCCTCAGAACCACATTTTGACCATCAAGACATAGTGCTTCATAGGGTTGCTTCCTACTTTATAAGGTTGAGGTGTTTGGGTATTTTTTAACATGATCAAGGAAAACAATGAGGTGAACGTGGGTTAAATATGTAGTTTGGACAGGGATAAAGAAAGTGTTCATGAACAGAGGAATGGATAAAGAAGATATGGTGTATATATATATATATATATATATATATATATATATATATATATATACAGTGGAATACTACTCAGCCCTAAAAAAGAATGAAATAATGCCATTTGCAGCAACATGGGTGGACCTAGAGATGATCATACTAAGTGAAGTAAGTCAGAAAGAAAGACAAATACCATATGATATCACTTATATGTGGAATCTAAAACCTGACACAAGTGAATTTATTTATGAAACAGAAACAGACCCACAGGCATAGAAAACAAATTTATGGCTACAAAGGGGAAAGCGAGGTGGGAGAGGGATAAATTAGGAGTTTGGAATTAGCAGATGCAAACAACTGTATATAGAAGAGATAAAATACGGGGACCTGCTGTATAGCACAGGGACCTTTACTCAGGATCTTGTAACAGCCTATAAGGAAAAGAAAAAAAAGAAAAGATAACAGGATTGAGAACCTGATGTCCATTTCTTTTCCGGCTGCCGAGTTGCCATTTTGCCTGCAGTTTGAGTAGTTTCTGCTGCATTCCAACCCTTATTAACTAAGAATTTGCTCCAACCCTTTATAAAATCTTAAGTTACAAATGCTGCGTGGAAGACCCAGCGAGCGCGGCAGCTCCACCGTGTTCAGTTCACTGTCTATGTTAAAGTGCAGTAATTTATAAGGGAAAATCTGCAGCACGCCCCTTGGCCCTGGGCCCATAACTAAGAAAGACTGCTCAGAAACATGCAGTCTTTAGTGCTTTTAATGGCCTAAGGAATGAAGTAAAGGAGAGGGGGCTGGGGGAGGGACCTCAACTTAAATTTACTATGACTCTGCCGCCACGCCTTTTCCCTCCAAGAAATTCTTTCCAGTTCTCTTGTAAAAGGCTTCATGGTGAACCAATGAATAGAGATCCCCGAGCAGGCTGGCCTTTATAAACAACACAGCTAGGTACTGTGGAGTAAGTCACTGACTGAGCAGCTAAAGCACCTGAGAAAGGGAACAGGGATATAACTGGGTCTCCTTGGAGAGCAAATTAAGGCAGGAGACATCACATGATGCACTGACCCAGCTTGGGAGGATTCTGGAATGTTTCCAAGAACAGAAATAAGGCCCCACAAGTGTGGAAAACTAGGGGGTTAGAGAGTGGATGTAGGCAGGAACACTCTCGCTTTTAACCAGCCCCATCGCTGCTCCCATCTTTCGCTGGTTTCTTTGTGGTCGGCCAGAGCAACCCACAGGAACGCCACCATTTCCCTAGGACATTGATTGGTCTCTTTAGCACACATCTCTGAATGCTGGCCCTCCATCCTGCTTCTGTTGCCCAATTTGGTAGAAAAAAAAGTCAACCCTCACCCTACTGAAAATCTGCCTCTGCGGTCCTGTCTTCCCAGGTGGGTGACATGAGGAACCTCCACTCTCGGAGGCCCCGTCCTCGCAGGCACAGACCCTGAGACCCTGGGTTCTCGCCCCCGGTGACCTATCTCAGGCAAAGTATTGATCATGCTGGAACTGTCACATCAGCTCTGGGACAAAAGCTTTGCCTCCATAACGGGTTGAACTGGTGCCACGACCTCCATCGAGGTAAGAGGCAGGAGAGGTTGGGGTCCTTAGAGAGGAAGGTGAGGTGGACACGCAGAGCAGGGAAATGGCTAAGAAAGGAGATTTGAGACAGAATGCCCCGCCCTGGCAGGATGACCTTGGCCAAGTATAACCTTGGGCGTTTACGGTACGCCATGCCTCCGTTCCCCTCCTCTGTATGTTGGGACGATACTAGTACCCATCTCAGGGGCCGAAGAGGATTAAGTGCGATCTCGGACTTGAAGCCCTGAGCAGAGCACAGGGCTGTAAACAGGTGCTCAGGCAACACCAGCTTCATTATCGTTGGAAGAGAACAGAGGGGCCCCGGTGGCTGGGGAGAGGCTGGGCAGCACCAGCAGGGAGTGTGCCCCTCACACTGGAGTCTGCGCCCTGAGGCGGGAGTGGGGCGTGCCGTTTTTCTCTGCCTCCTCTTTCCCCTTCGACACAGACCAGCGTCTGACACACACTCAAGCTGCATCGCTTTGGGCTCATTCCAGAGCTTACCTCCCAGGAGAATCCAACTCCCTGAGCCCCGGCATAAAAAACAAAGGTCTAGGTCTTTCTTTCGGCACATCCTTCATCTCGAGAGCAGACGCGCTAATGCTTCCTCCGCTTAGCAGCCCAGGTTGCCCTCTAACCCTCTGTATTTATTCCTGATGAGCTGTGTTTGGGTGGACGTGAGACTCAAAGAATCCAGCTATCAAATTGCTGAAGTACTGAGTGGGGCTGGGAGGCAAGGGAAGGAGGTAGGTGGAGCAGAAGTCAAAGGTGCTACCATTTCTCAGCCACTAGAGCGATTAATGCTAAAAAGATGTGAGCAGCTGGAACGCCTGTTCTCAGCGGGTCGGGATGCCATGCCGCTGGTAGGCGTTCACCCAAGAGAAATGGAAACACGTCCACACAAAGGCTTACACCTTTACGCCTAATAGTGCCACACTGGAAACAACCCAAATGTCCACAAGTCGGGACCCACTTAAACTAAAAAAGTATTCATTGATGATCTGAAATTCAGATTGAACCGGGCGTCCTGTATTATCTGGCAACCTTCCTTCAGAGGCACCCATGGGACCGCTGCCAGGAGGTGGTATTGGGGATGAGGGGAGGACCCACAGCAACACATTAAACATGATGTAGGGTTAATATTTGTTGGGCATTTAGTCTGTACAGTTTGTTCTCTTGGTTAAGAACAGGGGCTGCTTAGCTTGGAATCCCAGCTCTGCAGCTTTCAAGCTGTGTGACCTTTCGGTGCCTCTGTCTCCTCATCTGTGAAATGGGTGTAACCTTAGCCTCATAGGATTGTTTTGAGGTTTAAATGGATGGATACAGGTCGAGCACTTGGAATCATGCTTTACATGTAAAAAGTGCTCAAAAAGTTCAGCTACTATTATGGTTGTTGTCAGTTTCTTGTTAGCCGAAGAAAACCGGTATCAATAAAACTTGCTTGAAGTCATCTCCTTGAGCCAGGAAGCAAATTTAATAGAGAAGAGCAGAGGACGGGGATTTTTGCCTGGGACTTTATGCTGAAAACTGAAACAAGGTGATACACGTTTATCAGATGATAATTGTACTAATGCACTAAGACTTAAAAATAACAGAGGATAACTCAACAGGGGTTTGGGAGGGGGTGTGATTTTTCCGGCAAAATCACGTGGGTGCAGAATAAAATGTCCTTCCCTTCGGCAGCCTCCTACCTGGTCCCCCTCCCCCGCCTGCTACCTCTCCTCTCCTTGAAGCGTGCATCGCCACTGCAGCCCCAGTGCTTTGTAAAACACAAATCGCTTGTGTCCTTCTCGTCCTCGGAGGCATTTGGAGCCACTGGCCTACAGGAGAAAAATCCAACCTCTAGCATAACTCACAGGACCACAGTCTCGACGAGAAGAGATAAAAAGCAAGACAACAAACCAAAATGACAAAAAGTGATCTGGGTAAGAGAAGGGGACATGAAAAGGGAAACTACGATGACTATTTAAAACAGTGTTTTGGCGGGACTTCCCTGGCAGTCCACTGGTTAGGACTCAGTGCTTTCACTGCTGTGGCCTGGGTTCAATCCCTGGTCGAGGAACTAAGATCCTGCAAGTTGCGTGGTGTGGCCAAAAATAGAAAAAAATTTAAATAAAAACCAGTGTTTTGGAGAAATCAAAGGAGAGACAGCATCTGAGACAGAGAATGAACAAGGGTTTGCCCAGATTGCAGAAGGAGAAGATAAACAGATAAGAGGATGTCGGTAGAGATGGATGACAGTATCTAAGTAACTGGCAAAAGTACGGCCGCCAACAAAATCAGATATGTCGGTCAAAAATGGTCATTGAAAGAAAATCTCATGATGTTTGAAAATAGAAATAATACTCTAAAATCACACTTTACATACAGACAAAAACTGGGAACTGGCAGCAGAAAGTGGAAACTAGTTTAATGTTCTTTGTCTCGTTTTACACAGAGACCATTTCATTCCTGATCTTGATAATTACAGAGAGACTTGAATCCTCTTTATTTAAAGGCTTACATTAGTGTAACCAAAACCGTTTGACATCTTTCACATCACTAGAGGGAAAAAGAAGACAGTAGTATCCGTAGATAAAGGGTATTAAAGAGTAGAAATTGCAAAGATGACTGAAACAGAACCTAAAACAAGAGGAGAGAAGGGAGATAGTGTGTATTCGTTGTAAAAATAAATACAAGTTGGTTCAGCCACACAAAGACAGACTCTAATGCTGATTCAAAAAACGAAATCCAACTGCACGCCATATACAAGGGACATGCCTCAACAAAGTGACACGGTGAGGTTAGAAATACAGCGGGACAAAAACGTGAGGGGACAAATGCAGAAGAGAGAACAGGATTGGGAGAGATGGAGGGACACAAAACAAGTAAAGCAGACGAGGCACTGAATTCTTCAGAGGATGGAGACTTTTCAAGGGCAAAGCCTCAGGTCGGTCCCTCCATATTGATAAAATCTCTTAGCACCAAATAACCCAGCTTTGGGTCGCACTGCAGAGAAGATAAAGCTGAAACCAGCCTGAAATTTGATCTCCATCCTTTCCTTTCCCTCCCCACCCCCCACCCCGCACAATTCCCTGGTCCTCCGTTCTGACAGTGAGCTAAATATTTTTCAAGTCTTTTACTCAGAGACCTCCCTTTCTCTCTCTCCAAGGAGCTGATATTCAGAAATCATTCCAGGCATTTGGAATTCAGAATATAAACATCTCCGAGGCAGCCCCAGGCCCCCAAACTCCCCAACACGCCTTGTTTTCTCCCTGACACCTGCCTTCATGGTTCACTCCTGTTTTCCCCAAGCTGTTGGGTCTCGTCCTGTCCCAGGCATGTCATGCTTATTCATGAAGAGGCAGCTTTCTCTGGGGATCAGAAATAAATTCGTCCTTGTGTGCATTGTAGGAAACCAGCCAACACACCATTTGGGGATTCGAGAACGCTGAAGTGTTCAGCGGTACAGCCTTCCTTTCACAACAGCCAAAAAGTGGAAACAACCCAGATGTCCATTGACGGATGGATGGATAAACAAAATGTGGTCCATGCATGCAACGGAATATGATTCAGCCATAAAAAGGGCTGAAGCCCTGACACGTGCTACAATATGGATGAACCTTGAAAACATCATGTCCTGTGAAAGAAGCCAGACCCCAAAGGACAAAAACTGTATGATTCTATTTACACGAAATACCCCAAATATGTAAATTCATAGAGACAGAAAGTAGATTAGAGGTTGCCAAGGGCTGGGGGAAGGGAAAATGCGGAGTTCCTGTTTCATGGGGACAGAGTTTCTGTTTGGGACGATGACAAAAAGAAATGGATGGTGGTGATGGTTACACGACAGGTGGACGTGTGAATGCCATTGAACTGCACACCTAAAAAGGACTTACAAGGTAAATTTTATGTCATGTGTATTTTATTACAATGTTTTTAAATGGGAAGAAAAGTGGCCTTTCTGCTCTTGGTGTATGGAACTGCGCGCTCCACACTGGGGACGGCCCTCAAGGAAGCTGGGTGGACAGTGTGTAGCTGTGACGGACATTCTATCAGCCCTCCACCCCCCAACCCCTGCCCCAGGTGCCCCTTTGATGGGCCTCTGCATGGGAAGGACCCCTTCCCCCTTCCTCCCTCCCTCCTCCGCCCTCTCCTTTCTTATTTCTGTCCCTCCCCTTCTAATGTTTCTTTTTTCCCCAACATTCAGTTGAGAAAATGTAAAATCTACCCAAGTAGTGCCCCTTCTCACACACAGAGTGATGCTTTATTGAGCCCTCTCTGTGTGGCTGCTGTTCACTGGGCACAGTGAACACATTTAACCCCTCAGCAGCCCTCACGGTAGGTACTGTCATTGCTCCCATTTCACAGATGAGAACACTGAGGCTCAGAGTCAGCCAGTAGGTGGAGGCGCTGGCCTGTGAACCTTGCGGTCAGGCTGCTGTGTCTTCTCCTGGTCCCTGTCCCTTTCTGGTCCCTACCTTAGTGGGTAGATTCACCACAGACCTATGGAGACCAAGTGAGAGCACGCTGTTCATGGTGTGCTTTTTCCACTAGGCTCTGAACAGAGGCAGCCTTTTCTGATCTCCCTTCACTTCATTTCCTCCCGGGAACGTCTGCAGGCACTGAAGGAGAGCAGAACCCCTTTCCTCTACCCCTCGAGTGTAAACATTTCAGCACCACGCTGCCAGAGGAGAAAAAAAACCCTCCCCACCTCCTGTTACAAAACCAGAAAACCAGGCTGTGGAGACTCAAAGGGAGCTTTGTACCGGGAGCCACCGTGGAGAGGGGAGATGGGAGCCCTTCCAGGGCCAAGCCACGCCCTACCCCCGCCCCCGTAAGACTGGAGTCACAGCCTGATGGCTCAGGAGAACAGGCAGGACCAGAGCCGGGAACAACTGCGGATCCAGCTCTGAGCACTGAGATGGGTCTTTCCTTGCAGGCAGCGCTGAGGTCGCCAGCTAGGGCAGGGGGCTTGGGTTCCGCTACAAGGCGTCGAACTTGCTTGACTGGGGCCCCCAGAGCAGTGAGTCTCCCCCTAATTCTGTGGTGGCAGGTCCCCTCACCCCACCCCGTCCCCCGCCTGCTTCTTTATCTCGGGTGGCTTGAAAACAAAATAATTTTCATTTTAAGAAATAGAGGCCTGTGAAACTTTTGTGGCGGAGGGAAAGTGGACACATTCAGTCAAACCTATAGGAAGGGGCTTGGGGGCTTTCAAGAGGTTGGAAATGGCCATTGACTCTTCTGTCCCCCGAACCACACACTTCATGGAGGTCTCTTCACAGTATAGGCAGAGAAGGGTGTGGTGGGCTGGGCTCTGGGTAGTTCTGTAGGCGCTGTGCTCACGACTCTGGGAATTTAACACCAGGCACATAAGGCGCTCTCATTATGAACGTTCCCTGAAGATTCGAACGAAGTAGGGGACACAGGACACCATCAAGTCACGCTCAGCTCCCAGGGGACTGATCGCAAGCTAGCATCGTGCTTCAAAGGTGACCGTACACGCCGTGTATTGAGTGCCCGCCAAGTGCCAGGCACTTACAATTATCAGAAGTCGATACATCCCCACCACAGACCAAGGAGGCAGGCACTGTGAGCGCCTGTTTTACAGGTGAGGAAACTGAGGAACAGAAAGGTTAAGTAACTTGCCCGAGAACACATAGATAGTAAGCCGTAGATATGAGATTCAAAACCAGGCAGTCTGGGAGCCCGTGCACGAAAATCCTGCATTACACGTGTGCCCAAAATATTGATGCTTTCAGACAGAGGAAAGCATGGAGAAGCACAGCCCCCTGGGCAGACAGACAGACATGCAAGCACACACACGAATAAAAGATTCCTCCCTTGGACAACCTGCATGGCAGGAGCCCAGAGATTCTGCTCTTGCTGTTTGTTTTTTCACTTTATTATGACTTTTAATTTTAGCATAGGTTAAGACTCACAAGAAGTTGCTAAAAAAAAAAAAAAAGTACAGAGTCCTGCCTGCTCTCCTGAATCCCATGTACCCTTCACCCAGCTTCCCCCCGTGCTGACCTCTGACACCCAGAGCACGTGTCAAGGTAGGGAATCCACACAAGTAAGATGCTATGAACTCTGGCATAGACCTTACTCGGATTTTAGTTTTTAGAGGAATGAAAACATAGTAAAATAGCCCAGCCTTTTGGTTTGAACTGAGGAGGCTGGACTCACCGAGGGTGGCAATCTGAAAGGATTTTAAGATTTAGCATCTCTACAGGTGTCATTTCACAGAGCACCCCGCTGCGGGCTCAGGGCTGGGAAAACAGGCTAAATCTGCCCTTCCCTGGTCCAGGGACTCAAATCCTAGACTGGAAGGGGAGGGTGTGCCAAGAGCCTCAGGGCAGCAGGGAGCAGACCCCGCTCAGGATTCGAACCTGCTTCCTGCCTACAGTCTGTTCAGGGCATCCCCACAGCAGTGGAATAAGAGCCTGGGAGGAGAGTGAGGGCCAGGAGGTGGTAGCTGGAGGTGGGGCGATTCCACGGGTCCAGAGCTTCATCTGCTGCCTCCAAACCCTGGCCCGGAGCTGTGAGCAAAGGATCAATCTAGGGGGAGGAGGCGCGCCCTGGGGGCACAGCTTCAGCCTCAGCCATTTCCTCCGGATTAAATCTGAAAAGAGCTTTTTAAAAGGTGAAGCGTAATCTACATATAAAAGGTGAAGCGTAATCTACATATAATGAAATGCGCAGATCTGCGTTTGACACTTGTCTCCCGTCCCCCACCCCGCAGAGAGAATCCAGCCTCTTCCGCTTTAATACCCCCAGAGGTAACCGCTAGGCTGACCTCCATCACCTAAGCCAGGTCTCATCCGCTCTAGAATTTCCCATGAATGGAATCACGTGGTGTTTTTGTAACCGGCTTCTCTCCCTACGCCTCGAGAATCGGACGCTCATCCGCGCCGTGTGCCTCCAGTTCATCTGGATCACTGGCTAAGGCCTTCATCGTATGAACACACCGCCGGTGGTTTATCCATCCACCTGCTGATGGATATTTGGGTTGTTTCCAGATTCAGGCTGTTACAAATAAAGCTGCTGTAAACATTCACACACAGAGCTTCGCGTGAACATCCGCGCTCCATTCTCTCGGGTAATTACCTAGGAGTGGAGGTTCGGGGCTGGGGTAGGGGTGTGTTGAACTTTGATGGAGGGCCCTTTAGGATCGAGCTGCTCTTAGGATCACTGCCGCTGTTCTAAGCCACCCACTTTGTGGTCGCTTGTCACAGCAGCCCCAGGAAAACGAATACAGCCAACCTTTCCAAGGAAAACCGAGGCCCAGGACAGGACGTGACTGGCATGGAGTGTCCGCGTTTCAGCCCTTCACACAGACCTGGGGGAAATGCAGACCCGCCCTGGGCCTCGCGGAGGGTGTCTTGGCGATCGGCCAGCCGCTTTCCCTCCCAGCTCAGCTACAAGTTTCTATCAAGCGCTACTCTGTGCTGCATCTGAGCAGCTGAGCCCTCGGGAAGGATTCAGGCGTCAACAAACCTTTTGGAGCAACTCTCTGAGCCTCCGGTGATGCAGAGGTGAATAAACTACTGTTTTGTCCTATAGAGCCGGTAGCCTGATGGGCAAAACAGTCATAAAGAGACAACAAAAGTTAGGACGCTGAGTTCTAAGCACCATAAGGAGGGTGGGTCCTCACTGAGGTCGGGGAGACAGGGGCCGTAGAGGTGACAGTGGGGGAGGGAAGTGGTCTTTGGGCTGAACCTTAAAAGACCAGCACCGATTAGCCAGGTGGGTGTTGGGGAAAGGACTGCCAAGATGGGGAAGAGCCTGTGCAAAGGCCCAGAGGCTCGCCCAGGGGACCATGAGAGGAAATAACAAGCAATGGGCCAGCGGAGGCCAGATCATGCAAGGCCTCACCTGTCATGCCGTGGAGGTGAGACCCTGAAAGCCACGGGGGAACTTTGAAGACTTTAAGGAGGAAACTGACATGCATAGATTTGCTCTCTAAAAAAAGAAAATCACTACAACACAAAACAAAACACCAGGATGACAGAGTAGAGGGTGGCAGTATAGGGTAGTGGTTAGAGCGTAGCCCTGGGAAACAGCCTGGGTTCACATCCTGGCTCTTCCCCTTGTTATGTGGTCTTGGGTGAGTTCACTCTCTGTGTCTAAGTTTCCTTCCCTGTAAAATGGGGATAAAAGTAGTCTCTACGTTATAAGGTTATGAGGAGGCTTAGAAGAGTTAAAACCTGGAAGGTTTAGCCACCACCTGGCACATGGTAGAGGTGAATAAATGGGAAGTATTTAGGGAGGGGAATTGGGGTCATCGTCCAGGTGAGGTGTGAGGGCTGGAGCTAAAGCAGAGGGTGGGTGTGCAGAGGAGGGGGCCTGCACCTGTCTGGTGATGCCCCTGACCTAGGAGGCCAAGGGGAGAGACAGGAGCGGGGTCTCAGACAACCCCTAGGTCTCCCTGTCGTTGGCCACACTGCCTCCCCCGCCTGATCCCAGAAAGTCTGTACAGAGCTCCACACTTCCACGTGTGCCAGATTCTATAAAACCTTGAGCAGCAATTTATTGAAAAACCAAGAACCCCAAAATATAAAGAAGTCATCAGAATCACCCACTCCCCATTCTCAGGAGCGAGCAGACCCCGTCTCCAGCGGGTAGGCGCCCAGCGGTGATCCAGGGCCCCTCCAGCCTGTTTGCTCTGCAGAATCCTGACACATCCCAGCCCAGTGTCGGCTGCCTCAGCGTGGGCCTCACGTGGGCAAACGGACGGGTTTGGAAGAGCGAGCTGGCCGGGTTGAAGGGATGTTCAGCCCTTCTTTTTTTTTTTTTTTGCGGTACACAGGCCTCTCACTGTTGTGGCCTCTCCCGTTGCGGAGCACAGGCTCCAGACACACAGGCTCAGCAGCCATGGCTCACGGGCCCAGCCGCTCCGCGGCACGTGGGATCCTCCCGGACCGGGGCACGAACCCGTGTCCCCTGCATCGGCAGGTGGACTCTCAACCACTGCGCCACCAGGGAACCCCTGTTCAGCCCTTCTTTCTCCCACATGGGGACTGGGAAGGGGAGACGGTGCAGGGAAGGTGGGTTCCCACGCGGAGAAATAAGGATACAAATATATGGCCATCACCTCCGCCCTCCCCCCACCACCAACCACATCCTATCCTCCAGGAGTTCCTGGACCAGGCTTCTGGGAACCAAACAGAGTAAGCACAGCCTACGTATTGATTACGTGACAGAGAAACAGAGGCAATTCCTTCTGTGTGGAATCTCAGAAGCACGAGGTCAGCTTTCTTGAAATCATGACCCATCATCTTTGTCACTGAGACCCTGGTTCAAATTTTGGAGGCAAATCGTGTTTCCGTGATGCTTGGGAATTTGCATTTCTTGGGGCTGGCGTGTGCACTGGGGCCGTGGTGGGTGGATAGGGCTCTCCTGTGCTCCTGGGGACAGGAGAATGGCTAGAACTTGGCATGTCCTGAACGTGCCGGCAAGAAGAATCTTTATTTTATCGGCTTCAGTGAAGCGCTCGTGAAGACAGTCCTCAAGCTCTTTCCAAACTGCCATGTTAGCTCAGGACCCACACTTCTACCTCCTTTGTGTGACATTTTCCCTGTTAAGGGATTTCTAATGATTCTTCCCTTCTAAACATCTTCAGAGGGGCTCCCTATTTTTTTTTTTGCGCTACGCGGGCCTCTCACTGTTGTGGCCTCTCCCGTTGCGGAGCACAGGCTCCGGACGCACAGGCTCAGCGGCCATGGCTCACGGGCCCAGCCGCTCCGTGGCATGTGGGATCTTCGCGGACGGGGCACGAACCCACGTCCCCTGCATCGGCAGGCGGACTCTCAACCACTGCTCCACCAGGGAAGCCCCGGGGCTCCCTATTTTATGCATTATGTTGGTGTATGTATGTCGATATCCCTTCCAGTGGTTTGTCTGTAGAGCTTGCCTGCTGTAGAGGGTGAGCTCAGATCTCCCTGGGTCATCAATTACAATGTTAATTACGAGGGTAGCAAACATTTACCGAGCACGGACTTGGCGACGCTCCGAGGAGAACCTTCCCATCATCCCCGCTGACACCGCCCCCTCCCAAGCCACCCCAATAAATCTTCAGTATCGACAGTCTGCTTGCTGTGTGTGGTAGGATGAATAAAGGCCCCGCAAAGACAGCCACATCCTAATTCCCAGAAATGATCAGCAAGAGGGCCGGCTGGCTGGCGCAGCTTTGAGCAAAGGCCAGATCTGTAGCCTCAGTCAGAGCACGAGGGTGGGACCAGATCCTGCAGGGCCTTCTGGGTGTAGCAATGACATTGTTATCACCTCTGAGCAGAGCAATGTAACCCTCGTGCTTCACATAAGTCCAGGCAGCTGGCCATGTGGCAAATGTTCAAGCAGATAAATATATGTTTGGGCAAATAGGACTCTGGCAAAATGAAAACTGTTCAAACGCCAGTACGAGCAAAGGTGGCAGGGGATGGGAGGGGTTTCTTTCTTTTCCTGCCTCTCCTAAGGCCCCGTGTTAGCCTCTTAGGAAGGCTAAGTTACAACGAGGCAGCTGAAAACAAAATGTATTTTCTCACAGTTCCAAAAGCTAGAAGTCTGAAATCAAGGTAGTGGGTAGGGCCACTCCCTCTGGCCTCCAGGGAAGGATCTGTCCCAGGCCTTTCCCCCAGCTTCCGGTGGCACCGGCCATCCTTGGGCCCCTCAGCTGGTAAGGCGCATCACTCCGGTCTCTGCCCCCATCTGCACGCGGCCTCCTCCTCTGTATGTCTGTCTTCTGACCTTCTCCTGAAGACGCCTGACATTGGGGTTAGGCCCACCCCACTCCAGGGCGCCCTCATCTTTGCTCGATCACATCTGCAAGACCCTATTTCTAAATAAGGTCACACTCACGGGTCCCAGGGTTAGAACCTTTCTCTAGGGGGACACAATTCAATCCACTACAGGGCTCTTCTTTGCCTATGATTTGTCTCCCTCTGTGTGCACGTGTATGTGCACATGTGTGAGTGTGTATTAACTCATGGGGAATTCATCGCACCAGCTTACACTTCCAAGAACCTCAGTGTTTTGGTTTTTGTTTTGCTTTTGTTTTTTTGGTCGTGCCATGCGGCATGCAGGATCTTAGTTCTCCAACCAGGGATCAAACCTGTGCCCTCTGCAGATCCCTAACCACTGGACCGCCAGGGAAGTCCCCAGAACCTCAGTGTTTAATTGGGCTGCACTTCTCAGACGCCCCAGCCACAGGAGCTCACACTCGTAGATGCTGTCCAGGCTGCCAGCCGCATCACTGGACCCTTCCTTGGCATCTCCTCCCGTGGCCAGGAGGGCGCCGGGCTACCCGACCTCTTCCGGTCTGAGAGCCACGGCTCCGGATTTCTTTTTGCTCATTCCTTTCCCGGAAGACACCAAGCCCATACTTGCTGTCCTCAGGCAGGGCTCAGAGAGCGTCTCTCTGGTGCTCCAAAGAGCTCCTTTCCCCACCAGCTCCACAAAGGGAGGATTCAGAGCTGTGGAGGTAACCAGACAGGTGGAGCGTGTGATCAGGCTGTGGGCAGGAGAATGGACCAGTTCACAGGGCGGATGGAAATGAGGTCAGATCTGCAGAATCCAGAGGAGTGGAGAACAGGGAGCCGGGATAGTGGTTCCCCAGGGCCTCCGGGACACCGTCTCCCCTGGGAGGACAAGGATCCAGCCCACGCCAGGGCTCCGCACCACTGAATAAAATGAACAGAGCTTCAGGACTCAAACCGGGGGCCTCACAGCCGATGGGGAGGCCCAGGAATGCTGCGGTGGATTCTGAGGGTACCCCTTCCTTCTTCCCCAGAAGTTAGTGGAGATAAAAAGCTAAACCCCCCTCCTCAATTAATAAAGACCCTCTTTGATGATTATCTTCAAGGATCCAGACACTCCCTTGCACCATGACTGCTATAGACTGAATGTTTGTGTCCCCCCGATGTTCATAGGCTGGAACACTCACCCCCAATGGGATGGTGTTAGGAGTGGGGTCTTTGGGGTGATTAGGTCATGAGCTCTTCGGTTTAGAACATTGTGGTGCTTTCTTATTCTAACTCTGGGCTTTGGCCAATAGACATGAGGTAGATGTGATAGTGAAGCAGTTCCTGGGCCAGACCTCAAGGGGTCTTGCAGGTTTCCACTTGCAGAACATGCCCAGGCTAGCCCACCAAGGTCAAATCCCCACCAAGGTCAATCCAGAGCAGCCAGTGGCCACCTGACCTCCAGACACGTGAGCGAGCCCAGCCAAGATCAGCCAAGTCACTCAGCTGGCCCCTCTCTGAGGTATTGTGGCTGATGGTCATGTGGCCCAATAATCCATCAGCAGATGACCCCGCAAGACTGCAAGATCCAAGACAACCCGCCCCCTTCCCCATCGCCTCATCCTCCATGGTGTCAGAAATGGAAAAAAAGATCAAGAAGAAGAAAGGGGAATAAAACAAATGAAGGGTTAATCAAGATGACATATTATATGACACCATTCACGTTTTACCAAGCTGTCTGTCTCTCTGCCTTGAGACAAAAAGAGGAATCTTAGTTCATCTTTAGGCAAAAGTGGTCAGTGATGATAAAAGTCCATGTGGAGGGTTCTCTGGGGTTACTGACTGGGAGGGGGCTTGAGGGAGCCCTCTGGGTGACACCTTCTGCATCTGGACCTGGCTGGCGGTCACGGAGTGTAAGAATGCACAGAGCTGGACGTTTGAGATGTGTGCCCCCTACATGTGAAAACTGTACCCCAATAAAAATGAAGATGCAAAGAAATGATGCGCCCTACACTCAGAGCCCATGGAAAAGCACACATTAATAAATGCTTTAATAAGGGAAGGAATTGAAGGGTGCTCGCTTCTTCCTGGGGTTGCCTGAGGGGTGAGCTCTGGGGCCTCTGAGCCTCCAGGCGCCCTTTCTGGCTCCCCTGAGCAAGTGTGTCCTCAATGTCCTCAGGTTTGTCCCAGGAGGAAAAATACCCCGTGAGTCAGCTCTGTCAACTCAGCAAAGGACTCTCCCCACCACTGGTCACCTCATTTTACCCTTCCTCAACCACGAGCAGGGTGGGACAATGGCTCCTCTAGTATCTCTGCCCAGCAGGGGGGCCACACCCTCCGTGGACTTGGGGGTCCAGCCCAGCTTCTCCTGCCTGAGTTCAGAGATGCCACGGCGGGGGAGTCCCCCAGCCAAGCAAGTCACCTCCTGCCCAAGAGAATGTCCAAGTGTCCCGCCCACCTCTGTCATGCCTCTGTCACTTGGCCTCCACCATTGTAGTGCCCTAGAGCATCTGTTACCCCTACCCTCCGGTTAGGACTGCTGAGTGGAGTAATTTCCAGAACGGATGGTGCTGGAGAAGGCTCGTGCCACGGCGGGGGTTTGTGACCCCCTCTCCTGGGGCGCCCACGGCATCTGGGGTCCCCACGTGGCCTGCCTGTGTCCATGTATCAGGGTCACGTGATTTCCTTCAGCCCAGGTGGGACTGAGAGGCAGTAGCCATGTCGGGATACCCTCCTGTACCTCCAAACTCCAGCTGAGCCTCCCCCTTGGTGGTGGAAATCTTGGGGTTCACCCTAAGGCAGGTTTTAAAGAACCCTCTGGAAGGCATGCTCAGCATCCTCTCACCACCCAACCTGGAGCCAGGCATGAAGAGAGATGGCCGTCAGAGTGGCAGCTGCTGTTGAGCTGACTTTGAACTTGAACTAGTTTGAAATCCAGCTTATAAATCTCCAGCTCAGCCTGGGGGACTCACTTTCAGGTCGGGGTGCAGAGTTTGCAGGAGAGGCCCGGGGTTCCCAGCACAATGCGGCATTGACAGGGCTGTGTCGGGAGTGCGTGTGGACCCGGGGACCTGGTGCTGTGGACGGTGCCAGAGGGAGGGCGCCGTACATCTGGAAAGTGTCAGGTTTAATGCGCGAAGCCACGGGCCCAGGTCAGCTAAAAGTACATGTTTGCTTCCAGCCGCAGCTGTGCAAACTCCCGCCGCTTGGCTCTGCCGGGCTCATGTGAAGTTCCCTCAGAGACAGTGGTCCCTTTGTCAGGTTCCATCCCAATCCCCCTTGTCAAAGTCACTGGCCTGCCACGGGGCCCCTGCCGCAAACAGCTGCGGGGCCGCATCTGTCTGAGGCTGCATTCATTCTGCCTCGAGAAGGAAAATATCATAATTTAGGGGTGCACGTCTGCAGCTCCTCCACCAGACATCACCCCTTCCCGCCCCCAGAAACCTCCGTGTCCTGGCTGGCTTGCACCCAGCCCCTCGGGTGCTGCTAGCGTGTTGCAGACAGCACAGAGCGCACCCAACTCTACCCCTGGGGACTGGGTCCTTTGGTTCTTCACGGCTGTTGCTTGGGAGATCCTTTCCCTGTGGATGGCGTTTGGGAGGGTGATGGGAACACAGCAGTGTGTGTGTGTGTGTGTGTGTCCATGGACCACATTCATGTTTGAGAGGTGGGGATAGATTAGATGCCACCTGCAGACAGCCAGTGTCTTAGCCTGGGTTCAGTCCTAAAGCAGAGCTTCAGGCTTGCAAGAAGGTAGTTTGTTTGCAGCTGTGGTCCCAGGGAACAGAACTGAGGGAGCAGGGAAGGAGGGATGCCGTCCTTAGCAGCCGGAGCTCCGTCCTGTAGGACATTCTTATGAAATGCAGCCTCACAACTGTCCCCCGGGAGGATGGGAAGAGGCAGTGTTCCTGCATCAGCAGCTGTCCCCACTGGTGACCCCGTGGATCTGAATGCCCCACACTCTTGGGTTTCAAATGCACAAGGGCCAGGCAGGTCCCTACACGTGTGAGAAACCCCAGGGAAGCATCCAGAGGTCTGAGCAGTGCCCTGAGGTCGGAGCAGCCCCGCTGTACCTGCGCGGAGCTGGGCGGAGCCTGTGAGGTGATGTGGTGGCTTGAGGTGATGGAAGGTGGCAGAGAAGAGGCATGCAAAGCAACCAGCTTGGGTCACGGTGCCTGAGCCCGCCTGTCCTGCATCATCATGGGATCCTACTCTTCCCACTGCTGCAGCCCATTGGGAGCATTGCTATGAAGTGAACAAGTGCTTGGCCCTCTTCAGCCAAAGGGAATGGTGTGCTGGGGTTTCCTAACCTCAAACCTTCTCCCCAGGAGGACTGAAAAAGCTTACTCTCTTGGTGAAGAGAACCAGACACCAGTGGTGTCCCAACTGGCTTAGCCTGGAAGGAAATTGGCATTGCGCATATTTAATCATTTTTCAGGTGGAGAGAACTTGGCACT
This sequence comes from Hyperoodon ampullatus, assembly GCF_949752795.1. NCBI lineage: Eukaryota > Metazoa > Chordata > Mammalia > Artiodactyla > Ziphiidae > Hyperoodon > Hyperoodon ampullatus. Next base: position 6,421,946 of record NC_136926.1, on the reverse strand, counting down.
GTCGACAGCCAGTGTCCTGGGGTTCTGTCTGCTTGGGGGGAGCTGCTGATCAGTGGTGCCCCAACCAGCTCTGTTCTTCCTCTAATTAACTCAAGTTACAATTACCATTGACGCTTCTAGTGTATCCCTGTGATGATGGCAATAATAACATCAGCTAACACTTATGTAGCGCTTACAGAACGCTTCTGCACCAGCCACTGTTCTAGGTACTTTTCACGTACCAGCCCACTCAGTTCTACAACAGCCCGATGTGGTAGATGCTATTATGATCCCCATCTTACAGACAAGGAAACTGAGGCTCAGAGAGGCTAAGTAACTTGTCCAAGTAATGGCTAGATGGGACGTGTGGAGTCAGTGGCAGAGGCAGAATTCAAACCCAGACTCCTTAGGTAGAGAAGGCATTTGTTAAAAATCACAAAGCTATTATATAGGGCAGCTTTAGGGTTAGAGGAAATAGAGCCAAAGTACAGAGAGTGCACCACCTACCCTGCCTTCTCCCCACAGCCTCCCTTGTTATTAACATCTTGCACTAGAGCAGAACCTTTGTGACAATCGATGACTCAATATTGGCCTCTTTTTATTAATTAAAGCCCATTAAGATTCACTCTTTTTTGTTGTACGGTTCTATGGGTTTTAAAAAATGTGTAAGGTCGTGTACCCACCTTTACACTATTATACAGAATAGCTTCACTGCCCTAAAATTCCCCTGCGCCCCACCTATTCATCCCCTCCCCCCAACTCCTGGCAACCACAGATCCCTTTACTGTCTCCATAGTTTTGCCTTATTCAGAGTGTCATATAGTTAGAACCATACCATATATAGCCTTTTCAGATCAGCTTCTTTCACTTAGTAATATGCTTTTGAGGTTCCTCGATGTCTTTTTTTGGCCCGTTTCTTTTCGGTGCTGAATAATATTCCATGGTCTCATTCACGTCAACATTTTTATGAGTGATTTTTCACGAGACCTTCAAAGATGTGCTGATCACATTAAAAAATGATACAAAGCTGGGAAGAACAGTCTGATGAATGATGTAATGTTTTGAGCAAAGCATAGTAAAGATGAATTGTGCAGAAATCAAACCACATCTTAAAAAAACAGAAGAACTGGAAATGGAAGATATGAATTTATAACAGCACTTGTGGAAAAGACAGAACTTAGCTGACCTTGAGCTCAGTATGAGTTATTAAGTGCCAATATTCACTGAACACTCACAATATACCAGACACTCCGTTAAGTATTAATACTTTACACAATTATCTCATTGTATTCTTCACAATGACCCTGGTTATTTCATGCCATGCTTTGCACAAGAGTTGCATTCATTGCATCTCCTATGGGAAAAAAAGAGCATATGTATCCATTTTTCTGTAAAGAAACCCCCAGGAGGTAGGGTCCAGTCCTCCTGGAATGCAATAATGTTTTCTACCATTTCTTCTTCAATGTTTCTAACATGAGGATTCAATTTAATTCAACAAACCTTTATTGAGCATCTACTATGTGCCCGGCATTTTTCCAGGGGCTAGGGATTGATTGGTGCATAAAACAGATAAAGTTCCTTCCTCCATGGCGTTGCCGGCTAATAGTGTGAGAGACACAAAACAGTGAACCTCATAATTTTAGGTGGCGATACATTATATGGAGACCACAAAGCAAGGTGCCCGAATACAGTGACTGGGAGAGGAGGGTGGGACGATTAGGCAGAATCAGAGCAGAGCCCTGAATGGTAAGAAGAATCCAGCTGTTGGTTCCAAGAAAAACATTTCCTCCCCCTCCATTTCCTCTTTGATTAGAAACCTAGGCACAGAGGGTGACTATAGACAAGCCACTTTTTTGGGTCCGGGCAAGAGGAGAGATCCTAAGGAGCTTCCAGATGTCCAGCTTTCTGTCCAGCTGGCTTCAAAGTAGAATCTTCCCGGGATCCTTGACCCTGGCAGGTGCCAGGAGCCTCACCGTGGGCAAACTCTAGCGAATGTACAGAAAGCAAATCTGAAACGGGGGTATTTTCTTGACCTTGGATTATTTTTGCAGCTCCTGAGTTTCTTTGTACATTAAGGAACCCTGGGAAATTATTTGCTTAACAAGAGCGTTCGGTATTTCTCAAAGTCTGTTTTTAAATAAGCTGCTTTCCCTTTGCCCTGATTTTTCTTCTCTTTGTTTTGCTCTTGAGCAAAAACTTTCTACCCACTGTGATATTTTCCCCATGAATAGCTAAGTAGGATGGAAAAACAGTAGTAGGAAATGCAGTGGATGGCCAGAATCAGGGTAAACAGCAGCCTGGGAACATTCCAGAAGAACCAGGATCAGCATTCCAACCTCAGCTCATGTCAGCAAGTGGCTCCAAAGCCAAAGTGGCTTAAAGTTCCATGGAGGGGATTCCCCTTGCAAGATGCTGCTTCTCTAAGTCCCTCAGGTGGGACGTGGCAATTGCAGAGGCCTGGCTTAGTGCATCCTGTAGGGCAGGGGTCCCCAACCCCTGGTACCGGTCCGCAACCTGTTAGGAACCAGACCGCACAGCTGGAGGTGAGAAGTGGGCTAGTGAACGAAGCTTCATCGGCCGCTCCCCATTGCTCCCCATTTTTGCATTACCTCCTGAACCATCGCTTGCATTACTGCGTGAACCATCCCCCCCACCACTGCTGTGACCGCCCCCCTCCACTGCTCGCATTACCACCTGAACCTTCACTCGCACTCCCCGGGCCATGGAAGAGTTGTCTTCCACGAAACCAGTCCCTGGTACCAAAAAGGTTGGGGGCCGCTGTTGTAGGGAACAAAGAAAGACACATACTTTGGAACCATCTGCTGGGTGAAGTTGGTGATAGAGCATCTTGTATCCTCAGTCACTTGAGGGACAGTGGCTGATCCGAATTCACCCGGCGATACTAAATCTCGCCTGCAAGGCTGTGACTTGAATTTGAAAGGATTAACATAAGCCCTTGGAAATGGCAACTAAAGCCTTGAACTTTGTTTGCTATTTATTTATTTATAAATTTTTATTGGAGTACAGTTGATTTACAGTGTTGTGTTAGTTTCTGCTGTACAGCAAAGTCAATCAGTTATACATATCTCCACTCTTTTTTAGATTCTTTTCCCATATAGACCATTACAGAGTATTGAGTAGAGTTCCCTGTGCTCTACAGTAGGTCCTTACTAGTTATCTGTTTTATATATAGTACTGTGTGTATATGTCAATCCCAATCTCCCTCCCTCCCCCACTTCCCCCCTGCTAACCGTAAGTTTGTTTTCTGCATCTGTGACTCTATTTCTGTTTTGTAAATAAGTCCATTTGTACCATTTTTTTAGAGTCCACATATAAGTGATATCAAGATATTTGTCTTTCTCTGTCTGACTTACTTTACTCAGTATGATAATCTCTAGGTCCATCCATGTTGCTGCAAATGGCATTATTTTGTTCTTTTTAATGGCTGAGTAGTATTCCATTGTATATATGTACCACATCTTCTTTTTAACATCTTTATCGGAGTATAATTGTTTTACAATATTGTGTTAGTTTCTGCTTTATAACAAAGTGAATCAGCTATACATATACATATATCCACATTTCTCTGCCCTCTTGCATCTCCCTCCCACCCTCTCTATCTCACCCCTCTAGGTGGTCACAAAGCACTGAGCTGATCTCCCTGTGCTATGCGGCTGCTTCCCACTAGCTATCTATTTTACGTTGGGTAGTATATATGTGTCCATGCCACTCTCTCACTTCGTCCCAGCTTACCCTTCCCGCTCCCCATGTCAAGTCCATTCTCTACGTCTGTGTCTTTATTCCTGTTCTGCCCCTAGGTTCATTAGAACCATTTTTTTTTTAGATTCCATATATATGTGTTAGCATACGGTATTTGTTTTTCTCTCTCTGACTTACTTCACTCGGTATGACAGACTCTAGGTCCATCTACCTCACTACAAATAACTCAATTTTGTTTCTTTTTATGGCTGAGTGATATTCCATTGTATATATGTGCCACATCTTCTTTACCCATTCATCTGTCTATGACATTTAGGTTGCTTCCATGTCCTGGCTATTGTAAATAGTGCTGTAATGAACTAAACCCTTGAATTAAAAAAAAAAAAAAAAAAAAGATCAACTCTGAACCACAAGGGCTGTGAAAAGGTCAGATGTGAAGGGAAGGATGTCAATCATGCTTTTAGACAATTTTCTTGGGGGAGAAAACATAGAAAGTAAAAGAAAAAAATCATCCTCGGTCATTTGTCTGCTCTAAGCATTAAAGCGGTTACCACACTTTGGTAAATAAAAATGAACTTAGCTTATTTTTAGTTTTTATCATTTTAGATTTATTTTTCAGGATGAAGTTCCAATCAAACCTCTTTTTTCCTATTTATTTATCATACATTTTTTTCCTCTTGTTTTTGAAATATGGAATTTGTGGCCCCCATGTCAAGTGGCTTGACTCCAGATGACCCTGTTCTGTTACCTGTTACCTGTGGGAAATGAAGCCCTTCTATCCTTCCTTTCCTGGGCTTGTCTACTACCCTGGTGTCACAGGGAGAAGCATTTCATGCTCCTGGGCAGTGTCCCAGTAGCTGGCCTCTAGATACCACTGAGTGGAGAGCTCCTTCTTCTGGATTCTTCTGTGTGAAGGAAAAGCCCTACTTCTCACCGTCCCCATCTCTTCTGTATGGGTCAGGATAAGCAGTGTTAGCTGCTGTAACAAACAACCTCCACATCTCAGTGGCTGCAGAGCCGTCAGTCAGCAGGCTCTTCTCCATACAGTCACTCAGGGACCCAGGCTCCATCCATCCTGTGGCTCCTCCCTCCTTTAGGTCCTTGGAGTCCTCTCCATTCAGCCAGTGGCTGGAGAAGGTATGCAGGAGAAGTTCTACAGACTGGGCCTAGAAGTAGCACACGTGGATCCCACCCACATTCCAGTAGCTGGAACTCAATCCTGTGGCCACACCTAACTGCCCAGAAGCCTGGGGAATATAGTACAGCCTTGTTCCCTGGAAGAAGAGTGGAACTTCAAAACCAGTGAGCGTTAGCAATCTTGCCGCATTTAACCTATTTTCCCCTCTTCTTTTCGGTATCTCCTCCCTGTTCTTGATTATCTCTGCTAAACACTGGTGTGTCTGCCTCAGGCATCCATGTTCACCCCGATGTAGCAGGTAATCCTTACCTCTTCCCAAACCTCCTAGCATCAGTTTGCCAACTTGCTGATCCCAAGTGTCCGAGATGTTCTTTAAGTTAAGCTAGAGTGCATGTTCATTCTTATGCTCCACGTGGGCACATGTGTGTGTGCAAAATATTTATCCAACCTTTGCAAAATATAAACAGCATGGCTAATTGCAGAGAGACACGGTCTAGTTTGAGAATCCATCCATCCATCCCTTTGTTCGAACAATAATTAGTGAGCTCACAGTATACAGAGCATTGTGGTAAGTGCTGTGCAGGAAGGGGGAAAAAAGTTTACAAGGCATGCTCTCTGCCTTTGTAAAATTTATAATCTAACTGGGGAAATAAGAACTAAACACACACGAAGGCAGCAAAAATGCCAAGTCCACACATGCAGAGACAAGTAAGGATCATTCAGGAGAGAAGGCAATGTGGGCCTTCTGTGCACACACCCCGTCTCCCTCCTTCCCCCATGTGCACACGATGCATCGATTCACTTTTGTAGGCAGTGGCTTTCTTCCCCACACCCTCCATGAATTTTCCTGTCCTTTTCCTCCAGTCCTTCACAACTGGTCTCTTTTACTTTTCCCCTTCCATCTCCTGTGTCTTGTCTCCCTTTCTCTGTTTATTTTCCCCCAGTCTTCTCTCTGTGTCTCTCTCTACATTCTTCCCTTTACAAAGAGCACCTTGAGTTTGTGGTGGCCTCAGGGCCTTTGCACCTTCAGTGTCCTCTGTGAGGAATGCCCTTCCTCAGGCTCTACTCAGGGCCAGCTCCTTTCACCATTCAAACCCACCACCCAAGGGGCTTCCTTGACTCCCCTCACCACCCCATCAACAGCAGCTCCATAGTGGTTATTCTCTATCCTGTTGTATTTGTATAGTATTCATAAGTCTCTGAAATTATCTTGATGAACTATTTTCTCTACCACCCATCTCCAGCCCTGATTGGAAATTCCATAAGAATGGGGAGCAAGTTTGACTTATCCATGGCTGTATCCCCAAAGCCACACATACAGTAGGTGCTCAATTAATAACCACTGATTGACGGGATAGCAGACAAGAGGCTCTCTCCCTTTCCCTCAGTGTCTCGGGACTGAACTGGGAGCTTTGCTGAGCTCTCCGCCCACAGCCATGCCCTCCCTCAAGTCTGGTACCCAGACTCTGCCTTCCCAGAGCCCCCGGGCATCAAGCCAGGAGCCTGGAGCCTTTCCTTTGCGTCCTACTCGATGCCCTTGGTCTCCACTTTCAGCCGCAAACCACACAACCAAAAAATCTGTCCGGACTTGTGTCTTCCTTCAGGAATGAACAGAAATGGTATTTGTTTGCCCTTCTCTGCAGTGTGCTCACCCCGGGGCCCTCGCGGGGGGGATAGAGGGCCCCTGGCAGCTTTCCCTCGGTCCCTCTGAGGTGCAGAGAAAGAGCTCCGAGTTTGTTCTCTCCCCTGCACCCCTCTCAGTTACTCTGGCTTCCCTTTGGCTCTACCCAGGCTAGACTTAGTCTTATGTATGTTTAATGTGCACAGATATCCTGTCTGCTTCTTTATTCAGATGTAGCTGAGAACGACTGTCCAGTTAAAGAGTGTTTGCCATACCGGCTCTTGAAAAGCCATAGTGTTTTTTGGAGGACTTTTTTCTCAGCATAACAACTTTTTCATCCCCCAAACCCTCTAAATCAAGAAGTGATGTTTTGGCATTATGGGTCCAGGCACACATACACACCAATTCATGTGACATCAGGCTTTCAACTCAGAGAAAATCATTTGAAACCCATTTGGATGGTGTGCCACATTGGGAAAACCCCAAAACGTTTTGCCTTGCGTAGATTCGCCAAAAGAGAGGCATGAAGAAGGAGCCGCTTCCACAGCTTTTAGTCCGCTGTGCGTGGGCCCCGGGTCCACATGTGTCAAACCCTAAAGATATTTGCGTTTACTTTTAAGTGCAGCTTCTGAGCAAGACAACCGTGAACCCCTACATTGAAAAAATGGTAACAAAAGTGGTACAGAAACATGAATGTATTGGGACTTCCCTGGAGGTCTAGTGGCTAGGACTCTGCGCTTCCATTGCAGGGGCCGCGGGTTCGATCCCTGGTCGGGGAACTAGATCCTGCATGCTGTGCGGCACGGCCAAAACAAACAAACAAACAAACAAACAACTGGCCTGAACACTTTGAAACTGTCATTGTCTAGATGGACATAGAAAGGCAAGGGATTATTCTAGAAGAAAGGACAAAAGAGAAATGACTATTGAGGGTGTGAAGTGACTCATGCTCTTGTCTGAAAATGATTATCAAAGGCTGTAAAGATCTGAGATTTCACCTTCCCGGCCAGCTAAGAAGTTAGTCTGCCACTGTCGCCTGGGCCCTGGCAAAACACAGGACATTCCGGGGTCAGAGACAGAGGATGCTGTGACTCACAGCCTTCGCAGTAGACAGACTGCCAGCATTTTCTCGTGCCCTTTTTCCCGAGCCCCATGTCCCACAGGGCCACTCAAAGAAAGCCAAGTGACACCCGCACACACAGTGCCTTGCATTATAGCAGAGGAGCCTTGAGTTGAGGGAACCCAAATATTTTATAATGGACAGTAAGCCTGCCTGATCTTCCCCCGCCCGCCCCGGACCAGAGGGAGATATTATCTTTCTTTCTTTCTTTTTTTTTTTTTTTTTGCGGTATGCAGGCCTCTCACTGCTGTGGCCTCTCCCGCTGCGGAGCACAGGCTCCAGACGCGCAGGCTCAGTGGCCGTGGCTCACGGGCCCAGCCGCTCCGTGGCATGTGGGATCCTCCCAGACCGGGGCATGAACCCGTGTCCCCTGCATCGGCAGGCGGACTCTCAACCGCTGCACCACCAGGGAAGCCCGATATTATCTTTCTTATACTGGACAGTAAGCGTGCCTACACTTTGCTTTGGAAGGACACACTATCTCTACCTTTCCAGACAAAGGGCAGCCAGGGCTTCTGCTCCCAAGATGTTCTGAAACACAAGAGACCCCCGGAGAATTGACCCTCAGCAATGACAACTGAGAACGTCGTATGCTTGGACGCCAGATTGAAAAAGAAAGCAGCTTTCAAGGACATCCTTGGGATAATTGGGGGAATTTTGATATGAAATCAAGGCTATATAATATCATTGCATTAACAGTTGAGGTGTGGAGGAGAAGGGTGTTTGGGCTTTCATGATATTATTCTTTCAACTTTACAAAACAAACATTGGAAGGGGACATGGCTTCCCCAAGAACGCGCAGCTGGCCCGCCCCCCCGCTTCTCCTGACTTAAAGGACTGTGTTTTTACTGCACTCTGTCACTGATTTTATCCCTGCCCTGCCTTAATTAAGTGCTCTGAAGACATAAATAGGTTTTCTGTTTACTCAAGCTTGGGAGAAGCTGGCAGAAAAGGCCTTTTCAGCTAAAAGCTCCGTAAACCCGAAGGTGTGAACCAGTAAGTTAACAGCTGCAAAAACCCTTTCAGCTGTGGGCGCCTCTGCATGTGGCTGTGAAGTGATGCAGGCGACCCCGTTCTGGAAGGAGAGGGGGGAAGAGCAGCAGGAATACCAAGCTGGGGAGGCAGCCCGCAGACCCTTAAAGCAGTTTTAATGATCTCGCTCAAGGCATTGAGGATCCTGAGGCTGGTCCAGACCCACGCGTTCAGAGGTCCCCAGAAGAACGCAGTCCCGGGTCCAGATACACTCTGGATGCGTTTTGTCCTCACCTCCCTCTCCTAGTGGGGCAGGTTGTCAAGAGCTTGTCCTGGCGCGGACCTCGGTCCCTGCCCTCTGTGCACGGGCCCGAGGGCGGTGAGGCCAGAGCAGGCCCGGACCCCCAGACAGACAGCTGCTGCAGAGACAGAGCCGCAGGCTCAGAGGACGTACTAAAAATGAAGAGGTGAGTCACTGGTGAAGCTACGTCCCGGCGGGGACACCAGTGGCTTGCGCTGAGGACTGAGCAAGGGCGCTATGGAAAACTCTCAGGCCAGATGGGCAGCAGGGCAGGGGTGGGCAGGGCATCCACTGGCCGGGCCCCAGGGCTGGGCCTGGCTGGACTCACATCATTGTCATTGTACCGCACTGGGCCTCTCACTGAAAACCTATTCCATTGGATCCCATGCCCTTGGGAACAAATCTAATGGGAGAAACAGACTCACAGACAGAGAATAGACTTGTGCTTGCCAAGGGGGAGGGGGGTGAGGAGGGATGGACTGGGAGTTTGGGGTTAGCAGCTGCAAACTAGTATGTATAGGCTGGAGAAACAACAAGGTCCTACTGTAGAGCACAGGGAACTACATTCAATATCCTGTGATAAACCATCATGGAAAAGAATATGAAAAAAGCATGTATAGGGCTTCCCTGGTGGCGCAGTGGTTGAAAGTCCGCCTGCCGATGCAGGGGACGCGGGTTCGTGCCCCGGTCTGGGAAGATCCCACATGCTGCAGAGCGGCTGGGCCCGTGAGCCATAGCCGCTGAGCCTGCGCGTCCGGAGCCTGTGCTCCGCAACGGGAGAGGCCACAGCAGTGAGAGGCCCGCGTACCGCAAAAAAAAAAAAAAAAAAAAAAAAGCATATATATATATATATATATATATATATATATATATGTAAAACTGAATCACTTTTCTGTACAGCAGAAATTAACACAACATTGTAAATCAACTCTACTTCAATAAAAAAAAAACTCTAATGGGATTTGTCCAGAGTTTATGATAACAAAGCAACTGTTTCTCACCTCTCAGCCCTCCGCCTCTCTGAGCTCCAATTAAAGTCCTGGTGGCTACGTTCAAAAACTAAATAATGTTTGATTACTGTTATGTGCTGGATTCCCTAAAGGTAGACAATATCTGTGCACTCTGCACATAAAAGATAAAGACTTAGCTCACATTTCACCTCCTTCTCTTAAAAAAAAAAAAAAATATATATATATATATATATGTGTATGTGTATGCATATGTGTACTTATATACATATATATTCACTATATTGATTATATGTTGATATATTGATTATACATGCACACATATGTATTGAATATGTTAATTACTTTGGTCACTTACCAAAGTAATTTGGTGCTCATTACCTAGAGAGGAAGTGAGGTGCTGTGATTAAGAGCGGAGGCGGGTTAAGCCTGGAGAACTTTCTCTGGCGTCGTGCCGAGGGTTCAGCCTGGCACTGGCAGGCCTGGAAGCTGACTCCAGTTATCCTTACATTTAATCCCAGTAGGTTGAATCCTCATTTAATCCCTTTATTAATATCCCCGCTTTATAGACGGGGATGCTTAGGCACAGAGGGGGCATGCAAAGCGACCAAATCACATGGGGCTGGGGTTCAAACCCAGGCAGCTGAGCATGCCGACAGCAAGAAGACCCCCTTTCCTTCGAATGGGAGCTCTCCTGGGGGGTGGGCAGTATTTACAGCTGTGATCATACCCAGCGGTGGGCAGAACCTGCGCCTCATAGGCCCCATCACCCCACCCAGGGGTGCACCCCATTCCTGCCAGCAAGAGCTCCCCATCTGGAATTTGACGGAGGCTCCTGAAATAAGAGCAGACAGCTCTGATCTGCCTGCAGGCCCTGCATTCTCATTGGGGGAGGAAGGGGGCTTTTCGGTGGGTTTTGACTTTGGCCCCTGCAAAGGGACAGCTCCTTGTTTCAGACAGACTCTTTTTTTTTTTTTTTTTCGGTATGTGGCCCTCTCACTGTTGTGGTCTCTCCCGTTGCGGAGCACAGGCTCCAGACACGCAGGCTCAACGGCCATGGCTCACGGGCCCAGCCGCTCCGCAGCATGTGGGATCTTCCTGGACCAGGGCACGAACCTGTGTCCCCTGCATCGGCAGGCGGACCCTCAACCACTACGCCACCAGGGAAGCCCCAGACAGACTCTTGAATGATAAAGAATGGGCTCTGCTGTGTGAGTTTAGGCAAAACGCTCACCCTCTCTGTGCTTCCATGTTCTCATCCCTAAAGGTGATGTAATTCTCCATAGTCTGCTAATCTTTCCAGAATATGATGTCAACCATTGAGGAACTATGGGGAACTATACAGATCCGATTAAATAAACCAGCCACCACCTCCCCAGGGACTGCTATGTGCGTGACTAGGGCCCTTCTGGGTGCGTTGCGTAAGTACAATTACTCAGATTTCTGTGTGTGGTGTGCACAGCCCACCAGGAAACAGGATGGCCAAGCCCTGTCCTCAGGGGACTTCCATGCAGTTGGCTAGAGCAGGAGGTGATCCGTGAACAATCACCATGTCACATGAGCAGGATCTTTGCTTTCAGTTCAGCCTGGTCCTTTGGGGTCTTCAACGTGCTCCCCAGATGGGCCGTTTGCTTTGGTACTTTCTGTGCAGGTCACAGAAATGCCCGTTTGTCAAGCATTGGGACCTAAGTCTCGCCTCCCCCATTTCACGATACGTTAGTACCGTTGACAGCTTTCCCCCACGTCCATCCCCGCGGCCTCCGCTCTGCCTTTCTGCTTAGTAGCTGTGTGACCACAGGCAAGTCACTTAACCTCTCTGAGCCTCCATGGATTGATCTCCTTTATTTTAAATTAGAAGTAATACACATGCATCTGGAGTGTCAGTGTAGCTTGTGGGGTTCCAGGGTGAGACATTGTGTGAGCAGAGGCCTTTGTCAGCTGTCCCTGAAGGCACAGCCCCACTTCATGAATGTTCTTCACTGCTGCTCGGAACAAGTGGCTAATGGCTGTCCATGAAAAAGCCTTTTCTCCTCTGTGCCTTTCCCCTTCATCCTCTGGCCTTTCTCTCTCCCCCTCACAAAGCAGCCTGGGAAAGCCCCCCTGATGCCGGGGTGCTGGGTGAGCCCCATGGAGCTTGGGGCCATTCTAGGTCACCTTTCTTAAAAGCAGGTGACTCCACGAGCTCCTGAACGAACGTCTCCCTTCCCGGAAGTGTGTGGTATGGGGGGGTCTCCCTTTCTCTCCAGCACGGGACACCCACTTCAGGACCCCTTGTCGGGGTACCCTAATAACTTCTTTTCTGTTAAATATCGACTTTCTCTGCCCGATTTTGCTCAGTCTCCACTCTCCCCTCTTTTTACGGCTGCACCACGTGGCATGTGGGATCCTAGCTCCCTGATGGGACCCGTGCCCCCTGCAGTGAAACGCAGAGTCCCAACTACTGGACCACCAGGGAAGCCCCTCCACTCTCCTCTCTGTAATCCAACTTCGGAGGCAATTTGCATCAGATCTTTCCTAAACTCTACAGATTCCCCATCCCCTGGCCGATAAAGTCCAAATACCTTAGCCCCACGTACGGGTCTCTGCAAACCTGATCTCGCCCTCCGCCCACAGCACCTGGTCCAGAGCAGGCACTTGGATCTGCAAAGACCCCGCCCTGCTTGCTCTTCTGGCCTCACGTTACAGAGATTCAAGCTTCCTTTCCTCCAGAGACTGGCCAAGACAGCCCCCCACCCACTGCTAGCTCCTGGCTCAAGCTAACTTATGGAAATTTCGGCTTTTTCTCCCCTCTTTGACATTTGCGGACCATCTGACACAGTGAGAAACAGAAGCTTTTACAGTACCAGCTTTCAGTGGATGGGCAGCCCCCAGCCGGTGGTGGTGGATCCAAATAGGTCAGAGGTCATGGTCACTGGGGTCATTTGTGTGGGCCACTAACTGCGTGTTTGACATTTGTAGTGCGGTCATGTTTTTCCTGCTGCTGGGTGTAGACACATCTCCAGAGTTATTCCATTTCAGGGGAAGTTGTATGTGGGCGCAGGGAAACTTCCAGAACCCGAGTGGGCATGGTCATGAAGGCACCCCTGATAAGCATGAATGGCACAAGGGGGCCAAGATTAGGGTGAGGAGAGTAGGGCCCTCACCTGGAGTCCACAATTTAAGGAAATGTCCCAAACGTGGAAATCGCGACACATACTATACTTTACTGCAGTGCTGTAAAGGCCAAAATTAATGCAAAAAATTCCAGATGATCAAAATAGCAACATTTTAAATAAAGTCAAGATGACACTTCAATGATGCAATCCTGCCCCACATGCCTCCCCCTAATTCCCCACCAGCCTTCGGTGGATGTTGCTGCCAGATTCACTTCCCTGGGCTAAGAAGTAATCCGTTCCTATCAAAGAATTTTCTCCAGGGCAGCCCGGCAGTGAGGGCAGTGAAGGCGATCTCGCTTCTGGGGGCTTGAGTGAGTGAGCATTTGGGAAGGAACTGCATCTTAGTGTGCGTCTATTCTGCAAATCACAGCCCCCGCTTTTGTCCTGTGAGATGATAAGTCACCCACGTATTTCTGGTCACGGAGCCCAAGGCTGAGGAAGAATTGAAGAACTGAATGCTTGCCTAAGAACTGAAGCAAACGGAGTCAGCTGTTCTGTGTTGTGTTTTGTTTTGTTTTTTTCCTCCAGAATGCTCCAGATATTCAAAGCTCTGGCTTATTCTGTTTGGGCAGCAGACTGCCCATGGTCTTCCTGGTTGATATGGAAATGGGCTGCAAATTCACCTGATAACATGTCCTTCTGTGCCCCCCCCAGCACTCTTAGGAGCCCCCCCAACCTTTCTGTCCCTTCCTGGAATGCAACTCATTCTCAATACTGAGAGCACCTTTGCCCTGTTGTCTCCCCCGCCTGGAAGGCTAGTTCTCTTTCTCCAGCTCACACGCGGCTGTTCAGGACTCATCTTAAAACGTCCCCTCCTCAGAGCGGGCTTTCATGAACACCCCAGCAATGAACTGTCCCTCTGATGAGTCTTGCTGGCAGTGCCTTGTCAACGCCCTCCTTGAAACCCACGGCCTTTGCTTCCCGGTGTGTTTTCCCCCCTCATCTGACTGGGCGCCCCGGGGCCAGGCTATCTTGCTCGTGGGCCGTTCTGAAGTGGACCCAGCGCTGGGGGCACAGTGGCGGCTTGATCAGTCCTGATGGAATGACCGTGCTTTAGCCTGGTGCCCTCAGTTTGGGGGTGTCTGAAGAGCAGACACCAAAGGGAAACCGAACTAGTGTATCTGTCCACACTCTCACACCTTCCCTGCCTCCTCTGATCCCTTGGCTAGACGAGGACATTCCTGCTCTTTTCAGCGCAACCTCTAGGTACCCCTGGATTCCCTGCTTTCAGAATGGAAGGCTGGATCACCTGGCGGGGGGGAGGGGGAGTGTCTGTGTGGGTGGATGAGTGGGCGGGAGCTGGACTGACAAGGACCTCCTTGTCAGTCATCTGAAGAAAGGGAAGCAAGTGACTTCTCCCTCCCGAGGAAGGAAAAGAAGGGAAAGATGGGAGAGACTCCGTCAGCGAGCAAGAACCTGCTTGGAAGAAATTGGGGAAACAGCCAGATGCTGGAGGATTCAGGAAATGTTTCTAATCTCCCTGTCACCTGCCCCAGCCCCATTTCCACCCAAGGCTTTCCACCCCAGAGGACCAGTATGTTGGCCTTGGGTACCCAAATGATGGAGACACAAATACCCCGGGACCGTGGGTTCGTGTTTTAGAACATCAACAAAGGGGCGCACCGGCCCGCTGGAAAGAGGGGAGCTAAGGAACAGGTCTTGAAGCTTGCGGAGCATTGAAGCCTCTGGTTTCCGCCCGCTCCCTTGTAAGTTACAGATCTTCTAAAACAGAGGTCTCTGAGGATTCTTTTATTCGGACTTCAGTGAGCTGCAGAAACCCCGAAAGGTCACCTCAGACATTACTACTCCTACTACTGTTACTTGGGATGACTTGGGGACCCCACGAGTCACCCCTTGGTGCCGCCGCTGGGGTGTTTATTCCGGAGGATTGCCAGGCTGTGCAGACGCCCTGGGCGCGGGCTGGGGGGGTGGAGGCGCCAGACGGGGCGGTTGCCCACCGCGGAGGAGGCCGGGGGCGGGGTGGGCCGGGAGGAGGCGCGGGGAGGAGGAGGAGGCGCCTAGAAAAGGAGGCGCGGCCGGGAAGGTGCGGAGAGGGCCCGTGCGCCTCGGGCTGGGCCGGGCGGCGGGCGGCGGAGCGCGAAGGGGAGGCCGGGCCCGGCGTGGCTGGAGCGCGGCCAGCGGCGGCGGCGGGCGGGCGGCAGGCCCGGCGTGGCAGCGCGGAGGGGCAGCCGCCCCGAGCGCACGGAGCCGGGCGCCCGACCGCCGGCCCCTCCTGGGCGCGGCGCGCGCGCGCGCGCGCGCGGCCGGGCCGGCCGGGGAACCGGGGACTCGGGCGGTGGGGGGCGGGTGGGCGCCGGGCCCGACGCACCGCCTCTCGGCTCTGCCCGCAGGTCCCCGGCGCGCAGCCCCCGCCCCGCCGCCGCCCGCCCCGGGCCCCGGAGCGCGGTGGTGGAGTCCCCCAAGGAGCCGGGGGCCCGCGCCCGGCGCCCCCCAGACATGGTGGGCCACCTGCATCTGCAGGGCATGGAGGAGAGCCTCAAGGAGAAGAGCCGGGAGGGCTTGCTGGACAGCCCCGACTCCGGGCTGCCCCCCAGCCCCAGCCCCAGCCCGCCCTTCTACTCCCTGGCGCCTGGCATCCTCGACGCCCGCGCGGGGGGCTCTGGCGCCTCCTCGGAGGCCCCCGGACCCGGCGAGGCCAAAGCGGTAAGCACGCGGCTTCGCGCAGAAACCGGGGACAGAGCCAGCCCCCCGGATGGGGTACTTCAGGAGCCGGGACTGGGTTCCCCCCGCCATCCCCCCAGCCAAGAAGGTGGCCTAGTGACAGCCACGCTCCGCAGGTGGGGATCAGGGCGCGTAGGTGGGGACGGTCCAGCTTGACCCCTGCAGCCCTCTCTCTGGCTGTGGGCCTAAGGAGTGATCGTCTGTCTTACTGTCAGCAGTAAAAGAGCAGGAGTTGAGGACTGTCCGAAATTCTCCGAGAGGTTGGCTTCAGGCTAGGGGAGCTGGAACCCCAGGTTCCCTGTTTACTGTTCTCCCTGTGCTGCCAACGTGAAAGACTTTTTTTTTTTTTTTAACCAAACGCAGACAGGAGCCCTTCCTTCCCGGGGTGTTGAGGGCTGCTGACGTGGAGCCGAGGCGGTGCCTGGGGAAGGCTGGAACCCCAGGTCAGGACACGCGAGAGTTTTACCTCTTGCCGAACTTAGTGGGGCCTTCAGGTGGGCTCCGGGGGTCACCCAGCTTGGTGGCTGGGCTGAGACTGGGCTCCCCGCACCCCTTCCCCGGCAGGCGGGAGCCAAGCAGGCAGGAGCCAAGCAGGCGGGATCGGGCGCCTTTGGACTTGAGGAAATGACAAGTTGAGATCCGGAGGCTGCTAACAATCCCAGTGGCGTTTCCCTGTTCTCGCGGGTCTCTGCACGCCTTCACATTGTTTCTGCCGGGTGTCCTAGTACGACTCCAGCCCGGCGCCGCTTTCCTGGGGCCCCGGCAATGCCCACCTGGTACCTCACAGGGCAGTAAATCCTTCCCCCGAGTTGGAAATCCTCCCAGGAGCAGAAAGGAATGGTTCCCCTGCCTCCAGGACTATTGATGAGAATGTCACTGGTGTCTCCCTTGCTCCTTGGTCCAGTGGGTCCCAAACTTGAGTGGGCACGGGAATCTCTCAGAGATTTTTTTTTTAAAGTATTTATTGATTTGGCTGCATCAAGTCTCAGTTTCATCATGCGGACTCTTAGTTGCGGCACCTGGGATCTAGCTCCCCGACCAGGGATCGAACCCAGCACCCTGCATTGGGAACATGGAGTCTTAACCACTGGACCACCAGGGAAATCCCTCTCTTGGAGATCTTTAAAGCATATCCATGCCCACCTCATACCTCCAGACAGTGTCATTCGATTGGTAGAGCCTGCGACCTGGACATCAGGATTTTTTTTTTTTTTTTTTTTTTTTTGCGGTACGCGGGCCTCTCACTGTTGTGGCGTCTCCCGCTGCGGAGCACAGGCTCTGGACGCGCAGGTTCAGCGGCCATGGCTCACGGGCCCAGCCGCTCCGCGGCATGTGGGATCCTCCTGGACCAGGGCACGAACCCGCGTCCCCTGCATCGGCAGGTGGACTCTCAACCACTGTGCCACCAGGGAAGCCCTACATCAGGATTTTTAAAACCTCCCCGGGTTATCCTCATGTGCAGCAAAGTTTGGGAACCGCTAGCTTAGACCAAAATCATGCGTTGAATTTGAACTTTGGTCTGTCTTTTGGGGGCTGGGGATAGGAGAGGCGTTCTGGACGTCCAGGGATTGATAGATGTGACCCAGGCTGTTGGCAGTGAAATTGATCCCACTGTCTGAACGCACCAGCTTTCCTGCAAGAGTGTCTCAGACTTGGCACAGTTGAATGGAGGGGGTGGTATTTGGGCTCTTGCGTGGGGAATAAATCCCTGTGGTGTCCTACACAGTGGGCCTTGGAGAAAAGGGACAGGGAAACAGCCTTCCTCTTTATTCTTTGGATGACCTGGAATCCCCCTTATAGAAGGTTTTTTGGATGCTTTTCCTGCCGGCCAGGCCAGCCAGGGGCAGCCATAAGAACAGTGTGCCTGGCTTACTTGTCTTGGCTGTCCTAGTTGATTGTATTTTTTCCCCCTCCTTGCTAACTAGATGCCAGGTATGGGACTGAGCTGTCTCTGATCTTTCTAATTTGGCTTGAAGGCAAGACCTGGGGCTGTTTCCACACAGGTAACGACGTCTGCATTTAGATAGCCTTCCCAGGTGCTAGGAGCTGTCCTAAACTCTTTACTTACGACAACTCATTTCATTTTCACAGTAGTCCCAAGAAGTATGTAGGTGCTCTTATTACACCCATTTCCCAGAGAGGGAAGCTGAGGCACAGAGGTTAGCGACTTGCCTAAGCTGATAAGTGGCGGTGCTGGATTAGAACCCAGGGAATTGGGCTCCGGAGTCTCTACCCTTGAACCTTGCATTATCCTACCTTTCACTGTGCAGCTAATTAACTACCTGTGTTCTGTTGTTGTTGTTGTTGTTGTTGTTTTTTAAAAAAACAAAATACCTCTGAACCTACAGGATTTGGAAATGCTGCTTTTTTTTTTTTTTTTTTTTTTTTTTTTGTGGTACGCGGGCCTCTCACTGTTGTGGCCTCTCCCGTTGCGGAGCACAGGCTCCGGACACGCAGGCTCAGCGGCCATGGCTCACGGGCCCAGCCGCTCCGCGGCATGTGGGATCTTCCCGGACCGGGGCACGAACCCGTGTACCCTGCGTCGGCAGGTGGACTCTCAACCACTGCGCCACCAGGGAAGCCCATTGGAAATGCTGCTTTTAATAAAAAGAGAGGAAATGGTTGCCACAGGGAAGCCTCTTCTCAGCCCTGGGGCCTGCAGCTAGGGCCCCGGGCACCTAAGTTATTGTCACACAGGCCACCTCCACCACCACCACCCCCGCCCCCCACAGGTTAACTCCTGTTAAATGTTGCTAATCTGGTGTTTAACAAAACCCTGCTTGCGGGCGACTCACTGACCATGCTTTCCAGGCGCAGATGTAGGCAAAATATTGGCTGCCGATCTTGCACAAAGGGACAGAAACCTCTCCTGCGTCTTGGAGTTGATGGTTTCAAATGGCTGGCTGCAAGCAGGGCCACGTTTGCTCTGGCACCCCCTTAATGGCACCTGTCAGACCATGTGGGCCTGGGGTTCAGCCTGGGGTAGGCATCTTTGTTCTGACACCCAGTTTCCAGCACTGCCTTCCTGGTCAACACTGGTGGCACACACCCCAGCCAGGGGGATGAGCTGCAGTCCTGTCCCCACCCCCCTGGCCACTGAGGTCCTCGCTAGCTTGTCACCGTATTTATTATGCTGGAAGTGCAGGTTAAATTTGCTCACCCTCTAGAAAGAGGTTCCATTTCTCCCCACTTTGTTTTAATAAGCTGGACTTACCTTCTGGACAGTACCCCGTGGATGTAGGGTAACTGGCTGGCTGCGACATTGCCCCCCAAGACGTAAAAGGCACTGGGGAGCAGGCTGGGTATAAATGAATCCCTCAACCCCACCCTAACTTGATCATAGGTCTTTTTCTGGCCCACTCTGTGGACCAACGATGGTACCGTTCCTGGGAATTCCCAAACCAAAGGAAGATCTAGGAATCGGTCATTCGTCCCACCAGTACTTACTGAGCACCTACTGTATGCCATGTGCTGTTTTGGGCCGTGGGTGACATAATGGTGAACAAGATGTTCGAGGTCCCTGCCCTCATGGAACTGGCATTCTAGTGGGAGAGACAGTCACCAACTTAAACATGTGATAAAACACCAGGTGGATTGTTAAGTGCCCTTAAGACAAAGAGCTGGGTTCAGGTAGAGCTCCTTTAGACTGGATGGTCAGGGAAGTGACATTTAATGGAAACCAGAAACAATGAGAGGGGGGCCTTTATGGTCATAGGGCTGAAATGTGCGTCAGTCCAAGGGGATGGCAAGTGCAAAGGTCCTGAGGCGCGGTTGAGTGGCAGCCGTGAGGCTGGTGGAGGGCAGTGCAGGGACTTGTGGGCTAAGCTGAGGCCAGAAAGTAAAATTCCATTTGGTCTTTCCAAAATGTACTTGTGACTGTTTTATTTTTATTTTTTAAAAAGGCCTCATGAGCTCCCAGACCCTCCAAATTAGAAACCCAAATCAGAGACTTGACTGAGAAGTGCCTGTGCAGAACAGGCTCTGTGGAGGGCTTGTCTCCCTGCAGTGGGCCCCTGGTCGCCTGCAGGACACCGGGACAGCCAAGGCCGCCTGCCGGGCCAGCCAGGGTTTGCCTGTCAGCTGCATTCATCCCACAAATATTTAAGCCAGGCCTGGTGAGGGATACAGCTGTGAACAGGACAGCCGCTGTCTGTGTCACCTTTGAGCTCTCGGGGCCTGGACCTCCGGCTCCCGATTGAGGGAACACTCCATGTCCTTCCTGCCCCCCTCCCCGTCCTGCCTGGTGGAGCTGTGGGGAGAGGTCGTGCTGCCAGGAAGGATGAGTGAGTGTGTGTGGCAGATACCCATCTCCCCAGGTTAACGTGGCCGGTTCAGGGAACTAGCCCTGTCCCCTCTTACCACCCTCAGGGAGAGCACAGATGGCATTTGGGGTCGCAAGTCGTCTTCTCGGGGTGCACCTTTGAGGGAACAGCCACCACCGGGGTGGGTGAGGGAGGACAGATCACCCACCTGTGGCACATGAGGGGCTCGGCCCTCTGTGGGGTGGTGACCGGAGGTGACCGTCTGAGCCGTTACCCCCTCCGCTGTGGATATGGGTTCTCTAGAAGCCAGTGGCCTGGGCCCCATCGTGCGTTGCCCCATCACCCCCATCTGATCTCCTGGGCTTTGATTACACATCGAGTGTATGTCCGAGTGGCACACTGGGGAATTTCCCTAAGGACGAGGTGCTGGTTCCCTGGGCCCAGATTCCGAGGGAAGCCCTTGGGGCCGGATCCGGGTAGAATTGGGGGTGGGGAGTGGGTTGTCTTTGCCCATCCTCGAAAATTTCCCGGGGCTGCCCAGCTCTTGGAAATCTTTGTCACTGCCAACTCTTAGGATCTTGGCTGTCACCACCCCTGCCCCCAGCCCAGGACACCTGGATTTTCTCATTTCTCTGTTTCTGGTCTGTGATGGTGAAACCAAGGCTGAGGGCAGAGAGGGAAGCGAGTTAGGAATTTAGGGCGTCAGCACCCAGCGTTAGGAAGGACGGAAGCACGGATGGACGGACACACGGATGGATGGATGGATGGATGGACAGACGGAAGGATGGACAGATGAGCGTGTGCGTGGACAGATGGATGGACAAATGGATAGATGGATGGATGGATGGAAGGGCAGATGGATGGGTGGATGGATAAATGGACCGATGGATGAATGGATGCATGGATGGACACACGGATGGATGAATAGATGGACACACGGATGGATGGATGGATGGAGGGATGGATGGATGGATGGACAGGCAAGTGGATGGATGGATGAAGAGAAAAATGGATGGACCGGTGGATGGACAGATGGACTGAGGAGACAGGGGTCAGCCCCCATGGCCCCCTTGCAGGCTCACGGTGTGTCCCTGACCAGCGAAGGTGCCTGTGAGCAAGCTCAGGTGCAAGAGAACCAGGTGTGTCAGGCCACGGAGGGAGGAGCCTGTTGGCGGAAAGGAAGGCCATGAGGGGCCAGAAACCCTGGTGCCTCCTTTCAGCCCCCGTCCGCTTAATCCTGGATGAAGTGGCCTCCAGCGGAAATTCAGCAACGTCTCTGACAGCCTTGCGTCTCTGTGAGAGGCTCATCTGAGCGAGAAGTTCTACCTGTAGCTTTAGTGTGCAAAGAAGACAAATAGGCCCATGCCCTGCCAGGTGCTCTGGGGGCGAGGGAGTGAACAGGAGCCACCTTCCTGGGAAAATGCCCCTAGGCGGGGACTGACGGGGACTCTCCTTGGGGTGGGCGTGGCCTGTCCTTTGTGCCCTTGGGACTCCTGGCCTCCCTGCTGTGGGGTGGGGGAAACAGATATGGTACAAAGAGGCCTGAAGTCTGAGATCCGGGTGTCAGCAGGGCCATATTCCCTCCGGAGGCTCTAGGGAAGAATCCATCCCTTGTGTCTGTCCCAACTTCTGGTGGTGGCCGGCCATCCTCGGCGCGCCTTACCGTGGAGATGCACCCCTCCATCCCTCCCTCCGTTCCCCCGTGGCCTTCTTCCCTCTGTGTGTCCTGTGTCCAAAGTTCCCTCTTTTTATAAGGACACCAGCCGTGTTGAATTAGGGCCCGCCCCCGTCCAGTGGGACCGCATCTTAACTTGATCACATGTGCAAAGACCCTGTTTCCAAAGAGGGTCACATTCACAGGTCCTGGGGATTAGGACATGAACATATCTTTGTGGAGGCCCCAAACCAACCCACCAGCATCCTGCTGGCTTGGGTCCATCAGGCACCCAAGGGCATCTTGGGGAGCGGGCCCGTCCCTGAGCCCTGCCTCTGACCTGTGATGTATGGGTTTGCTCAGTTTCACTGCTCTGAGTGCCAGACCCTACGCCTGCCCTGTTTGGGGTCTCCTGGGCTCCCCGAGCCTGGCCCACTCACCACCTCTGTTGTGCCGTGTTGTGCAACGAGCCTTTGGAGTCCCTCCCCTGATCCCAGGATTTGCCACCCATACCCAAGGCCTTTCATAAAAATGATAAGAATTCTTGGGGCGTAAATGTCCCTCCTTGGATCACTTTCCTCATGGGTGCAGGTCAGCGTCCACCTTAGCCCAGCATGGGAGCTTTGGGTCTCAAATCCCAAAACACGCCGAAGATACTCAGTTTAATTCCAATCGCGGTAGAAGCCATCCCCCACCAGTGAGGTCAGTGGCCTGAGAGAGGCTGTTTCGGCCCTTACAAAGGTTCCCTGTGGCTGTGGTGAGGGGTCTCCCCGGACCCTTCCTCCTGACACTGACCCTCCGCTGATGGGGGCTTGACACTCCCTAAGTGGAAGGTTCTGTGGGTCACATGTGGCTTCAGCCACGTCCCGTGCGGTGGCAGGTGGGGGACCGCCGTGCGTCACACTGCTGCGCCATCCCTACCTGTCCCTGCCAGCCAGGCCCAGACCCCCGGTGGGGCTGGGCTGTCACCGCGCGGCACGGAGCTCTCAGGACGGAGGACTTATCTTTCTCTGCCGTCCTGTGGGCCGTGCCCTGTACCGCAGCCAGGAAGGGGGAGCTCTCCAGACGCCGGGGTGTATTTTTACTTCCAGGCGTGGAGTATGTATCCTCACCCACCCGGCGGCTCCAGGGAAGGCGCATGAATCACTGGGTGAGGCGGGGCGTGGGGGCATGGTAGGCGGAGGGCAGCCCGCTGTTCTCTGGGTCCCACTTTCTCAGAAGCACTCCCTAGTCCCTACACACACACCCTGCCTGCCCAGGAGACCAGGGAGCCAGACCAGCCCCCCTCCCCAGGCTAGAACAGGGTTCTCCCGGTCCCTAGAAGGAGCTGGGGGCTGGAGGCTGGCCCAGCTGTGTCTCCATCCCAGGGTGGGCGTGTGTGGCGTCTGGGAGTCTGGAGTCCGGCCTTCAGCTCTCAGCTCCCCCGTGCGTTCCCCTGCCCCTGCAGCCCAGGGCTGCGAGGGGACCCGAGGACACCGGCCAGCTTGCGCCCGGGCATCAGCCTCATTGTACGGATGAGCAAACTGAGGTACTGTGAACAGGTGGCTGGCACAGGTGGCTTTCTCAACGGGTCCTCTTCAGAGGGAAGCAAGCACCAGGGCCTTTGGGGAAACGAGCTGGGATGTGGCTGCCCCAGGGTTGGGGGGCGATGAGGGGAACAGGGCGCCTGGGAGCTTTCTTTGCTCCAGGTGGCCCAGGCCAGGCCATCAGGTACAGCGGCAGCAGCAGGGGGTCCCCTGGGCGCTGGAGCCCAAGCCCCGTCCTCAGCCCGCCCCCCACGCTGGCGGCTCCGATGGGAATGTGAGTCCAGCGTGGCTGGAGGGCTGCCCTTGTAGGGCCAGCAGTGTGCCTTCCTGGCCGGCTCCCAGGGCTGGCTGGGCTCCGCACACAGCGCTGCCATGTTGATGTTAAAACACCGCTGCAGCTGCAAGACTCGGCTCTGAGCTTCCGGAGCCCAGCGGCTGTGGGATGGCCGGAACTGCCACTGGTCCCTGGAGCCCTGCGGGGGCAGCCTCAGGCCTCGGCAGCGACTGCCTGAGCTGTCTCGTCACCCCCGGGGCCCCTGGATGCCAGCCTGCGTCTGGATTTTCAGAGGCTTCCTCTCTCTCTCTTGTATCGTGTTCCCAGGTGGGGCAGATTTTAGCTGTTTTTCCACCAGGGCCCTTTGGAAAACGGTGCCCAGAGCTCCAGCTTCCTGGCCTAGTCTGTGAAGTCAGCCTTGTCCCCTCTGCTGGCAGCCAGTGTGGGGAGTGAGATCCGGCCAGAATGGGGCCCCAAATGTGCACTCGGGCCGCGCCAGGAGGCTCAGGGGGGCCCGAGAGGGATGGTGGTACCCAGCTCTGCACCGAAGGCTTTGCCTCCCAAGGAAGTCCTCCCTGCCCATGAGCTTGGGAATGGTTCTTTCTTGGGGGTGCAGTGGGGGGATGGAGACCAGTAGCAGGCTGCCCCTCCCCCGCTCCAGTCCTTCCACCTAGAGACACCTCCCAAAACCTTAGCACCCATGTCCATAGCCCCTCACACGCCTGCCTCATCCTCTCTCCTCTTCAATGTCCACAAGAAGGGCCCTGGGAGGCACTGTGCCTCATCCGACTCACACAGGGCCTGGCGCACAATAGGTGTTTTGCGCACAGTAGGTGCTCAGCAAACCCCTGCCCACATCTGGGAAAGCGCCATACTTCACGCTTCAGATAGTCTTACGGGGAGAGAGTATGATTTTTATAAGCATCAAGTCATGGAGTTTTACAGTTGAGGCCAGAGCCACAGAGGATGCCAGAAGTGCCTATATCTTGTCACTGTTTTATTTTTTTAACTTTTTTTTTTTTTTAAATTTTTGGCCACACCGCGCAGCTTGTAGGATCTTAGTTCCCCAAACAGGGATTGAACTCGGACCATGGCAGTGAAAGTATGGAGTCCTAACCACTGGACCGCCTGGGAATTCCCATCACTATTTTATTTTTAAACTTAAAGCTCCTGAATGATGTCTACTTGCTTCTGAAAGGTAGGAGCACGGTTGTCTCAAGGTTAATAAGGGTGTGGATTGTACCTCTCTCTCCTGAGAGGACCGCCCCCCCAGGCACCACCCCTCGAGCCTTTGTGAAAAGCACTCAGAATACAAGCCGTTTCTCCATAGGCTTGTATTCTGAGACTTTTATACAAGACTTTTGTGTGGCGCTTGCTCCGTGCCGGGCACTATCCAACACATTCACACACTTTGAATCATTGTCCTGACTGCGGCCTGGGAGGCGGGTGCTCCTGTTGCCCCGCTTTGGGGACCAGGAGGCTGCAGCCCCGAGAGGGGAGTTGTTCTCTGGGTCACATGGTGTAGTAGCTTCCTGTCGCTGCTCTAACAAATGACCCCACGCATAGTGGGTTAAAACAACACAGGTTTAATATCTTACAGTTCCAAAGTTTAGAAATCTAAAACAGCTTTCACAGGCTAAAAGCAAGGATTTTGGCAAGGCATCCTCTCTGGGTGCTCTAGGGGAGGAGAATTCTCACCTTTCCCACCTTCTAGAGGCTGTCCACAGTCCTTGGCTCCTGGCCCCGTCCATCCTTAAGGCAGCAGCATAATGTCCTCAATTTCTTTCTGACTCTGACCCCCCTGCCTCCCTCTTTGACTTATAAGGACCCCTTGTGAAGACATTGGGGGCCCGCTGGATACTCCAGGACAGCCTCCCCATCTCAAGATCCTTAACCACATGTGCAAAGTCCCTTGTGCCCTGTAAGGTCACGCATTCCCAGGTTCTGGGGATTAGGACGTGCACATTTTGGGGGCCATTATTCCACCTGCTATGCCCAGCAAGGGAGAGATAGGACAGCTTGATGACAGCTGCTGGGGGCCTAGGGAGAACCCCCTCTTTCTCCAAGTCTTAGATCTTTTCTTCCTGTGGTCCTTCCTCGGCCCCTGTTCTGGGGACGCTGTGAGGGGGCTGAGGAGGGGGCTGCGGGGACCATGTCCATAGGCTGATAGCGGATTTGAAGACAGGTGTGGGCCTGGCCCAAGGGCTCACAGGATGGGGGTGGGGAGAGGTGGAAGGGGGGCAGGGCGCTGCTTTGCACGCGTGAGGTCCTGCCTTTGGACAGCATGGGGTCTGCGAGGTGCCAGGCGCTGGGGCCAGAGAGGTCATCAGGTCCTGAATCTTAAGGAGCTCGTGGTCTGGGGGCGACACCCAAAGGGGTCGCAGCGATGGAGACCAGCAGGTGGGAGCTCCAGGAGCCCCTCAGAGGATGTTGGGGGAAGACACGGGAGCTGATGCCTGAGTTGTCACCCTGGACGGACCAAGTGAGAAGGAAAGGGAAGGACGTTCCTAGTGCAGGGAACAGCATAAGGCAAGGCACAGAGGCAGCCTGGGCCGTGGCCCAGGCGAGTGAAAGATATGTGGGCAGAGGCCTGTGTGGGAAGCGCCCTGATCCTGTGTGTGAGGGCAAGCTTGCTCTGAGCAGGAGGTGACAGGACAGGTCTTGGGGCTGCAGCACCCGTCCCGTGGGCCTGAGAGGCGGCCGGGGAACATGGGTGAGGGCGCAGACTCTGGAGCCAGACCGCCAGGGTTCCAACCCCAGCTCTGCCTCTGCCTAGCTGTGTGGCCTCAGGCAAGTTACTTAGCCACCCTGGGCCTCAGTTTCAGCATCTATAAAATGGGGATGCTAGTAACAGCTCCCTCCCGTGATCGAACGTATGGAAACATGGAGCGCTCAGAGCAACGACTGGTGTGGTTAGCGCTCAAAAAGCATAGCCGCTGTGATCTCTCCTCGTCCAGGTGAGGACAAGGAAAGCCCTGTGAAGGCGTTGAATGAGGGGCCCACAGCCACGCACCAAGAAGGGCCGGGAACTCTTCCCTCGATGAGCACGGTTTTCAGTCCCTCGCAGAGCTCTGACCTGCCGTGTCACCCAGGGGCGCAGCTTGCGAGGCTTAGGCTCAGGGGCTCCCTGAGAGGGGTCCCAGTTCTACAGGGCTCTGAGCCTGGCTCCTGGAGCTCGGGTGGGCTGGGCGTTGTAGAAAGAGGCCGTGACCACATCCCCTTATCGAGATGCCCAGGAACTGAGGGGCAGGCCGGTGGCTGGGTGGGCATCAGAGCGCTTGGATTCCACAGAGGGACGCTGGGCTGGGCTTCCCGATGGACCCTAATGGACCCCGCAAAGCGGGCTTCCGGAAAACCAGGACTGGAGTGGTGTGGGGCAACCCTTGTGCCCGGCGGAGAGCTGAGGTTGCAGTGCCAAAGGGCTGCTCACGTGACCCTGTGTCCCTGGCTCTCCCCGCAGCCCCTCCCCCTCCCCCCGAGCACCCCGGCGCGCGAGATGAGGCCCCGGATGCTGCCCGTGTTCTTTGGGGAGAGCATTGAGGTGAACCCAGAACCCACGCCTGAGATCCGGTGAGTGGGGCGGCTGGGCTGGGTGGGGCGGGGTGGCCAGGCCGGGGCACGGCAGCCCCTCCGCGTGCTGCTCCCCGAGGAGGCATGGCTGTGACTTGAAGAGACTCTGTCCCCAGGTGGCCTTCCCTGCCACCTCTCCAGCCCGTCCCGGGCCCACATGCGACCATTTCCACGCTGACCTTCACCCCCAACCTGGCTGGGTTTTATTTTGAATTTGCCCCTTTATCCCCCAGGGAGCCATTGCCCTGAATGTGTATTATTAGGTGCCCTCCCACGTGTAGGACGTCTCAGGTGGCACCTGCACTTCTGAGTTAAGGCCACCCCACCAGGAGCTTTCCCCCAGCCATCTGCCCTCCTTGGAGGGCTTCTGGGGATCGGGTTTCCAGAAGGTGGAGTCTAGGGTCCGTGGGTCTCACCCACGTATCCCTGGGACGCTCAGGATGGATTTGTCCATGTCACCCCGGCCTGCCCATGGGTGTGGGACCCACTACCTCCTCCCGCTTCACCTCTGGATAGGGTCCCAGGTCCCCTTTAAAGGTTTTTCTTCCCAAAGAGCGCTCCTTTTTAGTTTTTATCACAGAGGCCCCAGCCAGGGTGGATGCGAGCTGCCTGGGCTCTTGGGAGCCCTTCTCTTCCCACGCGGGTCACCTGTGGGGTGCAGCGGGGAGGGAGGCAGGTGAAGTCCCCACGCCCCTCCCCGGAGCTCTTCCTTCCCGTGTGATGATCTGGGAACAGAGCTGGGGGCACTGGCCAGCTGGTCACTCCTGAGGAGGGTCACTCACCTGGAGGTGCTGAGGCTACTTGGGGGGAAACTTATTTTGATAACATTTCAAACTTAAGGAAAGTTGCAGGAAGAGTACAGGGAACCCCCGTTAGATTCATTGGCTCTTTCCACTTGGCCCCATTGGTTTGAATATCTGCCCACTGTCTCGTTCTACATAAACGAAGCTTTCTTCTGACCCGTTTGAGAGGATGTTAGTGACACCGTGACCTTGAACCTCTAAGTAACCCCGGCTGGTGTCCTTCCTAAGTACAGGGACATCCTCTCACATAATGACAGTGCACTTGCCAAAATCGGGCCAGCTAAAGCTGAAACACGACCACTGCCTGGTCCAGTCCCGCCCACTGTCCCCAAATGTCCTTTTATGGCCTATTTTTATCCCAGTTCAGGATCCAGCCAGAGTCACGTGCGGCATTTAACTGTCCCGTCTCTCGAGTTTCCTCCAAGCCAGCTGGGTCCCTCAGCCCTTCCTTGCCCTTCTGACCTGGGCATTTCGGAAGAGCCCAGGCCGTTCTGTGTTCGCACTGCCCCCCGACCACGCGGGACAGTGACCTGGCTGCCCCATCCGGGGCTCACCCCCGTGCTCCCGCCCTCCCCCGCAGCTGCAATTCTGAGGTCAAGTACGCCTCGGAGAAGCACTTCCGGGACAAGGTCTTCTACGCGCCGGTGCCTACGGTCACGGCCTACAGCGAGACGATCGTGGCCGCGCCTAACTGCACTTGGCGCAGCTACCGCAGCCAGCTGACCCTGGAGCCGCGGCCGCGCGCCCTGCGCTTCCGGAGCACCACCATCATCTTCCCCAAGCGCGCCCGCAGCTCCTTCCGCACCACCCTGCACCTCAGCCTGGGCCGGCCCCGCCGCTGGTTCACGGCCAGCGTGCAGCTGCAGCTGTGCCCGCGCCCCGGGCCCGGCCTGCTGGGCCCCGCGCCGCTCTGACCGGCAGCCCGGCCCCCGCGGCGGCCGGAGCACGGGCTCCACGATCGGGAGAGACCCCGGACTGTGTCTTGCCCGCGCCGCATCCGCTTTCTCAGCACCTACCTGATGAGGCAGCGTGGGCCTGGCTTTCCCGAGGAGCCCGGGGCGGGGGCAGGTGGGTAGGCGGTGCCCGCCCCGACGGCCTGGGAGAGAAGAAGGTGTGTGTCCCTGGCTGCCCTTGAAGCGGGGGACACCCCGAACGCCGGCAGGACAGAGGCGTCCGTCCCAGCCTTGGCCGGGGGGCCCCCCACCAACCCCGGCTCCCAGGCCACGTGGGAGGGAAGAGGGGTGCCATCCAGACACCCACCGCCCCTGGAGAGGGCTGTTTCCAGAGCAGGCCTTTCAGATATGTGCAGCTGGACGCCCAGAGCCATAGCCCAGCAGCCTCTGGTGGACGGTGAGCCGGGAGGCTGGGCGAAAGCCGGAAACGCTGCCAGGGCTGGTTGTGGGTTGTGTGGGGAGCGGCCTGGAGGAGCCCCGCCCGCGCTGTCCCAGGGCCCGTGCCCCAGTGCGGAGGATGGAGGGCAATAGCCCGTCTGCACCGAGGCCTTTGAGCTCTGTGTCCGGAACCTCACCCGCAGGGCCTCCTGCTAACCTCTGTCCTGACACCTTCAGGACCAGGACTCTGGACCGTCAGAGCCCTTGCGCCAGGTGCCAAGGGGAGGCGTCTAAGCCGTTGGAAATGACCACTGCCACCTGCCCGAGGCTCCCGGCCAGCTGTCAGCTTTCAGATTCCGTGGGGTCCAGTGCCCTCGCTCAGGCCTCCCGTTCCTACGGTGATGACGCTGCAGTGGCCAGTGCTGCAGGGTTCACCACACACGTGCAAGGTCAGGGGAGGAAGACGGGAGACCCTTGTCTCCCTGGGAAGAGCCAGGATACGTGGGTGCTGGGGCCACGGCCTGGGGCTGCCCGCCACCAGTGCCCCAGAATCCCCCAACGTGGCCGTGGAGATGCCTTCAGACCTGACTGGACCCAGCAGGTGGAGGCTGCCCCGCCGCTCCTCTGGCATCCGCCCCAGGACGGGGCTTTAGCTCCCTCGCTGCAGGGAAGGGCTGCTCGGAGCTAGCGTTCAGGAGAGGCGAAGTGACTGATATATTTTTATATATCTACAGACTGTGCATGTTCTCGCCACAGAGATGCTCTCTGATTAACAAAGAAATAACTTAAGAATCGATTGATTATCTTAATAAAATGTGCAGACTCGAAGAGACTCCCTCTTCCGTGTTTCTGAGACCCTCAGACCCCACCGTGGGTGGGACTGGTCTTCATAGGCCTGTGGCCCCTCCCCACTGCCCACAGGGGGCAGGGAGACACTTGGAAGGCTCAGAGGGAGCCCTATGCCCCTCACCCCATCCCTGTAGACAGCCTCAGAGTGCGCCAGCTCCACCCAGGAGCTAGGTAATAAATGCAGAGGCCCAGGGCCCACGCTGGGACTTGGGTCTGACTCCGGGGACGGCCCCGGGAATCTGCACGTTGGATGCTCCTGTGCTTTGCACTCCGCGCGCCAGCCCTCGGCACCTGCAGACGCCCAAAGCCAGCTCTGTCCCCGGAGAAGCGCCCGGGCTGCCTCTGCAAAGCAGGTGGCCTCAGCCTTGGTACACCCTCTGCGCATCGGGTCCACATCCTTGGGAGGGGCCTCCGGGGCCCCAGACTGGGAGTGAGGAGGACTCTCGGGGCAGTGTCCTTGAGGGGGAGAGTGCCGGTGCCTTTGCAGGGGCTCCTGCCTCAATGGAGGACGATGTCTAACAGGGCGGGGCCAGGGTGAAAGCCGGGAGGGCAGGGCCAAGGGACAGGGTCATGTCACTGAGAGGAAGAACCTGGAGGCGTCGGCCGCTCAGTACGGGCAAGCGGGGTGCAAACACAGCCTTGGGAACTCCGAGAGCGCAGCCTGTGTAGAGAGGGGACTGTGTGCAGACACACGCTGGGGGGCGCATCGCGGGCACCAGGCAAATGCAGCTGCACGAGTTTGCTTTCCAATCACAACCCTGATTTCCCCACTTGGGAAGATAAGTGGGTTGGGCTTCCTGACACGTGCAATTACGGTGCCAACGAATCCGGTGACCTTGGAGATGCCTCTGGGATTGCCCTTCAAGAAACAACTTCTGAGGCGTGCAGTTAGCGGATGGCCTCTAACTAGAGCTTTCCAGCAGCTGCCAGGCTCCTCCCGGGCACCCCGCCAACGGGAGTGCGGTGGGACGGGACCAGTCGCCCGAGGCTCAGTCCCTGCCAGGTCCTGCTTCCTGTCCCTTTTGCCTTTCACAAGCATCACCCTGACAGGCCTCAGACCCTCCTGACTCCATCTCGGCACCACCCTGAGGACCCGGGCCGCACATGTCAAACAAGACCGTCGCCTTTGATCATGCAAACGGCTTCCGCCTTCCCCGATGACCTTGGAACTCCAGCCTGGGAGGAAGAGGACGTGGGGTGCAAGGGCTGCGGCCCGTCAGGCCCCCAAGTGCACCCCGGTTTCCCTCCGAAGCAGCTGTTGTCTGTCCTACGGGAACCCAGAGGACTTGGAGACCCGGCAGAAAGAGGTGGCAGCTTCATCTAGGTCCCGTCCCAGCCCTTGGGATTTCCACCCCCAAAATAAAGAGCCTGGAGGCCAGTGACCCCGCTGCCCGCCTTAGGGTGCTGCCTGCAGAAGCCCCTCCTGTCCTCTGCCTTCCTCCACACTCCCCGGATCCAGATGCACTGGGCAAGGGGACAGAGGTCACTCACTGACGCCCCCTGGGAGGGAAGACCAACACGGGGAGGGCCCGGTGGCTGGAGAAAAAGCCTGTCGCTTAACTTCTCTAAGCATCTGCAAGGAGGCACATGGACTTACCTGCCTGGCGGCTGGGGCAGTGAGAATCCGTGCTGGTAAAGCTCGGGCTGCCATCCAATCAAGCCGGGACCCTGCTGGGGGCAGGTCAGGGTGTCCATCCTCTCTCTCAAAGGGGCAGAAACACTTCCCAATGTCGAGGGCCGGCTCTGGCCCCAAACACCCATCCTGAGGCCCCTCGCTCAGCCTCTTCTGCTGTCACCCCGGCCAATCTCTGGGTTCATCTCGGGATTCACACTCGCAGGCCTCCAATCAAGCTCGGCGGCCCCCACCCCACAAACAGGTGCCCCGTCCGTCCGTCCAAGGGCTCGTCTCTCCTCCCCAGAGTAGCCTTGGTGAGAACAAACAGCCCTGGCGGCCGACAACGTACACGGAGCGCTGCCTCTGTCTGCAGACCGCTTGGCCCTGCTGTCAGAATTTTCTGCATTTAATCTTCCCAGTGAGCCTGTGAGGTAGCTGGTGAGACATTCTGATGAGGAAGCGTGACCTGGCTGAACCCCGGAGGAGGTCGGGTGGAAGGACAGCCCGTCACGTGGCTGCCACAGCTAAACCCTCCCGGCTTCCTGGAGAAGCCATGAAAACAAAGGCGTCTCCTTTGATGGCCCTCCTTGGCCTTCTAAAGGTGGAATGACCAGGGGGCCCTCCCACCAGCTGCCAGCGATCAAATCAGTTTATCCCTGTAAATATGCAAATAAGATTCACCGTTGCCGGACCACCTGGAGTTTTTTTCTCTTCTCTCTCCTTTCCTCGCAAACCCATTCTTTCTTTCTTGCCTTGTTCCACTGACTCCTGCACAGGTGAGTAAACTGTGTCTCTATAGAGCTACACAGCCCATCTCTGAGGTACTCCTCACGGCAGTATCATTATCCCATTTTACAGATGGGGAAAACAGAGGCACAGAGGGTTCAAATGGCTTGGCCAGGGTCACATGGCCATTACGTGGCAGCTGGCTCCACAGTCTGTCTTTACTCGCGTGCTGCACACCCCCTCTCGCCTGCCTCATACGTGGCCTGGCCCCATCCCCACTCCCCGAGGCGGTGGGGCTCTGTCCTGGCCTTCTCTGCCGTGCCAACCCCCATGCTGGCCCTGCACTAGCCTCCTGGACTGCTTCTCCCTCAATACACCCAGCACCCTTGCAAGCCAACAAGACCCAATTTCAGAAAACCAGCAAATCACCTTACTGGGCATTGACTGTTCCGTCTCAGAAATTCCAGGGCCTCCACACTGCCTTCTGTCTAAGCCACCCTGGGCTCCTGAATGCCCCTGGCTGGGTTTCACCTCCCGGCCTTTGCCCACACAGGTTCCTTCCACTCAGCCCCTCCCCTCCCCAAGACCCACCACCTCCAGGAAGCCACCCCGACTGCTCCAGGTCAGCTGTCACAGTGTCTGTGTCACCTGGCCCGAGGTGGGCTTGTCCTGAGCCAACCCTAGTGCTGTAGGGACCAACCCGTTCCTGCCCCCCTTGTGGGCGGCAGCTCTTCGGGTTGGTGGGCTGGGACTCCCTCTGCAGAGCCGCTTGTGCCCTTACTGGAGAACTCCTGGCCAGAAAGAAGTGAAGGGACCAGGTTCTAGCTCTGACCTTGGGCACCACCCTCACCATCATGGTGAGGGCTGCAAGTCACCGGCGTCAGAAACACCTGGGCCGCTGGATGAAAACACAGATTCCCAGCCCCAACCCTGGACCTAGAGAATCATTCCTATCCTCTGGGTGGGGCCCAGGAATCTGCACTCTAACCAACGTCACAATGTTCTAAGATGCTGGGAAATTAGCCAGCAAGTGTCCTGCGCTTTGCAGATCACGTTCTCATTTTCTATGGAATCGGATCCTCACAGCATCAGTTCAGCTCAACAGTTGCTAGGGGCTCAGTCAACAACAGAGTCAGGAAGAGAAAGGCAAGATCTTTGCTCTCGAGGGGTTCTGTCCAGTAGCTTGCGGGGTGTCAGCAGAGACCCAGAGGAGAGAGAAGATGGGGAGGGATAATGGGTTCTTAAGAGGAGAGAATGGCCCAGCTGGGTTTTGAAGTATGTGTAGGAGTTTTCCAGAGAGATGGGGATCAGGGAACAGCAGGGGCCTCCATTTTAAGATGGAGCGGTAAGAAAACCAAACAAGATGGGGGTGGGATGAACCCTTTGGGCGGGTGCTGAGGACTCGCTGGGTGAGGTTGGAAGAGAGGGTGGACCCTTCACAGGCACCAGGAGGCCGTGAGCTCTCCCTACACCCCACAAACATCACTGTGTGGGGTCTGTGCCACTGGGTGCCAAGTGGTGTCAATTCTGAGGCCATGGAGACAGGGGGATGGCAGAGGTGAGCCTGTGGGCTGACACTTGTGTCCCTCCCACCCCCGTATCACTCTGGTCTGACTGCAGCTGAGGGAAGTGCCATGGGATGCTGGGTGGCACCAGCAGGCATGGCCAACCCCTTGTGGCTGGTGTGGCCAGCACGACCTGACCCATCCTGGATTCCAGGTGGGGGCTGGCCTGCACCCGGGACCGGAGGGAGGCCCGGAGCAGGACAAGACTGTTTTCTGGCCCAACACTGCCACCTGCCCGTCGGCATCAGTACTACAGCCCAGGCGCCAAGCTGAGCCCTGCGGGGCTCCAAAGACCTCTGCTCGTTTCGCCTCACAGCACAGGTTCCCAGGGTCAACTTGGAGCGCCAGGGAGGGTGGGCAGAGTCCCCTGAGGACGCAGATCTCTCCGCATGCCCAGGTCCACACCCTGGGGAGACGAGGTGCCGGGCTGACCACCAGTTCACAGGTAGGGCAGGGGATGGGAATTTCTGCATCCAGTGGGTCTTGGTTCTCTCCTCCACTGCTGCCCACACCCTGCCCTGCCCCAATGCTGCAGGCACGTCCGTGGCAAAGAATCGCAGCCTCTCTGGAGCTCCAGCTCTGCTCCTGAAGGAACACAGCTCGTGTCTGAGAGAGACACGTTCTACCAAGACTGCAAGACGCCAGTTGGCAGCTGCCTCAAGACCCAAGCTGGGAGGGAGGGCTGTTCTCTCTTCTGCTGCGTATCCAAAGCAGTGACGGCAAAGGGTCTGTTTGTTCCCTAACATAGTGTGGGCAGGAATAATTTTTAAAGTATTTAACAGTTAAGAGCTGATGATGGCCTTCTTGGATACCGTCACCATGGCTGTGAATATCTGACACCCTCCTCGTGGGCGTGAAAATTCAATACTCTCACCATGGGTGGGACAGTTCAAGGTCTGCCCGGTGACATCCTTACCGTGGGCGTAAATATTCGCCTGCAGAGGGGAGAGACTGGTGAGGCAGGGGATGTGCCCTTGTCCCCCGCAGGGTTACACACCCACCGTTCCCCCCGCCGGCCCAGTCGCCTGTCCTCCTGGCTGCCGGGGCCAAGATAGAGAAGGAGCCTCTGTAAGTCGAGTATAATTCGCTTTTTAATGAGAAGAACGTGTGTAAATGACAGGACGCCACCGCCGTGCGCAGATGGCGGTCACAGAATCCCCTTCAAATTCATTCTGCCCAAGGAGGGGAGGGAGGGAGGACGCAGGGGGGCTCGAGAGCTGGCAGCCCCTGCCCCACCTTGGTCCTGCGGGCTATGGGGTCGCCGACTGTTGGCCTGCGCACGCCTCTTGAACGGTAAGCAGAGATCGAAAGCACAGCAGCAATAATACTGGGTAAGTCCTTCCTTGCTTAAAACATCTGAATTAATTCATTGAAGGTATCAAAAATATACCCTGTAAACCAATATATCATTTACACCTGCCTTTCCTTCCCACCGCTGCGGCAACGATGTATGAAAAAAACAGTCCAGTTCCTCGGAGCAGCCGCTCACCCCAGGCCGCACCCGGCCCTGTCGCCCGCCCATCTGGCCTGACTTGGTTTCCAGCGGTCTCGTCGGCTGGGGCAGCCCGTGGGGACTGGGACAAGAGCGCTGGGGCCTGGACAGGGCCTGTGTCCGTCTGTCCAGAGTGCTAAGCGGGATGGGGACGGAGGGCGGGTGCGGGGGCTGCTAGCTCAGTTTAGACTTTGGTTCCAAATGCGTTAGGTGGGGAGGCAGTGGCGTGGGAGGTGCGTGGTCGTCCTGCTTTGGGTCCCTGGCCGCCCCGGCTGTGCGCGTGTGGCCGCCACACGCCTGCCGTGCCCCCTCCCCGGCCCCTCCCCTCCCGAGCACCAGGTAAACATCCCCTGAGTAAGGTCACTGCACAGGGCCAGCCGGGGCGGGAGTCGTAGTTAAGGCTTTAGACAGGCAAGGATGCCGGCTCTGGACGGACGGACGGACAGACGGGCGCACAGGCAGACTCAGGGGCTCCTTCCTCGGTGGGGGGAGTCGGCAGCCGCCCGCTCCTCGTCCCGCTGCTCCGGCCGCTCGCCGGCCCACCCCGTTCTGAGCCTCACTCGCTGTCGGAGAGCGTCTCGTACTGCGAGCAGAGCAGCGGCTTGGGCTCCTCGTCCCAGGCGTGATGGGGGCCGGCCAGGGGCCCGCTGCCCGCGGGGAGGCCAGGCGGGGGCGGGGAGGCCATGACCCCCGCCTGCAGCCGCATGATCAGGGGGTTGTAGGGAAACGGTGTGGACCCTGCGGAGAGGCCGGGACAGAAGCCCCGGGGGCCCCGGTGAGCCTGGCGGCCCCCAGGGGCCCACCCACCCGCCACCCCGGGAACTGGGGCCTCGGCCTCCTGCCTCCCACCCCTTCTATCTCCTGGAAGCTTTCTCAAACTGCCCGCCTGGCCTCACTTCCAGCACTCCCACGCCACTCATGCCCGGCAGCCTGTTGCCCGGCCCAGCGGGAGCCGCCTCGCTGTTCCTGCCCTCACCCCACTGCGTCTGTCCTGCAGCCCAGAGCTCTCTTGGACCTGCGGGAGATCACGCACCTCCCCCAGGGACCTCCTCGCACGCACAGAGGCGTCGGGGGCTCCCCTGAGGCCCCCCCCAAGCCTGTGGGACCGGCCCTGCCCACAGGCCTCTCTCGTCACTTCCTGAATCCTGCATCCTCTTTCTAAATCGTGCTCTTTCTCTCCACCTGGGCCCTAACGAGAAGCATCCTGACCACCTGTGAGCCCCAGTTCAGCTGGCCACGGCCCCGGGCGAGTGTCTCAGAACAGGCCTGACCGTGCGCTCTGCGCACAGTAGGTGCTCGGGCAGCTGGCCGGGCC
The DNA here is from genome assembly GCF_949752795.1 of Hyperoodon ampullatus. NCBI lineage: Eukaryota > Metazoa > Chordata > Mammalia > Artiodactyla > Ziphiidae > Hyperoodon > Hyperoodon ampullatus. The sequence goes on along the minus strand of NC_136926.1, from coordinate 6,385,308 downwards.
CACCTGCCCGCCCCCGGTGCCCACCTGCGGACGAGGGCCGGTCCTCCCACACGCGGTTGGTGAGTGGGGTCCGGCGGTTGCAGTCTCCCTCCGAATGCACTGAGGAGACGGAGGGTGGCCGGTCCCCAGACGCCAGGCCTGGGGCCGGGGACTTGGCTTTTCGGCTGCTGGGTCTGCCAGAGACTTTGGCCTTCCCGCCACCACCTGCAGGGGGACACGTGGGAAAGGGCCGAGTTGGACTGAGGACAGCGCTCGCACTGTACGGGTGGGGGTGGGTGGGTGAGGCCCTGGACCCCTGCTTCCCGGGCCCCCCAGGGAGGGGGAACAGCGGCCCAGCCCCCTGGGAAGCCAAGAAGGTCGACCAGATGGCCAGACCCAGCCAGGAGCCTGGATTTGGAGGGGGTTTCTACTAGGGGAGTGAGTACAACTACTTGCAAAGCCCCCTCAGGCTGCCCTGAGGCCCCCTACCCACCAGGGGCTAACACCTCAAGCACGGAGCCTCAGGCCTCTGGCTTGACCCTGACCACTGCCCCAGGACTGTGCTGGGGCTGGGCAGGCTGCAGGCCCTCTGCAGAGAAGCCAGGGCCCCTGAGGCCAGGCCTGGGCCTTCATTAAGTCCAGAAACTTCTGGGGGTCACAGTGTCTAGGTCAGAAAAATGGCTCCAGAACTCTCTGCCTGGCCCTTGCTCTGATAGGCAGAGTGTTGATTAGGGACCCAGGGCAGAGGGCGAGCCAGCCCGTCTGGTTTCCCTGATTCATCTGAGTTTGGATCTGGCACACAGATGCTGGTCTCCACCCCATCAGCCCCGAGGGCCAGCCGTGAACATGCCTGCTGGCCGCAGCAGACACTGGGCCCACTGGCCTGGCTGCCGTGAGCCCAGGGGTCCCCCCTGATCCACACAGAGAAGGTGGGTCCTCACTCCAGCCTGATCTCCCCCACGGAGACACAAGCTGGGCCAGGACGTGGGCATCCCGGGACGAATGTCCAGCCGGGGAGGAAGGCAGGGCAGGGCTCGGGCAGCGGCGTGAGTGTTTTTAGAAAAGCGGCAGCTCGTTCGGGCCCAGCGGGTGAGGGCGGGCCGGGGCTGCGCAGACACCTGGGGGTGTCCGCCCGGCTCGGGGTTACCCAACTCCAGGACCACGTCAAACACGCACAAAAATAGAGTCACAAGCTCCAAAGCTGGAGGGGGGTTGGTCAGAGGAACGCGGAGGGAGGCGGGAGGATTAATGACACCGGCTTGGGACAGACGGGGTGGAGGAGGCCTGCAGACCTGGCGAGGTGAGCGCGTGTTCCCTCCGTCCGTCAGCAGCGGTTACGGGCATAGCAGCGGGCAGGCTGGCACTGGCATTCAGAGGGTTAAAAGCATTGGCGCTGAGCGGGTGCTCCTCCCACTGATCATATTTACCCATGAGCGCCTTTCTAATAATGGCCTCCAGCCCCATGTTGGTGCTGGCATGCTCCTGCACCGCCTGGCTTCTGCAGGTCATGAGGCCTGGGAGAGAGACACACACACAAAGGGGGCCGCAGGGGCCAGAGGGACAAGGGAGAGAGAGGGAGAGAGCAGCAGAGAGGGGGAGAGGGAGGAGAAGAAAGAATACACAGTGAGCACATTTTGGCAAAGCAACGATTCTTGATTTCCCTATCTTCCCGCCGTGTTTCCGCTGCGGGGTGATGGGGGTGGAGGGCTCCTTCTGACTCGGGCCCTGGAAGCCCTCAGGAATTCCCGGTGGGGGAAGAGGTGGGCTCGGGGTGGTTAGATGACCGGCCCCCCAAGCCTCATTCCTACGCTGCCCTCGGGGAAATCAGAAGCCCCTTCTGGATCCCTAACCCCCAGCTGGGGCTGCTGCTTTTTTAAAAACATCGAGTGGCCTTAAAAAGGAGCGGGGAGCGGGATCAGGGGGTCCCCTTATTTGGGGGAAGGGCTGCTGGGAAACTAAGTCAAGCCAGAGCTCAGTGCTGGGCGTTGGAGGGTTCCACCCTGGTTCCCGGGGGCTGCCGGGAGGAATGGAGGGAAGGTGACCAGACGGTCCTCCGGCCGCCCCTGCCTGCGAGGCCTGGGACCCTCAAGCCCCCCGTCTGCCCCCGCGGCTGGGCCTAACTCTCCTCCCGCCACCTCTCCCCGCCCGGGAGCCACAAGGAGAAAGAGGTGCAGAGACGGACGGTGGAGACGGGGGTCGCAGCCATGCAGTTACGGTGCGTGCGGGGGTCAGGGCAGAGCTGCAAACAATCACATGGCCGCCCCCGGCCCGGCCACCCGGCACAACGTGGTCTGATCAACAACTGTCCCTCACGAATCCTTCCAGACACCCGCTTCAAAGTCACGCCAGTTATGCCTCTTTTTCTGTTTACCAGGTTTTCCGTCCCTCTCTTGTTTACTTGCGAACCATTCTGGGGACGTTTGCAAACCCTGGGGAATGTGTCTCTTTTTGGCATTTTTGTTAAACCAGACTTTGCTTCCAAAAAGCTCCAACGAAGCTCTCCGCCTGCCACTGGGCAAAATTTTCATGGATTTTAAAACTTCCACTCTAAGTCAATTGTATGATTACCAAGTGGCCGAATAACGGGTCTTGCTGACCCCTAACGCATCTGTAAACCGGACTGATGGTTACTGGGAGGCTCGGAGCAACGTGGCAGCATCTAAAATCACATTTCTTAAGCGACTATTTGCCGTCTACGTTTTCATTTTCTTTTCTTCCTCGTAGTTTCAAACTCATTCACAGCCACAGGACCCCTTGACAGGTTTTCAGCTGTGTCTGGGCCATGCTTCATCAGCACTTTAAAAGAGTCATGTCGGTCAAGAAAAAGCAAAATTTCCAGCAGGGGTGAGTGGGGCGGGGAGTGGGGAGAAGCATTTATGATCCTACAAACTGAGACACTGGGAAGTGGAAATAAAAGATGCGAGGGATACAGGTCACGATGGTTCCTCGGTAGGTTAGCATCCTACGATCACAGACGTTGCTGAACCTGCCACCCAAGGTCACGGGTCCATGGTCTGTCAGTGCTAGGCAGGAAGCTGACCGTCTCAGGTCCTAAAGCAGGAGCTAATTAAGCAGCAGAGACCGGGGTCTGGGGAAATTTTGTGTGTGTGGCCTAAACTGCTTTGAAAAAACGTTGAATCTAATTTATATACAAGTTCCTTGTACCGCATGAATTTCTACACACACACGCACCTGTGTCGGTGTACGAGCATCTCTGAAATGAAAACATGAAAACATTCATTTCTGTCCATCTTGTTGTTTTGACCGAATTGTCTCCTCCCCATTGCCTGAGGCTCAGCCAAGCCCCCAGCGTCTAGTCTCCGGGTGGGCGGACATTCCCCAGTTGGGACCCCCATTTAGAGGCCCCGTGGCCCCCTGAATAAAATCCAATGGCTGCCTTTTGCTCACCACATTCCCAGAGCTGTGACGGCCCTCAGGGAAGGTCAGCACATCCCCCCAAAGACGCCTCGTTCCTCCCCACACCGGGCAGGCCTCTGGCGGAGGGTCAGCCCTGTCTGCTCTGGCTCAGCCGCTTCACACCAGACACCAGGTGCTTCCCCAGAGCCCCGTCCCAGTCCTTCTACAGAGGCAGCAGAAATGCACAGTGTAACCCCACGGGCTCCAAAACATCACAGAAGGCTTAAGTTGCAGTGTAAAAATGTGTGTGAGGGCTTCCCTGGTGGCGCGGTGGTTGAGCATCCGCCTGCCAGTGCAGGCGACATGGGGTCGAGCCCTAGTCCGGGAAGATCCCACATGCCGCGGAGCAACTAAGCCCGTGCGCCACAACTACCGAGCCTGCGCTCTAGAGCCCGCGAGCCACAACTGCTGAGCTCGCGTGCTGCAACTACTGAAGCCCACGCGCCTAGAGCCTGTGCTCTGCAACAGGAGAAGCCACCGCAGTGAGAAGCCCGTGCACCGCAACAAAAAGTTGTCCCCGCTCACCGCAACTAGAGGAAGCCCGTGCACAGCAACGAAGACCCAACACAGTCAAAAATAAATAAACACAATAAATTTATATATAAAAAAAAAATGTGTGTGAATTTTACACTCATCTCTGGAATACATCTGCACTGTTTCCCCAGCTCCCTGGATGGAATTTTCAAGTAAAACTGATGCTCCACCTATAAAAAAGGCCCACGTGGACCACATGCACACACAGGCCCACTCCACACACTCACATCTCCACCTGAGATCCCAACAGACAGGTTCCGGGTATTTGTGTGTAATTCTGATACTGAACTACATGCATCAGAAGGCCTTGAAATTGAACTCCAAATAGACACTCCTTGCCAGGCCCCGCCGGCCTTTTGTGTGTGTCTGCATCCCCACGGCAGGTGTCTGTCCCCTCTGCATCCCCACTGCAGAGGAGGGGACACACTTGAACTATGAAAGGCCACCCGTCACCATGGCTACGGCTGATGTGAGGCCCAGTGAGCTCCGAGGCCTCACTCCCAAGTCTCCTTCCAGGTCCAGACACCCAGCTTGACCTCCCTGGGCGCACAGTGACGGGGGAGGGGGAGGGAGGGGACGGGCTGTCGGCCGAGCAGCCCGGGGCGGCCGGTTACCTGCTCCGGTGATGGCGGGCATGTTGAAAATCTCCGTCCCGGGCTGGCCAATATCTGGAGGGGGATGACGAGATGGGTGAGGCCTACAGGTCCTGGAAAGCACCTGCCCCCCTATGTCCCCTGTCTGGTCTCGGCAAGGTGCACCACCTGGGAGCTTGCGCAGCGCAGACAGATTTAGCAGGGCTGGGGCAGGGCCTGAGAGTCGGCATTTGGAGCCAGCTCGCTGAGGCTGCTGACCTACTGGCCCAGGCACAACACTTGGCGAGGTTCTGGACTTAGCAGCCTGGGCCAGTGACTGTCTGCAAGGCTGCGACTCCAGCCCCAGAAAGAGAAAAGCCTCTGCAAGGTCCCCAAGCTCCCCGCGCTAATGAGCTTTTTGAGGCCAGGGATGTGATGTTCCTTCTTTCACTGGTTCACCCACTCCTGTGTTCTCTTGAGCATCTGCTATGTGCCAGGCGCTGTGCCGAGAGGGTACAGCTAAGCTAGGACTTACGTCCAGTAACCTCATAAGTGGGGTAAACAAATCACAGATGTGAGGCGCATCGTGCACGGGGTACACACGGGGTCCTTGTAAGGGCGTGGCCCCGACCTCTGGCGCCCAGTACGAACAGACCCGTGCATGCCAATATCCCCCGAGTGCCCCCCGTGACAACCCAGCAAATGCCTACGGGAAAAAGACGGACAACACGGGCTCCCTGAACGTGAGGTGACGGGCCAGTGGGAGAGGTGGCTGGCGGGTCCACCCGGCTGTGCTAACCCCCGGCCCCCGGCAGCCCCGCTCCCAGGGAGGGCGGGCCCCTTACTGTATTCGGGCTCGTTCCGGTTGTGGGTGTTGAGCTTCTTGTTGATCTCCTGTTTCTTAGATTTGACCATGGCCGAGTTGCTCTCGGTCAGCTTGCTGAAGAAGGCCGGCGGCTGGCTGGTGTTGCCTGGGGATTTGGAGCCCATCCTGCTGCGAGGATCAGACACCCCGGGTCAGTTCACTTGGTGCTGAGCTTGCACACCCTTGATGACGGGGTGCTCACCACCTGAGCTGCCTTAGAAATTCAGAATGACGCTTCTCCCACCTCGTGCTTGCTTCCCCCACCTCTTGGGGCCCACGTCTTCCGAAATCCCCTCTGTCATCCACCTATCCTTGGGCTCAGGGTGTCTCTGCCGAGCCCCGGCTGCCCTGGTGGGCCACGCCTGTCTACCTGCAAAAGCCGGACCCCCAGAAAAGAGCCTCGGGAACCAAAGTGGGCTCAGACCGCATCTTCCCCTGAGGTCAGGGGGCCCTTTCTCTCCACCCCCATCCCCCCCCCCTCCCCGGGGCCCCAGTTTGGCCCAGCACACTTAGCTCTTTATTTCTCAGATCCTCAAGGGCCGGCAACAGGGGCCGGGCCTGAGCTAAGAGACCCCAGCCCAAGGCTCAGGAAGCTGCCGTGGAGGTCCGCCAAGTTGTGACCTTGTTTAGCGGGTCTGAAGCCCCCCGGCTGCACCCCAGAGCCCTTGCCAAGCCCCCAGCTGCGCCGCAGGTGGGCAAAAGGGCCCGAGTCCTGAGCGTCCCCGGAAGCGGGGGGGCTTCTGTGCAGGTACCTGGGCTCCACCTGCTCCCCGTGCCGGTACAGCAGCGGGTACACGGTGCTCCGGGGATGCCCGGGCTCTGCCATGCCCTCCGGCGGGGACACAGGTTCTATGCCATCCTCACTGCTGCCCAAGGCTGACGTCTTGCTTGGCTCTGGAGACCTGGATGGAGAGAGGGTCCCTGCGGTCGTCAGAGCTCAGAGCTCTCCCTCTTGAAGGGGGCGCGTCCCTCCCTCCACTCCCCGCTGAGCCCTGCCTCGTTCTGAACCAGGGGTCAGCACGCTTTTCCTGCAAAGGGTCAGCCAGCAAACATTTCAGTAGTCTCTGCTGCATATTCTCCTTCTTTAAAAACGTAAAATCATCTTTAGCTCATGCACCATGCAAGAACAGGCCGTGGGCTGGATCTGGCCCACGGGTGGCACTTTGTTGAACCCCTGCTGCACCCCAACGCCAGGGACCCCACTGTTCCCCCAAAGACATGCTGCTGTCTCCCCAGCTCTGTGCGCCACCCGGAGTGGCTCCTTCATCCTAGAGCGGGGGTCCCTCCCCGTTCCTCTCCTCTCTGACCAGGGAGCCCCCCAGGGATAACCAGGAGTGCAAGTGTGTATGTGCCCGTTAGGAGGCGGCTCTCAAATCACACGGCTCTGCTTCGAATCCCAGCTCCGCCACTTACTGGCTGCGTCCCTCTAGGCAAGTGAATTCACTGCTCTGTGCCTTAGTTTCTTCGTCTGTGAAATGGGATAACACTGCCTACACTTCCTGAGGTTGTGGTGAGGATCCTGGTTAACAGGCGTGAAGTATTCAGCTTGGTGCCTGGAACCCCCCGAGTGCGGCGTATGTAACAGCTATGGTCCAGCTGCGCCGTGACCTTGAGCAAACTCCCCGGTCTTCCTGAACCTCGGTTTCTCATATGTGCGAAGGCTCCGGGTGGGCCTCGCACTTTACTGGGCTCAAGCTTCCCGCAGCAGACACCTAACAGAGCCCTCTTGGTGGTGACCAGCAAGGGGCACCCCGTCTCCCACCGCCGCTCACCTCTTGCCCCCTTCACTGTGGGGTGAGCCACGGGCCGGGGCGCCATGGTCCGGGGCTGGGAGGTAGAGGTCGCTGGGTGGGCGGCGAAGGTCCAGGATGGGGCAGCTGGCTCCAGGGAAGGAGTAAAGGGGGGCCGGGAGAGGCGCGCTGAGCTGCTGCGGGTGGTGTCGCGTGTAGTCCTGCGTGATGACCTCCTGCAGGCCGAGGGTCAGGGGACAGGAGCAGGGTCAGGCGCCAGCCATCTGCCAGAACCTTCCAGGCGGGGTGAGGGCTGGACTGAGCTTTGGGGGCAGAACCCGGGGGCTTGGTCCTTGGCTCCCTGCGGGCTTCGGGCCTGCCCACACAGCCTCAATGCCCCCAAGTGCATGGGGTGGGGGCACTGGCCCGTCTCAAAGTGGGCCCCCAGGTGGGTCGGGTTCCCCTGACCAGCGTGTGTAAGATGTGGGTCGCGGCTGGGCTCGTGCACCTGAGGCTCCATCAGCTGGATGAGGGGGCGGATATAGCACCTGAGTTTGAGACTCTGGGACCCCTGGCATGGCTTGCCCCCACCGACCCCGGATCCCTGGCTCACCTCACCAGGACTCAGTTTACCCACCAGATGGTGCGTGGACCCTCCCCCCCCACCCTTCCTCGGGGCCGGGTCCCACGCCAGGTACAAAGGCAACGAGGAGGGGGCACAGGAGGGGTAGTTACACTGATGTGCTGTGCCAGCGTGACCACCCGCTGGTGACCTTTGACGCCTGGGGTGGTCTGGAGCAGCGGGCTGGACGAGGGCTGGCTCTCGGGCAGCGGCCGCAGGTGTGGGAGGTGTGCAGCCTCGCCGCTGAGCTTCCCCGGGCCTGCGGGCAGAGCAGAGCAGGTCAGGGCGTGGCTGGGGAGGGGCGAGGCGTGTGCCTGGCGGGGCTGCTGCCCTCAGAGCCCGGCTCTGCCCTCTGAGCTGTGGTGCGAGGCCGATTCCGCCACCTCTGAGTGCCTCAGTTTCCCCACCTGTGCGATGGGGTGACGACTGTCCCTGTCTCACACGCGGTGGGGGGGGGGCGGGAGGGGGCTCAGAGGCAGGGGGGACCCTACCTGGCTGCTTGTGCCGCAGGTCCCCTTCCAGGTGGCTCTTGTCGAGTTCCTCCAGGTGCTTGGGGAGCCCCTTGTCATGGGTCAGGCTGGGTGAGCTCACGGGGCTGACGGGCTCCACCCCATCAGGGCTGTAGCCGCCGCCGTGGTAACCTGAAGCCGGGTGAGACCGCGAGTCAGGCCAGCGCCAGGGCCAGGCTGTCCCTCCCTGCCTACCCTCCCAGCTGGCGGGGGGCCCCCAGGCCGGGGGTGGGAGCTGGCGCCGAGGGAGAGAGAGGGAGAGAGAGCCGGAGTGGGGTCTGCTGGCCGGCCGGCCAGGGGTGGGGGCAGGGTGAGAAACCGGGGACGGGGGCTGCAGGGGGAGAGGGCGTAGAGAGGGCCGGATGCAGACGCAGCGCAGAGAACAGGACGGGCAGGCAGGCGGGCGGAGGGGCGCGGGGAGAGATCCAAGCAGAGGGAGAGCTGGACGGCAGCACAGGTGGGGAAAGGGACGGAGACAGAGCCCGGTGGTGCTGGCGGGCCGGGGGGGCGGGGAGAGTGACATGGGGGAGGAGGAGTCTCTGCGAAGGGAGTGTAGGGGCAGCGGACAGGACGGGCGGTTGAGGGAGTGAGGTCGGTGAGGGCTGGGGCGGGAGCGACCCTCTGGTCCCAGTGTCCCCGCCGGGCCACAGCCCCGCTCCAGCACGGAGGACCCCCCTCGTCCCCGGGGCTCCTGGCCGGCGGGCTGGCAAGGGGAGCGTGGGGCAGGGTACCCCCAAGACTCCCTCACGACCTGGGCAGGACGCAGGGGGCAGGTTCCCAGGTCCTCCTGGAGAGTGGCGGCGCTCCCCCCTCCCCGTCTTCTCTCCACCGTATGCCGGGGGGTGGGAGGCATCGGCCTCGCCCCTCTGCAGCCCCGCTCCCCAGACAAAGGCGCAAAGGAGGAGATGGGAGGCGCGGCTAAAGTCAAAATCACAGATCCATTCATTAAAGGAAAAAAAGCGAAAATCCAAAACAACACAAAAAAATCACGATAGAACGATGTGCAAAGGATGAGGCTGCCCCCCCGCTCAGAGGGGCTGTGCGCGGCTGGAGGAACCATCAGAGCGTGCAATCGACGAAGACGACTTTCAAAACAAAATACCAAAACCAACGAAAAATGGGGGAAAAATAAAAAGCAGAGATCTGAAAATATCTTTAGGCCACAAGACGGAGCGGGTGGGCGGCGGGGCCAGAAGTCTTACCATCGCGAGGGGAGTCGTTGGCCAGCGAACCTCCTTCTCGCGGCCCTTTATCGTGAGCAATTTGACGCATGATTATCGCGTCTATGAAGGTGGCCGCTGTCAGGGTGGTCTTACCCAGAGAACGGAGTTCCAATTCCTGGATGGAAAAGGGTTTACTTTGAGTCTTTTCCCGGTGCAGGTCCGAGGCCGAGGCGGGCGGCGCTGGCTGGTCCGGGCTGGCGTGGTGGGGCGTGAGGCCCTTCGCCGGGGCGCGGGCGATGGCTGCGTGGCCGGAGCCAGGCGGCGCCAGGGGCCGGGGCTCGGAGCCCTTGCCGGGGGAGGATGCGGGCTCCAGCCCTGCACGGGCTGGGGGCTTGGCGAGGAAGGTGTGGCCGGCGTCCGCTCGGGGCCGCTCGGGCCGGGTGACCCGCGGGGCCTCCTTAGGCAGCAAGGCAGGCTCCAGGAGGGTGGGGTAGACCCCGTCGAGGGTGCCACCCAGCGGGCAGTGGGTGGCGGGTGGGAATGTGGCGGCCGGGCGGACAGGCGAGGAGGTGGAGGTGGACCTGGGGGAGGAGAGAGGGAGGGTCAGCGGCTGCGGGAGCCACAGCCGGGGCCTGTGAGGCTGAGGCAGGGTCACTCCCTCACTTTGACACCCTGCGGAGTCACCCCTGCCCGGAAGAGCTCCCTCTCTCCCTACTGCTCTCAGAATAAACGCTGCTGACCGTGACCTGGGAGCCCCCGTGCCACGTGGCCTCACCTACCCCATCCACCTGTCGTCCATCCAGCCCATCAGCTTGTCAGCCCAAAACTTCTTACTGAGCACCTACTATGTGTCAGGCGCTGCTCTAGACACTGGGGTACGGCAGTGCACAAAACAGACAAAAGCGCCATGCATTCTAGGTGAGAAGACAGACTACGCACGTCTTAATGTGATAACGTGATAAATTAAACCCCTGTCAGCATGGCAACTGCTCGAAGGTGAACGAGTCTGGGTTACGTTCTGCTAAGAGAACGGCAAGGGAGCTCGTAGGCCGGGCTCCCAGGGGACTCTCTGAGGGGCTGGCACATGTGCTGGGGAGGAAGTGAGTGAGCCACGGGGAGACTCGGAACACTAAGGGCAAGGTGATGATGCTCCCACCTCCGCCATCAGGGGCCACACAGGGCTCCCTGTCGTCCCCTCTGCCTGGAGCGCTCTTCCTCACCCCAGAGGCTTATGGGTCTAGGCCATAAGCCCTGAGAGGGCACTGCGTGCCTCAACCATTACCGTGTCCCCCAAACCCAGCACAGGGCAGGAGACCCACCACAGGCCCACGAGGAAGAAGGAACGCACAGATGCACTCTCTCTGACCTTCACAGGGTCAGTGTAACTACCCCTGCTCTGCGTACGAGGAAGCAGGCTTGGACATGAGCTGGCCCGACCCCATCCCTCGTGGCCTGTCAAGCCTAGCGTTTCCGTGAGGAAGCCTTGTGCGAACCCTCTCCCCCAGGGGTCTTACTCAGCTGCCACTGGGAAAGGGCTTGATGTCCCCGCTACAGCTTCTCCCCAGTGGCTGCTGGTGGGAGCTCACGCCCGGGTACCCCGCTCTGCGAGTCGGGTGCTCCTGCCCTGCGTACCTGCTGGGGACCTGACTCAGAGGGGACAAGCCTATGCTCTTGGCAAATGATGTCATCTTTCATAACTGGAATGGTGGTGGGGAAGGTATGATTTAGAGCAGCCAGATGGAAGGATACTTGCATGAGTGGATACTTCATTCTGGAAGAAGCAGCCGCCTCCAAACTGTCCCCGGGCAGGGAAGGGTATTGGGGAAGCTCCCTCCCCCATCAGGCAGCTCTGCCCACAGTCCTTGGGCAGGGGGTGGGAGGTGGGTCTTGGGCCTGTTGTGATAGGAAGTGGACTCCGGGGGGTGGCGGGGGGACACGTATGGGACCTCTGCAGCTCCTCCCATCGTCACGGAACCTCTGGACTTTGTCCGGGCAAGAGAGACACTATCTCCTCCCTGTAGGGCCCTGCTGAATCCTGGGAGGAACAGGAAAGGCTCTCCTCACGGGCCTCACCCTGTCTCTCCCTCTCCGCTCCACAGACTCCATTCCTGAACTCGACAACCTACCCGACTACTCACCCACCCACCCACCCAACTCATCATCCATCTACCCAATGAACCATCTACTCACCCACCCACCCACCCAACCCCCCAGCCATCTACCCAACTCGTCACCTGTCCACCTACCCATCTATCCACCCACCTCCCCACCTACCTACCGACCCCAACCCGACCACCCATCCACCCACCTACGCAACCCATCACCTGTCGACTCACGCATCTGCCCATCCATCCACCTACCTGCTCACCCATCTAACCAAACCTCCATCCAATTACCCACCCTTCTGTTCACCCACCTCCGTCCATCCACCTGTTCACCCGGCTCTCTAACGCAACCATCCATCCACCACCCGCCCACCCGCTGTCACCTATCCATCTGCCCCCCGACCTGCCCGTTCATCCAGCTCCGCCACCCGTCTATCCACCACTGACCCACCTATGCATCTACCTACTTACCTGTCATCCATCTACTTACCCACCCAAAGTCTGTTATCCGCCCATCTATCCAATCATCTATCCACCCACCCATCCAACTAACCCAGTCACCCATCTATTTACCTTCTCACCCACCTGGCCACCCACCTGCCCAGCCATCCCTCACTCTCCCGTATACCTCCCAGCCCATCGGTACACGTGCGCATCCCCCCAACCCGTATCCAGTGACCAGCCACCCCCGCCACCTGTCCCCTCCCCGGTGCCAACCTGGCCCACCTCAGGACCGTGGGCGTGCTGGGCTCCACGGAGGTGATGATGCTCTTCATGCCCGTGTTGTGCAGCACGCTGGGCCTCTGCTGGATGGCGTCCTGGGTCCGGGGTGAGATGGGCGAGTGCTGGTGGGAGTGGGAGGCGGGGCGGCTGCCGCTGCTCCCACCCCCGCCGCCGCCGCCGCCGCCGCCGCCGCCGCCACTCTGCTCCGTACCTGGTGGAAACAAGCCGTGCGATCAGAGGGACGGGCCACACGCAGCCACGGGGACCGCTGGGGCGCGTGCTGGCGGCTCCGCCGTCCTACCGGGCCTCCAGATGGGCGCGTGCTCCACCGTGGTGCTGGACGCGAGGATGGACTTCTCCCGTTCCCGCTCCCTCTCGGACGAGGACGTGGCCGCGGGTTTTGTCAAGTGAGTGGGGCCTCCTGGAAACCCAAAGGCCTGCGGCTCAGCCCCGGACACAGGAAGGGCCCTGGACTTGTCTTCCGGGGTGGAACAGAGAGGCCAAGGCATCTGCCCGAGGACGCCCAGAACGGGGGTGGGGGCATCACCTGGGGAGAGCGGGGAGCTGCTGAGCCGGCTGCTGAAGTGCTGCGGTGCCGTGGGGAGGTAGGCTAGGCGGTCCATGGCGGTGGCTGGAGTGCCTGGTGTCGGGGGCACCAGCACAGGCAGGTGTGGCACTTGGGACAGGTCGATGATGCCTGTGAGAGAGGAGGCGGGGCCGGGCTGCAGCGGTCGGGGGAGGAGAGGGGCCAGGCTGCCTGCTGGCTGGACCACCCCAGCCAGTGGAGCACCGCACGTCCTCTGAGAAGCAGCACGGCCGGATGCTCCCTCCTTGGTCCCCGCACCGGGCCCGCAGGACCCTTCTCTGAATGCCGGGTGCTCACAGCACCCCGTCCCTTCACTCCCAAACCCTGAAGTGGGTGTGGCTTGCAGTTGGCACCCCTGCATACCGTGCTATGCCCATTTTGCTCTTTTGCTGTGCCCTTGGTGTGCCCTTTTTGCCTTTGACCCTATGCAGTCCTTTCCTGGTATTCAGTCCCCACTGTATGAAATACCTAGTGTGACCGATTTTACCAACTGGACCGTAACTAGTACTTGGTTGTTCCGGAAGCACGTTCCAGAAGTGTTTCCACAAGGCGACTGCAATATGCATATGCAAAGCAACCACGGGCTGGTTTCGAGTCAAGGGAACCTGAAGTTCAAACAGCCTCACATTGCCATCCTTTTTTTTTTTTTAAACTCCAAGGACCGCACGTACCAAGAGGACACAAGCACATGCAGAGCCCGTGTGTATGCATCCAGGACACACACCACACACAGCCCCGCACCACCTGCCAGGCCTGTGTGGGCTCTCAGCGCAGTGATACGGCCCAAGCCTCTAAGGCAACTGCTCTAGCCGCCTCGGCAAGGACAGACGTGCACGCGTGGGCACGCACGTGTCCTGTGCTCGCAGGACCCTGGGCAGACCAGGAATAAGGGCAATTCTGGGGGGCGGGTTCTGCCCACCCGCGGGACTGGCAGCGCTCCGCCCCACCCACCTCGCGGGCCGGCGGCGTAGTTGAGCGCCAGCGAGGACTCGCGGGGCGACAGGCCCCTCAGCATGTCAGCTCGCTGGGCCATGGCGGTGGCCGCGTTGTGGTGCATCTGCTGCGAGGTGATGTAGTCGTTGATGATTGTCTGGCGGTTCTCCAGTGCCGCCGTGTCGGGGTAGCCGCGGATGAGGTAAGGCGGGTACAGGTGTGGGTAGGTGGGGTTGGGGGCCAGGTGCCGGGGCAGGTAATAGGCAGCGGCTGCCAGGGGAAAGGGAGCAAAGTCAGGCCGGCCCTCACCTCGGCTGGGAATGCCACGCCCCACCCCCCGCCGGTCTCAGTGCCCTCACAGCTTCTCCCAAACACCCCCCAGAAAACAGAACTAAGAGCCTAGAAGGAGAAAACCCCTCGCTGCCCCAACACACATGCGGGTGCCTCTGACTGATAATGTTCTTTGGATGGAAATTCCCCCAAACACAAGGCATCCGAAATGGGGATCACTAAAATCCCTAAGGGCTGCGTCCTTCTAAACGGATTTTCAGATTATGTCCGTCTGGGGAACGCTCACCCCTGAGCCCTCTTTTGATACCTTTGCAATTTTAAAGGCACTGATAAGTTCCGCAGGAAAAGAAAACCACTGAAAAACGTTTAACCCAGCATGTCCCTCAGACCCCTAAGAGAAATTCTGTTTCTCACCTAAACTGTTGACGTGATTACACTGTTGGGTCTCCCCCCCACCATGCCTCACTTTCCCCACCTAGTGGCGCCTAGTTGATGCCCGAGGAGCCCTCGGGCTGACACTGATGCTGCAGGGTTCTATGGGTCCGGGACAATCACCTGCATCCAGAGGGATCCCACGGGGTATGGAGGTGGGGTCAAAGGCCAGCGGGATGTGGCCGCGGTACAGGTCCACGCCACTCACGCCCCGGAGCAGGTGCTCGTAGGGCGACATGGGGTGGGGGTGATGCTCAGGCACGGTGCTGTGCGGGGACTTGGCAATCTCACGGGGCGTGGACGTCAGCTTTCGATCCTGGGATGTCTTGCTGGACGAGAGGCTGCCTGTGGGGAAGGGCCAAGTGGGGATGGCATCAGACTCCTGTGCCATAGGTGTCCCAGCCTCCAACACGGGGGCTGCCAAGGCTAGTGCTTATGGGAAGTCATTTGAGGGTAGGGTCTCCGGGATCCCAGGGACCAGGCCTTGTCATCCATCCATTTGCGTCTAGTTCATTTTTCCTTTTATTTATTCATTCACTCACTTGCTTCTGTTTTTTAGCTCTTTTAAAAAGTTCATTCTTTCTTTCCTTCGTTCCCTTTCTTGTGCATTCCTTCAATCAACCAAAAATATTTATTAAGTGTCTACGACATGCCGAGCACTTTCTAAGAGCTAGGGCTCCCCCGCTGGACAAAACAGAAAAATCCTGGCCCCTGTGGGGCTGACATTCAATGTAGGAGACAGATGATCAACTAGTCATCGAAAAAGAATTTCAGAGTAATAAATGCTCTGAAGAAAAATTTTAAATGTGACAGAATGTGACCAGAATACTGAAGGGGGGAGGGTGGTCATAAGAGGCCTCCCTGAGGATGTGACATTTGAACAGAGTCCTGAAGGGCGCAAAAGAAACCGGTTAGGTAAAGATCTGAAAGGCGGGCGGTGGGCTGGGGGCGGGGGTCGGATTTCAGGCACAGGGGACAGCACGTGCAAAGGTCTAGAGCAAAGAATGAGCTGAGTGTGGTCAAGAAAGAAACATAAAGCAGCAGATAAAGGAATTTAGCAGTAAGATGGAGAGGTGGGTGGGGCGGGATCCTGCAGGCTCCCAAGGCCGTGGAGGAAAAGGGTGATTTTTTCCTAAGTGCAGTGAGAAGTCACTAGAAAGATTTAAGCAGAACAGTGGCGTAATCTGATGTAAATATTTCAAAAAAGTATTCAGCCTGTCGTTTGGGGAGCAGATTATTAGCAGGACAAGAGAGAAGTCAGGGAAGCCAGGTGATCTGGAGGTGGCCGAGAGATGGAGAGAATCCTGAGGATGGTTTGGAGGTAGAACCCACTGGTCTGGCAGGTGGCATGGATGTGGTGGCCCCGAGGATGCTCCTGAGCTAAGGAGTGGACGGTAAGGCAGTTTCAGAGACCGGAGCCCACCGAGGCCGTGCCCCGCCCCATGGCCCCGCCCCACCTCGCGCCCCGCCCCACGCACCCTCCTGCAGGCGCGGGGTTGGCTCCCGTGTGGTCACCGGTGATCCGCGGGGTAGGTGGCTGGCGAAGGGCGCCGCGTGGTCCTCGTAGGTCAGGGGGCTCTGCCGTGGCTTGCCCAGCTCAGGCACGATGACCGGGGCCCCCCGGGTGATGGAGCCCCCCGAGCTGCTGACAGCGCCCGGCCGGCTCTTCAGACTCTCCTCGTAGCAGGCGCGCTCCAGCGCCCGGGTGTCGGCCATCACGTCCAATGGGTGCACCGCCGGGAACGTCCGGCCGGGGCTGCCGATGATGGAACGCACGTCGTGCTTTTTGGAGCCGGTGGAGGACGTGCTGGTGTCATACTTGAGCGGGGTGCCCTGAGGAGCAAGGCGGGGATGAGCATCAGCGACACAACCTCTCTGAGCCTCAGTTTCTCAGCTATGAAATGGGAGCGACATCTCATGCCTCCAGGGGTGGCGGAGGAAGGGCTTTGCTAAGCCTAAGATGAGCGCACACCTGTCCCTGCCCTGCCCTGCCCACCCCTTCCCTGGACCCTGGCCACCGGAGTCACCAGGGGGGCTGCAGAAGGGGGCACAAAGTTCAGAGGTCAGCCTTTCCTGGAGCAAGTGGGGGAACCTCTGTTGGCCCTTGGGGTTTGCTGGAAAGAGACTTAACACCCCCATGAGGGCAAATACCTTCTTCCTGTCAGTCTGGGACCGTCTGCGGCCCATCCAATGCCAAGCCAGAAAAGCCAGCCAGAAAATCCAGTTCCACCGCCCTGAGGCTCAAGTCTCAGAGGTCAGGGCAGAGGTTTATGTTTGCTCTATGGCCAGAAAGGGCAGCTGAAGAAACAGGGGTCATGGATGAGCTGCAGCCTGGCTGCCTGGGAGAAGACCCAACCCTGTCTGCGCAGGCCGGGGAAACCCAGGATACGGTGGGCTGTGTGTCTTTGCCAAGTAAGAGAACTCTGCTTTTATTCAGGAGTGGTTTTTTTTTTTTTTTTTTGCGGTACACGGGCCTCTCACTGTTGTGGCCTCTCCCGTTGCGGAGCACAGGCTCTGGACGCGCAGGCTCAGTGGCCATGGCTCACAGGCCCAGCTGCTCCGCGGCATGTGGGATCTTCCCGGACCGGGGCACGAACCTGTGTCCCCTGCGTCGGCAGGCGGACTCAACCACTGCGCCACCAGGGAAGCCCTTCAAGAGTGTTTTAATTACTTTCTTAAGAAGGGGAAATGCCCTTATTTTAAAAAGAATATTCCAGAATCAGACTGGCCTCCCTTTTGGATCCATGGTGAACTCTTGCCAATGGCTTCACAACTGCCCAGAGGCTGAGAGCCAAACCCGTCCCCTGGCCTTCGACGATCTTCCCACCGCTCCCGCCTTCTCCCGGGGCACCTCTGTGCCGTTAGCCAACTGTAGGCCTCCTGGACACCCTCCCTAGTCCCTGCCACGTCACAGCCACACAGCCCCCGATGGATCCCACGCTCCTTCCTCATTCACATCAGCCACCTCTGACCACGTGAAGAGACACTGGTCCTTAGGGGGTTTCCACCGACCAGCTCCTCACACAATCAGAGCTCATCTTCCCTTACCAGGCTGGGGCCTCTGGGGGGCCAGAGCCACGGGGGTGGGGGTAGGATGAGGTGCAACATGCCGGTGGGAGAAGTGGATGCCAAGAAGCAAAAATGTTGCAGATTTAGGGACATCTGGATTTGAGATACACAACTTGCCATTTACTTGCTGTGTGACCCTGAACAAGTTGTTTAACCTCTCTGAACCTGTTTGCTCACCACTAAAATGCAGACAGTAAGAGAACTACCTCAGAGTGCTGCTGTGAGGGTTAGATAAGTCATGATGTCTTATGGTTACAGACTGAGGGTTCGATCCATGACTGGCGTTCATTATTACATCTAGCTCTGGGGTTTGGCAAGCTTCTTGACCTCTCTGGGCCTCAGTTTCTCCACCCGGAGAATGGGGATGATAGGTATGACTCTCCTGGGCTGTAAATACAATTGAACGAGGTCCTGGATATAGTATAAAGGTCTTGGTATGGAATCTGGAATGTACGTGATGACGGCTCAGTGATGAGCAGCTGTGTGATCTTGGGCGCGGCACTCAACAAGTCTGGGCCTCAGTTTCCCCATTTGTAGGGGCCAGAGCGGTGCCCATCAGCACCCACCGCCCCGATCTCGGCCCCGCCGCCCAGCCCCGTGCCCGTACCTGCGTGATGGAGCCCTCCTTGAGCGGCCGCGGCGCCAGGGGCAGTTCAGGCGTGCGCCGCATCTCCTCCCGTGGGATCTCGTGGATGGAGCGGCCGGCCTCCTTCACTGTCGCCACCAGGCCCTCGTGGGCCGGCTTCAGCTTCAGGGGGCCCAGGGCCTCCAAGGGCCGGGCCTTGTAGGCCTCGGCCAGGTCCCGTGGGGGCGGGGGGGGCGGGGGCGGCGTGCCCTCACGCTTCAGGAGCTTGGCCTCCCGACGCTGGTAGTCTTCCTGGGCCTCCACGTAGGATCGTGGGATCCCTGCCAGGGAGGACGGGGCGCTGACCCTTGCACCTGCACCCCGCCTCGCCCATCCTAACCTGGGGCCTCCATGCTGGCAGATTCTGGAGCCAGACTACCTGGGTTCAAGTCCTCACTTGCTGTGTGACCTTGAGCACATGACTTGTCCTCTCTGAGCCTCAAGTTCTTCACACATAGAATGCGAGTAGTAGCTGAAACCCCTCACCAAGTCAGGAACATTCAGTGAGATAATATAGATAAAATGCATAAAACGGGGCTCACAGTAGCTGGCTTGCCACTGACCAGCCAGGAGGACTTGGGCAGGGTATCTGACCTCTTTGATTCTCCCACCAATTGTATCCTCCTCTCGGGGTCTGTTCCCTAAGATAATATATAGAAAGCGCTTGGGGTAGCACCAAGCGCAGAGTACAGTAGATGCTCAATAAACGACATCTACAAAGTCGAGGGTGATGCGTAGTATTTTGCTCTCTCTTTTTGTTTTCAAATACGTAAGGAATGCCTTGCTCTGCCTTTCAACCTGCACACATACCTGCCATGTACACGTGTGTTACATGCCTTTCCACATACCTGGGCACCCACGGCGCTCTGGTATGCCTTCCCTCCCCCGCCCACCCTGACTGTAAACCCAAGGGCTTGTTGTAGCTGCCACGAGGGCGTGGTGGCCAGGCATGCGGGGGCACTTGGGGAGCGGAGGGCAGGGTACCTTGCGTGATGGAGCCTCGGATGTGGTGCTGCTCTTTGAGATGGTGGGGGCTGTGTCGCTCAGGCGGGATGGCACGGCCCATGAGACCTGGGAGGGGGAGGGCAAGAGCATCATCTCGCGGCTCCCCGAGCCGGCCTTGGCAGTGACGAGCCAGGGTCTACAGCGCCCCCTCCCAGCAGCGGGCCCCTCCAGCCACTAGGTGTCAGTCCCCATGATGATAGTGGTGGCGGCATAGGACCACTTCCCGGGCCCTGTGCTACCTCCGGATGGAGCTTCAGAAAAACCCTGCCTCAGTTTTCCTATCTGTAAAGTAGGGCCAACCATCCCATCTCCTCCCTCCAGGGGGAGCTGAGAGAGAGAAATTCTCTCCCTTTCCTGCCATCACCCAGCAAGTAGGGAAGCCCCCGGGGCAGGTCCTATGCCCTCCCGTTGCCCTTCTGTGCCCCCTGAAGTAGGGAGCTGGGCAGGGCACACACCTTCGATGCTGGCTGAGGAGACGGCCCTGCTGACACGGCCCTCCATCATGTCATAGGTGCGCTTGGGGGCGGCCGTCTCGTGGGGAGGTCCTGAGCTGCTCCTGCCGTCCTCCTTGGAGCACTGGGACATGGACATGCCACCTGGAAACCAGACCGATCTCACGATGAGGGGCAGCCCCAGGGCAACTGTGTGCACTGGGCCCAGAACCAGCAAACCGGCCGGGCCCAGTGGGCAGGAGTCAACAGCCCGCGGTCCAGCCTAGGGCCTGTTCTGCTGGCAGGTAGGTGTGTGCCTTTGACCACGCGCGGGTATGTGAGTCTGTGCACAAACACGTCCACTCGTGGGAGCCGACATGTGACGTGAACATGTGTAACCACGTGCACGTGAGCAAAGATGCACCAGCCGAGTGCGAACATGCAGGGTTACCACAACCATTTGTGTGTGTCACTGTGGGTCTCTGTGTGTGTGCACGTGTGAGAGTGTGTGTGGGGGCGCACCTGGCCACTGAGAGCAAAGTGAGGCCACATGGAATAAACTCTGTGCACCTGTGTCCACGTGGGGAGAGTGTGTGTCTGCGGGGAAGGGGGGAGGGAGGGGACGAGGAGGGTCCACAGCAGAGGCAGCCTCGCCAGGCCAGGCTGAGCCCAAAGGGCGAGCACCTCAGGCTGGCACGCGGGCCCCCGACAGGCTGAGGGTCTGAGCAGCCAGGAGGCGAGCCCTGAGGAGGCCAAGGCTGGGTCTCGCCCATCAGGCTCGGGGCTCCTCGAGTGGGCCTCTCCCCCCAAGGGTGGCTGAGTCCGGGGGTATCAGAAGAAAGTTCCCGAGAGCCCCGTGCCTGCCCCTTGGGATAAAGGGCGCACTCGCTCTCCCAGGATTTCTGATCATGACCCCATGGGATCCTCAGGGCATGAGCTACTCCAGGGGCTGCAAACTGGTGGCCAGCAGATAGACCGTGTTGCTGCTCCACATTTTGCTCAGAATTAATTGCTGATGTTTCAACACTGAGAGATTTCAGATAAAAACAGAGAGATAAGAAGTCTGGCCAGCGAGCTCACACTCATTACGGGGCGACAGTCAGCTATCGGAGAACAGAGGCGGGGCCCCTGTAGTCACAGCCATCATTCTCCGGGTCCTCCCCGGCCCCTACTGCCTTCCACCCGGCCTGCGGCCCTCTCTATTCCCAGGAAGCACGTGAGAAATTGAAAGCCTTGGTTTACACCCATTCTGCAGATGACAAACTTAAGGCCTGTAGGGGCTCAAGAACTGATCGGGAGGCCTGAGCTGAGATGCCACCCAGGGCTCTGCTCACAACACCTCGACTGCCAGCCTCTCCGTCTGCCCTTCCAGGGCCCCTGACCATCCCCCAGGGCCCTCCGCCGGGTACCGAGGCTGGCACAGAAGACGCAGCTGACACCCTGTCCCCAAGACTGTCTCCACCACTTGGCAGCAGACAGAGGCAAATGCCTAAGCCCCACGATACCACCTCCGCTTCCCAGGACCTGGGGGGCGGGAGGGCAGTCAGGCCAGGCGGAGGCGGAGGGAGAGGAAAAAGCGTCCACCGCCGCCAGAGGAGAAGCAGTTTGCAGCCTTACAGCTGCCAGCCGCTGAGAGGGGCGCCCATTAGCAGCTTTTATCTCCGCGCCGCTGGGTGCCCGAGGCTGCCAGGAAATTCACGTCCCAGCCCTTTACTTCCTTAACTCCTTCCAGGCGGGGCTCCCTGGTTGGGGAACCAGAGAGGGTGAGAGGAGTGAGGGGCACTGAAGTGGGGGGCCCAGGGCTCAAGGGGGTGGCGCATCACTCTGGTCATCACCCCTTCCTGCCACCCACGTGGTATCACAATTAGAGAGCACAGCGTTTGCCCGGAGCGCTGGGCCAGAGGCCTGGGGGACTGAGCCTGAGCTTCTGCCCCCTGGGCCTGTTCCCCTCCTACACGTCTGGCAAGGCTGGCCACAAGTTTGCTTCCTAAATTGTAAAGAACCGGGCAGAGGTGGAGACAGCTAAAGCCAATCCTTACCTGCTGCTGGCTTACATACCTGCAGGGATGGGGAGGTCACCCCCTCTCCTGGTGTCACCCCAGCCTTGCTTCCCTGTGAACCCACCTCAATGGGCCAAACACCCCCGCCCCTGCTCCCCCAGTCCCAGGCCTCCTTTGCTCTTGAGGGACCAGGAGGGCGGACACACAGAAGGACCACTGGACATCACTGCACCTCAGCTCCCACATCCGTGAAATGGGAAGACACTCCTTCACCCTGGCTCTCAACCACACGAAGCTGACAGGAGGGCAACACACTCCCCTAGATGCGTTTTCTGAAGACATTTGGCTGCCCTTGAACCCCATCCTTCTCTCTTGACCAACTCCAGAAACACCGAAGTCTGGGGTTTGGTGGCCAGGCCACACTGGATGCGGGCAGGTTTCCATGACTCAAGATTAACAAGGTGACGTCCCATTTGCATCCTGGGCGGGTGTCCTGAGAGCTCCCTGAGGGGGCTTCATCCGCTGGGCCCCCAGCATATGGGCGGCCCCCAGTAAACACCAAGTGTCCACATGACCAACCACCTCCGGGTCACCACTGGTCCTCTCACCTAGAGGGTCCTTCCCGGGCATCAAAGATGCCCGAGGGGGTTTCCCTGGTGGCGCAGTGGTTGAGAGTCCGCCTGCCGATGCAGGGGACACGGGTTCGTGCCCCGGTCCGGGAAGATTCCACACGCCGCGGAGCGGCTGGGCCCGTGAGCCATGGCCGCTGAGCCTGCGCGTCCGGAGCCTGTGCTCCGCAACGGGAGAGGCCACAGCAGTGAGAGGCCCGCGTACCACAAAAAAAAAAAAAAGAAAAAAAAAAAGATGCCCGAGGATGGGAGGGCCGGGCCAGCCCCTGCCCGCCCACCAGCTCCGGGCAGCCGAGCCGGACGACGGGACTCACCCTCGTAGGACAGCACGTGGCCCTTCTTGCCCTCGTAGATGACGTGGCCCTTGGGCAGCCCGTCCTCCCGGCTGCGGTCCAGGCGGCTTGGGCTGTCCTCACCGATGATCCTGGTGATGGTGCCCTTGTACAGGACGTCGGCTGGAGTGCCCTGGGGGTGCGGAGGGGGTGAGTGCCCGCGAGCTCCGGCTGGGGACCCCCACGTTCGCCAGACACGACCCAGCACGCGTACATGTGCACCTTCCAAATCCACACACAGGCACATGTGTGTCTGCCAGTGCACATGTGTTCATGCACGTACTGCTTCAAAAGGGCAGAGCCCAGCGGAACACAACCACGCAGGACAAAGCATCAGTAATGTTAACAAGTGCTGAACGCTTTCTATACATCGACTCATTTAACCCTGGAAATAACCCTAAGTTAGGTACTATTGTGCCTACTTCAGATGAGGAAAACGGAGGCACTGAGAGGAAAGGTGACCTCGCCCAGGGTCACCTGGCTAACGAGGGGCAAAGCCGGGACCGGAACCCAGGCAGTCTGGCCCTGGAGTCTGTGCTGCAACCTGTACTACATGAATTTTACTTTCTCAGAGCCTGGGCGCTGGGATGTCAGCCACGTGCCTGTGGCCACATGTCATTCCCAAAACCAGAATGGGGACTCAAAAATCAGGGCAGGACACCAGAAATCTTAGCTCTAACTCAGGGTTTCTCAACCTCGGCACTGTGACCTGTGGGCCAGATGATTCTTTGAGGTGGGGGCCAACCGGGGCACCGTAGGACATTTAGCAGCCCTCCCCCCGGGCTCTACCCACTAGATGCCGGTAGTGCCTGTGACCCCCAATCTGCTCCCCCCAAGATGTGACAATCACAAATGTCCCTAGACATTGCCCAGTGTCCCCTGGGAGGCAAAATTGCCCCCGATCAAGAAACAGTGCCTTAGAGGGAGTGAGCTCCCTGTTGGGGGTTGTATTCAGGCAGAGAGAAGATAGCCACGTGGGGTAGTGTCCTGCCTTGGGTGACTTCCACAAACACGAGCCGGGGGTCAGAATATGAATCTGGAGTCAGACTGCTGGAGGGCAAACAGCAGCTTTACCAACAAGTTGCTGTGTGACTTTTGTCAAGTCACTTTGCCTCTCTGAGCCTCAGCCTGTACATCTACAAAACGGAGACAATCTCTGTATACGATTCTCAAAGGCACCCGTCACAGACGAGCTGTCCCCAGATCAAGACGTCTCTCTTCTCTTTCTACGATTCCAAGAGCTGACTGAGAGATGCAGCTCCAACTGCGTGCCAAGCCCTAGGCTGCTGCACTTTGAGTCTCCCCCTGGGAGCTTCTCTGCCAAGAAACATCCTTCTGTGGGGTAAGGGCAGCAACTGGCACCCCAGGCTTTCATCTCAGATCCTGGTCTGCAAGCAGGGGAAAAGCAAGACGCCCTGAATCCAGACCAGTTTCCTGAGACGTCTCAAAGCAGACGCCCTAGATAGGATCCCTTGGCCACACTTTAAAAGGCTTGTGCACAAACAGTGTAGAATAAATGGGCTTTAGTTTGGGTGACAGATAATCCAGGGGCGGGAAGCCACCTCTCTCATCAGGAGAGCACACGGCAGGGGAGCCGGCAACATCCCATCAGGAAAGGCTCCTCCAGGGCCAGCTGATAGAAGCCCACCCACTGTAGGTCTGCGTGTGTATGAGTTTGTATATGTGTGTGTATCCGTGTGTTCCTGAGTTCGTGTGTGTGTGTGTGTGTGTCCCATGACCGGATTTCATCACCTGGGAGTGAGACTGTGGGGAAGTCTGACCCTCACACATCTGGCAGCTGCCAGAAACAGTCGCCAAGGCTGTGAGTGACCCACATGGCTTGGGTCAGGGCCACCTGAAACTGGAGGCCGATGGATGCCCAGGAGCCTTTAATCCCTAACACCTCTGTGAGGATGACTCAGCAAGAGACACTTTTAACAAAGGGAAAACTGCGTCAGGGAGCGTCGATCCCCTGCCTGTGTCAGCATGCAGTGGGGCTGGGACTTGAGTGTCTGCGGCCCGGCTTTGGCCCCAGGTACCTGCGCAGCTGCCTTCCAAAGCTCATGATTTCAAAGCCAACAGGTTTTAGAGAAACATGAAGCATCAGGGCCTCTCCTCTGTGGTGTGACCTGAGGCCCCTGGAGCCAAAGACACCTTCCTATGGGAGCCTGTGGCCTGAAGTTTCACCATTCACGTGCGTGTGTGTGTGTTGGGGGGAGGGGTTGTGCGTGCGTGCGCGTGTGTGTGTGTGTGTGTGTGTGTGTGTGTGTGTCTGTCCAGGCTCCCCTTCCTCTGGGACAGCTGGCACAAAACGCTGGGTCCCCTGCTTACTGGCTACATGACCTTGGGTTTAATCTCTGGGCTTCGGTCTTCTCATCTGTAAAATGGGCTGACCTGGAGTCTGTGCTAATGTGAACCATCTTGTCTGGAGCGGGTGGAAGGGAAGGAAAGGAAAGCCCTAGGAGCTAAGGACCCCAGGAAGTGGGGGGGACCGCCCTCTGTGGTCCACCAGCCAGGGAGGAAGGAGAGGGTTAAACAGGCCCTGTGTACACTAGGAGCCCCGAGCTCAGTCCTGCACCCCCAGTCCTGACCCCGGAGGGCCAGAGTGGCCCCTCTGCAAACCCTTGCACGGGGCAGATGTCATCAGCCGATCCCACACTCCTTTCTGCGGAGCTGGATGTGGCCAGGATGCCAACTCCAGCCGTCAGCCTGTCAGCACCACGAGGTCGAGGCTGGCACCAGAGGAAACCTCTGTTATCCAGGACTGAAGTCACAGAAGCGAGGGTTAGGGCAGCACAGGGGGAGCCCCAGTGGTGTGGGCGGGCTCAGCTGAGCTGCGGGAGCGTCTGTCCACTCACCGCCCTGAGGCGGGGCATGTGCAGACTCCCTCACTGGCCCCCAAAACTTCGCTGACCCGAACGCCTCCTGCTCGCTGCTCCAGGCACCACGGACACTTGCTGGTCCTGGCGCACACCAGGGACCCTCCACCTCTCCGCCTTTGTGCATGCTGTTCCCTGGGCTCGGAATGCCGATCCCTGAGATTCCCGCAGGGCTCACACCTCCGAGAGGTCTCCCCGGCTCACCTGTCTCTGCGGCCTCAGCCATTCTCAATCGCAGTGTTTCACTCAACACAAAGCACTGGCTCCTCTGAAACCACCTGCTCCGTTTTTACCTGTCTGCTTCCTTCTGCTACCCTCCCAGCTCCTTGGGGCCCTTGAGTTTTGTGTTCTGCTCAGCACCTAAAATGCCTGGCTCCCAGGCTCACGGAGTGAGTGGGCACCCCACCTACTGAGGCAGATGCTGAGCAGAGATGCTGGGCGGACTGGGTGGGTTGCCCACTGTTTTGTCCACAGGCAGGGCCACGTCCGGAGACACTGCCTGCTAGTGCCACCCTGGCCCCTCATGCCACGGCCCCAGGACACCTACATGGGTGATGGAGCCGCGGTACGTGATGGGGCTCTCGGAAGGCACCCGCGTGCTGGGGATGCCCTTGGTGATGCTTCCTCCTGGAACCGAGCCCAGAGACGTCCCTGGAAGACATGAGACACGGGCTGAAGGGGTGTCTGCAGCCCCTCTCCAGGCCCCAGTCCCAGAGCCACCCAGACCTGCAAGTCCCCCCCACCTCCAGTGTCTCGAGGCAGAGGGTCCCCCTGCCCCTAAATGGCGAAGCAGACAGCCGCGAAGAGAGGCTGCTGGACCCTCTGGGAGCTGAAGCTTCTTAGCAGGTTTTGGATAAAGGGTCCCATTCCTGCCTCGACCCTCCCAGGGACGGAGGGGCAGCCGCCGGGGGTGAGCCTAGCTCGCACGCGCTCACCTCTCAGCACGGACGTCTCCTGAGCCGCGGGCACCCCCAGGCTCTCCGGTGGCCCAGCCTGGCCCCGTGGGGACAGCTGTTCCTGCTTCACTCCACTGAAGGGCGCTGGAGAGGGGCGAGAGCGGTGAGCCCAGCCTCTGGGCGGGGATTCAGAAGGATGGCCGCCTCCCTGCCCTGTCCAGGGGCTCAGGGACCGCCCCGCCACGCTCGGGCCAGAGTCCCTTAGGGTGAACTGCCTCCCTCAAGCCCCCACACAAACAGCCTGGGCCATCAAGGTTGGGGGGCCCTAGATCCTTACCCAGCTTCTTGGGGTCCATGGTGAGAGGCAGCCCCATGGTGATGGGGCCCACGGGGGCCTTGGCATGCTCTGAGTACGGGACGTGGAGCTGCACAGACATGCCCTGTGGGAGCAGAGGTCGTGGGGTCGCAGAGATCGTGGGGTCGCAGAGGTCGTGGGGTCGCGGAGGCCACAACCAGGGCCTCGACCCGCTTTTACGAGGGCCCAAGAGGAGGGGAACCTCAGGATCACACACGGGTCCGAGAGGCTGGGGCCTGAGTTCCGGCCCTGCCGCCCCCCCTGAGCAACTGTGAACGAGTCACTGCCTCTCCTGAGCCTCAGGGCCCTCACCCGTGTGGCGGTCATCGTGACCTGGTTTAAAGGAGATGGTGCCCACAAGCGTCTGAGCGAAGCACATGCCTTGCCCCCGCCCTGCGCCACACGGGGGCAGGTCAGAGAGGTGAAGGAGCAGGTGGACCGAGGCTCACCACGTGCCAGGGCTGTGTGTCTAGTGCCTGCGATTTTCTGTTTCACAGAAGGGAAGCTGAGGCACAGAGAGGTTAAGTAACTTGCCAAAGGCCACACAGTCTGATCGCAGAGCCCGTGCTCTTGAATGCCCCATGGAGGGACCTCCCAAGGTCCTGATGCCTGGGTCAGGCACAGCCAGCTCTGACCCAGCCCCTTGGGTGCCCGACCCCCACCCAGACACCACCAGTCCCAGTGATCACCCCCACCCCGACCTGACAGATGGAAAGACCAAAGCCCTGAAAGAGGAAGGGGCGTTCTCCGGGCACCAGGTTGCACAGGTGCTTCGGGGGGCCTGCCCCCCCACCTCACCTGGGAGATGGCACCCATTTGCCTCTCAAGGACGCTGGGGTGCTTGGTGGAGGAGATGAGGGGCGGCGGGTTGGAGATGGTGGGTGGGCGTGGTAGGACGGGCCGGGCGCTGTCATGGAGGCCCAGGGGCAGCGGGTGACCTGCAGGGCACGTATCTGTCCATCACAGGGCCCCAGGAGCGGTCAGAGGCAGAGCCCCCAGGCCACTCCCCACCTCGTCCCTGTCCTGCCCAGGGGGGTGCCCGTCCATACGTGCCCCCACTGCTCCTCTCGTCTCTGCCTGGTGGGCCGTCTGCATCCTTGGTTCAGGCACCACCACCCCAGGGGAGTCTCCCTCCAGGCCTCCCCCAACTCCCAGGCCCTGGCCCAAGCCCCTCAACTCTCCCCCAGACTCCTTAACTGGTCTCCCTGTTGCCCTTTTACTCTCCAACAGTCCACTCCTCTCACAGGAACCAAAGGGATCTTTTTGAAAAGTCTACTAGTTCACATCCTCCCCTGCTATGCGCCTTTATGGCTCCCCCCTGCTCCCCCAGGATAAGGCCTTAGCCTCTGACACCACTTTCAGGTTCACCTGACCTGGTGCTTATGGTCTCCCCAGGCTCACTGGGCACCAAGCGTCTACCATGGCAGCCTGAGTCAGTGTCTCAAGCTTCGCCTGCTCTTTCCTGCCTCCGGACCTTTGCACATGCTGTTCCCCCTGCCTGGCATGCCTTTCCCTGTTCTTCTCCTGGCTCTTTTGGCCCACTCATCCTGCAGGATCAGCTCCGCTTAGGACGGCCTTTGCTGACATCACAGTCCTTACTGGCCCCTGGCTATGCCCCTTTGATTGCTGGCAGGGCCTGGCAGGGCCTGGCAGGGCTGGAGAACCCAGGAAGGACCTCGAAGCCAGCCTGACTATATTTGTAAATCAAAGCAGGCCCCTCCCTCCTCACACTTTTCTCTCCACCTGCCCGGTGCCCACCTCCAAGTCCCTGGTGGAAGACAGAGCTCCCACCCTCAGCCTGCCCCTCACCGGCTCACGCACCTCCTAGGGCTCCCCAGCACCAGGGGCTTCCACTGCAATCCTGTAGATTTCTCACATCTCAGCGGAGCCCCCTTCCCCTTTACTGACCAGACCATCCCTCCCGCCAGGACCCTAAGATCCTTCTGCATGCAGTTCCGAGTCAGTGCACACAGTCGGCGCCCAATGATTGCGCGCTGGCTGACCCGGCAAGGAGACCAGGCTCGGGTGAACTACTCACCAGGCGGGGCGTAGGAGAAGGCCAAGGGGTCAGGGGCGTGCGGAGAGGCCTTGATCACCTCGCGAGGGGGCACAGGAAAGGGCAGGCCTGACGTCCAACACGAGGGATCCGTAGGCAGCTTCTGGCCCTCAGCCGCAAAGGCTGGGAAGAACACGGGGTTCTCTGCTGAGGGGCAAGGCAGGGCAGTCAGCCACGCTCGGCCAGCCCTCAGGCCCCCAGCCCTGGCTGCCCTGCTCAAACAAGACCCCCTGTGCCTTGCAGCGCCGGCCTCGGCCAGGGGAAGGTCCTGGCCAACAGTGATGGAGCCCCCCAAGTCTGCAGACCGGGCACCACGCTGACTCCTGTGATGTCCTGTCAAGCACGGCTGTGCCTCAGGCTTGGGCTGGGCTTCTCAGCGGCCCCTGATTCCAGCGCTGGAATCCCACAGGCACTTGCCCGGCACCGGGTCAGCAAGGGGCCTGGACAAACTTCCAAACCAGGGGGCGGCAGATGGTGGCATGGGGCCTGCCCACCACCCGATTCTGTGTGTACACTTGTGCTGGAACGTGGTCACATCCACACGTTTATTTATCATCTGCGGCAGAGCTGAGGAGTTGTGACAGAGACCGTCTGTCTGGCCCACAAAGCCTAAAATATTTACTATCTGGCCCTTTCCAGAAGAGGCTTGCTGACCTCTTCAGATGACGAAGGCAGTCAGAACAGTTTGCCATGATCCGCGTATGTGTGCTCCCGCCAGCACGGCTACGGCCCGGATGCCCGGGATGATGAGGATTATCCCCAATTTGCAGATGGGAACACGGAGGCTCGGAGAGGTGAAGTCACCTGGTCAAAGGCCCACAGCCAGCAAGGGGAGCTCTGAGCCCAGGTAGATGGGCTACAGGCTGTAACCTTCACCTTTGCCACACACACACTGATCACAGGAAGAGGAGCAACGATTGGCCCTGGATTCTCAGGCCTGGGGACAGCCCGCAGACATGGCCAAAGGCCAGGCCGTCTTCACGGTGTTCTCCCGCTGGCCACTCACTCTGCTGAAATCGGTCCTAAGCGCCAAACCTCTTCCTTGAGAATTGGTGTCAGGCTGGAGGACCGATGGTGGCGAGGGCGGGGTACGGGGTGGGGGGGCGGGGAAGGAGTAGCCAGCTGATAACGACTGGGGAATGCCGGGCCTGGGATGGGAACGGCAGGCAGGTGTCGTCCCTCGGGCCACCTCCAGGTGACAGAGGGAGGCTCTGAAGACCCAGCGAGGCGAGCAGGAGGGCACTGAGAGCCACCTGCTGTGGGCACGGCAAGGGGGGTGGAGGCGTGCGTGCTGCACACCCCCCGCTTCTCTCCTGGGAGACTAAGCTCCCCACCGGGCCTGTGCGCCTGCTGACGTGGGGAGCCCGCAGGAGGGGCCGCAGATGCGGGGAGTAACCCGGGGTGGGGATTCTCATGCTCAACCAACCCCCAGTGGAGGCGCCCCACCCACACCCATCCAGGGCCTGCACCGGGCCTGGAAATTCCACGCACACCCTGGACCTCGCTCGTCCAGCCACCCGACCGCGCGCGTGCCTGGGCTGCTCTCTCCAGCTCAGCTCCAGCTGCCGTGGGAGGGGGCAGGGGCGGGGGGTGGCCTCCGGTGCTGGAAGGGAAATCTGGGGCCGGGCCAGGATGGGCCGGCGGCCGAGAGCTTGGAGAGACAACCTGTTCCTCCAGCTGGGCCCAGGGAGCCCGAGGGATGGGCTGGCGGAGCAGCTCCAGGCAGGAGCCGGGCGGCGGGGGAGGCTCCTGAGAGACCAGAGAGGTCGGTCGGGCTGGGTGTCAAGTTCATGCATGTGCCTACGGGTGCTAGCTGCAAGGCAGGCCTTGGTGCCTGTCGCCAGGTGCCCCGTCTCCTGTGCGGAGCGATTCCAGGAAACGGCGCAGCCCTCCGCCGTGCCAACGGGCCGAATGCCAGACTCAGAAAGCACAGGTGGTGGCTCACCTTCTCCCAGGACAGGGCCTGTGACCCATCCCAGCGGGCCCTGCCTGGCCCTGTGTGGTGTCCAGCCACCCAAGTATGGCCCAGCCCGGCTCAGAAGATCTGGCGCCGGCCAAGGCTGTTTGGGCCCGTGACACTGCCACGCAGCTATCCGCCCTGGGCTGGTGCCCCAGCCCTGGAATGTCCTTCCAGAGCCAGACCCCACGTCTCACACTACACTCTCGTCCAGCGAACCCCAGCCCCACCACGGGGAGTCCCGGTCCCAGCGTGGGTGGCTGGCAGGGTCCCAGGAAGAGGCAGACGTTCTGCTTTCAACCCCACACTCGGGTTCATCAGGAGGTCCCACTGTTTGCCTTTGAAACAAAGTCCCAGTGCCCCCCTTCATGGTCACCCGCACAGTCCAGGCTGCCACCATGGCCTCTTGCATCTGCCCACAACTCCCTGCCGCCCTTTCTCCTCAACAATGGCCAGAGAGGCGGAGAGAGAAGAGATCTTTCTAAAATAAAAATCAGATTGCCTGACCTCTCCCCAGTCCCCTACACACACACACACACACACACACACACACACACACACCTTAAAATTCCTCCAGCGAAGGCTTTTTCTGCACCCAAGACAAAATCCCACAGTGCCATGGTCTACGAGGCCCTACACAATCTGGTCCCCATCTCCCTGTCCCACCTCCTATCCTACCCCCTCCCCAGCCACCACGACCTCCCGGCAGCTCCGCCAACACATCAAGCTTGTTCCCACCCCAGGGCCTTTGCACGTGCTGTTCCCTATGCCTGAACGCCCTTCCCCCGATCTTCCCACGACTGCCTTCTCCTCTTCATGGAGACCCTTCCCTGAGCCCCTCATCACTCATTCTGTTTTGTCTCTTTCCCTGCATGAACCAGCCTAAGGTCATCTTGCTTCCTTACGTGTCCCCCTGTTTAACGTCCTCTTGCAAAAGCAGCGGCTCCTCGGAGCAGGGATTTCATCCTGCTCACTGCCAAACCCCCACTGCCTGGCATGGTGCTTGGCGATCGTGGTTGTCCAACCAATGTCCTGGCCCCGTGGCCACAAGCTGGCCTGTGTGCCAGCCAGGATGCACGCCCGCCCGTGTGGGTGGCATCCGAGACTTCCTGCAGCAGGTGAAGGCGGCAGGCAGGGCGGGCTGATCAGCGGGGGCGTGTCTGGCAGGCCCTGTCACTTGTGAGGTGTGGCACTGGCCTGCTTCAGGGACAGCCCTGCTCTCTGTCGTCCGGCACACAGCACCGCCCTCAGGGAGGCCCATGGCCGAGGGCCGCCCGGCTTTCTAGAGAAGGCGGGACGTCGTACCAGAGGCTGCCGGGGGTGGGGACGCAGGTGGCCCTGGCTGCCCACACCTGTCCCTGGGCTGCGTCGGTCACGGAGGATGGCCTGGGGCCCTGCTGCCCTCAGACCCCTAGAGCAGCCCGCAGGAGCCTGGGCTAGCCCAGCGTGGGGGGAGCCCCTGGGGGGGTCAGCCCCCAGTGCCTGAGACGTGCCAGGCTGGTCTGGGTCGGGTGTCCCTTTGGGACACAGGCTTGAGACTTCTTGGGCCCGGTCGGGGGCGCTGGGGCAGAGAACGAGAAACCATGCCCCACCTGCCTCCAGACCTTGAGCTTCACGTGGTGACAGCAAAGCCCGCCCCGGGCAGTTGCTGCAACACAGCTGCTCGGGGAATCACCCCACTGGCTCCCCAGTGAACCCAGTGACCTCGGCCTGGAATAAGGTCAGGGTGAAAGCTGGAGGGGGAAGTGCTTCCTGCCCAGGCCTCAGAGTTGCTGCCAGCCGGTGCTGAACCTCGTGGTTCTAGAAGCTCACGTGTGGACTGAATCACGGGGAACCAGAAACTGAGCCATAGACATGTTTTCGTACATGCACAGTGCTTTTGAAAATTTTGAGAAGTTGCCAATGTCGAGAAATTCGAAGGTTTCACGTGAAAAGATGGATTAGTAGCTTCTCTGGAAGAACCACCCCAGGCCTGTACTGCTGGTGACTCTCGGCTGAGGCCAATATGCACCCACTTTAGAAAGAACAGAAGTCTCCAACTGCCCCAGTGCCCACCCCCCCACTGCCTCACCCCACCATGTTTCACTCATTTACTTGGCCTGTCGGGCCCCTGCGGCCTTGGAGTCTGCAGGAGCTGCTCTGCACACGCAAAGGCCCCTTACGCCCACCCACCTGCCCCCTCTCCCCCATACTCCCTGGGCCACTGGCACACACTTACCCTCCTTCTCAGCAGGAGGCACAGGGCTCCTGCTTTTGCCTCGAGGGCTGCTGCTGGGCTGCTGGGGGCTGTCGCTCTCCGGTTGCACGTGCTGCGGTGGCGGAGGAACAGGGGGCGCCGCGTCCTCCCGGGTGGGCTCGTGGGCTTTGGTGACCTGCTGAGGGAAGCCGGGAGGACTGAGCATCTTCACAGCCCGTCCGTCCATAGGTCACAGAGATCAGGGAAAGCCCTCCAGGCCCCCTGCGTGGGACCAGCCTGGAAACTGAGGCCCAGGGGGAGGCCGCGACGTGCCCAAGGGCACGCGGCTTGAGGGCCAGGAGGGTAGGGCTTTGCGCAGAGTGTAGGGGGTGTGTCCGCCCATCCCGGCTGCCCGGCCGTGGATGGGGGAGCCCCCGTTACCCTCCCCACCAGCCCCTTCGCCCTTCCCCAAATTGCTCCGGGTCTCGGAGGGATCGGGGCTGACCAGTGGGACTGGGCCCGGCCTCGGGGAGTGGGCAGCGCGGCTTGGCGCACCTTGTGCCCCTCACTGGGAAAGCCCTGGTCAGCTCAGAGCCTTTCAGCCCAGAGCCCCCAGCTGCGTTTGAAGGCCCGGCCCACCTCCCCGGAGACGGACGGCTTTGGCCACAACTGAGCCATCCCGAGTAAGGGGCACCTCTGGGGGTCCTCCTGCTGGGCCTGGGAAGGAATCTTCCAGCTCCCTCCTTCCCCCAGCGAAGGGCCTCTCGGTAACTGTGGGCGCCGCCCTCCGCTCCGAGGAGCTGTGAGAGCGGGCTGGGGGAGCTCACTGCGAGGCCTGGGCGCCTCTGGAGAACCGTCGGCGGGCGGGGTGGGGAGAGAGGCCAGGGCGGACACCTCGCCAATCCCCCAGCCTCCCCGCCTGTCTCCACGGGGCTTTGCCCAGGGAATGGGAGACGCGGGCAGAGCCAGGCTGTGCAGGTGCCGGGGCCCCGCCTGCCCGGCCAGATCTACCGTCCCCCCAACAGGAGGTGGAGGTCGCAGGGGCCCGGGACTCACAATCGGGGGGATGGCGGCCGCACGCTGCTTCAGCTGCTTCAGGTCCAGCGGCTTCTGGGGCGAGGCGTTGGTCCTGGCGTCGCTGGTCGCGGTGAGGAGGCTAGGCCGTGGCGACAGGAGCCTGCGGGGGAGACCAGCGTCAGGCCCACGGGCTCCCGGCCTCCTGGCTCCAGCCTGGATGACGGGGCCGGAGGGGCTGCCAGAGAGAGGCGAAGGTCCAGGATCACGGGGCCCAGGAGACCTGGGGTCACGGTGGGGTCTCCTCCCTCCCTCCCTCCTCTGGTCCATGCAGGCCTCACAAGGGGCCAAGACCCCTCCCACCCCAGTCCACAGGCCCAGCCAGGATCAAACACTCCTGAGACAGCCGAAGGCAAGGAAAGCCCCAGAGAAACCCACACTCAGGGCCCACACCACGCTCGGCCCTTTGGAAGCTGCCAGAAAGGCCAAGAATCAACCAGCTTAAGGCTTGGGGAGCTTGGGAGGTTCAGAGGGACTCTCCGTCACCCAAATAGGAGAGGCTCAGGTGCCGGGGTAGGGCCTGGGGCGTGGTGCTGAGAGGACCTTGCTTATTGGAGACCAGGATCGGGGAGCCCCCCACTCAGCCCAAATGCAACCTGAGATGCTGGGAATCTTGCCTGCACACCGTTTGCTGAGGCGCTAAAGCGGGCGGGTACAGGCTCTGCATGGAGGGGCTGGTCAGCGTGTACACGGCCCGCCCAGCAGCCCTAAGTGGGGCTGTGGTGTTGAGCAGGGCCTGCAGGTGCCTCGTCCTCTAAAGCAAGGTCACGTCTGTCTGCTGCTGACATGCGCAATGGGGCAGCACACCTGCGCGTGGTGTGTGTGTCGGGGGGGGGCGCGGAGTGGGGGGGCTGAAACACGGTGGGATGCCAGCGACAGGGTCACCCCAGTGTAGAGGTGCAGTGTCTGGGACACCGGAGCAGAGCCTGCCCTGGGGTGTGGCTCCAGAGCTGCTCACGGGTGTTGCCCCCTTCAGGAAGTCTTCAGGGATTTCCAGAGCTCGCCAGCACTGACCACAGTGCCCCGCCACAATCCCCGTCTGCCTCCCCAGCTGGCACGAGGGTCTCTAGGGCAGGAGCTGGGTCTGCTGCAGCCTCAGAAGCCCTCACCCACCCACCGGGGCTGCCTGGCTCCGGCCCAGCCCTCGGTTCCCTCCTGTGACCCACACTTGCTGAATACACAGCAGGCCTGGTGTTGTGCTTGGGGTGTGTGGTTGGAGACCCAGAATCCAATGTCTGCTTGCAGGGCGCCAGAGCCGGCTAGATGATCAAATGGTACACACAAAGGCATCGGCTGTGGGCTGGATTCAGCCAGAGGGCAAAACGAAGGCCAGGTCCCCAAAGCCAGAGGGTCCTGTTGGTACAGCCCTTAGTGTGTACTGTGACCATCCTGGCTGATGCCACATGCAGACTGTAAGCACAGCCACTGCCTTCCAGGTAAGATCCATGACCACCAGGATGTAGCTCACGCCACCCAGTGCTGGCTGCCGGACGCCCAGCAAAGAGCAGAACACGGCTGCTTCCCGCAGATGGAGGACAGACGGGTGAGGTGCAGCTGCGGCGCCCGCTGCTCTCTGCAGTGAGACCATGGCCTGTGACCGGGACCACAGCCTGTGACAAGCCAGTCCCGGGGGCGCTAACCCCCTGGCCGCATCTGCCACACACTCAGCTGAGCGGAGTCAGTCTCGGCGACGCCCACTGGCGCTGCCCATGGCGTACAGGGCGCAGAGCTTGGCCTGACTTCTCCGTGCTCAGCTGGTCTCCACGGTCCTCCCAACCCGGCTCACCCTCCCTGCCGTCCTCACCTCTCTCGACCTCTCCAGATCCTGCTCACGCTCCGAGGACCACCCGAGGCCTCTCCTGCTGTGGCTGCCCGTCCTTGCTCCCCTGGACTCAGGCCCAGCCCCGTTTTGCCCACCACCCTCGGGCCAAGGCACCCTGACCAGGTCTGAGAACTGATGTTATCACCTGTCCTGCATTCCCCACCTGCAGCTTCAACCGTCACCAAACACTGCCCCACACGCCCGTCGCCACTCATTATCAATGTCCATTTAAACCAACTTGCATTTGTAGACTTAAATTTAAAATGAATATACTGCAGCCACTTTGGAAAATACTCTGGCAGTTCCTCAGAAGGTGAAACAGAGTCACCATAGGATCCGGCAATTCTACTGCTGGGCATATACGGAAGAGAATGAAAACACACATCCACACAAACACTCGTTCACACAAGATCACAGCAGCCACTATCCACAAGAGCCAAAAGGTGGAAACAACCCAAGTGGCCAAAAACAGATGAATGGATAAACAAAATGTGATAAATATATATACAACGGAATATTATTCAGCCATAAATGAATGAAGTGCTGACACAGGCTACAACATGGATGAACCTCAGAAACATGACGCTGAGTGCAAGAAGCCAGTTGCAAAAGGCCACATACGGCATGTTTCCATTTATATGAAATTCCCAGAAGAGGCAAATCCATAGACACAGACAGAGAAGAGAGATTAGCGGACCAGGGGCTGGAGGTGGGGGATGAGGAATGACTGCTAATGGTCTGGGGTTTCTTTTTGGGGCAGTGAAAATGTTCTGGAATTCAACAGTGGTGATGATTACACAACTCTGTGAATGTACTAAAAACCACTGAACTGTACACTTCAATGGCTGAATTGTATGGTTTGTGAATTATGTCTCAATAAAGCTGTTACAGGGAAAAGATAAAGGATATACTATTTGCCAGCCATGAAATCAAGGGTTTGTTATATGAACTGTACTGTTTCTACAAATAATAAAGTAATAATGTTATACTATTATTTGCTGTATAAATTACTCTAAAATGCAGATTTTAAAGTTAAAATATAAACTTTTATATTTTTGTAAATATAATTTTATAGGGACACAAAATATGCTTTTATCATACATATAAAATCAGCAAAGTGTCTGTGTCTCACTCTGATTGTCAGTGAACTAGGACCTCCGACTCAGACCTGTGTCCTGCCTCGGTTTCCCGGTGGCTTCTCGTCCAGGCAGGGGGCAGTCAGATTGGGGGGGGCAGGGGTCGCCCCTCGAATGCTCTCAGCAGGCACCAGCTGCAGGGGGGGGCGACGAGCACAGAGGTCCAGACCCCTCAGGATTTCCTGAGGCCCCCCTAACCCTCACGCAGCAAGGCAGGAGCTCAGTGGGGACTGCGGCCATGGGCACAGCACTTCACAGTTGACGAGATGACAGCCTGACAGCTCACAGTAAAGAGGGCAGCATCCGGGGCTTCCCTGGTGGCGCAGTGGTTGAGAGCCCGCCTGCCGATGCAGGGGACGCGGGTTGGTGCCCCGGTCCGGGAAGATCCCACATGCCGCGGAGCAGCTGGGCCCGTGAGCCATGGCCGCTGAGCCTGCGCGTCCGGAGCCTGTGCTCCGCAACGGGAGAGGCCACAGCAGTGAGAGGCCCGCGTACCACAAAAAAAAAAAAAAGAGGGCGGCATCCAAGAACAAGGGTCTGGATTCAGATCCTCAACAAGCCCAAGGGTCCTGAGCTCCCCCCACCGGGGAGCGGGAAGATGCCTGGTGCTCACGTGGCCCCCAACCCCCCTCATCCCACATCCACGGTGGGCGAGCAGCACCTCCAGGGGCCCTCCCCGTGGCAGCGCCCTCCCGCTGTTCTCTTTCCTTTGTTTTCTTGGAAGACAGGGCTTTTATTTTCCTCCCTGGAGGCCTGGGCAGGGTAGGGGCTCTCGGAGCCTGGCACTGTGCACATGACCCGGGACAGGCGGGGGAAGCCAGCAACTTGGCTGAGAGCAGCCAGGGTCCCGCCCCCGACCCCGTATTCAGGGCTCTGGCTCCCAGTTCAAATCCTACCTTTGGCCGTATGACTTAACCAGCTGTGCCTCACTCAGTTTCCCCTCATCTGTAAAATGGGTACGAGAACAGCCGCTCCCTCCGAGGACTGTCCTGTGGGTGGAACATGGGAAGCCCCGAGAACAGCGCCTGGCGCTGAGCGGCTCGGGCACCTTCCCATTTCCTGTGGTTTTTCTTCCCACCCTGGAAGACCAGGGCTGGGGGAGGCGGAGGGGCCGCAGGGCACTCTGGGTCCTGCAGCAGCATGCCCCCTCTCTGCTGAGCCCCCCTTCCCCCGCTTTCTCATTATCACTGGGCTGGGATAGGTGGGACTGTGAACAGTGTCCACACAGACGAAGTCATGTTACTCCCCTGCGCTCCCAGGATAAAACTGCACTCCTTACCTCGACCCCTGGGGCCCTGTGGAGCCAGGTCGGGCCGGGTCCCTGCCCACCTCTGTGACCTCCTCTCCTGCCTTCCCCTCTTCCCTTCGCTTGCTCCGCACTCAGCCACAGGCCCCTTTGCTGTCTACTGAACATAAGCTCATGTGGCCACAGGACCTTTGAACTGGCTGTTCCCACTGCTGGCTTTTTCCCTCCACGTCTCACACTACGTGTTCTGATCATCCTTCAATGCCGCCTCCTCAGACAGGCCTCCCCGACTGCCCCTCCCCCTCCCCCACCCCCAATCTCTCCATCACCCACTTATCACACGAGCATTCCCTTTATTCCATTACTGTTCCAGTTCCGTACTGGTCGCTCTCACTAAAATGTAAGCTCCCTGGAGCCAGGACCTCATCTGTCCTGTTCCCGGCACCCCTTGAGCCCAAAATGGCGCCTGGCACACACTGGTGCCCAGTTAATCATTTATGGATTAAAGAAGTAAAGGAGAAATTGCTGTTACATTCTTTCAAAGTTGCAGGGGCTCAGCAGAAGAAGCCGCATTCCAGCCTCCTCCTGGAGTGACCTTTGCGGGGAGCCTGAAGCAGTTCCAAAGTGCCAGGCTGGCTCATAACTCCATTATCCTGACAAGAAGCCCATAAGCCAGGATACCCACACCCATCTTATACGTGAAAACGCTGAGGCCCGGAGAAGGGACTTTCTGAAGGCCCAGCCCTGCCAGAAAGTGCCCAGGCACCTTCTCTGGGAAGTGGAACAGGCGGGGGCAGGCAAGCTCAAGGCTCTGCAATCGAAGCCAGTATCTCCGGCTGTGGGCCAAGAAAACTCCCAGGTGGAGCTGCCTGGCAGAGAGGGAGGGAGAGGAAAAGCAGGATGTGATCTTCCCTCCCCAAGTCGTCCGGGCACGGGCCAGAACGAGATGCATCTTGTGTCTGCCCAGGGACGCCCAGTTCACTGCGCCGGGACTGCCAGGCGGGAGGGAGGGAGGGCCGTGGGCAGGAGGCCAGGACCGGGGGTCGCCTGGGGGCCCACCCATCCCGCCGGCCCTCCTGGGAGGCGCTGGCTGCCAGGGCGCACTCTGACGCATCTCGCCTGCGTCCTCCGGCGCCTGCCCGGCCCTGTGTGGCTGTGGCCGGGGAGGGAAGAGGTCAGGAGGCTGGCCTGAGTCCAGCCTCACCCTGGGGCCAGGGGACTGGCCTCGGTCACAGAGGGCGTGACAAACCAGGTGTCCTGACTCCCAGCCCAGGGCCCCTGCTCCCGAGGGATCGAATGCTGGCCGCTCAGGCAGGAAGAGCGGATGGAAGCCAGACCCAGCTCGGGGAGGGAAGGACACGTCCCTGGGCGGGGCTGGGGTGGGGAGCAGCTGAAAGTAGGCTGCGGGGCTTCAGGCCTGGCCCGAGAGGTGCGGGCGGGCTGTCGGGATCCAGGCCAACCCGCCGAGCTGTCCAGCCCGTCAGGCCATGTGCACCCAAAACACAGACTCCGGGAGGCCACTTATCAGCGTGGCTGTCCCATGAGCTCAGCACTCTTCCCACTAAGAGCAGAAACATGTGTTTCCATGACTCTGTCCCCGCGGCCAGCAGGAGCGGGGTGGGGAGCCGCCCGCCCTGACCCCATTACCCAGGCGCAAAGAGTGAGCCGAGCGGCCAGACCCTGGCCCAGGGCCCTCCCGGGCAGACCGAGCCGCCATGAGCACTGTTTTCCAAGCTGCGCCCTCTGAAACCTGTTGGCCAGGCCTTTGCTTATCAAAGGGCCACACAAGCGGGGTGAGGGTCCCGCCAGGGACCCCCGGATGCAGGAGGCAGAGGACGACGTGGCTCACCGGCTTTTGTGGACCATGTGGGGACCCAGACCAAGTCCTAGTTTCATACGAAACGTTCTAGAAGGTGCCGTTTTCGCATGCCCCGAGGTGGATCGTGGGGCAGAGGAAACGGCTCCTGGGGAACAGGTCGGGTTTGAAAGTCAGATTTTCCTCCCTCTCGTGCTGCCCAGAACTTTTCCGAGAGACGTGAGAGGAGAGAAAACAGACTGCACTGTTTTCAGTCAAAATAAAACTGGCCGGCCTGCCTCACCGAATTCTTCAAGCCGTCCCGACGTGAGCGGGAGCCGATCTCCACAGCTCTGCCCTCCGCTGCCCACGTTTGGCCCTAAGTGGGGTCTACGAGCTTGGCTTCTGGTCGGGGGTCTCGGGGACCCTCCGCGGGCAGAAGAGGGACCAGCAAGGATCCCGGAATCCGCCACTTTCCCCCGTGTCCACCGCCACCAGCCTCACCGGCCCCTGGGACACGGCCGCTGCCGCCTTCCAACCCGTATGTATCCCTGTGCCCCCGTGGCCCCCGTTAACCCCCCGCCCCCTCCCAACACACTGCTGCAGGTTTCAGAGCCTGAGACATACCCCAGCCCTCTCGGGCTCTCTCCCTCTGAGGACAAAACGCAGCCGCCCACCCAGCCAGAGGGGTCGCACGAGGCGGGCCGGTCTGCTGACCCTGCCTCTTCCCAAGCTGCTCCCCACAACCCCGCTCCACCACTCAGGGCCTGCATCACGCAGGCTCAGTCCCACCCCGGGGCTTTGGCACTTGCTGTTCCCACTGTGTTGAGGGGAGAATTGCGTCCCGCAAAATATGTTCAAGTCCAAACAGCCAAGTACCTGTGAACGTGAACTTCTTTGGAAACAGGCTCTTTGCAGATGTGACCAAGTTAAGATGAGGTCCTTAGGGTGGACCCTCATCCAGTGGACTGGTGTCCTTAGAGCAAAAGGGAGATTAGGGCACACAGACACACAGGGAGGGTGTCACGGGACCACGGAGCGACGCGTCTACGAGGCAAGGACTGCCGGCACCACCGAGGCAGGAAGCAGCCTTCACGAGGCGTGGCCCTGCCGATGCCCTGACTTGCGGGTGGTCCTCTGCGGCGGCGGCTCTGGATGCTAATCCACGCCGCCCAGCACGCTGTCCCCTGGCCCTCCCTGTGGCTCCTCCTTCCCCGTCCGGGCTCAGCTCAGAGGCCACCGCTGAGGGGGACCGAGCCCCCGACGCCGCCCTCTCCCACCACGGAGCTCCTGCGTCTGGACCGCTCAGCGGCGGCCTCCCCTCCCTCCGAGGGCAGGCGTGGAAGTGGCCTCGTGCGCTGCCGTCTCGGTATACAGGTGGCGATCAGTAAGCGTTTACGGAGGCAGACGACGAAGCCGCCGGCCGGCCCACTCACCTGTTCTTGTCGCCGCCCTCGGGCTCATCGACCTCGTCCGCACTGCAGGTGGCGCTGGAGTCGCTGTCCTGGGGGGCGCCCGAGCCCTTGGCCGCGGGGCCTTTGCTCCCAGAGCCGCCGCCCTCCTTCTTCTCCACCTTGGGCGCCCCCTCGGGTGTGGCCTCGGCTGCGGCCTCCGCGCCCCCCTTGACCTTGTCGGGCCCCTCCTCGGCGGCCTCCTCCTTGCACTCGCTCTTGACGGGCTCCGAGGGGGGCGCCTCGCCGGGCTCCTCGGTCTTGCCCACGTCGGCTGCCAGCTCTTGGGCCGCAGGGGGCTTCTGCTCCTCCCCCTCTTCGGCCGAGGGGGCGGCTGCGGCCTCTTCCTCCTTCTCCTCCTTGGGGACCACAGCAGGGGCCGCGGCAGGCGAGGCGGGTGCCGGCGGGGACGTGGGTGGGCAGGCGGCTTCGGGGGCCGGGGCGGGCTCGCTGGGGGCCGGGGCATCCTCAGGAGGCGGGCTGGGGGGCTCAGGAGGTGGCGCATCGGCGCCCGGGGTGGGCGGGGGCTTGGGCCCGCTCTGCGCGGTGTCCTTGGCGGCCTCGGTGCGGGGCGACGGGATGCTCTCGGTGTCGGAGCTGTTGTTGACAGTGGCTGTGCGGGGACAGTGAAGATGGAGTGAGCGGTGCCGGGGGCTCAGGGTGGAGGCAGGCCCGGCCCTCCCCACGGCCCCTTGACAGCCCCGACGGCACGCCCTGGCTCCAGGCAGGAGCTCAGGGCGCTGCGACCCCCATCGCTTGACACCACGTAGCCCTAAGGCTCCTACACGCCTGGGCAGCGCCCCCGCCGGCCCCTCCCAGTGCCCTGTCCTCCCCTGGCCGCCCTCTCCACCTGCTGACCCTGGATCCCAGCAACCTGTTAACTTCCAACCCCCCGGGTGGGCGGCCAGCACCCCACAGAGTCAGGCTGGGGGCGGCCAGGGCTGCAGGCCTTTGTTTTGGGGTCTCCTTGTTCTCATCTGGGCTGCAAGCCCTGGCTCTGCCCCGGCTGGTGGCCTGGCCGTGGTAACACCGGTGGCCTCCCAGCCTTGCTTTCCCCATCTGTAGGGTGGGGAGAACAGTTCCCACCCCACAGGGGCTGTGACAGCACAGGGTGACACCTGGTAACTGTTTGCTGTTGTATTATCACTGCTGTCATCATAACACGATGACATAAAATGGGGCCAGTGAGCTCGAAGGAGCCCACGGGGAAAGGGTCCACACCGACTGCATCCCCCAGCCATTCCCACAGGGCTGGTACACGGCAGGGGCACAATAAGTATCGATCAAATGACTGAACGTGTGTACAGGTGAAGGGGGAGGGGACCTCAGCTCCAGGCAGGCCTGACTCTCTGGGCTTAACAACCGCTCCTGTCACTTCTTGGGTTTCAATTTTCCCCATTTTCTACAAAATGGGGACATCTGAAACCCCCCTCCCTCCACACTTCCTGTTGGGGAAATCAAACTGGGCAAGCGTCGCAGGTGAACACACTAAGGAAAAATCAACCAAGCAGTCAAGCCGAGCACACTGATCTGCAGGAGTGAGCCCGGGAACAGCATGGGGAACAGACACTGCGCTGAGGAGCGGGGACAGAGGTGGCGGCAGCACAAATGGTGGTGCTCACAGGCAGAGGCGTGCTCACGGAGGTGGGGCCCCTCAGAGAGAAAAGGCCCCCTTGGGATGCCCCCCGCCCTGGTCAGGCCCTACCCCCGCCCCCGACGGCCAGCTGGCCACATTCGTACCTGGGCCACTGCATTCCCCTCTGGGTACCTCGTTCCCAGAGGCGTGTAAGGCTGGAAGGAAGTGAGAGAAGGGTTAGAAGTGAGGTGGCAAGAGCAGCAGGTGGGGTGGGAGGAGGTTCTGTGGCCAGGCAGGGCTGGGAAAGGGGCCCAGGGCCCAGCAGACAGCAGGAGGACCTACAGCCCTGTCCCAAGAGCCCTCACCGCTGAACACCCCTGGGTGCCCTTGGACAAGTCACTGGCTCCAGGGTCCTGGGGTGGGAGGTGCTGGCCTCAGAGGTGGGCAGGGCTGGCGGAGAGGCCTTTGGAGCTGCCCGGCCCTGTCTCACCCCTCAGACGCAGAGCCGGGTCAGCAGGGGTTGCTGGTGCCCTGCGCAAACGCTTCCTTCAGCTTTCACTGCCTCCAGACCCCTGGCCTCTCCCACTTTAAGGCCCAGAGCAAAGGCCATCCCTTCCAGAAATAATAATCCCAACAAGAGCAACACAGGGCTCGCTCGGTGGGCGCTGGGCTCCGGGCAAAGCTCTTCACACACACGACTCATCTCGCCCTCAAT